>NC_132988.1:108130000-110630000 GCF_048564905.1 Vicugna pacos | reverse complement strand
ATGAGGTATCACCTCACACCAGTCAGAATGGCCATCATTCAGAGGTCCATAAACAATAAATGCTGGAGAGGCTGTGGAGAAAAGGGAACCCTCCAACACTCTTGGTGGGGATGTAGTTTGGTGCAGCCATTATGGAAAACAGTACGGAGATTCCTCAAAATACTAAAATTAGACTTACCATATGACCCAGCAATCCCATTCCTGGGCATATATCCAGAGGGAACCTTAATTCAGAAAGATACAAGCATTCCAATGTTCATAGCAGCACTATTTACAATGGCCAAGACATGGACACAGCCTAAATGTCCATTGACAGATGACTGGATAAAGAAGTTGTGGTATATTTATGCAATGTAATACTACTCAGCCATAAAAAAGAATAAAATGATGCCATTTGCAGCAACATGGTTGGACCTGGATTTTCCATCTGAGTGAAGTAAGCCAGAAAGAGAATGAAAAATACCATATGATACCACTTATATGTGGAATCCAAAAAAAAAAAAAAAAAGACAAATGAACCTATTTACAAAACAGAAACAGACTCACAGACATAGAAAACAAACTTATGGTTACTGGTGGGGAAGAGGGTGGGAAGGGATAAACTGGGAATTAGAGATTTGCACATACTAATATATATAAAATAGATAAACAACAAGTTTACACTGTATAGCACAGGGAACTATATTCAACATCTTATAGTAACTTACGGTGAAAACGAATATGAAAACGAATATATGTATGTTCCTGTATGTATGTTTCTGTACATGAGAAATTGATGCAATATTGTAAACTGACTATGCTTCAATAAAAAAAAAAAGGAAAGCATTCAAAAACCTACAAGTCAAAAAGGGAAAAAGTATAATTTTTTTTGTTTAAATGGATACCTCATGACAGTCAATTATATATATATATATATATAGTCTATACACAGACTATATATCCATTGACTATATGATTAATAGTCAATGATGTATTTACAATGCAAATGTCATGATCACACAGCACAATAACCAATATAATGTCTGTCCTTCATACTGATGTAATTTTTGGCTGATGCAATGTAAAAATATCCCGGGCCGTCAGTCTCCGAAGGTTACCAATAGAATGGTTTACTTTTGAGGACGGGGCCGCATCACATGATCATATGCATCCCTGTGTCCTTAACAGGTACAGCCAAGGCTTTGTGCAAGATGAGAGCACAACAAATATTTGTTAAATGAGAGACAGTGATGATCGATGACAAGTAAAGGAGGGGGTAAGCATCCTCAAGGCTCCTCAAGACTTTTTGCCCCAGCAGACTGCTTGCAAAGGAAGTGCTAAACCCCATCAAGAAATTAAAGCCACATTTAAAAATCAAATGAGATTTTTTTTTTTTTTACTGGGAGGACTTGGATATCGATCTATGGTCTGCTAATATGTGAAAACTGGTCCAGTCATCATTAACCAGATCCTAAAAATACAGACAAGCCCTGGAATTAACACAGAAAAAGCCAGAGTCTTTGCCTCCCAGAAAATTCAAGTGCTTCTCCTTTCTTATTGTATTTCAAATGATTCCAGATCTCAAAGCAAGCATCATCTTTCACGTTAAAAACAAACACAAACCTACTAGCCCTCCCTTCTCGTGCTGCGAATTCTGTTTCTCGTAATAAGAGGCCTTGTAAGTTCAGCCTTGATGTGTCTTATTATTTATCATAAGGCAACACTGTTGAAAGATAACATATATTTGTTTACAGAGGATCGGTCAAGGTAACGGTGCTGGATTACATGAAATTCAGCCCCAAATTCAAGTTTAAAACTTATCATTTTCTCTTTGAATGGCAACTGAAAGAAAAAATACAAAACCACTAGCTCAGCCAGAGAGCAGGAGGAGGAGGAGGGGAATTCGCAAATCTCTGAAAAATAAAGCTGCATAATCTGCTATATTTCAGGCTGCCTTTATCCTCCAAATCCCCCATCTTTGTTTAAGCTACAAACGGACTTCATAAAAATCAGCTCACTGGCCTCCCCTATTATACACCTCCCTGCACAAATCAAATGAAGCTTTGGCTGAAAAGCTGATAAAAAAAAAAATACACTACTACCAACACATGAGCAAGCTGATGTATTTAAAAAGTGGTTATCATTTCTAATTCTTTCCTTTCTCTGCGGGGAATAGATCATCTTTCTCAGGAGCATACACGACTCTGGCACTGAGCACACTTTGCCCCTGCATTTGTTTTCAATAGGGATAGTCTAAAATCACTACGGCACAAAGTGTTTCATCATTAGCATTGATTTTTAACACCTTGGGAGGGAAGTTAACAGTGGTAACGCAACTGTTTAATATCAGGGCATCACCAAGACCACCTCCTAATATTTGCACTCATGACGGAGATTTTTCCTGAAGAAACAAATTCTTCTTGGGCTGAAAACAATGCTGGCAAGTAATCAACCAGGTACTTGAAGTCTATGCTGTCTCATTTTGTTCTACTTTTTGTTTTGTTGATAATGAATTCTAGATTCTGGCCGGCAACCTCAGAAAGAGACAGATCCTTCTTGGGTTTTTTTTTTTTTTTTTTTTTGCCCTAGCTTTCCCCTGATTACTGGCATTATAGGGAGGATCCTAAGATGTCCAGAATCCATGTCTTTTGTAACTCTGCTTTAATTCTGGGGCCTCCCACCCAAATCTCAAGGCCCCCTCTACACAGCCCCAGAGTGCCAGAAATCTCTGCTTCGGCCGTCATCGCAGTGACAAGTGTACATTGTCTGATCTTTGATTAATGCCTGTCTCCTCTGTGACACTGGATTCCAGGAGAGCAGAGACTGTTATTCATCTCTGAGTATTTTATGCCCAGCCTAGTGAACTGGGCGTGATGAAGACTCAATAACTGTACCACTTACCACATTATAGGTTTTTTTTCCTAATAATAGTATTAGCTAATATTTACAGAGTAGGTACTCCAAACCAAGCACTTCACCTACATTAATCTCATTTATTCCTTCCTCAAACTCTATAAGGTGGCTATGAATATCACCGTATTTTTCAGATGAGAAATGGAGGCTTAGAGGGGCTAAGTCATTTGCCCAGATATGAAAGCATGGGATAGAATCGGCATTTAAATTCACACAGGCTGACCTCAGAGCACCAGGGCTGACCCAGTACACTCATCTTCTCTCATCGCTGCTACCCACGCGGGGCCAAGAAATCCCCAGGGTAAGACAGTCATGTCTCATTCATCATTGCAATGCCTGACACCAGGTACTAAGCTCCTTGTTCTGAGACATTCCTAATACGTACTACAACCCTGTTCTGTTGAGTATTATCACTGTTTCTGTCCCCACTGATTGTCAGGAACACGGCAAGTTGGATTTCAAGTGACTTCTTGGAAGCCTTATGGAATGTAAGAAGCAGAGTTCAGTTTAAATTCCTGTTTGCTGGACAAAGCTTTCCCAGTGCTTCCCCAAAGGAGTTGGAATTGGAGAGACAGAGGGAAGGAAGGGAGAAAACAAATAAGCAGACTGCTGTTGGTCACCTAAGGAATCAGTAGGAAGGGAAAGGACAGAAGAAAAAGGAAAATGGAGAGAGTCAAATAAAACAGTGTTCTGGGCTCATAGGTGGGCTTCAGGGAGGCCTTTGTTGAAGTAGAGCACAGAGGAATGGAACAGAGTGGAAGGGAGTGGAATAGGATGGGTTGAAATAGAATGAAATGGAACAGACTGGGTTGAAACAGAATTAAAACACATGGCCAGCTCTGCATTTGGCACAGGCTTATTGCAACCACTGGCATCTAGGTTTACTCATTGCTATGAATTTAATTGTGTCCCCGACCTCCCCAAATTCATATGCTGAAGTCCTCACCAGGGCTGCATCATCATCAGTGTGACAATATTTGAGGCTGGGACCTTTGGGAGGTACTTAGGATTAGACGAGGTTATGAGGATGAGGTCCTTATAATGGGATTAATGCCTTTATAAGAAGAGGTGCTGGAAGGCTCCGCCCCTCCTACTGTGTGCTCACAAAGAAGGGGTCATGTGAGCACCCAGCAAGACAGCAGCCAGGAAGAGAGCTCTCACCAGGAATCAAATCAGCCAGACCTTGATCTTGAACTTTTCAGCCTCCAGAAGCATGAGAAAATTAATTCCTGCTACCCAAGGCACCCAGTCCAGAGTATTTAGTTAGGGCAGCCCAAGTTGACTAATATACTCAGACTTTCCTTAAAGTCTTTGGGGGCCTCCTCTGCCTGCTTCAAATTCCAAACCCCTTGTTCTGGCTGAAGCTGTCTTCAGCTTGTAACATTCTTGGAGAATTTTTCTTTTGGCCATCTGGGTCTGCCCGCCTCCATTCTAAAGCAGTCACATTAGGAAAGCAAACCGATACAAATCCAAAGCTATCTGAGGCGAATCCAGGCTCCTTTTTCAAAACTCACCCAGTCGGCCTTTCAGACTGTGGGGGAGATTTTGAGAACGTCGTCCCAACAGGAATTCAGAGGCCTGGCCTTGAACGGCAGATCTGTTTCTTCAAGGCAATTTAGTATAAACAATTCAGCCCATCAATCTGGAGCTGCTCAGATTCTAATCTGTCTCATTATAGATTCGAACCTGCTGCACAGAGAGAAAAAGCCTCCTTCCTCAAAGAGTGCTGTTTCAAGACACCCGGATTTATGATTTTCACCTCCCAGTCTTGCCTTTTCAAAGGCGCCCGGGACTTGGTCGGAGCTTTCTCATATAAATGCAAATACAATTATTACTTATGCATTTCAATACATCCTAAAATGGTAAAGGACAATACTCTGGCACTCGCAATAACAATGCCTTTCTTTTTGCCCCCCGCCGAGCTCCAAATGTTACTTCATTAGCGCGATTTGATCACAATGCTCTTTGCCACCATCGCGTCTATTCTAGAACCCAAGGAGGCTGCAAATGCTACATAATGTATGATTATTAACCTACATCAAGCAAATCACAGTGGCTCTGTATACTGTTTTTCTACTAATTCAGGCCCTCATTAATAACCTTAATTATCGGGCATGGACAGAATGGGATTTATACAGTACGGAAGCCTGAAACTGCTTTGGCAAACTCGTTAGCATCTCCAGCTACAGTTCTATACAGAAGTCAAATTGGAAAATGTGAGAAACTGCCTAATACCGAAAGGCATATTTTGACAGGGGAAAGCTGGGATGGTTTCTCATCTGTCTGTAAAAACAAATACATACATCTGAAGTATCAGCTGTTAGAGACCAGGATGGGGGGGGGGGGGAAGGGGGATGCATTCTTCCCTGCAAAGAAGTTTGGCAACAAAGCAAAACCAATGCAAGTTGGACATGAACACTCTGCACTTAAGACACTGAATTATGCAAATCCATCCCTTTTTACCTGGTTTCTCTGCAATGGCAGACTTTTTCAGGTTGGGGGGAAAGGCATCGGGGGTGTACGTAATGCTCTGGGTTAGCTGCTGAGGTTACACAAATCATAGTCAGGGAAAGTAGCCTTGACTGGAACCGGACACACATTTTTAAAATCCACCAGAACAAAAAGAATGAAACTGTGAGTCAGGACAGGCATCAAACTCAGGCCCTTTCTTAGATGGAGCGTTCAGGTGAAATGTAACAGCACAACAAGAGATGGTCCAAAATTCAATGAGGCCACTTGTTACCTTGAGGGGTCGCATTTCCCTACGTTTCATAATAACACAAGGTAGGAAGAAAAGGGGGTCTAATCTAGTCACTCCTGCTTATAGGATGCATTGGAGTGGGGATTTAGTTTAAATTTAAACCTGGAGAAGATGCTGTGAGCAGCCTAATTCAGATGAACTTTAACAAATATCTGATAATTGTACAGGAATGCTTGGCATCTGATGCCTGAGCACTCTGGAAGCCCGTGACAAATACAGGGTGCCCGTATGCCAGCTGGGAATTGTTCTTGGAATCAGGAATCTGTCTGTGACGGATCTGGCAAAGAATCTGAGCTATGAAACCAAACATTGACAACTCGAGGTTTAATATATCTGCCTCGAAGGGAAGCGATGGGCTATAATGATCTAACGGAAAAGAAAGCCCCGTGGAAAGAGCAGCGCTGGGTAAAAATTCGTGTGGCACCAGTGAATCCAGGATTTGCTAATTTTCCAATGATCTGCTAACAGGACGAACGTTGCCTCGTGGTTTGAGAGGCACATACAAGCACTGCCTTCTGATACGACGCGTTCTGCTGTCTAACTACTGTACACAAACCACCCTCGTCATCAAGGCAATAATTAACTCCATTTTGATGTTGCCTAATTACCATGTTTACTTTTCACACTCTTGTCACATATTGGCAATATTTTTAAAAATATTGTTATTCATGGTAACAGATAAAACAAATAAAACCTTGATGCTTGGAAGAGACAAAGAGGTAGAAGACAATAGATTATGTTAGGGAGGCAGCCTGGCACGGAGAGGAGAGAACGGGATTTGGATTCAGGAGAAACAAACGAACATACAATCTGAGTTAAAATTTGGATTTGGCCTTTGCTTTCTCACCTGATAAATGATGCTACTGACCTGTTTAGACTTGTTGGATGGATTGGAGAGATGAGATGTTTTTTGAGATTCTTAACCTAGTTCATGGCCCATGGGTTCTCTTTAAGTGGCTGTAATGATGAGGATGATGATGGCTAATAAAAATGCCTCGTTCATCAGGTCTTTGGAGTAAGATGTTTGAAAACTCATGCACTGAGATGACTCATCCAGCAACGATAGAGTTAATCAGGTTGATTAAGTAAATGAGTGAACGAGAGAATGGATGAACGAATGCAAGAAAGAAGATGCTTTAAGGAACATACCAAGATTACTAATCACTAACAATTTCAGAAGTTGAACCGCCAGTCCCTAAATCAGGCTCTAGTGCTCAGAATTTGTGGTAGGGAATGAAACAACTTATTTTAAGACATTCCCAAGTGAACATTTTTGCACTGATGGGCACCATGTCCTGGGCTTTGCCCTCACCTCATCCTGCATGGAAATGTTCATCCACGTCCAGCCCTCCCCTGCCACCCCCTTCCCTCCCTCTGCCACCACGTCTCCCCCCTCCACTCCATGCCTCCCTTCCAGCTGTTGCCCACATGTGGGATGCCCCGACTTCTCATTTTGCATTGAAGACAAGGGAGAACTGGTCCCCATCTTCTATGGACTCAGCTATGAAGTGAAAGGCTGTAACCTGGGTACAAAACAAAGAGAAAAGTCATCCCTCAAATTTGGGTTGATCGTGTGCCTAGACGGGATGTCAAACTATGATGTCTCTTCATATCTAAGCCTCCTGTATTTGCATTCCAGGTCACCCTCGTCTCCCCTGACATGGCGGGAGACGGGGAGCAGGAGGTCTCAGGGGTCCTGGAGGATCTGCAAGAAGATAATCTCAAACCGACTCACCAGGGGAAGTGGCTGCCCTTCCCCCCCCCCCCCCCCCGTATCTATCTATCTTCACTCTAAGAGAAGAGCCATTGTCCACGGAGCTGGCACAGTTCCAGAGCCTCTGGGCAGCAGCCGGTATGGCCAGAAACAGCGGCCTGTGCAGTAGGAGGCCAGCCCCTGCCTCCTGTGTCCCCCTCCCACTCTGCTCCCTGAGCCTCGGCTCTGGGCGGGAGTGATCACCTCCACCCGCCTGCCCCCTTGGTTCTCAGGCACACACATTTCACAGACGCCAACTCAGCCTCATTCACCTGCACACATTGTTCTCCAATCTTCCGTGCCTCTCAGAGGACTACGAAAAACAAAGGTGATGGAATAAAATCCTTCCAAATAGAAAAATTAGTTCTCCCCATACACTATTCCTAAGTGTGTCTAATCTTTACATTGTCTATTTGCCTACATTTTTTAAAGGCTCTCTCTACCCTCAGCTTTGATTTACTCTTTTATCTACATCTCATCTCATGTAATATTTCTGTAGCACTGAATCAAAAAAAATAGGGCACTGAACAGGAGAGGAGGTTAATACTTTAGCAGAAAACAAACAAACAAAAGAAATGTATTGAAGTAAGTATAGGGGAGCCTAGACAAGACCCAGAATCTTCCTGGAGGCAAGGTATCCAGCTGAAGGTTTGGGAACTTAATCTATATCATACCCTCCAATGTCTGAAGTGTTGACAATCTGTTCTTCAGTTTACTGAAAAAAAAAAAAAAGTCTAGAATTTGTAGCCTTTTCTCTTTAGGAAGTAACATAAAATGTGGCAAAACTCGTATCAGCAGAGACATTTACACAAAAAGATTTGTTGTCAGATATTTAAATTTTTTAAAACCTAAACCAAAAACACAAAAATTGTGGAGTGTTTCTTTGGGGTCTTAATTTTGATTTAATCCCCTAAAGCCAGAATAATGAAAAATATTTCTGTTAACCAATTTATGCTTGGATTTAGTTTTAAATATAAATATTAGTAATATAGGTATTTTTATATATGTAAAGAAAGTGAGTGAAAATAGAAATTTAAAATGTATTTTTTGTAATAATGACCAGTGCTACTAGGAGTACAGGGAAACGGACTTCTTCTTTACCTTTTGCTAATAGGAGTTTAAATTGGTACAAATTTTAAGTACCAAAATTTGGCCATATCTATTAAAAGACACTAAATAGAAATATATTTATAAAGTCTAGATCACTTCCATCCAGCAGTTTTCTTTTGTGAATTTATTCTAAGGAATAAACTAGGTTTATTCACAAAGATTTAGTGACAAGATTGTACATTATGACACAATGAACAACAAAGATTAAAAGAAAAAATTGAAACACGCTAAATATTTGATGGCAGGAGATCAGTTAATTATATGAATCTCATTTATAAAATAGAATATTACACAGGCATTAAAAGGGATATCATAGAAGACAACTTTATGTGAAGAAGATGCTGATTATATATTGAGTGAAGGAAAGAACAACTTAGGAAAAGTGCAGATTATATAGCTCTAATTTTGTGAAGAAAGAACATTTAAACATAGAAAACAAAGATTGGAAATACATAAACTAATATTAAGTGATTTGTCTCTGAGCTATAGATAATTTCTATTTTTACTTTTTCTTCTTTTTTCTTTTCTGTATTTAAAAAATTGTCTTCAATGAGCATTTATTGCTTGTGATTTTTTTAAACAATTTATACTCAAGGAAGAGGTTTTAGACTAAGAATATACCTTTTATGGTGAGTCCATAGTACTTATAGATAGCTAGTTCCTGTAGTCATTTAAATGAGTTTGTTTTAACCCCAGATCACACTCAATTCAGTTTAATAGTTAAGATAGTTGAGTTTGATAGTCAAGGTAAGAGATATGAAGTCAAAAGTATAGGATTCAGGGGCTCCCTTTAGAATCCCCAATGGGGGGTAGCAATACCCAATGCAGTGAACTGTTTGGGAGGGGTCTATAGACGAGACCTGTCACTCAAAGCATCAGGAAAACAAAGTTTAGGGATTTCACAAGCTCTGTCGTTGGATACACCACTGCCCCTCACCTGTCTTCCCACTATCAAGAAGGGATGTACAACTTTCCTCATCCTGAGACCAAAATAGTGGCAATTATTATGATTTTTATAATGAAGAAGAGGAAGAAAGAAGAGGAATAAGAGGAGGAGGAAGAGGAGGAAGGAGAGGTGAGGGGGTAGCTCTTAAGAATAAGACACATGAGGAGCTGTGAACACTGGAAATCTTTTTTTTCCGCCTTCATATGCTACACTGCCCAAGACCAGAAGCTCTCATCCAGCCTTTATGACCTTTGATGTTTATTCCTACAGGACATAAAATGAATTTGTATTTTGCTATACAAAATCCACATTGACTCATATCAAATGGAAAGATACACTCCGTTTTCACACTGTCTATGGAGACTTTTAAGGAGGTGTCAGAGGAAAGTGAAAATCTGGTTTGTGTGTATTAAGTATAAGGAGACACAGAACATTTGGCAAATTAATGAACAAATGTTAGGAGTGTTAAGTGTAGAATGAATGAATATGCGAATAGATGAAATAACATTTGCGGTCCCATATTGAATACATTCTTACCATGGATTGTTTACCCATAGAATATGCAAATCTTCTCAGTGCATGCTGGGATAGTTCTAGTAATTTGGGGTTCTTTGATGAAGGGGGCAGTTAAATATTCTGGACTGGATTTTTATAAATTAGAAAATCTCTGTCATTTTGGAATATCTGTCCCAAAATTTTATGTTAGAAGAAATTAAATTTAATTTTAAAAAAGAGAGCGAGATAGAACAAGATAGAAATAGAGAGAGATTGAAAGAAAGGGGGCCTTCCAGTTTTTCAAATGGGGAAACTTTCAAATGGGGTCTCTTTAATGAAATTAATCTAAGGCACCACCAAAATAATCTTCCTTCAGAATATTGGATCTTGACCCCTCTATCAGTTTCTGAAACTCCTTTGATGGTATAAATATTTTAAATTTTCTTTTGCAGACAATTACTTGAAGAAGGCATGAAGAGCAAGTACAAAGCAGAAATGAAAGAAGGGTTAAGTTGTTATCATTTTAAAACACACAATAGCCAAGATATGCAAGCCACCTAAGTGTCTATTAGTGGATGAACAAATAAGCAAAATGTAGTGTACAAACACACACACACACACACACACACACACACACACACACACAGAGGAATATTATTCAGCCACAAAAAATGGCACATTTCCATCTTGCCAGTTGTGGCAACATGGGTGCACATAGAGGGTATTATGCTAAGTGAAATAATTCAGAGAAAGACAAATACTGTGTGATATCACTTATGTGTGGCTTCTAAAAACCAAATGACCCAACAAAGCAGAAACAGACTCCTGGTTACAGAGAACAAGCTGGTGGTCGCCAGCAGGGAGGGAAATAGGTGGTTGGGTGAAATAGGTGAAGGGGATTAAGAAGCACCAACTTCCAGTTATAAAATAAATAAGTCTTGGGGGTGTAATATACAGCACAAAGAATATGGTTAATAATCTTGTTATAACTTTGTATGATGACAGACGGTTACTATACTTACTGTCGTGATCAGCTGGTAAAGTATGCAAATGTCAAATCACTAAGTTGTACACCTGAAACTAACACAATAGTGTATGCCAACTATTCTTCAATAAAAACAAACAAACAGAAGCAACTTATTTTTTTAATGAGGTAGATTGCATTTTACACCTGAATTCAAATTTTCATATTTTTAAAAATTAAAATTAAAAGGCACTATAATAGGATGTGTTCATTTGTTGGGTTAAATGAGGGAGGCTCCTTGAACATGAAATAAAGGAGTCATGGGATAAAGTGGTTTAACACGTATGATCAGGAGAAACAAATAATGAAAAGTTTTAAATTTGGACTCGGAGATGGGAAAGAGCTACTAGAGATGTCATGGCGAGACCTCAATAAATATTTCTTGGTTTGGTTGTATGAGCACTAAACTAGGCCATCTCCCATTTGAAAGAAATCAGCTTTGTTTTTGAGTCTCTGAAAGACAGTTTTCATCATTTCTTCTCCTGGCAGACACCCAACTGTTTAAATTCTTCTTTCATCTCGTTGCGTTTGGTTCTATTCCCGCGCACACGGCCCTGCGCAGGCCACTTGTGAGCCTTGGAGGATTGTAGGTGTCTCTCCCGATGCCATCAGTTGCTTAGCTACATTGCGAGTCTTTTGTTCTTTGCCCGTGGATCAGTCCCACCAGGCCTTCAATTGTGTGAGCTGTTCTTTTGATTGTCCTTCCATATCGCTTGCCCTTCCTGCTGCTAAAATCAGCATGCCAGGTTCCAACTCATGAACTTTTGCATCAGTTTGATTTTTGTCTCATGCTAATGTGGTACTTGTCTAATGTAACTCACGGCCTTCTGGGGCGTACCCACTCCCGAGGCTTGTCTCTGCCATTGGAAAACTGCATTCTGGCGGACTTGTGAGCAAATACACATTTTTCTCCTATGCAGATTACTCTGTCTGTCTGTCCTAAGGCACATTTTTGTTCATTGTTCAGCAGGCTTTTCAGTCCTAATGACTACTTGGAATATCTCTTTAATGTAATCTATGTACCTTATTTATACTTGGAAAACAATCTTAGCCTCCATATCATAAGTATAGCATTTCAGTAACGAGTCTAAAATGCACAGCACATCTCAGAAATACACGGCTTGGAAAGACTCTCTCAATCAGAAACGCTACTTGTGGACCTAAATCAAGCCCTTTAAAAAATGCATTAACTTTCTCAAGTAATCAGGATCAAAAACATAATTTGATAATTGATAGTAGTTATAATCAAGATTTCAAATTCTATTTTAGGTCTGATTCAAAGCCACAGAATTATGGGACTTTTGAAGCCTCCAGTGACGGTGAGCTCTGCGTCTCATTCTGAGGCAGACCCTTTCACTTTGGAGAACTGATTTTTTGAAAGCTCTTCCTTTTGAAGCATGGCACGCTACCAACATGTTACTTTCATTGCGTCCAACTAGTTCTGGTTTATATCTATGCCAACTGTGGCGCGAGGTGAAGTATTTGGTATCGGAGACGAAAAGATGAAGAGGCTAGAATCAGTGACTGAGGACATCTGCAATAAGGTTCCAGCTGAGCATCGTGTAAACAGACAACCGTGAACCATGAGAACCACAGCATCGTGGTTGTGGTACATGTCACGGGCACAGGGAGAAGGTCACCATCCAACCTCCTGAGAGAACTAGGGAGAGAGGTGAGCTATGAAGAATGAGTACCAGGTAGAAAAGACGAAAAAAGCATCCAAGATGATTTATCCTATCCCAAATCTAAAACGTCTTTACCCTGTTTGCCCGATAGATACATGACAACTCTGTGTTCACTTTAATTTGTCTCTTCTCCCAGGTACATTTATTTTCCGAGATGTTTTCACCCTTTATAACTTCCTCAGAGAGGTTGAGCTTGACTCCCCCACCCCTGCCACCTCCACAGCGCTGCTGTAGAGATTGGTTAAGTCTGGGATTGCTCTTCTGGCATCCCATGTATTTTGTGCATCAAACTTATTACAACTGAAATTAATTCACAATGAGTGTGTCTTTATTAGCTCTCTATCCCTCAAGAATCTAAAGCCTAAATTATCTAGAATCACCCAGCGTCTAGAGTCTATTCTGAACCTCATGAGGACAAGAGCCAAGGCTGTCTCATTACTGCATCCCCAGAGCAAAAGCAGAGTAAAGGGCACACGTTTGTTGAACAAACACATGAGTGAACAAAGGCATTACACCACATGGTTTTGGGTCCTTTTAGCTACAAAGAGCTCCAGCTGGTTTAACCTATAGCTTACAGGATTGAACCCATGTTTCCAGGCTAGTCCACTCTACTTCTAGATGCAGGGGAAAGGAATGCCAGGAAAAGCATTTTATAAACCACAGAAGCCCCTAGATTTGGATTTCCTGGTTAGAAAGGATGATGGAAAAACCACTTTTCTAAGATCCTGAAGGGTCACCAGAGAGGGAGGATTCAGAGCCCCGCAAACAAAGGACATGTGGCCAGACCCAGACCTTTCCTTCTAGGCTAGTCAGTATGTTAAGAAGCAAAGGACACTCATGGAATCAGACAGCCCTCATCACATTTTCTGTAGGTTTCATGTGCCTGAAAACCCAATAATGCCTTAAAAACCACAGAGCAGTTCCTTAAAGCCAAGCTCCAGCCAAACCAAACAATTAATCGTTTTCCCTAAATAACTTCTTTTCCTCCCTTGGGATGTGCTTCTTCCACTCTATTCCTTTCTCACTGTCCCCACTCACCTTGACCTCTGCCTACCTGAACTCCACCCATCGTCCCTGCCATCTCTCTCAAGCCCCCCAGCAGAAAATCACCTCCCTTCTTGGGCTTCATGGGGCATTTAACCCTCACTCGATGACATCTGCCAGGAAGTCTTGCATCATAATATGCTTGTCTCATGTCCCTAGTAAGCAGAATTCTAGAATGTCCACCAAGATTCTCACCCCCACCCCCAGTTTATGCAGCCTGCACCATTCTCTCCCCTTGTGTGTGAGTACTTGTGACTGTGATGGGCTATTACTGCATGATGATGTCACGTAAGAGGGCAGAGGGATTGTGCAGATGTAAAAGAAGTCCTTAAACAGATCAAGTTCATCAAGAGCGAGATTATCCTGGGTGGGTCTGACCTAATCAGGTGAGTCCTTAATGTCCGAGAGACATTAAGGGAGAGATTCTCCTGCTGATCTAGAAAGATCAAGCTTCCATGTTGTGCAGAGGACCACATGCCAGGGAACAGCAGGAGGCCTCTGAGACCTGCAAACAGTCTAGTTAATTGTAAGCAAGAAAGTGGGAACTTCAGTCCTACATCTGCAAGAAACGGAATTCTGCCAACAGCTCCGAGTCTCAGATGGGGTCACAGTCCTCAATGAATGTCAATTTCAGCCCTGTGAGACCCCAGGCAGAAGTCCAGTTAGCCAGTGCCTCGACTCCTGACCCACAAAAAATGTGAAATAGTAAATGTGTGTTGTTTTAAGCCACTAAGTGTGGTAATTTGATATGCTACAACAGAAAACTAAAACACCTACTAAATAGATCATCTCCAATTTTTTGCACAACACTGAATTCAAAGAATTTAGTGACATTTCCTATTGCTCCTGGCTCTAAAGGATTTTGAAGATGATCCAAAGAACAAAACTAATATATGGTTCCTTTAAACCATGTTACTTCTAGACTCTATCCCATAAAAAAGGAGTATAGAACTGTTAGCTGGTTCCTAAGTGGAATCCTGTGTTTTATAAAGAATCGAGAGACATGAATTCGATGCTGGCTCTATCACGAACTTGCTGATGGCCTTGAACAAGTCAATGTCAAGGCAATTTCTTGGTATGTTATCTACAATTCCATTACTAAAATAGCTAGTACTTGTTGATAAACTCTCATGTATCACAGACTGCGTATATATTACCTACAAATATCCTTCTCCCACAGCCAGACAGACATCATGCTCATTTTACAGATGATAATAGTGAGGCTTAGAGAGATAGAGTATAATAACCAAGGTCATACAGTGACTACAGGACGAGGTCATAGTGTGAAGGTTGTCTGTCTCGTGGGCCTGTGCTGTTAAAGTGAGGGGTTACTGTAGGGTCCTCTCTAATTGGATCACCCCAGAGACACAGATGGAGTGTGTGATTTCTGCAGCACAAGGCCAGGGGAAGACTCTTCCCCCGCACCTCCGAAGTGAGTCACATCTGAGTTCCTGGCGGTACAAATGGGTCCAGGTTTAGACAACGACGGAGACCCACAGCCCAGGCACGGAGCTGCACAGATTTAAGAACTTGTTTACTTGGAACAGCGGAAAGGAAGTCAGGCGTGAACCTTCTGAGCTTCAAAGATTTTCTCAGGGCCCGTTTGGGAATAAGCATAAATCTTCACATTTATCCAAAGTTTAGCAAATTCACAATGACAAATGTAACAGTTCCTCTAAATTGAAGTTCATCTCTTGGCAGTTTGGAAGGCTTGGAGAAAATGCCAGCAACCAGGACTTGGAAGGAAATCTTTAGATTCCCTGAAAACATAGATAGTTATTGTGGAAGACATTTGGAGGATCCCATACTGAACTGAAAAAGAAAATTTATAAATGTCAGCTTTGTAGCTGCAACGTTGGAATGATTTAAAGCAATCCACACTTAACTCCAATGAGAAGAAGATGCCGGGGGTTCACATTCGCCATTAAGAACTAATTATTCTTAACCTGTGCTATTTCCTGGAGGAATCGATGAGGAGAGACGGGGAGAAGTCTCCAGAGTTCAGAGCAAGAGAGTAGAGTTATTTTTTTTAACCAAACACGTAAGATTCAAAGATTCTCTACTGTTTGAAGAAGATGCCGAAAGCTGGGATGGTGAATGGTTGGACAACAAAAGAGGCATCTACCGCGGAAGAGTTGGGCTCTGAGTCTCTGCGGGCCTCTCTTCCTTCATCTCTACTTACAAATGGTCGATATATCTAGTTCTGGCTTGCGGCAAAAATGAAATGAGATACCGCCATCCAATCCCACCTAGCGAATGTGAGCCACAGGTCTCCTAGCTGTCCCTTCCAGCACAGGCACCAAAGCTCCAGAAAAGAATAAGGCGCAGTCCTCTCCCTCCATGAGTTTCCAGATGGTTCTGATTTATGAAAGCATTTTATCAACTGCAAAGCATTGTCAGAATGCTTGTCGTTTTAACCCATTCACCAGTCCAGGAGGTTACTGTTGGACACATTTGAAAAATACCAAGACAAGAATCCACTGAGTATGAGTATCTGACTCTTTTTTTTTTCTCGCAAATTAGAATATCATAGCAAGGATGACTTCTTTTGGCCTAAAAATTGGAAGCTGTAACTGTGTCTCTTTTTAAGCAAAACCACTGTTAATATTGGAGGGCCTTGAATTTTTTTTTTCCTTTCCAAAGGGAAAGAAGTAATAGGTAAAACTGGGACTCAGAACCAGGGAAAGTGGGAAGAGAAATGATCTCATATACATTTTTCCTTCCCTTAGGGATTGGTCATCTACAATTTGCTTCCTGAAGGCTCTGAATGGAGATGGTGCCAATTAAACAATGCCCTGGTTGGCTACAAAGCCCAGAGCTGAGAATGGGAAGAACACACTAGAAACACCACCTGCCAAGAGATGCAGTGAGACCTCAGGAAAGATATTACAAACATCTAATGAGAAATACGCAAGTTCTTAGAACTTCTGTAGCTAATGTCAATGAGGCAATGTGCCGAAGAGAAACCTGGATTGAATCAGTCTTTTAATATTTCCACAGCTGGGCCTGCTTGCATGAGGCTGGTGGATCATTTTCTTAAATAAGGCATGGTGCTGGTCTGACATTAGTTTAATATAGTAATTATCAAGTGAAAAATAGCTACCGCACTGCCGTGAACCTGAATAATAATGCTCATAATTGCTGATTTTGGGCCCATCTTTAAAAAAAAAATAGACCTTTAAGTACTAAAACATTTCATAGGAAATACGTTCAGGTACCATGTCTAGAAGTGCGGAGAACTACTAAGGATACAATTAGCAGTTTATTTACGTAATCAGTCAAACACTATTTATCATTTCTGTTATGGTCCTATTGAAAAGAAACAAATCAGCATGGGAACATCAAGTTATTTTATGCAGGCAGCCCTGAAAAAGTTATCATTAATTTTTTTTTAAGCTTGAAAGTTGAATTGTACTAAATGCCTCTGTTGAAATCTGAATAAGCATAGTTGACTTAATCAAATGCTAGCACTACTTCATATATTTGACATGACAAACATATCCAGGGGAAATTTTACCTGGACAAATACCTCCCTTAGGTAACTAACTTCAATTTTTGGAATATATTCAAAGCTTGCACTGATTCTGAAACAACACACAAATAGCCTTCTACTGAGAGCCATCCCAAGTGGTTGATTTTTACCTGGAATATGAGAGTAATATGGAGACACCATGAATGTCTGTGAGGAAATGCCCTCCAAGCATTACTGATGATGCTTACCTCATAATTAGATTATGGAAGAACTTTTGTTTTTTCATTGTTCTTAGTGTAACTAGCCCATTCTGCCATAGCAAATGGGGTATTTTTCAAAGTGAAAAACAAACAAACAATCAAACGGCAAATCAGATTATTCAAAGGCAGGACTAAGTAAGACACACATATTTTTAGAAAAGCCTGTAAAGATAACGTAATTCTCTGTTTGCTCCAGACAATATGGAGAATTTGTCTTGTACAAAGGGAGTGGCTTTATTACTATGCCCCCAGGTGACCTTACTTCCTCCTTCTACAGATCTTCAAAATGATTATTAGTGTCAATTGTTGTCAATTTCAAGTCCTCCTGACTTATTGAAAAGCCAAAGATAATGTTGCATCAGGGAAGTTCTCATCAAAAAATATATTAAAGGTAGCACCACTTGGGAAAGGACCAACTTCATAAAAATAAATAAGCGTATTATAATGCCTGTATGAAGCTGATTCTCTTGGAATGAATAATAAAAGCCAAATACACGAAGGCACCAAGTTCTGTAAGCTCTGGAATTCAAATACTCCAACACGACTACCTTGATTAAACAGTAAATAATGAAACACACCCTAATGGGTGATTTTGTCACAGAGCCTCTATATTCTTAATGAAATCCACACGAACCTTGTTTAATATAGTTGTAGAAGAATGTTAACTTAACCTGACTTCAACAAATGCTTTATTTTATCCTATTTGCATAAATAAGGTGCATTCACAGCCAAAAAACATAACACAAAGTGAAGATTAAACTATACAGGGGCTTGTGGGGAGGATGCTTCAAATCAGCTCACGGCACTAAACAAGAACTTCACAAACCGGTATTATGCAAAGGGAATACTGCTTATATCTCAGCCTAACACTGAGTTTTCAAAATGTTTTATGTTAAAAAATGATATTAATGTTACATTTGGATATATTGTCTAAAAATGTGATGGTGAGCATTATTAAAAACAGGTTTATAAACAGAGCATCAATAAAAGATCTGGCTACAACCTGCTAATAGTCAAGTCCTAGAAACAAGAGCTCACTAGACCTTTAGCTCCTCGAAGGCAAGAGATTTTGCTCATTCATCTTCTTATCACCAGGACACAGAGAGATGACACATGGAACATCCTTGAGGAAGGTTACATAAATAAATAGGCATTTCAACTGAAATTATGCCCAATAAGATCTGTTCAATAAGAAGATGTGTGTATGGTTGTTGAGGACTACTTATTCTATGACATTTGATGACACAATTGGACTAACCAGGAAGGTTAGCAGACTATGTAGTAAAATACTCTACTAACCCGTGGCTCAAAGCATTAAAGAAAAAAAAAATCAGTTCTAGTATTTTAGGTTGGGTAGATGTGGTTTTAATTTGGTCTTTAAAAATCTAAGTCTCAAGTCTTGGATCTATTTGTGGACTAATTTCTAAATTGCTCTGTGCCATTTCTGTTACTTTCTAACACAAAATAAGCTGCTGCAACTGGAGATTGTGATGGGGGAAACTTACTAAAATGTGGGGAAAACCATGTGTGTAATAATGTGCCTGTGAGCTAAATAACCAGTCCCCTCAGGTCATGTTTATACTATTTACCAGTGCTACATCATTCGTTCAGTTCACAAATATTTATTGAAAACCTTATGTTTACAAGGTATTGTGGTAGAGCCTTTTCTGTCATGGCTTTAGGAACCAAAGGGTTTTAGAAGATTAGAAAAGTCTTTGCCGGCCTGAGCCTTTTCCCACTGGAAGCGGATTTGATCACCTGCTTCTGAGTGCTCCACAGTGCTTGGTTTGCCCTGCTCTTCCACTGTGGATGCTACTGCGTTCGAGTTAATCATGTCCATCTCCCTTGTGAAACTGTATGCTCCTTTAAGGCAAGTGATATTACACACCCATGTGTGCTCAGCATCTGCCCAAATGCAGCATAGTCAACTGGAGGGCCTACGATATGGACTCTGGATTTAAATTCAGGCAGGTTTTAGCCTCCACCCCTACTCCCACCCTCTGTTGAGGTGTTTTATTCCTTAGTGGGGAGCCATGAGTACAGTTGTCGAACATAAGCAGAGACAAGACTCCTGTGCATAATGGGATCAGGTGAATCTCTTATAATTTTTTCCATATAATGTATCATGTTCACACTCCATTGTAACTGCTCTGGAATTACCAAGATTTCATATCTGAGCATAACTGGGGTCCTTCAAGTAGAACTGCCAGGTTTAAGAAAGAAAAACCAGCACATCCAGTTAACTTTGAATTTTAGATAAACGACAAATAATTTTGTAGTGTAAGTATGTCCCCAGTATTGCATTTTTATACTTACATTTTATCTAAGAACCCTACCTTCAAGATGATGAGTAAACTGGATGCAAAGAGGACCAAGTAAGCTGTTCCTCAATAATTTTTTGTTGAGCGGAACATTTACCTTCTCCGGCCCCCAGACAATAAATGCCAGTAGCACCACCCATCATTATGATAATGAGAAGCTGGCCACATTTATCCTGTTACCCACCATGAGGTGGTGCCATCTTGGTTTGAGAACCATAGGGAGGCTAATACGAGTAGGAATATACTCCACAAAGCCAAGAGTCAGGAAATGCACATGCCAGGACCCCATGGATATCATAGTCACAGAGTCTCAAAAATGAAGCATATGTCCATTTCCTGACCAGCACCTCATTCAGACCTCCTAGCCAAGCTCTTGGGAGCAGTCATACGTCTGACTTGCTCAAGCCTGTATCTTTGCAATGAATTTTACCCCCGTGAGAAAAGAGCCAAGAATCCTCCCAGATTTCTTAACAGCTTGACTTTTAAATGCAAAATAAAAAGTCACCAAATCTTAAAGCTCAATTATAAATATGATGATAATTATACCTTCAACCTGTATAGCACTTTAAATTTATTCAAAGCACTCTTCTGTCCATTTTCTCTTGGGATCATCAATGCGGTATTTATCAGTAGATGAGAGAATGGAATGTCTGCTCAATCTCTTGTTATGACCAATTTTCAACTCTTGATATCATCAATTTGAAACCACAAATGGGAAGAGGTCCAGTCTCCTCTTTCCCTTCAGAAGTCTGTTAGTTCATCCATCAGTCAGAGGCTTTCTCTCCAGTCTTTTTTATAACTAGTCCCAGATTTTGCATGACTATTACAAGACTATTTTCTTTTTGAGCTACTGAGTTGATTATGTAAATTGAAGGTAAGAGTTTTTAATACACTGAAGTCAAAAGTAAATGAAGAAATTTGTGATGAACTGTCACCTTCTCAAGATCTGTCTACCTCACAACAACAATGTCTGGCAAAAAGCAAGAATTCAGGGCATTCTGAATGAATGAATCAATGAATGAGTGAGGAGACAAATGAATTTCACATGAACATCTGCTTTAGTCCGAACTTAATTTACCCCAAATCTTACCAGCCTAATGAAAACTTCTGTTGAAAAGGACCACTCACTAAAATCACAATTTCAAGGACCAGAGCTTTCCAGAAACCATTTAGTGCAGCTCTAAGCAAAGGAAAGCATTTTCCAGAGTCATCTGAGACAAAGACACCTCAGTCATCATGTAACAAAAACGCCACAATCATCCAGTAACTCACCATCAAGGGCTACTCTGAAGGGCTACTCGTTTCTCTTAGATTAATTTTTGAATGCAGCCACAGTTCATTTCCCTTTATCTGGTCCTCAGTAAACAAGTCATAGAGCCCAAAGGAGCCTAGCACAGTGGCTGGCACTCAGTAAGTATCCAACAGCTCCTGGTTCTCTGGGCAAAATAGAAGGTGGAAACTTCGCCCTCTGTTGGACAGGTGTCATAGTTGTAGTAGTTTGGGACTTATTTAAGTCACCATCTTCCATTAATATTAGCTTTTCTCCCAGTAGGTCATTAAATTCTTAAGGTTCTCATATAGAAAGAAGACAAGTCTGCTCTGGCTTTGCCCAAAGCCAGAGATTTTTCTGGCTCTGTACTAAATGACAGAATGAATAAAGGGAACTATCCTCTCATTTAATTCCAAGTGACTGGCATATCAAAGGCTTAATTCATTCTCTTACTCATTTATTCATCCATTCATTTATTCCTGCAATAAGTATTGATTGTATATTTTTCAAGGGCAGCACTAAGCTAAGGTTTCATATTACTTCATCTTATTTAATCTTCACAAGTATCTTATGATGTTGGCATTATTGTCACCTGATATCACGTATGAAGATCATGAAGAAACTGAAGTCAAGATCATTCAGGCAGCAGGCCCAGCGTCCCGTCACCTGCCCAACATCACCCAACTGTGGTGCGGCCAAGACTCAAAATAATCCAGAGTCTGTGCTTTTGATCTCTATCTCCATAAATTAAAAAAGAAAGAAAAGAATGAAGAATTTTCAGAGGAACAAAGTTACTTTTCAGAGGAAGAGCCCCTGGACTGCTTGGCACGTGTCTCTTGAGGAAGCTAAGGGTCTTTAGGCACTGGCCACAAGAACCTGTACCTTTCCAGAACTCAGGTGGACTCTTTAGAGGTGTTAATTATAGAAAAGATCCAGGCACAGATTCTGGTCTTATAAATCCCTCCTCCCTGTGTGCTGCATGCATGCTTTTCACGTGTAACTTTTTAAAATACCCACATTCACACCCCTGTAGTTATTAAACGTGGTGCCAGAACAAGTAGGTGCATATTCAATGGATGATTTTTCCCAGAAATATATTTTTTAATCATGGAATATGATATTAGAGAGAAAGAGAAAGTGGGGGGAAATGCTTGCAGAATTCTTATACAGCAAGTGCAATAAAAACCCAGCTGGAGAAGGTGGACCAATAAAACACAGGGGAGAAAATGTAACCAGAGAGAGCCAAGCTACTTGGGCCTTGTAGAATTTCTCTGCCTTAGGAGGACACATCCAAATTCACAGACATCCGAAGACAAAGTGGAAGAGCTTCATCAACACTGCAGCACTGTCAGAGCTTTCAGCGAAAAGGCGGATAGGGAAGGAAACGTAACAGAGAAGCAGCGTGTGCCGAAATGACTCCACAGAGGGGCCGATGTGCAGGTGTCTCATGGGACCTGATGACTGAGGAAAACGGAAGAGAAAGGCACGGAGAATGATGACATGTCCCCAAAATAACTCTCTGCTTTTGGAGAGTGAAGTGAACCCCCAGCAGCTACAGAGTCAGCAGGAATTGTCTTCGGCTCGGGTGGTCCTGCCAGGAATCCTCCCTCCAGAACAAATGCGGAAGTCAAGGTGAAGTAACAGTTGCAGGACAGAAAACTGCTGGGACCCACCAACCCTCAGACTGCAATGTCCTGGATCTCAGTCTAGATGCTGAAGTGCGCTCCCTGGAATTCGGTGCAGTAAGAACAGCTCTTTATGGAGCATCTTCCAGGCACTGGAAACTCCGCTGAGAAATTTACATGTGTCATCTCATCAACCTTCTCTTTAGAGATGCATCCCCTGATGCTTAGAAAGTGACCTCTGCCAAGTCACACAGGTAGTGGGAGACAAAGCTAGGTTTGAACCTGGGTATCAGACCCGGAACCCCTGCCTGAACCACGCACCTTTCCCTAAAACGCAAACCAACAGGAAGCGCTCCAAAACAAGATGGCGTGTTAGTATTTGTAGCATCCCTGCTCCCCTAACCTCCAAAGCAGGGCCAACCTAGACATAGTTTAGTGTTTGGAGTCTTTAGCCCCCAAAGCGCAGGGCCGGCAAGTACTCAGGCACACTCCTCTTCCTCCCACACATCACTTACCAGCGATGACCAGTGGGTTTCTCAGCCGAAACCCCAGAAGGAGGTAATCTCTTCAACGCTGCATTTCAGCAAGAGCTGCCCTGCAGAGGGGTCTGTAGGCTCCCTGCTGCCCAGCAAGCCTGTGCAGAAAGCTGTTCACACTTCATAAGAACCTGCCAATATCAAGGGTGTCCAACGCACACAAGCTATGGAGATGCCAAGGTGTGCATCGGTGTCCACAATACTGGTCAGTGCTGACTGCCATAGTCTGTAAGTCCTCTGAGGTGCCTTGATTACATTATCTCATTAAATTTTCACTGCAAGCCGGCGATGGTCGTATTGTGCCCACTTAACAGATAAGGAAATGGAGGCTCTGTTTACCAACCCAATCACAGAGCAAGACCCAAGAGTGTTCACCTTGAACACTTGTGCCCTTTCTACCACACCATGCAGCCTCCCAGCCTCTCCAATGACATGGGACACAGGAGAACTTTCTCTATGCATCTCTTCCAGCAGAGAAATGTTTCCTGAACAAATTGGGGACCAGACACTTCCTAGAGATGGAGACACATGACCAGTGTGGCCCTGGACACGGCCTAGGTCTCCTTGGGGTTACCGGGATCTTTACCCCAAGGTGTCTGTGCTGGTCCATGCTCAAAAAGGGGGTAGAGGAAAATCAGTTCTTGCTCAAAGCTAGCAGTGAGCAAGCGACCTATGACCGTTGCTTCTGTCCAAGATGAAAATCATATACCTCACTGAACTTGTAAAATAAGTGCACAGAGGGCTCTGAGAGCCCCATTCCTCTGCTTGGCTGGCCTTCTCTGTCAAATAAGATGCAGTAATTATTTGTGACTTATGTTCCTGGAAATGTGTGAACTGACAACTCCTCTGCTTTCCCCTTGGCTACGGGAGGTGTTGGCATAGGATGGGAGGGAGGAAGGTGGACGCCCTGACTCTGACTTTGGAGTCGGTTGACTTGAGGCCTAATGACTTCCCAGCTGGGGCTCTGGGGGCCAAGGGTCTATTTTTCAGAAAAGACACTTTTCAGCTCTAAAGGTCTTTAACCACGGACCTGCTGAGAAAGAGGGAGTCTCTTACCCCTGCCCCTCTTCCTCACTGGAGGTTGCAGCTGACCCACAGAGAAACCACCTCCCTGGAACTGCCCGGCTCTCCAGCCGCTGGGGAAACACCTTCCTGATGCTCCGTAAAGCAAGGGCAGGCGTGTGGCCTTACAGACGCACAGTCCAGCTGCTAACACGGTCCAGTGACCTTGTCCGTTGGGCCCCTCTGCACATCAACCCCACCCCTGTCTTCTAGAGAGACATCAGTGTCTCCATCCGGCCGTCCGGATCATACCTCACCTGGGGATGGGGTCCCACTCCCATCAGGAGAGTAGGGACTGGGTGGGTGGGGCAACAGGACCAATACAGAGCTGCTTTCCGAAAGGAAGAATGTCTCCCCAAATATAACTATTTCCTGAATTATTATACTGCTAGGTGCCCCCCTCCAACTTAAAATAAATACAACCATATCCTAGAGCTTGTTGGAAAACACCAGCAAATCATGGCGGATTAAGTTCTTCCTGTTTAAAAAGTCCAAAGATCTCAGTAAAGGGATTGTTTTGCCCACATTCTGTTTCGGGCTCTAAACTTTTCCCCAAATGTCCACTCATCCATTCAATCATTCATTCAATCAATATTTACTAAGCACCTATCATGTGCAAGTTTCTGTCTTAATCTGAGAATTTCAGCAATTAATAAAACAAAGCCCCTGTGCACACGAAGATGCTATTCTAATGGAGGATGACAGACAGCAAATAAACAAGGAAACACGTATTTAGGGATTGATAGTAGCTTAGAGATAAGCTACCTGAGAGCCAGAGGGACCCTCTGAAAACTTGGGGGAAGGAAGAAGGAAAAGTTTTTTCTGGTAAGGGCTAAATAAACCTGGAATGTTTCATTGTACCTAGAATGAAAGGAATTGGGGGAAATGTTTTACATATATAAATGTAATAGCCAAGTCCTGCTTTCTTCCTCGGAAATACAAAGCTCTCAGCAACCTGTGAGGTCTCAAGGAAGAGCCGCAGCCCCCAGCCCAGGGCCAGGTGGGCGTTTTCTCTGCCCGGCACAGTGTGCCCAGACCGCGAATGGGTTAAGGTGGCCACGCAGAAGCTCGCAGCGCTGCATAAACAGCGCGTCAGGCGTTCTAAGCATCCTTCATCTTCCCTATCTCCCGGCCCTAGGCTGTCAATCAGCTGTCACTTGCCTGCACATCAGCAGTGTGTGCACATCACCAGGCTGTCAGCAAGGCAGCTGATGAGACTCGGCTCCAGGCTGTCAATCATCTTTGTTTCTCTTCTACGCTCGGGAAATATTTTGGCTCAGAGAAACAAAGAAACCTGGGCAACAATGGCTCGTAGTCAGGCATTTACTCCTGTACGTGAATGTAAGATCTTAAACAAGCACTGATCACGCCTCACCTACAAATGATGTCGGGGTCTGGGGTGGACAGAGGGGAGATGGAGAATCTGTTTTCATAGTACAGGCTTTCAAACTGTACTTCTGGTTCCCTGAGCAGACCCTGCTGGATTCACAATCCCCCTTTCCTCACCCCCCCACCAAAAAAAAAGGCACAGGAACATAAAACAACGATAACATGAAGTTATCTGAGCTTATGCCTCAGGAAAAAATCAGAAGGCTGGGAGGATAGGAGGATGGATGACTGCTCGGTTCGAAATTATTCACCATTGATCAGGCTGGCTTTTGGGGACAGAGTAATTGTTGGATTGCCGAGTTCATTTATCTCACAGGGAATTCTGAAACGGTAGCTTCTGCGCCCGACTCTCCCACTCTCTAGGGTGTGAGGCTGCCTGGGGGCGCCCACAGACAGAAAAGCGAGCGGACTCATCAGGATCTGGATGAGGGGGGCTGGCCGATGCTTGCAACAGGCGTCATTTCACTGAATGTAAAGATCTCCTAGAACAGCCCCTGGCCTGGCGTGCCGGCTGCCCCTCTCAACCCAAATGTTTATTGAAAACGCCCCAGCCTCTATAAGCCCACAATATACAAATCTAAAGAGAGACTCCTCGCAATGAGTTTCAATTCGGCAGCAAATCCAAGTGGTCCTGCTCTCCCCAGTTTGCCACTTTTGCAAAATCACCATGTATGTATTAGCATAATTAATCAACTCATCATGCAATAGATCCAAATATACTAAGTAGTCTAAAGTCCTGTAAAATTAAGGGGAAAAAAAAGCCCAAACACTTGTTATACTCTAGGGGCTTTGAAATGCATTCAGCAACAATCAGATCTTTTAATTGTGTTTATCAAGGCCCGATTACCTATCATTTACCCAATGCTCTGGACCGACCTGTTCATACATACTGTGGCTGGTTCCATCATCAGCTCCGTGCTTGTGACATTTGGGCTGTTTTACGACAGACAGATCCTTTCCTACGCACAAGGCTGATTTCTGAAAACGCATCTCTCTCTGATCTAACTGGACATTAATTGCTTTTGTGCTGATGTATCTATGCCTCTTGGTCTTACAGCACAACTAGCAAATCTGATCTCTGACAAGTTGGCTGAACCTAATCAGGACAGATCAGCTGTTACCCAAGGTGCCACAGGCTGTAATTTGACGATCTTTACAGAGTTATCACTCGCCAGAAAGACAAGGAACTATGAATTCTGTCAACACTAATCCAAAACTGTGTGTTCCAAGCAGCTGTGGGCTCCCCCACCCCCAAGAAAAGATAGCACTTGTCAAATAAATACCTGAGATAATTGATAAGAGGGAATTAGAAGGATGCAGCTGATACAGTGACTGGGAGGATTTTTTTTTTAAGGGAACTTCAGAAGCAGAACGTTGGGTGAGAAGTGTGAGTTGTCAAGGATAAAGAAGGATCTCAGGGGAGAAATGGATAGCAAGTCTGTACAACTCAGCTCCCGCTTATCGCTGGGTGACTTGGTTCACATTGGCCTCGCTCGCTAACCAGGCAAGTGCCCAAACATCCTCAGCCTCGAAGGAAATCTCCCACAGCCAAGTCAGGCTGCCACCCGGTGACAGTGGCTTGACTGGAGGCAAGAGCACAGGGATTATTGTCAGCCTGTCAGCACTGAGCTATTCTCTGAAGACTCTGTGGTTTTCTTACAGGCACAAAAAAAAAAAAAAAAAAAGAGAGAGAGAGACTATTAGAGAAAATAAACTTCTTTCTTACTGTATCGCTTCGGTCCATCTTCCAAACAAAACGAAAGGGTTAATGTGGCGTCATCTTCAAAAAACTCAGTGGCAAATGCGTCCCACCAGAGGTTGTCGCTGTCCTGCAAAGAGACAGATCATTCATTTAACAGGCAAGCACAGAAAATATCCCAAAGTGGAAAAGAAAAAGAAAAAAGGCAGAAAAACCCAAGTCACCGCTGGCTGGGTACTTAGCATAAGTGCGTGGGTGTTCTAGAAAGGGTGTAGGCAGGCATGTGGCCACTCTTCAAATTAATTGCCTCAAATGGGGACCGAATTCCAATTCAATAAATGAGTTAATGCAAAGCGAATGAAAATTAATTCTCGAGGACATATTTGGGGAGATTTAATAAACATATTCTGGAACACAGTGTGACTTTTTTTAAGAAAAGGGTTTACATTTAATGTAAAATGCATTCAGCTTTTTTTCTGTCTCTTTCTCTTTGCTCTTTGAAGAGTCCGATTGCACAAACAGAAACCACAATATTACCACCAGGTTAAGGAGAGTGCATTTTTTTTAGATAATTTATTCAAAAAAATAAGTTATGTGGCTTGTAGCTTTACTTTATGCAAATATCCCCTTGAAAGATACAAGTATCGCTGTGTGGATACACGTAGATGGATGAGTTTGTGTACACCCAACCATCACACTCACGTCGCTTGTTCTTGAGAACTGGTTTTAGATTACAGGCAATCACCAGCTTGTTGTTAAAACAGATATTAAAAACAGAGCAGTTCGGTGGAACGCAAACCATCCCAGGAACTCTGTTTGTTTGTTTCAGGTTGAATGTTTCCCCTGCTCATCCAGAAAACACTTTGAAACTGGCCCAGCTGAGGGCAGTTCAAATCATCGCTAACCTTGAAGGGAAGGGAAGGGTCTCTGCTAACAGTGCACGAGGAAGGTTATGTAAAGGGTTATATTTAAAAGGAGAATCATCCCAGGCCTCATTCTCTGTGTTATGCTCGATTTATCCCCAAAATCTGAAGTGTAATCTTTCTCCAGGTTTCAGGACGAGGTGGTTCGCAGATGCCTGTTGGATGGAAGTGAGGAGGCAGACAGAGAGGCCCGCTGCTCCCTACTCAACTGCCCCCGCCCTGGGGCCCTGGCCGAGATCTCACCAGCCTCTCTTCTTCCCATTAAGTTGTTCTGCTTACGACAACATTAAGTGGTCCTCAATGGCAGGCCTCAGGAGCAAGCGTTCAGTGCTGGCAGGGATAATTTGGGGGCCACTGAACATAGACACTGTTCCTCTCTTCAGATAAGAAGCTCAGACGAGTGAATATTTTTGTCTCTTTTCCGCTGGCCTCTCCCCAAACACCACAACAAAAGCCAGCTCGTTTCTTAGTAAAACACAGTAAATGCAAAATCATGCAGGGGTATTTCGTGGCTCTGTATACAAACCGCTTCCGCCCTCACCTCCTTTCACAAACAAATATTTATTGAGCACCTGTTATGTGCAGGACCTGGGAATACAAGGAAGGATGCAAGATTGGTCCCCAACGTCCCAGGGCTCAAAACCACTGGCAAGAGACAGTCAAGTGTCACCTAACAGGCAGCCTTGCTCCACACCTGAGACCGTGGCACAAGGCCTGGCTGCTGCGGAAACTGTCAGAGCTTCTAGAAAAATCTGTGGGCTTGGGAGTGGAGACGTAGCTGGAGCAAGAAACCCTATTTGGGAGCTTGGATACATGAGTTTAGTGTATTTCAAATCGCTATTCAGATGGAAAAAGAATAATAGTTAACATTCACCGAGCACTTACCACACGCCACGCACTGTTCCAAGTACTTTCTGGACACTCTCTCACTCCTCACTACCACCCTGATTCTTGGCTTTCTTCCCTCTTCAGTGCAGTATAAGTTTCTTGTAAGTAGGGGCTCTATTTTGCCTGCTGCTCCCTCTCCCAGTCCCTAGAATGGCACTGGGCCCATGGTATAATCCAACCAAAGCCATTTGGAGAGTGGATCACGCTGCTCACAATAGTATCCCAGCTTTACAACTGCAGAATCAGATCAGATGGTAAAAGTAACTTGCCCCAGTACACGCAGCCATTAAATAGGGTGGCTGGGGTTTCAACTTGGATCATCAGACATCTGAGACCTGCCCCAGCCTCTGTTCAACTCACCTCTCTGGCATCTTTGGGAAGGCAAGTACTGGGATTCAGAAAGAAGGAAGGGAGAGGGAAAAGGGCATACTGAGTCTCAGGTTGGGTTTGCCGGCCAATTACTTGCTCTACGCACTGCTCGGTTGCCAGGGCTCATGCCCAGAAGGACACTGGCACGTGTAGCATGGCAGGTCATATTACATTGCTGGTGGAGCTCGTCCTGTGGGCAGTCCTCAGAGCCCGCTCATCCTGACCTTAACACTAGGTCTTTCCAGCTCTGTGCACTTGGACAAATTATTTTACCTCCCTGAGCCTGTTTTCTGTCTTGGAAATGAAGGATAAAGATAGTGATAGTAGCAACAGTAACAAATATCTTGTGCAGTAGATGCAACAATAGTAATGTTAAAAACTACCCTGCAAGGTAGCTGTGACAATTCAGTAAGTCAGTGGGCAGAGCGGTGCCCAGCAGAGCGCCTGGAGCACAGTGGAGACCAAGCCAATGCCCTTTTCGTGCCTTTACCCACCGTCTTTAGTATCATTTCTAAGGGACGAAACATTCCATGTTCTAAGGAATGCTACATCAAAAATGTTCATAAATCACGCATGTTTCCAAATCACTCCAGCTGTTTGTAACCTGTGTACTTGGCAGTGACACACCTGTCTACCACACCGGGACAACTCTGGATGGAAATGTATCAACTCTCTCTTGCCCTGCTCATCGTTCAGAGGCCCAGTGACTAGATCAGTTCCTCTACCTCCATTTTCCTGTAATTCACTCGTGGTTTTTAGCACTTCTGCTAGAAAATGAACCAGAGGAAGATAAAAGTCCCGCAAGAACCCGTGCTGATCTGGCCACTAGGAGAAGAGAAAGGATTCAGGCTACGAAGAGGTGAAAGAATTGTCCATGAGTAGCCAGATGGTTCCATGGGGCCAGACAAGTGAGTGTTGGCAGAAGTCAGGGGAGGAGTAATGATCCAAGAAGGGGAATATCATTTGATTCAAACTAACTGTAATGGAACATGAGATGAGTCAGCATCTCAGGAAATGTCAGGACAGGTGTGATAGGAGAAGGTCACATTAGGTAACTATACACATACACATAAAATCAATTGGCTTTGGCCACAAATCTTAGAACATTCCAAAAATAAAAATCGACTATGTGCTTTCACTGAGTCAGACGCATCATAGGTACATAAAATAGTTATCTCTGTGTTTTGTCTGATAGAATGAATGAATGAAAGAGTGAATGAATGAAAGAAATTCCTTTTTGTTCCATCAAAAACCCAACTCAAGAAAATCACTGCACAAAGTTTTTGTGAGACCTAGAAGGTTGACCCCACTTTGTCTGTTGGCCAATATTTTTAAACTGACATAAAAATTGGGGGCATATATTTTCAAGCTATCATTGTCAACTGACCCCTAAACACATATATAAAGCCTTTGAATTAGTCTTTAACGATGAGAGAAAAATGTTGATGGAAAAAGGGAATTAAAAAGGAGTTCGAGATTTGCAGATACTAATATTTATAAAATAAACAACAAGTTTCTACTGTACAGAACAGGGAACTATATTCAGTATCTTGTAGTAACCTATAATGAAAAAGATTCTGAAAATGAATGTATGTATGTGTATGGATGACTGAGACACTATGTTGCACACCAGAAATTTACACAATATTGTAAACTGACACTTCAACCACCACCAAAAATAGTGTTTTAAGAAAAAAAATAGCTAAATGCCAAGTACAGGCCAGTCTCCATTTGGCTTTTTTCTGAAGGAAGCAGATCATGGAAAAAACACATGTTTGGGGGCCCTGGGTTAATAGCAGTACCCATAACTCAGTATTTTCTAAGTTTTTTCCATGAATTGAACCATCTGATATTCACAACTGCCCTCATTGCTGCCAAGGGGCAAAGCAGGCTGCCTCAGAGAGAATTTATATCCCTCATCTCTGTGTTACACCAACTTCAACACCTGAGTTCTGCCTCTTGTACGCCGGATGACCTTGGTCAAGCCCTCTACCTTTGCATCGATTTGCTCATTGGCAAAGTGAGAACAATCATTTCAGTAGATGGTGAGGACCAAGGAGTAACTGCGCCGCGCATAATAGCTGCTCAATAAAGGGCAGCTGTTAATTATTTATTATGGTCTCCTTTGCCCCTAAGATTATAAATGGAGACTCCGAATTTCAATAAAACTAAACGCCTCAATAAAGATCAGACAGCTAGAAAGTGGCGAAGCTAAAATTCACACAGGAGTCTGCCTAGTTCCAGTCCATTTTTAAAAGTAGATTTAATTTTTCTAGAGCAGTCTTAGGCTCATGACAAAATTGAAAGGCAAGTACAGAAGGTTCCCACACACCCCCGGCCACACACGTGCGTTGCCTCCCCCGTGATCAGCATCCCTCACCTCAGCAGTAGGTTTGTTACAGTTGATGAACTAACTGACCAGTCCATATTTTTACCAAATAATCCTGCTTGAAAAATGATTTTTCACCTCGGGGCGAAAACGGTTCACAAGAGCAGCGGATCTCCTCCTCCAGGTCTTCCAGGCCCTCCAGGCCCCACAGATTTTGCCCCCTTTCCCCACTTGCATGTGGTTTTTCTGAAAATAAACCTCCTCTTTGAACACCTCTTCTTTCCACTTTGCAGTCTGGTCTAGTTCCTGGGATCAGTTAGGCAATTTTAGGGGAGAAATTTGTGTAATAACGAGGCCAGGCGTCCGGGCAGCAGTGGCAGTGCAGCTAAAAATACCTGGGCCGAACCAGATACGGAACCCACGGCAGAAGGTCTAACGAGGGGACTGGGAGGAGCTCGGTTCTCAGCCACACAGCCACGCTGACAACCTCACGCATTGCGGGCAACAATGAAACTCAGTGCCTCCATCATTCATCTTCTAGATGTCGGTCACCTAGAATGGTCTGAGCCTTGCAGACAAAGGCACGTGCGCTCTGCGTGGTAACATGTGAGGAAGAGAAAGAGACCAAGGAAATAGAACAGAAGACGACTGGTCACAGTTGTGCAGTCCTGTCTACAGGCTGGCTCTTCTGCTTTCTGATTGCATGCTCGGTGCTTCTTTCACTGGAGAAATGGAAGAAACAGGGGATTCCCTGGGGAGTGGGCTGCACCGTCAAGGCCGGCAAACTGACCATTAGGAGGCAGCGTGAGCCAAGTTTCCAAGGCTATTTCGCAGCAAAGATTCCAAAGAGAAGCTACATCTGATTTCCCCTAAGGTGTGAAGGGTAAGTAGGATGCTGCTGGCCACTCTCCATGCAGACAACACCCTCAGGTCGAAGCAACAAGGAGATGAATCAGGAACCTGTAGGTCAAGATCGACCTTTCAGGACTCCAAGATAAAGGTTACAATAAATGCCCTTAACAAAAAACCAAGAGCCTGAGGCCTCGTTCCCAGGTGTGTGGGGTGGCTGTGCACACCAGCTACTGCCAGACAGAACAGACACAACATTCGGTGTATACATGGTAAAAGACATTCCATCCAGGGGAAAGCCATCCTTACCACACTGAGGACCAGCATAGTCAGGAGTCTGTCTGTGTGGAGCCAAAGGATCCAACAATGTACCACGGGTCCCGGCTTAACCATTTCCTGCCTCCTGGTCTTTGCATCCGTTGTTCTGCTGGCCTGGCACTCCCAGCAAATACCAAGTCCCATTGCTTGGATTTCTTCCTTCCCTGTCACCTGTGCTAGGGAAGCTTGACAACTCCTCCCTGGTTAGAGTGTGGGTCAAATTACAATTGAATCACTGCATTTATCTAAACCTCTGACTGCTGTAGTAGACCGTGAGAGGCTCAAGGATGGGACTGGGTGGCAAGCATCTCTCTGTCCTCAACAGATCTCCCACCTAGCAGCTACCCAACAAGGAGTACACCAGATGGAGGGGTTATTCCCACACAGTCAGTAAGAGTCTTCCTCAAAGGTTGCTGGAATCGCAAGTCTAAACCCAGTGGCCAAGGGATCAGGACAGTGAACAAGCAAGTCTTCTCTCTGTCACATCACTGGTGCCTCACTTTCCATCAGTGGCTGCACAAGCCACCCATGTGGCACGTTCATATTGATGCAGAAACTACTTCCCACCTACTTTGCCATCAGTTGAACCACTTTGGGGTACTTTCTTGTTCTTTACAGTGAAATGTTGGTTAAGTGACTATACTTCACTGACTGCAACTGAAATTAGGGAGGTTTTCCTTTATTAATTTTTAAAAATAGAGAATAAAAGATAATATGATGTAGACCCATGGGCCCATTATCCAGAATCGACAATTATTAAAATATCTTATTTTTCCTTTTTAAAAGGAATTAAAAATTATAAATAAAAATAAGTGTCCTGGGTCTCCTTATCCAGCTCTGTTTTTCTCTCCCTCCCTCCAGGCTCCCAGAAACAACCGTCTCATGGGAATCGCATGGCTCTTCCTAACCGATCTTTTATATTTATTACATACATGACTCCACTCATACGCATTTCTGGTTTAAGTTTTTACTATTTTATTAAAGTGATTTATACTATGTTCCCTTCCTTAAATTTGCTTTTTTTTAATTATTATTATTCAACATTGTGTTTTGGAGCCGTTTTATATACTAGGTCTTCTTCTTTCCTTATACCTGCCACCTGGTAGTACGCTGAATGAATGTAATATATTTTATGTAAGCATTCTGCTACTAATGATCGCTAAACAGTTTCTGATCTTTTGTCATTATCACAATGCTGCAATAAGTATCTTTGCGGTGTCCCTCTGTGCGAACATGTAAGAATTTCTCTGGGGCATCTATCTGAAGGAGGCACGCCTAGGCATCAAGTGTGTGCTTGTCTGTATTTTTGGTTCTTCCGTTAGAGGGTCGCTGTGCTTCCAGACTGAAGACTTCTGGTCTGAACATGCATGGGTAGAGGTGAAACAAAAGGCATTTGTAAGTGAGTTCTAATGACAGAGTCTACATCATTACAAAGCGGAGTCCAGCTCTGCCAGAGAAGGATGATCATGGGAAAGTCCAGAGAAGATGAAATGACGGAAGACCACTACTTATAAAGTTTGTCTATCATTCTCTTAAAGGCAGAGTATACCTTAGGGGCTTCATTTACCAAAAGGAGGATTCTTTCTTGAGACTGACAAAAGAAAGAAAGCAGAGGTGATTCCTGGTCCTCCACAATGGCTCACGGGACAGAATGGTGGGTAACCAAACGGCCCGATGAATGGGCGCAGAGGAGGGGAGGTGGGGGCATCCAACTCCGTATCCCCTGCCACCAGTCTCCTTGGGGAGGTCACGCCTGCTTTTTCCTTTCAATCCTTCCTGTTGTTTAGTATCTGAACAGTGCCTATTTAGTGCTTAGTGAATATTAATAAGTCAAAAGTGGATTCTTTTCCCAAAGCTGCAAAGTAGCAACAGCAGAGAGCCGCCTCCAGGTAAATAAAGATGAAATTAACTCAGCCTGAACACAGGTGGTGGGGGGAGCAGTGAGGACAATTCCTGTATATTTTAATTAACTAAAAATACCGTGAAAGCTTCTCCACTCTAAATAAGCCCCTCTATGCATTTCTGCAACAAAAACCCTTGGTCCTTTTGTCCCATCTCACAGGTGAGCCCAAGTTGCCCTGGCAGCCAAATCAGATATTGGGATGAGAGATGCACTTGGGTCAAATAGCAGCAGAGTCTTAATTATATTTAAACATCCACAGAAGCATTTTGCTTCCATCCCAGATTCTCTTCTGTCCCCATCTCTGTCCCACTCCGCCAAAAATGGGTTCCTGGTGCCAGGGCTGCCCCCCGGCATCTTTAACTTAAGCATTGACAGGTTATGTGGGATTTTTGCCAGAGTAATTATTTTTCAATTCAACAATAATGAGAAATTACCATGGCAACCACTTGTCACGTGGCCTACATACACCCCCTCCAAAGAATGAACCATACATAAAGCATCTATTCCTTGAAAAATGTGGTTTTTTTATGAAAATAAACTCAAACAGGTCAAAGTGGAGTATATGAAGGGACGTGGAAACAGGATGATGAGAAGGGCATTGAGTTTCTTCAGCACCTTGAGGTTCTGGGAAATAATGACATCGCATCCTACAACCCCACCTTCCTGTACACCGGCCCACATGGATAGCACTCTGTTCGCCTGTGTCTTTGCATTTCGGTCACTCCCATTTCACATATGTCAGCTAACCTCTCTCAGAAGATACTGAAGACGGAATAGAAGTGTCCCCACGACTGAGGCCGACGCACACTTGGCCACACTTGCTTTCCCTAAATTTCTTTGCCTGTCATATCCACAGGTTGAGACGGAAGCAGTAAAACCCCCAAATCTCATACTTGTCCCTTCATAGAGGCCCCCTCGCACTCAAGGGGATACAGACCCCTTATTTTCCCTAACTACAAAAGTCTTTCCACTTCCTTCATTTCTCCAAACCTGGGAGTCTCGTATCAAACCATGTCTAGTCCAAATTAGCCGCATTTAATAATAATAGTCAACAGTTACCTGGCACTTACTACATGTTGGCCACCATTCTGAACTCGCTGAATAATATAAACCCCTGGAAACCTCACAATGACCCTAGGGAATAAGTTCTATGATTGTCATTGTTTCTAAATGCCAATGTTGTTCTAGTTCTTTTTTTTTTCTCTTTTTAAATATTTTTAATGTTATTGGAGTATAATCAGTGTACAATGTTGTGTCAATTTCTGGTGTACAGCACAATGCTTCAGTTGTACACGCACATGCATATATTCCTTTTCATTATAAGTTACTACGAGATATTGAATATAGAAGTTCCATGATTTATGCCATTTTATAGATGAGAAAACTGAGGCACAGAGAAGTTAAATATGTGCTTAAGATTACAAAGCCAACAAGTAGCAGAGAGAATTTAAACACAGGGACTCTGGCTCTTGAGTTTGGGGTCATATCTGTTACTTTGTCCAGAACAATGTTCTTCGAAATACCTACAGTCTTCTTAGTTGTTTCAACATCCAATTAATGCCAAGCGCACTGAATGGTTGGGGCTCCCTCTCCTGAACAGACAGCCCACAGCAAGGCTTTCCACCACGTCTGCGGAAGGCATTCTACTTCGAGACACAGAAATAAAAGTCATTAGGTTGGCTCATCTGTTGTCACCAGCTGGTAATCGCACGAGCTTGTAAGGACACAGGGAGAGAATTTTATGTGCCCCCTTTTTCTTGAATGTTACGCCATTAAAAAAAAATTACGTCCTAGTTGTAGTTTTTTTTTCTTTTCTCTCATGGCGTTTATCCTCAACTAAGGTGCGTTTCATTTAACAGTAAACGTTAGTTAACTTTTTAACAGGGAAATCTGAAACGGCATATTACTAGGAGAGTAAATTATGTGTCTTGATAGAATATCTCAGGGTTGCACTCACAGTTCAAGGCTTCCCTTTTAGAAAGTGCCTCCTACATTTCACTCCCTTGTGCTGCTGCCTCGGGACAGGCATGTATTAAAAGAGGCAGAAAGCAGGACGTGGCATCTTCCAGTTACGGCTCTGCAGCCATGGATACATCAGGGCCTTTTCCCCCAGACACCTGGGCCATCTGTGTATTTCAGTCTCCGTTCTTGCCCTATGAAATCATCTCTTAATTGTGAGGATTCCAAAGAGAAATGCTACCAACGATCATCCGAAAACAACAACTAAAATGGATACAGGTTGAGGTGCCCAAAACTGAGCATTTCACCACTGGACTTAGCACAACTGTCCTAAAGTGACAACTGTCTAAAAGTTTAAATCTCTATCAGCTTTATGAGGGCGGACTCTCTTCCAGTGCCTGCCCACTCTCTCAGCCGGAACCAAACACCTGGCAGGTACGCAACAAGTAAGTCCTCGATTACTTGATTATTTAAATTACTTAATTGAACAAATAAATACTTGTTTAATTAAAACAAGCATAGGGACAAACCCCTGAAGAAAAACAACCACTTGGTTTTCATGATCGTTGGACACGTCTGCTCTCTTTCCTGTCCACCTGTCTGCTAGGCAGGGGTGTTAAATACTTCCTGAGCGACTGGAGAGAAAGCACGTAAGAGATTCACAGTGAATCGCTTTCTAGTCCTCACAGCATTCCTATCATGTTGGTGCCTTTATTATCCCAATTTAAATGGGGAAACTGAGGCCCCAGGAGGTCAAGATTAGACCCAAGGTCACAGACCAAATATGAGGCAAGAGGGGGATTTGACTCCTGAAGATTCTGGTTTCTGAACATCTGTTTCTACAACGTGTCACTGCCTGTTCTCGTCTAGATTATTCTGATGTGAAAGAGGACTAGTATTTTCTTCATAATTAAATGTTCGCTTTTCTACTCCATCCTGGAGACATGCACTCCGACGTATCAAGAATAATAGAGTAGGGATCCTGCGCAGACCCACTTTGAAAATGACGTGGCGGGACATTACTCTGGCAGCACTGGGCTCGCGGGTGACAGTTCTGGGTGGTGAGCGCCATACCTCATGTTACATCACAGCCTCTGAGCGGGAGAGGTCCTGAGAGGCGGGTTAATGTGATGAGGGTATCAACTCGTATATCTTGAGAAGAGCTCGCCATCAAATCAGGCACAAATTTTCGGTTCCAACATAAACACCTCAGACGAGACAACACTTCTGGAAAAGCTCGCAAGGTGCAAAAGCTTGTGTTTGTGACCTGCCTAGCTGCATCTGCATCAAATGACAGGAGTAATTCTTAGAGTCACCACTAAAACTCAGGAAGACGGTAGCAGGGCTGAATTTTCCCTTCTTTTTACTTGGGAAAAGGGAAAAGATTTTTGTTCACAAAAGATAAACATAAGAAACCCAGCATATTCTCAAAACTCAGAAGGAAAATAGTAGGTTTCTGTTGACGGTGGTTGAAGGACTCCATGCTCTTCTCATTTTACACAACTGTTCCCTGGGGACTTAGATTCTAAGATGCCAGTGACACCAAGGCCTCTGTGACAGTTCCCAGCTCCTCCTCGGGAGCTCCTGCTGCCTCACCGACTTCCCCACTTGTGAACCGAAGAGGCCTCGCAGACAGCACACGGCCAAAGCCAGACGCACCCCTATTTTCACCACACCCTGAGCCTATTCTCAGGACTCTTTTCTATTTTTTCAAATGAAGTGTAGTTAATTTACAACATTGTGTTAGTTTCTGGTGTACAGCATAGTGATTCAGTTACACATATAGATATACTCTTTTTCATATTCTTTTTCACTATAGGTTATTACAAGGTATTGAATATAGTTCCCTGGGCTATATAGTAGGACCTTGTTGTTTATCTGTTTTATATATAGCAGTTTGTATCTGCTAATTTCAAACTCCTAATTTATCCCTCCCCACCCCCTTTCCTCCCACAGGTTTGTTTTTTATGTCTTTGAGTCTCTTTCTGTTTTATTAATAAGTTCACCTGTATCACCTTTTTAATATTCCACATATAAGTGATACCATATGATATTTCGTCTTACTCTGTTTGATTTACTTCACTTAGTATGATAATCTCTAAATCCATCCATGTTGCTTCAAATGGCATTATTTATTCTTTTTATGGCTGAGTAATATTCCATTATACATATAAACCACAACTTCTTTATCTAGTCATCTGTCAGTGGACATTTAGGTTGTTTCCATGTCTTGGCTATTGTAAATGGTGCTGTTATGAACATCGGGGTGCATGTGTCTTTTTAAATTAGTTTTCTCTGGGCAAATGGCCAGGAGTTCTCTCCACTCTTTTCCATCTCAATAATGTAATTCCAGGTTCTCAGTCTCTTAGCCCAAACTTTCAGGACATATTCCTGATTTCCCTCTTTTCCCAAGCCCACCCCTCCCATCTATCAGCCATGGCCCTGCATCTACTTCCCACCTATAATGGAGACCACCAATGTTTCTCTCCCGCTGCCACCCTCCTTGTCTGGGCCTCCAGTAATTCCAGCCTGGACAACACTGGTTGCTTCCTAATCCTTCTCTCTGTCCACGCCCCATTCTCCTGCACTTGTGCTCTGCAGAGAAGCCTGCCTGATCTTTTAACAGCACCCACTGGACTGCATCACTCCCTGTTGAAACCCTCCCACGGATCCCCCTTGGTGCTCATCGCCATGGAGCCCACTGCCCTACGTGGCTGGGACTTGGTCCTTCTTCTTGGTTCACCTCAGTTCACCTCGCTCAGTGTAGCTCGCGGGCCTGGGCTCTTGCTACAAACATCTTCTTTCTGCCCAGGGCCACTCTGCTCCACCACAAGTCTTTCACACATGCTGTCCCATCCATGAGCAGATGCCTTTCCTCTACTTGGCAGGGCTCTCTCTTCCTTGTCATTCAGATCTCAAATTCTGTGTCACTGGTCACCACTCAATCTACAGGAGCCAAGTTTTCTACCAAATCAATCAATGTTTCTCCTTTGGGATGCACTTATCATCTGATTTTGTCTATGTGATGTGTTTCCTGTCTTCTGACCTACCAGAAAACAGAAGCATGCTGCCCGCTTGGCTGTGGAAACTGGTACACAGTAGGTGCTTAATAAGTGACTGCTTGAATAAATGAGTATACCAAAACTGTATCAAACAAGAGAAAAAGGAGAGAAATCTATTCAGGGGACCAGCTTAATCTCTCTCTTGAACTTCCACAGGGCAGCCTTCCCCAGACCCAGCCTTGTCACAGCCTGATTGGCCGCAACTACATAATAAAGTACCAGGAACTTATCAGAATCTTTATTCCCTTTAATTTTTAAAATAAATATATGCCATGAATTAAAAGCATTAAAAATATTCATGCCCTTTGACTCAGTAATTCTATTTCTGGGAATCCATCCAAAGGACGTAATCCAAAAATATGTAAATGCTTTATATGCAAAATACTCACCACAGGAGAGTTCATAATAACAACAACAACAACAACAAAAAACCCTGGGAACAACATGCTGCCCTACAAGGGAGGAAAAATTCCAGAAACTATGATCTGTCCACTAGAAAAAAAATAGGAATCTTTAAGCATGATGCTTACCCATAGTCTATAATAACACAAAGCAAGCTTAGGTTATAATGTAAAATGAAGAAAGTGAGGTGGCAAACAGCATAGCAGCCTAGATGGGAGGGCTGAGAAACAGACAGGAGTATGCACGGGACCTGAGTCTATGAAAGAGGTGGCCTTGCTGGGGAGTGGGGAGAAGGTGGGCTACTGGACAAGTAGTGTTGGGACCACTGGCTTTTCACATGGGAAAAATAACATTTGATTCTGCCTCACATAACCGAAGATAAATTCCAGATGGATTAACTAGATACATGAAGAAAAGCAAAATTTTCAAACTGTTAGAAGAAAATATAGAATATTTTAGATGACCTCAGAACAGGGGAAACATTTGTAAACAAACACCACAAGGACAAATCATATGAGAAATAAGTGATCTGTTTGAATCCATCAAAAGGTAAATATTTCTTATGACAAAAGACATTATAAACACGCTACAATATAGGTGACAAGCTGGAAGAGGATTAGTAACTAGAATATATAACAAACTGTTACAAATCAAAAATCAATAAAAGTATTAAAGAGTGAAAAATGTGAAAGTATCATTCCCAGAAAGTGGTCAATAAAGCAATGAAAAGATGTTCTATTTCAGTTGTAGTCAAGAAAAGGTAAATTAAATCTAAGCCCTTGAACATCATGTGAAAAATCAAAAAAATTGAATGATACCATGTGCTGCTGGAGAGCTGAGGAAACAGGAGCTCACGTACATCATGGTGACTTCTCCTCATAGTCTGAAAGCCCTGGAACCCGGAGTGGGCGGATGCCAGCCCACCTTCCACTCAGCGCCGACCACTGTCCTGGACGTCATCGCAGCCTGATGGACTTTCCCTCTATCCTCTCCACCCTTTCACTTACAATATTCTTCTTTTTTATAATTTTTAATTTTCTAAACACTTTTATTGTGGTATGGTTCTTGTACTGTAAACTACACATATTTCAGATGTACAATTTGATGAATTTTGGTAGACATGTACACCTATGAAACCACCACCACAATCAAGACAGCTAACATTTCCATCACTCCCAAAGAGGTGCAATTTTTGAATTCCCACTTTATCCCTTCCCACCTCCTCTACCCCCTGGTAACCATAAGTTTGTTCTCCATGCCTGTGAGTCTCTTTCTGTTTTGTAGATAAGTTCATTTATACCCTTTTTAGATTCCACATATAAGTGATAAAATGGGATTTTTCTTTCTCTTTCTGATTTACTTCATGTAGACTGACAATCTCCAGGTCCATCCATGTTGCTGCAAATGGCATTATTTTATTCTTTTTATGGCTGAGTAGTATTCCACTGTATAAATACACTACAACTTCTTTATCTAGTCATCTGTCAGTGGACATTTAGGCTGTTTCCATGTCTTGGCTATTGTAAATAGTGCTGCTGTGAACATTGGGGGTGGTGTGTGTGTCTTTTTGAATTATATTTTTCTCCGGATATATGCCCAGGAGTGAGATTGCTAGATCATATGATACATCTATTTTTAGTTTTTTAAGGAATCTCCATTCTTCCCTCCATAGTGGCTGCACCAATTTGCATCCCCACCAACAGTGTAGGAGGGTTCCTTCTTCTCCACACCCTCTCCAGCATTTATTGTTTGTAGACTTTTTAATGGTGGGCATTCTGACTGGTGTGAAGGGATACTTCACTGTAGTTTTGATTTGCATTTCTCTAATAATTATTCACTTGCAATACTCTTCTCACCCCCCCCCCAGTCTTCCACTGTTTCCCAACCATCCTTTGCTCATTCAAGACCTCCACCCAAGTTTGCCTCCATCCCGAAGCCTCCCAGGACTTCCAAACTACAGAAAAGCCTCCATTTTCTAGGCTGAGAAACCTTTAAAAAAGTTTTTTGATTACTATGAGCCTCATGCTGACGACTCCTGTAGTACTCTATTTAATTTAATTCTATTTTACATTGTGTCTCGTTACTACATTTTCATGTCTCAACGACTCTGAACCCCATGGGTCAAGACACCACATTCTTTGGGCTGGTCTTTGCTTCCCACAGCTTACCTGGCACACACTGACTGTGTTTACTTATGAACCAGACACTGTGCATTTTCTGTCTCAGCCTTTGGAGCATTATTGTTATTATCCTCATTTTACAAATGAAGATAAAAACCCAAAACACAGAAAAGTTGCTTAATTTTCCCAGTCACACAGCTGATACCTGCTGAAGTCAGTATTCAAGGCCATGTCCTGGCTCCAGAACTCATCCCTTTTAATTGACATGAGAGAGAAACCCTTGGTAATAAGAGGTCACACATAAGACTGGTGTGTTCGTAGAAGACTTGCTTCATTATTCACAATAGGCAAGAAATGGAAATAATCCAAATGTCCATCAACTGATGAGCGGATACACAAAGTGGTACCTCCATATAATGGAATACAGTTAGCAATGGAAGGGGCGAAATACTGACAAACGCTTTCACACGTTCCTCAAAAACATGGTGCTAAGTGAAAGAAGCCGGACACAAAATGCCGCACATTGTTTGATTCCATTTATATGAAATAGCCTGATCCTGGCTTGACCACCTTTACTAGCTGTGTGATCTCAGGCAAATTACATAAGCTCTCTGTGCCTCTGTTTCACCAAGTGCAAAATGTATGTAATTCTTCACCTTTCATTGTGAAGATGACACTACATAATACATGGACCAGAGACTGGGATGGAGTGAATACCCAGTAAAAGGCATGATTATTAAGTGGTGGAGAAAGTCCGAAGGCCAGAGTTGCCATGGATATTAAATAATACGTATCAGTAATGCCTCTTATAGGGCAGCCCCGCACTTTACAACGCGAGGGCCTGGGGCTAGATGCCCGTGAAGCACTTCTTTGCTCTGTGATTCTGCGCAAGTTATTCCACCTGAGTTGCCTTTGCTGGGAAAATGGGAGCCACGAGGGTAGCTCGTAGGGCTGTTGCGAGGATTAAATGAACAGATACATTAAAGTGCTTAGCACAATGCCTGGCACGCAAGAAGCCCTTGTTAATTTCTACCCATCATTATTGATCCGGCATCAGTGTTAGGTGGCCTTAAAGACATTCAGGACAGAGATCTCTATCCTTAGAAAACATATAATCCAATTAGCCTGTTTTCCCAGTGTTGCCACTGACAGTGGGTACGAACGAGGGTGCCCTCCTTGCTCCGTCTCCCTTTGGAGACTGCAGACTCCCTAAGGGCGGGATCAGGGCTCTGTTTTTCACTGTCTCCCCTGTGCCTTGCATAGTGCCTGCCCGGGAAAGAACGGGGGTACTCCATCCATCGAAGTGAGTTTTCAATGCAGCCTGAAAGAAGCCAGGCCTCTGTTTTGCACGCCAGCCTCAAATCCACAGTTGCATGTGGTTTGGGCTAATTTGCATCTCAGCATCTCAGAAAGCTCTGCATTCAGCTAGCCAGTTTGCTTCCTTGTCAGCTAGATATCACATCTTGCACTGCAAAGAGCGCTCTCGAGAATTGTGGCTTGCCTGCCAGCACCCATATTTGGTCCTGCAGGATTTTTCACTTCCTCCTTCCATCTCCATGGAAGGCAGAAAACTGGGTTCCGATTCTGATCCTGGTCATTCTTTGCAGGGCGACCTTAAGCAATACATGTCAAAGAATCCAAAATGTTCAAAATGTTCTTAGAGGATGTGCTTGGGCCTCAGTTTCTTCGCTTGTCAAGTAGAAGGATGATTCTAAGGGTCCTTCCAAAGGCATCCTGCCAGAACACTTGCTTCTTCAGGAATTTATTGTTCCTAAAGGAACCTGCCCCCCTTCCCTATTCTTACATTCAGGGAAAATGTTTTGGGGGGATCCTGGTCAGGACTAAAGTAAGGCAACATCACCATCAAAGGATGTAAAAAGGAAGATTTCCATCACCTTCCAGAGTCCAAGAAGAGAAGGTAAATGGATTTGAACCCAAGTGGCCTCTCTGACAAATTGGTAATTTAACTAGGACTCTGAATTCATTCATGCACCAAATATTTATTGAGCACTTACTATGTGCTAGACAATATTCTTGGCATGAAGGATAAAGCAGTGAACAAAAAGGACATAGGTTGTCCTTGTAGAGCATATACAATAGTGGATGACAAAAATAAACAAAATAAGTGAGTGAAATATATCATTCATCAGAGAGTGACTGGTGCACAAGAGAAAAACAATAAAGCAGGAAATGGGAACACAAAGTATCGGGAGTGAGGAAGGAGAAGGTTTTAGACAGGGTGACCACGGGCCACGGCCTTGCTGGAAGGTCTCTTTAGAGCAGGTTTCTCAACCTCAGCGTCACTGACATCGGGGCTGGATCACTCTTTGTTGTAGGAGGAGGCTGTCCTGTGCAGGGTAGGATGTTTGAAAGCATCCCTGGCCTCTACTCAAAACTTGTGATTAGCACTTCCCCCCATTGTGACAACCAAAAATGTCTCTAGACATTGCTAGATGTCCTGCAGGTTAAACACCACTGGTTTAGAGTAACAAACTGAAGAGAGAGGAGGAGCCACCCAGAGATGCAGAAGGATCTTGGGCAGACACTGGCAGTAGAGGGGTGAATGAGTTTGGCCCCAATCTCCTGACTCTCCCCGTCACAGCCAGCTTACATCAAATAAACATTTTCTCAAGTATATTCATTCTTTGGAGGGTTTTGGGGGATGGAGGAGGAGGTAATTAGGTTTTATGTATTTGTTTATGTATGTTAAAAAAAAAAAAAAACAGAGGTGCTGGGGATTGAACCCAGGACCTTGTGCATGCTAAGTACATGCTCTACCGCTGAGCTCTACCCTCCCCACTCAAGTACATTTGTCTTTAAGAGAGGGCTTGGTCAGCAGAGGTGAGGAAACAGACGGCGCCCCAGCGTGGAGGTCAAGAGATCACTATGCATTTAAGGAGTGAGGAGGGCATCGGAGCCAAGTATTGGGAGCCAGGAGCGAGGTGCAGATGAGCCGGATTGGGGCACGGGATCTCTTCCTCCTCCAATCAAGGGGACCTCCTAGAAGGGTTTTAAGCAGGGAAGTGCTGGGATCAATTTAGATTCCAAGGACCTTCTATGACAAGACCACCTCTACCCCTGAATAGCTGTGTGGCCCTGGCCGAATTCCTTCACTACACCAGGCCTCAGTTTTCTCTTGCTTTGTGGGTTTGTTATGAGGCTTTATCAAATGTGCGAAGAAGCATTCAGAACTCTGTTTGGAACCCAGAGCGCACTCAGCTGTGACTCTCAGGCTTGATGAATCGCACTTTGCTTAAACTCATGTCCATCTTCTTCGCTTCCCTTTCCCTTGGAAGCTCACCAATGCCCAGGGGAAGGTATCGCAGGTTTCACCTTTATATCTGCCCTCCTCATCCTGCCCTGGCCGGGCACCCATCGCGCCCCCAGTCCAGCTCATGCCCCTGCTCCCGGGGCCCTGCTCTTCTGCGTCTGTTACACCCCCTGCTTGTCAGCTTCTCTGCACACCTGACTGTATGTTTTCTATCCATAGTCCTCACTGCAGGCAAATATGTCCACTTGAAAATGAATGTCAAAGAGGCTCCTTCTTTCTTAAACACTGTAAGCCCCCGTGTTTGTATAGCTCCCAGTCCTGTCCTGAGAATGGGTTCTGAAACAATCAACTGTCACCTTGAAGAGTCATTAACCCCCCCCCCCACCTAATGGCAATATACTACTTTCTTATAAGCCATATAATGCCTACATGATTCCTCTACCTGTAAAGCCTTTTCTCTCCAACTCATGGTCCAGAGAATTTCTGCCAGTCAACACCTGCAGGAGCTGCCCTTCCCAGCCCTTGCTGCCGCACCTGACCCCTTCCCCCGCCTTCTTTAGGAGTAATTCCACCCCACTTAACTCGGGATGCCAGCCCCTGGGCAGGGCCTGACGCTAAGCAGCGCCCCGTCTCCACCCCAGTCAGTGTCCTCTGGGGGATGGATGCATGCTCGGGGACGTCACATACTGAGTCTGATATGATCCTTATACCAAGAGCTTGAGATTAGCAGCACAAGTGTTTTGTATATGAGCAAGCCAAGGGTCAGAAAGGCTGGACAGTTTGCTCACAGTCTCCCAGGAAGCAAATACCGAAGTCAGAAGCTACCTAGGAATCTTCTAACTTCTAGTGGTTAAATGTCTATGTAGAAAATTGCCATTTGCCAAAACCTAAAAAAAAAGAGTTTAGATTCAAAATATGCAACCTAAATATGTACACAGTGGCTTTGCCTGTCTGTCCCTGGAATTGTTATCAACCATAACATGTAACAGTATCAAGATAAATAGCTCACAATTACTGCACATTTTCTGGGGGCCAGGCCCCGTGCTAAGCACTTTACAAAACTATCTCACTAAATTCCTGCCACATTCCTATGAGATAGATAATTACTGTTTCCAATTTACAAATGAAGAAAGTAAGCCTTTTGACCAAGGTCACTTAACTAGCAAATGACAAAAGCAAAATTCAAATCCAGGCAGTTGTGATGGTTAATTTTCTGTGTCAGTTTGGCTGGGACACCAGGTGCCCAGATGTTTAGGCCAACTTTATTCAGGGTGTTTCTGGAGGAGACTGAGGACAACAGACTGCCCTCCCCATGGGTGGGTCCCCTCCAATCAGTTGAAGACCTGAGCAGAACAGAAAGGCTAAGAGCAATCCCCACCCGCCTGAGCCAGACCATCAGTCCTCTCCTGCCCTCGGGTTCGGATCTAAATTGCCGGGTCTCTTGATTCGCAGCTGCCCTGTGTCTTCAGCTCACCAACTCACCACTCGGGTCTTGGGGCTTGTCAGCCTCCCTAACCACATGAGCCAATTCTTAGTGATAAATCTCTTTATACGCACACACACACATCCTCGTGGTTCTGTTCCCCTGGAGAACCCTAACACGGTGGTATCCGCCCTAGTGTGCTTCCATTCTCTGTATTAAGTAAAAATAGAATTCCTCTTATTCCAGGTGGAGAAGAAGCATTAATTATCAACAGTATGCAGCCAGGGACTCACTAAAACGTTTCACTAGATGTAATTTGTTTTGTTCCAACATCTCAGGAGCAGCTTCTTTCCCCCGCTCGCTTGTATTTTAGGGAATCACTCCCTAGAAGGGATCTGAGAGATGGCTTTGGACTTGCAGGAGCCTGGCTGGCATTATAGCTCTCACACAGTCTGCAAGGGTGACCTTGGACAAGTCATAGTACCTCTCTGAGGAGGTACAGTGTGGATGACTTACACCTGTGTCCCCCTGGGTGCCGTGAGGCTTAAATGAGGTCAGGTATTGATTATTTCTAATTTCATCGTTTTCAAAACCACAAAAAAGTTCGCCAGCAAGGGGGACTGCCGGCTTCAGGAGCAATGCACCATGAAAAATAGATACTAATTCCACTTAATCTGATTCTTGTCCAGTCATCTCAACTGAAGGCTAAAGATGATTCTGCAGTAATAAAGGGAATTATAATACTCGGCTGTAGGCGCTTGGAGAGCAATTCCAGCACAGAAGCAAGCGATTAGACATTGAAACAAATTAAAAACTCAAAGAAAAACGGGGGGAGGGAGAGGAAGGAAACCAAAGACCACTCAAATCCCTCAAGAAACACTATTTAATAAAGCAAACTCTAGTTTCCACAGAATTCCAATCAAGGAGCATTTTGGCCACATGGAAGCAATTAAAGGCATCTATGGTTTAATGAAAATGCAAAAACCAAGGACAAGCAAAACAACTCCGTAACAAGAGGCCACTTCTCAAATCCCTGCCACCAAACTGCAGGACACAGAACAGCTGAAAAGCTTGTACCATTGATACACGGCTCACATCAGCCAGAGGCATGATCCCCAAAGTCCAGTCCGCCTTGCCTTTTGCTGGAACACAAAGAAAACAGCGCTTTAAACAAAACAAAGACCAGGCTTAACCGCTCCAGGCCTCCCCGGGTGGCCGATCAGACCAGTGATCTCAGGAGAAGAAAATGCATACGAGGTCTGGCTTGTCCTCTCTTTGGCCTTGGTGAAAACCTAGCCCCATTCCTTAGGCAGATTCCATCATCCCTGGAGCTCCCCTTGGCCAGGCACCAACATCCCACGGGAGTTTGATTTTAAGCAATGTTCCTCACCATAGAAACATACATAAGTCACTCTCCTGTGAATTGGAAATTTTCGGGATTCAGATGATGAAAATGGAGACAAATTTGTCTCACTGACATCATCCCCTACCCTGGGACCCCTGGACCTGGCTCGCCAGCTCTTCTTCTGTGTTCCGCACACTGCAGGCCAACTTCCGCTTCCGGGTCTTGGCACTTGCTGTTCCCTCTGCCTGTAAGGCTTGTCCTCCAGGTCTTCAAAGGCTTGATTCCTTCTTATGATTTAGATCTCAGCTCAAATGCCAGAGACCTTCCGTGGCACTGCTGAACTGAGGAAACTCCAGTCACTCTATCCGTTATCATGTTTGATTTTTCTTTTTTTCTTTTTTGAGCACTCATCACCGTCCAAAACTACCTGCATTGTTAATACATCTGTGTATTTGCTGGTTTAACCTGTCCCCTTGCCCATCCTCTCCTAATAATCAGCCATGAGAAAGCAAAAGTGCTGACCTTTTATTTGCTTACCACCCTGTACCCCACTCCAAGCAAAGTTCCTGGCACACGATAGGCACTTAATAACATCAAGAGAATGAACACAAAACATGGCGGGCTGCTTGATGTTTCTGAATTTTTGGAAAGACTGCTTTGACCAAGAAGTTTCTATTTTATTTGTTCATTCTTTCAATATCTGTTGAGTACCAAGGATGTTCCAGGAGCTGGGGAGACAGCTAGGAGTTAAATCTGGGTCTTTGCCCACAAGGAGTTTGAAATGGGGATGGAGAGAAAGAAGAGGAATTATAGAGGTCCTTATTGTTAAGTCAATGGGTGTATTAATTTCTTGTCACTGCTGTAATGGCCACATGTGGGTGACTTAAAACCACAGAAATGCATGCTTTCACAGTTCTGGAGTCCAGAAGTTTCAAATCAAGGTGCCAGGAGACTTGGTTCCTTCTGAGGGCTAGCAGGAAGAATCTGTTCCATGCTTCTCTCCTCGATTCTGGGGGTGGCTGGAGCTCCTTGGTATCCCTTGGCTTGTGGCTGCATCCCTCAGCCTCTGCCTCCATCTTCATATGGTCTTCTCTCTACTTATGTCTGTCTCTGTGTCTGTGTCTTTCATAAGGACACTGCACATTGGATTTGAACCCACCCTAATCCAGTATGACCTTATATTAAGTAGGTGCATCTTCAGAGACCCTATTTCCAAATAAGGCCACATTCTGAGATTCCAGGATCTGGGTGGGGAGGGAGTTTGTGAGGGGGATATACTCTCCAACCCAGTACAGTTGGCCATGCCTTTGTCTTTGATTCTGGAAAACAGATTTACTTTCACGAGCACCAGTCGTCTGATGGATTCAGCATGATAGAATTTTATTCTCCACTGAACACATGCGTATGCCAAAGTGACCCACACACCTCTCCCTCTGATGTATTCCGGCTACCAGAGGGGAAGAGGAGAGAAATAGGTCAGGGCTGCCGGGGACTCCTCACTGCCCTGCCTTCTTCCTTCCCGCCAAACTCAGCTGGGGGCTCCATCTCCTCTGCTTCTGCCTTACCTCCAACTCCACAGTCTGGTCTGTGTTCAACCAACGGGGGGACACAAGCCCAGGGACGAGCTCCATCTTGGAGACGCTCTAGGAAGATTCCTTCTGCAGCACTCAGGGAAGACAAGACAGGGCCACAGATCCACAAATCATAGCTCCTCTGTGTAGCCCGTGAAATCCCAGCCTTGCCTCTCCGCTGTCCGTTCTGGTTCTAAATTTAGCCTGGCTCCTGAGCTGTAGCTTCCTTCTTCCTGTTCCATTTACCTTCCAAGTCATAATCTTAGTGCTACTCCATGATGGAAATTGAGGTCCTTGACACCCAAAGAGAGGGCCGGAGTATGGAGACAGCTAACTGGTTCCCCTCCACGGAGAGGATCTCAGCCTCTCCAGTCCACCTGGACCCCAGATATGCCCAGAAACACCCCCAAAGTGGGGATCAGTGGAGAGGTGACAAACATGGGAGTCCAACAGCCCAGAGCCCACATCTAAGCTCTAATCTTCATTAGGCATCTCTCTGTGGATCAATAGCTCAACCCTCTCAGCCACCATGGCCTCACGGATATCAATTCCCACCATCTAGGGTGAAACATACATTAATTGTCAAAAATAATAACACATACAACACAGTTCAAGACACACGGGATGCACTTAGTAATTGCTTTTGGAATTGCACTAAGAAAATTGAAATACCTAACACAGAGCTAATAAAGTTACAAAAGAAAGAGAAAATATACTGAATTGAGGCCTGGAAAGAAATACCTATATTTTCATTGATGTACAAATGCAGTTTTTCCTCCATAGCTTGTACCTCCTGGTTCTTCAGGTAACCTCAACGTCACCTCCTTCGGGAGGCCTTGTCAAACCAGCTTGATTTAAAAGGGAACATTTCTCCTTATTTAGTCTCAGTCCATTTTCTTCATAACTCTTACACAAATAATGATATTTTTGTTTGTTTTATGTTTATGTGTTGATTGTCTGCCTCTCGCTCTCTGGGCTGCGTGAGGGTACTGATTTTATCTAAGTTTATCCTTCTCTAATCCCAGGGCCTGGCATAGGGCAATGTCTTCAATAAGACTTGTCGAAAGAATGACGAGTGAAAAACAAACTCTGTACCCCAAATGAAGATGCTGCCATATTTTCATCATTTTTTTAAAATGGAAGGGGATTGCACAGTTGGAAGAAGTAAGTGAAAGAAGTTAAAATAATTTCACATTTAATTTCTACTAGCTGGATCATAGTAAGTTAGGAATGGTAGGCACTTTGTATATAACCTAGAATAAGCAGCCAATTGATGCCTGAAATTCTTGAACATTGCTGTCTGTTATGTCCAGTCCACTGAACTGAAGGAAAGACAGTAAGGGGCTGAAGGGGAAATCAGTTTACCCCATTCACCCGTTTTCCTTGGCTATCCAGCATTCGGGCTGGTTCACCACCTGAAGGCCCTCAATAGTAGTCTCTCTTTTTTTAAATGGCCTTCAAACATTTGAGGACACAGCCATGGCCCCCATGGCCCTCCCCCTTCTTCAGGCGAATCATCCCTGGATCTTTTAACTCTTTCTCAAAGGACAAGTTTTCATGTCCTCTCATCATCCAAGGTGGCGAGGGGAAAGTCAAAGAGATATTTAACTTGCCCCCCAGTCACCTTTCTGTGCGGGTAGCAGTGCGAGTGAAAAAGACAGGCAGATAAACCCGGGCCATCCTTGCTTAGAAAGTGCATTTAGATTTCCATAAAGCCATAAAAGGTTTGAGATGACACATTTGCTTCAAAAAAGACAGATTCTTAAATGAGAGCGATTTCAAGAAGACCAGGCATCCCGTGGTGCACTTTGGGAGGGAAAGCAAATTGCATAACCGTGGCTCATCTGAGCAGCGGTGAGAAGTCCTGCCAGCAGGGGCGCAAGTTCAAATCCCTGGGCCACCTAAGCCAAGTTCTGTAAAGAGACTCCTCTCCAGCTCACAACCCCCTACAGCTAGATGGCCGGGCTAACTCATTTGTCCTGTTGCATTTCCCTGAAAAGGGGAACACAAAGAAAGATATAAAATGAGCTTTGTGAAAACCACGCATTAGTCCTAAAACTTCCCTCCTCTGAGTTATAGGGAGACAATGAGACTGGGATGAAAAAGTATTGGCCTGGGAATCAGGTTCTTTATGTCTAATTTGAGAACTGGAAGGACCCTCAGACACAAGCTAATTCAAGTCTCTAATTTTCTGTCCAAGGTCATTGAAATTTAGGCCACCTTCATTATGTATTTATTGATGTGATCTCAAATGAGTTGCCAAGACTCGCTGGCCTCAGTTTCCCAATCTGTGAAATGGAGATGAGGAGAATGTTATCCATCCGTAAATAGCTGTCATGATCAGATTACACAGGAAAAATGCACGTAGCGTGCCCCGTGGGGAGCAAGCAGTCCGTAAGAGCTGGCTATGATTATTTTTCATTCAAATAGCAATTGGCCTCTGCTACGGTCAGACACCGCTCCAAGCAATGAGGGTGTGGCAAGAAATGAGACAAACATTGACCTTACCCTCCTGAAGCCTTCTGGGAAGACAGACATTAAAACACAAATTCGCAGACACTCTTGATTACAGTTGGCTAAGCGCTGGTACTTAAGACCCCACATTTCGTTGCTGGTAGATCTGATAGGAAAATTCAAGTCAACCAGCTCAGAGATTCTTCATTTTCACAAGTGCTGCATCCCCATCCCGCCTTCCTCGCCTGTACCACAAGGGCGCTTGGTGAGACAGAATGGCAGTTGCCGTAAGAGAAATCCCCTCGCTGCCTCGGTGTGGATGAGCGTGCAGTGGGACACTTCCTCAGGTCCGGGGGCCTCTGCTTAAATGAGACGTAGACCGTTTGGAACTACGTCTGTGGGTCAGGATGGCATAGCAGATAAGAAACCCTTCGGAGGTGAGAGAAAAAAAGAGCACTGACTTCAGAGCCAAACAGACCTTGTTTTAACCCAAACTTGTTGAGACCACTTACAAGCTACAGGACCTTGACCAGTTACTGAAATTCTAAGCCTCAGTTTCCACATCTGTAGATTGGGTCTGATAATTCCAACCTTGCAAATTTAGCATAAGATTTAAATAATTAAGTGCACATAAAGCCCTTAGCATGATAATGCATTCAGTAAACAGTCAATAAATGCCAGAGATTATTAACAGGAAGAGAGGGAAGTTAAAATATAGGGGCTCAAAACACAGGTCATGTCTTGTCTCTGATCAAACACCCCCTACAGTTTCCCAATCGACGCAGAAGAAAGGGCAGTATTTAGAACAGCTCCCAGGCCAGCAGCAATCAGCTGGCTGCTTCACGTCTCTGTCCTCGCCTTCTTCTGCTCCCTCCTGCTCTCTGCTCCAGCTAGACCTCATTATGTCTTGAACACATGAATTATAGGCCATCTCAGTACCTCTGAACTGGCAGCCCTCCTGTAAAAAGGCAGCATCGCATGAAGATTAGGAACATGGGCTCTGGGGTCCAGCCTCCGGGTCTGAATCCCGGCTCTGCTGCTTACTTAGTGTGTGAAATTGGCAAGCAACTTAGCGTCTGTGTTTTAACTTCCTCCTCTGTAGACTGGAGATAATGACATCACCAAACTCACAGAACTTAAGCCCCCCACGTAGACAAGAAAGAAAGAACAAATGCGATGTCTTGAATAGTTACGAGCTGCCAGTCTGCCGAGCTGATAACTGGTCCCGGCACTCTGCGCAGCTCACATCCAGTCCTCGCCAAGTTTCAAGATGAAGGATCAGTTGTCCCGTTTTCCAGATAAGGGAACTGAGGTGGAGAACATTAAAGCGCATCTGGGACTCAGATCAGACCTGGATGGATGCAGAAGTCTTCCCGCTCCCCACGTCCCCCTGAATCTATTCGCACGTTCACAGCACGGATTCAGATTCCAAAGCCCCTAAGCCATGAGGTCTCCAGGGACACACGTTTGTATAGTGGCTCTCTGGGCCTGAGTTTCATAAAGGGACCCTGTGTCTTCTCCTTGTCCATCAGGCACATGTCCTTTCCTGCACCCAGAGGCCAAGTGGGCAGGCCTGGCCAGAGAAGAAGGAGCCCAGCCCTGGGGCACCCGCAGTGCTGTCCCATAAACACGTGGCGTGGAGACCTGAAGGCCCTTCCTGCGAGGCTTAAACCCACCCCCTACCACCAACCCGTATCGAGAACCCAGCCTCACGGTGAATGAGTGAACGTCTGTAAAGGACAGGGCACATCTCTGACTGTGTCAGATCTCATTTCTCTTTCCTCCCCTGGCCCAGTGTCTGTCCCTTCTGTCCCCTCCGATCCAGGCAGGACTTGAGGGAGAGCCTTGCACCTGGGCTATTGTGTATAAATCACAGACCCACGAAGGGCTCATGGGGAGGGCCAGGTTGCTGGAAATACAGGGCCCTGGGGCCTGGCTTACAGGTAACTGCTGCACGGGAAGTGTTCTCACCCCAGTGATGACCAGCTAGAAGGACAGGGGAAGTTACTGATCTGCTCAGAGTCAGAGCAGGACGTGAAGCCTCTAAACACACCCACGTCCTAATTCCACTTGAGACACGGCCACAGGCAAAGAGCGTCCTAGGTGTCTCTACCTGGATGAAAGAAATCAATACGTTAAATCCACTACAAGACCAAAGAGGTCGGAGTGGGAACAAATACTCCATCAGAACCCAATCCCGGAATGTCCATGTCCTCAGTCTCATCGGTAAGAAACTGAATTATTTTTTAAAAATGTGTCTTCATTGTGATTAAAAATGTTACATTAGGCAGGTGGTCAGCAGGCAAGGAGATATTCTTAAGCCCCTGTTCCTGGGCCAGGGCTCACGACAGTGATGATTTCAGATCTGCCTTTTACTGGCCACTGGACATTCATTTTCATCGATGCCACTGATACTCTACCACCTCCACCCCAGGAATAATCACTGAGGGGGAGGAGGACAAGGATCGCAGTTACTGTTGCTGTTAGCCGTGCTGAGCACCAGTCCTAAATATTTTATGTGCTTTGGGTCATTTAACCCCATTTGCAACATTGTGTGGTTCGTAGTCTATTGTCCCATTTTATAGATGAAGACACTGAGGACTGAAGAGACAAGCAACTAGCTCACCCACAGAGATGTGCTCTGATGACCATTGCCATGTCTCTCTAATTTGCTCCACTCCCTGGATCTCAGAGTTTGGACCTGCCGAATCTGGGGTTATGCACTAGCTGAAGTGATCTCCAAAGGAGCGCATGATGATAGCATTCCAGACCTCCAGGCCAGTGCCTGGTCTCCAGGGAAAGATAAGATGCACATCTCTTTCTAGGGTGTCAGATGCTGGTCCCAAGCCTTCAGGTCCCCAGCCACAACCTCAGATCCTTTCCTTCTTCCTTTCTGTCATGAGGAGAGGCTCAGAACCCAGCAATCACTACAGAGGCAGAGGTGGCCACGGGCTGTGTGCAACAGGAACGCTATGCACCTCCTGAAGCCCACACCTGGTCCTTCTTTCCACTGGACAAAGCCTTGAACAAAATCCCCTACTCAGAAAATAAAGTTCCAGTTCCTCAGTATACCGTTTGAGGATCTCCAAGGTCTCGTCCCAACATGCCATGGTAACTCATCTACCTCTTCCTTCTGATTTCTCCCATCCACTCCATCCTCAGCCTGTCATATACCCCGTGTGCTTCTGCACTTGTTTTCAGTCTCCCTAAAGTAGTGACGGAAACATCCATTTTTTTTTTCTTCACTACAAGACTTTCTTTACTTCATTACTGGAGGAACATGGAAGCCCTGGTACCCTGGGTGTAGATGGCCACACCCCTTTGCTCTGCCTCCCTTCAATGCCTTCCAATCCCCCACCCTGTCTAATTTCCTTCAATAAATAGGCACTATGGTTTGACTGTCTGTGCCCTCAAATTCATATGTTAAAACTTACGCCCAGTGTGATAGAATTAGATGATGGGGCCTTTGGGAGGCGCCTAGGGCATGAGGGTGGAGCCCTCATATACCAGATTAATGCCCTTTTACAAGAGGACCCACAGAGCTCCCTAGCCGCTTCCTTCCTTCTGCTACGTGGGGTTAGAATGATAAGACAGAGCTCTGAAACTGGACAAGAACCCTCACCAGGACCTGACCACACTGGCACCCTGATCGTGAACGTCCAGCCTTCAGAACAGTGAAAAGTAAATTTCCATTGTTTTTAAGCAACTCAGCTTATGGTATTTAGTTCCAGCTGCCCAAGTGGACTAAGGCAATGGGTGTTGCTTTATAATTGAGGAAAAGAGTTATTTTCCAATTGTTACTATCACAGGAAGAGCATACATCAATACTGAATGAAGTAAGCACTGTGCAAAGCTAAACATATAGATGTAGATGTATATTTCATAACCTCAATTTTGCACAAATACATTTATTTTTTTAAAAGCCTGGAAGAAATTCTCTGGGTGGTTCAATTAAAGGGGATACAAAGAAAATGTTGGCATGAAAACATGGCCCCATCCAAGAGTCCCGATGACCCCAGGCCAGGACACAGTTACCCTGGTCCTCAGAAACAGCCGGGACCAAAGAAAGTTCAAACCAGTTCCAATCATCATCTAGTCATTTCCTGGGTCTTAGTTCCAGGACAGAAGAGGACAGGGCCAGCTCACAGGAGAATCCCTTGTGCTTGGCTGAGACACAGAAGGGCTCTGTGCTGAGGACGGATGTGTCTCTGTCACGCACAGTGGCAGGTACCCATTTCTAGCTCAACAAACAGCCCAAAATGCAACATGCAAGCATCGCTTATTGTGGCTTCTATGGCAGGACAGCTGCTGCGCCAGGCAAAAGGCAAAAGCAGAGAAAACAATGTTCTGGAATGTTCCTGGGATGAGAAAAAGTTCTAGCCAAGTAAGCAAAGTGGTTCCTGAGAAATGCATGATGGATAAACAAGGCAGCGTGGAGAGTGCCTTGCTCGCTGGCTTTTTGCAGGCTGACACTCCCTCCACCTTGCTCTCCGCACTCACCCCAGACAAGAGAGAATGACCTGGCTCCTCTGTCATTTCTCCACATTTCAGGGTCTGTTCCTGGAATCACATGCGGTGTTTTTGCTTATCCTAAGAGGTTAAAAACCCTCATGACCCCCAAACCAGCTTCATTTTTCTCCTCAACTTTTGAAAGCAAAACTCAGGGGACTTCCCCCAAAATGAATTATGCAGAAGATATGATAAGATGCGAGTCTACCTGCTGCTAAGGGACTCGCCTTTGAAAAATGTAATCAGATATTCATTTCCTGATATTAACAACCGCTAAAACGGAGCTCTGATTTCTGGAACAAATATCTTGAGAAGAAAGTTTAAACATATACATTTTAATTGAATTTCTTCCTGGCCAGAACATAATTGATGGAATCCTGCATCCATCATGAGCCACAGGCTCCTTAACTCATAAGCCAGCCAATCTACTAGTAGGACTTTTCTAGGTTCTTAATACCCTTATCAACCACTCTGGTTTCCAGGGAGACTCATTAGTGGAGCTGGCGAACGCTGCGGCCGGCATCATTAGCCACCACAAAAGTTTTGAGCATCTGCTCTCCTGTGTGTTTATTTGTTTATTGCCTGTCTTACCCCAACGAGACTGTGAGCTCAGTAAAGCAGAGTTTTGTCTGCTGTGCACCCTGCTGTAGCCCTGAGCTGCCTGGCACGTGTGGGTCCCCCGTGCACATCAGCTGACTACTGGGGACCAGAATATACCACCTCAAAATGCACCACTTTGGCATAAGGATTATTTAGCACTGAAGGCAACTGAGAGAAAGCAGATACAAGGAAGACCTCTGCCTTCCCCTGTATTTGCTTAAAGCTGGACATAAATTTGTCAAGATGCCCACCCCCTCATCTCTACCAGGGACAGACGTTAACCACCAGAGACAACTCTAGACCCTTTTTAGCACCAGAAGAACCTACATAACAAACTTTACCAACTAGCCCTTGTCTTCTGTGACTTCCCCACATCGTTGCCTTCTCACAGTAACTCAAAGTCCTTTTCCTTTGTCTCGTCACTTCTCTACAGATGTATCGGTCTTACGTTGAGACGCTATGTAAGCCCAAGTTCTAACCGCCTCGGTGAGTCACTCATCACGGAGCGCTCCCACTCGTATGCATGATGCGTGTGCTAATAAACTCCTGTTTGTGTTTCTCATGTTAATCTCTTGTGAATCAGTCTAATTTGCAGGGCCCCAGCCAGACAACCTAAGAGAGTGGAAGAGGAAAATGACTGATGCCTCGCCTGCACCGTGACTCTCTCATGTGCAGAGAAGCTGAGCCTGGAAATGCAAACAGGTCTTACCGCCACGAGTGCATTTTTAGTCTCCCTGCTGGCTGGCGACACACGCACAAGAGCATCCCGGCAAACAGAGAAATCAAGGAGCATGTTCTAAGGGCCGTGGCGGGGACATGGCGGGGACATTAAGGGCTAAGACAAGGCAAAGAGCCGCACTATCAGGATCTACATTCTCCAGCTGCACCCTCCCCTCCCTCTCAGTATTGACGCAAGACTTAGAACAACTGGGAGCTCCCCAAATGGCCGAGCCTTCCATCCTTGAAAAAGACTCCTGCCTCTCCTCTCCACACCAACTTGCACCCCGAGTCCTGCAGGATCTCCTCCCGCATCCCTGGCACTGGCAGAGTGATGACCCAGCCCACCCTCCTTCTCTCATCTGTCTTGCCCCAGAAGCACTGTTGTCTCACAGGCCCTGAAGGGGAGAGGCCCACTGTTGATATTTAAATAAAGCAAATCACAAAACAAAAGGGAACATCTTCTCTGCAAGAAAGCTCCAATTTTTTTTTTAAGGCTGCTATGGAGGACGGAAGAAGTACCAGGTGCTGAAGAGGCATTTATTCATTTGTTTCCTTTTAGTCCATAAATACGTATCAAAGAGCTATGCCACGTCCGGGATTGTGCTCAGGGCTAGGGACGTAGAGGGAATCTAAAAACGCAGCCCTGCCTCAAGAAGCAGATGGCCAAACAGAAAGATCGCCCAATAGTCAACAGGTAATACAGACAGGGTGGGACACAATTTCTTACAAGGAAAGCATAGGATACCGCAGTAGGAACAGAAGGGCAAACCTTCATCCAAACCCTATTTCTGCCACTTAGCAGGCACGTGGCACTGGCAAGTCACCTCGTGTGGGCTGAGCCTGGATTTTGTTATTCAAAATTGGGCCTCCTTTTACTGCCTTGCAGGACTGCCGCCATAGGGTCAGCACATCTCCATGGGTACCACCGGCACTCCCTGCTCTGTGAGTATTGTCTGGAAAAGGACTGAATTCAGATTGCTTCCCACCACTTAGGTTTGAATGTCACTAAGTTCGGCTATGTTCCATCACCCCCTTTCCTGGCTGCAGGGGGCTTCCCTCCTCTGCTGCTGATGGCGTTCGCCGTACAGTATTGAAGTTTGGGCACTGGGGTAGGAGTCAGGCATCAAGACCCAGGCGGATGTGTGACATCTGATTTCAAGAGGGTCCCAAGAGTTTCTTCCATAGCCTTTCCTCTATGGCAAGAGCGCCCAAGGAGCTGGGTATCTATTAACACGAGACTATGATCTCCGTGAGGACGAGATGCCAAAGGATGGCTGACGAGGAACTTTGGGGGTGGTTATGGGAAGGGGGTGATCTGTGTAATCTACCCCAGGTTCCCCCACCTCCAGCAATCTGAATAAATGTAAAACTAAAGTCAGAGGAAAGTGCTTGCCATGCAGTTCTTCACAGGCTGAGCCTTCCTGTCCTGGGACGGGCTGTATCCGAGTGTCTCATCAGAAACAGGAGAACCCAGGGGGCACCTTAGATCCTAAACTAGTCCTCCCCAAATTTCAGAACCCCCAAGTCATCTCACACCCACGCTTCTGCTCTCTGCTGTAATTCAAACACCCTGCACAGTGCCTGGCACACCAGCAGAGCTGGGTAAACATTGGTAGATGGATGAACGAGTGAATAAATGAATGAAAGAATGAACAAAGAAACTAAGGAACAAATGAACAAAGGAAAGAAGCAGGATCTGGCGTCAAATGACATTAACAGGGAATCTTTATGAACTAGCACATGTGTTGGGTAGACTTTCTCTTGACACCACTGACAGTAAAGGGGCGCCCCCGTGCAATTAACTCTTCCCCTCCCAGGCTGGGGAGGCAGGGGGCAGCCCACAGAGGCACAGCCATTACACTAACAGCAGGGGGTCCAAAAAGCCACCGGACCGGATTTCATTTTGGAATGTGGTCTATGACTTTTTTTTTTTCCTGCTGCTCCAGCAGCAGCAGCCGCCACAGCAGTAGCAGAGATTTACTCTCCTAATTATGTTTGGCTTTGGTTAAATTAGTTTGCATTCCCTGAGCACACACTGGTTGGGGGTGGGGCAGCAGGCAGGGGGAGGAGGTGGCCGGAGAAGATGCCAAGAGGTGGAGAGGATCTTCTCAGCGGAGGATGCACAAAGCAGAACAGTCAGTCAGGCGTCAGGCAGACAGAGTGACTGCGCAGCCGCTCAGGCTCCCAAAGGGCTGGAGGAAGTGACGTGGTGCTCTGCCTGCAGCTTCTGCACATTCCTTCCTTCATTCATTCACACTACAGATATTTACTGAGTGCCCACAATGAGTCAGACATCGACCTAGGAGGTGGAGGACACTGCAGTGAACCAGGCAGATAAAGCCTTCCTGACCTCATAAACCTACATTCCAGAAGGGGAGTGAGAAAAGAAGCAAGCAAAGAGTTAAGCAAAATGTTCTGATGCTATGAAATCAATGTGACAGGGTGAAGTGACAAGGAAGTTTATTATTTCATTCTTATTTGTAGTAGTGGCCTCAAACAGCAGTAACAAAGTTAACACAACCACCATTAATTCATGTACTTAGGACACGGATTCTAGAGACTCACCAAACATTTCATTTAATTTCCACAAAACTCAATGAGATGGATATAGTTATCCATTCTACAGATGAAGAAACCAAGGCTCAGAGAGTTTTAGTTATCTGCTCACACACACAGGACACACAGCAGGTGACCTCAAATGCAATGCTGTCGCCTTATGTCCTTTTCAAAGGTCTACGGTCAATACCAGAAATGAGTAAAGCAGACACACAGTCCTTGCCACACGTCTTTTGTGTCAGCACTTACTGGTCACATTCTCCAAACTGAGACTCGGAGACTGGGATTAGCTTAAGCCTTGTGCTGGCTAGGAAGCAAGCAGGTGCTAGGAAGGGGTGAAGGCAGGATTCAGACTCAGGTCTGGGTGACCCTGCAATTTTAGGGCCACCCCAGCACATAATACAAAGCAATCTGATGGCACAGAAATATGTTTTCCTTGATAACCAGGAGGGAACTTTCAGATGTGAGAACGTCCTGGAGTCACCGTCCACAGGCTCCCTGGGAGAGGAGTGCGGGAAATGTTGCGCCTCTGAGCTGTCTAGTTGTCCCAGCTCACCCGGAGTGAAACTCAGCACTCTGGCACAGTTACTTCGGTGAATGAACCAGAAGCAGAAAAATGCCTAGAACCCAAAGCAACATGGCAGCTATGAAAGGACCTCTCGTCAAATTGTGGCATCTAGAGCAGAGACATAAACAGGCAACCCAGGACTCAGCACCATGTGTGGATGAGCACTGTGTACACCTTCACACCAGCCTTTTCTTAGCCTCCTTTCCGCTCAGTGGACTTCTCGTCTTTACAGAAGCCCAGCTGCCTGGCTCCTGAAATCTGTTTGCATAACCACCTGTCATTGTCAGCTGCTGGGTTAGCCTCCTCTGATGGATAGTCAAGCCGGTATCTCACACCACGGCAACAGTTAAGGGCATTTTAGAATTTCCGTGATAAATCCTGTTCTTTGTGCTTTCACATCTTGCCAGTTTTTCACTTTTATAGTGAACTCAAACCTGGAAGAAGGATTGTCAAATCAAGATTTTTTTTTTAACAAAATGGCATTACAAATAGAAGCAGCTGCTTTTGATTTATAAACACTGTAATCTACCCCAGGCCTTAGATTTTCTTTTTTTTTTTTTTTGACAGCATCCAGATCAGAACCAATTTAATTTTGAAAGATAGCTAATCAAGTAATTTGCTGTAGCACCTCTCTCGTTCTTGCTGTTGCGAAGGGGGCTGGGAGCTGCGTACAAATGAGCCGAGACTTTATTGAAGATCACAAGCGGACCCTTCAGGTATCGGGACGTGCTTACCTGTAATAACTTCTATGCATCCATTTCACCTACCAATCTGAGCATTTCAGGGAGACACGTGGAATGGTACACACTGGCCTGGTTAAACTTGAAGCGCCAAACATTTTTCACGTGCAATAATTCTCTCTGAAACCTACTGATTCTTTAAGAAACCAATGTAGAGGAATTCCCAATTTTGGAGAAGAGGATTTGAAGAATCTCTGTCTTGATTTTGCAATTACTTACACTCTCATATGCACACTTAATGAGAAACACATACACTCTCAGAGAGAAACAAGATGGGCGAGAATTTGAGAATGTCATATACTTCGAGGTCATTATAGTCACCTTGTGTTTTTCATCCACTAAACTTTTTTTGAGCGTTTACACTATGACGGGGACATGTGCTACCCTTGGAACTCATGTCCCAGTAAGGACAACAGGAATTTCATTGGCTTTTACTTAGCGAGTATTTATATGCCTACCATGTGCCGGGCTGTGGTCTAAGTGCTTTATAAATGTTGAATCCTCATAATAGCCCTATGAGATAGGTACTGATATGCCCCCTTATTTTTTTTTCTTTAGATCAAACCCGACTTGAGTCCCTGCCATGAGATTCTATTTCTCTCTATCCTGTAGGAAAGAAATATTCACTGCCTCCCACAGGATGAATTTTTCAGACATATTTCGCATTCTGAAGCAGATGAAAAGTGTCATGGAGTTGAAAACTGCTCCTGATCCAGCAAGTCCCCTTCCTGGGAACCAATTATCTAATTACTCTTTCTGAGCAACTTCTCATTTCCTTTCAAAAGATGTATCATGATTACGGCGAAAGCACCGAGCCCCCAGACATGGCCCTGCCATTCTGGGCAGAGAAATAGGGAAACCTGGCATCTCTGCTCGTTCTCCTGTCCCTCTTCCCTCCCCTTTACTCTGGTCGTCTCTGCAATGAAACAGCTCTCAGTGACTTGTGGGCAAGATTTATGAAAATTCTTGCTAGAAGCTTTAATAGGAGGAAAGAGAGAAAGTTATGGCATATTCTATGACTGCATTTTGAAAGTATTTTCCACATACCATGGTAGAAATAAACAGGGCTTTGGGGGTTTAAATCTCAGCTCTGCCTCATACTTGCTGTGTGACTTGGAGCAAGTTACTTAACTCCTCTGAGCTGTCGCCTCATCTATAGAAAATCGACTTCATAGATTTTTATGAAAATGAGGTAAAGTTAAATTATATGATACAATGTAAGTATGATGGTCCACTACAGTCACTTCATAAATATTGGGTCCCTTCTCACTTCCTCCTCCTTCCATGTATATCAACCTATTTTGTCTTTCTGGGGCAACCTGTTGCAGTAAATGCCACATAATAAATAACAGGAGAATGTTTAAAAAGAAGAAAGACTCTCCCTACCCCCAAGTCCTAGGAGGGATATATTGTTTTTATTTTACAGATTTGCCAGGCTGGGCTGATTTTCCTAACCAGGACACCCATTCTATCCCATTTTGCTGCCTCTGAAGGGTGCTAACATTTTTTTTTTCACATCTGCAAGGGAGGAAAATATTTCCCACAAGTGCAGGAGGGAAGCACCAGTCCGAGAGGTCTTGGATGACAAACCTTGCTCACCCCAAAGGGAAGGAGATGGGCCCCAAAGGAACAGCGTCCCCTTGGTTGAAGTCCATTGTAACAGGATTTCAGGTTATCTAAGTAGAGGGTGGAGGTGGCATTTTTCTTTGCACAGGTCAAGCATCTGATTTTCCAAACCAGGAAACTTCATTTTTAATGTGCTCGATAGAATGTGTAAGTTTCCTTCAGCTGAAAAATGGAAGCAGCTGGAAATTGACATACATGTTGCCTTTAACTCAAGCTTTTGTGCCCCTTTTCCTGGTCCTCACAGTTCAGGAGATGACATGCAGCTCCTGCCCCCAGGAGCAGAAACAGCTATCAAAGTGCCCTCTACCCAGGGCAGCAGAGAGCCTGGTGACTTCAGAGCTTCAACTCTGTGTCTTTGGGCTTCTGTGGGTTTACGTCAAATCCTCAGTGTTCCTTCAGGTCGTGTTTTGAGCTTAATTGTACTTAAAGGTTGGTCGGTGGAATTCCATTTCAAGCCCAAGCCATCAAGCCATCAGCTTGTCATTGCAAGCTTCTTATTTCTAATCACTTGGGCCTTTACCCAAGATGTGTTTTTACGCAAGTTAAAGGGATTTTTGTCTTGTAAGCAGTTATTCATATACACAAAAAGCAGAGTGTTTTGTTCATGGAAATAAAAACACCTAAATAGATCTAAATCCTTCATGTAAATAATTCACCGATTATTACAAAGGGATTTGTGATGGTTCCTAGGTGTAGCCTCTCTTTGCTGTCTCAGTCACTCTGCTGAGACAGACAGGATGCACCATGTGTTCGGAGCCATGCTGTGTGGAGTATGGATCTGAACCATAGTGTGGTGAGCATCGTCCTGTGGACCAGGGATTCCGAGGAGCCGAAACTCAGTGGAGCAGGCAGACCATGTTCCCATTTTACAGATGTGGAAGCTCACTGAGGCCTTTGAAAGCTACATAGGATCATTAGAGCAATGAAAGCACTTGTCTGGGACCTGAGTCTCCTTTCCTTACTCTCACTAAGTAAAATTAACAAAGTCTTAGATGGAACAGCCAGAGACCATGAACACGGCTGCCTCTATTAAATCTGACCATATCCAGAATCCGCTGGCAAATGTCCAGGAGAAGGGCCATAGCAAAAGGGAGAAGCCCTTCTCTCTCTTGCCAGAAAAAGGGCCCTTTTGGAGCCCACTGAAAACCTTAAAGCCCTTGGCAAGCCACACAGGTATGTGGTGTCCAGTGGGTTAGGCGGGGGGAGCAGACACCCTGGGCAGAGCTGACATGGTTTGGCTTTAAACCCCTTGAAATGCCAGGCTGGAGTCTGTACCTGCCGAAGGCACCTGGGTTGGCAGAAAGAGGGGGCCAGGACGTGCCCTGGTTAAAGGAAGAGGTGAAAAGAAACTGCTAATTTCTGGATGACGATCTCAGGGTAGCTGTAGCTCCTCCTAAGCTGACACTTTATCTTCAATCTACTCAACAGATTTCCTATTTTATGGGAAGTGCACATCCCATCTTATACCCTCTGTACGCCCCTCCACGTGCCCCACCCTCTTTGCTTTCAAGATATTTGCTAAGCATTCAGGGTCCTGCCGCAGACATCCTGGGAGAGCCCCAGATTTCCTGCTGGGCTGTGTGACCTTGGGTCTGCTACTTAACTGCTCAGTTGCTTCTTTGGTCAAATGTAAATAATAGGAGTATTTACCTAATAGGGTTAACAACATCAATAATGGGTCAATGCATGCAAAGAGTTTAAAACGCATACTAAATGTTCAACAGTGTTAGCTATGATTAGGTTGACCCTTATGAGTATTCAACCATTTTTGACTTTTAGAGAAATTATAATTGCGTATGGTTGAACCTATTACTAAATATTTAACTTAACTGTTAAGATCCTTAGCCTTACCGAAAACTCATCTTTTCTTCTCTCAATTTAACTCAAGCATCACCTGCTCCTAGAAGCCTTCCAGGATGCCTCATACATTCATGTATTCACTTACTCATCTGCAGAATACTGAGCACCATGGACAAGTGCCAGGCAATGAGAATGAACAGTGAGCGAGGCTGATATGGTCCATTTCCAATCAAGGGACAGGTTCTGCCGTGCTTACTCATTCTAAGGTTGGTGTTTTCATCCTTCAGCCAACTGCACAATTAGGAAAAAAAGAAAGTGCACCACTATCCAATGTGAATGATAAAATCCTCTAAAATCTGGAAGACCAGAAATGGGTCTCCCCAACTCACTTGTGTTCTGTGCCTCCCCAAACACTTGACACAGTGCCTGACGCACCTGCTAGTCTCATGCAGACACGTTGTAACTAAGGTCCTGGGGTGAGCTGGGTGCTAATTAGGGATGGAGTTCTTCTCTAAGGCCAGCTGAGAGCCACCCTTGTGACGTAACTCACATGCCCAGTTTCCTGTCCCATGACAAATACCTGTCAGAACCTGAAGGATGGGAGGGAGAGAATGGAAGGGAAACATCCTCTCCACTGGCTGCTTCCTCCTCTCTTTCCTTCAGGAATGCAAGTTCCTGCCAGCCTGTAGCCGATACCCCAGTTTGGTATTGAATGTGATCTCTCTGCTTACATCTACCAAGGAGGCATGATTAAACAAAACAAGACAAACGAAAAAACAAAAGAAAATTAATAACTTAGGAAATGGAGTCTCAGACTTTCCAAGTCTTTTTGAATTGACCATCTTCTCTTGTGGAAGATTACAATCTTCACCCGTAAATACTACACTTTTAAATCTACACTTTTAAGTCTACATCCTTTAAGACCACAGTCTACACCCTTCGCTTCATGCTCAACATATCCGTAGGACTATCAGATAAAACATGGGATGCTGAGGTAAATTGGAATTTCGGGCAAAAAGACTATTTTTTTAGTATAAATATATCCCATGCAATGTTTGAGACATGCATTTACTAAAAAGTCTTTGATGTTTATCTGAAATTCAATTTTAACGAGGCATCTTGTGTTTTAATTTGTGAAATCTGGCAACCCCACATATAGTACAAATTATTATTTCAGTAGTTGGCTTTGTTCAAGTAGTATCATACACCAATGCTTAGTATATGAATCAATTAAAATGGGGAGACTGAGGTCCAGAAGGGGAAAGAGCTGGGTTCTTCAGGGTTCAGATTGGAATGGCAGAGCTCAGAAATAAATGTAGGCTTCCAGAACCCAAGACATATGTTTGTGGAGTTTAGTGTCAGGAAAAATTATGAAAAACTTCGAAATGGGCAAAAAAGATTCATGAGTTGCCTGTCCAGTTGGGTTATCTGCACCTTTGAGCTAGCTACAGCTCTGTAAGTCATGGAGAAGTGATAAGCATGTAAAGTATTTTTACCCATAAATGTGTGTTAGTTGTGTGAGGTTCATTATCCTGCTATGGACAGACCCATTTCTGCAGCTATTTATAAACTTATTTCAGCATTCCTTTAGGGCATGTAAACATATGGTTCTTTGAATTCTCCTTTGAACTGGTTGTAACATCTTACTGGTTCCCTCATTAACTAATGAGTTAAATTAATCTTTGACATTAATACTGGACGTTAAGTATTTCATATGTATAAGATCCATCATTTTACCTTTTATAAAAATTATCCTTTGGCCATTTGTCATTTTTCTCTGGACATTGAGCCTGGAAGGAAGTCTGAAAGGAGGCTGGGACTAAGCGACGGCAGGGCTACTAGACGGTTGTGAAATGCAATGGACTAGATAAAAAGGAACAGAGAAGGACATGTTTCTAAACTGTAAATCTGATCGTGGTATTCCCCATGGAAAACCCTCTCCTGACTTCGGAGATGTGACCCTGAGGATGAAGTCAAAACTCCCCATCTTGGGGGCGGTGCTCCGGTCCCCCCCTCCCCTCAGGCTTTGCACGTTGCAGGACACCCTCCCACCCCACTTCATGGGGGCTCCCTCCAGCTGCCCTGCCCACTCTCAGTCTAGTTTAGATGCATGCCCATCCTGTGAGCCCCTAGGAGCCCCTCAGGCTTCACGGCCATTGCGCTTTTCTCATGGCGTAGCAATTACTGCTTCATTGTCTGGGGCCTGCATTGGATTGCACCCTGTGAGGGCAGGGACCAGAACCACTTTGGTTTGTTTATGTGTGCATTCCCAGTTGCAAGCGGAGGGGCTGGCTCACAGTGAGACTCAAAAAAACAGCTGAATGAATAACTGGACCTGGATGCATACTGGGATCACTCACACACATCGGAGAGGGAAGCTAAGGGAAAGGGAAATGCAGGCGGGAGACAAGCAGCCTCACGCTGGCCAGAGTTTTCTTAGAAAAACACTTTGGGGGACAAGTCACTCAGTCACCTGCCTCCCCCAGGTACTGATTCATCCTCACGCAATGATTTCCTTCCACGTAACGACACAGAACTAATTATTACATTATTCAAGATCGCAGCATAATAAGTTTTATGACTCTTCATATGAAATTGAATTATAAAATTGGACAGGTTCGCCTAAAATCTCAGTGTTTTCTAGTCTTTCTAAAAAAAAAAAAATAGAAGTTCCCCATTTAAGGGGAAGAAAGAAAAGAATATCTTTTTGCATCTCAACCAGCCACGATCTGGAAAAAAGCCAGTCCATTTAGCAAAGGTGCTTCCAGGAAGAGTGCAAATTCCCAAGTCCTTTCTAATGTGTGGTCCCATCTCTACCTTCAATTACCAGCTAGAAGCTCCCACAGAACTTCAGGATCCTGTAACGCCTCACAATTCCTCAGAGAGAACCTGATGGCCAGCCCTCTCTTCCCGAAGTACACCCACTCTGGGAGCTGTGTTTTCCATTTGTGAAAATCCCTCCCTTCGTGGCCTCACACAGGTGAATTAGCTCAGTGGTGTTCACTGCAGAGATCTGAGTCTCAGCAAGCATTAAGGGTGGGGCTTCCCTGCCTCTCACTGGCCCCCAACGCCACCCGTTCCGTCTCCACCGCGGGTACAAGCTGATTCCCTCCTCTGGAGCAACTGAGCTGAGACCTGCCTCCATCCTGCCTGTATTTCTCCTTTGACAAGTCCTAGCCAACCTCAGAGGGACAGCAGCCGCTGCTGAATGCCTATTCGTTGGTCATTCAATAGCTACTACTTCCGGTTCCTCATGTAAATGAACAGATCTTCTTGGCAAAAGAAATCCCTCCAGAATAGGCAACTGCCAGGCAGGAGTCGGGCTGTGAGTTTGGCCCATCTTGGGGGAGACGTCTGGATGGTGCCCTGCTGCGGACAGCCTGAGGCAGAGGGTGTGTGCCGAGGATGGAGCTGGGTGCGTGTCCCCGCTGAGGCTTCTCCCCAGAGAGCTGCATCCCATTGTGACTCTAATGTCCACCCTTCAGGAAAAAAGTGAGATCTGTCTGAGAGACACACAGGTATAAAAAGAATTCTAGAAATGAACAAGAGCTAAAATATACTGAGGGTCTGCCGCATGCCAAGCACCACACTAAGTGCATCCTCTTATCTCTTCCTCGCCAGGCTTATGTGGCAGTAACTATTTCTATTCTCATTTGAAAAATGAAGAAAATGACTCGAAGAGGTTTTGAAGCCTCCCCGAGGTCTTATAACAAGATGGTGGCAGCAACAGTATTCAATCAAATCAAATGACAGACCCAAACGCCTAACAACGGGATGTGCTATTTGGACATACGGTGCTAGGGTTTTTTATTTCTGCCGTCTCATTTATCTCCCCATATACTCTGACATATATGATTCCCTCGCAGAACCAAAGGGATGTAAGGAACTTGTCCCAGCCCACAGGCTTAGAATCTGATGGGCAGCTTTGAAGAGGGATTTGCTCTTGGCCAGCTGCCAATGGGAGTGCAGTGGGCATGGCCAGGGACGAGGGGACAGGAACTCCAAATTCACACAAGAGGCTCAGCGTGCTGACATTGGCTCCTGAGCACCAGGAGCATTTATCTCAGGCCAGGGTTTTAAGGGAAAAATCCTTTGAGCTGAAGGAACCTGAAATAGAACTGATCATTGTACGCTTTCCTGAGATTGGAGCTGAGTCATAGGACTCTGATGGGGGAAGTCATTGGATTCAGAGGTCCCCTCTGCCACTGGTTCTGGAAATAAATACATTTTGCATTTTGTTGCTTAAAGGAAAGACTGGACAGAGCTGGCTTCCTAGGGAGATGGTTTGAAGCAGCTCTGTCCCACTATAAGGACCCTCCCTGTTGGGACACACCGGGGAGAACAGAAGTTACTGTGCACTGAGAAGTATCACCTAGTCTTAATTCAAAAACCACTGACCCCAGTCTGTGGGTCCCTTTCCCTCATTACTCATCTCCAATCCCCTTTCCAGTTTAAAAGTCCCCAGGTCCGCATCAAGTCATTGACTCAAATCACTAAATTTATCAATTTCTTGGGAATCAGAGAGAAAAAATATCACTGTTCTTAATAACTTAGAAGAATACTGACTTCCCTAGAAAAGCATATTTGTTTGGGAGTGAGAGCAAGTGTAAATTTATATCATTTAAGAAAAAGTATTTCAGAGTTCAAATTACAAAGGACGGTTTGACCACGGGGCAAAGTTCCTTCTTATTTTAAAATTAAATGAAAGCAGCACACATTTTGTTAGATGTGTGAACCTACCAAATTGTAATGGCTGTGAAGCTCTCACATATAACCAGTCATTTTTCAACCACATAATCATGTGCAATTGGGCAAAAATGGAAGAATTAGGCTGAAGTAAGAAAATCTGGGTTACGCCTTTATGCTTATGTCTCACTGTTGCTTAACATGGCTGCTTTGTGACTCCCTCATCTGTAAAACGGAAATAATCCTGCTTATTTCCGGTTTGTCCACGTACTAAATGAGATGAAGAGAGCAGTTAATTTAGCACAGGGCTGAGCACAGGGTAATCACATAAGTACATTTAGTTGTTAAGTAACAACACTTGCTGTTGGTTTGGTTTTTCTTATTAAGATGGGTCTGCAAGTTTCCAAATTAGTCAGGTGTTGGGAATAAAGAATCGACAGTCTTCTACCTTTAAGAATCGCTGAGGACACCGCGGGACTGGAACAGATTCCCAAAGACTGAATTGATCTCATCACTTGATTCAGTACATTTAGAATATAATATAAATTGCATTTTGGAGAAAATTGACAATGTTTTAACTGATCCACGTAAATATGTAAATTGAGAAGATACATGGGTGCATATTTTTACCCAACTAGATTTTATGTATGTTACATATTGTATCATATACCTACATCAATACATACACATAGATATGTATGTGTATGTAAACAAAGACACACAGAAGGAGAGGGTGAATCAAAGGGAAAGAGACAGAGACGAACAGACATTTGGAAAGGCCCACCCAGGGGTGAACAGGATGCAAAATAACAAGTACAGAAGAACTGAGTTCCCCAAGTTGCCCTCTGCACCTCCCTGCTGACATGGATTGATTGAGGTTGATTACGGATACACACATGCTTCTTGACTGTCCCCTTTATGCAATAAAAGCAGTGGTTGGTCTCCAATGAGGTGTGTTCCCAGGAAAGAAAGGGTGATTCTAAAGCAGGACTAGAAACCTCAAATGATGACACTTGTCTTGCAGGTAACGTACAGGCGCAGCCCACCGAGGACAGCAGAGGGAGGTATGAGGAATTACAGAGGACCGGGGCAGACTGGAGGTCGCAGTGGGAAGAGGGCAGCTCCCAGTCAGCTCCAGGCCATTGTCGCCATGTGGGAGAAGAGCCAGATCTTTGCTGAGTCTTTTTGTTGGTTTTATTTTGTTTTGTTTATTTGTTGTTTACATAGTTTATTCTTTATTCTTTTTTCCCTTTGTGGAGAAGCTATAAAACTGGGTGTATCAGACAGTCAGGCTACTGTAACAAAAATACCCTAGATGGAGTAGCTTAAGAGAAATTAATTTTGTCATAATTCTGGAGGCTGGAAGCCCCAGATCACGGTGCCAGCACAGTCCAGTTCTGGTGAGGGTTCTCCTCCTGGCTTGTAGGTGGCTGTCTGCTCACAGTGCCTTCACATGGTGGAGAGAGGAGGTGAGTTCCCTGGTGTCCCTTCTGTAGGAACACTAATCCCATAATGCAGGACCCATCTTCTTGGCCCCATCCCTGAATACCAGTACTCTGGGGTTAAGGCTTCAACATACCAATTTGGGGAAGGGGGAGACACATTTAGTTCATAACATTGTATTTAAATATTTTAAAATGCTGGGTAGGCCAACAAAATTCACTCGACATCAGCAAGTGCTTATCTGGCTCAAAGCCACTGGTTTATGACCAGGTAAATTCTACTGATCAAGCTTCCCCATGTTTTATCACTTTAGAATCACAACACACACACACACACACACACACGCACGCACGCACGCACGCACGCACACACACACACACACACTTACTTTAGAAATTCTGTCAATTGGATGTGCAGGGAGTCCGCCCTCTCCTGGGGTTGGTGGGATGGAAAATGACTCATGACGAGCCGGCTTCCTTGATTGGAGCAGAGAGAAAATCCAGGATGAGGCAAGAGATGAGATGAGGGATGGTGTGAGGGAGGGCTGGAAGACTGTGATCGCTTTGATTTAAGCTGATTCAGGCAATTGGGAACCACAGCCTAGTTCTCAGGAGGGAAAATGCTCTGCTAGCAATTACAGCAACGGACGATGATTCCCCCAACTATGTACAGAATTAGCTAGGACAGGAAAGCCTGCGGAGAGAAGAGGCAGGTAGAGCCTTGTGTCCGGCAGTCCCCTTAGGACTGGACTATGGGGAGAAATCATTCTGTGGCTTCGCACACGCTGATCTCTGGCGTGGGAATTGTAACCCAGGATGGAGGCGGGATTCTCATTTTGATGTCAGGATAAGAAACCGAGTCACAGCTTAGAAACATGTTCCTAACATTTCCCAGGTACAAATGGACTTAGCCATGACTTGAACCCAGAGCTGTCTGACTTCAGTCCCTGAGCAGCAAGTTAATCCCTGCTGCCTTGACCCCTATTTCTTTAGCCCAAATTGGTCCCTCCCCTCTCTGGCTCAAGGAGAACCTTGCTCCTACCTCTGCTGTAACACTTACTGCAGATGATAATTACCTGATTTCACATCTCTCTCTCCCCCTGAGATTGTGATCTCCTTGGGGACCAGGAGCAGGGCCTCTCCATCTTTGTGCCCGCAGTGGGCAATCAGTACATGGCAGATGAAGGTATGAATAAATGCCCATCAGGCTGGTCTGAGTTCTGTGCACCAAGGGAGACAACAAGACACTGGCAATCTGTCCTTAAAGGGAGGGGACTGTATCAGAGGAACTATTTTATGGGCGATTTTGTTTCCAATTATACGAAACCTCTTTCTGCAGGTGTTCATTAGGAGAATGGTAAGTCTTGAATCTGAACTCTGGATCCTCAAAGACATCAGATGCCTTCAAGAATCTTGCAAACATGTTGAAACTTACAGCTGTTTGGTATTGAGAAGAGGCGTTGCATGGAAGTTAAGAACACGGGGTCTGCAGACAAACATCCTGGCTTAGATTCCCAACTCCTTCCCCTGCCAGTTGTGTCTAAGGATAATCTGTGTCACTCCCTCCTTGTCCTCAGTTTCTCATCTATAAAACAGTGCTAATAACAGAACCTATCCCATAGCATTGCCTTAAAGACGAAAAGAGTTAATATACAAAAAGCAATTAACAAAACGCTCTATACATGTTAGCTATTATTAGTATGTTTCTATTTCAAACCTCATTGACAGAATGAACCCCGGATTGGGAGCTGAGAAAACTGTTTTTTCAGTCCCATCTGAAAAAAACTGAATCAGTCCCATCTTGGAACTACACCGATGAGTTCCTCTTACATGTGGCTGTAGCCTTGTTTTAAATTATCACCCCTGAAATATAAGCCTAAAATATATGTGTCATCTCATCATCCCATCAGTAGAACAGGGGGAAATTCCCACCTGTCTATCTCACAAAGTTAAAATGTTATTATGACCATGCCTTGAAAACTGTAAACAGTTATGGTCTTATTATGTTCACAGGTAGAATATTTCAAGAGCCATATGGTCTTAATTAACCATGGATAATATCCAAAGTTATCCTGCTAACCAGGAATAATGCTGGATGCTAAAAATAACCTCTAAACTAAGATGAAATACAGTGAAAAATCTCTCAGGATGTCAGAAACAAAACGGTGTCTTCTGCAAAGACGAGACGCCTGCATTCAGTCATTCTTTCCTTGTCTTAGCCGTCCCTTTCTCCTTGCTTTCTTACTATTCCTGCCTTGCCTAGCATAAATTTCCCTGAGGGATAGTAGTGATGGGTGAATCACGGAAGATCATTGGCTGCTTACAGCTAACGAGCTACTTCATTTGCTACACTGCAGAAAACCCACCAGATCTTTCATTCTGATTCTCATGGACGACTGAGCTACAGAGAAACACAACCCCCTCCAACTGCTGTACTCTCTAAATGTTGTATTTAGAGAAGCTACGATGGCTAAAAAATAAGACACAAAGATTAGCTCTCTCTTCCCCCACATCCAATCTTGCCTTTCCCAATATTCATATACCTGTCACCCCAGCACACAGGAAATGGCCAACGATTTCAAGACAGAGAGAAAAACTAAAGACTACTTAGGAAGCATATGCCTTAGCAATGGAGAATTTTCCTCCAGAATTTAAAATATTTAAGTTAACCTACAAAAAAGGAAGGTAAGTTTTCTCCAAAGCATTTGTTCTTCTCCCAATTCCATATATCAAAGGAGCATCTTATGCTTTAAAAACATTGTGAGAGAGCAAATAACTTTAAAGGCTCAATGTAATTGGTAATCATTTAAAAAGACAAATAAAGAGGAATAAGAGGAGGAGCTGAGGAAAATGAAAAGGAGGAGGAAGAGGGGAAAAGAAAAGAAAAAAGGGAAAAAAGAAAAGGAAAACTCAAAATCCTGAAGTCTTTGCTCAGATACACCCCTCTGGAAAATTCCAAGATCTTTACTTACAGCAAAGGGCAAGCAGAAACTTCTCTTTGTCTTTGGATCTCTGGTGTAACTCTGGATAGGGCTCCCCAAGAGTGATGGATATAATTTTGTTAGTTTCAGCAAGACACAGATGTGGCCATTCAGCATAGACTTTTATAAGAGGCAGAGAGAAGGTAGATAGCAGGAAAGCCCTGAGAAAAATAGAACTGGGGGCAGATTTTATTAACAATCAGTGGAACGTGGGAGTCTGAAAGTTTAGTGCAGTTGCCTCTTTTGGGATTATATTCCAGAGAGAGAGGGAAGGGGAGAAAGAGAGGAGGGGTGAGCAGTCAGGGAAAGAGAGAGAGAGAGAGGACTTGAGATGATTATGAACTCTTTATCTTTCCATATCTTTTAAAACTGCTTAACTGCTGTTGCTAACAGAACTTTTCAGACTTAAGAGACAGTTTTGATGGAATAAATTTTATACCAAAAGCAGAGATCCATGGAAGCCCAGAGAAATACAGGTTATCAGCATTGAGAGGGTTTGACCATGGAGATTAGTAAGGATGGAAGGAAACTTTTCAAAAATTTCTGCTAGCTTAGGGCCGAGAGACCATCTGCCCCATTTGCTAGTAAACTTTGCTAAGTGTCTGAATAGAGCCTTTCCCGTATCTGTAGCCAAGGAACTTTATGGCACCGCACGTAGCAGGTCCCAGTACACATTTCTGATGAGCTCTCCCCGGAAAAATCTTTGCAGAAAGGGATTGTCACTGTGGGAGGTGGGTGTTCACTAGGACTAAATTGAAAACTCCCTTTTTGCACTGTGTGGCCCCGTTTTCAGTTCTTTACCAATGGGATACAAGCCCAAGAAACCTGGCTTTTCCAGATCAGGATTTTTTTTTCAAGGGGTTGGTTTCTCTTTCTCTCTTCTGGTTCTGCTCCCTCGGGATAAAAGTCTAGGATCACTCAGATACCAGAGGACAGCAGAGCCACAGAGGAAAGGAGCTCGGGTCCCTGAATCACGATGTGGAGGAAAATCACCCACTGCCCAGAAACAGCTACATTGAACCATGTGGTATAGGGCAGATATTGACATTCTGAGGTTTGTTACAGCAGCTATCCTTACCCTAACTAATTGCATGTGAACTTGAATTGTGAGGATTTTTGTTTAGCAAGAGTCTTAATTCAGCTCATATAATAAAAAATGCAAAGCAAACCAACTGAACAAGCAGATACTGAGCTTCAGTGCCAAAGGCTGTCGAAGAATAAGGGTGAGGAAGAGCTGGGGAGGTCTCAGGATTTCTGCGCAACAGAGAGGAGCTGCAGATTGATCAGGCACGGGTTACTCTGCACTGAGACCTTTAACTCCCTACTTCTGAAAGCGGCTGTCACCACCCTCAGTGAGCGGATCTTTGTCCCTCATAGGGGATTTACAAAGATTCTTTGAGCAAGGTCGGTAATCAAGGTCAGTGCCTGCAGGCACGGTGACAACAGACCTTGTACCTAAACCAGGTCAGTTCCCCAGCTTTGGGAAATGCTCTTAAACCTCTGCTGGCCTGTCAGAAAAAAAAAAGAACAGAAAAGAAAAGAAAACCACTACATGGGAATCGCTGATAAACCGGTATTGATTTTCACAGATCACCCTTGTCAAAAGGATTTATTGATGTGTCAGTGCGTATTGTCGAGATGATCATAGCAGGATGGCTTTGAAGGATTTATAAGAAATCTACAGGCTTTAATACACTCGGCGGTAAATAACTAACAAGTATTGCACATATTGATTCTTGTCATGTGGTCAATGCAATCTTTAGCCCACTAATTGTCAGTATTGACAAACAGTTCATGATCTAAATGAGCAGCTGGACATCCGCTCTGAGTGCAACATTTCCAAATGGCGTTTTCCTTGCTATTCTCAACCTAATGTTCATGGAGCAGCCTTGCAGGTAATCGGCTCTAGGCAAAGGGAAACGTGTGGTAATTAATTCTGCCTTGCTGTCAAGTGTCCCTCTAAAGGTAGAGAGGAGGGAGGGTGAGTCTGGTCATAGCGCACGAGGCTGGGGCCCAGTTACACGACACGTGCACCTCAGTATCCTCCAATGCCCACCTCAAATGCCTTTTTCTGGGAGAAACTTTCCCCAGTCCCACCCCCATGGGGTTGCTACCGCTTCAACCCTATGGCATTCCCAGGCAATTAATCACACAATTAATTATCTATGTTGAAATTTATTTATCTATGTATGTTGAATTTTTCTATTGTGTTATGACTAAATCTTTGTTTTGCAATTGTATATGAGCTTTTAAATTTGCGAGGAAGATACAGGATCTCATTGAGAAGGTGGTGAAAGGTACTAATGGTCTCTTTGAAAAAGCTTGCAGTTCAATTTGAAAAAGGTTTTCAGGGAATTCATAGAAGGTCCATGAACCTCCCAAACAGATGCAATTAAACCCCAGTTCAGATTCCAGCTCTATTACCATCCAGATGTCTGGCCTCAAAGAGTTTCTCAACCTGTCATTCTTAATACAAGAATAATCAGTTACAGGGCGGATTTGTTGTCGGGATTAAGGGATATGCTTTGCACATGGTATTGACTCCAAAAAATCATCGGTATTGTTCAAGGTTTCTGAGTTTGTTTCTTCCTTCATGCTGCAAACATTAACTGAGCACTAATCAGGAGCCAGGTGTGGCCCCACGACTACATCCCGTGGTTGAGCCATCCAAACCAAGCAGAGTCCCTTGCTTACAATAGTTGCTCAATTAATATTTTAATAGATTAATGAGGATCCTTGCCACTGGACAGAACAAACTTCAGCTCATTCTATTATATTATTTTTTAATCAAGCATTCAAATATTGTTATTGACTAAACTGGACTCTATTATAAGCCTCTATTATACACTCATTCAACCTGAAAAAGTCTTTTAGAGAAAGGGCATTTATCAGACCATAGTTGTTACAATCATCTTCTAATCTGCTATTTCTATAAAGTTGTATCATATTTTAAATGTAGTTAATCTTTCCCTAAATGTACACTTGTTCCCCCTTTAACATATAAGTCAAATTTAACAGAGTAAACATTTCATTTATATTACAATACAGACCTATGTATCAACTTATGTCTAGGTCTGCTGTAAAACATTTTGTTCTCCACTGGGGAAGAACGCTGTAAAAATGCAAATAGTGAGAGCAGGTGAAAAAGAGTAAAGCTTGTATATGCACGTGTATATTTGATCTGTAAAGGTGCTTTTTTTAAACTTGGAAGACTAACTAATGAACACAAAGAATATTATATTTTTCTAGTTAACAAAATTATAGGAACTCATTCATAGGCTTATGGAAATTTTTCCATTTATTTTTATCAATTATTTCTCTTCTAGGCCCCTGACCCTGTGCCAGCAGCATGCCTTTTTCTTTATTTTGCTAATGGGGAAATTGGGATTAGCACAAATGGTCTTAAACTTTATCACCTGGATGAAGTCTCCTGTCCCATCTTTTATAATTTCTCACCTATCTTCTGATAATTGAGGTTTAGCACATTGACATTAGCAAGGCATAGAGCCCTGTGTCTGGAGACAATGACTGACACTCCACTGTCGGAGATGTGGCTTCTTAGGGACATGATACCCTGTTTGATCTTACAAATGTCTCCAATGTCCAATTATCACCAACCATTTGGGTGAGTGACAAGATATCAGGGGAAATTTTTTCCAGATCACATTCTCTCGCTCTCTCCTTTCTCTTTTCTCATAACGCAGGAAGGGCTCATTATGATCTAAGAAGCATGGGCACTAACTCTACAGACGCAGTTAAAGTTTTAACATAGGATTGCTTGTCTTGTCCCTCCAAATCCAAATCTGTGTGTGTGTGTGTGTGTGTGTGTTTGTGTGTGTTTTAACGGGGGGAAGTAATTAGGTTTATTTGTTTATTTATTTAATGGAAGTACTGGGAATTGAACCCAGGACCTTAAGCATGCTAGGCATGCACTCTACCACTGAGATGCACCCTCCCCTTCCAAATCCAAATCTGTTCGTCTGCCCACCGGAGGAGCTACAAGGCTTTTTTGACCCATGGTTTAATCCCTTGTAGCCCTACAGCTGTGACACTCAAGGAAAAACAGTTCTGACCCTCAAGGGAAAAACAAGAGCAAAAATGATAAACAACCTGAGACTGAGACCAGTGAATTGTGTGTGTGTGTGTGTTTGTGTGTGTGTATAAAAACCAGGGGGAAAAAAAACTTAAGAAAGGGTAACTTTTCGGAAGTCTTTGGCTTTGGAAGCTACGTTGATGGTAAGCTAGAATTGGAAAGATTGATTGAAGAGAAGAGGAGCATAAAAATACTACAATATTTCATATTTCGTTATTATGAAAATGCACAACAATAATTGCCTTCACCAGAAGCTTTCTTCCAAGGAACACAAAATGTTATGCCAACATTTCCTCATTAATCTTCTTTATAATCTTGCAAGATGGTTAAGAAGCAAAAATTAGTATTCAAACTTTATCCAAGGGGACATAGAGCATGGAGGGGCATGTCAGCGTGATACTTGTGACACTTTGATGTGCCTCAGTTTCCTAATTTGTAAGATAAGAATATTCATAGTATTTAACACACAGGGATATTGTAAGGATTAAATGAGTTCGGACACAGAAAGGAGCTTAGATGAGATCCCAACACATAGTGAACACTCAGTAAATGTGATATCCTTATTACTATTAGAATGCATGATGCAAGTCAGAGAAAGTCACCTTCACAATTCCTCTGGAGCCGGCACACTGAAGAAGGGGATAAACCTCTCAATTCCATCCAGCAAGCACCCTCTGAATAACAGTGCTGCAGAATACACCAAAACCCTATAAAAAGAGTATTCTGCATTTATATAGCACTTTTCATTTGCAAAGCATTTTTAGATATGTTATCTTCTGTGACCCTTACAACCACCCAGGGAGCTAGGGAAGTCAAGGTGATTACATTCAGTAAGTGAGAAAGAAAAGGCTCAGAGAGGATAAATGACACACCCAAGGTCACCAGCCGGTTAGAAGTCAAGACACATTCAAAACCTATTTCATTACTGGAGAGTTCTTTCAACCTGCAATGGATATCTCTGTGGTCTTTTTATTTTTATTTTTTTTCCTACCCATACTGATCTTCCTAACAGCACTTTCATTTTCTTCCAGAAAATGAGCTTTTGCTCAGTGTGCATAGACCCGTTTGGATGGTAAACCACCCCACCTATGGAAGCAGAGAGAATCCTGCAGGCTGTTCTTCCAAGTCTTTTCTCTTCCTGACCCAGTGCTGCCATGTGTCAGTAGGGGAACCTAGATTCAGACAGTTGGATGCTCTCTCCTATGACTTTGAATCTTAAACCACAAGATGCAAGGATGAAAGAAAGGATGATTTCAACCCAGTGATCGCAACCAGCAATGACCGTGAAGTTATTTCTGCTGCCAATATGCTGTGGTGTCTACTGGGTCCCAACTCTCCCAAGCCTGGTTTCTTAGCCTCCTTGCCCATCCTCTGAGCAACCCCTCTAATACCCCAATACATTGTCTTCTTGCTTAAATTAACAAGAGTCACATTCATTTTTCTGCAGCTTAAGAGCCTGAACTAATGCAACACTACTATCCTTTTCTTTCTCTCATCCAGCCATCAACAGACACATTGAGAATTCATTAAAAGCCAGCTGCCATGAAAGGAATTATGGTTTGGAATATAATCAGGATGAAAAAAACTGGCAATCACCTGAGAGTTATATACATAAAAAAATAAGATAGGATGCAGTGTCACAATCAGGGCTACAAAGTGATGGGCATCAGAAAATATGCAGATCAAGCTACGTAGAGAGAGAATAAAGACTTCCTGTAGAAAACGGGGCTTCATCTGTGTCCTGAAAAATAAGCAAGATTGGCAACCCATTCAAATATGCAGAGTTTCTAATGCTAAGAAGTAAAAAACATTGGTGCTCCTTTCGAAACCAAATTCATTTTCTTTCTAAGAAGTAATGACTGATTTATGGGAAAGCAGAGCATTTGGAGAAATATGATTCTATATATTCAGCTCATTCAAATGTGTTATTTGGCATTTGTTCAGATCAAGCCTGAAAATTATCACGGAGAAGGAAAACATGAACTTTAATAAACATTTTTAATTGTAAGTCTGGAGCAAAGTATTGTGTTTTTCGTTGAATTCATCATATTTATCACTGGATGACAGTATAAAACCCTGCTGGATTTAGAACCAGATTTCCAACTGAAAGTGATAGTAATTGATGATCTTGGTCAGTATCCTAAGTGGAATGAATACTTCAAATTAGAAAATCACATCGAAACTATCCCTGACACTAGCGACATTACTCCGGGTGAAGAGGCATAGGATAGCCTCCTTTAGATGTTTCTCCTTGATTAAAGGGGTTTATATTATCCAAAATATTTCCTTCAGGTCTTAAGTAGCCCTGAATTTTTGTTGAGGTTAAATTTTTAAAATCCAAAGCATTTCTATCTAAGGTCATATGGTATTTATTGAAACCTAGTATTCTTTTCAGAAAACCCTCTATTTTTCCCAAAGCCTGTTTAGTAAGATGTTCTTACCACAGGGCCTTTGCACGGGCTGTAGTTCCTGTCTAAATAGCCCTCACCCTCCCTTTGTCTTCCTACTTATGTGACCCATTCTTCAAGACTCAAGTCAAGCATCATCCTTTTAAAGAACCCCTATAGGCAGCCCCTCAGTGTTGGACCCCAGTTGCCCCTCTCACAACCCTTGTAAGGTGACAAAGTTATGATTGTATACTGCCATAATTATTTCATTAATGAGTCTCCCCAGATGGAATGTAGGTTTTGGAGGAGCAGTGACTATGTGCTATTTTCACTGTGTCAGCTTCGCTGAATGAATGGATTAATCAACATAGAGTTCTAATATATTTGTCTTAAAATCCTCTCACTTCCAAAGACGATGCAGATGTTCTACATGTGGATATTAATGAAGTCAGTTTCCCTTTACTCAATGAATTTTCCCAAGTTCAAAAATGTCTTTTTGAAAGATCACTTTTCTTCAATGATTTCTTGATTTTTAACTCTCATTCTCTCTGATGATAGCTTGTAACCATCCTGTTTTCTTTTTATGTCCTTCACAGAAATAAGGGCACAGCCAAAGCTGATTCTCAAGTTTAGAAACTCTGGTAGGTTCCTATTTTCTTTCTCTTTATATAGATAGTCTCTTTTTCCTATTTCTATATCTAGTTTTTAAATCTTTTATTTCCATGTCCTTTGTTGTACACATCATCCCAAGTAGAAGAAGACACCGCCTCATCAGTATGACACTTGCACCCTGTACATCCATTTTTTCCTGGCACCCATCATTGTGTATTATTTTTATGGGTTTCCATCTGCATTGCCTACAACACTGCTGTGAGCTCCTTACAGGGAGGGACAGGCCTTATCAACCTAGGAATTTTCATTTTTGGGCACAGCACCTGGCACACTGTCTGTAAATATTTGTTCAACTGAAATGCTTCATATCATTTTGGGAGGGAAAGGACTGGCACATCAACAGATTCCATTCAACATCTTGAACTTGACAGCATTTAATCTTGCTGTTTCATTTTCTCCCGGCTCACCTTCCTGCTCTCTCCTGATACAGTGATGTAATCCCTGTTTTCTCAGGTCTTCTACATGATTTGATGTCACAGATGGGATTAATGTGCTATTCAACCTCTTGCTCACATTTGCTAATAACAACAGTGGGCCTGTTACCAAATGCCACTCCAGCAAATGTCATGTCTCCCTGCCCCTTGTTTACAATTCTTTATCTCCTTTAGGGCCCACGGGAATATTCATTGCTAAGCCCAATTTGAATTATTTTTGCGAGTCAGATGTCAAGAGACCTAAAGACCCAGAACAAAGACTTGTTCACAGTCTAAAAGGAGTAAAGACTGATCCTCTGAGTTCTTATCCAAATCAATGTTGAAAAGTGTATGTTCTTATTCTAGAATAGCAACACATATTTACATAGCACTTTCTGTGTGCAAGACCCTGTTCTGAGAACTTCATATATACAGTACTAACTTTTTTTAATCTTTAAAATAATTGTATGAGGTTGTAGAACTATTATCTCCACTTTACAGATGAGGAAACTGAGGCACAGAGAAATTCAATGGAGGCAGTCTTGCTCCAGAATTTGTACCATACTCTGTGGTCTCTAGGAAGCTACTCACTTTATTTGTAGCAATGCAGGTGTTCTGATTATCCGTTGTTGCATTACAAAATTACCCCAGAAGGGAGGGCATAGCTCAGTGGTAGAGCACATGCTTAGCATGCATAAGGTCCCAAGTTCAATCCCCAGTATCTCCATTAAAATAAATAAACCTAATTACAAAATTACCCCGAAACTCTGGTGGCTTGAAACAACAACTATTTTACTAAATCTCATGATTTTATAGGTCAGTGGCTAAGTTGGGTGATTCTGTGCTCCGCGTAAGATCAAATGCGTCAAACAGGGTGATATTTAGCTGGGGAACACGGGGTTCCGGAGGGTCCTTGAAACTTCATCACCTCCCTGGCCCCTAGATGGGGCAACTGGAAGGCTGGTCTCTGCTGAGCCCCTGTTTTTCTCCTGTAGCTCCAGGGCATCTCCACAGGGTCCCTTAGCAGGGTAGTCACACTTCCCACAGGCTCAGCGCTCAGGGACCGCGGTGAAAACTGTCCATCACTGAGTCCACCTCTGCAGCCCTGCCTGATTTCAAGGAGAGGGGAAATAGACTGTGTCTCTCTCTCTCTGTTTTTTTTCCTCCTTTTCAGTTTTATTAGGTAGAAAGACTGTCTCTTGATAGGAGGACCGTCAGCAAGTGTGTGGCCATCTTAGGCCGCACAACCAGTATTTTAGAGAAGGTTGACTTTAAGGCAGTTGAACCAAAATACATTATTGTGTATTTTGTTGTTTGGGTTTTTTTGTTTTCTTCTTTAAAAATTAGTATTATTTTGCGGGAGCAGGGGAAGTAAGGTAGAAGAACAGGACCCAGGAACTGTACCAGGCATTTTCATCCATGTTGTCTTGATCACCATCCAACAGAGCTACGTTGCTCGTTACTTTGAGCGTTTAAGCCCCCGTGTAAGAAACGAGCACACCAAGGCTCAGAGAGGTTAGGAAGCTTGCCACTGAGGCCTTGGGCTTAAACCCAAGAAGTGTGTGACTGCTTTCTTTTTAACTCAACTGTAGCTTCTTCTTACGGTTTTATAGGCTCATTGATTGGAATGAGAGAGAAGACACAACATGTCAAGACACACAGTGTAGCAACAGGGCTACTTGAATCTGGTGTGAACTCGGAAAGGCAGCTTCCCCGTCTGCATCTCTGTCTTCCCACTTGTAAAGTGAGGGATTTGGGCCAGATTAGGGTCCTCCACACTAATGTGTTCTTCAAATCAATTTGTAAAGGCACAACCAACATTTTTTTAAATGAAGTGGTATAAAATAGAAAACAGGGGGTATCTTATGCAGGGAGGGGGAGCACTGTTTATGAATCTTTTATTTCAGTTGTGGTTACCTATTTGCATGTGTGTGTGTGTGTGTGTGTGTGTGTGTACTGGAGCCCACAAAATGTATTTCTTACTGTAGATAATAGAAAAGTCTGAAAGCCACTGGGCTAGGTGACCTTTTTTGATTCCTTCCAGATCAAAAAGATAGAATTCTGGGAATGATCATTTCAACCATAATTTTGTATAAAACAGAGGCTGTACCTAATTTACTTTGAACAAGACCCTGAATGAAATGACTATTTGTTCTAATATACTTGACATATTTATCAGGTCATATCTTATTATTCAAACTCAAAAAATATACTCTACTTTAGGTCAAATTTTGGTAAAAGAAAAGAAAAAAAAAAACACTATTCCTGCACCCTATCTTCCTGCATCCAGGAAAGAAGTCTCTGCACGGCAAATGTTCCCAAGCCTCAGCTCATACATCCTGTATTCATCTCAAACAATATTTTTAATCAAATTTTACTATCTCAAAAGCTTTAGGACCATCCTCCCAATTTGGGACATAGCATGGACAATTCAATTTTTATTAAATGTAATGATGTCTAGAAATTAAACCTCAAGAGAATATTTTAAAACACACACGTGAGCAGTATCGTATCGATGCTAAATTAATTCAGAGGATACAATCTGCAAAATTAAGCACGTGATTTAGCAATACAAGTGTCGGATTTAGGGACTGGGTGAAGTGAATGAGCTGTAAGTTTCCTTTTATGCTGAAATTCTACGATTGAACTGTTCCGCGGATGTTGACAGTACTGCGTCCACATGAATTGTTCATGACCTTGTTTCTCCGATCTGTTGGATTCTGTTGGCTGGAATACGGGACTTTGTCATTTTTCTTCTCTCAAATATAAACCAGTGCAGACTCCTCCCTGTTTACTCAGCCAACAAGCAAGATATATTTTTACTCTAAATGCAAAGTCACTTCATTATTGTTGGAAATGAATTCCAATATTATATTCCTAAACATCTAGAAATTGGCATTCAGGTAAGTAGTGCATGTGGAGTAAAGTTAAAACTGGCTTTAAGGTAAAATATAGGATATGGTTGGCTCCAAAAACTTAGAAATGACATTATAAATATTTTGGATTAAAAAATATTTTCTGATTTCAGTTTTCATGTAATAATATATTTATGGGGCACTTTACTTTTTTAAAAGGCACTTATTTTCTTTCATTTACTAAAAAAAAATTTATCGGATGCCTGCTTTGTGCCAGACATTGCTCTAGGCAGTGGCAAACCAGACAAGGTCCCCTGGAGTTTACAGCTTAGGGGAGGGGGTTGACAAGAAAACAAATAAAGGAACCAGATCATTGCAGATAGTGATAAGTGTGATGAGGGGAAAAAAAAAAAAACAGCCTGTGAAGATCAGTGATGACTTCACACGTACAGGTCAAGGGAACCTCTCAGGAAGTGACATTTGAGCTGAGAGCTGAATGGCAGGAAGAAGTCAGCCCCCTGCAAACCTGAGGGCAGAGTTTTCCTGGCAGTGAACTTGCTGGGACAAAGCTCCTCTGGAGGAAATGGGCCCAGTGTGTTCTCCAGGAGAAACAGGGAGGCAGAGATCTCACATATCCAGCACTTTCTTCCCACGCAGCTATTCTGTATTTAAAGATCTCTTTCTGAATCCTTCTAACTCCAACCCCTATTTGTCGCATATTTTGGCAGGGGAGGGAGGGAAAGAGAGAATTGAGGGAAAACATAGTAAAATTTTTCTGCACAATACCTACTCAAAACAGCCTGATAGTTTCAAATCTGATTTTTAAAGTCACTTAAGGACAATGATCAGACTGATAATGTTCAACTGGATAAGGGAGTTTTTTTCTTTCCCTTGAGCCTGATTTCTCTAAATGCCAAGTTTCCATTAGCAATGGTCTTGTCATGTTCTAAATATTTACAGTTTTTTACTTCTTAATCATTATTTGATCATTTAAAAATGGGTTGACTAATCACCAAATGCGTCACAGCTGCAGAAGAAAAAAAAAATACTGGTTTTGTCAATAGAGCGTGTGCAAAGCTGGAGTTGATTTTCTCCAAAATATCTTACCCATTTGGCACCTCCCACCCTCTTTTCCTTTGTCACCATGTCACCACTCCCACTCACTGGAGGGACAGAAAAGGATTGGAAGCAGCTGGAGAGAGGCTCCCAGGACCTGTCTTTAAGAAGGCACTTATTTAGTTGTTCTGAGGGTTTTCGTGCAGTGTTTCAATATCAAGGGCACTGCTTTGATTTAGCTTTTCAAAAATGCTGAAAATAGACCAGTCTTTAAAACCACTGCCCTTTTGTATGGAATATTTGAAAGAATTTTATTTTTGGACCTGAGAATGATAAAAAACAAACAAATAAAAACAAACAAACAAGCAAGCATGATAAAGATATTATATGTAAAAATCACTGGGCAAATCCCCTGAGTTCTCCAAGACTTGTTTTCTACAAGGCTGCCATTATTAAACAATAAGGTATCAGAACTGGAAGAAAGGAATCCTAGAACGAACTCAGCTCTGCTCTGAGGCTTTGGACATGCTGTTCCCTCCCTGGAAGGCTCCGGATCACTTTTTTCACCTGACAAACCTCTAAAGACCTTTTAGACGAGGTGGCTTTGGCCTCAAAGAGACCTAGACTCAAAAAACAGCTCTCCTACTTACCACGTTAGGGGCTCATTTGTCAAATGAGCATAAAAAGAAGACTTATTAAGATTGCAAAAAAAGAAAAAAGGTTAAATGAGATCACCTGGGTATACCTGTCCATGCACACCTGAGCTGTACCTGTCCGTGCACACCTGAGCTGTCATTTGTGCCCAGGACCTGCCCCCTGAATAGGAACAATTATTTTTATAGTAGATGCTCTTTTCAAAAAAGAATTACATTTCTATATTGAGGTATAGTGAATGTACAATATTGCAGAAGTCTCAGGTATACAACATAGTGATTCACCACTTTTAAATGTTATACTTCATTTAAAGTTGTTATAAAATACTAGCTATATTCTCTGGCATTCAGAGCTCTTTTATCTGGTAGAAGAAGACCTGGGAGTTGGTAGGTTAACGGAACGTTGGTTAAAGCCAAGACAGCATGGCCAGCTGGCCACGAGCTTTGGTCTTCAACAATACGTTTTACAGAGGGGAGGATGTCAGCTAACCTTGGGAGCTTGTTAAGTGGGAGATGCCTTAAAATCTTCCCCTGGGTTTTTTTATCAAGTCTCAATGTACTATTTCCTCTCAGAGGTCTGGTCTTCGCATACCCTCTACTTAATTCTGCTTTCCTCTGTTCTATGTCCCTTTATTAACAACTAGACTTTTGGGCCACATACTATATGTCAGGCGATATTCTACATATTTCTTGACAGCCCAGTGCAATAGGTATTGGTGTCTTCGTCAAGACCACGCAGCTAGTGATCTCAGTGATGGTAATGACACTGGCCGGTCTAGCTCCAGGCCCTGGGTAGGTCCTGCTAACCCACTGCGCCCCACACTCTCCCTATCGGGACCCTTCTCGCACTGATTTTCACCCAGCTTGTCTGTCTTCCTGGGCAGCTGAGCCCCACGGGTGAGATGCATAACTGGCACTCCTGAGTTTGATGCATAACTGGCACTCAGTCCATTTGGGGACTATTTCCAAACTCTCATTTTTACAGATCAGAGAATGATGTCAAGGGTGGGTTAGTGACCTGCCCAGTGGGCACAGCTGGCATTAGAATGCGGATCTCTCACTCCGTGGCCACTTCCTTCATCGAGCTGCTACTTGTGTTGATTCCCCTGCTCAACATCTTCCTACTCATTTGGCAACATTTTGCCTCTGAACTTGTTCCCAATCCCATCCCCAGCCAGGTCTTAAATTCAGTGTCCCTGAAGCTGATTTAAATCTAGGATGCAATGAGAATTTTAAGGAAAAACAATTGTAAAGAGACATTAGATACTAAAACATCCAGATAGAAAACCAAACACAGAGACCTCGCCCCAGCCGAGCCGCTGTCTGTGCCAACGATGATGCCTGCACCCCTAGTACCGGGCTGCATAATTACTTCCTGGCTGAGGTTCTGCAAAGCCACACATTTGAACTATGAAAGAAAAACAAATAAATAAATAACTAGCCCTGCTGATTAGCAAGGTACTGCAGCTGCTGGAAACATCTCCCCCATCTAACTTACCGTCATATCATCAGCCCTGATGCTTGCTTCTTCCTCCAGCCGAGATGAAGAGCAAACTGAATTGTGCTTCTAGTGTACAATCTTACCTAATTACACCAGCTGATCGCTTAAAAGTAATGTTTGCACACAGATCGGGAAGACGCTTACAAGAACCAGCTGGTTGATAAAGGCTATAAGTGAGGATTTGATTCCTTTTCAAAGGAGTGTTAACTATTTACATCTATATTTAAACACCGCATCACAACACCAGTCACTGTGTGGCTCTGCAAAGTGAGACTGCACTTGAGTTCCACAGGGGCGGGCCAACTTAGAAATGAAAGTATTGCCCATCATGTAAAAGTATGACGTTGTCATTTGCTGCCTTAGGATATCCATTTGAAAGACTGACCACTATCTTTTGGTTTTTAGACATAAATGAAAGATTAATGGGAATTAATCTCGTGAGCACACGTGCTTTCTGACAAAGCAGAATGGCACCCATTAATCACCACTCGACTGTGGACATTGAAGACGAGTTAGAACAGTGATGGCGCCACAAGCCGCTCACATATCATGACCAAGTCACCTCATGGGTGGCTGGGATAAGTGCCTGTTCTAAAAACTGTCTTAGTTAACCCATACAGTATCGTTTTATTGAGCCCACTTTATGTGCTAAGTATGGTCATCATCTTCTTTTTTTAAACTTGAGGAATGCTAAGTGCTTCTCTGTCCAAGAGGCAACATGGAATGTGAAGTTAAACCTGTGCGATCTCAACTTTGCCTGAATCCCAAAGTCTAACTCCCTCCTTTGACTCTTCCCACAACCTCACAGGTCAAAGTTTTGGCATCTTTAATCCATCCAATTTCGGAAGCATTCCAGAGCATCTTTCAAGGCTGAGGCAGATTTCCTTAACTCAACACATAGTTGTTGAATGCACACCATGTCCCAGTATAAGCCTGGGTGCTGGGGATATAGAAGTGAATAAAATAGTGGGCATCTCAGCCTTAAAGCCACGTGAGGGAGACAGGAAAGAAAGTGTTTCACTTCAGAGTAGCACAGGCTAGTGGAGACTCAGTGGTAACTGACATGGTAGGTGCTGAGTAAATACATGTGAGTTGACAGAGAAGTGTTTTCAATGCATTAGGAGCTATGCCTAGGAAGTTCAGAGAAGGCAGGCTTCCTGGAGGAGGTGGCTACAGAGAAAGCCCTTGAAGGATGATTAGTTTGCTAGGCAGATGATATAAGAAAGACATGCCAGGCAAAAAGACAAGACCTGCTTCGATGGCATAATGAGACTTAAGGACTTGGAGTACACAGCTCCAGTAATTTTTTTGAAATATGAATCCAAGATGTGGCCATTAACTGAGTGAAGAGATAAGCCAGAAAAAGAGAAAAAAAATGTAGTGAAAATGATACCTCTGATACAGGAGCTAGGGTTCTCCAGATTAGTGACGCAAAGTGTGAGGAGAGCTTGAAGACCCTGATCTTTCCTGAGACTTTCAATCCCCAAGGCAAGTATGGTCCCTTGGACATCTATTGGTTGTGTCCAGTCTGTGATCCATGTAGGTCTCTGGGTGACCACATGATATCCAAAACAAGGCCAGTGCAAGACCTTGAGGGTAATGCAATGTTATCCAATGCAAGACCTTGAGATAAAGGAGAAAAGTGTTCCTTCCTAAAGGAGATGAGGATGGCACATGATTTAGCTCTAATTCTAGTCCAAAGGTGAGATGGAGGGACCACAACTCATCACTGTAAGTGGGCTGGCCCCTCCTCATCCCCACGGCAGACGTCCCTGCCTGATCCGTTGTTGTCCCCTGGAATGTAAGTTCTTAGGGGCAGAGAACTTGTCTGTTTCTTCACTGGTGTTTGCCCAGTTCCTACAACATTAAGCACGTAATAGGTAAATGAATTGATCAGTATTCTTTTTTTTTTTTTTTCCAATTGAGCCCAGGGTTATGATGTTTCCAGCAGACAAACTGGGGGCTTCCTGAGATGAAGCTGATTGGCCTCTAGTGAAATAGAAAAACACCCTGAACCCAGCTCCACAGTTCTGGGCAATGGACGTCACCTTCTGCGATTTGGTTTTTCTCATATCCGCATCAGGGAGTTGTTACGAGAATTAAACTATATGTGGGATGATATACAGTCAAATTCTTTCCCACAGAGATTAATCCGTAGCAATTTTCTTTTCATTTTCTCTAGAAAGCCTTAATATAATTAAAACACCACAAATTTAGTTTATTTCTTAATCACCCGTGAAACTAATTTTAGGTATGTATGTGTATGAAGCACATATATATATTCACTATCTATAATTATTATGTGTATATAAACCATTAACATCTATAAGACTGGCTCAGCTCTAATGCTCTACTTAATCAATTTATGGATTACGGATTAACTGAGAAATATGTAGATAGAAGACAGACAGATAAGTAGATAGGAGGAGCGAGCTAAACATTAAGACAAAAACAATAATCAGATCATAATTGAGCAGACTGATTTCACACCGCATTTATCACAAAACGAGAGTCATCGGAGCACATCTATTACCAATAGCTCAGTATTTGTAACCTTCTGGGATTAATTTCAGTGTAAACAAAAGCGTAAGTATAGAAATGAACCTCAGTTTCGGGGATCCTGGCCATTTAAAACAAAGAGGTAAGTATTACATTTATTCGAAGCTGATCTACATTTCCTGCTTCCACAAATTTGTAAATGCTGAAATTCTGCCCCTAGAATATGAATATGCACCAGCAAATGGATGGATGAAATTGTTATGCAAAAGACAGTGCCTCTCCCGTGCATAGCAATTCCCTTTGCCTCCCTCTGGTGAGCAGGGCTCCTCCTGCAGACGGTTCCACAGACAGACGGAGCTCTTCAACGAGCGTTTTCAACAACTGCTTAACCTGCACGCCGTGGAAGGGGGAAAATCCTCCTTCTAAACCCATGTATGATTTATTAACTTATTCACTTGACAGCAAACACTTGAGAAAATCTGCTGTTTTCAACAAGCGTAAACATTTTGGAAAGAGTAATGACAATAAGAAAAAAAAGAGGAAAAGGGGAAAAAGAATAGAAAAGGTATGCAAAATGCAAATGGAAAGAACTTCAGGAGACTGACATTTGAACGGCAACAACTTGGCGGGTAATTCGAGATTGATTAAATACTGAACGAGGCTTGATGGGTGTAGTGGTTCAATCATGATCGTGATTCGGAGACGGGACCTAGAGGAAGATTCCCGGGAGAGCCCAAGAGGGCACAACCCATTTTCACAGAAAAGGCATTTGGAGAATTCTCATGTGATATTCATCTTTATATCCTGCCATACTTAAAAGAAGCGCTCATAAAATAAAAACAGAGCCCCCACCGCCACCAGGAGACAGGAATCCAGATCAGGAGTGTGCTTTCTGGAATCTCCTGGTGAGCACAGAAGGCAGCTCTGCCCCGGGCAGCGCTACCCAGACAGCTGGCAGCCAGCCTGGGAATGAGGGACAATGTGCAGAGGCTGGGGGCGGGCTGGTGTTCTCAAAGGGAATTTGGAATTATGAAAACTGTAAGAAAATAAGTACTAAGATGCATCTAAAAGATGCCTTCATTCTTTCCTCTTCAACATATTCAGAATTTTCTGACCCTACTTGGAAAGGAAAGCAAAAACAAAAAAACAAATGGGATGAGCACATTGAGTAAGAAAAGTCTACAGTCCTCCTACGCTTGGCAATAGGTATGTAGGCTTTGAATTTAGTTCCTAAGATTTGCTAAGCAGATTAATGTGTAAGAGTCTTCATTTTTGAAAATGGAAAAAAAAAGTAATCTGGAATGTGAATAGATTGTGAAAGTTCTCATGTCTGCATACAGTTCAATGTTCATGTTTTGCCTGAACTGCAAAATCAACAACATTATCTTGTTTTTCTTTTTCTAAGATGTTGCACATATGTCCACACTTTGATAACTGGAGAGGGAGGGAGCAGGAATCTGAGCAAAAATCACAAAGACTCACAGAAAAGCTCAGGGTTGTCGGCACCTAGGACGTCACCCAGGATGTCACCCTGCCCACGTGACATGCCCTGGTTAGTCCAAACCTGAAGACTCTTTAGTGATTTTCCATTCTCTTGGGTCCTAACAGACACATTCCTCCCATCATGGCAGACAGGCATACTTGGTTTTCTCTCCTTTCCTCTAACTTCCAGTCTCTTCCTGGAATCTTTCTCCTGCTCATCCCCTACTTCTGCCAAACCATTTCCTTTTCTTCCCTTCCCAATGTGTAATTTTCTCTTCTGTTTCTAAATGTTTCCATCTCTCTCTCTGCTCCCAATACGTCCCTTCTAGGAAGCCTCCCCTCAGTTCTTATAGACACTCTTTATACCATCTGCTTGTAGGATGTCAGGGACAAGCCATCATCTTCAGACAAAATCATACTCAAACTTCTAATCAAACATTTAAGACCTGCCTCCACCTGGCATCTGTCAGGATCCGTGCATCAATACTTCCTTCCCTGGATTCCTTTCCTGAAGCCAAGCTAATGGACTCACTGTTTTTTCTCTGCCCCTGGACTTGTCTGCCTTTAGGATTTGGCTCATAGTTTTCCTTTAGTCTTAGATACATTTATCTCCATCTTTTTGAGTGAACCTTTCTGGATCCCTCTGGGTAGGCGAAGTCTAGACTTCCAGCCCTTAATCAGTAAACTCCCTCTTGGATGTACACTCGTGTGCTGGTGTTAGAGGTGCATGATCTATGGGCATGAGTTCATCAGGGGAGGATTACGACGTTTAAGGGCAGAACCCCTTGAAAGTTTTTCTTACGTCTCTCAGAGTTTGGATGGATATCGAGATATTGATAGATATCGAGAGACGGCATAATGATAGTAGAAAGAAACTTCCATTTTAGAATTGTGGCAGGGCCACATGCATTCTTTAAAACTGCCATCTGGAAGACAGAGAAGGAACAGAAAAGGTGAGTCTTCAGGGGTCAAAGGAAATGGAAGAAGTGAAATGGATGCAATGATTCAATACATTTTTGGAAGATGGAAGTTCAATAGAGATGCAGGAACATCTTCACTGAAAGTGGAGACACCTAGAAGATGGCAGCCTGCAAAGAGGGGCACCTAAGAGGAGCGAGCCAGTTCATCCTGTAGAACCCAGAAAGGCTCAGAGGTCGGACGTGTGCCTGGAGAAGGTGAGTGAAACACACGGTTGTAAGTACAGGTTCTGTTTCCTGATCCGGCCCCCTGCCCCACCCTCCTCCCTCCCCAGACCTGCTAACTGCCTCCTAACAACAGCAGGTCTCACATACCCTAAGCAGGGAGTTGGAAAGTTCTTGCCTGGAGAAATATAAAGGGTCCAGAAAACAAACTCCAGAAACTCATATGGGTCACTCCAGTGAAAACGCCAGCTGGTACCCAGTCCCCTAGTAGTGAGACCCACCAGGCACAAAGCTGTGCCTGCGCTCAGAGCTTGTAATTAGCTTTTCTACAGCACATGACTAACATCAAAAGGTGGCCAAGGATTTCACAGATTTAAGCAAAGTTTCCAACACAGAATGGGAAAATGAGCCCCCCACAAAAGTGAGGGAAAAACCCAAAGGAAAGAGACAATGCAGGAAGCAGAAGAAAACTTTTTTGAAAGTACCATTTAATTTTAAATCCATGTGTCTATGGGCCGCTTTAATAAAATATATGTCAAGATAAACGTAGAGCACGTTCTTGAGAGTATAACAGATTTGGGTTTGAGATGTGATGCCCATGCTTAAAATCTGTTTGGTATTAAAAAGGAATCGAGTCTCTCTGACCTGAGTTTTTGCATCTATGAAATTACTGTGGTAATATACTAACTCATGGGGTAGTTTTGAGGATTAAGAGGAGCAATATAACGTAGTGTGTATACTCCGTGCTAAATAAATGATAGGCATCTAGAGAAGTTTTTATTTTCAGTACTTCTCATCGTTTTTGGAGTGGTAAACCCCTCAGAGAACTTGATAAAAGCTCTGTATCCTCTCAGTAGAAAAACAAATACATGTATCTACACAGACAAGAGTCTACACATAATTTCAAAGGAATCTCAGACTTTATAAAGCCTCAAAAAACTCCCCTCATCCCCAGGTTAAATAACAGATCTAAATGAAGAAGTCCTTAAGGGCAAGGATGCTCCTTTTCATTTCTTTTAAATCAACTTCGATGCTCAGCAAAGGAGGCAACTCAGTGAATGGGGTAAGAACTGTATCTAATTTTGCCTACGCCAAATGGAAATGATTCTGCATGAAGAACGGAAGAGTCCACTGACCCGAAGAGGCATCTTCCCATTTGGTCCATGGGAGGAAGATGGCTGATCCGGTTAGCCTGTGCTGACCTCCGGCCTGGTGATACTTGATGCTTACAATTTTTAGCCCCTAGACTAGGGGCTCCTAACGGTTCTGGCAGAGATAGATCCTAAAAGACCTTGTTTTCTCCTGCAAAAGGACCTGTGGCTCTCCACCATGTTGAGCAGTCTTTTCTCAGTGGACTGACCGCCTCCAAGGAATCTATTACTGAGCAGTCAAGCAGTCGTTAAGCATTAATGCAATGCGGTTGAATCAAAAGGCAGAACTTGTAGGCAGACTGACCTGGTTTTGGATCCTGGCTCCATTACTTCTAACCTGCATGACTTTGAGCAGCTTAGCCTCTCTGAGCTTTTTTTCTATTTTGAGTGCACAAACCATAAGGAAAGACTGCACCTTCCTCTGGTGTAGAAAGAGCAGGGAGGAGGCTGGTGTGGCTGGCATACAGTGAGAGGGAGGGAAATAGAGTCAGAGAAAGAGGGGAGCCAGGTCATACAGACCTCAGAGCACAGTGAAGATTTGTGATTTTTCTTCTCAGTACTATAAGTAGCCACTGGAAGTTACTGAAGAGAAAAGAGACATGATCTGACCTACATTTTCACAAGCTCACTCTGGCTATTGTGTGGGGAAATTAGTGGAAGCAGAAGTGGAAGCCCCACTAGTGGCTGCTCCAAGAATCCTGGGACAGTGATGGTGATGGTGATAAAGTCAGATTCAGGACGGTGCATTCCTGAGGTTCTAAGATGAAAGAAACAACTGAGGAATCCAAGTAGCTGAGGACAACTTTATGAAAGAATGTGGTTTATGCTATAAAGAATGTGACAGAGCAAAGGTGCTAATTGTTGCTTCTTTCTTAGTAACTGGACCCCTGATTTTAAGTAAACACATGACTGCTTGGAGAAAAAAATTTTTCTGTATGATCTAGTCTCATCTGCAACTTAGTGTGACCATGTAGCCAATGGGATGTCAGTTAAGTTACCATGCACACTACTAGGAGATGGCATTGAAGGAAGGGGGCACGCCTTCCCTCTCGCCTTCCTTTCTGCACGCTCCTACAGGCAGGACCAAAGCTGCCATCTTGGATGGAGTGGGCCCACATGTTGAGGCTGCCAGCACTCGGGAAGAAGCCTTTGTCCTCACTGGTCCTGCTGCATCTAAACCAGCCCTGGATTGCCTCCATTCGTGTGAACAATAACTAGACTTCCAACTTGTTTAAAGCACTATGATTTGGGGTATTATTCTGTCACTCACAGTTGACCTAATCCTAACTGATCAAAGGAGAATAAAGATAACGACAGCTATTAATACTTTATTAAATGCTTGCTATGTTCCAGGTAAGGTGGAAATTCTTCATGACCCCAAGACAGAGGTATCACTATTACAACCATTTTACAGAAAGAAAGCTGGTACAGTGAGAGGTTGAATAACTTGTGTGAGATCACTCATAATTAGGAGAGCCAGGGTAGCTGGAATTTGACTAATAGGGGAAAAGGGGGAGGATAGTACTGATGAAATTATAGGGAAAAAGAATATCTTAGTTATTCTTATCCGACAGCATTGCATTCTGACATCTTATATTGACATGAAATGTAAAGGAACTCAGGTTGCATTCCTTTAACTAGACTAAAAACTAGTTCTTAAGCTATAACATTCTTTAAAGAAAATGTTTATTATTTGGGGTTTTTGCTAAGCATGTCGACACTAACCCTACTTTTACTGTGTAACCTCAAAACTCATAGTGAAACAAGAGCATATACCCAATATCTTGAAATTGATTAAAATAGAAATAAGTAGCTGGTTTTTAATTTTTGAGCAGTATTTTTAACAATCTACCTATCATGCTCTCAGAAAAGTTATTGCCCAGATTGAGATTTTTTTTTTTTCAGTAAACCGGAGTATCTATTTTTTCAAAATTACTTTAAAAAGTTGTTTATAGAGATGTGAATTTACATAACTTGGTGATAATATTTTTTAAGTGTACAGGCTATTTCATATTATTGCACTTACTCTTCAATACTATACAAGACATTTTATTTTACGTTAAGTAATGGATAATGTATAATATCATACAACAGGTGTGGTGCCAAATGAGTTGCATGTGGGAGGACAGAAATGAAACCCAGCCTACTTCAATCTTCATGGTATATCCATGGGGGACCTCTGTAAGTGCCACCAGCAGTGCTGACAAAAAGGGACATAAATGACATAGGAGTTGGGTGGGAGTGAAGTTGAGAACTGCTCACATCCCAAGAAAGCAAAATTGCAAGACCGTTGAAGGAATTCAGAAAAATCCTGTACGTTGAGGAGGTGAGGAAAACTTATCTACTGAGCAACTGCACAACTTGATTTGAATATTCCTGTTTTCCTGATAAGAAAACTGAAAAGGTGATAAAAGACCAGATCAGATAAACCCCAAATGGTTTATACATCCCACATTGGGATTTATAAATAAATCTTGCTTGAATGAGTAAACTTTGCAAGAGGTCACCAACCTAAGTGTTTAGCCTGTAATGTATTCTGGGAAAAAGTCAATGAAATGGCAAACTTTCACAACCAAGATTTCCAGATTCTCTTGAAAAATCAGATTTGGCACAACTGGGCCATCAAGCCGACATGACATGGTTTAATCAGAGAAGAGCAGGGGTTGCTCCCTTTACACAGGGCATATGATCTGCAGTTGGTAACAGAATTCCATCAGCCCACTGTTGTCTTAACCCCTACAGGCACCAGCTTTAGAAGGTAGGATCCCTGAGGGAAGGAAAGGTCTGTCTTGTCTACTAGCCTATTCCCAACATCTACATGGTGAGTGGCACCTGGGATCATTGATTGAAGGAATAAACGAATATACCCTCCCTGTATTTCAGAAAAGGAAGCTGAAATTCAGAGTGGCTAAGTAACTCCCAAAACCACAGAGATGGTACACAGGGAAGATGAATTTAAACCTTCACTCCAGTGGCTTGGTTCCCATACCACCAAAGCAATGAAGGAAGAGTTCATTTCAGGCATCGCCTACATTCAAGAACGTGGGCCCTGATTTTTCACAATCAAGCTCACATTTATATACCATGAAATATGTAGATCTCAAGTTCACAATCTGAGATATAAAATTATTGATACCTATGTAACCACCATCCTTATCAAAATGTGGACCCTTATATCGCCCTAGAAAATTTCCTTAGATTCCTTATCAGCCAATCCTACTCCCACCCCAAAAGTAGCCAGTGTTCTGGTCAATTTCCATAGATAGGCTCCTGTATTCTTAAAGTTCATATAAATGGGATTATCACTATATACGGTTTTGTTCTGGCTTCTTTCACGTAACATAACATTTTAAGATTCTTTAATGCTGTTACACATATCATGGTTCATTCTTTTTTATTGCTGAGTAGTGTTCCATTATATGGACAAACCCAAATTGTTCAACCCTCTTCCTGCCATGCTTTCTGGCCATTATTTTTTTCTAAAACTGCTATAAACATCTGTGCACAAGTCCTTCTGTGGATATAAGTTTTTATTTCTCTTGGGTAAATACCTAAGAATCAAATTGCCAGATCACAGGGGTTGGTGTAAGTTTCACTTTATAAGGAGCTGCCGAAGAGTTTTCCAAAGTGGTTGTACCATTTTATACTCCCATCATCAATATATGAGAGTTCTAATTACTCTGCATTCTCAACAACATTTGATTCTGTCAGTCTCCATCATTTCAGCTGTCTGTGTAAGTTTGTTTCTAGGTGACTCAAAGATACACCCATTTTTCCGAGGTAGGATTCTCCTCACAGCTACAGGTATTGGTCCTCCTCAACTTCATGCTTAAATTAGCTGTGCATAGTGATGTGGGGGTAATATTTAACAACCAAAACTTCGGGATGGTGGGGTAGAGGGCCCTGACTTGTAGTATTTGCCAATTTCTGTGGTGTAAATATTCCCACTAAGGATGATTTGAACTAACAACACTGAACACAGAAAAGGAAGAAATGTGTACAGTAGGCTCTTGTGAGTCTGTTCCAATGCATCACAGTGAGATCCAGTCAATAGAAAAGAACCTGTGTTTTGCAATGACAGTGACTATATGAATCATTGTGCCCATGGTGGGAACCAAGGTCATTAACAAAGAGAGCAATGGATTCTCTTTCTGCTATTGGTCTTGCTCTCAACATCTGAAGAAATTCAAATTATTGTGTTTATGGGACTCAAATCAAAAACTCATCTGAACTTATTAAAAAGCTTGCCTGGGAGGATGAACTTGTACAGGAGGGGGGCCGCCAGTTCTGAGCATGGCTGAGTTTGAAATCACATGCATGCATTAGTTACTCCCAGGTCCCCAGGCTGTCCACAGGTCCCTGTTTCCCAACTTGGCAAATTTACCTCCTCTGCCTGGACATGAAGACCCCCCCCAAACTTGAGCTCTGTTTTACCTACCTACTGTTACTTTCTGTTGCTCACTTCTAGAAACGGGCAGTTCTCATCACTCACACGGAGGCCAAAGTCATCCCTGCCATCAGAGCTCCTCCCCCTCCCAGCATGGCTCTCCTTGCCTACAATACCCTCTCCTTTCTCCTCTGTCATTTCCCACTCAAACCATCCATACCTCCCATTTACTGTGTTCCATCTAAGTACCAATCCTGTGCTCAGAATTTTACATAAATGGGCTCATTTAATCCTTAGAACAGAGTTTTGTGCAAAAGATGACCAAGGCTGCTAAAATTTAAATAATCATACACTAGACATGGGATTATCAGATTCTGAACTTAGCTCATCACCAAAGTTTGATGCTTTCTATTTTCTAGGAAGGTCCCAATTAAAATCTCTATAACTCACTGTAGACATTCCTGAATTATTAGCCCTTACGGTTGATCAACCTTTTACACACATTAAGCTGCTAAACAACCATTACCTGCCTGACACATACCATCTTTTGTTTCTGAAATCATTGCTAGTCCAGGCCTGTGTCAATCCTAGTTCTGTGGAATTATTCAATTCAGTGTTAAAATCTGGCCATTTAAATTCTGCATGAATTTAGGTAATGTAACTAACCTCAGAAAATTTGGAATCATAATATCTACCTCCAAGAAATATCAGACAGGTTTAATAAATAGCATATGTGAAGCATCAAGCCCCATACTGAGCACACAGGAGGTCAGGGCCTGTGGTTGGTTGGTAAGTGATGGCCCCCAATGAATAACGCTTCCTGGATCCATGTCTTGCATAGTCTCCTCCCATGTTGAACCCAGGCTTGACTCCATGGCATGCTTTGGTCCATAGAACATTAGTAAACAGGATGAGAGTACAGACTGGACAATCAATTGGACACTGAGATTGCTTTCTTGGAATGCTGCCTCCCTATGAAAAAGCACGGGTTAGCCAGCTGAAAGCATGTGGCCCTGCCAACACACAATACCAACTGCCAGATGTGTACATGAGGCCACCTGCGACCATCTAGCCCCAGAGGAGTTGCCAGAAGACTGCAGTCACATCAGTAATCCCAGGAGAGAACAGCAAAAGGACCACCCAGCTCTGTGCAATCCAAGTCATCAAGGCACAGGATTCTGAACAAATAAAATGGTGGTTGTTTCAAGCCACTAAGCTTTGGAATGATGTGTTAGGCAGGAATGAGTCCTTCACATTCAAACCTCCCAGCACATAGCAATCTAGCTCATACATGGAAGGCATGTGATGCACATTCAGTGAATTCTATAAAGCAGAAGACTTGTGCATGGGACTGAGCAATCTCTCAAGGCAGAGATGAGGCTTTATGCTTGGACACAGAGAAGATACAAAATAAGACTTTGTGCAGTAAAGGAAGCTTGAGTCTATTTGCATTTAAGGAAAATCAAAGCCTTGTTTATAGGAATAGTTCAGATTTCTAGACACCTTCTTGAGTCTCTCACACAACATGGACTTTTTCTGACATAGAAATACAGGAATTAAACTTTTCATTGAAAGGCACATTCCAGCTCCTGTGCTGGAAAAGGGTGACCTCTTCCCTAACGAGGGGGAATTAGGAATGGAAATCAGCAAGCAACAGAGAATCAGATTAAGCTGCCTTTCCTTCACCCAGGCCCCTGCCTTGAATCCCTTGGCCTATAACCACAGCCTTGAATCCCTTGGTCTGTGACCACAGCTGTATTGACATTTCTGCGACTCCACATCTGGAAAAGCAACTTCTAAACTTGATTTCACAAGCACTTCTGTGGTTCCCTTTTGGCCTATAAAGACACAAGAGACCCGTCTGTGAAACCTACAGCTCTGAGCTCTAAGCTCTGCACCATGATTTAGGAAGCACTGTTGGGATGTTAGCGCGCTTCTGGACAAGGATTTATAGGACACCCAGAGCGGACTGTCACACTGAGGTCACCAACTCGCCTCAACCCTTCCCCTGCCTGGCAAAGCTAGTGACTTCCAGTGTTGAGGACAGTCATCTGTTTGCTATTAATGCCAAGAAATGATTCAGTCGTCCATGCACAGAGTGAAGAGGAAAAAGCAAAAATGTAGTTCGTGCATTTTGGAAGAACTTACCCTAAATGTCTGACAGACATGGCCATATCGGTGACTCAGTCCCAGAAGGCTCCATTTGCCTTTGTGTTTTGAGCCTCCTGGCCTGGGATCAGTGAGGAGTTGGAATTGCACTGTGTCAGTGAGAAAGACCCACAAGACCGTAGAGGAGCTTTCCCAAGTGCGTCCTGCAGGCAGGGCTCAAAAACACTGGACTAACAAGGGGTGTGGCAAGATGGAGAGGAGAACCACAAGTTTTTCTGAGCTTCTTCTGTTCCAGACACTTGATAGACATGCTTATATGGAACCTAACTACACCTTCACATGTTGGGAATGATCTTCATCACATATGAAAAGAAAGTAAGGCTGAGAAGATTAAGTGATTTTCCCTTTGAAATGAATCCAGCCTACGTTCTTTATAAGAAACTTTGAACTGAAAAATATACTATTTTTGATCGTTAACTATGCTCCAGACGCTGTACTGTGAATTTTACATCCACTTTCTTAAACTATGAAGAAAATACCACCCTTGATTTGTAGATGAGGAAAACTCTCTGTCTGAATCCAGCTCTATATGAACAGGTCCATTAATAGTAGATACACACACATACACACACTTTTGAAAGTGGCCAACCTTTGCGTGGAGCTCACTAACTCTTTGGGTTGGAAGGGACTTCAATGGTCTTCCAATTCCTGGTGTATTAAATACTTTCTGTTTCTTTCTTTTTTTTTTTTAATTGAAGTATAGTCAACGTACAATGTTGTGTCAATTTCTTATGTACAGCATAATGTTTCAGTCATACATATATTCGTTTTCATATTCTTTTTCATTATAGGTTACTACAAGATAGTGAATATAGTTTCCTGTGCTATATAGTAGGACCTTGTTGTTTATTTTATATACAGTAGTAGTGTATTTGCAATATATCTTCTGTTTCTATAGCCTCTTCAGTTTATAAAGCACTTGCAAAATCATCATCTCTTTTTATCCTTCCAAAAATCCTATCAGAAAAGAAATATTATAATCACTTCACAGTTGAGGAGTTAAGGATTTAAAAAGCTGAGTACTTGCTCCAAGCTCATCGCTCATCAGCCAATAATAGTGAAGTCAGTCAAGTACCATGCCCATTAGGTCCAATGACTTTTAGTGACAAAATGTAGCCTAAGTTCATATATGTACTATGATCACAGCTATGTAAATATATATACACCTCACACTCTTTTATGAAGGAGCCTGATTACAAATTGATGCAAAAATGTACTTTCTATCTCATCTTTCCCAGCCACTGAATATTCATCTAGGAAACTATAAGAGAGGAAAACTCACAGAGGGAAGGCCCCCAACTGTCCTGGGACTTTAGTAGCACACCTACAGCATGGGGGTGGTTTGGGATTATGTTAGTGAGAGGACAGAACGGTGGTTAGAACATGAACTCTGACCTCGGTCTCAGGCAAAGATGCCCAACTCACAAAGAGTATCAAATGTGCTATAGTACTTGACACAGACAGAACACACACAGAAGAAAATAAGAGCTTTTAATATGTCCATTCTTCTTGTCTGAGAATGGATCAAGAGGTCTCCTTCTCTTCTACCAGAAGCAAGTGGGGGATGCCCCAGTTTCAGCTCTCGGCTCCCTAACCTGACCCCTAGAAGACCTTACAAGAAGGACCCACTGCCAGTAATACAGCCTCAGTGAAGAGTACTCAGGGGTATTTGCCTGGGCTCAGCAGTGTCCCCCGTGTCTGCATGCACACTCCAACCCAGGTTCCATGAGATAGATGGCAAATCATGCAAACTCATAACCTGCGAAACTGTGTCTTGATTGGATACACTACATATGCTTGGTCTTAGCTACCTAAGTCCCTAAGGAAAATTACAGAACACCACTTTTTTTCTTAGCCCCCAGAGAAAAAGATTCAGTTATTACATTTTTAAAATTCAGGGCAGGCATAACCATAGCTGGTCTTGACACTTCTGAACAGCCCTGCGTTTCCAGGGAAAGCACATCTAACACAACCAGCATACTGAGGTCTATTTTAGAACGTCGGAAATTGAGTGGATTCACAATATCCCAGAAAAATCAATATTTTTCTTGAAATATGAGGCAGGTAAACCAAATATTTAAATTAGATGATGACATGATTTACTCACATTCTCCCACCTGGTAAAATGACTATTTCAATGGCATTTTGCATCCTGTGTGCACCTACTTAACAGGTGTTTGATAATCCTTTAGAAGACATTGCCTGTGAGTAAGATTCTAATTCTCAAGGAGTTACCTTTGAGCAAGAATGTTACTTTCCATTCTGACTGCAAACAGCACCTAGAAAAATACCAGCCAGTTTGTGTATCATGTATTCTCCCCTAGATTGAATGAGGGCTTTTTTTTCTCCCTTTACGCTTCCTGAAGACAAGTTGAAGTGTGTGAAAAATGTAGTGTTGACTCTGAAGCCCTACACAAATATCGGTTGTTATGTTGGAAAAAATCAGCTTTACATTGATCTCAGAATCAAACAACCTCAAAAACTTCAGAGATGGGAGGAAACCAGGAGGTCACAGAGTCCAACCTCCTGTTTTCAAGTGGGCCCCGACAAATGAAAACCAGATGACATTTCCAACGGACCACTTTCAAATTAAATGTCAGCTGCATATGATGGTGCAACCTAAAACACCATCAACTCTTAGCAAAAAGCTCTTCCCCCATTTTCTCCAAGAGGCCATCAAGACCCAATGGAATTCATCTATTCATTCCAGAAGCTTATAAAGGGGGTGTTGGTGTGTACTTCTTGGGGAACTCATCTATTTTCATGACTTTGGTGAGCACATTTTAAGGTTATAATCCTTCCACACACTTTTTAAGAGTCACCTTTGTAATTCTACTCCACGTATTATTTTTAACTCATAGTCAACAGATATAAAGCATAATAAAGCCATCTAAGCCCAGAATCCCAATTGCTGGTTGGGAATTTAAACCTTTGGCTGCCAAATACCTCCAAAGTGCAAATTATAGTGGTTTCGTGACCTTGGAGGGACTTGTTCATTGAAGGGAAAAAGTCAAGAAAATCACACAATGGGTGAAAGTGAGAAAATCAGAGAGAGAAAGAGAGAAAGAGCAAAGAGGAGCTCAACCCAGCAGAAGAAACTTGTTTTCAAAATAGACCTTATCCAGTACAATTTTTCAGGAGTTAAAAAAAAGTTCTAATGTTATTTAAAATATATAAACTAGCTGACTTACATTTGTATCCCTCCACAAAAGCATGCTTAAAATTATTTAATACACACACTGAATAAGGCACCCAAAATATTTTGAACATGCACCATAACAGACTTTGGAATGGAAATTAAATTATTTTTTAAATGTTCACAAACATCATAGTGTTCGATACTTTCCACAGCAGCCTTTGGGCAGCAGATACTGTTAAGATCTCCATCTTAACAATGTAGATGTAGACAGAGCTTGAGCTCTGGAGACCACTGCTTGGATTCCTATTTTTAAAGCCCAACCAATTTCTCTTTCTGAAAGAACAGCTGGGCATAGAGTTAAGAGGTCAGGGTCTGCAACTGGAGTTCCTGGGTTGGAATATAAGTTCTCAACTCTCAGAGCCCCGGTTCCCTCACCAGTAATGTAGCTATTGTGAGGATTAAATGAGTGAGTGTATAGCAAGCTTATGAAGACCTAGCAGAGTAGGCTTATTGCAAAAGGAAACTGTTAATCATCATACTTCAACAGAAAGGAAATATTGCAAATCGAAAAAGAAAGTCCACCATCATCTCATCACACAACCATTATTATTTTTTTCCCTTGCTGTGCTTTTCCCTTTCCTCATTGTTAGCATATTGGCAACTGTTCAGTATATACAAATCTGTACTCTGCAGAGTTCACTTAATATAGCATAAACACTTTTCTCACAAACACCATGTTCAATATCTACAGCCAGTAAATTTACTATAAGTAATCATTTCCTTAGTTTTTAAACAGCAACGTTCTTTGCAATTTTAGCACTAAAAATAATGCTGTAATAGAAAGAGACTCACAAGCATAGAAAACAAACTTATGGTTACCGGGGGAAAAAAGGACAGGGAGGGATAAATTGGGAGGCCGGGATTTGCAGATACTGACTACTATATATAAAATAGATAAACAAGGCCCTACTGTATAGTGCAGGGGACTATATTCAATACCTTGTAATGGCCTATGATGAAAAAGAATATGGAAAGTAATATATAATCTATGTATAATTGAATCACTATGCTGTACACGAGAAACTAACACAACATTGCAAATTGACTACACTTAAATTTAGAAATTAACTCAATTAAAAATCAATTTAAAAAAAAAGGCTGTAATAAGTATCTTCCTGAATTTAGCATTTTCCACACACTGGATTATTCCCTAAGAATGAATTCTTTATATGTATGCCTCTTAAGGGCAGGAAGCATGTCTTCCTTCTTTGGTGTTGAGTCCTCAGAGACTCGCAGAGAGTCTGGTTCAAGAAACAGTTGACAAATGAGTGAATGAATGAATGGATCCCTTCAACAGATTCTCATATGTTAAACATATATATATCATTAATTAAAATGTGAATGCCAAGTGCTAAAAACTATAGGACACTCTCATCCTATACATTATAGAAGGCATTATCAAATAGCATAAACTTTCTTCCCAAAAATTAAAAAATTTTTTTTATTTCTTCAGAACCCAAAGTGTTTGCCTCCCCTATTAGGAGCAATTCATTGTGGGTCGGCTAGTAACAGGGGTAGAGTTTAAAACTAAATCCCTCACTCCTCCATTTCCCTGGGTGCCTCATTTCCAATTCTTTGGCCAACGACATTCTTTCACCAAAAGGACATCCTTTTACTCAAGCTTTATTTCTATTTCTGCAGTTCCACATTTGGGAAAGAGACTTAAAAGTTTACTTCACAAAACTTGTGGCTCCCACATGGCTCTTTATACAGTAAAGATATTAAGAATTTCTCTTTTACTTTTCTCATAAGTATTTTCTTTCTAGTTCTGCTTTTTTATGGTGTAATTGGGATATGTCCTCGAGGCACAGAAGTTTTTCATTTTTAAGAAATCAAACAGATTGACTCCTTGCATTCAAGAAAATATTCCTCCTGCCTTTCCTCACCTTGAATCTTTTTGGCAATGACTTCTTAAGACAGTGGTTCAAAGTGCTCCTTCCCTGATCTGAGTTTCTTCACGACATTAGCATACTCTTCAGAACCCCTGAAAACATCTCCTTTACCTGCCTATGAGCCTAATGTTTTCTCCACCTGTATTCCTTTAACTTCAGACTTGATGTTGTGTTAAATGTTCAAAGCAAATGGAGTGTGGTCTGCGGTTAAAAGGTCCAAGAGAGAAAACTGCATCATGTCATGTTACTGTTAATGGTGGGTTAGAAGTAAACATCCCTAAGCAGATGCAGGGGAATCTATTGACCACTGGAGGCAAGTTCACACTGACTCTTTAAGATACATACGCCCCAATGTTCACAGTGGCACTATTTACAATTGCTAAGACATGGAAGCAACCTAAATGTTCATCGACAGGTGACTGGATAAAGAAGTTGTGGTGTATATGTATACAAAATGGAATACTACTCAGCCATAAAAAAGAATAAAATAATGCCATTTGCAGCAACATGGATGTACCTGGAGATTGTCATACTAAGTGAAGTAAGCCAGAAAAAGAAAGAAAAATACCATATGATACCACTTCTTTGTGGAATCTTAAAAAAAAAAAAAGACACAAATGAACTTATTTACAGAATACAGACAAACTCACAGACATAGAAAACAAACATATGGTTACCAGGGGGAAAAGGGGATGAGGAGGGATAAATTGGGAGCTTGGAATTTGTAGATACTAACTACTAGACATAGAATAGATTAACAGCAAGGTCCTGCTGTTCAGCACAGAGAACTATATTCGATACCTTGTAATGGCCTATAATGAAAAAGAATATGAAAAGGAATATATATATGTATAAATTAATCACTATGCTGCACACCAAAAATTAATACATTGTAAATCGACCATACTTCAATAAAAAAAAAAAAGACTGTACAGAGTAGACATATTGAGTGAATGTTTTAGCCCAGCCCCATCTTAAAGGTGACATGCTCAGATTTGCTGGGGGGGGGGGGGTGTCTCAATTTCACTACGCTAACACAGAGGGGTTGGGGTCGTACCAGGTCAGTGACCTCGGTTGTTTGGTTCCTGAAGCTCTCAAGTTGGTGCGCTGAGCCTCCACACTGAAGAGCAGCTTTGGTGACCACAGCCACAACATACTGGGGGCCCCTGAGCTCTCTTCTAACTCCATCACGGGAAGATTCTATGGCCACACCTGCTTCCTTTGAACATCGATGGTGTGTAACCCTCTCAGCAGCGGCTTTCCCTATCAGGGGAACCCAGCCAACAGGGAGTAGGGGGTCACTCTTCTCTCTGACCTGCTTTTAATGGGCACAAGGACATGGCACGTGTTAGGCGCTCAATGAATGTTTGTTATGGTTGTGAATACTGGATATCACACAGGCTATTTGCAAAATACAAGCTTAACTATGATCCCACATTCTCTGTTTCTTCTTCCAGCGACATCTGATGACAGTGACAGTCAGGGGTAATAATAAGCTTGCCAGTACTAACAGCATAAGGACTTACAGACCCCGACTACTGCCAGGTGTTCAGCCAGGTGGCTTGCACGTACGATCTCTTTCAGTCCTCGACTTCCCGGCCAGGTAATTACTATTAATTCTAGTCTATGAGATCACTTAGGAGGAAACTGAGACCAGAGAAGTCAAATAGTTTGCCCAAGAAAAGATGAACTAGTACTAAGTAGCAAGGCGAGATTTTAAGGCCAAGTCTCTCCTGACATCAACTCTCATACTTTTTCTACACACTATACTGTCTCTTAAGACCTTGGTCCATCCCTCACATTCTTCCGCTGCCTAAGACACTCGGTTGGCCAGGTAGTTGTTAGTGAGATGAGAAACCCTGCCTGCAACCTGTGAACCCATCCAGATGACTAATCAGTTGCAATCACTTCAAATAACTAATAGCCCAGCGATTGCAGGTTTTATACGTAGAAGGCCTCCTTGCGCTACTGATAAGCAAAAGATCAAACTCAGTAACAGAACTGGTTTAACTTATTGGAAGTGGGACTAAAGATTCTATCCATCTGTTTTTGATGACCTACCTGCATAGGAATCAGACTTTTGAAAGATGTTTTGTTACCTTCGGTGGTAGTTTGAGAGAGTATATCTAGAGCTGTAAAAGCACTGAATATGTAAATTTAAGAAACATTTATAAGTTAAAAATACTGAAGCGCAACCATGTGTAAGCTTTGCTCCACGCAGGTAAAAGGCGACCCTCCTTTTGCAGTGGGGAGACTCCCCAGAGCGCTTTGTTAATTTCTTCATGTCATTTCCATGAAAATGGAGCCCTCCTTTGTATGAAGACGCTAAAGCCACATCACACGGACAATGCAAAGGAGTCAGCAAAGAGCGCTTTGTCATAAAAATATAGCATTTATTTCAGCAGTTCCTGTGGGTTTTTGATATCAAAGTCTCTTTATGACACTGACAGTCATCAAGCGGATGTTTGTCGAAGTACATTTCCCAGATGTCTAAATAAAACAGTTTTTGCTTTGATGAGTTTTTACTCTGAGAGCTGGAGAAAGACTGTGCTCTATTTGAATTTCTCTGCTTGTGGAGTATGTGTCATATCTCTCTTCTTTTTTTTTCAATTTGCCTGTCACCCCAAATTTGAATAGTTAACGTTCTAGTTAGTTGGACTCCAGTTCATGAAAAATCTCTTATAGATGTTTTTCTAACAAGATAAGGGACAGAATAATGATATGAAGGGCAGGGAAGTGTCTCCAGAAAAACAGAAATTTAACTGATAAGTGGGCAAAAGCAAAAACAGACAATTTGGAAGCAAGAAAATTTAATGACTAGTAAACATATAGAAAAATATTCACCCTCACTAGTAAGTCACAAAATGCAAACAAGACTATCAACACCAAATAAGTTTTATCTATCAAATCAGCAAATGCTTCTTCTAATGATACTCAGCAGAGGTCCGGGTGTGTTCAAATAGCCAAGCACATCTATACTGATAGGATATTGATTGCATCTCCTTATTGGAAACACGCTGTTGTCACAGTGCATGAAGAGTCTCAGGAGTGTCCCCACTCCCTGACTCTGCAACCCCCTTAAGGCTGTCATCCAAATTATGGAAAAATCCTTTTAACCAAAGCTGCTCACCGTAATGGCATTAAAACAACAGCAATTATTAAAACTCTATCAATAAATTAAATCATCTTACTGACTAAAACAAATATTCGGCAAGTGGGAGATATTATTCTTTGAGAAATCCCCTAAAAGTTATAGTTTAAGCATTTATTATCAGGCAAATGAACAAAAGCAAAATATAAATTTATAGTACCAACACCATCCCTAGTGAAAAAAGTGAAAGAAAAATATTGGGAAAAAAACAAACAGATTCTCAACTATCAAGTTCTCTGAGTGGTGAGATGCTTGCTGGTATTTCTCTTTTAAATCTACGTATGTGTCTTTATTTTTCTTATACTCTACAATAAGACACTACATTAACACCAGCTACAAATTGCATTATAAAAAGTGGGGAAAAAAATAAAAAAGAATTATGTAAAGGGTCTTAGTGACAAGTCATCACTAAAGGCTTAGCACTTCATTCAAAACTAAGGCTACAGAACAGAGTTCTAAACGGAGATTATACAGTCATTTTGGAGAAGCCCATGTTACATACTATGATTGAATTAATGGCTTTTTCACCCAAGCTAATTTGAAATTTTAATATGTTAAAACAATGTCAAAAATCTTGGTATTCAAATATTTGGCAAAACTTTCTGAAAAGAGAGCAGATGTGTTCCATGTGTTTCCAGAGAGACAAAAATGTACACATGGATGGAAGTTGCAAGAAGGCAGAGTCCAGATTAGCCTGTGAAAGAATTTTTCACTTTAAAGTCATCCCACAAAGGAGTGGGCAGCCAACCCTCCTCAGCTAGGACAGGATTTCAGCAGAGACTGCAAGGCCATGTGCTCAAATGTAGAAGAAATCATTTCCTTCCTAAACTTTCTCCCTCCTCCATTTAAGCAATCTCCATCCCAGTAAATAGCACCAATATCCACAGAGTTGCTGAAGATAAATATTCTTCTCTTTCCTTTACCAATCACATCCAGTCCGTCAGCAAAATACATCTCAAATCCATCCACTTCTCCCCAACTCCACTGCTGCCATTCCAATCCAAGCCAGCACCTTGTTTCCAGCAGAGCACTGAAGGGGTCCATGCTCTTTCCCCTGAAATTCACTCTCTGTACTGCTGCCAGAATGCTGTATCTACAGCATAAAGCGGCCTACTTGCAGCCTTCCAGAGACTTCCTTCCCAAAGCTCTCCCTTCCCTGGTCTACAAGGACCAATAAAATCTGACCCCTAGCAATCTCTTCAACCTAATCTCAGGCCATTTGCTGCAGCCATATTGGCTGGCTCTCTCTCTCTCTTCCCCTCTCCTTTTGTATTTGCCATTGGCTCCCATCTAGAATATTCCCCTCTAGGTGTTCACAGGGCTGGCTTACTCTTGCATACACATCTTTCTTACAATATCAGCTCCTCAGGGAGGATTTCCCTGACTACCTCATCTAAAGTAGCCCCAAACATATTCTCTCCTATCACCTTCTTTTCTTTCTTCTTAGTCCTTAGAGCACTACTTGCTTTCTTATTTTCCTTCCATTGATTTCAGTCAATACAAGCTCTGTGAGAGAAGGACCTTATCAATCTCATTCACTGCTTCATTTGAATGCTTGGTATAAGCAGATATTTAGCTAATAAAGACAGAACGAATGTTAGATACACTTTACCATGACCAAATCCCACACCAGAGAACACAGAGACACGATCTAAGGGGTCTGGTGGCTCACTGAGAAACCTTGTCAGAGAGTGGTGTGACTTCCTTCCGATCCCTCTGGTCCAATGGCTGCATTAACTCTTTGGGAGCCATTTAACAATACAGTCACTAACGGAGTCTTAAGTGACACTTGATGATGTGGCTGTTTCCTGATCCTCAAAAGTAACACATTCTTTGAAGTGTACCTATTGAAACATAGCTATCAAGAATGCAGGGGACACTGGCCCCTACTTCCCTTCCTGTTACTCTCTGACCATTACATGGGTAGAGGTCCTGTCTCCTACTGGAGCATCAGCACCATGAAGGCAGGAGCCAGCTCTTAGCCCCACATCTAGTCCCTGTTACATTTTTTTCTTTTTAATTTTTTCTGGTCTTTTTTTTTTTTCTTTACATTTAAAAAAACTTACTTAAAAAAAATTTTTCCCCTTAACAGGCACTGGGGATTGAATACAGGACCTTATGCACACCAAGCATGGGCTCTACCACTGAGCTATACCCCGCACCCCTCTGGTCCCTGTTACATTTGATCCCGCCTAATGCACAAGCTAGTCACACAGTGGGCATCTGCATACTGGGGAGTGACAAAAAATAGTGTGAAAACCATGCTTTCAACAATGCTCTCCAAGAAAGTGAGGACTTTTCAGCCTAAATACTCCAAAAAATATTACTGAACTTTGCATCCATCTTTCCAAGTGCCAGGCAGCATAGGTCCTTGGGAGGGAGGCAAAGATTCTGGATGAGGGACAACATGAAGGCAGCACTAGAAAGAATGAGGGTCTTAGGAGCTCTGCACAGGGTGAGGGTAAGAGGTCTTTCCAGCTGCCAGTGACCAGTTCTTTGCCCAGAAAGAGGCACTGCATAGGGTAATGGAAAGATATCAAACTCTGAAGTCCAATTGGCCCACCCAAATCAAGGCTCTACCACCTACTAGCAGAGCTCTGTGGACAAGCTATTTATTTCAGCTGAGCTTCAGTTCTCCTCTGGGCAAAACTATTATAGTAATATCTACATCATAGAAATATTGAGGAGATTAAGTGAATGTATATATGGAAAAGCTTCTGAAAGTCTTGGCATCATGTAGACACTTAATTTACATGAGCTTGTTTCCTCCCTTTCCAGAGCACACAGGAGGATGCTGCTTCCACTGCAGAAATTTCAGACGTCAAGTTTCCCACACTGCAGAAAGTGGAGCAATCTAGGAATCAAAAGGAAAACCACACCACCATCCAAAGTCACCATTTCCCTCATGTGACCACCTGAAGAACGAGGTCCTGGAATGAGAATCCCTTTTAGCAATGTCTTCTTGGGCTCTGTGTGACTGAAGAGAGGAGAGAAAGGTCACACCAAATTTCTGGAATAAGCAGAAGAAAGATGGTGGAGCCGTTAACTGAAGTAAGGGATTCAGGAAAAGAGCAAGATGGTGAGTTCAGACTGGGACTTGGTGAACTCAGGGTGTCTGTTCAACACTCATGAGCATGTTTTCAGGAAGCAGTTGGAGATACAGCCTCAGACTCTGGAGGGAGTCTGCAGGTTTGCAGATAGGTGCTTAGGTGTAATGGTACAGGTGAGAGTTAAAACCATGTGTGTGTGTGCCCGCACATGCACACGTGCACAGAGAGGGAGATATCATCCAAAGAGAATGTGTCAGGTGAGGAGGAAACTTGTTCAGAATGGCTACCCTAAGAAGTCCCCACATTTCTGTGGGAGTAGAAGAAGTGGGGGTGCTGGCGAGTGTTGAATGCTCTTGAGGTTCGAGGAAAGCTGATTTTTAACATTTGCCAATTTCCATGGTGTAAATACTCTACTATAGTCAATTTCAAGCTATGCACATGACACCAACAGGCTCACAAAGTTCCTGAAAAATTAACGATTGGCTTCCACAAGCAAGTCTGAGCCACACCTGGCAGGTAGGGGAGGAGAAAAAGGACTGAACAATAAAATGATCAGGGAAGTAGAAACACAAACTGGGACAATGGAACCATGAAAGCCAAGGGTCTTGTGTTTCTTAGTAGAGATTGTGGCAATCAGAACAGAAAGGTCCAGTAAATAAACACAAGAGATATCACTCAGGAGCAATCCTGATTCTATCATGCTCTTAATTTGTGATCTCAGGCAAGGCTCATTTCCACAGTTGCAGGATGGAGACAATCTCACCTCACGGGGTTTTTACGAAGATGCAATTATCTAAAACTCATGAAGGACCAATCAAAGTGCCTGGAATAGGACAGACCCTGGGTACGATTAAGTGTCTTTACTTCACCCCTTACAAGGGCATTCGGGCATTTAAACTAAATTACAAAGCTATCCTGTGCTCTACCCATGATTGAGGAGGAAGGAAACGTTCCTTCTGCTGGGGTAAATCATGCAGCTCCCAGAGCATGAGGGGATAAACAGGATGGACCTTTCCTGCCCGTCACACGCATCTACAGCACAAGGAAGTGGCAAGCTTTTATACACATGGGCTGGGCACATGGAGGGAAATCCATTCATAAAGCACGTTGGAGGATCATCTGGACCAAAGATGTGATATGACTATCTGTGGTCATCACCAACTACATGTTCTATCGGTCTGAGTCATGGAAGCTACGGAGTATGTAAAGCTTCAGAAGATAATACCTAGGAAATTAAACTGCTCCAGCTTTTCTTAATTTGACATTAGCTATTTTTAGGATTTCATGATCTCATTTCTTACATGAACTCAATACAAGAGTAATATTTGTTTTACATCCTTAAATGGTCCCTTTGGGGCTGAGAACTTAACTTTATTTATTTTCCTATGGTAAATATAAGAAATTTAGGCAGTTACCAAAGTGTTAAAGTCAGTCACTAATATTTAAAACAAACAAACTGATCTAAGTATTTTAAGGAACAGTGGATTTCATATACATATGGAATGTCTTATTTATATTAGTTGGTCAGAATTTGGAAAATGGAGAAAGAAAAGGTCACTTTAAGTTTAGTGAAAACTTTGGCCCGCATATCCGTAACACGGATAGGTAGGCATCACTTCTCAGTAGGGAGCAACCAAAAGAAAGTGCCTTAGCTTCCAGAAAACTCTCTCATTTTCCAGCTATGTGTGCACTGTTTTTCTTCCTGTTGCATATAGAATAAAAATGTTTCCTCATGTGCTATTATGCTATAAGGTTTAAGAAGCCACATTTCTACAATTTTTTAAAAAATTATCAATTTTGTTAATAAATTCATAACTATATTCTCCTTGGAAAAAATGTAAAGGCCAAATACATCAAAGGTCACAACTGAAATAACTTTCTGTTGTGAGTCTTCTGCCTTCCTCTAAAATAATGATTATTGTCATTTTATGATATAATTTGGGTATTTAGCATTCAAGATATTGTTTATTTTCTTGCACATTGAAATACATACATCTACACATATGTTTTATATCCGTAACAGTTGTGTATATAAATATGTATATAGCTGTTATACAATTATATGTATATGTTTCTATAAAATAGTGTCTTGGGTAGGAGAAAGTAATTTATAAGTAATATACTCAACATTTTCTGAAACTTGCCATTTTCCACACTAAATAATATCTTGTAGGACATTTCTGTCAGGACATTCTATATTATTCTATGTAATATTGTGTTTTACTATGTACAGAGGCACATAGTTACTTAGGCTTTGCCCTATCGCCGAAGAAATATTTGCAATATATTTATAAAAGATCACTGTTCCTAATATATGCATATGACTTCTATAAGTCAATAAGAAAAAGACAACTTGATAGACAAATTGGCAAAGGAAATGGATAGTCAGTTTGCAGAGGTCAATATTATCTAGTGTGGCAGTCCTGAAAGGGTCCCCAAGATCATTTCAGGGGACACGTGAGATCAGAACTATTTTCATCATATTTTGTCTTATTTGCCTTTTTCTTTGTGTTGACATTTTCAATGATTGTGCACAGCAATGGTGGAGGGAGCTGGGAGCCTTAGCACAAAATCAAAGCAGTGGCACTAAACTATACAGGAATAATTGTATTCTTCACCACCATGTACTTGGAGCTAAAAAAGTATTTCCTGACAAAGGAGTAAAAACTACAGATTGTATTATATCTCTACCATTGAGCACTTGCCTTTTTATTATTCTGTGTGACAAAATGAGATGTGTGAATACTATCTTTAGAAAAAACACTTGTGTGATTGTTGTAAGCTCAACTAGTGGCTTATTTCATTCAATACCATTTTAGTTGAAACAACAACTGAAAACTCTAGTTATTCAGAGGTAAATTTGGCAAACATTTTCTCAAAACTTAACAAAATGGGCTGATGACTTCAAAGAAAACAACTGACGGTTTCTGTCACCAATGACAAACTTGGAACTTTTGAGCAAAAATTAAATTATGGTAAACTTATATCTGCCTCTGTGAGCTTGACAGCTTCCGAATATTTTAAGACTTTTCTAATGAGATTGATGGTGATATTAACAAATGGGATTTTTTTTTTTGCTCTTGCATAATGAAAAGTGTCAAATTTGGAAGATTTGCAAAATTCAGTGAACCAATATTTTCCAAAAGACCAATGCACGATATTACAAATTCATGAACGGCTAAAGATCCATTCACAATGCAAGATAATCAATTTTAATATTACAGCATGAGAAGTTCAATGATACGGTTTCAGATCCCACATTGAAACCTACCTTTGAGAAACTACCACTTGCAAAGTTTTGCTCTAGGAACAAAGAATTATTTCAAAAGGCTATTAGGATATTCCTCCTTTTTCCAACCACAGTTTTATGTGACACTGATTTTTTTCATATTTCCTTCAACTAAAACAACGTATCAACGGATTGAATGCAGAAGCTGATGTGAGAATCCATCTCTTTTCTGTTAAGCAAACATTTAAAAGATTTGCAAACATGCAAAACAATGCCTATCTTCTCACGTAACTTCTAATTTGCTTGAGAAAACATAATTTTTCTAATCAAAACAGTGTCATCTATACTAACATGTAATAAGTTCACTATTGCCATTTTTAAATTAATAATAATAATTTTTTAAATTTCTCAGCTTTAATTTCTAACATGGTAAATCTTGACAGCTGTTACCCACAGAAACAGGAAGTTCCTAGGGGATTTCAAAAAAAAATTTAAAGTGTCAGGAATTCCTGAGAACAAAAATTTTGAGAAACTCTGGTCAAGAAAATGAAGGTCAAATTTTGATACCACTTTTGATTCATCAGTTTAGCTAAAATTGTCAAAATTAATAATATTAAGCCTCAGTAAGAGTACAGGAAGTGGGTATTCTCATATTCTGATTGCTTAAGGGGTCATAAATTGATACAGTTATTTTGAAAGACAGACTGTGTCAATTACAGATGTTGGCAAACTTTCTATGAAGACCAGAAGAAGGGGGAGAAAGCCTTATTTAGGTTTAAAGGATTATTTACATTTAAAATGTATATACTCTGTGTTTCAGTAACTCTGCCCTTAAGTACCTATACTGAAGAAGTGCACCTATGTGCTGGACACCACTCCAATCACTTTCCGTATATTAACTCGTTTAACTCTCACAACAGTTCTATGCGGTGAATACTGTTAGTCTCTCCATTTTCTAGATGAGGAAACTGAGGCCCAGCATGGTTAAGCAACACCTAAGGCCACACAGCTAAGACATGGATGTTTGTTACACTATTATTCTGCCTAGAAATAACCTAAATATTTAGAGACTTTAAACATTGTTTGTTCTGGCTGGTGTCTTCCCTTTTATGGATCTCTCAAAATTAAGTAGTTTTCTGCCTTCATTTCTTGGCGTATTCAAATTTTTTGAGGGACATTTGAAGTCCCATGTTCTCCTTCAGCCCATGATAATCCCTGTTCTTAATTTCCAGAAAACATTACCCCTGGAGTGTATGGAGTTTAACATTTCTTGGACAGAGCATCTATGCCCTGGTAGACCAGCAGTTCTGGAGGGATTAAGAATGAGTGGCTCTTAGGCTCCCTTTTATTTCTTACAGTCCATCACTATCTCCATCAAATCTACCGCTACCATTCCTGTCCAAGCCGCCATCCTGGCTTGTCTAAAACCGAAAAAGTCTCCATATTGATGTACCCTCTCCCATCTTACCTATAGGCAATCCCTTCCCTCCAAGGATCCAGGGTGAGCTTTATACAAAGTTTAAATTCGATCAAAACTTCTGCCCAGAAGCTCTCAGGGGCTTGTCACTGGATAGAATGGCAAATCTTCACCATGGTCTTCAAAGCCTGACTTATTTCACTTCCCCTGACCTCACTGGCTCACTCTGCTCAGGGCACCCAGGGGTCCTCGCCATCCCCCAGACAGACTGAGAAACTCCTGCCACAGGGTCTTTGCACAGGCTGTTCCCTCTGCCTGGATGCTCCTCCCCCAGATGGCTGCAAGGCTCTTTCCCCCATCCATGGAGGTCTCCTCTAAAGTGTCCCCGCATCAGAGACTATCCCTGACTGTCCTGCCTCAACAAGGAGTCCACCTCCACCAGCTCCCTTGTCCTCTCCTCCCATCCTCTGCTTTGCCTTTTACACATCACGTAAACAGAACCCAGTATATCTTATATTTATATATTTACTTACCTACAACCTCCCTCACCCAAGCCCAACCTAAAATTGTGTGTGGGATGTTGTTCCTACCCCGAAGGAACTAGCATCAGTTTTCTCACTTCTAAAATGGAGATAATACTGTGCCTTTCAGAATTGTTATTAATAATATTACTATTTTTCTCACTTTTAAAATGTAGCAAGTGATGCCAAGCACGCAGCCCAACACCCTGCCTGCATTATCTCACGTAATCCCAACAGCAACCCAAGGATATTGATAGGATCGTCATCTCCCGCTTTGCAGAGGAGGAAACTGAGGCTCAGAGGGCATGAGTCGTTTCCCCGGCTCACAGGTCTGCATAAATCATGGAGGGAATAGTCAAAGCCTGGAGTTGCCTCCGGAGCTGAACGCAGTAAGGGATGGGCAAGCACGCTGAAAGCACAAGGCTTCTTTAATGCGAGAAATGACTATGTACATCGCCGCTCGCAACGAGGGCTCCCTGCAGGATGCGAAAACAGCCCGGAGACGGAGGTGCGCCTAGGCCGGGTGAGCCGAGTCTCAGTGCGTCACCGTGACTCAGAGGGACTGCTCAGGTGAAAAAAGGACTTTTCCCCTCTGCAAGGGACTTTCTTAAACATAGCTTGAGAAGGGTATTTGCCAAGTCCGTTTTCTGATCAGATAACAATCTGACACTAATTCTTCCACTCTCAGCTGACACAAACCCTGTCCAAGACTTTATCACCCTTGGGTTATCTGCGTGGCCTGGAAGGAACTCCGGGTAAGGTACAGGAAAAAGGTGGGGGTATTGTCGGGGCTTCCTGCTGGCCGGCACACTGGCCTATTGTTGGGTTTATTTTTTTAGACTATCGCATCACAATGATTTCGGCAACATCCTTTTTCCATCCTGGACTTGATACAATATTTATTGAACTACACAAACTGCGTCAATACACAATTCTTTCTGTATCATTGCCCATGTTTTTTAAGGGTATCATTTAAAAAAAAATCCATTAAAAGATCTTGCTAATTGCCCTGGGATCAACCAACCCTTCAAACTTGAAATCACAATTTTTTTAAACAAAAAGAGGCCTCAGAGCCTTACAAAACCACTAAACTACTACTTTAAAAAAAAATAACAACAAAATAGCATTTCTGGAGATTCCAATATGTCAGGCATCATCCTGTGCATCATCTTAGGAAAGTACTATCTCACCCCAGGGCTGTGAATTGTTCCCATTTTACCGATGAGGAAACTGAGCTACGAAAAGTGGTGTGAAGTCACAGATGTGATCCCTGGATGGGATCTCTGTGCTATAGGTAAGAGAAATGACTTGTCCTTGAAACATTCTGCCACTTTAACTTGAGATCATCAGAGTTTCAGGAGGATTGACTACAAAGAGCAATTGCTGTCAAGACTGGTACGGGTGTGGGTGATTCACCCGGGTACCACTTAGTAAGAGTCACTTAACTGGATGCTGAACTGCATTTTGAAAGCCATAAGCTATGTGGCAACACTGAAGCGACAACAATGCCTCATTTCTCTTTTCCCTCTTGATTACTTCTATTTCATTACGAGTGAGCCTTCACAACCAAATCTGCACGGTGAGAAATACTCTTTGCATCCTCAGCCCCTTCACAGCCCTCTTCCTTACTGCCATCACTTTGGAATCTTGAGCTGTGGTGTGACCAGAATCGCAGGTGGAGAGGCTCATTGTGGAGAACGTGCAAAGCTGCGAGGGGCTGTCTTCATTTCATGCAAAATAGGACGCTGAGACCCAAGGAAGAGGGGGCCTTTTTTGGGGCCACACAGTCACTTAGTGGCAGAAGAGTTAACTCGAAAAGAAAAAGAGACGTAATCTTTGTTGAAAACCTGCTATGTGCCGGACACATTTTATAATGAAATAATGTAATAATAGCAATACTACAAATAATAGTAATAGCTCATATATATCGAGCTGTTAAAATTTGTCAGGCGCTGTGCAAAATGCTTAACGAAAAATTTTTTAAACAAGTTAATCCTCTCCAATTTAGAGACAAGGACGATAACTATCTCCATTCAACAGATGAAAAAACCTCTCAGAGAGGTCAGTCCATCACAGAGATGGGATTCAAAGACTCAGGCCTGTCTGGCAACATTGCCCTGGCTTTCCTGTAAACGTGGGGGAAATGAACACAGTGTGACACTCTCCAAAGCCTTAACTTAGCCAGAAAGGATCTTCCTAACTACTGCGGAGACAAACACTGGGAAAGACAGAGGGGTTTGGGGTGTCTGAAAAGAAGCATTTTCCGCCAGCCCTATGGGCACTTTCCTTTACCTGAACTTTCCTATACCATTTAAATCCTTATGGGACTTATTTAAAGAGGGTCATAAAAGCCTTTCCAGCCCATTTTAAAGTGTTGATCCTTTAAGTACAAGGAGACCCCTGGCACAAAGAAAACAAAGCATTCCTCTCATATGAGCAGATATGCAGTTTTCCCAGTTCAATGAGTACCGCTCTATTAGACAGAGACCCCAAACTCTCAGTCTCACTGATCCACCCTTGTTCAAACTGGAAGAAAATGACACCTGCTCATCTATGAATACAGAATCCCAGCATGGCGTGAGTGGTTTTTAAATGACTATACCCTTATAAACAGGGCCTCAAGGCTGCCACCCCCTCAGCTGTGTGACCTCAGGCAAATCACTCAACATCTCTGGTCCCTAGTTTGTAAAAGTACAGGTAGACTGAACAAAATCAGTGCTCCCTTCCATCCAAATGCTTGATGCTTCCCTGACAGAGTATCTGAAAACCATCTCATTCAGAGAGCACTACTTTCATGACCAGCCTATTCAATGAGAGCCTCTATAATGCTGAAGCCATATTGGCCGTAATCCACATTTGTGGACTGAGTCAGGGTTGGTGAACTTATTTCATATCGAGCAGTATACTGACCTTGGCAAGACCATTGTTCTTTATCACATGGATCTGCATCTGCCCAGTGAAAAAACTGGATACCCCAGGGGCATAACAACAGCTACAAAAAAAAATCAATCTAAAAGAATTTGCCAAAAGGGCAGGTACTAGTCCTGAAACAACAATGTTGTAGCTTAAATGTAATAGACAAGTTAACTGAAAAGAACAGCCCCTAGCAAAACAGTGCTCCATTAGGGTAAGGAGGGTTTCTCCCTTGCTTGACTACAAAGAACCCATATATTCAGACTAATCATGGCACAGTTCGTAAAATTATTTGTCCTACAACTGGAGTCTTTCTATTATCATATGTCTACTTTACAGATAAGAAAGTTCTAGCACAGACTCACTAAGTTGGATCAAAAGAAGCGAGAAAAAAATGTGGGGATTGTGAGTTTCAGTCAACACTCAGCCAGTTTTACCCCAAATCACTGTTGGTCAGGGTTTCTCAACCTTGGCACCACTGATACCCAGGGCTCGGTAATTCCGTTGTGGGGGACAGGCTGGTGCCTCGTCTGATGTTTAGCAGCATCCCTGGTCTCTACCCATTAGATGTCAGTAGCTCTCCCGTCTAGGTGTGACAGCTGAAAATGTCTCTAGACATTGACAAATGTTCTCTGTGGGGCAAACCTGCCCCTGAGCGAAAGCCAGCACGACAGTTGTTCAAAGCATACCGGGTGGGTGGCTCCTCAGCTTCCCTGAGGGCTGAGGTTGAGCTGAGCCCAGATGACTCCATTCACGTCTGATTTTCTTTCCAATACCAGCCCTCCTTCTGACCACGGGTATTATCATGCTGAACCCTGCTTTAAATCTCTTAAGTCTTCTTATTGGCTACAGAATTGCAGATGGCCTTGTTGGCCTCCAGACATGATTTCAGCCTCAGCCCTGATACACCTGCCACATGGTAGCAGCAGACCTCTCCCAGACACACTATGCACTGGCACTCCTCCTTTGCACATAATGTTCCCTTTGCCTGCAATGCTGTTCCTGTCCTCCCAGACAGAGACTGCATGAACTCATCCTCCCAAACCCATACACCTGCTGTGAGCACGCCACAGGAGCTGAAGAACTGTTAGTACTGAGTTGAATTGAATTGAATCGCCTCCTTGCTCAGTTGCCCCAGGACCTGACTCCATTAAATTACCCAATCACCTGACACCTGTTTTCTCATCTGTAAGACGGGCCCATTGATACCTTCCTCACATGGATGTTACAAGAAAAAGGACACCAAGTGGCTCTCACGTAACAAAAATCTCAATGAAAAGTTCTTTTATTCTGCTGTTCTTAGCAATTTATGAAAACTGTTTTACAAGAATGTGCTCACTGTCTGGGCTATCTGATTTTCACACATTTAATATACTGAAATAGACCTCAAAACTTTCATCTCTTTCTTTTGAGGAATATTCCATTTTCCCCATTTTTGGCTATTAGATTCTTCCCTTAAATATTTGGAGCCCAGAATACAAGTTTGATACCAGAGTAACTATAGAAACAGCCCTATCTTGGGTGAATCAAAGAGCCCTCCAGCTCTGGCTCTGGGTGAGTTTTCTCCAAACAGTGCTATCTGCAACCCACACTGTTCGCCACCGACAGTAGTGTTTTTTTTTCTTTTAAAGGCTTCCCGTTTCCCACGGGAATATAAGGAAATTGGAATTATTAACACAAACGATAACAAGAGAATTAGAAACAATGCCACAGTCCCCCGCCCCTGAAGTGCAGCAAACTTGAAGTTCTTTAAGTCTAACACTCATAAGGATGACAAGCCCCACAGAGGCTGGTCACCAGGAAAAGGAAGAGGATGAGGAAAGGGAAGAGGATACCAAGGGTCACAGGCAGCTAAGCAGAGAACCATCCATCACCAGCCCTGCCCAGGCAGCCGGCAAGTTTCCAGTCACAGAGGGCACCAGCTCCAGCCGGCCAAGGACAGAAGGAAAAAACAACCTTGGTTTTGCTCTATTTGTTAACTGAACAGACTCCTTAAGAGTACTGAGGTACTGACCAAAGATCCTGACATCCAGCGTGCTGCGAGTTTACATGTTTAAAGGGCAAGAGTTACAAATCAACCAGTTATTAATTTAATTCCTCTTTGAAAGGGTGCCAGAGGTAGAGAAAGCAGGACAAGAGGAGCGTATATATACTTCCATATAACTTCAGCCCCTACTTTCCTAGCTTAGAATCTTAAACATCAGGGTGTTGAAAACCTAGGCTGGGTGGCATATTCAAATGCAGATCCTTGGACCCCATATTGAGCTATTCTTCCTCATGAGGTCGTGGTTTGAACCAGAGAAGGTTTATTTTTACTCATCACCTGCCACACCCAGTGACAGTGTTGCAGGTTGGCAGAAAACCACTCAGAGAAACACCGTGTGCCTGAGCTGCGTCCTCTTCCTTGACAACTGCTCCCGAACCACATCTCCCATTGCGTTTGTGTGGACCTGGAACCACGTGACCGAGTTCTGTCCAGTGGGGATCAAAGCACCACTTCCAGGCCTGGCTCTCAGACCATCCTCACACTCTGGGATCATCAACTGTTTGGACGCAAAGGACCCAAGGGAAGCCCTGGGCAAGGGAGGCAGCATGACTCTTACTCCAGAAGATCCTGTAGTGATTAAGTGGGGCAGCATCCCACACTGGAGAGAGGGGAAAGACCAACGTTATTTTATGAAGGCGTTGAAATTCCGAAGTTTTTCTGACAGTAGCTAGCCTAACCTGATGAATAGGCATTATCCTTTTCTTACCCTACAATTTTATTAGATCTTGGTTCTAAAGATCCAGGGTAAGAGTTTTAAGGGAAAAACTGGTAAATAAACCCAGAAGAAAGCCAAAGAGTGATTCACTGCATCAAAATCCTATCCTACACTCAGATAGGAGAACGGAAACTCCTAAAAAGGTGGCAGGCCTCTTGGACGTTCTTTCCACATCCAAGATTATGCCTGAGATCTCTACTCACGTTGGTACCAAATTAATACAGTCACTGTTAGTAAAATTAAAAGAGCAAAGATTAGGGTAGGTAATTTTCCATAGAATATTAAAGGGCCCTCTCAGGGCACACAAAGAATACAAAGAAAACAAAGAAATCTGTCACAAAGACAGAAACTGGGGAACCATAAGCCTCTCTTTAAAAATGGCCCACGCCGAGGATTCACCTGGCCATCCTGGGAACCCCTCCGGCCCCACGGCCCGGTACTCAGAATCTGCTGCCCTCGGCCCTGTGGCAGGAAGTCTGCATTTTGCACAGGAAGGAACTCTCTGCGACTCGGCGGGTGTTTGCGACGCCCAGGGACTCGGGACTGGCCCGGCTGCAGGCCCGCCGGAGAAGCACCCAAGGGGTCTCCAGAGCCAGCCCCAGGGATGGCGGGGAGGTCGCAGCCTCCAAGGGAAGGGCCATTTTCCAGCTGGAAAATGTGCCCCCGCCTGTGACGCCAACCCTTCAGAGGAAGGGGAAGCATCTCCAACTCCCCTCTTTGTCTTTCAGCCGAATCAGCCTCACACCAAAAGAGCAGGTGACCGAGAATATAGGACTCAGCATTCCACCACGTGGCTGTCTGCAGTCATGCCGGGAGTGATCCAACTGGACTTCGGAAACGGGAAGGGCAGGGGCGTTCATCCAGAGAGCTCGCGGATGGGGTCCTCTGCGCATGCGTCCAGCCACACTGGCCGTCCCACTGCTGTCCCAGGAAATTTCCAAACGCATGCGCACCTTTGTGCCTGTGACTCCTTTTGCGTGCAAGCAAACTTCCCCCAACCCTTCACCTGGTGAGCGTCTCCGCTTTCGCGGGGTGGTGCCCGCTCCACTGTTCCCTGGGAGAGACTTCCCTTTACCCCTCTCTCTAAGTGCCTACCCCCATCCCAGCCACCCTCCAACCTCTTGTCCCATTTTATTTTCCCTCAAAGGCCTTATCACCACATGGAAGTATAATTGTTGTTCTAGCCCAACAGGATATCTCCAGGGGACTGGGTGATAAGAGCTGGAGGAAAGGAACGGTGATTGTGCAGAATTTTTTTTTTCCTAAGTGCCATTTAAAAAAATCAATACACAAAAAGGCATCAATATGGAAAACACACTTGATACAAGGTTAATGAAAAAGTAGGTTCCAAAGCAGCACACCTGACAACGACACAGGAAAGGATTAGGATAAAACAAACAAATAAGAAATGTAGGTGATGCAATAATAAGGAATAGTTTTCCTTTGCTTTTCAAAATTCTGTACACTACTTTATATCACTTTATGAATCTTAAGAATACATTTAATAAATAAAATAAATACATAAGTATATAAATCAACTAGATCTAATAAATAAAAGATAATGGTAAATTTACAGGCACTGAAAACAAACCATGGTTATCAAAAGGGAAAGGGTAGGGAGAGAGAAATTAAGTTTGAGATTTCCAGATAATACTTAATATATATATAATAGATAAGCAACAAGTTTATACTGTATAGCACAGGGAACTATATTCAATATCTTGTAACTTAGGGTGAAAAAGAATATGAAAATGAATATATGTATGTTCTTATATGATTGAATTATTGTGCTGTACACCAGAAATTGATACAAGATTGTAAACTGACTATACTTCAATTAAAAAAAAAACTAAAATGGGAAAGAATCTGAAAAGAAATATATATATATATATATATATACACACACACATATATATACATGCAATTGAATCACCTGCTGTATATCTGAAACTAACACAACATTGTAAATCAACTGTACTTCAACAAAAAAAATATTTTAAAAAAGGTTGGGATCAACATATAAAACAAATAAACAACAAGGACTTACTATATAGCACAGGGAACTATATTCAATACCTTGGACTAGCCTATAATGAAAGAGAATCTGAAAAGGAATACATTTGTGTATAACTGTCACTGAATCACTTTTCTGTACACGTGAAACTAGCATCATTGTAAATCAACTATACTTCAACAAAAATTAATTTAAAAAAAAGACCATTGTAATATTTGGAAAGACTATAAAGGCTATCTGGTCTAACACCCTTATTTGCTATTTGAAGAAATTGAGGCTCAAATGGAAGTGAACTGCCCAAGGTCACACTCAAGGTTAGTCAGTGAAGAGACAGAATAAAAAGCAGAACTTGGACTCCAGGCCCAGTGCTTTCTCCACTGCATTATGCTTCGTAGTCAGTCAAACGAAAGAGTCTTTTGAGAAGGGACAAATCCTTTCATAGGATGAAGACCAAAGCAGTCATGGTCATGCAGAGTGTAGCACAGGAGCAGTTGTAGTTCATGCAGGGCACCGCCTGCCGAAGACCCTCACTCAGTGCTTCTCTTCAGCCCAGTCATTTCTCCTCTTTGAGGTTCTGTTTCCTCTCCTGGGATGATGACGACCATGATGGTGATGAGGATGGTATTGATGAGGAGGAGGATGTTGACGGTGATGTTACTGGTGATGATAACATTGATGATGATGACTGATACTGTCATTGGTCAGGCACCATGTTAAGTGTGTCATTTCTTCATTTAATTCTCAACCACACTATGATGTGAGCATGGTTATTATTATCATCATTATCATCATCATCATCATCATCATCATCATCATCATCATTATTATTATCCCCTTTCATCAGGTGAGGAAGCTGAAGTCTGGTGAGGTTAATTAACTACCCCAAAGACACTCATACATAGTAAAATGATTTAAATGGGAAATTAAGCTCATGCAGGCCAGCTCCAAACGTGGGATTTTAGTACACAAATGGCAAAAATCTTAAAAGATAGTTCTCAAATGCCTGAAGTTTGGGGAAAGGTAGATCATGCTTTGTTGACACCTCTCAAATGGAGGTGGTGTTATCAACTGACCCTCTTCCAAGAGAGAGGCTGCTATGGACTTCATGTTTGTGTCCCCCCAAAACTCATCCACTGAAATCTTAATCTCAAAACGTGATGGTACTTGGAGATGGAGCCTCTGGGAAGGTGACAAGGTTAAGAGGGTGGAGCCCCCGTGATGAGATTAGTGTTCTCACCAGAAGAAAGGCACTAAACTAGAGTCTGCTCTCTCACCTATGTGAAGGTAAACAAGAAGGCAGCTCTCTACAAGCCAGGAAGTGTGCCTCCTCAGGCCCCAGGTCTGCCAGTGCCTTGATCTTGGACTTCCCAGCCTCCAGAACCATGAGAAATAAATATTTGTTGTTTAAGCCACCTTCTCCTTTATATTTTTGTTATAGAAACCCAAACTAAGACAGGGGCAGTTCTAAAGAGAAAGTGAACTCATAGGTATGATGGGGCGTCTAAAACACGGTAATGTTGTATGAACACTACGTAACAGTATTCACTCATCTAAGTCGAATAACTACCTTACCTGGTAAGGTAGTTACTATCACAATCACCCTGCATTTCAAAGTGAGGGCACGGACTCATAATCAGTTGGATAACTTGGCCAAGGAATGGTTGGCCTGGAATTTAAACACAGACAGTCTGCTCCTAGGGCTTGAAATTGTAACAACTATACTGTGAGTGTTTCTAAAACTTATTATTATTGAGCAGGAAGTTCCTAAGTCACAAGGGAACAGTTCAGCTTCTTCATCCCTTGAGTTTGGAGCTGGTTATAACTGACCCACAGATGTTCACTCTCCCCAGTGATACCTTCCATCATCCTCCATCTTAATAATCTAAGGAATGCCCAGCTTTTTGGTTCCAAACTTGGAAGTGTTCTCAGTGGTTAATGTGGAGACTCAAGAGCAGTTCTCAGGCCGTCCCTTGAGTCTGTTTCCCCCTGCAACCTTTTCTCAACCAGGCATCTCAGTCTTTGAGGACTTATTTATTCAGAGTGACAGTGACATGAGGTGATATGAGCCAGTGTTCAAGCTGGACTGCCAGCCAGTAACAAACCTGGAAATGAAGGGGGCTGCTCCTTACTATCCCCAAATGCTTAACTGGAAAAAGCAAGTCATTGGGTTTTTTACAAGATGGCTGCAGGCCCCCAAATTCAGAAGCAAGTAGGAGGTGCTGAAGATGCCGTGGGTTCACAGGGTTTGGAAAACTAACCACATACATATCAATATGGCAGACATGCTGAAAAGCCCGGGAGTCCCCAGACAGATAGTCAATAGGCAACAAGACCTGCCGCAATCACTGTAAGAAAAGATGTGAAGTCTCATCCAGATTCAGAGACTGTTAGAGTTGGAAGGAAGCCTGAGTATCACATTAGTCCAACTGCCTAATCTTAGATGAGAAAAGAGACAGCCAGGGACAAGTGCCCCCTCCAAAGTCGTGTAGCTGATTGGGGTGGGCATCTCTGCTGGGCGTGGTGTGTGCGGTCGAGGGTGGCCCCACTGGAGGGCATAGTTCTCTGTAGGTCACTCCCCCTCCCCTTAAAAATGACCCGTCTACCAGGCACAAAGACCCTTTCTGATCTGGCCCCAATGTCTCTGCTGCCCACCTCCCTCCTCACGTCCACTCCCGACCCACAACCCTGTACCCCAGGCTTTCCCACCTGACGGTCTTCCTCACACCCTCTGCCTCTGCCGTCCTCCAGTGTCCACATGTCTCACTCTGCAGGGCGCAGGAGCCAGCCCAGATCAGCTCACCTAGTGCTACATTTTCAGGAATTTTGTGAGACAGTTGTTCATTTACAGTTAAATACATTATATTAAAAACAAAGGCAGTAAATGCTCAAAACTTCCAAATTATTTTGCTCCACTTCACTGTTACCTGAATTCTTGAGGTTACTTATCCTATGGTACCTCCATGGTGGAACCATCCATGCCGTGGGCATCTCTTCCCAGATGCCACGTTCAGTGACTTCTTGTTAACAGCTTGAAGGTGGCCACGGGGGGAATATTCACACCAGATAAACTGGAAAATGCTACAAATCAGGGCTTGATGTTTTGTTTTGATGACTGTCTGGGCTCACAAAAGTGATGGACAAAAACACGGATAAGGCAGATTAAGCATAAAAGTGTGTCTTGTCGGTAACCATTACACTGTGAATGGCACATTGGTGGAAATATTCTTCCAATATTTAAAAACCACTATCTTATTCAGAAGAGAAGTAACTCATGCCATTGGTGAATGAGAAAAATTCAGATATTCATCTCAGCTGTTTCACTTTCTTTTTACTCATTAATGTGAAAGAAAGTATCAGCCAGTTTTCATAGCAGAACTCCTCCTGTCAATTAAAATTTCAGTTCGGCTAGGGCTACAAGAGTTCAGCACAAATCAACGAAAGCATTTTGGGAGAATGAATTGGCTCTGTGGAATTTATAATAAACAGCATTGTATATTTAATTCATATTCATAAACTGTGAACTATAAATCTTTCTATCAGTTAAATTTATCACAAACATACGTATATACATGGTTCCTGATTTATTTGTTTTTATTTTATTTTTAGAGAGCCAGTTGTTAAACAGCTACCCACACACCAGTGGTGTCACCCTGACACTTTGTCTGGGTCTTTGCTCAAATTCTATCTCCTTGGAGAAGTCTTCACAAGTCATATTAGTGGGGTTCACTGCAGCTCTCCCTCCCTTGACTCCACTTTGTCTTCATAGTATTTTATCACAATCTATCAGTGTATCATATATGTGTCTGTTTATCTGTCATCTGGCTCCTGTACTGAACTGTGAGTTCTAAAATGGCAAACCAAACAGAACGCACTTTATCCGGGGGGCATGACTCCTTTTCCCCTGCGCTGAGAATAGATGCCTGGTATAAAACGAGCACTGAAATATTTTTGAAAAAATGAATGAGTGCAAAAGGTCTTCTCAGATTCTTAGGTAAATTCATGGCATCTTTTGTTGTAAATAAATGCAGGCAGCACTCCAAACCCCTCTCTAGTGTTACAATCAAGAGGAACATTCGCAAGTAGTCTAGAAATCAGTACAAGGGAAAGAAAAGAAAAAAGATCTTATAGCTTCTGATCACTGTTGTGTAACAAGCTTCTTACTATTATTTCACTTTCAGTATTGTTCAGCAAAAGATGACAAGATCTACAATGATGTTTCTTATGACTTCTATAAAAAGGGAGGGAAGGCAAAAGACCCACTGAATTTGAACCAAGACTGCCCAGATCACTTGTGGGGTAACTTTCCTGTTTCTAAGGCCACATTCTAAGACTTCCGTTGACAACCCAGTGGCCAGGGAAGGCAGTCAGGCCAGGGAGATGTTTGCTGTCCAACGGGGAGTCAGACAAGCCAAGAGGTCGGTTGGTAAAAATGTCATGAAAGAGACTGGCACGTGTGCTTCTGGGGCACTTGAACAGCTGAGCCCCTCAGGTATATTTAGCCCAACAATGGGAAGACCTAGAGGCGTGCGTTAATTATCTCCCAATATTTGGAGAGTGGAGGGCAAGCTTACAAAATATAGAATGAACTTGGTCTGTACAAGCTTAGAAAATGACTTCTGATTGAAAGCGACTAAAAGACTTCAGTTTAATCTTTCATATTCCTTTTAACAATTCGAACCTCAAACAACAGGATGGATTGCGTCAAAAGGATGCCCAAGTGTTGAGGACACTAGAACAGAGGGAGGGCGAGGGAGGGCGAGGGAGGACCGAAAAGAGAATCTGACATCCAGCCTGTGGTTAACCTTGGCTGTGGTAATGGTTTCTATTCAACTGGAGATTTTATGACAAAACAAGGTCTTTGTCTTTATGCTTTCAACACTCGGCCTTATTCCTTAAAAAAATTAAACAAACAAAAATTTCTTGAATTCTAAAAGTGTTTTCTAAAAATAATAGTTTAATATTATTTTATATCATATTACTTAGCCTGTTTAGTCTTAAAACTTGATATTCTGGGAAAACAGCAGTGGTGGTTGAACAAGTTTTTTTAAATGATTTGATTCAGGTATAATCTACAAGCCATAAAAAGCACACGTTTTCATTTTTAGTACATTTACCAAGTTGTACAATCATCGCCACAACTCTTTTCAGCTCATTTCCCTTCTGACCATTGGAGGGTAGGGACCCCTGTTCCTACCTCATCCCACCCACATAGTCATATAATACGTAGCCTTTGTAGCAGATTTCCTTCATTTAGCATATTTTTGAAGTTCATCCTTGCTGTAGCATGTATTAGCTTTTTTTTTTATGGCTTCAAAGTACTGCATTGCATAGTTATGCCACATTTTGTTTATCCATTCACCAGTTAATGGACATTTGAGTTATTTCTGTTTTCTGGCTGTTACAAACAATGACAGCAACATTTTTAAATACCTCCAACTCCCCACATAAGCCAGACAGAGTTGCACAATACCAAAAAACCGTGGAAAACATTTACAACGAAGTTAGGTAGCAAGACCAAAAATGCTTTCATTATTGATATATATATATATAAGCATGGATTGGAAAACAGCAAAGTCCAGTTTTATATCATATTTAATGAAAAAATATTTAGAACATATTTTTAAAATTAGAAAGCAGGTTACAAAATAATAAGTGCAGTGAAATCTCAAATATTTGTATCTATACATGATTACATAATTGTAAGGTGCACATCTTTTCCAATATCAGTGGCTGGGAAGTCTCAATGCATGCTTTACAAGAGGACTTTAATTCACTGTCTTTGTCAGGCCATCACTGTCACTGCACATGTGCCAATGTTAAAAACAGAAGCATTATAATTTGCAGATTAGGTGTGAATGACTTGGAAGAAAATGAGAGACAAATGGATCACTCTCTCACCTCTCGGAATCAGATGGTTCAGGGTAAGAGTCAAGGAGACTGTGCATCCAACGAGATTAGCTACATTCCTGAAACCCGAATTTAAACTTCGGCAAGCTCTATGTAATGCAAAGTCTGTTCAGAGCTCAGCACCGACTTTTTTTTTTAATAATCTTTATGTCTCCATTTATTTTTATTTAGTGTTTTTTTTAGGTGGGGGTGACTAGGTTTATTTATTTATTTTTAGAGTAGGTCCTGGGTTCAATTCCCAGGACCTTGTGCTCTACCACTTGAGCTATACCCTCCCCCGTGATGGTTTTTATTTTTATTTAATTTGTACTCCTGTTGATATATGCACAAGAGTGAGATTGGATTTAAAAAGGCAAAGTCTGAAAGAGCTTTTTCAATAAGTATATAATAAAAATCCTATGTGATAAGAAAAAGTGACATGAACTTCAAGACACAGGCAGACAGGATAGACCATCGAGAGCCACAAGATACACATTAATAGGGTCCAGCCAGGAAGCAACGAAAGGAAGCTATGGGCCATCTGACGGCCCCAAAAATACGTGAACCAAAAATAACCAATAGGTTTTCGCTGGAAAGTGAGGCAGGCCAGTCTGAAAATAGCAGCTGAAACTGGTAGGGAAAACGCCAGAAAGTTATTAACCAAAAAGTCCATTAATAACTATCCATGGAAGGGAGTTGTGACTAGGACAGGTTTTCTGGGCTGGTGGCAAAATTCTGATCTCTGTTGTGGCCAAAATATCTCATTCTACCACCTTCAGCTATACAAAATTAACTGATTTCAAAAGAAATTCTGAGAGATTACCATGGTTACTTGAGAAAAAGCAGACCCTATGCCCTCCTCCAGACCCTCCGTATCAGAGAGTCGGAGATCAAAGCCAAGGAATACTAAAGATCGTTCAAGTTTATGGGGGAAAACTTATGATTAATTTCACCAAAAGTTATTTTTCAAAATCAACTGCATTTTAGAAAGAATCGTACATTTAGTCAGTACCGACATCTCTTCCAATTTTATAAAAGAAAATTTTGTTCAATAAAAGAGTCTCTATCTAGAGCCATCTCCTGATCTAGACCGATCCGGAGGAGGCCTCCCTGTTCCTCGGTGATGACTCAGAGCTCTCCACCAGAAGGGCTGGGAAGGGCTCAGAGCAAGGAGACATCCTGTTATGTAAGCCCACAGCCAAAGACAGGCCGTCTCCAGGGAAGACAGCCGAAGTAGAGTCTAATTTGGGGAGGAGGGGTGCTTCCTTATGAAGGCAACTCATCTATAGCAATCCATATAAAGAGCTTTAGCGTCCATGAAATATCCCACATCCTCCTCCTCCCACTCCAATTTGAGACATCAAAAACCCTTAGTACTAGGTAAGGGATGCATCATAGGAGGACAATGAAGTTCAAGGAGGGAGGCCAGGTGCATAGAAGTAGTGGGCTGGGGCTCTGACCCGCATCTTTACCTCCAGTCCCACCACCCTCCTAATGGGCCTTTCCACAACCAATTCAAAGCCACAAAATCACCTTGTTTTAGAGGCACTGCAGGTTTGGATAAATTGACTATGGAGACAGAAATTCTTAAGTATTCTTCATGCAACAAGTTCGTAAACATTTAGTATTCTGAATCTATTTCTTTCTCTGAAACACCTATCGAGTTGATTGATAATTTATGCAAGGATGATGTTCTGTAACATTTAAATCTAGGGGTGCATACCTCTGCCCTAACATCGCCTCTGATTTTTCCTACCTCATTTTCCTTAAAGGAGTCAAAACTTGGTAGATACAAAAGAGTTACTGCAGCTAAAGCCTGAAGTTTAAAAGAGAAAGCGCTGTGAGGGTCACTGAACGGATCTGTATTGCACCTGCTCTATATAGGATTTTTCTCTACTAATAGACGATTAAATGTAAACCCTGATGTACATTCCGTTTTACATGCAATATGGGTTAGTTACTGTTGCTATGGAAACCTTCACTTTCGCATTTACTGATTTTAATTCTGTGACATTTGCTGACTTTAGTACAATGTAAAGTTTATAAATATAACATACAGGTTTGCAGAGGGTTTTTTTAAGTGTTCAATTTGCATAGATCATTCCATCACACGTCTCAAGGGAAAAGGCGTTAAACTGACGCCAACTAAGAGTAATCATTAAACAACAAGCTATTTCCAGAAATAAATATTTCCATCGATTCTCAAAAATCTCCTTTTACTAACCAAACACCCCATCCATTGTATAAGTCTTCTCACCACTGATTCAGTGATAATTTCCCAGTGTGAAATTTGTAAAGTCATTTTATTTATTCAAAACATTTCCCCATATTATCTCATTTTACCTTTAACATTAACCTGAGGAGAGACAGGCCAGATGTAGTTTAAAGAAAGAAATGACCTCACTTTAGGGACCGTTTCCAATCTAGGGCAAACAACCCTTTGACTTTCAACTGGATCTTCAAGGGGTTCATTGCGACAAACCATCTTATTTTCCTTCTTATTCCCAGTCTTAGTCATCTTTGCATCTTTGGAATCTCTCATGGTTCCCATACGTGGAATAAATGCATGCTCTCTAAATGTCCCTACATTTTTTTTTTGATTCCCTGAGTATTGCCACTTAACAAATATAGAAACTGAGACCTGTAATCACAATGCAAAAACATCCAAAGTCACCCAGCAACTAATTCAAAAAGTAAATGCACCCATAGGAATTGAATGAACTGACGTTCATGTATGATGAGCACCCAATACTTTTGAGGTATTCCCACCGGCATGGATGAAAATCTACTTCCCTGTCACAGAGTCACTGCAAAATAAATTATTCTGTGAGTGTCCCCAGGGAGAGCCTGGATTCAGGTAGCCGTACCCATATGTATATAAATATAAAAGAGAGCATGTAGGTGAAGCACTTTAAGTGGTTCCACCAAAGTCTGCACATTCAACAAAGGGAACAAATTTAACCAACATTTATTGAGCTTCTATGTTGAGTCGGACACTGCTCAGCATAATTAGAGTGGTGAAGGGTACAGAGTTGTGCTGGAGAAGGGAAGAGGGGATGAAAGCAAGCTGTAATGCCATGCTTCAAGCTTACTGGGAGGAGGAAGACAGGCCAGCAAAATGGCAAATGGGCTTAAGAGACTCACAAGAGCTTTTCAAAGACAAGAGGCACTTGAGAGAAAACCGACCACTAATAACCAAGAAGAAACAGGGAAATAATGAGACTCAAAAATGGGGAAAAAGAATAAACTCTTAATCAATCTTTGCTTTAAAAAAATAAAAAGAATGTTGAACAAACTGGTGAGTGCTGAAGATGCTGTGAAAGTAGAAGCTAATCAAAAGTAGGCAGAGGGAAGGGGCTTGGGAAACGCACAGCTCGGAACGCACAGCTTGGCGGAGGCAGAGAGGGCTATGAAGGAATTTAACGGAACTGATGGACCGGAAGGATGCTGTTACAGCTGTTTCAAGTGGATTCTGGGAAGCAGGTAGAGTGAACATCATTAAACTGAACACTGATTTTGAGCTTGAGGACACAAGTACATGCTGTTGGCAGGAATGGGTAGAGGGGAAATCTGGGAAGGGTCCCTACTGTTATTCCGGTAACCCTAGAGTTAGGCTGGAGACCTCTCTTACCCAAGGCCCTCCATCGCCAATCCATCACCAAGTACTGCTCCATGCACACTCATCTGCGCCCCCTCCCACTATGGACATTGATCCAACTTACTATGACTTTTTACCGGGAAAACTGTAATATCCTTCTCTAACTTGTCTTTTTGCTGCTGCTTTTAAAGCCTTCCAAATCATTCTCCATTCAGCAGCCTGAGTGCTGTTTTCGAAATACCATTAAAATGATTATATTCTGTGGACAGGGGGCCCAAGCATGGAAAGCAGTGCAGGTAGAATAGCGCCTCCTTCAGGAAATATGCACCTGTCTTCAGACCTGCAGAGACTTCCCCGAGAAGAGGTCAGCCAACCCCACCTTATTCCTGCCCCGATCAGCCTCTCGACGCTTTGTTCCCTCCTACTGGGATGCTTTTTCTGTTTCAACAAATCCTAATAATAATCCCTAATGGGACCAATCCAATTCCAACCTTCTCCATACCACATGGCAAAAACATTCTACTGTATTCATTGTATTCTAAGGACAATTTAGCCCTGCCTTTAAATTCTTCATGTGTTCAGTTGATTTATAGTGAGTATCAATCAGATTCTAGGTCCTATGTTAGACCCTGGGTGACTAAATTAAACAAAAATCGTCCTATTTGTACAACTGGGCGGTTTCTGCTCTGCAAAAAGGCAGTTGGCCAAGGAAATAGGAGGAGGGAGCTGAAATCCAAAACACTTTGCCAAGCCCTTTGGGGCTAGGGTCCACCAGGAAGACCAGAAAGCTGTCTCTTTGCACAAAAAGGCTGTAGGCTCACCCAGAGGGAACACCTTTTACTAACTCACAGAAACATGTCCTATAGGCCGCTGTGCCTAGAAGGACAGACAGACACTGTGCTTGTCTGTGTATTTAAACCCCGGGGCCTGCTTCTTTTCTCATACTCTATTCAGCCAAGAAAGGTCTGGAGCATCTCTTTTGCAGTGAGCCCTGCGTATTGTGTTGCTGGATACAAAGATGAGCCAGCCATGGCCCCTGACCCCAGAAGGCCATGGTGACGTGAACTCACAGTGGATGCTCTGTGTACACATACTGGGTCCCACCTAGGAACCAAAGTCATCACCAATGACAAGCCTTCAGTTGTGCCTCATGTTATGATCCAAGGGCTGCTTGAACTTTCCTGGGCCTCAGTTTCTCCATCTGTAAAGTGGGGCACTGTCTGGAGAATGTGTAGAATTGAGGGGTGAAAATCAGCTCTGGACTTGGGTGCACCCAGGATGAAGCCATCATGGGACTCTTCACTGCTGTGAAACTCAGGGCTAATGACTAAGCCTCTCTCAGCCTCAGTTTCCTCATCTGAAAAATGGACATAATAATCCTACTTCCTGTACTGCTCTGCAGCCTTACGGAGACAGTAAAATAAAGCATTCAGCTGTGAGACTGACATGCAGCAAACAACCACTAAGTGGACAGTGTGATTCTCATTTTTCCTTATCTTGAATTTTTGAGATACTACTTTCTTTTTTTCATCCAGTCCCCTGCCCTCAGTTTTATGGGTCCCTAACTACTCAAGGCTTTGCATGATCTGTTTTCTTCCTAAACTCCTCTCAATATTTTCTAGCTATATACCATAGTTGGAGGAGGGGGATTTTTTTTTTTAAGATTCATCAAGTGAAAACTTGGAAGTTTCATAAAAATTACTGTGATTAACACTTTGGAAGGGGAGGGTATAGTTCAGTGGTGGAGCACATGCCTAGCATGCAGTGAGGTCCTGGGTTCAATGCCCAGTACTTCCATTGAATAAATAAATAAATAAATAAATAAATAAATAAAGTAATTAAGTAATCACTCCCAACCCACCCCCACCCCCCCAAAAAAGAGGGGGAGGGTATAACTCAGTGGTATTGTGCACGAGGTCCTAGGTTCAATCCCTGGCATCTTCATTAAAATAAATAAATAAACTGAATCCCCCACCCCCTGCAAGAAAAAACAAACAAACAAAAAAATCCCCTTTGGTAAGGATGAAATTTTCTACCCTATACACAGACAATTTCTCATGGTCTTGGGGAGAAAAAAAGGATTATGTTTGCCCTATCTTGGCTTTTTAAGTAGGCTTTTTAAGTAGGAGTTCCCCTTTTCTTCCTTCCTCACCCAAGGTTTAGATTACAATAAATTTGGGGACCTGGTTGTAGCCATCATGGGGGCATTAATGCTGCATGGCTTTATCTCTCTGTTTTGGGATGTTTAAGCAGCTTAATTCCTCTAAAGATCACCGGATACGCAGTGTCATCAAAAAGTTAGCAGTGCCCTAGATTAAAAATATGAATATTTGGGTCACATTTTACCACATGATGGAAACAACTTAGAGCGTGAGCAGGTGCGTGTGTGCGTGTGTCCCAATACCCTAGTCCCTGCTGGGATAACCTCCATCCTCACTGCTCTCAACAGCTCAGCCTTGCCCATAACGAATAGATTTTAGCTACCCGTCTTCCTCTCTAGGCTCTGAGCATCCTGAGGGCAGGGCTCTCTGGTAGTCCTCCATCACTGAGCACATAATAAAAAAAACGCAACAGGTTATTGAGGGATGAATGAAGGCAACCCCATCCCAGACACCGCAGGATGCCACCATGAATGTTACCTTTTGAATGGTTTTAAAATCAAAGCCATAATAAAGTAACAGCAGAGTTCTTTCTTCTCTCTTTTTCCCCTGCCTCCATTTAGAAAAAAAATCACAGGAAATACAGAATTAGGACTGGAAACCATTCCGCGTCCATTCTCTCCCCACCTCCCGCAATCTCACCTTATACCAAGAGTATCTGGTATCTCCTTCAAGGAGGCCTCCAGAGACCCGGTAATATTATATATGGTTGGGCTCCTTGGAAATACAATGGAGTGAATGAAGGCAGAGTTTTCAGTTTCTAACTATAAATGTCTTGACATCTTTTCCTTTCAGACAAACGGCTGGAAACATAAGAACTATATTTTAATGTTTATTTGTTTCAAATACAATTTTTTTTTCAACAAATGAGAAGTTTTGAGCCTGGGAAAAAAATAGGTTTAAATCACCATCCTAGCAAGCAGTTTTTAAAATAGTACACACAAGTAATCATTTCAAAGCAGTTTAATGCACTCAGCCAACAGGCATTAACAGTCTTTTTGGAATAACCTAACACCTTAAGCTTATTTTCGAGTCTTGGTTCAGATGATTTTTAACCTTTCTTAAAAAAAAAAAAAACTAACTCACGGTACAGGGCACCTACTGAACTCTGTAATTTTAGTACATCCTGCATTTGCATTTTGAGGTTCTTTTATAAAGACCGGAAAAAACAAACCCCAGGCCTTCTCTTTCATGTGCAGGTTTTAAGACAATGGTGCCCGAGTGTGAGGAGGCGGAGGGGCGCTGCAGCTCCAGCCTGTGTGCAGAAAAGCAAGAAAAATCTTGCTGTGACTCAGCAAGGGAGGTGGGGGGGAAAGGGCGGGAGGCTCAGCGGAGAGCGTCAAGAACACGTTATTTACCTTGATTTGATTTTTAATGTGGGAGATTCAAAACAGAAGCACACCGTCCACCTAACGGGAATCAGACCCAGGGACCTGTCTTGTCGGGTCCAGAGCTGTCAGAAGAGGAAACAGGCTCAGGAAAGGGAAAGATTTATCTAAGGCTGCAGGCTCCAGGTTAGGAAGGAGAGAAGCTATGAGAAGAGTTCAGGAAACACCCTTGAAATGAACAAGTGTCTTTGGCCTTCAACATGACGTGAAGCACCAGGTAGGGAGGGGCAGAGCCACGCCCCGACACCACCCGGGCTGAGCAGCGTCCCTCCGGGTCTCACTGAGTGGCCAAGGTGTTCCTGTGATCTCTTGTCCTGCCCACCCTGCCACCAGAGAAACTGAGGTTCAGAGCCTCATGCAACCTGTCCTGGGTGGGGTAGGATTTCAAGCCTTACTGTCTTCTCTCCTCCCTTTCCGCACCCAGCCTCTTCACCTGACGCACTGCCACCTCGCTCCGGGGGTCTTGGTGCCAGGCTGGCTGCCAAGGGAGGGCATCTTCCCAGAAACCACAGCACATCACTTCCGGGTTCCCAATGCTGTGGAGGCAGGACGGAAAGCCTGGGTGGGTGATCCTGCAGACCCACCCTCTAAAAGGGCTGCTAACAGTTCTGCGGCCCACACCATGGCCTCCCTGGTGGACAAATAAAGTGTCCCTAGACAAGTTACGTAACCTTGGCTTACGGTAATTTTGCATCTTAAAAAAAATGCCATGAAAATCCTTCCTTTGCTTCAGACACACTAGGCTAAAAATAGCACAGTCAGCCAGTAAGTGTGTGTAATTTTTCCTTTGTGCATCTCCCCATCCACTGATTCCTTCCTCTCAGCAGACAAATATGCTCTGAGAAAGACCGCCAGTCCACCCTCCACAAAGTAACCAGAGGGATCCTACTCAAAGGCACCTCAAGTGGTTTCACTTGTCAGGCAAAAAAATACGCAAAACTTCATCAGTTCTCTTTGCCTGAGAGAAGCAGCCAGTGTTGATGGACTCCTTACTACTGCGGGCAAGGCCAGCTGGGCTACAGGCTGGTGGGCCTTACCTCACCAAATTCCCTAAAACAAAACCTATGAGCTGAGGGCTTCTCTTGTGTCTCTTTCCAGATGAGGAAACCAAGGCACTGAGAAATTAAATAATCATGCCAGGGCCCTGTTCACACCACGCTAACGCCCAACAGACAGCCTCTCAAGGATAGAGACCACAGCCCCACTGGACATAAAAAAGCCTTTGCAATCAACCCCCATGTCCTCTCCGGGTTTACCTCCAACCCCCCTCACCGATCTACCCCACACATGTATATACCCGCTCTGATGTGCACCCTGGTTCCTAAGCCCCAGCCATGCCAAGATCCTCACCGTGCTTCCTTAAACAAAGCGTCACCTTCCAAGATTCAGTTTCTTTGCCTGGGCCTTTCCTTCTGCCAAACACATCCTTTCCAGCCCCATTCTCAAATTGGCAAATTCCTGTTCATCCCTCAAGGTCCTCCTTCCCTGCAAATCCTTACTCTCCCGGAGCCCTTTCAAGTCAGGCATGTTGCCCTCTGCATCTCAAGGCCAGTAATACAATGAAGCATGATCGCGGCCATTCCCACTTAGAGGGTGGAGGCCCCGTGCTCATCACTGTACAGGAATAATCTCACTGATGCTCATAAAAATCCAAAGACATAGATTCTATCACCATCCCCACATTCCCCATGAGCACAGAGGGATAAATTAACTCACTGAAGGTCACATAAATAGTTTGGTGCAACCATTATGGAAAACAGTAGGAAGATTCCTCAAAAATCTAAAAATAGGCTTACCATATGATCCAGCAATCCTAGTCCTGGGCATATATCTGGGGGAAACTTTAATTCAAAAAGATACATGCACCCCAGTGTTCATAGCAGCACTGTTTACAATAGCCAAGACATGGAAACACCCTAAATGTCCATCAACAGATGACTGGATTAAAGTTGTGGTATATTTATATAATGAAATACTACTCAACCATAAAAAAGAATAAAATAATGTCATTTGCAGCAACATGAATGGACCTGGAAATCATCATTCTAAGTGAAGTAAGCCAGAAACAGAAAGAAAAATACTGTATGATATCACTCATATGTGGAATCTAAAAAAAGAAAAAAGAAGACACTAATGAACTCATCTACAAAACAGAAATAGACTCGCAGACATAGTAAACAATCTTATGGTTACCGAGGGGAAAGGGGGTAGGAAGGGATGAACTGGGAGTTTGAGATTTGCAGATATTAACTACTATATATAAAAACAGAAAAAAACAAATTTTTTCTGTATAGCACAGGGAACTATATTCAAATATTATAATAACTTTTAATGAAAAAGAAAATAAACATGAATATATATGTACATGTATGACTGGGACATTATGCTGTACACCACAGATTGACACATTGTAACTGACTGTACTTCAATTAAAAAAAAAGTCACACAAATAGTAGAGGAACAAGTCTGCAGAAATTAATCATTTCATGCTCACACTGCAGTAGGAAACAGTCTTATTGAATACCATGACTGCTCTGCCTACAGCGTGTGTGCGTGGATCTGTGGATCTGATCTATAAGATGCACATTACCCACATGAAAACAGTGATAACTTAGAATCTAGTCATAAAATGGCTGCCTCTGTGAAATGTGGCTTTTAAAAAAGACTGCTGTTGGCCGCCGAGAATGTCAATTGTCATGATGGATAAAACATGAATAAGATAGAACCTGACCTCAAGGATCTCTTCGATCTAGTGAAGAAAATGAGATAACATTGCATACAGCTCATGACATAGCCCACTTTTTACCAAATACCACTTTTCTCCTTGACTTGAAGATATGTCCTTCAAGTGGCCTCATATATTAACTGGCTGTGTCGCAACCTACTGGTTCTAGATCAACACTAACTCTTAACATTGATTGAATCTCCCTCTTTCCAGTAGGAATTGTGCAAAAATCTTTTGATTTACCAACATTTCACAAGGTTTTGGGCTGGCTGCCTCTTGAGTCCGAAATAATACAAGAGAAATAAAAACAGGGGGAGAAAGGATCTGCCCTCAAGTAGGAGGGAAAAAGCTTTCTTAAAAGGAGACAGTCCTGGGTGCATGATTTCTGACTGGTATTGAATGCTCATGGTAATCACAGTAGTCGCCATTGCTGACCCTTTATATCAGCAGCTCTCTGCCTCACTCGGGAAAAGACTGATTACTTAGAATGCTATTCCCTTGAGTTCAAATCATGATACAAAGGAGCCAGATAATTTTTTAAATACCTACATCACGCTAATTTGAAAAACTTAAACACTAGTGTAAATAATTCAGGCAACTCAAAATTATATTTTAAGGAGATTTAAGAATACAGTGAAATACTCCTCATTTTAGGTTAAAGAACCGGATTCAAAAGGGTTCACAGAATGTTCTTACGCACATAAAGGCACATGCATATGTCTGTGTGCATTAGATTGATATGCTAAAATGTTAACAGCAATTGTTTGCACAGTAGAACTAAAAATCATTTGCATTTACCTCTTTGTACATTGTTGCATTTTACAACTATTCTATTATTGATACTGCACCAAGTTTTTAAAATAAAAAAAAGGAGGCATATATTTTGAAACATACACAACTTTATTTTAAATAGATTGGCAAGGAAAACAGTCATAAATTCTAAAGCAATAAAGCTTAGTGATGTGTTTTTCAACATCAATAGCATGATGCTAAAGATCGATACCATTTTAGGGCAAACTGGAGAATTGGAGAAGGAGAAAGGGGTGTAAAACGGAAAAGTTTTTGTAGGGTTGAGGATGAATGAGTGATCGGGAAGAGCGATTTGGCCACGTCCGGGTCGTTACCCAGGCAACTAGTGTTGTGATTTAGAAAACCTGAGGCCCCTTCTGCATCTGCAGCATGTGGTCCAGGGGAGTGCCACTCGTGTCTGGTTTCTGCACTTTCAAAATCAAGAAGTTTAGGCCAGATGATCACTTCTGTTATTCCAGCCCTGAAATTCTGGGATTCAGCTAACTGGGGAGTCACAGACTCCATCAAATGTTCTGTATCAGAACCTTTCAAAGGCAGGTGAGATGCACCAACTACTTAATTTCAACTTCAAGGAAGAAATTTCAGCCAACTGCGGGGTAGTCACGGCTAACATTAAGGCATAAGAAGACATTTTTTGTGTGTATGGCCAAATGGTTAGCCTTGTTTATTAGTGCAACTTTTGCTTGCCCACACAGATTTTCAATTTCAAGATCAAATCCTCAGAAGTCCTAAGAAATGACTCATACTGGGAAGTAAAATTTAGCAAGCACTACCCTCTCAAAAAAATGTGTGTGTGTGTGTGTGTGTGTGTGTGTGTGTGTATGGAAACAATTTAATGTTTGGGCTATGCAAACTATTTCTCTAGAAAGGTTGATTAAAAATTATTGCTAATGTGGAACTCTAAATAAAAATCACAGGTGACCTTGTCAATGAAATGAAGTGTAGGAAGGTATGGGTAAGTTAAAAATTCAATATGAAAAATCAGGGAGGCTCTCCACTGAACCTGGTGGGACAGATCAGCACGTCGTAACGCCCAGCTGCATCCATAAGGACCGCAGAGGCAGGTAGCTTTATTACCCATCAACCTGCTCCCTCGGGCCAGAAAGATACCGCACGGTGCCGGCCAGCACATCACCGGTTCCACCCGTGCACTTGTTCAGTGTGTTAAGGAGAAAGCCACAAGGTGTCACAGTGGATCCGTTTGGCAGGGCTCTTATCAGTCCGGACACGTGGGGGTGCTTTATGCCTCCACCTGCTGCTGACACAGCTCCCTTGGAGAAGTCTGTGCCAAGCTGCATATTGAGAAGTGTGCTTCTTTAAGGAAAATGGCCAGTCAAGGCCAGCCGGTGCATTCTCCAGCCTGCCCCAGGCCCCTGTTTAGGTGGCCCTACAATGGCAATGGTGAAGGGGACCACGTCAACGTGCTGTTGTCTCCACTGAGTTTGGGGAGATCATGGACCAGAAGGAGTAGGAGTAATATGTCATCACTACTCTATGATGGTGGAACACCTTTTTATATACACAAAGGTTATTAAAAATAGGTTGCAAATGAAATAGAATAGAAATGGAAAGTGACAGCAGTTTGAGTGTTTTCTCCGTGGTAAGGCACAGTTACGAAAAGCACCATCACATATTATGAGAGCCCCAAACCCACAAGTGCTACAACATGTCACTGCAAGTTCCCTTCATTACACTGAAATATGTTATTGCAAGCCATGTAAGACATATATTTAAAAATACTTTCATGGTTACCAAAGGGCAGGGAGGGATAAATTAAGAGTATGGGCTTAACAGACACACACTACTATGTATAAAATAGATAAGCAACAAATGTTAATGTATAGCACAGGGAACTATATTCAATATCTTGTAATAACTTATAATGGAAAAGAATCTGAAAAAGAGTATATATATGTGTATATATATATATGTATATATGTATAATTGAATAAATTTGCTGTACATCTGAAACTACCACATTGTAAATCAACTATACTTCAATAAAAAATAAATACATACATAAAGACACTTTTAGGAAATCAAGCAAAGTTTTGCATGACTTACATGACAAATTGCAGAGAGGACAGAGAATAAGGGCATCACCACCATCACCATCATCACCATCATCATCACCACCATCATCATCATCATAGTTCCCATTTATTAAGCACTTACTATATACCAGACATTTTACATGCATTAGCCATTCACCTGCCAACCTAAAACTCAGGTTAAGAAAACAAATGTTTAGAAAAGTTAAGTGACTTCCCTAAGATGACACAGCAAGCAAGAGGCAGAGGCAAGGTTTGGGTCCACAACTGACTTATTATAAGTCATATTTCAGTTCAGATCATTCCAGGTATGCCACTCTTTTCACTCCCAAGTGAAAAACACTGGCAGAAAAAAACTACGTGTGTTTCATAACCAGAAGTTTCACACATACACAAACACAATCTGATTGGAGAGAGCATATCTCTCTCATTTGTCTCTCTGTCTCTTTTATACACATGCACACATCATACAATTTGCAAAAAAGCTATTATAAACCACAGCATTATATACTAATAAAAATTCCCTTATCTTCTATGTGTGCAAAATCACTTTAAAATAGCTAATTAATGGTCCTGAAAGCCCTTTCCCAAGACACAAAGTACTCTAGGAACTGCAAGGTATTATCATGATTCATGTCATAATTCAGGGCTCTGGGCCCTCAGGTAGATCCAAAGAGAGAGGTGGTGAGAATATCAAATGAGAAAAAAGCACTGGGACAAGTATAAATATTTTTAATCAGAAGTGAGGAGATTCCCAACAGATTCACACCACCCAGAGGGCGAAGTTCTCAGCTCAACACTTCCATCACAGAACAAATTCTCCTTTTCAACATCCTTTTTCCTGCAGGCCTGCTGAACATTCTCTCTGTGAACGCTCACGGGGCTGTTAGGCTCACATATCCTTTTCCAACTGTAACTGTAGGTTACTATTGGGACGATTCAAGGCAAATTCCAGTGTCAGTCTGGATTTGTGTTGGTACAGCTTAATTTCCTTTATTGAACAGATATATGTTGCTTATCAACTATATGCCATGGGGCCTTGGACAGAAAGCCGGGAACTCGACAACTGGGCCCTTGTCCTCACACGGCTCATATTCTATTGAGGACAGGGAGACACTTAAGAAATAAACTAGAAGCAAGAAAGTATCCACCCTCGATAATTCCTCTAAAGAAACTGATCAGGGCATGTGACAGAAAGTGAGTGGGGCTGGTGGGGGTGGGTGGTCACTTTAACTGAGGTGATCAAGGAAGGCCTTTCTGTGAAGGGGGCATGTGGTTGATCAGTAGACCTACTAAGTGCTGGGGCTCTTATCCTTCAAGGCCGTTATTTTCTTTGAGAAATTTAATCAATTACCTGCAAATAAAGCCAACACCATGCCAAAGTCTAACTCAAATGAGATCTCCCAGTACTCATATGGGTTATTCTGAAGAAATCCATACATCCATTCTATCACTGAAGACAAGAGTGTTGAGATACGAACAAGCTTGGTAAGTGAATGGGTCCAACGAAGTCCCTTGTGGCTGGAGTTTTTTGAACATGGGGTAAGCCTGGACCATCAGGAAGCAATAGATCAACAGAACCTTAAAGCCAGAGTAAGGAGCTTGGAATTTGTTCTACATGTGAGGGGAGGCTGGAGAGTGATACGATCTGATTTCTGCTTCAGAAATATCACCTTGGCTGCTTGTGGGAAAACAGATTATAAGGTGCAAAGAGGGAGCAGGAAGTACATTTAGGGGGAAAGAAAAGCTGGGGGCTTGTGATGTCCTCAGAACAGGACTGATTCCTCTTCTTTAGAGGGTTCCTCCTAATCTTTAATGCTAAGCCTTCTGTTTTTAATTGGAAGACTTGAATTTCAAATTTGGCTAGTTAAAAGTGGTATAAATGAGGGCAAAGTGCAGCTGTCAGGGTTGTCAACAGGGAGTGGGTGGTCTTGGCCAGCATGTTCGGGAGAGAACATGGAAGGAGGGAGTTAGAAGAGCCAGCTCCTGGGGACCATTGATCAGGTAGGACCCCACTGGTCATGTATGCCCAATATCCCTGTCAAAACTTGCCTGACCGATGTTCTGCTTACCTATGCCAAACTGATAAACACATTCTAACAGGGTATCGCTCCAGATCTTATTTTTCTTAGATGAATGTATTTTTGGTCTTGGTCTTTTTGGACTTGGTCTTCACCTCTCTGAGCCTCAGTTTCCTTATCTGTTAATGGAAAACCAGAACACATGCCTCTTGGACTTGGGAGTGGATCACATGAAAAGATCTATCTTATCTCTGAGAATTGGCAGGCATTTACCATAAAGACCATGGCTTCACAGGTAGCTAAAGTTGGCTGCAAAGATAGGAAGGAAATATCATCTTCCACAAGGAAATGCAGAAACACACAATATGGAGAGATTGGCTCTTAAGAGAGGATCAGACTAGAAGAATCAGAAGCCAAAACATGAGGGGAGGTCTTTTCCCTCCCTGTCTTTATTGTCTCTAAGATTCTTAATTGATTACCTGCAATGGAAGCTAATATCATACCAAATTCTAATTCTGCTTTACTCTCTTAATCTTACATTTGGAGGAGGCAGGTGGCACCACCAAAAATGGGATAGCTTTTATGCTCCCCCCATTACTGTTTAAAATAACTAAAACACCATCTTCCACAGAGCATGGCTGAGAAGAATCAAGCACTGAATGGAAATCTAAATATTTTTCAGTTAAAAAGTTAAACTCTTAGATAAGTATGCATAGTATTCCACAACAATTCCAGTGGCTCTTCAGATAAGGCCACTTCAGTGAATACTGGAAATATTCATCCTTCAATAGGGAGTGTGATTTCAGTTCTTTTCAAAAACTAGATATATTTTCATCTCTAACTCCATCCTTTGGAATTTCACGTGGTCCCTTTATAAATCAGTCAGGCATTTGAGAGGCAAATAATCCAACCAGTTTGGGTGGATGGGGTCAACTTTCCAGCCACTGCCAAAGTCAACGTACCCAAGGAAAAAGTGAATGTATTCACCTAATAAATTTGCACAGGTGAAACCAGACTCCTAGCTATATTTCTTATCTCAGAGACGTGCAACAGCAAAGCAGTCAACAGCATGACCTCTAAAACTACCATCTGTGTGACCTTAGACAATTTACTTAACCCTTTATTTCCTCATCAGTAAGACAGTAGATATTAGTGGTACCTATCTCAGGAGGTGATTATGAGGGTTACATGAGTTGACCTACAGAAAACACTTAGCACCCTACAGACAGTGAACACTGCATAGATGCTCATTGCTGTCATCATGACTACCTTTCAGAAAGGTGTACATCTTTCAATACACAAATGCACAGTGTAATAACCTAACATGGCACCACACTGTAAGAGATGGTTTGTATGTCTTTGTTACCAAATCGTAAGCTTCTAAACAGACCATATCTTCCATCGTCTCTGTATTTCCAGACTCTGATATTATCATTGCCCAAAGTACAGAAATTCTTGAAAGAATGGCTGAAGTTTGCCTCAAGTATTAATAGTTGCTTATGTTCAGATGCAAGCAGCCAGCATTTAAATATATACAAAAAAATCTAAGCTTCTAAGCTTAAGTTCATAGAAAGAAAGAAAGAAAGAAAAAAAGAAAGAAAGAAAGAAAGAAAGCGAGCAAGGAAGAGAAAGTAAGAAAGAAAAAGAGAGAAAGGAAGAGAGAGAGAAAGGAAGAAAAAGAAAAAAGAAAGGAAAAAAGAGTGGAAGAAAATATCTCGGTCAGAAAATGACAAAGGTCCATATAAATATCTACATCTTTACTGAACACGTTTTCAAAGCTCTGTTTTCTGCTACTTTCAAAAAGAGATTGTTTTCCCAGATCACTTATATTCCGAGACCCACCAATCAAATCCAAATAAGTAACTTTATGAATCTTGCTCTTGACAATCTTGGGGGTTGTTTTGTGTGTTCTTTGCTTGCTTAGAAAGGGGGTGTTCTGTGTTCCTCATGAAAATGAGTTAATGTGGACAAAAGTAATAAAAGGAGATTTATAGCCCTGTCTCCATACAATTTAAATTAATTTCTTTTCGAAATCCAAACAAAAAGCTAAATGCTTAAAAAATGCATACTGTTTAAATCCTATATCATAATTTACACACCAAAAGGGGAGAGGTTTAAATGTGCATTGATTTCAGGCTGATAAGAATCTGTGTTGAATGTGAGTTGAGAGTTTTTTTTTTTCCCCTTCTTGGCCTCTAACGAATTGTTAGTTTGCAGCAATTTTTAATTAAAAACAGTTCCCATAGTAAGAAAATGGGGAGGGGAAGACCTTAGGAAAATAAAATCAGTACAAGAGTCCTGCAGTGTGTTTTCTGAGGCCATGTAGAGATCTTGAAAAATAAGAGAGTTTGGAAGTTCTCATTTTTAAAACTTCACTTTTGGTTTCATTTAACATTTTCAAAATAGCTTTCCTTACCACTACTAATTCCCACCTCCCCCCATCCTCCCCCACCCACTTCGAGCAACTCGGAGAGTTCTGTGTTTAACACCGAAAATCATTCATATGCCTCAGAGTAACAGCACCATTTTTCTTTCTAAATTTCTAGGAAAAAAAAAAAATCCGAGTTCTCACCAAGCAGTTTTCATTTTTTTCCACCTATCCAAAATACCTAATCTCATTTTAACTAGACTCCATCTGAACATCAGAGATACTAAGCTATCCCATGAATAAACATGATGTTTCAACATGAAACCCTGTGACTGAAGTATATAAAAATGTAGCTGAAAGAGAAGACCAAGAGCCCTCCGCCCGCTCCCACCCGCTCCCACCCCCTCCCCGGGGAGTCGGAGAGTTGCGCTGAGGCGGGGTGAAAGCAGCAGATTTCAATTTCAAGGTCTTTAAATATTTTCAACGTTCATATTAAATCCAGTAAAACTAAAACCCGTAATTCTAATAAAATCCTCGTGTGCGTGGCTTCCAATTGTAATCACAGTTTTCTCTTTGGGAGTGGGATGTGTAATATTGATAAAAGGAAAACAAAACCCCGCAAAACAGAGGCAATACATCCTGGAACCCACACTTTCCTGGTACTTGTTATATTGTATTAAAATTAGCATACTGCCAACATGAAAAAAATTCTCTATACTTAAAAACATCTTCATTGGAGTGGAGACGTTTTTGAATAAGGAAACCAGGTATAGAAAAGTTATCTACAGTAACGGACATGTGTATGACTTGATAAACTTTCCTAAATTCTATAATAATCCAACATTATTGAAATCCTTTCACTAAAAATGAAGGTCACTGCGATGATCTCATATCTTACCTATACATATTTTTAATCTCATAGCACAGACCTCAGGAAATGAAAAAAAAATTACTGTTTTTGTTATTCTGGAAGCTTCTTGCAGAACAAATTCTGAAATCTTTAGAGCATATTTTTGTGTTCGTATCTGACTGTACTGTGTGGAGGGTTAAACTATATAATTGTGCAGTTGGCTTCTTCCAAAATACATTTGAAGCAGCAAGACCATTCACACAGTAAATGAATTTGGGCAGACATTGGGTCAATTCATAGCAGCATACACAACGCAAAATGTAGCCCTCTTCCTACTGCCTGGAATGACAGTGGCCAACAGTGACGCACAGCTCCAAGAGTTTCTCTTAATTTCAATTAAAAAGAGGGGGAGACACTCATACACTTCTTTGTGGAATTCCACTGAGATTCTGATGTTGCAAAGGAATATTATTTCCCTGAATAGCCAACAGCATTTAAAACAGATTTTTGTTGTTTCTGTTTCCTTTGTAATGCCGTCCGATTCCTTTAAAAGGAGATGAGGTCCTATAACCTCTTAGACACTTGCTTTCCTTTGCCACAAAGATTAGGGGTCTAAATTTCCTCGTGTTGAAATAAATGTAGAGAATGGGGGGACAGGAGTTTTAGGGGAATGGGAAGCAGATCCTCAAAGCAGCATCAGGAGGTACCAGGCCCACCAAAGGCATTAGAATAGGTTTCTCAGGAAAGGTGCCAATTTCAATGACAGAGTTGTCAAACTCCTCCTTCAGCCACTGACTCATGGATGGGCTAGTTCGCAAATGTTTACTGAGTACCTACTTTGTCCCAGGAACTGCTTGCTCCCAGCACCGGCATTAAACAGGACTGGCAGGGTCTCTCCTTTCAATATTTCCTGTACTATTAATTACCTTCTTACTTCAGTACCATTTGTGATTTTAAACTAAATACAGGGAGCAAAGAAATAACGTCTGCGCTCTTTAGAGTTCCCAACACTTTCTCATACTAAATAGAAAACCAAAGCCCGGACTTTTGTAGCATCTGAATTTTTAAATTTAATTTATTGCAGGGAATTTGCTGATGAGGAACCCAGATCCATGCCAACTAGTTAGTAAGTGACAGAAACAAGTTCAAAACAGGATTAACTCCCCATGCAGTGTTCTTTCAACTAAAACTACCCACCTTCTGAAGGGCTTTGGTTAGATTTAATAGGAAGAAAGCCATCAATACGCAGGGGAGAAGGTTATGGGGGTCAGCTATGGAAGGGGGCCGGGGAATCACCATGCTCGTTACGTCTTACTTTCCTTACCATAAAGATTTCCTACCATTTCTTTCCAGGCAAGGACAAGTCTATGTTCAAAAAGGAATGGAGAGTCAAGAGTATTACCCAGGCGTGTGTGTGTGTGTGTGTGTGATATTAGGAGTCGATGAAATAATACCGTGACATATAGGAGTAAGAACCAGAAGAGAGAGAGAAGAAAGAGGACCTCTCTTATCCAAAACAGTTGGATATGTTGGCTAAATTCTAAAAGTAATCACTTAACAATCTATTTGATTTTGTACGTAAATACTGATCATTCTTGCTGGGTACTGAACTTCATTCCACCCAGTCCCTCTCTAGGGCTCAGAACAACTGTGTCATAAATCATCATCATCATCACTGGTAAAGGCACAATATAACTTTTTCACCAAGCTATTTTTTTTCTGAGTATTTTTTCAATGACACACTTTGATCAAAATTTAATATTTAATGCTAATATTTATATATCTTATGAGCAATGATTGAGTTCTCTCCTTTATTTCATATGAAATGAAAACAAATTTATGGCCTTGGGTTTATGACATCATTTACTGCTTGGCAAAGAAAAAGGAAGTGTCAGGACAATTATTTGGATAATTATTAAAAAGATCTAATTAAGGGAAGAAATGTTCTGATTGGCCCAGAACATACCAGAAAACAGTTCTCGGCGCTTTTTGGTCAGTCAGAGAGGTTTAAAAGAACCTTTAAGATTTGTCATAGCAAGCTTTCTTCTCCAGTTTCTTGAGCTCTAAAGCAGTTCTTTTCCCTACTTAAAAGTAGTACCCCACAATCCAAAAGTTAGGAATTCCTGAGCTTACCTCTCACAAAAGATAATGTGCCATTTTTAAGAAACATACTATGATGGGGGACTTTCGAAGGTTTTCTTACAAATGTGAAACAAATGTGGGGACCTTACTGCATCCTGCTGATTTTTATGAGGACCAGGGTAGAGAAGTCTCCCAGAGAAGTGTCCCAGCCCAGAACTGACCGAGGGATTAATTTAGGGTCACAGGAGGACTCAGACCTCAGAGAAATCTGCCTGCTCTCCTAACCAGGAAGGATGGGAGAAAAACCTCCTTCTTCAACTCCTCAAAAAACTTTCTAAAATGTAAGATGGACACGGCTCATTTTTACATCCTGCTACTGTTCAAGAATTGATCCATAAAGACCCGCAGTCTCTTTTTTAAAACTAATCCTGTTTAAGACTTTTTTTTTTACCTCAAATCTGTGTGACAATTAATGTGTGCCTGAACTATAAGACACTTTCTCTCTTCCTAATTCTGAAAGCAGGCTACAACTACCAACAGTTTGTGCAAGAATGTAAGATGCCAGCACACAGTTGCAAAGAGCTGAATGGAATATACAAACTGTAACACACACAACAACACACAAATATCATTCCCTGCCAACAAGTCACCATCCTGAGCAAAACAGAGTTTACACTTGTGTAAAAACTACTGGCTTCTGGGGAGAGCCATGGCATCAGCAGGTATATTTAACATCTATGATGCATTAACATATGAAGATAATAGCAGTAATAAAGACAGCTCAGTTTTTTTTTTTAATCAGTCCTTGTCCAGCAGTTAGCCAATCAGAAAGCAGGTCACATTTTGTTAGCTATATTCAATACCTTAAACGTCATGAATTTCTCCATGGCTCTGTTGACAATTCAAGCAAACGTGTTTTATTCTATCCTTAACTGAGTCCCTTTCCAGAGCTGAGAGTCAATCTTCTAACTGAAATTTCATCAAAGCTATTCCCTCAAAGCTCTTTGCCACCAACCCTCCAGATACTTGTACTTTGCAGAGACTACAGAATTCCCAGTGATTTCTACTTCCTAAAGTGACTTTGGTGTACCTGTAACAAACTCCTTCTCAGAACACCTCAACACAAATCCCCAACTTACAGGCAATGGGACAGCCCAGCAGCAGGTCCTGCCAGCTGAGCCAGCACAGAGGAAAAGTCAACTGGCATTAAATATTTAAATTACAGGAGGCGGTCTGGAGTTTTGCATTTACAAAGTTCTGAAAGTCCTGTCTCTTCTCTGCTCCCAGAGTTGCAGGAGAGGAGGAGGTGAGGCTCCTCTCTCCCGCACAAGATCACAAATATGCAAAAACTCAAGATGACTTGAATCCTGGGCCAGCTCCCGTGGAAAGGAGAGCTCTGAGGAAGCTGAGACACTCCCGTCCTCGATGGGAGAAAGTCAAGAACCCCTCGCCCCAAGCAACTGGGTTCTGACTTTAACACGGAAATAGAGAAACATGCGTCCCTCCAGGGCTAGTTCTGAAAAGTCCGCGGGGTGACTCTTCTGTCCCCTTCACCTCAATTTTGATGACTTTGACAAGCAAATGCAGGTCAAAGCAGACTTCCTCTGGGATTTGTTTTTTAAAAAAAAATTATTTTGCTGGATGCAAAAGATCACCAAATCCCTTGGAATTATATCTCAAGAAATACTAACGGGACTGACTCAGAGCCTGCAAACGCCAGAGTTTTGAGAGAGCAGCATTTCTGGAGAGCCGGCAGGCGGATCAAGTGATGGGTTGTCTATTTCAAGATTCCAGCAGAAACTGTCCCCAGCTCCAAGAGTTGCTGTGCCTAGAAACCCAGCGTTCAAACTCGTGGATCCATTCTGGTGCTCATTTCCACGGACGTGGTAGTATTTGGTGGGACACTTCCCCCGGAATTCAGCCAGCCACCCAGGAAAAGCTCATGCACAGTTTGCAAAAAAAAAAAAAAAAAGCCACCAACACACACCCCAGGTTGAAGTACTTACCTCTGTGCGCGACTGCAGTCTCTTGTTCATCTCATAGATTCGGTACTCTGGTTGTACCATGTAGGGTGTATGTCTCCTATAAAATGGACCGAAAGGAGAAGAATAGAAGGGGTCATGTGGTGTGCTGGACATCTTGCCTGCTTGTCGAAAATCAAGCTAAACAGAGTATCAGGAACGTCCATGCAGAGCACATGGGCTGTGTTCTTCGCGGTACAAAGTAGACGCACGCACACGCTCACACACACGCGCGCACACACACACACACAGAGGCAGGCAGGCAGGCTGAACACACTGGCTGGGAACTGCTGTTGGAGCCCTCTATAGCTAGAGAGGAGAGGGAGAGCGAGCTGGAGGGAGGGAGGGAGGGAGGAGGGGGGAGTGGGAGGGAGGGAGAGCTCCGGAGAGGAGGGAGAGGGGGGAGCTTCAGAGAGGGCGGGAGGCTGGTAGGGAGGAAGGGAGGAAGGGAGGGAAGGAGGGAGGGAGGGAGGGAGGGAGAGAGGCGCTGGATAGCTTTAGGCACCAACGCTTGTTTTTAAAGAAGCAGTTTGTGGAGAGGTCACTTCCTGTCCACACTGTAGACTAGCTCAAAAATATAATTCTCCTCACAGTCTGACAGAGGTCTAAGGTTTGGTTTTCTTTCTTTCTTTTTTTTTTTTCCCTCTCCAGCCAGGACCCTTCACAACCTGATTGCTAAGCTTGTTAGCATATAGGTGGTTTAACTGCTGCCTGAGCCACTCACCCCTGACAGCCACACCGGTGTAATGGATCAGAAATGTGATGACTACAAAATACAGAGACACGGGGCATCATGTCCCTCCCCTCAAGCCTGTATCTGAGCTGGTGATTCCCTCTCTGCACTCCTCCCCCTCTACTTAAGGTTGTTCCAAGAGCTTGTTCTAGTCTTTGCATGTCAACCCCTCCTCACTCCCTGCCCTCTCCCAGTCACCCTTCTTCCCAGCCGCCTCCCTCCCAAAGCTCATTCAAGATGGTTTAAGAGGGCCTGGATTCAGGTCACTGAAGCATTTTCAGGTAAAAAACAATCATTTGCAATATGGAATGCCTAAGATACACCCATGATGCAATGACCTTCTTTCCCAAGTAGAGAAAAAAGCAAAAACAACTCCCAAAGCAGATCTCCAAGTGAGACAGGAAAAGCAAGAAAGAGAAAACTCTCGCAAAAATGACCATGGAAAATTCAGTTGAGTGGGAAATTGCAAATAATTGAATGGCTCCTCCCCAAATAACATGTCCAACTCTTATGGAGACATGGTCTTTATTTTCCAAGATTGGCCAAGAACAGGAATTTTTCCCCAAACATAGTATATGATAATTAGAAGAAACCCTGAACAGTCCATGGGAGGGGAAAGTTTGTCTATAGCAATTAAATGATCTACGTGACAATCAAATTTTGCTGGAACCAATGACAACCAGACATCTACCCCTTAAACAAAGCCCAGATGTAGAAAATGTAAATGTTTTGAGCTCATGTGTGTAGCTAGGTCACTGGTGTTAAGACAGCAAAGACCACCAAAAAGCATGATGCATGCAAGACTTGAATGTAAATGGATGCAAATGAGACATTTCTTCTTTTTTAATAAGCAGATTAATTAACTTTCTGCCCCAATCATGGCTTGGGGTATCTCCAAGTCACTAGCCAACAGGGGATAACGTATTGCTAATTCTGCAATTTACACTCTTAAGAATACTCAGGCATAGAGATGCCCTCGAATTGCTGTCTTGATCAGTCCTTTTCCATAACTGCATGAAATGTTTGCAGCCTACCCCAAACTTCCAGTGCAGCCCAGCGCACTGAGGTCTCTTGCCAGGATGAGATTAGAGGAGGCATTACACTAAGGCTGCTTGGAACTCTTTCCTTGAGAGGACCCCAAGGCCAGCCAGCATGCTTGGTTTCAGGTTTCATTACAAATCCAAAAGCTGGACCAAATTTGCTGCAAGGTTTGTCAAAACACACAACCTTCAAAAGACAGAATTTCAAACAAATTTGGCGTGATTTGTGTTTTGAAATGACGGCCACTGCAAAATCTAAACGTTCTTTGTGTTTAAATTCCCAAACTAAAGACGTTCCAGGAGTCTAGTGCCGGCCTGAGTTTGTGTTCACCTGGCCATTTCAGCGCAAGAATCAAAGTAATACTTAGCAGGGGGCATGCAGCTCCATATTGATCGAAACAGGAAAAGCTCAAAAATCCATTTAGGGAACCCCTTTCTGAATAAGGTTAAATTTGGCCCTCATTAATTCCTGTGGACTATTCCAAACTAGAATTGGAAATACTTCTTCCTGTTAATATCTAAAGATTCCAAATTGAGAAATATCTGAAACTGCTCACAGATCCACAGTTCTAAGTTTTTTTTTTTATTTATTGAAGTATAGTCGATTTATAATGTTGTGTCAGTTTCTGGTGTACAGCATAGTGTTTCAGTCATACATGTACATGCATATATTCCTTTGCATAAGAAATTTCTTCATTCCTTTTCTTCTAACTGTGATTCATCCTTATGATAATCAAAATGTTGATTATAGAAAAGGAACTGATCATGTCCCATGTTTTCTCTTTAGTGCCCTCCCTGTTACCAGTAGGAAACATCCAAGCTCATTAAGACCTGTTCTCTCTATTTCTTTCTATCTCTGTCTCTATCAAACACACACACATACACATTTGTTTATTTGCTATACTTGAGCTTCCTGAAGTTATCACCTCATTTCATGCATGCACACCTTTGTACTTCTGTCCCCTATTTACCTGCAAACTCCTACTCATCCTCCTAGCCAATTAAATTGCCCCCTCCACTGTGAAACTTTTTCCATTACCGATTCATTAATACATCGATTCCACAGATACTCCATTCATGGTGGATGTGGACACCATCTCTAACAGCAACCAGAGCACATTTCAATCCTGAACTTGAGCAAGTGACTTGATGTCTGTGTGCCTCAGTCACCTCAGTTTTAAACTGGGAGAATATGAGTAACAATGCTCAAGATGGCTGCAATGGATTAGATGAGAGAATGCACTAGACTGTATCAGAACCTACATATCTGAATGCTCAAAAAGTGCTATTATTATTACTAGGTACCTAACATATGCTTAGGCGCTAGGGAACATTGGGAGGCCAGGGTGAACATAGCAGACGGACTCTGCCTTCCTGCCCCTTGCAGTGGGGGTGAGGGTGAGGGAAGTTGCAGATAGCATAGAAGTAATAAGCCTTTTGGAACATAATTTCAAATTGTAGTGTGTGCTATGAAGAGAACAAATGAAGACATAGAAAACAATTTCCTCCTTTGGGTCAATATTCTTCTTATTGTATCTTCTGTATTCTTCTACTGGAGAATTTATATGTAAATATGATCATTACTATTGTTTATTAAGTCCTTACTAAGTGACAGGCTTGGTGCTGAGTGGCTTACACAAGTATTCTTTGTTAATCTCACAATAACCCCGTGTCACTGATGGAACTACTCTCCCCATTCCACAGATATGAGACTAGGACTTTAAGATGCTAAGAAATTTGTTCAAGGTCAAACAGCTAATTAATGATAGGAACAAGATTCACGGCAGTCTGCTTGGCTCTTAAGCATTTTGCTGTTTGATACTCAAGCCAGTCCTCATCTTTCGGGCATCTCTGTTCTTTGTCCCCAGTGGCCAGCGTGGTGCTGAGTCCACAGTAGGTACCCAAGCCATTTGCACATACTTAGATGGAAGAAAAGACAAGAGGATGAAGTGCTTCTTGTCACCTGCATTTTATGCTTTGTCTTGCTCAATTTCAGATGTCCATTGTCACCCTGACCCCACTTCTACCCATTCTCCCTGAAGCCCGCCAAACTACTCCCGTTCTTCTCATTGTCTAAAATCTGGCAGCCCGTACTCCCAAAGCTGTACTGTTAGATGTCTAATCCTTTGCGCCATCCGGTTACCTTGTTGGTTTTGCCACTTCCCTGCTTCTTGAGGAACCAGCTATGACTCATCTTATTCTGGCCCAGGGCTGAGCCTGAGAAGTGGAGGAAATGAAGTGCTCATTTTAAGCTTGCAAATCAGCTCCTTTGGGAAACCATAAGGAAATTCAATAAGCAAAGCTTGTGTACTGTAAAGGAGTGAACAAGCCTAACCCCAATGCAACAGTTCTGTTGCCCCAAAGGGCAAGCCATGCTAGTTTACATATAATTTTGCATGGTAAGTATTGAATAAGCCCCAAAGAAATCTCACAAACACTCAAAATGCCCTAAAACCTGGCCTGACCTTTAAGCTTGGGACCTCATCTTGCTATATTCACCCTAGATTCAACCCACAGTGTTTATTTTTCCTTTAATTTGAAATACTTGCCAACAGTTTACAAAAATAAAGAATTTCACATAAAATTTAGATATTCATCCTCTCTTGAAAAATCCTCAGCTCTGGCAACCCTCGGCCCCATCCCTGCCTGCGTGGCATTGTACAGTGAGACCTGTTAGTTCTTGTCCATCCACCAGGGTTTCCAGCACGCCATGGCCTTCACCAGCCAGTGTCTCTGATATTCCATTTACCCGCTGGGTCCATCTAGGTTTTAGTTAAGTCATTGTTGCTTTTCTTAATCTATCCAATTGCAGCATCTCCAATCCCTTCCACCAAGCTTTGTTTGCTTCAGATAACTAGTTTTCTTACCACTCTGCTTGCCCCTCTCTGCCCCTTCCTTGCCTATTTCTGTATCTTATATTTTTTCTTTTTGCCTCTTTATTCAATAAGCATTTAGCTAACATACGTGTGCAAGATACAGCTGAGATGAGGCAGGAGGATAAAGATAAACAAAGACATATAGGGCATGCTCTCTGTCTTCGTGATTGACAGATATGCAAAAATACGCTTACTTCATTCACAAGAATATATGGAGCCTTTACTGTGTCGTAAGCACTGTGCCAGGTGCTGGCGGTGTAGCCCCAGGAACTGAAATAATCCCCGCCTGCCAGGTCTTCACAGTACAGAGGCAATCTGGGATGAACTTTTAGAGGATGAGCTTTGACACTTCACTGATTTGGCTTGAATCCTGCATTTAGCTGTGTGACCCTGGGCACGTAACTCCTCCCTGCCTCAGTTTTCTAATCTATAAAATGGGGCTAATAGCAATCCTATGGTTTATCTGAGAATTAAATAAGTGAATGCACGGAAATTGACTAGAACGGTGCTTGGCATTTGGTAGGTGTTCATAGTTGTTACTGTTATTATTAGAAAAAGTAACAAGGCCTACGCAGTCTCAGAAATAAATGTAAGATGATGTTGCGAAGTGTGGAGGTCAGGCTAGGATGGAGAGTAGGCATTGCTAGTAGAGCTAGGGCAGAAAAAATCTCAGGCATAACATGGAAAGCATCTTCAAACTTTTAAATGAAATGCTGATTTACAAAGGGCCTTCCAGGAACTAGTTAAATCAAGGAAGGCTTCACAGAGGCGTTGACTGCTGTGTAATCCTCAAAGGATCTGTCAGAGAGACAAAGATGAGACTCTGAGGAAGGTCTTGCCAAGCAGAGGGGACACTACAGAAATGAACACACTTGATGTCAAGCAAAGTCAAGAACCTTTGCAAAAGGAGAAGCAGTAAAACCATGTTGAAGCCCAACTCTCCAATGCCTTAGGTACCATTTTAAGGAATTTGTAGTTTATTGCATGGGCCCTGGGGAGCCCAGTAAATGACAAGGTAAGTGCTTTGTTTGAGCAAGAGGACTTGCAGATGCAAGGAGGGTGGATTGGACCCGGACAGACCCAAGAACTGAACAATGCTTTGGGAAGTTGAATTCAGTCCAAGGAGTCCCTAGCATTCAATTGCTCAGTAACTTCTCTCTGAAACACACAGAATAAGACTCAGAACAGAGGCTGGAAAAGTTCTCTTGTTGCTCATGGCTATCACCTGGAATTAAAGTGATCGATGACTTTGTGGATTCCCTAAAGGCCATCTTCTCATCAGTACTAGTGGTCGTGGTTCTGGCATTTAAATTTTACAAACGGAGTTAGTTCGCGGCTGAGGAAGGCACTGCTGCCTGTCCAGAGAGTGTGGCAGCCCGTCTACCCCTGCGATTTTAGAGGCATCTCGGATTTCATTGCTTGTGGTGTTTACTGTCATTCTCTAATGTCCTCTTAACTATACCAAATCTAATAATTAATTGTAATGACTGAGAAGGCCACAGCCACCAACAAGACCTCATTTCTTGAGTATCAAAAGCAAAATCCAGCCCCACAACATGGACCATCCAATATTCACTTAATCATTCCACAAGTGTTCATGGAGCGCCCTCCATGCACAGGACCCTCCTCCCTCAGACTCTGAGTGAACTGGCTCCCTTCTACCCACTCCAACCACATCTGCACCTCTTTCCTCCCAGGACACTCCTCCCGCTTCATTCCCCGGACACATCAGACTCTTCCCTCTAGATTCCAGAACCCTCCTCGATTTGCCCCTGGCCTGGCTAGCTCCTCCTGAACCTTCAGTCTCAGCTCACGATGGTACGTACCTCTTCAGAGCGGCCATCCATAACTACACGTCTAAATACCCTACCCAGGCTCCATCACTTTCTGTCGCTGAGTTCTGTTTGGTAGGTCTCTGGTCATTATTTGTAATCGTATCTGTATCTGTCACTTACTCGTGTATTGCTTGGATGCATTCTGAGATTTGTAAATTCCATGAGTGCTGGTGATGCATTGGTTTTATCCACCCGCGTACACTCAGAATTTAACATGCTGCCTGGCACATGTGGGTGCTCGGCATACTTCTGCAAAATAAATGGATAAAAACTTAACAGAATAAATTCCAGGCGCTCTCCTAGCAATTTACACCCCCCAATTCTAGATCAGTCTATCCATAATATATAGATAAAAAGCTATTAGATAGGGCTGTGTAAAAGCTATTATTCAGTCATTTCTTTACTCACTCTTAAAGTATTTATTGGGTACTTATGACGAGTCAGGCACTAGGCTAGGTCCTGCCCAAACAAAAATGGGCAAATTTGATAACTCGAGAAAGTCCATTTCCAGGAGCCATTACCCGGTAAGGCCCTTTGTCATCATGGATTGTTCAATATCCAAAAGCTGTCAGAGCTGCTGTTCAGACTTCTGTAAGCCACCTCTGACTCATGCCAGACCGTGTGGCCAAGTATCAGAGACACTGCACTCTGGATTCAGTTTTGTTGCTTCCTCACTGTGTGAACTAGATTTCACACAATTATCGAAGCACTGAAGTTAGCTTTAGTGCCTTCATGTGTAAAGTGGAAATAAGAGTGTTATGGGAATTTAGGAAGAATATTTCCTACTTAATAACTAACCTTTATGCAGCTGTTACGAAGCATCAGGCCTGGTTCCACGTACTTTATAAATATTAACTCATTTAATCCTTGCAACAATCCCATAAGATACAGGCTAGTATTACTCCTATTTTATTGATGAGGAATCACAGGCACAGAGAGGCAGAGTAACCTGTCCAGGGTTACCCAGGTGATTGGTGGGGTGGGAGCTGAACCCAGGTTTTGGGGTCTTCTCTGTTGATACTCTCAACCAGTATCATTGACAGCCTTTGTCCATCTGCACACTAGGTTGTGAGCTGCTTGAAAACAGAGAATAAACCTTTTCCAGAATATGGTGGCATAGACATGTAACACACTTCATCATGAAAAAAGAAAAACATAAATGTGAAGATGAATACAATGTATCATTTGGGACCCTTTTTTGCAAGTGAAAAAAAAAATTCCAAATGTCAGAATCAAAAAAGAAAAGAAGTGGATATATTGGATATATTGGTTTATGTCATTGGAAACATCAGGAGTATCTCAATTCAGGTACAGTAGGATCCAGGGGCCCAAATTACATCATCAGGACCTGGACCCTGTCGCAGCTTCTTGTAGGCTTGCCTCATTCACAGACAGGCTTGTCCATGGGTGACCACAGTCAGAAGCTGGGCCTATATCTGCCCAGCTTATTCCAGCAGCAAGAGAGATTTCCTCTGCAGAAGTTCCAAAAAAGAAAAATGCTGGCATTGAATCTCATTGCCTGGTTTGGACATAAATGTCCACATCCAAACCAATCAATATGGCCAACAGGGTAGCCAGTATTGGGTCACAGGCCCACTTGAAATATCAGGGTCCTATTACCAGGTGGGTGTGGTGGCTTGAACTAGGTCCCCCCAAAATATATGTTCAAGTCCTAACTCTGAGTAGCAGTGAATGTGACCTTATTTGTAGATAGGTGGATGTAGTCAAGTTAAAATGAGGTCTTACTGAATTAGAGTGAGCCTAAATCCAATGCCTGGTGTACTTCGAAGGAGAGACACACACATATACACGCATACACACACACACACACAGAAACCAAAGTGGTGCTGTTATACACCAGGAACACTGAGGATGCAGAAACCGCCAGAAGCTGGAAAGAGCCAAGAAATGATTCTTTGCTGAAGCCTTCAGAGGGAGCATGGCTCTGCTGATACCTTGATCTCAGACTTGGAGCTTCTAGAACTGCAGGAAAACACATTTCTGTAGTTTAAACAACCCAGTTTGTGGCACTTGGTTACAGCAGCCCTCAGGACCTAACAGAGAAGGGCGGCCAGCCCCCCACATCCAACCACAAAGAGGCTAGCTTAGCTAAACACGATGAATTGGGAGGGGAGGAAGGAGATCCTGCATGGGTCTTCTTGTTTTAATAAGGGTCGTAATAACCACAATAGCATCATTTACCAATTGCCTAATAACTGCCATGCAATGTAGAGCCGGGCACTTTACATAACATGATAGCTGTCACACCACCTGCTGAGGGAGGTACCTTTATCTCCAGGCATGAAGGAAGCACCGTACACAGAATATGGTCCTCCTCCTTAAATAATGGACAAGATCCATCCACCCACCATTTAAGAAGGCAGGTTTTATGTTTTACTTGACACCCTCCTCCCAAGTCTCACATACATACACACACATACACACACACACATACACACACACACACGCACGCACTCCATGCCACACCTCTTAACTGCGCTTGCACAAATAAATTGGGTGGTGAATATTTCACAAATGCACTAATGAGTCTGCACTAGTGAAATCTCTGTTACACAAACTCTTTTCTAACACACTAAGAATTGCTATCCATGATCTCAAGTTTGTCCTCTGTTTTCCCAGACCTTGCTTTTAGTGCTGCCTCCCTGCCCCCCACTGCATGCCCCATCCCTGCCCCAGTCCTCCAGAACTCCCTTTACTCCTCCAGGTCTCAGCCACGGACCCCCTGCCTCCCTTTCCCTCTCTCGGGCTTCAGAGAGGGACTTGCAGGTTGGCTGCCGACACCAGGACTCTGACAGACACCCTGAAGTCTGAAGGAAAGACAGCTGCCCCGTCCCCTAAAGCCTGCCAAGGACAAACTTCTACCTGCAAACTTGGACCTAGAGAATCATTCTCGAACAAAGGCACCCCTGATGGCTGAATTTGCTCGGAATTGACTTCTGAGTTCCTCTATTATTGGGACTGACATCTGAAGCGTAAGTGTGCTTTTCTTTCACAAAGGCCCTACCCTAATCCAAGATCAAACAATTTATTTTGGAAAATAACTGTACATAATGGTACATTTTCGAGAACCGGCCAGATCTCCCCCTGTCATTTGCCATCGCCTTTGAAGTAGTTAATAGCTGAGGTAGCTCGGGGAGGCTACCCTGCTCCTGAAAATGGCACTTAGTGTCTCTTCTGCTTGCCAGGGACTTACCATTTACCTCTGCTTTTATCAGCCCACTTCTTGCTTTTATCTGCTTTGTTTCCCAAGTGAATGGTCATTACCTAGTTCCCCACACATCGTTTCTAAGGGCCATGGAGGATTTCCTTACATGAATGGTCCTTAAATGATCTCACTGGCCCCCTAGAGTTGCTATTAGCATTATTTCTCATTTTTCTCTAATGCAACAATCTTTCCGTGAATATTCTCCTCCCCTCCCCAGCTTTACTGAAGAGTAATTGACCAAGAAAACTCGTACCTCTCGAAGGTGTACAATGTGAGGACTTGATATGTATATACCTTGTGAAAAGACTCCCACATCAAGTTAATTAACACATTTATCACTGTTTTGTGGGTGTGGTGATCTCAGAGGTTCTTCTACACCCACACTTATTTACAACAAAATTCTAAAAATAAAATCGTTTTAAGGCAAAGGACGTATACTGTATAAACCTTTAGTTGCATGTTACTAAATTGCTGCATAAATGAGTTAGGTGGAGGCAGTCCCACCAGCAGTTTCTACTTCGTAGTTTTTATGTTGGTAAACATGATATATCCTTGTGAAGGAAATTCACAGAGTACTTCAAAGTATGAAGAAAAATGTGAAACGCACTTGATTTTCTCCATTGTGTACACTCTGCAGAAGGACCCAGCAGGTCGTGCCCATGTCAGCCCCCTAGCTGCCATGCCCCAACTGGATGCTGGTAGAGGACCATCCACTGCCTGAATGTACAGGAGGATGGCTGACAAATCCCTGACTCTCTTCTAATTTTTCACATTTATGAAAAAACAGAACAATGGTTATCCAGCAAGCATCCTTCAGGTCTGGATGTAAATATCATTCCCTGAGAGGACCTTCCTCAACTTCCCAGTCTTCATTTCAACTTTTTCCTTGACTCGTTAACTGGACTAAGAGGCCCTGAGCCCTCTGTACAGAAACTACCACCCACATGGTATCTCGTACTTAGCACTTAATGACAAATTAGGTCCATATGCAATGATTGATGCCTGATGACTGACTGATATGTAGTAAATTTTTCAAAACATGCAACATGTTGTGAGATGTGTTATCAGTTGCAGCCTAATTTCAAAATGAGTCAAAATTTTATATCCACAATGACCTGAATGCTCAGCTCAACTGAACAAATATTTTTTTAGCATCACAGTTCATTAAGTACTAGTCAAGCGTTAGGGATCAGGGTGGTTAACTTCATGTGTCTACTCAGCTGGGCCAGGGAGTGCCCAGATATTTGGTTAAACATTATTCTGGGTGTGTCTGTAAGGCTATTTCTGGATGAGATGAACATTTGAATTGGTAGAGTGAGAAAAGCAGATTGCCCTCCTCAATGTAGGTGGGCCTCATCTAATCAGTTGAAAGCCTGACATCAATAAGTTCAGCCTGATCTAACTTTCTGATCTTTCCATTATTATCCAACATCCTTACTATCCATACCCATTCATATCCCACAGGTAAGTTAAAAGACTCAAGTAGTTCTTTTGCAGTTTAATGCACCTCCTCATGGGTCACACTTTGTGCCTCACCCTTAGGGGCCTGCTGGGCCTTGAGTCTAGATCCAGGGCTAGAAACAGAGAGTGGTGGGTGGGGTGATAGGGGCTCACTAAGCAGAGATTCTACACTTAGCGCTGCAGCTCAGGGAATTAGTTAGGAAGGACTCCAAGAGTTTGGTTGGTTGGCTGCAACATGAGCATGAAAATTAGAAATGCTGGACCTTTCTTGGTGTAATGTAGCTGAAGGGATTCAAAGGCTTAGGGAGATAAGCAGTGGATTTGTCATTTCAAGCCTTACTCATTCACATGGGGAGGGTCCAAGAGAGACATTTTTCACAATTACTGTGAGAAGTAAATTTGTAAGGGGGCCCTACCACCTTGAAGAGCTCTGTGATCACTCTTCTCTGTAGGCCAAGATCTCACAGTGGGAACTGTGGTCGCTGAGTTGGGAAACCTAAATACAGTGGGAGTAACTGGACCCCAGTTAGGGGCCAAACAGAAGCAGTCAAATGCCAAAGGCAAGGTGGGTCTCAGTACCACAATGGCAGAGGAGTCAAAGCAGCAATCAGAATATAGTTTAACTTACATAGACCTATGGCATTGGCATTCCTGGAAGCGAAATAGAAAGGAAACCTACTAAATTCGTACTTGACCTGAATAAACAGAAGAGTTCTAAGTTAAATGAACAAAAGTCTAACTTGAATCATAAAAACAGAGTGTCATGGCCCCTTTATCAGTTCCCAGACTTGAGCAGTTTACAAACTCAGACCCCTTGAATGAAGAGGAGGCTGGGTCTCTTTAAGGAAGGATCCCACCACTCTGCTAAAATTGATATTGTTGATCTTTCTCCCAGTCTTCCCCCAAAAGATCTTTTCTTTTTGTGGTGACTCTGCACTGAGGAACAGGAAATAATCAGAGCTTTCAGGGATTACTGATTTCAGGGAACTCAAAACATCACTTGGGTTCACCTGTTGAGTAGAGTCTTATTGCAGTCAAATGACCAATGAAATTTTCGCTCAGGTCCATCTCATAGTGGAGCCAGTGGGTCGCTGGACCCATACTGTGGTTATTTCCTCAGTTCTGGAATGCATAATTGGAATAGACTTAGGTACCAGCAAAATTCCCACATTATTTCTATGACCTGTGAACAGAGGGCTATTATGATGGGAAAGACCAAGTGGAAGTCACTGAAATAGTCTTTACCTAAGAAAATAGTAAAAACAAAGGAAATACTGGGTTCTTGGAGGGATGGCAGAGATTAGTGCCACCCTCAAGGTCTAGAAAGATGCAGGGATGGTGATCCCCACCACATTACCATTTGACTTGCTTATTGGCCTGCGCAGAAGACAGATGGATCTTGGAGGACAGTAGTGGGTTATTGTCAAGTTAATCGGGTGGTGACTCCAATTGCAGCCACTGTACCAGCTATAGTTTCATCGCTTGAGCAAATGAACACATCCCCTGGTACCTGGTTTGCACTATTGATCTGGCAAATGCTTTTTTCTCTGTACCAGTCAACAAAGACCACGAGAACCAGTTTGCTTCCAGCTGGCAAGGTCAGCAATTCACCTTCACTGTCCTAACTTAGGAGATATCAACTCTCCAACCCTGTGTCGTAATTCAGTTCACAGGGCGATCCATCATCTTTCCCTACTCTGAGGTATTACACTGGTCCATTACACTGGTGACATTATGATGATTGATTCCAGTGAACAAGGTGTAGCAACTACTCTAGACTTATTGTTAAGATATCTGCATGTAAGATGATGAGATATAAACACAACATACATTTAGGGGTCTTCTATCTCAGTGAGATTTCTAGGAGATCCCTTCTGAAGAGAAGACTAAATTGTTGCATCTGCTATGATCAAAAAGAGACAGTGCCTGGTGGGGTCTTGAATTTTAGAGGCAACATATTCCTCATTTGGGGTGTGTTATTCTGGTCCATGTACCAAGGGACTCAAAAAGCTGCTAGTCCTGAGTGAGACTGAGAACAAAAGAAGGCTCTACAATGGATCCAACAAGCTGCTCTGCCCCTTGGACCATATGATTCAGCAGATCCAATGGTGCTGGAAGCATCAGTTCCAGAGAGTGATGTTTGGAGTCTTTGATGAGCTCTACAGGGGAACCGCAGCACGAGACCTTACGATTAGGGAGCAAAATTCTGCCATTCTCAGTGGGTAACGACTCTCCTGAGGAACAGCTCTTGGCCTGCTCCTGGGCCACAGCAGGGACTGAATCATGGCCACCTAGTTACCATGTGATCAGGGCTGCCAATTGTCAACTGGATGTTAATCTAACTCACCAAGCCATGAAGCTGGGCGTGCACAGCAGCGCTCCATCATCAAATGAAAGTTGAAAATTGCATAAGTAAGACTCAAGCCTGAGAGAATGGCACGCACAAAGCCATAGAAGAAAAAAAATCAGCATTTTGCAGTTAGAAACTCCACATGCCTGAAGAATTATCAAAGCAAAAAAAACACAAAAAATCCAACCAAACAACAACAACAAAAAACAAAAAACAAATCAAAACAAAACAAAAAACCCAGAGGAGGCAGAGGAGACAAGATTATTCACATATAGTTGCTGGCATGAAATAATAGAAATGGTATGAAAATAATATTTTACATTCTATGCAATTTTTTGGTCCGATTGATTGAAAAAAAAACCACATCTCGGCTGCCTTTGTTGGTGATAGATGAGTCAGTTCAATGGTCTGGGCTGTAGGTGAATGCCCGCGATGGTTAGAGTGGAGCAGTACATATTGAGAGGGACACAAAATGAATGCCGTCAAGGAGCTTTCAAGAGTCTGTGAGCCTGTAACGGGAATCACAGTGCGAATTGCTAAATGAGGGCGTTGGGAGTACAGAGTAACTCCGTCTCATCCCTGGACGTCTTCGCGTGCAGTGAGCATGACTGTCTGGGTCACGTCCTGCTGGGGCTGTCGTACCACACTCCTAGCGACTCATTTCTTCTACTGAAATGCCAGGTGCCTTTCCCTGAGAGCTGCACCAGCACTAGTCAAGACTTGCAAACAAGGAATCCAGTGAGAGATCAGCTGAAAATGTAGACAGAAATCTCAAAGACAGATCTTGCATTCTATTATATTTAATTAAGGCTGAAGGATCAATCTTTTTTTTTAAGTTGTGTAGTAGTTTTTCAATTATAATTATAATAATGATTATTATAAAACTTTTTTAAAGGTTATATATTCTTTTCTGTGTTACACTGTTTATTATTTTTATTTTTTTAATGGGGGGAGGTAATTAGGTTTATTTATTTAATAGCGGTACCAGGAATTGAACCCAGGACCTCATGCATGCTAGACAGGGGCTTTACCGCAGAGCTATATCCTCCCCTTCTATTACACTGTTGTTTTTTTCAAATTGAAGTATAGTTGATTTACAATGGTGTGGTAGTTTCAGGGGTACAATATAGTGATTCAGTTATATATTATGTATACATATATATACTTTTCCAGATTCTTTTCCATTGCAGGGCGTTACAAGATATTGAATATTGTTCCCTGTGCTATACAGTAAATCTTTGATGTTTATCTATTTTAAATATCAAGAAAATTAAAAGATAATAAAGAGGAAATTGAAAACCAGTAATTCTATCACCCAGAGATACAATCATTAGTATTTTGACATATTTTTCCCTAAGGATTGTTTATGCATACAATATATATACAATTTTATATCTTTTCACTTTTTGTATGTGTGATCATTTTCTTATATCATTAATCTTAAAACAACTTTATTTTTTACATTTGTTTTATTTTTTTTTAATTTATTGAAATATAGTCAGTTACAGTGTGTCAGTTTCTGATGTACAGCATCATGTTTCAGTCATACATATACATACATATATCAGTTTTCATATTCTTTTTCATTATAGGCTACTACGAGATACTGAATATAGTTCCAAAACATAATTTTAAATAACTATAATACTCTAGTTTATGGGATATCATTGTTGATTGAAACATTTCCTTATTATTGGATTTTTTAGGAAGTTTCTAATTTTTTGCTCTTTTTGAATAATACTGAGATGAATATTCATTGTAAATCTTTCGCCTTATTTCTTATTGTTTCCCTTAGGCCAGGTCCTCTGTGATGCAGGCACAAGACAGGATTAGAAATGCAGGAGATTTATTAGGGGAAGTGCCTGAGGGAACACGAGGGAGCTGGGGGAGGCTGGGAAGAGCTGCGCCATCAAGATGCAGGTGTAACCCCTGCAGGGGAGCGAGGAAGGGAGGAAGGTTGAGTGGAAGAGTCTTCGTCTGTAGTGCAGTTCCAAGAAAATTCCAGAAGTTCATGGTGCTTTCTCAAGCCAAAGTTGCCCGTCAGGAGGAGTCCTGCATCTCTTTGCGTGAATATTCTGCCTCAATATCTCTGCTGCATCAGCCATTGGCTGGAGCAGCTCAGGGCAGGGGTGGCCTCAGCTGGGCAGCAGTGGTGGATTTCAGAGGGTGGCAGCTGGGGCTGTCAATCACTTCTGCTCCCGGGGGTCATAGACCTGAGAGGAGCATTTTCATAACCACCATGGGGGACAGTCCCACGACTGGGATTCCACTTTCTAAAGGCAGACCCAACTTTAAGCCTTTTGCATAGTATTAAAGATTCCTTTCCTAGTTGATAAAAATTCTGACAATTATGATCACAAAAAAAATGTTAATAAAAAAGATCTCTACGGTCACTCTAATTTTAGGACCATTTTTTCCTTCTCAGAGACTCCCTTGACGGCTGGGTTCTTGGTGCCTCTTAGCAAAATCGTTGCCTGCATCTTCTGCTGTTCTAGGTCTTCCATTTAATAATCTCTTCCATACTCCACCGCCAGAATGATTTTACTAAGGCTCAGTTCTGACTCGCCACATCTCTGCTCAGAAGTATTCCAGGGGTGAAAGAAATGCAAACTCAATATGGAATTTTCACAATCTAGTGCTAACACAGATTCCTCAAAATATTGCTAATTATTGGATTTGACTGTATTGGTTTCCTAGGGATGTGTAGCGTGTGGATGTGTGTGTGTGTGTCTATGTATATATACACACATATATATGAGTTATGTATATTTATTAGTTAAGATATATAATAATTAATTACGTATATGAATTATTTATATATGTATGTTTTATATTGTGATATTTTGATATTAAGAAACCTTTCTGGCTGGAGAAAGACTGCCCCTCCCTGGGCTAACCAGTTTTTACAGATAGCAAAGGACTCAGCCTGGAGCACGACTTTGATATGGAAACTACCCAGCGCAGAGCCCTGCCTCCTCGCTCTGGCCAGTACAACCCAGGAAGCAGTATTCCTCTGCCTGAACCACCTCAGGGCCGGGTTGGGTACCAGGCAACTGGAGATCATCCCTACAGCTCAGAGCCCCCCAAGAATTACTCGAATCGGCCAGTCCTACACTACTTCCTCTGCCCTGCCTTGTCTTTCCCTCAATAATCCCCAAAAAGGCTCTGACCTAAGCTCTAAGCTCTCACCCCTCCTGTCTTCGGCCTCTGGACCACCTTGGTGTCTTTCCGTGGCGTGCCCCGCCTCCTGGCTCTAGGATCTGGGAGTTTACAATGAACTTTGCTTCCTGAGTCTATCCTCTGCCTCCTCTTGTGGCCCCACCTGACTGCTTGTCTCATAAAAGAATAGAAAACAGGCTGTCATAACAAAGTGCCACAACTAGGTGGGTGAAAACAACAGACATTGATTTTCTCACAGTTCTGGAGACTAGAAGTCTAAAATCGAGCTGTCGGTGGGGCTGGCTCCTTCTGAGGGCTCTGAGGGAGACTCTGTTCCCTGCCTTTCTCTAGTCCCTGGTGGCCCCAGGTGTCCCTGGCTTACAGATGCCTCATTCCTATCTGTGTCTTCTCACGACCAGCTTCCTCTGTGCCGCTGGCTCCTTGTTACAAGGACGTGGTCACATTGGATTAGGGGCCTCCCCTTACTCCAGTAAAACCTCATCTTAATTCAGCTAATTACATCTGCAATAATATATTTCCAAGTTCACACTCTGAGGTACTGGGGTTCAGGACTTCAGTCTGGGGGGCATGGGCGGGAGGGATGACACAGTTCAACATAGCAAGATAAGAAAGACAATCATGTCGGCTTTAAGTAAAGCTAAATGTATTCCATTTAAAGTATTGCACCTTCTTCCAAGATTACATCTTTCTATCCTTTTAGTATGGAACAGCATTCTTCGTTTTAGTAAATGAGAGGGAGAGTAGATGATACAGGCTTTTTTGTTTTTTGTGTTTTTGGTTTTTTTTAAGGAAAAAAAGAAAAGCTGGCAACTCTTGGAAACATTTTTGAAATTCTACTTATTCAAAAATAATGAACTCCAAAGTCTTTTGCTTGTATGTCCTTATTAGGAAAACAAATTGAGTAGGTGCCTACAAAAATTATTTTATGAGTTTAATTTATACTTGAACAGTAACCATTCCCAAAATAGGAGTTTGAAAGAATTAACGATAAACCAAATAATATTATTTTATTTATTTCTTAATAGCTTTGGAGAAATCTTTCTAAAATTATTATAGATAAATGTTTAGTATTAATAAGGAGTTTGATCATTCTTTACTATTTTAGTGAATCCCTGTTTAACAGAGATACAGGACTTGGAAACCAGGTTCTAGGTTCAATTTATTTCAACATTTGATTATCATAGTTGTCAAGACTGAAAAATTACTTTGGGAAAGCCCACATCAGCAATATGAACTTGGGAAGATGTTTATGGTTACTGATAATAGATATACAAATTCATATTTTAAATAGCATTCTTGATAACATCAAATTTGGAGTTGGTCAAGTGAGTAGTTTTATTATTTTAAAACCCCATATATTTATCTTGATTTATCCAATGGATGCAACAGTGTAAATCCAATTAAATGTTACCAAACTTAAGCTTCTTTCCTACTTGGGGGTAAAATTAGAAAGTCACCACTAGGCAGAGACTACAGCAAATATGTTGTAGGAAAGGGCCAGTGGTAGAAGGTATATTTAGTGGCAAATATAGAATCAAAACAGGCTATACACATAGTTTCAAATTCTCTCTCCATCATAAACTTTTTAATTACTGAAGAAAAAATGTTAAGTTTATAGTGGACCTGGCAGGTGCCATCTTAGCCAGGTGATCAAAGTTACCATTGACAGTAATTAGGACAGCAGCATCATGGGCCAGCTGCTACGATGCACTGGGGGAGGGCTCATCACTTCTGCCAAGTTCTTGCCAAAAAACATATGATCTCAGTCAAACTTTGAGAAAACATCAGACAAACTCAAGCGGAGGGGCATTCTACAAAGTAAGTGACCACTAAGTCTTCAAAGAAGAACAACAAAGCCTGGGGAACATTACAGATTGGAGGAGACTCAGGAAACATAACTAAATTAACGTGGCATCCTAAGTTGGATCCAGAACCAGAAAAATATATACATTAGTGGGGAAACTGGCAAAATTTGAATTAGACCCATAGATTAGACGATGGTATTATATCAGTGTTAATTTCCTGGTTTAGATCCCTGCAATATGATTATGTAAGACGTTAACCTTGGGGGAAGCTGGGGGAAGGCTGTAGGAGGACTCTCTGTACTACTTTTGCAACTTTTCTGTAAGTCTAATTTTTTTTTCAAAATTAAAAAGAAATAAATACATTAAAAGAATTTGAACCATTACCTTCCGATGCCTGGTGGATCTTTTTGTTAGAGACCCTGCTCTGTAGAGCCCTCAAACATCTGCTCCAAACTGTTGCTTCCCTGTCCCTACGCTTTTGCGTAAGCGATTCTCACCATCAGAAATTCACTCCAGGTTATCTGAGGGCCTCCTGTGTGCAAAGGTAACTGATGTCTGCAATTGTTGAACTGAATGCTATCGTTACCAATCTACCTCTCATTATAGGTGGCTGAACATCCTTCTAAAATGCTCTCTCAGATGTATCATGAGCCCTAACTGATCTTGCCAAACACCCATAGATGAAGAACAGATCCTAGATTCTTACATTTCTTTTACAGTTGAAGAAATAAATTCCAAGAAGTCAAATAACTTGCATGCTTTCGAGTGAATGGACTCAGGCATGCCTACTGCAGAATAAAGGAACATTGGCTCTTGCTCTTCTCTTCAGCCACTTCCCTAAATTTAGGAGATAACAGAGCATTTTTCTTTGATGAATTCATCATGGTGCCCAAGCCTTCTCGGCACCAGTGCTGAGGTCTGTGGAGAAGATGTGGCTGACTCTGTTCTTACCCAAGGACGCTCTCTACAAGGAGGTTGTTGTGATGGTTAATTTTATGTTTCAGCTTGCCGAGGCTTTAAGTTCTCAGTGTTTTTGTGTGTTTTTGGATGAGATTAAAATTTAAATTTGTGGACTTTGGGTAAAGCAGATTGCCCTCCGTCATGTGAGTGGGCCCCCTCCAATCAGCTGAAGGCCTCAATAGAACAAAAGATTGACCTCCCCCAGGGAAGAGAGAATTCTCCAGCAGACTGCTGCCTTTGGACCACATCTGCAACATCATCTCTTCCTGCCTGAGCATGATCTATTTCTACATCTACATCTGTATCTCCCGCTGGTTCTCTGGAGGACCCTGATACTGTCCCTCTGAGTGTTCTAGACATAAGCAGGCTCTCTCACCATTTGCCTTTTGTTCACCACAGTCACTTGGGGGAGAGGCCAAAGGGCAGTGTAGGTGGGGTATTTGCAAGTCGAATTATAATTACCTCACAATTCTAGTACACATTCTACTGGTTAACTTTGAAGCTTCTACTTGAAAATGCAAAATAGATTTCAACATGCAGGGAAATGGCTGGAATATTGACTGAAGTGCTTTAAATACAAACCCCTCCTGGTCCACTAGACATGTAGAGGTGTACACCCACTTGTTGCTAGCAGTGTTTCACAGAAATACACTCATGCCTTTGCTTTGCTTAAAAGGAAAATGTGAGTTGTCCCTCACTTTCCCACTTCCGGGTTGGGTATAGGGTTTCCTCCTCTCTCCCAGTCACCGAGTAACTTTAATTTTGCCTTTGGTGTATTTATTACAGCAGTGTTGTTTCCTAAGACAATTTAAAAATTCCGACATCCCTTTTAGCCTCCATGTCAATGGATTGTTGTCTTAGAATTTCCCATAGCATCAAGCTTCAGCAGTCAACATTGATCAGTGACCCAGATCTTAGCTCACATTCCCTTGAGAGGAATGTGTTCTTCAGAGCCTAAAATCTTGGAGACATTTCTCTTTTGCCATTAAGGTCTTCAAATCAGCTTCTTTGTTTCAGCTTCTGCTACATTACAATCTAAGAAATAATCCCAATTATTTTGCTCTAGGAGAATTCTGATGCATCAGTTTCAGTAGTTTTAAAAATAAGCTTGTCTTCTACTGGAATGTAATTTGATTGCACGTTTTTCTTGCCAACGTGGTGCTTCTGAGTGGATTGGAGCCATACATTTTTGCTCTCTATAGGATTCTGCTTAAGGTAATGGTGAAGTTGCATAACTACCCAGGATCAAAGTTGTGGGGTTTGGAAAGGTGGTGGTGGTAGTGGCATGGGGCTCCTCCCTTTGGGAACTAGTGACTCAAGGGGGACGGGGGAGGAGATAATGGCTTTGTAGGTTGGTATGTAGTAAACAAAAAGTGATCCACCCGCCCCCATATCTGGAACATCATGGTCCATTTAGAATCACATGTTGAAAAGAAACAAACACAATCCAACAGATCCGTCGAGCCTATATAAGGAAAGACTGTCGATCAAGAATGGACATTAACCACAGGATGAAAGCTCCCATCTGACAGTGTTCACCATGTCCCGGCGCTGTGTCAGTCACTGCCTGTGTCACCTCTAGTCCTACAACAGTCTTAGGAAGTGGGCATGGTCACCCCATCAGCCCCTTTTAGAGACGAGGGATGTAAGATTCAATCAGGTTCAGTCACTTGCCCAAGATCACAGAGTTAGTGGGTGATTGAGCAGCAGGTAGAACTCACCTGCTCTCTTAAGCAGCATGCTAAGTGCTACCTGAAGTCAAGAGAGTCACTGAGGCAAACCCTGGTTGTGCTCTTTCAAGAACTGTCAGCAGGGACGGGGCCCCCAGATTCACTGACCTGGCGGATATCTCAACCATGAACACCAGTGCCTGACACCATGAAACATTTTCTATATTCTTCACTCACCTCCCTTTGACCTACATGCTGCTCACCAAGCATGTGGCTGGCAAAGACCTGAATTCCAGTTGTGTTTTGTTAGGGGAAGGATGCGCCCGGGCAAGCCTGCGTGGCAGGTGGGATTCTGACTGTAATCTGGTCTCTGCCTATCCTGGCGTCAGGTGCTGGTCTCTCCTGAGTGGTTGAAGCAGTCAGCCTCTCTCACTGCATCACCTTGGGAGCACTGGCAAAGCACCAAGAGCCCGGATTTGCTGGGCTGCGAGCCAGGCTCTTGGAGAAGTCACCAGAGTCCCTGCCTGCAAAGTCCCTGCCACCTTCTGAGGTTTGCAGGGCCACCCAGTCCTGTGGACACAACTTTCTTCAGTTGCTACTGGAAACAATATCAGAAAGTTATCTGTGAAAAATCCTTTTAAGACCTACCTTTTTAAAATTAGGCAACATGTCTGGCTCTTTCTTTAATCAGAAACAGTCTGTTCCCCTTCTGGACATTAGCCCCTCTGTAAGCAGATTATGTCCTAATTGGAGGTGATTTTTCATGGGAAAGGTTGTGAACAGGGCAGCTTGTGGTGTGACTGCCCCAGCTCTGTCTGCCTCCCTCCAGTGGCAGCTTCAGGAATGGCAGCAGCACAAATGTAAATTGTAATTCATAACACAAGGCTTGTTTAAAATCTTTGTCTCCCCATCACTTAGAATAAAACACAGCTATTTACCAGGCTCTACAAGACCAAAGCTCTGTCTGGACCGCGTTGAGCACCCTCAATGACCACTTCCATCTCTGTCTTCCTCTCAACACTTCCGCCTCCATCCTGACTTCAAATATTCCAAACTAGTACCACCCTTAGAATCTTTGTACTAGTTGCTTTTTTCTCTCTGGGGTTCTTTCACCCAGACTCTTTAAGCTTAGCTTCTGCTCATCACTCAGGTCTCAGCTTAGACACAACCTCTTCAGTCAGAGGGGTCTTCCCTAACCAGTGACCCAGTGTGCAGACATCCTCTTTCTTCATCACGTGGCCATATTTATTAAGCTCTCCAGGGTACTTACTCATCTCTGCTTGAGATTTTCTTTTTCATCTTTGTGTTTACTTCTTTTGCAACTTAAATGGAAGCTTCATACAAGAACAGTGTTTTTTTCAGTTCTGTATTCCCAGCACTTATAGGAGTGCCTGGCACAGAGTAGAGAGGGGCTCTGTATGCATTTATTAATCCTGCCACTCTCCCATCCAACATCCACAGCAGAAGGTTAATCAACTGTAGTATTCTTTCCACTGCATATTGCAGCATCGAGACGACAATTTACTAGAGAGCCTGAGATCACTCCACTTGCAAAAGTAAATCCAGATAAAGAGCTACATGTAAAGAACTATACAGATGATATTAAAAGTGAATGTTCTTATAACCTTGCAATGGAAAAAAAAAATCCAGTGAAAAAGCTATTCCAAAATCAAGCACAAGACTCAGAAAACAATAGAGAAAGGACTGACAAATCTGGCAATAAAAATGTTACATATTTGTATGACAGTAAACCAAGTTGAAACAGTTGATGAAGAATTAATAACCTTATTTTAAAAAAATCCACAAATCAATAAGACAAAGAAAACAATGATATAGAAAATAGATATTAGTCACAAATAATTCACGTGGTACAGATGGCCAATGACAATGAAGAAAGGCACTGAACATTACTTATACTCAAGAAAATGAAAATCACCATAGAATATTTTTTTCCTGTTAAATTAATGAAACAAAAAAGATCCAAAGCTGGATGTGGAGAAATGGCCACTGTTTTCATGGGAAGAGTATAAATGTGCACTGTCCTTTGAAAGGTATTTGTCAGTACCTACGAAAATGTACACTGCATTTATACAATCATTTCATACTAACGTGCTTATGATAATTGGCATTACATTGAATACAATTGAGATTAAATACTTTTCATGTTAATTGCTCACCTATATTTTTCTATTCTGAACTTGCCAGCTTATGGCCATTGCCTGCTTCTCTACCATTAGATTGTTTGAATAACACTTACAGATGCAGAGAAACACAGAAAGGGCACAAAAATTTACTTCTTCACACAAAGACTATTGAACTCCTTTATCTTTTCACTCTCAGTAGTGGAGCCAGCTGTACTGAAACAATAATATAATTACAATTGTTTCTCAGCAGTGACCCTATCCCAGGAACTTGCATCCCTCATAACTTGCTAAGAGGACAGAATGATTGCTTCCACATTTGAAAGAATGTAATTCATCATGCGTTTTTTAATTCAGTTAGAAAACACGTATCGACTACCTACATTTGCCAGGTACTGCTGTAGCCATCCAGCCTCTACCCTTTTGCTCTTACTTATAAAATATGTATAACTCCTTCAGGAGCAATGGGAGAGGGATCGAGGCCAGCCAGCAAGGTCCACAGGAAAGGTGCCCAAGTTTGCACACAGTCACAGCTGAGCTAGGAGGAAAATTCTGTTATTAAAATTTTAAAAGCAGAATCTCAGACTTAAAAATTCTCCATGAATTAAATTAGAAAAATAAAAGTTAACAAATGCTATGTGCGTAACGTTCCCACTTTTGTTAAAATTATATATACACACTTTTCTACATACTTATGAATATTTATATATGCATATTTATATGAATGAATTTGCACAGGAAAAGATCTGGAAGGATATACCCAAAATTAATTTTCTTAAATGGTGGCATTTCAGGTTGCTTTCATTTCTTTTTTTTAAATTGAAGTATAGTCGATTTACAATATTATATTAGTTTCAGGTGTACAGCATGGTGATTCACTATTTTTGCAGATCATACTCTTTTGCAGGTTATTACGAGATAATGGTTACAATTCCTGGTGCTACACTGTACATCCTTCTTGTTTATCTATTTCATACACGGTATTCATGTATTTCATACATGACATAGATGGTATATGTTAATACCGTACCCCATTCATTTACTTTTTCTTCTTTTTGTTTTCCAAGTTTTCTGCTATTAATATAAAATGCCCCAATAATCTCAGAAATGAAAAGAAATCCCATACGTAATTGTTGAAAGTGGGCTCTATCACCAGGCATTCAGTTTTCTTTCAGTTCTTTCTCTATCACTTCCTAGATTTATGAATTATGAAGTTTTTTTAAAAAGTCACTTAGCTACTTTACTAAGCCTTAGCTTCTTCACATGAAAATAGTGATGGTAAATAATAATTACCCCAAAGGTTCTTGGTTAGAATTCAACAATATCAAATAAGTAAAGCCCTTAACACAGAGCTTCATGCTTAGTAAATACTCTCAGTGTTAGTCCATTTATTTCTTTTCTTCTCTCCTTATATGGAAAATGTTACAGTCAATTAAACATTAGAGTCTCTAAAAGCCATAGCGGTCCACCCAGGAGTTCCCAGGATGTTCCCAGTTTCAAATACTTCATCTGGACTGCGGGTAATAATTTTGATTTGAGATTCATGATTTTCATTAGGCTCTTGTTCCTTTGGTCATCTTACCACAACACCTAACAGTTTTGAGCACTTACTTTGTGCTCTCCAATCTTCCTTTTTTTTTTTTTTTCTCCCTTAATAGAGGCACTGAGAATTGAACCCAGGACTTCGTGTATGCCAAGCACACGCTCTACCACTGAGCTATACCCCGACCCGTATCCAATCTTCTGAAATGAGAAAGCATAGCTATGAGAGTCTGACATGTAGCTGTCTGAAGCTTTAAGCTTCATTCATAGCCAAAGCCTCTTACACAGTTAACTGGGATGTTTCTGCCTTCCTTAATGGATAGGCAAACTCTGCTAACTAGAATGTTTAAATATACCAAAATAAGGAAAAGTCCCAAATACATTTTATAAAGTGAATATGACATTGATCCTGAAAGTTGGTGAAAATTGCACCAAAGAAAAAAAAGAGAGAAAACTACAAACTATTCACACTAAATATATTCAATAAAATATTAGCGGACAGCCTACTAAAAAATATTCATTAAAAGCATATGTTCATTTTTTAAAGAATGTAGAAGTGGTTTGATATTAAGGGTTGTATTTATATGTCACCAAATTAACACACTTAAAGGGAAAAGATCATGATTATTTCCAGAGATGCAGAAAGACCATTGCCAAAATCCATTTATGAGTTTTACATGCTTCTGTAAGAAAGAAGGAAAGAAAGAAAGAAAGAAAGAAAGAAAGAAAGAAAGAAAGAAAGAAAGGAAGGAAGGAAGGAAGAGAGGAAGAAAGGAAGAAAGAGAGGAAGAAAGGAAGAAAGAGAGGAAGAAAGGAAGGAAGGAAGGAAGAAAGAATTGTTTAATATTTCCTTGTCATTTATAAAAATGACATATATAACCTTAATAACAAAGCCAGAGAATTTTCACTAAAATTAATTGTAGGAAGAGTGATGTCCATCATTTTCAAAGATGCTCATGAAACCCATGGCTCTGTAACATACACAATGACCGGCACTTCCAACGTAATGTTAAATAGCCATAGACTTCACTCTGTTTATCCCTGATTTTAGCGAACAAGTCTCTGACTTTGTTGCTAAAGTTGTATATGCAATTTTTATATTGATTGCATAATAAAATGTTCATCAATTATCCCAATGTTACTTAACAAAAAGCTGGTCTTCACTGATTTGAGAAGACATCTCATGATGCCATATGAAAAGGATTAAAATGTATATATTTCTTACAACACAGCAGGATAGATTGCAAATGAATAAGAGATTTATTTGTGAAAAAATTAAAACACAAGCACTAGATAAAAGCGTGAGTGATTCCACTAGAATTTAGCCTTAGAAGAAAATCCTCACAAAGTCCAAAAGAACAATAAAGAAAAATTAAACTATTAAAAGGAAAAAAAAACTTTTGCATGAAGAAAAGATACTAAATCAAAGAGGAAAAAGTCAAACTGGGAAAACTTAGCTCCTTATATAACAATAAATAAATATTTGTAAATATTGCTAACATCTACAGAGTTTCAATATTATTAAAAGCTTACAATTTTATAGAAAATGAACTAGGGAATAGATAAATGATTCACTGAAAAATAAATTTAAATGACTTAATTAATAAATGCTTGCTCGATTTCACTCATAATAAAAGAAATCTGCTTCAGATAAATTGAGATGTCATTTCTTAAATATTAGGCAGCAAATCCAAACTTTCTTCTTAGTTTGGTAAAAATCCTATAGCCAAAGCTTTTTAGGCAAATAGGCACTTTCATATGTTGCTTATGAAAAGACAAAGTGGTTCAACTCTTACAGAAGGAAATTTGGCAATATCTTACAAAATTATATGGGTATTTAAACTTTGACTTAACAATCACACCCCTAGGAATGTATACCAAAAACACTAGATACAAAATAAAGGAAGGAAAGTCAAGACCTTATAATTTCAAGGTTATTTATTGCAGAATTAATTACAGCAAAATGGCCCAATTACAGGAAAAATGATCCAAATGTCCATCAATAGGGAATTGGTCAAATAAATTCTGATATATTCATACAATGCAGTACCGTGCAACTTTATAGATTAATAAAGAATAACTCTATCTATATACCATTATAGAGTGAGACCCAAGATATATTACATGAAAAAAAAAAGCAAGCAAAGTGTGAATAGTGTGCTATTTTTAAGTACAGGGAGTATGGAAAGATGTATATAGCTCTTTTTATTAATAAAAAGTAAATGATGGAAGGAGAAACCATAAAACATTTTTAAAAGGGTACCTATGAGGGGTTGGCTTTGTGAACTTGACTTTCAAAGCATGCAAATAATTTATACAATTTAAAACAAAATTTAACTTCTAAAAATTTATAATTAACAACAGAAAGTAAAATGAAACAGATGAACTTCACTGTGTATTTAGTCTGCATCAAATCCACAAGAGAAAAAGAATTCCAAGTGATTGTAAGACACAGTAATTTGACTTTCTATCCCTAGTGGAATAAACTTTAAGGGAAAAAAAAATAACAGCCCGCCACCCCAAATATGTGTAAACTTTTAAAAGTAATAATATTGACTATGGCAATGGTATTTTTCATGCTGTTGTATTTGCTTTGAGAAGTAACGCAGTTGAGTAATTATGTGAATTATAAATTTTATCATAAATGTGATGAAAGGACTATGAAACAAATGACCCATTTTCTTCAAAATAAACAAATAATAGGAAAGAGAAAAAGAGAAAAACAATCTATAGGTTAAAATAAACTTAAAACACTCATTAAATTATCACAATATATGGACCTTATTAAATTCTGATTCAGACAAACAAAATGTTTTTTAAAAGATGACATTTATGAGACAATTGGAAATTCTAATGGTGGATACTTAATATTGATAATTTATTGTTATTGTGTTTCTGTATAGCAATGAAATGGGGTTATGTTTTTAAAAGAGTTTTTATCTGTTTTTGAGATTTAGAATGGTTTATTATAGAGCAATAGAAACTGAAACATTAACAAAACTTAGGAAGAACTTTAAAATCAATACAAATATTAATAACAATATATAAATAAGAGACATAAACTAACTATGAATGTAAAGGATACCTACCAGTGGATAAACATATGAAAATATGCCTAAATTTTTGACTAATTAGAGATTAAAAATGAAAACAATGTATGATTTCTTATCCATAATATCTACAATATTTAATACATTTCAAATTCTAAGTGCTTATAAGTTTTTACCTGTTTAACATATATATTGCTATATTTATGGAGAAAATGCTATGACAATGGGGATTAACTCACAATAGTAAGAGAGAAGGAACTGGGTGAAAGTATAAATGAAATAAATTGGCCATTAGTTGATAATCATTGAAACTGAGTAATGAGTACCTGTGAATCTGTTATTTTATCTATTCAATTTTTGTGTATATTTAACATTTTCCAAAAAAGAAAAAATTCAACAATACTTTATAGAAATAAATGAAATAATTGCTAAAATGTGCTAGATTTATAGCATAAGTTTATAAGATGAAACTAAAAGCCTAAAAAAGAACTAAGTTTTGTGAATCCATAACTTTAATAAATTGGATTTCAAAATGTAGAAGAGATAAGCAAGATTATACAGTATAGCACAGAGAAATATATACAAAATCTTGTGTGAATACAATTATTTAAGGCAAAATACAACTCCTGAGTAGTGTTTTATATGCACAAAAGCCAATCTCACAGACAAGACAATACACAGATAAGCTATGCCCTGGAAGGAGACAGCTTGGACTTAAAATCCTTCTCACCACAAGCCTGAATTGTAAAACACAAAGTATTTAGAACAGTGCCTGGCACAGAGATAACACTCAGAAAACTTCAGGAATCATGGCTATCATCAGCCTGGGAAGCGGAAAGAGAATGGATCTAGTTCAAACCTGGACTTTTACATCTATGAACTGGGGACAAGTTATTTGGTTCCATTTAGCAAATATATGTATATTTAGCAAATATATGTATATATTTGCCAAATTATATATGCATATAAATTTTCAAATTTATATATATATACAAATATAAACGATTTATTTAGCAAATATATGTATATATTTGCTAAATTATATACGTATATAAATTTGCAAATTTATATATATATACAAATACAAATGAAAGCACCTTCTCTATGCCAGCCCTGAAAAACTGGGTCACTGCTCTTGGGGAGGTAACAATCTAGAATCTAAAGGAACACTGTTTCTTCAATTCTAAAGTTGCTATTCCAATCATCACAGATCATAATACATTCACTGAGTTAGTTTGCAAATGAAGTGAAGTAGGTTCCAATGATCCAAACAGAGAAGTCCCCAAAGTGGGAAGAAATTTTGTTTGCAGCACCCAGTTAGATGAAAACAGCTTTAAAGAGCACTGGAGCTCTCTGCTCTCTTCCTAGCCCACCGTGCTGACGGCTCACGTGGACCTGCCCTCTGAACGGACCTGCGTCAACAAACTTGTGCTGCTTCCTAATAATCCGGAAGAGGCTGTATTAATTCATAAAATGCAACTTGGATTTGTAAATCAGGCCCTCGCATCACATTTTGTTAATGTGCCCGGATTCCCAGGAACCAAGTACCCATTCACTTTTCATTGATGAATTTCATTTAATAAGTAGTTCCGAGCGCCTACTACGTGCAAGGCACTGAGCCAAGACTTGTGACAATCACAAAACACAGACACAAAGGAGCTTATATTGTAGCAAGAGCAGACAGACACTGAACAAGATGCTTAATAAACGAATGAATTATATTAGATGGTGAAAGGTGCCCTGGGAAAAAATTAAAGAGCAGCGAAATATAAACAAGGTGTTTAGTAATATTTGCTGATTGATTTTTTGATTTTTACTGGCCTCTGTAAATAGTTGTCTACACCTCCTGAGGCTTCCCAAATGATTGTTTCTGCTCACAACCACTCAGTTTATCAATAAGCAAAGAAGCATGGACCCCAATGTATGCTAGGAGTTCTAGAAAAAAGAGATTGGGGTGTTGATGCGGTTTTGGAGCAAAAGAAACCAAACTCCTATTATGGTAAGAGCTTCACTTTGAGTCCCTTCTCTAGAGCCATGAGTGATTAAGCGTCGGTAAGAGTTTATGTTGTAGGGAAAACCACCCAGAGTTGGAATTCATAATACTAACACGTGTTGTCCTTGGTCTTTTGGCAAAGCGACACCCCTGTTGCTTCAGTGGAGTCCAACAGAATCCTGTAGGCCCATATTGCACTTGGTACGTGTTTTCTCACAGGGCACCCTAAACTCCTGGTGGGTTGCAGCTCAGGTTGTTTTTGTTATTTAATGAGTTGCTTTCATCCAGAGCACACATTCTCTGTTGCCTTCCAAACGTTCCAAACAAGCTCAACGTATGGCCAGATCTCTCCACTAAGGGGCACCAGGACTGTTGATGCCGGGGGCTCGGAGCGGTGGATTCCATGCCGCCCCTCTGCTGCTAGGTGCTGGCGGGTGTTCAGTGTGCTGTGCCTGAAGCAGCCTATTGACCAATGCCTAGCGACACCGTGAAGTCTGTCGGACTCTCTCCCAGCAGCCCTTGCTTTGGAGGAACGCTTTGCTCTCATAACAGGCGCATCTCTGTAACCCACTTAGGGGACTCCTCTCCCAACTCTTCTCAGGCTGCTGAGAAGTTTAGTGCTTGATCTTATGTTTAGCCTGTCCCCTCCCTCCCTGGCCATCTAAGTTGAATTTCCTCTGCTCAGTTGCTTGTGAAAGCGATCAGAATATGCTGTCCTAGAATATGCCACTTTGGCATTGGGATTATTTTGAGCTGAAGGTCAATTAGAAACAGGGAACACAGGAGGAGTTCTCTGGCCTTTCTGCCTAAAAGTAGGGCATAGAATTCCCTTCTGTGAAGAAAATTTACACTTGTAAAAGTTTCCTCTCTTGTCCTGAAAGAGGAAATAGACTCAGGAGACAACTCATCACCGGAGAGACTTGAGTCTACATAACGAACCTTACCAAACAACTCATTTAGCCTAGTTCTCTCCCCACAACTCACCATCTCTCCGGAAGATCCAAACTCCCCTTTCCTTTGTCTAGTCTCCTCTTCACTCTTTATCACTTTTTGTTAAAATGGTATATAGGTCCCTGGGTCCAACCATCTCTTTGGGGTTTTCACTTCTTTTCTTTGAAGCCTCAAAAAAAAAAAAAATCCACCACTGTTCTTTGTCAGTTTAATTCACAGACCTCAGATACTGAACCTAATATGGGAGAGGAAAGTTTGTTTGTTTGTTTTTTCCCTCTCCTATATTTGCAAACTCAGTTGCATTAGGGTCACCTGGGAATTTTGAAAAATTAGTGCCTAAGTCCCACTTTGATGGAAATGTGCATGGGTAGGGGCTGGAAAGCTGTATCTTGTAAAGGTCTTGCCCCTGGCCTCTGACGTCTATGTGCAGCTAAGAAGAGTGAAGCAGCATATGACTGCCTGTCTTTGCTCCAGCACTGTCAATCAGTTTCTTTCTTTGAGTCACCTTCACAGTTTTCCTGAGCTGGGGGGGCCTGCCATTTGTGTATCGGTTCCTCTGAGCTTGTGGCACGATTACTCCTGCGATCATTAATGAGCAAAAAGGGCCTGAAGGATAGGCAGCTGGGTCTGTGGGGTTGTCTGCTGCCACTACAACTTGATTAACATCGCTGGGCAGTCCGGGAAAAGGAAGACACTATTATCTGCATAGTCCACAGAACAATAGATCTCTGTTCTTTATATTGTGCTGGATCGAGAGCCTAAACTGTTGCCATGGTTACAAAGGCCCCTTAATGGGGCAAAGGGCAGAGTAAACATGGCATCGGAACATCTAAAATGCCAAATGTCAAGCTTTTGTCTGGGACCACATGCTGAGGAGTCAAAACAGGACTTATGGAGTCCACTTTAGGCTGGCAGGGCAACTTCTGGAACGTCTTTTCACACTAAGATACTAGGAAATACACACAAGGCTGAAAATCACTCTCGATTAAAGTCCTTCCCAGGCTTGCCAATGCTCAAAAGATAAAGTCCAAATTCCTTGATTTGGCATCTGAGGTCCTGCACAACCTGCTCCCGTGAATCCCTGTGTCTCCTCCTTTAAAGGTGCAGGTCCCAAGCTCGGCATGCCCCGCCCCACTCTCTCTCCTTTGGTGGGTAGACCCTGCTCTTGCCTCCAGAGCCAGCTCATTTCTCACGTCCTCGTGGAGCCTTGGTGCCCCATCAGAATTTATATCCCCACCCAAATCCTCCGTGGCCCTTATACTGTTTCATTGATTGGTTCACATGCCTTTGTCTCCTATGAGGCTGTAAGATCTTTAATGGCAGGACCATGACATATGGTATTTACCTTTGTGGTTCCCAGAACTGAAAACATGTAGACACTAAAAAACTAGATTAAATAAATAAAAAAATTTTAAAAAGCTTTTCAAAATAAATGACACCACCTATGAAGTGTTCTTGCTTTAAAAAATGTTGAGCATGAACCCTAGCCTTTTAGATTGAACTTCTTATTTAAAGAAAAGACAGAGCTAGAGAAGCAAGCAAAATGGTATCAATGATATTGTTGGTTCTTTGGGCAACTGACCTGGTTTCTTTAGTAAGTCAGTGACATGGGAAAGAAGGGAGAGGGTAGGACAAAAGAGACTTAAAAATATATTACAACCAAATGCAGTGTGTAAACCTATAACAAAGCTATTTTTGAGATGATTAGGGAAATCTGAGTGTGGAGAGCGTATTAGATAACATTATGTTATTACTGTTCATTAGGGATGAAAATAGTATTTTGGTTGTGTATGAAATGTCCTTAATTGAGGGTAGAATAATGTGATGTAAAAAGATTTTCTTTAAAATACTACAACAAAATAAACATACAAACAAGGCATAGTTGGGTTTTGTGGTATAAGAAGAAGTATGTATTTGGTCTTTGTCCCCCGTTCCTGGCACAGAGCTCCTAAAACCCTTGGAATTTCCTAAGTTGATGGGACTGTTTCTTGTTTTCATAAAGAGCCTCTCTTGACCACAACTGAGTTTACATTAATGAGGTGATTCATGGTGGTGCCCCTAGATGATTTCCGGATGGAGGCTAGTCACTCGAGGAATCAACCCTGTCATTAGAGTGTTAGAACTTTCAGCCCCATCCTCAATCTTTGGGGAGGGGAGAGGGATTAGAAATTGAGTTCAATTACCAATGGCCAGTGATTTAGTCAATCATGTTCATATGAGGAAATCCCATGTAAAAACCCAAAACATCAGGGTTCAGGGAAGTTTCCAGCTTGGTGAACACACTGATGTGCTGCGAGGATGGCACACCTGGGCAGGGGTGGAGCTCTGTGCCGTCTCTCTCCCACACACTTTATCCTATGTCTCTCTCCATTTACCTGTTACTGGGCTGTATTCATTATAATAAAATGGCAATTGTAAGTAAGGCACTTTCCTGAGTTCTATTTGGCATTTCAGTGGACTATCAAACCTAAACGGGGCAAGCATGGGAACCCCTGAATCTGCAGTCAGCTAGGCAGAAGTTCAAGTAAACTGGGGATCCATCTGAAGTGGAGGCCGTCCCATGGGACCGAGCCCCAGACTTGTGAGGTCTGTGCTAATTCCCAGTAATTAGTGTTAGAACTGAATTAAATTGTAGGACACCCAGTTGGTGTTGAAGACTTGGTTGTTGTTGAAAAACAACACAGGGTAATTATGGTAAAATGCTGATAATGGTTGTATTTATGGGATGGGTACATGGGAGTTCATTACACTTTTCTTTCTACTTTTTTGTGTTTCAAAACTTTTCTAACAAGAACATTAAAAAATTTTTTTAAAAACGCTCTTTCCAGATTCATTTACATGCTCAAAGAGAATATTCATAAAATACAGACATTCTAGTAAGATGTAGTGGTATCTCACAGTGATTTTAATTTGCATCTGTTTTATGATTAATGATGTTGAACATCTTTATATGTGCTTACTGGGCATTTGCATATATTCTTTTGTAAAGTGACACTCTAAAGCATTTTCCCAAAGGAAATGGAAGCAGCGGTTCATGAAAGGACTTGTGCAAGAAGATTCAAGGCAGCTTCATTCACAACAGTAAAAAATAAATAAAATAAAATAAAATAGATAAAATAAGATAAACAACTCAATGTCCACCAACAGGAAAACAGATAAAGAAATGGTGGCATGTTATGTAGTAGAATATTACTCAGCATTAAAAAAGAACAGGCCACTGTGATATGCAACAACATAAATGAATCTTAAAAACACTGTGTTGAATGAAAGAAGCCCTACACAAAAGAATGTATATTGTATGATTCTGTTAAATATTTCAACATCAGGCAAAATTAACCTGTAGGTACAGAGTGAAAACAATGGTTGTCAGGGGAAGATGAAGGGAAGAGGGTAGGAGGGAAATTTCTAGGGTGACAGAATCGTTAATTATTAACTTGAGTGGGCTATTGGTTACACAGGTGTGTATACATCTGTCAAAACTCATCAAATTCTACACTTAGATCTACACATTTTACCGTATATAACTATACTTCAATGTAAAGAAAGAGAGGGAAAAAATTACCTACCACTAAGGAATGTGTTGCTAGTAGCGGAATTTCAGACATTAGCAAGAGAAGTATTTCAAGGTGGAAGGACACACTTTCAGGGTCTTTCTGCCAGGAGTGCACCTGTGGTGGAGGACTCTGTGATCCCCAGGGGAAATCTGAGTTCCCCTTTGCTTAGGCATCGGTGCAGAGCAGCTGGCCACCCCTGATATCTGAACTCCTCCTGCCGCAGTCACAATCCAGAATTCCTAGTGTGACACCATGGAAACAGAGCTAGCTTTCTCTACAGAGCACACAAGTGACCCTGCCTCTGGCATCCTCCTTGGATGAAGAAAAGAAATATTATTAGCTGTAAGTGGGTTGTATTTGACTGCAAGGAATACAGTGGGTAGGCGTATGTTACTTCCCAATTCTAAGAGCTTATCCCATAAGTTCAAGATTCTCACTTCACATCTTGTACCTGTGGGACTTCTCTGGGACTAGGAATGAAAGCTTAGTGACAAGAAGGGCAAGATGAAAAGTGAGAGTGTTTCTTAAAATTTTGAGATGGCTCTTTATTTTGATGTTTATGCACTAGAAATATAGTACATTAGTAATATTTGTTTAGAGCACAGTAAAGTGTGTGAATCCTCCTTAGATACATTAGTTTGCTTGGGCTGCCATAACAAGGTGCCGCAATCTGGGGGCTTAAACAACAGAAATTTATTTTCTCACGATTCTGGTGGCTGGAAGTTCAAAATCAAGGTGTTAGCAGGTTTGATTTCTTCCAAGGCCTTTCTGCTTGGCTTGTAGATGGCTGTCTCCTCCGTGGGTGTTCATGTGGTCTCCCCTCTGTGTGTATTTATACCCTAATCTCCTCCTCTGATAAGGACACCATGTACCTTGGATTGAAGCCCTGTATTACCTAATTTTGACTTATTTTAGCTCTTTAAACCTTATCTCTACATACAGTCACATTTTGAGGCACTGATGGTTAGGAATTCAACATATGGATTGGGGTGGAGTGGACACAATTCAGCCTATAAAACCAGGTAAAGTAGGTATTTATTCTATTTTGCTCATAAGAAAAATTAGCCTCTAAAAATTAAGCTCGTAAGTGGTGTGGTGGGCCCTGTCCCTTGGGCCTTACCGTTTGAATACAGGCTGGCTGACTTCAAACTGCCAGTGTCTGATCCTCATCCACAGGGGGCTTTCTCTGAAGACTGGAAGGCCACTTTGCCTGCCTCTCAGCAAGGCGTGCCCCATTAGCATCCCCAAGGAGCAGCCCTCAAACAACCACTGATGGGAATAGGTGTATAAATACCCCAGCCCCCTCACCCTTCTCATTTGCTCAGTGAAGGGAAGCCTTTGTTGCCCTCTGTAGGGGCTGGCTTGATAACTACCCTTTACTGGCTGCCTTCCCTTGTCTGTGTCACCTCCCCAGCTAGTGTGTCCTTTACCTGCTCGGGAAACTCCTTGACCTTGAGTCCCAGTGTCAGAGTCTGGTTCTAGGGAACTCAGACTAAGACAATGAGCTTCAAACCTAAGTATTTTACTTCAAAATCAGTTCTACCGCACTACAAACTGCAGGTCAAACTATTTGAAATTGTGATATTTGACCGCTTTTGACCTTTTATATAAAAATGGCACTATCATACAGTTCAGCTGAATAATATTGGAGGTGTCTGCGTAGCCTGTACATATAAATAACCACATGAAAATGCATACACACAAAAAATAGACATACATATGTGTAATATAAACATAATACACTTTTTATCATGCCAGCAGGCCATCCATGTGATCTGTTTAAAGCAAAAGTCTTTGTGTCTCTCTTCTACATTAAATCCTTCACTAACTGTATCACTGCCATGGCAAAATTCAAGTTCCATAGAATGATACAGATACCCCATTATTTTCTGGCTCCAGGCTTTTCCTCCATCTGTCCTCTGCCCTCTTTGTTTTGTTTTGATATTACTAAACTGCTTAGAATTAAATAACAAAAGAAAGAGAAAACACTGTATTATTTCACAAATCCTTGCCCTTCCCTACTGGTAAACGCTCTTTTATCTTTCACAGCTCAACAGCCAGAAGCTTTTTTCCTGTCTCCCTTTTCCCAGATTGAATGAGTCCAGTCCTCCCAGAAACCACCTCTTTACGTTGGAGATGAATCCATGGTTGTATTAATCACTTTGAATTACAACATTTTTATTTGCTTGACTGTCTTCTCAGAATGCAAGCTCTTGAGGTCAGTGCCTGGTTCTGATCATCTCTGTATGGCCAGCATCTATTGTAGCATGTGGTACATATGTAGTAGGTACTCATTAAGTGACATTGAATGAAGAGAGGTCAGAACTTGAACTTTGCTATCTAGGCTTCAGTAAAGTATTGTGCAGACGGTATATGAATAACGCCCATTTCTTTACACCGCATAGTGACTATCTACTCAGAAAACAAAATTAAAGGCATGACCTTCTGATAACCTGGTCCAAAACCAGATCTGAATGTTTAACCCAAAGTATCCTGGGAAAATGGAGTTATGCTCAAACTGTGAAGTCTGAAGTCAGACTCCCTGGGTTCAAAACTCCTGCTCCACCGCTAACCAGTGGTGCCACCTTAGGCAAATTTCTTGAAAGCTCCTGTGCTTTAGTTCTTCCATCCTCAAAGGCAGGTAATAAAAACAACCCATCTCAGAGTTGTTGTGAAGATGTTCCATTAAGTACGTTGAGGCTATGAATGGCTATGATGTTAGCAATCCCACAGCATTTCATCTGGGATTTCATGCAAACACTGAGCCTCAGTCTCCACATCTCTACTCAGGGGATAATGCATTAATTAACATAATAAGTGTTTCCATGTCTGTGTGCCAAGCACAGTGCTGTGCCTAGGGAAACAGCAGTGATGAAGATTGGCCCAGGGCTTCTCTTCATGCTGTTTCTTGTCTAGTGAAGAAAAACAAACCGGCAATTCCAATATCGTGTAGAATGTGTGGCCGGTAAAGAGTGTTCTGGAAATCCACAGGGATGATAACTGCCCTCAACTAGGAGATTGGGAATGTGCTGAGAACAGAGGGTGAGCTGAGGTGGAGGAAAGAGGCAGAGAGCCGAGAAGCTATGTTAAAAAGTGTGGAGGCTTTATCTTAAGAGCAATGAGTTTTAGTCTGAGAAAGACCATGATCTATGTGCATCCTAGTTGGATTATTCAGGTGGCGATGTGCAAAGTGGAATTTGCTGGAAAGCAGAGAGGCAAGGCAGGAGCAGGTAGATCTCGGAGGTGGCGTTTATAGCTGGCCATCCAGGCAAGAGGTGTTGGAAGCCTGAACTAGGAGAACAGCAGGGGACAAGTATGTTGGTTTCCTAGCCTGCCGTAACAAAGCATCACAAACTGGCTGGCTTAAAACAACAGGAATGTATTCTCTCACAGTTCTGGAGGCTAGGAGTACAAAATCAAGAGACTGGCAGAGCCATTCTCCCCTTGAAGGTCCTAGGGGAGAATCTTTATCTCTTCCTAGCTTCTGGTGGATGGCCACCATCCTTGGGTTCCTTGGCTTATAGACTCTAATCTCTGGCTCCATAGTGACATGGCATTCTTCCTGCATGTCTCTGTTTCTGGGTCCAAATTTCTCTCTTTTTATAAGGACACCAGTCATGGGATTAGGGCCCACCTTAATCCCATATGACCTCATTTTAGTTTGATTACATCTGCAGAGGTCCTATTCCTATATAAGGTCACATCCACAGGTACTGGGGTTTAGGACCTAAATGCATATGTATGGGAGACAAGATTCAATCCACAAGAGCATGGAACCAAAAAATTGAACTTGGGCGACATGGCCAGGTATTGATTCATTGGGGATGGCAAGGAGTACAAAGGAATCAAAGCTGTGGTTCAGAACGCTGACGAGGGCAAACAGTGGGTGACAAGTGAATACCTGGTGAGCAGTGGTGCAAGTCAAGTAAAAAGGAACTTGGGACAAGAGTAAATTTCAAGGGACAGATGATGTGCTCAGTTTTAGGCTGCTGGAGATACCACCTGTAGTCTCAAAACCCTTTAGGGCCAATTCTCAGAGTAGAATTTGAGATTTGAGGAAGACTGGATTTCTAGAAGGCACAGCTTCAGCAGTAAACACTAAGCGACAAAGTTTGAGATGACAAAGAAGTGAAATGTTTTGGCAGATTTGAAAAAGCATGAAATTTGGAATGATAAGCTTTGTATTCCAAGTGCTTAGAAATTATACACATGAAAGAAGCTCACCTTATATGCATTTAGGATTGCCAACTTTCTAGAGTAATATAATGGGGACTCAATGTTTGGGTAATACTGTAGTTTGTAGAATATGACCATATATATGCCATTTTTCCTCAGCTCCAGGATCACCCTCCTTAGAAAGCAGAAGTCTACGAGAATTTGTGGATTTATGTCTTCTGTCTTTAGTATTATTTAATATTATTTTTCCAGAGAAAGGGAACAATATGTATTCAAAAATAACTTGACATTGTTAGATTATAAAGTCCTATATGAAAGCAAAAAAGTAATGGCAAAAGAGAACTAAACAAAATTTTGAACCTAAAAATGAAATTCCAAATATTGTTTTTAAAATATTGACTAGATAAAAATCAAGTAAAATAACAGATTTATCTCCAAATATTTAAAGAGGAGGGGGTGTGAATTTACATTTATAGTACCTAAATGTTATCATAACAATAAAGAGGACTTTGGAATTACTTAATTCATTTCCCTTTTTCCTTGATTAGCTATATTTAATTCAGTACTTCACAAAGTTTACTCTATACGTGTAAATAAATATTATATTTTTAGATAAGAGGAGGTGATGGTAGGAATTGTAAATGAAGTTAAATAGATTTACTTATGCAGAACTTCTCAGGGCCTTTGATACATTAACATATATACTGAATCTCTAAGAGGAACTATGGCTGAATGAATAGCCACAAATTTATTTGATCATAAAACCCTTTCATCACATAAGATCCTGAAGACATGCATGTTGTAAAATATACTTTGGGAAACAATCATTTTAGTAATGGAAATTGGTGAACATTCACCTAATTTTGAGAATCAATAGTCTTAGAGATTCCTGAGTTTCCTTCAATATCTCATTTCTATATTTAACTTTAATAGCATCCACATTTTTTTTTAAATGTGACAAATTTCAGCTCCTACAATGTAAACTATCCGTCAATAAGTATTTGTTGAGAACTTTGTGCTGGGCACTGGTCTGCTTAGCAGGCTTCTGAAGATGCGTAAGTCAGCACATGTGTCCAAACAAAATGTGTCCTTTCTAACACTGATGTCTTATGTTCACTCATCCTTCTGAATTCCACATTCAAGAATTGCAATTTTTTAAATATAATTTGAACCCTCTTCCCAATGCACTTTCCACTGGGCAGAGATTTAAGAGTTTGTCAGTTCAGTGTCCTCACTGTAAAGGAGAAGAGTGAGACACAGAAGGGGAAATACCAGATCCAAAATGACAGAGCAGGTAAGACGGAGGTGAGATCAAACTCAAGTCCAATCAACCACCTTATTTTCACCACACCAGCCTGGCCTTCCCTTTGCTCAATTCTGAGTGCTCAATGAGCTACTCAAATCCTTAGGTTGTAGAGTCCACATCCTTAGAACAATAGTTTGACTGATTCTTGATACAATGCAAAGAACTGCTTGCAGTCCCAACACCCAAAACCTCAATCCATGGAAAGTGGCTGGGATGGAGACAAGTATAGATTTAAATCCCATCTCTGCCACTAATTTAGCAATGAGAATTGGGACAAGTTTCTTAAACTCTGGGCCTCAGTTTACTTGTCTCTTGAAATGGGGGCAATGCTAATGACAACTACTGCAATAATAATGAGGCTACAGGAATGAAATACCTGGTTCGATAAATATTATTGAAATTGAACGTTGAATTGATTATATTAATGAGTTCACTATGTTTAATCTCATCTCCTAGAACCCATAGGATCTAAGGCGAGGTTGGCCAGCAGGTTACTTCCCTCTCCTCCACAGAACCCTTCCCTGGGAGGAAGGGGAAAATAGAGTGAAAACAAGATACAAATTAACATCTCAACAAGCTGTCCCATTATACTCAGCGGATCACACATTGTTTCACTTTATAAACGTCTTATTTTTAAGCCCTTTGAGAACAGGGAATATGTTTTGTTCCCTTTTGTATCATCCAAGCACATTACATAAAGCTGTTCTTAACACAAAGCCTCCCATATGCTACGCACCTATTGTCTACAAGCTAGAAGAAGAAATAAATAAATACAGGAGTCCTATGGCATTTCCACCCCTATGGCCCTGCTCCATGTCTCTTTTGTATCTTCCTGTGATTTCTTCCGAACCAGACCTCCCTTCTGCTTTTCCATAACCATCTGCTTCCATCTTTTATTGGGCAGTTTTGTTTTTCTCCCTGTATCAAACCACCAGCATTGAATCAAGACTTGCTACAAAACAATCCAGCCAAGCCTCAGCTTGGACAAAGAATTATCCCCAGCATTTTAGCAGATCCCAGCTAAATAAAGCATATCATACTTTCGACAAAAAGGCAACATTGTGTCTCTGTCTCAAGTGAGAGAGAAAAGCAGAGCTTTGAGATAGGAAGATGAGGAGAAATACTACTTACACACTGCAGACCATTAGGCCAGAAGCTAGGAAACGAGAGTGATCCATTCGTTGGGATGTGACACCCCAGAAGTGCTTACTGTCAATGAAACATCCATCTTCCGATCAGCCGGGCAGTGTAAGAGGCGGGCTGCCAACCCCTGCCACCTGAGTCTCATCGCTGACACCTGGGTGCTGCTTTTTCTACTTTATAGTTTATGACAAAGTCTCCAATAAAAAGCCTCCGGGACTTGGACTCTGAAGACACATGTCTGTAATTTCTCTTGTCATCTCACGGGAAGTGAAGATGAGGTGTGGTCACTGTCAGTTACACTGAAGCAGGGCAGTCCTTTCCAGAGATGCTTCAAGGACAGACATCGCTGTTTATAGGCTGGCTGGCAGCACAGAACCTTGCCTACCTAACTCCACTCTACAGCAATTGTTCACCCGCCATGTTTGCTCGCTTGTCTGTACCAGACTATCATATACTTGGGTAATCTTCTCATTGTTCTGTAGTTAGGACCGAGCAAGTCCCACCTCTGCCACTTAGGCTTTTGCATAGCTGCCTGAAGCAGCAGCCTGGGAGACCTTTGAATTGCCTTGTAGATGTCGGATTTCAGACTATGGAGAACTTGAATTCCAAGTGCAGGTCCAACACTAACCATGTGATCCTGGATGAGATGTGGAAACTCACTGAGCATCCCTTTCTTTACTTGTAGGGGGCAATAACCACGGGCAGATAAAATAATTTGTGATATAATGGAAAGATTGGAAAAAAGCCAGCTGTCCCACAAAGGCTGGTTATATGAATTCTGGCCCATCCGTATCTGGGAGCTTCTTCCCCATTCCTAATGTCTCCTCTGATGGAGACGGAGCTCAACTAGAATAATCTCCACCCCTCCTGACCCCTTCTGCACTCTTCCATAGGAAAGGAGGGGTGACCTCTCTAACTGGTGAGTTTGGGAAGAATAAATTGGACAGGCTTAGCTAGTACCCCTCTCCTCTCTCTTAGGAATGAGATGCCCACAGGAGTCCATCCCCATCAGTGTAGGACCTGCCTGTCTAGCACTGCTTGGAGTTGGCTAGGAGATGCTGGATTATTCTAGGGTTCAATATTAGGAAGTCTCCCCATCTTCAGCTTCTGGCTGCCCTGTCCAATATCAGCCTCGTTAGAAATAAAGGTGATACTTACGGCTTGAATAGCTCACGACTCAGGTAGGAAAGATGGTGGCTCTTCTGCAGGTGTTCTCAAAGCTCCAACATCATACCATGGAGTATTATATTACAAATTTAAAATAATTTAACAGATACATGTTTATTGACATAGAATGATAGAATGATGTTTGTTATATGCTGTTAGGAATAAAAAGATTATGAAATAGTATGTATGCTGAGATTCTGGTTTTGTTTAAAATATACACAGTTACTTGTAGGTGACATGTAACAATAGAACAAAAGTCTGAAATGGCAGCATGAACATTTAATAGCAGTTGTCTTGGAGTGGTAGAATGATGGGTGTTTTTTTCCAATATTCTTTGTACTTTTTAAAAATCTAAAATAAAAATGTATTTCTATGGTATTGACAAAAATGCCAGTTATTTATTTGCTACAAAAAAAAAGTCATTTTCAAAATTATCTGAACACAAATGTCTCACAATTACCTTTTCATGAGTTCACTGCCTGGTTTGTTAGCTCAAGTCAGAAGTAATTATATATTTGGTTGGGGGACCATCTGGTGTCACTGACTTTAAATGGGCAAGTTTCCACAGGCTGTAAACCCCTTTGAGTTTCAGAATAGAAAGGAGACAAAAAAAAAAAAAAAAGCTACTTCGAAATTTGAATAATGCTCCATGCTCAGTATGTGTCAAATACAAGGAAAGGGAAAGAGAGATTAATAAACAGATCACATGAAAATGTAGACCTGTCTAGCCAGAAAGAAACTGAGGGTTGCTCTAGCCCGCTGGAGGAAAACCATGGCTGTTCCTTCTCTCTGCGTCCCTGTAATAGAAGTCAGTAATGGATGTTCGAAGATGAGGAAGCTGAAATATCAGGTAGGTAAGTGACTTGTGAAGAGTCACGCAGCTAACAACAGAATCTGACACCAAATCTTTAGTTCGCCCAATGAAAATACTTTCATTAAGCCCTTTGCAAGAGCAAATCCCTGTCCTAGGCCTTGTGGAGCTGCTTCAATGAAAAGAGTATTTAGCTGTCCTGGGAAGTTTACAATGTACTCAGAATGTGTCTTTGATGCATGGCAGAAGGGAACAAAATCATGCAATATAGGAAAAAACTGACCCACAGTGAGAGAACAGAGGAAAAGAAACTAATTGTGGGTTTTTTGTTGTTGCTTGTTTTGGGGGGGGGGTCGGTAATTAGGTTTATTTATTTGTTTAATGGAGGTACTGGGGATTGAACCCAAGACCTCATGCATGCTAAGCATGTACTCTAACCACTGAGCTACACTCTCCCCACTGCTAATCATGACAGGAAAGATTCAGAAGCCCGGAGCTCAATCCACTACACTGTGAAAAATGTATACCATAGATGCAAGCCTAGCTCATTATAGGTGCTCAATGAACACTAATTGAATAAATGAATAAATGAATATTAAAAAGGATATATGCTATAAGAATATATACACTATATATATAAACTCCAAGATAAACCGACAAAATAAAAACACTCCAAGAAGCACATATATCTGTGAAAATGCATAACCATCTAACTAAGCATGACGGTTTCTGAATTCTCTCTTTAGTATGTGTTTCCTACTCTTCGTTTGTTTTGTTGTTTGCTAGTTCTCACTAGCCAATAAGTTAGTGAGCTAAAGGAAAATAACTAAAAATTAAGAAAATCTATCCACTAACTTATTTCTTATCCTTTATGAATGAGAAAAGACTGTATTCATTCAATTTTGGAGGTTTAGTAATTAAACATTTACTTGAATTACTTACTGGTTGTTAAAATATCATTCAGACTATTGCTATTACTATAGAATTTCTAAATATATCATATAAAGTTTTGAAGCCTTAGAGGTGTTGAAAATACAATATAAATAAGGCTTGCTGACTAAACAAAATTGTGAGAAAATATTTATAAAATGGATGAACTAGAAAGACAAGAAAATTTTAAGACACAAAGAGCTTCTATAAGTCAATATGAAAAAAAGATTTTTTTTTCTTAAAAGCATGAAAATCATAAATGAAGAAAAAAAAAAGGCCTTGGCCATAAAAAGAATGCCATTCAGTATTAATCAGCTAAACAAAATAAAACAAGATGTATTTTTTATCAAATCAGATTTTCAAAGATTGAAAATGGCCCCATATTGATAAAGGGGCATGGAAACACAATCTCACATGCCTGAGGGATTTGGCAATATGTATCATGTTGTTTAAATGTACATACTGTTTGATCCAGTAGCTTTACTTCTAAGGAGTCATCCAAAAGAATCAATAAGGATTATGGGAAAGGTGCTTGGTAGTCACAGAGAAAAGAATAATGAAACAGTAGCTAACACTTATTAAACTGTCTACCAGTCACTCTGATATCCAATTTCCATTCATTAACTGTTTTACTTCCCCCAAAATCTCTGAGATAGATAACTGCTACTATCTCCATTTTACAGTTGAGAAAACAGTTTCTTCGAGAAGTTAAGAAATTTAACAAATTTCCGTGGAGATTATGAACGAAAACTCATTGTACCATTTTTTTATAACAGCAGAAACTTGGGCACAACCTAACAGATTAGGTGGTTAGTTTAATAAAAAAAAAAAAGAGGTGTATTTACACAATGGGATGTCACTACTGAAAAGAATGAAGTAGATCTCTGTATCTTGACATGAAGCGATAACCATGATACATTATTGAGTGAAAAAAGGATACAGATATTGTATATATATAATTGTTTAAATATACATAAGCATTTCAATTATGTACTTCAGAATATTCACAGTAATTATCTCTAAGGGGAAAGATTATGAAGTCTGCTTTATGAAATGTATCTTATTTTAGTTTAAATAATTAGCATGTGATACTATGGAGACAGTCCTGGAAAACACTCCTCTTCTCCACTGAGCCCTACACCAGTTGTGAAATATGACAAAACAGTCATGAAAATAGGGCTGAAAATGACATCATCATTACTACAGAGCTCACAGCAGAGGTCCTAGGCTTCCCCACCCTGGGGACATGGTCTTTAAGGCTAAGATTACTGCATGGAAGGAGCTGAGACAAGAGTGCCTCTTTGTCTTTTCGTACTTACTGATCAGATTAAGTCACTTTTCCCCCGTCAGCTGGGCTAGAAAGAGCGAGGGAGCAGAGTGAGATCAAGGTGGTATGGCGAGGTAAGGTCGGGTGGGGAAGAAGTGTTCCCCCTACCCGCAATTACTTACTTAAAAGCTTTGGGGGGCAGAATAAGTGTCTCCAAGTATATCCAAATCTTAATTCCTGGAACCTGTGAATATTACTTATACAGCAAAAAGGACTTCTCAGATATGATTAAGTTATGGATCTTCAGATGGGGAGATTGTTCTGGAATATCCTAAATGTGCTCTAAATGTAATCACAAGTGTCTTTGTAAGAGGGAGGCAGAGGGAGACTTGATTCAGAAGAGAAAAGATACTGGAAACAGCGGGAAAGGAGAGAGAGTTCAGGATGTCGTACTGCTGGCTTTAAGGACAGGGGAAGAGGCCAGGGACCAAGGAATGCAGTGGCCACTAGAAGCTGGAAAAGGTGAGGAAACGGATGCTCCCTACAGAGCCTTCAGAAGGAACCAGCCCTGCCGACATCTTGACTTTTGCCCAGTGAAATGAATTTCAGAATTCTGAATTCCTGAACTTAAGGCAATAAATTTGTGTTGCTTTAAGTCACTAAGTTTGTGTTAATCTGTTACAGTAGCAACAGGAATCTAATACATGTTCCTGAAGAATTCAGTAGCTATGTTTGCATGTTTACAAAGAGTACTCAGAGGGTTCTGTTAACTGTAATTTAGCAGAAAGTAACCCACGTCCCTTCTCTCTCTTACAAATACGCCTTGTGCTAAACTCTGCTTGAAGCAGTGATCAACTGCTGTCTCCAATACAATGAGATCTTATTTACCTGACAGTGGAAAATGGGAAAAGTTTACCAGTGAATTGTCCAGATATGGAAATTTCCTTTTAAAGTTCCCAAAGTTGAACATTGCATCGTTCTGCTCTAAGTTTTCCTTGAAAGAATTATACATTCCCAGTCTTCTTCAGTACACCACCCTGGACAGATTTGAGTCTTCATTTTGTTTGTAACTGTGGGTCATAGATGGGATTGTACAAAGTAGGATCTGTGTGCTGAAATGTCCTTAAGGCATTGAGATGTAATATAGGGCTCTTAAGTTCTGTTTCAGATTCCCCCAGAACTTCTACTGTGTCTGAATTCTTTGGCCGGAGCATTACAAATGTTGCCGTCTCCCTGGCTCTCGAGATGTCTGGTATACCTCCGTATTGCAGCTTCTGTCCTGCTTTTAGCAAGCTCTAGCTTTTCTGGGTTGCTATTTCTAATGTGCGACTAAATAGGAAATCAGAAAACTAAGCTTGCAACAATATTTTCCGAAATAAATAAGAGCTCAGCTTTCTAAGATGCTATCTTGTGAGTAAAAGTGCAGTAGTGCGCTGTCTGAATTGATCTATGTGTTGTTTCTGCAAAAGTCCAGTGGGCTGATTGCGGGTATCTGAAATGATCCATTTGCCAGGCTATGAGCTCTCTGAAGGCCAGAGTTGTATCTTAAAGTAGTAATTATTTAATGTGCACCTAGTATGTATCAGACACTGTGTAAAATGTTTAGAAATCTAATTGTACGTGCACACACACACACACACACCTGATACACACACATGGTAGGTAGTTATTCTATTTCTCATCTTACAGAAATGGAAACTGAGACTAAGAGCTGGAGTGACATGTCCAGAACTGATAAGGAACTGATACCTTGTTGTGGGCACTAGACCACCTTGTATTCTCCGTGGATGATAGAGCCCATGGCACATAGTAGGTGCTCAACAAATGGTGTTGAGATGAACGTGTCTCACTGCTCCCGGTCTTCGCAGAGCGCAGTGCACACAGAGCTCATTCAGGAGAGTGCACGGCACACAATATCCAACTCAAATGTTTGCGAAATGAAAAACTTGAATCATGTCTGTCACTGCATGCATCTCCCTCAAACGGTGCAGTAAAAGGGCAGCGCGTTCACCGCGGATCCCCGGGAACAGAAACCACTAACAAATGTAGCTTGTTAGTCTGCTGTCAGGAGCAAGATTTTTATCAGGAATGTTGTATTTCTGAAGACACCAGAATGATTTCCTCCTAATAAATTTCCATCTTATTCAGAGAAGCTAAGATTCTGCCAGGAGCTCAGAGCCTCCTGGGGGTACGGCTCGGCAGCTTTGTACTGCGGGATTAGATGTGAGCGCACGGCTCGGACAGGCAGGCATGAACCCAGCCGTCGGGGCTCCGGGGGGCATTTAAAACAACCGCTCAGAAGCACACACGCGTGGGGCTGGGTTTCCAACACTCTTTTGAAGAGACCTGAAATGTGGTGGTAATGCGCTTCCCTCCCTTCCAGTAGAGGAGGAACTGGGTTTGTCTGCCTGTCTATTCTGGCAGAAAGGAAAGAGAATATTTTCCTATATTCATTTCAGATTTGATTCACGAAAGTTTGAAACATGGTTAATGCTGCATTTTTTTTTAATTTTTCCATTTTGAGGTTTTTTTTTTTTTTTTTTCAGTTCTCCACTTTCAATACCACTTCCTTCAAATGTGTCATGAAAACACACCCAAGAAGGGATATTCTGAAGACCCTAATGGATTAATTCTTGCAGAGAGCAGATGATAGGTTTAATTGTTCAAATGTGGATGGCGTTTCTTCAAAGGGACGGGCTTAGTCCCTCCCTTTCCCCTTCTGTTTTCAGCCTCTCCCCGGTTCTTTAATAAACAGGAGTTGCGTCTTAGATTCCTTTTCCTCTTTTTATGGATCCCAAACTATATTTAAACCCTAAATTCTTTTCTCTGTTCCCAAGGGATCATCAAGCAGCCTCCTCTGAACAACAAGGAAGGCAATGAAGAGAAATGGTGTGGAATTACGTTTTTTTCCTTTCAGAAATACCACTCCAGCCTGTACACTTACTCTGTTTGTGATTTAGAGGGGCTTGGCACCTCCCTCCCCGCCAGGACTCCCCTGGGAAAAAGGATGAATGGCCATCTCAGTGTTGCATAAAAATTAGTATCAGGTCACAAATTATTGGAGCCTATTAGGGGTTCTTTTAAGTAAATTAAGGCTGTATATCACAGTCTTCCAAGAGGTGTGGGTGCTTCAAATTCTCCAAATTAAAAGAACCTTGAAGATTTCCTGAAATCGAATAGTAAATATGATTAGAAGACAGGGCTGATTGTTACAAACATCGCTTCCCTTTTGTGACAGCCCTGCTTTAAAAAAAATATTAGAAATGAGATGATGGATCTTACAAATGAAGGAATTTCAGCAAAGAAAAGGGATCATATAGTTAGAAAATCATACATCAAGAACACATCACCAATTCTCTAATCCATTAGGTCACCAGGAAATTTAGGAGAATATGCTAGTGTGTGTGCATGTGTGTGTGTGTGTGTGTGTGTGTGCATTTGTATGTGTGCACAGGTGTGTTGTTTGTGTGGGCGTGGATGCTTCAGACCACCCAAAAGCAGTTAATATTGCCTCCAGCCAGACCCATCCGTATTATTGTTCTATGTCTATTTCTTCACTAGTCAGATTTAAGCCAAATTTTACTGTGTTTTCTCTATCTTTCAAGTAGCAAGTTGGTATTATACTTCAGCGTTCATGAACTATCGAGGAAGCTATACATTACTGCCCAGCACGATGACTACAATTCTTACATTTCATCTTGATTTCAGAAAAATTTAGCCACGTTTAGTCATGTTTTCTCAGGGCCAGTGCCTACTTCATGGATGTTCTCACAACCCTCCGCAATGACTCCTTTCCAGAATCATTTGGACTCCGTTCCCTTGGACTTACGTTCCCAACCCTGCCCCTCCCCATTCTTCTGTTGAAAGGGTCATCGCGGAACAGGACCTTCTGCTTACAGTTTGAGCTTCACTTACAAGGAAGATTGTCCCTATGGCTGCTCACCCCTCCTACCACATCACCATTCCAGAGGCCCATCCGTCATCTGCTGCCCCAGTTCTTCCTGGATGATGTCGGGGGAAGAGCCCTGCACTGGGAGGAAAGAGCCCTGCATCCCGCGTCCAGTTCTGCCACCAACACTAGCAGCTGTGAACAGTGCTTGGTCCTCAAGTGACTCAGCTCATTTCATCTCTAAGATGCTTGATGAAGAGGGTACTGGTTCAAACCCATTTCCGACCCGGAAACTGAGGCTCAGAGAAGTTAAATACTTTGCCCAGGGGAGCAGCTGGGACTTGAATCCAGGCATCGAGACCAATGTTGCTGGCTTGGAAAGAACCACCCACCAGCCCAGCGACTGTCTGTGAAATGAGACAGACGTTTGACCATTTAACCTCACTTCTACATTTCCTTCTAGCTCAAATAGTTTATGAAAGTTTCTGTTTCTCTAGTTTTAAGTCAAATTTTAAAGAGGAAGCCAAAGACCTTGTTATGCTTTGAGGAAGGCAGCGCCACACTGAGGGTCTGCAGTAGGGTTCTCAGAGGTTTTATGCACATATTCTCAAGCACAAGAAGTTAATACAAATCCCAAGCAAAATGCAGAATTAAAAAGAATACCTAGGGGGAGAGTATAGCTCAGTGGTAGAGCACATGCTTAGCACGCATGAGGTCCTGGGTTCAATCCCCAGTACCTCCATTAAAATAACTAACTAAATAAATAAACCTAATTACCTCCCCCCACCAAAAAAAAAAAAACCAAAAATAACAGAAAAACAAAAAAAGGATGCCCAACCCCGGCTTGAAAATATTGAAGGTGAGATTACAGATGGTTTCCTTCTTAATTTCTGCCTGTGAATTTCCATATACCATATTTGTAAAATCTTACTCTTTCTACCTGTTTTCCAATACAGACTTGGGTGTAGCATTTGTTCATTTGCCAAAAAAAAATTTTTTTAACACTTAGAAAAATAAAATTCCAGAAAGACATACAGCAAATTACTGACATTTTCTTTGGGAGACCAGAAGCTCGAAACTCTTTTTGTTTGTTTTGTTGTTGCATCTGATTTTCCCATGAATTTGTATGACTTTTCTTAAAAGAAGCATAAAGAACAACAAATTAAAAAAAATAAAAACCAAGCCAACAAAAAAGCTCTCTTTGCCTTCTTCCAAAATTCCTGTCATTTCAAATTGAGGAAGGAAACACATGATGCAGAGTGGGGAATGGGGAAGAGATCTCCCTGAGATTTAATCTAAATCACACAGATTCCTAATGCATCTAATTCAGCAGTGTTGCGATGGGGAGAGAAAGCCTTGCAGAGATTTCTTTTCTCCCCAGGATTTTTCTCCAGGGCAGCTGATGGTCTGAGAATGAGATTATAGAGTCTATCTTCTTTTAATTATACCCCACAGCTTCACAATTCTTTGTTTGGAATTCTGAAATCCAAAGGACTCTGAAATTTGAAAACTTTCTTCAAAACGTATTTGGCTGCATATCTAACCATTCCTGATGGTCTTTATGGCACTTAGTGTGGTCATTAGCGTATTTTCCTGCAGAAATAGGAAGGTCAGGGTATTGGGTAACTCCCCATCGCATCTGCTCTAGGTGTCATGTAATATACCCAATGTGTACACTGAGTGATCTTCTAAAATTTCTGTGATTCTGAACTCTAGACTTCTCTGATCTTCAAGTCCTGTTTGAGGACTTAGAGACCCATACCCAACTCGAAATTCAATGCTATTTAAACCTTACAAGGGGACATAGCTCCATTGTGTACCTGCAATTTCCTCTTTTGATTTCCCAGCTAAGGTTATCTATCTCTCATGATATGCATCTTACTGGACTTGTTGAAGGAAAGTGATGTACAATCTTGGGAGGTTGGAACTAGGGAGAGAACCTTTGTGAATAAAGTATCATTTTAAGACAAGTGAAAAATAATCATCAAATGAACGAACCACTTTTTTTCTATCTTTGCACAGGAAATAGCCCTGCATTTCAAATCAGAACTGCCCTCGCATGTTCTTATTTTAAATACGCTTTTCTTTGATTGGTAATATTGCACAAGGAGACGATTCACGTAGAGGATGACAGAATCGGGCATATTTTTATAGATAGGTGCTCTAACCTTCACAAACATTCCAGGTGATTACATCCACTAAGATGCCAGAACACATATCAAGAAGAGAAATCACTTTAGCCTCCTAATTTGGGTAAATGAGTCTCTTTGATCAAATATTTATTTTTTCACCTTGCAACACAAATAATGCAGGAGAAGAAAGATGTTTCTGAGGTGGCATCAGTACAGGACATACTGTTCAAGGAGAAGTAGGCATTCACCTCGTGGTTGAAAACTTTAATGAAATTGAGCTACCAAATTCTTGGACATTTCATCCTTTCAGATTATAAACCCATCAAAATAATATTTGGTCCCAGGCACAGATCCAGCCAGGACTGGCTTCCTGCTTTCGGTGAGTCAGTCTTGATTTCTTCTTGTGGTAAGCAGAGATCTAGTTTAAATTATTAAAATCAGCCAAGGCGACCCTTATGGGCTGAATGTCTATGCCTCCCTCAAATTTTCACACTTTGAAATCCTAGCCTTCACTGTAATGCTATTTGGAGGCTGAGCCTCTGGGGGGTAAATAGGTTTAGATGAGGTAATGAAGGTGGGGCTCCCATCATTGAATTAGTGCCCTTATAAGAAGAGGAAAAGAGACCAGAGCCCTCTCTTTCCATCATGTGAGGGCACAGCAAAAAGGTAGCCTTTGGCAAGAGGCCTCTCACTAGGAACCAAGTCAGCTGGTCCCTTGATCTTGGACTTTCCAGGCTCCAGAACTATGAGAAAGGATCATCTACTGTTTAAGCCACCCAGGCCATGGCATTTTGTGGAAAAAGTCCAAGGTGACTGAGACAGGGTCTCCACCTTCAGAAAAGGATTCATACACAGACCTTTCATTGGGCAAAATTTGGTAATATGATTTCTTGAGAGTCAATTGCTTTGGTTTTTTGTTTGATACTTCATACCAAACTCTGAAAATCTAAAAACTGGAAAACAAGCAAACGACTGAAAATTACCTCTAAGCTCCACCAACAGATCTCCAGATTGGTTAGTTTTCTTTTGACTTAGAACCTGTGAGCCCTGAACTTGGTTTAAATGCACAGTCTCAGTGCATAGCTCAAGTGCCACTGTGCAGGAGTGGAACTGTGGTGAGGAAAGAACTCAAGGGACAGGAGAAGGCAACTGAGACACCTTAGGAAAAAGAGTTTCTAAGAAGAGAAGGTAAGAGCAAAGCCATTGGAGTCACAAGGGTCCAGGATGAATCCTGGCTCAGGGACCTGAAGGCTGTGTGTCCTGGAGCTGGTTATTCACACCCTCCAACCCTCCAAACTGTTTTCTCACATTTGAAATGAAACCATTCATTGCCCGTTGATGTGAGGATTACACAGGATCATGTAAGTAACAAGTTGAGCAACGTGCCAGGCATGGAAGTAAGAACTCAGTAAATTGTAGTTTTAATATTCCCCCCTAATATCCCAGTCTTACCTACCCCCACCCCTTACCTGCACCTCCTGCCTTTCACATTCAAGATTAAAGAAATGACAAATCTGAGTCTCAGGCTTACATTTGTGTGTGAGCAGCACTATCTTCCCACAATTCTTGCAGAAAGCTTCACAATTAAAAACTAAAATAAAACGTTCACACTTCAGATTTTATTTTAACCAACCCACAAAATTTTTTATCCATCTCTGCCTTTCATAAACCCTGCAGCTGATGGCAGGAAAGTCAGACGAGCTGCCTTTAGATGTCTCGGGTTCTTGAATTTTCTGCTGCTGATTAAAATTCTATCTCACCCATTGCCTGATCTCACAGGTCCCTGACTGCAAAGCCTGCAGAGCCAAGCCTGCTCCAGTTTTATTCATTTATTCATCAAACATTTATTGAGCATCTTCTATATGCCAGGCACCGTGCTAGGCTCTGCACCAGCCGTGAATAAGGCAACATTTCTATTCCCAGAGAACTCACAGCATGGACAAGAGTCAGACATAAAAAAACAATTACAATACAATGCAGAAGATGCAATGATAGAAGTTCGTCAGGAAGCAGAGGGGAGAGGGCTACAGAGGATGGGGGAGCAGCAATAAGAAAGCTTCAGGACAGAACTGATGGCGTGGCTCAGAGAGGCATGACTTGCCGAAAGTCTCTCCTCTCAGTCAAGGAGACTTCTCTCTCCCTCATTAATATGAATAACCACCTCTCCCCCATTTTTCCTTCACTGCCATATCTCTAGCACTTAGAACAGTGCCTGGCACATAGTAGATGCTTGTTATGGCTGAACTGTGTCTCCCCCAACCTTGCCCCAAACTCACACGTTTAAGTTCTAATCCCCTAGTATCTCAGAAGGTGACTGTATTTGGAGATAGAATTTTAAAAGAGGTAATTAAGGAAAAATAATCTCATCAAGACAGATCTTAAAACAGTCTGACTGGTGTTCTCAAAAGAAGAGGAGATTAGGACACAGACACGCACAGGGGGAGACCACGTGAAGACACAGGGAGAAGAAAGCCTAGGAGAGAGACTTCAGAAGGAAGCCGCCCTCCCGACACCTTGAACTTGGACTTCTAGCCCCCAGAAAACGGGAGGAAATATATTTCTGTTGTCATGTGATACTTTGTCATGGCAGCCCTAGCAAATTCAGTCTCTGCTCAGCTGCGTTTGTTGAGTACATCAGTGAATAATGTTTGCATTATTGTAACTGAGATGTATCTAGATAGATGAGAGAGACAGAGAAGCAGACAGACAGAGATGAGTGGGTATAGATATGCATCCTTACCCCACACCCACCATGGAGTCCTGGCAGGCTGCTCGCTTATTAAGTGACATGCAGGCAGTGCTCAATAAATGTATGTGAGTTTGTTGATTCACATTAACTCATTTCCAAGGGTCAGATGAGATACTTGGCTTCTTTTTAAAAGGTGAAAAAGTTTTGTCTGATTTTAACCCCGTGATTTGATTGCAGGTGACCAAAAAAAGGAAAATAGGAGGGGATGGAAGCTCACATTTACTAATCACCCCCCTGTGCCACTTTCTGAAAAATATTTAATTTCATCCTCACGACAGTCTGTGAGACAGGCCACATTTCCCAGGTGGTGAAACTGAGGCTCAGAGAGTTTTAGTGACTTATTTGATGTCCCAAATCATGTCCAGTGTTGCATGTCTACAAAATCAATATTTATACAGCACTTTCCTATTCATATATTTTAGGTCTATCTCACTGGCCCCTCTCTCAATTCTGTGATTCAGAAAACCTAAGTGCCTTGCTCAGTGTAAAGTACTCTTGTTTTTAACTTAAAAAAAATCAATTTTGTAGCCATCATTAAAAAGTCTACATTAATAAATACTGGAGAGGCTGTGGAGAAAAGGGAACCCTCTTGCACTGTTGGTGGGAATGTAAATGGTGCAGCCACTATGGAGGACAACATGGAGGTTCCGTAAAAAACTAAAAATAGACTTACCATGCGATCCAGCAATCCCACTCCTGGGCATATATCCAAAGGAAACTCTATTTCGATAGGATACATGCACCCCAATGTTCATAGCAGCACTATTCACAATAGCCAAGCCATGGAAGCAATGTAAGTGTCCATCAGCAGATGACTGGATAAAGAAGATGTGGGGGGTGTGTGTGTGTATATATATATACACATACATAATGGGCTATTACTCGGCCATAAAAAGAATGAAATAATGCCACTTGCAGCAACATGGATGGACCTAGAGATTATTATACTACGTGAACTAAGTCAGACAGAGAAAGACCAATATCATATGATATCACTCATATGTGGAATCCAAAACAGTGATACAAATGAACTTGTCTGCAAAACAGAAACAGACCCATAAACATAGAAAACAAATTTATGGTTGCCAAAGGGGGAAGGGGAGTGGAGAGGTAAGTTAGGAGTTTGGGATTAACAGGTATTACTATATATAAAATAGATAAACAACAAGGACTTACTGATTAGCATAGGGAACTATATTCAATATCTTTTAATAAACTACAATGGAAAAGAATATACGTGTGTGTGTGTGTATAACCAAATCGCTTTGCTGTACACCTGAAACTAACATAGTCTTAAATCAACTATACTTCAATAAACAAATCAATTCTGTTATAAAAATGGAAACCAAGTGTAGAAGCATGTAGCGCATGAGACATATTATGCACAGACAGAGTAAGTAGAATGTATGTGTATTAAATGTAACTAAAATGAATGGAACAAATGGTGGAATGACCGTCAGTGGGGAAAGGGAGAAAATACGAAAACTGCTTAACCCAGTATCTGGGGAAGTGGCCCTTCTACCCCCACGTGCATGCACCCTGTCCTAAGTGTGCTAACCTATACCATCTCTTTTCCATTGCATCTCACTGAATTTTTTAAATTGATCAAATACATGAATTCAAGCACAGGTTTTCCTCGCTATCTGAAAGCAGAGCGTTCCTGTGAGAACTTTCCTAAGCTGAAAGAAGAAATTACCTTAGGACACACCCTGCTAGTGGATGCACAAAATCGCGACGGAGCACAGACGCTCACAGACACAGTTCAAAGCCATGGCGGATTGATGCTGAGATGCCGAGCGCAGTTCCGGGGGAAGGTGCCGCCTTCGCTGCTTCGGGATGTGCACTGCCTCCGTAACGGCTCCCTGCAAAACAGACACTGAACCCTATTTTTGCTTCTTGCCTTTTATGGAAAAAGTGAAATCCTCTTTGGATTCCCTTCGGTTAGTGAAAACAGACGCTAACGCAGGTCTTTCATAAAAGCCAAGTGGCGTGAAGCAGACTTCAGAAAATCAAGGGCTACCTTACCTTAATTTGGTCTCTTAGCCTCCTCGTTCTGTGACCTCTGGGACAGCCTACCTGGCATTGTCCTTGAGGCCACCGTGGCATCAAGCTCATTTCCTACACAGCACCTGCCAGCGTATCCAGCTCACTCTGCATTCCCTATCATCACTGCCCCAGGCCCTAACCCTGCGGGTGCCTACTGGAAAAGGATAACTTTCTGAAAGAGGATATTCCCCCCTAAAAATAACTCCTGCTGGAACTTTTGGTTCTATACAATGTCTGATTTTGGATCTTCATTTACATCAAAGATATATAAACTTGAGTCAGCATTTAAGCCACAAGCACAGCATAAGCTACTTAAAAAAGCTGTCAGAATGATGTGGGTCCCTGCTCCACCCACACAGCTCCAGACCCCTGCACTGGGATCAGCAGCTGCCCGGGAAGCCTCAGGTACCACATCTGAGAACTGGGGATGATTTTGTTACCTCTGGCTTTCCTGCCTGGGGGCGGGCAGGGAAGAAACAAAATACAGCTAACTCCTCTACTCCATTAACCCTGCGCCTGCTGCTGCAGCAGTCTGGGGAGGCAGACCCTTGAATTATCCTCATTTCACAGAATGAAAAACTGAGTCTCTGGGAGGTGAAATGGCTTGCCCAAGGTCACACAGCAGGATCTGGGGAGAGCTGGGATTTGAACCTCGGACAACGGGCTCTTGAGCATGAACTGCAGGATAGCACCTGTACTGTGCGACGTGGTGGCGGTGCCAGCACCACACTGTCTGTCGTCCAGACCTTTCTCTGACACCACCTCTCTACTGCAAGGGGGCAGAAAAGTGCAAAGTGAAAGATATAACACAGGGCGAATAGCAGGGCTTAAAAGAAGCTCTTCTGAATGAACAATAAACAAACAAAGGAACTAGCAAGCAGCAAACTGGGCATCACAAAATCAAGAGGAAGGTAACTGCCTCCGCTGGGGGAGCGTGGTCTTCAAACACGAGCCAAGTGAAGGCAGAAAGCATTCTGCTTCCACGGGGTGTGACAGTCAGCTGTTAACCAGCGTCTCAGGAGATACGGGCTTCAACTGTCACTACTGTTAATTGTTTAATATGGCTTTCAGCTACCTGAATTTGGCCCCCAAACTCCTACCATATTAATTTTGCTCTCCATGTACCATCTTCTAAATTCTCCTCCCATTTTTGAAGGCAGACCATTCTTTTTCATTTTCATCTGCTAATCCATGCCCTCAGGGCTTCACCCCCAAAGGTTAATCAAAGGCTGTTCCTAAATAAATCTAGTCTCCCCTAAGACAAACCCTAAGGCCTGCTCTTCATAGCCCTTGTGTCCACCCTGCTTCACAAGCATATTTATAACTGCTATTGCTTTGGTATAAGCGTGTTGGCTTTGCTACGTGAGGTCTGGCTTCAGCTTTAACTCTCAGAAGAACAATAAAACCTTTACATCTTGAGGATCTGATTTGAATCACTCCCTCCTCTTCTGGAAATGCAGAGAAGCCCGGGCTGTGGCTGAATCTAGAAGCCCAGCCAGCATCAGGGGTGGTGACAGGGAAAGAGGAAGTGAGGGACAGCGGCAGTGCCCCGGGGTGAGGTGGCAAAGGAGGACCTGCCCCGGGGAAAACTTCAGCTAGAAGGTTACATTTTACTAGGGCTTCCAAGGGACCCTTCCTTCCCATGAAACAATGGACAGCAAAGATGAGGGTCAGCATCTTTAGCCTAGGCCTTTACTGAAGGGCTCACTCAACCAGGACTTAAAACCACACCCCAGAGCCCCTTAGACAGAGACCAGCTTCTTACAGTGGAGCACAATCAAGATTGGCAAAGACAAGGGTACATCTATGGCCAACAAGGAACACTCCTCTTGCACATACAGTGCGATAAGCTCAGACTAGGAGGCTCTTTTTAAGTTTCAGTCTTCTAGTCTAGGCCCATTTTTGCCTCTGTGTTCATGAAATCTCAGATATAGTTTTTTTTTCTTTCTTTCAAAGTTGGAAGGGACTTAGAAATTTAAACTAGGCATTGTGTTTTGCAGTAGGAAGTAAGCCCAGAGAGGTAAAGTGACTTCCCAGGGCCAAGGGTTGGGCCAAGACCTGGTGTCCTGACTCAGTCCAGGTCTTTCAGGGTTTGAGCATCTCCAGATTCGGCTTCCTAGAAGGGATATTGCCCTTCCCCAGTGAAGAGGTAGAAATACCCTCTCCCTCCAGGTTACAGGACTCTGTTTCCTTAGATACCTGCACTGACTTCAGAGCAAATTCTCGTCTTTGTTTACAGGAGAGCCTGGGGGTCAGAGAACTCAAGAGACCTTCCTCTGGGCTCTGGGAGGTTGTATGAAGGGACCAGATGTCAACTGCAGAGAAACTCACTCTAAACCCCAGGCTGAAGACGCTATGTGATCTGAGACCAGGAGCATCCCCATTTCTGAATATTATTCCCCGTCCTCTCCTGCCCTGAGACCCCACGCTTCTGCTGGATCTTTTTATTTATTTATTTAACATTGTCTATTGGTGGTGGTGGAGAATTAGGTTTACTTTTATTTATTTACTTTTTTGATGGAGGTACTAGGGATTGAACCTAGGACCTCAAGCATGCTAAGCAGGCTCTCTACCACTGAGCTATACCCTCCCCGCTCCTTGCATCTTTTCTTGTAGCTGGTTTAGGTCTTTTGCTGTTGGTGCCTGCACGACCCTGAAAGTGAGCACCTCCCTGAATTTTTGTCGTCGAGGCCTCACTAGCCTCCTCAAGTCCTGGCCTTGTTGTCACAGCTTCTTGCCTTTAAACCCATTCTCCATTCTGTAGTTGGACTCATCTTTTCAGAATTTAGATCACTGCCCCTACTTAAACCCCGTCGCATCTCCCTTTTGCCCCAGGATAGACTCCAAATTCCTTTGCTCAGTGTATAAGCCTGTCCAGGAACCAGGGTGAAGATCTCAAACTGTGAGCTCAGCAGAATCCAGCTTGGAGATGAATCTGTTCAGCCCATAATCCCTAATAATTCCAGGATTTCCATTTAGAGACACAAATTTCTAGCTTCTCTTGAGAAAAGATTTGAAGTTACTCCTCATTCCTTAGTTTTTTTCCTCAGTAAAATAAATGTTCTCAGTAATAATACAAAATAAATGAAACAGTGCATGTCATTCTTAGTTATGACTACAGATGCTGGCGTGGCCCTTGCTGGTTGGCGCTGAGCCACGTGCACCCCCTCGGAGGGGCAAGAGGGCTCCCCAGTCTGCACCTCTCCCTGCTGCACCCCTCCTTCCAGCTACCTGGCTGGCTCCTGGAGGTGTTTGAGCTTGTCTCCTGTTTGAGTCCCCACCTGTCCCTAGTCTCCATTCTCTCCACTTCCTGCCTCACATTTTTGAACAACACTAAACAGCTTGGGTTTCCTCCACGTGCTTTTTCAGCCTGAATCTGAGTGTAATAGGGAAGAACAAACCTGACTCTATTTTGGATCTGTTTCTTTTACTTTAACCTTTGTATTCTATTGCTTTTGCTGCAAGTTAATCACCAAAGGGATGTTGCCTATAAGCTTAAATTAATGGACCATCTCTGGGAACCCTGCCTCCCAGGTAATGAGCGTTAACCTAAAATACCTTTGTTTAACTCACAGGAAACATCCTGACCAGGCCCACCTGTGAATGACTATGAGACGGAAGAAATTAATAGATTCCCCCCAGAGGCTGATGGGAACCAGGAAATGTTTGACTTTACTCCCTCCCCGTTTTAGTATAAAAGAAGCATGAATTCTAACTCAGGCAAGATGGTTCTTTGGGACACCAGTCCACCATCTTCTCAGTCTGCTGACTTTCCAAATAAATTCCCTATTCTTCGTCCTTCAATTTATTGGTCTCTTGTGTCGTGAAAAGTACAAGCTTGGGCCCAGTAATAAGAGCTTTGATCATTCTTGACACGTGGAAGATGTACTTTGTCTACAGACCTCACTGGAGAGTAATGCCATGCCCCACCCCAGGCGGGGACACCAGCATGCTGCCCAGTGCTGAGCACAGGCTAAAACCCAAGTGTTTCTAGAAATAAATTAAACTGAGAAAGCCAACAGTTAACTGATTGACATGGATTTATACCCTCTCTTGGTTTCTAAAAAGCCTGCACTTTCAATCAGTAACAGTATTCCACATCCAATTCCAGAAGAGCCTGAGTTGAGAGTTAAATCAAGTTGAGTTTAAATCCCAGCCCTGTCACTTATTTTTGACCGTGGGCTGGTTACATAATCTCTCTGAGTCATGGTTTTCTCACCTTCCAAAAGGACCTCACAGCTATTCTGTTCCTAAGTATTATGAAAACACATGTCCACACAATAACTTATATGTAAATATTTATAGCAGCTTCCTTCACAATAGCCAAAAACTCAAAAAAAAAGAAGTGTTCATCAACAGATGAATGGCTAAACCAGCTAGAGTGTAACCCATTCAGTGGAACAGAAGTCAGGGCTCAGGGATAAAAAGGAACGTAGTACAGACACACACAACAATGTGAGTGAATCTTAAAGGCATTGTCCTACATGAAAGATGATGATACATGTATGATTCCACTTTTATATGTAAACCAATACATTATGACAAAAAGCATAAAAGCATGATGACAAAAAGATGGATGGAAAGAAGAATTCTAATGGGATTTGAAGAGCCCTTCTGGGATGATGGACAGGTTCTGAATCAGGACTGTGGTGGTGGTTTCATGGGCACACACCACTGTCAAAACTCATTGAATTGTACACTTTAGGTGCATGTAGTTTACTGTGCAAAAATAATTCCCCTATAAATCTGAGAAGAACCAAAGTTAAAAACATAACCCCTATTATGTTCAGCAGCATTTATCGGTAATGCATGAGTAATTAAATAGTAATAGTAGCAGAGGGTTTTTTTTTTTTTGGCAGTGGTGCTTATTTTAAACATGTGAATTAATATTAAGACCTATTGCATTAAGGAAGAATGATATAACTAATTTTGTAGCAGTTATTTGACATTTTTCAATGCAATCTTGACTAAGTCAATTGTAATTTAAAATTTAGTAGGACAGGGTTTATATATACACATGCACTTAAACTATGCAAGTGTAGACATGTCATAAAAATATTTACTAGATATTTTAGTTGAGGTTGGAAGAGAAGAGAAGTGTAGGCCAGGGCCTGCCCTGTTTGGTGGATTTGTGGGACCAGTGCCAAAACCTCTGGAGGGGACAGGAGGTTTCCATTGTGGTGGCTTCTCTGGACCAACCAGCAGCTCCAGGGAGAGGCCTGGACCACAGGAAGCCTTATCACCAGCTCATCTCTCATCTTCTGTTCCTCACACTTTTGTGGACCCGAAGCGGGCTTTCCTTCTGGTGTGCCTGGCAGAAACTAGCATCATCATTTCCTTCTCAGGTTTCAATTTTCCTCCAAGTGTCTAGTAGATAGGGGTTCCCTAACAAGGACAACAAGAAAAGACCTCGTCCTAAGAGATAAATGGGGAAAGTGATGGGGAGTTGGGAGCAGGCGCCATCCTTTATCTCACCAAATACCAAATACCTGTCTCCCACAGCCTGCTCTTGACCTCGCTCTGCAATTTCATTCAGCTTTTCGATCATTATCTTAATAGGCATCTACCCATCATTTACCAAAATGCAGTAAGTGGGCTGATCATTTTTCTGAAGATAAAAATGACATCTCTATTCTCTCTTTCTCTCTCTCTCTCTTAAAGCTGCTGCTTATCCATTATTTTAACTCTGGCTTTTCTGGGCTTTCTAGGATGGCTTAGTGTGCTGGCTGAGTCTGTAAAAGCTGGGGAGACAGAGAGTTAAATCATCAGCTAGAGAATTTGATCGTGTAGGCCTAGACTCCTGGTAGTTCAGTGCAAATGAAAGCAGCAAGTTTCTTTCAACCTTAATTATCTGTGTAATTACCTTAGCCCAGAGAGACACAGCCTAAGAATCTCAAGAAAGGTGGCTTTCTTTTTCTCAATCCATCAGTGGCATAGTCAGCAACATGTATTATGCGCCAACTGTATGAAGCAACTCTACATTAAATATTGAGTGGTACCCAAGAGGTGTATTATAGATGTTGCAAATGCACCTCTAAATAACCTAACTACAGAATCAAGACCATTGGAATACCTGATGTGTACTAGGCACTGCGCTAGCTGCAAAGATTCAAGGACACACAATATGGGGCCTTAAGGGAAGAATACGTAAGCCAAAAATGTGTGCGGCGGAGCAGTGTCATTTTTGTGATGCTGACCCATATGCGTGGCAGGAGTTTAGGGAAGGAACAGTCAAGATGCAGGAGATGTCAGTCAACATCTAATGAGCATTCTTCTGTGCCCAGCATCACCACTTTGACTTTTGCCCACCAATCACCGCAGATTTTTACAGCTCAAATGCCACCTCTTCTGTGAAGCAGTCCTGGCCCCTTAGACAAAAGGAATTACCCCTTACTCAGCGCTCCCAGAACATGCAGCTATCTGGCGCTGATATCATTCTGTTCTGTGTGGAAGTGAATTGTCTCTAAGACTGTTTTGGCCACCGGATCCTTCTTGGGGTTTAGAAGGCTAGTCCTACCCATTCGTGTCTTTATCTTCGAGAACATTCACTACCCTAACTTGCACAGACTAGTTTTAATAATTCCCTATAAGAAAAAGGTGTGATCAAAGGTGATGACTGAAAAGGCACCTTGACTCCCTTCCAAGGAGCCTCACCAGAAGGCTTTGTCCTGATGAATTTATGTTGGCATTTTGGGTTCAAAAATTTGATTTTGATAAGTGTAGAAGAATAGTTCCTTATCTCAACTCCTCCTAACCCAGTTCACATGACTGAGGCACAAAACTCTCTTAGCGTCCTCAGAAATTATGGAGTACTCTTCCCTCTTAATATTTTTTTTAAATCTCAAAGAGATGGAAATTTGGGGAAAACAAGGAACCAAAGGGAAAAAAAGGTTATGCTTTATCTAAATACAATATTTATTCTCTGACAAAAGCAATGCCATGCTGAATTGGTATGTCACTGGCCCAGCTTCCAGCCCTCTGTCCAAGAGGGATTCTTTAATTGTGCAAATGACACCACCTCCTGAGCTGACAGGTAATGCTGTAATGATCTGAGGGCCCATGAGCAAAGGGGGAACCATGCTTTGTAGCAATTCTCTCAGGCCAAGTAGGCAATCTTTCTCCACGTTTTTGATCCTCCACTCTGCCCTCCTTTAGAGAAGCAACTGACAATGGATGGGCCTGTAATGACATTCAGTCCCAACTCTCTTTACTTCCCCAGACACAGAAGGCCAAGTTTCTTGCATTTCTGTAACTGAAGCATAGAAAGTGAGCAGAAATAGTAAACAAATAGGTTTTGGACAAAAGATTTTTCTGGAGTGGTATTTCTCTTCATTTTGATGTGGCCTTCTTATGGAAAGGAGAATACCAACTTTCTTTTAACAATGTCAGAGCCTGCAGAACCCAATTCCCACCTATGGGCAGAAAGAGTCATCCCATGGTAATGTTTCAGGGTCTCAGAACAATAGGAAACTTCCCCCCCAGCCAGGTCATTTCTAATACGGACGTTAATGTATTCATTCACATTGAGGATGTTGTCCATTGGGCCACAGCGCTCTCTTTGCTGCAGGTCAACCTGCTCAGGGAGTCATACCCAGCACAGAATGCGCTGAGTGAGCATGGATTGGATCAAAATGAGTCTGCTAAAATAGTAGTGTCTAACTGACTGATTCCAGTGAAGACATTTTACCAAAAGGATCATCTTCCCATCAAGATCTGAAAACACGAATGTGGGCTCCCTTGGACTCTTCTGAGACAAGCACTATCCAGGTTACTCTGGGACTCCTCCATGCCTCACCATGAATCGTCCCATTTGCCTGTCCATTCGTTCAAGTCACAGACATGGCTTACAATGTAGAACTCCTCTTTTCTTAAAGAGGCTTTAAACATCTCTGCTGTGCTTTTTTTTAAGCTGTTAATTTCACATTTGAACCCTCAGAGGGCAATTTTATTTCCCCTCTTTCCAAATTTGTGATATGTCACATCACAGATCACAAATGCAATAAAAATAAGGAATCAAAAATACTGTATAGCACAGGGAACTATATTCACTAACTTGTAATAGCCTATAATGAAAAACAATATGAAAAGGGATATATATTGATAGATTTATCTATTTATCTATCTATCTATCTATCTGTAAAACTGAATCACAGTGCTGTACACCAGAAATTAACACAACATTGTAAACTGACTGCATGTCAATTAAAAAAGAAGAAAGAAAGGCTACATTTGCAATCAAAATCCTGAATTCAAATCCTGGTTCTGCCACCGACCACCTGTGTTACTTAGACAAAATGTTCTTCCTACCTTTCCAAACCTCAGATTTCTCTTTCAGGAGAACATGACTACTTCCTAAGATGTTAACTTACAGGAATGACCAAGAGAATATGTATACAAAAGCCTAGAACAGAGACTATATGTCAATCAAATTTGATTCTGAAAACCTAGCTGAAACTTAACACCAAAGTAAAAGCTTCCCTGACTTCTCCAGCTACGAGTGGTCCTCCACCTGCAGACCCCTATTACATACAGCACACACCACCAGTGCAGCCGTTAACATGTCCTATATTCATTTTTAAGTCCCTGTCCGTTTCTTGATTAGAAAGTCCTCAATGGCAGGTATCAACCCATATTCACTCATGAACCCCCAGACCTGAGATGGTCTCTTACACAAAGGAGGTCTTTACAAATATTTGTAAAATGAATGAATGAATGTTATCAAAAGCTCTAGCCCTAACTAACTCAGAAAATGAAGGTGGCATTCTCATAACTGTTATAAAAAATCTCTCCCACACTATGTCGTTCTTATATGGCACCAGTTCACATGGCACTTTGGATTTGAAGTCTTCAATTTCCAGATGCATTTACAATTTACCTCACCAGGGCAGGTCTTTGCAGGCTCTTGATGATGTAAAATTACCCAAGAAGAGTCTCATGAAATATACATTGGTTTCTTCATGTCTTCCTTTTACAGAAAGAAAGACTAGAGCCCTAACTCCTAATTGATGTCAAAAACCACATTTCCTTGCCACAGTTTTTGGTTTTTTATTGCTTCCTGTCATCAATTATAATTTTATAGCAGAAATTATTTAGTTTTCCATGTGTTCGTGAAGACTCTAAGAGTTATAAGCTGGCTTCTCTTCTGTGTGCAAAGGAAAAAAAGGCAGGAGAATTTGGGGGAAGAAAGTGAGTAAGAAAAGAATAAGAAAGTTCTCTAAAAGGAATTCAGAGTTTAAACTGGCTTTAAATGCTACACACTAAAGACCAGAGCAGACTCAGTTTTTAAAATGAATATATAATTTGCTCAGTGCCCTTTTCTTTATTTTAGCTTAAAAAAGAATGTGATGAAGCAAGTTCAATGGATTTTCCTATTAACATTATAATGTTACATTAATATATTATATTAATACATTGTTAGAATTATGTATGTTATAATAATAACATATATTAATGTTAGTTTAATAAAAAGCACAGATTATTTTATTTAAGTATAGTCTGTTACAATATCCCAGTCATGCATATACATACATATATTCATTTTCATATTCTTTTTCCTTAAAGATTATTAAAGATATTGAATATAGTTTCCTGTGCTATACAGAAAAAAATTTTAAATTTGTTTTTATATATGGTGACTAACATTTGCAAATCTCAAACTCCCAAATTTATCCCTTCCTACCCCCTTCCCCTGGTAACCATAAGATTGTTTACTATGTCTGCAAGTCTGTTTCTGTTTTGTAGATGAATTCATTGGCGTCCTCTTTTTTTTCTTTCTTTTTTTTTTTTTGATTCCACATATGAGAGATATCATATGGTATTTTTATTTCTCTTTCTGGCTTACTTCACTCAGAATAACAATTTTTAAGTGCAGTTTTATGGGTTTTACAAATGTCTGTCTATACCCTTGTAACTCTATACTGATCAAGATATAGCACATCTTCATTTCCTCAGAATTTTCCTTTCTGTCCGTTTTTGGATCCCCTCTCACCCCCTGTTCCTCAAATCAGTGGATCATAATATTTTTGGCTCCATGGGTTATTTCTTAGAATCTGATAAAAGCTACAGACCTTTTCACACTGGGTCAGAGAAGTGGGCATATATGAATGAATCCAGGTTAAGGACCCCAAGCAAGTTTCATTAATCCTTTCATTTATATATTCAGAAATCTTTCTTGAGTACAGACTGAGTGCTTGGAATAGGTGTTACGCAGATAATGGTAAAGAAAAATGGCACCATTCTTCCCTCCTTGATTTACAGCAAGGAGAGAAGCAAGGAACAAGAAAGCAGAAAAAGATTGACTGTCAGACTGTGATGAATGCAATGAGGGCAATTATCAGTCCAGGTGTAGTGATAAAGAACAGCATGAAGAGGCTCTTTAACAGCTTTAGGGAAGCTCTCTGTGAGGAGGTGACCTAGGCATGAAAGAAAGCTAGCCAGGCAAAGAGACAGAGAAGAGCTTTCCAAAAGAGACAACTGTTTGATTGCTGCCTATCTAAATTCCCCTTCCCCTTCCACTCAAATTCTGTCCTAAAATATAGAATGTTAATTTCACTCATTTACAGAGCAGTACAAATATTTAAAGAAAATTTATATTTTCACATGACATTGTTTTTAATTACTATGCCAATAGTTTTATTGGTTATCTACTGGCTGTGTAACAAGTCACCCCAAAATCTAGTGGTTTAAACAACAATAACTTTACTATCTCTTGTGATTTGTATGGGTCAGGAATTCAGGAAGTACTGGCTGAGTGGTTCCAGGCCAGGGTCTCTTATGGAGTTGAAATTAGTCTTGACTTGATCTGGAACAGCAGGAAGTGGCCAGGGATTCTCTTTCTTAATAAAGTCTCAGGGATTCTTCATGTGGTATCTCTGGAAAAACTACTTTGGGCTTCCTTACAGCATGGCAGTGTCAAGACAGTTGGACAGCTTCCATGGTGACTGAAGTCTTCAGGAGTAAATATTCCAATGAGAAAGACAGAAGCTGAATGTCTTTTATGACCTAATTGTAGAAGTCACTGTGTTACTTTCACCATGCTCTATTCATCAATCAGTCAAAAGATTTCAAGAGGAGATACACACTGGAGAGTAGCAAGATTCTAGAAGAATATATGGAATAAGAATATTGTTGCAATCATCTTTAGAAAGTAGAATCAACCATGGGCAGGCAGGGGAGATGGGTAAGGGGAGAAGAGAGTGGATTCCAAGGTAAGGTGGAGAATAGCTCTAATAAGTACAAGAAGGTAGATAAGTGATGGACACGTGGGCACATTCAGAAGTTTCATGAAGAAGAAGAGAGTGTCAGTTTGTATATGTTCAGTCACACACACACAAAAAGAGTGAGAGAGAGAGAGAAAATTCTGACTTAATTGAATTAAACAGCAGGAAATGTTTTCTTTGTCACACAAAGTTCAAAGGTGGAACAGGGATCAAGGGTGGTTTATTCAGCAGTGACTTAACAATGTCATCTAAGAGTGAACTGCTTTTCATAACTCAGCTCTTTCATCAGGTTTCCTACAAAATGACTCTGTTTATGGTCTCAAACTGGCTGCTACAGATTCAGACATTATATGCAATCTTATATATAGTATGCATATATATACACATATAGAGAGACAAATAGAAACCATTTTTTTCTTCCCAAGATCTCTCTTTTAAATCTGAAGAAATGCCATGCAGACCTTCCATGATGCCTAATGGATCAGTTCTGGGTCACATGCCTACCCCTCAACAAATCACTGGCAGAAGGAATAAATAAATTGTCATGATTGACTTAGGATGTCCTGAATCATGTGGGAGATGGGTGGAAGCACAAAGAGAGGTCATTGATAGTGAGAAAATGATGGGGTCAATGGACTTGGGGTCTTAATGAAATCAAATTGCTAAATTGAGAGTATGGAAGTAGGTACGTTGGAAAGACAGGAGACAGACAAAGACAGATGTTTGAAGTCAAGGCTATGACAAGGTCTAGGGTGTGACTATGACAGTGGGAGGAACTAAAAAGATCATGGAGTTAAGAAATCTGAGAAACCAAGAGACCAATAGAAGCATGATACATGGGGATAGTAAAGTCACTCAGTATGGGACAGGAATAATAATAGAAAAGAAATGGTAGAAATCAGTTAGCAATTAAGTGCTTTACAATGAGATCAGTAACTTTCATATGTCATGTGTGAACACTTATATGACCTACACCAGCACACACTTATGAGAAAAAGCATATGGGATCAGAATTTTACCAGCCTCCAAATGGTCTCCTTGACTCTAATCTTCCACTCTGTAGCAAAAGTAATCTAACTAAATAATCAATGTCATCACTTTAGCTTTCTACCTAAGGTCTTCTAATACTCCCCAGTGCCATCAAGATAAAGTATAAACTCTTTAACATGACTAACAAGGCTCCTAGTGTATAATCTCTGCCACTGTCTCTAGATTCAGGTGGTTTTTCCAAACTTTTGATCATTCATCCTTATCAGAAAAATATTTTTGAACATGCACTCCTAATGTATATCTATCTATATACTAGTATATCAATACATTGTTTTATTATAAGAGATATACTAAAATAGAAGTCAAAGTAAAATATATGAGATGTTATGTGAGTGGCTCCAATATAGAGAAGCAAAAGAAACTATTTTTGAAATAGACAAATCCACTGTTATATTTGGAGACTTCAGCACCCATTTCTCAATAACTGATAAAACAACTAGACAGAAAATCAGCAAAGATTTAGAACTAAACAATGCTATCAAACAATAAGACCTAATCAACATTTATAGGACAATAGCAGAATATTCATTCTGCTCAGGTGCCCAGAGAATATATACCAAGATAGACTGTATCCTAGGCCATAAAAGAAACCTCAATAAACTTAAAAGAATTGAAATCATACACTGTATCCTCCAAGCACAATGTAATCAAACTAAAAATCAGTAACAGGAAGAAAAAAGAAAAAACTCTGAATAGTTGGAAGATAAGCAACACACTTCTAAATAATCTATAGGTCAATCCAATTTCTGTTAAGACAGAAATTATTTTAATATACAAAGCTGAATAAAAGTGAAAGGACATCAAACTTTGTGAAACACAGCTAAAGCAGAGCTGAGGGGGAAATTTATAGCACTAAATGTAGACAATAGAAAAGATAAAGTCTCAAGGCAACAATCTAAGCTCCAACATCAAGAAACTAGAAAAAGAAGGGCAAAATAAACCCAAAGCAAGCAAAAGGGAAGAATAAAACAGATGAGAGCAGAAATTACTGAAATTAAAAACAGAAAAATGATAGAGAAAATCAATAAAACAAAGAAATAGTTCCCTAAAACGATTAATAAAATCAACACAACTCCAGAAAGACTGACAAAGAAAAAGAGAAGATGCAAGTTAGCAATATCAGGACTGAAACAAGGTATTACAGACTTCACATGCATCACAAGGATAATGAGGGAATACCACCGACAATTCTACCCATACACATTTGACAGATAAAATGAACCAATTCCTTGAAAAAATACAAATTATCATAACTCATCCAATATGAAATAATTTGAATATCCCTATAACTATTAAGAAAATTGAATTTTTAATTTAAAAACTATCCAAAAAGAGATCACCAATTCCAGATAGTTTTACTGCAGAATTCTTCTAAGTGTTTAAAGAAGAATGAATACCAATCCTACACAATTTTTTTCAGACATAAAAGAGGGAGAAATAATTCTCAATTTATTTTAGAAAGCTAGTATTACCAAACCAAAGTGCAAAACAGAAAACTACAGATCTATATTCCTCATGAATACAAACACAAAAAATTTTAACAAAATATTAGCAAAGAGAATTTGGCAATATATAAGAATAATTACACACTATGACCAAGTGGGATTTATTCCAGTGATACAAGGCTGTCTCAATATTTGAAAATCAATCAGTGTAATCTACTATATTAAGAGGATAAAGAAGAAAAATCACACAATCCTATCAATTGACGCAGGAAAAGTATTAGACAACATCTTTTTATGATAATACACTCAGAAAGTTACGACAGATGGGAACTTCTTCAACTTAATAAAGAGCATCTTAGAAAAAAAGAAGCTGTTAACATTATACTTAAAGGTGAAAGAAAATGCTTTCCCCTTAAGATCAGAAAGACAAAGATGCTTGCTCTCACTACCCTTATTCAACAAAATGTTAGAAGTTAGCCAGTATCACAAGGAAAGAAAATGAAATAAAAGGCACTCACGTTATAAAGGAAGCAATAAAACTGTTCCTATTTGAAAATAACATGATTTTCTACATAGAAAATCTCAAGGTAATCTATCAAAAAATTCCTAGAACCAATAGGTGACTTCAGCCAGATCACAGGAAACAAACAAACAAAAACAAACAAAAAAACCCCAAAATTATATTTCTATATAATATCGATGAATATGTGGATGCCAAAATAAAAAATGCAATTCCATTTATATTAAATAGAAGAATAAAGAAATACTTAGATGTAAATCTAACAAAGCATGGGTAGAATTTGTATGATGCAAATTACCCCATGCTGATGAAAGAAATGAAAAAACTAAGTAAATGGAGGGATATAGATTGGAAGACTTAATATACCAATGATGTCAATTCTTCCCAAACACATACAAGTTTAATACAATTCCTATAAAAAAACAAAGCAAGATACTTTGTAGATATAGACATAGATTATTCTAAAATATACCCAAAAAAGCAAAGGAATTAGAATCACTAAAAAAATTTCAAAAAATAAAAGAAATCCACCTACTTGACTTCCAGACTTAACGATCTAGCTACAGTAATCAAGACTGTGTGATAAGGATGAACATGATGATAGACGTCTAGATCTATAGAACAGAATAGAAAGCCCAGAAATAGACCACAAATATGTTCAGTGGATTCTAGGGGAAAAAATGAATCAATAAAGGAAAGAGAGCCTTTCTGACAAATGATGCTGGAGCAGTTGGAAATGTACAGGCATAAAAGTTAACCTCTACCTAAATTTCAGACCTTATACAAAAAATTAACTCAAAGTTGATGATGGAATTACTTGTAAAACCATAAAACTTTTAGAAAAAAATTAAAAGAAAATCTTTGGGATCTAGGGCTAGATTCAACACCAAAAGCACAATCCATAACAGGAAAAATTGATTGATTAATCAAAAATTGATTAATTAGACTTCATCAATATTAAAAACTTATGCTGTGTGAAAGACTGCTTAAAGAATGAAAAGTTCAGCTTCAGAAAATATTTACAAACCATACAGCTAAAGAGAGACTAGCATTTAGAATATAAACAGGATTCTCAAAATTCAACAGTAAAAAGGGCATACAGCCCAATTTTAAAATGGCCAAAATACGTGGAGAAACAGTCATTAAAGGAGATATACCGATGGTAAAATAAGTGTGTGAATAAGGGAATGCAAATTAAAACCAAGGTGAAATTTCTCAAGTTAAAATAAAAATTAGTGACAACATCATATATGAGGGAGGATGCAGAGGAACAGAATTACTAATATTTTTCTGGTGTGAATGTAAAACTATACACTCATAGAAAAATGGAAGTTTCTTAAAAAGTTAAATATGCAACCACCAAACAACCCAGAAATTTCATTTCTGGACATTTATCCCATAGAAATGAAGACTTATTGTCACACTGATCAATGACAAGAAAAAATATAAGCAACCAATGCTATGAAAGAGAAGATGTCACTGAAAATCCTATACACAGGAAAAGGATAATAAGAGAACATTTTGAATAGAATAATTCTAATAAATGCAGCAACATAGATGAAATGAATATCTTAAAAATACAACTTAACAAAACTGAAAAAAGATAAACTACAAAATCTGAATAGATTTATATTTATTAAAATAATTGAATTTGTTATAAAAAAAAACTTTTGACATAAAAATATCTAGGGGCAGGTGATTTCTATCAAACAAGATAAAGCGCTCTTCTTTAAAGAAGCAATAATAGCAATTCTACACAAATTCCTTCAAGCAAAAAGAAGAGGTGGGACACTACCTACATATTTTATGATAAAAGCATTATTCTTATATCAAAAACTTTACCAAAAAAATATATACACCAATATCCTTCATGAACATAGATGGAAACCTAGAAAATATAATGTAGCAATACATTAAAAGGATAATATATTATGACTAAGTGGGGTTTAAGCAAGTTTGATTTAACATCTAAAAATCAATCAAAGTAACTCACCATATTTACAGAATAAAGAATAACAGTTATATGGTAAAGTCAATAAAGGCATAAAATTCTATATTCATTCATAATAATAGCTCTTGGAAAATTAAAATCAGAAGAAAATTTCTCAATATGATAAAAGGCAACTATGAAAAATCTAGAGCTAACATCATACTTAATAGTGAAATATTAAACCATTTTACCATAAGTTAAAAAGCAAATTCAGGTTACTCATTCTTATCACTTACATTTAATACTGTACTGGAGGCCCTAGCCAATTCAATAAGGCAAGAAAAAAATAAAATGCATAACAAATTAAGAAGTAACATTTCCTTATTTGCAAGCAATGTAATTGTTTATATAGGAAATCATAAGTCATCAACCCCTATCGCTCTCAAAAAAACTATGACGACTAATAAGTGAGTTTAGCAACGTCTCACAATACAGCAAGCAAGGTCAACATCCAACCATTATTTTTTTCTATGTACTATCAGCAAACAATTGGAAAGCAAAAAAAAAATTCTTTTTTTTAATTCCAGTTACAATAGTATTTTAAATACTTCAGACATTCAGGAATAAATTTAAGCAATGATTACTCTCTTCTCAGAGAGAAATTTTAAATGACCTAAATAGATGAGAAGATGTGCTCTGTTTACAGTTTAAAATACTTAATATTCTTAAGATGTTAACAATAAGTCTCTAATAATTCAACACAATCCAAATCATAATTACAGCAGGTTTTAAAATAAAAATTTTAAAACTATATCTAGAATTTATATGAAAATGTAAACAACCTAGAATAACCAAATCAACTTTCAAGAAGAATGCAACCGGAGTACTTATACTATGTAATTTAAGCTCTACCGTAATGTGTTAGTCATCAGGAGAGTATGGTATTTGCTTAAGGATAGACAAATCAATTAATGAACAGAATGAAATTCAGAAGTAAGTCCTTTTATATGGTCAATTGGTTTTTGTCAAAGATGTAAAGCAATTCAATGGAGAAGGAAAGTTCATTCAACAAATGGAGCTAACAGATATCCATATAGAAGAAAAATGCCTGCATCCTTACCTTTTATTAGTATACACAAAATTAATTTGAAATAGATTGTAAATCTAAACACAAAAGCCAGAAAGGTAAATCTCCTAGAAGAAACTATAAGAGAAAATCTTCATAACCTTTTGATAAGCAAAGATTTGTTTGAAAGGATACAGAAACCATGAATCATCAAAGAGAAAAAAATATAAATTAGACTTAGTCAAAATTAAAATCTTCTATTCATCAGAAGACATCAAAAAAAACAGTCAAGACTCTGTGGGAAAGTATTTGCATATATATATCTGATAAATGAGTCCTTCAGAATATTTAAACTCAATGATAAAAACAAAAATTTTAAATGGGCAAAAGGCATGAACACTGGGCTAAAAAAAGATACAGGAATGACCACTCTGCATGTGGAAAAAACTCAAAATTATAATGAGATACCACCACACAAGAATGACCAAAATTACAGTTGCTAACATGAAATGTTGGAGAGGATAAAGAGTAACTCCAGCATCACCATTTACAAAGTAAACACTTCATCTCCCCGTTGATCCAGCAGCTTCTCTTCTGGGTGTTCATACAAAAGAAATAAAATCAAATGTCCACTGAAACTTGCAGAAGAATATTCATAGCAACTTTATTCATAATTGCTGCAATCTTGAAACAATTCAAACGTCCATCAATAGGAGAATGAATTCTAAATTTGTGGTAAACTTATGCAGTGAAATACAACTTAGCAATAAAAAAGGACAAACTACTGATGGAAACAGCACAGATGAAATTTATAGACAGTATATCAAGCAAAAAAATCTACACACACACACACCTACGTTATACAAAGTACGAGAAGGCAAAATTAATCTATGGTGACAGAAAATCATTGAGTTGTAGTGGGAGGATTAAGTTAAAGTGGAAATTTTCCAGATTGATCAAAATATCCCATATTTTGTTTGAGGTGGTTATTTACAATTTTACAAAATTATTCAAAACTAATTGAACCAAGTACTTAAGATCTGTGTAATTTTTTGTCTGTAAATAAAACCTCAATACAAAAGAAGCTAAACTAAGATTAACATTTCAATGAATAATATTGTGTATCTTCTTCAACATGGTGTTTCATATCGCTGGTTTGCTAATAGCTTAAGCATAATCTGCTCATAATAATTAACAAAAAGTGATGAACATTTATTTCTCAAATTTGCTCAACAATTGCAATTTTATCTCCGCCATCAGCACCCCCAACCTTCTTTTCTGATCTGGTTAGATGGTCATTGTTTTAAGAGGAGAGGAAATATCGCCTCTGCCTTCTTGGTCTTCTTTTATGCTTGCTTTGATAGTATTATCTTTAAAACAATTTGGTTTCTTTGTAGGAATCCTTCTAAGTGGCTTGTCCATTTTGTGAAGGTTAATTTAGTCTTAGTGAGTTAAAACTGCCATGATACAACAAGGCACAGGAAACCCTCAGTGGGCCATAATAGGGTTAAAACAAACAAACAAAGAGGGCCTTGACAAGTTCTGCATGCTGCGGGGCCCTGGATCTCCCCATTGGACGCCTCTCCACATGTCAGTGACAGAGTCCCTGCCTGTCTCACTTGGGGACTCAAAAGGACTTCAGTACTAATCAGTGGATTAAAACTGAGTAAATCTTATTTTATTCTTAAAAAGAATAAACATAAATGGGGGGTCTGTCTATACCCAATGGGGCATCCGTGTGCCCACTTCACTACCGTGCTCTGTTTCTCACCTACCCTGTTTTTTTTTAAATTACTTATCACTTAGGTCTTGGATCTTACTGCTCTGATGAGTTTCTCTGACTCTTTAGGACTGAGTTAGATGCCTCAGGGCCTTTGCACCAGAAAATGGGCCATTACAATCCAGGGTGAGCCCACTTGTCAATATACTGATTTAGACAACAGAGTTAAACACACTCCTTAAAATTTTCCCTTATTATTTATTGAAGAAATTGATAGCTGATCATGTTTCCTGTGCTGCTACAGGCACGGGGGATTCAATGGGGAACCAAACAATCAGATATTCCCCTTCACTCATGGCACTGAAATTCTGGTGGGGCAGACAGACAATGGATAAATAAATAACGTGGTGAGAAGTACACAGGATAAAAATAAGGTGAGAGAGAATATGAAATCTACAAAGAGTGGGGTTGACAATAATATCAAGTGATCAGGAGGACCTCACTCAGAGTGTGACCTTGAGCCAAGATCAGAAGGAACCACGTGAATATATACAGGAAAATGGTCTCATCCCTGCTGAGGGAGCAAGGGCAGCAGCAGGGAGAGAGTGGACAGGTTCAAGATCATTTTCAGAGTTAGAGTCCACAGATCTTTCTTGAGAATGGATTAGATGCGAGGGAGAGCAGGGACAAGGGAAGGAAGAATAAAGGCTGACTCACAGGCTTCTGCTTTCAGCTAACCTGTGAATGATGGTGCCGCTCAGACAGATGGGGAAGAATGGGGGATAGCAAGTGGGGTGATGTGCACACAGCATCAAGAGCTCATATGTGAGCTGTTACGTGTGTAGTGGTCACCTCTGTTAACTTTAAGGACATTCAGGCTCCTAGAGCATAATTTACTTGCTGCAGTAGATTGTCTATGCCTCCTCACTTGCAATGTGACATTGAGACACTTCCAACCAGAGAGGGAGTCTATTTCTATACCCTTTGCACGTGAGCTTAGATGTGTGACTTGCTTTGTCCAAGTCAGGTATTAGCAAATATGACAAAAGTGGCAGCTTAGAAAGTCATGTTGCCAAGACCATGACCATCGCCATGGGGGCAAGCTGGGATAGCCTGCTGGAAGATAAGTGACACATGGCCCAGATCACCCTGTCACCCCAACTGACATCACTCCAACCACCAGACACATGAATGAGGAGGTCACCTTAGACCATCCAGCCTTATCAGAGCCAGCCCCGACCAGGATGTGAGAAATACAAAAATGTGCTTGAATCACTGAATCATTTCAGCAAAGCCTAATTGATCCACTTGACCTAGATCCAGAGCTGGTGAGTGGCCAAGTCAACAATTGTGGCTTCCTTCTCCGAAATTCACCATTTCTCTATGATTCCTAGACTAGCCTCTTTGAATATTAGCTCAATCAGAACCAGGAACATTATGGGGCCATGTCCTCCAAGCTGCCGTCTTAAAGCCCGTGTACATTAAAATCCACTCCATTTGTTAATGTGCAATCTCTCTCTCTCCCCTTGCTGAGACAATGTTGCTGTAAAAGCAACCAACAGAAATTCGATTCAATCTCTGGGGAAATTTATAGAAAAAAAAAATCTTGCTATGCCAGTGCTTTTTCCATGGCAATATGAAGCATATGGGATCTCCGAAGAAGCATCTATCACAATATGTTGCATTGCAGTGCAGAAATTGGCATTTTTTCCAATTCCTCAAAGCCTAGCTAAGAGAAAATAAAGGTATGAGGTCCAGGCTGCTGCTGACATGCTGTCCCTTTCAAAGCATTTTACTGGTTTAAAGAAAGGGAAAAATTAAAAACTAAAAAACAAACAAAAATCCTGAGGTCCCCAGATGGAGTCCACTACTGGCCCCAGAAGTCTCTGAGCTGACACCCACACTCAGAGTGTATTCAAAATTGTAAATAGTGTCCTGGGGTCCAGCAACTGCAGCCCCAACAGAATTCGGGGGCTGAAGCCCCAGATGGAATGGGAAGGAGAGTATATTACTACCCGTCCTGGCTTTAGAAATGAGGAGACCTGAGCTCTAGCCCTTGCTCTGTGACAACATCACTGCATGACTTTGGACAAGTCTCATCAGAGAGATGACCCACTGAGTCATCATTAACCACGGATGCTGTAACACAGGACTCTTTGTTTAGAGCTGGGGTGAGCAGAGGGTCATGTCCCACGGGAAGGGGACATGGGAGTAGTAAATTTTGATGTGATGGGCTGAAAGATGTAGGAGAATCTCCTGGGCTGCTGTGAACAGAAGGAACAAGGTTACCCCAATTAGCCAGGGAACACAGGGAGAATGCTGGGTGCTTGCAGTTGAGATGCTGGAGGTAAGGAGAAGGACTATGGGACATGGTGGAGAGCCTTACGGCTGACTGCGCCAAGTGGAGGTGGGTGTCTCTTGTTAGATCCCTGTCCAGCGCTTTCAACCCTGCTTTCCAGTGAGGAAACGAGACAGATCGTATGTGACTTGCTCCAGTCCCACAGCCAGTAAGTGATGGAGCTTAGCTCTCAACTCATGCTTGCCTGTCTCTAAACCCTACGCTTTTATCATTTTAACCTCCTTGGCATCTCAGACTTCAAAATGATGCCTATGAATAGATTCTGAAATATTTTGGAAAGGATAGCCTGGCACTCTCGGGCAGAAAAAAAATGATAGTTCATTAGAAAACATAATTTTAAGCGATGGAATGGATTCTTTCTCACCTTGCTCCCTTCAGTGGAGTCTCACAGCTTCTCCTTCCTCTCCTGTTCCTGTTATGGAGAGATGGGGAGACCAAGCAGTAGTGCCTGGGGGTCTAAAGACCCGGAATGTTAGGTCCTGCTTGATCGTCCCTGTGATAAACATCTCAATAATGCAGCCAGCACAGCACCTCACTGCTTCCCAGAGACCCGCGAGATCAGTCCTGGGGCCACTACAACCGGACAGAGAAAACCCCCAGAAATGGCTCTGGGATTGGAAATAATTGTAAAGGAAAGCCTGCCCCTGGCTTCTAAATCACTTAATCAAAGTTGTCTTCCTAACCTTTTCATTAATATTTGACATTAGATGAAGTAGTTTAATGCTTGTGTGTTTTATGTACCTCAAATTAAATGGAAAGCAACAGAAACCTTATTCAAAATGTAAAGGCTATATAAATCCAAGAGTTTTCCAGATCAAAAATAGGTATTCAGTTTGTATCTGGTAGGTGGGACACACATCCGGAACAACAAATGAGATTTAAGAAAACAACAACACTTGTTGGTAACTGGAAGCCAGTGGGGTTACGAAGTTCAGACCCATAGATGTTAAGAGGGAGTCGGGGGCTGGGAAGATGGGGAGGAGGATGGAGGGCCTGCCAGGAGTTTTGGAAAAGGCCAGTGTACAAATAGAGTGAGGGCTGATGCGGGTCCTAAAAAGAGCTTTACTAGAGAGTTCAAAAGAGGGATAAACTGTGAATTCCAACTTTCCCACTTGCCAGACCTGTGATTCAGGCAAGGTAACCTCCCCTAGCCTCACTGCCTCCGGACAACTGGCAAAACAGCTTCTCACTTGCCAGGGACATTAGAGGAAGAGATGAGATAACGCTGTTTCCCAAACTCACCTCTCGAGAAGGACCATGTGGCGCAGCCTGTCCAAATACAGATTCCCAGGCCCCTTTCCTGAAGCTTCTGGGGCCTGGGACTGTGCTTCCAGTGCACTCCAGCAGCGACAAAACCAGAACAAGGGACTGGGGCTCTGTCTCAATTTCCCGTTCCGTCACCAACACACTCTCACCCTAGTCATTTTGAATCCATATAAATATTTTCATTTACTCTTATTTTTAATTCTTCACTTTGAAGTAATTTCAGACTCATAAACAAATTGCAAAAAATAGTCTTGAGTTGTCTTATGCTCTTCATTTAGTTTCTTCAAACATTCATGTCTTACATAACCATACCACAGTAACTCAAATCAGATCATCAACATTAATCCAAGCCCCTTCGCTAATTCACATTTCACCAATTGTTCTGTCACTGTCCTTTTTCTGGTCAGGGATCTAAGCCCAGCAAATTCAAATACATTAAATATGATGTGATGCCTCTTCTAGACAAGTCCCCAACAGCCCTGTAAACGGATGGGTGCTTCTTCCCCGTGTCACATGTACACTCTAGAGCTGCCATTATACCCCATGAGATCCTTATAATCAAGAAATAAATCTGGGTAAACAGTGAGATAATAATTTTGGTGGTCTTGGCACATAGCAGGATAAGTCGAAGTTCACTTAATGCAAAAAAAAAATCATTATTTGTATACAAGAAATCAAGAGAAGCATCATGAAAGGCAGGCAGAAGCTTTTGTAGAGAAGTGCTTGAGATGCTCTGACTCTCACCTTGGTTTCTCCCTTGAGCAGTGCTGCCCCCAGCCTGACCACTACTGGGCACAGCCTGCCTGTCAGGCAAGGTCCATTCATGAGATGATGTGTGGAAAGGATTTAGCTCAAGGAACACACAGGAAGGACTCAGTGAATGTTGTTCCTAATTTATTACTCTTTCCAAAGCTACTTTCCTCTTGAAGCTTCTCCATTCAATCCATGAAGGATGATAGTCCCAATTTCCACCCCCCGCCCCGTCTTGTTGAGTCTCTCCTATAGCTCGGAATGCATCCTGATTTATGTTGTAGTTATCTGTGGACTTCTTTATCTTATCGCCCCACCTAGATTGTAAATTCTGATCCTTTTATCCCCTGTGGAGGCTCCCCGGGCTTTGTGTAGATCACGCTGCGGGTAGCTGGCCTCCCAAACGCACTGGGGGCATCTAGCCTGCAGATCCTCTGATTTAATTTATTACTAACCCTCTAGGCTATAACTTGTTTTAAGCATCTTTGTGTAAAGCTGCCATTGTGCTCAACAGGGAGGCATTCTTTCTGGACTAGCCTCTTATGGGAGGCAAATCCTCCCCTCTTCAGGAAAAAAGGAAAGCCCCTATTCAATTGGACCACTTATCGATCCACTTATTGATAATGAGGACTTTGGGGCCAGGTCTGTATTTTGGGGACTGTCAGTTGCCTTTAGGTAAAAGAGAGACAAAGAAAGTTAAAGGAGGTTGATGATACTTTCCAGCACTTTGGTGCTTCACGTCTTCAAAGCACTTTACACAAATCAACTAATGAACACTTCATCACACAGCACGTGGTCTCTCCCGGGGATTTGGAAGGCTCTAGGCTTCAATTCTGCAGCAAGACTTGAAAGAGGTGGGCAATTTGTGGTTAACAATTGCGTTTATGATTGCGCTTCCTAAAAGAGAGACAATCACGTCTCTTGCCTTTCACTGAGCAAGTCCTGGCTGCATGTTTGTTGACTGACTGACTGAGTCCAACTGATGGCATCAAATAAGGCCCTTCCTCTGCTCTCCCCCTTCTTCGGGTCTCATCAAAAGGCACAGGCCAACTTCATTCCAGAAAGTTCTTTTCAATGCTGCATTAGGTGATTTAATGTAAAACATCTAGATCCATAGTCCCTTATAAAAATCAGGTGCAAGGTTTGGAACTTGTTCCCAGGGAAATGCTAAGTGCATGCAGCACACGCTGCAAACATTTGCATGATTTTTTCAGAGCTCTGTCTGAAACCCAAATTAAGACCGTCTGCTTCAGGTATTGTTTGGAAGCAGCCAGCTTAAAAAGGATCACCTATGTCCAGTTTGGGGAGAAATAATTTATTTTGCCAAGAGTACTTTGGTTTCACTGGTTTAAAAGCAAAATTCTTAAGTGCATTTGCCCTTTTCAGATTAAGCATCAAGAATATTTTTAAATGTTCTATGAATACGTTTTGTTTAAAAATCGTTAAGTGAAACAGTGTGCTTTCTGGTCACAGCCATTTGCAGTGACCTTAGGGACTTGTTTTTCTTCTTCTTAGCCTCATCTAATGGCATATTCTCACATTTGGGAAAATAGGAAATGTTCTGCCTGGCTTCTTAGTGAGTGGATGTGTAGTGATGAGGGAAGACTTTTCTGAAAACTTGGCAGTGCTGACAGCAATGTTTACTAAATCCTCCATAAATACCCCCAACAGAGCCAAACAAAGGATGTCAGGAAACCCTGACACCCCAACACCTAATTCCCAGACTTACTGAAAATGAGGAAGGAAAATAGTTTGTGGGCAATTGGCTGGAAAGGATCCTCACTTCCTAAGAAGAGTGGACATTTTGAGAAGGAGGCTGGGAGAGAAGAAAGCAAAGATCAAAAGGAAGCGTGAAGCCCCTCAGGAGTGGCCCTCCAAAAATAACAGCTTGCATTTCAATAGTCAGCCTTGAAATGCAGAAATCTAAGATTCCTTCCAAAAAGACCTATGATATTGACAGCTGCTTAAATCTCAAAGAAGCATGGGTAGAGTTTGTTTGCCCTGAACACAATGTCACTAACACCTGCCTCAGGGAATGTGTCCCCACTTCCTGGTGTTTTGTGGGGAAAGGAAGGAATTAGAAAATTCCATGAATTAAAGCCAAAGATAAAAGGGTTTTCCACACTTCTCCCCAACTGATGTGCAAATTTGCCCTTCCGCTGGCCCAGGTGTCCTTAACCAATTGTGAGATCCAGCTGTTTTCAGATAGAGCAGGAATTTAGTAGTTCAAGTCCAAGATTCTTAAAGATAAGAGATAACCAGTTAAGTGGGTTTGTCTCCTTCCAGAATTTCTCGTCAAGCATCCTGGATTCCTTCCCTTGACTCATCAATTTCCTTCCTGGTTGATAGTTATCTGTATCCAATCACTATATCTGCTCTTTTCACAACTAAAAGGGTCAAATGGTAAATATGTCCAGTTCACTTGCCTGTCTAGCTCAGCCTGGAGGCACAGTGAGATGGTAGGAGAAGATTGTGCTGAGTTAAGTTCCTGCTCCTTCCTGAATTTGAGTCATAGAGACAGATTTGGGTTTGAATCCTGGCTTTGAGAGTCAGACAGCTCACTCAACTCTTTGCATCTTGGTTAATTCATTTATAAAAACATCTCATCTAATAAATTTGTGGTGACGATAAGATGAGATATTTAAATATATATAAGTATATTCTGCCTCGTTCCATAAAAAAATTTGCAGTGGTATACCTGCCCCGCTGCCCACATACAACCACACTTTAAAATATTTTAAAAAGGAATTTAAAAAAAGAATACTAAAGATTTAATAAAGTATGCTTTTCAATTAAAAGTATATATACAATAATATATACTCATTTTTAAATTTGAGGCTTAGGGAATATTTTAGAAACCAATTTTTTTTTAAACTTCAGAATAAATGGACAGAGGTTGAAGAAAACACAAGATACGAGTTTTTCTATTTAATTTTCAATCACTGACTTCCTATCCCTGGACAGGAAGCTGAGATATCATCTGTCTGTTTCTACCTCCAGGATGGTGACACTTAGGTCAAGATTCCAGAAAGGGGCAGGGCAGGGTTAGTTGATGCCCCTTACCCTCACTCATATCAGATTCCCCGCATCTGAGTGGTGCTTTGTAAACCCCTGTGAGATGCAAGACATGGGAATTTTAATGCCCATTCTGACCATGAGGGAAATGGGCTTGGAAGGGAAAAAGTGGTTTCTCTAAGGTCACACAGGGAGTTAGCAGGGTTACTGGCACAATCCCAGGTCCCTGACTCAGAGGTTACACAGTGCCATTAAACTTTTCAATCCCAATTTTGTACATTGTCTCTACTTTTCAAAGTTTCCTTCCTTGTTCCCTACCCAGCTGTAGTTTCATTTGTGGTCCTGTTTCTTATGAATTACGTCTTTATTTTATCCAGAGATCAAGATATTAACCTCCCAGAATGATTTTCCCCAGGAACAAGCTGCTCCGGAAATAAGGAAAAGCACTGGTACCTACGTGTCCCGGCTCCGTGCAGATGGAAGGTGGTGCGTGCTCCTTGCCAAGGTTAGTTCTAGTGATTACTCCAAACATATGAGCGATACATTTCACTCATTAAGCACAATTCTCAAATTCTGGTATTTTAAGATAATTAAAAATCTGAAGGCAATCCTAACGCTTTCTTTTTCTGGGAAAGAAGTGTGAAAATGCCGTGTTCAAAACTGAGATGCTATGAATTCTGCTCTTCTTCTGTTTCTGCTACCACTGCCAGATGACACCGAATGCCATGCACTGTGCTAGGCGCTTCATGTGCATCACGCCACACAATCGCCTATGAGATAAGCACCCGTAGCACTGCCATTTTACCAAGGAAGAAGTGAGGGTTGAAGGAGGTTAAGTCATTCAGAGTTGTGAAAGTAGTAAGTGGTGGAGGCCAGATTCAAATCCAGTGGTTTCTCATTCCAGAGCCTGTTCTCTAGCCCACGACTCTGTCCTGTTTTCTCTGCTCCATGGAAAGAAACTGCTTATGATTCTAGAATAGTCGACAACATATTGGTTTTCATAATGTAAGGTTTTGGTTACAGTGGAGGAAACGGATAACACAGCGAACCTTACCATTTTAGCCTTCAATTTGGAAAAACAAACAAGCAACCACACACACATATAAATACACACCCTCTAAAGTGATGCATTGTATGCTAGGCACCAGCGTTGCCAAACATAATGAAGATGTAATTTTTAAGAATTCACAGTTTAACAGGGGACAAGAAATGCAAAAGCCTATACCTTTATTTAGGAGTTAGGACAGATATACAGTTATAAGGGAGTGAAAAACACTTTCTGAGGATGTCGGGAAAGACTCCCCTGAAGAAGTATCTTCTTGAGCTGGCTTCAAAGCATGCTGACCTTCAGGAAAAGCGCATTTGATGTAGAAGTCTGGGCAAGGACAGACACCTGCAGCACTGGCAGTAAGTGCATGACATGGGGGGCCTGGGGCTGGTAGCAGAGGTGAGGCTGTGGAGAGGTCGGCTGGCATTGGATCAAGAAGAGGGCCTCTTAGCCAGTAATTTTATGTCAGTTTCCAATTCATCTCTGCCAGACCTTGTGGTATTAAATGGTGGTTGTGTTACTGTGGGTTGTCGAGAGAAACAGAGCCAATAGGACTTATATTATAATATTATAATAATATATATGTAATTATATATTCTAAATGTAATCTCATATTATCTACATAATTATAATGTGTACATAGTTATATTATATATGTTTATATTATGTTACATTGTTATATTTATGAAGACATTTATTGTAAGGAATGAGCTTACAGATTTACGGAGGCTGAGAAGCCCCAAGATCGGCAGTGGGCAAGCCGGAGGCCCAGGAGAACGATGGCATTGGTCCAGTCCAAGTCTAAAGGCCAGAAAAGCCAATAGTGTAAATTATACTCCAAATCTGAGTCCGAAGGCAGGAAAAGACTGACCATGTCTCAGCTCAAAGAAAGTCACTCAGAGTGTGAATTCCTGTTTCTCAGCACTTTTATTCTATTCAGGCCTTCCTGGTAAGGATTAGAAGAGGCCCACCCACAATGGGCAGGACAACCTGCCTCATTCAGCCACAAACACCCTCACAGACACACCAGAATAGTGTTTAACCAAATATCTGGCACCCTGTGGCCCAGCCATCACATTGTCCCAATTTTGTTCCCCGAAGGTATGGTCACCAGTGCTAAGAAATGTGTCTTAATGTATTTGAAAAGCAGAGCCTTTATTAAACTACACCACACCATGTAAGTGTTTAAGCATTAGGATTTGATTCAGCAGAAAGGCAGTGGGTGTGGTAGAAAAAAACAGTTTGTGGAGCCATACAGCACTGGGCTCAAATCCTGGTTGCTTTCCACCCCTCTGGCCTTGGGGAAATGCCCTGCTGTTTTAGAGATTCCGTTTTCTCATCCATAAAATGGGGATGATCAGAAGTGATATTCAAAATGTTTAACAGCTGGTTCATATAGGCACCCAGCAATTAAAACAGAAGTCAGCCATTGGGGGAGGGCGGGGTGGGAGGTGTATCATGTGTACCACCTACACATCCACCCTAGAGGTAACGACACCCACTTCATGGGGGAGGGGTGAGGATTAACTGGTGGAGAAACGGCCCACAGAGACACTCAGCAAAGGCCAAGCAGGGTAAGAGCTCATCTTCCAGCTCATGCTGTCTTCGTTTTTCCAATCAGAAAGATAAGGTTTCTCTCAGCCTCGCCTCTTTGCTGCAGGTGAAGATCAGCTCCTCTCTCCCTTACCTCTGAAGCTCTGAAGGGCTGCTTTTGGTCTACACAGTCACAGTGACGTTGAGGGCAGGGGCCACTGTGGCCACAGAGATCTTAGTTTTATAAAGGCAGCAAAGAGAATTCTCCTCTGGGGCATTTTGGCAGGATCTAGGATAATTAAAAGTGCAAACTCCCTTCCATGTGAGAGACTGGTGTGTGTTTCTTCCTCCTTCCAGTGTGCCTTCCTGACGGCAGGGGCTGGGAAGCTAGGCATTGCCCAGACTCCCTTGCAGGTAGGGTTTTTAATGTAAAGTAGATTCCATCAATCTGAAGCACTGTATGGGACTTAATAGGCAAAAACAAGGTAGACACTTTGTTCCTGCTTTATCTGGGGTCTTCAAATTTGTGGGTGTCAAAAGTCAGGGCATAGAGCATCATTGACTGGTGCAGGGCAGTTCTGAAGTCATAGCAGCAATGGTTTCCTGATCCTCACTGATTCCTGGTCATGGTGCTTTGATCATGGTTCCATAGCGGTGTGGTTCTTAGGAACTGAGAACTGTGGCAACTTCTCAGTTAGGCAACATCTCCTTTGGTGGAGCAGCACAACAATGTAATATTGAGAATTATTTCTGAAAGTTCTAGCTGGAGTCTTTATTTCCTGCAGTGGATTTGATGTCCTGCCACTAAATGTAGGTGGGTTATATTCTTGAGCTCTTTATCTGAGAATTTAACCATGGATACACCTATGAGCCATGTGTGTGCAAAAAAAAAAATGCATGCAGAGCATCCACCAAAGTGTTGCTTCATATTAAGAGCTGAAAATAACCTAAATGCTCATTAACAGGGATTGGTTAAATAAGTGATATTGCATCCACACAACAGAAACTTATGTTGACAATTCAATTTTTTAAAAGAAAATAGATCTAGCTATGTGGTTGCAGAAGGAAGTGCATAGCATAATGTTGGTAATGTTGATAATATTTTAATATTTCTGCATGGATAGGCATACCTACTACTCATAGCCCATAACTCTCTGCCTACATATGGGCATGTGACTATGTAGTCCTGGGGAATGTTAGCAAGTCATACTGCAGTCAAAATGGGAAGCAGCCTTAGCAATTACACATGAATGGCAGAGCAGAAGGAGGGAAACTGGACCTCTGACAACATAATTAAGCCACTGAGTCAAATCAACTTTGAACCAAGCTCTTTCTCTGAACTTTCAGTTATCCAAGTCCACAAATCCTGTTTATTACTGAGGACAATATGAGTTTGGTTTTGGTTTCTTGCAATGGAACATGATCTATAAATTAAGTGAAAAAAAAGCAAGGAGCAAGAAAAGGATGTGTGATGTAGTACCCATTTGTGCTAAAAAATATTAAAAATTCATATATATTAATGCACTTGACTGTGCATAGAAAATTTTTGGAAAGAAACACACGAATGTTCACTGTGATTGTTTCTGAGCAGTGAGTTTGGGAGTCCTGGAGTAAAAGGAGACTTTTCATTATTTTGTTAGTTTGAACTCTGGAATTCTAGCTTCTGGAGAGGAACCAGTAGAGAGCCAGACACCATTTGTTTTTCACATCAGCTTCCCCAGGGGGCCACAGCTTCAGAGCAGACCCAACCTCTTGCAAGATTCTTCCTCACACCCAACACCATTAGTCATCACTAGAAACCTTGCCTGGCTCTTTCATCCTGCCCTGTTCATGTTCTTGTTGCTCCCTGTGACTTGAATGCCATCACAGCTTGGGTTTCCTGGGACGCAGTCTCTGAAATGAGACTAGTGAGCAGGAAATTGATGGAGGAGAACTCTGGTAGAAGTGGGCAGAGGGGAAGGTTGGACTGTGGTGCTGAAAGGAAGAACTCTTACTTCTCTCCGTAGTCTCCACACTCTGAGGGGAAGAGGTCTTCTGCTCTACTACTCACTGCTTCACTTCTGATCACCAAATGTGTGAGATTTAGGCACACAATTCTCCAACACCAGCAGGGGTCCTACAATTTGATTCAGTTCTGACTGTCTATATAGAGCTAGCACGGACCACACAGGGTTGAGGACTCAGTCCTTTATAGGATTTGTGACCATCCCTCCCACTCCAGGTGCCAGCTGCAAGTCCAGGTTGCCAACTGCGCTCCCAACCAACCAGCTGCAAGTCCTCCTCCAGTTCAATAATTTGCTAAAACAGTTCACAGAACTTAGGAAAACAGTTTACTTATTAGATTACTGGTTTGTTATAAAAAGACACAGTTCAAGAGCAGCCAGAAATAGTCTGATGCGCATAGCTAGATAGGTGGGAAAGGGCTCAGAGCTTCAAAGGTTGTCTCTTGGACACACCACCCTCCTGGCATCTCCACATGTTCACCAACTCAGAAGCTCTCCATACCCAATCATTTAGGATTTTTTATGGAGGTTTCATTACATAGGCATGATTGATTAAATCATTGGCCATTGGGGGTTCATGCAACCTCTGGTCCCTTTTCCCTCTCCAGAGGTCAAGGGGTGGGGTGAACTGTCTACTCAGAAGCTTGGTTCTCCTGGCCACCAGCACCCATCCTGAGATTATGCAGGAGCTCCAGCCACCAGTCACCACATCAGCATACAGAAGAACAGTTACCACTTCAGAGATTTCAAGGGTTTCAGGAGCTGTGTGTCAGGAAGCAGGGAAAGGAGGGCAGAGAACAAACAAGGTCTTGGCTAAGCCAGCAGAAATTCTGAGGCTGAGCTGGCCCTTCAGAGTCGTCCCAAACAGAGATATGGAGCTGGGCCTCTGTATCCCTGTATCAGTCAGTCACAGGGTGCGGGTGCCCCAGGGGAGAGGGCCCACCGTGGGTGAGAGGCCTCTCTGCTGCTGAAGGCTAACAATCGGGAGCTGGGGCCACCTTCCCACAGCTGAGGGCATAAATCCTTCAGGCCTGAAGGGGACCAGAGGGGACAGCACTGCATCCCCCACAAATGTTCCCTATTCTCATTTGCTCGCCAGATCCCCATGTTCGCCTCCACACCTGCTCATGTAAACTCTTCAGATAGGAGCCTCAGTGTCCTGCTGAGTTCACTGTCCTGCCCCGAACTTCTACCTGCAGCTTTTCTTGTTATTTCTCCATGAAGAACCACAAGAGTGAGTCCACCTCCATGCTAAGCACGTCACGGTCATCATCTCCTTTAATAATCCAAACAACCTCTGCAGTCAAGACCACCTTGCCCTCAGTGAAGAAGGAGCCTGGGTCCCAATTAGGTTAGAAAACTTACCCAAGGTTACAACTGCTAATAACCGTGTGTTCATAGACACCGGTCAGCAACACTGCCTATCACAGACGGGTCTCAAAGGGAACAGGGGTCACAGCAGGGAAGTCTGAGGGGGCTGCAGAAGGAGACAGCAGTCGATCAAAATGGCAGCTTCTGGGAGTGCTGAGGATCTGGGTTACCTCCATCGACGTCCGTCATCCCCTTCCCAAACCTCCCTAAATCTTAAGCTCCAGTGAAAAGATGCAACCCTTGGTCACATCTCCCTTTCACCACTTCTAAGTCTCTCAAATATGGAAATTCTTCATCACCACTGGCCAGACGCCCCTGCCCCTTCCCGCTATGACTCTGAAAGTCCCTATACACAGAGTGGAAACTATGACTCAAATGTACTAAAATATAGGCTATAGGTAGCCCATATAGTTATTGGGGCCCAAACTCCTGTAGGTCTGCAGTATTTCACTATGTTTTCACAACCCTCCCCTCTCTGCTGGAGGAAGAATTTTTTAAAAATTATTACTATCATTACCATTAAAATAAATCAGATGAGCCTATTTGTAAAATTAGAATTTAGAGAACAGATTCATTTCACTCCCCACCATCCCCACCCCGACTCTGTCCCAGGCATTGAGTTCAAAGGACTAAGGCAGTGATGCCCACAATTTCTAGTCACTGCGCTTATTTTTAAAAGAAAGAAAAGGAAAAAGAAGCCTAAATGACGCTATTATGGTGGCTAATTAAACGTCTTCTTTGCACTTACAATGCATTCATTTTTGAGGATCATTACTTTCCATGTAGCTTCTTTCAAGAGCTTGGTTTAAAGTTTTAAGTTAGGGAAACCACAAGGCAAGGCTTAAAGCCACAGGCCATGTTTCCACCAGTGGCAAAGTGTGAGTGGGTTGCCAGGAGAACTCCAGGAGGAGAACACGATCATGGAGCTGCCATTTCTTCTGAAGCACATGACCCACGAAGAGGAGGAGCAGCTACTCTCTTTATAGCAGAGCCGCTGAGTTTAGGGATAAGGGTGTGTTTGCAAATAGCCTTGAGCTAATGTTCAAAATTCAGGGTGTTCTTTCCTACTTACTATTCACTTATTCCACAGAAAGAAAAACATGCATTGCCCTAGGGGTGGCAGACACTCTGATGTACATCGGGGAAGTGGGGAGAAAGTAGGCGAGGCTCAGAGATGGCTCTGGAGAGAAGGCAGCACTGAGCTAGGGCCCTGGAGATGGCTCAGACTGCTGCCAGCGGACCGTGCAACTCTCTTTCCGGCTTCATGTTGTCTTGTTTTGTTTAGTTTGAAGTTGGCCGCTGTGAGGTCCTTTCCACCCTGAAGAGAGCAAACACCACAATCAGGGCTTCTTCCTGAACCCTTTTGGAGAGCTGGGGCATCAGCATGGCAATGGCCAGACCTCATTTTCCAGACGGAAACTGAGGCAGAGAGAGGAAGAAGGTTTATTCTCAGCCTTTCATACGCCAGCACAGCATTCGGCATGCTGTAAATGCTCAATAAATACTGAATAACTAGCTAAAATGGGGACACTCAAATTTCTAGCCTCCTCCTCCCTAAGTTGTTGATAAATGTGCATGAAAGTGTACAAGGTAATGCAGTTCTTCTAAACGAAAATGCAGTTGCAGAAACATGTACCAAACCCTGGAAAACATAACACTGGGTGTTACAGAGAAAATAAATTGCTAACATATTCTTCTCTAGCAGAGCTTTGACTACCCTTTGTTTCTAATCAAATTAGATACTTGACATGATCCCTTCCAGATCTCCCAAGTGTGGCCCAGATCTGCAAGGCCATTTTGGACTAAAGCTCCCCATTTTCAACAGTAAAAGATGTCATTTACGACTCAGATTTCTCCGGCGCTAAACAAAACATTAATCCAAAGTGAAACTCTGTACAGTCAAATATTTAGGTAAAGGCCAAGTCCAATTTCAACAGATGATACCTGTGAGTTGAAAAAAAAATCTGCTGACATTTGGAAATGTGTGTTGGCGAAAGTGAATAAGGATGAAAATATATGTTTGCCATTAGAAAAAGATACGCGTTAGAGATGTGATTTGAATGATAAGGAGTACCCACCCGTATTAAGTAGCTCATTTTACCCAGAAAAAAACAACAACGAAAAAGGTTTAGTGAGATAGAGACACAGCACAGTAACCACTTACCAATACTGTATTGCAAATGTCCGATTGGAATCAAATCACAAAAAAAAAAAAACAAAACCAGTTCTGAACCCTGAATGTATAACTTACATTCCTCCCTCTGCCACCCCCCAATTTCCTCCCCTCCCCCAACTCTGGTAATGATGTGAATGCTCAAAAGTCAAGACTGGGTTACGAGGGGACCAAGAAGAATGTTTTAGATGAAATCAGATGTGACCCCTGGAATCAGAAACATTTGCTGAGGGTGGTTTTAATTATGGGGGCCTCCCTCCACTTCCCGAGACCACTCTGCTGCAACGTGGTGCCTGCCCCTCTAAAAATGTGCACAGCCTGCCAGCCTACCAGCAGGAAGGGTTTATGGCCTCGCACTCCATTAAAAAAAATAAATAAATCAGAAGCCCCTGAGGCAGTCGCATGTTTAGAAGCAGTGAAATTGCAACCTGTTTGCCTCTTCTTAGACATTGAAATTCCCAGCCCAGACACAGCCTTATAAGTGGAGACTAAACCTTATTGTGCAGGAATTAAAATTCTTTTGCTCTGATGCAGTCTGGCTTACGGCATCTGGCCCAGAGCTGAAGCCCAAGGGCTCATCCTGTGTTTTCCGACCTCTCATAAAATTGTTGAGCCCTAATGGAAGGAAAGAGTTCTGCGTCTTAAAAAAAAAAATGGAGGTACTTTGTTACAAACTCAAGTTCTTTAAACAAGGCAGTCGGTTGAACTCTGAGAGCAAGGCCACTTCAAGATGCAAAGGAAATGAAGTCCATAAATGTGGGAGTTTGAATCTAATATCACTGGGCAGGAGAGGGGGGTGTGGAATTTCTGTCTCTGGAAAGAAAGAAATGAGAGAACTCAGTATTGAAAGCAAAAGAAGAGTCACTAGCCACAGAATGGGAAAGAGAATCTAAAAATATTTAGCTTTGAGGGGGAAGTGTGCCAACCATCAAAACTGTCCTCTTCAGATAGTTGAAGTGTTGGTGTGAGTGTTAATTTTATGTGTCAACTTGGCTAGGGGATGGTACCCAGTTATTTGATCAAACACCAGTCTAGATGCTGCCGTGGGGTATGTTGTAGATGTGATCACCATTTAAATTGGGAGACTGAGTAAAGCAGATTACACATCATAATGTGGGTGGGCCTCGCCCAAACAGTTGAAGTCCTTAAGAGACAAGACTGAATTCCGCTGAGGAAAAAGGAATTCTGTCAGTAGACAGCCTTCAGACTCAAGGCTGAAACATCAGCCCTTCCCTGGGTGTTCAGCCCATGGCCTGCCCTGTAGATTTCAGAATTACTGTCCTCCATGAGCCAGTTTCTGAAGATAAACCTCTATAAATATATACCTGATTGGTTCTGTTTCTCTGGAGAACCCTGACTAATAGGGTTGGTGTATGAAGGAGAAACAAGAAAGAGAACTAATGTTTTGTGGGTGTGCCAAGCACGTCTTTTGATTTCCCACTCATCTCTAATCCTTACAACAACCTTGCAAAGTAAGCAATTTCCCCATTTTTCTGATTAGAAAACTGAGCTTTTGATCTTCCCCGGAATCACAAAGCAAGTAAGTAGCAGATCTTATATTCATGCAGATCTGCCTGTCTCCTATGCCGTTGTCTTTCCCAGGACATCACTTGGCCACCCTCCAAGGCTTGCTCTGTGTTGTTCCAGAAAGCAGAGCAAGACATTGTGCCTCCACACAGAGAGAGAAGCTGATCTGTAAAGAGAAGTCAAAGTAAGAGAAAGTAAGTCCTGATGGCACCAGGGCCTCAGCTTCCATGCTCTCTGAGGCCAGTTGCTCTCTGGCCCTCCACACCAGCTGTACGTTTTGTTTTTTTACCACCTTTGTTGAGGTATAATTGACACACACAACAAACTGAACATATTTAAAGTGTACAATTTGACGTTTTGACATATTTGTACATCCATTAAAGCAACATCACAATCCAGATAATGAACATACCATCAGTCTCAAAAGCTTCCTTGTGCACGTTTACAATGCTTCTCTCCAGTGTCCCTTTCACTCCCCTCTGCCAGTCACCCTGCTTTTAGTCTGTAGATTGTTTAGTATTTTCTGGAGTCTCACATACAAATGGAATCATACTGCATGTACTCTTTTTGGGGGTAAGGAGGGTCTAGCTTCTTTCATACAACATAATTATTTGAAGATTTATCATGTTGTGTGTATCAATAATTCATTTTTGGCAACTCTGGAGGATCACAAATTTGATTAATTATTTTTCATTCCTGAGTACTATTCCATTGTATGGCTAGATCACTGCAGGTTTATCCATTCATCTGCTGGTAGAAGTCTGTGTGGTTTCCAGTTTGGAGCTATCATGAATACAGCTGCTCGGAGCATTCTTGTCTAAGTCTTTATGTGGACATCTGCAAAGGTCCAGAGAAGATGACTCATTTTCTACTTTTCACAGACTCAGCCACACTCTTGCATGTATTTATTTGCTTCTTGTCTGCAGCTGCTTTTATGTTACATAGCAGAGTGTGTAGCATCTTGGCTTACAAAGCCTGAAATGTTCGCTTGTCAGTTTTTGAACAGGTGTTCTTATACAAATTTCTATGAGTTAGTGATTAGACATAAAATAGGTGTATGTTAGCCTTTCATAGAAATGGCTAAACTGTTTTCCAAACTGGTTGTACTATTTTACATCCCCACCAGCAGTGGATGAACATTCCAGTTGCTTCATATCCTTGCCAAAACTTAAAATGCTCTTTCTTTTTAATTTTAGCCATTTTAATATATGTGTAGTGATATTTCCTTGTGACTTTAATTTGCCTTTCTCTGATAACTGATGATATTGAACCCCTTTTAATTTGTTTATTTATTTGTGTATCTCTTTTTTGATGAAGTGACTATTTCAAATATTAGTCTTGTTGGGAGAAGGATTTGTTTTCTTATTATTCAGTTTTGAGAGTTCTTTATATATTCTAGCATACAAGCTCTTAATCAGATATGTGATTTGCTAATATTTTCTCCCATTCTGTGGCTTTTCATTTTCTTAACAGAATCTTTTACAGAGCAAAGTTTTTAATATAAAAGCTCATTTTTAATTTTTATTTTAGGTATTATGTTTTAGATACTATGTGTAAGAAATTCTTGCCTTGCCCAAGATCATAAGACTTTCTTCTATGAGTTTTATAGTTTGGAATGTTACTCAAAACTATTAAGAACTACTGGGAAATGATCAAAATTAAAAATTGTGCATGTGTTTGTGTGTGTGTGTGTGTGTGTGTGTATCTAATTATTTGTTAAAAAAAATTCTCTCTCCACTGAGCTGTCTTGGACCTTTGCTGAAAATTAATTGATCACATACATGTAGGTTGATTTCTGGATTCCCTATGCTGTTTCATTAATCTATTTGTCTTTCTTGATGTCAGTACTACACTGCCTTTATTACTGTGGTGGATTTATAAGAAATCTTGAAGCCAGGTATTACAAGTCCTCCAATTTTGTTCTTCTTTTCCAAAATTATTTTACTTACCTTATGTCTTTTGCCTTTCCATTTGAATTTTAAAATCAACTTCCAATAATGCAGAGTCCTCCATAAACACAATATGTCTCTCCAATTTTTGTTTAGATGTTTTTCATTTCTCTCAGTTTTGTAATTCTCAGGATACAGATCTTGCAACCACCAACTGATTGAGAAAAATTATTCCTCTTGCAGAATCACAAACCAAACAACATCCTGTCTTTTTTTTTAAAAATTGATATTTTACTCATCACAGTTTTTTTGCATTTATTTTTGATATTTTTAAAGATTATGCTATAATACCATTTGTCCTGATTAGTAAGTTTTTGGTGTCCCCCTTAGTTCTAGGACTGAGGTGAGTGCTTCATGTAGTTTACCATCATTCCAGCCCTGTCCAGATATTTCATATTTATTGATGCCAATTTTTAAATTTCAATTTCCACTTGTCATTGCTAGTATTTAGAAATGCAACTGATTTTTGTATACTGATCTTGTATCCTGCAACCTTCCTAAACTAACTTATTAGTTTAGGTTCTTTTCTATAGATTTTTTTGGATTTTCTACATATTTGATCACATTTCCAATTTTTGGAAAGAGATTGATTAGAATAGGTATTACTTCTCCCTGAAATATTTGGTAGAATTCATTAGGGAAGCCATCTGGGCCTGGGATTTTTTTGTGGGAAGATTTTTAACTATAAATTCAGTTTCATTAGCAAATATCTATCTTGTCTTTTTTTCCTTGAGTCAGCTTTGGTAGTTTGTCTTTCAAATAGTTTATCAGTGATGTTATTGGATTAATTGGAATAAAGTTTTCATACTATTTCCTTATTATCATGTTAATGTCTATAGGATCTGTCTGTGTCATGTTTCACATTCTTAATATTGGTAATTGATTGCTTCTTTCTTTTTTTCTGATCAATCACCTCTCTTCTAGAAAGAGAAGAAAAGCTTTGAATGCATTGATTTTTCAATTGTTTTCCTGTTTCATTGATTTTCACTTCAATTCTTTACTATTTCCTTTCTTTTCACCTTGAGTTTCATTTACTCTTTTCTTTTTAGTTTCTTAAGGCTGGAGGATTTGAGGCTATCTTTTCTAACGTAGGTGTCTAGTGCTGTAAATTTTCACTTACTACTGATTTAGCTGCATCCCACAAACTTCGATACGTGGTGTTTGCATTTTCGTTTAGTTCAAAACACAGTCTGATTTCCCTTTTGATTTCCCCTCTGACCCTTGAATGTGTTACTTAGTATCCAATTATTTAGGGATTTTTTTTAGATCTATTTCTATCATAGATTTCTTACCTAAAACCAATATATCCAGAGATTATAACTTCTATGAATTTAATCCAAATTACTGAGACTTTTTTTGACCCAGAATATAGTCTATTCTGATAAATAGTCCATGTGCACTTGAAAAGAATGTTAATTCTGCCATTAGTGGGTGGAGTGTTCTATAAAGATCAATTAGGCCAAGTAACCATGACTGTGGTTTAAATTTCCTATATGTCTTAATTTTTTGTCTAGTTGCTCTATCAACTATTAAGAGAGGAGTACTGAAACCTCCTAATCTCTCTTTGGATTTGTCTAGTTCATCCTGCAGTTTATCCGTGTTTGCCTGATGTATTTGATGCACTGCTATTATGCACATACACTCAAGATGCTCTGGTACGTTTGTAAGTTTTAAAAGCCCAGTTGAGCATCACGTGGTCCCACCCCGCACCCTCACACACTGTTGACAGTCCTGAGGTCTCATCCCCACTCCTACATGACCAGGAATAAGCAGTATGTCTCCCAAACTAAATTGCTTCAGAAAAGAATAATCCAAACACATATTTTTTAAGCAGATGTTTTCCTCTTTTTATGGTACTTGAAATCTCTTTGGAGAATCAAGACCATGACACTGCAGTGAACAATGCAAGGCCATTTATCAATAGCCAGAAATATTGTGCAGGATTCCAAAGGGGCTGGAGTTCACTCAGCAGTGAGGCTTGTGTGTGTTTCATTCTTTTGTTCTTCTGCCCTTCCCCTCCTTCTCTCTCCCTCCCTCCCTCCCTCCCCCATTTCCTGCCTTTCCTTCATTTCACATTTCCTTGGTACCTAATCAGCGTTTGTTTCTTTGTCAAAAGAGGATGCAGAGTTGATTCAAACAAGATCCCTGACCTCAGAGAATGCAAGAAGTTGGCTTGGAGAAGTGGGACTTGAGTGGACCCTTGAAAGACAATAGCTGAAGGACATACTCTGTGGGATGAAGAAGGAATTTGGTACATTCATTATAAAATAAATTCTGTGGTTGTCTATAAAACTTGAAATTTTCATGCCTTCTATCTGATCCTTTTTGATCAAAAAATAAAGATGCTTGGATTTTTTTCCCCTTACTATTAAAATTACATATCCTTAGTAAATGTGGAAAGGGGAGGAGACTAAATGACAGGGAAATAACCATTTCTACTCACATCACCTATGTATAAATACTGTGGACATTTTGGTATTTTTCTAATTTTTTCCTGTTTATTAAATATAATCATTAAATTTTATACCCTGATCTTTTCTTGACATCCTCTTCAGAATTTTCTATTTGGCTGTCATTTCTAAATCATGGCTAAATAATAGTTTATTTTAAAATTTCCCTATGTTTTATATCTAGGTTGTTAACAGTTTTCCCTTACTAAAAAATATTCTGCCCATAGATTTTTGTGAATTCTGTATTTACTATTCTCATGTTTTATAGGTGAAGGGAACTTTTTGAGCGTATCAAGTCCAACCATGTCAGCTTTCAGACAAGAAATTGAGCATGTGGGTAATTAACTGAGTTCTTCGAGCTACACTTCTCAAACTTTAGCGTGTGTGGGAATCACCTGGGGATCTTATTAAGCTAAAGATTATGATTCAGTAAGCTTGAGGTGGAGCCCAATAGTCCGCATTTCTGACAACTTCCCAGGTGATCCAGTTGGTGCTCAAAATATGACTCATGTATCAGATGAAGGTTCTGAACCCTAAAGTCTGTCTGCAAAGCCCCGACATGCTCTTACTCTCACTCTTACCTAGGATGAGGCCACAGCGGTAACTAGGGCCAACGGGGGAAGATTTTGCATACAGATGAAATATAATTTGATTATCCTAATTTAAGGATACTTTTGGAGATATGTAAGCTCTGGCTGAATACCCAATGTGTGGAGAGGTTTCATAGAAATTCAAAGATGGAGGGGAGTATCTATCATCTGGGGAGCTTGAAGGTCCTCCCAACCCCAAGGTTAAGGTTTCATATGTTAAAATTGAATACTTCGAGTGTTTATCTGAACAGCTAGCTCCTCAGCCACTTAAGATTCAAGGAGCCATTTTCTGATAGAAGTTTCATTGCCAGGCAGAAAAACTAAATGAAATTAGTACTTCTTTTTTTTCAAACAAAACCGGGTAGGAATTAGAGACCCAGGAGATGGCCAGAGTTGTCACATGAACCCTCTCTCTCTTTCTGTCTTTCTCCCTACCTTTTTTTTCTTTTAGGAAAAATAAAACCTCACATTTGAGAAATTTTCAGAAATATAATTTGCATTTGAAGAAAATGTCAGAATTATTTAACACACGATGGGAAGCAAAAGTGAAAATGTAAACGACTGGGGTCTCTTTACAAAAGGAAGATAGCTTCGCTTCTTAGTACAGACACATTTCTCTCTACCGGGTGTTCAAATGATGATGTTCTCCTTGAAACATGTTAACTGTCTGACTCATAAATTTCAAATTGTCACGGCCTGATGAGCTCCAGCCTGAGAGAGAAAGAGAAAACTGCTTGCTTTCATGCAAGTGACATGAAAACTCCAGAAAATTCCCATTTGGGTTGTTGATTTTACTGAAGTTTTCCAACTGCCGGCACTGCTGCTTGCAGATGTGTAGGTGCGTGGTTGAGAGAGGCAATGCCTTAGAGACGCCCACTGGGCTAGCCCATCACCATAACCCGCTTCCAGTGTTCCGGACTCCCGTTCCCAGAGACGGTCAGACCTCCCTCCGTGGGCTGGACACCTGCTGCTTAGTCTGTCTAAAACCAAGCCCATTATCCACCTTCCCTACCAAACCAGGTTCTCCTCTTGATTCTGAATAAATTCGTTTCATGTCACTTTCCTCTTCTCAAAACCATAAATCGGATTCTCCAAACCTGATCTCTAGCTTACATCAAGTACTGGTGATTCCCCTGTTCCAAATGGTTCAAAAATTTCATCTCCACTGCCTCCTTTCAAGTTCCTGTTGTCTCAGACATTCTAGTACTTTCTCCACACCGATGCCAGATTATTCTTTCCAAAGGACAAGTATCATTCTTCCTAAGTGCTAAGTCACACTGTGGTCTGAAATCTTCGACTAACTACAGCCTAAAGTTCACACTTGCTCACCTGGCCTTCTATGAGGGTAGCCCCAACTTTTCTGTTCAGTCTCCTCTGCACATAAACTACAGTCTAGACACATTAGAGAAAATGCCATTCCTGAAAGACAGGTTTAGGAAGTAGGCTTGCATAGTGGGTTACAAAGCTTTGGGTTCAGGACCCAGCTCTGCTCTTTCCAAGCTGTGCGCGACCTTGAAGTTAACCCTGAGCCAGCCTCTCATTTATAAAATAGTGCCGGCCTCCTCTAATCAGCACAAAGATTCGAGTTAAAACTTGGAACAGAATGTCCAGTTTCTGTTCAGACATGCAGAGTGTTAGAAAGAGCATCGTTCCTGATCTTACAACAAAGGAGCAGAGCAAACTGCAGTCTCGTGAAGGTCTTCTCATTGACCAAAGACCTGAGATTCCCGGGGAAAGGACCACCCTAAAATCTAAGACGAGACAGTCACCTGCAAAGACAGGCAGAACACAAGCACTTGCTTGCCTGGGACAGATGCTTGCCTGGGACAGATGCTTGCCTGGGACAGATGCAGCAGGACACCAGGAGGAACAGTCCACGAATGGAGGCTGGTGAGAGCACATCAAGCCCTCGGGGGCCGCAGATACAAGGGAGTTTACACATTTTTGCCACCTCGTCCTCAATGGTCAGCACTTGGTGACACTTCCCTTAAGGAAGTGTCCCTCATGGTTCAGGCCTGGGCTTGGGGAACAGTAGCCACTACAAAAAGGACATAAAATACCACCAAGACCGTCCACACACAGGAGGACCTCACTTACTGCATGGCTTCGTCTACCCTTTTGCTCATCCAGGGCTTTAAACTTTACAATGAAATTATGCATTTGAGGGCAGGAGTTTCTAGCTTAATTTTTTTAATAGAGAAGGGGAAAACAGTTATCAAATAACTAGGCTCCTTTCCTAAGGGCACACAGTAAATTTCTTTAAAATTTCAAAAAATCACAGGCAAGTGCTTCTGTGATGAGTCCACTCCCCGAAGTTGGTAGGAAACATCTGTTAGGACGTGAGATGCTCAAGGTTTTATCACACATGGGCTTACTTAGGACGGCTTACTGCTATTCTGTCAGATTAATATGGGGATTCATAACCCCATTTTACAGATGAGAGAATTGACGCCCAGAGAGAGGAAGGCCTGTCCCAGATCACAGAACAGTATTGTTCAGGTGAGGCTGAAAAAACACAAAATGGGTGGAGGCGAGGAGGGTAGTCCTCTTTAAAGATTTTATCCCGTGAACAATTTGAAAGAGTAAATGGTTTAAAAACATAAAGATGTAATCTTTTTTTACTTAAAATCTTGGGGGGGGGGTTTGGGTGTGGGAGGTAGTTATGTTTATTTATTTAAATGGAGGTGAGGGGATTGAACCCAGGACCTCATGCATGCTAGGCACGCACTGAGCTATAGCCTCTGCCTTTGACATGGTTCTGATGTTACCTCCTCAAACGATGAATCCGCTTGATACTAAACATCCACTTCCTCCTCCTGCTGGTGGCCACACCCTGGTCTGGCTTTGAGGAAGCTGCCTCTCCTTCTCTCTTTACAGCCCAGAAGGGAAGGCGCACGTGCAGGGTCCAGGCCCCGCCCCTGGCTGGTCCCTGCAGGCCACGTGTCCTCTGGAGGCCCAGCCAGCGCCCGCAAGACTGGACTCTTAGGTTTCACCAGGCCGCCGTCTTTCTTGGACTCTCCCTTCCTCTGGCACTGATGTTGAGGTGACACCACACGGAGAGCAAAAGAAGCCAAGTCCAGAAATGAGGCCTAGAGGTGCTTTTGAACTTGAATCAAGCCTTACTGAGCGGTAACGCTAGTCCGGGTACTTTGCAGTTCCTGGAGCTATCAGTCTCCCTCTCTACCCTTTGCCTTCTTGTTCTAAAGCTATTTGAGTTGGGTTCTTAAAAACTGCAGAGGGAAGACACTTAGCTAGCATATCCCTTCATGGCTACTAAGTGAGCAAAGGTGTAAAAATAGTAACAATCAAAATTTGGCAAGAGTGTGGGAGGCAGGATCTCTCCTACACAACTTACATAAATATCAACTGGCATATCTATATGTATATTTGTATATATATGTGTGTGTATATATACACACACACACACTATATATATATATATATATATATATACAGACTTTAAAATGTGTATACCTTAGCACTCAAATATTCCACTTTAAAAATTTTACTTTAAGTGAATGCTCAAGAATGTGTGACGCAAATTGATCAGAAAAAGCATCCACAGTTGTAACTTACAACATCAAAGAACTGGAAGTAATCTAAACATCCAACACCAGGAGATAAATTAGATAGTGAGACACCCATACAACACGAATGAAGCAGAATTCAAAACAATATTGTGGAAGAACAGAAACATGTTCAGTAGTTCATAAAATAGCATTGAGAAAACATAGAGTGTAAATGACAGGTACAGTCTGATTTTACTTTTGCTTATAACAATATAGATTTATATGCATGTAGAGATTATGGGGACACGAACCCCCAATATGTTATCAGTAGCAGGAATATCAGTACTTTTTAAATGTTTTCCTTTATGATTATTTTTTAAATTAATTATCATGAATTTAAAAGATAACATTTAAAGCTTTTTAAGGAAGAGTAAATATTTCATTAGTGAAAAATTAGACAAACCAGAGGAAAGGCTCCTTTCATAGTCATGTCCCTGTCGTACCGTCACTCTCATGTCGCACGGCTGGGTAGTTTTCTTTGTCGCCTTTCTCTAGCAACTGTTGTCACTGTTAGAGTGTGTACAGAACTTTGTATCTTGTTTTTGCCAGGATATTTTCTGCTATTATTTGATATTTTTGCTGGTATTTAGTGTTTTCCTAGGTCATTATTAGACATTTCTACCCAACATTCATAGCGGTTATGTAACATCCGAGCTTGAGTAACAGCCCATGAATCTATTGTCCTTCTCTTTATTCCCATCTTGTTGGACAGTTAGGCTGTCTAGGTCTTCAAAGCCAAATTCTGCATTGCTGTGTATTTTTGGATGGTTTCCCTGTGAGAAATCCCCCTGAACAATCTAAGGAGGGGATCTTCCAAAGGCAGTGTGGAAATGACACAGTTGCAGATGACCAGTGGCATGACAGCCATCACCAGTGCCCCTGATGCTTCTCACCGGAACTGCTTCTGACTGTAGGATCGGTGGGAACAGCTCCCTCTGTCCGAGCCGCTGCCTGGACCATTCTTTCAGGTGCAATGGAAGCAGAGAGCTTCCAAAGCCCGGAATGAGGCTGGGCCCAGGCCAGGGGCCGGCTGGGGAAAAGCTAAGAGAGAGGAAAGGGATAAGATCTTTCCAGCTGCTCTTAAGTGCAGCTGAAGGCTTAGTGGCCATCAGTTGAATCAATATCTGACCTGGAGCCTGGTTGGCCGAGACATTGAGTCATTTCTGCATGTCCAAGGCTACAAAGTGGAGCCTCTGTAATGGACAGGGAGGGCCCTTACCCTGTGGGGAGGGAGGTTGATGGACGGAGGCCGGCCTTGGGTCAGGAGGCTGCAGTTCCATCGGCCAGATATGTGACTCCGAGAAGGTCTTCCTGACAAAACGGGGCCAATGATACCTGCCCTTCCTGGAAGGCTAAGCGCCTTCAATGACAAGATGGGCAGGAAAGTCTTCTGTAAACTCTAGAGCAGTGTCTCCTTGTGAGGGATTAGTAAGACCTTCCACGCATGATCACGGTAAGAAAATGCCTGGGGCTTGCTCCTTATGCCCAGTGTCTGATGGGAAAGGGGATTGTTTCTTTGTCTATTCTACATTTATTGAGTGCTTACTACGTGCCAGGTTATATTTTAGGTACTTGAGACACAACAGTGAACTAGCCAGAGAAGGCCTTTCATGGAAATTTACATTCAACCAGGTGGAGACAAACAGCATAGGAAACAATCGTGTAAACACGAGACCTTCAGAAAATGGCAGCAAGAATAAAATAAAGCAGGGGTGACCTGATAGAGAGGGCAGAGCAAGGGACTGGCTTTTTTCCTGAAGTGTGAACAGAGCGTCTCTAAAAGGTGACAGTGTGCTAAGTCCTGAAAGCCGGAAAGCAGCAAACGATCTGAAGATCTGGGGGAAGATGTTCCAGGCAGAAGGAACAGCGAAGGCAAGAGCTTGGAAGTGGGAAAACCTTGGAGGGTGATGGAGACCGATTGTGTGTCCCTCCCTCCCAAATTCATACGTTGAAACCTAATCCCCGACGTGATGGTATTTGGAGGCGGGGCCTTTGGGAGGTGACGGAGCATGAGGTCAGAGCTCTCACAAATGGGTTAGTGCCCTTGTAAGAAGAGACACCATTAACTAGATTTATGGCGGTGATCATTTCATATTATATCCATATAATAGAATCATTATGTTCTAAACCTGAAACTAATATAATAAAAGAACAAAAAAATCACCAGGAGTCGATAATTGATGAAGGTGGGTGAAAGGTAATATAGCAATTTACATATGCTATTGTCTCTACTTTGGTATATGTTTGAAATTATCTAAAATGAAAAGTTTAATATAAAAGATTTATAATCATCAAAAAAAAAAAAGAAGAAGAGAGAGAGAGCAGAGCTCCCTCTCTCTGCCCCATGAGGACACAGTGAGAAAGCTGCCACCTGCGAACCAAGAAGAGATTCCTCACTGCAACCCAGCACTGCTGGCACCTTGACCATGGAATTCAAGCCTCCAGAGCCAAAAGAAAATAAATTCCTGCCGTTTAAGCCACCCAGGCTGTGGCATTTTGTCATAGGAGCTCAAGAGACTAAGATAAATGTAAGGAGTCTGTAGGTCTGTATGGATTAGTTTAGAAAAATTCTCCTTGTTCCTTTTTTGGCAAAAGGTCTGTAGTTAGGTCAGGCATCCTCAACAGTGGGAGAGTGCCCTAAAGAAAACAAAAATTGGTCCTATTAGGGGGCACCAAAAATTTACATTCTTTTTGTGTAAAGCATAAATACATGTATAGTACATAAACAAATATACAGCATATCTATGCTATTAAAATGTCACGGGAAGAGTTGATTAAGAAACACATATATTAAAAAGGTTTTTAAAGAGTCAGTAGTGAGAAATAGGTTGAGAAATGCTGAATTAGATCCAGTCAGGGCCTGGCATGGCATTACTGAAAGGTAAGTGAAAAGTTTTCCTTTTACAGCAGGAACCTGGAAGTGCAAGTCCTCGGATGCTGTCCTTCCACCATCACCTACCAGGAGCCCCCAGGAGAGACACAGAAAAACCAGTCAGAGAAGGAGGCTTGCTCCTAGCTGAGACTCTGGTCATCCCAGCTTAGCTGTGAGAGTTAGAAAACTGCCCCCAGAAAGAGCTTCCATAAGAGAGAACTTGCTTTTCCCCTCACATAAATGAGTCCCAGAAGCAAGAGTCCAAGCCCATTATGGTAGCTCCATAATGATCTTGAGCACTGGTTCCTTCCTCATAGTCTAAAAATGGTTGCTTGAGCTCAGCCGTCATGTCTGAAGTCCAGGCAGCTATAAGGAGAAGCAGAAGAAGGTACACTCCTTCCCTTTGAGGCCACTTCCGAGAATTGGTACCTATCACTTCTGCTTACATCCCATTGCCAGAACTCACTCACAGGACCCCACCTAGCTGCATGGGTAGCTCTTTAGTCATGGCAATGATGAGCTCAGCTCAAAGTTGGGAGCTCTCATATTAAGGAAGAAGGGGAGAACAGTTGCTGGGGGATGACCAGCAGTCTCTGCCACAGTGCACAAATCGTCTGGACTTAGAGGTGATGGATAAGAACAGAACCTGGGGAGACTTTGAGGCTAAACCCCACTAATCCTGGGGGGCTAGATGCCTGCCTGTAGAATCCGCTCCAAAGCATTATTGAAATCCCAGCAGCACTGGGTTGAATGGCGCCCCACTAAAAGTCTTGTCTACCCAGAACCTGAGAAAGTGGCCTTGTTTGAAAATATGGTCTTTGCAGATGCAATTAGCTCAGTGAAGATGGACGAGGGTTCACCCCAAACCCGATAGGCCTGGTATCTTTACAAGAAGAGGAAAAGCTGTACAGAGATGCACAGGGAAGTTCACATGATGATGAAGAGAGAGACTGGATGAAAGGTCTGCAAGGGAAGGAAGGGCAAGAACCACCAGCAACGAGCAGAAGCTAGAACTGGTGGGGAAGCATCTTCCACCAGAGCCCCGGGAGGAAGCATGGCCCTACCCACACCTTCATTTCAGCTTCTGGTCTCCAGAACTCTGAGGCGATGAATTTCCGTTGTTTAGGCCACTTTGTGTGTGGTACTTTGTTACACAGCCCAGGACACTCACACCCCAGCGCTGTGCGTGCCCCAGCGGCTTTGGGCACGTAAACAAAGGAGAGAGCTCTCCACTGGGCAGGGACCCTCTGTGCAGAGGCGGGGAACAGGGAAATGACTCCACAGACCGAAGGTGGAAGATGTGGAGGAGAGGAAAGAGCCCAATTTGCAAGTGCTGGGACCCACCTCCAACTTCTGAGAAGCCACCGGATGAAGAGCTCCAGTAACTCAGAAATAGAAGGAAGTAGGTCCCACGCTGGCTGCAGTTGCCATGGCAAATCCACTCTCCCCCGCCTCACGATGTCCCCCCCCCAACCCTGCCACTCTTGACTGTACATACTTCCATAAATGTCGAGCACATTAAAAGCACGGATGCCCCTAGTCATTCTTATTTACCACTCCTATTTTAGAAACAAAATTAATTTATACAACGTATCAAAGTGAATATGCCCTAAAGTCCAGAAAGCCAGCGAGCCAGAAAGCAAATGTTGGTGTGCTTCGTGGCTGATTCTGTTGGTTGAGACACAGCAAAGGGCTCATGGGCGCAGGATGGGTCATTCCAGCTCTTGCGGTTTGGAGCCAGGTAAACCTGATCACCTGCAAAATGATGGGGTCAAATGGCCTAAGCTAACACCTTTCCGTTTTATTTTTTTTAACTTTCTTTTAATGGAGGTCCTGGGGATTGAACCCAGAACCTCGTACACGCTAAGCATGCACTCTACCACTGAGCTATAACCACGCCTCTAAAGATATTTTCCAGTCTGAAAATTCTCTGACAGAAAGGCTGGGCCTGGGCGGTCAGTAGCCGAGAATCATCTTCAGATGGTCCTCTGTCTTGAATGGGGCACCCAGGGGTTCTGTTTCACACCTGATGGTACAGGCGGGGAAAGAGCACACAAAGAAACTAAGTTCTGGAAGGATTTTATGGCATCATCACAAGAACTGCTCACGTGATCCAAATACCTAATTCTACTTTTTCTCTATTATTTTGGACAAAATTGTATTTGTAATAGTTGTAGCTCATGATTATAAGCACTTGTTCTGCCAGGCACTATTCTAAGCACTTTTGCTATTTTAAATGCTGCCCCTCACCTGCTGCCTTTCAGGTAGGTGCTGCGATCGCCCCATTTAACAGCAAGAGCTGACATTCAGGTACAGTGGGGCTCAGTAGTGGCCCCAGATGCGCTTAGCACATGTTCTCTGCTATCTTTCTAACTAAAACCGACTGGAGTGAAGAACTTACTATCGAAAGAGGATTAACCAGGTCTCACAAAGCAGGACCACGCCTGCAGGGCTTCGGAGGGAGCGCCCCTCCACCTCCGCTTTGACATCTTTCCCCATCCAGCCTGTTGCGGCTAAAACAGCCATCTTGCAAGGCTCCCCGATCAGTCAGGGGAAAATTTACACTCGTGGGGCACAGCTGCCTTTCATCCAACATCACACTGCTTCTGTGGAGAAGTGGTAGAGTGGCCACTTCCTCTTCCCGCATGGCCAATTTCCAAGGGCTGTTTCCCTGAACCACGGAAACGCCTCAGGACTTGTGGCTACGTGCCCACGTTGGCGCAGTCAACCAGGAGGGTTTCCGGGAGCCGTGGTCCATCCTGTGTCCAGCCTCAAGCAGAGGAGGAACTGAGGCCAGGACAGGGGGTGGGGGGAGGGGGTGCGGGGAAGAGGGTGATGACATTGACCCAACGTCTCAAGCCCCACACAGCAGAGCCAGGATCCAAGGCAGCCGGACAAGCACCCCTAGGGTCCTTTACAGCTGTTTCCAGTACCGCACAGCCTCTCCTCCATGTTGCTCTGACCTCTCAGCTCCAGAAAGCAACTTCCTCAGTCCTTGCAGAAACATCGTGCCCTGGAAGCTCGTCCTGGGTGCACCCTCTCTCCCTCCCTCTCCCAGGGAAGGTGTCCCTACGTCTCTGCTGCTCTAGAATCTCTCTGTCAACTCGCCGCCCACACTGTCCCCAGCCATGCCTCTCACATTGAGAACGATCCCTGCCGCGTGACCACCCCAAGTCTGTCTGCTCAGTGCATCCATTGCAACACTCAGAGAACCAGCTAGAGACCCAAGGCTTGGCATTTTTCAAAGAAGAATTAAGACAGTCCCTTGCTCATGAGGGCTGCTGGGTAATCACTGATGTCTGGGTAGATGGAAGCCTCTTGGGGATTTTGTCAAAATGAATATCTTCCTGAATCCCCTGAGGGGAGAGTGGATTCTGCAGGTCTGAGGTGGAAACCAATTTTAATGCACTCCCAGGTGACATGGTGTGACACTGTTTGGTGTCCCCCTCCCTGGACCTCCTGGATCCACAGGTGCACATGGTCTCCTTGGACAGCTGACTACCCAACGTCACACCCAGGCCAGTGGATAACTTACTCTTGCCCAAAGAAAGTTTTTGTCTTTAGCAGGCTTTGATTTTCTCCCCTCCCTTCATTCCTGGTGTGCATGAGCTTTGTTTTATAAGAGCAGTGACTCAACACTGACTCACACTGTCTTTCCAGCCCACCTCTTCTTTCCTGAACTAACTGGGGCTCTTTTCATCTCTTCAGCCTCCTCTGAAAAAGGCAGGCAGGGAGAACAGGATTTCTCACTGGTGGTTCTGCTCCCAGTTTTACATACACAACAAAACTTTTTTCCACCCGAGGTACATAAGCATAACACTCAGCCCTTTATCCGAGCCTCATACGTATGACTCCACAAAGTATCTTTCTACAGACTGGTGGGCATTTCCGCTAGGACGGGTCATATTTATAACCCAAATAATTATGATAGAAAAGACCTCCTTATCCCAGGTTGAAATGTTTCCAAGTTCTTTTATCGTCAAACCTTTTCTGGGTGAAGAGCAAGATCGCTCTTTTACTACGTGGATGCTCAGTCCATGATCATCACAGAACTTTGGCTTCCTTCTTGACCTTCTGTCTCCTTCTCTCACCTGCATTCCTTCCCTTCATTTCTAAGCCAGAGCTACCATTGCTTTGGTTCTAGGTTTTTGGTTATTTTGCTGAACATTAAGCCTCATGTGGAGTAGACAGAAGCCTCAGTAGCATACCACCTACAAAGCATCCTTTTCTCCAGCAAAAAACATTCAGAGAGGAGACTCCATAGCCCAGCAAATTCAGTCATGTGTTGTGGAACATGTTCGGCATTCCTCCTTCTTGAGAACACATGTCCACCTGCCCAGTGCTGTGTCAAATTCAGAGAATTGTTCTTTCATTTGGAGGGTGACACTTCCTCCCTTATCTTCCAGGGGAAACTCTGCCCCAGCTCCGATGCCTTCTCAGTAACCATGTCCTAAGTGTTTCCTTTCAAAGGATCCCCTGGCACCTCCAATTCCCTATGTCCCAAAGGGAACCAACCAGCTTCTCTCAGAAATCAATTCCCCTTCCTTGCCTACTTGCTTCCTTATGAGATTTTTTTCCCAAAGTCTTCCTCTTTCACCGTGGATGCTCTGCTCAGTCTCAACACAAATGAAGTGGGATCATTTATTATGCCCTCTCTTCCTAAATCCTCCAGGGCACAAAGAAGGGCACATGAGCACCAATTCCATAAATACTGAATTAGAGGGAATGAATTTAAGCATAAAGTTGCTGGAAAATGAGAAAAAGGTGAGGAATTATATTCTTTCAGTCTTCGCTACAATGATTTTACAGAAAATGCTTTAATGATGACAATATCTGATCTTCATACATAACTTCCCAAAGTGCTTCCGCATATATGATTTCATTAAATTCTCATCTCAGTAGTAGTCAAGGAAAAGTTCTGCAATCAAAAGATCTGAATCTGAGCCCCACCTTTACCTCTTACTAGCTTACTTAACTTGAACACAGGTTATAATCTTTTGAGTCTAATCAAGATGATAATAATAACTCAAAGGTATTTAAGATTCTAAAAATTACACCCTGTGTGTGAAAGTAAATTGTAAGCCAATGGCCTCCTCTAAGACTCCATCTTCCATGAAGTCGCCTGGTGGAGGTGACAACCTTCCCCTGTCGTCCTACTCTGCATGATCTTACTTCCCAAGCAAGCAGCACTGAAATGACCCTATCTAACCCATAGGCTCCTTATTCATTTCTGTGTTCTCTGAGTCTAGCATTGTGCAGTTCACTAATTATTTATTCAACGAAAGGATGAACTTTTAGCACATGTGGTCATTAGGATCATATTTACGGCTCTTTTCTTCAGTTAAAATCCTGCATTTGAATTGGGGTCTCCTTCCCTGTGTTCTGAGCTCTGATCCAAATGGAAGAGTGAGCGTAATTTTGTCAGAGTACTCTGTAAAACATTCCCACACATCTGTTTAGACTTTTGCCTTGCAACAACAAAAAATGTATAAATATATGTATGTATGTGGATTAATTATTCTGAAAAAAACAGGGTGGGGAACTGAGTCAAGGTAAGAAATAACGATCACTTATTATTGGACTAACAAAGCAGATACTTAGTCAGTTTGCCAACAAGTTATCCATTGTTGGAAATTAACCTGAAATCTGATCTCTAGATACAACGTATGTGCAGTAAGATGAAGTGTAAGGCTTTGCCTTTTTTTTTTTTTTTGAGGCATCACACTACTCTGCCCCTCTTCCCAAGAAGTCTCCTAATTATACACAAGTCCAGCTCCTCTCACTCATTGAAATTTAGTAGTGGAGGCCTGCCTCCAAGCCATAAAACAACCTATCGCTTAGGTAAAATAACTCACACAGGGCTGGGGGGGCAGGGGAGAAATCGATTGAGAAGAAGCCAGATGAGAAACGTACCTGGGGCGCAATCTGACCCATCGTTTGCAATGTCTTCACCATCCACCACCTTCATCACCTGATTGGATGGCCGATCGCCTGGCTCCTTCTAGCTCTGAGGAGCCAAAATCTTCACTCATAGTTACTCACGCCAGTTGCCTGCTGCTCTTTTATGGGTTGCAACTCGTGTGCCTGGCTAACTGATTTGTTCCAGCTGCAGCTCTATTTTCTCCCTTCCATGTTATTTAATTGATCCTGGCTGTGTCTGGTCCTACAAAGAAGCCCTCATGGACCTTGTAACATACACTATATATCCTGTATGTACTCCTGCGTCCTGACAAGGAACATAAAAGTCAGAAATGGCAGGAGACAAGGAGAGGGGAAGTCAAACAAAACAGTATGAATGCAAATCGCTTGGCTTGTCTCCTTGGGTCTCCCAACCACTGTCCACCGCTCCTGGGACCAACTGACTTTCTTCCTACAGACAGCACATCTCTTGAGACTCAAAGTTTCTCTTCAAATTTCAAGAACTGTAATCACCTACAGACCTTTAAAGACAGAAGAAAAAAACCAGAAAAACAAATGGTTTCCTTTGCTTCTCCTTTGTTCTTTTTGCCGTATGCATCGAGTTCTCACTCTGTACTTGACGTGGCATTAGCCTCCAGGGAAAGAAAGTGAATTAGACAGAGTTCTGGCCCTGCTGGAGCTCACAGCCATACAGGGGACAAAGATACAAAGACGAATAGCTAAAATATCATGGGATGTGCCTTAACCTAGATCACCAATTCTCAGTGTACGGTGAGGGACCCCTGGGTCTTCCCAAGACCCTTTCAGTGGGTCTGGGAGATCGAAGCACTCTTATAATGAAGCTAACGTGGTATTTGCCGTTTTCACCCTCATTCTCTCATGAGTGTACAGTAGAGTTTTCCAGAGCCAACATGACGTGTAAAGGCACAACGGATTGCAGAAGTAGCTAGAACGCTCCAGCTGTCTTCTATTAAGTCAGGCATTAGAGAGATGTTCAAAATATAAAATAATGCCACTCTCCTTACGATCGTTTTGTTTTCCAAACTATAGTTATCTTTCACAAAAATCTTTTGTCTGTCGTCATATAATGAGTTTACTATGGTTTTAAAATGATTAATAAATATACATGTAAAGAATTCTCAGAATCAATTTCTCATATAGTAAGTGTCAGTAGATATAACACACAAAAACCAAAGCTCTTAGGGGACCTCAATAATTTTGAGATGGTGTCAGAGTGTCAGGAAATTGCAAAACTCGTACTAAGAGATCCTATATATCCTTTGCCCCGCTTCCCCCAGTGACAACATCTTATATAAATATAGTGCATCGTCAAAACCAGAGAACCGACGGTGGTTCTGTACTGTTAACTACAGATCTCTATGTGTATTTTACCAGTTTTTGCATGTACTCGTGTGTCTGTGTATGTGTGCAGAGTTCTATGAAGTATTATCACACAGATTCATGTAGTAATAACTTTGACCAGCATACAAAACTGTCCCATCACCATGAAGAAACTTCCTCAGGCTCCTCCTTCATCATCACACCCTCCTCCCAACCCTAATTCCTGGCCGCTGCTGGTCGGCTCCTGTCACCATAAGATTCCGCATTGAAGGAAGGCTGTCCACATCCGGAGCTTCTGTTTAGGGATTTATGTGAGCAAGAAATAAACCTCTACTAGGTAAAGCCATCAACATTAGGGATTTTGTTAATTCTTCATGGTAGCAACTACCATGACTTTACCTGATAAATCCTTGGGATGCGTGGTCCTTCTCCCTGCTTTATACCCACTGGAGTGTATGCTCAGCTCCTCAGACTCATAGAGGAAAAGACCTCTCATGGTTGGCTGGTTCTTTAAGATCTATTATTCATTACTCTCTTTTCTTTTGACTCCTATAGATATCCTCCACTTATGTTTAAGGAAAATGCAAGAACTGCAAAGGACTATAGCACCATTCTCTCTGAAACAGCACCACAGCCATTCATTCTTTCACTCAGTAATCTCTCGTTTATTGAACATCTGTTATGTGCCTGCTACTATAATATGCTCTGGGAATAAAATGACGAAACAGAATACTTCCTCTCAAGGAGTTTCTGTCCAGAGAGACACAAAGTAACAGTGACAGTGTGCACCACAGACAGGGAGGAGGTGAAGTCCTTTCAGAGCAATTTAACGAGGGCTAGAGTGAGAAGACCTCATCCATTTCCAGACTTCCTTTTCACTAGTCTCATAGGGCTTATAATTTCTGTTGTGGTAAATATGGTCAGAGGGTAAAGAGCTGACAACTCAATGTTTCTAATCTAAAGTCAGGAGCAGCGTCACCCTATAGATAGGAAAATGGCGAAGGCTCAGTGGAAGAGGTGAGATTTAGGATAGGTTTTGGAGGTTGAGCTGAAGTTCTCAGAGAGAGGAAGAGAGAAGAGCATCTCGGGTAGATGTGACTGCATGCTCGGACATATATAGCCGAGAAATAGCCAAAAAAAAAAAATGTAAAAAGGAAAGGATAGCCCAGATCTAAATAGCGATTTATACCTCGGCCAGGAGATGATAGCTGATTAATGACCAAACGAAGGCTACGGGGAAAGCAGTAAGGGATGCAGAGGAGGGAGAGCCTGGTCCAAGCTCAGAGAAAGCTTCACAGGGAAGGTCAGGTTAGAACCAAGGAAAGAAATAGCTGTGAAGGCTAAAGACGTTGGAGGCTTCTATTTCTAACCCATTGGGATGGAATTCTTTAACCTGGAGTATGGAGAGCGTCGTCTTGAGGGTATTTACGTCAGCTTGGGGAATGGGCTTCTCTCACTTCTCGGAGAAAGGGAAGGTAGCTTAAGTATTTTTTATCTAAGCCTTTATGTCATCTGTATACAAGCCCTTAGGAGAAAGACTTGAAAATCTCCTATGACCTCAGTATCCCAGGAAAATGGTCCAGACTAATGCTTCCTATTTTACTGCCAGAGGGTCCAGAGGGCCAGCGCTTCTGACGCGTTTGGCACGGGCCACATCTGGCCAGGTACAGATCAGGCTAACTGGCTCCCCTGCCCCATTGTCATAACAGAAAGAGAGGGAAAATGAAATTTAAGTTCAAATAAAGGACAGCGGGAAAAAAATCTGTATTTCATATAAGCACATCAGTAAGTGCCTCTTTTTTGTTCTTTTTTGCCAGCAAAAATTATAACAAAGAGCTCTGGCTGTTCTCTCTGGGTAGAATTAATTCTAAAGCCATTTGTTGTTGTTTCATTTTGGTTTTTGCCAAATAGTCACCACTCTTTCAACACTCACTTTGCAGTGTTGGGGGTTCCCAGGGGGCATGCGCCCTAAACACACACGGATATTTTTCAATCGAATGGATCCGGATGGCTTCAGGTTCCCTGGCAAAAATGCTGCACAGGCAGATTGCTTTCACTGAAAGGCAGGAAGGAGAATAGGTGAAGAAAGGTAATGGATGAATTTTACTTTTCTTTTCTAATTATGATGTCTTTAAAGAAAGACCAGAGCTGAAATTTGCCAGTAGAGGCTGACACCTGCCTCTTTTCAGATTGAGGCAAAGACTGCCCTCCAAGCCCTTGTTCTTTAAGGCTAGAAAATGTGACTCTGCCCAAAGACTTTTAGGCAGAGAATGATGTGTTTGTTTATTCATCAAAGCCTTCTAATTGGCTTCTCTTTCTGTCTTTCCTGATGTGCCTAGAAGGGGTTCATCAAGTGAAAAGATGGTCAACACAATTAATTTTGTTTTGACAGAGATCCCTGTTTTAAACCCCTGGCATTACCAGCCCCCATGGTCAGCACTGGGGATGCAGACATGTAGCGTTCTTGCTCCTGCTGAGAGGTTGCCACAGTTATAGTGGGAGGCGGGAGTGACAGATGCTGTGGGGGTGAGAGGGAGGACACCTGGCCCCACCTGTGGATGCCACAGAAGATGTGCTGGAGGACAGGACAGCCTGAGTTGAGACAAGAGGGACCAGAGAAGTTACTAGGGACCTGGGAGGGGTCACGTACGGAGAGAAAGTTACTTCACTTAGAGAGAGCAAGAGACGGCATGGGATTGCCTTGCAGCCACAAGTAGTTTCCAAAGCCTGGAGCAAAGAGCATTCTGGTGAGGGAGAAGAGAGCATCATGGGATAATTAGAGACAAGATGTGCAGGGCCTTGACATCGGGGATGCAGTGCATCCAACAGGGTCCTGGCAGGAGCAGACGGAAGGGTCCACTCACAGAGCTGGTCAAGGAATCCAAGAACTAAGAGGCAGACAAAGCCAGTACCACTCCCAGGCCTGGGGGAGCCAGGGAAGAAAATAGAGAACCCTAGACCACAAGGATGGTCACCCACCAGGAGATATTGTAAAGGAATCCAGCCATGACTGGAACTCAGGCACTGCAGCAGGGAGGGAGATGGGGGATCCATGCCCCAAACTTTTCCTCCAGCAGCCTCCCACCTCTACCCAGTGCCTCCAATGGCCAAAGCCAACCAGAGGTCAGAGGGCACAGAGCCCTGGGAGGTAGGGGTCAGTCCTTGGGACACAGAGCATCCCCAATAACATGTTCTGTTTCTAAAACACAACCAGTCAGTGCTGGCCTTCCTACAGATATGAGGAACGTTAGCTAAAAAATTTTAAGACAAATATCAAGTGAAACATGATGTTTAGATAAATACTACAAACATAGGGGAATTCCATGCTAAGAAGCTCCGGGTAACAACTGAATGGTTTCCCTATATTTTGTTAAAAGCATATGCATTGCTAAAACCTCCGTTCTAGTGTTTTGGACCTAGATCCATTCTTCCTATAAGCCCTGGGATATTTCTTTGATTCAGTGACTATTTGACAGGAATTCAGCTGAATTTTCTTTAGTGATTTATATGTTTTGTTAAGGGAAGTTAGTCTTGTTAATAGAAGACAGAATACATGGAAGGAGAGCATTTGCTGAACACATACTATGTGCCTACAATCTCATTTAATCTTCACAACTGTCCTCTATTTTTCTTCACACACATCCGAGGCTTGTGACTAAAGTCACAGAGCCAGAATGCAAACCTGGGTCTTTTCAATGCCAAAGCCCATCTTCTTTTCACCAAACCAGTGTCCTGTGTGCACGTGTCATGTGGTCTCACAAGCCAAAGGTTCTTATTGGAAAACAGTTCAATTTTCTGCTTTTTCTTCCTTCCTTTTTCCCTCCCTTCTTCCCTGCTTCCCTCCCTCCCTTTCTTCCTTCCGTCCTTTCTTGATATTGGTTTCTAAACTCAATGGCTCGCAGGCAACATCTTTATCTCCCACCTCGAATACTTTCTTTGGAAAACAAATCTTACATGATAAACAGTATAACCTTTAACTTTTAAATAACTATTCACTAGATCAGCACTGCAAAAACAGTTTTCTGTAAGGACCATCTGTGTGAAGAATTCCTATAATAAGAGAACAAAAACCTACTTTTATGGGCTCCTAAGGACGAGAATAGCTTTATTATAGAGTTTCTTCTCAGGGATTATGTTCGTAAAACTTGACCTGAAAAGAACACAATGAGGAGGTCTGTGAGTTCTACTTTACCTGTTCTGATTCAAGGGCTACTTAAGTTTTAAACTTCTGGAAAATTTTATCTGCCCTGGATTTATGTTTTGCCATGGAATCTAATTCTTCCTCAGATGTTTCAACTGAAAAAGTCATCCACAGAACTCCTAGAGCAACCGGAATCATCCCCCCAACTTGACAGTGCACACACGCTGAGGGAACTCAGTTTAAGACAGTCGAGTTAGTGTTAAACAAATCAGAGAAAGAAGATCAGATGTTTCCACAGCCTTTCCCTATTCGTTCTTTCATTCAAGTCGGTGCTTTAAGACCATCTGAGTTCCCAGAAGCTCCATGACACGTTATTTACTAAGCAGACGCCTACTGAGCACTTCCCTTTAAAGCTTGAAATTGAAAGGACAGACTTAAGTCAAGGACCCAGATGGTACCCAGCCCATCATAGGACACCAGCAAATGTGAACCCTTCCCAACACTGCTGTCCTTATCTCTCCCACCAAATAAACTCTAATCGCCATTTCTAACTGAGCATCTTCTACCTCACTGAACTCTTATTTCAAGCCTCTTAGTGTCTCATGCATTTCTTTTGTTCCTCATTATTTTTTAATTAAAGTATAGTTGATTTACAATGTATTAGTTTCTGGTGTACAGCATGGTGATTCAGTTATATATATACACACATACATACGTATTCTTTTTCATTACAGGTTACTATAAGCCATTGAATACAGTTCCCTGTGCTATACAGTAGGATCTTGTTGTTTACCTGTTCTGTACATAATAGTTTGTATCTGCCAATCCAAAACTCTCAATTTATCTCTCCCTCTCCTCCCCGCTGGTAACCATAAGTTTGTTTTCTATGTCTGTGAGTCTCTGTTTCATAAATAATTTCATTTGTGTTTTTTTTTAGGTTCCACATATAAGCAATATCATATGATATTTGTCTTTCTCTGATTGACTTGCTTGGCTTAGTATGATAATCTCTAGGTCCATCCATGTGGCTACAAATGACATTATTTCTTTTTATGGCTGAGTAGTATTCCATTATGTATATATACCACATTTTTCTTTATCCATTCATCTGTTGATGGATATTTAGTTTGTTTCCATGTCTTGGCTATTGTAAAAGTGCTGCTATCACCATTGGGGTGCTTGTATCTTTTCAACTCATGCGTTTGTTTTCCCACCCATTATACTCATTTGCTGAGTCATCAAATGCTCACTGTTGTGGACCTCCCAGCCCCTTCCTTCTCTACACTCAGCTCCAGGAATTACCATGTCAAACCATGTCAAAATTACTAGCCACCATGACCATATGGTCCCCAACAGACTGGTATCTCTCAGTAGAACATTCAGTCTTTGTAATATGTATCAAAATATAATGTTGATATCCTCTGAATCTGATACATTGGGATCATCAAGTTGATGAATTTGAGAAGGCATTAATGGTGCACACTGGTACAGCTAGGTCTGGCAAGGGAACCACAAAGTGCCTTTCAGATTAGTGCTCCATCAAGTGTATGAGTGTGTCCAAAGTTTCCGTGTAACCTTTAGGGATTTGAAAATGTTGTTCCCCTCAGGCACTATCACCTCCTCCCAACCTCTGACTCAGGGAATTCAAACTCATGTCTCAGCTAGGATCCATCTCCCTCCTGAAAACATTTTTTTTTCTTTTTCTTTCGGAAAATTTTAAACAGATGGTAAGGTAGGAAGAATACTGTAATGAACTTCCGACTACCCATCAACCACATTAAATACCATCATCTCATGTCCAGTGTGTTTTGCTCTGTGGACCTGGGAGTGGGGAGCAAAGAGTGAGGAGCTGGAACTTTTTCCGAAAGGACAACAGGGAGCACCAGATGAGTTTTTAAACACAGAAATGGCATAGTCAAATTTATTTTTCAATGAAGATCACTCTGACCTTATAAGGTGGATTAGAAAGGGGCAAAGCTGAACCTGGGGATACTGGAGAGGAAGGTGTTGTTGGAAAGTAGGTAGAAACTTATGACGTAGTCGGGGTAGGAGCCCCTGCACAAGCAGATGTGATGAGTGACGGTCATGCTATGGGAGGCGTGTGTAACACCAGCAGCTTATGGGCAGGAAAAGTTCCTGGGAGTTTGAGAAGTCTCCTTGTAGAATAGTACTGTTTGAGTTTGTTCTTGAAGCCAAGTAGAGACAAGCAGCTATAACTGAATGTCAGTGCGAAGAGAGTTTACCCAACAAAGAACATTGTTTATGGCACATTGATAATTAAACTTGACCCTCCATTTGCCATGCTTCACTGACCTTCAGTTAAAGGACCCAGCATATGTGTGCTGTTATTTTAATGAAGAGCATTCCCACCACCAACCCTCATACCAATCCCCAGCAAGTCTATATGGTTCTTTAAGAGTCATTACCGTGGGCGCTCACACTTCCATCATAAAACCTCAAATGAATGTGTCTCACAACCACTTTGCTTTCTCATTGAGGCTGTTCAAATGTCAATGGTTTTAGCACTGAGCTTAACCTTTACGTATTTTCACCAGAGTTTCAGAAACACAGCCTGTGTTGGATTTTCCTCACGGCGGTGGGTGGGAATGTTTTAGACACACAGTTATAAGCCAAGAAGTCTGGCAGCGCCATCCAACTGCCTTTGAGATATCATGCATGTTTGGGTGCTTGCAGTAAGGCAATGGTGCTTCACTACATTCAAATGTCAAGCAAATAATAGTCATTCGTTTATCACTCATTCAACACAATATTTACCGAGAGTCCATTATGAGACAAGCAATCTCAGAGACCATGAGAATAAGAGACTTGAACAAAATAAGGTCTTCATGGAGTTTATATTCTAGTGGAAGAGACAGACCATCATACAAATAATGGGTCAGGGTGGAAAGTGCTGTGTAAAAAAATTCATCATGGGAAGAAATGGCTAAAAGCCATATTCCATTGGTCTCCAAGAAGTGGAGAGACTGTACTTTATGTAAGTGGTTACAAAAGAGTCTCAGTTACGTTTTTGACTTCAAAAATATTGGAAGATAATTGACCTAAGTGTACATGTGAATTTGCCTACTTTTGGTAATTCATGGATTTTTGCGGAGTGTGGAGAATTCTGAGTCATCTGGAGTGCACGTTTCCAGCTAAGGTCTAAGGAGGTAGTGCTCTGCCTTCTTGTTTCAGCTTTCATATTGTAAACAAATGTCATTTTTAAAGGCTACTTAGCGCCATGTTTTCTGCATTTTTGTGCTTTTCCTCAGTGATTTGTTGTTCAAAATGGCTCCTGAAGTATGGTGTTAATTTACTGTTCTTAAGTTCAGTGGGCTGTGATGTGCTTTATGGGGAAAATACCTGTGTTAGAATAAGCTTCATTCGTTTGCTGGTGGCTGAATTCGGTGTTGAAGAGTCAACAACGTACATTAAACAAGGTGTCTTTAAACAAAAATGCAGATAAAACAAAGTTATTCGTTGATTAGTGAACAAACAGCACAGCATGAGGCTCACAGGAAGCTAACTGTAGGCCTCCCGCAGGAGCAGTGGTTCCGTATTCACTAATTCTGTGTTAACGGCGACTTTCGAACATAACAATGGCAAAGGAGGATTGACTGTATCTCTCCCCTCCTTCTCTTTCCATTGCCATATACTGAGAGGCATCGTAGTATTGTTGAAAAAACACGGACTTCAGAATTAAACAAAACTGGACTTTAATCCAGATTAAATATGTGTGATTTGGGGCAAGATCATTCATCACACTGGGCTTCAATTTTATGATCTGTAAAATATAAATAACACTAACAGGGTTATAAGCAGGGTTGCTGCGAGGATTAAAGAAAATAACAAATGAACACCAATTATTCAGCACATAGTAGGTACTAATTAAATTACAGCTACTTTAAAAATATCATCTAAATTTTTGATGTTAAGTATGTCTGGCTAGTGGAAATTGTATAATGGTAGATAATCACTTGAATATTTTGAAAGTAAATCTCTTTTTTAATTGAAACAATATTTCATGCATATGCTAAAAGCTGAAAAGAAACCAAAGGGCTTGCATGAACAGGGAGCCTCTATCTTGCCTCCATCTCCCAGTTGCTCTCCCCAGAGGCGACTACTGTTAAGTGTTGTATATATTTCTAGAAGATTTAGATGCAAACACAGGTATTTACAGAAGACTTCAGGACAAACACTTCATTTTAAAAATTAGGAAAAAAGTAAAATAAAAATGATGAGTCCTTACAACTCTTCAGATTTTAAAAGCAGTGGTGATAACAACTCTGGGTTTTTGCTCTGTGATTTGCCCCTTCAATACAAATGTCCTGTTGGAAGCAGTTGAAAAGTGAGCTACTTCATTGGTAAAGGGTATTCAACTAGTTCTGGCTCTTTGGGTCCCCCTCCCCTATCCCTGCCATGCTGACTCTCTACCTGTCAACACAATTGATTATCTGTCTACCTGCAGCCACTACCTCGTTCTTCCTTGCTCTGAGAACTCCCATCACTTCAGATACTCGTTGACAATCTATTCCAAGGGATGACTTATGATTGGTCTAAATCAGTGTACTCTCTCTCCCAAAAGACTGATTTCAAAATCACTATGTGACCCAGTTCCCTGATGCAACATAAAGAGAACTTTCTCCTCCTTCCTGTTTGGAGATTTTGGTGTGTGAAGCTGCTACAGCCGTCTTGCATGTCTCCATAAGCATTGCCAACCCCAGGTGGCCAACTAGAAAGATGACAAAAGCATGGACTCTAGTGACATTGCTGAGCTGCTAAACTGCCTCTAGCGCTCCTTAGCTCTGGACACAGGTAAGCAACTGCCCTTGCTCTTGTAGCCATATTTTGCTCAATATCCTGTTACTTGCAGCCAAAAGCATCCTAAATGACCTAGCTCAAAACTCACTCCAACACATTTGGATGAGCTTCTCTGCCTGGGCCTTTTGCATTTCCACAGCCCTCTCACACCGTTTTATTCTTTTCCCTCTGGCTCTAGCTCCACAGTTCTCCCCAGATCCCTCCCCCTCCTCCACGAACCCAGACAACCAGCTTCCTTCCTGAGGGAGCTGCCAGACATCTGGGAAAAACTGCAGAGTTTGGATCAGTAAATGCCACAATTTATTCTCCAATTCATGTAATGTTGAAATGATTCAATGTTCATTTTTCATTTGTTCACCAAATATTTATTAAACTTCTATTTATTAAGTACCAGGAACTGTGCTTGATACAGGAATATAATTGCAAGTAAAACAAATGTTCTCTGCTCTGAGTGAGTTTATAGTCTACTGTATAAGCAAATAATCATACAAATCAAGGTATAACTGCAAACTCTGAAAAGGTGAATGCAGAAAAGCACAGGGTGCTCACTGACAGATGAGCCAGAGGATGGAGAAAACTGTCAGGAGGAAGGGCTCCTCCATCTGGGCTTAATTTGGAGGAGTCTTGAACTCAGGAAAAAATTACACTTTTATTCTCACTGCCTTCTAACTGAAATTTGGCATTTCCTTCCATTTATAACTTTGGCCATCAAATATAGTGGCATGACAGTAGTTGTGGAGATCTTGAAGTAGTGTTTACATTCACCCCTACTTTGAAATTATTATAGTTATTATACCTGCCACAAGTTCATGATACTTGATGAATTAATAAAGACACACACACACATATGTGTGTATGTGTGTGTATTTGCATATATATATATATATATATCTTATGACATAACAATTTTTAAAAAATATTTTGAAACCTATTTCAATAGAAGTACATTCCTATATATTTTATGGATGTTAAAACAGTGTCCTAAGAAGAGGGTACACAGACTTTATCAGACTGCTAAAGAGATTTTTGGCACAAAAATCGTTAAGAACATTTTTTAAGTGATGTTAATGGTAGGAGTTACCAAGAAAAATTAATGTCGTCATCTCCTTTCCCTACTACTATCCCTCGGGTATTCACTGTGTTTCCAAAGGTCCACATAAGAGTCTCTGCAGAAGAGCTGGGGCCCAGAGGAAGGGCTTGGAGAGGTAGAAACAGAAATAACTCACCTGGGAGAGGGAGAGATGCTCCAGTATTAGGAAGAGCAGGAGATGGGGGTGGTTGCTGCCCGTAAGAGGTAGCAGCACTCTCCCTTGGAAGTCCTGAGGAGGTGCTGGGGCCTGACAACCATGACAACCATGGATAAAGAGCTTAGGGGTGAGCCCAGGGGCTGGCATCGGGCATGAAGTCTCCTGGCCTCAGCACTGATCCTCATGCAAATCACAGCACAGAGGAGCAGACTTTCTGAGCTTCGACAACGAGCATCGCAGCAGTGACTTTGATGTTATGAAGACCAGAAGCCCTAGACACTGCCTAGGCCCTGCTGACCAAAACTTTTTTTAAAGAATGGAAATGGAATTTCTTGTCTCCCTGGTGAGCTGGGACTCAAAATCTTATTTTTTTTTAATAAATCATGTGCCATTTTTTATACCAGGTGTTATAGTTGAATAAGATACATATCTGCTCTATTGAGAGCTGAAGTATGAATGGAAGTTAACTTAGTAAGTTACTCAGGTTGGTAGGGCTGTTCTTGGCAGAAAGCATCATATGTCAAGACCCAGGGAATGAGAAAGAGCACGACATTAGTGGAAAGGCCAGTGTGCCTCAGGGTAAGACTGGAGAGGGAGATGGGAGGTTGCAACTACAGAGCCTTCCCTTCTATAGGGCGTGTTAAGTTATATGGCCATTCCCATAACAATTGTTTAGGCTTTAAGTATCTGTTTAGGATGGGGTAAGCAGAAAAGAGGGGTGTGAAATAATCAAATTTGCATCTTAAATATATGTCCTTGGCTGACGTGTGGAGAGAGTTTTTGGAGAAGTATGAAAGTGGCGATGTGGAGGCTGTTTAAAAATCTACTGCAATTGTCCAGCAAGAGGTGATGCTGACTTGAACTAGAGAGGAGGCAATGTAGTGAAATGGTGGGGGTGGGGTGGGGATTCAAGGAAAAAGAAATAAACTTGATCAGATTTGGGGAGGAATCAGACCTCCAGGGTGAGATGTCAGAGGGCCTGGCTTGTAAGCATCATGCTATGGCATTCCTTGGGGTGGTACCATTCCCTGAAATAAAGCTCCCTAAGGAAGGAATAGATTTCAGCCAGGAAGAGGAGAGGACACAGATCAGAATTTTTGTTATGATAATATTGAAAATGAAGTGGTTTGAGATGTATCAGCTGAGGTTGAACAAGTGGTTGGATGTATGGATATAAGGGAGGAGTATCCATTAGCTGTACAGATTCAAGCAAATTTCTTTAAATTTTAAGATTTTGAGCCACTCTAAATCATTCTTAGCCCTTATATATGATGGTAACAATGATGGTGATAATGATTATGGTGACAGTGAGTTGATGATTACAGTGATGGTGGTTGCTGATGTTGATGGTGATGTTGATTTTGATGATGATGGTGATGGTGTTGATGAAGGTGTTGGTGGTGTAATGGTAATAGGTAACACTCATTGACAATTATTCTATTTTGAGCACTTTGGTACAGTATTCTACTTAATTATTATAATAATAATATACGTTTTATTAATAATCTATTTTATGGTTAGGAAGCTGAGGCCCAAGATCACATAGTCAATTAGTGGCAGAGGCACAATCCAAATCCAATGTGTTTCATAAAGTGTAAACACTAATCATATTTACCTTAGAGGGTTTTTGTGAAGATGACATTTTAAAATGATAATAATTGATATTTATGAAGCACTTATTATATGCCAGACACTGTTTTAAGTGTTTTGCTTGGATTAACTCATTTAATCCTTGCAACAATATGATGAGCTAAGTACCATTATTGTTATCCTCACTTTAGAGATGAGAAAATGGAGGCACTTCATTGAAGTGGGCTTCAATGATTTGCTTGTATCTGAGTAAGTCAGACACAAGATTAGGGCCAAGGAAGTTTGGCTCCAGAGCCCATGATGTTGCCCAGTATGTTACATTATTTCCTATCCACCAAGCATTTAAGAAAGTTCTTGCTGCATGGCAAGCATCCAATGCCACTGTCTCAGCACTTAACCAAGGACACTGATGCTTTGCAAAAGATGAGGAGCTAAGCCTACATTTCCATTAAAGGCCAAGTTCTGAAACATAAGAACACCTGTCACAAAGTAGATGCTTAAACAATATGTGTTAAATGAATGAATGAGCCCAGGAAGACAGTAGCAAACTAATGAAAATGTAAGACTTGTTCTACCACTGTCTCTCAGATCTGTCCCTTGGAACTATCACTTCTCTTTTTAGACCTTATTTCATTCAGTTGTAAAATGTGTTGGTGGCACCATTAGAAAGGACAAATGGCCTACATGTTCTGTGCAGTCATTTCCTACTCCTGCCCCCCAGACATTACTAATCCATCACAGCACCATCTCCCACTGAGCCCAAGCCCACCTTCAAGACCATACACTCAAAAATCATCAGGACCCCAACTCAAGATTCAACCTGTTAGCAGACCCTGAATTCCATGACGTCTGAAGTCTCTTCCAACCCTGTCATCTCATCCCTCTCGGAAATAAGTCCTGCTTTCTTAAGATCTTCTGCATGATTCTGCAGCTTTCAAATGTCTTCACTCAACTCCAAACCTACACCCTTGGCTGGATGGGCCTGTGTTCTCTTCAGGCCATAAGGGGAGAATGAGAACCACATGCTGACAGGGCTGCAGTCTGTTCACGCATCTGCCTGGTGACGTTGAAACTGCTGTGGCAACCGGAGGCCACGCGCCGCTGTCAGCAGCATCCTTCATGAGAGGCCTTCCCACGTTTCCTAGACATTCCCAGAGTTCTCAGGAGTAATCGTCTCTTTTTTTTTTTTTTTTTTTGCAAGAATTTTGCTCTTCCTAAATTCATTTCCCGTCAGCCTGTTCACAGCTGCTGTCTACTAGCCCCAAGCAAACTGAAATGAAAGGGCTCTTGCTGACTCCCCAACCTCCCAACACAACCCCAGAAAAATGGGACTCTCATCCTCTTGGGGGTGTGGAACCTCCTCTTGCTTCCGTCCGTCTTCTCTCTGCAGCTGTGCACTGAGACTTTAGCAGGCACTCTGACCAGACACACATTTTAAACAGCTTTGTAGCTATTTTTCACCATCTGCTTTTCGTACTGGAACCAACAACTGTCTTTGAGCATCATTTTGTATTTCTCCCAGCCCCCTTTCAACGCTGAATCAAGACCTATTACCAACCCTAAACTGAGTGAGGGGATAACAATATTTACAATATTATTCTTTGTGTGCAGACACCAACAAACCAAATGAGCCCAGCTGGGTGTCAACCATCAGTCAGTCCCCAACACACTCTGCAGACTGGCCATGAGGAGAGGTCTCAACAGGACAAGGCTGCACGAGAAGTCTGGGATCCCACTTGGCTGCTGACGCCCCGAGCACGACCCTCAGCCAGTTTCTTCACTTCTCTGGGCTTCGGTTACTTCATCTGTTCAGTGTTCCCACCAAGCCACTTTCTCCACAGCTCCTGAGATGAGACACCCCCCTGATGCTCTGGAGGCAGGAAGTAACTAGCCAAGACAAAGAGCAAGAGAACAGGGTTGGAGAGGCCCCCTGTCTCAGATGTGGGTGGGAAGAAATGCTGGGAGGAGGAACACAGCCACACACCAATTTCCAATGATTCTTCCAACAGCTGTACTGGGTAGTGAACAGGGATGGGGTACTTCCTGTACCCAAGCAGCAGAAAGACGCTGAGCCTGGGTCCTTCCAAAGGTGGGTTCTTCCCAAGAAGATGACTTGTAAACACAGAGTGATGCACTCATGACCCTCCCACAGGCCCTCTCACAACAGGGCACGTCTTCAAAGTCAGCAAGAGAATCTCTCGCTCTAGTCTACTAAGATGGAGTCTTCTATAATGTAGCGCAGGGAAGTGACATCTTATCACCTTTGCCATATTCTTCTGACTAGAAGCAAGTCACAGATTCCACTCAGACTCAAGGAGAGGGGACTGTACAAAAGCATGACTCATTGGGTGTCAACTTAGAATCCTGTGATCTCCACCAGCAGCCTATGACCTCTTCCACATGGAATCCCCTGACTCCTTAGCAGCCAAGCACCACTCTGGTGCAGGGCTCTCTGGTGAGGGCATCGCCTGACCTCAGAGGTCCTGATCTAATCCTGCCTTGTACAGCACATTCACTGATGAGACTTTCAGTTCATAAATCTGCAAATATTTATTGACAATATACTACATACCAGCAGTGTAAATTTTTTTAAATTGTATTAATCATTATTAAAAACACATTTGTGATGAACTTTGCAATTTATAAAGGGCTTTGACTCGTCCTCTGATTTGATCCTTACAACAACCAACAAGGGAAATACCATTGTCCTCGTACTGCATGTGAGGAAATTGGACTTCTGGAATCTTGATGACATAGTCATGATCACGTGTGTAGTAAGTGACAGAATCAAGATGGGAACCAAACATCCTACGTTCTTATCTCTAGGAGTGTATGTCTAGTTGAAAAAGTATAATAAATGTGTATTTCCATCAAGAGATCAGAAACAATGAATGGAAAATGTACTGAAGAGGTATAGGATCAGCGTGATCCTAAAGGGTTTTTCAGAAAGGCTAGTCTGGCCCAGGAGGATCTCACAGATGAGGTGGGATGTGAATTCGATCCCAAAGAGCAGGATTCATGTGTTTGATGGGGTGGGTGAAACGACGAGCATCTAAGAGGAAGGAATGAGTTGAATAGAATGGGAAGGGAGAAAATTATGAGATATTCTAGGGGCACCAGGGGAAAACTGCCCAGACGAAAAGAGGCCCCAGTAGGAGAAAAGTGGAAGGAAAGACTGGAAAGGCATTTGGAACTCCAGTAGCCTCTTTGGGATTTAAACACTGTGGCATCAGTGGGCCCCCAACCTCCTTAGCCTTCCTGGAATTTCATGCCTAAGTGGCAACCTGCACACCTGACTGACACTGAGCTCCCCAGGGCAGCAGGCTGGGGCCAGGCACCCCTCTGCTGCCGGAGCTTGGACACTGGGCTCACCTGGTGAGGCAGCTGAGCGGAAAGGGCTGGACAGATCTGGTGTGCTCGCAATGCCCCAGGTAGGTGGCTTTGATCTTGCTGAGCCTGCTTCTACCTCCACAAAATGGAGGTTCAAAGTACCTACATTGCAGAATTGTAGAGTAGGAAAAATAAGTTCGTATCTGCAAGGTGCATAGCTCTACCTGTTCAACAAAGAGGGGCAATTATTGCAAAGTGATACCTAGCCATTGGTATGGTACAGGGACCCCCCATAGTCCCAGAAGTTCTACATGCGTCTTCCTCCATCATGTGCCCCCCAAAGTCTTCTCCTTGTTTACCATTACTTACAAAATAATTGTTATTTTCAGAAATGACTTCTTTCACCACTTGGTCATTGGTGATAAAAGTGAAAATAAATTAACAAGTAGCACAGAAGTTCTCTTAGATCAGAGCAGCAGTTCTTAACCAGGGGACATCCCGCTAGGCCTGGAGATGCTGGTTGTCACTACTGGAGGGTGTTACACATCTAGTAGGCTGAGGCCAAGGACACTTCTAAGCACCCTACATCCCAGGACAGCCTCCACCCTACACACTCTGCAAAGAATTTTTCAGCCCCAAATGTCAATAGCGCTGAGGTTGAGAAACTCTAGGCCAGAGATGAGGAGATCTGGGTCCCGGTCTTTGCTTTGAATAAGCTCTGTGATAAACAGGCCTTTAACTTATCTGGGCTTCGGTTTTCTTATCTCTAAAATGAAAACTTCAGCTTAGATGTGCCTGCAACAAAGTGAAAAAAAAAAAGTTGTAGCAAACTTTTCATAAAACTCCATGTATTCACTTTGAAATTTTGTTCCTTTTACTGAGACTGCTTTGTTGGAGAAGGATGATAAATACCCCTTCTTTTATTTTATATTTTTTATCTATTCTTTTTCAGATTCTTTTCCATTATAGGTTATTACAAGATATTGAGTATAGTTCTCTGTGCTATACAATGTAATATCACTTCTTTTAAAAATAGTTGTGATCGTTAAGTTGAAAAACATCAAAGTATTCATAGCAAAAAAAAAAAAGCAAGTTCCATGTCAGCTCCACAAACTTAAAAGATTTTATTTGTCAATGAAATCCAAATTTTGAGAAACCCAGCCTCCATGATCTCAAAGATCTCTTCCAGCTTCAGTGAGCTAGGATTCTTTCGGACTCTATTAAAAGAATTACTAGAAAGTTGCTGCCTCGTGAAGTGTTATGCTTTTCTGAAAAACACGCTGGATTAACCGAGGTTCACTCAGGAAACCAGTAGCTAGTCTATGTACTCCAGGCATTGGAATTAAGGGGTTATACAACCAGTGGAGGAGCTGGGAAGTAAAACCCAGAGCAGCCACCACTGAAGCCAGTGTTGAAGTCTTTGGCCTGAACTGCTGAAGCAGGTGGTTCTCAAGAATGTGTCTGGAAGCCTCTGTGAGTTTCACCTCCAGGCACACATCTACTGCAACTGCCCTCAGAACATTCCGGCTCCTGCTCTTCAACTTTCCAAATCTCTCTCCAGACTTGCAAGTGCCTATCACTGGCAAAGTGGGGGAAGGGGTTTGGGGATATGTAGTCTCTGCTTCTCCTCTGTGATGCGATGGGGACCTCAGAAGGACCACAATCCAACACACACACACACACTAAAAAGACCCAGATACCATCCCATCTTCCACCCACTTCCTTCTGCTCCATCCCTGCACAGATGCTGGGAGTCAAGCAAACCACAGCTCTGTTCAGAGGACAGCTTGCCTCTGAGCATGTGTTTCTCGATGGAAGAGGAGAATTTGAAAAAAAAAAAAAACGGGGGGGGGGGAGAGGTGGAGTTCAATGAGTTAAACAAATTAACATTGTTTACCAAAATGCCTGACTTTTTAAATAATTCCTGGCCTGATCTGCAATGATTGTTGGGAGGCTCGTTGGAGTTTTCAATTCCCCATTAGCATTTTGTAAGCCAACAAGTCTCCGAGCTTCAAATCCTGTGACCAGCACATGAAGCTATAAACCATTGTTCTGCTGACGCGGTAATTGCCTGACATGGCTACCTGGTTCGAACTCGTGCTTAGTATGCAAATACGCTCCAAGAACGCATTTGACAATCACTTTTCTGTCCACAGAAACTGCCCCTTGACAGAAAACGCGTTCTGAAAATGACTTTCTATTTTTCGCCTTTAAAACTAAAGCTTGCAAGTCCGATGGCAGCGGAGAGCAACAACATGTGCTTATAATTATGATTACCACCAGGGCATTCAACCTTACAGAGGGGGAAAGGGGCCCGCCGAGGGGGGCGCACACCAGAGGAAACCAGCCCAGTCGGGTCGGCTATTCCCGGGTAATGGGAGAAACTCGATTGTGGAAAGCAGTGCTGGTTTCACTCCAGACTCTACAGAAATGTTGCGTGGGCAGAATGAGAAATGCTGACAAACAAAATCGAGCTTCAGGGATCTGTTTTCTGCAGTGGGCTGGAGGAGCTCTCACGAAAAGCCAGCCCTGCCCCCAGCAACTTCCCCAGTGTGGATCTTTGATAAACCAGGCATCCACTTGCTCCAGCTTCGTCGACCAGTGTGCAGCTCTGCTCCCAGGGAGGGTTTTGGGTCCTCTGACTTCTGTCCTACCCTGTCCTATTTCTGGATCTTAAGAGTGAGTTTGCAATCAGAGAAGTAAGTCTTTGAATCCCAGCTCTCATGCTGCATAATTTGCGCAGGTAATATAACTTCCCCGACTTTCAGCCTCTCAAATGGGATGATAATGCTCACCTCCCAGAACCATCATGGGAATGAAATAAAATAGATGATGTAAAGGAATGCAGGTGCCCATGGGCCACTTATTAAACAATGCCCACTGTGAGCATTCCTTTGTTTGGCTCCTGTGCCTCTCGATATGGGCCACTACTTAGGGCTCCATAGCTTTTTATTAAGTAATTTATTGAATATTTATTAATTGGGAAGTCTTCCTAGTGGAAGTGACTTCCAAATTACACCAGAATCATGAGTTAGACCGAGCCAGATGCAGGATGGTGTGGAGGAGTGGAGAAAGGAGAGCTGTATCTTCAGATCACAGTGAGGACAAAGCCCACGGTGCCGACAGCATGAAGGGCTTGTTAACTGAAACAAGTTCCGCGGGGGTGGATGGGGCCCTGGGGGCCTACAGAGAGCCTGCGGCCAGCCCATGGTCACAAGGCCAGCTAATGGGCAAGTGGGCTGTGGTGTCCCTACCCTTTCCCAAGTCTGTTAAGCTCTTTGCTTTTCTGGGTACCTCTCTTCTCCCCACCCCTCCATTTCCTGGTGTTCTTGTTATGAGTCCAGCAGAATCTGGCTGTGTGACTTTGGGCAAGTTGTTTCTTTGTCCATGCCTACACTTCCTTGCCTCCTGTGGAAGGATCAACAATCACCCTATTTGTAAAAGCATTCTGGAAAACGTAAAGAGAGTGACCCCATGGCAAGTGGGACCAGGGTCAATAATGTATGGAGAGAGGCTGAGAAGGCTGGAGGCAAAATGCCTCTGGCGGTGGGAAGAAGGACCATGGAATCCTCTGTCTACTAACAGTGTCCAAAGGTCCAAAAAGACCTCTCAGCCATTGCCCCAGACCCCTCTGACTCTCCAGAGTCACTTCAGTTAATTCTCAAATGCTATGAGAAGGTCTAGTGTGTTTGCAATCAGGCAAACTGGAGGTGAAACCCCAACCATGGAGAGCCAATGTCAAGTTACTTAACCTCTGAGAAGTTTTCCCATATGTATGAGATGATACACTCACCTGGCAATGTTGTTAAAACTAAATGATCAGATTTATGGTTACCAGAGGCCAGGGGTGGAAGGAGGAGGAATTAGATGAAGGCAGTCAAAAGGTACAAATTTCCAGGTGTAAATAAGATAAATAAGTACTAGAGATGTAATGTACAACGTGATGAATATAATTAACACTGCTGTGTGCCATATATGAAAGTTGTTAAGAGAGTGAATCTTGACTTCTCATCACAAAAACAAATTTTTTCTATTTCTTTAATTTGGTATCCATATAAGATGACAGATATTTACTAAACTTGTTATAATAATCTTTTCATGATGTATGTAAGTCAAACCATTATGCTGTACATTTTAAACGTATCCAGTGCTGTATGTCATTTATATCTCAATAAAACTCAAAGAAAAAATTAAAAGAACACCAAATTAAATGCAATAAACTATTTAAAGTGTCCAACATATAGTAGGCACTAATAAATATTAATCCCCTTGTTCTTGGTTCCACAAGCAGCTGGGCCAAAGAAAATCACTCAGAAAACACAATGCCACACTTGGTGTCAACTCTTTTTTTTCTTTTTTTTCTCTCTTCTTTTTTATTGACATATAATGGACATGTAGCACTGTCTAAGTGTACAGCGTAATGATTTGACTTACATATGGTGTCAATTTTAGGTCCACTTTTCCCATCATCTCTCCTAATCAATTCCACCACCACCATCCCCATTTACCATAATACCCAGTGTAGATGTTCCACTTAGCCTTTTGGTTTAGAAGGACAGAGTTTTGCTCAGCTCAGCTTGAGAAAAGAAAGGCATATAAAAGGGTACATGTAGAGATTTAAAAAACAAACAAACAAAACAAAACAGGAATCTTGACTGTTTAACCTGGCACCATGAGAAGTCAGGAGGCTTCATGGACACAGGAATACAATTTGGAAAATGAGTATCTGCTCTGAATCCAAAGATGCTTTGGCTCCAACATGCCTGGTCAGCAGAGTTTACTGTTCACCCCTTAGATCTCATGCATTATTATAACTTGGTTTACCTTCTTGGTCTCTTCTCTCTGAATATCTTTGTACATTATCTTGCTACCAGTTGGTCGACTCTCTTTGTCTTAGGTTCTAACTCCTCTAGAGAGAAATGTGATTACCCCCATTAGCAATTGTAGTCTGTTGGACCCAGCTTTCAATCCAAACCATCTGACAAACCACTCTCTAGCCTAGAGATTGTCTACACTTGAGATCACTGCCCAATCCAAAATACTGGGGCCAGGGGACTAGAGTCGCACGGTCTTATGCTAACCAACTCATCATAGTTTGCCTGTAACTTTCCTGATTTGGGCATCAAAAGTCCTGCATCCCAGGAAAACCTTCAAGCATGGTATTAGAATGAAATGTCCCATATCCTAGGAACCCCCTCAGTCCCAGGCAACCTGGGACAGTTGGTCACCCTCTGTGGTCCCAAGACAGGAATTTCTGCTGAGGAGGTGTGGCTGAGGCATGACTACACACATAATAAGGACCAAGAACCCACATATTTAAGGATCCCATATAGGAAGGGTCAAGTTGCCTGCCAGAATCTTTCTAACACCAGAGAGCCAATCTGTCTCAAGAACCATTCATTGGCAGGGGGAGATTTGACAGATTTCTATTAAAACAATGATTAAAATAAATATTCTGAAATCAAAAATCTCTCTGACCTAGCAATTTGGAAGTTTTAACCTTTTAAATCTTTATTCTGTTTCAACTTTCTAAGCTCATAACCAAAATACTACACTTCGGTACAAATCAAATATGATATTCTGGCATAAAAGGAAATGGGTTGATAAATTTAATAAAGGATGAAAGCAGATTTATGGTATAAGGGACCCACAGGCACAGTCGAGGTCCTGCAGATTGTGAAAAGCTGTGTGTGTGCTGATGGCCATTATCATTCTTTCATTCATGCCTTAAACCAGCATTTAGTAGGAAAATTTACTGGGTAATCACCACATATCAAGCTACCAGGGTTAGCCAAACTATGTTTGAAGGAGGATAAGTCTGCCCAAGTTATCCTCTTTTTTTTTTTTATAGTTTATTGTAAGCTATTGAGTATATTTTCCTGTTTTATATATATATGAGTGTGTATGTGTGTGTGTGTATAGGATCCTGTTGTTTATCTATTTTATAAACAGTAGTTTGTATCTGCTATTCCCAAACTCCTAATTTATCCCTCCCCCACCCCCTTTCCCTGCTGGTAACTATAAGTTTGTTTTCTATGTCTGTGAGTCTCTTTCTGTTTTGTAAATAAGTTCATTTGTCTCATATTTTTAGATTCCACATATAAGTGATATCATATTGTATTTTTCTTTCTCTTTCTAGCTTACTTCTCTTAAAATGACAATCTCCAGGTCCATCCATGATGCTGCAACTGGCATTATTTCACTCTTTTTTATGACTGAGTAGTATTCCATTGTATAAATATACCACATCATTTTTATCCAGTCATCTGTCAATGGACATTTAGGTTGCTTCTATGTCTTGGTTACTGTAAATAGTACTGCTATGAACATTGGTGTGTGTGTATCATTTCAAACTAGAGTTTTCTCCAGATATATGCCCAGGAGTGGGATTGTTGGATCATATGATAACTCTATTTTTAATTTTTTAAGGAACCTCCGTACTGTTTTCCGTAGTGGCTGCACCAATTTATATTCCAACCAACAGTGTAAGAGGGTTCTCTTCTCTCCACATCCTATCTAGCATTTATCATTTGTGGACTTTTTAATGATGGCCATTCTGACCAGTGCTAGGTGATACTTCATTATAGTTTTGATTTGCATTTTTCTGATAATTAGCAATACTGAGAATCTTTTCATGTGCGCTTGTTCGCTATCTGTGTATCTTCTTCGGAGAAATGTCTGTTTAGGTCTTCTGCCTGTTTTTTGATTGAGTTGTTTCTTTTTCTTTTGTTATTAAGTTATATGAGCTGTTTATATATTTTGGAAATTAAGCCCTTGTCATTTGCATCATTTTGCAAATATTTTCTCCCTGTCTGGATGCTGTCTTTTCATTTTGTTTATGCTTTCCTTTGTTATGCAAAAGCTTGTAAGTTTGATTAGGTCCCATTTGTTTATTTTTGCTTTTATTTCTATGACCTTGGTAGACTACCCTAGGAGAACCATTGCTAAGATTTATGTCAGAGAATGCTTTGCCTATATTCCTTTCTAGGAGGTTTATGGTGTCCTGTCTTATACTCAAGTCTTTAAGCCATTTGGGGTTTATTTCAATTTATGGTATGGGGAAGTGTTCTAACTTCACTGATTTATGTGTGGCTGTCCAGCTTTCCCAACACGACTTGCTGAAGAGACTGTCTTTTCTCCATTGTGTATTCTTGCCTTCGTTATTGAAGATTAATTGGCTTCATAGGTATGTAAGTTTATTTCTGGGCACTGTGTTTGATTCCATGATACATGTGTTTGGTTTTGTGTCAATACCATGCTGTTTTGATTACTGTAGTTTTGCAATTTTGTTTGAAGTCTGGAAGAGTTATGCCTTCAGCTTCATTCTTTTTCTTCAGTATTGCTTTGGCAATTCTGGGTCTTTTGTGATTCCTTATAAATTTTAGGATTATTCATTCTAGTTCTGTGAAAAATGTCCTGGGTAATTTGATAGGGATCACATTAAATCTGTAGATTGCTTTGGATGATATGACCATTTTAACAATATTAATTCTTCCAATCTAAGAGCATGGGATATCTTCCTATTTCTTCAATCATCTTCAGTTTCTTTTATTAGAGTTTTATAGTTTTCAGCATATAAGTCTTTCACCTCTTTGGTCAGGTTTATTCCTAAGTTTTTTTTTTTGTTTTTTGTTTGTTTGTTTGTTTGTTTTGATGTGATTGTAAAAGGAATTGTTTTTACTTTCCTTTTCTGATATTTCATTATTAGTGTAAAGAAATGCAGCAGATTTTTGTATGTTAATCTTGTATTTTGCTAACTTATTGAATTTGTTTATCAATTCTAGTAGTTTTGTGTGGAGTCCTTACAATTTTCTGTGTATAGTATCATATCATCTGCGTATAGTGACAGTTTTTCCTCTTTCTTTCTAATTTGGGAAACTTTTATTTCTTTTTCTTGTCTGATTACTGTGGCTAGGACTTCCAATATTGTGTTTAACAGAAGTGATGAGAATAGGCATTCTTGTCTTGTTCCAGATTTTAGCAGGAAGGCTTTCAACTTTTCTACAAATATTATGTTTGTTGTGTGTTTGTCATAAATAGCTTTTATTATGTTGAGATATGCTTCCTCTATACCCACTTTGGTAAGAGTTTTTATAATAAATGGTTGTTTCCCAGTGCATATAAAACTTATGTATATTGACACATCATTGTGTACTGACTATACTTCAATGAAAGTATACATATACAAAAAAAGTTATATTTACACTATACTGTAGTCTATTAAGGGTGTAATAGCATTATGACTACAAAAAACCTTCCTTAATTCTAAAATTACTGCTTTATTGCTAAATAATGCTAAACTTTGATCCTTCAGCAAGTCATAATCTTTTTTGCAATAATAGCATCAAAGATCACTGATCTCACTCAGATCACCATAACAAATATAATGATAATGAAAATTTTGAAGTATTGTGAAAATTACCAAAATGTGACACAGAGACATGAAGTGAGTAAATGCACTTGGAAAAATGGCATCTATAGACTTGTTTGAAGGAGGCTTGCCATAAATCATCAGTTTGTAAAAAAACACAGTATCTGTGTAACACAATAAAGTGAAGCACCATAACACGAGGTATGCCTGTAATTTGCTAGAAGGACTCAGAACTCACTGAAAGCTGTTATACTCATAGTTACAGTTTATTACAGGGAAAAGAAGAGACTCATAGAGTACAGTCTGGGAGGGTTCAAGGGAAGAAGCCTCCTTTTTTCTGCAGGATTCATTACCCTCCAGCATTAAAGTGTGACAAGACACATTCTTATTGTCCACCTGGGAAACTTACCCAAGGTTTAGTGTCCAGAACTTCTAGTGGGACTACATTTCTCAGGCATGACTGACTGAGTACTCATATGGTTGAACTCAGTCTCTAGCCACCGCCCCCACCGTGGAGGTTGGGCTGATATCACATTGCTTGAGGGGCCCGTCATTATTTACTTCATTAGCATTACAAACTGCCACTCCCATCACTCAGGAAATTCCAGGGGCTTAGAGGTTACCTCTCAGGAGCCAAGGACAAAGACCAGACCTCTCTTTGGGTAAGGCCAAATTCTTTGTTATACACAGCCTTGTGATGTACATTTTGTATTCATTCTCTTATTTAATCCTTATAAATCTGTAATTATTATTATTATTCCCATCATTTAAGGAGGAAACAAAGGCATCGAGTAATTGGTCTACTACTAGATAATAGTGGAGCTGGAATTAGCACTAGTTCTGCTTGGCCTCGGAGTCTGAGTTCTTAAACACTGTGTAGTGCAGCTACCAGCTACCACTCTTGTGATGAAAAGGCCTAGTGGGAAACAGATGGCCCACACATACTTGTTAATTAAGGAGATTTTTATAAAGAAATCATTTCAAAAAGTGTAAGCAATAGCATAGGACGGTGCAGTACCCTGGTGCTAGCAACAATGGGGATCTGTTACCTCCCCCAGGCCTCAACAGACAAGGGGAGCCAGTAATCACTGAATCCCAGAGACAGGAGATATAGCTATTGGACAGGAGCTGTGGTCTCTGGTAGGGAAATGCAGGTGCAGCCAATATACAACCTGCTTGAGGAGGTTGAAGAGCTATGGGGAAAACACCCCAGTCTCACTCTCCTTCCTCCCTCAGATTTTCCACCATTGTCTTCCATGGGCTGAAACTACCTGGATACCTAGGACAAGAGATCTATATCATGGATGCAGTCCATACACATTCCTGGAGATCAAGGTGGAAAAGTAGGGAAAGTAGATCTGGAGGGATAAATGGGAAATATTCTGCACTCTTCTGCTCTCCACAGACTCTTCGTATAACAGGACAAAATATCATGTAAATGCATAAATGCAACCCAGGGGATGAATATAATCTTTAACAGAGAGAGAGAGGGAGAAATTAAGTGCAGTGGAAGGACTAATAAATCATCACTAGGAGAGAAACACTTGCACTTACCTTGAAGGATGAATACATCATCTTTTGGGTAAGAGAAGAATCAATAATTTTTTTGCATCAGCAAAGACACAGAGGTCTGAAACAGTATAGAAAACTGTATATAGTTCACCAGGCTTAGTGTAGACTCTCTAGTGGGAAGCAGCTAGTGATGAGGTTGTGAGTTAAACTGGGGCTAGACCGTGCAGAGGCTTTCAAGTACCTTATTAAGTAAAGAGTGTTTTGTTTCCCCCTAAGGCAATGGGAAGACAAGGAATAATTTTATAAGATTTTAATTTAAGAAATCTTCTGGCAGTTAGAAAAATGGATTACAGAAATATAATTTGGTGGCAGAAGATCTTTTAGGAGGCCATTTGAATGGTTTAGGTGAGAACCAAGGAAGATGTAGTGTATGGAAAAGATTTGATAAGACTTCCTAGATGCAGAGATAGAAAGTGCAAAATACATGAAGATTACTGGCATGAAGTGGAGCAAGGACCACTTAGGAGGCTGGTGACACAATGAATAAGAAGATCATTGCTAACAGCTTGTGATGATAAACAATATTTAGATAGTTAGACATAAGGCATTTGAAAAGGTAAATGCTTTTCTAGCAACATCACACCATGAGATATTCTTTTCTTATCTCCTGAGAGAGAAGCTTAAAAAGAGACTCTCATTAGATGAGTGTTGCATGTGGGCATTTGAATCTAAATGGCCACAGATTTATAAAATTATAAGACCAGTAGAAAGAAAAAAGCAATTAGATGATGGACCAATAAATAATAAAGAAAAGTTAACTGCAGTGGATGAACTTTTAAACTACATAGAAAATCTTTTGTACTCTCAAGAGTGAACTCTGAGTAGTTTCAGACTTAAAAATAGAAAAATAGCTTTAGTGGTCCTATAAGCACTATAAGGAAGGAAGTTGCCAAATTGACCCAGTTTGGGATTTATTTTGTTAGCAAATTCTGATCTAGTCTTTAGTATGTGCTTAGCACTATATATCATATTATTATATTATATTATTTATATTTTATTATATCAATCTCTTTTGATCCTCATAAAAATGTTGTTTATTATTATTATTATTATTGTTATTATTATATAATTATTATTACAGTCTCCATAATATAAAAAGATTTTGATTCTATTTTCTATCCCTTTCCAGGCTGGGTTGACATGAACAGTGATTCAGTTTTTGTATCACCCAAATATGCCTGTGATAAGGAATGAATCAGGACCAAAATCCCCCATTGATCACTGTGAGACCTGGCTCAAGCTGACATCCACCTAGAAAAAGAAGCATGTTTTGCTATTCATCCACCCAGGAAAGTTGCCTTTTTCCTAATTCACACAAAGGCTGAGATCCAACCCAAATTCAAAATCCAATTGAGACCAAAGCCCTGGCCAGGATGCTGTCCAGTTGACACTAGGATCTCCACAGTCTGTCTTACCCTTTCTTGTCAATCAGGACCCTCCATTCCAAATTTCCATGAGTATTAATCTAGTCCCCTGACTCCTGGTTGACCTGCTCTGAATAGGCTAATCACCCCAAATCACAAACCTACCTATGTTCATATGGTCTCTACTAACCTCTTGAAGCACTTATGTCATGTTAGGAGGTTCCAACATGCCTTTGCTGTAGGATCGGCTTAATAATGAGTGATACACATATGAATTAGTCCCCTGGCTCAAGGAAGCTAGATACAGTTGAAGGAATGGAACTTTCCATCAGATATTAATGATCTGAGATCATTGGGTTGATGGGGGAGTAGGGTGCGACACATGTGAATATACCAACTATCACCTTATTTTTGTCTCCCTCTTCCTGAGTTTGGAAACCTGAAATAGAGCCAGTCCCTAGGAAGCTAAGAGTCAGGCAGTAATTCTTCATAGAACCTGAGGCTTCCCAGGATCATCTTCATAAAGCTTCCTCCTCACCCCACCTCGAACTCAAACCATATGTCTGCAGCCCCATCCAGGAGATCTGACCCCTTTCCAGCTAATCCCAAATGTCAGGAATTTTGCTCCTGATAAAAGAAACTCACTCTCTGGTGTTGGTTCTAGGTGTCTTTTTATCAGACAAATAGGAAGATCAAGCCCTTCATCATAGTTGCCTGAGAAATCAGTGGAAAAAAAATAGTAAAATCAGAACAGCACGTGTTTGGAGGTTGAACAGAATTGAGTTCAGTGCTAGAATAGCCACTTACTAGCTCTGTGTCCTTGAGCAAGCTATTTCACATCTCTAAGTCTTCATTTCAAAATATGCAATCTTGAGGGTGCCAGTAAATACCAACGTGTTGCAAAGGTGAGAGCAGGATCCCCTATAAAGAGTGCCTAGTGTAGTTCCTGGCAAATGTTAAGTAATTAAATAATGTTCCTGGAGGAACTGGAAGGATGATCTCTGCTTAGCTTGTTTCCGTATCAAAAAAGAGCTTTCTTTCAGGTGGCAGGAGAGGTGACACGAGAGAGAATTCACTGGTGACCTCTTCCATCCAGCACTAGCTTATAAAGGAATAACACAGTTGTATGTGGTTAAAACATCATTGGCCATTGTGATATTCTAATCTGTAATAAGGAATATATATTTGGTCTTCATCCCATTCCTGGCACAGAGCTCTTCAAATCCTTGGAATTTCCAAAGGAAGGAAAGAGATAAAGGTGTCTTTTGTTAAGTTAACAAGGTGACTTATGGAAAGCTCCTAGGTAACAATGCAGTCTGGTTGCCAGGGGTACCAATCATGTGATTAGAGGGTTGGAACTTTCAGTCCCAACTTCAGATTCCCAAGGAGAAAGGAGGGGCTGGAGATTGAGTTCCATTACCAATGGCCAATGACTTAATCAATCATGCCTAAGTAATGATGACCCCTTAAAAACCCCAAAAGGGCATAATTCAAAGACCTCCAGGTTAGTGAACCAGAACACATCCACGTGCTACCATGCTGGGCCCCAAACTCCATGGAGACAGAAATTCCTGCATTTGGGACCTTTGGGACCTCACTCTAAGAATCTCTTTATCCAGCTGTTGATTCATATAACTGGTTTCCTGAGTTCTGTAAGCTGCCTTGGCGAATTAATCAAACCCAATGAAGGGGTCAGAAATACCTGCGATTTGTATTCAATTGCTCAGAAGCACAAGTAACAATTTGAACTTGTAACTGGCATGTGAAGTGGGTGCAGTCTTATGGGACTGAGCCCTTAACCTGTGGAATCTGATGCTATCTCCAGTGAAACAGGGCCCAAATTGAGCTGAATTGTAGGACAGCACAGTGTAGCTGGTGGCAGAGAATTGTCTGATGTGGGGAAGAAACCCACACTTCGGAATTGGTGCTAGCATCAGAATTGTCGCCATCAACAAAAATATAAAGAACATCTTGGATTCTAAGTTCCTTATGTAGACTGAATTATCCACCCTTACAAAGTGGAGAAGACCTGCCCCACGTGCCTTGGAACTAGGCACTTGAGTTCAGTCTGGCTTTGTCTTGAGCAGCCATGAGACCAGCCAATCACCTTCCATCTTGAGCCTCAGTTTCTCCTTCTTCTTTGGGAGCCAGAAATTACAAGTTTGCAGAGCAGACAAACCTTTGCCAGGAACAAATAAGATCATTGACAGGGACACAACATATAACATGGTAGGGGCTCAATATATTGGAATTCTCTTCTCAAAGGAGACCAAATTAACACTGCCATTCGTACAAACAACTGTACCCTTAACCATTATTTCTAAAGCTTTTTTACTTTGGTATGTTTGGGGAAAAAGACTTGTTGATGTTTGGACAAGTTAACATGGTTTTTTTGTTTTATGAGCTGCCAGTGCTGAACGCTATATCTGTACTTTCATCATGCTTTTATTTGAGATTTTACATAAACTTCTCTTCTCTGTTGATTTGACCTTTCAAACCCCCATTCTCTGAGCGTTTGCGACAAGAGGAGGATATGCAGCATGATGAAGCTCAGCTTATGCCTTCTCGCACTGAGAGGAAAGTGAGTCCAGGCAAATGGCTCCCGTGCCAAAAAAGCCCATTAAAATATTAAATGAGGAGTTACTGACAGGTTTAACTAGACTCTTGTGGCAAAGCTCCAAATCTTAACTCAGTGAGGTTGGTTTTGGCTGTAACAAACCAGCTGTCACAAACTGTGTGAGACCATTAATTACGTATGAAAGCACTGATAAATTAACTCCTAATGGCTGGAAAAAATTAAGAGTTCTGTTTGTTTAATGCACCCTCTTCCCTCTTTTACAAGAGTCCCATAAGAAAATGACATTGAATTAAGTTTGTGGAGGTGTGAAAGTTGAATAAAATGAGCAGTCACAAATGTCTGAGTGTAGTTCTCACAACTAAAAGCTGGATGATGTTCCTAAGAGACAGCTTTCGCAATGGAGCGCCTCTCCCAGCATCTTACATGGCAGTCCCGGGGAACCACTCATAATGGGTCAGGCGGGCTTATAAAATGGCCTTTTTTGTGCTTTACTAACTGAGGAACTTTGGATCTGTTCCAAAATAGAGCACCTTATTCTGAATATCTTCACTGTAATGATAATAGCTACCATTTATTGAGCATTTACAGAGTGACAGGCAATTTCAAAGCTTGGAGGGTCTCCTGCTAATTAAGGTATGATGTTAACAAGACATAAGGAATAAAATAGTACACTTGGCAAGACAACCAATGACTTAGACTTGAAGGATATGGGGGGGGAAGACAGGAGTTGGGGTATTTCAGCCTTGTTCCCAATGCCCCAGAAGGTCACCTGAATTTGGACCAACATTGGCTAACACAATGCCCCTTGAACTGTCAGAGCTTTCACTTAGAGATAAAGGACAATAGTTCCTGCTACTTTGTTCCCAGTTTATTACTGGGGATGATAGTCGGTTGATGTGGGTGGACCAGAAAACAGAGTTTGATCTCATGGTAGTAATTTGGAGCCCATGGTAGGTGTTATTGTAATAATGGCCTGCTTTTCAATCCTCAATGTACCCAGTCCCTTTACATGTGACTTTGCAGTTCTTTTGACCAAAGAGGTGAAGTCTATTTCCTCGTAAGTGAATGTGGGTTGGCCTTGTGACTTGCTAAGGCCAATAGAAAGCAGTAGAAGTGACTACAATCCAATTCTGAGCTTGGGCCATGGGGGCTTTGGCCATTTCTGCGTGTCCTTGCACTCATGAACTGCAGTGAGGACCTGCATGGGCCAGCTCCCTAGAGAACGAGACACGCCAAGTAGAGCTGTGCTGCATTCGTGTCATCAGATGAAGCCATCCAAGATCAGTCAACAGCCAGCCAGCCCTCAGACTTGAACCCAGCCCAGCCACCTAGCTGACTTGCAACAACTGCAGACATGGGAGCAAACCCAGCCAAAGTCTGCAGACCCCAGTCCGAATCAGCTGAACCTTGGAGACTCACAACACACATATACAGTGGTTGCTGTTTGTCACAGAGGATTTGTGGCTGTTCATCTTGCAGCATTATTGTGGCTGTGGAATAATTATATAGCACCTTGAAGAAACTGCTGCTTCACTCTAGATTTCTAAGAACAGATTCGTTAATGAAAGCACCATTTGCAGTTCAGGTCACAGGGCCCGTGGAAAGGGCCAAGAGAAGAAATCTTAAAGCTTATCCAGCTTGCTTACTCAAACTTCAGTCGATGTTCCAGCACATTCAATCCTACTCAAGTGACAAAGATTTTCTTTAGCCAATCTTTAGTCAAGGTCCTCTGAGCTCTCTGCTCACCTAGGCCTGGACTTGGGCTTCTGTCTCTGTCCTTGTAGAGTCCAGTTTGAGCAAGAAGCCTGCTAACTCAGTTTAGACAGAATCCTCCACCCTCAACAGCTGATCAAGTTTCCCACCATTCTTCAGGTGATCTCTCAGTCCCCTGGCCTGCCTTCAGCAAGAATCCTCTTGAGCTGGTTTAGCAAGAATCTCCCTACGTCTGATGTTTTATCTTAGTAATTTTCCATCCACCCACCTTTATCCTGCTCTTTGGCTATAAATCCCCATATTTTCTTATTTTATTTGGAATTGAACCTGCTCTCTTGCCCCTATTGCAAAGTCCCACTGAAGCAGTCCCCATACTTATCACAATTGTCCTGAATGCAGTCTGCACTACCATTTTAAGAAGTGTTAGAATAATTGTGTCTTTAACACAAAGTACATATATTGAATATCTACTGTATGTAGGACAACTTGCTAAGCACAACTTTGTTATTTGGAGGAGTAATTCTCCACAGGAATACACACTGGGGAGATGCAGCAGAACCATGCTATGTAACTCCGCCCTCTACACTGAGATGCTTTGGGCGACAGTTCCCTTGTGAACTCTGTAAAGAGCCTCTCTTGTTAATGAGAGAAAGTTATATCCTTCTGGTACGTTGAGGGGGAAAAATTGAGAACCATCAACCTAGATAAAGTCAGGGCTGAGTTTCTCTCATCAAATATAGTCATCATTTGTTGGAAATAGATGACTCCTGTGTATTATTACAGTCATACCTGCCAGACATTAAGGAAAAGAATGACAGTGCTCACGAAGTTCCCATGATTTCAGGTCTTGTTTGGCAGCAGATTCACTCAGTCAATGCTTTCACACCATGAAAACTCCCAGGTAGACACAGTCTTCCTTTAGCCAATAGATAATTATTCATTCCCCAAAAAACTATAAACTGGGCTTTCAGTAATGAATTTGTTCTTGATTCCTTAACATGAATACAGCATCGGGTGTTCATTAGATGCCATTCTCGAAACCAAGCTCAATGGTGAGATTCTTAATCCAAGTGTGTGTTAGCAGATGACTAAGTTTGGATCCTGGTTCTGCACAAGAATATGAGTAGCTAGCAACCTAAAAAAGTTGGTTAGAATACTCATTCCCTGTATTTTCTAGCATGCATTGCTAAAATTCACAAAATGCCTTTAACTTTTGGAAAGATCCTTAGTGATGGTCAAAATACTCCCTAGGATAGTCAGTTGTCTGTGTCAACGTGGCCAGGCTAGTGCCCAGTGGTTTAACCAAACACTGATCTAGATGTTTGCCACAAAGGTACTTCATAAAGATAGTTAACATCTATAATCGAGTGACCTAAAGTAAAGGAGATACCCTTGATAATGTGGGTAGGCCTTATCCAAATGATTGAAGGCCTTAACCAACTGATTGAAGGCCTTAAGAGAAAAACTAAGGTTTTCCAGAGGAGAGGAAATTCTACCTCAAGACCAACATCAGCCCCTGCCTGTGATTCCAGCCGGCCAGCCTGCCCTATAAATCTTGGACTTGTCAGCCCCAACAATCATTGAAGCCAGTTCCTTAAAATAAATATCTGTATCTATATCTATATCTATATCTATATATGTATATATACATAATACATAGATATATGTGTAATATTGTACATACATATGCATGTAATATGTATGTTATATATGTGTGTGTACATATACATATGTATATGTGTGTAGATATACCCACTTGGATCCTTTTAACTTTGCTATTTGTCCTTCCCCTGGATTTTGTGTGATTTTACTTCCAATGATCTACATCTGTGACTCTCTTCAGAGGTCCTCCCTTGAGTTACTGAAGCTCCTTTCTCCACAAGCACAGAAAGCCAAGGAGTTTATATCCTCCTCCCTGCAGCTTAGCCAATGACTAGCTGGTATGGGAATTGGAAAGTCCAGCTCCTGCGCCTTAAGTTGGGGCAAATTCTTAAAAGTAATTTATACTCCAAAGTTCCCCATAGGACCGGACTGAGGCTGGGACTTTGCCTGAAATAGTATCCTTGCTTGATTTCATGCCACTTCCTTCCCTGCTTCTCCACTGCCTTCCTAGTATCTTCTAGAAATGCTTCCTTATCTCAGGGCTTGATTTCTGGCAAACTCAGCCTAGGACACCCTTTACATCCTCCTTTGTCTGTGATCCAGATTCTTACCCTAGCTGTGTTAGCTTGGGAGACCCTGAAGAGATGACTTGCCTCTAATTCAGCAGCCTCTTCAATGAGGGGGGAAATTTTTACTTAGTTCTGGTCCCATGAGTAGGATCCAGATGGATCTGATGAAATATTAAATACAGAATGCAAAAGCAAAAGTAGGATTTTAGAATGACACATTCATAGCATGCTTTCATAGCATGTCAGAATTGGAAAAAAAACCCTCAAGATATTTAACACAAAGTTCTACCTACTCATGAGTTCTTTTCAGCCTGTCTGGGAAGGGTCACGCAGATCCTTTTTGGATACTCTCTACTTGTTAAAGCACTATGTGTCAATGTTGAACACTTTTGTTAGAAAGTTTCATCTTTCATTGCCCTGAAAAGTCCCTCTATCCTCTTATGAACTCTACCAGCTTAAAATCAGAAGACTTTGCTGTTTATAAGAACTACATCACAGGAGGAAGGAACCCAGTGGTCCCTTGGACCAGGCTCTCGGCAGCATGATTCCTTAATGCAAAATTTTACAAATTTTCTTTCATACCTGAGTTTAATACAAGACCTCTCCCATGTTCATCTGTTTTGTGTAGGGGAAGAGAAGCCTCAAGTCACAAAGTGAGGGAGATGAGACATTTCAATGCTCAGCAAGGCAGAGACTTGGAGCTTTAAGTCAGCAAGCTTCAAAAAGGCAACTTGTAAGGAGGCTGATGGCATATTTGAGAAGATCACAATCTATCCAGTAAAACACTGAACATCTACAGAAGCATTTACAGTATTTGTGCAACTAAGATGCTCAAGATCTGTACAGAATCACAGTAAATATCCAGAGGAGGTGAACAGCAAGTGTCTCTTTGTTAGATGAAGATTGAACTTCTAGAAAACAAAGACACAAAACCTCGTGTTTATGTGGAGACTGGTTTCCACATGAAAACAAGTAGGTGCGATTCCCCGTGTGTTCCCCTGACCAGCTCGTAAACACTGGCGTTGAGTCCGGGCCTCAGGCTCTCTCTGCCAGACGGACCCCTTCAGCTGCTTTAATCAGTCTCTGAAAGACAGCCTGAGGCCCACCGCACTCCGCCCACCCTCTCAGTCTGCCTTCCCTTCGGTCCGGGGACTCCCCATCCTCCTCCTGTCTGGGCTTATCTCTACATCTTGCTGTCCTTCAAACTCTCTTCCTTATTGAGGGCTGGAGCTGCAGTGAGTGACTGCCAGATTCAATGTCCACACTCAGTTCTAAAGGCCGACGTGATTTGCCCCCAATGTTCTGCCCTCAGCAGCTCTCGCTCCCTCCCTAGATCCCCCACTTCCAGCCTCACTGGTCTCCTTGCTGTTCTTCAAATACACCAGGCGAGTCATGCCTCAGGGCTTTTGTATTCACTTTTGCTTCTGTCTGGAAACATCTGCCCCTTAGATTTTCACAGCTTCCTTTTGCACACATGTTGCATTACTAGACAGACTGTCCTATTTCCTGACTTTGCCTTATTTTACTTAATGGTGCTTATCACCTCTGTATATGCTTATAAAGTATATATGCTTATTTGCTTACTATTTTTCTCCCTCTACCAGAAGGTCATCACCAGAAAAGCAGGGAATTTGTCTCTTTTGTTTTTGGCTACCACTTGAGAATTTAAACTATGCCTAGTATAGAGTGTAACTACTTGATAAATACCTACTTAATAAAATAAATAAATTTCTGTGTTACTAAAATTCATATCTTAGGTTGTTTCTTCTTTGCAATTTTTTTTTTTTTGCAAAAGTTACACAATACTCCTGCATCTCTGCCCCAACTCATGGAGCTTTTCTCTCCAAAAGCAAACAATATAATGATTTTCTTATGTAGCATACGAGGGACATTTTTTGCATACATGGGAACATATACATGAATATATGTATCTTATAATTTTACACAAATGTTGGCTTATTGTGCATAGTATTTTGCTAACTGAACAATATAACATGGAATTATTCCATATCAGATGAATGAAAATACTTTTTTGTTTAAAAAATATTTACGTGGTCTTACAATGAAAGGATGTACCATTACTGACTTAATGAGTCCCCTATTGATAGACATGTTTCTATTATATGTTTTCTTTGCATATTCATTACTTTGATGATTTTCAGGTATTGAATTGGAACAGGTAAAACTGCAGATAGTGAACAATTTTTGGTCTACCTGAACAACAGTGTCATTTGATTCAACCTGATTTGCATTAAAAGGATAAATTTCTAGGCATGAAATTCCTGGATTAAAGGAAATGGACATTTGTAAAATGAATCAGTATTGCCAAACTGCCCTCCAAGGAAAATGCACGATTGTGCTCCCAGTGTGAGAGAATTCCTATTCCTCTTTCCTCCCTGCCAGCACAGAAAGTTACTAAATGTTCCTAACTTTATCAGTGTGATAGGTAGAAAATGGTACCTTGCAGATTTAATTTGTGTTTCTTTTATTGTTTGTCTGAACACTTTTTTACATTTGTATTTCTGATTTTTGTGAACTGTCTATTAAAATCTTCTGCCTTTTTTTTAAGGTTTTTGTCATTTTCTTATTGATTTGTAGAGGTTCTCCAAAAAAGAGAGAATCCCTACATTTGCAATATGAGTTGCAAATATTTGCTCCTACTTTGTGGTTTGTCTTTTGATTTTATTTTTTTCTTTGTGCAATTCTACTTTTACATTTGCGTGGTCAAATTTGTAAGTTTTTTGTATTAGTTTTGTGTTATGGTAAAAAAAATGGCTTTCTCTACACAAGATTATTTTTAAGAATTCTTCCATATTTTCTTCTAGCGCTTTATGGTTTCAATTTGTATTGCATCTTTTAAAAATACAGAGCTCATTTTTATGTATAAGTTGTAGTCGATAGCCAGCTATTTATTTCTTTTCAGATGGCTACCCAATTTTCCCAACTCCATTTTTTGAACAACATTTTAATCTCCTTTTCAATATTTTAAGTTCTCATATGTATATGAGCTTATATTCTGGGATTCCTGATATGTGTCACTATTCTGTCTATAAATAGCAATGTAGCAGTACCACATTGTTTTAAATAGTGTAGATGTATAATATGTTGGAATACTTGGAAAATCTAGATTTCCCCTTGTTACTCTTTTCCAACATTTTCTTGACTTTACTTGTTTGTTTAATTTCTGTATTAATTTTATACTCAATTTATCTAGATTCCACCAAAAATCCTGTTGGAATTAAACTTAATGAGAATTTCTCTATTGCTTCTTCATTAAACATGGTGTTGATTTTAAGGGTAAAGTATATTTAAAATATGTATTCATATAGCTATATACCATGTTAAGAAATATTCATCTTTTCTGTTTATTAACGTTTTTATTAAGATGAGCTTCTAAATTTTATCCAGTGTCTTTTTAGCATCTTTAGAGATGATCATACAATTGTTCTCTTTTGGCCTGTTTCTGTGGTGAATTGCATGGATGGATTTCCTAACCCGTCAACACTCTGGAATTAAGTGCCACTTACTTCTAGTGCATTATTCTTTCAAGTGCTTCTGGATTCTGTTCATTATTGTCTTAGTCAGCTTGGCAGCTATAACAAAACTCCGAAGACTGGGTGGCTTAAACAACAGACTTTATTTCTCACAATTCTGGAGACTGTAAAGTCCAAGGAGATCAACATGCTGGCTGAGTCAGTTCCTGGGGACAGTCCTCTTCCTAACTTGTAGGTAGCTGCCTTCTTGCTGTGTCATCACATGGTGGAGAGAGATACAGAGAGTCTCTTTCTAGTTTCTCTCCTTACAGGGCACTAATCCCATCCAAAGGCCCCATCCTCATGACCTCATCTGAACCTAATCACCTCCCAAAGGCCCCACCTCTAAATACCACCACTTTAGGGGCTAAGATGTCAACATATGAATTTAGGGGAGATATAATTCAGTTCATGGTAATTATTAATATATGTAAATTAGTTTGGTCTGCAAGTTACTTTTCTCTTTTTCTGTAAGGTTTAGGTTTCAATATTATGCTAAGCTCCTAAAAAGAGAACTTCAAAAACTGCTGTATACTTCTCTGTTCTGGAATAGTTTAGGTTGGACTGGATTAACCTCTTTCTTACAGGTTTGGTGGAATTACTCTGTGAAATCATCTGAGAAGATTGCTTTTAGGGGATGTAACACTTTGACTACATTCACATGCTTAATGTATGCTAATGAGACTTAAGCCTTTTTAAGTCCTTGTGCATGGGACCCAAACAAGTCCCTAGGAAGGCCCTAGAAATTGGTCCACATGGTCATATGTTTTTCAGAAATTTGCAAAGTAAGATGTCTTTAATCATAATTGGCTAAGGCAACTGTCTCTTTCCATGCAAATTTCTATGCCACTCTTCTGGTTTTGTCAGGTGATGTTGGAGCATCTGCAGACACTTTTGGGAATCTAGCTAAGGGCAACATGGTAGCCTTGGAGATGTGCCACTCAAATCCATCCTTCATGTGGGGACTCAAATCTCAACTGAAGGGAATGTAGTCAGAAGGTAGTTTCCAGCTGCCATCTTCTTCAGGGACTATCTTGGATGTAAGGAGACTCCTTACATTGCTCTAGGTAATGAGTAACATCAATTCAAACAAAATTTAAGATTAAACATTACACAGGAAAATTTAAAATACCTGCAAATACATATCTCATATATGAAAGAAACTTTTTTTAACTTTTTTTTATTGAGTTATAGTCAGTTTACAGTGTTGTGTCAATTTCCAGTGTAGAGTACAATTTATCAGTCATACATGAACATACATATATTCATTGTTGCATTCTTTTTCACTGTGAGCTACCACAAGATCAAGTATGAAAGAAACTTAATAGTGGTTTTTCCAAATTTGCCAACAATCCTGAAATGTTTTAATATTATCAGTAATGAGCTGTGAAGCTGAAAGACACTGAAAGAGACAGTGCTAAAAAACAAATTTTGGAAAAGATTGCTAGAGGAAATAAATTGGTTCCTTGCATTCTGTAGAGAATGATGCTCAAAAAGCATTGTTATATAAAGAGATCACAAAGTACATAGCCAAGAACTTTAGAAGAAAATGTAGTATAGATAAATCAATTAAAATAGTATATTGTTTACCTGAGTTTTATACTATTTGCATTTGAGTTTAGTGTTTGTAACTTTTCCTTTTTTCTTTTTTCATTTCATATAAACATTCACTTTGCTATTTTTGGTTTGTTCCAGAAACTTGTATCTTTTTTATAAAGTAGGTGACAAAATTGTTTAAGCATTGAGATCCAAAAAACCAGAATCCACTTCTGTTCTAATGAGTGTGGGTTTGTGTATGTAAACATGTCCATCTACATCTAATGGTATTTTGTCTTTTTGATTTTCTATTTCTTCTGGGGTCAGTTTTAGTGATCTATGTTTTTCTAGATAATCATTCATTATATTCATTTTATTCAACTTTTCCACTTATTTGCACATTATTTAGCAAACATTCATAATATTTATGTCTGTAATAACTTACATCATGATTTAATTTGTGTTTCTTTTTTCTGATTACGTTACCCAGTGGTTTATCTATTTATTGTGCCCCTCCCTTAAAAACTCAGCTTTACTTTATTAGTTTACCAATTGTTTTTAATTACTTTCTGCTCTTATTTTTGTTTACTGTTTTTTTGCCTAGTATGCCTTTTCTAATTCTTTTATTTTCACCCATTCTTTGTTTTAAGTGTCTGTTTTATCAGCATGTAATTGGCTTTTGCTTTGTAATTCAGTTTTTTGTTTTTTAAATTATAGTATTTGTCCCAGTTGCAGTTATAGACATGTTAGATGTGTTTAGTTTTAATCATGGCACTATGGCATGCTTTCTTTTTGCATAGATTTTCTTCACTTTTTAAAAATCTTTCATTCTATAGTATGTGTTGTGTTCCTTTGATCATTTGGAAGGTTTACATATTTCTGTATATAATTTCTTTATAATCACAACAACATAATAGATTCAAGCCTATTTTTCCTTAGATAGCATCAATTGAATTTCTATAAGAGTGACAAAATTGATACATGTCCACATCTTTCCATTCTCTGATTTTAGTTGATTACATGATTTAGTTGATTATATGATTACATGATTATGTGATTTAATCATCTTTAAATGACATATTTTTACTCCTGGTTATAAAGAATAAGGACATAGGCACAGTCACACTTCCTTCATTTTTTTTCTCATCCTCTCTCCCAGATATTGTAATTTCCATAGTTTCTACATTGTTATTGTATATTTATACTCAATACTCTGTATTCATATTTATTTAGTCTTTATCCTACTATAGTTTCTTTTTATGGATTTCTTTGCTATGGACTAATATCTCTGTTGGCTAAAAATCAGACTCCAGTAATTTCCTCAAGAAAGGCTCATAGGAACTACATGTTCAAAAATGTTTTTCTGATTTTTTTTTTGTATCTGAGCTAGGTATAAAATTAATGGGTCTTATTTCCTTGAAGTTACCATCATTCTTCCTTCTACTCCACCATCTTGGCTGATCTCCATTCTTATGTTTTGATATCAATTTTTTTTAATCTTACATAGAGGAAATGTACTGGGACAATGGAATTTCCAGAATCTCAGAAATTAAAGCAACTGAACTGGTCACCAGATCTCCAAATAGTTTGACATCTGAAGCACTTTGGTTTCTTTCCCAGTGATATTCCTTCTATAATCTGGATCCAAACCAAAAGTGAACCTTTCCAATAATATCAACTGATTTGGGTTAACAAAGTTGCATATTCAGTAGCAGTATTTTTTAATTGTCCATTTTTAACTCCAATTTCCTAACAAATCTATTTCAATAAGGTTCCTCCTTCTGACTTTCAAGGCCTTTATTTTCTGTATTAAAGTTAATCGTTCATCACCCCCCTACATAGCTCCTGTGACCCATCCAATTATAAGTCTTTCCTCATATAGTTTGCATGCCCTCCTTCACCCTATTCCAAACCTGCTCCATGAAATTAGGCATCCCAGATTTAATCTGGTGGCATTGCACTTCATCTGACTCCACGTATCCTGCAACCAAAAGACCCACATGTAGCTGCATACTTTACAAAAGTAGAGCCTGGCAGGAATCTTGCACTCTTTTCCCTGATGTGTATCTATTTTGATACCGGTGTTACTCTTTAGGGCTTCTTCAACAGGCTCCTTGGCTTTCATTTTCCTCCACATCTCCATTGGTTTCTTTGAGTAGCTAAACTGCTGGTTTGCTTTTTCCCTTGAAAGAAGGAAGATGATTTCATTATTTCATGCTGGAGTGCATTTTCTCTTGTTAAACTGATTAATCTCTCAACCACACCTAGGAAATGGAAAGACAGATGTCCCTGGCATTTGTTACTGAATAGCCATATTTCCTACGTCCTATTCTGTGATTGGAAAAAAAAAAAAAAACACTGAAATTGGCAAGAAATAATCTCTCTTTAATCTTGGTATTTTTGTGGATCAAAGATGCTGCTGCAGAAAGAATTCAGAAACAAGGCACAGAGGTCAAGAAAGCAAAGCAAGGATTTATTGAGGGATAGATAGTATGCTCTTGAGGAAAAAGCAGGCAGACCCAGGTGGGAGCTGCTTTGAGTTTCCTTGGCAAGCTGGTTATCTGGGTGTAAAAATGAATGGGCCAAATATTCATTGGCAGGGAGGGGTTTAGGGTCATCTTTCCTAATCTTCTTCCCAGGTAGGGAGGAGGGATTTTTTTGTCCTTTTTTTTTTTCTTTGTTTTGTGTGTGTATGTGTGTGTGTGTGTTGAGGGGGAGGTAATTAGGTTTATGTATTTTTAGGGAAGGCCCTGGGGATTGAACCCAAGTCCTTGTACATGCTCAGCATGCACTCTACCTCCTGAGTTACACCTTCCCCCCGATTTTTTTTTGTCCTTATTTAGTCTTAATCAATAAGTTGGATAAGGTCATAATGAGCAAAAAGTTAACATTTGTATGGGGGTATCATAAATAAAAGGTTACATTTGGAAGGAGGTCATAATGATCCAAAGGTTACATCTGGAATGTGGGGATTCCTGTCTTGTCCCACCCTTCTGACTCCAGGACACTTGTCAACTTTTTGTATGGTTTTTTTAATCAGTCTGGAAGATCCTGTTTCTCTTCGTCTGTCCAAGGACCCCTGTTGTTCACAAGATGTATGGTTTTCTGCCATTTGTCCCGTGTCTCCCTTTCTCTGTTCATATCTAGTTACCCGCCTGCTCTAGCAGCATCATCACTTGCCCATTATGTTTCCTTGGGAATGTGCACGTTCTGAGACTTGATTGCCTCAGTGGAGCTAATGATTCCTGTCTTATGTGCCCCACAGGTTATCGTTGGGACTGAGTGAATGAAAAAGAGGGAGAGCCATGTTGAAACTTTGATGGATTGCACAAACAATAGTTCTTATCATATAGGGAAATCCCAATCAAACTTGTGACTCTTATCTATTTGGTTTTTTTCCATCAATTTTTGTTGTTTGTTCTTTAATACACAGTATATGAACTATTCTTCTAGCAACAAAATCAATGAAGGCAGCTATTTAAAGTTCTATAAATGATGAACTCAGTATATTTCCATTTTTCTGCATTTGTTTCAATACCATGAAGTGTGATTTAAGAATTATAATCAGCCTCATAGATTTCCATACCATACTTCTAAGTGGTGAGACAGACATTCAAAGACTGTTGCTGTCCATTTACTTCTTTAATATGTATTTAGTAATGAATTTCCTAGCTGTGGCCTATAAAAAGCTGTGTGTTCTGGCCCTGGAGAGAGTTCTACTCAGCCTTGTTGCAGGAAGGCCCAGGAAATGGGAGATCTACTTTGAACTGGTTTCCATCACAAAGTCCCAGTCTTGAACTTTGGCTTCTTTGACTCAATAACAGTAACTCTTAATTCATGATAATAATTGTTATTTTAAAAGTTTTTCTGGAGCTATATATTTTAAGATTGTAAGGCCGTTTGCATGCTTTAGATTTGAAATGAATGGCCCATGGCGCCACCTCATAAAACTTGAGATGTAGTTTATTTCCCTTTGTGTATATGTTGGAATCAGCTTATTTTTGGTATAGAAAGCATTCTTTTTTCTTTCTTTGTTATATTTTAAACTTTTCTGAAATTTCAGCAATCTCTTTATTGATTTTTAGAAAGTAACTATTCATTGCTAATATTAAAAATACAAACATGAAGATATTTAATATCTATAATCTTAGTTTATATAATAGATATTGAATTTTTTGTATATGTTCCTCCAAATAAACACACACATGTGCACATGGATTTTTTTTTAATGAAATCTATATTAAATCCTTCACTCAGGACTTTTTAAAAAATTTTTTTAAAATTTTAAAACAAATGTATATTTATTATAGAAAATTTGGAAAGAAACTTAAGATGTTTTTAGTCATCTGTCAGATGACTTAAAGAATGTAAAATAACAAATTATCAAATGAAAGTATACATTTGCAATGTAATTAACTGACAAATGACTAGAATAAAGAATATTTCAAGAGCTCATAGGTGCATAATAAAAAGACAAAATGTCCAAATGAAAAACTGACTTAAAAAGTATGAATAGTGATGAAATAGAAGGAGAAATATAACTGGCTAAAAATAATACAAAGAGACGTTCAACCTTCATGGTAATTGAGAAAACTCAAATCAAGATAAAAATATCATTTTACACCAAATTAACAATCAATTTGGGGGACAAATTTGTAATAAACAAAAATTTAAAAGTTTGAACAATGCCATATTTTGGAGATCTAGATCAAAGGGAACTCCTACACATAGCTGTTAAGAATAAAAACTAGTATAACAACTTTAGAAAGTAATTCGGCATTCTCTTTTAAAGATGACATTTGCATACTCCACCAATCAGCAATTTCCCTTCTTGCCATATACCCAAGAGATACTTTTATACTTGTGTACCAGGAGGTGTGTGTACGAATGTTTTTAGTAATACTATTCAAAATGGCAAAAAGTTGGAAATGTTTCGAAAGTTCACTGCCAAGAAAACAGATAAATTTATCTAACATAATCACAAAACACACTTTCATACAGCAGTGAAAATTAATGAGCTACATCAATGTATTATCTGAATAACCCAATATCATGGTATACTTGGGAGATGCAAATCAGGGTGAGGAAAGGGAACTAGAGCAATAACATACAAAAGTAAAAGAATAAATAAATAACCATGGTCCATGCATGGACCAAGGATGATAGTGTGGCACAAACCAAAGATTGTAATCAACCCACTTTTATGCACACTGGGAATACACATCAAAAGAGAAATTACTGTGTTTTTTTAATAAAGAATGAAAATTTAACTTTGCTTCACAGTTGACATTTCAAGATCACTTACTAAAGATTCGATCCAGTCACCCCATGCTTCTTGTCCTGGATTTTTCTGCCTCAATTCTGCCTGCACCCAGATGCTAGTAATTTCCCCTAGTAGTTTCTTACACTGACTGTCTACTTTTTTTAACCCCCTTTTTTTCGTATCAAGTTCTTTCTTATTCTTGAAGGTCCAACTCAACATGTTCATCAAAACTTTTCCAATCAAAGTCTACCTTTCTTAGAACAGATGCATAAATGTAATAGAAATAAGAGACACAGATATATTCTAGCACAAGAATCAAATAAACATGACATTTGGTTGACACATATGCCCCAGGATCTTGCGCATAGGTTTATTCAAAATTTTAGTCCCTCCTTCTCCACTTCTTTCCTTCCTTTGTATTCCCACAAAATGTTGCTATTAAGCATTCTTTAAAAAATGCGTCTGAGTTATTTCTATTAAATTTACTAGTATTTTCCAAATTGTATTGGGTTAAGTGTGTGGAAGGCAAGGACCACTCTTGTAGCAGATGCTTTTGGTGCCTCACCAGATCCAGTGGTTGGGTATGCCCATCCCCCACCCACTGTCAGCACTGATGCTCCCAGCTCACACCTGCAGTCTTCTCTGGGGGGTTGCCCTTGGACAATTGTAACTGCCTTGGACTTTATACCTGGCCTACACTTCTAGGACTCTCCTGGCAATTACAGAACAGGAATCTTTCATGTTTCTGCCTCAGCTCTCTTTCCATCATTAAGTATGGCAAATACCTCAGCATACCTGTAATTGTCAGGTTCTTGGGACAGCCTATGACATTATTAAATAATTTAAGGGGAAGTAAAATGGCAGAAAAAGAGAGGTGAGGAGCTCAGAGCAGGCTTCCCCCACTCTCTTAATTTAGGCATCTCACATTTAAAAGCATATCATCTGGGGGAGGGTGTAGCTCAAGTGGGAGAGTGCATGCTTAGCATACACAAGGTCCTGGGTTCAATCCCCAGCACCTCCTCTAAAAGTAAATAAATAAATAGACCTAATTACCTGCCTCCCTCCCTCCAATAAATAAATAAATAAATAAATAAATAAATAAATAAATAGCAAAAAGATCACAGTATTTAACTCATCTTTCCTTCTCATGATGGTGTCTCAAAGCCTCCTCTAGTCAGACATTGCTATCAGCTATGTGGTTGGGGAGAAAAAGAGGAGTTTGGTGCTGAAGCTGAGAGAAATGAGGGAATAACTGAAGCATCTGGATTCTTGGGGTGAAGGAGGGTTCAAGAGGGTTCAGAGAAGGGACAGGAGCAACAGACAAAGAAGGAGGAATGTTTAGAATAGTGGGCCCCAAATGCTCCAGGATGAAGAGCCTTCCCTTTTGTAAAAGGAGGAAGGGGAAACTTTCTACCTTGAAAAGAAAAAAAGATTCTTAAAGCCACTCGTGTTCATTACATTCATGTAGACAAGTAAAAAAGAATCCCATACAATACAGCCAGAATTTGCCCCACTCACTCAAAGATAGCGGTTGTACAGACCCCTATTACAGGGATCATCTGTACTAACAGGATATAATGTCATATATAAAATTATCATGACATACTGCCTCACAAAAGAAAAGGTATTTTGTTATGGTTTATTGATGGTGAAAATTCATAGGGACAAAGACCTGATTTAGCACCGATACCCAGTGAAATGCAGCAGTGCATAACTGTAAGTGACCTAATCAGACTACAGATTAAGTTTTGTGCACGTGTCTTCTTACCTTGTAATATCACGCTCCCCGCCATACACACACACACAGTTAACTACTCCACTCACACAATCAGGAATAAGTAGGCCCAATAATTTCTTTAAAATATATGCTATGCATCCACTATGTTTAAGGTACTGTGCCCAGGCACTGCGTATGCGCTTGTGAAATTTAAAGAAGAGAAAAAACAGATATAATGCCTGGTTTTGTTTTTTTTTTTAGCATTTTTATTTTAGTAGGGGAAATCTGACTCAGTTGTGAGATGTTTCATGTGTGATTTTTCTTTAACTAAAATCTAATTTTTAAAATTGCAAAGGATTCTCTTTTTAAATAATGAATTAGAGTGAATTCAACTTTATATCGTGGGTAACATCACTCACTCTGACACTTGGAATTTGCTGTCTTGAGAGAGAGAGAATGGGATGGAGTTACAATTAGAACTGAGGAAACTGTAGATAGCAACCTTGTGTTTCTCCCTGATAGAGCACTGCATGGATGAGCATTTTGTCATAATTCTCTATTACAACTGACCAAAAAAAAAGCAAGAAGCAATGCTTTTTAGATCACACAGTTGGTGGTTCTGTGGGTGGACATAGTTCCTATGAAATGAGCTATGGATCTTCTGCAAATACCTTCTACTGCAGTTCTTAAAAGTAAAATGATCTCCATTGCTATTGGCAAAGGAGGAATGGAACAGGTGTGAGTGAATATGATTGTAACAAGGATAGCAAATCTTCTCCAAGGGGGTCCCTGTGCTCGGCACTGGGACATGGGTATGAGTCAGAATGTCCCATACCTTGTGGGAGCTCATGGTTGAAATGAGGCAGAAAGTGGGCAAAGTTATCCACAGATACAGTATAATAGTCCAGCTCACAGTTAGATCAACTGTTGGAAGGAATAATAATTTGCAGAGTTTTCACCAAGGGGGTGAGTACTGGAGGATAAGGATGGTTTGTCCAGTAAAGAAGGAAGTGAGGTGCATGGATATAGCTCAGTGATAGAGTACATTCTTAGCATGCATGAGGTCCTGGGTTCAATCTCCAGTACTTCCATTAAGAAAAATTAAATTTAAAAAAGAGAGAGAGAAGGAAGTAGAAGGATGTCATTCCAGGCAGAGGAACAGCAAATGCAAAGGCACTAGTGTATGTGTGAAGAACTCAGGGAATCTGCAGAACCAACAAGAGAGGGACAAGGCCAGAAAGGTGAGCTAGGGCCAGATGAAGAAGTACCTGATGCCATGTTATGTTTGGATTTACTCCTGACAGCCAATGTTTGCAAAGAAGAGCACATAGACTCTTGTTGGCACCAGATTAGAAACAATTTTAAAATCATTTATTTACTTATTCTAATTTTCCTTCATGCTTAATGAAAATAAACTGAGCAAGCAAACAACAGCAACAACAACAAAAAAAAAACCTGAGAACATGGAAATGGAAATTTAATGAAGATTACTGTTCAGGACAAGGGTCAGGTTTTTAAAAAAAAGAAGAGTTAGTGAACTTTAAGACAATATTAAGGAAAGCATTGTGAAGATGATACAAAAATACAGAAAAAAAACATAAAGTGGGGAGGCAAATGATGGCGGTGTGAGGAACACTGTGATGTAGAGTTAAATATGGGCGTCACAGGTGTGACATGACAGTATTTGTAGGGCATCATTTGTGGGTTGTGCTATGCTCCCTGGAAGATCGCTCAAGCAGCGGAGTAGAGGATGAGCTAAGATTAGGGAGGGGAGGCATGGGACTCTGGGTTGGGGGACCAGAGTGGTCCAAGAAAGAGACCACGGGGACTGAAACTACAGCAAGTGATGCTGCTGATGGAGACAAGGAACAGATTTGAATATACTTCCCCTACTTCCTGTCAAAATAGCGCATAGCTTGGCAAGCAGGCAGGAAATGAGGAGGATAGCATGGCTTTTTCCCAGATTATTATCATTTATGCTTCCTTTCCTATTTATTAGTATTAAAATCATAATGTCATGTGAGAGTGGTGTTTTCTTCCAGTGCCCGGAAGCTGCAGTTCTAAGTGCTCATAAATATCTTTGGGAATGGATGAACCAGAGAGGATGAAAATGGACTTTCTGAGTTAGTCATTACAGCATCTGGGCTTAACTGCCGGCCACTTATGACTAGCCACATGCAACGAAATGCCGCTTTGAAGTTCATTAGTTGCCATCAAATATAAAAGAGGAGCCAATTTAGACCAGGTGGATTGATGGTTCTTTTAATTCCCTCTTTTTTGATGGTCTGAGTAATTCAAGATTCAACAGTTCCAACAAACATTGTTGATGGTGGGGAAGGGAGAGAAGGTAACACGGTAGGTACCATTTCAATATTTCCCATTTGGCATTCATCTTCATTTCCTCTCCTATCAGCACCCAAAAAAACTACTCTTCTCCCACATTAATCCTTGACTGTGGATGACTCTAACCCCATCCCTTGCCCTCCAGCCAATTACAAGTCTCAAGTGTGGACGATTAGAATATCTCATCCCTATGGCCAGAGTGGCTGGGACACAACCAAGAAAATGGCACCAGCCCAGCCAAGTAGATTCCGTCTCAGCACATTTTTCTGGAACTACTCCACAGAGAAGCACTTTTTCTATTTAGATGCAAACTTGAAGTGCTAGAGGGCCACATGGGGCAGGAGAATGAAGCCATCCAGAGAGACATGGACTTTCAGGTGACAAAGTATCTCTACCTGGATGTCATTGTTTGGTCCTTCAGATTGTTTCTCTCCCTGGACTTGGCAGTTTTGTGAGAAAATACCACCCCCATCCCCATTTTTTTCTTCTTCAGGGCAATTTGAATTGGGTTTCTGTCACCTGCGACCAAAATTCATTACCCACTCCTTCTGCCCTTGATGTTCTAAAAAGCCGGGCTCCTTAAGAACAAATGCAACTGGGATGGGATGGGGGAGGGGGGAGCAGTAGTGGAAAGGAAGCAAGCCTGACAGGGAGAGGATAAAGGTGTGTCTTAATTCAATTCTGCAAAGATTTATTGAGGGCTCGCTGGAGGAAAGACAGTGTGTTGGGTGAGGTCAGGCAGAAGCTCAGGGATACAAGGTTTAAGAAAATGGTCTGTGTGCATAAAATGATTAGAATCCATGCAGGTGAGAACAAGGGTAGTGTTACCTCCTGCCTGTGCCTCTGCCAAAGCCCCCTCCACGGCTCCCTGCTCTCCTGCTCTGCACCTGTGATGTCATCCCCCATTCCAAAGAGAAAAGCTGAAAGCTCACCAACAGCCCTGTCACTCTATGCCCAATGTCTGGGCAAAATTAGCCCCTGGAAATTAGTTTGGAAGTATATATGAGCAAACAAAACCCCAAACTGGAAGGTCAGCACGCAGACTGAGTGATGATCTGTAAAAACCTTCCCCACAGCTTTGCCTCTTCTCTTCTGTGTGCGTCCCTCCAGCAACTGCATTTTACCTCCATGTACAAAATGGAGTATTGCATGAGACATGTGGAAGGGAAGAAAAAAGAAAGAAGGTGAAAGGTCAAAAAAGGAAAGGAGAAAGAGAGGGAAGGAAAGAAGGAAAGAAGGGAGGAAGGGAGGAAGGAAGGGAAGGAGGGAGGGAGGGAAGGAGGGAGAGAGGCAGAAATACTGGCTGCCTCTTGGAGTTTGTTGGCATGGAAACGTCATATATCTCTGAACAAAGATTTCAGTTCAATTGCAATACTATTGTGTATCAATCCAACAAAATAACCCCTGGGTAGGCATCACAAAGCAATACCAAAGAAATACAAAGCTGAAGGGGAGTCTAAGATAAAAAGTTGGGGAGCTAGTCCCTGGAAATCCATAAAGACTTGTCCAGGCTAGAAGCTGGGGTCAGGAAGCCAAGTCCCAGCTCAGCAGAGCTGGGAGAGGCAGCCCTTGCCTTTCTCCTCGTTGCTTAGCCAGCAGAAATCAGATCTTTTGCAGATTCTGCCTGCCCTTCTATCCTGGAATAAGAAATGTGCGGCCACTTGTTGTGTCTGCACGCAGTGAGGACGGGTCTCCCTCCACCTCCCAGATGGAACCACTGGGTCTGTAAGCACTGCAAGAATTTAGCACGCAAAGCATCAACAGTGTGAATCCCTCTTGCTTTTATGGCAGAGCATCTCACTGTTTCTTCGTTGGAAACCCTTTTCTCTAGCCTCCCTTGCCAGCTGCTGGCTTCGAGCACACCTTTTCAAATTGAAGGACACATATTTATGGTTCCTCCTCTGAAACTAAAATCCACGAAAGGCGGTGTATCTGGGGAAAGGAAGAGTCCTTCAATCTTGAACATGCTGCTTAGTGAGTCAGCAAGCAGGCTAGTTCGAGGGAAATAATCAGAAATGTCTGTGAAAAACAAGAGCTGGGAAATAAAATAATGATGATGCTGTTTGCAGTTCTCATTAAGATTATAACCCCCACAGGAACCCAACAAGAGCAGTCCGTTCTTGCAGCAGGGAGAAGGGTATGTGTGTCCGTGTGTCTTGATGGCCAAAAATCTACAGTTAACCACCTCAAATGCCTTTTGAGAAGTAAGAACATAGAAGAAGTTGTAAATTAATATAAAACTCCAATTCATACCTGCCCCTATAAAGACTCATCAGCAAAACTGTGTGAGCCCAGACAGATAAAGGCACTGGATTGCTACAGACTGGCAACCCCTGAGAATGGAGTGCACTGTCCTGTAAAGGATGTATCAGAGGACAGCAATGAAATCCACCTGGGTGGGGAGGATGGTCATTCAGGAGGGAGGCAAATGCATGGGGCGGGAAATCACACGGGTTGTTTGGGAAATGGTGATTGAGCCAGGAATCAGATTAGGAGTATGAGATATGAAGACTGGCAGAGAAACCCAAAGAGGTAGTCTGGGGTTGGGTCATCCTATTTTAGGGAAATTTGAACTTTATTTATAGGCAGTGGGATGCCATGGGAGGTTTCAGAGCAGAGAGTGCTTTAATCAGATCTATGCTTTTTAAAAAGGCACTTTGAGACTTAACCTTAGCATGAAACCCAGAGCAAGCACGTCAGGAAATTAACCTTTCTAAAATGATCTGTTCTGAACTTTTACGAGAAATTGGCTGTTCCAGGTATGGCAGGAGCACCAAGGTACCTTCAGAGAGAGGAACCCCTCTCTCTCATCCTTATTGCATTGTCCCAGGATCGTCAGGATCAGAGAGTGGACTTCTGGAGCCCCCTTCAGAAGTAACGCCAGCCATGCCTCGTCTGTCTCCACGTCTGGGGAGAGTTGTCAGTTCATCATACCCGATGCTCACATGGCCATTCATAGAAAAATCATAACTTCCTCCCTCTCAGAGCCCAGACAAGAGGTAGGTCAGTCAATGAGTGCATGAAAAATTCAAATTAAAGGAAAAAGGAAAAATCGGCTGCTTTTTGGTGCTTGTAGCATAGCAACATGCTACAATACCACTTAGAAACAGATTCTGGCTTTGCCCCCATCCTCACTCTCACGACCCTGGGTGCCTCGGTGGGTCCAGGCTGCCATCACAGAATGTCATAGATTGGGTGACTTCAGCAACAAACATGTATCTTGCACAGCCCGGGAGGCTGGGAAGTCCAAGATGAAGATGCCTGCGGATCTGGTGTCTGGTTAGGAGCCCACATTTTGGTTCATAGGTGGCTGTTATCTCACTGTGTTCTCGCCTGGTAGAAGGGCCTAGGGAGTTCACTGGAGTCTCTTTTATAAGGACACAGATCCCAATCATAAAAGTGGAGTCTAATCACCTCCCAAAGACCCTGCCCTCAAATACTATCCCACTGGGGACTAGGTAGGTTTCAAAGCATGAATCTGGGGGACATAATCATTCAGTCCATCGCATTGGTCAAATCCTAACTCCCCCCACCCCCAGTTCCTTGACCTCCTCAGCAATGACCTCCATCACTACCTCACTGATGGCACCATTACTACGATGTCACTTTATCCCCAAACGCAAGGCTTCTGTTTCCTCCCTTCTCCAGGTGATGCTCCCCTGACCCATTTCAAAAGCTCCCTCACTCGACACTCATCTACTGCCATCTACCCCCGATCACCCTTCTCTTTCCTTGTCTACTTCCAACTACCTTTCTCTACTCTCAACCACCCTGGTCTACCCTCCAGGATCCTCCTCTATCCCTGACTTCCCTCATCTACCTGTGACTACCCTTACCTCCTTTTGTGAATCTTCAAAATTCCTTGACCAGAGTCATATCTGCCCCCACAATATGGTAACAACCATAGCAGTCGTGATGCCCTCTCCAACTCTGGCTTTTTTCTTTTTTTGCTCAAAAATATCTTTGGAATGAAGGATTAATACCACACTCATAATCCTTTATGTTTACTAGCAACTTAGATTGCCAAAGTCACTGTTATTTAATCCTCATAAGAATCCTCCAAAGAATGTGAGATTTTCCACTGAAGAAGAATTTAGTGGTTTCTGAAGGTGAGGTTATACCTGCGTGCAAGAATAAAGCCAAGGAACATGATACTATTCCTCCTCACAATAACAGAGTCCGTTTAGTGTCACACCAGCCTGTCCAGCTGTGTGGAAGGAACATCAGACCCCTGCATGTCACTTTCTTAGTCTCACAAGGAAGGCATCTGACAAATGAGGAATGTGAGGTTCAGGAAGTCCCTGTGACACACCCAGAGCCAGTCAACCAGCAAATGGCAGGACAAAGATTGGATCCAAAGGTCCTCTAACTCTGAGTATTTCTTTGTACTGAAAATAAACTCTTTCACACTCTGCCATATGCATTTATTCTTCATGGACATTTACATTTTCAAAGGAAAAAAACAGTTCATCTTCAAGGTAAAGAAAACATTTTCTATGGGAAGAGCCATCTGAAAAATTGTACCAGAATGATTTCAAGTTTCCATGGTCCCTCAAGTTAGACTTTGTACTTCTACAATCATAGCTGTTTCTAACACCAAAAAGAAAATAGGTCAGTTATTGAAGTTATCTCCCTTCTACTACCTTCCCTTCTATGTTATGCCTCTTTCTACTGCTGAGCACATTTAGCTCCCTTGAGTTAAAGCACCAGAAATGTGAGCTACTCTGTTACGCAAATACCAGGGGAAAGAGTGAGCGGGAAAAAAGGCAGAATCTGCTCTGGTGAAGGTTCTTGAATCATCGGGCTTTAAAGTAGACAGAAAGAAGAAACAGTGACCTGGCTTGATCTCATAAGCAGATGGGAGACTCTTACAGAATGTATGATGAAGAAAAACCAGGAAGGAAAAGGGAACTGGTGTTGACTGAGAGCAAAATGGCACAATGGCTGGGTAAGGTGTTCTAGCCCCAGCCCTACCTCCTAACTGTGTGACCAGTCTATGTCTCAGTTTCCTCATCTGTAAAATGGGAATGATGATAAAAATGGTACCCACTTCAAATGGGCCAGGGAGAGTCAAGGAGTTGATGGCGCAGCGTGTTTCAAACAGAGCCTTGTGCATGGAAGAGGGCAGCATGCGTGAGAGTCCTGTCATTCATATACAGTCTTCTTGGGCACTCTTGGACCACTTCTTGGGCTGAATGCATTAGGCTGCTTTGCTGGCAAATTGCAGAATCTCGTTGAGTTTCCAGAAAGAGGAGCTTCTCAAAAAATGCACAGGAAAGGAAGAATAGGAACTAGGTGCTCAGCCAGACCACATGGAGACTGGACTCTTGTTCACCAAATGGGAGACTCTCTTCTTTGCCATCTGATGACAGTCACAGCCGACTGGACAGTCCACCCTTCCCCCATCTTGTGCTGCACTGTTGGGGCGATGAATTGATTCTCCCTGCCATTAGGTGCCTTCAAATGCCACTAGAAGGATGATCTCACTGGTTCACTAGATGAGTGTGGGTCTCGGCAGTTAAATCTCTTACTTACACAGTCTCTGACCAATGTATACATCAGTTGCCAATGAACGGGCTAAGGGCCCACCCTGATCCATACACTGAGGTCTGAAGGGAAAGATGCTGGCATCAGCTTTCAGGAGTGGGGACCAGGGCAGGACAGCTATGAAGAGCACAGTAGATTCCCAGGAAATACAAATGTTATTTCATTTTACCATACATAGCTGGTGAGATAGGCATTATTAAGTCCCATGTTTCAAAATACATCCCTCTGGCATGATTTTTTTAAGGGTGGTGGTTAGCCATAGACTTCAGTGGTAAGACCCAAGGGCAGACTTTTTGTTGACTTTAAACTTGAGCAGACTTAGAATTCTCTAAGGGATGCTAATTCTGATGTATTTTCATTTTCACTGATCCTTGAATATGCCAAGTAATAGAAACTCTGTAGCAGTGTTTATGACATTTTGATTTTTACTATGAGTTCTTGATTTTATTATCAACTTTCCCAAGGAAGGATAAATACGTATTTGTTTAAGAAAGGAAGATGAGATTCAGAAAGAAGGAAAGGAGTGCGAAACAGCATTTTACAGCTGGGATTCCCCAAATTAGGTGCACGTCAAAATCACCTGGGAAGCTTGTTTTTCAAAACAGCTTTTATTGAGGTATAATTTATGTATCACAAAATTCACTCATTTTAAGAGCACGGTTCAATACATTTTAGTAAACTTATGCAGTCATGCAACTATCACCACAATCCAGTTGTGACATTTCTGTCACCCCCAGATAGTCTCTCATGCTTGGAAAGCTTTTAATTTTGATTTTGACTTTAAATCACTTTATTTTCAAATTACAGAGAAAGCCATGGTTAACAGTATGGTGTATATTTCTCCACACTTTCGTCAATGTGTTTATGCACTTGCAAAAGTAAATAATAGCTACCTATATGTCAGACTTCTTGTTGTAAAATAAATAAGATCATAGCACACATTTTCTTCCCTGACCTGCCTCTTTCAGTTGAAAATGTGCCTCAAAGATCCTTTTAAGTTGGTTCGTTTTTCTCATTCTCTTGTTACGTATCCCTAGTATTCCAGAGGATGTATATAGCATAATTCATTTGGCCACCATTCCCCCTTTTGATGAAAATGTAGATTGTTTCTAATTTTTTCTTTTGATCACAAATAAAGCTGCAAGAGTGTCTATGGACTAAACGCATGTGCATCTGTGCATTTTCCCAGAGGACAGAATCCTAGAAAACAACTCCAAGAGGTTTGTTTTTTTTTTTTTTAAACCAGGCATACTAACACCTTTCTTTTCCTTTCTAACTCAGTCCACCAAGAGGTTTGATTTATTGGGTCTGGATGGCTAGCAGGAAACTATATTTTTACAAAATACTTGCCCTAGAGATTCAGGTATAGCCAGCCTGGCACCATCTGCAGAAGGTCATTTTGGAGTCATGGTTTTAAAGTTTGTAGTCAGAGAAATGCAGGTTCAGATCCCAGCTCTGTCACTGCAGGTAGATAACCCTGGATACCACTCAACCCTGCTGGTCCACCCACTCATTTGTTTTGCAGTTAGTCAAAGAGCACTGAGCACCATGTGTGTGCCAGGCGTAATTCTCAACCAGCAGGTGAGAAAGACACATAAACAAATGAGTCAATACCATAAAGTGTCATGGATTCTATAAAGGGGAAGCTAATCTGTTGTATGTTCAGAGAAGGAGGTGCCTGGGGAAATCTGAAAATATTGTAGAAGAAGGAACACTTAGGGTGAGTCCTGAAATAGGGGAGGTTCCTGGCAAGTGACCAAAGCCCACCCAGGCAGAGGAAACAGCATGGGCCAAGGCCAGGAGCTGTCTTGCATCAGGATTTCCTATGGTGCTGGGTGGAGGATGCAGCCAGAACAGAGGCTGAGAGGGAGACTGGACTGTGGCTGACTTTATAGAGTGGACAAGCATCCTCTTGAAGGGTTGGAACATAGGATATACCATGGCAGGCTCACATCTTAGTACAAGATTTCCAGCCATGTGTGAAGGGAGAATAAAGAGGCTTGGGCAGGGAGACCCAGGTCAGAGAGCCAGTTCGTGTGAAGCCTTGTCATCACCCAGGCCAAGCTCTCTTTTCACGGCCCACACAAGGCTCCAGGGTGAGAACTCATTAGAAAGCCAGGTAGGGCCAGTTGACTCTTGTTGGCTTTCCCAACTGATGAGCCAATTGTTCTCAGCTCTTCTTTAACCCAGCATAAATGAGTCCAGCATTTAACAGTATTTCAGCAACTGAGCTGTAACAATTGCAAATTCTAGTTCAGAAGCCAGGTGTGATGGTTCATTTTATATATCAACTTAACTGGCCCATGGTGCCCAGATATTTGATCAAACATTTATTCTGGGTGTTTCTGTGAGGGTGATTTTGGATGAGATTAATGTTTAAATCAGTGGGTTCTGAGTAAAGCAGATTGTTCTCCACATTGTGGTGGGCCTCGTCTAATTAGTTGAAGGCCTAACTAGAAAAAAAGACTCTCCTTCCCTGAGGAAAAGAAAATTCCAACAGCAGAAGCTTTCCAACTTGAACTGCAATACTGGAATATCCCTGGGTCTCCAGCCTGCTGGCCCACCCAGAAGATTTTGGACTTGGTAGTCCCCATAATCACATGAGCCAATTCCTTAAAATCTCCCCCTCTCTCTCTCTCTTCCCCTATATATAAATATGTACATACAAACATCCAATTGGTTCTGTTTCTTAGAGAACCCCAATATACCAAGGAAGACAGTATGAGTCCTTAGCAGTTCTCCCAGAGGCTGGAAGCAGCCCCACAACCCCGTGGGAGTGCTCCTCATTATGGGGAGACAATGCAGAGTGTACTCCTCCCTTCATGCTCCAGGGATCTTCAGGTTCTCCCAGAAGCCAGTTTCAAGGAAGAATAAAGAGAAGCTATGGATCAGATTCCAGCCCAGCCTGAGTGCTCTAAGGTTGCAGGTGATGGATGAACAATCTAGGGACATAACCTATCTCTCTGCAAATAACTGTCTCAATTACAGCCATTGTCAATAGATGTCTTTCCAGAACCTCCCACCCCCTTCACTCTTTATCTTGCTCCAAGACCTGATAATGGCTTTACCCTGCTCAGAATGCCTGCTTTGCCTGTTTGTGGCTGTTGGCTTTTTGCTTTATTTTGTTCAGCTATTTGCACACTCACATCTCAAAAGTGAGGTCTGTATATTGAAAATTCCTTATATGTTTCCCCCTAGAGCAAAGACAGTAGTCATGCTAACATTTTTAATAGCACTTGATAGTGTGTGAAACAGAACTGGGTTTAATTGATGTCTTAGCCTCAACTATAAAATCTGTAGATTGGGGATGGTACTATAGTAATAGTACTCTAGTACCTCACAGACTCTTGTTATAAGTATTAATGAGAATATGCACGTCAAGTGCTTAGCAGAGTAACTGGCATTTGATAAATACTAGGTCCTTCCCCTATCCCCTCTACCCTATCTCATGGGATTATTGTAATGAGCCTCTGAAGTAGACAGGACGTGATCAATGAACCCTGTTTCATAAATCAGGAAGATGGAACTGGAGGTAAATTGCATTATTCAGTCACACAGCCAATGTGCAGAAAAGCCAAAACTTGAATGTAGACCTTCTGACTCCAATGCGCTCATGCCTACACGCTCAGCTTATAAGGTTCATCACTGACTCTGAGAAAATACACACACATCACACTCAGCAGATCAATGAATAAAACTTGTGTATTGCAGCAGTCTCTAGATCAGGCCAGATGAAAACTAAGTGTTGAATGATAAGTGTTCAACAAAGGGAAAACCTCCATCAACAGTTCTCACTGAATTTCTCTGTCAAATCTTGAGTAGATCAGCAATACTTCAAATGCCCTAGCAGTGTGAAGGGCCCTGTGCTGTCTGTCAGCCTCAGTCCAGACAGCGCCCATATGCAGGCTTTCCTTTTATGAAACTTGCAGCTAGTTTCCTGCAGCCCCTGCCTCGAGCACGATCACCGTGACTCTGGTCTCCATCCTTCGTTTTCATTTCTTCTATTATCAGTTATCCACCTGAAACTCAAATTTTATCATGATCTTCACCTGCTTATTAACAATTAAGCCCCCTCCCAATACTCCTGGGTTAAAGTCCAACTCTTCTCACAAGGCCGACATAACCATTCTTCATCCACTTAATCAACAAGTACTTATTGAGCCCTCCAACGTGCTGGACAGAGCTCTGTGCTGGGGAAATCAAGGTCTCTGCTTTCACTCCAGTAGGGAAGATGGATCACAAGCAAGCAAACAAAATAAACCACATATTTTCATAGAAAAACCTTACACTAACTCCTCCCACCACTTATGCCTTATATGCTGTTTATCTGGACCCCATTTTTCTACACTTCCAAGTACATCATGTTCTTTCTTACCTTCGCGACTATGTTCTTGCTTATTCCTCTGTTGGGAATGTCAATGACTCATCTCTACTTGGTCAAACGTATTTATCTTTTAAGGCACAGTCCATACCACCTCCTACATGAATTTTTCTTTTTAACTCAGTGTAGTTATATCCTCATATTACATACGAACTCCATTACATTTAAAATTTCTGTTATGGTTACATTTTTTATTTGTTTGCCCTCTTTAATTAGAGAATGACTAGAAAGGACATGCTGTAGTATGACTGCAAAAAAGTCCCTGATTTTTTAAGCTGCCTGCCCCCCGTCCGAGCTTTGCAGTCTGACTTATTAGCCGGTCCCATCAAAAGGTAGAATCTATTTCCAAACACCCTGAACGATCTGGACTAGCCTTGTACTTGCTTTGGTCAGTAGAATGTGGCAGAAGAGATGGGTTTCTTTGTCACTTCTGCTCTCTTGGAGCCCGGAGTCTGCTGTCAGAACAAGCATGGTGGATGGTGGATAAAAGACCTCATGGAGCAGAGTCAAGATAGCCCGGTGGTCCCAGGAAAGCCACAAGGCAGAATCAGTCACACCACTGGGCAAACCCATTCATTCACAAGCAGAATTAAATGCCTACTGCTCTGTGCCTTGTAAGGTTTTGGAATTGTTTGTGTTTTGCAGCCTTATTGTGGCCCAAGGACACTGATACAGGTGCTTCAGGGAATCATCACGTCCCACCATTGTTTGTATCGGCGACACCATTGCCACTGTTTCACTAGTTCATCCCCTTATTCACTTCTTTGTCTAGTTTTCAGGCGCATATCAGGCACTATGCTGGATACATAGACTTAAAGATGAGTATGCGAGGATCTATTTTCCGCCCTATCAACAAACATCACTGAGGCAGCCGACGTGTCTCTTTGCTCCTTTTACATCTCTAGAGAAGAATGTCTCAAACTGCTCCCTATCGCCAGTTCTTACATTTACTCTTTCAGTGAGTTAAGAAGATCTTCTTTCTGACCAGCCACAAACTCCGCAGCTTTCATTCAAGATCCTCCTGACTTCTTACTCAGCTGCCCCTGAACCTGGGGAATAACTCAGCATCCTTCTCATAAAAGCCCTTCGTAAACTTAAATTCAGTCATTAAATCAAGGAAATAGCTAAGCCACTTTACATGTGCTGAAGATTTTATTTTGGGATATCTCTGTGGGAAGGGATGTTTGGGATTAATTGAGCTTTCTGGATATCTGCACATGAGCACCGGAGTTTTATATATAGAACAAGAACACCTGATCACAGCACCTGCAAAGAAAAATTACTCATTTAACCTCCCGAACTCCAATCAGAGAGAGGAGGGTGTGGAGGCTCGGATGGAGGGCTCTGTGGCTAGGGGTCAGGACACCAAATTAGGGTGAGGAGGGGGCCTTCCAAAGACCCCATCTGGGTGCTCTTCTGTCCCTGCAGCCCCATCTCTTCCCTCTTCCTCCTGGGCACTCGTGTTCTGCCTAAGACCCATTCTCCAGCCAGGTTCTCAGCCCCTCACAAATGCAGAAGCCTCTGCACCAATTTCTTCAGACGTCATCTTCTTCAGCATTTGAAGGGGTGGGTTTTCCAGAATTTTTTAAACACCACAGAGGAATTTCTATGAATCTTTTTTGTCTTTTTCTGCCATCATAGAGTTTAGAAAATCATCACCCTCACAGAGATTTAATACAGATTCACTTTCCTCTTTCTGCAGTTTAAAAAATAGCAATGAACTCTATTCCAGTCCCTGCTCTAGACTCACAGCCTTGGAGGGGACGTCCCTAACCAGCCTCTATAAACTTTAGCACATCTTCCCTGGTTCCGGACCCCCTCCTGCTCCTCTGGTCTTCTTCATATACCTTAACATCAACTGACTTGTATCGATTTGCATAGTTTTTTAATCTGTTTCCAGCTCCCACAAAGCTGGGAATTTGTTTAGTATTTTGCCCTTTTTTTTTTCATTTTTTATTAAAGTGTAACTTCCAGACAATAGAATTTAACTTTTTTAAGCGTCATGTTCTACAAGTTTTGACAAATACATAGTCATGTACCCATTACCATTATCAAAATACAAAACAGCTCCATCACCCCCCAAAAAAACCTCCCTGTGCCCCTTTGTAGCCAGTCCCTCTCCCCACCCCAGTCCCTGGCAACCACTGGTCTGTTTTCTGTATCCCTAGTTTTACCTTTTCCAGCTTTGTCATAAAATGACATCATAGTCTGCAGACTTTATAGTTTCTTTCATTTAGCATGACATTTAACATACATTTGCAATTCATCCATGTTGTTGTGTGTGTAGGGGTAATGTTCCTTTTTTAATGCTAATAAATATGACATTGTGTAGATTTACCACAGTTTGTTTATTCATTCATCAGTTTAAGAGTATTTGTGTTGTTTTCCATTTGGGGCTATGGCAAATAAGGCTCCCATGAGTATTTGCACACACACTGATTTGTAAGCATAAGCTTTCATTTCTCTTAGGTAAATGCCGAGGACTGGGATTGCTGAATCTTCTATTAAGTGTATGCTTAATCATATAAGAAAGCGCCAAATCATCTTCCAGAATTACTGGACTATTTTACATCCTCAACAGCGTGTACAAGTGTTCCAGTTGCTCCACGTCCTTCTTGGCACTTGGTGTTATCCGTTGTCAATTGGCAGTTGCTGTTTTGTTTTGTTTTGTTTGTTTGCCGTTTCAATAGGCAAGTGGTGGTATCTTGTGGTTTCAGTTTCCGTTTCCCTAATGACAAATTGTGCTGAGCATCCTTTTATGAACATATTTGCCATCCATGTATGTTCTTTGGTGAGATGTCTGTTTAAATTGTTTGCCAGATTTTTGTTGGGGGTGTTTATTTCCTTATTTTTATGAGTTTTGAAAGTTCTTTTTATCTTCTGGACACAAGTCTTTCATCAGATACATGATTGGCAAATATTTTCTCGCTGTCTATGGTTATCTTTTATTGTCTTAGTGGTGTCTGTTGAAGAACAGAAGTTTTTAATTTTGATGGAGTCCTATTTATCAACTCATAGTGGATTGTTTTTGGTATTGTGTCTAAGAAATTAAGGTGACAAAGATTTTCTGCCATGTTTCCTTTAAAAAGTTTGTAGATTTTAGGGTTTCATTTTATGAGCATCATCCATTTGGGGTTAATTGTTACATGTGGTACAAGATATAGGTTGCAGTCCATTGTATGAATGTCCAATTGTTTCAGCACCAGCTGTAACTAGGAATTTGTTTCTATTTATTGCTGTATCCTATTGCTTAGAACTGTATCTGGTGTGTGGCAGACATCCAATAAATATCTCACAAATAAACGAATCCAATTAGTTTAATTTTAAATATAAATTTAACTTTTTAATTCATTTAGAATTTGTTTTGATATACATCAAGGACTATGAATTTAAATGGATTTATTAGCCAAATTATTTCTGTTATGCCAACATTAATTAATGTAGATCAAATATTCTTTCTTAAAACAAAAATGACTTAATCTAATTGTTTCATTCACTATATATTTCATTCACCAAACTTTGAACAGGGCACTGGCTTAGACACTAAGTAGGGAATTCTTTTGTTTGTTTGGTAAAGTCTATGGATTCCTTGCTCAGAATAATGTATTTAAATGCATAATGCAAAAACATAGGATTACAAAAGAAACTAGTTATACTGAAATACAGTTTTCAAAATACTTTTAAAAAATTGTGACACAGTAATATTTATTTAAACATCATAACACAATCTAGCAGCAAGTCCAATAGCATCCACAGTTTCAGAGCAGTGATGAGCCCAGAATATTTTGAGCTATCTGCAATAACCTGTAATGTGATATAAAAACATGCTCTGGGATTTCTGTTGGTGGCAAAGTCACAGGTACTATGATTCTATTGTGACTCTTGTCTCCATTCATGATTGAAGGACATGCTGAATTTCTGTTAGAGCTTAGTGAAAATAAAGACGTATTCTGTTTCTATTCAAATCCTTAGCCCCATGAATTTCAATCCTGGTTAAGAACGCCAAAGAGAAACACAGATGAATAAAATGCTGTCCCTGCCTCCAAAGAAATTCATTCTAGTAAGAAGCAATAGACACATGGCCAAGAGATTCTATGAGAGGCCAAGTTGCTTTAAAGTGGCTGACAGAGTATAGCGAAAAGTCTACAAAGATGGAAATAATGTCAGTCAGTCCTGGAGGGACATATTGAGCCCTGTTGTCACATAGGGATGAATAACTAAGTCTGTGTAGGAGAGGCTAGAAGGCTGGAGGAAGAAGGGAGCAGAAAAGACAAAAACCTTAATGAGCGGTATAACCTCTCCCCCCGCCCCTACCACTGAACAATCAGACGCAGCTCTGTTTTAAAAGCTAGGCCATTGCTGAAAATAGGGGCACTGGAAAAGGAGGCAGGTGATGGGCATGACAAACGAGCTCTTTTCCAAGTCACAGAATAGTCTTTCCTTCCCAAAAGATGAAATGATACCCTGGAGATGTGGGCTGAAATCTGGTCCCCGGCCCCACTCATGGGATGTAGGCTGGTGAGAAAAGTCACACAGTGTAATAGGAAAAATAGAACTTTGCATCAGACGGACCAGAGCCTGAGCTGGTCACTTACCTGTGTTTCGGGTAGCGACGTCATCTGAGTAAGTTTTTGCCAAGGAGGATGACTTTTATGCCACTGCACTCATTTTTCACAGAGAAGAAGGGAGTGAAAGGCTGGGGTAAGGATAATGCTGAGTGAAGATTTCAATGTTTGAAAAAATCCACCAGTGAAAGGGTGACTTAATCGAGCAGAGGTGTCCTCACCAGGGAACTGGGCACGTGCAGTTCTGCTTCTCTGAGGCTCCCACTTCCTCTTTGGAATCAGGGATAAACCTACCTGTATGCACACATACCTCCATGCGGTCAGCTGTCTGGGGCAGGCCTTGACCCTGGAATTGGGGGAATGGAGGAAGGAAGTCTGCACTTGTTTATCTGCTGTGCCTGGTGTGTGTGTGTGTGTGTGTGTGTGTGTGTGTCAGTCAAAATGCATTCAGGGGACAAAAATCACACCAGTTATTTGAAAAGAGGGAATTTGATATAAAGAATTGTTAACTAGGTGTAACATTGTTACCTAGGAAACTGAAAGGATAAAAGAACTCAAGAGTGCCACAGAGCTAGCAACGACCAGAAGCAGCTACCACCCACAGGGCTGGGGGAACAGGAGGAAGAGACGGGAATCATTAAAACTTAGAGGCTTGGAGGAGGGCCCAGGGATCCAGGACCCAGACCTCTGGGGAGGGGGCCAGCTAGGTTAGTGGTGTCGGGGAGGGGAGTGTGAGGGGTGGGGTGTGAGGAGGGGCAAGTGTGATAAGGCTGGTTCTGCGAGAGTTTTAAAAAAAGCTGAAAACTAGATTCAGCTGCTGCTGTTAGAAGACCCCCCCCCCCCACTCCACCACTGCCAGGATAAAGAACCAGGCTGGGGGATGCTCACAGAAACAGGAAGAAGACAGGAAGTCAATAGATAAGAGCCTCCTTTTCCTTCCTGCCTCCTACTCTCTCTCTCTCTAGTGCCCCCTATTGGCAGATACTAACAGGGAGGATCTGACAAAGCAGAAATGCAGGGCCCCAGCTCTGGCATCACAAGCTGAGCATAAAAAGGTGGATTTGGAGCCCAGAGACAATAGCATAGTAACTGGCAACTTGGACATTTCAGGACAAAGAAGAGCAGAGAATCAGGCAGTGCCCAGTTTCCTGCACCTCACTTTTCACCACCACGCATTGTGTAGAATTGATCCTGATATTTGTAAGAAGAGATTAAGGTTCTGAGACCCTGATATCTCACAGCAGTGGGAGGTTCCTTTCCTATCAGATTCATCCAAGTGCACTTACCATTTCCACCTCATGAGATGTGACATAGAGGTATGATTTGCCTAAGATGACAGAGCTTGACTTTCTGAAAATGCATTACTCTTTGCACATATTGGCTAGTAGCATGAAAGAGGATGGAAGTTTGGGTGAACTAATCGATTGATAAGAATCAATAGATACTATGCAGTGGTTCCAGTCTGCGGTCCTTGTGTTCCCTGAAAGAAGCCAAGCCATGAGCTAGCAGAATCACACTCAGTCCTGATGTGTATTGAGATCACTGAGAAAACTTTTTAAAAATACCCACATCTGAGCTCCATCCTAGATCTGCTTAAACAAAATATTCGGGAGGTGGAGTCCCAGCATTGCACTATTTTCAGTTTCCCAGATGATTCCAATGTACATCCAAGATGAGAGTCATTGTTGCTGACCAGTGGTTCTCAAAGTTTGCTTTCCTTCCAGTCAACAATAGCATTGCTTGGGAATAATAATGCAAGATATTAAAATAATGCAAGAAAGTGAATGAGTAAAGTTCCCTAAATACACATTAGTATGATCATCACAATTGTTTATTGAACACCTATTCAGAGGGGAACTCTAATCATGATAACCTTACTTACAAGAACCATTTAAACTCCCCAGTGACACTGCGTTATCGTTGTCCCCTTTTTACAGAGGGAAAAGAGACTTAGACAAGTTACCAATGATCACATGACAAGTATGCAAGAGAGCTGGAGGTTTGAAGTCAAGTGTCTACACAGCGAGTTTTAGCCATTGCTCTATACTGCTATAGGTATTAAAAGAATCAGATTCTAGTCCTGGCTAAGCAATCACTCCCTTAGTGACCTTGGACAAGTTGCTTCTCTCTGGGTTTCAGTTTTTCTCTTTGTTAATCATACCAATGGTTTTAACTATGGACCCCAAAATTTCTAGAAGCCACAGAATTATTATAAGAAATCAATAAATCCATTTGTTGACCAAGTATTATCTTGTCTGATCATACCAATGGCTTTAACCATGGGCCCTCAAATTCCTAGAAGCCACAGTATTACTATAAGAAATCAATAAATCCATCCATATACTGAGCATCGTCCAGGGACTCATGTCTATATGTGGTGCTATATTTAAATGTATGCAGAGGAGGTTGTGGATCATTCATTCCTCAGCAACACTTACTGAGTGCCTGTTGTAGCCCACACCCTCTGCTAAGTGCTCGGTGTCCAGTCACCACCCTCCCTTCAAGGACACACCGTGGAGAACAGGAGACAAACATAAACACACAGGGAAAGCTAGAAATAAAAATTGCTAGAAGTGCTCTGAAGAAAGCCGTCTCTCTGTGAGTGAGACTAAGTGCAGGGAGCCTATGTTATTAGATTGGTGGTCAGGGAAGGCCTCTCCGAGGTCGGGATGATTAAGCTGAGACTGGGAGAGGAGAAGGAGCCAGCCAGCTGCGTGGGAGAAATGTTCCCAGCAGGGAGAGCAGTAAAAACGCCCTGAGGCTATTGAATTTAAACATGCTTATTCCTAAACACTAAAAATAAAACTACTATTATTTGAGGGCCAAGGATAATTTTTGAAGATGAAAAAGAGCCCATGCGTGGTTTTCAAGGTGAGTGACACTAGTTCCTGCAGGAAACAGGCCAGATCTCAGTGGCTTACCACTGAGTTTATTCGTCCAATGGGAGGCATCAGGGACTCTGCTCCACACAGTCGTCAGGGACCCAGGCCCCTTACAACGTGTGGCTCCACCCAATTCCAGAGCACACCCACTCTTAACCACCTCATCCTGGGAACGATACACGTTTTCTCCACTCACATTCAGTTGGCAAGAAACAGCCATTCAGCCCTGCTGAGAAGCAAAAAGACCCAGAAAGTGTAGTTTAGGACGTTACTAGAAATGTGTGCCTCAACACGTAACCTGACAATCTGCCAAAGAAATACAAATGGTCAATAAGTGTGTGAGAAATCAAAACTGGACACCAGGGAAATGTGCATTAAGACAAAAGTAACAGGAATTTTTGCATTTTTATTAAATTGACCGTAATTTTTTAATGTTAGAAATCGTGAATATATGGAAGCTAAATGTCTATTAGTTGAGAAGAGCTTTAAAAAATTGTAATGTGCATTCTGTAGAGCACTACTACGTAACTGTTCAAAAGAATCATCTATACGTACCATCATGGAAAGATGTCTGAGATACATTGTTAGGTGAGAAAGGAAAGCAAGCAACAGAGTGAAGAGATCATCTGATTCCACTTACGATCAAATGCATGCAGTGTAAATGCAGAAGAGCAAGTTCTGGAAGCACGCCCACCAAATCTTAGCAGAGGTCCTTCTAGGTAGGGAAGTTGGATAGGGGAGTCAAGGTAAGAGATACTGTGAACAAAGGGGACTTTGTCCTTTTCACTCTCTGTAAATTTGTGCTGTTGGTTTGTTTTGCTTTGTTTTGTTTGTTTTTAATATGAGCATGTACCATGTTTGGAATTAAAGGGGGGAAAAAGAAAGAACAACCCAGAGTTGGGGACAGTTGTAGGGAAACTGACATTACCATACCCCACTGGTGGGAGTATAAATTGATACAACCTTTCAGGAGGGAAGTTTGGGAATATATGTATCAAGAGCTTTAAAAAACATTCATACCACCTCTAGGAATTTAATCTCAGGAAATATTGTGCATATACACACAAGTTTAGTCCCAAGGAATAAGGAATAACTGTAAAAGATTATGCAGCATCTTCTCATGGACTACTATGTAACTGTCCAAAAGAATCATCTATACATATCTTGAAGAGATGCTTGCAATACTATATTGTTAAGGGCAAAAAGGGAAGTAAGTGATGGCATGTATTGTTTGTAACAGCAGAACACTGGAAATAACTACCATACCCAATAGTAACCTATCAGTGGACTCAAATACTACTCAGATGTTTAAAGTGGTGTTATAGTAGAATTTCTAGAGACATACAGTTTCCATTAACTGAGTAGGTTTTAAATTAAAATCTCTTTTTTGTTTAAATATAGCTGTATAAAATATGCATGTAAGATACATTTAATATGTCTAAAGGAATACACATATGTGTGTGTATTATACTCTGTAATAATAAATAAACTCATGTCAGAAAGACTGGACAAAGACCAAATATGAACACTGGTCACTCATAGGTAATGGACTTGGTAACAGCCACTTCACCTAAAATCAATTTTCCTAAAGACCATTTCTCTAAATATCTAGAAGTAGTTTCCTCAAATTATCCCTCTTTCAGATGCTTCTCATTATTTATAAAACATTGAGATTTTGATAAGCCTTAATTAGATACACAAAAATAAATCAAAATTGCTCTGAAGTTAGAAGTGACTTTTTGTTAAAAATACTCAAACGCTGGGGGACGAGGGGGTTGGTATACCTCTGCGTCAGCGCGCATGCTTAGCATACATGAGGTCCTGGGTTTAATCCCCAGTACCTCTGTTAAAATAAATACTTAACTAACAAAAAGATGGAAAAGATACTGAGTTTTAGACAAACATGTGAATTGGCAATGACTCATGGACAGACTTGCTTTAGCCAAACCAGATTTAGGCAAATTGATCTATATTTTTCCTTTTTCTTTCTTTTTTCTGCTTTGTTTTTCTCATTTCTTTCTTTCTTTCATTTCCTTCTTTCTTCCTCCTTTTCTTCTTGCTTATCTATACCTTCTAATTATTCTGCAGAGATGTGATTTGAATGATCAAGTTTTAAAAAGAGAAAGTTATTTTTTAAAATAATAGCAGGAGACTCTTATACTCATTAAAGGTGGGCAAATCTGGACCTGAGATCCATTCCAAAGATGGCCCTTTATTAATTCAGTAAGCATGCTCCATCTAGCCCCTCCTGTGTGCTAAGGTGGAGGTCGGTGTCATCTGAGTACTCCCTTATTGCCATGAGCTTGCTGTGACACCACAAGTATGGCAAATCCCCCTGTCCCACTGCTGCCAAAGTCTTGGATTGGTGGCAGGCCCCCGGGAGTGCTAAGTCCACCCAAAGCATCCATTTGTTTGACAGCATGCTGACTTCTACAGCTACTACTAGGAATCTGGGAGTCATTATACACCCCTCATTAGCATTGAAAAACCATCTGGTGGTCATTAAAAAGCAAACATTACATATAATACATTAGGCTTTAGAAACAATTTAATTAACATCAAGGTCTAGTCAAAATCCTCCACAGAAGGGGGATTCCCAGATAAGGGGCAACTTTGCTTTTCCCTTTATCCCACGAACAGATGAGGAATTATGTCAGGCTGCAGTCCTGCCCGCTCCAGGCAATAACTCCCACAGATTCAATCAGCTCAGTTTGGAGGTCATTGGCTGAATGACCATTTCTTTTAGGAATCTATAAAGTTCAATTTTTTTAACTTTATCAATAGTTCTGTTTGTGAGCAGAACAAGGCTATTTCCCAGGTACCCTGAGCAAGCTTCATGGGGGCACAGGCGTGCATTTCCCCTGGCTGGCACACGATGGCTCTTTACCCTGGGATTTGGTGTGTTGCAGTGGAAAGAGCTCTAGGTTAGGAATCAGTACAGTATATCCAGTTCAGGGCAGCTTGTTCTCTGTGTGATCTTGGGCCAGTTGCTCAACTTCTCGGAGCCTTTCCCTCCTTTGTCAATAGGCCATGTCACAGAACCATTGAGTCAAAATAGCCCAGGCTTCGTTTACCTTCGACAAAGCAGCTTCTAGGAGAGTGAAGACTGGTCTTGAGGAAACAGTTCACACCCGGTGTGTTTAATGACACAACCCAGGGGGCATTTGAATCCACTTCTGCAGAGCATTTGAATGAAATTAACTCATCCCATCTCAGATCCGTGTACTCCTTCTAATCTTTAGACTCTGGTCAGCCTCGCCAGTGATCTCTTTCAGGGTGGAACTTGGTGTGAGGAGACAGGGCTAGTCTCGAGAATCCCCACCTCTAGGGGGCCGTCGGGTTCCTTCATGGCTCCACACAAGACTCCTTAGTTAACTGGATCCATGCTGGTCCTCAGGCATGAATCCTGGGACCCTTCTAAGTCATTTTACTCTTCTCTCTTCGTGTCCAAAAGGAATCTTTTGGGCACTGACTCTGTGGTGTGTACCCTGCTAGGATCGGGAGTATAGGGGCTTACAACATGGTTCCTATCACTGAAGAATTCACAAATTAGTGGAGGAAACCAACAAACAGGAAATTACTATCCATTGCAATCATTACTGAGTAGAGAAAACCAAGAGTGCTCACATCCCTCACCACTCCAGCTGTGGTCCTGGCTCCAGCAGGACCACCACCAGCAGCAGCAGCACCTGGAAGCTTGTTAGAAATGCAGAATCTCAGGCGCCACCAGACCTACTGAATCGGAGCCTGCATTTTAACAAGATCCCAGGTGACTCTTGTCTACATTCGAGCCTGAGGGGCACCAGAACAGAAGACTGAAGGAGGTAGCCAACTATCCCGATCAGGACTTGCAGTGCTAAAACCAGGACAGCCTCCGTCAAACCAGAACAGTTAGTCATCCTAAACAGAAGGCCACCAAAATGCGACTTGAGGGGTAAGGAGCAGCTTGCAGGAACACAGAAGCCTAAGATGACATAGAGGAGTTAGTTAGGCAGATAGATACCGCTAATGAGGGCAATCCCTCTTAAGGTAGCAAATGTGCTTGGTGTAGGTTTACAAACTCACCCCCAGAAGTCTAGCTTAGCATCATAACACCTCAGTGGCTGCCAAGGGGTCAGGTGTGTGGGTCCAGACAGCACATCTCAAAACGTTCCATCCATACCTCAATGAAGGTACCACATTTTCGGGATTAATTTGCATGTCAAGGGTTTTGTTAAATTTTCATGTATATATTTCCCAAAGTATTAAAAAGTGCTAAAAAGAAAAATAGTTTGGAATCCTCTGTTGCAGGGGAAGAAAGTAAGACTGTATGGCCAGGAAGACCTGGGTTTAAATCTGAGCTCTTTTGTTTACTGGCTGTGTGAGCATGAACAATTCATATCAATCCTCTGAGCTTCAGTTCCTCGTCTGTAAAGTGGGGTCTTGTCAGAGGTCCCCAAGGCCACCCTCAGGTCTGGTTTTCACTAGGAACCACAGAACTCAGAAAAGTTGGTATACTCATGGTTATGGTCTAGCATAGTGAAAGGATACAGATTAAAATCCCCAGAGGAAGAAGGTGCTTAGGACAGAGTCCAGGAGAGACAAATACTAGGTTCCACGTGCCTTCCTCCAGTGGATTCATACAAATATCAACTTACGTCTCATGTCATATGTGTTCACCATAAATCACATGTTAATATAAGTATCGGAACTATGTAGTATGGGCCATGGCCCAGATATACAATTATACTCTTTCTAGATAGGATATTCCCAGGATTCAGAGATGATCTTCCAGAAGCAGGTCAAGGGCCAGTCCCTTCTTTGAAATGTGCAGGATTTGAGCACCCTGAATTAACCCTTTATCACTCAGGGGGATAATAAACTTTACCTCGCAATAGACAGGTTCTTGTATTGTAACACGTAACAAACAGTGATGGTAAGAAAGCTTTCATTATTCCCTGAATGAAAAATACCTGTTGTCTAAGCTTTTCTATATGATTCCACAGCTTCAACCATTTTCCCTTCCTTAGGCAAATACCATCCTTTCCCATTGATAAATCATCTTTTTAAAGTCCATCCACCAGGAAGGCCTCTCTACAGACCAGACCCACAGTAATCCATCTCGCTCCTTCCGGCAGGCATTTTGATTCATATCTCATGGCTACTTTTTTTCTAAAGGAATATGGTATTATTTTTGTAAAAATAATGTATGCTTATTATGAATTCAAGCAATATAGAAAAGCACACATACACACATACAAATTAAAATATCACGTCAAATTTTTCCACTCAAAACTAATCAATATTTTTAGGTGAATACTGTTCTGCATGTTTGTCTATATGTAAATGTACATAGATGATAGATTGATAGATGTTTTTCTGAAAATAGAGTCATGCTGTAAAGCACTCGTCTTCATTAAAAGTGCTTAATTTTTTGAATTTACCAAAACAAAGAAATTAAAACAAAATAGAAGAAATTGCTAATCTTGAAATGAATCTTTAGCTTAATAGCTATTTTAAAATACTTGGTTGTTGAGAAATAAAATGATGATGATCACAATTGGAGGCATTCGGCGATTTTTCAAACTACAAGTTTCAATTTTAGGCAGCACTGATTGACTCCCAGAAATGATGAAGCCATTAGCACTCACACACTTCCTCCCACCATCCCTCCCACCACCTCCTGATTTTTGTTAGTTACAGCATCATTTTTACAGTGTCAAGGTGTGTAGCATTTGCATTCTGCTTTGTAAGAATAATTTGCACCATTATTTAGTATCAGGTCTCTATATAAGTTGATTCAATGCTCATTTTTACCACATCCTCCATTCCTGAGTTCCATACTTTGATTCATCTCTTAAGTGACCTGATTTCATTTTTAAGTAATTTGTTTTTCCAATAAGAGCTCAGGGGTTGAGTTATGTAAGTTAGTTAAGAATATCTTCCTGTTGCCCTTGTCATTGAATAACGTCTTGGTTACGTTTGATATTCTTGAATCACACTTTCCTCCAGAAAATGTAGACGCTGGTCTATTACCTTCGACTATTGAATAATGGCTGTGGTCAGCCTCTGCCTCCTTCCTCTGTGACTTACTTATTCTTCCTGGATGCCTGAAAAGCTCACCCTTTATCCTTGAACTTCAGCACCTAGACTAGGATATGTGTCTGCACTGCATGCTCTTTCTGCTTAGTGCCCTGTATCTAATTTCCTTGAAGCAGAGCAATTCTCTTCAACTGCAGAGTCATGGATTCTTTTTTTCATTGTATCCTTGAATAATTTTTCTGTTCTGTTTGGTGTGTGATCCACCTCAAGGACTTCAACTACATATAGACGACCCACACATTTATATCTTTAAAGCCAGACCTCTCCTTGGAATTCCAGAATTAGAATCCAGCCACCTCCTCATATCTGCACTTGATTTAAGAGACAGGCAACACATCCAAAAACCAACTCTGGTTCCTACTGCAAATCTACTGCTACCACAGTCTCCTCAATCTTGGAAATGGAAACTTGACTCTTCCAAGTGTTCAGACCAAAAGTCTTGAGTTCTCCTTGGCTCCTCCCTTGCGTCTCTTCCCCATATCTGATCATTCTGCAAATCCTATTGTCTCCTCCTTCAGTATATCCAGAATCTGACCACTTCTTATCAAGCATCCCTCTTACCCCAGTTTAACCCACCATCACCTCTTGCTGCAGATACCACAGTAGCCACTGAAGTGGTCTCCCTACTTCTACCCTCACTCCACAACGGTCTATTCTCAACAAATCAGTCAAAGTCATACTGCTTTCCTCTGCTCAAATCAGCCTATGGAGTATGTATGCCAACACCCACGATGGCTTACAAGTTGATACAGATCTGGCTTTGGCCTCATTTCCTAGCATCCTCCCCGTTGGTTACCCCATTCCAATTATATCCACCACTTTCTGCTTCCAAAACAAATTGGGCACATCCTCACCCCACGGTCTTTATACTTGCATTCCCTCTCCCTGGAACACTGGGTTGGCTCTTCCCCTTTAGCTGAGTCTTCCCTCCAGGGTTACCCGACCCTAGAGGCCGTCTCTGATCATCTGTATAAAATAACACCACCTCCACCATCGTGCTCACCATCCCTTTTACCTTGCCTTATGTTTCTCTTTAGCACTGTCACCATCTGACATGCTGACTTGTGTATTTGTTTATTGGCTGTAAACACATCAAAGACAGAGGCTGTCCACATAGATGGGCTCCATATTTGTTAAATGAATATAACTGAATTCTGGATTCATCTTTTTCTTCTCTCCCTATCTGTTAGCCACTACCTGAGTCCTTTTCTTGCACTTTTTAATCTGCTTTTCTTGTGTGCTTTTTAAGTCTTTTCACATTTTCTGTAATTGAAATTTCAACGATGTCTGCTCCCATCCTTGCTTCTTTAATTTTATTTTTTGGTTCTGTAATGAAAGTATTTAATTTGACCATTTTTCCTCCTTCAGGCCACAATGCCCCCTTTTCATCAGGTTCTATTGCTTTATTACCTCATCTTTGAACACTTGTTTGTGTGGAATTCACACTCTCATTGGGTTGCTCGATACCTAGAAACACTGGTGGGGAACTGCCTTCTGCTCCTTGGGTTATGTTTTCTTCTAGACTGGGTTCTCTGTCTGTGCTTTGTATGCGTTTTTCTTCCTCTGTTTTTTCTGTGGTTTGTGTAGTTGACATGCTCTGATTTTTTTTTAAATTGAGTTATAGTCAATTTACAATGTGCCATACTCTTTTTTAATCTTGCTCTTACTATCTCTGGGCAGAACTTCTCTTTGCTCTGATATTTTACTAGTGACTTTTAACTATTTTTTTCCTCAAATGTGTCCTTTGAGAGTAGCTTTTGAGAGTTCCTCAATAGCTGTGTGTATTTGGCGAGTATTTTCAAGAGCCTGAGGTCTTGGATGGCGATGGGCAGGGAGAAGGGGCAGATCTAAGGCAGGAGGGAGTTGAAACACAGCACTGTTCCAACTCTCAGCAGATGCTCTCACTTCTGAGATTATGCTAAACATCCTCTCCACCAGTGTTTACCTACGTGGAGGGAAGGAGAGAGTAAGCTATTCCAGGGAAGAAGGGACATACGTTTTGCTTCATTTCTCTAAGTCTAAGGGGTTGTATTTCATCAGAGTACATTGCCCTCTGAGTCCTTTATTTCCCATGTCTCACCAGTCCCACCCTACAAGCTTTCCCCACTAATTTCCAGTGAGATGAGGGAAGGATAAGATTCAGTTTGCTTCTCCCTAGATTTGGAGGGTCTGTGTAAGAATTCTTATATTAATTTGCTGGGGCCGCCATGATAAAATATCACACACTAGATGGCTTAAACCACAGATGTTAATCTTCTAACCATTCTGGAAGATTGAAGTTCAAGTTCAAGGTGCCAACAGTGTTGATGTCTTGTGAAGATTCTCCCTGGCTTGCAGGAGGCTGTTTTCTTGCTGTGTCCTCACATATTTTTTGCCCTGTGCACAAGCATCCCTGGGGGTCTCTTCAATCTTCTTATAAGAACACACCAATCAGATTGAATTATGGCCTCAGCCTAATAGTGTAACTTTAACTTAACCACTTCTTTGAAGATCTTATCTCCAAATAAGGTCACGTTCTGAGGTGCTGGGAGTTAGGGCTTCACGTATGAGTTGGAGGAGGAGGGGATACAATTCGGCCCAGAACAGTTTCAGAGATGCAGCTGACGTTCTGGTTACAGCTCCTGGGGTGACACTGTGCTCCCTGCATGTGCCTGCCCTCCTGAGCTGTTGTTTCTTTCCTGGGCTCATGTCATTGGACTGTGGTTGAATTACTCTAAATATTACTTTTGTTAGGAACCCATGGTGTCCAAAGGGAGAGTGTGCACCGTGAGTTCTGCTTTGAGATTTATTTTCTGCTCCAAATCTGTATTTCATACCCACCAAGAAGTGGGCACTGCACAGTGATGCTAGGGTCTGGGTCACAGTACAACTGGACCCTTACTGCCCTCATTGCCTGCCTCACACCTTCTGTCTCCAACCTGATCATGACTTACTAGGAGGAAATTTCCACATCTCCCTCTTATCTATTTCCATGCCTAGCCCAGTTCTTTGTCTGAAGTTGTGGGTATTCAGTAAAAATCATTTGGGAAAAGAAATGTATGTGAAAACTTTAAAAGCTGCTGTCACAATGTCATTTGTTCTTAGCCCCAAAGAAAGAAAGAAAAAACCTGCCCAACTTTTTTTGGATTTCAAAGGAGGGGTAAAGAAAAAGAGACTCACATCTGGCTAAGTTTTAACTCTGAATACTTTGCATAATCAGTTAGAAACCCTTTGTTAATGGGCCAGATGGCTGTTGAACCCCAAAAGGAAATTAAATATGTAGGCTGTGGCAGTTGAAGGAGGGAATTAGAAATTCCTTTCTAAAGAGAAAGGACTTCATCTGGAGCTGCCCTGTAGGTGTGGTTAACAGCGGCCATTGGTATCTTAGCAACCAAGCCCCTTCCCTTTCTCACGGTCTTCAAATGGTTCTGCATAGACACTGGAGGATGCACCCAGCAGCCATAATGCCTTCCAGAGGAACTGGAAAAGCCCAAACTAACGAGGATGGGAAGGGATCGCCCTCCCGGCCCGGTTTACCCGATGCCACTGATGCCCCACTAGTGGGACCAGCCCCACTCACTCTGTCGTGAAGTCCTGGCCTGGGCAGGCTGCAGAGTCCGAGATTCAGAACTTAGAGTCACTCTGAACACATGAAGAATTCCTAAGGCAAGTCCAGGAGACCTTTATGCCCATGAGTTAGAGTGCACCCTAATCACAGTTCAACTTTCAGCATCTCCCTCTGGGATTACCGCAAGTAGCTCCTCATGGATTTCCTGCCCCTGCGTCTTTCCCTCCACCAGCCCAGTCTGCTCACGGCAGCCAGAGTCATCGTCGTGAGAGGACAGCCTACCTACGTCTGTCCATGTCTGCCCGTTTCTGTCCCACGAGGCCTTTTGTGATCGGCTCTTGCTTACCTCTCCAGCCTGTTCACCCTTCCCCATGCACTCCTGGCTTTGGATGGACCATACCATTGCAGTTCCTTGGACATATCAGGCTGTTTCACACCTTGTCTTGTGCCTTACGGCACACTTTTCCTTCTGAAGGTTACACCTTAACCTCACTTCTGAAATTGCTCAATTCCTCTTTGTCCCTTAGGATTCAGCTCACACATCATCTTTTCTGGGAAACTGTCCAGAGCCCTCTTTTTATCCCTAAGTCTGTTTTGTATGTTCCCTCTCTCTGCTCCTATAGGACTCCAGGTTTACATCTGTCTTAACACTAAGGAAAATATGCTCTAGTTCTTGATTTCTTGTCTCTGTCCCCAATTAGATGTGAAATTTTCAAGGACAAGGAGCCATGTTTTGCTTTTTCCCCTATTCTCCACACCCAGTGCAGGGTCTAGGAGAAAATAGATGGTAAGTAATTGCGCAGTGAATGAATGAGCACGTAGTGAAGCAGACAGTATGACTTGGCAACCAATCCAGGTTTTCCATGTCTGTTTACAGATCCTTTCTAGACTGGAGTTCTGCTTTTATGAGATGTCAGCCAGAATAGCATAGAAGAAGTGTATGTAATGGCTTAAAGCCCCAGAAAGCTGCATTCTAACTTCCCTTGGCCTGTGGTTGAGAAGAGATTCATCAGCAGGAAAATAGCCAAAATTTTCTGGAATCTGAGCTTGTTCAAGAGACTTATCATCTGAAGCAATCTCTTCTCTAGTGTAAGAATGGATCCTTTACACACAGTCCCAAAGGTGTGTTTAAATACCTTTCATATCCATGAACACAGGACCCCTTAAGGAAACCCATTCCATTATTGAGCATGCCTAATGAGAGTCTGAGCCAAATAATTTAGATCTTTATTATAAAATCCGATCCATTCATGTACATTACTTATAGCTCCTGGCAGGTAACTCACTGGCTGAAATTTGCTTCAATATGTCTTCTTCATATTGGTTTGAACTGTGTCCTTTGTAGCAGCCCAGGCACAGAGACTTCTTTCTTCTATGTTACTCTTCATAGAGTAGAAGACCACTGTCATGCCCTTTCTTAGCCTTTTGTTCTCTAGGCTGAACTCTTTGGGTCCATTCAACAGCTGCTCATGAGATAATGATTTTCTGGTACTTCGTCACCCTGGTTACCAGCTTTTGTTTGTATGACCATACAGAGCCTAATCTGTATGATAATATATAATTAGCAAGAATGTACCAATGTCAATTGTCAAGACTATGAAGAAATGTTGTGCTCTTTGTAAGTAAACAAGTTAACCCACCACAGTTTCATGGATTCTGGCAAAAGATACAAGACTCCTAGGGCAGAGGCAGGGACAGCAACAGCACTGGCTGAAGCATCAGTAGTTCTACAAGTTCTCCAAGCCCCAGTCCCCACAGAAAGAGAGGAGCAGGGCCAGGTAGCACATGAATTCACAGTGGGTTGCATTATAGAAGAGGAACCAAAAGATTCGGAAACCCCATCTTTTCTATAATAGAGAGCGAATAAACCTGCCCAATTTTGCACCAAAGGGAGACGTTATCTTTCTCTTGCCAAGGTCATTTGCTAAACAAATTTTCACAGAAAGCACAAAACAAAATATTGCCAATACTTCTATTTGGGAGATGTGCAGAAATTCAAAATCTCTGTTGAAAACTGTCTCCCAAAACCCACTGTAGGATCAGCAGCCAGGAGGCGAATCAGCTGTAAGTGAACCATATAAAGAGATACATTGTAAAGAGCTCTAGTCTCTAGAAACAACGATGATTGTGAGCACTGCCTTCAGGTACAGGGAGAAGAAAGACCCGTACCGCAGAGGAGCCGTGGCCTTGAATTGTGAGAATGGCAGCCAGTGGACACACACCCACTCATTCATTATTTATGAGCACTTTTCCTTCCTCCATTTAAGGGTGCATTTAGTGAAACAGGGGTCAGAACCCATGGAATCCCCTTAGGAATGGATTCTGGGTCCCGTGTGGTAGGTGACATTTTTACTTATTGCTTTAATTATGCCTATTGTAAGAACCCGCAAGACCAAGCAAAGGGCATGTGTCTGTGAAAAATGGGTTTATTATGGAAATTGCTAGTGATTTTTTGTGACCATAATGGTATCAAGCCAGCTTAATCCTAAGAACAGTGATGAAATTATGACAGGAAGTTCTGCCAGAATTTTCACGTCCATCCAGTCAGTCATGTGTCTCTGGACTTGAGAAGAACTTGGGTTTTATTCATTTATTTATTCAGCTGATATTGAACAGTAGCAGGTACTATTAGAGGTCCGGAGGATCAAGCAATGAAAAACATTAAACTCTTGCCCCATCTGCATGGAGCTTACATCCTAGTCGGGGAGACAGAAAGCCAACAGGTAAATACACAAATGAGTAATATCAGGTGGTGGCAAGTGCAACAGAGAAAATGAAGCAGGACAAGGGGATGGAGGGCCAAGGAGGAGGGGTGCCGAGAAAGGGAAGGCCTCTCTGAGAGATGATCTGAATAAATGGGGAGTGCTTGCCCCACCAGGATCTGAGGGACAAGTATTCCAGCAAGAATGAATAGCAAGTACAACCTGCTTGGCTTATTTGAGAAGAACCGAGATTAGAGGGGCTGGAGTAGAAGGAGCAGGCTAGACGGTGGTGGGAGGCGAGGCTTTGCCCTTCTCTGGAGCGCCATGCTTTAGATCACGTGGGAAATCTGAGCTTCTCTCTTTCATGGGAGAGAAAAGACTTTACTCCTTTGTCATGACAGTCACCCTTACAAACAAACTTAAAACATGAAAACTACCACACTACAGCTGAAGATATCTTCTTAAAACTTTATATTATGCCCCTGTTTAAAACTTTTCATTGATTACCCACTCATTATCATTTAAATGCAAACAGCTTGGTATCTCATCCAAATCTCACCAGTTCTCCAGCCTCACCTTTCCTGTGGCATCACCCTGATACCAGAGGATCCAGCTTTAAAGAAGCCCCTGCAGGCTCTCCAAAGAGTCCCTGTGGGGGATCGTCCCCCTGGTGATACCTCTTCCTGGAGCATCTTTGCTTTCTTTTCTCCCCATTATCTCACATGCTTCCTTCAGGACTGAGCTGGGCCACCGCAGCTCAGGGAAACTCTACCTAAGTCCCTAATCTGGGTAGGAATCTCTTCTGCCTTCAGTTCCCTCTTGCATCTTTCTCAGTTGTAATACTTCTGATTATACATCAGCGATACACTGACTACTTTCTGTGTATCACATTAGATGTTGAGCTTCTTGAGGGGAGGGAATCTCGAATTTTATCTCTGTGTTTCCAGTTCTTAATGTTCTTCGTGGTAAGTGCCTGATAATATTCTTGGCAGAAAAGATAAACGATGACTGCATGAATATATTACATTTGGAGACTTTCTCCATTAACAGGAAGGATTTGAATACATTCTTCTGGACCACTAGGCATCTGCTCTTATCACATGGAATACATTTACTTCTGGGCTCCTCAGAATATAATTCAATAAATTTGTTTTAAATCTATAATGCATTAATCAACCACATTTCAAAAAGTTCACACTGCTACTATCCTGTCATAATCTAAGTATCATTGGATATAATCTTCTTGGCTCTTTTTTTCTCCTAAGAATTAAACCTATTATTTGTTATTCCAGGAATGATTGTGTATTTCATGGAGTGAGAAACCCACTTAAGAGGGGTGAGCAGACCCTGAGATCCCTAGAGAAAAATAACCCTTCCTTAGAAAGAATTGTTCTTGGGGCTACTTTACAGAGAACTTAAATCTTTGATGTCTATGATCTCACTTATATGTTGGATTTATTTTTTTTTTAAGCTGAACTCATAGTAACAGAAAGTAGAATGTTGGTTATGAGAAGTTGGAGCAAGAGAGAAAGGGGAAATTTTTTTTAAAAAGTATAATATTGGTCGCAGGGAGTAGGGGTGGGGGTCATGGGAATTCATCATTTAATAGGTACAGAGTTTCAGTTTTATAAGAGGAAAACAGTTCTGCAAATGGATGTGATAATGGTTGTACAATAATATAAATGTACTTAATACCACTGAACTGTACACCTAAAATGGTCAGGATAGTGCATTTTATATTATGTCTGTTTTATTGCAGTAAAAAAATTTGAGGGAAAACGTGAAATTCAAAGTCCTTAGCCAGTAGAGCTTAGAGGAGAATGTGTTAAATGGTTAACTGAATGTCCTGAGTCACTGCTGCTCAAACAATGTGTAACGCTTCCTTCCATTTTGGTCATTCCTGAAGAAGACCCTGAGACAAGGATTTGAGGGAGACAATTCATTTGGGATGTGCTGAGAATTCCAATAGGGAGCCAGGGGAAATAACGCAGGGAAAAGAAGCTGGTCAGCAAAGTGTGTACAATTAAGCCAGCTACCCTGGTGGGTGACTGGAGCTTCATCCCAGAGGAAACGCTGGGAAATGACGCAAAACATGCTCCTCACAAGTATCCAGCTCAAGCCGTGAGGGAGCTGGGGTATTTATACAGCCACACCCAAGAGTCACTGACTGGGGATAACTTGGGGGTTGTTAATTTCTGGACATTTCATGCTTGCCTGTCTCTCTGAATGGTGCACCTAGAGTAAGAAAGGCAAAGGTCAGGTATAAAGATGAGATACGGGGCAGCAAGTAGAGGGAAAGGGACACAGGTGGAGCATGGGCCACATTTACAACAGTATTATGGTCAGCAAGAGTCTTTCCTGGCTCTGAACAATACAGGGGTCCATCCTAAGCTCACATTTCAGAGAGGTCTCCTATCCAACCAATGAGAATAAACACCCATGTGCTGCAGCCCCACATGACAGTGAACTTGAGTAGGACCAGCATTCAGTTTACAGAGAGGGCTGCTGCAACACCAAGCAGGCAAACAAAAGCTTTCCTCAGAGTTAGCAAAAGAGCAGGTACCCAAAACTGTACAGATGATGCCAAAGGCAAACAAAACAGAATTAAAATAAAGTGATAAAAGCTTTGCTTAAAGTGAACAGTGACTAAACCCAGAAGTAATGGCTGAGAATAAAATCAGCAGGACAAGATGGTATAGGGCATATACCTGGGGGTCAACCAGAGGAGAGGGAGAAGCAGAGAAAGGAGTCGACGACAGGCCTGTATAAGAGATGCTTTCCTGGTCCAACTGGATCAGAGTTCCTTGTAGTGTCTTACAAAGGAGGATCTGCTCATTGATATTAGAACATCATTGTACTCATGGCTGTTGTAAGCATTTCTGTCTAATCATCTGTATTTTGTTCCCTTTTCATAATAAAGGATTAGTCCTGCTCAGCTAATCCTTTTATCATCCTTATAAAATCCTGGAATAAAGAACCTATCCAGGTATTGCTGTGTTCAGATACCAAGCCTGCGAGGATCCTAACACCCGGAAGGTATAAGCCACGGAAGCACCCACCCTTCCCCCAACAGGTGGGTTTCTGCTGGGTATGCGGGCTGCACATCACAGAATGTCTCCTGAACAGCAGGAATTTTAATTAAATCAGGAGAAATCTAATTTGGCCTAAATTGGCTTGCAACACAAGGTGTTAAGAGGAACAGAAATTGTTTTGCAATACGGATGTTTGTGGAAGGGACAGGATCAATCCATTGCTACTGTAATGAAAAGTGATATTGAAAATGTGAAGCCTACTGAGGAAGGGAGAAATTCTGAAAATGCTGATCTGTGATATTCGGATAACAGAAAGAAATATATTGTAAACATTCCCTCCTAAAACTGATAGCACCAAAAGGTACAAGAGATATTGGAGGTTGATTACTGATAAACTTGGAAGGAAATAATGGAGGAGAAAGAGGAGGGAACCATGAGTGTAAGTCACTCTTACTTGTTTAGACTGGAAGAGGCGGGGGACATTATCCTAATTTGGGCAGAGAGATAATCAATATCATCTTCCTTCATTTTTCCAAGCAATAGGATTTACTGGACTGAGAAGAGGACCTTTGAGCAGGAATGAAAGGATTACCAAGGAGAACTACAAAGATCCAGCAAAAGGATAAGAGGGAGACAAGTCTGAGGATGTGACAATAGAGTTGCAGGTGTGAACCATGGGGTATAGACTGAGCAGGAAAGAAAGGGAAGCATTGGAAAGATGGGCCATGTGGTAAAGGAAGGTTTGGGAATATCGTGGTGTTGATGTGGAGAAGAATGAGAAGCATTGGAAAGAAGGGAGGAAACTGAAAGGAAGGCAATTTTAGGTCATTTTCGGATACAGAAGTTTACATTCTCATCCATGTCAGACTCCTGGCAATAAAGCAAGTGTCATGGGGAGTCGTGGAGGAAAAGGAGCTTTGAAGTCTGGCTGTCGAGTGGCTCGTCTACGTCGATGTTGCCCACGACAATTGGAGGAATCGGGATGGAGAGGAAAATAGCTCTGCAATTGCCAGAGTCCCAGGGGAGAAGGGAAGCGGTCAAGAGGTAAGCAAATACAGGCAGTGGGAAGTGGTAAGGAGTCGGGTGGGTGAATGTCGTTCAGCTTCAGAGGAAGAGGGCTTTTGTTACCACGTGGATCAGAGTCATGGTCTGCAAGCAGCTAAGGAGAACTTCCTCTGAGCCTGTGTCCCCCTGAGGCATGAAGTGTGGGAGGAAACTCCGCCTCCAGTCAAAGAAGGAGTAAGTGTCCTCTCAGGTACAGGAATCATTCAGGTGGAGTGGGGTCCTCAGTTGTGCCTGGCACAGCAGTCACTCCCCCAGACGTCAGGCAGGCACAACCAAATAATGTGCCATCAGAGGATCCGTGAGCGGATAAATCTGAGATAATACTGCACCATTTATCCCCCTCTAGGAGAATCACATTAGAAACTAAAAGATTCAGAAAATCCTGGAGAGTAGAAACCTGTTTTACCCTGATGTTTTCCTATTTACTCAGCCACCAAATTGCAGTCCTGGGCGGATACCAAGTAACACCTCACAACACAGGTGTCCTACAGTGAGTGGAAAAAGCCGCGTTAAGGTAAGGAGGGAGAAAGAGGCTTCAAAGAAAAGATCAGGAGACTGCCTCTCTCGAGGCGCAGCCTGGGCTGCAGTCTGCCTGCGCAGCTTTGAATCCCAGCTCGAGTACTTCCTGGCTCTGTAACCTTGGGTGAACTACTTGCTCTCTGTGCCTCAGTTTACTTACTCATAGTAGAAGAAGATGGAGGAGGAGAGGAAGGAAGAGGAGGCGGAGGAGGGAGAGAAGGAGGTGACCCGCGTAGGTGGCGGTAGTGATTATATAACACAGGGATGCCTGGACTATGATTGATGGTATATGATATGTGGCCCCCGGATGAGAGCTGTTATGACTGCAGAGTTTATCTGCAATGGAAGGTGAGCTCCAAGTGACAAACTGGCTCCAAACAGTGAGAGTTGCCGGAAGAGAGTAATCCTAGCTCCAAAGGAGGAAGGTAGGAAAAGTAACTCACGGATGAACCTGAATTGGGTAGAAATGTGGGTCCCAGAGGCCCTTCCCCAGAAACATTGTTAAATACCCTCCCCACCTGCACAGCTTGGGGATTTGCCGCTTGACATTTCATGCCCACTGCCGGCTGCACTACATGAGACAAGATGAACACTGCCTAGCATGATTATTATTTAAATTTCTTCTGATGTGAATTTTCCATTTGTTTCCTTTGCCCATTTATACATCAAGGTCTTAAATGACTTTTTAGCCAAATGCAAAACCACCCCCCTCTGCCTCTTTCTCTTTACTCGACTCTGAGAAAAACCCCAAGCCAGTTCATTCAAACCAATCTGCCGATGACCTTGTCAATGAGGATACCAAGAGCTATCATCAATTCCTTTTTTAATAAGGATAATGCGTGAGACACGCAGAGGCCTCTCCGGTGGGAGAATCTTTCCCTAGGCCTTGCGACTATTTTCTTCCCTTTTCACTCAATATCTTTTCATATTACTAACCCAAGACTTCAGTCCTCTCTTTTCAGCTGACAGTTTTGAATCAGGAATATTGTACCGTGTCCTCAGCTCCGAAATCTAATAAGATGGAACATGCTTTTCATGCTCTGTGAGGGTGCAGGGAAGGAGGTGGAGAAGGATGCTCGAGGCCACCATCGAGAAGCCCTGCCTCCCTCCGATGTCCTCCCTGGAGGAGAAGACGGGGATATTAGCTTATTATTCAAGGCGCAGCCTGAGAAAGCATGGTGAGCCTGATGGAATTGAAAAAAACAGTTCAGACCTTCAGAAGATTCCTTGCTGGTATCTCACACCCATGCAGGACTTCACTCTCAGCAAGCCCTATTGTCTTCCCATTGGTTGCTCACAGCAATCCTGCCCCCTGGGCAGCTCTATGTTGATAAGAAAACACCTGTTTTTGGAATTTCTATATACACAAAAACACATGGAATTGAAGCATTTACACCTCGAGAAATAGTCAAGGAATTATATGCTGTGTTAAAATAAGATAGGTTTTCTAGGGATTTCAAAAATGGAAAAGGAGTATGATAAGGATTATCCAGCGCAAAATGGGGATTGTTGTTCATTTTCAAAATTACACCACGAATCCCCAAACTAATGGCCTGGACAGGAAGGGTATTTTAATGCCAGCTCTCTCTGTTGTGCGGGGTGTTGTGTGTGACTCGTCCTATTTGGTCCTCACCTTAAATCAGTGAGGTAGGTATGATTTTTCTCATTTTGAATAGAGAAAACTGATGTTTAGAGAGTAAAGTGACAAGTATCAGTGCTTCTCGAACCTACGAGAATCCAGTGAGAATCAAACACCTGTGGACCTTGTTAAGTGGCAGCTCCAGCTCGATAGGTCTGAGGCAGGGCCTGTCTACTCATCTCTAACAAGCTCCTGAGTTACGCCAAGGCCGCTGTGGCCCAGACCGCTCTTCAGATAACCAGCCTGTACACTACAACGGTCCTCACTGCTCCTTTCCGGAGTGAACTGGAGCCAGCTGACATATGGACATTGAGGGAGAGAAGGGTGGGCAGGACATACTGAGGGCAGAGGTGATAGTTAACACAGAATTTAAGGGATTTTTGAAAAATTATTTTTACATAAAGAGATATAGGAGCAAATATGAAAAGTCAAGATGAATGTGAATATTCAGAGTAGAGGACATTCACTCAGTCTTCCAAGAAATATTTATTGAGCACCTACTATGTGCCAGGGCATGTGAAAGATCCCAGGGTCACAATCTCTTTGGTGGCTTAAACTCTAGTGTGAGGCAAATAATGACTCAACTAAAATGCATGTGGTAAACAGCAAGGTCCACTGTAGCACACAGGGAACTCTATTCAATACTTTGTATAACCTATAATGAAAAAGAATATGAAAAGGAATATATATATATGTATATATGTATAATTGAATCACTATGCTGTACACTAGACACTAACACAACATTGTAAACTGACTATACTTCAATAAAAAAAGAATGTGTGACTAGAAAAAAAAAAATAAAACACATATGGGAGTGCCGGGGGGAAGACAGGAGCTGCCTCTCCAGGTCTGTAAAGTCTGACTTCCCCAAAACTCGATGTCCAAGTGAAATTTTAAATCTAAATAAGAGTTGGCCAAGTGATGGTTGCAAGGGAAGGTGGAATTTTCCAAGTCAAGAAAAGGATAAGCGTGGATGTTGGGAGGCGGGCAAAGTATGGCTCTGGAGGAACTGAAAATGTTCAGGATTGCTGAAGCGCAGGATGGATGACCCTGCAGAAGGATAAGCAGCAGAGAATAAAGTGTGAGGGGGGCAGAGGGAGGGCATGCTGTCTATTGTTTCCTTCCCAGCTGTTTAGCCAACAGACGTTGCCTGGGGACACATATGCTCAAGCAGGAAACTAAGTCCCTGGCACTTGTTCCTTTGATGAGTCTCCATTTAGGAAGGGAACTTTCCTAGCCTTCAAACCCCAAGGAAAAGCTCTTAGATGAAGACTTTGGGGAACAATGCCAGGTCACCCCACAGCTTCCGAAATTGGGGGATAATGGCTGAAATGTGACTCATATGGAAAGCACTTAGGGATTAGGAGACTGACCCTGATCTGGGGAAGAGCTGGGAAGAACAACCGCCAGGTCAATGGAGCATGGGCTTTGCGACAGCGCTTCCTGCCAGGTGCTTTACTCACATTTCTCATCTTTACCTTCTCAGTATTCTCCTATGTGTAAACACTATTGCCATCTCTATTTTATAAATAAGGAAACAAAGCTTTTAGAGAGATGAAGCAACCTTTTTACTTCTCCCATTTCCTTGGCTAGAAATCGCTGAGATTTGATTTGCACCCAAGCTCATCTGAATCTGAAACCCATGCTCTTAAACATTTTACAGAATAAAGATGGAAAGGAGAAAGGACACATCTGAAGAGCGGCACGGTGGCTGCTTCCTCAAGACAGTTCTTTGTTTTAAGGCTCTTAGAGATGGGATGTAGTCCGTTGGTGGCTAAGAGTGATTTGGAAGATCCAGTACTGATTGCACAATTAAGAACAGTGGTCAACATTCACCAACAGCCTGAACTTGGAGCCAAATCACAGAGGACACAAAGCCAGACGTGGGTCCAGCCTGGAGGTGGATTACAAGGAGTACACAGAGTAAATTTATCAGGATAGACTGGTTATGCCATGGTAACAAACCCCAAGTCAGAGTGGACTAACAACACAAAGTTGAATTTCTCACTGACAAAATTCAGCCACTGACCCAGGTATCTCTCCAGGCAACCATTCTCCATGGTGTGGCCTCGAATTCCAAGCTGTTGGAAATGCCACCACTCTCTGCAGCCCCTTTGGTTAACTTAGCAGGGAAGAGCAAGTCCAGATAATGACATATGTTCCTTTTATTGCCTCCACAATTTTCACTTCTATCCACACAGAACATATCACGTGGCCTCACTTAACTGCAAGGGAACTGAGGAATGCTGTACTCCAAGCACTGGGAATAGGAAAAGAACTGGACACTGATGGACACTGGGTATGTCTACCATGGGAACCTCTAGAGAGTTCTCAATAACATGCCCCACTGCACGGTAATTTACTAGAAATCTGCAGTCTGAAAACTGCTCACACCATCCACTGGGGGTATCAGCTGACACAATTGTATTCATTTCATGGTCCCAAGGCTGTGACTTATTAGACACTGGGTCCTAAGTCCTCTGACTCAAGAAACACCATTCTGAGTCTCTCCCAGAATTGGAACACAAATTTTGGGTGTCTTTATGTGTATCGTTAAAATAAATCTTTTAACGCTTACCTGAGCTCAAGTTGAGGTCCACCCTGACCTGCATACTGATACATGTAAACAGTTGGCTCAGATTTAAAGGCTGACAGCATGAACAATGTCTGCCTAAATTACATAAGGGCCATTTATTTTAAAGATTCAGAAAAAAGTTAATAAAGTCAGGATTCACAGGAGATGGATTAGCAACATTCTCCAGGAGTGACTGAGATGCAAGTCACTGAGACCTCCTTCTGGATCCCCAAATCTGAAAGAGAGCGAGATCTCCTCAGAATGTGTGGAAGTCCAAATATATCTTTGTGAAGAGTCAGCTGTATACACACATGCGGTCCTGCGAGTAGGCTTCTTTGGAAGCATGCGGACACCCTGTCATCAGGGCAGATTCAGCTCATTAATCTTAATATTAAATAGGCACCACCCTTACAGAGCGCAGAACAGTTCTGGAAGCTCGGGGAAACAGTCAGCAGCCTTTGAAGGGCCCCTGCTCAGCGGGGGCCACAGGACACCTAAGACAAGCAGGATTTTCACCTTCAGTGCAGACACTTGAATTCTAAGGAGCAAGAATGAGGTAGGAACCAGGGTTACATTTCAAACTTCAAAGTTCTTTGCTAAGCAAAATGGGGTCAGGATCTATGATAATCAAAATCCTTAAAGTTCTGCCTTTTCTGTCTTCTTTTTTCCCTTTTCTCCCCCTTTAATAACACTTGGGGCTGAGAATAAAAGAGAAAAGTTTATATCATCAATCTTTAGTGACAATTGCTCACATGCCACCAGAATACACTGAACTCCATCTGTTCTTTCCCTGAGTCTCCTTAAGAGGAGTGATGCCAGCGCCATCATAATTCAGTCACACCAGTTGAGCACATCTTATTGGAAGGGGATGGAAATTAAAGACAATCATCTTAAACAAACGTTTAACAATTTCTTCTGCCCAAGGACCTGAGCAAAGGAGAACAGAAAGGGATAGGGATCATCAGAAATGGCACAGGGTAAAACTGAAAGAACTCTATACTCTCTCAAAAGACCTATAAAATCCAGGCTTCGGTTTGTAGATGTGTTGTGTACATTTACTGAGGACAAGAAAATTTATCCAACAAGTTTTTTTGTCACTGTTTGTTTTTAATGTTATAAATTGATTTCTTATAATAACATTTATTCATTTAATTTAGAAAATACAGATAAGGAAAAAGGAGAAAATTTAAATTATCCATAGTCCTACCACCATGAGAGATAAACTATTGATTTTATAGATGCATATTTGCAGCTATCTATCTATTTACCCACATAAACACACAATTTTTACAAATTATATTGTCATTTTAGACTCTAAACGACATATCTTCATGGTAAGCAATACTACTATCTTCAATATCCAGTCACCCTCTACTTTCAGGCCCATTGGACGACTTAACTTCTCTGTCCTCTGAGGTTGGATGTGACCATCAACATTGGCAAATAAAATGTGAGCTGAAGTGACATATGTCACTTTGGGATGGATGCATTTTATCTCCAGTAGTGACTGGTTGAACTGCTCTTTCCCTGCTGTGACACGGAGGTGCTGTAAGATGGAAATACCCCGAAATGCTATGCCAACACACGGAGGAGACCTGCCCTTGAGAGTCACCAACTCTATATGGATCTTTGGGTAAGACACTGAAAACTCGGGGACAATTACTGCAGCATAATCAACTTGATCCCGATCAGTACAATCTTTAGCATTGTTCTGACATTAGCCGTTTTTCTAAAAATGCATTAAAACGCTGAACTATATTTCATCACAATTTATTCAACCAGTCTCTTATTGTTGAATATTTAAATTACTTCCAATTTATAAATAATATTGTACGGGACACACTTTTAGTTATATTTTGCTTATGTTTATGGTTATTCTTTAAGTTGCAATTGTAGGGGAAGCCACAGTTCAAAATATATATATATATTTAACCATATATTTTAAAAAATATAGTGCAGAATTATCCTACAAAAAAATACTGTTGACAGAATTATCAGTGACATAAAAATAGATGATTCTTTGATATAAATATTTTATCTCTCTATCTCTTAAAGGAGAAAATGGGGCCCTATGATTTTTTAATTGCAATTCTATGACTTACATACTTTTTCATAATTATATAGGTCATTTGTATTTCCTCTCTTGTGAATTCTCTTTTCATCATTTTTTAAACTGATTTCTTATTATCTCTCCACTTGTTAAGTATATAATTATTGATATTAGTGAAACAATGATACATTCAATAAAAATTAACCTTTGTCACATGGACTGTGAATATTTTTTTCCACTCATTGATTTGGCTGGAAATGCTCCACTGTTATTTATGTTTTTTAATGTACAGATGTGTTGATTATTTTATGTGTTGATTATTTTGTTTTTCAGGTTATCAAATTTATTACTGTTTATCTTTAAGGTTTTTGCCTCTAGTACCATGTTATAAATACCTTCTTCATCCTCCTCCAAATATAAATACTCACATATTTTTCTAGTACTTTATGATTTTGTTTTTATATTTAAATCTTTGATCCATATGGTATGTAAGTTGAATATGGAATAAAGTTCAGATCTATTTTTTCCCCAGATGGCTGGTTTTTCTAACATTGCTTATTGAAAAATCCTTCCTTTCCATGTAAGTTTTAAATGCCGTGTTTATCCATATACCAAGTTCTTGAAAATTCTTGACACTGGTCTTCTGTGTCAGTCCTACTGACCAATCTGTTAGTGTCAAAACTGGTTCCTGGCTGCTTTTAACAGTGCATCTTTACACTCTTCAATATCTCACATCATATATTGCTATTCCATGGGGGCATTTTCCTGCCTATTTTTAAGTATTTATTTTTCAAGTTGAATTTTTAAAATTCTGTTGAGATTTTCATCTTTCCCAGTAATGTTAGTCAAGTCTTATTTAATATCCTTGACCTCATTATGTCATAATGTCATTATCTCATAATGTCCTTGACTCAACAAATATTTACTGAATACTTACTATGAACCAGGAATTGCTAGATCCTGGGATACAAAAAAGAACAAACAGAATTCCTTGGTCTCATGGAGCTTATAGTCTAACAAGAGACGAGGAAGACAATGAACAAGATAAACAAATACAACAGAGCTTATTAAATACTAGGAAGAATTAAATAGAGAAAATAAAGCTGGGAAGGGAATATGAAATATCACTGTTGACAGTTTTCACTTACGTTCTCTTTGCAGCAGATGCTAAAGGTACAAAAATAAGAGATTTGGGCGGTGGGAGAGATCCTGTGAAGGACAGGGCAGCTGGAAAAGGCAGAAGCACCTTCAGACAACAATGAAAGTCTGACACCTATAAAAAAAGAGAGAAGATGGAAAAGAGAGGGAGGAGGAAATGGGTTAAAAAGAGCCTCCGACTGCTGTGCAGCTCTTAGAAAGTCTCAGCCGAGCTGATGGGGAGCCTCAGTGCAAGGATTGCGCCTTGGAGGACTCCCGCATCTGGCAGAAATAGACTTGAAACAGTTTCTGGCACCCCGCTGGGCTTGTTCATTGGCTGGGAGCAGCCGGGGGCGTGGCCTTTGCAGGGTGGAGAGCATTCCATCCACAGGCGCAGCAGCTGCAGGCATCAGGTTCTACGGAGGGGGGGGGGGAGCCCAGTGGTGACCGCCACAACGTGGGGGGAAGTGTTAACATTTTCCCTAGGTTGGTTTTGAAGTTTAGTACATGGACCTTGTATATTTCTTATTTACTCATAGCAATTCTAGAATTTGGGTTGATGTTATGAATGAGGTGTTTTTCCCATGTCATTTGAAATTAATTATTGCTAGTTTGCAGGAAACCTAAAATTTGGGTATTTATTTTATAATATACCACCTTGCTGATTTCCTCCTAATTTGGTTCTTAGGCTGAGATTCTTACATTATTAAGAACCTCATCACAAATAGATTTTTTTTCCCCAAAATTTTGCTTCATTTCTTTCCCTTATTGCCAAACCAAGTTGAACCATAATGATGGTAGTGGAAATATTCATGTTCATGAGAACGCCTTTAAGTTTTATCATTAAGGATTCTGCTGGATCTCCTCTTCCAAGAACTGTGAAAAAGACAGTCCTAGATCAATTTTCTAAGAAACTCTAAATTGCCAAAATTAACTTAGGAAGCTGATGTAGGAACATTGCTGTCCCGTGCCTAACTATAGAATTGTAGGTAATGAACTCGTATATTCACTGCTCCTCCCTGTCTGTGATCACATCTTTGATCATTCTTAGTGTTTCTGGTTAGCTTTTACTTATTCTTTTCCTTCATTGGCTTCAAGAAGTTTCCTTCTTTTATGTGCCTTTTCAAAGAACCAATTCTTGAAGTTGCTATCATTTCTGCCTCTTTTTCTTTTCTAATTTATTCATTTCTGCTTTTATCTTCGGGATTCCTTGATTTGTTCTTTGCTTAATTTAATTTATTTCCACAGCCTTTTAAAAGAGGGGAAAAAAGTGCTATCTGTTTGTGCCTTTTATAGCTAACACCAATCTATCTGCATCTCTAATCATAATATTAATAATCACAGGCAGCAGGGGGGTCGTGACCAAAGATGGAGACTCTGGTCTGTTGCCAATTGCCTAGTTGATATCCCAGCACACCTTTGCCAGCTGTGTGACATGGACAAGCAGTGTCCACGTCTGTAAAATGAGGATCATTTTATTATAATAAAACTTACCTCAGAATATTAGTGTGAAGATTACTTGAGCTAATATTTGTACAGATTTCGGAACAGGCCTGGGCTCACAGGAACCGCTATGTAATACATGAATACATTACATTTGTGCAGTACTTTATCCTTTGCAAAGCATTTTCACATTAATTTTCTCCCTTAGTTATCACGACAACCCCATGAGGCAAACAGTTCTCATCCCTACTTTATACAGTAACTCCAGCAAGTCGACTTGCTTGAGACCACCAGGTAGTGAATGGAGGAGGTCTGGTGATCCTGTGATCAGTGTGTGGCTTAGAGCTCAAAGTACCTCTTTTGTTTGGGGGACTTGGGTGGACACAGAGAGAGGAGTCCATGTTTGGTCCAGCTGATCTAGGTACAAGAGATGAGTTCTGGTCCTGATGCCTCTCCATCTTCCTCCGTGAGGGTGAACAAGGTACTCTGCTCTGCTGTCCCTCAATTTTCTCAAATCCTAAGTCAGGAAAATAATATCTTCCCATTTGCTACACAAGGCCACTACAGGGTTCAAAATAAGCTGATGGCAGTGAAATATATGGAAAGCTTATAAAGTTTTCCACGTATGCAAGATATTTTGCATGTTAAAAGTATCTACCCTACTGCTCTCTTGGTTACACAACTGGGAAGTGAAAACCAGATGTCGAAACAGCTCCAAGACATCAGGCCTTCCCCCAAATTTTTATGCCCAGGAAACTTCCTCCACCTCTTACTCACACCCAGAGCATCATTGTCTTTGCACTGCAGGAAAAAATAACCTGTACAGTCTCTGAACAGAAATCTAATTTCCAATTGGCTTCTCTTGGACTGTCAACAGTGGGTTTCAAAACACAGCAGAATTTTCCACAGGCACTATTTTCCATGGCACACCCAAAACCAGCAGGAGAGAGAGGGAACCAAAAATTTCCTTTGGCATCTAGCTCTTTATTACATTTGTAAGAGTGTGGGCCACCTGGGGGAAATAATCAAATATAGGAGGGAAGGGGACAAATCCAATTCTGGGTCACATTACCAGAACTGTTTCTATAAGTATATATTTCCCCAAATTCCAGGACTCATCCCCTGAAATCTTTTGACAGTTTAATTTATTGTGTTTAAGTTTATTTTTTTTTCCAACAAGAACTGAATCTGTTTGCTAACTACCTAGTCTCTTCTTGATGAAAAGCCTACCTTTGATTTTCCTAAGTTTGCAGGATGGCAATTGGAAGATGTGCGAATCACAGCTGCAAGATGGGCAGATGAGTGGGGCAGATGCTGCTCTGACTTCTGTTCAAATAGAATCCCCTTAGAGCTCAAGCAGGAGATGTGGTCAGCTGGATCGTAGAATCCATCTTCCTGCAAATAAATGAGGGAGAACGCTGTTTTCTGAGAGCTGACACACTTTATCCTTCATGAGTTTTATTCCTCCCTTGCTGTGTGTGTGTGTGGGAAGAAGACAAGATGGGAGGGGATTAGGAGAGAAAGAGACAAAGAAATCAATGTCCGTAGCACTGCAACAGAGGATCCTGGCTGGACTCACCACTTGAAGAGAGGGCAGAAATAACCTGTAACCACGCCTGGATGCCAGTGATACCCCCACTTCTCAAGCCAGAAAAGACCCTCAGAGCAAAAGAACTGTCCCCCCAAAACTCTCGTGAACTTAGGCTGCTCTTAGTCAAACTTAGTTTATGTCCCTAATGAAGAAGGCATCGTCAGGTTCAGCTATTTTGCCCTCGTCAACCACAGTGGAACAGTGTATAGTTGAGGGCCAGCACGGGGTGGAAGGGGACTAATGATTATTGGGCATTAATACATATCAGACACTTGTTCACGGAGACTCACATACACACAAATAAAATCTCATTTAATCCATTAAAAAGTTCCATGAGGGCAAAGGTTTTTGCCTGTTCTGTACACTGTTCTATCCCCAATGCCTTACACATGGCAAGTGCACAAGAAATATCTGTGGAATGAGTGAATGACTCTTTATATCTCGAAGGGAGTGGAATAATGGTTGATCTTGTTTTAAGATGAGGAAGCTAAGTCCCAGAGATGTTAAGCAGTAGACAAGCTGGGATTCAAACCCAGGCTTGTCTTGACTCCACAGCCGACACCTTTCAGGATGCCACGCCAAACCCTCACAACAAACCAGAGCATCTACAGAGGAAGGTAAACTCAGGGAGCTCGACATCACCTCCTATAAAGAACCACTGGGCAGCTGAAGCATTTGTCTGAGAAAAGGATCACCTCAAGCTAACAAGCCATGAAGCGCCCCCTCCCCTTCCAGGGCTTCCGTCCTTCTGTGGTGAGATGCACGGTTAGGCTAGACCAGAGCACAAATAATTGGCACATGAGCCACCACTCTCCACTTCAGCTCCTGTGACAGACGTTACTCACTGATTACAGCCTTCTTTCCCACTGAACTTGGATGCAATTTCTTAAGTATTCGCAACAGCACTCCATACAACCCCACCCATCAATTAAGGCTGGCATGTGTGAGAGTGGCTCTTTGACTTCTCTAGCCTAGGTAATCTCTAACGTTCCTCAAATTTACTTCTGTCCATAAATCCATCACTGTTTCTGTCTTGCTGTGTATATTGTTTAGCACACTAAGACAACATGAACAATGGAAGCTTCCAATCTTCCATGAAAGCAGTAGCATAAGAGCCAGGAAGCCTCTAGACACTGGGTTCATCCTTACACAGTCCTCTATTGAAACTAACTTCCAGATGGAAAACAAATAATGTTTTAACTACAAATCATCTAAATATTGTTGATAAAAAGATCCCGTTAGTTCTAAGAGTAAGACAATACCTGATACCAAGACTGTATTCCAAAAGCAAGCTAAAGTGGAAAAAGTTGGGACAGATTTTAGATTTAAAATATTGGCCTCATGGATTGGCTTGTAGTCAACATTTTCTTGAGTAACACATACAGTAAAGATTGCCATGAAATAAGATGACACGTTGAAAATAACATTATCTGAGCGGTATCATGTCTGGATTTTAGCCAAGCTCAAGGAATATAAAATAAAATTGTTCTTTATGGTAGCCTCATGGCTGGGTATCTGGCTTTTAATGGTTTTGAAAGAGTAAGTGAGAGGATTTCATATTGATTTTTTTCAAGTGTACTTTTTAATAACACAAATAACCTTCAGTCGCTTATGAGGTATTCCACCAATGTCATAAAAGTATAAAACTTCAATGTCCTGTGTGGAAATTCAAACATTTGTTGTCTTACCAGGGTCATTGGTTGTAAACAACAGAAATCAACTCTGGTTGATGTAAATAGGAAGGGAATTTACAGGAGGGTATTGGGATATTCAAGGAGTGGATCTAAAGGCTGGAGAACCAGGAATAAGAAGTGCTGCAGGGGACTTAGAACGGCCCCAATCCTGTCCCATCACCACAGGCCATGCGCCCCCACCCACTACAGCACTGCTGGACGACGTTGCCCTGGGCACTCACTCCTGTACCAGTAAATTCTTGAGTCTCTCATAGCTGCCATGAATAATGCCTAACTGTTCCTGTCTCTTTTACCACCTCCTCGTAAGTAAAAGTCCTGGGCAGAAGCTTCTGACTAGCCACACTCACATTTTGATCCAGCATCTACCTATCAGCGAGGGGAGACGGAAAATGCCCGCCCCTCCTCAAGCTTCTGCCCAAAGGGGAAGGTGTTCAGAAGCTTGGCAACCCAAATGACTAAAGCCCATGACATCTGTTAAAATGAAATGCCCCCAAATGAACACAAAGTGAATTTCATGTCAGTGAAATACCCCAGTAACAACTAACTGTCATTTACTTAGCAGCTACTTCCTCCCAGGCCAAGTGCTGGCTACTGTGTAGAATCCCTTTCATCTTGTTCAACCCCTTACAACACCCCTAATAAGACAGGCATTCTCGTCCTGAAGTTAGGGGCAAGGAAAAAGTGCCCAGGGTGGCACAGCTAGTCAACACCAGAGCCAGGAGTCAAAGGAAGGCGTTCCTGAAACCAGCACCAGAGCCCCTAACCACTATGCACCGCTGCCTCTCCATGAACGCTGCACTGTGGCCGGGACCCCTTACCAGGTAGGTGATGAATGTTTGTTTTGATGCTCCCCTTCAGTAGACATTCATTCAGTAAGTTCTTACCACATATAAGCCACTACCATAGGCACCATGGGGCACATCTGATGTAGCAAAGCCACGTCAATCTCTAACTACAATATGAAGGATAATGAAATACTTGCAAGAGACAAATACAAGAGAAGGCACACCCTGCAAATTCCTTGAGGTCAAGGATGGTATTTTTCTTGCTCATCTTATATCCTCAGTGCCTCATAGTGCTTGGCCCATAGTGGGCTTTCAGTAAATATTTAATAAATGGATAAAAATAACTCATATTCATTAAGCACTTACCATGAGCCAAGCACTGTGTCAAGCCCTCAAGAGAAAATCACTCTCATTATCTCCATTGTGAACACTCTGGCGTAGAGAGGTGCTTTGCCAAGAACCACAGGCGAGTAAGGGAGCACAGTCAGGATGCAAACCCACGCAGCCTGCACTTTACTTGGAGGTGAGGGTTTCATCTTGAGGTTGACTTTGCTCCAGAGAGCATCCTGACTGCAGCAATCCGGGCTTCATGACTTCCCCACAACGTCCATGGAAAGAGAGGGCATCCCTTTCAATGGCTGTCTTAAGAGAGAACCGTCTTTCCCAGAATTCCCTCCACAGTCCCCCACCTTTTTTGTGTCTAATTAGCAGATATTGGTCAGATGCCTATTCCTAAACTGAACCTTGTACCAAAGTGAAGATGTGGCTTGATTGGCTTTGGCCAAAGTTGCCAGTCCAACCAGGTCCAGGGAAGTAAAAGAGGGTGGGTTATCTTTAATAGGGTAAATCCCTGCATCTGGAGGTAGGTTCAAATTCCCCTGGAGCATGTGGGCTATCGGGAGGTGAGTAGGTGCGTGGAAGTGAACAGGTGTAGTTTCAGGAAGGAGTAATGGGCAGCGTGGATGCTCTGTAGGCAACTGACTGTGTCCACTGTAATCCCTCCTCTTTAAAATTCTACAACCACTCTCAGAATAAAGTACAGATGCATTTGCAAATCATACGACTTCTGTCACCTTTCACCGTCAACCTGCATTTCCAGGCGCACCTCCAGCCACTGTCTGGACCGGTTCCCCGCCTCCTAGAACTAGTCACGCTTCTCTAAGAGCCTGGCTCTGTTTATCCATCCCTTTACCTTTACCTGTCCCATCCTGTGCCTGAAAAGCTTATCAACACTTAGTAAGGAGGGCCGCTCTGATAAGATCCCTTTTCTCAGCACCACCACCACACTCCGCCCACCGGCTTGATGCCGGAGCTGCAGTTCCCCAGTCCCTCCATCACGGGGCGCTGTGGAGCTGTGTGCACGGGTCGTCTTTCATCCCGGCCTTGCAGCTCGTGGAGGGGACGCCAGCCAGACTCAGTGCCTGGAAAGTAGGCGGCGTGATTCTAAAGAAAATTAAGACTGTAAATCAATTACCCTTCAATTAAAATTTATACAAACTTTAAAAAATAAAGAAAATAACGAGTTAATGAATCCTAATGTGATGTACTCTCTCAACTTGCAAGCTTTTCCGTCCCAACCCTTGTCAAGATTGAAATTACATATTCATTGATGTGATCATTCATTTGGGGTCTATTGCCCCATAAAAATATAAGCTTTGTGGGGGCAGGGACCATGTCTCTTGTTCACCTTGGCACCTATCACAGGGTCTGATACATTCCAAGGACTTAATAAATATCGGCTGAAGGAATCTAACAGCCAGGGTTTAAAGCTGCCTAAAAACTGCATACACTATTTTTTTCCCATCATATCTATTTCCTTCATCAAGGAAATAATATGGCTCATAGAAACAGAGTAGAAATCTAGGCTTTATTCCAGACATCTTTTCACAGCTTCGGTTGCTGGAAAGAGGCAAAAAAACCCTCAGTCACATGATTTTGTATTTAGAATATTAATTTTTCCTAGGTCATGCAGAAACAGCGATACATTCCTTAATGAAATGCTCTTGTACTAATTTCTATTTGTATGCAAAAGACGTCATCGGTTTAACACATGGAGACAATCTCCCCCACTCACGCACACCCATATCTGCATAGCAGAAGAAGGGAAAGGCTTCTGATTTATTACACATAAACAAAATGAATAAGATAACATTTTATTAGTTAGAAACCATTACAAAAACAGCAAGAAAATGAGACAGTACAAGTGGAAGACGCCCTTATCAATAAATCCTCGGAAGTTTAGGACCCTGGTGCATGTTGTAATAATAAAAAAGATAATTAAAAGGATGGGACTGCAGAACTGTATCATTTCATCAAGAAGCAGCCTCACAACAATAGGAAACATCAGGGCAGTGATGGTCTGTGCATCTCCAACCTGGGTGGAAAAGAAAGGTGTTTGAGATTGAAGTTGTTTGAGCAAATGTGAGAAGAATCCATTTTTAGGTTGTGTCATATTGAAAACATGCAAATCCAGGCAAGAAATGGCTCCCTTTTAAAGATCAGTATCTTTTTAAGTCTTGTTTCTGGTGGTAAGCAATAAATAGCACGATTTAATTAGCCGTGTCCAGTCTATCAATTATAGTTGATATTATAACTAACAGCTGTAGGTGAGAAAGACAGTGTCATTGTTAATTTTTCTACAAGACACTGGGTTTTTCTTCCCTTGACTGAGAATCTTCATTTCATCCTAGAAAATCCTTGTGACACGTTGCAAATACTTTTTATATAAAAGCATCACAGGGAAACACAGAGATTCCAGAGGTTTTTCATTTCCCAGAGAGCCATAGTCAGTTTTTAGAAAGTAAATCGTGTCCCTACCCTTCCCTGCCCTCCAGGTCAACACTTCCCCTCCCCCATCTTGGTCAGTTTAATATGAGTCACTGCCTGGGCTTTGTTCTATGGAATAACATTTTCTCCTGGGAGTCAGTTCATGCAAAACACTCCCCGCTGAGAGAGTGGAAATTTACCCATAAGACATTCTTTTAGCAGCAAGACCCTGGAGGAAGCCTGATCAGAATGTTTAAAGTCTGGACTAGCCTGTTCTTAACTCCCTCTGCATTTCTCAGAAGGAAAAAAAACAAAAAAACAAAAAAAAACTAAGCCATGTCTTAAAGGTTGATAACATCTGGTGACAACAGACACAATGAGATATAGTCGAATGTAGAAAGAAAGCTGAAAATGAGTAGCTTATTTCCAATATTTCTTTTGCTATCTATATTCTGTTTTCTCTTCTTCCTATTTTGGTCTGCAGTCATTCTGTAATCATTCGATGGATCAATGCATCAACTTTTTTATTTTAAACAACTGCCAGATATTCAATAAGTTATGTTAAGCCAAGTAGCTATTATTTCACAATGTTTTTAAAAAACTCAAATGTATTTTCTGTAGTGCAAGTGACATCGATTTACCACCAAAATAAGACATGCATTGATAAATGGAGCAAATCATGAGAAAGCTTGATTGTGCTTTCTTGAGAAAGTCTTGAAGCAAGCTCAGCTTTGTAACATACACATAATAAAACATAATTAATAATTTATATAACGTATCTATACACATATATGCATATATATACATATGCATACATATATGCATACATATACATATCTTTTTTTGAAAGAGTAAAGCTACTGATCATGGAAGACTTGGGAAGTAGCCTTACTAAGAACTTTGCTTCCTCCTTGTCATTTACCAGATATTTACCAGATGATGATGCAGGAAGTTGGAAGGAATATAACATTTCACCCCAGCAACTCTCACCTTAGAGAGGACTTAGACGGAGCTGACTGACTTAAAACACCATCTGCGTGATGGCCAAGGAGCAGAAGCCTGATGGTCCCTTGGCTATACATTTTGTCATCTTTTCTCATTATTGAGAACACTGTTATCTTGGCTTTGAAAAGTGCACTTATAATACACTTTACTAAATAGTATGTAGAGTTGCATAATGTATGCCTGTGTGAAAACCCTGTTCAAAATTTCAAAGTTTGCAAACTGGAAGAATAAGTGAGTGGCTCACTTAATTTATTTTAATCAGTTATATCAGGAAAATGCAATTCTATTGAAGGGAAACCTTTGCAGAAGCAGAGAGCAATTATGTTTTGCACGCAGAGTACTCTTTTTAAAATAGACCATGTGTGCAGCATAAAAAAAAAGCTTAGTAATGTCAATCATCTTGATTTCAAATTCCTTCAATGCAGCCCTTAAAGAGTGCAAAAATTACAGAAAGCAAAGCAAAAGCGATTTCTCTCAAGATTCTGTGCAGCTGTTCTCTGTAATTTTTGAACGCTCTTGATATAAATGTGTTTCCAAAGTTACTTGTTTGTAAAAGTAAAAATTACTGCAGTAACACTCTTAACCTTGTTTAAAATAGATATGCTCAAGTTATACCTTAAAGAGAGTAACTCACCAGAAGCCCCTTGTGCGAGTTAAACTTTGACTAAATTTAAGTAATGGGATTCCCCCAATAATTAACATCACATTATGCAACAGAACAGCTTAGAAGTTGAGAAGCAGATAGCAATGGTGCAAATGGCAGCCTATTTAAAAGAATTTGTTAAATTGTTGAAGAGGTACACGAGAGGCAGGTAAGAAAATTTTGCGGCAAGTACCACCCTTCCAAAGACACATCGAAATGCTGAGAGCAGAGATCTCTGCTTTCACAGATTTGGGCAGATTTCAAATAAAGTAAATGCATTTCACAGGTAAAAACAATCCTGTTTCCTTTCCACCTAATGTAAGTAAATCAACCGTGAGCTCAATATTGAGTGGAAATCTCTTAAGATACAGTGACTTATAACCTGTCCAGATATGATTAACAAAGACCTTTGATTAAAAATGGGAATATAGATGGCTTGTGACAGGTAAATCCCTCTGGTTCGGTGTGCAAGTTTCCATTGTTTCATATATTCTTAGATTTGGGTCATTTTCTGGTTTGTAACACAGGAACTTGTATAGATTTCATTATTATTAGAAATTCCACCAGCAGGTTGAAACTTTGAACAAATACTTCAAGTCTCTTGGAAGAAATGAATAACCTAAAAGTACAGCGTCAGTTTCATAATGCAGGCAGCCTCTAGCTCAGAAATGGAGTGCACTTCAGAAGTTCACTGGGAAGCTGATGGTTTAGCATTCAGAACGCATTTTCCGATAGAAGCAGTTTCATCACTGTGGCTGGTTTCCTAAGTTAGCAAAAAATCCTATTTAACTCATAATGAACCAGAAATGAGTGTTAGTATTAAAGAAGCATTATTTTAAATACATCATTTGACCACTTGTGATACTATAATTGGGGAGAAACATATTTTAATTTTTAAGTTAGACTGGTGACAGCAGATATCTCCACCCTATTCCCTCAAAGCATTGACAAATTACTGAGCATTAATCTGCCTGGATACTAAGAATTTGTTAACTCTTGACAATTCCATCATTGCAGAAGGACAGTCATTTTTTTATGTTATTCATTATCCATTTATTTTGTATCAGCTAACAAAATTATTGTATATCTGACCACTTACTAGCTGTGTGACCTTGGACAATTTATTTATTTTCTCTGTGCCTCCAAAGGCTGTCGTGAAAATAAATGAGATAATTTTTCTGCAGGAGATGTTTGCTCTGTGCCTCGTCCAGTTTCCATGCCTCCTCTTCAAGCTCTATCCCTAGTTTCCATTGGAGAATCCTCTTCCCTCCCAGTTCTAATCCAGGTTCCCCGGGGTGGAGCACATGACCCAACCCTGCCAATCAGAGCTGGCTTCAGGGGTGACCTCTAGGAGATTGCTTCAAGGGTGAGCCACCTACTGAAGCAGGTCCAGTAAGACCTCAGAATAATTTTCCCTGGGAATGCTAAGCCAGAAACACTTGGTTTCTTCTGCCGGACTTGAATCTGGAAAGAGAGGGCTTCAGGAACAACTGGGATCTATCTTTATGCGTTCTAGTGGTTCTCATTGGAGGGGAGAAGAGGGCGATAGCCTACCCCATCACCCACAGAACATTTGGAAGAATATGAAAACATTTTTGGCTGTCACAGCTCTCAGGGGACAAAGTTGCTGTCCTCATCTAGTGGATAGAGGCCAAGGGTGTGCTAAACATCCTACAATGCACAGAATGGCCACTCACAGCAAAGAATTTTCTGTCCCAAAATGTCAGTAGTGCTGAGATTGAAAATCCCTGCTCTAAATACATGGCAACCCCTAAAAACATCACAGAAGCAGAACTGACAAACAGAGAAAAATTGACTCCTGGTGATACTGTTTGACCCTGGATCTAATCACAACTTGCTTGATTTTCTGTCCCACCCCCAAAGAATCTTAATTGATAAAACTAGTATATATGGAACATAATGCCTGACATACAATAGGCACCCAGTACATGGTTGCTGTTTTCATAAAGGTTATCACTCACATGAGAAGCAGGATGGGGAACCCGGAATGACAGTTTGTTTATAACCAAATGCTTATGGATTAGATGCCATCTACATAAGAATTACATAGCAATCAGCTCCTTACAACAGGCTCCTATGCCCTCTCCTGTGTTCTCAATTCAGCCTACATTTCTTTTTTGTTTTTGTTTTTGAAGTATAGTCGGTTTACAATATTGTGTTAATTTCTGGCGTACAGTACATAGTGATTCAGATATATTTATACTCCTTTTCTTATTCTTTTTCATATAAGATATTACAAGGTATTGAATATAGTTCCTTGTGCTATACAGTAGGACCTTGTTTATCTATTTTATATATAGTAGTTAGTATCTGCCAATCTCAAACTCCCAATTTATCCCTCCACCCCTTCTTCCCGACACCCCCACCCCGCCCCCAGTAACCATAAGTTTGTTTTTTATGTCTGTGAGTCTATTTCCGTTTTGTAAATAAGTTCATTTGTCTATTTTTTAGACTCCACATATAAGTGATATCATATGTTATTTTTCTTTCTCTTTCTGGCTTACTTCACTTAGAATGACAATCTCCAGGTCCATCCATGTTGCTGCAAATGGCATTATTTTATTCTTTTGTATGGCTGAGTAGTTATTCCATTGTATAAATATACCACAACTTCTTTATTCAGTCATCTGTCAATGGACATTTAGGTTACTTCCATGTCTTGGCTATTGTAAATAGTGCTGCTATGAACACTGAGGTGCATGTATCTTTTCAAATTAAAATTCCTCTAGACGTATGCCCAGGAGTGGGATTGCTGGATCGATCATATGGTAAGTCAATTTTTAGTTTTTAAAGGAATCTTCATACTGTTTTCCATAATGATTGCACCAGCATCCCAAATTTTTGATTTGTCCTCAGGAAAAAAAAAAAAAAACTTAGATCCAAAAGATAATGCCATTTTTGCCCAAAATTTTCAGTTTTCTCTGGTTTACATCTCATATTATTGAAAAGTCTGTGCATCTGAAGGAGACTGAGTAATTAAAACAAAAGAAAAAGGTGCAGAATCACTGTCTTTCTTTTAAACATGACTACCAGTCTGTCCATACAAACCAGTATGGCAATTTAAAATTGCTTCTTAAAATAATGTTTAGGGTTAAAATATTATCTCATTTATAGCCCATATTTTTCTTTTCAGTTCTTGTTCTTTTGGAATATACCATGGAAGTGGACTGGGTGGTAGTGCATCCTAGATTCATTGAAAACAAAAGTTCAAGATCCTTTTCTTTGTTTTTGATGTTGTCTCTGCCCCCAAAAGTGTGTATGTATACACACACACACACACACACACACACACACACACACATATGCCATTTGATCAACTCAAAATAATTATCACATTTCCTGATTTTAAAATCCTTTAGCTTTTAGGTCATAAGTTTCACAGTATTTTCACTCTCTTAGCAGTTTGTGCATTTTCATTCCTCTGTAAGATATGAACATATTATACTAAGAGATATTATATAAATGAAACCATTATTCAAAATGAGAATCTCCTCTGCTAGCAGCATCACTATTTGTAGCATATAAGACTAAATAAATGTCTCCCGTGAGTGACTAAATGCAAAATAAAAAGTAACCACTCAACTTTAATAGTTTAAGAAACACTATTAAACATAATGGCTTCTTGACATTCAAGTAGTGCTATGTTTTAAGTGATCTTCATTTTTTAAGAACTACTTTATTTTCATTTAAAATATTGATGGCAAATCAAGCTCTCCAGAGCAAGGAACCAGAGGAGAAAGCTTTCCTAAGAAAATAAAATTCCACGGACTCTGGATTTCCACGGTGCTATTTTTTTTATTTTGTTTTTGTTTGGTTTTCTTTTTGTGCTCTCCCGAGGCTATGTAATAACATCATATAAATGAACAACCTGAAAAAACCTGATGGAGCAATCTTATTTCTCGAGATTTTCTTCAATCCCTGCCGAGATGGACTTTTGACCACATCCCAGCCTTCCTCCCTTCAGCCTTAAGGGGGAGCTCTCATTTCTCTCCAGGACACCTGAGGAACAGAATGGCCCCTTGGGACCACCATGAAACAAAACTCACTTGAAAGAGACAAGACAGGCAGAGGAGGGAGCCAGGGGAAGTAGAGCCTTCAAAGGAGGTAGCGACCCCTTTTCCTTTCTTATCCCTCTGCAGAAGATTAGCACTAGAATTCAGCTCAAAGGGAACAGAAAGCAACAAGAAGGTGCCAGGTATGCCGAGACCTGATTTTAGCCTAGAATTCTGTGAAGGGCACCTTCAGAGTCCGGCTCTTATCCCACCCCCGTTGATGAGGTTCCAAGGAGAAAATCCTGGCGAGGAATTGGGTGTGTGGCTGACGGTCCCATGCTGTATTGGAAGAACGTGGTGGTGCATGAGTAGGCAAGGGTTTGGGGAGAGGGGGAATGTAGAAAAGACGTGGGCATAGCTCTCCACGAGTAAGTGTTTAGTTGACTACAGAACAATACCAGAGCAAAGACCCTAATCCCTGCCCACTAGACCCTAAGCTCTCTGAGGGCAGGGCCTGTGTCTGTCTTATTCCTGACAGTGCTCCCAGTCTCACAATAGTGCCTGGCACACAGCAGAAATGCACTACACCAACCCCTTACCTGCCACAGGAAAACATAATGGGACCAACACTTGCTTACAGACTTGGAGCAACTCAAATAGTCTTCCTGGGTGTTAGTTACCTTATTACCAAAAATGTAAGAGATGAAGTAAATGATTTCTCCAGTACATTATAGCCCTGTGAAGCTACAAAATATGCCCTAAGGTTGAAACACAGCAATCACAAATTTACAGATGTGTGTTCAGAGAAATGACAACCATCCACCTGTTCCTTATATACATCACTTTGAGTCACAGTTGGGAAAATTAAAAAATGTGAAGGTATTTGTCAGATTAAGTATTTCTGTCATATTCAAGGCAATACCAAGGTCCACCCACCAAACCACCAAAAAAAGAGATTTCCATTCTGGCTGCCATCCACCTGGGGATATTTTTCATCTTTCTGTGGTCAGCAGCATTATTTGTCTGGAACTCTCAAAGATTTCATTCTTGGCTCACTGAGCATCCATGTTCAATATTGTGCAACAGGAAAAAATTTCCAAATCATAAAAGTCCCACCGAGAACAAGTCCCCTTTGAGTGGCATGGCCAGACGTGCATAGGGTTTGAGTCAGACCTGCCGGAGCATGAACTCCAATAGGATGCTTAACCTCCTTGAACTACAGTCGCCTCCTCTGCAGTACGGTGATAGTTCCTGCCCTACTGAGTTGGGAAGATAAAATGAAATGATGTATGTGAAATGCATGTCCGAAATTAACACTCAATGAATATTAGCAACTGTTATTATTTAAGTTCCTTTCACTTGCTTGGAGAAGTTAAGAAACAAATGATTTAAAGGATTAAAAAAAAGTGGATGATCAGCTCTCTTTGAAAGATGGGAAATTGAAAGAACTGAGAAAGAGTCTGAATGTAGAGTCAGAAAATCTCGAACACCTCCTCTACTTATAGGATGTTTGATCTTGGGCAGGTCACTGTATCTCTCGAATCCAGCTTCCTCTTCTGTAAAACAAGATTAACTACGTGTCCTGAAAGCACTCTGTACATTCTAAAGTGCTATTCAAATGTTCAGTGCTAACATCATTGTTACAGTAAACAAAATGGTCCAAGGACACGCTGAAAACACAGGCTTACGGAGCCGTGACATACTCGTGGACCGATGGGAAGCGGTAGCTAAGGATTTGCCAGGTTGACGTTCTGGAACTGGAAAGAGGGTGATTTTTTTAAGGTCTCTTTTGGCAATAGGGAAGCAAGGAAAGCGGAGTTAGAATTGCAGCCAGTTGTGGGTTCTTCCAGAGCAGTGGCAGCCTGACTAAGATGGGGTAGAGGAAATTAAAGCATGCTTGAATTGAACTACATTCGGAATTATTTCCACAGATGCAACCACGACCATCCTTGATTTCAGAAGTTGCTCTTTCTGTGATTCCAATGCATTTTACGTCCCTACACAGATTTAAGAAAGTCACATAGCAGAAGACAAGAGAACAAAACTTGAACAGCAAAGGAATTTATTGTAAGCTCCCTTAAACATATTGCACTGAGGTGTGAAACGGTGGAAAGCAGCTCTGTATACACAGCGTATAACACAGTTCACCTCGGAGGTTACTTAGGAACCTGACTTTATCAGAGATGTCAGAATTGTCGTAAAGTTTTCAGGAATCCACAAATCACTATTCACAAACCAGTCCCCACTAGCTTTGACAAATACTGACATTCCTTAGCGAGCCAGGGTGAGACCCGGGGTACTTTTCGGGGGATGAATGACAAGTTGGGAGGAGTCAGTAGCCCACTGGACGGGCAGTCAGGGGGCCATTAAGTCTAGTCAGTCGTTAATCTCCGGGAAGTGCCCAGAACCAAGGTCATTATTGCTATTATAAACTAAAAAGGAAAAGGGAAAAAAAAGGAGGCGCGTAGCTCTTTTTTATGGGTGATACAGTTTCAATCGGCACATATTGAGCATTTCTAGAGATTTAATTAAGCAATCAGATTGCTTGAGTGGTCTCAATATTCAGTGCCTTTTATAGAGTTCTTTAATGACTATGCGTAGAATTATTCTGAATACTTTATGGACCATAGCAAGTGAAGTTTTATGTCTTCCCAGGAACACAGTGAACCTTTCCACCAACACCATAGCTTAAGCAAAGTTTTCTGTTGCTGTTGTTGTTTTGAGGTGGGGGGAGGATCGCAGACTTGTGTCTAGAGTGGTGTAGCCAAAAGAAGTAGAATGAAGGTCATCTACTTACACCAAAAAGCATTTGACTTGGCTTCTTGATTCATGCCAGTGAAAAGCAGTACCAATATCCAGTGAGAAGAGGAGAGGCGGCACACTGAATATTGTATTCGCCATTCATTCATCTTCTAGGGCATAGGGATATAAAGCCCGCTTTCAGCATGCAGGATTTCTCAATGAACAAAATCCATAGGATCCACTTATACACAGGGCAGCATGGCACAGTGTTTAAGAGAACTGGCTGTGGGTTCGGACTGGGTTCAAATCTTCACATACTCACTGTGAGATATTGGACAAATTACTTAACCTCTCTGTGCCTCAGTCTCTTCAACTTTAAAGTGGGGTTAGAATAATTCTTTCCTCATTGGTTCTTTTAAAGATGTTATGTAAATTTAAAAAAGCACTAAGAATAGCACATGGCCTGTAATATGAACTACATAGGTATTAGCTCTCATTGTTACATCCTTGTGCACAGAAGAAACAGGACAGTATGCAAGGGAACAAATTAATAAATGAGATGTCTCTAAATAGTGATAAGCGGGATCAAAAAATACAGCAATGCAGTGTGATCAGATTGGAGATGAATTTGTTGGGAGATTCCTCTCTGAGAAGTGACATTCGTGATTAGACCTGAATTAGTAGGGTCTCTCGTGCCGAAATCTGGAGGGAAGCCATTCCCAGTGGAGGAAACACCAAATTCAAAAGGCTGAGAAATGGGATTGAGTTTGGAGTGAGTGACAGAAGAAGACCAGGGTAGCTGGAATGTGGTGAGAGTCTGAGGAGTGAGTGGCCCAGATTACGTAGCGGAAGTGACAAGGGTCAACTCATAGAGGGTTCTGTGGACCAGACTGAGGACCTGGTTATGTACACATTAGCATCTGTGATGTCTGCAGGACTTCTGGGAGTCTGTCTGGCCACAGATGTGCGGCTACGTGACTGGCAGAAACTTAGGTAAGAACCTCCCTAACTCATATGGAGTTTGGGTTTCATTTTAAATACACTGAAAACCACTGCAATAGGGGAAGGGGATACACATCCCATAATCAGGTTTTGTGTGTTTGAAGCTAACAGCAGTGGTCATGGGGAGAATGAACTGAGTGAGGGGAGGGGTGGAGAAGGAAGGGAGAAGAGTACTTCTGACAGGTCTAAATTTTGTGGCTAGTGTGATATCAGCCAATTCAATCCATTTCACTTCAATGAATTTAACTCGCCTACTGTGTTCAAAGTCTATGCTGAGTGGGAGAAATACAAATGGGCCCCTGCACAAAAAGAGCTTAGAGTCAGTGGGGAGACTGACAAGGGGAGTAATAAACATTTTTACAAGTCCTGGTGATTCTCTACAAAGGAAAGAAAAGGTAAAATCTGCTTGAGGAGAGGAGGTCAAGAAAGGCTTCAGGAAGGAAGCAGCACTCGAGGTGAACCCTGAAATGCAAATGGGTGGAAATGGAAATTGTCATCAGAGGTTGCACAGCGAACAGGGAAATGGAGGTGTGAACTCACCTGTTGAGTTGGAACAGCACGTTGATGAGTGTAGTTAAGATGTAGGCTACTGAACAGTGTGATGAAGGGTTCAGCTGGAGAGGTGGGCACAGATCAGATCCTGAAGATTTCTGGATACCCCCCTATGGAGTGTGTTCTCCACTCCATCCCCATGGACATGGGGAGTTACTGAAAGGAGTCAAGTTTAGGAAGATTGTTCTTGGCAGTCTGCATGATGAATCAGAATGGGGAAGACTGGCAAAAGGGATGAAGACAATCATTACTGAAAGTCAAAACTAGGACAGTACAGTGAGGAGAAAGAGAGGGGAATGGAGCAACAAGATTGTAAGGGAAGAGGATCCAGTGGACTTAATCTGCAACTGGACCTGCAAGGAATATTAGCTCTGCACATAAATATTCTTTGGATGAATGAGTGAGTGGATGATTATCTCTAAGTTCTATCATTTGCATGGCTGGATAATTGAGCCTGCCAGTTATTAAGCCTTGGAAAAGTGGATGATATCCCTCAGCTGCTGCTTGTCATCTTCTGGGGTTCTAGAAGGATCCATATTTATAAGAGAGGCATTGATGTCAAAGCCTTAAGTAGGACAGCTAGCTCTGGAAGCTGGGCCAGCCTGTGCAGACTCAAGAAAACTCCAGCCTAGACGAGACAGAGAAAAATGCCCTCTTTTCCTAAACCACTGATTCTCTTTAGTACTTGTATTGGTTGAGGTTCAGAGATGAGAGCACCTCTTCTCGTGAAAGAAGAAGCTCCAGCTACCACCATCTTGCCTCCCCAGATGCCTGGAAGGCGTTGTGAATTGAATTGTGCCCCCCCCCCAGATTTATTTGCTGAGGTCCTAACTCCCAGTTCCTTATTTGGAAATAGGGTCATTGGAGATGTAATTAGTCAAGGCAAGGTGGCACTGGAGTAGTGAGCTCCTAATCCAGTATGACTGCTTTCCTTACAAAAAGAGGAAATGTGGGCACAGAGACAATATAGAGGGAAGACAATGCGAAGAGACACAGGGAGAAGACAGACACCTACCAGCCAAAGAGAGACGGCTGGAACAGACCCTTCCTTCTTCTCAGAAGGGACCAACCCATATGGCATTTTGATTTTGGACTTCTAGCCTCCAGAACTGTGAGATAATGCATGTATTTTGGTTTAATCACCCATTTTGTGTACTTTGTTATGGCAGCCTATAGACAAATCAAGAGAGGTGGCCAGGCTTCCCCCAGGAAGGAGTAGTCCCAGTCCTTCCAATTCTCTTAGCTCCAGGTAGGAAACACAATCAAAATAAAGACTATTCCAAAGTGCAACTAGGGCTCATTAAAATGCCTTTGAACCTGACCTAGCCATAATCACATTACTGATTATTACTAATATTATATAATAGTACCACTCAAGGGCATTTCCTGGAGTTGGAGGGAATAAGAAAGAGGGCTGGTCAAAATGGCCACAGGAGATCTGTGAGTTTCCTCTAGTTACCGATAAATAACTGGGGCAAGTTTTAAAGAAGAAATACTTTCTCATTCTCAGTTTCCTTATCTGTGAAATAAATGGGTTGTCTTCATGATCTCCAAGTTTCTGGGACTCTAAATTTTCATGAAGCCAAGAGACTTCATATTTAACTGGAAACAAAATTTATACCCAGAGAAATCTGGTCACGTACAAAATTACATCTGCAATTCTACTTTACACGAGCTTTTATGAATATATCCAGCCATGCAGGTACAACCAAGTGACTATGAAGTTTAGCTGTGAGCATTCCTAATTTATAAAGATTGCCACCGGCATGTAGAAAAAACATAAATATATTTATAGGCCCTCTTGTAATTATAAAGTGCTCTCATCCTCTGAACAATCAAAGTGAGAAATTATATCATGAATGAACAGCTCTTTCTTGGGCACTTCCTATGTGAAGCACTTAGCTCGGTGTCCTGCACAAGTAGAGGCTTAGCACACACTTTGTGAGTGGTGAAAGAATTAGCCATTCTTCCTTCTCCCCTTCCAGAGTTTTGCTTGACCCTGTCTTCACATTGTCTTCCCATATTAAGTAGAGTTTAAGATTGAGAAATGAGGGCTATCAAAAACAATCGCTCCTTCATAACACCTTGAGAAAGTCTACCTTCTTTAATAAAATAGAAGCAGGCCCTCCAGGGTCATACCTGGTATGACACAGGACAGCTGGACGTTACAAGAGAACCATGGTCTGCACTATCACTGCATCCATCTGGTGGCCATTGCCCGGTGCCTGAGGACATGCGCTGTATAGGTCTGAGGTCTCAGAATAGGACTAGAGATTGGGATTGCTGTGGACCAAACCTCTATATTTGCCATTCTCAGGGAGAAGAGGGACAAGAGGGTAAGTATTGTTGCCATTATGAGTGGATATCTTTTGCCAGATCAGAGGCAGCCATTGTTTTATATGAGAGGTTTCATGTTCCTGCTTTATCGTGAGAATACAGTGGCATCCAGAGACATCACTGACATAGTATTAGAAGCTATTAAGCGACCTTGGGCAAGTCACTTCCCTTCTCTTTAAAATGAAGAGGTTGAACTCAATCTGAGGTTTTCAATTTCTCCTTGAGCAGCAGAGTCCTCAGTATACACGACTGATGCAGTGGAGCCTCTCAGGCTGAGTGGGTGGGCACCATGTTCTCCCCGCTCAAGCTACCTTCTCACTCCCCAGACAATCAGGGCTCCAAGGAAGGAAGTTTGAATCCCCAGAACCACGGATCTCCAACATACCTTCGGGCACATTGATGATAATAGCCCCTTGTTTGTATGGCTGCACACAATTTGCAAACTATTTTCACATACTCGCCTGCATTTAACTTAGCATGCAGTCATTTCAAGTAAGAGATCAAAAGTGAAAAGTAGTTACATTTCCAGCTTTTAATGCCACAGAGTGTGGACTGTCCAGAAGGTTTGGCAGCCAGACTATTCTGCAGAGTGAGATGAGTTTTAGAATCCTCAAGCCAGCCTGGCTTCCAGTGCTTTATAAATGTTTGAACAAACCCCCTTGTCTGTTCCTGTCTCTTACTAATATAAAAATGAATGCTAGGAGGAAGCCAAGATGGCGAAGTAGAAGGATGCTTGTAGCTCACCCTCTTCTACAAATACACCAAGACTCACATCCACAGACCCACTCAGCCAACCAGAGCACCTGAGGAACTCCGACAGAACATTGTCCTCTTCAAAAGAGAGAGACGCCAAAAATCTGGTAGTAGAAAAGGAAAAACCAAAGAAGAAAAGGCAAAACAGTGTGGGACGGGTCCCGCAGGGAGGCAGCAGCAAAGGAGGACTGGCATTCGTTTGCTGGGTCTCCCCTCTCCAACTGAGAGGCCAGTGGGATGGAGGGGGAGCCTCTGAGGCTTGGATCTGTACAGGCACCCTTGACCAACAGAACAAAGTTAAACCGGCACAGAAGGTCGCTTCGACACCCAGCCTGAGACGAGGGCTGGCAGCTGGGGGCAGGACCAGGCTGCCCGAGGCAGGCAGAGGATGGGGGACAGCTGTACTGAGGCAGCCCCGGGGGACTGCAGGGGGCTGTGCGCCGTGGCTCTGGGTGCACAGGGCAGAACAACCTGGGCCCTCCATAAAACAACACAGCTGATGTGCCCTGGGGGGAAGAGTGCATACCCCTATCTCTGAAAACCCCTGGAAAATTTTTGGGTGAAGAGAGGCAGGGCTCAGGCGCAGCCGCCATATCCTCCAGCGGGTAGCATCCAGGTGGGGGCAGAGGTGAAACCTGCATCCGCACCTAAGGGCTTAGCAGCCTCAAAGGCCAGACGGAGGCTTGTCTACAGCCAGAGGCAAATAGGATCCTTCTGTCCTGGTCCCTCAGAGAACTTCTCCGCCAAGACAAACAAGGAGCTGGGTTCTGGCCCGGAGCAGGGACGGGGCTGTTCTCGGTCTTCCCAGAGCCCACCTACGGAGCACGCAGCTGCACAGAGCTGCGGAGTGACCAGTGCCGGGACAGGGCGGGCAGCCCCCTGCCTTTCCTGCAGGAACGCAGTCCCTGACCGCGGTGCTGGGAGCCCCCGCCCTCCTACCTGGCCAGTCTGCAACATCTGACTGCAGCATCAGGAGGGGCAGTGACCCGCCCGCCCACAGCAGAGGAGAGCTGCACCTGACCCCGTGTTGGGAAGGGGCACGATCTACTTGCCGACAGGCACTGGGAGCAGCATAGACAAAGGCGCCAACGGAGGGCCTCTGGAAACAGCAAGCTGAGCTTCCAAAACTGGGCGAAGACAGAAAGATTTTGCAATATGAGCACACAGTCTCCAGGAGAAGACCAACCCCTCCCCTTTTTTTTTCTTTTGTTTTTTTAAATCTGTTTTCACCTGTTCTATTTTCTATTACCCTTTTAATTTTTACTTCTTAAACAATTATATATACTCCCAGTTTTAATCCCTTTTAAATTTTTTAAAAATATTTTTATTATTATTATTTTAAAAAATACACATTATTTCATTTTTATTTCTCTTGGTTTTGATGTCCTGTTATTGATTATACACAGGTTTCAAATACATTTTTCCCTCTTTTCTCCTTTTTTAAAGGTTTTTAAAAGACGTCTCAACCCAATTGCTATTCTGCTTCAACTTGCTCTCCTATTATTCATTATATACTGCTTTCAAATCATTCTTTCTCCCATCTTTTAAAATTCTCTTTCTCTCTGTCTCTTTTATTTTTAAGGGTTATTCCTACATAGGCATTAGATAGATAAATAAATAAACTCTATAAGGACCACAATAGATAACTGATACTCCATAAACCACAGTGCCAGAGAGGTATGAGCAAGAAGAAGAAGCAGAGAAACCATTCCCAATTAAAAGAACAAGAGAAATCCCCTGAAAGAATGATCAATGAAATAGACATTGATAGCCTACTAGATCAAGATACCAAAAAAGGAGTGATCAAAGTACTGAAGGAACTAAAAGAGATAGTGTTTAGAGATATAAAATATGTAAAAAATGAAATGGAAACTATAAAGAAGAGCCAAGTAGAACTGGTAAACTCATTGGCTGAGATAAGAAATGATCTAAAGGCTGTGCAAAGCAGACTAGATAATGTAAATGAACGAATTAGTGACCTAGAAGACAGGACAACAGAAAGCACCCAATCAGAACAGCTACAAGATAAACAAATAAAAACAAATGAAAATAGCATAAGGGACCTATGGGGCAACATAAAGCATGCCAATCTTCACATAATAGGGGTCCTAGAAGGGGAAGAAAGATCAAAGGGGATTGAAAAGGTATTGGAAGAAATCATGACTGAAAACTTCCCAAACTTAAAGAAGGAATCAGATATCCAAGTACAGGAAACTCAGAAGTTCCCAAACAGGAAGAACCCAAATAGACCCACACCAAGACATACCATAATCAAGATGGCCAGAGTCAAGGATAAAGAAATGATCCTAAAGGCAGCAAGAGAAAAGCAAAGAGTGCATTACAAGGGAACCCACATAAGGCTCTCGGCTGATTTCTCTACACAAACACTACAGGCCAGAAGGGAGTGGCAAGATATATTCAAAGTCCTGAATGAAAAAAAGATGCAGCCTAGGATACTTTATCCAGCAAGGCTAACCTTTAGGATAGAAGGAGACATAAAGAATTTCACAGACAAGAAAAAACTACAAGAGTTTAGCAACACTAAACCCATGCTAAAAGAAATATTGAAAGGTCTACTCTAAATAGAAAAGAAGCAGGGTGCTACAGAAATGAGAAGCTCACAACTGGAAAGGTGGTAACACATGAATTACAAATAAACACAAAATTGTAAAAGAAGACATCTAAATCATTGGGAGAGGGAGGCAGGAAAATGTAGAATTTTTTTTTCTTTCTTTTTAAAATTTTTTGTTCTCGGTAGGATGGGTTTGAGATCATGTTACTATCAGTTTAATAAAAATAGTTATAGTAATGGGCTAATAGACGTACAAAAAAGGGTAACCACAATCCAAAAACTTACAAGGGAGTCACAGAAAGTAAATAAAAGCCACATAATACAAAGGAAGATTACCAAACCACAAAAGGCAGAAGAAAGGAACAAAGAGGAAATACAAAATCAATTGCAAAGATAAGTTCAAAATGGCAATAAACACACATCTATCATTAATTACTGTAAATGTTAATGGTCTAAATGCTCTAGTCAAAAGACAGAGTGGCAGACTGGATAATAAAGCAAGAACCTTCAACACGCTGCATACAAGAGACCCACTTTAGGGAGAAGGACACATATAGATTGAGAGTGAAAGGATGGAAAAGGATATTCCATACAAATGGAAAAACCAAAAAATCAGGTGTAGCTGTACTGATTTCAGACAAAATAGACTTTAAAACAAAGGCCATAAAGAAAAATAAAGAAGGACATTTTATAATGACTAAAGGAGTGATACAAGGTGAGGATATTACGCTCATTAATATATATGCACCCAATATAGAAGCACCAAAATACATAAAACAATTACTAACAGAGATAAAGGGGGATATTGATGGGAATACAATCATAGTTGGAGATTTTAACACTGCATTAACATCACTAGACAGATCTTTCAGACAGAAAATAAATCACGCAACAGAGAAATTAAATAATACAATAGAAAAATTAGACTTGGTGGATATTCTCAGAGCATTACACCCCCAAAAAATAGGATATACATTCTTTTCAAGTGCACATGGAACATTTCTAGGATTGATCATGTACTTGGGCACAAAAGAAACCTCAACAATTTTAAGAAGATAGAAATTATCTCAAGCATCTTTACTGACCACAATGCCATGAAACTAGAAATCAACAACAGAGAAACAAAGGAGAAAAAAAGGAAAGCATGGAGATTAAACAATATGCTATTAAAAAACCAGTGGGTCAATGAGGAAATCAAAGCTGAAATTAAAAAATACCTTGAGACAAATGAAAATGAAAGCACAACCACACAAAATTTATGGGACACAGCCAAGGCAGCTAAGAGGGAAGTTTATAGCGATACAGGCCTTCCTCACAAAAGAATAACAATCTCAAATAAACAATTTAACCCACCAGCTGAAAGAACTAGAAAAAGAAGGACAAAAATCCCCAAAAGGCAGCAGAAGGAAGGAAATTATAAAGATTAGAGAGGAAATAAATAAAATAGAGATCTAAAAAACCATACAAAAAATCAATCAAACCAAAAGCTGGTGTTTTGAAAAAGTAAATAAAATCAACAAACCTCTGGCCAAACTCACAAAGAAGAAAAAAGAGAGAACACAAATTAGCAAAATAAGAAAGGAAAATGGAGAAATTACAACAAATAAAATAGAAATACAGAATATCATACAAGAACACTATGAAAAACTATATGGAACCAAACTGGATAACCTAGAGGAGATGGACAAGTTTCTGGAAACATATGTCCACCAAGACTGAGTCAAGAAGAAACTGACCACTTGGACAAACTGACCACTAGAAATGAAATCAAAATAGCAATTAAAAAAAAAAAAAACCTCCCTACAAATAAAAGTCCAGGACCGATGGCTTCACTGGGGAATTCTACCAAACAAACAAAGAAGAACTCATACCAGTCCTTCTCAAACTCTTCCAGAAGATTGAAAAGGAGGGAATACTCCCAAACTCATTCTATGAAGCCACCATCACCCTGATACCAAAACCAGGCAAAGACACTACCAAAAGAGAATTATAGGCCAATATCACTGATGAACATAGATGCCAAAATCTTCACCAAAATATTAGCAAATAGAATCCAACAACACATAAAAAAGATTATACATCATGACCAAGTGGGGTTCATCCTAGGGACACAAGGGTGGTTCAACATATGCAAATCAATCAATCTAATACATCACATCAACAAGAGAAAGGACAAAAACCACATGATCATCTCAATTGATGTAGAAAAAGAATTTGATAAAATTCAACACCCATTCATGATTAAAAACTCTCACCAAAGTGGGTATAAAGGGAACATATCTCAACATCATAAAAGCTATATATGACAAATCTACAGCCAGCTTAGTACTCAACACTGAAAAACTCAAAAGCTTCCCACTAAAATCTGGGACAAGACAAGGATGCCCACTGTCACCACTCCTATTCAACATAGACTTGGAAGTCCTAGCCACAGTAATCAGGCAAGAGAGAGAAATAAAAGGGATCCAAATTGGAAAAGAAGAGGTAAAAGTGTCACTATATGCCGATGACATGTTACTATATATAGAAAACCCTAAAAGGTCCACACAAAAACTACTAGAGCTGTTCGAAGAATTCAGCAAGGCAGCAGATTACAAGATTAATGTTCAAAAATCAGTTGCATTTCTTTACACTAATGAGAAATCAACAGAAAAAGAAAGAAAAGAAACAATCTCCTTTAAAATAGCACCCAAAGTAATAAAATACCTGGGAATAAATCTAACCAAGGAGGTGAAAGAATTATATGCAGAAAACTATAAACCAATGATGAAGGAAATTAAAGAAGACTTTAAAAAATGGAAAGATATCCCATGCCCTTGGATTGGAAGAATCGATATTGTTAAAATGTCACACTGCCCAAGGCAATCTACAGATTTAATGCAATCCCTATCAAATTACTCAGGACATATTTCACAGAACTAGAACAAATCATAATAAAATTTATATGGAATCATCCAAGACCTAGAATTGCCAAAGCATTACTGAAGAGAAAGAAAGAGGCTGGAGGAATAACTCTCCCAGACTTCAGACAATACTATAGAGCTACAGTCAACAAGACAGCATGGTATTGGTACAAAAACAGACATATAGACCAATGGAACAAAATAGAGAGCCCAGAAATGAACCCACAAAATTTTGGTCAACTCATCTCTGACAAAGGAGACAAGAATATACAATGGAATAAAGACAGTCTCTTCAGCAAATGGTGCTGGGAAAACTGGACAGCAGCATGTAAAGCAATGAAGCTAGAACACTCCCTTACACCATACACAAAAATCAACTCAAAATGGATCAAAGACTTAAACATAAGACAAGATACAATAAACCTCCTAGAAGAAAATACAGGCAAAACATTATCTGACATACATCCCAAAAATGTTCTCCTAGAACAGTCTACTCAAGCAATAGAAATAAAAGCAGGAATAAACAAATGGGTCCTAATGAAACTTACAAGCTTCTGCACAGCAAAGGAAACCATAAGTAAAACAGAAAGACAACCTACGGAATGGGAGAAAATTTTTGCAAATGAAACCGACAAAGGCTTGATCTCCAGAATATATAAGCAGCTCATACGACTTAATAAGAAATAACCAAACAACCCAATCCAAAAAATGAGCAAAAGACCTAAACAAGCAATTCTCCAAGGAAGACATACAAATGATCAATAGGCACATGAACAAATGCTCAATACCATGAATTATCAGAGAAATGCAAATCAAAACTACAATGAGGTATCACCTCACACCAGTCAGAATGGCCATCATTCAAAAATCCACAAACGACAAATGTTGGAGAGGCTGTGGAGAAAGGAGAACCCTCTTACACTGCTTGTGGGAATGCAGTTTGGTGCAGCCACTGTGGAAAACAGTATGGAGATTCCTCAAAAGACTAGGAATAGACTTACTGTATGACCCAGGAATACCACTCCTGGGCATATATCCAGAAGGAAGCCTACTTCAGGATGACACCTGCACCCCAATGTTCATAGCAGCACTATTTACAATAGCCAAGACATGGAGACAGCCTAAATGTCCATCAATGGATGCCTGGATAAAGAAGAAGTGGTACATTTATACAATGGGATACTACTCAGTCATAAAAACTGACAACATAACACCATTTGCAGCAACAGGGATGCTCCTGGAGAATGTCATTCTAAGTGAATTAAGCCAGAAAGAAAAATACCATATGAGATTGCTCATATGTGGAATCTAAAAAAAAAAAAACAACAAAAAAAACCCCACAAACAAAACAGAAATAGACTCATAGACATAGAATACAAACTTGTGGTTGCCAAGGGAGTGGAGGGTGGGAAGGGATAGACTGGGATTTCAAAATAGATAAACAAGATCATACTGTATAGCACAGGGAAATATATACAAGATCTTATGGTAGCTCACAGAGAAAAAAATGTGACAATGAATATATATATATGTTCATGTATAACTGAAAAATTGTGCTCTACACTGGAATTTGATACATCATTGTAAAATGATTATAAATCAATAAAAATGTTTTAAAAATGCTATTTTTTAGCATTACCATGCATTAGATCAGATATCAGTATGCTTAAATAAATACAGTAGTAGCAGCTAATACCCATAGTCTAGAAAAAGTTAACTCTAGGAGGCCACATTTTTCACATTTTAAGATAAGTTTCTTTTATCATGGAAGTAATATGTGTTCATGATAAAAAGCTCAAAGATTAAAAATTAGCAAAAAATACTTACTAATAATTGCCCCAAATGGAGATAATTGCTGTTCACATATGAGTACATACATCCCTGTCTTTTTTGCAAAATAGAAATAATTACTTTAACTAAAATTGGATGATAGTATACACACACTTTTTCATCTGCTTTTTTCACCCAATGATATATTATCATCACTCCAGGTCAAGGAGTACATTTCAACAATACCACTGTTTTTTAATTGGAATGTGATTTTCTATGGATAGCCACTGTATATTTAAATAATTAGTGGAAATATCAGCTATTTCCAGTTTTTTTTTTCCAATTGCAACACACACACTTGTGGCTACCTTACTTGAGGAATTGTTGGATCAAAGGATGCGGAAATTTTTTTTTAACTTTTGAAACATGTAGCCCAAAATGTTATACCAAATTCATCCTGACCATCTGCGATATGTCAACTTGACTGGCCGAGGAGTGCCAAGATTAAACATTATTTCTGGGTGTGTCTGGAATGGTGTTTCCAGATGGAGATGGACATTTGAATCAATGACTCACTAAAGTAAATTACCCTCCCCAGTGTGTGAGGTATCATCCAATCCACTGAGGGCCTGAATAGGACAGAAAGTAGGAGAAGGAAGAATTCACTCCTTTTTTTCCCTTGCCTCTCTGCATGAGCTGGGACACTTAGTTCATCTTCTCTAAGCCTTGGGCTGAGATTTACACCATCATCTCCCTGATATATGTATGTATGTATTTAGATATACATATAGATACACAGGATGATGTATACGTGATGAATTCCTTATTTCCAGACCTGTGTGAGTTGAGTAGTGGTCTCTCAAAAGATATGTTCACACTGACCCTGTGTATGTGAATTTATTTGAAAAAAGAGTCTTTGCAGAGGTAGTTAAGCTAAGGATTTTGACACGAGATCATCCTGGATTAGGGCAGGCACTGAATCCAAAGACAAATGTTTTTATAAGAGAAAAGAGAGAGAAGACACAGCAGCAGAGAACCCGCAGAGCAGAGCAGAAGCCACGTGAAGCCAGAGGCAGAGACTGGAGTTTTGCAGCTACAAGTCAAGGGATGCCTGGAGCCACCAGAAGCTGGGAGAGGAAAGGAAGGATTAATTTAAGGCAATATATTTCTGTTGTTTTAACCTCTAAATTTCTGGTAAATGAAACAGCAACCATATGAAACTATATAGGACCCTACAAAAGAGTCCTGTTCTGAGCCCTTCTCTTAGTCCCTGAGAAACACTCTTCAGAGGAGAGTGTCACAAGACCGGCAGTCCACCTACTGAGATCCCATCCCATTCATTAAACAAATATGTGCGGAGCACCTACAGTATAGCAGGCCCTCGTCTTTGCCCTTAGTCTTTGCCCTTAAGATTTTCACCATCTGCATTAGCTTGCTAAGGCTGCTGTAACAAAATATCACAGACTTAGTGGCTTAAAGAACACAAATGTATTTTCTCACAGTTCTGGAGGCTAGAAGTCCAAGACCAAAGTGCCAGCATGGTTGGTGTCTGACGAGGCTTCTTTCCCTAGGTTGTAGACAATCACATTCTCTCTGTGTCTTCACATGACCCTTCCTGAGTGTACATGCTCACCGTGCCTCTTCCTTTTCTTATAAGGACATCAGTCCTTTAGGGTTAGGGCCCACCCTTATGACCTCATTTAACCTTAATTACTTCCTTAAAATTCTCTCTCCAAATGCAGTCAGACTAGGGATTAGGCCTTCAACACATGAGTTTTGGGGAGGACACAATATTGTCCAGACACCATCAAAGTGATAAATGTGTACAGAAAATTGCATATGGTGGAATAAATAAAAGACCTTCTGTATCTCTAGGAGGGGAGCTTCTAATCTGTCCAGGTGGATCTTAAAAGAAGAGAGGGAGTTATTCAAGTGGATGAGATGAAGCAGGGAAAACCAGGCAGAGAGAACACTCTTTTTAGAACAGGAACATGAAACAGGATGGTCTACAGGGCAGGGAGCTGAGATAGAGATATGGTTCGGGGTGTCATGGAAGTAGACTTGGGAGGCCCGCTGTGACCTCATGGGAACCCTCTTCTTCCTCTCACCTCCGTCATAGCCTTGTCTCCCATGCTACAGCCATCATACCCTCCCTCCTCACTCCAGTCAAAAGATTAAAGCCCTGGGTCTCAGTCCTAGAAGTATTTAAAATACAGTACTAGCCCCTTATCTTGTGTATAGCACTTTATAGTTTACCTTTACCACGTCATTTGACCCTTTAAACTGCCCGGTGGAGGAGAACAAATATAAATTATATCTGTGTATATGATGAAACCAAGATTCTAATTAATAATAAGGGCAACAGTAACTGACTTGCCCAAGGTCGGAGGGCTGTGTGAGGGTTAGTTTAGGGCTGGAATCCAGACTGTCTGCACGCCGACCTAGCTTCTCTCTTCCACATTACCTGCATTTCTCTCTGCTGTTTGCCTCATGTGTCATATTTCTCCAGTAATGCATCTACATTTTGACAGAGCTTTCTGGAAATGATGTGTTAACCAATAGAAAAAAAACTCTCCAAATGGGAATGTCGGGCCTGGCAAGATGTTTTTTTGGCTAGGCAGGCCTGTCAAAGTCCATCGATTCACACATCTGCCTCACAAAGAGCCAACCCAGAGCAAAACCCATGGGTATACTTTGCCGAAAGGAGCGAATTAAAGCACTTCCAAGTCAGGAAATGCCAAGCTAGGCTTTTCTGTGGTGTTAACTTACCGGCCCAAAGTAGACCAAACAGTAATTTACCTACAGCCCGGCCTGTTACCCACAATCCTTCACTGGACCTTTGTCAGTGTTGCCAAGGCAACAACTCCCAGCACTTTGGTAATTTTTAGTTTCAATCACATATTGACTTGGCTGAAAGTCTGATGCAGCAAAACCTTAACTCACTGAAATGCATGAGGAATAAGTTCTTTCAGTTTCCAACAAATCTGACACTTGAGTCCTCTGAAAAATGTTGCCATTTTGGATGGGAATTTCTGTAAAATTCTTTTCTTGTGTCTGTGTTTTCCTCATGTAATCAGTGGAGCCTAATTTAATCGAAGCTTTTCTGGGTGACTCAGGTGCCAGAGTGGCCTTTCCAGAACACAAATCTGACTCCAAGATAAAATCTTAACTCTTCTGGTTTGGGAGTGTGTCTTCCCCGCTCCCTCTCATCTGCCTTTCCCATCTCGTTTTCTCTTTTCCTCCATACACTCTATATTCCAGGACCAGAGAAGTCATCGTTATTTTCAGAACATTCTTAGGACACACCCAGTCCTTTCTTACCACTGGGTATCTATACACAGGGTGGTCCTTCTGAGCCCTTCATCCTCTTCTCTGCTTAGAAAATTCTTATTCAGCCTTGACTCTCAAGCGAGTCTACCACCTCCTACATGAATCCTACCCCCAGATCTCTCAAACCATCCTCCTGACCTTCATCCCAGAGGACTTTGTACATACTCCTTTATTATAAGTATTTATGCGCCTGCCTCCCTCACTGCATCTTTGTGCTATAATGTCTAGTCAGCATAGCCTTGGTCTAATGTAGGTATTAAATGCATAGTTACCCTGATCACCAAATAAATAAGTACTAAACTCTTATCTATAAATACTATTTACATGGTGTTTACTGAATGCCATGTATTTCTCACTTAATTCTTAGAACAACCCCAGTAAGTTCAGAGCCTGAGAGCAAACTCAGCTCTGCTATCTCCAAAATCCAGGTATTTCCTTTATATTACATGGAACGGCACATTCTGAGCAACTCAACATTCGCAACTAAGAGCAAATTGGTTGTTAATAAATTGGAGAGTGATCTGCGGCATGGATGCCGTGCTGCTGTTGGACAGCAAAGGGTCAGGGTGAGTTGGATGAGACCAGGTCCAAGGGTTTGGGAAGGTGGGAGTGTGTGAGCAGGAATCAGAGGTCAGAAAGGCAATGTGGCGGGTCGAAGGAGGGAGCTGCAGCTGGAAGAGGCAAACAAGTCTTTAAAATCTAGCATCTAGAGCAGGAATCCAGTATCAAATGTTTACAGGGCTAGGAAAGCAACACAGGTGATTAAAGCAAAACTGATCACTTCCACCAAGAGGTCATTTTTTCATTTCTACTAATTCACTGGCCCTCTGGGTCTAACATTGATTTGACTACTTTTGATAGCAATCTATGTGCAAGAAGTATTTTATACCCACCTTACGTCCACTACAGGGAGAGCAATAACGTGTGCCTGATGTCAAGTGGCAGCTAATACCAGACCCACGTGTGGAGATGATCAGAGCTCAGGACCAGAGGAAGTGCTGGCAGGGTAGATTCCAGGAGGGAGGTGAAGCCCAGTATTTCCAAAGAATGTAATTTTTAAGGGAACTGGAAAGTTATATTATTATGTAAATCATCTCATTTTGAAAAGTCAGAGCTTTACGCAAAATGTCCAAAGGATTCCGTGGGGCCCAGTTTAACCTCAGACTTGACTGACCTCAGCATCAACTGGAGAGCTTGTTAAAGCAGATTCTAAGGCTTCACACAGAGTTTCTGATTCAGTGGGTGTCGGAGGGATCTAAGAATGTGCATTTTTCACAAGTTCCCAGGTGAACTGATGCTGCGCGCCCAGGGACCACGTTTAGGACAGCATTGGGCTGGACACAAACAGTCCCAACTCCAGCATCCAACAGCTTATTTGGCATGTCTGGTCTAGAGATTTAGAGGAGGGAACTGGGAGAAAGAGACAACCAAGCAAACCTAGTTCCAGGACAGAAGCTGTTGTCTTATACACCTTTCAGTGCTTCTCTTAGAGAAGGTGCTCCAAACTAAGACAGGGGTTATATATCAGACCTCCAGAAGAGCTCCTACACCGTGACCTGAGACTAGGAAGAATTCAAGAAGACAAGAGATGTGTGTAGAATGTACTGGAAATCAGAGAGCCACAAACAAATGGGATGGACGAGGAGAAAGCTAAGGAACTGACATAATTTGGCTCAGAGAAGTAAAGTCCAAGAGGTAACTCACTAACAGTTTTCCAGCAGAAGAGGGGAATTTGGAAGAAAATGATAAACAGCTGTTCTCCGTTTCCACTGAGCTGCACTTCCAGAACAGGATGGGCTCAAGTAGAGAAAGAACTCTGGTATCCGATGGCTGCAAAGGAGAAGCGTGGATTGCCATAGGGCCCTCCTGGATTCTTACCATTCAGATCTTCAAAATCAGATGAATGATTGACTCTTAGCACCAGTGTTGCTCAAAGTACAGGACTCAGGTCACTGCTGGTGGAGATGTTTGGGTGCTGCAGAGACACAGAGTTAAGTGACTCTGGGTCACAAAAGGGAAGAGGTCTTCCCTTCTCAATTCCCTTTCATCACTTGATCTTGTCAGTGAGAAAGTCTCCCTGCAGCGCTGTCTTTCCCAACCTTCTAACACTTGTCAATATCCCTTTTAAAGAGAGATTAGGTTTCAGTGGCAAAGTGTTACACAGGCAACAGTGCAACCAAGCTGGACCCTGTGGCAGCTTCCCAAGACAGACCCTTCGCCCATATTCTCTGCTGAAGCTCCTCTCTGAAGCACCCATAAAGCACTATCTCATGTATGTTTCTTGAGTTTTTCAGATGCTAAAAATCACCCCTAAAGGGAAGAAATTAACTACTTGATGATCTAAAGCTTGTGGCCCCCAGACCTTCTGGTGCCCAGAGGTTTATAGTGTTGACTGCCTGTTCCCTCAACATTAACCAGTCAGAGAATCTGCATGAACTGATCACGTACCCTGCGACCCACCTCTACCTAGACTTTAAATATGCTTCGCTAAAACCCTCCTGGGTTTTGCCATTTTCTTTGGCATGAGACACCGAGTCCCTCTTGTTCAGTCCTGCAGTAAACCTCTCTCTGCTCCAAACTCCGACATTTTGGTTTCTTTGGCCTCCCAATGCATCTGGCATACGAACTTGTATTCGGTAACTACCAAATGTGAGGGTTAATTGTCATTTTTTGTTTCGTGGTATTTTTTGTTTATTTCCTCTATGGCAAGTAATGCTAGCTTCCCTTTTAAGGTAGCAATAGAAAGTTTCCCTTTACATAATAACTTTAGGAAGGCAATGTCCATTAAATTATAGTGATCTATCAAGCCAAGGATCCTGATGGATGATGGCCAAAATTCTACAATTAGTACATGGAAGGATGATTTGGAAATACTGATAAAATCTAAGCTTCTCCTTTATGAATGAGAAAACTGAAGCTCAGAAAGTTAAAGGGAATTCTCAGTTTCACTTAAAATTTAACAGTAGAGCTGGACTTAGAGATGGGCTTGGTCAGGATGGAGGAATGGGAGGTAAGGGATTGCATCACATGCGTCTAAAGCATCTTTTTGTCTAGAATAGTGCCTGGTCCACCCCAGCTTGTAGCATAGGTAGCCCTGGATAAAATAGGCTGTTTTCACCCCTGCACTCTGCCTGTCTCTCCCTACGACTCGACAAATGAGAGCCTCTCTGTCCCATCTGTAAAGTGAGCATCTAATTCAGGATACTACCTGAGCACAAAATGAAGTACTACACCTGAGCACATCTCATTAAACTCGAAAAAGTCTCAAATATAAAGAAGATAGAAACCCACATCCTACTGCTACTGCTCACAGTCCCCTAATATTAATAATTTAGTGACTGAAAAGCAATATCAATTTTCTCATTGAACTGTCCTATCTTAAATAAAAAGAAAATAATTAAACATAGCTTGCAAACATTTTATTTTATTTTTCCTGAATTGACCCTCATGTAAACGATCATTCAGCAGTGGCCTAAATTATATATTTTTATAGAACTGTAGGCTTATTTCTTTCAAGCATATTAAAGCTTTCCTCATTGAAAGGCAAGAATTCTTCACAATTAGCACACCCAAACACCAGCTTTGGAGGAGACATCCTCTGATTACGCTGTTTGGAGGCAAATGGGTGTTTCTAAGGATTTAGAGTAGATTATGTTCTTTAAGAGATGTTCAATCTCCTAGAAATTGGATCCAAACCACTTTATGATTATTAATCCCATCTTTCAGATATTACTAAAGGATGAACTTCAACCCAGTCTTTGTCTAAATAATAACAGATTCCTAATAAATATGATCAAATTAACACTTTTTTGCAATAAATATATTCAGTGAGATTCGGTCAGTGTAAACGCAATTTTAAAAAATGAGATTGTTAGCAAACCCTCAAGTTTGGTTCAATAAAGAACCAAAAAAAAAATGCATTTGCAATCAGCCTGTCAGAGATATTACAGAAATGAGTGATTTCTAACCTCCGGTAACTCAAACCTGTAACATCCATCGTGTTGCACAAATAGATCATTCAGAAAGGTAAAGGTTACTTCCAGAAATAATAGTTGTATAAGGGTGTTCCATTCCCCAGTAAATTAAAGACGCAGCCTCACTCCTACTTGCCTTGCTGGAGGAACACTGGAGGAGCCTATTAATAGCATCGTTAGTTTCAAGGAGGCAGCTTACTTGGAATTTGGATCTTAACGTACAGAAATAGATACTCATCTACTCTCCCACCGATGCAACAATCTTAATGGAATAATCTTTTCAAAATGAAAACTCTGCCCTAATGAAAGTCCCCTTTTTCCGCAGACGTAAGAAAGTGAGGCAACAAAGACAAGACTCTTCATTTACATGAATGATCTCCCAGCCTTACCAGAAATGTGTATCTAAGCCTCACAATTACTTGCTGGAAAATTTAAACTACCTGCAGAATACATTTAACTGTAGATAATACAAACCAATAGACATTTAAGATTTTTTCTTTCTGAGAATAAACTTATAAATATTTATTTGAAAAGATCAACAGGATAAGTTTTCTGCCATCTAAGTAAGTTTAATACCCCCATGTAAAGTAGATGAGGTTAAAGAGAGTCAGTATCTTTAAACCTGTAATCTATTAGGATTGTTAGCTAAATTTTAGAATAGCAGACTTTGTTTTCATGTCCCAGGACCCATTTTTATAGTAAATTCATCTGCCCTTGGGAACAGCATGAGTGTGTGTGTCTCTGTGTGTGTGTGTGTGTTGAAAGGGTGGCTCTCTTCAGGTAGCTGAAGGACATTTTAGGAAAGAAAGATGAGATTCATTCCTTGTGGAATAAATTTGCAATTTGAATCCTGCCCCCCAGAATGGTGTAATATGCAGCTTGTTCACCTGAATGTTCAAGAAAGGGACAGGAATGCTTTAAGTCTTGATGCTTCAAAGATGGACATTGACCACCCCTCCCTGCCTCCATGCACCTTTGCAATGAGACTTTGTAGATTTTCCCACCAAGAGGAGGGGGGTCTATTTCCTGAATCTTTGAACCTGGGCTGACCACATGATTTGCTTTTCACCCGTAGACTGTCTCAGGGTGACATATGCCAGTCCCAAGTCTAAGCCTCAAAAGCCCCTATACACTTCTGCTCTTAACATGAGCAAGCTCAAACAGCCTGCTGGAGGATGAGGGACTACAGTCCGGACAGCCAAGTCATTCCAGCAGAGGCCATTCTAGACCAGCCGGACCTTGGCTCATCTTCCAGCTGGCCATGGTTACGTGAGTGAGCCCAGCCAAGATGAGCGTGTCCTGGCCTGGTTCAGCAGAACCACCCACTGATTCATGAGCAATAGCTAATGTTGTCTTAAGCCAGTAAGATCTGAGGTGGTTGTTTATGCAGCAAAATCTGTTACTGCCATGATGAATTCTAAACTATGAAGAACATTGGTGTTTGAGTTTTACATCAGGCAGATGGACAGATTTGGGGGACTAGAACTTCAGAAGTGACAGATGTATTTCTGAAAGGATACAGTGTAGCCTTGAGTAAATAGAGATGCTTCCTTTCAAAAGACCGTATGGCTTGTGCTGGTAGCTGGGCCAGGGAGCTACAGGAAAGAGACTTTACTCCAGTGTGGTCCAGAAGTACTAGCAGGACACAGAGGGTCCTGTGCTTATGGTACAGAAAGGAGACAAAACTGCAGAGAGTGGGTACAGACAGCAGGCTCTCCTTGCTTTGGAGTCACAGTTGGGTGGATATCCTCTGTAGGCTGTTCAGTCTCCCAACATTCTCAGGAGAGAAAGGTAATGAGGGTGCCCAATTCTCCAAGGGAGCCCATTGTTCTTGTCAATCAGATGGATGGGACTGAAGCATATATTAAAGCGATCTGGATTAATAAAAATGCCCATATGCCAAATACTGTAGAGAAGTTCTTACCTGTTACACCAAAATAAAGGCTCCCTCTTTGTCCCATTTAATTAACACTGTTGGTCTTGACTCTATTTGGAGTGGCATTAATATTGTTACCCTGCCTTTCTTTTGCTAGCACTGGTCTGATATAAATTCATTAATCTTGTTCTTAAAAGCATGTAAATCAATGTGTATTTTAAAGTACATGATAACCAGGCACCACTGATAGAGATTTCCTTCATCCAGAGCGGGGCTGGCATGTCAGCACTAAATGTTCCACGGGATGCTAATGTACATTCAGGGCTGAGAACTGAGAACTGCTGATCAAGAACTCTCCCATAACCTTCCCAATGGGCACAATCTTTGGTGTAGATTTATTTCTCCTCTGCACCACTATGTCCCCCAGGTTTTGTTAAAAACTTCTGGAAGTTTACTTTTTTCAGATTTGCCCTTTTTCATTTTTGTTTTTTACACTATACTTCTTATGTTCTGGGAATTCTTTCCATTTAATTTCAGTCTCATTAATAACAATGATTTAAGCATCATTATGAGCTCAGCTGGTTCCTGTGCTCATCAGCACATCTTGTACTTGACCTCCCTTCTAGGGGGTTTACATGCCAATCGAGAAGCTTTCAGACACAAGACACAGACCACCCCCTACCTCCCCACCCCAACAGTGGTTTGCAGAATGGGGGCATTTTGTATCTCCTAACAAGAAGCCTGGACATAGGCCCTTCCAGGGTTGGTTAATTTAGCAGCTCCACCATGTTATCAAGGTGCCAGATGTCCTCCAACATTCTGCTCTGCCAAGCTCAGCAGATCCTTTATGGTTTTAAAACAGTGATAGCGTTTCCTAGCGTTCCTTTCAGAGAAACAGCATCTGGGAGGGAAAAGACATTTCCTCCCATAGGGCTTAAGGAAAACCTTTTCCAGAAGCACCCTAGTATGATTCCTCTCTCTCATCACTGGCAAGGAGAATGAGACCATTCTGGTTGGCTTAACCTAACCATGATCCAACCCTTGTGGCTGGAGAGGGACTCACCTCCTCTGTACGTATGCCTCTCTGGTACCCAGATAAAAGTCTGAATTCTGTTAGCAAGACAGAGTAGGGAAATGGCTGTTAACTTAATGGTGTTTGCCATAATTTAATTTTTTTCATTTATTGTGTTGTATTTCATCAAAAAAAAAAAAGACGCCCAGATGATAAACTTACTAGGATTTTTTATTTTAGAAAATATCTTTATCCTCAAAGTTGAATCTTTGGATAGATATGTCATTCTAAGTTATAAATAGTTTCTCACAATATTTTTAAATCATTGATCTAATCTAGCTAGCATCTTTAAAATGAGAGGTGTACCTGAAAACAAAAGTATATATGGAATAAAAACATCACAGGAAATGTAATAGATAAATGACTGAGTGCAGAAGAAAGTTGCAAATATCAGAGACAAGAGAGAAGAGAGCTTCTAAAAACAGAGGGGAACATAACAGTGCATATTGTAGTATCTCAGTATCATTTCCCACTAATAGGAACCACAGAGGCCTGGAGAAGTAGCTCACTCCTGGTCTGGGACAGAAATGTGCAGGATAAGCCTGAAACATTTTGTCAAATGAGAAAGCAAATAGGACATTAAAGACTGCTAAGGTCATATTGAAAGGACTTGAAGAGGTTCTTACTGGCCATATATGGAATAATTTGAACATGATCAAGACTGCTAAATGCAATGGATTGAAACACATCAATATGTTAAAGTCTACCAATTCACAATGATGCTTAAAAATAAACAAAAATAAATTAACAAAAATACTTTGGTTAATCATTAGAAGTAGCTAGGGCACAGGTCATCTACTCTAAAAGTTAATAGTTAAAAAGAAAAAGCATTTATTTTGTCTTTTTTAGTACAAACTACACCTCAGGGTGACCCAAGGGTTGATGAGAGGAAGCTTCTATTTATAGAAATATTTCAGATAGTAAAGAAAGAATAACTGAGTTGGAGCATCACCGTTTTACAACCCTAAGGAAGTCATGATCTTGACATTGACCATCAACAGCTGACTCACATCACAAAATGAGAACCAGATATTCGCATCTCTTGGTAAAAAGACACAATGCCATCTGTGAAGTATTCCTGCCAAAAATTTGTACCTGAATTTGATCAAGCTTCTAAAAAAATCAAACTGCCAATTTATAGGAAACACAGGGAACAAGGTAAATGATATCACAGGACTATAATCAGCAAAACACTTGCAGTGGGAAGCTGCACAGAACAAACAACCTAGTTTTTTTAACAAATAAATTGCAATGAATAAAAGAAGGGGTAGATTAAGACTGAGGAGATATCAAGCAAATTGCAAAATATAGACTATTTGATTCTCAAACAAATGAACTATAAAATACATTATGAGACAACAAGGGAAATTTGAACAATGATTGGATATTTAATGATATTAAGAAATTGTTTGTTTCTAAAGGTAGGAATGTTTCTTTTTAAATGCATCCTTATCTTTTCAAGATGTATAATGAAATATTTACAAATGAGATGATACGATGCCTGAGATTTGTTTCAGAATAAGCTGGTGAGAAGAAAGAGAGGAAGAGTTAGATGAAGCAAGGTTGGCCATGATCATTTAAACTGGATGATGGGTGTTTGACAATTAGTAATACTCTTCTGTCAACTTTTATACATGCCTGAAGTCCCCCATAAAGAGTTTGTAGTTTGTTTTTTTTCTTAATAACAAGTCTAACTCCCATTGAATTCTAATTTCTTAGCAAGCAACTGTGATCATTGATTGTATGTGTCAACTTGCTGGCCTAGGGTGTCCAGGTATTTGGTCAAACATTATTCTACATGCTTATGTGAAGGTACTTTTTAGATGACATTATCATTTAAATCAAACTTTGAGTAAAGCAGATTGCCCTCCCTGAGGTGGATGGACTTCATCCGGTCAGCTCAGGGCTTGAATAGAACAAAGACTGACTTCCCTCAAACAAGAAGGAATTCTATTAGCAGACGGCCTCTGAACTGAAACTGCAACTCATCCCTGGGTTTCCATCCTGCCAGCCTGCCCCGAAGATCTGGTGCCTGCCAACCCTTCACATCAGTCAAGCAGCCAAGCAATTGATACTTTAAACAAACAAACAAAGGAATGAACGAATGACTGAACCAACAAAGAAACAGACACAAACACATCCTGTCGGTTCTATGGCTCTGGATAATCCTGATTAATACAACAATCTTTTTTTTTTTTTTTCTGGAAACTAATAACTCCTTTTCTTCCTTCTTGGCACTTCAATTTCACCATGGTTAGTTTATGGCCAGTGACATTCTCAAAGGAGGACCTTTCTTTCAAAACTGGATGTCTCCAGCCCAGGGATGTCTTCCTCTGTGACTGCCTTGCTCTGCCTCCCCTCCCCTCCTGTTGAATCACTCTTGGCTGGGCTGACTCTGTTCTCTTGTTCTTAACTTCAATCTTAAATTTTTTTACATCACTGTCTTCCTCCATTCATTCTGGAAGAATTCTTTCACTCAGTCTTTTATGGTCTTCAGCCATGTATGTGCTCATTTTATCACTAGGCGTATACATGGAATTTTTGTTTCAGCAATCCTATCTTGAAATTCTATGAACTATTTCAAATTCATTCTCTGCCACATACAGGGGTTGTAACCCTGTGACCCTGGACAAGTTATTTAACCTCTCTGTGCCTTAGTTTTCTTTTCTGTAAAATCGAGCTTGTAATTGTACCTAGTCCAAAGGATTTGGGGAGGATTAAATAAGACAAGGGAAAGACTTAAATTGAAATGCTCAATAATTATTGGCTTTCAGAGGATCTTCTTTTTATTTTTCACATGTGAAATGATCTCAAATCTCTTTGAAAATATTAATTGGAATTTTCAAAATTTTATGTTTTATCATTCATTAACTATTTTCTTGGAATTTTCTATTTTTTCAGATTGATTTGCTATTTTATGTTATTTAATTTCTTCAGATGGTTGGTGATTCTTGATTTCCTGTTTATACTTAGAAAGAAGATCTAAAACACTTTATGACTACATTGGTATAAAATGAATGTAATCCAGACTTGTTTATACTTATTTTTTAAGTTCTAATTTTAAAAGAAATTAGAACATTTTATTGGCATTCTAGAAATATCATGGGCCCTAATCGCTATGCCAGTTGTGCCTAGTGGAGGAGTTGGGCCCAGGTCGTAGGAAAAAAATTATTCTCAGCACATTTCTATTCTAATTACATCAGGGTCCAAGAATATACTACGCATGATTCAAATTCTTTTAACACTTATGATCAATCTTGAGGAATATTTTATGTGCAATTGGAAAGAAGCATGTATACTGCTATTGTTGGGTGAAGAGTTTTATCAATGTCAATTAGATCCAATTGGTCGATGATGGTGTTCAGTTCTATATACATGAAATTTTTTCTCTCTATGTATTCTATCAACTCCAGAGAGAGGAGTTTTTAAGTCTCCAACTGTAGTTATAGAAGTGTCTATTTCTCCTTTCAGTTTTGATGGTTGTTGCTTTGCATATTGTGAAATTCTAACTTTGATGTCTATGTATTTGGGATTGCTATGTCTTCTTGGCAAATTGACACTTTTGTTATTATATAATATTCTTCTTTATCCCTAATAATTTTCTTTGCTTTGAAGTCTTTGTCTGATATAAATGTAGTCACACCAGCTTTGGGGGTTTTTTAGTGTTGGCTTGATATATATTTCTCTATCTTTGTACTCTTAACATACCTATATCATGATATTTAAAGTGAGTTTCTTGTAGACGCCATATAGTTAAACATTGCTTTTGAATCTATTCTAACAATCTTTGTCTTTTAGTTTGTATGTTTAGACCATTTACAATTAATACAAGTATTTATGTATTTGGATTTAATATTTCCATTTTATTGTTTGTTTCCTTTCTTTTTCTTTTTCTGTATTTTCCACTTCCTGCTCTTTTTTATGTTATATGAACATTTTTTAGTATTCTATTTTAATTTATACATTGTGTTTTCAGATATCTCTTTGATATGATATAGTCTCTAAACCATTTCCAGGATCTACCAGACCTTCATACACAGATACATAAATCTATCATGCTTAGGGAGTGTTAGAGCATTTGAGGGTAAGGGTTATAAGTTAGAGTGCTTTGATTGCAAGTAACATAAAACCGAACTTAAATTAACTTAAATAATAATTGGAAATTTCAAAGATGGGTCAGGTTTCATGTATAGTAGAATCAGGGCTCTAGATCTCCTTTTTGCCTTTCTCTCAGCACTTCCTGCCTCTCTGAATCCACCTTTACCTTCAGCTAGATTTTGTTTGTGGCTGTAAAAATTCTATACACTTTACTATCCAACAAAGCTCTGAGCTTCTTTTCTCAGTATCATACAATCAAAGCCTTAGGCTGCACTCATATTCAGTCAACTTGAGTTATATACCCATGCCCTAGGCTATTAGGGACTGTCAAGAGCATCTTCTAGATTTTATCTTTCACACAGTGTTAAGTGGGGTCTACATCCCACCAAATCTACACAATGGGAGATATCCTTAAAGAGGAAGAGAGGCTGGATATTAAATATCACCTCGCCTTCTTCCCCCAAAACTCATTTACATGGAAATTATTGACACCTGAACCTCTGACACTCTGAGCTAATGGACTGCATGTTCTTCCAGCCACTGCTTGCACATTCAGCGCTTTATTTTGGGAACTAATCTCTAAGAATGTGATAGAGGGTTGTAATTTATCAGGCAGTCAGAGCACCCTGGTTTCATGTAAAGAATCATGCATATGTCTCTAATTGTTTTCCTTAATCCAACTCAGTAATCTTAGAGCTAGCTGGAAATTCATCTTAGATTCTAACAGTAAATTATCTGTTAGAGCCCATATCAATTTTTTTCTGAATTTTTCAAAAGCTGAGACAGGTGATGATGGTCACTTCAATCAACTTCAAGAAATTTAAATTTCACAAAATGTTATTTAAAATCCCACTATTTTATTTATCTATCTAGTTAATTATTCCATAAGTAATATAAGAAACACATTCAATAAAACAATTTTAAACTGTCTCCTGTGAATGTGAATCAATTCTTGGATAAATAAAAGTATAGGTTAAAAAATAAATCAAGACCATATAATACAAACCAAACAAACAAGCAAACAACAAACGAGGTTAGTTACCCTTATTGTTGATAGTAATTGAATTCCCTCTAATTGAGCCTCAAATTTTGCTCTGAGCTTCCTGGCAGCCAAAGGAAAAATGGTCACATATTTGGTTACATCATTCTCAAGTATCAAAGTATACTAGTCCTTTAAAAGAATTAATTTTTTTCATAGAACTAAATGTTAAATAAATATAAGCCTATATAGGAGTTCTGAGCATTGTAGTAAAATGTCTTCCTTGTCAACATTCCTTTAAGAAATACAATCATTAAGCTCGTCAGAACGTTTCTTATAGTGTGTTTCAACATAAAATGAAATAACTGAAAATTATAATTAAAAATTACTCAATAAGGAGATTCTGTGAGGGGCCAAATAATATGTGGCAAGTATGTGGCTGTCAAGATTTAATTTGATCTTAAGGCAAAGCTTTAAGTATCCTGATGAATACTTAGCCTCTGAATCTTTCAAATAATCTGTTTATTTCTTCACTCAAGCTTTTGATTGTGTTTTATGGTCTTTCATTCAATTCTTTCAACAACCTGAAATAATATTCTTATTCCTCTAAATTGCATTTCAGGAAGTGGAAGCTCAGAGGAGTGAAATGGTTTGTTGAAGTTCAGACAGAGAGCAACTGATTTGGAAGGGACTCAAATACAGGTGTTCTGATTCCAGATTAAGCAACTGCATTTGTTAAGTGCCTATTGTGTACTAGGCAGTGCTCTAGGAGTTGGAAAGAGTTGGAAAAAATACAATCCCTGCTCTCAAAAAGCTGGCAGAAAAAAACAGATACATAAAGACATGATTTTCTGTAATTTAGCTGAAACCCTTTGAATTTCACTATACTGGTGTAATACCAGTACTAGTGGAATAGATGATTTAAGAATATAAGACTGTTGGATAAGAATAAATACTTCTGGACATCTCGTCCAGATCATGTTCTGTGTCATGTATATACACATGTTAGATTAAAAGGCTGGGAACAAAGAACTGAAAGAAACACAGATAAAAGGGACTGGAGGAATTATCATTTTATGGGGTTGCTGAGCCTCTTTTGGGAAAAAAAAGAAAGAAGATGGAAAGACATTCTATTTCTTCCCAGGATTATAAAAATAACTATTCTTGGCCATACTGTGAAATAGCATTTGGTGATAAAATGTGGTTCTCAGGAGGAAAGGTTTTCGAAGGTAGGTGGAAATATCTTAGCCCAAATATTTAAAATCCTGAGAAGCTACTTTGGTGCTGGTGGAATCGGTGATGATATTACATAAAACAGTCAAGTCATGAGCACCCTACCCTGGAAATGGTTTGGTAGAAACTGGAAGAGTGTCTGTGAGGAACCCCGGGAAGTTGATTTAGCATTAGTTGTTTTTGCTCATGGTTTACAAAATCATTTTTCAAATCAAATTTCATGGGAAATTCAATATATAGAACAAATGAAAGGGGAATCACTCTAGTTGACTGAATCCAGCGTGGGGGACAAGAGTCCCACCCACACTGTGTCCCCAACACCTCCTCACTGACCACACTTCCAGGTGATCACTGAAGCACTATTTGAAAACTGGTTCTGCCAACTCAGAGGGTCACTGCTCCTAGGAATCTACAAAGTAAAAGATAGTGGTTGCTTTTTCTCCTGTGGCTACACAGGAGAGCACGCTGTTCACAGCCTAAAGAGAAGTACTAATAATTTACATTTTTTGTTCTTTTTCAGTTGGTCATTTCAGCTGTTCAAATGCAGACAAAGCAGACAGACTCTGCGAGCTATGATTAAAAAGAAAATAAAAAACAGCTCACAGTAATCACCCCTCCCAGGAAAACACCCAGCAATCTTCCAGCTACTGTAACAGTAATCCCAAACCCACTATAGCGTCGAATTGAAATATTGATTCTTCGGTTAGGTCTCCAACTTAAAATTCCAGAGCTGAGAGCTCCCCACCACACAGACCCCTTTCACAGAATCACATCACAGAGCATACAGTGTTTCCTTAACATTAAGCTTCCCCAGGCTTTCATTTCAATTAGTCATAAAAAAAGATCAAGAAGGAAAGTATTGTCGGAAAGATTCCAGTCAGTGTTTTATTGCCTGAAACAGTTCCCAGGATTAACCATTTCACAGCAGACAGGAAATTCTGCAGAAAGAGCAATGCTTTTTCCTTACAAATACAAAGCAGAGAAAACACCTACTTTCCTCTAAGTGATTTATCCAACATGTTTGCATTAAGCAATCTCATTTGTGGCATTAAAATTTTTTGAACAAGCACCCAATTTATGCCAAGAAATTATCACAAATCCAACTTTTGCTATCCTTATATTCTCATTTAGGTTCTAAGAGCAACAAAATCCCTTGACACTATTATCTCCTCTGAATACTAATTATGTCACTACAAGTCTGTGTCTGCTAATCTTCCAGAAATAACGTGAGAATTACTAGGATGCGATAAGAGCAGAATGAAATTAGAAACATATTTTGCAAATTTGTCAAAACTACCAGCTTTCTGAAAGTGGTAAAAGTACACATCCCAAAATTTTTTCATTAAAGGACAAATTACCCCAGTGAAGATAAATGATGATTCTCAATAGCATACATGGAGCACAGACCAGTAGTTAAAGCAAGGCCAACATTCTGTGGCTTCTTTTATCCTTACAAAAAATTTAGTTCCCAGGACCTAGGATTTTCATCTCAGAACACCAGCTTCAACTCCAGATAAGACCTGTTTTAATCATGCTTAATGGGTTTGGTTCCTAGGAGAATAAGAATGAAGGTGAAAATCTCCTCTCCAGCAAGGAGGAGAATAAACTTGTTCCGGGGACCAGGACGTAATCCTCCCCTCTGAGAGACAGAAAATGTTTCTTACAGCATGCTGTCTGCTACCTCGTCAGTCCCAAATACATCTTGAATGTATGAATGACAGTATTGTTACACTCTGCTCGCCCTGGGCTGAAAACAAGAAAATCACAAACTCTTGTGCTTAGAGTAAACTTTGCCGTCATCTCCTTCTGCTGCCCATTGTGCAGATGTGGAAACCAAGGCCCGCCATGTTGCCAAAGGCACCCACATGGTCAGTAGAGCAGAGCCAGAAAGATATTCCCATTTGTTTCCCACATTTCTGATCAAGGCTCTTTCTTCTACTGTAGATGACAAAAATCCCACATCACCTTCAAAACAAAGTTTTAAGGATACTTCAGACGAATCTCCTTCCCTGCCTTGAGCCCACTGCAGTGGTCCAGACTCATGTCCCCTCTTTCCAGATGCCAGGCTCCGGGGGTGGGGATCTCTGTATCCCAGTCTGGCCCAGTCTTATGTCTCCACACTACTCCCAACCTTTTCAACCATGCTCAAAAGTCCTTTTTTTCTACCCTATCTCTGGCATTTCACCCCCCATCTTTGCTCTATAGCACCACTGAACTGCTCACACTGTGAGGGCATGCACGCACACACACTCACGCGTGCACACACCCAACGTCAGTTCACCCATGTGCGACTATATTTTTGTGGTCTGTCTTGGCTGGTACTACTCCACACCATTGTCCCTCCTGTGACTGTTCCCCTTTCCTTGCACACTTCATGCCCCATACCCTGGATTAGGGACCTCTACTCGCTGCTCTCCTGTTCCCAGAATTCCATCATCATCCCTGCACTAGACTCGGATACATCACACAAGACCCTTACCTAGGTTTCCATGATTCGGTTCAACTTGTTTTGTCCCAGTCTTTTAACTGGGGAACATGCAGGCATCCCATGAAAACCATGTCTGTTAACTTACAAATATTGACACAAATAGGTGACAGGTAGCTAGGAAATGTTTAGACGGCCTTCATGCATCAATTACGCCTCTTTTTTAACTTGGTGAATTATTTTGAATGCAGTGCACCTGTGCTCTTTCTGCTCCTCTCCAGGAAGCAGAACAGAAACTTACGACATAATTCTGTTTCTACCTTTTAAAATCTGATATTAGTTATGGACAACTGTGTTTTTCTTCAAAGAGTTCTATCACTGGGCTCATAAAATGTTGTATCTGAGAAGAATGAGATTCCTAATTGTGTTTGCAATGAAATATATGAATAAACAAATAGAAAGCATTAATACTGTATCAACAGCTATGGCTGTCTTCTAGAATCACGCGTGCGATGCCAAGTGCAGCTGGTTGTGTTATAAGTGTCTTTTTATATGTCTGTTTCCCACACTTGATTCCAGGCTAATTGCCTGATTCAGATTGTGTGGCCAGAGCCTGGCTTAGTATCTGGCACATGATAAAAACTCAATACTTTTTGAATGAAACATTTATGTAGTCCTAAACTCTCTGGAAAATCTTGGCTAGGCAGACATTTCCATTTCCCTATGAACCACTTTTCCTAATATTTCTTAACAAAAGTCAGTACACATTTAAATTCAAGTCATATTATATTACCAAAAAAAGTTTGTCTCCTATAACTTCCCCTCATTGCCTATGTAGGCCCTTTGATAGTGAAACAGAGTAACCCTAATGGCTATTCCAGATATTCAAAGACTGTGGTTATTCTCTGCCAAATCTCCATTTCTTCAGCCTAATATTTCCCTATTCTTCAGTCATTTTCACTTTAACTTATCTAAGCATAATCTTCAGGTGGTTGATCTCCCACTTACGATGTGCCACCCAGGGTTGCATGTAGCATTGCCTTGAACATCTGACTAGATCCCAATTCAAAGGGATTGTCACCTCCTTTGATACTAAGGCTATACCTCTGTTAATGAGGTCCAATTTCATCAACTTTTCTAATAGCCACTAAACCACTATTATGTATCATGATCTTACCCACTCTTTCCTCATTTCCTGTTTTAAGAAGAGATGTTCCTCCCATTGTTTAAGGTCAGTCTCTCCCCTCAATTCTTAACCCCATCTCATTTTACCTTTTCAAGGATTTCACACCACTGCCTACCACCTCTCTTACTTCCTGTACAACCTCTTCCTGTCTATAGTCTCTTCCCTGTAACTTTAAACATTCTAGAGTCTCTCATCTTAAAAACTAATATGCATCTTCAATCTTCACCACTTCTCTAAAATTCTTTTACCAAGGTCACTAATGACTTTTGTTTCGCTAAATCCAGGGGACAATTCTAGCCTTCTATTTTGACTTCTTTGCTTCATTTAACACTGTTGACAACCCCTCCTTCTTAAAACACTCTCTCCTTAGCGTCCATGACATTTGTCTTTCCGGTTTTCCTTCTATCTCTGGCCACGCCCTCCCATTTCCCTCCATGGGCTCCTCATCCTCAACTCCTCCTTCAGATGTGTGTGCCCCTCAGGTTTGTACCTGCAGTCTCTTCTCAATTCTCCTTGAAAAACGTCATCACTTTCTGTTTTTCCAATTATCATCTAAAAATCTAATGTCTCTTAAATTCTATCTTTATTCCAGATCTTTCTCCTAAGCTTCAGACATCAAATAGGAAGTCAGTGCATGCTTCCTACTCATCATTGTGTGTGGATTTGCCACGAGCCCCTCCAGCTCAGCTGTGGCAAACTGACTTCCACTCTCCCTATTACTCTCTTCTCCTCTCATCCTTCTTATCTCCCTGAAAGGCGAAATCAACCACCCAGTCTTCTCCAAGAGGCCGGGGGATGAGATGGGGTGTAGATACATACAACTTGTTGAACAGTGTTTCACTCACTGAGGTACAATTAGGCAATGGTTTTATTTCTGCTCCACCACTGAAGTCATCCATAAACCTCCCATCCTTGGTCCTTCTTGGATGACATTTCAAGCACACTGCACATCTTGGGGACCACTTTTAGTTATAAGAACAACCACATTGAGGTCTCTGGGGCTCACTTTCAGATCCAGGCATTTTTTTTTAATACGTTTTTACTGAAGTGTAGTCAGTTTAGAATGTTGTGTCAATTTCTGGTGTACAGCACAGTACTTCAGTCATATAAAAACATACATATATTCGTTTTCATATTCTTTTTCCCAGTAAGTTACTAGGTCCAGTCTTTTTTAAATCACAACTTCAATCTCTTCCCCAGGGTCAATCTTTTCCCCTTCCCTCACCCTACCCCCTCTCACCAACCCTTCTTAAGATGGAGCCTGACCCATGGACCAGGGATTTGCCCAAGAGAGGGAGACAAGCATGGTCTTGTCTTCTTTCTTTACTTTGTTCCTCTCTCCTTCTGCAGCTTCTGTGTTTCACTCCCTTCATCTGGGATAAGTGCCTTTAAGTCACAGAGTGACTCTGGGCCACCAGCCACTATCACTCGGCTTCACTTTGTTCAGAGGAAATGAGACAGTTGCAGGAAATGACCTCTAGGGGTCCTTCCAAATCTAATATTGCAAGATTCTCAGATTCTCTGACACAATACCAGTTCATTAGCCCACATTGCCTTGTATTTGAACTCCTAACTTTCCTGTTCATATACAAGCTCATAAAAAAAACTGTGCACCCATTAGGCATCTTTTTAAGTAAAAGCAAGACATGAAGAGGCTGTATCACTTGCCCTGGGAATTCCCAACAGTAACATCAGCCAACTGTCTTGTTAACATTCTCACCTCTTGCTCCATCACTGAGGCTAGTGACGCATTTTTAATTCCATGTCACAAGTGGATCTCATATACTTTTCTTAAATCACAATCACACTTCAGGAAGGTAGGTTTTCAGCTTTACAATGTCCTTGGTAGTAATTGCTTCATTTGCCCCTGAAATGGTGACCCATGGTCTCATCGAAACTGTTTTTTTCCTTTTAAGTTTCTTGACTGTCATGTAATAGTTTGGCTGTTTTGAAACCATCCTCTAGTCTTATAATATATTTATGCTATGGGATTACAAATATGAGAGTGATGTCATCGATCAAACTTTTTTCAGCAGTTGTGTGGTTTCAAATAATACTCCGTATCTAAGTGTTTTCTCTAATACCTTAAATCACAATCTCCTGTGTGAAAACATATTTCACTCAAGGTGACAGCAATCACAAATTATAAACTTGTGTGCATGTCTGTGTATGAGAAAGACTTACCTTAATGTAATTTTAACAGGAATAATGATGTACACAATGTAAAAGGACAAATAGTGGTCCCCGACTGCACCCTTCTCTATAAATTCAAGGCTCTCAGCGGCAGCATCTTTCAAATCTTTTAGCAATTTCTTCTGGTATTTGATTCAGTATTTCTTAATAACATCTTTATAGCATTTATTCTTGATTGTTCAACTTCAGACATTATCTTTTGGTTTCTGAGTTAGGATATATGTTTGGATGCTGTGACAGAGACTAAAATGGCAGTGCCTTAAAATAGAAGCTTATTTTTCTCTTGAAAAAATGGCAGAGCATCAAGTTAGAAAGACTTTTATTCACCTGATCCAAGATGGCTTGTCACCATGACCATATTTCATCCAGTGGTACTGGGGAGAAGGAACTGGGAAGAACATGTTTCTTCCCCTTAAAGGCACAACCCAGAAAATGTATATATCAATTTCATTTACATCCTGTTTCCAGAACTCGTGTCAAGGCTCCCACAAGGGAGGCTGGAAACCCTGCTCTTTATTCTAGGTGGCCACACCATCAGCTAAAAATTCTCTTTTTATGGAGGAAAACAACATCTATTGATGGGCAACTATCGATTTCTTCCACAATTTCCTATTTTGGAAGAAAAATAGTTTACCCTTGTAAGTAACACACACACACACACACACACACGCACACACACACACACACACACATCCATCAACATGCATGTTTCATCCCCATCTTCCCAACATAACTGCTATATCACAATTTTGGTTAAATCAATATTTGATGTTTACATTATGAAACATTATTTACAACTGAAGCATTAAATGGACTTCCTTTCTTGTACATCAGAACATGTATAGTATCTTAGCAATTACTTATATCTTACTTATATTGGTCTGCTGTTTCCTCAGTAAGGCTTAATAGCTTTAAAAGAGAATTATGAATTCCATGGATCTTCAGGCTCAACCCAAGGTAGCACTGTTCATGATGAAAAAGACAGGGAAAATTTCACGCAGCAAGGGAATGGTTAGACAACTGTGGTGTTCTCACTCTGTTGAATATTATATAGCAGTGAACAGGGATGAAAAGCAGCTACATACAAGTTTTTTTTTAAAGTAAGTGTCAGAAGAGAGAAAGCATTTTTAAACACCTCAAACAATTGTGTTTAACAAAATGTGTTTAACAAGTTTAACTTATTTAAAAAGCTTTCTATTGTTGTTGCAATTGAACATCTTAAAAACCGTTAAATAATAAATACAAAATTTAGAATAGTGATTCCTTCTCTATAAATTATTCTGAGGAGAGAAAAAAGGGGGATAAGATTAAAAAAAGAACACATAATTTATGGGTAATGCTTAAACTAAATATTTTGTGGTAGAATCATGGTATTCCTTATATTATTCTATTTAATAGCTTGTATAGATTATTTTATATGTATCATATATTTAAAATAGATTATAAAAAGAAAAAAGCAAGATAGAAATAAAAATACTGGAAAATAATAGCAAGTAAGGTCAGATGTATGTTATCAGAATTAAGGAATTTCTAGGATTCTTGTAATGTTCAAGATGCGTTTGAATAATATTGGGCTTTAAGCTAGATAAGCATGTTAAAATATTATGGGTAACAATTAAGAATAAAAGAAGCAAAGTGAAGGGCCTTCAAACCAGAAGAAGTCAGGAAAGAAAAAAAAAACATAAGAAGAGCACAACAAATAAAAAAAAATACCAAGTTAGAGGTAGAAATTAAACCAAATACATCAGCAATCACAATGAATATAAATGAACTATATTCATCAGTTAAAAGATAAAGATTTTTGGATAATAATTTTTTAAAAATCTAGCCAAATACTGTGTGATCACACTTAAAACAGAGGAACACACATAGGTTAAAAGTGAAAGAATTTAAAACTAGACAGCAGGAATGTATTAAACCAAAAAAAGCTGCTTTCATGATATGGGGGAAAATAGACTTCATAGCAAAAAATTATTATTAAAGTTAAAGAGGATCACTACATCATAGCAATAATTTAGTTTACCTCAAAAGTATAATAACTATAGACTACTATGACCTAATAACATAGCCTCAAAATATACCAGGAAAAAACTGTCTGTGATATAGAACTATCTAACTTCTCATCTAACCTCCAGAAGGATATTATTTCAATCCTAGATACTTATTTGAACTCCATCTTTTGCCCCCAATTTGCCCCACCACACTCCACCCTGACCTGATTTCTACTGTAGGCTGTTATCTCCAAGGTTTCCATGTCAGCTAGCTTTTATGCTGGACCGGCCAGTGGAAAGGCACTTTTATCTTTCTCTACCAAATGCCGTGTCTCTGGCAACATCAGCATCTGCTACCTGGTTCCAGATTCCATCTGTTGATCCTCCATGATTCCAGGAATCCAACCTCCTCCCTTTGTTGCTACAGCCTAGGGGTGATAGTTGTTTCCTGCTGCTTCCAAACTCTGAGTTTCCTCACTGCTTCCTCTTTGGCTTTTCAGCCCTTCCACCACAAGGGTAACCAGGTATATGCCTACAATTTCTTTTGTTTCAAACTCTAAGAGTGATCCCTGTTTTCATGTTTGGATCCCATATTAGTTTTCTATAACAAATTGCTGCAAATAAAGTGGCTTAAGACAATGTAAATTTATTATCTCAGAGCGGTATGTATCAGAAGTCCAGTGGATTTGATTTCATTCTCTGAGTCTCATAGGGATGAAATCAAGGTGTCAGCAGGGCTGCATTTCCTTTCTCCTTTTTCCACATTTATTGAAATATAATTGACATATAACATTGTGTCAGTTTAAGATGTACAATGTGATGATCTGAAATATATTGTGACAATGATTACTGCAGTAAGGTTAGTTAACACACCCATCACTTCATTTCATTACAATTTTTTTACTGAGAACATTAAAGATTTACTCTCTCAGCAACTTTCAAGTATATAATACAATACCATTAATTATAGTCATCATGCTGAATATTAGATTCCCCAGAACTTATTCATCTTATAACTGGAGGTTTGTAACCTTTGACCAACATCTTCCCATTTTCCCCACCTCCGAGTCCCTGGCAACCACTCATTGTACTCTCTCTTTCTATGGGTTTAGCTGTTGTTGTTTTTTTTTTTTTTCTTTTTTAAGATTCTACACATAAATGAAATCATAGATTCATTGTCTTTCTGGGTCTGACTTATTTCACTTAGCATAATGCCCTTAAGGTTCACATATGTTGTTGCATAATATAATATTTATATAGGCGAGAGGGTGCAGCTCACTGGTAGAGTGTGCACTTAGCATGCACTAGGTCCTGGGTTCAATCCCCAGTGCCTCGGTTAAAAACAAATAAATAAATATATAAATAAATAAGTAAGCCTAAGTACCTCCACTCCCAAAATAAATAAAAACAAATATGATATTTACATAATATTCAAATATATTTACAAAATACACATTATATATATAACATTCTCTTTATCTATTTACCCATTGATGGATACTTAGGTTCAGTAAAATTTCCATGCATTTTTACATAGAAATTTGTTTTTTTTTCTAAGAACATCTGTTTCAGCTCAAGGGCAGCTGTCAGGGCAGTAGGACTTGATTCAAACCCAGGCTGTGTGTCCTTAGGGAATTCACTTAGAATTTACCTGATAGTTACTGTGAGCAAGATTGAGTTGATGCATGCAAATCACTAGGAATTGGGATGTAACAAGATCTTCATAAGTGAAAGCTGTCGTGATTTTCATTATTATTTAACCTCCCTGAGCCTTAGTTTTATTCTTTAAATTAAGTGGGTACAGTAATAACCATCTCATGGAGTGATTAAATGATCATCCTGTATAGTACAGATATAACACATGTGGCACACAATTTGTAAAAACTCACAGTTCATCCCCTCACTCCCTCCCTAGAAACCTCGCTTACAGACTCACTAATTTTGTAGCTCATACTTTCACTAGAGCATTTACGGAGGATCTGTGATGGAGACAAAATGTGGCAGGGGTCAGGATTCGAGAGTTCTTTAGTGGATCTGAAACTACCCTCCTGGGTGACTTTAGGCCAGAGGCTTGGCCTTTCTTTCTTTCTTTTTTATTTTAACATTTTTTATTGATTTATAGTCATTTTACAATGTTGTATCAAATTCCAGTGTAGAGCACAATTTTTCAGTTATACATGAACATATATATATTCATTGTCACATTTTTTTCTCTGTGAGCTACCATAAGACCTTGTGTATATTTCCCTGTGCTATACAGTATAACCTTGTTTATCTATTCTACAATTTTGAAATCCCATCTGTCCCTTCCCACCCTCTGCCCCCTTGGCAACCACAATTTTGTATTCTTTGTCTATGAGTCTATTTCTGTTTTATATTTATGCTTTTTGTTTCTGTTTTTGTTTTTGTTTTTGTTTTTAGATTCCACATATGAGCAATCTCATATGGTATTTTTCTTTCTCTTTCTGGCTTAACTCACTTAGAATGACATTCTCCAGGAGCATCCATGTTGCTGCAAATGGTGTTATGTTGTTGGTTTTTATGGCTGAGTAGTATTCCATTGTATAAATACACCACATCTTCTTTGTCCAGTCATCCATTGATGTACATTTAGGCTGTCTCCATGTCTTGGCTATTGTAAATAGTGCTGCTATGAACATTGGGGTGCAGGTGTCATCCTGAAGTAGGTTTCCTTCTGGATATAAGCCCAGAAGTGGGATTCCTGGGTCATATGGTAAGTCTATTCCTAGTCTTTTGAGGAATCTCCATACTGTTTTCCACAGTGGCTGCACCAAACTGCATTCCCACCAGCAGTGTAGGAGGGGTCCCCTTTTTCCACAGCCTCTCCAACATTTGTCGTTTGTGGATTTTTGAATGATGGCCATTCTGACTGGTGTGAGGTGATACCTCATTGTAGTTTTGATTTGCATTTCTCTGATAATTCATGGTATTGAGCATTTTTTCATGTGCTTATTGATCATTTGTATGTCTTCCTTGGAGAATTGCTTGTTTAGGTTTTCTGCCCATTTTTGGATTGGGTTGTTTGGTTGTTTCTTATTAAGTCATATGAGCTGCTTATATATTCTGGAGATCAAGCCTTTGTTGGCTTCATTTGCAAAAATTCTCTCCCATTCCGTAGGTTGTCTTCCTGTTTTACTTATGGTTTCCTTTGCTGTGCAGAAGCTTGCAAATTTCATTAGGTCCCATTTGTTTATTCCTGCTTTTATTTCTATTGCTTGAGTAGACTGTTCTAGGAGAACAGTTTTGGGATGTATGTCAGATAATGTTTTGCCTGTATTTTCTTCTAGGAGGTTTATTGTATCTTGTCTTATGTTTAGGTCTTTGATCCATTTTGAGTTGATTTTTGTATATGGTGTAAGGGAGTGTTCTAGCTTCATTGCTTTACATGCTGCTGTCCAGTTTTCCCAACACCATTTGCTGAAGAGACTGTCTTTATTCCATTGTATATTCTTGCCTCCTTTGTCGAAGATGAGTTGACCAAAATTTTGTGGGTTCATTTCTGGGCTCTCTATTCTGTTCCATTGGTCTATATGTCTGTTTTTGTACCAATATCACGCTGTCTTGTTGACTGTAGCTCTATAGTATTGTCTGAAGTCTAGGAGAGTTATTCCTCCAGCAGAGGCTTGGCCTTTCTGATCTTCAGTTTCTTCATCCATGAAAAAAAAAAGATTGCTCTACAAAATAGTCGTTGTGCCCTGCTTTGTTTTTAAATTAACCAGAGGGTTAAGCCATTCTCTGAGAATGTAATCTTCCAAAAGGCACTGGATTAGCAAATCTCCTTCAACATACAGCTTTGGGAGTCAGTCTTGCTGCTCACTTCATTTCCCTTTCACTGATGTGGTTGGCCCCCCTGGGGAGATCTTGGACAAACCAAAGGATGACACAAGAAACCTAAAGCCAGCTGAGATCCAGTGAGGCACTAAACAAATGATAGGGAGACCTGAGAGAGACCAGTCCCTTCTTGTCTAGAGCTGTTGCCCTGAGAGGAAGCAGCAAACTCAGGCCATCCAATGATGCAGAATCCAGCCCTGGAGCATGGTGTCCCTATGTTAGCACCTGGCAGGTCCCCATATTGAGGAAGGCCATAGAGCTTCCCGATACATGGGAAGAGGCCAATGGCAGCACTCAGGGATCCAGAAAGAAAAGAGTCCAATGGGACCCAGAACCAAGCGCAAAGCCAGGCCAGTCATGGGCAGGAGGGGTAGGTTGTCTGGCAGTAAGAATCCAGCACCCCCAAAGCACGGTTAGGTCCTTTTGTACCTCAGAAAGGGTTCTTTTGGTTTTGCTAGAAAGAGACACTCTGTTAAGCTATCTCATATAATAAACATTTATTGTCCGGATGCATGTTCAACACGAGAGACCAGATCACAAAAGAAGCCAGGTTGTTGTCTAAAATTCAAGGCATCATCAATCCTGGGACTTTGCCATTTGTTCTCTCCTTCTATTTATGTCTTCTTGTTCCTCATCTCCGACACATTGGTTTACTTTCTGTATTTTCCAAGTGAGGTTTTAAAAGGAGAGAGTCTAGCTGACCTGGCTAATTACCATCGCCCTTACTTTCTGAGCCCATCTTCATTATGACTCAATGGCCCGCCTATGAACTGGCAGCCCTCAAATCAAATATTTAGTACAAATCCAGTAAGTAGCAACTCTTATTCAAGGAACTATCTAGGGGTCACTTGTTGTGGGTGGGACCAACACCTCTTGAATTTGGTAGTGAATGGCAGGTGCTCTGATGAGCAAGTCTGATGAGCATCCATATAACAAACATTAACTAAGAGACTACAATGGGCTGGTGCCTACTAAGCCCTGGACTCTCAGGAAGTCCCCATTTCTGTCCCTTGGGGTCCAATGAATTGAGGCACCTAGAAGGATAAGGGTGCTACCTAGCAGATCACAGGGACTTGATGTCTTGCTTTTCTGCATGACAGAAGGGGAAGTGAAGGGGAAGTAATTAGCAGGACCTAAAGAGACAGAAGGTTCTGAGAGGTTGCACTTCCATCAATTGCTCTGGATGGAATTTTGCCGGGTCCTTCTGGGTTGTCATTGATGTGGTTACTAGTATCACAGCCTGTGCACCCAGATGCATTCCTTGCTTCAGCTGATGATGCCCACAAATAAAGCTCATACCGATAGGTCCATTGGCTGGGAATCAGACAGAGCTGGGGTCCCTCTAGGGCTCAGCTGGGCATCCTTGAGCAAGTCAAACTTTCTAGCTTTCTGTGTCCTCATCTATAAAATGACACTACAAAAACCTAGCTCATACCTTCCTTGTGCATGGACCTCTATGCTTGGGATCATTCTTTTCATTACAATTAGTATGTGATTGAATAATGTTTAACTCTTAAAAGCAGTATGGTTCATTCTGTGACAGGAAATGGATGGGGACTTGGAGCAGAGAGGATGAGGGGGACTTCTAAGGCATTGCTTTCAGGGAAGAAATGTGAAGGTAGAAGGGAATAGTTCCAGGGTCCCTGAAATCATGGGCTCTAGAAACTGTTTCTTACACTGCCATTCTGGGGACCAGCTGGTGCCCTGATGTGAGAGAATCAAGAGTTATAATGTCAGAATCTAGGCCAGTGTTGACTCACAGTCCTTGGCTGATGCAACTCTGAAGAGGCAGAAAGCTCCTTCCCCGAATACTACTTAAGGTCCAGGATCATGTTGAATTACTGGGAACTCAGGACTCCAGAGATAACACTCTGGGGAGATACTCCCATTCCTCCTCCACGTTTCCCATCACAAGATGGAGTGGACTGATGTCCGGAGCAGCATGGGGCATTCAGGGAGAGAGGTGTGATGTAGGGCACACAACTGAACATAATCTTCTGTTTTCAAGCTGAAAGCCATGTGTTAGCTACAAAAGTAATGATAGAAGGAAACAGGGGCTGAGAACTTACAGGTTTAGAGATTGCCATGTTTTCTCTCCAAGAATCATTTTGGGGCAGGACTAGATCTTTGGGGCTGAGTAAACCTCAAGTTTCTTGGATAATTTGAGATAGGGAGGAAGGCAAGAGGAAGGGATGTTGGCTGCTCTGCTAATCTGGATATTGTGGGTGCTACAAACAGCCTTAATCTGAAAAATCAAGAGATAGGAACATTATACATGCCCCCTAGTAGGGGAAGAAGCTATTGTGTTATTATTCTGAGAAGGCTATCAGACTGTGAGCCTGCAAGGATGGTCCTATGAGCTTTGTACACAGCTCTCCAATGGTTGGAATCCATCAAGGATTTGCAGAAGTTTTACTATATCAGTCCACATGGAAAGTGACCGAGTATCTTGCTTCATTTGAGCTGGGCTGTGATTTCCCTACCATGGATTAACCTGGATGTCTTATGACTGTCAAGGAATCTAGAATAGAGACCTCAGAGCCAGCTCCATGGCCGCCTCTGGGAGTTTGAAGCTAACAGCATGGAAGCAGATAACTTGCCTCCACTTCTTCTAATCTTGCCTTGGTACTGAATTCATCACTTGCTGTATGTCTCAAGGTTCATCCTCTTCAAACCCTTTGTCCAAACTTAAGATATGTGTGGCCATATTCAATCTGCAAAAAGGAAAATCATGATAGAGTTAAGGCTCAAAGTCTGCCCGGCACACAGCTGTGCTATTAATTTTGGCATTTCAGCTGTATTCATGAACAACATTACACCCCATACAGCAGGATGTTTGGGGTGACTATAATAAAATTCATATAAAGAGAACAATTTAAGTATCAGTCTAATTCGTATAGATTAATTTAGTTCATGTATAATTTAATTTTCTTTAATTTGCATTGCTGAATGTGTTGTTATTTTCTTGGTAAAATAAATTTCTTTCTCACCCTTTCCCAGCTGTCCAGGGAAATGGACAAGGTATGATCATCTGAAAGTTCCATTTTTTCTGGTAGAAAATTCTAGAAACTATCAGTTAATGAAATAATTCTAAGTGAATAGATATTTAATAAAGGAGGAAGTGTCTTTCAGGGAGATAGTTTGGAATTTAGAGTTAAAATCTGAATTGGGAATATGAGTGAGGAAAAACATGATCCTAATATGCTGACTGTGTTGATGTTAGGTTGAATTCAGCATGTTGTTTGAGATTCTACTGAACAAAAGATACAAGGAGGAAAAAAAACCTAATATTCATTTTTCTCTATTATGTCCCAGGCACTGTGCATGGTATTTTAAATACAATATTTTTTGAGGTTTTGTTTAAAATTAACCTCAATATTTCCTTACTTAAATAACTGAGCAAAATAATAGCACTTGCATCATAGAATGGTATGATAAGGTCTGTAGTCAAGCTTTGGTCAGGTGTTCATCCCTGATCTGATCAACCACAGGGAGGAATGGCTCTATATGGCAGGAACTCATTGCTAGTGATCCCACCATGTGCATGGGGGAGTGAAGAGAAGGCAGTCGTAGAAGTAAGAGAATTGTGGTGAGTCCACAAAAACTCCAAAAGGTACCTTCTAGGGTAAATCTGTTCATGGCTCTCTAATTCTTGGTCTGGGATAATAATAGGACCCTCATTTTAGGATCATCATGAGGATTAAGTGAGAAATATAAAGCATTTTAGATGATGCTTTTGCATAACAAACTCTTCCCAGTCACTCTTTTTTTTTTTCCAGACTTGTTTAGCTTTTAAGTAGAAGTTATCTATTGCTGCATAACAAATTACCACAAACACAGCGGCTTAAAAGAAGTAGAAATGTTTATCTCAGTTTCTGTAAGTCCAGAGTCTGGGCACAGCTGAGCTGAGCCATCTGTACAGCCGCAATCAATATATTGGGGCCAATATCTCATCTGAGGCTTGACTGGGGAAGAATATGCTTTCGATATCACATGGTTGTTGACAGGATTCAGTTAGTTCTTCATGACCGCTGGACTGAGAAACTCAGTTCTTGCTGTTTTTTTCTTTTTCACACCTTTATGTGATATAGCTTCTGTAGAGTAAACTACACATATTTCAAATGTACTATTTGATGAATTTTGATAGATGTATTCTCCCCAGTCACTCTTCAACCAGCCAACGTATGCATTTCTTTCAGGTTCCATCTGAACAGTCACTTCTTAAAAATCTCTCTGTAACTCCTAAACTCTGGATTGGGTTCCCCAGCAGTTGTTCCACTTGAGCTTTGTCATTACCCAACATGCTATTTATCACACTCTAATATAATTGTTTGTCCAATTATCCAACTCCAGGATTAGTATCTGAGCACATAAGGACAAGAAATAAGTCTCATACACTATCTTACCCCCTGTGCCTAGTTGACATTATGAACTTAATAAATCTTTGTTTAATAAATAATGCTGAACCCTGAGTAACATTAGCTCATCAACTTGTCATCATCATTTTATAGATGAGGAAACTGAGTCTTGGAAAAGTTAAGTAACTTAACTCTAATTTACCTCTTAGGTAAATGGGGGAACAGGATTTGCAGTCAGGGCTCGTGAGTCCCAGATCCATGCTTTTCCCACTATGTCAGGATGCCTTACTAGGCCAACATCTGTATTGGACGCAACACTATGTATTTCCATTCTATCTTGTTTAGATGCTGCAACAGTCTTTTAAGGCAGGTGTACCAGTTTGCCATATGATGAAATCATGGCTCAAAGAAAACTTTACATGCCATAGGTCACATGGCTAGTAGGTGACAGAACTAAGGTCCAGCTCTCTGCTTTCCACAGAGAACCTATCTATGATCACGTGTAGGCAGCCAACAAGCCCAAACAGCCAGACCAGCAAACCTCAACCGTCAGATCCAACATGAGATCACCACAGGCTTAAATGGGTCAAACTTCTACTCCTGAGATATTCTGACTGGCTGTGTTGATCTCAGGCTTTTGCCTTGCTTTCCCGGCTCCCGGCAGCAGTGCGATGCTGTTACGGTGAGCTATTTATAGATCACCTGAAATATGTTTAAGGACAGTTCATATGTGCCTACTGCAAAGTATTATGGGAGTAATTCTTTTTCCAATGGTTACAGAAAATTCAAGGGGCAAAGGGAAATAAAATAGCTGAAAAAATACATTGCTTAGGGTGTTTGAAATCTGCTTTTGGTCAATATTTTTTCTTTCCTCTTCTCTTTTTAATATTTCTATCTAGTAACTGAATGTTTATTAAAATAGTTGGCAAAGGGCAATATTTTATTTACATATGGTCTTTAGGTGATATGTTATTTTATAAGTATTACACAGGCTTCCTTCTCCTTTTTATCATTAAAGGTAAGGAAGATTTAGCATCATAGTTTGAGAAATCATAAAGAGCTCTAGCATTTCCTCAATGGTCAATTTCTGTTATGCCAAACTGTCTTCTCTTTAGCTAGTAAAATGCAACTAGAAGTGGTAAAATAATTATTCAAAGAACAACAGTAACTATACTATAGTATATCAAAAGCATCACTGGTTAAGAATGAAATGACTCCATCTCATAAATGCTAGTAAGATCAAGTAGAAAAGGTTAATACAGAATCTAAACCATCATTTCTTTGGCATCTTGTCAAGCATCATGAAGAATAAAATTAAAAAGAAACCACCAAACACTGCCTTCAAATTGACCCTCAAAAAGGAAAGATAGCCCAGGTACACACCAAACTCTTAGAATTCCATAGCTCACCAATAGCACAGTGCAGAGGAAAGGACCCTAGGATAGGGTCAAGCAGACCTAGTGTGTTAGTGAGTTCAGGCTACTATAACAAATACCATAATAGACTGGGTGGTTTAAACAGCTGACATTATTTCTCATAGTTCTACAAGCTGGAAGTCTAAGATCAGAATGTCAGGATGGTCAGTTCTGGTGGGATCCCTCTTCATGGTTTGTAGATGGCTGTCTTCCTCACAAAGCAAAGAGAGTAATCATCTCTCTCATGTTGCTTTTTATAAGGGCACGAATCCCATTCATGAGGGTTCCACCCTGATGACCTAATTGCCTCCCAAAAGTCCCTCCTCCAAATACCATCACACTGGGGACTAGGCTTCAACATGTGGATTTGCAGGGACACAAATATTCAGTCCATAGCAGCTAACTCTAGACCCATCTTGGATGCCAACTTGCTTTGTCACATGCCTCTCTGGGCCCCTGTTTCCTTACCTACAAATGACCTTCTCCTTCTCTTAGGAATGCTAAAGTTCTGAATGCCAAGGGAAGAAGACTGGCAGATGAAAGACTAGTGTGGATTCTAAGGAGGAAAGGACAGGGGTTTCTGAATACAACTGTGGGAGAGTCTGGGCAAATGGGATTTAAAATGGATGGGAACTCACTCCCTAGGGAGGAGGACCAGCACAGGCAGAGACACCTACAGAGTATAAGGTACAGATCTGGAGGGAGAGCACTCGGAATTCACAAAAGGAAATGTTGAAAACAAGCTCAAAGGGAGCAACAGAGTCAGGAAGAGAGTGCAGGGAAAAATCAATGAATCCCTTGGCCCACTCCTCCAATTAGCCCTCTACAAAAGCTGCACATACACTTTTCTATCACCCAGTTAAGATGATAACACTTCCCTGTGCAGAGTCTTTTAATGACCACCTATTGCCCTCAGTATTTAAAAAAAAAAAACTTACTACAATCCTTACAACTATATCTTATCCTTGGTTTCAAAATTCAATAGTCTCTGAAACCCAAAGTTTATTCACATATATTTGGCAGCAAAGCTTGATCTAAACAGACATAAGGTTCTTTCTGCTCTTTCTTTCTTGGGTGTGACTATTCAGTGACAGAATAACCAACAGGATTATTATAGAGTGCTGCCCCAGGCCCCACTGGGGATATATATGATATATACAGTAAAATTACTGTATTACATTCTAAAATATGAAAAATCTGAACCCAAAAAGCACATCTGGCCCCAAGATTTTGTATAACAGAGTGCGGATTTATAGTTTCTTATCAAGATAAACGTGGTCCCCCGTGGCAAGGCCTTGCCAACCTCCCCCTCTAGTAACTCACGCCCATTTGTCCCACTATGCTATATTCCAGACAACTTGAGTCCTCACCATTGTCCTGTGCCAAAGTTTTGCATACCACTAAGGCTTTGCATAAACTTTCTCCACTGAATGGAACATCGCTAACTTACCTCTTTATCTAGAAAAATACTCTGTGCCTTTCAAAGCTCATTTCACAGGCTTTTTCCTCTATAAAGCCATCCTTAGTCTGTCCCTATATCTGCCCTCTCCTGTGGCCTGCACGGACTTGGCAACCAGCTCTTCTGTGCACTTAGCCTATGCACATTATAGCATGGGCCACATTGATGGTAACTATCTGTTTACAGGTCAGTGTTCCTCCCCTGGCCCACAGGTTCCTGAAGGGCAGGACTTGCCTTCCTGATCTCTGAGCTCAGCACCTGGCAGAGGTCTTGGCACTAAGGAATGCCTGGTCAGCGATGGTGGGCTCTCGGTCAAGAGCAATCCACCAATCTATCACTCTGTCAGAAGATAAACTGACCATCTGCATCAAGGTCCTTCTGACACAGGACTAACAGGGAGATTGAAGCAAAGGCAGAACTCTCCAACTTCCTTCCTTAGGGCACAAGGATTGTCATGTGACCCCTACATGTGCTCTGGTCCTTCACCAGCTCTCTCCACCTGCACAGCAGGAGTGGCTCCAGGACATGGAGCAGCCTACCACACTCTCCCCAAGGCTGCAGAGGTGAGACCTCCTTCTCTCCAGGGCCTTCCAGATGAGGACAAAGGCCAAGTTGTCTTCCAACCAATGGTAGCTGGGTATGCAAATGAGACAGTTCATCAACAGTCTGGGTAGAAAATACTTAGTTACCTTTGGGACCACAAATCCAAGATTCAGATGCAGATGGGGTAAACAATAGTATTCAGAACAACAATTATATTGGCATAGATCAGCAAGACTTGCAAAAGACTTTTAGTTACATTTTCTCATTTAAGTAAATTCTAACAACAACCCTGTATAGTAGATATTGTTATTGCAACCAATTAGTGGATGAGGAAACTAAGGCTCAGAGAGAATTAGCCTTTGCAGTAAATGTGCAAATTTAATCAAAAAGCTGAGGTTAAAAGTAGATTTATGGGGAAAACACCCAAATTTGAAGGACAGAGTATTAGCCAAAGCCATAGTACCAGAAAAAAGGGACTTACATTTTCAGAAAAGACTTCAATATTAATGGCAGGAAAAGGGTTATGGGTTTATGTGTAGAAGCTTCAGGCCTTTGATTCTAAGAAGAGAAAACTGTGTATCTGCAAGAGAACCGGCATTAACAAAAATAAATTTAAACAAAAAAGCTGGCTGAAGTTGGTAAGATGTGGATTTAATTCAGGTGCATGATTATTACAGAAAATTTAGAAAAACTAAAAAATAAAATAAAATAAAATTAAATTAAAAAATTCTTAAGTCCCATCATATAAAATCATTATCAATATGCATTTTTATTTTAAAGGATTTTTAAAATATGTATGTTGTCTGTGCCTTTCAAAGCACACTTTCTGCTAAGCAGTGAATGCGCGTGTTCATTTCACTACACCCTCGTCAACACCAGGTATTATTAATTCATTTTAAATATCGGATAATTTGATGGAGAAATTTTGAAAGGGGAAAAATCACCCCTCACTATTATTTCATTTACATACATTTGGTTACTTAGGAAAGTTAAAAGTTTTTCTGTAGTTATTTATCAGCATAATTTATATTTGTCTTTTGCCTACTTATGTTCTTTCTCCACCAATTTGCTGGCGTCCTGGTATTTGTATCCTTGAATTTCTGTGAGTTTGATGTTTATTTGAGAAGTCACCCTTTGTTAAATTTTCTACAACGTTATCTCTAGTTCTGTTGATTGCTTTTTAATCTCAGTGATTTTTTTGACGTATAAAAGTTGTAAATTTCTATGTAGTCAGATCTGTCAATCACATCCTTAGTTGATTTATTCCATCAATTCTAAGCATAGAAAATTCTCCCCCCTCAGGAGGTTGGATAAATATTCACAACTATTTTCTTCCAGATTTTCTAACAGTTAAGATTTTTAAGTATTTAACTCTTTAATCCATCTGGAATTTATTTTGATGTTCCTAGTGAGGTAAGAAATGTTCTAAATTCTTCTAAAATAAAATGAAACATTTAACATCTCACATGTTTAGTTGATATTAGCATAAACCTCGAAGGCCAAGTGGTAACAGCTTCAAAGGCTGCAAATTTCTTAATAGAGTTTAGGATTTCCCCCGTAATAGCACAGGGTACCAAACACACATACTTGCCAGTCATTACTCCAAGTGAGTTTATCAGCCGGCAGCACACTCAACATATGGTCTCTTTTTCATTATTTAGAAAAGTAAGAAATAAATAAGAACTGGGGCTCCTACCAATCATTAGCAAATCCTCCAAAGAAAATTAAACACATAGTGGAGTCTTTTCCCTAATGGCCTGGTGCAATCTCCCTGACTAAATCATTTCACCAAAGAAAACTGCCCTTCCTTCCTATCACCGCCTCTCGTTCTAAGTGCAGCAGTGACTCATTCCAAAAAGCACACGCAGAAGAAACCCGAGGACCTGCCTTTGATTTCTTTCCACACTGGGGAAACATTCCTGCCTCTCCCTGCCTTCCAGTCCAAAGGCAGCCACGTCTGGAGCTGCACTGAAAAAGATTTGTGGCTTATTGTCCTGATGGACGCCAGAGTAATGGAATAGCTCTGTACTGTGTCCTGAAAAGGCAGGCCAACAAGACATTGCGCTATTGATGGCTCACATTATAATGGAGAAATATTAGGGGGATATTTCAACAGGCACCCAGAGGAGAAACAGAAGCTATAAGAATGCCACAGGCTGATTCCAAGGAGAGTAAAGGGGACATTAAAAAAGGGGGTTGTGGGGGAAGGTGGGAAATGCTTCAGGAAGAAAAAATAACTCCACTCAGAGAATATATGTTAATGCAAAGCCTGTTTGCTAGGCAGGCTCTCCAGAGAAGGGCGGTAACGATCCCCAGTATGTGAACTCTGCAATTACAGCATTATTAATTTATGCAGCTCTGTGGACCACACATGGGACTTCATGGTAATTAAGTTACAGATAAAATCATGGTAGTTTCCCTCTGAATATAAACAGTTGTGTTCTGTTTAACACACACTTAAGGAAAAACTGGTGGGTTTTAACCAAAAATAGTCTCTGGTAAACATATTTGATGCAGAACGTATCAGCGATATAAAGTGTTTTTTTTTTTCAAAGTACTGCCTAACAATAGATTTAGCAGAGAAGTAGAATGATGGAGACTTAGCCAGTCAACCACTTCATGACAGAAGAGGGTAGGGAGGCTGGAGGCAAGAAGCTTAATGAGCCCCTTATATGAGGACTGCATTAGCGATTTGCAAAGGTTCGAGCAGACACCGAGGTGAGGAGAAAATCCATTATCATGATCACCAGGAATGGTCAGAAATGGATTAAACCAAGACATAACCCTTAAAAAGTGGTATACTTTGGACCCTGCAATTTTACTGCCAGGAATTCATTCTAAGTAAATAACCACCACAATGGCTAATTTTTTTGTATCAACCTGACTGAACCCCAGGGTGTGCAGATATTTGGTTAAACATTATTTCCAAGTATGTCTGTGAAAGTGTTTCTGAGTGAGATTAATATTTGCATCATAGACTAAGTAAAGCAGATTGCCCTCCCCTTTGTGGGTAACCTTCATCTCATCCAATGAAAGCCCAAATAGAAATAAAAGACTGAGTGGAAAAGAATTCTTTCTCTCTCTGGCTGTCTTTGAGCTGGAACACCAGTCTTATCCTGTCCCTAGACTCAGACTCGGACTGGAGCACTGTCAGCTCTCCTAGTTCTCAGCATTTGGACTCAGATTGGACCTAGAGAACTTGCTCTCCTAGGGCTTCCACTTGCCAACTGCCGATCTTGGACATCTCAGCCCCTGTAATCTTGTGAGCAAATTCTTTACAATACACAGCTCTTATGTTGGTTCTGTTTCTCAGGAGAACCAAGATTAACAAAATCAGAGATATATGCAAAAATTTTGCTACAAAAATATTCACCCCAGTATTGTTTATAATAGCAAAACTTGGCAAACAACTTGCCTTCTTTATCTAACATCCTAGGGTAAAGAAATATCTGTATTTGTAGATACATTTGTGGACCCTCATCTTGAATGACTACAGAGTCTCCCATTGATTACTACATAATTGGGGTAATTAATATATGCAAGGATTTAAGAACGATGTTCCATAAGCCCTTTATTATGTTCAATTAGTTGAAAAGAGCACATTTTAAGCATCATAAATATTGTTTGATTTATTTTTATTTTCTGCTTGCTGAATCTCTCAGGAGTACCTTCTCCAGCAGTTCCAACAAAATTCTTATAAATTTATTTGTTTTACTACCAATGAAATCACAAGGCATTTTTATTGTATCTAGACTGTCATTTAAATGAGCTCATTTTGTGCCAAATTCTCTAATTTATGTCCCTGAGTAACCCACATATCAGATATCAAGGTACATTTCTCAAGATTGTAAAAATATATATAAACATAATACCACGTAGAGTATACTAGGACACCTAAGGAAAATGTTAAGACTGTCAACTAGTTACATATTGCCGAATAACAAATTACTCCAAAATTTAGTGGTTTAATGTGACAAATACTTATTGTCTCACAATTTATGTGAGTCAGGAATCCAGCCATGGTTCAGCAGGGTCCTTCGGCTCTGATCTCCTACAGGGATACAACCAAGGTATGGGCCAGTTCTGCAGTCTACTTAAAACTCAACTGGGAGACGATCCAATTTTAAGCTCATTCAGGTTGTTGTTGACAGGAATCGGAGGAGTCAGTTCCTCATTAGTTGTTGAGCTAAGACCTCTCTTAGTCCTTGCTGACCTCTAGACAGCTGCTCACAGCATGGCAGCTGATTTCACCAGGGTGAGAAAGTGAGAAGGCATGAAAGAAGACAGAAGTCACAAACTTTTAGGCAGGGTTGCTGTATTTAGCAAATAAAAATACATGATACCCAAAGTAGTGCTAAGAGGAAAATATAGCTGTAAATGTGTATTTCAAAGTAAAAGAAAGATTTCAACTAGAAATAAAAAGAACTAACTAAACCCAAAGCTAGCAGAAGAAAGAAAAATAGATTAGAGCAGAAACCAGTGGAGTAGAAAATAGAAAAATAATAAAGAATATCTGCAAAACCAATTGTTGTTTCTTTCAAAAGGTTAACAAAGTTGACAAAGCTTTAGCTAGATTAACTAATTAAAAAGGAGGAAAAGATTCAAAGATTCAAAATAGAAATGAAAGAGGGAAACTTTCAACCAAGTCTATGAACCTAAAAAGGATTATAAAAGAATGCCATGAAAAATTGTACAACAATTTTGGTAACCTAATGAAATAGACAAAGTCTTACACACACACAACCTACAAGACTGAATCATGAAGAAACAGAAAATATGAACAGATGTATAACTGTAAGGAGATTAAATTAGTAACTAAATACCTTCCAACAAAGAAAAGCCCAGGACCATATGGCTTCACTGGTAAATTCTACCAAACATTTAAAAAAGAATTAACACCAAATATCCTCAAAGTCTTCCCAGAAATTGAAGGGGAGGAAACGTTTCCAAATTTACTCTTTGAGGTCAGCATTATCCTAATACTAAAGCCCAAAGATACTACAAGGAAAAAAAAAAACATATAGGCCAATATCCCTGATGAATATTAATGCAAAATTACTCAACAAAACAGTAGTAGATAGTATTCAACAGCACTTTAAAAGGATTTTACACCATGATTAAATGGAATTTACTCCTGGAATGCAAAGATGGCTCAATGTATAAAAATCAATCAATGTAATGTATCACATTAACAGAATAAGGGTGGGGGAGAAACATATAATCATCTCAATTGATGCAACACCTATCCACAATTAAAAAAAAAATTCAACAAACTAGGAATAGAAAGAAACTACTTCAAAGACCATTTATGAAAAATCCACAGGTAACATCATACTCAAAGGTAAAAAAGATTTTCCTAAAAATCAGGAACAAGATAAAGAAGGCTGTTTTGCCACTTCTATTCAACATACTATCAGAAGTCCTAGCCAGAGCTATTAGGCAAGAAAGGGAATAAAAATCATCCAGATTGGAAAAGAAGAAGAAAAATAATCTCTGCAGATGCCATAATCTTTTATGTAGAAATCCCTAAAGATTTCACCAAAAAAACTTATGGATACAACATCAACATACAAAAATCAGTTATGTTCCTATCCATTAACAATGAACAATTTGGAGAGAAAATTAAGAAAACAATTGTATTCACAATAGCAGCAAAAAGGATAAAGTTCCTATGATTAAAATTAACCAAGGAGGTGAAAGACTTGTATGCTAAAAATTGCAAAACATAGCTGAAAGAATTTTAAAAGACATAACTAAATGGGAAGATATCCACATTCCTGGATTGAAAGACTTGATATTGTTAAGATGTCACTACTACACAAAACTATCTATAAATTTAACACAATGCGTATTAACTCCCAGTGACATTTTTTGCAGAAATAGAAAAATTTTCCAAAAATAAAAAATTTCATGCTAAAATCTTCGAGTCTCAAGAGACTAGCCAAACAATCTAAGAGAACAAAGTTGGCGTTCTCACATTTCCTAATTTTAAATTTTATTACAAAACTATAGTAATCAGAACAGTGTTGTATTAGCATAAAGACAGGCATATAAACCAATGGAATAGAATAGAGAGCTCAGAAATAAAGCCTTGTGTATATAATCAGATAATCTTTAACAAGGATGCCAAGATCACTCAATGGGAAAAGGACAGTCTTTTCAACAAATGGTGTTGAGAAAACTGGATATCCACATGGGAAAGAATTAAATTGGACTCTTATGTTATGCCACATACAAAAAATTAACTCAAAATGGATCAAGGATCTAAATGTATGAGCTAAAGTACAAAACTCTTAGAAGAAAATATAGGGGAAAACTGCATGACATTAGACTTTGCAAGGATTTCTTGGAAATGACACTGAAGGCACAGGCAATGAAAGTAAAAACAGATCAACTGTACTATATTAGAATTCAAAAATTCTGCACATCAAAGGACACAATCAACAGGGTAAAAAGGCAACCTCCATAATTAGAGAAAACATTTATAAATCATATATCTTACCAGGGTTTAATACCCAGGATATAAAGAACTCCTAAAACAATAATAAAAATACAAATAACCCAATTCATAAATGAGCAAAAGACTTCAATAGACATTTCTTCAAAGAGGATATACAGATGATAACAAGCATATAAAAAGATACTCAACATCAATAATCACTGCGGAATGCTAATTAATATCACAATGAGACATCACCTTATGCCTATTAAGATGACCACTAGAAAAAAAGTGTTGGTGAGGATGTGGAGAAATCAAAACTCTTGGGAATTGTTGTAGGAATGTAAAATGATAAGATCAAAACAGTATGGAGTCTCCTCAAAAAAATAAAAATAGAATCACTACATGATCCAGGAATCCCACTTCTTAGTGTATGTGTTAAAGAATTGAAAGCAAGGTCATGAAGTGATATTTGCACACCCAAGTTCATAGCAGCTCTTTACAATAGCTTCAGAAGTGAGAGCAACTCAAATGTCCATCAGTGAATAACTGAATATACAAAATGTGCTACATACCTACAACAAAATACTATCCAGCCTTAGAAAGGAAGGAAGTTCTGGTATGTGCAACTATACAGACAAATCTTAAGGATATTACATCAAGTGAAAAAAGCAGTCACAGAAAAACAAATACTTCATGATTCTACTTATATGAGACATCTAGTGTAGTCAAATTCATAGAAACAGAAAAATGGTGGTTGCCAGAGGCTAGGGGGAGGAGGAAATGGAAAATTTTTGTTTAATGAGTATAGAGGTTCAGTTTTGCAATATGAAGAAATTTGTAGATTGGTTGCAAGATAATGTGAATATACTTAACACTACTGAATTGTACATCTAAAAATGTTTAAGAGAGTAAATTTTATGTTATGCATTTTTCTACCAAAATTAAAACTAAATACTAAAAAATAGGTCATCCAATTAAAGTTAAACTTCAGATAAATACTGTCAGTAATTTTTAGCATGAATGTGTCCCAAATCTTGTATAGAATATATTTATACTAAAAAATTATTTATTATTATCAGAAATACAAATTTAACTCTTCTATAAAACACACAAAATTGCATAAAATACCATTTTCATGTATAATAAGGAACTAATTATTAGTAAATAGAGTTAAGGGTTACAAAAACTGGTTTTTTATAAACTAGAAAAGGCAACAATTTTAATTTACTGAAAACTTGAATCTATTATTCTACCCTGCCATCTGGGTACAAAATTTATAAGTTTTTATAGGGAAAGAAGTTATATATCAGAGAAAGAACGTACATAAATAACTGAAATTTCTGTAATTTGAAAGAACCAACTGTCTTCATCCAGGAGGTATCAGTATTGTTTTAAATTAGTTGTGACTTTCAGTTGCTGCTCTCATTAACTGTTAAGATGTAAATCACTGTAAATTTAACAATTATAATATAGTATGTTGAGGACTCTTGTAAGTCCCAGATTATGTAGCAATATACATATCTGTCAAAAAATACTCTAGAATGAGTTGGGGGTGAGGAATTAGATGAAGGTGGTCAAAAGGTACAAACTTTCAGTTATGAGTAAGTACAGGAGATGTAATGTATCATGTGATAACTGTAGTTAACATTTCTGTACAGCATATTTGCAGGTTATTGAGAGAGGAAAAATTTTTGCATGTTTCCTTTATTTTCTTTTTTTTTTAGTATCTAAATGAGATGATGAATGTTAACCAAACATTGTGGTAATCATTTCACAGTATATGCAAGTCAAGTCATTATGCTCTATGCCTTTATATATATATTTTATTGAAGTATAGTCAGTTTGTAATGTTGTGTCAATTTCTGGTGTACAGTATAATGCTTCAGTCATACATGAATATACATATATTTGTTTTCGTATTCTTTTTCACCATAAGTTACTACATGATATTGAATATAGTTCCCTGTGCTATACAGTATGAATTTGTTGTTTATCTATTTTATATATATTAGTTAGTATCTGCAGATCTCAAACTCCCAATTTATCCCTTCCCACCCCCTTCCCCCTGGTAACCATAAATTTGTTTTCTGTATCTGAGTCTGTTTCTGTTTTGTAAGTAAATTTGTTTGTCTTTTTAAATTTTGTTTAGATTCCACACATAAGTGACATCATATGGTATTTTTCTTTCTCTTTCTGGCTTACTTCACTTAGCATGATGATCTCCAGGTCCATCCAGGTTGTTGCAAATGGTATTATTTTATTCTTTTTTATGGCTGAATAGTATTCCGTTGCATAAATATACCACAACTTCTTTATCCAGTCATCTGTTGATGGACATTTAAGTTGTTTACATGTCTTGGCTATTGTAAATAGTGCTGCTATGAACACTGGGGTGCATGTATCTTTTCAAATTAAGGTTCCCTCTGGATATATGCCCAGAATTGGTATTGCTGGATCATATGGTAAGTCTATTTTTAGTCTTTTGAGGAATCTCCATATTATTTTCCATACGGCAGCACCAAACTACATTCCCACCAACAGTGTAGGAGGGTTCCCTTTCTTCCACAGCCTCTCCAGCATTTATTGTTTGTGGACTTTGAATGATGGTCATTCTGACTGGTGGGAGATGGATAACTCACTGAAGTTTTGATTTGCATTTCTCTAATAATTAGTAGTATTGAGCATTGCTTCATGTGCTCATTGGCTATTTGTACATCTTCATTGGAGAACTGCTTGTTTAGGTCCTCTGCCCATTGGGTTGTTTGTTTTTTTCCTTATTAAGTTGTATGAGCTGTTTATGCTCTATACCTTAAACTTATACAGTGCTATATGTCAACTGCATAAATAAAACTAAAATTTATCTCAATAAAACTGAAATTACAAACAAAAGAATATTCTAGGACTCTACTTTCCAAGAGCTATGTGTTGCATATAGTAAATGCTCAAATATTTATTGATGTTGAATAAATGTACTAAGTATGTTATGAATATTGTCACATTCAATTAAAGACCATCTGTAAATAAGCAAGCTAAGGTTTAGAAAGGTCAGGCTATTTGGCCATGGTTACATGCCTACTAAGTCTCAGAGTTAGGACTAGAGCTCAGGAGTCTCTGATGCCAGAAACCCAGCTGTCTCTTCACCATACACCACATGTAATTATGAGAACAAATGCTAAAACCAGTGGCTACGTAACTACACACACCTTTCTTTTGGAATTTATTCTTGGAGTGGAATCTCTGTGTTGGTATAGATTTATTTTTTTATTGAAAAGTAGGATTAAATATAGTAGGAGGGTTTCTTAGCCTCCCTCATTAGACTATGATGAAAAGTGCTTGAGAACCAAATATTTAGAGACCCAAGTACCTTTGTGTATCTTGAGATCATTTTGCTATATATGCCAAATATTTGTTATGTGTCGGCACTCTGCTGAGAAAGACATCCAGAAAAAATGACCTTTGACTGGGGTAACCATATATCTGGGTTTCCAAGGGCAGTCTGTTTTAAACTTGCTGCCCCCAAGTGGTTATTTATAGTGCCTCTCATTTCATCGTCTCAAAAATTCTGGCCTGGATGATATATTATACGGTCACTTTACCTGTAGTAGGACTTCAAGAGACTTTCACAATCATTCGGTAAAAGAAGATTAACATTAGAAAAAATTCACTAATTCCTCTTTGTCTATGGTGGTAGCCTCCCTAATGTCTCCGAATGATCTCTGTCTGCTGGTACCCATGTCTTTGTGTATCCCCTCTCTTAGAGTGTGGACTAGACCTGGCAATTTGCTTCTAAAGAACGGAATGCAGCAAAAGTTATAACAATATAAGAAAATATGATTTTAAAAAAATCTGTTTGCAGCCTTTTAGGACAATCATTCCACCTCACCATAGAAATATGAATATGCATGATATAATAGTGATTATAAATAATCCCCAGGTTTATGTGGGATCACAGTAATCATGCAGTTTGGGACATACAACAAATGACCAAAAACTTAGTGGCTTGAAACACTGTGAACTGATTGTCTTCCAGGTCTAGAGGTCAGAAGTCTGGCACTGGGCTGCAGTTGAGACACTGGCAGGGCTACATTTCCTTTCTCAAGGCTCTAAGGGATAATCCATTTCCACTGCAATTTCCAGCTTCTAAAGTCCACCTGCATCCCTTGGCTTCTGGCCCCTTCCTCACCATCAGAGTCCTTTCCTCATTGCATCACTCTGACCTCCTCTTCTGCCTCTTTCTTCCACTTTTAAGGACCTATTTACCTTGGGTCCCCCAGACAATACAGGACAATCTGTATTTTAAGGTCAGCCAATTATCAAATTTAATTCCCATCCAACACTTTAATTCTTCCTTTGTCCTGGAACATGACAAATTTACAGGTTCTGGGGACTGTGACTTGACCATTTGGAAGGGGGTCATTATTCTGCCTACCACAACTGTGTTTTCCAAAGTATGTTTTGGAGAACACCAGTTTAGTGAGATGGAATGAGGAAAGAGTTCCATGGGAAAGTATATTTGGAAATGGCTGCATCCCACAACTCAGTCTTGGAACTTCACAAGAAAGTTTTGCAATGAAGAAACCTGGCCAACTAACTGGAAGATACAACCCACTTTTTCTCAAAGCAGCTGGTAACATTCAAGTGTTCCACAGAAGATCATGTCCTGGGACACTGCAGAGCTTCTGTATTCTGGCCTCTGTTTGCCATTATTTTTCACTGTGCGATCCTGAACCAGCCCTGCAACCCCCTCTACTAAGTGAGGGGAGGATGTGACCCAGATGCCATCTACCCCACTATTTTGTTTCCTAGGATGACAAAAAAAGTTCCCTTCCAAACCTGAGATTCTATGAATCACTTCAGCAAATACTTAACACACATTACTCTGCAGGTAGGAACTGAGTTCAGTTTGGGGAATAAAATGATAGTAAAATGAGGTCCTTCTCTCCAGGAGATGATTCTCCAGTGAGGGACAAGGCATGAAACGAAACCCTATTAACATACACGACAGGTGCCCTAACAGAGTTAAATACAGAGTGCAGAAGCTTCATGGAAGATGGGTGGCCAGCTCCCCTGGAGAAGGCGGGCCAAGATGGAATTTGTATTTTAAAGGGTGGCAGGAGCTCACCTGAGAGGGAAAGAAAGTGTGAGGGATTCTAAATGAGAGAGTTCTTATGCTAATTTAGAAACCATACTTGCAATGTGCTTTCAGTGGACTCCGTTGTATCATTCAAGCCAAAGGATGGGACCTGGATTCAGATCCACAAGAAATTCTCTTTTCCCCTCATTAATATTCACCAGACAATTTCTGCCTGAATGTCCCACAGAGAGCACAACTTCCCAGCATCATCAGGGCCCTTCGGGAAACAGACATAAACAATTGTCCCATTCCAGGAACACCCTAGCCTTTCTCTGGGACTAAGAAAATAACAGACGTGATTTATTTGGGCTAAAAAATTTGCACCAAATTATAGATCTTGCTTTCCCCGTCCTAAGGGCCTTTTCATGTTTATTTTCAGGGAAGGTGTATTATGCTTTTGCTCTGAGCCTTTTGTCAACAGCGTGACCAAGAGAGCATGAGTGTTTCTAAGTTAGCTTTGCCTCTTGCATGACTAGAAGAGAAAGTCATGCAGGTTGGATATCTGTGCATTAACAAGAATACAGGAGTACATTTATCGCTTTAATTTGGACCCTTTTTTTCACCTAGTTTCATTTACAGCTGTGGGATTTTCATGGAAGGCTACCCAGATTTAGCTGTTGTTGCCATTGTTTCTAAGAACAGCGGGAAAGAATCAAAAGGGCAATAAGAAACTGCCCTTATGTAGAAAACTCAGCCAAATGAATAAGTACGAACATAATAATGATAACACTTTCCCAAAGAGCTAGACTTCAAAAGCAGACCTGGTATATCTCCAAGGAAATGGGGACAAAAGCAAAACATGAGGGGGCTAATGATTGCTACACTGATGCTTTGTGCCAAGTATCGTGTTAGACACTTTCCTTACTTTATTTAATCCCAAGGCAGTTCTTTGCCTTTGGCCAAACTCCGGTAAACCTGTCCCTAGCGAGACCATCACACAAGTCTGTAAATGCAAACAGGCTCAGATCAATATTAATACTTATCATGAAACCATGCAGGCCCTTCTGCGCCCTTTCTATGGGATCTTTAGGTTGCTGGAGTGTCTCCTCTAAGCTCACAGCATCCTTCTCAAGCTCTAGGCACTCCATGAAAACCCTTGAAGTTGGCGCATCATCTCAGGCCCCCTCTACTGGCTAAAACTGGTATTCCTGCCAAGCATATCACCCTGTGGGACTCTCCAAATTATCAGCCCTTAAATTGTCACAATAGGCCTTGTTTACTGCTGTCCCCACTACACCATGGCCATGCTGAGCCCCATGCAGAATTGCAGAGAATGTCCCTGGTGGTCCACTCACCAGGCATCTCACTTTGACTCTGGGCCCCAAAGATGAACCTTCAGGGCTGTGATGAAAACATCCCCTCAGCTTCTGGCCATCATCACCTCCAGTTTAGACACAGCCTTAAAGCTGAGCTTAAAGACCATCCTCTAAAACAAGCTTCGTTTTTCCCTTTCCACATCCAGGCACTTGCAAAAACCTCTACTCTGTTCTCCTCAGATCAAAATCCCTCATGCCAAGTGATTCCTAGCAGGACAGACCCATGAATTCATCTCTGAATGCCAACTTTTGCTTACATGGGATGCCAGCAATAGAAAGTGAAGTGAGACACCTAAGCTTTAGAAAGGTTAATAAATTGACCCAGCTGGTAAAGGTTGGAGTTGAAATTGATGTGAAAATTGTGTGTCTTTATTTAGGAAAACAGTCTTTACTTTTTAGAAATGAATGCTGAAGTACTTATGGCTGAAATGACATTATCTCTGTAATTTGCTTTAAATTTCAAGACAAAGATGTACAATCAACATGGAAAAATATAAACAATGCTTAAATCTACAGGCTAGGTATATGAGAGTTCATTGTATTCTTCTCTCTACTGTTTGACATTTGTTCTAATTATTTTTAAAAATATGGATGCTCAGCATGGCTTTAGGTTCTGGAAAAGAGGGACACTCCCCTTCCTTGGCTGCTTTAAAAACCTAATGTCACCATCAGGGCATCCTGGGACATTACTGCTATGAGAGCTTCCAGCATTGTCAAGCCCACGTTTTGCTAAGTTGACGAGGAGAAATGGAACTCCAGAGAGGCAAAACAACTTCTGCCAAATCACACAGCTCTTAGGTGGGTGATCTAGGAGCAGAAATCAGATTTCCTGAATGAACTTCCAGCCCCTCTCCACTGTATCCAGCATTCAACAGCCTTGCAGCCTCTGAGCTCTTGGACAAAGACAGAAGCCGAGTCCGATCTGTAGAAGCTTTGCCCTCAGTCCCACTTAGACTGGCTGGTTCAAGGCAGAGTTGGGTGGGGCACAGGCATTTGCCAAGATAGTGTGTGACCGCACAAAAGGAAACACAGCATGTGAGAGTATACACTTGAATGAGGAAGAGGACCTTTGAAAGTCCCTGTTGGATTTCTTCCTCCTAATGACAGAGTGAAAAGAGGCAGGCTTTGGGGTCGGACTGAGCATTCAGCCCCCTTTCTATGAGAGTCACTTAATTTCCCTGATTGTCTGTTTCTTTGTATATAAAATGGAAATAGCAATATAAAGGGGGACCTTGGAAAAAGGAACTGACATCAGAAACGATAGCACATAGTAGATGTTAAATAAATTCTATTTCTGTCCCTTTGCCTTTCCCTTATTCCAATGATGAGATCCACTTAAAATGAAAAGAAGACCCTATGTATCTTATCTATCGGCAGACATTTAATAACTTCTGTTCTCCTGCTGTGCACATTTTCTCACATTTTCTTTGCCTAGAGAAACATTTGGTTATCAAAATATGCACCTCATATTAGCTCAGGAAACCAAAAAAAGGGGGGGGGGGCAAAAAGATCTTCATTCTGTTGCTGCAATAAAGGTTTCCTTCTCTAGTGATAATCAACTCTGCATAATTAAAATCGCTCAGACTGCTGAACTAATTTTCAGACTGGAGGTTTCCTCCTGTAGCAACACTTACAAGCAAAGTTTCTACTGTGAATGAATTTAATCGTGAGTCTAATTACAATTTTAATGAATATCTCCAGCCCTGCATGTAAACTTGCTCTCTGAGGCTTTGCTATCTGTTAGGGTATTTTAAGGTCTTTTCATTTTTAATATAAAAGAATGTGTTGGCACAACGAACGCGCAGTAAAGAAATGTTCTTTCTGATTTAGTTTGGTTTTGTTTTGATGATCAAGTGAGAAAATGTAAGATGTCTGATATTTTAAAGAGCCTTTTCCGTTTGGGCTTTTCACCTTTAGTTTTTATGTGAAGTATCCTTTTTTTTCTTAAGGATGGAGAGCGCACGCACCACCACCTGCATCCCATTTGCAATTTGGCGTGATTATCTCATTTCACAAATGTCCAGAAAATCAGAATTCCAATTTGCCTTAGCACTCAATCTATTTTGGAAACACAAGGACATTTTATAAAGAGGTAGAAAAGAGGGAATGTGAATGTTCCTTAAAAATATATTGAAAAAGAAAGACAAACACAAAATTAAAAACAGTCACACTGAGTAGCTCAAGTAATCAAAGATGCCTTCCTAAGAAAAAACAAATAAACAAACAAAACTCTACTTCATCAAAGTCCGCATTTTTTAATAATGAATAAAAACTGGAAACCACCTAATATCCAAAAATAGATAAATGGTGAAATAGTCGTCATGTGACACAATGTCTTTTTCTCTCTTTTGATTTTTATTTTTATTACAGAAATAATACATGTTCATTTAAAAAAATCAAATACAGGCAATTAAAAAGATTTTTTAAAATACATCACCTGTGATCTCACAACCTAGAATTAGATATTTTTAAAACTGATGTATCCTCTTCCAGATTTTTACATATGTGTATATATTCTTTATATACACATAATACACACATATATATATGCCTGCACATGCACATATATACTATACAAAAATGGGTTCATATCGCATTTACTGCTCTGTAATCTGCTTTTATCATTTAATAACGTGTTGTAAACAACTTTCCATGCTATTGTGTTTTTGAGACATCAAAACAGATGGCAGAAGTGCAAGCCTGCCATGTGTCCTACAGCAAACTGGTGGTGGTCCCATTTCTCTCTCACGGCCACATGGTTGGGAGCCTGCGTTCTGCTCTTGCAGCTGCCTCTGCCCGGAAGCCCCCTTCCTGCCTCTTCCCCTTACTCCTTAGGCTGGCTGTAAGCCCCACCTTTGCGTTGCCTTAGGACTGGGGACTTACAGCTGGGAGAATCGTATCCATCAGCTCAGCATCCTTGGATCTGTGAGACCGCTAGCACATGACCCTGGAGGGAGAAATGAAACAGAGACTGCAGGGAAAGGAAGGGAATGGACATAGTCTTGGCCATTGGAGAGATCAAGTGCTGGGTGTTCTCTCGTCCACCACCACTTCATCCTCACAGTCATGTCATGAGGTTGCGAGCATCTCCATTTATATGGATGTGGAAACCAAGGGCAAACGCCACATCTCCAGGATCCCAAATGGTTTTGTAAACCCCACCCCACCCCACCCTGCAGCTTTAAAGCCGATAAGATCGCACTGTAGTTTGTAACACTCACCCCCAGCCCCTGACACCGCCAGGACCTCTGCCCTCCAGCCCCGGAATCCTGGCTGTGTCTGTGCCATCTTCACAGTGTGGACTCTTGCGGACCCTGCCTCTCTGGTGTCACTAGCTTCTAACGGACGTACAGTCCGGGAATAGTCTACTCGTACTCCCATGAGCATCCCGAAGCTGCAAGCGAGACTGAGCAGGAGAATTCTGGCTTCTATTTTGGGAGGAATGGACTTCACAGAGTGGAATTTTCAAATAGATGAAGGGTGTTCAAAGGCCCCATAGGTACAACTCGAGTAGTTAATGTCTACCGTTGCAGGAAGGATGACTCATCTTCCAGAAAAGACTGCTTTGTGTGTTTGCAAGACAGGTATTCATTCGTAAGTTAACAGCTGCAAATAAGTGAACCCTGAATGGTTTAGGGTCTCTAAACTGCCCAAGTCTTTAAGATTTGGGGGAGTTTTATTCTAGAAAATCAACGTGTTTTTTTTTTTTACTTTAAGCTCTCACTGCTTCTCTTCTGGACTTCAGTCATCCCCAAGTCCTGAACGTTAGTTTCTTTGTATAACACAATTATGTGCTATTGAGAGAAATAATCTTGTCCAAATCCTCCCACTCCTTCCTCCACATGTTTATCTTGACCCTGACTTTCCCTCACCACTCCCCAACAGAGCCATATGTGAGGGATTATTCTAGAACATGAGGAAGGAATGCAGGCCACCCCAAACCATGGGAAGGGCATGGGAAACTTCCTTCTAGAAGTATTTGTCCTTCTAGGGCCCTAAAAATGCACCAGATGAAGAAAGAGCTGGGGGTTAAAACCCAGCTCTTCTTGGTTTCATGCTATAGTTTGAGGAAAAATAAAAATTAAAAAAAATTTAATTAGGAGGGAGGACATAGCTCACGGTAGAGCACATGCTTAGCATGCACAAGGTCCTGGGTTCAATCCCCAGTACCTCCATTAATAAATTAATAAATTAATTAAAGCCTAAATACCTCCCCCCATAAAATTTTTAAATTAATAAAATACGTATACACATGTGGAAGATGGAAAAGAAATGGAAAAAATACTTTTAAAAAGGAACTTCTATTTTATTAAATCATTTTGCTGCTCTCCCTAAAACCATAAATTCTAGGAAAAAGCCAACAAGTTGTTTCTGGATGAGGTTTGATTCTTTTAAGGGTGAATGTGAGTCTAATAAAATGGAGAAAGGAATAAAATTAAGGCCCCTAAATCTAGGAAGAATGGGGAAAGCAAATAACACAGTAAAAAATGCAGAATGCTTTGACCCCAGCCAACAGTGTAGAAAACTTAGATGTGATTAAAAAATACATGTTAAGACAAAAAGTACCTGATATTACTAACATTGCAAATTTCCAAGCTACTGAAATCCTTTCTTTACGTATATATTTTTTTAAGTTTGGAACTGTCATGTATATGGACAATAAGAGAAGCCCAAAAATTTATTTCAGATGTGGCAAAAAAAGAGGCAAGGGGCTTCGTGGAGAAACTGAACAGAAATCAATCAAGAGGTCCAGATGGCATGAATCCTCGGGTCTTGAAGGAACTAGATAATGAACTTTGTGAATCATTGCCATTATTTGTGTAAGTCAAATAACAGGAGGCTCTCAAAATGCCTTTTATTTTAAAGGTTTTGGTTTTTCCTTTTTCTCTAGTCTCTTAGTACACTTTGAATCACGGTATGAGGAAAATTCCACCCGAATGAAATACAGTCCTTGCCAATAGCCAGCATCCATTTGAGATCCAGATCCAGAAAAATTATACAACTTAAAATGCAGTCAGGGTAAAGCTTTGAGAAGTGCTAATGAGATTCCTCTGAGTTGGACCAGTTTCCCAGTTCTCAGGGAAGGCTGCCTCGCCATGCGGCGCGGTGGACGTTGGCTCACGCGGAGGACCGTGCACGTGACAAGAGAGCCGGGCTTGGTGTCAGTCCCCTCTTCCCATCCATGAGCTGGGTGGCCTGGAGTGGGTAAATCAGCCTCTCTGAGTCTTACAGTCCTAACCTATGAAACTTGGGAAATGAGGCCTATCATGCCACTCACGTCAAATTTAAAAGTTATAAAAGCCATCAAACTATAAGCTAATGTCACCATTTTTATCTGTTGCTATTCTGAGAAAGCTCCTAAAGATTTAGAGGGTGATAAAAATAATTGCCATGCCAGCCAATCTGAAATCTATGCTAGAAAAACATTCTGAAATTATAAAAAACAACACCATTTATATTCATGGTAAATTTAAGGCATCCCAGTGGTGAAAACTATCATTGCTGAGTATTTACTGTGTACCTGACCCTATGCTTAAGGCTTAGCTGAGCTTGAATCTAATGAAATCAAGTGATGTCCCAGCCCCATTCTTCCAACGGGAGAACTCAGGCTCAGAGAGATGGAATTGCACTTCCCAGGTCTTGTTAGTGGATAGTATAAGATTTAGGGTCCCACCCAAGAGGTCTGAATCCAGAAACTGTCCAGCTGACTGACACTAGGCCCTGGCATGAAAGATAGAAAGATAAACGATGGCCACAGACACCTTCTTATGCAAACCATCAAGACCAGTATTGATCTGGTAAATGGAAAACCAATTACAGATGAGACTCATAAAAATGATACATGGAAACTTTCAATATTTTGCTTTAATTTAAAATATATAAATATTCATTCATTTAATAAAATCAATATTTGGAATTTGTTTAGAAGAAGAAACACAGTTCTTGAAACACGTTTTTGAAGCATGTGGATTTTTCATATGTCATAACATAGTTGACTACCGATTCAATGAAACAAAACTCCTCGTGGGGCAACTCTGGCTTCTGCATACTGAGATTTGGGCTAGACTTGATATAATACTTCCTTTTCCATGTCTTCGTCATTTTTTTAATTTATCTATTTCTGTCTTGGCCTGAAGGATTTCATCCCCGACACTAAGAATATATTGCAATAAATAGAATCATTAGTTGATTGTTATTTATCATCTTCCTGTAAATCATTGGAACCTCCAGTTTGTCTGAGGTCTGTTACTAAACCATGTTCTTAATTAATCTCTTGTAGTTCAGAATTTTTCCAATGTTGTCAACCTGAGGCAACATTTTTCTCTTCTCTGAAATTTAGTAAATATCGAGCTGGGAATTTCACACCCCACTAAATTGAAAGGGAAGTCTCCTTTAATGTCAATGATTTTTAGCCATTATATGTAACCTAAATATCCGTGTCTTCCATTTTTTCTGAAATGAAACTTCAAATTTTTAAAACTTTTTATAGCCTCGTGATCCATAACTTGGAACAAAGAAGTTGGAGTATGTTATAAAAAACTGGCATTTATTTAAATCACTTTCCTTACATTCATAACTAAAACACAAAGAAGAATTAGATTACACCAAAGGTCTTCAAACTTTTGGCCAGAAATACAAGGTATGAGAAATTTTACATCACAGAAATTTTATATCACAGGCACACACATACTACACATATACACACACATATAATAAAACAAATTTTCATGAAATACATTTACAACATACAATGCACACTATTTTCTATTCTGTTTTATTCTAGTTCATTTTATTTTTAAAAATCCTTTTCCCCAATTCAGTAAAGTTATTTCATGACCCACTAAGAGTCAAAACCCATAATTTGAAAAATGTTGGTAAAGAAAGCAGAGGCTTTTTAGATGTCTATTTTCTTCAAGTGATTCTTTGCAGAATGTGTACATTTGTGGGGAAAATCAATTTACAGAATAATTCAGAGTCTGTCTATGCTGATTTTTGCGAAGAGTACTTATCTTGTAAAAACAAACAATTTAATCTCTTAAATCTCAGACACTTTTTCTATTGTCAGTAATGAAAAATCAGAATTTGGAATTCCACCTGCATTGCTACCAGCGGCTGCCGAGAATCTTTGCTTGGATTTTGCTTGGATTTACTCGTAGCACTGGCTTTACCTTTTGCACCATGGTTTTCTGGAAAACATCTTATCACTTAGAACTGTTTCAACCTTATTGGAGAGTTATTCCCTAATAAAAATGTTCCTGTTGATAAGTGATTTTAACTCGTGTAAATTTGTAAGCAGCAGATCGATTAGTAGGTTATTTGGGCCTTCTAGGGCCCAATGCATGAGTACCATGGCTTTTTCCTACATTTAAGTCATCTATTAACTGCCCTAAAGTTTCAGTGATGCCAATCTTCTGGTACAGAGCCATTTTCAGTAATATTGGTCCACAAATTTGCATTCTGTGAATTCTTTCTTGCATGAACCACACCAATAATAAATCAACTCTGATAATTAGTGTTGGTATATTTAAATTTAGAACAAGAATTTAAATACACTTGGAAAGCTATATAATAGACCCCTTCTACGTGCTACGTTTCCCCAGAACTTTTACCATTATCTTACCATATAATTTGACTCTAGTTCCTTTTAAAGCAGCATTCTTTAAACCTAAATTATTTAACTAGATTTTTCATAGAAACAACCCTCTTTATTATTTTCACATTCCTAATGTATTGACTTATGTAGTGTTTAATTGCATCATGATTATAGTAACAAGAGAACACTGCATACACAAAATTGGAGAAAATATAAGTGACTCTTGATAAGCATAAAATTCAGGTGGAAGCGTTAGTGCACATGAGACTACAGCAAGGAGTCTGCTGGTGATGAGCATTTAGAGTGTGATTTACAGAAGAAACAGGAAGCACTGGACAATCCAGGAGCAGGTAGGAGGAGATGGGTTACGAGAGCTTCTGCTCTCCCATGGTAGACATATGGGCAAAGCCCAGTGGAAACAGTCAGAAAGGTCCCAAGGCAAGAATTAAAGTGTTAGATAAGCAACAAGTCCCCACCGTATAGCACGGGGAGCTATATTCAATATCTTGTAGTAATTTGTAATGGGAAAGAATATGAAAAAGAATAAATGTGTGTATGTGTATATATATTTATATATATATAAATGTATAGCTGAATCACTGTGCTGTGCACCAGAAACAAATACAGCATTGTAAATCAACTATACTTCAATTTTTAAAAAAAAGAATTAAAGCGTTGCCACTTTATTTAAGATGCTCAAGCCCAGGGGATTAAAGGTTGGGGGAAAAGGGGGAAATGCACTAAGGAAAGATACTTAGTAGCACAATGCACTGCAACAGCTACCACTTCACAACAGACAACAAAGAGACAGCTGGTGACTCAAGGCTTCTGGAAGGATTTCTCTGGAAAGTTTGCAAAGAGAAACTACATCTCTGAGCAACCCAAGAAAGGGCAAAAGGAGTTGAGATTTATGGACCTGGCTCCTTCTCTTTCATCTGCTGACTTCCGTTGGTGAAGGGCCGTCCCACAGCAGGTTGATTCCTGTACTCTGTAAATCTGCCAGTCCCTCAGCACCCAATCAAGGACCCAGATCCCATATCCCAGAGTGGAACTGTTGACTCCTAGTCTCAAAAGCCTGAAACCCTAGGGGCTTGGCATGTGAGGCATGAAGGAAATCCAGGTGCAGGGCTTCATTTAGAATTCCAATCAGTTCAGGGAGTTCATAAGGATACTGGCAAAGGAGGGGATGGTATTACCCAGAGAATGTGCAGCAGCATTTTAAAAAGGGGGATAGCATGTCCAAGAAATCTGAGGAGGTATACAAGGTTTATGTGCAGCACAGAAAGCTTAGTAGAGAAAGCTTTGGGTTTTAAAGGACAGAGAAGTGGAGCAAGGACAGGCCAGGAAGAAGGAATGGTGCATTTTAAAAGACCCAGTGGGAGGAAATAGTGTGGCTTCTTCAGAAGAGTACAAACAGTAACACATGGCTGGCATATGGGGCAAACCAGAGTATGCAAGCGGAGGAAGGCCAGCACATTTGATTACGGCAATCCTACCACACCACTGATTCCCAGAGCAGGTACAGTCAACCAAAAACCCCTCCATCATTATCCTTGTCACACATCCGGACCCAACCAGCACCCAGGTGTCCCAGTTCCTCGTTCTCATCTGCTAGGCTACACGCCCACCAAGAAAATACCCTCCTCATGAGAGCGGGGCTTGGGCAAAAGATGGAATTCAGATAAGGCTTAGAGAAGATAAAACTGTTCATTTCTCCCAAATAATGCAGCGTACATATTTCACAGAATTAATGTTGACAGAATTCACAGAGTTTAGGGAAAAGCAAGAGCCAGGGCTCACGTGATATCTTCCAGCCATTTCAAAGCTTGCAGTTTCTTTGCCATCGGTAACCTACCATGGAGAATTCATTTCATGCCTGTCTACTCTGGTAAAACCTTGGAATGAATTGAATTGTTACAAAAAGGTGAAAATTAGGAATGCCAAGAGTCATTTGATGCAGCTAATTAAGAGTCGTCATCTCTGCAGTTTTGCATGTGTTTCTGACTTTCTTTACCTGTAAACTTAGGTTCTGAAGTTGTGTCTGATGAAAGAATTGTGAGAAACCCCTTTGCCTGTTGTCAAGGAGAAGGTTACCTCTTTACACTGGAGCTTTAGAGAAAAACATTCACTTTCAAATGATCTTTCTATTATTGGAATTATTTTGATCAAACTGAAAATCTGTGAGCTAAAATTTAGTTCAACTATGTGCTGGGGTTGGGGGATGAAAAAAAAAGAAAGAAATGGACCTACTTCTCCAATGACTTTCACTGTATTTAGATTAAGATCCAAGTTCCTCTATTTCATTACAATAAAAAAGAATCCTAGCTCTTTATGTACGTTGTAATGTCCTACGCTCTGACCACTCCCCATTTATGTTCCCATCACTAACCACACCACCTTAGTGGCCTGCTCTCTTCTCCTCAAATACACAATGCTTGTTCCCACATTTGGGCATCTGGATTTGCTGATCCCACTGCCCGAAAGGCTCTCGTCCCCCAGGTCTTTACATAGCTCAGCTCCTTCATGACATTCATATGTCAACTTGAAAGTCGTCTTCTCAACATGTCTTTCCCTGGCCCACACATGCCCATTAGGATGCCTTCAGTAACAAGTGACAAAGAGGACCCAACCAGAAATAGCTGAAACAAAGCTGTAGTAACTCACACAACGCATAGCATAGAAGCAGGCTAATTCTGACGCTGAATAATTCAGCAAAACTAGGTCTTCATCAAAGATCCAGGTCCTTTCCAACTTTTTACTCTGCTATCTTCAGCAGGTCAGCAATGCTCCCTTCAGGGTCACTGGGAACTGCTCCAGACATCACAGGAGGACACAATGGTGTTCAGTGAAGAAGACAGACAGCAGCTCTTTTTAGTAGAAAAACCTTCACTCGAGGTCCCCCTGGCAGCTCTTCAATCCCATTGGCCAGGACCTGCTTTTCCAAAACTAATCACTGGCAAGAAGGAAGAGACAATCATGGCTGGTATTAAGGAGGGGTCTGGAGAAGGATCACATTCCCTAAGAGGACCAGAGGGTAAGCGTCCAGGGAAAATTGAAGTTGTGCCAGCAAGTATGAAGGAGGCCAGGACTGGGGAAGGAATGGCTATTAAAAGACAAGCAGAAGCAATGACTACAACATCCAATCCAAAATAGCCCCATCACTCTCTAGTACAATGGGCCATTTAATCTCTGCAGAGAATGGAACTTAGCTTTATATTTCCCTTGATTCCCTTATATTTGTTTATCGTCTGAGGTCTCCACGCAGATATAAGCTCCATGAGGGCAGGGACCATGTCCATTGCTTCACAGGCTACTCCCAGCCCCAGAACAGTGCCTGGCACCCAGTAGGCAAACAGTGACTATTTTTGAATGCACGCATGCATGCGCCCACACCCATGCCCATTTTGCCTTTGCACACTTTGTGGTAGTTTGATATTCAACCTGACAAAGCAGAAAGATCCACCAAGACTAAACCATCTCCGCTTCATAACCTTGGGAGACAGTCCCTGAGTTCAAAGAGCATGGCTTTCATGATTTCAGCCAGCCTTTACAGGGAATTTAAAACAGAATGCAGCTCTTTCTTCCTAAATTTTGCTCCTCCTCCAGTACTTCTTGAGTCCATGATTACACCCAGATGCCCAAGGTAGAATTTCAATATCGACCCCATTCCCCCTTCTTCCTCACCGACCCCCACATCCAAGAATCAGGTCCTGAAGAACTCAGAAATCCATCCCCTCCTCTCAATTTTTTGCTGTCACTAGTTTCCTTAAATTCTGTTAAATAAATTCTAACATCCTTGTCAACTAGACTCTATCATATTTTGACTCATATTTCCTTATTTTTCAGGACCCAACATTAAAACGCAGCTATAAGAAAAGGATCAAGTTCATTATTATTTTGAATTACTGTACCATCAAGAACATACTACATTTCTGCTTTTTTCCATCCTGAATAAGGCTACATTCGAGAGGACAAGGGGAGAGAAAAGACAGTTTAAGCTGTTACTTTAAATGGCCACTTCTTAACAGTGGAAGAAAAGCTAGAGTATAACTCGGGCTTTTCAGCTTGGTACTCAGCCAATTGTGCAGAGTCCAATCCTGTAAAACTCCATCAGTATAGAAAATAAATGAAACAAAGGGAGTCCAACATCTTTTATAATTCTGGGATGTTAGCCATGGAGAACTTTGTGCTTTCAAACACACATCATCATTGTTGAGATGACATCAAAGAAAATTTATGGACAATATGTGATGCCTTTGCCTCTCAACAAGAAAAGTCCATCTCTTCTCTAAATTCCCAGAACACTTGATATGGTACATTCATTCTCATCCTCTCTAGTATGTGTTAAGTTACTTCTGACTTTATTATATCTCCCCCAGTCACCTGTGAACTCACTGAAGTCATACCTAAGTATAATAGGGAGTCTTAACTTATTGGGGTCATAGACACAACACGATCATTCTCTTTCCCGAGCTCTGCTTTCAGGCATACTCTGTTGAATCCCTCTCTCCCATGCCTTGATGACACTTGGGCAGAATACATAACCTCATGGTTGCTTTCAGTAATAAAAAGTTCTTTCTGTTTTAAAACTTCAGTTTCATCTCAGATATCAAGTTAACCCCATTTATCTCATGTGCTGGACACGTGCTTTGAGAGGATTTGAGTGGGAGGGTGTTCAGTCTGATTTTTCACTTCCTCCCCTTCTTACTCAAGACAAGCTCTTAGTTCCTCAATAGTTGGGAATAACGAAGAGATGGGAGGAATGGGAAAGGGGCAAAGTCTCCTTACTCAATTAGATGTGTCTGAGTCTTCTCTTGACATCCACTGCTTTGGACCACTGATGCCCTTTATATAGTGAGCATCTATGTTCTGACTCCTCTGTGTGGCTTCCTCCGGGGCCCTGTGAAGGCTCGACAAAGTACAGATCCCTTCCATGGGAAGTCGGATTGGCCTTTTCTGTCTCCCATTCAGATCCGACTGGTGTTGCCGTCTCCCTACCTAGTAAACAGCCTGAGTGGACCAATTCCAGTATGTTCTGCAGCATCCGCTTAACCTCCAGGACACTCACCATTCTAAGTATGCCAAGTGACAACAGTACTGATTGCCCAGGTGTCAGCCTTTCTTAAGCTTTGCCAACTCATTCCCATTCCTTTTCCTTCTACCCAAGAGTCAGAAACACTACGTAAGTACAGGTGTGACTAATGACTGAGATGATTGTCACTGCTTCTGGTGAGTGGCCCCTATCCCACAAGGGACTCTCTGGTCACCCCTTTCACTTGACTTGGAGGGGAGAGGGATGAGGTAGTCACTTCTTACCTGAACACTTCCCTCAGCACAAAAACCCCAAAGACTCTCTTCCTTCTTCCTCCCTGGTTTTCTCCTTCACAGACTGGGTGAAGAACCAAGGAGTGGTTATGGTGAGGTTCTCTCTTGCTCAAATTTGGGAAATGTTGACAGCTCTCTTTAGATGGAGGAAAACACTGTATCTTTTTCCCCTACTCTGGACTTTGGTTACCTATTTTGCAACCACAGAAAAAATTCCTACTAAACACCCTCTCCCAGGGTATCTATTTTTCTGTCCCTGTGTAACAGATGACCGCAAACTTAGCAGCTTAGAACAATGTCTATTCATCATGTTGGAGCTTCCATCAGAAGTCCAGGTATGGTTTATCTCGGCCCTCCACTCAGGGTCTCAAATCTCCAATCAAGACATCTGTTGAGCTGCATTCTTATCTGGAGGTTTGCCTGGGGAAGAGTCTACTTCCAAACTCACTCAGGTTATGTCAGATTTCATTTCCTTGCAGGTTTGTGACTTGAACCCATGTTTTCTTGTTTGCTGTCATAGCTTCAGGAGGCCACCCTCAGTCCCTTGCCACAGGGATCCCACCATAGGCCCTCATACAAATTACAGAGTACTTCTTCAGAGCCAGCAGAAGTATCTCTTACTCCCATTTGCTTAGAGTCTTCTGTAACATAACAATGATGGGAGTGACCATCACATCACATTTTCTGTTGTCTAGAAGCAAGTCACAGGTCCTACCCACACTCTAGGGGAGGGGATATGCATTGGAGGCCCCCGTAGGGTGTGTCCACCACCCACAGATTCCCTTCCTTCATTCCCTATCTAGATGGCATGATATGTGCAAATCACACTGTGTTGAGTGAGACAGAAATGATTAAGACAAGCCCCTTCCTTGAGAAGGTCATATACAAGCAGGAGATACAGTCCTGTAAATGGCAAAATTGTAGTTTGTAATAAATGTCCACTTATAGTTATGTACAGGACACCAGCCAGAGCCAGGAGCCCTGGTATTACATGTTGAAAGAAGGAAAAGTTCATGGAGGAGGTATTGTTTGCATAGGCATTTAAACATGGTGGAGGGTTCACAACATTTAGCACAGTGCTTCACCTGCATCAGGAATTCAGCTAATGTACAGTGAGTGAAAAAAAAAATGGATGTGAACAAAGAAATAACTTTCCAAATGAACAGAGTAAAGGCTTGGGGAAACTCCTGACATCATAGCAATTCCAACGTAACAATGGGTGCAGGGTTGGTGTTAAAGGTCTAACTGGTCACATACTACACAGGCCTTAAGAACTTAAAATCCTTCAAGCATCAGTGTCTTCATTCCATACCTATGAAGTAGCTTAAGGTGCCAGAGAGAACGGGGGAGAGGAATGCTATTTCAGAGCCAAGAACAGGTGAGTAGAAGGATGGGAACTCAGGGCAAGGGGCTGGCAGAACACCTGTCAGAGGAAGGAGAAGACAGAGCTGTCTCAGTACTGTACCTGGACAGGTGATTCCAGACCAGTGCAGTGCAGTCATCCACTTCCAAAACTTCTACTTTCAGACAACCTGCATTTCATACACCATGTCCTGACACCATAAACTGCCTTTGATAGACCCAAGAAAGACTTTCCTCTATGCATTGACAAATGAACACTTTGAACTGTTTAATAGTAGGACTTGCTAAATTTCTGTCTGACAACGTCACCATCTTGGGTGCACAATAGTGTTTAATGCATAAATATGGATATAATATTGCAAAGATCACTAAACAGGGTTCTGGGGAGCCCGCTGAAGTCCCTGTGTCCCTCTCCTGATTTTAATCATGATTGCTCTATTCTATATGTTTTACAAACTTGGACCCTGGGGTGATTCTATTTGAAGAGAGTTTCACTGTTTGTCTCAAAAAAAACCACTGTTTTATTCTTTTCCCTACTTTTTAATAAAAATCAGGATAAACTGGAAAAATTAAAGTCCTGACACAAGTGATAGAAAGCATAAGCCTCATGAACATGTTGCAATCAAAATTAAGATGGAAATCTTTAAGCACACCCAAAGCAGCAAAGCTTGGCTTCAATTCAATGTTTGATGATCTTAGCTTGGGTCAACCAGACATTCTAGTATTTGCAAAGGGAAAGAAATGAAAAATTAACATACAAAAAGATCATTAATAATATACTGTTGAAGACTGCAACGAAAAGTGAAGATGTAATTAGGAATCTTATGGTGTGTTAGGTTCTCTGGAATGGAGCTCCCACCCTAGCATGAATGTCTGTATCTGTTACACATCTGAGGTTAGTGCGTACATGTTCTTAGGAATGTGCGTGTACAAAAAAAAAATAGAATATCTGCAAAAATGGAATTGCTTTTATTAAATAAAGTCATGAATTACTGACTACCACCAAGTAATGCATCTTGAATCTATTATTCTCAATATACACACCATGCAAGACGTATCCTTTCTTTGGGTTTTACTTTCACTTTCAAAATTCATCTCAAAATTCATTAGTTTCAGTCCAAATCTACTTTCTTTTATTCTTAATTCTGGCCTTTGCTTTCACTAAGGATTCTAATCACTTTGCTCATATTATAACAAACAAACAAAAAAAAGCTTAAGAAAATCATGACAAATACTTCTTAGACTGGTCCTGCTCTTCTGCCCTGCCTGCTTCATTTCAAATTATTCAAAGTATGATCAGAGTTTCTGATCACTACAGTAAGAAGTCAAAAACAAGCAAGTCCTCATTTTTAGGAGGTAAATACAACAGAGATCCACTTGGCCTTGGCAGTGACAAAAACAAACATTAAAGCAAATAGAATTAGCATGCAGAAGCATGATCTCCTCTTTTGAACATTACAAGAATGAGAAATCTAAGTCTTAATGACCAAATATTTCAACAGGCAGCATCTTAAACTTATTTTTCAGATCTTCACTGTCTTCCTAGACACTGTCTTGCATTTCTTCCCTCCCTGAATCCTTTCAACAAATAATAGCCTTTCTCTCTGTAAACATTCAGCAGTCCAATAAACAAGCATAAGACACCTATCATGAGCATTGTACCATCCCAAGTGCTATGGAAGACAGAGGTGAGCTTACCTGGGAGCTTAGAGGTTAGCAGGGAAGCTAACTCATGTAATCTAGCAAAAAAATAAAAATAAAAACAAACAAAGAGGGAAAAAAGATGAGGGTTTTTTTTGGAAAAGGTAGCATTTGAGCTGGTTTTGAAAGATTCATAAGATTTAAACATGCAAAGATGAAGGTATCCCTAGTAAGGGAACTCATGAATAAACATGCCAAAATGATAAAGCATAAAATAGTTCAGAAAAAGAAACATAGAACTTCAGCTTTGGAGCCTAAAAAACAGTTTCAAATCCTAGCTAATTAAGCCAGTTCAGACATCCTGGAAGTCACAAAGGACTCTTTTCTCTGGGATGCTGAAACATGATGTTGAGATGTAGACATTACTTTGGTCCTTTGAGGCAGCACATTTTTTCCAATGTGGCCCAATCTTTCCTTCTCTTCACCACCCATCTCATGCCATGTTTACTCTCAGTTCCTCAGATACATAAAGGCACCTGCCCAAGGACATACATTTTTCAGAGCCTATATTCGACCTGAAATCTCTCACAGTTCAAATCTCGCACTCAGGCAAGATTAGCTGCCCACATCCCCTCACCTCCTGCACTAGAATCTGTCTCCTCTAGTTTTAGCCATCCTGGGAGCTCAGCATACATGCATCCCACCCACACCTTGCTAGGCAACCAGCAGCACTGGAAAAAAGAAGCACAAGTTTAATGCCGCCAATGGACCTCTGTTCTTCCCTGCACCATTTTAGGTAACAAAGAAATTAGTAGCCACCACATGCATTCCCTGGGTCTAAGCCTGACATGTGTCATTTTATAATAACACACAAAAAATATCAACTGAAAGCCCAACATCTTGGGAACAATAAACTAAGGAAAAATATATTTAATATCACAATGATCTACTCCACTGTGACACATTAAGATATTTTTAAGGCCCATTTCAAGCTTCCATCTGGGAAGAAGTATCTTCCCAGGCATAGTGGGGAAGAGAAAACAGAGACCCCAACCAAATCAGATCCTCTTGTAAGTAAGGAGTAAGCTACTCCACAGTGAGAGAAGTCAACTTCTATAAATACGCATGAACCCACGGAGGCTGGTCCTTCCTAGGCATCATTAACATGGTGTCTCAGCTCAGGCTGCTATGACAAATTGCCACAGACTATAGCTTAAACAACGAACATTTATTTCTCACAGTTCTGGAGATTGGGAAGTCCAAGATTAGGGTGCTGGCTGATGGGGTATCTGATGAGAGCCCTCTTCCTGATTTACAGATGTCATCTTCTCATTGTATCCTCACATGGTGGAAAGCAGAGATAGCGAGAGAGAGAGAGAGATGGAGAGAGAGAGGATGGAGAGAGAGAGAGAGCTCTCCTGTCTCTTCCAATCCCAGTCTTGTGGGTGCCATAATTGTGACCCAATTACCTCCCAAAGATCCCCACCCCCTAATACTATCACATTAGGGGTTAGGATCTTAACATATGAATTCTGAGAGGACACAAACGTTCAGTCCATAATGCATGGTCTTTACAACTATTCTACTTCCTGTAGATTTTTTAAAAATATTGTTTATTTGTGAGAATTCCAGCTCAAAGAGGTTAAGGAATATGCCTAAAGTTGCATCACAAATTAGTCACCATGCAGGAAGCAGAAATTCAAACCTGGATCTGCTGGACCCTAAATCCTAACTTCTTAACCTTACATGGAGCTATATCCTGAATGTCAGTCCCTTTAGAATCTACCCCATGTCGTCACTCCCATCTGACCTCTCCTTTTTGAACTCTGTTCTTATTCTACCCTAAATTCTCTGATTTGCCAAGATTTATCGAGTGTTTGCAATGTGCTAAGTCCTGTTCTGAATGATTCACAAGCACAGTCTCACTTGATTTTCACAACAGCCTAATGAAGTAAGCAGAACTGGTCCTCAGAACGGGAACAGCCATCCTGATTGTTTAGAGACTGCATGCATCCTGGCTGGTCAGCGCCACACCAACAGCTGTGAACTAGCTTTAATACCACTCCTGGTGCAGCCTGCCTGCCCCTGCACCACACGTAATAATTACATAAATGTGAAATGTGTTTTCATTCTCTGTGCTTTCACTCATACTAGTCTTGACCTGACTTTCCATTTCTCTACTGATGGAAAAAGTTTCTAATAAGTGTCTTGGCCAGAGAACACAAACTTATGGTTACCAAGGGGGAAGGGAGGTGGGGAGAGATAAATTGGGAGTTCAGGATTTGTAGGTACTAAGTACTATATATATTATAAAAAAACAAGGTCCTATTGTATAGCACAGGGAATTATATTCAATACCTTGTAATGGCCTATACTGAAAAAGAATATGAAAAAGAATATATGTGTGTGTATATATAGAGAGAGAGAACTTAAAAATGAAAAAAGATTAAAAAATAATGTGTCTTGGCTCAGTTTCAATGCCATCTTCCAAAAGAAGCCATCTCCCATCCCTCCGCCAGGATTAATCACCTTAAACTGCCAATGCACATTGCTTTTACCTCCAGTGAACAATTTCTTCTTTCTGGGTTTTTTTTTCATTTGTTATTTATTTATCCATCTCCCTTAAGGACTAGAAGCTCTTTGACTCATGTCTGCATCCCTGATGGTACCCAACCAAACACACTGAAGAGAGGATCATGAAGAGCGGTGGTGAGCAGGGGGGAAGGGATGGTCCAGAGCTCCCAGTGGAGGATGAGATGGGAGAGACACTAGACAGAGCCCAGCAAGGAGCTCTGGTTGGGCAGAGCTGCTGTGTCACAATATCCTGTATGTCCTGCATCAGGATGAAATTGGGGCTTTACTCTCCCATGTGAACCCTAATTAGCTGGGTGACTTTAATTAAGTTGGTTTCCCTCTCTGGGTTTCAGTATCCTTGCTTGTCAAATGAATAAAATGTGATAAATCTCAAGGGGCAACTCCAACCATGAATTCCGTGAATCTATGTCCCACCTCCAGACACATCACCATCACCCCTAAGATTGCAGTGATCACAGTGTGATGTCACTGCCTGGCTCCTCCCTCAAACTTTGAGCTCCTCCAGAAGTACTGTGCACTGGGGATTGTGACTACTGCCTCCTTTGCCCTTGCCATCGGACCTAGCATTATTTTGCTGAATGAATGAATGAATGACCTTAAAGAACAAGGAACTCTGGCAGCCCCAGAGCAGAAATCTGGGTGCAGATAGAATTTGTGTAGCAGCGACGTGAGTGGCTTCTGGTGAGAGTGAATGTGAATAGGCTGCCCATATGTCCCAGTTCGCCGGGACAGTTTCAGTTTTCAACTGTTGTCCTGGTGTAATTATTATAATATCTCCTTTCAGTCTTACAAGTGTCCCCATTGGATGATAAATTAAATGCTCACCTTGGAAATGAGGGAACCCATAGCCCTCAGTACAGACTATGTACCAGTTGCCTTGACCAGCTCTTTCCATATATGTTCTTCGTCAGTCTACCTCAAAACCCTTAATGTGGATATCGATACCCCCATTTTACAGATAAAGACACTGAGGCTCAGAAAGCTTATATAAATGGCTGAAAACCCTAGAGCCACTACTAAGCAGAGGCTAGATTCCCATCCCGGACTGCCTGGATTCTAAATCCTGCTCTCTGTTCTGCGGCATAGTCGGATCGGAGGGGCAGTGAGGAATGGAAAGGGTCATGGTTCTCTAGACTCAGGGTGAGATTTCTTCCCCTCTCATCTCTCTTGTTACATCAACTCCTAATTTTTCTTTGCTGGGTCCTGTTCACTCTCCAAATCCGAGGACAGCCATAGTTTCCATTTTGGTGGGGTAGGCACATCTCTCCCCTTTCTATCACTCTTCCTCTACCTCCACCTCCAGAAACAAAGTCTGTAAGAGGGAATTTGCTTGTAACTTAGAAGGAAGGAACCACATACTCCTTGAGCATAACTAGTCTGGAGTAGGTCTTCACAGCGCAAGAGAGGATGTGTCCACAGCTGACCCAGAGACAGCCCAGCCCCCGGGCTTCTCCCCAGACACTGCTGTGATGGAGAAGGATGTGGGCTTTTTGAGTCTTCTTGCTTCGTTTGAGTCCTGATCAGCCCCCTCCAACTATTTGATGTTGAGCTAATTATGTAACCCCTCACAGCCTCAGTTTCTTCATCTATAACAACCGATTGTCACCAGTTGTCACAAGAAGAGCAGCCGCTGCTTGGGAGGGACAGGGCAGGCTAGAGCTTAGGGTCTTAAGACCTCATCTCTCCATAAACTAGATCCTCTGGGCACCCTCTTTCAGCTTTCTATCCTCCGACGCATCCTCTGGACAGAACCAGAGGACCGAACACCAAAGCCCCCACTCCGTTCTCTGCACGCCCACCACTCAGTGCCACCCTCTCAGTTTGAGTTCACTGCAATGGTTTCTGCTTCGCCCTTTCCCCTTCCCTCCACCAATTTATTCTCCACTCTGATTCCAGATGGATTTCTTTTAAAGTGCAAATCTATTCATATCACTTGACTACTTAAAATTCTTCTGTCGTTTCCTCTTGCCCTCAGAATCAGTTCAAACTCCTTGGAGAGAATTACATGGCGGGGGCGTAGCGCTGCCCTCACCCCACCACTTCCTGCTCTCCAGCCGCACTGAACATCTCTGGGTTCCATTAGGGGACCACTCTCGCTCTTGCCTCAGGATTCTCACGATGTTTTTCTCTGATCCTCAAGGCCCTTCTCTCTTGCCCATCCTCCACCCCACTCACTCTGCAGCTATTTAACTCTTTCATGTCATTTAAGTCTCAGCCTGAGCCTTACTTTAAAAGATGAGCCTGTACTCACCCAGTCACCCCTTACAGGTATCCAAGCCCCTTGCATTTCTACCCTCATAAAATTCAGTCCACTCGGAATGATTGATTCAAGGGCTCTCTACAGTACCAGACTGGAAACCCCCCAGGAGGAGGGACCACATCTGACTTGCATCCCCGCTATATCCCTGCACAACGGGGAACTGTAGGCAAGACCAAAATTCCACATATGCACCAACTCACTCATCACTCATTCATCAGTTCTTTCCATTGTGGTAGAGTGGGCATTTCTCTCCTCTTTCTGTCACCTTTTCTCTGCTACCCTCAGCGACTAAGTTTGTGAGAGAGGACTGTGCCTTCTGCTCAGAGTAGAGACTCACAAATTCTTTAGGTGAACTGCACAGCATGAGTTGACCCTCACAGCACAAGAGGTGACATGTCTTAGAGGCCCTCTGCCCTGAATCCAAGCCTGAGTGAGGACCTCTTCCCTTTCCCTTCCAATGGCAGGATATGGACCCCTCACCCTGCCCCCAACCCCTTCCCAGCAGTGGGACCAGGTGAAGCAAGGAGGGACTAACAATCCAAATTTAAGGCAAGACACTGGGAGAAGGTGGAAGCTTAAAGAAAGAAGAAACAGGATGAAAATGGCCAAGAGGGTGTGTGGGAGAAGAGGGGAGAAAAAGGAAGACTTTCTGGATGGGTTCAGAGAGACCAAGACTAAATCTTCCCAACTTTAATTGGACTATTGAAGCCATTGGAACCCCTACCATCCTGTGGATTCTGGACCATTTGGAATATATGTATCTCTTCAGCCTGCAGTAAAGGACTGATTAAACATTTGCCAAAATTCCCTGGATTATTCTTGTAAATGGATGATTTTTCTGTGTGCGATCCTCCTTTGGCAAACACTTTTGGCTATCCACCAGAACCCATCTCTTCCCTCTTCTGTAGGAATGGGGTTTAAGCAGCGGTATTGCCAGGCTATGACTGCATTTCCAGGCTCCTGTACAGCTGGCTACGTCTACTGAGTGTATGATTAACTTTGGACCAATGGGATGCCAATAGCAACTCTGCACCATCTCCAAGCCACTTGCCCTGCAGTTCCTCTATTTCCCTTCCCATGAGTTACATCACAGAGGGGCCGTGCAGATGAGGACAAAGCCCTAAGGAATGCAGAGCAATAACAATAAAAAGAAAGGACCAGGGTCCTCAAATGGTCACACAAAGCAGAGCTGGTCCCCAGCCTCTACTGCTCACCCTGGGGACGTTCCATGAGAGGACAGTAAACTTGTCTTCCTTATGTCATTGTATCTGGGGGGATCATATTCTTGGTTACAGCTGGTTAGCCTTTACCCTAATTAATAGAGTTTGGGGGTATTTTTTTCCCATGTCAAATGTACAGTGCTAGGTTTGCAGTGGTTAGCTTTGAGAAACAACAGAGAGCTTTCAGAATATGTGTTGTCTCTTAATACCACATGCAATTCTAACAGTGTTCCCTCGGGACTCACTGAACCAGGCAAAGTCATGCACATTGAGTATCAGGCACATTGGTTGGAGATGCATTTTGAGGTTCCTAGAAAAATATCCCCATATGCAAACCTTGTATCTGAATATGTTGTAGCACAGTTGATAGGCAATAACATTCAAGGTTCAACTCAAATTCTGCCTCCCTCAGACAGTCTTCCCTGAACTCTCCCTACGGCTCTAATCAGTCTCTCTTTGCTCAGCCCTCCCCTGCCATTGATCTCTCTAAGTATCTTCAACCTACCTAGAGTAGTATCCGGGTACCACTTTTCTCCTCCGCTGGGTTGTGAACTGCTACATTTTTACTTTGTCGCATTACTCTACTTATTGAGGTTCTATTGTGTGCCAGGTACTGTGCTACGTGTTAGGGATAAAGAAGTGAATGAGACACACACCTGTCCTCAGAGTCTGGAAGAGGGAGTGAGATACACAGGCCAGAAATGACAACACGAGGACATAGAAGACAAAGAACAACTAATTCCCTGGGGGAGATTTAGAAGTCTTCCTGGAAGATGGGTTATTTGATTAGTTTGCAAAATCTCATCCAAACACCTATCACAGTTACCTGTATGTTAACCAATCAGTTAAGTTATTAATAAAATGACATTAACACAACATATTTATGTGTATTATTCCAGTTGATCCACGCAATCAGCTCTGAAAGATGGGTGCTAACATGACTCTGTTTTTATAGATGAAAAAATTGAGCTTTGCAAGGTTTGGCCCTCTCAAGATCATTAAATGAGTGAATGGATTTCAGTGAAACACTTTGGATTTAAAACTATATGATTTTCCTATCCCTGCTCCCTCTTGGCCTAGCATCTTGGAGATTGGCCGTTCATGTCAGTGGTTTGTCTGGCTTTGGTTTATCATCTCCCTGAAATGCTGGCTTCCACCTCCACCCCTACGCTCCATACAGTACAATTTCAGGAGAAAGATGCCTTTTGTCTGCCTCCCATGCCAATGACTGACCTAAATTCCCGTAATATCAGCACCTTGGAGCTTGGATAATTGAGAGAGGGGATCCAAAAAACTAATGACCCCCACCCCCCAATTAAGCTGTTATGGATTCAAATTTCCCAGAGCAATTCTTCCCAGAATCTACTTATTTTTGTGGGGGAGGTAATTAGGGGATTGAATCCAGGACCTCCTGCACGCTAAGCATGTGCTCTACCACTTGAGCTACACGCTCCCCTTCTCCCCAGAATCTACCTTATTAGAATGATGAAAGCATTGTTGAAAGTGGTGTTAAAAATGCAAGAACTAAAACTACATATGAACCAAGAATAGACGAACCTATAGGAAGCCAGATACATTCCAAGGACAGTGTGCTTACCTAATCAAAAGGCAATGAAGAGTGGCTATAATTCAGAACAAGTAAGCAGCCATAGGACCACTAACCACGTTAAGGGGGAGGGCATCTCAAGCTAAGGTGATACACGGTATTTCGCTAGTTAAAAGAAAAGTGAAGCATGTTGCATACTTGGAATTTACCATTTGATTACAAATATGTTTTTTTAAAGTATGCATAAAAATAAACATTTCTCAGATTTCATCAAGATGTTGACATCTTAAAAAATGGACACTTTTCTGTTTCTTGAAATTTTTTATGTATGTGTTTTATTTTTACCCAGAGTGAGAGGGTGGAGAGAGACAGACAAAGAGGTATTTAAGTATCCTGGGCAACATTAAAGAGTAAGGGATGGAGCAAGAAGTGTATAAACCAGATAAAGAGCAGAAGAATGTCATCAGAAAAGAAAGGCTTAATCTTTGTGCCAAGACGAAGTCTGTCTGGTGAATCCTACAGAGGCCTTCTCAGAATAATGTTCTTAAATACATAAAATAAAATACATAAGCTTACAAAAGAAACCAATGATAGTAAAATACAGTTATCAAAACATACAAAATCACAAATTTGAGATTAAATAATGTATATGCTTCTTTACTGAAACCTTAAATAATAAATAGTAGGCTTAAGTGAAGTGGTAAAGAAGCAAAAATGATATTTCAGGATACCTGCCACAATGGTAACAGAATATGAAAGTATTTCTAATGACAAAGTCAACAATGGAGTAAAAACTGTCTCTCCAGCAAGAATGTTGGGAAAACTGGACAGCTGCATGTAAATCAATGAAGTTAGAACACTCCCTCACATCATACACAAAAATAAACTCAAAATGGCTTAAAGACTTAAACATAAGACAAGACACTTTAAACCTCTTAAAAGAAAACATAGGCAAAACATCCTCTGACATAAATCTTAGCAATGTTCTCCTAGGGCAGTCTACCCAGGCAAAAGAAATAAAAGCAAAAATTAACAAACGGGACCTAATTAAACTCACAATTTTTTGCACAGCAAAGGAAACCATAAGAAAAACAAAAAGACAACCTATGGAATGAGAAAAAATATTTGCAAAAGATGAGGCAGACAAAGGCTTAATTTCCAGAATATGGAAATAGCTCATACAGCTTAATAAGAAAAAAAAAAACCTAATCCAAAAATGGGCAGAAGACCTAAACAAGCAATTTCCAATGAAGACATACAAATGACCAATGGGCACATGAAAAAATGCTCAGTATTGCTAATTATCAGAGAAATGAAAATCAAAACAACAATGAGGCATCACCTCACATCAGTCAGAATGGCCGTTATTCAAAAGTCCACAAACGATGAATGCTGGAAAGGGTGTGGAGGAAAGGGAACCCTCCTACACTGTTGGTGGGAATGTAGTTTGGTGCAGCAAGTATGGAAAACAGTATGGAGATTCCTCAAAAGACAAAAAGAGACTTAAACTATATGATCCAGCAATCTCAATCCTAGGCATATATCCAGAGGGAACCTTAATCCAAAAAGACACATGCACTATTTACAATAGCCAAGACATGGAAACAACCTAAATGTCCATCGACAGATGACTGGATAAAGAAGTTGCAGATATTTATATAATGGAATACTACTCAGCCATAAAAAGAAAAATATCACCATTTGCAGCAATGTGGATGGACCTGGAGATCATCATGCTAAGTGAAGTAAGCCAGAAAGAGAAAAACATATACGATATGATATCACTTATATGTGGAATGTAAAAAAAAAAAAAAGACACAAACGAAATTGTTTACAAAACAGAAACAGACTCACAGACATAGAAAACAAACTTATGGTTATTGGGGAGGAAGGAAAGGGAGGGATAAATTGGGATTTCAGAATTTGCAGACATTAACTACTATATATAAAATAGATGAACAACAAGATCCTATTGTATAGCGTGGGGAACTATATTCAATAGCTTGTAATAACCTATAAGGATTGGTGCAGCCACTGTGGAAAACAGTGTGGAGATTCCTCAAAAGACTAGGAATAGACTTACCATATGACCCAGGAATCCCACTCCTGGGCTTGTATCCAGAAGGAAATCTACTTCAGGATGACACCTGCACCCCAATGTTCATAGCAGCACTATTTACAATAGCCAAAACATGGAAACAGCCTAAATGTCCATCAACAGGTGACTGGATAAAGAAGAAGTGGTATATTTATACAATGGAATACTACTCAGCCATAAAAACCGACAACATAATGCCATTTGCAGCAACATGGATGCCCCTAGAGAATGTCATTCTAAGTGAAGTAAGCCAGAAAGAGAAAGAAAAATACCATATGAGATCGCTCATATGTGGAATCTAAAAAACAAAAACAAACAAAAACAAAGCATAAATACAGGACAGAAATAGACTCATGGACAGAGAATACAGACTTGTGGTTACTGGGGGGGGTAGAGGGTGGGAAGGGATAGACTGGGATTTCAAAATTGTAGAATAGATAAACAAGATTACACTGTATAGCACAGGGAAATATACACAAAATGTTATGATAGATCACAGAGAAAAAAATGTGACAATGAGTGTGTATATGTCCATGAATGGCTGAAAAATTGTGCTGAACACTGGAATTTGACACAACATTGTAAAGTGATTATAAATCAATAAAAAATGTTAAAAAAAACCTACAAGGAAAAAGAATATGAAAAGGAATATATGTGTATATAACTGAATCACTGAAGAAACAGTGATTCAACAGAATCCACACAACAGAAACTAACACAACATTGTAAACCGACTACATGTCAGTAAAAAAATAAATAAGTGAATAAGAAGTTCCAAGTTTATAGGTGTTTTTCAGACCCTGAGTGTCTGTGAGTTCAGAGGTAGAGACATCAAGCAGCTGCCTGGTACACAGAGTCAGGACAGACAGCGTGAGGCAACTGCCCCCCACCAACCCGGGCGGGAGGGGCCAGCAAGTCTGCGGTACAGGACAGGGAAGAAGGAAGGAGGCCAGGGCCCTTACATTCTGAGAAGTGGATGAGGAACAGGGCAGGTGATGAAAGGTTTGAGGAGACTATCCTGTCTTGCCTTTTGTTGTTGCTGTTTTTTGCTTCCTTTACATTTGTACCTGACTGCTTCCCTGTTACATTCTCCAGGAGATGCTTTGGGTGGAGAAGAAAGACCCCTCAAATTCCAGACAACTTTACTGAGCATTGACCCTCTACCCAGCACTGAGCCACCAAAGAGTATGGGAGCTTGTCCTCATCCCCAGAGAGCTCTGCTCGTGCAGCAGAAAGTCACACATGCAGCTGGCTTTACAACAGAATGAGTTGTGCCTCTCTGCATGGATTCTGGATTCTCTGCTATTTGGGCATCTACCCTGAGTTGTATTAAGATATTTAAATGAGACCGTCTTGTGAAATGTCTTCAATCTGAAAGCAAATGTTAAAATTGTGGAGTCAGAGAAAGCCAAAGGCCCAAGAAATGAAATCAAAAATGCAAATTCCATTTAAAAATAACAAACAAAGCAATTGGTTATGGAGGATTATGAAGACAAATGGAATCTCTTTATCTCATTGTTTTATTTATTTACTTATTTACATGGCCATCTTGGTGCAAGGCAGGCTCTGAGGGAGAATCTATGCCTCTGTAGGTGAACCTAGCACAGGAAATGGACAGAGTAGGGGGCTCAACAGTATTTGCTGAATCCAAATTGATTTTCCTAAGAGCGAATGCCTCTTGCTCTTCCCCAGCTCTAAAGCATCCTGCATTTTTGAGCCCAAGATGCAGGCTTAGCTTGAGGCTACAGAGAGAACAAGGTCAGGGTTAATTAGGAACAGGCAAAATTCCCACAGTGACAGGAGTCAGGACTTTTGAGGACAAGCCCCTAGTGGTCATTACTCCAACGTCCTTATTCCATGGAAGAGGGAACAGGAGCCCCTGGGAAAGCACAGGGACTCTCCCACTGGCTTGGAGGGAGGAGGGAAGAATTTAATCAGTAAAGTCATCCAGGTTTCTTTGGGAACTTTAGATCCATTTCAAAGTGTAGAATGTTTACCTGGATTTTAAGATAAGAGCAAATCAGGGTACAGCACCGTGAGTCCTCTCTCCCAGGTCTGCATTTCCTTCTCCCGCTGGTTTGGTAGCAAAAGAGCACATGAGACAGTGACAATAATAACCACTTGGGCAATTAGCAGGGAGCTTCCCCCTGGAAGGGGCTGGGGAACAGACTGCAGAGACGCAGATCCTACCCAGCCAAGGTTACTTGCTGAATCAATAGTATCACTAGCAGGAGTCCCTGGAAGGAAGCTGCCCGCTGCAGAGCTGGCATTTCATCTGTCTCAGAGGGCCCCAGGTGCGCTTGTAAAGAAGTCAGATCCAAAGAGCAAAGGACCAGAAAAAGAGGGGGCTCGCCCAGCCCAAGCGAGGGGGAGGGTGAAGCCAAGGAGCAAACTCTGCTGGTAGGAGTCCCAGCAGCAGCCAGGCTGGGCGAGGGGACGGTCAGGGCTGTCACCCAAAGGAAGACTCAGACCCTGCCACCAGCAGCACCTGCGAACACCAGGTCTGACCCTAGAAGAGCGACGGCTGTCAGGTGTTGTGCCCCCCAGTGCTGTGGGAAAAGGGGGAGACAGCAGTCTTGGGGGTGTGGGGCCGGTGCTGGGGCAGCTCTTCCCTGAAGGGGTCTAATAGCCCACAGGCAGGCTGAGGCTGCAGTAAGCTGTGGCCCGGGCTAGGCAGTTTGGGCTTTCTCCGGAGGGCAATGGGGAGCCATGGTGGGTTCAAAACATGGGAGTCTGCTGGTTTGGTGTGACTTCTCCGGAGGTTGTATGGACAGCAGGTTAGCACACTGGGTCTCCAAGTGCAGTCAGTCCCCAACCAGCAGTATCATCAACACCTGAGAACCTGGGGGCATGCAAGTTCTCAGGCTCAGGGAATCAGAATCGGAGCAGGGGCTCAACAGCCTCTGTTTCAAGGAGTGTGGGAAGCACTGGGGCCGGGGCATCCATTAGGTACTGCTGCAAGGACCCTAGAGGGTGCTGACGGGAACTGAAGGTGGTGGCGGTGGTCCCTGAAAAGGGAGGGGGTGAGTAGCATTAGGAGGTCCCGGTGACACAGGGAGAGAGGGCAGAGGCAGCACAGGGAAATTCACAGGCTCCTTGTTCCTAGCTGGTTGCAAGGAGGCACCATCTGCTGGAGGTAGGGAAAAAGGAGACGCGGGTTTGCATAAGAGGGTCCCCATTCCTTCCTTCCCTCCTCCATCTTCCCAGGCCCTCGTTCAGTTTCACCCCTGAGCAGTTCCAGGAGGAGTGTAAAGCCCAGTGTCCTAGCATGTAGTCACCCTAGGGAGGCTGCAGTTAGACCCGCTGGAGACAACCCCATCCTGGACATCAGCATTTGTGAATCACCAGAGTCTGGTGGTTACAAGACCAAGCCCTGGAGTCACCAACCGGGACTCACAGTGTCTGGTCCACCACTTACTAGCAGTATGACCTTGGGCAAGTTTCTCAGCCTCCATTTCCTCATCTGTAAAATGGGGATGGCAAGAACAGGGCACCTATTTTAGGATTACGGTGAGGACAATGTGAGTTAGTAAATGTAAAGCATTTAAAGCAGTTCCTTCAGGGCCGAATCGGTATCAATCATTCACCACTATTATCATCACTGTTGCCATTCTTATTATCCCTGAAGACGGGGAGACTTAGAGGAAATGATCAGACCCTCCCAGATGGAAGGACTGAAGGGGCCTCCGCCTTGGCTCTGTCTCAGCCATGTTCACTCCAGCCCTGGCTCCTGGGGGCGTGTGTGCTGCCCTTCTCCTTCGACCCTACATCCTCCCTTCCTTCTCTGCTTGCCTCCCCCTCCGCCTGGCTCTTCTCAGCTGGAATCAGTCAAAACCACCTAGGAGCTCAGGACACATTCAGTGGGTGGCTCGGCTTGAAGACAGCTCTTCCGGAGGGGAAACCCAGCTCTAATCCATACACGTGTTGAGATGGATGTGGACCCGCAGGCCCGGGAAACAGGGTCCCTGTCCCCCAAAGCCCTCGGTCTGGAGGGTGAAACGTGGTCACGTACACAGATCCCCTCAGCACTGAGCGAGAAGAGCTGGCAGGGCGTACAGGGAGCAGCAAGAGGCCTCAAAGGGGGGGGTGTTTTGTCTCCACCGAGAACCCTCCCCCACAATCCACTTAATAACCTGTGTTCTCACTCTGGAATTATCAAAGCCTAAGAACTCTGCTACTGGAAAAGGAAATGCCGAGACAGCACAAATTTAATTTTCTCGTAAATGTCCCGTCTTTTCTAATTTGGGTTTTGGAAGCAGGGCCCCTTGGCAGGAGGGGAAAAGGCTCAGTCCCAGCTCTGAGCGGGCGGCTCTTCTGGAGACATGGAAATAGCCCACGACCGAGGCGACGAGGGCACAAGCAAAGCGGACGCCTCCGGCAGCTGGGACTGATTGCACTCCCTGGATTCCACCGTGTTCAGCCGGAGAGACAGACGGACTCAAACAGAACCCCAGAGTGGGTTCCGAGAACTAAACAGAAAGGGAAATGCCTAGAGGCACAGGCAGAACTCTCCAGAGATAAAAAGGTTGTGGAAGGTGGAGAAGAAACACGAAGAGGCAAAGAAAAAAGACCCCAAATAAGAAAACTTCAGAGGAGGAAGGGCCTAGGAGATTGGTGAATGATGGAGAGAGCTCATAACTTCTTTCCAGCTGGTCCAAGGGAGCAGAGAAATCTGATGATGAAAACTGGTACAAGAGCTCGAAGAAGGGTCAGGAGAAGACAGTGCATCTGATGGCCCAGCCTTAGGCCAGAATTACATGATGGTTCTCCCCAGCCTCGCTCAGAGGTGAGTGACCCACTGATTAGGAAAGAATGTGTTCTGTCATCCCTGCAGGGAAAATGGCTTATTTTTTTTTTCTTTTTCCAAGCTCTGAAAAAGAATCCCCTCTTCCCATAGGTCTCATTCGCTGCACAGGAAGGCTGTTTTCACTGAGACACATCTGGGCAAACCAGAGCCTTCAACAGCATCTCGTAACAGCACGGGCACTTTATGTGGGAGAAATAATGAAACACCTTATTAGTGAAACAAATAGCAAAGTTCAAAAGGACGACTCAGGCAGAGAATGGAGGGAAATTGCTTCCTTCTGCACCCAACCCACAAGCACAGGTCCTTTCCAAACTGGGTTGGGGGGGGATATTTTTTGTTGTCTTTTTTGTTTCTGTTTAGAGTTTAATATGTAAGACCATGACCATTGTTGCATTTCATATGCAGCATATGAACATATTCTCCCGTTATTAATCCACTGTAACAGGTGAATATGTCCTCAGACCATCAAAAAGGACATTCCTTCTTCATCTCACTCATCTTAAAATATAAAGTTTATTTTCTATTAAAGAAAGTAATAAATGCACACTATAGGAAAAAAACAGCAGAAGAAAAATGGAACCAACCATTGTCCCACAAGGCAAAAACAATTACTTGTATCTTATAAATCTTCCCAGTCTTTTCACTCCTATATGTGCACTCTTCCATTGTTAAATTCTTTCCTGGAAAATCAGTGTTCATAGTAGAGCTACTTGGAATTTTTTTCCAAAAGGTATATAGGACATAGGGTATTCTTGGCTGCCCAGCATGTTTCCCCTTCTTTTGATAACTGTGCCCATATTATCTTTGGGATATTACTTTTCTATTGAATATACCTGATGGGAATGCCACTTGGAATGCCCTGTGTTCCCCTAATCATTGGGTAGGGAGTCTGGCCAAGTTAGACCATTTGGATGGTCTTGCTGAAATTTGAACCTTAAATGAAGTGACAGAGAGAGAAAGAAGAAAGAAGGAAAGACAGAGAGAGAGGAATGGAGGAAGGAAGGAGGAAAGGAAGGAAGGAAGAAAGAAAGGAAGTAACATAGGAAGGAAGGAAAGTGAAAGCTCACATATCCCAGTGCAATTTCCAAATAAAACCGTTGCATTGTTCTTGCCACCTCTCAACCCAACACTCCTTCATAAATGCCTTGAATCCTGTGCTTACTTCTCCAAACTTCTAGGCAGTTCTATGAACTCCTCCATGCCTTGTCAGCAAATTTCCTTTTTTTTTTTTTTTTTGCTTAAGCAAATGGACTTTTTGCTTAAGTCCATTTCTGTTGCTTGCAACCAAAGAATTCTGAATGAAAATGTGGCTAAAAAGAGCACAGGGGCCAGGACACAATCAGGAAAAATCTGCCAATGGCTTTGCTATGACTTACAAAGCACTGCCACCATCCCAGGGTACCACGCTGCCTTTAACCAAGTTCTCTTCACTTACTCACAGAATCAGGTCTCGTATGCCAAGTTGGTGGTGTGGTAGACTGATTGCTGTGAAGACTGGTTTTTCACCCCTACATGTAAACATGTTTCCGACAATGTGAGATTTCAGAACCTCATCTGAAGAGGTGGTCTATCTCCCCTATTCCCGAAACTGAGCTGGCCTTGTAACTTTCTTTGGCCGACAAGATGCAGCAGAAATGAAGCTGTGTGCATTCTGAGCCTGGGCCCCAAGAGGCCTTGGGGTCTTCTACTCACTCTTTCAGATACCAGCCTGCTCCAGGAGAATAAGGCTGGTCTAGTCTGCTCGAGTCAGACAAGAGATGTCCTAGCCCCACTAGGCTGGAGCTGCCAGCTGACATTCCTACCGGCTGCAGATCCGTGAGCGAGTCCAGCCAAGATCAGCTAAGCCTGGCCTGGAGCAGCAGGGCTGTCCAGGTGATCTGTAGACTTCTGAGTGGAACAAATGCTACTGTTCTTCATACAAAAAAATAGTATAAGGGCAGTGAGAGATATTATATGTTATCTGAAGAAAATAGTAAAGGAATATTTTTTGAAAATATCATTTAATTACTTGGGGACAACCCCCTATCAGTTGAGACTCTCCCAGAAATGCCGTAAAACACAGGATACTCCTAATATCTCACTTGCTTTAGCAGCTTGATAAGAATATATACGCTGATGTATTTGGAGTTAATTCTACCATACTGTTGCTGCTTTTTCTATTTCTTTTGAATTCCTGCCTCCTTTTGGATAGATTAAGTGTTCAATTTCCTCCTTTGTTAAATACATATATTTATACATATACAATATACAATATATATTCAAATGCATGCAACTTACATATATAATTTATAATCTGTATTTATACATATAATATATGTAGCATCATTCTTTCAGTGGTTACTCTATAAAGACCACCACATGCAAACTTCATTGATTCAAGTCTAATGTAAATGAGCATTTTGCCAGTGGACAGCGCAAGCAACTTAGAATCCTTGACTTTGTCTCCTTTCCCCCCTTCCACCTTACGTGTGGTGTTTGGTGCGTATTTGAGGTTCTGCATAATGTCATCCTGCTCCAGGAAGGATTTATATTTGCTTTTGTCAGAAACCTAGGCTGAAAAGCCAACCAGAGGTTTTCAGAGATTGGGGTGGTTGGAAGCTGGGCTTCAGTCTGTGAGGGCTGGTTTATTTCCAGTTCTCCTTCACTCCCAATGAGAATGTCTCAAGTTCGGCACTACTGACATTTTAGACCAGGTCGTTCTTTGTCATGGGGGAGCCATCCGAGCATCAAAGGATGTTTAATGGCATCCCTGGCCAGTAGAGGGTACTAGTCTAATAGTTATCTGCTCAGCGGTGACAACCGAAAAAAGTCTCCAGACATTGTCCAATGTTCCCTGAAGGGGCAAAAACACCCGCATTGAGAACCATTGTCCTAGACTGTAGCCCTGCAGGACCCCCCAAAAGCCTCCAGCCCCTGAGGCCCTCAAAGCTCCACCCACTTCTCAGCCTCTTCATGGCCATGGCAGGATGAAGGGAAAACTGCTCCAACAGAGAGCTCACCCCTCCCAGGTCTCTCCTGTCACAGGTCCTGGGCCGGCAGATTCTCCCCGCATGTGAGCTGCCCCAGTGCCTTCTCACAGCTGTTTGCTCACTTTTCTAGTTCTCAGCAGAAGCACTGTTCTGAAGGGACTTAGTTCATCAGTGCAGAACTCAAGACTTACGGTCACTTGGAAGTAAACTCTTAAATAATTTTAGTTGAATATAGACACACAGGTCTGAAGGTATTCTGCAGAGCTCTTTGGTGCAGGGTACAAACAGGGACTATGTTACCAGTGATAATAGACCTGGGGGGAGGGTCTAGCTCAGTGGGACGAGTATGAGTTTAGCATGCACGAGGTCCTGGGTTCCATCCCTAGTACTTCCATTAAAAAATAATAATAAAAATGTTTAAATTAATAAATAAAATAAACCTAATCCCCTCCGCCCAAAAAAAGAAAAAGAAAAAAATGATAATAGATTTGATTCTTATAGGAATTTGCAACTGGATCATTCTTCGTGGTGGGGCACATTTGTGTGCATTGTAGGATGTTTGCATCCCTGACCACCTGGTACAGATGATTAAAGTGTATCTGATCTTAGAGAAGTCTACCCTCTAGCTGGTATAAGAGTACATGCACATTTTAAAAGCAAAAATAAAAGATTTCAGTTGAGCTACAAAGTACATACACAGACCCTCCGAAAAGCATGTAGTGGAAAATTGGAGGAGATGTTGATTACAAGCTAAATTCAATCCCTTACTTTTTACCAGCTGTGTGACCTTGGCCAAGTCAAGGCTCAGGGTCTTCTGCAAAATGAGGCTGTGAAATTAGACAATTCATCACCACAGTCACTTCCAGCCTGACAGACAAGATGTCTATTAGAAAGCAGCTTGTGATAACTGAGCATACCAAATACAGACAAAGGGAAGCAGCATGTTTATGAAAAATCAGTCACATCTGATTGATCTATTCCCATTTCAAATGACGTGCCTAGCTGAGGAAGTAAAGGAAACCCATCAGATGTGGGGTATCTGGCTTCCAGATACACCTGACAAAACACATCAAAAAGTCCTTCTGGGGAAATTGGAGAAGCAAGGGCCTGATGAAAATACAGCTTGGACACTTTGTAACTAGTTGATTGCCAACACCCAAGAATTCTAATCGGCACAAAGCCGTGGATCTCTAAAGGCAGCCTCTGGTGTTACCCCCAGGAAAACAGCAGCGTCTTCCCCGCCTGTTGCTGCTCTGTATCCATGGTTTGGATGACAATCAAGAAAGTGTTTCAAATATATGTATGCTTATGTGTGACTGGAATATTGTGCTGTACACCAGAGATAGACACATTGTAACCGGCTGTACTGCAATAAAAGTAAACAAATAATAATAATTAATAATAATAATAATAAAAGAAAGTGTTTCATCAGATGTATGGGTTTTTCAAAGATGGAATTCATAGATAAGGTGAACTCAAAATCATGTGCCTCCAGCTCCCCTTCAAGGGCCACCTTTCTCTTATAAGTGAAATGGTACTCAGTTTCCTTCTTCCTTGTCTGCCTCTGAGCCAGGTCACCCTCTTGCCTGCACCATCACCTGTGCCACATGGACCCTCTGGCTACGGAACTCCACTCCACACTTATTCCCCAGAGTACCACTAACACAAGACAATTGTGTGCAGCAGGTTTTACTAAAATTTTGGGGGTAGCAGAGGGTATTTAGAGCATGGAAGAGAAAGCAATTCAAATTTGTTTAGAGTAGCAAAATTATAAGCCTACCTGAAGCATGTTGTAAAGCTGTTTGAAAAGTAACTCAGCAAGTTTCGTGAATGGAAATGTAGTGCTCAAGTCACATATGGCTTTAAAAGGTTGTAACAAATACAAATGAATTAAAAAGAAAAAATAATAATAAAAAAATTAAAATCAGGTATCAATAAACCCCCTAGAAAGATACTTTCTGTTCCCCGCTGCAAAGAATGACTTCTGGTTTTGTGTCTCCTCCCTTTGCCTCAGCATCATGCAAAGTCACTCAGGTTCCTCCATCCCCCTTATACCACATTCCTGGACCCTGATAAGTTCTTGTCTTGACTGCAACCGGGTGTTTGAAATTCTGCCTCCTTTTACTGCATAAGCATATTCCGATCTCATCTTTATCCATCCAGATATGTATGCCTAGGATGTGCTGGGGAAGCAGTAAGAAGGGGCTTGCATTCTTCAACTAAAAGGTCTACCAAGGAATTTTCCTAAACTATAGACACATCTATCCAAGAGATACATTTTGCCTTTAACGTAACAGTAGAATTTGAAAGGTCTTCTCTGACTCTGCAGTTCTGTGATTCCATGGTTTTACCTGATTTGTCTTCACATGGCTAAATGCTTAACAAACAACGAACACAACCCCCCCTCCACCCTCCCAGTCACGTATGGGAGGGTTAAGGTTCACAAATTGTGTGGACCAAAGATTCCTAGGATACAGTGATGGCTGTCATGCCTTTGCAAATCTCCTTTCTTTGTGCATATGTACAAACCTGAATACTCTCATTCCTATTCAATAAACAGAAGCTTAAAATCCAGTCGAAGCATGAAGCAGTGACAGAGGATGAAAGAGAGTAAAACTGACTGGGAGGGGAAAAAATATAAGCGCTAATCTACGCCCAAGGGAGTAAAATGTCCACACCGGAAAAAAGGAGTGGTTTAAGTTAGATTCGGGTCTTGGGTCCCCAGATACCACTCTCTCCTTTTCCTCCGTGTTTGGTGCTGGCGGGGAGCTGCGAGCAGGCACTGCCAGCAGATACTTGCGTGCTCTGAGTGTTCTGCTGGGGAAGGGGGAGGTATCCAGGCAGATGCTCTAGTAAGTGTGGGTGAGTCTGACGTCAAGTTCATGGTGTTTCCGAATTCCATCTCTCCAAATCCCGTCCAGAATGACGGACCCACTAACTGAGCCGTGTCCACCTTTGAAGTCTCTCCTACCCCCTCTATCACAGTAATGCTTCTTTTCTCTGATAAGATACTAACTACTAAATATAAAATAGATAAGCAGCAAGTTCATACTGTACAGCGCAGGGAACTATATTCAGTATCTTGTAGTAACTTATAATGAAAAAGAATATGAAAAGGAATATACGTACATATGTGTATGACTGAAATATGATGCTGCACACCAGAAATTGACATAACATTGTAAAATGGCTCTGCTTAAAGAAAAAGAAAAAGAAAAGAAAGTCAGCATTTTGAGGGGGAAGAAAGAATTAAAGACTCTCGGAGGTTAAGCCTGGGCCGCCCTGTAAGACAGTATGATGTAGGCGTAGGCTTCCTCTTTGACAGGTGGAGCTTCTCAAAGGCCCCAAGAAGGTCTTCTCTCTGTGACCCGCTGGTCATCTACACCCCAGGCTCAGGGCAGCCAGTGCATGGCGGGCTCTGGAGAAATTGGTCAAGGATTCAACCCCGCCCACCTCCACCGGCTGGTCACACTTCCCATTCGTGCATTCTTAGCTGGCACCTTCATTCCTAAGTCTTTCTATCCAAGGCCTTGGCCAGAGGTCTTTGGGGACCTGAAGACCTCTGGACAAGGCCTCCTTATGAGGAAGAAAGGAAATCCTGAAGCCAAGTTTTTCCACTCTGAGTACCCAGTATATTTCCACTTCTCAGACCTCTTCTGCCTCCCCCTCCCGGATCCCATAAAACTGCTGGAACCTTTTATTCAAAGCTCCCCCCCACAACCAGAAGGGCCCCCGACGTTTGTGCTGATCAACCTGGCCCTCCACCAGGACACTGCCAAGCTGCGGGGGGAGGGGAGTGGCACCCCTTTCTCCAGTTCAGCCTTTTGTTTATGCCATCACTAGAGTCTTCCCTGTTACTTCCATTTTGGCTCCTTGATGCTTTCCTTGGCCACTCCTACGCCTGGGAACTCAGGTGCTCTGCTGAGCTCCCGACATAAATAAATAAATTAAATAATCACACAGAATGAAATCAAATGTCAAATGGAATTTCTGGTGTTGCCTTAGAATTTTGGCCAAAGCCCAAAGCTGAGAACGAAAGGGGATACAGAAAGCCCACTGCACTCCCCTGCAAACTCTAACGAAAGGTACAGAGGGGTGCAGTCGCCACATCCTAGGAGGCAGCCAGACCGGTCTTTGGTCCTGTCACCCACAGTCCAGCCTTTGGTCCTGTGACTCCCCAGCCAGAATAGAGGAGGGAAGCCTGGGAAATGGGACGGAACTGCAGGTGGGTGGTGACAGAGCCCCCTGCTCCCCAGGGCTGTCATGGCACCAGAGCAGAGCATGACGGTGGATTTCCTAGGGGAGATTTCCAGTATCCTGGTGCACAGAGCAGAGAAAGAGTCCAAAGGCGAGAGGTTGGCTGGAGCTGCCAGTGATGGTAAAGCAAAGGGAGGGGACTGTGCATGGAGTGTCACAGGGCAAGATGCCTCAAGTTCCCAGTGGGCAGAGTGGACAGTGTACACAGCCACCTGGCCTTAGTCATCTTGAAAGGACTACCCAACCTAGGAGACAGAGGTGATGTGAGGCAAAGCATCTAAAAGGAACCATGGAGCCCAAGATTCATAGGAACACACGTGGGGAGAGAATTGTGGGAGGGAGGCTCCAGTGAAGGGCTGGAGGGGTCTTTTCTCAAGGAAGAACCCACAATTGTCTATCTTCCCCTCCCCACAGAGGACATTTGATAGTCAAGAGAACTGCCAACAACACCAGCTACCCAAAAAATCTTCTTATGCTTCATTCATTCCACATCCCTCCTCTTCAGGCTGACTCTGAAAATGCAGCAGAGATCCAGTAAGGAGTAGAAGGGGAAGGTGAAAAATGGAAGATCAGATCACTGCTCCTTCCTACGTCTGGTCAATAGGACCTTACATCAAGCTTGAGTCTAAAAGAACAGAAAACTCCTTAAACTGGACAAGGAACTGAAGTTTTGACATTAGATTGGACTGGACAATTTCATATCTAAAAACAAGATGATTTGAGACTCAAAAATTATCATACAAGCCATGGAATCTGCTTACAATATCATCCTGGCAAATCCTTCCCAAGTAGGTTTGAAGCTGTGACAGGTGAAAAATAAAGTTATTTTCTGATCTTATCTTACCAAATATAGCTTGTTCCAATGCCAGCAAGAGAAGTAAAAAAGAGACTGAGAGGGAGAGAAACAGGGATGATATCTGCTTTAGAAACTGCCACCCAGGAAGGCTGAGGAGGCAATGGGTAGGGGGAGAAAGAGCCACCTCTGTGAGGAGGGGTAAAGATCATTCCAGGCTGAGGGAAGATTATATGCAAAGGCCCTGAGGCAGAAAAGAGGAAACCACGGAACTATGAGGTCAGAAGCAGGACGGAGCACAGGGATGATGTTGGAGTCAGATTGTATGAGGTGACATGGTCCATGGTAAAGAGTTTGGTTCAGTTCCCAGGGCATCCAGTTTAAGCAGAAAAATGACATAGTACAACTTATATGTTTAAGATCACATTTTACATTGTTTGAAGAATAGATTGAGGGCAAGAGTAAACGCCGAGGCCTATTAGAAGGATATAATTACGTCATAGAAAAGGCACAATAAATTCTCAGTGGTTGCTCTCCTCAAGTTTACAGACTTTGGAAAATCAGGAAGACTGATGGCCATGGTGCTTCAGCCTCCCTATGACTAAAGCAACCTATTGAAATATAACAACAAAAACAAAAACAGAAAAAACTCTCTTGCATGAAGATCTGCTGTGCATTTGTAATGAGAGCTATGTAGCACGGTACATGCATGTACATAGATACTTCCTCTCTCAACCACGGAAGCTCAGAACCAGACTTTATGTTCTAGTGCAGTAATTGTCTCACCTCTTCTCTCTCTCTAGATATACAGTTTCTAACCTGTCCTTAAACATGATTTCAACATGCTAATGCATGCTTTGGCTTTTCATGAACCACTTCAAATCCATTTTAAAGATTTTTTGGACAACCTGCCACAAAGAGAAGAAGGAGATTTTTTAAAAATAAAATATGCTGCCAATTATAAAAAGAATTTTTGATGATTTTCCTCACCAACAGTTACACTGAGCAATCCACCTTTGGCCTGACCCCTTAGGACAACTGAGCCACACAGACCAACTGCCAGCCCCTGAAGATGAGATGCAAACAGTGGTAAGACAATTTCCTGGTGTTTGAGACAATTTCCCAGGAAACCCCTCCCATTCGTATGTACTCCAGCCTAATTTTAATAGCTTCTATACATTAAGCACTTGTCCTGTGCCAGGCACCATGCTAAGCACTTTATATATATTATAATAATCCATCATCACAAAAACTCCTTAAGGTAAAAGCTATTATTATATAGCCCTATTTTACAGCTAAAGAAACTGAAGAATGGAGAGTTTCAGTAACATGTTCAAGGTCAGCCAGATGGTCAGTGGTGTCCCTGGTGTTTCCACTCTAAATCCATCTGCCTCTGCTTGACTCCCACCACACCACCCACCCCAAACCAGATGGGATGCCTGTCTGTGTCCTCTCTAGCTCATGGGTCTTGTCTGTCAGCCACAGGCACCAGCTTGGTCCTTTGCCTCATGGCCCACCATGTCTCCTATGGGAAATCTCAGGATGGGCTCCAGCCCTAAACCACCACTCTGTGTCCATGGAGGGGCTGATGGGATCAAGAGAGACTGTGGTGGGCTAGGTCAGCTTGTAATGGTTTAAAGGAGCCAGTCATGCGCACTACCTCTCTATTATACATTCAATGACATCATGTTACCAGCTTGCAATTAACTACCATGGGAGTATTTACACCACAGAAATGGGCCAACACTACAAATTGGGGCTTTGTTTGAAGGAAAGCCACATTTACCAGTACACCACTTGGGACAGACCATAGAAATCAACACAAAACCATCTTTCAGACAGTTTCTCTCTTATAATCCTTGATAAACAAGTCACTCTTCATTCCCAGGACACCATCAAAAGAAATTCAGATGAAACTGTCCATGTGGGGGCCAGTCCTTCCCAGAAAACAAATATCCTTCCTCAACCTATGCTGCTCTACGTGCTGCATTACGAGAAACAGGCTAGGAAAGTTTTTCATGCTTTCCTACATTCTGTTGAGCTTGCAGTCTTGCTGGAAGGAGGAAACCAGTCTCAGGTGCTGAACATCGAATTGCTTATTGGAACAGCTGCTGCTTTCAGCTGAGTAAGCAGGACGTTCAAGGGTGATGCTCTCCAGCCATGGTGTGGCAGCCAGTTAAAAATTAGTGCTAGGGACAGAAATAAGAAACAAAAGAAAAACCATCTGATGGTTTGATAGGATCCGCAGCCAGAAGACTCCTTTATACTTTTAAACATGCTCTAGGGTGATGGGAAGGATGTGAGCATCAAAATAAGTAAGGCCTGCATATGAGCCTTGGCTCTTCCACTTGCTCTGTGTTCTGACAGGCCAAAAGGTAGGAGAGAAAGAAAAGGTGTATTGGATACAAAGGAGCAATCTCAGGTCTGAAGAGGAAAAGACACTTTGCTGTAACAGGAACTCAGCAATGATTTTAGTACAACACTTATTCACTTTCTTATTCAGTATTCACTGGACACCTGCTGTGTGCCATGAGATACACTAAATATAGCACAGCTCCTGCCCTCATGGACCTTACAGTCTAGTGGTGAATAGAAACATTAAGTGTGTAGTACTAATAAGGTGTGATGTTTGCTAGGATAAGGAAAATAAACGAGCCCTGAGAACATAACAGGGAGGGATTGTGGCTGACCTGCTGCAGGGACCACAGAACAAAGTCGTGCTCACAGAATGAAAGGGCAAAGTGGCAAGAAATGCAGAAGAGATGGGTTGGTTGACAGCACGACCGAGACTCATCACTCTTGCAAGGTCTTGGAAGAGCACTAGAGTGGACCAGAGACTATGGGGTTTGGAACTTGGAGACCTGGTTCACATCCTTACTCTACCTCTGCCAAGCTGAGCGAGCAAGTTACTTAACCTCTGTGAGCTCAGCGTTGGTGTCTTTGTACGTACTATATGTGTATACTGACCTTCTGGGCTGACGCTGTCTGACTTCAGTTAGTGTGGAGTATAGGACTCACACGGTGCATGTCCTATCGCAGGTGCGCAATAAAAAATAGCTATACAGAAAGACTAATCAATGAGAATTTTTTAAATTAAGGCTCTCTTAAACTGCACACACAAGCCACTTGGTGAGTAAGCGCCGAAATGCCCATCAGCAGAAGAATTTAATGAGGCTTAGCGGTCCTGTCCTGTAAGGTAACTTGAGAGTTTGCACAGCAAGAGGCTTTGAAAGTGCTTGCATTAAACACATCCAGAGTTATCAGCATTTGTTTTCAGCAACAGCAGGAACACGTACTGTCCTTTTCAAGCTACTGTGTCTTGCTTTACTCAAAATGTAATTCCCACCCGCAGTGAGTCTATTCCCAGACTTTCCCAGGTGAGTTTCCATTTCATTTCTTTTCAATAAATAGCAATTGGATAAATGTATTTCCCTTTGTTTACAAAGCCTTTTTTCAAACAAATTTATGAAGTGAGGGCTGGTTACGGGGTGGGGGGAATCCATTGTCTGATGGCATGTGCCAACTTCATATTTGGGAAAACATGATCATTAGAAAGACTTAAATCCTCCTGAAAGCTTAAGTTGGGAATGGATCAATTCAGTCACTACCAATCACTTCCCTGAAATGTGCCACCTTGTTCTTCATCTCTCTGGTGATGCATCTAAATGTTTTTGTTTGTTTGGTTTGGTTGTTTGGGGGGTAGGGGAGGTAATTAGGTTTGTTTGCTTGTTTGTTTTAGTGGAGGTACTGGGGATTGAACCCAGGACCTTGTGCATGCTAGGTGTGCACTCTACCACTGAGGTATACCCTCCCATGAAATGTTAGTCTTCAATATTTCTATACACTGGATTTGCAACGGGGGTGATAGGCCATGATGCATTGTCTCCTTTGTACTTTTGCTCACCTTTGGTGTAAATTATCAAAGAAGATAACAAAACACAAGTTGATTGGCCTCTCCACTGTAATTTAGCAAGGCAGATCATAATGCCTTTGGTCCTTGGCCAACATGCCAGGGAGCTGTTTTCACATATTAATGTGACATGACTTGGAGGGTCATAATAACTATGACAAGATAAAGGGAATTAGTTAAAACTTAATTAAAACCACATAGATAACAAGTAGAACACTATATGTTTAGTGACTTGACTTCTTTGTTGCTGGATTAGCCAAAAAAAAAAAAAAAAAAAAGAAGGTGCTTTGCAGAAAGTACATGGGCCCCAATTAATAAAGAGCATTTTACCCCAGTCTGAAATCATCAGATCAAAATCAGAATCAAAGGGAAATGAAATTGGCAATTCTGGTATCTATCAGCCCCATCCCAGCCCACACAAGACAGTGAGAGAAGAAGGGCGGAGTTCTGGTCAACCCAGAGATTGGCAGCACTAATTCAGTGGTTGCAACATTGTAATATGCTTATTAAAATGATGCTTCTTGGGATCCAATCCCAGACATTCTGATCTGATGAGCCTGGTGTGACGGGCCTGAACTCTTCACCTTCAGCTAGCCCATTTCAGTGTTAAAAGTACTTCCAATAAATAGATGATGTGGTGAGATACTATATTACATAAATATCCTGCTCTGCACTAAAATTTTACCCCCCAGTTTTAGCATCCATGGATGAGCCTTACCTGAACCAATTATTACTATCATGGTTGCAAAACAGTGATTTTTTTTCTAACTCCTATATTTATTAGTTGCCATTTATTATTTGTTTCTCCATATATATTAGATAGGATGTATTATTTCTTTCTTGTCCCTTTCCACATTTATTAGTTGGGATTTTCCTATAGGGAAGAGCTCTGCCATTGATGGAGTATGGGTACTTACTTTATTCCATGGGTGCTGATCCATTACCATGGCTTATTTTTAATGCTCATCTTGCCCCATATTTGAGCAGAGGTAGCCCCTCCAAGCTGGCTCCTGGAAACTTGTAGGCACATCCTTACTTTCTGAGCAGCAAGATATTCCAGGCTTATCTGTACTTTCCTGCCCAGCCCTGGAAACAGACATTTCTCCGAGCAGCTTTCATTCCTCTTAGTGGGTGGGGAACAGTATTTGAAAATAAATTAAAGCACCAAGAAGGACCCAGCATCATTTTTGTGGTATTCCAGCCCGACATGCACATCGTAAATCTAACTGTGAGGAAACATCAGACAAACTAAAACCGAGACGTCTTCCACCAAATGAGAAGCCTGTGCCCTTCAAAAATGTCAGTGCTCAGAAAGGCAGAGGAAGGGAGACTAAAGGGACACAGTGACCAAATGTAACACCTGATACTGGTTTAGATATTGATCAGAATCTTCTAAAATGCTATCTGATGAACATTTGGGGGACAATTTGAATTGGGGTAGCATTTGCATAAGGACTGTGGATTAGATAAAATTTTCCTAATACTAAATTTTTTTATTTTGATGATAAATGTTGTAATATATGGTAAAGGGTGTGCAGAAATTCTTATGCTGTTCTTGCAACTTTTCTGTCAGTTTAAATTTATTTCCAAGTATAAAGTTTTTATTTTAAAAAAAATGGGAAATATGGCATCAAGACAAGTTTCCTGAAATGTGCTGCTGGTCCATATATGAATGATGATTTACTCAAGCAGACAGATTTTCAGGTAATAAATATAATTATTAGATATAGCAAGCACATCTAACCCATAATTTCACACATATTAGTACTTAGTGGGGGCTATTTAAAGGAGTCGATTTAAAGGGAAAATATCAGTAAATAATAGCGTAGCTGCTAGAAAATCCCTTGGGAGTCTTGTTGAAATGCAGATTCTGATTTAGCAGGTAGCGGTGGGGCCTCAGATTCAGCATTTCTGAAAAGCTCCCGAGTGATGCTGACGCAGCTGGTCTATGGACCGCTCTCAGAGTAGCTAGAACGTAAGGCACTGCAGAGAATGGCTACCCACTGCACATTCTTAGGATCTTGTTTCTCTCTGTCGTACGCCTTACCACTTATACATTTTCTAAAGGGGCTGTTCACTGAAAGGGGTTGCTAAGAAAAGCCAATCAAAAGAAGACCAAAAAAATAAAAGAAGAAGAAGAAGAAGAAGTCTAAGAAATTCACAGCTCTACACTAGAGGTTGATTAGGGTTAAAAAGAGATATATTTAAATCTAATTGAGATAAAGGATTCCTCCTTAGGCTGAGAGATACTCCAAGAGTAAAAACTCCAAGGATACGTCGACTTCTGTCAGATTCCTGTCAGAAAAATGTTCCATCAAGGAAGCATACTGACAGCCTTGAAGAGTGACAGTCCTAACTGGAATTCTGCAGGCAATTTTAATATCATAAAACTCAGGAAATAATAATAATACCTTAATACTGATCAATTGTTTTAAATTTTATAAAACTCTTTTGCAGGCATTAATGCCTCCCAGTCCTCACTTCTTAAAACTGTTATTGCTCCCACCAAACTGAAGGCTAAGGACTCCTTCAGAGTAGGGATTATGCCTGGTTCACGTTTGTATCCCCAGCACTTGGCAAAGATGTGACATGCCGCAGGATTCTGACAAATGTTGGTGTGAAAAGAGTTTTTGCCCTAGTCCTCAAATACATAACAGCACACTTCACTGAGCTGAAGTTACCATCAATTATTATGATACACTATTGTTTTACATTTTCTAAGAAAAAAAGTTGCCATTTAAACTCTATGTGCCATTGATTGAAAGATACACCCCAATTTCAAAGAGGCTAAAATGTGGGGGAGAAATGTGCATCTTAGGATTGACAGACTGCAGTAATGCAGACAGGAAACAGATAACAGCCAAACATTAGGGTTGCTGAAGATACCATAGGGAGGGAGGGAGACAAATAGGAACCGGGAGATGTTTCTTTATAACACAGAATGTATCACAGATTCAATGACTTTTTGGGCAGGTGGGAATTTTTCTCAGATAGTAGTCAGGTTGGCAGCCATATTTTCTCAGGAAAAGCATTGTTGGACTCCCACCTTTACAGGAAAAAGCACATACCAAGTGAATAGCAAAATCCATGAGGAGGAGGTAGGGCGAAGAGGGAGGAGGAGAGAAGGAGAAGGGGAGGAAGCAGGGAGGAGGGAAGTGAGGAGGAAGAGGAAGAGGAGGAGAAAAGGAAGGGATGTCATCATTGTCTTGTTACACAAGTCTGTGTAGTAGCTACCTGGGGAGCGCAGTGCTATAGAAATCCAGTGAGTGAGGATGCTTGGAGCAATTGCTGAGAATGAGACTAAGAATTCTCAGCCCCTGGTAGAAAAGCCTTGATTTGGGGCAGACACCTTTCTTCCATGGGTCAAAGAACCATTTTTTTGTGTTGTCAAAGGAGGCTCTCTCAACAGGTGATCATATTCAACGCCAGACTCTAGGACCCAGTGGGACAGATGAAGAAATCTGAATGGCCCCCGAATGAGGTCATCCGTACCTGGGTCAGCTGCTTGTCACCAAAACTCAGAGTGATGGCCACACCCCATCCTTCTCTGCAGCTTCCTTTATTTGAGTTGAAAGGGCATTTGTTGAGCTTCTTCCCTTAAGCGATGATCTTGGGCAAGTTACTCTGTGCCTCAGTTTCCTTGTCTATAAAATGGTGAGAGTACTAGTACTCACCTCACCTTGATGTGAGGATGAAACCAGTTAATACGTGTAAACCTTTGGAACAGTGCCTGGCGTAAGACAATCACTCAATGAATGTCGGTTATTTTTATCATTATCATCTGAAATATAATTGTGCATAATTGACACAACAAGATGACTCCATGCTGGACCAGTGACCATGCAATAGTTTGCATGGGCTCCCAGATTCTTATCCCAAATTAAAAAAAAAAATAGACTTCCACAGACAACAGGGAAATGGAAACAAACAGACAAACGACAACTGCTAGAAAGAGTCCAGTTCCAGAAAACCGGGAGCATGAACTTGCAAGAACCATGACCATGCCACTTCCCACGAAGCCACCTTGCAGCCTGGAAACCAAGCTGCTGGTGGCCCCACCCACATCACCGCAGCTCTGAGGATGCAGATTGTGTGCTGCATAATCTGTCGTGTGCACAAAAACATTAATCTCTGGAATCAAATGTGTCTGTTAATAAGCCAACCTGCCGCTCACACGGCCAGCCCCCGGGTGGCATCCCCCCTCTAAAGCTGCACTGCAGGTACATCTCATTTGTCAGCTGGTTCAACTGCTTCCGCATGATGTTATTTGGAAATGTGAAAGATCCCAAATTATCTTATCCCGAGGTGACAAATGAAGTGCAGGGCCCACAAGCCCAGACTGTTTACACGCCAAATAAACAAAACGCAGCAGAAGTGAGGGTATCAGTCTCCTAACAGTTTAGGGGAAACAAGTTTATTTCTTATCTGAAAGATTAATGAACCAGGCTGTAACCTCACCTCTAATTGTGGCTGTGCAGAAATTAGGTGCTATTTTTCACCTATTCTGCAGTAACATCATAATGTCATGTCACAAAAGTCCATAAAGAAAGGGTCTACACTTACCTGTGGAATTCTTTCAAATACCCAGTGACTGATCATTAATGCAAAATTATTAATTTTTTTCTCAGATATATTTCTGTTTTTAAATATATATATATATGTATATAAAGAAGAGCCAAACTAATAAAAATATCTTCTTACAAAGTAAGACTTCACTTTCCTATGATAGACAATTATAAAGAATATTTATTTATATAGCTTATTACTGGTATGTTTTTAAAGCTATTGGTCCTGTATATCTCTCTGACATTTTGCTGAAGTCACTTGCTCCAAATGCTCCTCCATTTATTTCTTCCACTTGATTCCCACTGCTTCCACATCTGAGCTGGGACCAAACCCTTGAAAAGCTGGGGTGAGGAAGGAGACGAGGCAAAGGTGGGGGTGAGGAGGGAGACCTTGGCTGCCTTTAGGACAGATAACCACTGGAGCAGACTGAGTGCTTTTGGAGGCTCAATCACAAAGCACAGCACCTGTTCTATCTCAGAATTCTATCCAAAAATGTTGTATATTTAATAAAACTTCACATGGTTAAAAATAATCATACCCAGGGAGCTTTTTTCCACATGGAATGTATAATGTGTTTTTCCTTAGAACTCCCGATTCCATCTACAAGACTCTGAGCAAGTACAAGGGAGAGATTCATCCTGAGGAAAATCAATTTGGTGGCAACGTCTAGAGAAGCAAAGGCAACATTTCCCAAGAATCCCCAACTGGGAGGGAGGCTGGAGCCTTGGGCCATGTCTACACTGCTGATTTGGACAATAGAACTTGGATCCAAGTTCAAGTTGGATCATCCGTACAACATTCACATGGAAACTAAATTGAAAGAAAATGAAAACGCATCAGATAATGAACCAACACCGGAAGTTCAGCCGTTAGTCTGGGTGATGAACTGTGCTCATCCGACAACCCAAGAAACTCTAGACTAGGCACATCCAGGTGAAATGATCCTTTGGGGTGTGTGTGTGTGTGTGTGTGTGTGTGTGTGTGTGTGTTTTATTTTTCAATTGAGATATTGTTCTGTGTCTAAATATCCAAGTAATGCATAGTCAACACATAGCAAACATTCATGATATGTTATATGTAAAATGGGCCTTTTTACTAAGGGGTGGATGATCAAATGACCACAGGACAGCTTCATTAAAGAGGAAATTAAAAACGAGGAGAGGGGCCCAGAACCCACTATTTCCTTTTTGTGAACACTTGACTTCCTGCACCAAGGAAGACTTCAACAAGTAGAAGGAAAGCCACACCAAAGATTTCTGATTGTCCCCCTGAAGCTCTGGTCTGGGAAGCCCTGGGGTGTTGCTAGCTCGAACACTTCGGCCAAGCCTTTCCTGGTCTTTTGCTTATTGGTAAAGAACACAAGGTCTGATTCTGCTACTGAGAGCAGAGAAAAGCATTCAAGTAGTGATTCCCTTTGTCCATGGCCATGACATCTTCCCAGGGACTAGAAAGACTTAAAGAGAAATCCATGGAGTGAGTATCTTCCTTTCTTCTACCAGTAAGACCAAACCAAGACAAGAGCTTAATTCTTTACAATAACGACAGTAAGGAACCTTATTTAAGACCTACATAAAAGCACTGGGATAAGTGCCTCCCTGAAAGAATAAGAAGACATCACGCAGCTTAATGGGGAAGGAAGATCTGGGAGCAAATAATTAAATATACCAGGTTAAGTGTTCCACTCAGATAGATGAAAAGTGCTGGGTGACATGAAAAAGGGGTCCACCACCCCTATACAGAAATCACGCAAGCCTCCCTGAAAAGATGTCATCGATGTGGGTCATAAACAATGAGCAAGGACTGGTCAGCTGGAGAAGCAGGGGAAGGACATTCCATTATAAGGAAACTGCACTGCAAAGGCATCAAGATATCTGAATGCAGAGTGCAGTCCATGTCTCTGAACAGGAAGCAGTGTGGAAGTGCAAACACACAATGAAACCAGAAAGTCAGAGAAGGACAGGCTCTCGGCTCTTACCCACCATGCTGACGAGCATGGCGTCATCCTGGGGATGAAGTGGGAAGCCAGTGGAAATTTTAAATCAGAGGAACAATAAAGTGAGATTGGACCACTGGGGGCTATGCGGAGGATCAAACAAAGGAGAGGAAAACATTTATGGGTGCTTCTGTAATTGTCTAGGTAGGAGATGATACGGGGCTGATTTGAAGTTTTAGCAGTAGGACTGAACAGGAGCAAATCAGAAAGACATTTCTGATTTAGAATTGTAGAACACATTGGACAATTAAATAGGGAGAACAAAGGAGGAGAGAAGAAGAGGGTGATATCAAGATTTTTATCTTGAATTGTTGGGTGGAAATTGATATCATTAATCAGGAAGAAACAGGTTTGGACAGATTGGGTTTGAGATGCCAAAGGGAAGTCAAGCATTCATGTCCAATAAAGAAAATGGGAAATATCATCTGTAGTGGGTTCTTATGACCTATTTAGTTCCCGAAATGTTTAGAAAGCTTGACAAGTATTCAGACAGAGTGAAAAATATAGTCTATGCCCTCTTGGAACTTGTATTTCTAGAGAACTTCAACTAAAATTTTTGCCCATTCAAATCTTCTCCAAGCTCCCACTTTCCTTCAAGGCAAAGGTCAGCTCGCATCTGCAGGAGGCTTCCTTCTATTCCCAGATCTCATAGTTATCTCTCCCTCCTCTGAACCCTGCTGTCAAAGTGCATGTTGACAGTGCCTTTCCTTTGATATTTATATAAGCCTTGTGCCTAATTTTGTCAGTTAAGTTTTCACAAATAAATATGTGCCTTGCTCTTTCCAAATAAATTGGGACTATCTCCAAAAGGCCAGCACTATGCTTCTTTCTTCTTCTTTCACCTCTAAAGACCTTGCATATTTAGAAGATGCTCACAGATGACACATCAACAAATGCTCAGCTAACCACTGTTCAAGGCTAGAAAACTGTGTTTTGTAGGTAATCCCTAGTTAAGATGTATTCATTTTTATCTACTCACTTGCCACAGTGATTTCAATCATTCTTCACATATTCTGTGTCCCTACAAAGTACTAGAAGTTATATTTGAGGCTTCAAGGAACTTACAGCCTATGGATGGACAGAGTGAGCTAAATTTGAAATTGTGTTGTGGCATGAACTTCACTAAAAAATTAAAATAAAAAAGACCTTGCATGATGTCCATTAGAAAGTGGCAGCTTAGCTGAGCCAGATTTCCTGGTCTTGAATCTCAACTTTTTCACAAACTTGTTGCCTTGGGCAAGTTACTTGCTCTCTGTCTCAATTTCTTCATGTAGAAATAAAGACAATAATCATATTTATTTCATGAAGTTGCTATGAAAATTAAGTGAGACAGCAAGTGCAAAGCTCTTCCTAATTTCCCAGGACACAGCAAGAATTCAACCTACATTGTGTCAGAATAAGTCAGGTAGTGCTATGTTAACAAACAAGCCCAGTGTTTCAGTGCTTTAAAACTAATTGTCAGTGGGCAGAAGAGGCAGAATGGGGGAGCAGAAAGAGAGAGAGAGAAGGCAGATGGGATGGTGGGCGCTGAGTGTGCCAGGGGAGGGCTCTGATCACAAGGGGACTCAACCAACCCTGGAGAGCAGAACATGGTTGATGGTGCACCTGTCCCCATGAATCTTGATTCTTAGATAATATTTTTGGTGATTTCCACTCCCACCCCATAACTGATTTAGGAGCTGGACTTCATGTCTGGATTGACATGTAAAAAGAGAAGCTGCATGAAAAGAAGGAAACAGGAGGCAGATAGTCAAAACATCACCCAGTTTTATCCTGATCTCCACGGGGCAGGCAAGGAGAAGCCAGCTCACATCTGGTTGAGGGATTTCTCTCTGTCTCTCTCTCTGTCTCTCTCTCCCTCTCTCCCTCCCTCTCTCTCTCTCTCTCTCTCCCTCTCTCTTTCTCTCTCTCATGTACACCTAAGATGGCCTCCTTTAGGATAAATTTCCAAAACTGGAATGACTGGATAAAAAGTTAAACACATGTTTAAGGTAATTGATGTCTAGCAATTCATTTTCCCATTTTTTTTCCAGTGGGACATTCTAAAGAATAAAGCAACATTGTCCTTAGAAATGGTTGTCTTGGATTACAAATTCTAGTTCCTTTGGGTTAAAAGTCATCCCTCTTACAGTCTTTAAAACTGCACACACCATAAGTCCTTAGTAAACGACGATTAAATTAAATTCCTAGCACTCCCAGTGCTTAATACTAGCCATTTTTTATACAGACTTTTTATTTCCCTATCTCTAAGAAGGCTGCAATATGTCTTGATTTTTTAGATCATAAGTCCCTCTTCCCCTGACTATAAATATCTCAAGTCTTCAAAATCATGTTGTGTATGTTACAAAATCTTGGTTCTGTGAATTTTCTAATTCTGTTGAAGTCTTGTATTTTAAAGCATCTTAACATATATACTCCTGACTAGCATAATAAATTCACAATGACATTCAAGTAAGATTTTGTTTGTGTTTAGTTTTTTAAAATGTAAAATTATTTGAGCCCATTACTTCTTTTTTGTGTGCCTAAATTGATTCTTCTCATTAATGCATTTCATTAGAAATCTAGCCAATATCATAATTAACCATATGGTTGACAGAAGCAAAAATAATAATAATAATTTCAGAATTTGTCCAAGTGCCATGTTTTGGAGTCTGTTGACCCAAGTTAGAAAAAGAAATTAGCTCTGAGACAAAAAAAAAAAATTAACCTGTAATAATCCACCAAATAGCCATTTCACCCTCTATTTACACTTTGTCAATACATTAAAGTTTTTTTAATCAAAATTATTCTGATTCTGCCATTGATCACTTGGCCTGACACACTTGTGGTTGAGTTAGTCTGCCCCAGCAATGTCACTTTCAGAAACTTTAGAAACTTATTCTACATCTATACTCTCACAAAGATTCGTGTACAAGAAGGTTTATTATGGCATTGTTTGTAATATCAAAAGGCAGGAAACTACGTAAATCTCCAACATTTGGGGGTTAGTTCAATAAATTAAATAAATTGCAGCCAATTAGGAAAAAAGAATGAGATACAACTACATGAGCCAATACAGAATGAATTCTAAGATACAGTTTAAGTAAATAAAGCAAACTGCAGAACACTATGCATAATGTGCATTTTATAGGCTTAAACTATCTCACTCATAATAACTTTTTATTTTATTTAATATTTATTATTTAACTTAAAATATTTATTCTTATTTAACTCATAACAATTGTTTCTTCTGGGGAAGTCAGTAGGAGATATGCTTTCAAGATGGAAGGAAATCTTACTTTTCATTGAAATGTTTTTATTTTTTACCATGAACATATATTAATTTTTACTTGAAAGTAGACAATAAAATGTGGGGAAGGAGAAATTTTGGGTCTATATTTCATGAAAACAATCAAAACCCCTATCAATTTTAGTTCATGGTAATCAATACTTCAAGTTGCAGATTAGCTACTATCTTCTCTCTAACCCTAGCAGCAGCATTTCAACATCTCACCAAACCTTCCTAAGAGTTTTAACCTCATGCCAAACAGTTGTTTATTCAGTCATTCATTCACTGAATCACTCAATTCATCCTAACTGTGGGTTTGCACTAGGCCAGGCCCCAGGCTGGGATGTAGCTGTCAGCAAGAACAAAGAGGTGCTCGCCTCGGCAACACACGTACTAAAATTGGAACAATACAGAGAAGATTAGCATGGCCCCTGAGCAAGGATGACACGCAAATTCATGAAGTGTTCCATATTTTTTAAAAGGACACTATGAACTCATCTACAAAACAGAAACAGACTCACAGACGTAGTCAACAATCTTATGGTTACTGGGGAAAGGGGGTGGGAAGGGATAAATTTGAGAATTTGAGATTTACAAATGTTAGCCACTATATATAAAAATAGATTTTTTTAAAAGTTTCTGCTGTAGAGCACAGGGAACCATGTTCAATATCTTGCAATCACCTTTAATGAAAAAGAGCATGAAAATGAATACATGTATGTATATGCATGACTGGGACATTGTGCTATGCACCAGAAATTGACACATTGTAACTGACTGTACTTCAATTAAAAAAAAAAGAATAAAGACAGATCAGACCTCCTTGAGCTTCTTCTCTAGCTGGAAACACAACCTTCAGTGTAAATAATTGGACATTTGTTGACGAGCACTGAGGGAGCACTTAGAGGGGCTTATGGAGGGTCTCCGTGTCAGGGAAAACCACTAAGGAAGGGATGTTTAAGCTGATATCCATAAGATATGTGGTTTACCAGGTGACCAGGGAGAGTAAGTCTTGCTCCAAGAAGAGATGGGCTGATAGTCTTTAAGAGACAGCTCCAGGTAGGAGATAGCTCTCCTTGGAGAGACTGGTAGACATTAAGTTCAGAGGAAAGGATGGGAAGTGATGAGGCTGGAGAGACCATCAGGGAGCAGGTCAGGGAGAACTGGACAAGGTTAGGAATCCTAGACCTCACTCTAATGACAGGATCATAGGCATGTGTATTAGTTTCCTACAGCTGCTATAACAAACTATCACAAACTGGGTGGCTCAAAACAACAGAAATTTATTCCTGCACAGTTCTGGAGGCTAAAAGCCTGAAACCCAGGTGTCCAAGGAGCCATGCTCTCTGTGCATGCTCTAAGGGAAGATCCTTCCCAGCCTCTTCCTAACTCTCGGTGGTTACCAGCAATCTTTGGAGTCCCTTGTCTTGTAGACGCATTACCCCCATCTCTACTTCTGTCACCATCTGGCCTTCCTTTGTACATCTGTGTCTCTGTGCCCAGATGTCCCTCTTCTTACAAGGACACTGGTCACACTGGATTTAAGGCTCACCCTGATCCAGGATGATTTTATCTTAGTTTGATTACACCCACAAAGACCCCATCTCCAAATAAGGTCATAGTCACAGATTCCACGTGGACATGAATTTTGGGAGGACACCATTCATCCTAGTGTAACAGGAAAATGATATAATCTGATTTATATTTTAGGAGAACTTCTGAAGATGATAAGGGTAAAGAGAGAGAGAGGAAGACCAGGAGGGTAGAGATGAACTTCATAGACATCTTTACTGTTTTTGAAACATAAGGTTTATGGTGAGGTCCTACAGGTGTCAGACATCGAGCAAAGAGCTGCTTCCATGACATCTCGTTCAGTGTTCACCCAGCCCTGTGAAGAAAGTCAGAGAGCTGACTTCACCTGTCCACGATCACACAGCAACATTTCAAACCTGGATCAGGCTGGCTCTGGAATCCATAAGCTTTCCATCACCCCAGGCTCAAATCTGAGGACTTGATGAAGGCAATGGCAATCCTTTCACGTGGGTTTCGAGGAGGTAGAAACGTCAGCGCACTAACAGGTTCCATTTGCGAGCTCACTTCCTATTCCTCATGCACAACCAGGGCAAAAGGTGAACAGCTAACATGTCCTAAAGGGCAGTCATGTTGTAACGTGAGGGAACCTGATGGTTCCAATCACACCGCACCATGTCCATTGATTCAACCCTAGGACAGAAATGCTCTTTTTTAAAAAAAAAAAAAAAAAGGAGACAAGTAAAATCTGTGCTTTACAAACACTAGCCCATATTAAAATAAGCCTGATTTTTTTTTTTCGTAAGAGGAAGAAACTTGAAGCCATTATCTGAAAACTCAGACAACAGAAATGAATTCAGAGGAAAAAAAGATTAATTGGTGGGAATTGTTCGGACCAATAGCTGATATTGATCAGAAGCACAGACGGCCAGATCTTCTTCTCCTTGGCTGTTTTGCCTCCATAGCCCACAATTTTAAAGATGGACTGAAATTTTAAGAAAAGACTATGAAGACCAAGATTACTCTCCCTTGAGTTCAGTACTTCTCAAGGGGCCGGGGGAGTGGGGCAGGGGTGGAATGAGTATTCTGGGTGTAAGTTACAGCTTTCGTCACCGATCACAATTTTGTCATCTCAAAATCTGATCAGAGCACCCAGCTCTCAGTTTTCTATTTTTGTTTGTCTTTTCTCTGCAATATTAAAAGAGAAAGAAAGGGAGGGAAGGAAGGAGGGAGAGGGAAAAGGAAGAAAGAAAGGAAAAAACTGTGAGAAAGTAAACATGAACTCCAAAAGCGAGCAGAAAACAATGATCCAATCAATTGCCCTGATGTTCATTACTGGTTAGAAAATAAAAATAATAAAAATTAAAATGTTAAATCAAGCTTCTCTTTTAAAAATTGTTTCCTAAAAATGAAGCATAGATGTGTTTAAAAGCAATTAATACGCAATTTTTATCTAGGAAGTGAGTGATTTTTGTGCAAAGAGGGAAAAAAAGGCTCCAGGCTTTGCCTCATCTCCTAGAAGCATCCCATATTCTTAGATGTGACGTTGCCTTGGTAACCACAACTTGGTGACCTCGTTATTTCAACCTAATCCTGCTTTGAAATTATAGTTGCTCCACCCTTTTGCCTGGCTAGCCTGATAACATAATCATTGTAAATGAGGATGGGAAAAAAACAGCAGGATACAGTCCCTCCGGTGACACAGGACCCAGCTCACCTTATCATGGAAATAGACGAACAATTAAATGGCATGAATCGAAAACCCTAAAAGTGGATTTTCTTATTTTTATATGGTTTGTTATGCTTATTTTCAAAGCCTACCAGTTGATTCGATGTAGCAGGGTATCTTGATAGTACTCTATGAAAATGGAAATTTCCTATTTGTGTTAAAAGGAAAAATAAAAGAGAGCCAAATGGTCAAAGGTGAAGCTCTTAATTATGTGTTTGTTTTGCCCAACAGCCGAATGGAAAAGGGAATCGGAATATAATTTTTTAACGACTAAGATGACAGCATCCGGGTTGGGTGGCCCAGATTCACTTCCTCTGGCTAAAGCCCCACAAATCAGTTATCTTGCATTCAGATTCCTTCCACAACAAAGGGTCCAAGGAGATGGGATTGCTTAAATTCTGACTGAAGCAAGTGTAAATAGAGTTTAAAGGAAATGTAATGAACTCATTTGTTTCAGTTTAGGTGCTTTGAGATCTCTGTTCTGCTGGAAAAGGGAGGGGAATTCCATTCTCTTCTCCACTCATTTCCTCACTTTGTGGTCTGAAATGGTAGGGTACCCGAGTGCGGGGTTCAGAGCTCAGTAAAATCTTCTTACTGCACTCAAGTCATACCTTGAGGAGTCTGGGTAGCTGTGTGACATTGTCTCTTAGGCCACTGAGCTCCCCCAAATTTCCCCTCCAGGAGACCCTCCCTAAATCTGACTGTCACACCCCAGCTGCCTTTTTTCTTTCCAAGAGATCCCCAGTGGTAACACTTGAGGATGGGAGTGGAAGGGAGTTATATGATTCAGACATGCTCCTCCCAATTCTCTTGGTGGCATTGGTTCCAATTCCTCTGCCTCTCCACTGTGTTTTCATCAAAAAATAACCTTTTGATACTGGTGGATGTGCTGTTGGCCTCACCACTGGGTGTCGACAATGGCTCACAGGTGAGAAGCAAGTTCCTGGTCAGGGCCATTATCCAGAGAGAAGCCTGGACCACATCTGGATATGTCCTGGACATAATGCCATTTGTGCTTGCACCCCTCCTCCTTGCAAGAAGACAGCTACCAACACCTATTTCTTATAACTATCAGCACTATTATGATGTTGTTTTAATAATGTAGGGAAAGTCATGGCTCCTTGAAGAAAACATCCTGCTGATGCACTTAATTACCCTGTTATTCTGTCCCCCCTGGATCAACTGTAGAACCAGGACCAAGGGATGGACTCTACAGCTAGACACATCAAAACTCACTATGAGAAGAAATTTCTAAACAGCACAGTCTTTCCAAAGACATAATAGTTTCAACAATAAAGGAAATATACAAAATACAAAGTCTAAGAGCACATACCCTAGATAGCCCAGAACAGATCTGAGTATAAATATTATCTCTTACCACCCTCTAAGTTTTCATCAGGTAGTGTACTTTTGACTTGGGAGATTCTTAAATGATACACATAGAGACAAAGATGCAAATTCATTGGCAAATCAAGTATCTATGTAGGGATGAGCAAGAGAATATAATGATGAGAATCATGATAGGATGGGGGTAAGGGACTGATAAGAGACGAGTTTTAGGTCTAGGCTAAGAATCCAGAGAACTCAGCTAGTTATTGTGAGCATCAAATGATAACTCATGCAAAAATAGATCGACAAGGCTAGATCACGAGATAACTGCAAGGAATGACGATGACAGGCAGCTGGGAGTGCTGCAGGTTCCTGAACAAGTGAAGCGATGCAAACTCCGTCTGATGAAACCATTCTACCGAACCTCTTTGAGGCAGAAAGAAACAAAGATGAAAAGGATGACAAAGGCGGCTGGAGGTAGAGAAGGGAATCTGGGAAGGGAAGGCACAACATTGGCAGAGCTTGGACAACGAGGTGTCCTGATTCATTTCTCATGGCTCTTCCTTTGACTCTTAGTGTCCAATGGACTTGTAAATAACCGAACTGCCATCCTTTTCCCACATCTCCTTCCCCTGCCTGGAATCACCTCCCATCTCCTCCATCATTCATCACCTTCCTTACTTTTCAGCTTGATCACCTCCCCTTTACATCTTGGGTCTCTTCTCAGTTGTCCCTTCCTGCAGATACCATTTCTGGACTCTCCCCACCCCTCACACTAAATCCTTTCCTTTTGTTCTCCAAACACCCTGCTCTTTCTCTACCTCTACCTTATTATCGCCTCCAGCCCCATCTTCCCAACCACCATCATCACACCATAAACTTAAAAACTCTGTGAAGGCAACTGCCATGGCATTTACACCATGCCTAGCACAGAGCATAGACACTCAATGAATTCATTCATTCATTTATTCACTCAACAAATATTTACTGAATATACATTCTGTGCCAGGCACTGGAATAGAACAGTAAACGGGATGGATAAATTCCCCACCTTCATTCTTCGGAGAAAGATTATTTTTAATTAAGGAAACAAAAAAAAACAAGATAGTTAAAGATGTTTATAAACTGAATTTTTAAAAAATAGTTTGATTACATGGAAGAGGAAAATCTTCTGTTCGACCCATCTCTTTGGATCCTTGCAGAATCTGTCACCAGCAGCCTGAAACCATCTCTCTCTTCCATGGGGCATTCACCAAGGGCTCGCTGGGCAGCAGGTGGTGAGGTTCTTGGGGGAGATTTCAGGCCAGTGAGAGGAACTGACAGGTAAACCAGGGATTCCAATCGTGGGTGTAAGGGCTATGACAAAGGCGGGAATGTGAGGGCAATAAAAGGGGATGTACGTCGAATATTGCTCGAGAAGAGCGCCTGGTGAAGGTGACATTGCGGCTGGAGATTCAGAGCACCAAGGCTGTAAGACCAGACTTCCTGGGTTTGAGTACAGCCCTCAGCACTAAGTAACTGTGTGAATGGATGAGTTACTTAATCTCTCTGTGCCTCAGTTTCCTCATCTGTGAAATGAGATTGATGATAATACTCACCTTATAAGGTAGCTGTAAGGGTTAAATCGGTTAATATACACAAACCATTTAGAACAGGGTGAGCACACAGTGAGTGCTCCATGTATTGATCACTATTAACGTTTTTCAAGATGCAAAAGAGTTCGCTCAGTGAAGACGGGAAAGTGGAGACAGCATTCCAAGAAGAACAATATCTGTGGAGTTAAGGAGAAATGGCAATGACCCTAAGATGCCAGGTCAGTCAGTCAGCAGACTCCACCTTTGTCATGAGTGACCATGGGGGGAATTCACTGTGACTATCCCTGCCCTGTTGGTTAAAGACAGACCCAAGAGAAACAGGTGATGTGGTCTCTGTCCTCTAAGACATCATATTCAAGAAGACTAAATGCAGAAGAAGGAATTGAAGAAGAATCTGAGACAGCATACAACCAGCACTGAACTAGTAGCCAGACTCCAATGATAACAAGAAAAATAGGGTCATAATATCTATGTGTTTGTCATTTGCCAGTCACTGGGCTGAACACGTTAACATGTTCTTCCTACTTGAATTCAGCTTACGAACATCCATGTTGTGACTTTCTCCAATGATAACGCCTCCAGGAGATTTCAGAGAAGGAAGAAATGGACTTCACTGTCTCATGAAGACAGTGAAGCTTGTACCAGGCTTGAAAAGAAGGAATGAATTTGAATAGAGGGACGAGTGAAGGCAGGACTGGAGCAGGGCAGTCTGATGGAAATATAATGTGAGCCCCATGCATAATTTAAAATTTTCTAACAGCCACATTTTTTAAAAAATGAAAAGAAACAGGTGAAATTTGCTTTAAATGTTGTAATAGCCTATAATGAAGAAGAATATATATATGTATAACTGAATATATGTATAACTATGCTGTATGCCAGAAACTAACACAACACTGTAAATCAACTATATTTCAATTTTTTAATGTATTTATTTAACTCATGACTATCATTTCAACATGTGATCAGTATAAAACATTATTTGTGAGATATTTTAAATTCTTTTTTCTGTATTAGGGATTTGAAAACCAATATGTATTTTCACTTCTAAGCCTTCTCAGTTGCAAGTAGTCCTTCTTCAAGTGCTCAGCAGACACAGGTGGCTGATGGCTCCCATCGTGAAGGAAAAAACATTGGCATTGTTCAGAGCCTCATGAGACCTCAGTCACTTTTGATACACACTTTAATCTCCCCAACCATCCTCTTAGGAACGTATTATTATTATTATCTCCATTTTACACATGAGGGCACTGAGACTCTGAGAGGTTGAGTCAACAGCTAAAAAAGTGGGTTGACCTAGAACTCAAACCCAGACCTGACCAACTGCAAGCTCGGGCATACTCCTCAGGCAAGGGCTGGCTTAGGAAATGCCCCTGGGGGCTGCAGAGACCAAAACAAGACGATGCTTGAATGAGGGGAAGCCACACAGATCCTGGGGTGTCCTCAACAGCTTTTCTACCCAGGCCTCACAGCCCACAGTGCTGGCTTTTGTAGCCTCCCGGATTTGGAGGAGGAAAAGAAAGCAAAACAAACAAACAAACAAAACCCCAACAAACCTTTCCCTTTCCCAATAAATAGAAATTGCAGCTTTTGCGCTGCTCCCTAACAGCAAAACCACCAAAGGGTATGGCAGGAGGCGAGGAAGGGCACCTGTGGTACATAAATATTTAACTTTTGTCGCAGGGAAGTGCCAGATGAGCAAACACTTGGCTGTTTCTCAGCCAGCAGAGCAGGGTTGCCACACACCCCTGGGGGGGTGGCTTGATTTTCTTGTCAATTACTGTTTCTCTAACTATTAAGAGAGGAAAGGGGGGAGTCTAAACAGAATTAACAGTAATTTATAATCTGAAAAGGGACAGCAGGGGTTTGAAGTCTATCTCCATTAGGATACTTTCCTTGCACTCCACGGGAACGCAAGCCACGGGATCCTGGAGGAAAAGGATGTTTATACAGCAGTTCTGGCCGGAGAGATGCTTTTCCTTATGCCCAGAGGGCAAGGTTCAGCCAACTTTCCGCAGAAAGGTCTGGCCCGTGCTGAACAAGCTGCTGGGACCCTCTCCCCAGTGTGAGCAGACACTGAGCTTCTCAAGATTTTTATTTCATTTTATTTACTTCTTGTTCAGCAATCCCTCCCTGACTTCTTCAGGGACCTCCGAGACTGCCCCTCCTCCACCTAAACCAGCAGTCAAGCCCACCAGGAAAATTGCCAACAGAGACACGCATCAGCTCTTCTGTGGGAATTTTCCCCCACGTCTGCCTTCAATAACTCCTGATTCTTTGAGACAAAGGTTTACTCCACCATCCAAGGCATGTTTTATGCCACACCGGTTCACTTTGCAAGACCTACTTTTAAAGACAAGATTTGCAAGGCCACAATATGCAACTTCTTTGGCTGGAGGCAAAAGAAAAGTCAGTTGAGCCCCAGGATTATTGTTTCTTTTCTTTTTCCTTTCTTTTGGGGTGGGCCTTGGAATGGCCTGGCCTGGCTCAGAACACTGTCTCTGGCATATGCTTATGCTCCACTCAACATTAATGATGTGATCATGCCTTCGGATGAATCTTGGAGCTAAAGGAAGAGACAAAAAGAAAATTCCGTAAACCACCCGAATCCATTAGCTGAAATGCCATACATTTTAGTCCTTCACAAACCAGTCTCGGATCACTAGCGACCCCAAGTGACCAACTTTAAATGATGGTAAGTTTCTTTTCTGCAGAAAAGAAACAAGGTTTTTTCACTCTCACATCCCCGTAGAATTTAAAAACTGGGAAGCTGGAAGGACCGTTAAATGTCGCCTGGCCCAACCACCTCATTTTACAGGAATAAGAGGTCCAGAGAGGTAAAGAGGAGTTCCAAAAGTCACACAGTATGTCAGGGGCAAGTTAGGAAGCAGTACAAGGAAAGGTTGCAAGAGATCCTATGGGATCGGATTTTAGTTCTTTAATGGGAGGGGAAAAGGAACAGTTTTTGCCCCAGACCACAAAATAAATATTGCTATTACAAAAGAATCACTGTGGCGAGTCTGCATGTTCTAAGAGAGTCAAAGTTCTGTTAGGTACACACCCAATGCACACTTTCTTTTTTCCTCTTCCATGCCTAAACTGACCAGGGTATATTAAACTAATCATCCCAAGTGTGGGGTCAGCCTGGGAGAGAAGGAGGAAGTCAGAATTTGTCAAATGTGGATTAGAGGCTTATTCCCAAAGCCTGACCTTTGAGTAAAGAGAAATTTGGCATATGGTTCCATCCCCCAACAGCACTGTTGAGTGGACACTCCCATTCTTATCTTAGAAATGAGAAAGTGGGGGCTCAGGGAAACTAACTAACCTGGCCAATATCAGTCAGCTACTAAATTGCAAAACCAACTCCCTGCATGATTTTACTGTGAATACCTTGATGTATCCATCCATTAAATGGGGTAATAAAGCCTGTTCATAGAAACAGAAAATGTTGATGTTAGAAAAGGGAGGAGCCCCTTCCAAACAAAATGGGCCCCTAGTATATAAAGCAGACAAAAATGATTAGTATCTATTTATGACAAAGTCAATCAAAGACAACATGGGTGCTGTTATAACAAACATTAGGGTATCCCATCCTCCTTAAAATAAAAACTAGAACCTTTAAGGTTTTGCTCCAAGTCAAGTCTCCCTTCTTTCCCCTGTGTCACCCTGTCCCTTGGTCTCACTTGGTCTCCTCTTTCCATCAGGGGGCCAGACTCCTGGCATGACACCTCCTCCTCTTGGCAGCTCTGTCCCAAGCAGTGACAGAATTCTCTTTACTGTTGGCTCTGAGCACCACGGAGACAGTCTGGAATTTTCCCAATGCTCTTCCTAAAATTACTGCAGGAGAATAGAAGGTGAATAAACACAGAGAGCGGGAGAAACCTAAAATCAGTCTGACTTACAGAGCATGAAATTCTGATCCAAATTCTGCCAGGGGTGGTTCCCTCCAGAGCTAGCATGTACTGCTCTGTTCCAGGAAGGGTCTAAGATAGAAACCCTCCATGTAAATTGTTACAGCCCTTCTGAAGAGCAGTGTGGCCACACCTTCAAGGTCTGGGAAAGAGTCCTGCCCTTTGGCCCAGTAGCTCCACCTCTAGCAATCCACCTGAATGAAATAATTAAACAGTGCAGGCAGTAATTTCTACAAAAAGATTACCATCACTAATTTACTGATAACTACCAAAAAAAAAATACTGGAAGCAAATTATACAACAATAGGGCTCATGATGGCACCAGAAAATGGAAGATTATGTAACTATCAAAAATGATGTTTTCAAAGCATGTTTAACGATACTAAATAGGGGGAAAAAAGCATTTTTTAATTTTTATTTTTAAAGACTTTGGCAGGGGCAGTAACTAGGCTCATTTATTTATCTATCTTTTATTACTTTTTAATGGAGGTATTGGCGATTGAACCCAGGTTCTCATGCATGCTAAGCATGCACTCTACCACTGAGCTATGCCCTCCCCCTGAAGAAAGCATTTTAAATGGCATTAAATGAAAAGAAGAGGGTGCCAAACCAGTACCCACTACGTGATCAAATAATTTAAACCAAGATAAGAGAAGTGTTAGTGTAGAGAAAAAAATGAGGAGATGAAACCTGCCAAAATGCTCACAGTAGTTATGAACAAGTGATAAGATTAATGTTGATTTCTTTCTTATTTATTTTTCTTGAGTTGTACAATGAGGTTGCATTAATTTATAATCTAAAAATAAAATAGATTTTTTTAAAAAATAGATTGACCCTCTAGCCCCAAAAGCTGATGCATTTTCTCAGGCCACATCCTGTTTCCTTCTGCTCCACCGTCATCTTGCTCCTCCACTTTAGTGCCTTGATACTCGCCTCACTCCTGCTCTCCTTTCTGCTTGTCCATCTGAGAGATCACATTTGTAACCCAGCCAGTGATATGACCCTTCAAGGGATCACACTTGTCAAGATGCCCCTTCTCAGGTGCCCCTTCTCAAATTCCTTACCATTCAACAGAGCAACCCAGTGAAACCTACATGACTGAGCATCTTAAATGCTCTTTCCTTACCTCCTGGTTGAAAGGCAGGGTCTTTGTAAATTTGCAATTTATTCGACTAATATTTATTGAGTGTCCAGGCCCTGTTCTAACAGGATACAAGACCAGGTCCCTACCCTCAGGGAGCTGAAACTCTGGCAGGAAAAGACAGATAATAAATAATCCTGCAAAGAGAAGACTATCCGTTGTGATCATGCCATGCTTGGAGGGACTAGGCAGCCGTCTGAGATGGTTACTCTTCACCTGTGATGGCAAAAACACAAGGGAATATCCAGATGCACTCTGATGCCAAGATGTTTGGGAAAGCCCAGCCTCTCCAGGGTTCGTGCACTGGTGGTGAGTGTTCTCTCAAGAAGAGAGCTGTGGGAAACTGGGAAACGCAGACGTGCGCACCCTGGGCGGCACCAGCTGACTCCCATTCCCGATATATAATGACCCCCTCCTTCCCACCCAACAAGTGATGTGGGTTAGAAGAGAAACACTAGAAGAGGATTGGAAAGGGAGTTTGGAGACTTCGATATCCCTGCCAAAAAGCAGACTACTGTAAGTAGGTTGTAGGTAGCCTGTTGCTTCCTTTTTGTGTGTTACTGTTTTTTACCGAAAGAATGATAAAAGCCAGCACACTCACACACTCACACACTCGCTCACATCCATCCTCTCTTCCTGATCACCTATGGTGTCACCTGAGTATCCGTTCAGAAAAATTTCCCACTTTTCTGTAACTGCCATGACACTCCTTTCTGAACATAAATAGGGATTTCAACAGGGCGGAAAGCAGTCACGAAATCACCAAAAGACCCTTCAAGCACAAAACAGCAGACAGAAAATAGTTTGAAGCGGACTGTAACCGATTAAGGCAAAGGGTCCTGTTCTGAGGACTGGCTCTTTGAACAGGACATTGGATGACCTAGGGTGGGTGCTGGGGGAAGGGAGGGAGCAGACATAAATCAAGGAAACGGCACACACCCCATCGCTCTCAGGCCCATGGAAAATTTTGAGAAAACTCAAGAAAATGAAAATGGAACTAGCTCCAAATACATCCCAGATGTCCACATCCAGCTCCCAAGAAGCAGGCAGGTGAAGTGGAATAAAGCTTTTTCCAGCTCTCCTACAAATATTTAAGATGAAAACGAGCCCCTTGGAATATGTTGCCCACTAATGTAGCTTCCAGAATTTCCTTTCTCTAGTTGTTTAAGCCAAATAGCAAATGGACACCTAAGCAGATGCTACCTTGCTCTTTGAATGTTCAGTGAATACTTTGTCTCCCCACGTGTATTAATGAGCTTCAAAGGCAGAAGCCATAGCTGGTGCCTGCACTGAACCCACGGCTGCTAGGAGGTGTCCAATACGTACGTGCTCATGGGTGGACTGAAGCACAAACCTCAAAGATGTGAGGGTCTATTGATACATGTTACCTGCTAATAAAATTCACATAAGCATCCAGAATGTATAGAGAAAGGGGGTTACGGAGCTACTGGTAACCATAATAACAGCAACTAAAACCTCTTTACAATTTACAAAGCACTTTCATCTCTTTATCTCTTAACTCCCAAAACAGCCATGTGAAATAAGTATTGGGGTTAATTCTCCAATCCCAGCACCTTTCTGAGAATATTACCAGATGGACTAATTACTCAGTTCATAAAAAAATATGCTCACTCTAACCCCAGGAATCCCAGACTGAGCTGCGTTAGCAGAAAGAAACAGCAGTGAGCTTTCCTTGCATGTCTTCAAAAAGGCATACGAGTCTGGACAGCGGCAGCTGTAAATGGCAAAGTGAATGCATCTGGGAAGAAAAACTGTAGACTTTATTTTTCATATTCCTACCATTATTAATTCATTTTTTGTTTATGGGGTTTTTTTGGTTTTATTTTGTGCTTTTAGTATAAATTTTTTAATAACTTAACCCCCATCCGATAAATATCTGACACTAAAAAAAAAAAAAAGAAAATCCTTAAATGAGCCGGGAAAAGAAAAGCTAAAAAATGGTTTATGCATCAACCTGTTCCAGCTTGGCTTATTTCATTTTGACAACAAAGCCACAGTTTGAACCAAAAAACTCATTAATAAACCTGTTCTTACAATGTTTCTAGACCCATTTTTCAATTTTAAAGGCTCTGAAAAATTAGTTCAGGATTGTACAATTCTCCAAAATTTCAGACTTTTCGTGTGATAATGTCTATAATTTATTTTAAAGCACATGAGTGCAGGAAGTGTGGGGGGGGTGCGCGTGTGTGCGCACGTGCATGTGTCTAAATTACTTTCAATCTACCCCGTAAGGGTTCTACTTATCAGAAACATTCAACCTAGGAGTATTAATTAACATTTGAAAGATCCCAGTTAGAAGTCCCAACTCCAGAAGCTCCATGACAATCACTTCAAATATCAAATTCTTAATCTAAAATGTAAGGTTCATTCATTTAGCATAAGGAGTATTTGAAATAATTTCTCACTGTTGAAACGAGTGGTGTTCAAACATGCAGATGGGTTCAGAACACCACACAGGTATCTCCACTACAGTCATAATGGTAATAAGAGGAATATAAAAAATCTGAGGAGCCCGACCGTCTACTTCAGCAGGACACCCTGGCTTGGTCTCATTTTAATACTATAATATACCATTTGACAGAGAATTCTATCCCCTGGCCCAACTGGAAATCTGGCTATTCCTACCTCTAGATGGAATATTGCTACATCTGCCAGCGGTAAACCTTTCTTGCAAGGTGCTTTTAAGAATGTCAAAGGGTAGAGAACCAGAGCTTCGCCCAGATTACAAGATCATAGCTATGACTGCCGTGGGCCCTGCTTGCTGATAATTATCTGCCTGCTTGGCAGCAGAATTCTTTGTAACTTCATGGTAACATTGCCTGGGAGCAAGGTCGTGAAGGAAGGGGCCACCGCTCTCACCTATCTATGACCCTGGGAGGCAACCAATAACCACCAAAGCAACATGACAGTTTCGAACAGCCAAACTGACGGGACAGCTTGCAACAGCTCAGCTTGAGCTAACACTACTGGACTGGCTGAGAGTTGAATCGTGTTTATGCTTCTGCACCTGTATTCAGCCCCTAGGAGAAGGCATTGCATCCTCTCTTCTTTTACGGGGAAGTTTGGAGAAGGCATTTCTCTCTCTCTCGCTCTCACTCTCGCTCTCATACCATGCAGGTCTCAAGATTCAAATTCAAGGCCAGATTATAGTCTCCAATCTATCTTTCACCAGGTAATGAAAGGTGGATTCTTGGAAGGCTGCCTGACATCAGTTAATACAGCCGTTCTTCATTCATCACTGGCTATTGGTCCCTAGGTGTATATTCCACTGGTCAGAAATTCGGAGAAGAGGAAAGCTGTGTGGCTCCCTGAACTACCATAGAATACTTTGCACTAATCAAAATCATCTTTTTCTAACAATATTTAATAACATGGTAAAATATTTACAACATAATTGTAAGTGAAAAAAAGCTTAGTGTTTAAGAGGGTATGCAGTGTGGTTTCAGTTTTGTTTTATAAATGAAAGAATAATGAAAGAAAATATCCCCCAAATGTGTATCTCCCTGGCTTAGAGAGATGACGCTGCAGAAGATTTCTATTTTTGATCATTATTCTTTCAAAATGCTTTACAATAAACAAAGACACTTATAAACAGTTCAAAAATATATTATGGTAACAATTTAAATATTTATTCTAATCAAGGCAGGGCTCTATACCAGTGATGCTCAACAGGAATATAATGCAAGTCACATAGGTAATTTTAAATTGTGAAAATATAAAGAAACTAGTAAAATTAATTTTAATAATATATTTTATGTAACCCAGTATACCAAAACATTGTCATTTGAATATGAACTTCATGTAAAATAATGAGATACTTTATATTCTGTCTTTTGTACCAAATCTTTAAAAAAAAGTAGGGTAGATTTTAAACTTAGAGCACTAGCTGTATTTCAGACTGGCCCCATTTTAATGTCTCAGTAGCCACGTGTGGCCAGTGGTTGCTGAAATGGACAGCGCAGCGCCAGGCACTAGAAACAGAAGAATCAATGTCGAAAATCTGTTGCCAGGAAAGTAGAGGTCTCCCCTAGTGTGATTTGTATCTTAATATTCTCACGTAGTCATATTTTAAAGTTAAGATGATAAATATTCATCCTTTACTCATCTTTTGCTCATTGAGACATCATCCTGGGTCAGGCACTTGGCTGGTGGCTAAAGATAATGAGGTGAAGGAAAGGGATCCTTGACCCTCTGGTGGCCCACCATCCAATGAGAGAGATGGACCAAAATGGATGGTTGCAACAGCACATTGCAGATGCGATAATTACACATCGTATGGGATGACTGACACGTGGATGTGTACAGTGGCACTCATAGCACAGACTCCTGCAGGGGAAACAGGTGAGCAGCACCAAAGATGAATGGAGAGTCTTGGCAGAGGCAGTAGAATGGGCAGTGGGCAGGTGCCTAAAGGGGTAGGTCTCTCTCGGGGAACGGGGCAAGGTCAGAGGTGTGTGGATCACAGGCTACATCTGGAATAGAGAGAGAGCAGAGGCCACGGGGTACAGAAATAACAGAAGAGACAGGAATAGATTTGTGTTATAGGAAGACCATTCTGGCTCTTATGGAGGGTGAATTGGAGCCAAAGAGAGACTGGCCATGTGAGGATCGATTAGGAAAAGAGAACCTTGTCTACGGACAGCAGAAGCTGCCTAATCTGCGTGCTGGAGACAGTGATCGCCAGGGATCAGCAACCCCACCAGCCACACTGATCAGCCCAAGGAAGAAGCTTGAGCTTGAATCTCTCTCCGTAACCAGCCCAGCTGCCCTGCCCAGGCCCATTGCTCCTCAGGGCTGGGGCCCCACGCTGACCCCTTGCCTTGACTTGGGGTTCTCCTGGGGCCTAACCCACCTTGTCAGGCCCTACCCTAGTGCCCAGGTCTGGACAGAACCACACTGCCCATCTACCCATCTGCCTTCTTGAATTTTCTCTCTTGCTAGGAGGCAGAGGGAGGGGAGTCATTTCCAGTCTTGCCTCTTATATATTTTTTTCTTCTCAAATTTAATATCAGACTGATTAGAAAAAGTCTCTTTAAAAATGCCAAGGTACTCATCTTTTCCTTCTAATGCCAAAAACATATTTCCAGCCAATATCATTTCTTATATTTACTACAAATGTCTGGTACACACCAAAAAATATTAGAATTATTATTCACATGTGTAGAACACTTTTAGCTTCCAAGACACTTCCCTGGTTTCCCATTTGCTTTTTTTCCCAACCCCTGCTCGGGACATGTCAGGCCCTTCTTGACCTGATGTCCTCACTGCCTCCTCTCCCACCACCCCCATCTCAGACCCTGATTTGTAACCAGACCTTTAGCTCCTGGATTGCATCACACTCTCTTTTTTTTTTTAATTGAAGTATATTTGATTAATGGTGTTACATTAGTTTTTGGTGTACAGCATGATGATTTAGTCATGTATATATTTATATTCATATATATGTATATATTTTCAGATTCTGTTCCATTATATGTTATTACAAGGTATTGAATATAGTTCCCTGTGCTATACAGTAAATCCTTGTTGTTTATCTAGTTTATATATAGTAGTTTGTATCTGCTAATCCCAAACTCCTAATTTATCCCTCCCCCAGCTTCCCATTTGGTAACCGGAAGTTTGTTTTCTATGTCTGTGAGTCTGTTCTGTTTTGTAAATAAGTTCATTTGTGCCATTTTTTTTAGCTTTCACATATAAATGATATCATGTGACATTTGTCTTTGACTGACTTCACTTAGTATGATAATCTTTAGGTCCATCCATGTTGCTGCAAATGACACTATTTCATCATTTTTAATGGCTGAGTAGTATTCCATTGTATGTATATGTGTGTGTGTGTGTGTATACACACACACATACGTACACAACTTCTTTACCCAGTCATCTGTTGATGGACATTTAGGTTGCTTCTATGTATTGGCTATTGCAAATTGTGCTGCTGTGAACACTGGGGTGCATGTGTCTTTTTGAATTAGAGCCCCTCTGGATATATGCCCAGGATTAGGATTGCTGATCATATGGTAACTCTGTTTTTAGCTTTTTAAGGAATCTCCATACTGTTTTCCATAGTGGCTGCACCAAATTACATTCCCACCAACAAGGTAAGAGGGTTCCCTTTTCTCCACACTTTCTCGAGCATTTATCCTTTGTAGACATTTTAATGATGGCCATTCTGACCAGTGTGAAGTGATACCTCATTGTAGTTTTGATTTGCATTTCCCTGATAATTAGCAATGCTGAGCATCTTTTCATGTGCCTACTGGCCATCCCTATGTCTTCACTGGACACACCCTCTTTCTCTCACCCCTGTCTGCACCAATGCACATGCTATACCTTTTGCCTAGAAAGCCTCGCCCTACCTCCTTCACCTTGTTCATCTATTTTCTGCCTAAGCTTCCCCCCTGGAACATTATCAAGCCCATCCCAGCCCCACCTCAGGCTGCGTTATGTGCCCCCTCCCTTGGGCTCCTTAGCAACTTGTGCACACCCTCCCCTCTCCCCTGGGCTCCCCACACTGGATTAGAAGGGCTTGCCTGTGTCTCCGCCTGCCTCCTGCTCACGAGACTATGAGCAGCAGGTGGACACATCGTGTGTTTTATTCATCCTCTTTTCTCCTTGTCCTGAGTCCAGCACACATGTTGAAAAGACGAAAAGTATCATAATCTTACTCTTGGTAACAGGAGCATGGTGAGTGGTGTAGTGGCCCCCAAAATGTATGTCCAAGTCCTAACCCCTGTATCTGTGAGTGGCCTTACTTGGAAATAGGGTCTTTGCAGATGTAATTAAGGCTCTCCAGAGGAGATCATCCTGGATTTGAGTGGGTCCTAAATTAAATGGCTGGTGTCCTTATGAGGAGAGGAAAGGCCAGACAGAGATGCACAGAGAGAAGGCCATGTGATGATGGAGCAGAAATTGAAGTGATGTGTCTATGAGCCAAGAACACCAAAGATTGGTGGGAACTACCAAAGTGTTGGGGAAAAAGAAGGGAGGGTTCTCCCTCAGAGCCTGCAGAGGGAGTGTGGCCCTGCCAACACCCCATTTTCAGAATCCTGGCCTCCAGAATAGTGAGAGAATACATTTTGGTTATGTTAAGCTACCACTGCATGGCAATTAATTATAGCAACTCTAAAAAATGAACACAAGAGATCACTGTGAAATGGATATGAACATACATATGATGCTTATGTTCTTGAGCAAAAATTTGCCTGCTTCTGATATTGTCCGATTTTGGAAATTCCCATAAATGTCTAATGCACTCCACTCTCTCTGCACCCCAACCTGCACTTGTGTGAATCACCCATGATGGGAAAGAAAGTGTCATGCTAGAAACAAGCAGGTTCATTTTCTTGACTTAACTGCCCTGTTTCCCCAACTCTCCCCCGACTCGGCTATATCCCGGTCCCCAGAGTGGAGTTGGATCAGATACTGTGACCTTGTGTATCCCCAGTTCCCATCACAGCTCTTCCTTCCCTCCCAGCCTTTGACCACTGGCTCTCTTTCCAACACCCAGTACCGCAGGCTTGTCCTCTAGGCCACATGCCTCTCCCTGGGCAAGCTCCACGATCACTCCATCCCAGCCCGACCTTGCAGCTCCCCCAGGGCTGTACTCCAGGCAGCAGGGACTCCAGAAAACAGAATCTGCCAGCATGTAATGAGCAAACGTGTTTTCCACATTTTCCATGAGCAATCAATACACTGATAATGACCGTAATCGCTAATTTCAAGCAGAATTAATTTTAAAAGGGTGATCTTTTCTTGTCTACCTACAACATATTTTCAAGTTCAAAATCATATACATTATCTTTAAGGATGCCATTGGTCCTCAAAGCATTTTCTTCTTTCTTCCTTCATCTGAAACTTGGGAACTATCTGAATAAATACGAAGACAGGCTGTCCTCCGCAAATGGTATCGTTTGAGATACATGGTTTTAAAAAGTCAATATCTAATCCCACCATAATTGATTTGCTAATTGCATGAAGGTAGGTAATATTCTTACCGTTCAGCTCACCCAGCACCTCCATCTCCCCCTCCAAAAAAAATTAGATTCCAAGAATTTAGGAACGGCAAACCAAGAGAAGAGTCCACGTTCCCGGAATGCAGTGGGAGATTTTATCCTTAGGAATATGCCTATGTGGAAATAAGATCCACGCCAAGCAGCAGTATTAGCAGGTCTCTCCATGATGCAGGAAAAGCACCTTTGAGAACTCCAAGGTTTATTTTTGTAATTTTGACACAATTCAGTAATTTTCCTGAAGGTCAGAGGGCCGGCAGCAGTTGGCTGGTTTCCTCTGATTCGCAACAGTAACATCGTTCCTGGCCGGTCCTCCCGCCCTGGTTCAGAGTCTTGTCAGCCTCCCTCCCTCCTGCTATTTCTAAAGCCTCTTGTCCCCTCCCTTCCCACAACCTCTCAATCCATCCACCCAGAGATGCTAGAGCGTCTTTCCAAAGTGCTCATTTAAACAGGTCACTGACCTCTTTAAAACTTAACTCTCATCATTGCCTTGGGGTTAAAATCTGAACAGCTTGCAGGGCACCTGAGGGTCCCATCCATCCTCAGCCATGCAGCCTCACCCTTCCTCTAGCGGCAGGTGCACCTGAGCTCAAACCACAGGGGAGTCCTCGAATTTCCGGAGCCTTTCTCTCCAGGCCGGTTTACAGCATCTCCCACCTAAGGGATGGTTCAGTTGTGCACTTGCCTATTGTTCTCTTACTTCCTTTGCTTTTGAACACTGCAGTCACTTCCCCTGCAAATCTCTTTACATTTAATCTCTTTTTTTTTCACTTTCATTTGTTTTATTTTTATTGGTATTAAAATCCTGAAAAGACTGAAAAAAAAAAACAAGCTCCTCCAATGGAAGAAAAAATGTTTTTTAAAAAAATGTGTGCTAACCATCTTGGGTTTTGTTGTAGAATGTCCTTGTTCTGCGAGACCCTTACCCAAATATTAGGCTAAGGTGTCAAGGTGTCTGCAACTTCTTTCTCAAATGATTCGGTTAAAGAAAAAAAAAGTGAATGTGAGAGGGTAATAATTTTTCAACGGAATTTTCAGTAAACTCATCATGGACAATTGGGTCCTAAATGAGCCGACATTGGGAGAAGCCAGTGCACCTGTTAGCCTCGGGGGTCCTTATCCTGCTCCCTCGCCGTCAGTCAGTCTCTGGGGCCCCAGGCCAGACACCCCCTTGACCTTCTATCTGCTCCTCCTTGCTCTCCAGCCGACTTGTTCTCCCTCCTTTACAATAATGCTCTGCTTTTTTTGTTTGTTTATTTGTTTTGTTGAGGGGGAAGTAATTAGTTTCATTTATTTATTGATTTATTGATGGAGGTACTGGGGATTGAACCCAGGACCTTGTGCATGCTAGGCATGCATTCTATTCCTGTGCTATATGCTCGCCCTGCCCCCCAACGATGCTCTGTTTTCTTCATTCTTACAATTATTGCGTCCGGGGCTGCAGTCAGCTTCCCAGGAGGAATCTGAGAGCTCTCCGTGCCTAGGATCAGCCACACAAAAGGGGTTCAGACATTTTCCTAGAGAGAATTAGTGAAGTGATGAGGAAACGGGTGGAAAGATAACACCTATTTTGTACAGAACTACATTTTTTACTCACTAGGGCACTTGGGAAAAAGAGGTAAAAAGAAAGAAACGGGGCCCAGAAGAGCTCACACTTAGGGAGCCTGAGGACTTGAGTCTGCAAGTACAAGAAACAGGCTCTGGAACTGAGTTTCTTGCTGTGTTGCTGTAACCGAATTGAGCTGTATGGACCCTGCTCGGCCCCAGCCCAGCCAGGCTCTCTGCTCCAGGAGGGATTTAATTTTAAAGGGTAAAGACAAAGAGGGGAGGAAGGGACTAATGACGGGGAGGCATGTACATTCATCTACTGGGGAAGGGGAAGGGCTTTTCACGAGACAGTGGAGAGCCACCCCCTTTTTACCCTTTTTTGGTCCTTAATTCCCCATTCTGGCTGCTGGTAGGTGTGCCATTTAATATGCTAATGTGGTCACATCAGCGTATAATGAGACTTAAGTTCTGATGGAGGTCAGATTCCACGCTGTCTTGGTCCCAGCTGGTTCCATCTGGGTTTTTTTTTTGTTTGTTTATAGCTTCCTTTCTTATCTCTGGACCCTTTAACTTAAAGATTTTTGTTAACTCCTGCTAAAGGTAGGGGGTTGGCAGGTTTTGAGTGAAGACATGCCTGCTAAAGGTGGGGTGATGGGTTTTGAGCTAAGACCTGGGGCAGCTCTGGCAACACTGGGTCGAGAGCCATCCCAGCAGACAGCCATGAGGACAAGCTCTCTGGACGCAAGGGTGTGGACACTGGGAACCGAGGAAAGATCCCTGGGTGCGCCTGGTCGTTCTCAGACTTGTCAGGGTGTTCTAGCTGCAGCCTAATGCGTCCCCGGTGAGGGTTAGGCATCCTCTGAGGCGATGGCTTTGAGTCTTTTCCACAGGATCTCTTCAGAGCAGCAGTTCTCACAAGGCAAGTTCACACCCCCATGTTACAGCAGACCCTCTTACAGGCAAGAATGCTCTCAGCCCTCCAAACAGAGAAGGTGAAGAAATGAACATCTCCAGCTTCCAGTGAAGCCCGAGTGAGGGGGCTTTACAGACGCCTCACCTCAGACAGTCCTATCATCTAGTACCTTGTTTGACATCATCTTCACACCCATCACGTCCTTTAATAAATCTTTTCTCCATTGTCCAACCTCAGCTCATCATAACACAAAACACCTTCGACTTTAAAGTGGCCTCTAAAAACCATTTCCAAATTCTACAACATCTTTCTTATTGGATAACCTATCGATGGGTAGATCACCTTCAAACTCGTCAACTAACTTTTTAAACGTAAGCTTTGGGGAACTGGATCATAATCTGGATTCTTACTCACCCCTTCTCATAACCAGCTTCTAACTCTGTACATCGAGAGAAGGCAGAGACAGGTGGAAACCACATAGCCCTTGCAGAAACACCAGACTGTATGAGCTTTATTATAAGTACCCATCATGTCTCCAAACTTTATTCTTCAGCTCTTATGAAATAACAGCAAGTATGCCAACCTCAAAAACCTGTCTTGGGTGGCCAAGTGATGTAACTGCTGACTGCCCAGCACCATGCACATGGCAGGAGACGCTCAAAGATGCCAGTCCCCTCCCTGCTTCTAACGGTAATAAATTTAGGCTGGTATTTACTGGGCACTTTCTTTGTGTCTTATATGCAGTGACTCATTAGTCCTCACAGCAGTCCCATGAAATGGGTTTATTTCATAAATGAAACTTGGGACAAAAGGAGTTAAAAGTGGCAAACCAAACACCAAAAAGCTACAGGCTAGAGATGACTCTACTGCAACAGAAGAACTTTGAACAGTTACACTAAAATTCTTTTCAAAGTTTCAAAACAGGCACTGTGAGGTCACGGAAACAATAACAGCCTTGGGCTCCTGTCCTGATCTCATCACTTACTAATCTTATGACTATTATGGGAAACCCTCCAAAAGCCCACAAAGGGGTTTGAGGCTTCTGTGTTTCCCCTTCTCCTGGGCACGTACGCACTTGCTAGATGGAGACCACTGATTTGAAAGCAAGGAATGCCAAGCTCCCTGTGTCCCTCCCTCAGAGATGGGATACACATCTGCAGTGAGAGAGGAATATAAATACCATCTGCAGATTTCCTGCCTCAAATGCCCCTTTGTTTAGAAATCTGGCTTGCTTAGCTATATCCTCAGAAAGGCAAAATGTAAGTTCTAATCAGATGTCCACGTGGGCTCACAATTTATGATCCTATGGAAAATTTTAAAGGCAGCTGTTTATCTGCTACCCTTATAGAACCAGTCGCTCCAAGGTCTTGGCTATAGACTCCAGGCAAGACTCCACTGACATTCTCCCCAGTGCCTCCCCACCCCACTGAGTAAAACTGGGGCTCAGGAACATTTGACTTGGGAAGATCACAACCCACCCCCAGCAGGAGGTAGTAACTGGATATTAGAGCCTGGCAGTATATGCAGAAGGTGTTGTGGAATTCAGCCGGCTGGTGTGCAAGTGGTGAAAGAATTTACCAAAGACAAAGGATTTAGAGAGAACAGGAGATTATTAGATACACTGCTACAGGCAGCAGCGGCCACAGATGGAAGGTGCCTGTGTGCTCCGAGTCAGCTGCTGAGGTCTTTCACAAGAGAGGGAAACCTTTAAAAACTCCTTGTGCTTACGTGACATCAGGCACACAGCAGGTCACAGGGTGAGTGATCAGCTAGTGCACAGTTCTCTGACTGGTTGATGTTGAGGGAACAGGAAAGGGAGCGGGTATGAAAGAGTAGGGCTAGGGATTTTGACAGGAGGTTGTGCCTGGTCCTGGTGGCTAGGCTTCCAGCCATTGGGAGGTTGATCAATGTCTACAGTAGTTAGATCAGCTAAGGCAGGTACGTATTAAGAAAGGAATGTTCTCTGTTATCTTTAAAAGGCAGCAACTGGACACTGGAGGGGCCTTGGAGCAGGAATCTGCCAGATGTCTGTGGACCCCACATAAAGCCCTTTGAATTGCATCTGTCTCCTGGAAGTCAAAAGAATTAATCAAGGTCTAATGCAGAAAAGAGAGATTTGCACTAGACTGGCAGACTCTGGGCCACTGACTTTAACTGGATCGAGTCACTTAAGTTCACTGAAACTTGAGTTTCTTAGCCCCAAACGAGATAGTCGTAACATCTGTCTTGACTATTTCAAGGACCATCGTGAAGATTAAATTTAGGAGGCAACTTAGCATTAGGGTTAAAAACTCAGATTCAAGATCCAGACTGATTACGTTCAGACCCCACCTCAGCTACTTCCTAGCTACATGACTGTGGGCAAGGAAGTGAACCTGTCCATGCCTCGCATTCCTCGTTTGAAACAGACAAAAGCAAAAATCCTGTGTGTTGGGCTGCACCCTGCAGGACTAAAGGGCTGTGCTCGCCCAGCTTTGAGGCTAAAGAGTAAGCCCAGAGTCAGTGACAGAGCAGTCAATGGTTTAATGGACCAGGGAGCTTACACATCTGAAGCAAGGTCCTGGAGTGACTCCACGTGTCCAGCCAATGAAGGATGGGCAGGCCATGGTGGCAATCTTCACTCCCAGGGGGCAGAGGGAGGTTACCAGTTATAGGGGGAATTGACATCAGGTTGGCTCATTGCCTACCAAGTGAACCAGCAGAGGGGCACACCCCTCACCACCCCTTTGATAAGAACAGTCACCAGCTGGGGCCTGGGGCAGGTGTGGAGGACGGACGCTCAGTCCTGCCTGTTGCATGTAGGTAAAGCCGGCCCTGGTTGAGTAGGGAATGTACAGAGAACAAGAGAACAGCCATCTTGGGGGGCCCGACCACACACTATGCCAGAAGGTTGTTGTGAGGATTAAACTGGCGATTATATGTAAAGCATTCAGAATGATGTTTGCCACACATGTAAGTGGTGGTAATCATTCCGTGAAAGCACCTAAAAAGTCAAAACTCACCCAGAGATGCTGATATACTACGGAATGAACCGTATCCACAAGTTTTCTGTTAATTTTCTAGCAAAAGCCTAGAAGTAGACTTTTAGAGCATTTCAAAGTATGCCCGGCCCAAGTCACCAAGTCAAGGTCCCCATTCTTCTTTCCATCACCCTGAGCAGCAGAAAGGATGACCACTTCCTGAGCATGGTGGTGATGACTGGAACCACGTGTTATAATGGGAGAGCATTTTCTAGTGCATGAAGCACTGTGTGAGCACTAACATTAACCCTTCAGTGGTCACCCCCAAGTCAGTCACAGACCATCATTCTCTGCTGCCTCCTCTCAGAGGCAGACGTGGAAAGGTCCAGGCCACAAAACACCACAAGTCAGCAATAAAAAAATCCTCACGATTTCTGAAAAATCACTGTGGAATTTACCCCCAAACCCTCACTGAATCAGTTCCTGGGACCCAATGTCTGAACAATCTATAAACTGTGACCTCAATAAATCAATGACTTCAAGTGTCAAAAAAAAAAAAAAACTTTAAGTCAGTGACTTAAACTTCAAAACACACAAATAGACACAAGCCACATGCATGCGAATCCCATGGGAGAGCGCAGGGGGAGAGACCCTGGTCACCAGCAGCTCCGGGCACCCAGTAGACCCCGCGTGAGCATCACATCTGCAGGTCACTTCACTTCCAGCCTGGAGCTCATCAGGTGACATCACCTAGCACGTCTGAGGCTCTCCAGGAGCATTTGTCACAGTTGGAGCTCCCTGAGCACCTTCTCCTACGTTATACAGCTTTGAAACCTCAAACTACCCTCCATGATAGGCATTTTTACTTACACTCTTCTTTCACCATCAGAGAATGTGAAGTCCTTATTGGTTCCAGGATTTGCCCCAAATTACAACCAGGCTAATAAATGATACAAATGGAACCCATATCTGTCTTGAGACTCAAGATGAGTGTGTGTGATGCTGTGGCTAAGTATAACAAAATTAAGAAGTGACATGGATTTGTTTATTTTAGACTGGCGCACACATCCCCACTCTATGGGCCTTGCCATGGTATACGCAGTTGTAGCAAAAATACGTTTTTACACTTTGATCAAAATTGGGCAGTGTGCTTAAGAAGGTCACAGTATGCTAGCAGCAGGGCAGCTGAGGGCCTGTCTCTATAGTGAGATTCGTCTCACTAAGGAAGCGGAGAAGGGAGGTGGGGTTCTGGGAGGAATAACGCAGTAGGGTGTAGGCTTGTCAGGCTCCCCTCCGCCGCCTTCCCCAAATCCTCCCTGCGCCCCGCTCCTCCAGAGGCTGCAGGGTTTCCTTTCATCCCTTAATTCCAGGCAATTGTGCTGACTCTCCATTTCCTCACCTCCCACTCACTCCAATCTGCCTTCCCAGCCCCGCTCATGAAATTGTTCTCTCTGGTACAAAAGAATTTTTTTCCCTTCACTTATGAATGCCATTAGAACCACAGAATAGAAGCACTAGCCTTTCCTTTTGTTATTTCAATCAAATCACTAATTTGTATTCATTATAAGCTGACTGGAAAAAATAGATAAGAAAAATAAAAAATGATTTAAGGTTTTAAATCACCCAGAATTCCACAACCAAGAGATAATCATTATTAGCATTATTAGCATACAATCATCATATGTTGGTGTAGATCCTTCCAGACTTTCCCCGCATGCCAACACATATCTACATACATATTTTTACAAAGCGATACCAGGATATAACAATTTTAGAGACTCAGTGAGGTATCATGCACAACTTTTCATGTTAATACATAAAAGCACATAAACATCATCATGAATTTGGTGTAAAGTATTTAATTCATTCTCTATTGCTGAACATTTAGGTGGTTTCGAAATTTTTGAGATTATGGGCAGCACATATGAGCATTCTCGAACAGACATGTTTGGTCCCTTGCATAAAGCACCAAGGAATGATAAACATTTCTTTAGGATAAATGCTAACCCATATCTGATTATCTCATTTAGCGTTGAGAGTCCCTTGATGGTTCCCCTCGACTTTTAGGATAAATTTTAAGTGCATTAGCTGAGCCTACTCTTAGTCTTCTCCGCCTCTGCCCCTTCCCTTCCCACCAACACTGTGGGCACCTTCTGCTGTGTTTGCCCTTTTGTGCCTTTCCTCTGCTTCACTTATCCTTTCTCTCTTTTTTCTCCAGCTTCAAAATGTCACCTTGTTCAAAACAAAATGACAACCTACGCAATGGGAGAAAATATTTGCAAAAGATGAGACTGGCAAGGGCTTGATTTCCAGAATATACAAATAGCTTATACAACTTAATAAGAAAAAAACAAACAACCCAATCCAAAAAAGGGCAGAAGACCTAAACAGGTAGTTCTCCAATGAAGACATGCAAATGATCATAGGCTCGTGAAAAAACGCTCAATATCGCTAATCGTCAGAGAAATGCAAGTCAAAACTACAATGAGGTATCACCTCACACCAGTCAGAAAGGCCATCATTCAAAAGTCCACAAATGACAAATGCTGGAGAGGCTGTGGAGGAAAGGGTATCCTCCTATACTATTGGTGGGAATGCAGTTTGGTGCAGCCATTATGGAAAACAGTATGGAGATTCCTCAAAAGACTAAAAATAGACTTACCATATGACCCAGCAATCCCAATCCTGGGCATATACCCAAAGGGAAACTTAATTCAAAAAGACACCTGCACCCCACTGTTCATAGCAGCACTATTTACAATAACCAAGACATGGAAACAACCTAAATGTCCATCAACAGATGACTGGATAAAGAAATTTCAGGTATTTATACAATGGTATACTATTCAGCCTTAAAAATTAATAAAATAATGCCGTTTGCAGCAACATGGATAGCCCTGGAGAATGTCATGCTAAGTGAAGTAAGCCAGAAAGAGAAAGAAAAATACCATATGAGATCACTCATATGTGGAATCTTAAAAAAAAAAAAAAAGACGAACTTATTTACAAAACGGAAACAGACTCACAGACATAGAAAACAAACTTATGGTTACCAGCAGGGAAGTGGGTGGGAAGGGATAAACTGGGAGTTCAAGATTTGCAGATACTGATGGGGATATATAAAATAGATAAATAAGTTTATACTTTACAGCACAGGGAACTATATTCAATATCTTGTAGCTTACGGTGAAAAAGAATATGAAAAAGAATATATGTATATTCATGTATGAATGAAGTATTGTGCTGTACACCAGAAATTGACATGACATTATAAACTGACTATACTTCAGTAAAGAAGTTAGAATAATTAATTAATTATTTTTAATATCATCTTGTTCTAGAAATCTTCCATTGTCCTGATCCTTCACCATTACAAGTTCTACTACTGCCACTGAACATCACCATCACCATCACCATCATCACACCCTTGTAGGCTGATTTTGTGCCAGGCACTATTCTAAGCATGCTACATAGATATGTCACTTTATCCTTTCAACAAATCTATGGGGCCACCACTTATATTCCAAATTTTATAGATAAACAAAGACTTAACTGCTTCAGTTTGTTAGAATTTCTGAATCTATGAGTACTTACATAAAATTTTGAACCAAACAAATATAAGTGTATGTAGGCAACTCCAACTCAAGGTACAACTTTAGCCATTTCAATAAATAAATTATTTTTCAAAAAAAAACATTAAACTGATGTCATCATCTAGAGTAAAGAACTCTAAGTTGCAATGAAAAGGAACGATGCAATTTAAGGTGAAGCTGTTTGGCTGAAAAAAAAAATTGAAATGAAGGTGAATTTTGAGGATTCTAGATTAAAACTCAAGTACCAGAATCTGGTAAGCACTTTAATTGCCTTCACACATCAATTAGAATTGGGGAAAATCCAACCTGTAGACACCATTTTAGTTTAAGTATCATGCCATTTCATCAGGTACTTAACATCCTATAATAAAAATCAATGTTACTACTTTATTTTACCCAGTTAGTCAAAAGGAAAATTGGAGTCCCTGCTCATAAGAAAACAAAACCAAAACAAACACCCCATTATAGTTGTTAAGCTTTTATATAAACACATTACATTTTTAAAGCATTTGACAAGTAATTAGTTGAACCTAGAATTGAATTTGTTTTATTGTCAGAATGTGGAAGTAAACCTTCCACTGAATAAGTTATTCAACTATTAAAACTTGACCAAAAAAAAATTATTGTTAATTGTTTAAACGTCAATAAAATAAAAAAACTTTTTTTTTCATTTCCAATCAGCCAACATGGGCTGCATGATGTTCACTGATCCACTTAGTTTCTAACAAAGGTAAGACACGAACACTCAGTGAAGAGGTTAGCCTCCTGAATCGTGAGGCTCTGTGTCGGGTGGTGTCAGAAGACCCGCTGGACACAATCGACCCCCTGCAGGACATCCTTTCCGAGCAGAAGATAGACGTTATATTTACTCTGAAACAAGCGCAGCTACACTATGTATCAAACAAAATTGCCTAGTTTTTTTGAGATAAAAAAAAAACTGTCATCTACTTAAATGTCTCTCTTTTCCCTTTATATCTTGTATGCCTTTTAAATTTTGCATCATTTTAATGTGTTACCTCTTAGAAAAATAAACTTTGAAGCACATTTCCCAGGAACAAAAGAAGTGGGAGTCTCAGTGATCTTGAAACAGAGAGAGAGGAAACCAAGAGAACAAAACAGAGGCTCACGTTTCAGACTTTGTCGTGACGTGTGGGCCCTCTGCTCCAGGCTGTTGGATGGAGAAGGAACAGCAGAAATACAGCATCCTCTCTAAGTCTGCTGTGATCTGATGGCTTCTGCCAAAGAGCACTCTCCTCGCCTACTTCTGGAACACCCCAGGGAATAATAGAACGAAAATTCAGCGAAGCTGAGGACTGCTCTGATCTCAGCAGAACCCAAAAGCAAACGTCCCCTCCCCGGTGTTTGGAGGGTAGAATTTGTCAGGTTGTCCCCTCCTCCCCACCCCTGAGCCAGAGCTCTAGGGCACGTTTCTCTCTAACCCAGGCCCAGGAAGTGGTAGCTATAGTTCCCGCTTTCTCTGCACATTTCATTTTCTCATTACTTTAAAGTTATTTTATTCTTCTATAGTCTACGACGAGAAAGGAAAGTAGCTGTCATTTTTTAAGAGCCTAAAAAGTACCAGCAGCTCCATACGCACAATCTCTCTTAAAACCCACCACAACCCCTGACTTGGAGGAAGCATTTTAAGGTGAGAACCTTGAGGTCCAGAGAGGTTATGAAATTTCCCTAAAGTCACAGAGCTACAGTTGGCACAAGGGTTCGAAGCTACTCCATCTGACGTTTCCACTATACCATAACAGGTATTTTCTTTATTAAATCCTGACTGGCTTTCATATCTTTCAAGGCTAAAAAGTTCATGAGAGAATGAAAATACTTTTTTTCTCAATTTTTTTTAAAATCTTAGAAGAGAGAATTTGAGCTCTTTCAATTATAATGATGACAAATAGAAAAGAGGAAGAAAATTCATTCCACCAGTTAATGGACATCAAAGTCAGTTCTCCATGCTCCAGGAGACAACATTCTGCCAAGAAATCCACATTTTAACTCGACAGTCTTGAGAGGAACAGAGTCTCGAGTTGACTTTCACCAGACAGCACAATGGTTCCTCCCACACAGTATTTCATCTTTTTCTTTCTTATGCTTATGGGAGGGAGTTACTGTATTGAAAGGATGGAAGGTTTTGCTGACACACTGACCTGATAAATAGCAGTGAGAGCCTGAGCGAGACATTCATTCAATCAACACATGATTACTGGGCACCTACCAAGTACCAGGCTCTTTCCAGCAACTGTACCGACCCACAGAAACTATGGGGTAATAAACTGTTACTAAATGTGGTCCGGCTGCTCAACACTCAAAAATCAACATTCGAGAGATGCAACGTTACTAGAAAGGAAAGCTGCTTTTAATCAGAATGCCAGCAATCGGGGAAGATGGTGGACTCAGTGCCCCCAAAGACCATCTCCAAAGAGTCTGTTCAGCCATGAAAATTTTTAAAGGGAACATAGGGAAGTAATCTCAGTTGTCATTGAGATCGGGGGTCAGAGTCGTTGCCAGCTCCCACTGCGTGCAGGCTTGACAATTCCTTGTGAACTTTCCTTAGTTGCTATCTTGTTCACAGTTTGCTCGTGAGATTACTGAAGGGGAGGCTAGGAAGAGATCTGGTCATCTGTTTATTACTTATTCTCCATTTCTACTTCTTTGATCTAAGAAAGAACCAACATGTTAGGCAAGGTATTGTGTGATCAAAAGAAAGGCATGGGAAGGTGTGCCTGGTTTAAGATGAGTGGCAAGACAAAGGCGCCTCCTGCAGAGAGCTCTTTCCTGCCAAAAGCTGCTTACAAAACGTGTGTTGCCTTAAGTTTGTGGCAATTTGTTACATAGCAGCAGAAAACAATACAAAGCACAAAAACAGGCTGCCGTGAGAAAGCCCAGAGAGAAGGCTTGAGACTAGGTGGTAAGAATAGACCCATCTGAGGAATCACATCTAAGCAGAGACCTGAGATGAGCGGAATCAGCCAGGGATGTTGGGGGAAGAGAATTACAAATCCCTTCACTTTAAATGAGCCCCATTTTCCTCAGATGGAAAATGAGAATTTTCTCTAGGTACCCACCAACAACTGCCTACCTCGTACAGTCGCTCTGAGGACTAAGTGAGACAGTGTGTGATGTGCTTTGCATGGTTCAAACAACAAGCCCAATCACAGTGATGGTTGGTGGAGATATAATTACCACCAGTATTTTATGAATAAAGTACTACTACTGAGTGGTACCCAGTGGTCAAAAAAATTAAGGATGGGCATTTCCTGTCCGTAGATTCTACTCTCTGTAACCCTTCTCTGGCTGGTCAGGCCTTCCTAGGATTTCTCACGCAGGCAGGGAGAAGCTGCTGGGTGAGCCCTCTTCGAATCATTTTGCAGATACATTTGTTTCTCTGCCGCAAGCTACCGTGGCATTACTGGTTGGCTTTCTTATCAGCAAATAGCAAATAATTCCACACTTAGCTCTGGCAGCCCTGCTTTCTGATTCAGTTCACACCCATCTGTCTAATTAAAATGCACTTCCCACAGGCAGGGATTATGACATAGCTCTCTTTATGTTCACAACACCACGGAAGGTCCTAGAGTGGCTAACTCATCCTCTGCCCCAGCACCACACACATCAATGTCTGAAGGACCAGCTCCTAAACACCCTCCAGGACCCAGCTCAGAGTCACAGCCCCTGAGCAATCATCCCCCACTCCAGGAGGTAGAATTAATAATCTCTCTTCTCTGACCTTGAACCTGCTTCCATCATTGCACACATCAGACTGTATCACGATTTATTCATTGAAGCTGTCTCCTCAACTAGCTATTTCTTGAGCTCTAACACCACTTTGAAAGCCTACTGTGTGCCAGAATCTGGGGACTCAGTAATGAATCCAACACAGCCCCTGCCCTGGAGGGGAGGCAGGATGTAAGCAAGGGGTCTGAACATACTATGGTAAATGCTTCGATCCACAGGTGCCCCAGGTGCTTTCCATCTGAGAGGACAGTAGCTGAGCCCTTAGAGAGCCCTGGAGAGTCTAAAAAGTCTTCCTGGAGGAAGCAGCAGGGGATTTGAGCCTTGAAGGATGGGAAACGGTTAGGCAGTGCTATGGGATGGACTGCGTCTCCCTCAAATTCATATGTTGAAACCATAACCCTCAATGTAATGGTGTTTGGAAAGGGAGACTCTGGGAGGCAGTTAAGATTAGATGAGGTCATGAGAGTAAAGCCTTAACCATGGGATTAGTGCCTTTTACAAGAAGATACACCAAAGAACTTGCTCTCTCTCTCACATACAATGGGAAGGTGACTGTCTGCAAACCAGGAGAAGAGTTTTCAGAAATCAACCACACCGGCACCCTGATCTTGAACTTTCAAGAACCATGAGAAACAAATCTCTGTAGTTTAAGCCATCCAGTCTATGGTATTTTGTTGTGGCAGCCTGAGCATCCCGGGACAGATGGGCAAAGAGTGATGAAGATGGATTTACATTAGAGGCAGCTGCTTAAGCAAAGTCACGGAAGCACTAATCAGCACCAAGTGTGGGGCAGGGGTGGCTATCAGAACTTCATGTGACAAGTGTGCAAAATTGAGATAAACAAGAATGTGTTTCCCAGGTGATGATGGCAGTAAATGCCCAGGTGACAAGAACCCCCTTTCTCTGAGAAGCCATCTTCATCTGCAAGATTAAGCTCCCAGCAACCTTGTGTCTATCGCATGACCCTCCTGGGCAGAGTTTTTTTGACTGTGATGCCAAGTGACCCAAGCTGAGCCAATCAGATCCTCTCTGGTAAATTCGGGGTTGGTATGAAAATCTGCCAATAAGACCGGGCTGTTCTCTTGAACAGAGATGAAAATGCAAAGGCTATGTGGTGGCCATGCATGGAGAGAAGCGTAACAATCCGTTCTCAGAACAAGAAGAGTAAAGCAATGTGCCTGGCAAAGCAGCAGCCAGAAAACAGAGGAATGTTTAGAGTCCTTTCCAGTTTTGGCCTCCAGTCACTTGAAACACCCCAGAAACCTTCTGATAAACTGTCTTTTTTCCTTATATGTTTAAGTTGGTTTGACTTAGTGTCTATCACAGCTACCAAAAACGCTGATGTGTCTACATCTCTGTCTAAGGACCCCCTTCTTTTATTCATCTTCTCTTTCTTCTTAGATAATCATCACATAGCCCCTGGATAAAAATACCATTTATATTCCCTCAAGTGCCAAATTTGCCTCCTTCTCTCCCAGATCCAACTGTCTACTTCACATCTTCACTTGAATTAGCTAAAATATCTCAAACATGTCACGTCCGCAAGAATTCTCTAATCCCAACTTCTCTCCTAAACCTTTTCCCTCAAGCTTTTCCCATCTCAGTAAATGACACCAGTATCTGCCATTCCTTAAGCCAAACCCTGGGAATTATTCTTGATTATTTTTTCTTTCTCTCATTTCCCTCATTCAGTCTTTTAAGAAGTCTTACCATCTCTATTTACAATCTCTATCTCAAACCTATCCAGGTCTCTCCACCTTCACCACCCTAAGTCCAAGCCACCAAAATCTCATACTATTGTGACTCAGTCATCTCCTGACTTCTCTCCCTCTGCCATTCTTCCTGAGCCTCTACCTTTTCTCCACTCCAACCAGCAGATACACACATCATTATTCTCAGAGCTGCCAGAATAATCCTTTTAGAACATAAGTCCAGTCATGCCACTCAACCACTTAAAGCCTTGTAATAGCTTCCCATTGCATCTAAGAAAAAGTGTCATAGTCTGTAAGTCCTTATATGATCTGGTCCCTGTCTGACTTTTCTCATATTACTCTCCTCCTTGCTTACCAAGCTTCAGAAACTGGTTTCTGTTGCTGTATTTTTTTTTTCTTTTAAACATATCTAGGTATTTTTCACCTCAGGTCCTTTATATCTATTGGTTCCACTGTATCCTCTGTCTCCTCCTTTCCATCATTCAAGGACCAGTTCAAATGGTAACTCTCCAGAGAGGATGTCTTGATCACAGGTATAAATTAGGACCAAGATTAACTATCTCACATGTTGCTCTATTTCTTTCAAGCACTTATAGTAATCTGAAAAGATCTTGTTATTTGTTGTTTAGCTGATTGTTACCTGAATTCTCCCACTAGTAACGTAATCACCATGGAGATAGGTACCCTGTCTGTCTCATTCACTCGTAACCCAGTACCAAGCCCAAAGCCTGGCAAACAGTAAGCACTCAATGAACATCTGTTGAGTAAATAGATGAAGCCAAAAACAACACTGAAGAGTTTTAAACAGGAGAGTAACATGAAACACCTTGCATGGATCATCTATGCCCATAATGACAGCATGGGGGATGGATTAAAGGTGGGAAGAGTCCATGTTTTATTGATCTGTGTGACCCCATTGTCTAGCATTGGACAATCTGGTCTACTATTACATAATAATGAGATTACCAAGCAACGTCATCTTACCAAAAATCTCATTAAAAACACTTGTTTGGTTAAGAGATGGAGAGTTAGAGATATATAATACAAAGGTGTTTTTCTTGTATGCATTTCATTAAAAAAGGCATAGTTTTAGTTGAACATGCATTTTACTAAGGCAAAAATAGTTAATTTTTCAAAATGAACAAAAACAAATTAAAACATCACTTGAACTCACCAAAATGTTTTTAATAAATTCTCATGAAACCCTTTGAATTTTAGAGTTTGAGTTTGAAGGAGATTTTAAGATGATCTAGTTCAGCCATCTCAAAGAACAGATGTGGTAACAATACCAGAGAAACTGAGTGTTCAAGAACAGAGCCCAAGCTATCACCCAAACATCTGACCTTTCCTCCTGGACGCCATCCTTTCTACCACCTTGAGTTAAGACGGTGACACTAAGGGCAGAGTTGGCAAGATGGTGCCCCAAGTCAACTCATGTCAAAGTGGACAAAAAGCCACTGGGCTGTTGGAAGCTGAAAATTCAGGCTCTGACTTTTATTATTTGTTTCTTAGAAGAAGATATTTCCTAACCTCAATAAAAGTGGATATTTCCCCCAAAAGAAAAGGAAAGCCAAGTCTCGCTTTACATTGGCAAGCCCAGTTTGAGCTCTTTTATAGTCCACAACCAGATGTGCATTTAGAGGAACCATCTGTTCCATTCAGGATGCAAAATCAACCACATATAAGGCAACTCTCACCCCAACGTCTTCTCTGAATGGGAAAGGAAATAATGGAGTAAACCATAAAACAGAAGTTGAAGAGATAGATAGGTAATTAGGTAGATAACACAACAGAAATTGCAATAGATGGCAATAGATGTAGGTGTTTGATAAAAGCTGGCAGATGAAACAGGTGTTAAGACTGTGGTTCCATGTGTTTCAATTAGAAAATTCTCAGTCACTGAGGCTTTGGGGAAAGTCTGGCAGTTTGGAAGTTTTTGCTCACAGTCATGTTCATCTCATAGACACCTACGTCCGTATCATTATTTTTTGGCCTTTGACTTCACATTCTAACTTTCTCTTCCTTCCTTCCTATTATTGCTTAAAAGTTTGTAGCCTTTATTTAAATAAAAATTCACTTTGTTTTTAGCTACATCCCTCCAGGAAAATAAACACCAGAAGAGTTACATTTGGCGAATTATAGAAAACTGCTCCTGAATATTTTCACCATACCAGTAGCCTGCTTAGAGCTTTAAAATAGATTCTCCTATTTCAATGTTGTTTTTAGGCTGATTGGAGTGCAGCTGGAGTAACACATTATTCACCATGTGGAAAGTTCTTTTGATACGTGACAAACTATATCTAGCTATTAACCCAAATCCAAGAATGTGGGGCCAAGTGTAACTTCTGCTTTAAAACCCTATTTCCCACAAATATGTGTTAGTGTTATCAACAGCCTTGAATCAGGAAGGATTACAAGATTATGACTATTTTACTGGAGAATTACGTGAACTTTATTCTACTGTTTTGAGTATGTGTAAGCAATCTTTCATGCATTTTTTTAATTATCAACAATTACTGAGCACTCATTCTGTGCTGGAAGCTGGGCTAAATACTGAAAATACCAAAAGGATTCATAGTTACTTCCACAGCTCCCGTCTACAGAACCCAAGGGGTTAGTGTCACAGTTAGACCCTAAGGCAGTTCCCCTACCATTCCCACCTCCTGATTTTCATAACCTTTGCATGATCTCTTGCCCTTGAATGTAGGCAGGATCTGTGACTTGCTTCAATTCAATTCAATATGGCAAAGGTGATGCGTCATCACTCCCTGTGATTAGGTTACATCATATAAGGCTCCTTGCTGGCTAGATGAAGTACGCAGCCATGTGGAGGAAGCCCACACACCAAGGGACTACAGTTGACCGGGAGCTAAAGGGCGGGGCCCTCGCTCATACAGTCATACAGCCCCAGGAAATGAATTCTGCCAACAGCCTCCGCGAACTCGGAAGTAGATTCTTGCCTAGTCAAGTACCTGGATGAAAACACAACCTGGCTGACACCTTGACTGTAGCCTTTTCAGACTCCAAGAAGAGGACGCAGCTAAGCCGCGCCTGAGCTCCTGGCCCATGGAAACTGTGAAATAATAAGTGTGTGCTGGTTTCAGCTGCTCAATTTGTGGTAATTTGTGGCAATAGAAAACTAACACCACCAACTGTAGCCTATGAGCCAAATCGGTTCTGCTGCCTATTTTTGTACGCCCTGCAAGCTAAGGATCATTTTTTTACATTTTGAAGTCATTAAAATAAATCAAAAGAAGAATATTTGGTGACACATGAAAATTATATGTGAAATTCCAATTTCAGTGTCCCTAAGTAGTTTTATTGGAAGACAGCCACACACATTCCTTTGTGTCTTCTCTGGGGCTGCTCACACACTACAATGGCACAATTGCGTAGGTGTGACAGAGACCAGATAAACCAAAGAGCCTAAAATATTTACTATCTGGCCTTTTCATAAAAAAAAAGTGGTGGCCCTTGATCTATTGGAAGGGACAGATATATAAATAGATAAATTACAAGCTCAGAAGAGCCAGGGAAGCTGGGTCCTACTGTTGAGTAAGAGAATTTTCCAGATGGAAAGAGAAGGAAGGATATCACAGAGGAGGGGTCAAAAGTGGAAAAATCACAGAGATATGAAAGGGTTCAGAGATCAGAAAGTGGTGAGAAACTCCCAAAAGCCTGGAGTCCTGTCCACCATTCTACAGCTCGGTGGATTTCTGAAGCCCCAGTTGAGTGCTGTTAGATCAGACACCAAGCTTTGGGGAAATTATTGCATATAATAAGATCTGCAGCTTAATCCATATCTCTACACTTTTACTGTGGTTTGCCCGGGGCTCTTGGCCAAATCATGTCACACATGCTTCTGCCGAAATGAGTCTGATGATACAGCTGCATCCTCGCTTCCAAAAGCCATAAAATCCGCAAATGATTACTTTTCAAATTGGAAAGCATTAATATTGCTCTGCCATTCTTGTTTGGGGTGTTGGGGCCGGGGGACAGATACCTCTACAGTCGAGTGGCTACAGATCATAGTCTGTTATTGGGTTAAAGATTCAGTTTCACCTCATTTTTTTCGAATGCTCTACTCCAACCTTCTCTGACACATCTGTTCATTTGTAACTGGCACTGAAGTTTGAAAAAAATGCACATAGTCAAAGCACCACCCAGGGAAGATCAGTTAGCTGGCTCTGAGAGACCTTACAGGGTGAATTTGTCAGGGTCTGGCTGTCAGCTTCTGAGTCTAGAATCCCCTCATCAGTGTCATTTCTGTCTGATCAGTATCATCATTGTTGTATCTCTCAGATTTTATCAAGGGCAGTAGCGTTGGGTGCCTCCAAACTAAGTGACCCCAAACCACTGCACATTCTGTGACTGCACATTACAATTTTTCTGTCTCCTTTGTGTTCTTGGATGTGTGGGCACCTCTCCTTTCCATTGGTCACCTTCCAGTAGATCCACATTGCCCATTTCTAAATTGCTAAGAGCCAGAGGGATAATTCAGGCCTTAAAATTGTGTATAAAACAACAATCCACAAACAAAGAGTGAGGGTCTAGAGGGTTCATCAGTTACTTAAATTGCAGGAGTTTACTATCTTCAGCTGGTGTCCCCCCTTCGGCTGCTCAGAAGGATTTTATCCTCTTGCCTAGTTACCAGTTGTGTCCCAGGTAGCTAAGTTCCATGCAGGTTAGAAGCTACTTCTCTGCTCTTGCGACGCTCAGGGACAACAGAGCATGCTTGCCAAGGGAAAACACACCTCTCTCATGCAAATGATTTACCTTCATTCAGGACATAGATTTTACAGATCGCTCTACCTATCTTATGGATTATAAGACTTTCTATTCAATGTCCTTCAACTTAGATCAAAGATTGAGGAATTCAGCCAACTGATTAAACCAAGCTTGGCTGTCTGGTGCCAGAGTGTCCTCACATAGTACTTCTCCCCTGCCCCCACTTCCTTCCCTGGGCTCCGCCCAGCTAGACTGCCCCAGTTCAGGGGGTAGGAACTAGCAAGATCTTACTATTTACTATTACTTTATTTCAGTCTTAAAATACGGGAGGTAGGACAGAAAAGGGCAGGGGATTCTATTCAAATATACATGAACTTAGTGACCCAGGTGCTGATCTGCCCAGGACTGGGGAGGTTCCCAGGATGCAGGAATTTCAATGCTAAAACCAGAAAAGGTCCAGACAAGCAGGGATAAACTGGCCTCCCTGTATGTGATGTTAATCATGGCCATGATTTTTTTTAGGAATCCATAACTGAACTGAAAAGGGAAAAAGAAAGTGATTTTCTAGCAAAAGTAAAAAGGGAAAAGTCATTAAGAGGCTCCAGGTGGTTCCATTGATTGGGAAAGTTTATCAATGCATATCAGTTGCTCTGACCTATTTCTTCTGTACTTTCCAAGTCTTCCTATGCCCTGAATTTCCCCTCTGAGCCCACATCTTTCTATTCTAGAATACAAACCTCCCTCGCCAATGTTGTTCATAATTTAAGACACTTCAACATAGAAAGTGCAGCACAAGGCTTGTGTTTGTCTCAGCTGACCTCCAGAAACCTTCTAACAGGGCTCACACTCCCGAGGGGGCTGCTGTGGAAGCCCTTCTGTTGTCTTCATCGCAGTTAACAGCAGAAGCTCTGATAATGAACATCATGAGGGTCAGAAATGAGCTGTCCCTGGTGAAATTGGTGTTTTGTTAATCAGCATCAGGGAAATTAGGAAGGGACTCTCCTTGGTGAAATTCAGGACATGTGAGTCAACAAATATTTGAGAGATGCTCCGGCTATATTACTTTCCTAACATTGCCATAACAAGGTAGCATAAAGTACAGTTCTTGAGGTGAGAAGCCTGAAATCAAGGTGTGGGCAGAGCCATGCTCCCTCTATAGTCTCTGGAGACAAATCCTTACTTCTTCCTAGCTCCTAGTGTTTCTCCACAATCCTTTGTGCTCCTTGGTTTGTGGCTACATCACTTCAAATTCTGCTTCCATTTTATACATCCCGTCCTTTGTGTCTCACTGTCTTCACACAACCTTCTTATAAGGGCACAGGTCATTGGACCACCCTCATCCATTATGACCTCACTAACTACATCAGCAAAGACCCATTTCCAAATAAGGATCGCTCTGAGGTTCCGGGTAGACATGAATTTGGGGGGACACTATTCAATCCAATACACTGCCCATGCCTAAAGAATGTATAAGACCCTAAAAAGCATCTAATTGTAGAAATAGTGTTTGAGACCTGATTTCTAACAGCGTCTAGCTATTGGGTCAGAGGATTTCTGGTTGCCTGATAATAATTAGATAGCACTGTATGAACCTTTCATCAAAATGAAGGTCATACTACTGAAAAAGTCGGGAAGTTGAGGGTTCATGAGACTTTTAGAACATTTGAATGCATCATCTTGCCTGCTAGATATCACATGCTTGGTGAATAAATATCTGTATGTGTGTCAGAATTTGGTCTAACACTTGCTTTCATTATAAAACGTGGCAATGAAATTGTAAGAGAATGGTGGTCACTCTCACACATGCCAACAATTTGGTGGCTACTATTATCACAAAAAGAACCAAGGAGTTGGGCATAGGCAAACTGATGTAAGTTGTATGCAACATCTTTAACATCACTTCCTTCTCTCTCCTTCCCTTCCCAGCCAAACTTCCAAAAAGAATAGTCTACTCTCTCTTATATTCACTTCTACCCTTTCCATTCTCCCCTCAACCCATTGAAACTTGGCTTCTGCCACCATCAAACCAATAGAATGCGTTCTTCAAGGTCATCCAGGTTTTTTGAATTGCCAAACTCAATGGATGTTTTTCAATCCTTCTCTTAGGAACTGTCAGCAACATTGGACTCTGCTGAGCATTCATTTCCTCCCACAACCCTCTTTCCTCAGCTTCCATAGCACACCTTCCCCCTAACCCTCCTACCTCTCAGTATATTGCCCCCTAGTCTCTTTCAAGGGTTCTTCACCTTCTAGCTACTCCTTTGTGCATGTATTCCTGAAAGTAATAGTCTGGACCCACTGTTGTTTTTATTCTACACATTCTCCCCAGATGGGTAATTCACTTGTCACTACTCTAAGCTGATGACTTCAAAGTTATGTTTCTCTAAGCTTCCAATTTGCATGCCCAATACCTGCTCGATGTCTCTGCCTGGGTGACCCACGGGTATCTCAGATCTGCTTGCTTAAATTGATCGCAATGCTTCCCACCAATATCTAGTCTTACCCTGGGGTGGACCTCAGGTGATGGCTGTACCAGACAAGGCAGAAACTTGACCAATTCCTCTCCTTCCCCACTCACATCCAATCACCAAGTCCTCAACCCATCCCTTCTCTCCCACTACAACGGCCCCTGTGCTGCTGGGGGAGCCTACCCTCTTGCCTCAAGTCTTAGCCCCTCAAATCTGCCTTCCATACAGATTGTCCAACACAAGAACTGTGTTAGAAACTCACTTACGGATCTGCAATAACCCACTTCCCTTTCTGAAAGCAGAATTTCCCAACCTTGGCACTATTGACATTTACAGCCAGAAAATTCTCTGTTGTGAACCACTGTCCCTGCATTGTCAGATGTTTAGCCACATCTTTGTGTTACACACACCCCCCCCGGTTGTGACAGTCAAAATTATCTCCAAATACCACCTAATGTCCCCTGGAGGGATGCAAAATCACTCTGACTTGAGAAGCACTGACCTGAACAACAAAGCCAAAATCCTAATGTATCAAAAATGGCCCTTCATCAGCTGGGCCCTGGCTACCTGCTGACCCTACCTCTTCCCTCTCCCTGTGGTATGCCTGATAGTCTATGAAAATACAATTATACCTAATACACTGCATCGTAATTAATTCTGCATGTGTCTGCATTTCCCAGGAACCGTGTGCTCCTTGAGTCTATAGGACCATCACTTATTCCTCTACATCTTCTAAGTGTGTAACAGATGTAGTGCCTGGCGATTGTCAGTATTTAATGTCGTTGGATAAATGAACAAATGAATTGGAGAGGAGCCTACTGCTGCCCCATCTCTGATGAGATAAAGCCACATACTTGCCTCTTCAACTTTTGAGAGCTTCACCAAGTGTATTCCTAGGTTACTCTCTGTGTCAAGGTGTACACTTTACCTTCCCAGAATATAATATCTTCCAAAACAAAGATCTTTGAATTAAGCTTCTTTTCTAAATCTCATGTCTCCCACCACAATGCTGAGCTCATGATGTAGCTTAACAAAGACTTTGAGAAACACATCGGCTCTCGTTAAAAACTTCAACAACGGAACACGAGGCTGGCTGAGGTAGTTATTAAGCACATGGATTCCAGAATCTGACAATCTAAATTCCAATCCCGGTTTTTTTCCACCTCTTACTAGCTGAAGAACCTTAGAATATTCATTTAACATATCTAAGTTTGTTTCTTTGCAGGGCAAAATGAAGATAGTCTTAGTACTTACCTTGTTCATTAAAAAAATTCATTGATTGTCTATTATAAGCCAAGCACTGGAGGTACAATTGAGATCAAAACAAAGTTTCTTCCCTCACTGGAGCTTGTATTTCAACAGATAAAAACAAACAATAAACATGTAACAGATAATGCAATTCCTGACAATGGAAAGAGCTGCAGGGAAAATTCAGCAGCGCATTGGGATGCAGGTGAGAGAACCTTAGAAAAAATTATCAATGAAAACCTCATTGAGGATGGACTTGCTCTCCTTAATTACAGAAGGTGTTGTGAAGAGAAAGTGAAATGCATGCATTCAAATCGCTGGATATTGAATATTCAAAAACATTCTGTAAATATTTACTATTGCTCTTACAGGGAATCCCCACTAGAGGGCCCTACCTCTCAGTGAGTCCTGGCCGTGTGCAGGCACGTGGCTCATCGTTTTACATGTAATTTCCACTTATCTTCCCAACAGAAACAACCTTGAAGAACAGGTATTATTGGCTCTATTTTCCAAGACTGAGGCTCAGAGAGCAGCTGGCCCGGCGGTCACACGGCTGGTAAGTGGTAGCGCCGTGCAGGTCTGCCCGACATCACATCTGTGCCCTTTCAGTCAGATCATGCTGCCTCTTTCTTCGCACTGACTTCCCTCAAAAACAAAGAGAGATGAACACAGCAGTCAAGGATCAATAAAGGTCTTTTATTGGTTGAGAAGCACTGACCTGGAGAAAGGGGAAAGAGACAGATATATGCAAAGTTCGTGGTTCACAATTTGGGGTCAAAAGCCCTGACAAGCCACCGAGTGAGCAAGACCCTCACATCAAAGGAAAGTTCTTTGGAAATGTTTTCAGAGACGGTCCAGCCTACTGCTCCATCCTGGGGCTGCAGGCCTCCGAGAGTCCCATGAAATCAAAGCTCAAAGCAGCGACACTTCGTTGCTGTGAAACAGAACTGAGACTGGAACACTTCCTCCAGGCCCCCTCAGGGCAGAAGTAGGTGGAACTTTTCATTCTGGGAGTCCAACAGAATTTATTTTCTTTAAACAATTTTCTGGTTTTTCCCCCGACACACCAAAGACTGTGCCCAGAGAAGCAGGTAAAGGGACCCCAAAGCTTCCATTTCAGGAATCTGGAGGGTAAGGATGCACCTTGAATTCAACCCAAGTTGTACCTTACAGTCAGCGGAATGGACAGCCTGATTGCTCTGTGGATAGATCAGCAGCTTGTGGGGCGAACACAACCAGTCTGCACTAACTCTGGAGACAAGAAATGTGGGGAATAAACTCCAAACGGTTCATCCTGTCATCCACCAAACATTGATTAAACATTAATATTGTGTCTGACTTACAAGGAAGACACATGCTGCAGTATTGTTCATACTGTTGCTTTACCTAACTCGATTTGCATTTTGACCAAGAGCAAACACAATTGTGTCATATTTACTGTAAAAACACATTCTGCATTTTTCAAATTAAAGCAGTGGTGTGCTTGTAAAGGTCTGCCAGTTGTCCAAGTTGGAGTGGGTGGTGAGAAGCCTGATGTAAGGTGTTTGCCAATTGCCATGGTGTAAATATTTCCACCACAGCCAGTTTTGAGCAACTGCTGTGAAATCACTGAGATGAGGAGTTGGGAGGAGAAACCAGGAGCCAGGGCGAGCAAGCTCCAGCACACCACTGAAAACTAGAAGTTTGCTAGTAAAGTCTTTTCCCCCAAAGCTTATAAAGAAGTGAACTGTAGTCCACAAATTCCAAGAAGACAGCATAATGTAATAGCAAAAGCATGAAGTGAAATTCAGATCCCTGAGTTCTAGGTTTGACTTTGCCTCGGATATCCTGTGTGATTTGGGATTAGTCTTTTTTCCCACTCTGAGCCCAAGTGTCTCATGTCTGAAAGGCAGGACTGAGACCACAGCAGTACTGTTCAATCACGACTATGCATTTGAATCACTGGGGATTTTTTTAAAAACTATGCTGTCATTCCCATTGCTGTTACATTATGTAAGACTCCATCCTGACTCCATCCTCTCTCTTGCTGGAAGCTTCCGTGCTGTGAGCTGCCTGTGGAGGCACCATGTGGCAGAAACCAGGGGGAGACACCCTGGAGTCCAGAGCAGTCTCCAGCCAACAGCCAGCAAACAGCTTTAGTTCTCAGTCCTACAACCACAAAGACATCAGTTCTGCCAACAACATGGATGAATTTGGAAGCAGACTCTTCTCTAGTTGAGCCTCCAGAAGCCATGCAGCCCAGCTGACACCTGATTACAGCTTCATGAGACCCTAAAACAGAACACAGTGAAGTTGTTCCGGCCCCTGATCCAGAGACACTAAGATAACAATGTAAGCTGCTATGTTGGAGGTAATTTATTATAAAGCATACAAAATATATATAATCCAAAAACACTAAAACTTCACTCAACTAGAGGTCCTCAGGCATCTGAGGAAACAGCAGGTTCACGTTTCCCTTTCTAAGCTCACACCAGGGCGTCAGCTCACTGCATGGAATGCCTGGCAGAATTACTCACACTTTTAAAAATATACTTGATTCCTTTTTTTTTTTTTGATCTTTAGTTTGTTAAATTCTATTAAGTGTGCCAATGATGTGACCTTATTATAAAATTATATTATACTTCATAGTTTATACATTTTTATTTCCTAATCTTTACCACGTCCCTGTGTGGTATCTTTATTGTATTAGTATTCTTTTGCTGGGTAAAAAAATTGCCACAAACTCAGAGTCTTAAAAGTACGTATTCATTCACAATAGCCAAAAGGTGGAAGCAACTCAAGTGTCCATTGAGAAGTGAATAAATAAATAAAATAAAAATAAATACACACACACACACATACACACACATACACACACTCACACACTCCCAATGGAATATTATACAGGCTTAAAAAGGAAGGAGCTTCTGGCACATGCTACAACACGGATGAACTGTGAAGACATACGCTAAGTGAAATAAGTTGGTCACAACAAGACAAATGCTGTATGATTCTGTTTTGATGAAGTATCTATATTAGTCAAATTCGTGGAACAGAAAGTGGAATAGCGGTTGACAGGGCTGGGGGAGGGGGAAATGGGAAGCTGCTATTTCATGGATACAGAGTTTTCAGTTTTGCAGGATGAAAACATTCTGGAGATTAGTTGTACACAATGTGAATATGCTTAACACAACTGAACTTAATAATAGTTAAGATGATAAATTTCATATTATGTGTATTTTACCATAATTTTTGAAAATTTTTAACTAATTACCAAAAAAAAAGTATTTATTATCTGACAGCTTCCATGGGTCAGGAGTCCAGGCTCGGCTTGGCTGCCTTCTGCTTAGGGTCTCGGGAGGCAGCATTTTCATGTGGGGGTTCAACTGGCAATGAGTCGACTTCCGAGCTCATGCAAGTTGTTGGCAGCGTTCATCTCCCAGCGTTCTTGCTTTCCACCAGCTGGAGCTGCTCTCAGCTCTCAGATGCTGCCTGTGATTCCTTGCAGTGGGGTCCTCTGTCTCAGTCTGTTGTTGTTGCTATAAAAACGACCCTAGTCTGGGAGGCTTGAACAATAAACACTCATTTCTCAGAGTTCCACAGGCTGGGAAGTCCAACACCAAGGCAGCAGCAAATCTGGTGTCTGGGGAGAGCCCACTGCCTGGTCATGGATGCCATCTTCTCGTGGTCGCCCTGCGTCCTCACATGACAGAAAGGATGAGGGAGCTCTCTGGGGTCTCTTCTGTGAGGTCCCTAAACCCATTCATACTCCACCCTCATGACCTGGTCCCCTCCCAGTGGCCCCACCCCAAATACCATCACTTTGGGGATTAAATTTCAACATATGGATTTGGGGTGGGGGGACACAAACTCTCAGTCTATAGCATCCTCTCCACCAGTCCTCTCATAACATGGCAGGTTACTTCTTCAAAGCCGGTAAGGCTGGTCTCTTTTCAGCCTGCAAAGACGATCTGAGATAATGTAATCTAGTCAAGGAACTAATATCTCCGTACCTTTGCCGTGTTCTCTCAGCTAGACACAGCTCACAGTTTCCTCCCACCTTCAGACAGAGGGATGTAACAAGGTTGTGTTCACTGGGAGTCACCTTCCGCATGTCCACCACAACTGGGGACCCCATGTGACACATGAGAAAATCAAAGCTTAGCAAGGTTATGTGCACATCCAAGGTCACCCATCCAGCAACAGGCTGAATGGAGACCTCCAGCTACTGACTTCTGAATGCAACGTCCAGGCTCTATTCAGTCCTCAGGCGTAGGAGCCAACAGGCACTCAGTGGAACAGGACCAAGGCAGCCAATCTCCTTTTACGTGTGGCAGCAAAGACAGCCAAACCTTAAGAAACAGCCCTCAAGTCTCAGCAGGAAATTGGCTGGATGATGTGGCTTTTGTGTTTCTTTTCAGTACTCCCGAGTTCAACGTCAGCAATCAGGATTTTAGGAGCCTATTCTGAAGTCCAATAAACAATCTTGTTTGTAAAAATACTTTGAAAACAGTAAACCACAGTTTGATTGCTTTTAAAATGACTGCATGTTTAGCCAATTCTTTGAAAGGAAACAGTACCCTGACTTGTTAGAAATCACTTCTCTTAGAAGTGAGATTGAGATCATATCAGAGAATCTCGGAACCCAATTAGAACACATAGTGCTCATTCAGCATCAGAGAAAGAAAATCTTCCAGCAAAGTAAATAGAGGTGAAGAGATTTACAAAATAAAATTAGCAAGGGACGATGAAAACAAACTAGTGAGATCAGCTTAGAATTTACTTTTGACTTATGCGTAACACTCAGAAGATTTCCACCTTCCAAACCTGCTCAAGGTCACCTCCCAGGATTCTTCTCTGCTGGACAAAACTCAGATGCTTTTCCTTGTCACTGTGATAATATTCAGTGACAGAAAAAGGAAATCTATTCCTCACACTGGTAAAACTGGGAATTTACTTAGATTGTTATTTTACATATTTATTCCCACTTAATAATTATTGCAGGGTATTTGAAAGTCATGAATAGCTCAGCTAACTTAGAAGAGATTGGCATTCTTCCAAATGTATGCTTTCCAATAGAATGTCTTAAAACAGGAATAAAGGAAAGCGTGGACGGATGGCCCCTTCTTGTAGTAAAAATGAAGAGATCAAATATCATATTGTGGAGGAAAATGTCACCAAGGAAAACTATGTGCTTTTGTTTCTAAGTTAATTACAAGATCCTTACCTCTCAAGTTCATTTCCTATTCAGCCTTATTGAAATGTGCTGTTGTGAATGAAAGTTCATTTTGAAATCAAGCTCAAGAAGCAAGTGGCTCCCAGACACATATGGTATAAACCTTACAGGTTCTTCAGCTATAAAGACCAATGTTGGGGGCAGGTCCTGGTCTGGTGTCCCTTCCTGTGTGGGTATCTCCACCTCAGATATTGGAAAGCAAGCTACTTTTTTGTTTGTTTGTTTCCACTTAGAAACAGCTTCAGCATGGCTTCATCTCCAGTTAGCATCCCCACCATGGTAAGAAGAGAGAATTTTAGCCTTCCCATTCATCTTCATACCAACCAGCTACCACAGGGCACAGCTGTGCTGAGCCCAGGAGCTGTCACTGATCGTCGAAAGGGATTACGGAGTGGCATTAAGTGTGCCGATTGTGGAGGCAGACTGTGTGGGTTTGACACAGTGGTAGGATTTCAGGCAACTTGTTCAACCACTCTGTTCCTCGGTTTTCATATCTGAAAGATGGGATGACAGGAACACTCACCTTATAGGTTGTTGTGAATATTAAATGGCTTGATTTATCCAAAGCACTTGGAACAGTGTTTGGTGCTATATAAGTATTTGCTGTCATGATTCTTTCTTTTTCTACAACATGAAAGAGGTTAAATGCATGTTGATTGACCAACTGACAATACAAGTGACAGTAAATTATTAAAAAGCTAAAATCCTCATGACCTGATCCCTACTTACATGTCCAACCTTACTTCCTACCTCCCCATTCCCTTCTCAAGTCTGTGCTCCACCCTCACGAAGCCTCTTTCAGTTTCATAAATTCTCCACCTTCTCCTTATCTTTGACCTTTGCACCTGCTGTGCTTCTGCCTGGAACACTGACACCCACAGCCACCCTCAACATGGCTCACCTCACTGCCTCCAGGAAGCCTTCCTTGACCCCAGGCTCAATTATGTGGCCCTCTCTCTGCTCCCATGTGCCCCTGGACCCTACGTGACATCACTTGATGTTCTGTATTATGATGGTATATTTGTTTCCTCTCCCATTGTCGAGTGAGATCCTTGAAAAGACAACCTGGACCATGTTCACCAGCTTCCTCTACCTGGCACATGACTTGGCATTTAGTAGGTGTTCAATATGGACATGCTTTTGTTGAATGAATGGACAAATGAATAAATTGGAATGCCTACTAATATCTGCTATTTCAAAGAGTCACTACTATGGGCAAGAGTGAAAGAACTAATTTTAAAAATCTTACAATCCAATTAGGAAGATAAGTGGATGAAAAGTTAAATAATTATAAAAGATTCAAATACTTAGGTAATTACAAATAAAAGTTAAACCCTCTTACACTTATCACTTATCACTAACCATGATATCAGGGTGGCCAGCTAACTCCAAATTCCACTGGAAATATTACAGAGCACAAAGCCTTCTACAAGGATCCAGAAATTAAGACTCATATTTCATTGATGATAATACATTTTCTCAAATTTTAACATCTCAATGATGCATCTTATAAACAATGACGTTTCATAGTTTAAGCAGAAACATCTTTCTTTCTTAGTGGTACCTAAAACAATGGTGCATCTTACAGTTCATGGTGTTCAATGAAATTCTATGGCAAAATAAGGGGAAACAGTCAAGGAAAACTAATTATTGTATATGCATTTTTTTCCTTAGAGCAAATATCAGAGACTTTAAGGACTGGACATATGAGGACTTTGCTTGTCTCTCCCGTAGCAAGTAATTACACGTAAATGGTTCCAGGGATCCTGGAAGGCAACTCCTTTTCAATGCCCTGGGTGAATATCTGATGAAGTTTAAGAGTAGAGAGCTTATCTTGGCAGCCTACGAGGATAAAACCTAACAGATGAACGGATACAGGCTGCAGTAACTACATCTAAACATTCAGTAGAATACCTCACTCTCATTTTTATGTTCTTCTAAATGCGGATAATCTCGCCCATTTTACACCCTTTTTTGTGAAATTTATGAACGATGAAAAATAACTCTGCTATCTTACAGAACCCTTTATAACTGACTCCTTCCTCTACCCAATGATCATTCCTGTGTGCGGCTATGTTTTGAAAGGTGATAAACAATTTATTAGTTCCATTAAAGACACCTCCTTATGAAATGAGAGCGTTCCTTAAAGTGACATGGTTCCAGCTAGAATCACAGGTTCTGTCATGAACGACACAGAAGCTGAAGATTTATAATACTTATCAGTAGACTACAGCGTCTCACTTGGCAAGTATAATGTTTAATTTATTTGATTTCTTAGCTGATTTCACACTTACTAGGATTTTCACAGTATAGTCACACTAATTCTTTAAAATAATCTCCTTGTAATACCAGGCAGAGAGTGGAAAATAGATTTTTGCCAGAAACTGCTTCTTAAAAAATTGCAAAATAGAGATTTTGGAGGTAACTTATCATGCCTCTGTTGTTTCTCATGGCCTCTGTCAGACACACACACACAGCAATGCAATGCTCTCCTGTCAAACTAAATCCATCTTATTTTGATATTTAAACAAATTACATAATTTGTATCTTTAATCAACACAGTCAATTTGGCTAATGCACATGAGGTGATTGGGTGTCGATGTGCTAATAATAGTGTCTGGGTGCTAATGCCAGAAAGGCTGAATTCCCTGAGAATAAGCCTGGATTAACTACAAGCGTTCGCCTCTTGGCTTTCCTAGAACTATTTGGTTTCACCTCCATTTAACCTTGACATTCATAAACCAAATCTAAAGGTTTGACAAATAGGGATCCAACTTAAACACAGAGTAGAATGCCAAAACTCCTACACATATTGTCCTGGGCAGGGGTCGGGGGGATGTGAAGCTGAATGAGACCATCTGCTTTTAGCACCTTGCACTTTGACCTCATCTAGTAAATATGGCTCAAGAATCACGTAGTCTGTTATTAAAAAGGATCTGTGGTGGATAAAAGAAAAAATGTATATTTGAGGGGTACTTAATTACCCATGAAAATATTCAAGGACCTGTGGCCATGAAGAAATGATGTCATCACACCTACTGAGTGTTCTAAGGAACACTAGCATAAATCTGAGTGAATGGAGTTCTGTTTTCAAGTTGGGAATTTTTGAATACAGTGCACCCCCACCCACCTCTGAGTTTCATATTAAGAATCTCCATCTTAAAGGCTCAAAAAAACTCTTGCAGTGAAGAAACCTATTTAAATTTGGTTAACCCACTGTTACCTAAATTGATTTGACCAGAGAACATTTTTTAGCAAGAATATTTTGGGAATGTTGATTAAGCTAAAAGACACCCAGGAGAAAGATCAGGAGAACTCAAGCCCTAGGTTGGCTCTCTTTTAGTTCAATGTACAACTTGGAGCGAGTCCTTTTGTTAAATTTATGTTTTGAGAAAATAAACTAGGTAAGAGACTCTGAGGTCTCTTCCAGCTCATAAATGAAATGATCTGAGAAAATCTAATAAAAATGAAGGCAAGAGGCTGGAGAAAATACTGTACATCACCCAAAGGACTGGGATAAGTGAGGCGAGACTAACGACCAGGGAGGTGTATGAAGACCTGGGCAATTCGTCCCCAAGAAAGTCCTACCAAACACCTCAGGAGCAGGTCCAGATCGTTGTCAAGAGAAGTCAGGTTAGAGCCAGGCAGACAAGACCTTGAAACACTAAATAGATAAAGCAAAGACCGGAACAAGAACTGAGCAAGGAGGGCGGATGGAGAGTCAACCATGTGTGGGATGAAATGAAGTCCACAAAATAGCACCAGGTAAGGGGTTCGCGGGTGAGCCCAACGACAGAGACTTGGCGAAAGGCCACCCTTTGTATATGGTGGGTGAAGCTCTGGGAGCAGGAGTGGCCTGGACAAAGGAAACCATGACAGACTCGGCAAAATTAAAATTACAGGTCAACTTTCTAGCAATATTTGGTTGGACCTTGAACCTTTTATTAAATTTTGAATGAAATCTGTCTTACAACTCAGGGAACAAAAAGGAAAAAAAAAATGTAGTTGAATAAAACCAAAGTTTTCCAGCCTAGAATCCCTGGGCTGCTGAGGCTTTCGCAAAGGTCAGAAAGGGTCCCCAAGCTGCGTTTCTGCTAAAAGAAGTAGGGATCTTGCAGCTGTTTTCTCAGGATGCTGATCAAGAGGCCATGATCTGGGCTGGAGTCCACAGGGATACAGGTGGGGCAAGGGGCTGGCACTGCTTAGGGAAAGGCACAAATGCAAATGTTACGACCAGAAGAACACCAGCAGAATAAGAGTCCAAATTGCAGAGCCAAGACAGAGTGACGGTCAGCAGAAGCTGGATGCTCTTGGATTGTGCACTGTCGTTAAAAAGAATTTTGAGCCCCATATACACCTGCACTGTATGCAAACTACGTATGTGTAGCAATGTACTACTAGGTTAAAATCATTACATAATATACACAAAAAAGCAGAAAATTTAAACCAATGAAAAAATAAATAAATATAAAGTTTCTAATACTGCATGACCCCTAGAATGAAAGCGCTCCACTCTGGAGACCACTGACAGAGACCAAGTGAGGGCAAGAGAAGATGAAACACCAGTGAGAGGGGAACCAGCCAGAGAGGTGGCTGCAGTCAGACGGGAGCTCACTGTCTGGGGCTGTGGATCTGCATCAGGCTGGTTTAAAGAATTAGAAGGAGGGAGGATAATAAGGATCTGAAAGCCCTTTGGGAAATTCAAGACTGAAATGTAAATATACCTGTACCTGTGATAAGACCACCAAACCTGAAAAATCATACTCTTTTTTTTTAACTTCAGCTAGAATTATATCAGCTCCATGTAGTCATATTTGCCTCCTAACAGATGACATTACATTTGTTTATGCTTTGATTTAACAAGTAGGGGGAAGGTATTATCTTTCATCTACTGAGAACCCTGCAAGACACAGCTGTTGAAATGGAAAAGTAAATATGGAAGCTCTCAGAAGCAAAAATACTGAGAATTATGGGACTAGAGTGTCTATAAGTCTATGATTTGATGTCATCGACATGGCCACTTTGCTTCACCAGAACGATTCTTCAAGCCGGAAAACATGCTGGATCAGCATCATTCAACAGAACTTTCTACGCAAGAGAAGTCTTCTATTTCTGTGCTATCTGCTGTGGTGGCTCCCAGCCCCATGTGATTACTGGGCACTTGAAATGTGGCTAGAGAAACTGAATTTTAAATTTTATTTAACCTTAGTAATTTAATTTGAAGTAGTCCCTTGTGACTAGTGGCTACTGTGTCGGATAGTGCATCCCTCAAATAAAGTCTCAGCAAATATATCACAATCAGTTACTAGCAGCAGTCAACAGAGTCCATGAAGAGTTGGGCAGACTTGCTAAAATTCCACAGTATAATTTGTCAAGTAGACTTTGAATTTAACAAGCCACAAAATCAAAAGATGCCAAGAAATAGGCTTTAAGTAGAAGATATTAGCCTATAACCAAAATGAAGAAAACCCACAGATACAAGAGGGTCAATGAACTGCAAAGAAATAGAAAGAGGATAAAAGCCCATGGGACCACAGTGGGCAGCAAATGGAATGAGCCAGAAGCATGTCTAGAAGGAAGATGATCAGGGCTAAGCTGAGAGATAAGGATGTAAACGTGCCAGTGAGGAATCCCTCCTCTAGACTTGGCTTGCATTTTTGGCCTCCACATCTGAAGAGGGATGAGAAGGAATTGGAGAAGATCCAAGGAACAACAAAATGATTCAACTGTTGGATCACAGAGTCACAGCGGGGAAATATTGGATGTATTGTGGCTTTTTAATCCAGAAAAATAGAATTTGGGGGTAACAATATCTGCCTTCAGGTACCAGAAGAGTCACAATAAGTGGCATCTGCCAGGCGGTCCCCATGCACACGGAGGAGGAAATTACACTTAATATACAGCAGGTAAGATATTTCATTTAGCCAGAAGGAAGATTTGTCTGTTCAGAGGGAATAGTTTAACAGGGAGGCAGTTTCATTTAATCAGAGATGTTAAACATCAGAGCCTTCAGGGACTGAGCCAAAAATATAAATAGGAGACAGACCCTGAGCTCCAGGACTTTCACCTGGGAGGGTGGGGAGGCAGGACTACGCTGCCTCGCACCCGACCACAACACACTGCACAAGCCTTTTAGGAAGAGGGAGAGGACTGTCGATGGCTCCACACTCACTCCGCCCGCTCCCCGCAGAGGGAGCTGCACAGGGATACCCTGTTTAATGCACTTGGCTTTACCGCATTCTGCAGATACTGCTTTTTTTTTTTTTTAAACAAACTGAAGATATGTGGCAACTTTGCCTGGAGCAAGTCTATCAGTGCCATTTTTCCAACAGCATTTGCTCGATTGATGTCTCTGTATCACATTTTGGTAATTCTCATGATATTTCCAAATTTTTTGTCGTTATTTTGTTTGTTATGGTGACCTGTGATCAGTGATCTGCGTTGTTACTATTGTAATTGTTTGGGGGCACCATGAACCATGCCCACAGGAGACGGTGAACTTGATTGATAAATGTTGTGTGTGTTCCGACAGCTCCCCCACTGGCTGGTCCACGTTTCCCTCCCACTCCTGGGGCCTCCCTATTCCCTGATATTAGATCAATTAAATACCCTATAATGACCTCTAAGTGTTCAAGTGAAAGGAAGAGTCACATGTCTCTCCTTTTAAACCAAAAGCTAGAAGGACTAAATTTAGTGAGGAAGCTGAGATGTCTAATGCTGAGGTGGCCAAATCCAAGGCCTCTTGCACCAAACGGCCAAGTTGTGAATGCAAAGGAGAAGTTCTTAAAGGAAATTAAAAGTGCTCCTCCAGGGAACACATGAGTGATAAGAAAGCAAAACAGCCTTGTTGCTGACACGGATAAAGTTGGAGTGGTCTGGATAAAAGCTCAAACAGCTACAACATTCCCTTAAACCAAAGCCCAATCCAGAGCGAGGCTCTAACTTTCTTCAATTCTGTGAAGGCTGAGAGAGGTGAGGAAGCTGCGGAAGAAGCGTCTGAAGCTTGCAGAGGTTGGTTCATGATGGGTAAGGAAAGAAACCATGTCCATAACATAAAGGTGCTGATGGAGAAGCTGCAGCAAGTTGTCCAGAAGAGCTAGTCAACGTCACTCATGAAGGTGGCACACTAAACAACAGATTCTCAATGTACGCAAACAGCTTCATGTTGGAAGAAGATGCCAACTAGGACTTTCATAACGAGAGGAAACTTAATGCCTGGCTTCAAACCTGCAAAGGACAAGCTAACTCTCTAATGTAGCTGGTGACTTGAAGTTGAAGCCAATGCGCATTTACCATTATGAAAATCCTAGGGCCCTTAAGAATTATGCTAACGCCACCCTGACTGTGCTCTATAGATGAAACAACAAAGCCTGGATGACAGCACATCTGTTTATCACATAGTTTACTGAATATTTTGAGTCCACCTTTGAGAACCACTCCTTAGAAAAAGAGATTCCTTTCAAAATATTACTGCTCATTGACAATACACCTGGTCACCCAAGTGCTCTGATGGAGATGGACAGTAAGATTCGTGTTGCTTTCATGCCTGCTGACACAAGACATCATTTTGACTTCCAAGTCTTATCATGTAAGAAATACATTCATAAGGCTATAGCTGCTGTCAATAGTGACTCTTCTGATGGATCTGGGCAAAGTGAATTTAAAACCTGGAAAGGATTCACTCGTCTAGATGCCACTAAGAATATTCATAACTCATGGGAAGAGGTCAAACTACCGACATTAATGGGAGTTTGGAAGAAGTTGATTCCAACCCTCATGGATGACTTTGAGGGGTTCAAGACTTCAGGAAGTAACTGCACATGTGGTGGAAGTAGCGAGTGAGCTAGAATTAGAAATGACTGAATTGCTGCAATCTCAGGATAAAACTTCAACAGGTGAAGAGTTACTTCTTACTGACGAGCAAGGAAAGTGGTTTCTTGAGATAGAATCTACTCCTGGTGAAGATGCTGTGAAGACTGTTGAAATGACAATAAAAGATTTAGAATATGACATAAACTTTGTTGATAAAGCAGTGTCAGGTTTTGAGAGAACTGACTCCAATTTTAAATGTCCTACTGTGGGTAAAACACTACAAACACTATTGCACACTACAGAGAAGTCATTCATGAAAGGAAGAGTCAATTAATGCAGCAAACTTCATTGCTGTCTTATTTGAAGAAATTTCCACAGCCACCCCAATCTTCAGCAACCACCACAATGATCAGTCAGTAGCCATCAACACTGAGGCAAGACTCTCCATGAGCAAAAAGATTACAAGTTGCTGAAGACCCAGAGGACAATTAGCTTTTTTTAGCAATGAAGTACTTTTTAATTAAAACGTTTAATAAAACAGATAAACAACAAGGAACTACTGTATAGCATAGGAAACTACATTCAATTTCTTGTAATGAGTTTTAATGGAAAAGAATCTGAAAATATATACATATACAACTTACACATTATTTTTTAGACGTAATACTATTGCACACTTCATAGATTACCGTATAGTGTAAACACAACTTTTACATGCTCTCGGAAACCAAAAAATTCATGTGACTCACTTTGCTATGATATTTGCTTTATTGTAGTGGTTTGGAACTGAACCCACAACATCTCCGAGGTTTGTCTGCACACACAGGCCACCAGGAGGAAACAAAGCACAACATTAATAGAAGACAGAGCAGCTGGAAACACCTAATGCCTCATGCTCAAGTGAATACCGGATTGGAATATATGAAAAGACTCAAGATTCAGAGAAGCCAGTTATCTCTTGTCCCAAATCTAGGATGGCAAGGCCTGTGGGACTGAGCATCCCTGCCTTATCCTGTCATGTGCAGGGAGCAAGTCAGAACCAAAAGAGGAAGCAGGCGCCTGGAAATAGGATGCACAGGGGATCCTGCTGCTGGTGAGTCCTGACTGTGGTGACTACATGGTGGCTAATGTAATTAACCAGGGCTAACCCGGGAAAACTGGATATATGGATATAGTGCCACCTCCCTGTAAGGTACTGTACTCTTATTAGTTAAACATTCACTTTGCCCAGTCAAGGCTCAGGCTCTGTGCAACCAGAATAGCATCTCCTCTCTTGAGGAGAATGAGTGAAGCTTCCTGATGCAAATATTCCGATTATATCACAGATATAATCAAGCACTAATGAGAAATCAGAGAAGTGAGTATAATAGAGGGTGACTGCATATTTATGCAACATTGAATTAATCTGAAACTGTGTGATATAAAAATATCAATAAAGTGCTATTTTGTGCCCAAAATTCAAAATTGTGCAATTCCCAAACCGTTGTTTAATTCATCAGGAATTGTTCATTTTCACTGTTAGTATACCAAATGAATTGTAGACAATGTTTACACTACTAGCATTTGAGCTGCTAAACAGAAATACCCACCATCAGAAATACTTTTGTCAGATCTGCAAGAAAATTAATCTTTAATTATGTCAGTTTTGAATTATGTAAATTCTTCAAAAATCTAACCCTCATGTAAACCATCACTTCTGTGTACAAGAGCAGAAGAAAGGCATTTCAGGAAGAGCTAAAAATTATGTGCAAATACATAGAGCCAGAAAGAATTAAAGAAAGGGATGGAGAAAAGGAAGGAAAGCAGAAAGGATGGAGGAGGGTTTGGAATATTCAAGAAACAGTGGGAAGTGGGGGAGGGAAAAAGAGGTTGAAAAAAATTAGTTGTAAACCAACGACTCCCAAAAGCCAGTCCTCATTTCAGTATCAGGCTGTGGTAGAATTTTCACTGATCCACAATTTAAAAAGAAAAACAAGGACAGTGTTTTCTAAAACACTAATAATTTGTTGGCATTAAAACATCCTGTTATGAAATGTTGGCAACAGGAGATGGCAGATGACAGGAAGGGTTGGCTGTTTGTTTTTTTTTTAATGTCCTTATTTAACAAAATAAAATTTGACAACCCCATAAAGGTCCACAATTTATTTTTCAGAAATATTACTGCTCCATTAAATGCAAGAGACAGGGAACCACAGTGATATGATAAGAAATTTAGATGATTGAATAAGGTACAAGATTAAGCACATTGAGAATAATTCTAGGTACTGATTTTTAAATTTGTTTTAATACATCAATAATTAAGAGGATGTACCAGAATAATGTAAATGGCATGCACATGCTCCAAAAAATGAGAGAAAAAAGTATAACAAAGAGCATTATAAGTTCAACAAAGGAAAGAAAGAAAAAGGAACTAAGAAAACAGAAAATAAGATAGCAAGAATAAATTCAACCATATCACTAATCACAACAAATATATCTGGGTTACATTCACTACACAGAAACTCCCAGATTGGTCACGAAATCAATCAAACCAAACAAATAAATAAACATTGTCTGTATTTTTTTTTTTTTTGCTGGAATCACATTAAAATAAGACCTTGGAAATTTAAAAATAAAATGATGGAAAAAGATAAATCAGGCAAATGCTAGCTGCAATTTTCCAATGTGAGCTTCTCAAAAGAAGACAGTGTCATGATATTAAAGTGAAATAAAATTTAAAGGGTGGAGCATTTAGACATCAAAATTTTTAAGTTGATAAAAAATAAAATTCACCAAATACCTACAACAGCATGTAACATAATTGTTTCAAAATATACAAGGCAAAAATTGTTAGACGAGCAAGCAGAACTGGGCTAATCCATCATAGTGGGATGGATTAATAGACATTTCTTAGAAAATGATTGTGTTTTCAATATGGAAGTAGAGGCTTGGATTTCACAAATAACAAGTTTAATCAAACAGCTATATAAAAAAATTGTACATAACAGAGAAAATACATTTTTTAAGCATTCATGAAACATTTACAAAGAAAGGTGGCACACAAAATCCCCGTTCGGTTGCAAAAATAGAGGTTATTCCACAATCCAGTGGCATGAGAAACTTACAACAAAAGATAATGAGCATCATCCAACCCACAAAAATCATGATTTAGAAATTTTAAAGAGCTCTTTTAAATACTTCCAAGTAAAAGCAGAAATCAAAACCAAAATTATAGATTCTTTCAAAATTAACACAAGTGACAACAAAATCTTTGAGACACAGCCTTGGCGGTATTTAGAGGTCTTTGATGTATTTATTGGGTTAAATTATATAAGCATTCAACTCAAGAAATTAAAAAACAACAAATAAATATAGAGAACGGGGAAGAAAGGAATAATATATAAAAGTATAAATGAAGCAAATGTAAAAGAAACTGTAAGTATAAAATAAAAATTTTTAAATAATCAATAAAATGAAAACTGGTCCTTTGGATGAAGAAATAAAAGTGACAATATCAAAACTGGCAATCCTTTAGCACTTTTGATTATTAAAACAAAAAAAGAAGGCAAAAACAAACTCTTAGGAAAGAGAAGACAGGCATAGCTACAGATACAGAGGGATTAAAAAAATGCAATAGTCTCTGAAACCAGATTACTTGAGTTTGAATCCCAGTTCCATCACTTGGTAGGCAAGGTACTAAATCTCTCCTCCGGGCCTCAATTTTCCCATCTGTAAAATGGTTATAATAATAGTATTAACTTCAAGGATGATTAAGTGCCCTATATATAGAAGTACTTAACACTATGCCTGGTACCATAGCTGGCAATGTGTAAAGGTTCGCTATTATTATAAGAGTACAAATTCAACTTTCATTTAGGTGGAATGTATGAGTTTCTAAAAGTATATAAATGAACAAATTTGACTCAAGAATAGGTTAATAATTAAGAAAGAGTGGGAAATAAAGGCAAAGATTTAGGACAAATCAGCCATCAAGCCTGTTCTATAACATTGTTTTGCAAGAAAAGTGCTAAACCTTGTGTCAGCTGTTTCAGAGCATGGAAACATATAAGGAGTTTTTCAGTTTTTTCTATTGAGCTACCATAACCTTAGTACTAAAACCAGACCCAAAAATACAGCACACATAGCCCTTCAACCAAAACTTAATTATGAACATAAACAGTAAATTTCAAATACAGGGAGACCTCATTTTATTGCACTTCATTTTATTAGTACTTCACAGACATTGCTTTTTTTATAAATTGAAAGTTTGTGGCAACCCTGCATTGAGCAATTCTATCAGTGTGATTTTTCCAATAGCATTTGCTCCCGTTCTGTCTCTGTGTCACATTTTGGTTATTCTAAAAATATTTCAGATTTTTTCATCATTAGTCTATTTGTCACTATGATCTGTAATCCGTGATCTTTGATGTTACTTTTGTAAAAAGACTACAACTCACTGAAGGCTCAGATGATAGTTAGCATTTTTTTAGTGATCAAGTATTGCACGCTTAATAGGCCCCAGTACAGTGTAAACGTAACTTTTATGTGCACTGGGAAACCAAATAAGTCATGTGATTTACGTTGTTTCAATATATGTTTTATTCTGGTGGTCTGGAACTGAACCCACAATATCTCCGAGGTATGCCTGGAAAATGTGAGCAAATCAAATCTGGCAACATATTTTTTTAAATACTAGGGAAAATCTTAGGAATGGGTCAGCATTAGGGAAAAATACATTGATGAAATTCAGTATCGTAACAGATTAGGAAAAAAGAAATATGTGTATATAGTTAGATACTATAAAAAAGAAATACATGTTATATAATTTTATGTATATAATTATACATATGTCATACATACATGTATAATATATATTTCTTTTTTCATAATCAATATATATACATATAATAACCCCCTTATCCATAGGGGTTCGTTCTAAGACCCCCCAGTGTTTGCCTGAAACAGCGTGTGGTACCAAACCCTATATATACTGTTTTTTCCACACATACTTCCCAGTGATAAAGTTTAATTTATAAATTAGACACAGTAAGATATAAACAATAATAGCAAATAACAAAATAGAAAAATTATAACAATATACTATAATAGTTATGTGAATGGGGTCTCTCTCAATTTCAAAATATCTCATTGTACAAATTTAATGTTTTTTCCATCTTAACTAGACACACACTGTAGCTGTAACTTTTACAGTATGATATGTGACAGAAAAACTACCATGAATTTTTTTCCTTCTTCACAATTTCAAAGATAGAAGATTCATTCTTACTATAGATCTCAGCAACTTCAACATACAATGTTTTCTTCTTTTTTTTTTTTTTACCAAGTTGAGAACTTTCACCTTTCCATTTAAAGGAAGCACTTTACTGCTCCTCTGGTATATCCAGATGGCCAGTATTTGATAAAGTATTTTATAAAATTCAACACTCAGCTTAATTAAAGACAAACAAATAAACAAAAATCTTAAGCTAATAAAGGGTATCTACCAACAGAAAATATCACACTTGAGGGTGAAACACTAGAATAATACCCACTCAGGAACAGCACAGGGACACCAGCTGTCTTCACTAGTATTCAATAATTTGCTAAAGGTCCTGGTAATTTCGATAACAGAAGACAATAAGAGAGATAAAGTATTTTAGAAAGAAAGGGACGAAGCATTCCACATTTGCAGGTAATACTATGACCTACCTGTAAAATTCAACAGCTTTCTAAACACTAGCAAAAAATTACAAAGGATCACAAAGGATCACTTTTCACTTAGGGTTCAGTTGCAGAAAATGGAAATTTCTCTAGCTGGTTTATTTTAAATTATTAGAAAGCCTGGAGAGATCAGCCTCAGCGAGGCTGAACTTCCAGGAATCATAATTCCTCTATCAGGATTGAGAAAACTGCCCACAAGGGTGGGCAGGAAACGACCCAATCAGGAAGCTGCTGACCACAGGATCATGTGGCCTCTTATCATCAGAAAAGAGATTCTCAGAGTCAGAAAGTTGCTGACTCCAGAAACAGAGAGTAATGAGTTGAAGGAAAAAATAACAAGATGGAGAAGAATATGTGTAGTATAATTCCACTTACCTTTTATTTGTTTGTTTGTTTGTTTGTTTGTTTGTAATGGAGGTGCTGAGGGATTGAACCCAGGACCTCGTGCATGCTAAGCATGAACTCTACCACTGAGCTATTCCCTCCTCCTCTATTTACGTTTTAAAGAATTAAATAACACATCTGAAGTGCCTGGAACATAGGGTAGAATACAATCAATGGTCGTTAGCTATTTTTGAACTTTAGAAAAAGTCTGGAATGATACTGTGTAGGTTCTGAGAGCTACTGAAGGCTTTTCAATAGGAAAGTAGTCTGACTGGGTTTACATTTCAGAAAGATCGCTCCAGCCTCCAAGAGGAAGATGACTGATAACACCAGCTGGCGTTTGTTGAGTGCTTCCTAGATCCTAGGCATCGTTCCAAAGACATGACACATCTCATCTCATTTAATGTTCACAACCATCCAATAAGGTCATTACTATTGTTTTCCCCGTTTAACAGATGTGGACTTCAGGCAAGGGAGGCTAAACAGCTTGCCCAGAAAGTCTTAGCCAATTACCAGTGAAAATATGTTTCAGATCCAAGCAGTCTGACTTCAGACCCCATAATTTGATGTTGACACCTTGAATTGAAACAGGAGACAGGGATATCTAACTCTACACCAGGTAGGGGACTATTGAATTAATATGAATCTATGTGACAGACCATGACCATATAGAGATAGGAACAGTAAGGACTGAGAGATATTTTGGTACAAGATAAAAAATGGAGTTTTAAATAGAGGGTAGGGGGAGCAAGGACAGGAAGGTGAAAGATTCAAGAACGTTTGGAGTTTCTGGCTTAGATAACTGAGGGGAAATTTGTATCGTTAGCCTGGAGGAGGGGTAGGTGATGAAAAAGATTTGGTTTCAGACACGCTGAGAAGTTCTAGATGCAGACACGTTTGCTGAGCAATGGCTCTAGTTTTAGGAGCTGGGAGACAGATGCAGTAGGTTTCAGGTACAAGCTCTTGTCTCTTTAGCTGTGTGACCCAGGGCACTTTAACACTTCAAGTCCCAGTCTCCTCATCTGTAGAACAGGGTTACCAAAACTTCCCTGCCAGATTTTTGTGTGAGTCTCAAATGAGAGAATGAACAGAAAAATATGTTGTTGGCTATTAAACACACACACACAAACAAACAATGGTATTTAAGAAGCCCTCGGTGCTTTAGTAAAAGAATTCAGCCTCATATAGATAAAGTGTGTCAATAAGGTCAATCCTTCCTGTACTTGGTTAGCATTTGATCTCCTTTGATGAGTGTCAGCTGTTAGAAAAATAATGAGAAATCAAAATGGCTTTATGGATTCAAGTTTTTAGCAAAATCTATATTTTCATAGTTTGTTTTTAAATGGCTTGAATTGGCTCTCTGAAATCAATACACTGCATTTACAGAGATACTTGAGGAAAAAAGAACTGTGGCTTTTTTAGGATCAATAGTAAGTGGCTTGATTCTTATCCAGACAATGAGCAATCCAGGTTAACTCTTGGGAGCGGGGAGAAGTTGTGTTCAAAACCCAGGCTTGTTCCAATCTTGCTCATCCACAAGGTCCAGCATCCTTGCCACCTTCAAGACAGAGTAGGATAGTCTTTAAGAGCACCGGCTTTTTTTAAGGGTACTTTTATTCAGGCAGAAATGGGTTCATGCTCCAGTTTTATCACTTTTTAACTCTGTGATTGCAGCAAGTTATTCAGCCTCTTTCAGCATTAATTTCCTTAATTTGTAAAATGAGTATAATAAAATATCATAGCATAATAGGTGGTGGTTGGGATTTTTTAAAAATACATGTGTCTTAGCTCAAGTCTCGCATCTAAGACCCTCAGGTGGAGACTGTGCACAGGAAGCTTTTTGGAGAGTGTTACCCAAGTCAGCAGCAGTGGGGTAGCAAGGGGTTCAGGACTGGACAGGGGGACATATTGCATGGGATGCAGTCACACCAGAGGCCTCAGCTGATTCCCTGGGGGGCTCTGGAGCTGGAATAGCCCTTCCAAGTTGTCTGGAAGTAAGTCAAAGAGCTGGTCCTCTGTCATCTACTAGTCATTGGAGGCAGGCTACTACCTCCCAAGAGGAAGAATAACCCAAGATGAGGCAGGGTTTTACAATCCTGTAAACTACCAGCTGTCAACACCAGCCAAGAGCTGGAAGAACAATTCTAAAGGGTGATCTGAGTGGTACAAGGCAGCATCCACTATAACATAGAAAAGATTGTAAACACCACAGAAGTAACCACCTTCTCTGCTATTTGGTGCCTTTTCCAATGCTAGTTCTAAGCATACATTATGTGCTTAACAAATGTTAGTTGAACGCAGAGAAGATGCACAATGTGTTAGCTATGATGATGATTAACAAGCCTTCCCTGATACTTCCTGAAGGAAGGTATCCTGTACCCTCATTACTTGATCCTGTCTTTCTTATTCCCTTATTCTATTCTACCTTGCTATTCAATTATTAATATTCCACACCATTCCACAAAATGTAAGCTAACCCCCTAATTTTATCTTCTCCTATATTATATGTCACTCTTTAGCTGAAAGAAGTAAGAAAAAGAGTCTCCTAATTTGAAAAGATACATGTACCCTAATGTTCATAGCAATACTATTTATAATAGCCAAGACATGGAAGCAGCTTAAACGTCCGTCAACCAGTGACTGGATAAGCAATTCCAGTCCTGGGCATATATCCAGAGGGAACCTTAATTCAAAGAGATACATGCACCCCAATGTTCACAGCAGCACTATTTATGATAGCCAAGACATGGAAGCAACTTAAATGTCTATCAACAAATAACTGGATAAAGAAATTGTGGTGTACACACACTGTGGAATACTACTCAGCCATAAAAAAGAATAAAATAATGCCATTTGCAGCAACATGGGTGGACCTTGAGATTGTCATACTAGATGACGTAGGCAGACAAGGACAAATATCATCTGGTATCACTTATATGTGGAATCTTAAAAATGACACAAATGAACTTATTTACAAACAAAAACAGACTCACAGACATAGAAAAGAAACTTTGGTTGCCAGTGATGAGAGAAGGAGTGGATGAATAAATTGGGAGTTCAGGATTTTCAGATACTAACTACTGTATATAAAATAGAAAAACAATTATGTTCTAGCACAGGGAACTATATTCAATACCTTGTAATAACCTATAATGAAAAAGAATATGAAAAGGAATACATATATATATATATATATATATATATATATATATATATAAACTGAATCACTATGCTGAACAGAATCACTATGCTGTGCAGAAATTAACACACTGTAAATCAACTATACTTCAATTAAAAAAAATTATTACTCTTTCATTGTTAGGTCTCCCAGTAGACTATAAGTTGCCTGAGATCTGGGACCATGCAACACCGTTATCTGGAGCCAAGACCAAGCCAGGATGTGCGAACACAGGTAATCCAATTATTTACAACAAGCATCCCTTCTGACTGGCCTGGTCTGTCCTGAATGCTCAGTATCCATTGCCATAGAAGTTGTCAAGAATTTTGAAAATCACTTCCACTTGCCTTCAGGGCTTAGCACAGGTCCTGAAAAATAGTAGATACTTGTAATGGGCTGAATTATGTCCCCAAAATTCATATGTTGGTATCTTAACCCCCAGTACCTCAAAATGTGACTGGATTTGGAGATAGGGCCTTTTAAAAGATGATTAAGTAAAAAGGAGGCTGTAATAGTGAGTCCTAATCCAATCTGGCTGGTGTCCTTAGAAGAAGAGGAAATTTAGACCCCAAAAGAGACACCAGGGATGACTGTGTGAGGACCCAGCGAGAAGGCAGCCTTTGGCAAGCCAGAAAGAAAAGCTTTAGAAGAAATCAAACCAGCCAACACTTTGACCTTGGACTTCCAGCCTCCAGAACTATGAAAAAATTAATTTCTGTGTTTAAGTCACGCACTCTGTGGTATTTTGCCATGGCAGCCTGAGCAAACTAATACAGTGCTTCATACATTTTTATTGATTGATATATTGGTTACTTAGGGCTCAGGAAGGTAAAGGGCAGAATTGATTATTTCATACACCATCCAACAAATATTTACCAACACTGCCATATGACAGGCCCTGAGCTCTGTGCTGGGTAACATAACAAAAATAAATAAAATGTGGCCCCACGAACTTGTGAACTAACAGCAATTGCATAAGAGGAGTAAAGGAGAAATGTAAAATTGCTGGGACCCAGGAGAGGGCATGCCAGCCCAGGGGGAGGTTTCGGTCCTGTAAAGAATCCCAGGAGCCCAGCTGCGTGATGCTGGAACGGGCAGAATGACGCAGACAACACACCGTCTCGAAGGCCTGGTATGTAGACTCCAGGCCATAAGGGACAAAGAGAACTTGGCCTTGCTCACATCCGCCTTTCTGGATCCATCTGTCCTTTGGGCTCCCGATGACTGGTCACCCTGGGGATAATGAGATGATCTGTAGTGTGCTGGCTCATTAGAGCTTTAAAGAGGTCACACTGCATAGAAACAACCCTCCCCCTGTGATCCAGCAAACTGAGTAGAGCGTCCAGTTGACACTGAGAAAGCACGGGCAACACATCCCGTTGCCTTGGCAACCAGGCCCTTCCCCAGTCTGTGATACTATCATTGAAAAAGCAAAAGCCACAGGCAAAGAAGGAAACTAGACATAAAGGCAACATTTGGCTTAATTAGCTCCATCTTAGGAAAGGGTCTTGGAAGAAATCTGGGGTTGGGGGTGCAGGGGCAAAGATGGGATCACAGGGGGATGAACTCGGTTGTAAACAACAGGAATTGGCTCCAACTTTGAGAATTTCTTGGGTTCAGCAGTACATCTTCCATTGACAAGGTTGCAGTGAGCATAAATAATTGAAATGGTTGCAACCCCAGAGCACCTCACTGGCTGTGTCCTCCCACCACCTCTGCAAGACAGAAAACTCTGGAGCCAGAGACAGGAGAGCCCCTGCCCCCATCGGGTATTTGACAGTGGCTTGAGTTACCAGCTTGCTGCATTGCTGAAACTCCCACCCCCTTATACCCATCCAGAAGAGCTGAGACCACCAAAAGGACTGAAGGTGGTTATAAGGAGAACCCAAGGGTTCTCTTAGTTTAGAAAACACATTTCCCAGATTTCTCTAGAACCTAGAGACCCTCACTCTCTCATGTTTCAGTTCCAGTCTGTGAATAATTCTCTCTTCTCTTATATACACTTCCCATATTTAAGACTCAATCCTTTGAGAGCATTGTATTCCCCCGCAATTTTTTTATGGAGGTACTGGGGATTGAACCCAGGATCTCATGCACGTGAAACACATGCTCAGCCACTGAGTTATACCCCAATCAACCCCCTACAATTTTTTTAAATAACTAAAACTAGAGCAAATAACAGTGTATATGTTTCCCCCAAACATTTTTCTGGTCAAGTCACCCCTTGTCTTTTCAACCTATCACCAGAATGTCTTTTTCCTTACACTTTAATCCAGTATTTCTGTTATAAAGTAAATGAATGAGCACAGACCAAGCTCCCGAACACGTCAAGAAACAATGATGGAGCTTAGCAGAAAATGGCTCATAGAAAAATTTTATGAGCCACAGATGTTATATTTTATCCTACAATGTAGGCGGCCTCCCTCCATCACGCCCCCGCCCCCTGCCCTCCCCCAGATGCCTCCATTTCCCACAGACACTCCATTGCTCATTAATCCAGCACAATAGTTGAATTTTTCAGATGTTGTTTTAAGTTCCTGGTCATTGTTTCTTATAAAGTCTTATGAGCTGAAAATTCCCCCAACCTCTCCCTTCCTTGAAGTCCAGAAAATTAATAATAAAATAGTCATGCATGGGAATGCTCCTTTATAAAGAAGAAGCCTATTGTTTGAAGGGACGAGAGGTGGATCCACAAAGGGTCAAAGCCACGCAAAATCAAACACTAACGCCAAGTTCTAAAACATTCGTATTCCACTGACTGCAGTGAAAGCTAGATGCGTCCTAATGAAATCACTAAACACTTAATCCTTGTAATGAGCTTAGTGAAGGGAGATCATTGTTTCATCTCAGCGTGCTGCTTTAAGAAAGTTATTTGTTTAATCTAGCTTCACTGATCCCATTGATTTGGGGCATGACAAAACCTCTGTTTAGAGAAATGTGAGCTAGATGTCTAAGAGAGGCAGCATGGCATGATACTGAGGACATAGGCTCTAAAGTCAAACAGATCGATGTGCAGGTTTCACTCTGGGACTTAGCGTAAGATGCTTAACCACTCAGAGATGCAGGTGCCTCGCTGCCACGTGGAAGCAATCATATCTCATTGGTGGTGTTTGTTTTAAGAGTTAAGTAAGATTTTACTTCTAAAGTGCCTAACACAGCATTGGGCAGAGAAGATGCTTGATCAATTTTAGGAACAATGACCATAATAGTGACAAAGGGGACCACTACGATGACGATGATGGTGATGGATATGATGATGAAGGTGAGGGTGGTGATGCTGAAAGAAAAGGACCAAGAGCAGCTATTATCCACCTGCACAATCCCACTGAGCAGGCTCCTCAACTCTTAGAGTTAAAAAAAGAGTAAGCAAGTGCCACACAGCCACCAATTCTGAGCCAGAGTCAGGACAGGACAGGACAGGACAGGAGATCAGAGAGGGAGCTTTGATGCACATGCACACGCATGCAGATGAGAACTTCACCTCCAATAAATCAGCCTTCTCCGGGCAAGCCCCACCCCCAGCATGATGCAGTCATGAATCAAAGCATCTATGGTGGGGTCCTTCCATAGACCTGTCTGCACCACAAGGCAGGCATCACAGGCCTGGGCTCCCATCTTGTTTACGGATGCTTGGAGGGATCTGAAGCTCTCAGCAATTTCTCAGCTGCCTGAGACCAGGAAATCTACCCCAATACAGTATTACAAAAGTTGATCTTTATCACCTGATTCATATTTGTATCAACAATTGAAAACACGAATAGTGTCTCTTTTTAAATATGAGATTCAGTGGAGGTTGGGGAAGAAGGAAAACCAAAGGTGAGCTCTGCTATGAGGGGTGGTGGCAATAAATGTCACCAAGTGGGAAATACTCGAGCCCGGTTCCCAGAAACCGGGAGGCAGTAGCTCAAGGCAGAAAAATGACCATAATTGTATTGCTCAGAAGCTGACAGCGCGCATAAATCTGGCACATTAAGCCCTGCCTGTGGATTCGCTTTCCAAATCTCATTTTGGCAGCATCCTTTCTGGGAGCTAGAACCCCCCTCCTTCTGCCTAGAGATTTCAGGTAAATTCCGTCCCTGCAAAAGGTCATTGTTTCAGACTTTTGCTTGCTTTGCTTGTTTTTTGTTTAGGCAGCACCGAGTCGTACATTTCACCTGGTGAATTACCAGTCACAGGGAAGAGGAAGGGCAGACAGTGTTTGGGTTGGGGTCTCTCTGCTTCAAGTGGCCATTGTGTGTGTGATTTCTCCCTGCTCCCTCCCAGACAAGTCCCATTTGAACCTGGGCTTAAGTAATAAACCTCAGAAAACCACTGCTCAAGCAATTTCCACGTTACTAAGCCAGCCTCCTCAGTCAACCGGGCTTTAAGACTTCATTGGGAGATCATGCTGGTGTATACGTGTATCTAGAAAAATGCATTCAACATTTGTCATGCTGAAGGAAAGGATTGGACTGTGTCTGGGAAAATCTCTTTTTCACAGAGCAAATGCTGGAGAGAGAGGGAGGAATCTTTCAGTCACTTTTGAAATACAAAGACAAATTATAAACATTCCTTTTAGTGACAAGTTTTACACTTTGGAATGCATTTTAAACCTCTGGATTTGGTAGCAATCAAAGCATGAGAGTACAAGATTCTGTATTTAAAAGGCCTCAGTACTCTCAAGTTTTAAGTCTTAGCAGTAAAAAAAAAAAAAATAGAAAAGAAAAAAGAAAGTTTCCAGAGAGACCTTCTCTGTTCAGAGGAACACTTTGAACATTACCATCCTCTGAATTTCTGTGTTGAGACCCAGGACCAAACACAAGCTAATGGTGGGAAGGCACTGCCGGGGAGTCAGATAGAGAAGCCTGGGGGTCGGGGAAGGGGGTGGTCAGGCCCATCCCTCCCCACTGTACCATCTGCCCCTCGCCAAGTCCCAGTGTCCCTCACCATCATCCCACAAGAGCATGATAACACTTGGAAACATGAGAGACCACGTAATAGAATAAGTGAATCCAGAAGGGTAAATTGTCAAATACGATTGCATGTGTTCTGAGGTCATGTCAATATCACAGTTTGTTCAAGATCAAGACCAAAATGAAACATAAAGAAAGAGTACTATCTCACAGAGATCTACCTCCGTCAGCAGGCCCGAGAACCAAGCGTGCCGAGAGCAGGAGAAAATCAGCGTCCCATCCCCATGGCCAAAGTCCCTCCACCTTTTTGTTCTGTTCAGGCCTCAGCTGATTAGTTAGGCCCACCCACACAGGGGAGGCCATCCGCTTTACTCATCCACAAACGCACCTGCTAATCTCGTCCAGAAACACAGCCTCACAGACACACCCGGAAACAACGTTTAAACAGCTATCTGGGCATCCCATGGCCCAGTCCAGCTGACGCATAAAGTTAACCATCGCATCTGCCCAGAGCGGAAGTTACAGAAGGAACACTGCCAGCTTCTCCCCACTCCTTCACTCTCAAGTTCAAGAAAAGAGTAGGACAACTCATCTGACTGGGGAAATGGGGGAGCACTGAGACTCAGCTCAGGCCCTGCCAGGAGGCTGTATTTAAAAGCCAACCTTCAGACTCATGTTCTCTGTTCGTCCACTTGGGTCCATGGGTGAGACACCAGGCACACTCCTCCCCTGTTCCTAACCGGGCCTTGCCTAGGTCCCAACCACGTCTGCTCCCACAGGCCCTTGCCCCTTTGCTCCGGGGTGTCTTGGGAAGAATTCTGTTTCTTCCTACCTCTCTCAGTCCTATTCCTTCCCAGAGTCTCCACGGTCATTTACGCAGAGATGAATGAAAACATGCCTTCTCAGACAAGATCTTCCCCTCCTCGTTAATATTGCTCACCCAGCCCAGGCATTCTGTGTTTGAGAAAAATGCTGAACTCTTCCAAACCATGTGAAAAATCTATTGCTAAAATCCCAGCAGGAGGGGCTACAACCATTCCCCAGGAATTGCTATCACTTAGTACATATTTTAAACACTGAAAGTACCATTCTCTTGTGTAGCTGAAAGTCCTTGACAGATGCCAGCATGGATGCCTGACATCAAAGGCAGCAAGCACTCCCACTGATCCACATTTTCCAGTAGGGAAGCCAGGGAGCTTCTGCATTTCTGTTCAGCTTAGTGACTTTGCTGGGATTACAAAGCCCCTCAAAAGAATTAGGTTCAAAACTTTAAAAAGCTCATGAACAGGGAAAAATAGCTTTATCTTACAGGAATATGGCAGTGCATTCATTTTTCATTGTTGCTATAGAAAGTTATCACAAACTTTATAGCTTAAGAAAGAATAGTGTTATCTTACAGTTCTGGATGTTAGGAGTCCAACCCAGGTCTCACTGGGCTAAAATCAAGGTGTCACAGGGCTGTGTCCCCCTTTGGAAGCTCTAAGGAAGAATCTATTTTTCTTGCCTTTTCCAGCTTCTGGAGGCCACCTACATGCATTGGCTCACGGCCTCCTCCTCCATCTTCAAAATCAACAGCGTTGAATCTCGCCATCCATTCTTCCATGACCTCGTCTCCCTCTGACTTTCCTCTTCTCCGTCCCTCTCCCACTTATAAGGACCCTTGGGACTACTTTGGGCAATCCAGCATGATCTCCCTACTTCAAGGTCAGATGAACAGCAACCGTAATTCTTTATACAGCCTCCATGTAACCTGACACGTTCCACGTCCCAGGAATTAGGACATGGATGTCGTTGGAGGACCATTGTTCTGCCTTCCACAGGCAGGTAACGTAAAAGAGTAAAACAGGCCAGACACAAGCCCAAAACAAGACACTAATTTTTATGCGAAATCTTTTGATTCTTAAACATTAGCAGCCAAGTCAAGTTAAACCCAAAACGTTGTCCAAGTCAGACTTCTCTGGTGGCCACGTTTGCCTGTCGGCTGTAGTTTGCAACCTCTGTTTTACAGCATAGGGCAGTGATTCTTAACCTTGTATCCATCTCCAAAAGTCCCTTTTGATTTCTCCTACTTAAACTCCCAGGTTTTAAAAGATCCAAACAAATAAATAAATAAATTCTATTTATCAAGTAATGATTTATTTTCCAAAATTTTATTAATCAGAGAAGCAGATTAACATCTATGCTCTTCTGTAAAATAGGGCTTATTACTAATAAAAGCCAATGTAAACTGAGCACTTACTAACTGCCAGGAGCTGTGCTAAGTGCTTTCCAAGCATTAACTCCCTGAATCCTCACAACAATTGCATGAGATCAAGACTATTATTTCTCTCATTTTTATCAGTGTGAAAATCAAGGCTCAAAGAGCTGTGTCCCCAAAGTCACACAATCAGTGAGTGGCCAAACTGTAATTCAAACCTAGGTCTGATTGCAAGAGCTGCAGTTTTAACCATTATGTTATTCTTCCAATAAACTCCTAACAAAAAAAATAACAAGATGGTTTCATGTGCTTGTACCACCTGATGGTGGGCAAATGGATGTGAGTTTTCTTTGGGGTGTTGAGAATACTATGATTTTATGTCACTATTCCTTTGGCCACCACAGAGGACCATCCAGGAGTAAGGTTGAAATAATTCAAGCAATAAAGGGGTGACATATAGATTCCCTTCCATCAGATGAAGAAATTGCCAAGGTAATCTGAAAGTTATCACTTCACATGAAAAAAATTCATAATAGATTGGGCATCATACACAGGAGACTTCAACCATGCAAGAAAAAAAAAGTCTTAAAAAGGAATTTTGTTTCCTGAGAGACTTTCCACACAATTTGAATTTCAGAGTTGAACAACCACTAAAGACATCTGACTTCCTGGTGGCTCAGCTGCCCTGCCTGAGCCTGAAACAGTTCTAGATGTTTCCTGGAAGCCATTGCACCTGGAACAGGTGCACCTTATCATCTTAGAGATATGCAGGGCACAATGTGATTGCAAATAGGGTACAATGCTGTATACTTGAACACAAGCACAGTCATTAAGCACCTCAGCCGCCCCGGACTGACACAACCTGGCCCAGATGTTACACTTTCTGAATGTAGCACTGTAGAGCTTGAACAAAGGGCAGTCACTCAGATGTCTCTGGGAGTCACGTTCAAGGCTGAGAGCCTAAGTCTCGAGACAATCCTGAAGGAAAATGGGAGAGAGGCAAGGAGAGAGAGAGGGAGGGAAGGGAGGAAGGAAGGAAGGAAGGAAGGGAGGGAGGGAGGGAGGAAGGGAGGGAAGAAAGAAAATAACTAAGTATCTTGCTCAGGAAATATGTTGGAGTTCTAGTGTGTCTCATATCCATGTTCTTCCAGGCACAGAAGGATTATTACATGCCCTTACCTTCTTTGTAGGTAGGTGACGTCATGTGACAAGTTTGCTCTGAAATGTTTAATTGCTGGCATAGTCCCCTCAGAATTCTCTTCTCCTAATGGGATAGTCTTACAGGAATCAGAAGCCTTGTGATGAGGTGAGGAAGCCACAGCATTGAAGCTTTATCTTGAAGAGTTGTCCAGAAGCTCAGTGGACTTGAGCAAGCAAGAGCTATACTTTGGTTTCTTAAGCCACTGAGATTTGGCGGTGTTTTATTAATGCAGCATCACTTATCTTAACCTGACTAATATACGAAATTAAAGGCAAAGCTTGCTCGAGCCAACTCACAAGGGAATTTTTTTAAATGTTTATAAAGCAAAGTTGCACATTGGCTAGGACCTAATCAGGGCTCAGTAAATACTTGCTGAATATTGTATGAATGGTTTTTCTCAGCTACTATTTAGTGAGAAGTCATCTCTTACACAAAATGTTTCCCACTGCTCTCCGTCTCATATCTTCCATCTTCCTTTGCTTTAATCACTGTCTCAAAGAGTTGTTGTGAGGATTAAGTGAGATGATACATGTAAGGTACCTTCAATGGTATGAGCACATAGAACTCAATAAATGTGAGCTAGTGGTGGTGATGGTGCTGTTAGTGTTTTATTATTCCTCCCAATCTCCATCCTCATGATGTTAATTAGATCCACTTCTCCTCCCTCACCCTGTCGCTGCTGCTCTCTACATCCAAATTCTGCCCAACCTTCAACAGTCAGCTCAAGTCTTATCTTCTCCCAGTTGTGAATTTGTCACCCAGCTTGATCTCTCCAATCTGAAAAACTAACACACTGAGCTAATACCACCCAGTTCAACCCACTGTTTTGTGAATTTTGTGTGTGTAAAGTGAGCAGCAGTTCTTTCGTCTGTCAATATGCCTATCAAATGGAAATAGTACCACTTTTCTTTTAGTGAAATTTCCTCCCCCTCAGTTCAACTCCTTGGATCAGTGGATTGTAGTAAACTGACTCCCCTCCTGATTGGACATGATCTGATCCAAGAACCAGATCCCATGACCCATGCCTGGCCAACCAGAATTCCTACCCAGGTTCTCTTTACATTGGAGTTAGGGTAAGAGTTCTTTCTTCTTGGGCTATACTATCAAAATTTGCATCTGGACACTACTAATTGTTACTCCCTCTCCTCCTAAGAGGGCTGGATACAGTAAGTAAAATGAAGCTGACACTCAGAGAGAAATCAAGCCCAAAAAAAGGTCCCTGGTTTCAGCTGCCCCAAGCCCCACCTCTTCCTTCCCATCTACCCAAGAAAATTAATTTCCTCTTTTGCCCAAACTAGTTCCAGTAGAGTTTTCATCACTTGCAGTCAAGAATCCTGACTAATCCAATAACTAACCCCCTTGAGAAAAGCTCAATTCACAAATTTGGCAAACTTGTCTGAGCACCCAGTATATGGAGTTACAGCTCTGGTGTCATTTCAGACACGCAAGAGATGCGGGAAGACATGAAAAATGTGAAAGTTGTTCACATTATTTATCACCTAGAGGGGTTACTAAGATATTCATGTTTTCATCTGGAAAGAATTTGCAGCCAAATCCTGCTAGGCAAGAATGTGGGTCCTAAATGCAAACACATAGCCTGCAGTCTTCCTACAGATCTAGCCTGTCGGTTTCACTAGCCCCCATCCCTCAGTCACACCCCACATACACACCAGCACTCCAAACTGCCCAGGTTTAAACATCTTTTGCAACAGAATGTTAATCTCATATGTTCCCCAGGAGAATGGATTTTTGCACCTAGCACGCTTGCGTTATAGGATAAGGCGGCTGTAATATTTGAAATACTGAACAACTAGACCTGCCTGGGCATGGAGCAATCAGAACACAGGCTGACAATCGAAAACTCGACATTCAAATACAAGTCTCAGGGCAGAGTGGGTGAAAAACTAGGGCTCCGGAGTCCAGAGAAAGCTCAGGATTGGGGATTGGGGGCACCCCAGTGGATTGACAATGAGAGGCCTGCAAGAGACTTCTAGCTGTTCCTCAACACCTCCATCACTCATTCAGTCATCAGCTGTCAGCAAGCACAGATAATTGCATGCCTCTCCATCACTATATTTTTATAGGTTTCTGATCATTGCAACTTCAAGTTAATCCATTGCTTCATTAGATGTGCTGATTTCTTAAATCAGAGCATAGCCAAGTACGCCAAAGCCTTTGGCCCTAAGTCCCTTCCTGTCTGCAAGGTTACCATGAGTAAGTATTCCAAACACAATTAAGGCCATGCATGTTGCACAGGCTGTGTTTCAAATAACCAGAATCCAGTGATCCCAAAAAAGTGTTCTAAACCAATTCAAAACTTTACTCACACCCTTGAGGGAAAGGCCAAGAAGGCCAGTGCATTCTCCATGAACAGCAGAATATTTTAATTTTCCTTCGAGTAGAATTTTCTTTTGGTCAGTCTCCCTTCTCGTGCTCTCTCTCTCCCTCACCCAGCAATGGCCTCCAGGAAAATTCTCTCTCTGACAGTGACGCCTAGAAACTTTCTTCTTTAGCTCCAGCCATCCCTCTCCCTACCACGACTGAGTCCAAGGGGCTCTTCCTTCCTTTTCCCAAAGTTTCTCAGTCATCACAGAGGCTCAGAGACCTTTCCCTCTCACCCCTCCCTCCCATCAGTCACACTGCCTCTGGCTCCCCCTACACCACAACAGCAACCACCAAGAGGGCGGAAGTCATGGCTGAAGGGTAACTTCCTCCCACCGAGAAAACAGGGGGTCCCAACTCATTCTCACACCCTATAGACGAGAGCTTGTGAAGCCTCCATTTTTTTGCAAAAAGGGAGACTCTCTGGTGAAAGGAATGTTCTACCTGCTTGCACATGTCTCCAGTTCAGACCAATTTTCATTGTTTTCCCAGTGTTTCTCATCCCCAATCTTTGGAGACACCTTATTTTTGAACCTGAGTCACCTTAGGCAACCCCTGCCAGGAGGCCTTCTCACCAGGCCCAGCCATGTGGCCTTAGCTGAGTCACACGCCCTGCTGAGTTGGTAGGATCTCCTCAAGGTACCAGATTAATCCACTGCTTCTATTTCCTTCCCTTTTCATCTGAGCTCTAGAAGAACAAAAGACCTCAGAAGACCACGCTTTGTCTTGTCTGGTTCAAGAAGCCCTGACTTAAGATTTGGGAAACAGGAGCTCCGGCCATGACCCACCAATCACAAACTGGGTGAGTCTGAACCCATCAGCTCCTTTCTCTGGGGTCTCAGTTTGAAGATCTTGGACTAGACAGAGGGCTTTTCAGCAGAAGGAAGAGCGAAGTTTAAGCAGATGGCTTTTTTCATTTTTATTTATTTATTGGGATTGATCATATGATTGACTGCACTTGGGTAAGAAGAAATCCAGTGGCTAAAAAATTTGAAAAACACTGACTTAGATGATATCTCCAAGGTCCTTCCAGCTCTAATTACCCAAAAGACTATGATTTTCTCCACTGACCTCCATTTGTAGAGGAAGTCTGCAGTGAGCAATATGTTTTTTTCATTTTTCAAATCAATCAGAGAACAGCAAGCATTTGCAACTGAACTTCCTTAAGCACTCTAATTGGAAGACGTCTTAGGGAAAAATCATTACCCTAGATCGTGGGTTAAATAATGGATGCCATTTCCTCTCTGACAGTGCTGACCTCCCTGCTCAACCTCTCTAGGGGTGGGCATTTTTAAGTGGCCTTGGTCCTCTGGGCTTCAACAAAACCACTGGCACCACCCTGAGGACCAATGGCCTGTGCTATGGCCACAAAATAATCATGGGAGAACAAAGTCTTTCTCATGAGAAAATAAAATTCCGTAGACCATCTGTAAATAGAGGCAGGCAGTAACTAAAGGGGGAGGCTGGGGGATGAGAGGAGACATGGTGCTTACCAATTGAGGCTGAAGGTAATTTAGAGGCATGCAGCCAGCCCACAGTGCCTCCTCCCTCCATCCCCCTACTCATCCTGGACTTTTCTGTTCTCTGTTCCTTCTGCTGTCTTCAGCTGAGCCGCCTTGTCTCCCACCAGCAGCTCGGACATCAGGAAATACCAAAATTCAGGAAATGCTTAAGGTTTTTTGTGGTAAAATTATAAAAGCAAAAATAGGTAAGCGTTCTGAAGGTCCACAAAAAGCAATTTTAAAGATAACTTTGGCTCTCCTTTTAAATTATGTTTATAATGAAAAAGAATTTGAAAATGAAAAAGCCATAAAAAAGAATAAAATAACACCATTTGCAGCAACATGGATGGGCCTGGAGAATGTCATACTAAGTGAAGTAAGCCAGAAGAAGAAAGAAAAACACCATATGAGATCTCTTATACATGGAATCTAAAACAATGAAACAAATGAACTTATTTACAAAACAGAAACTGACTCACAGACATAGAAAACAAACTTATGGTTACCAGGAAGGAAAGGGATGGGGAGGAATAAATTGGGGGATCAGGATTTGCAGATACTAACTGCTATATATAAAATAGACATACAACAAGTTCCTTCTGTATAGCACAGAAAACTATATTCAATACCTTGTAATAGCCTAAATAAGAAAAGGAAAATATATATATAACTGAATTATTACATGGTATATCAGAAATTAATACAACATTGTAAATTGACTATACTTCGATAAAAAAATAATAAAATGGCACATTCACTGTAGAAAACAGTATGACAGTTCCTCAAAGAATTAAAAATAGAATTACACGTGATCGAGCAATTTCACTTCTTGGTATAAACTCAATAGAACTGAAAGTAAAGACTCAAACATATATTGGTACACCAGTGTTCACAGTAGCACTATTCACAATAACCAAAAAATGAAGCAATCCAAACATCCATCAATAGATAAGTGGATAAACAAAATTTCACATATATATACACAGAGAGATGTATATATACACATTAGAGTATTAATTCTTAAAAATTAATAAACTTAGATGAACCTTGAAAATATTATGCTAAATGAAATAAGCAAGACCCAAAAGGATCTGAAATATTGTGATTCCACTTACATGAGGTACCTAGAGTAGTCAAATTCATAGAGACAGCAAGTAGAATGGTGGTTGCCAGGGACTCGGGGGAGAAGAGACTCGGGGGAGAGGGGACTGGGGAGTCACTGTTTAATAGATAGAGAGTCTCAGTTTGGGGGGATGGGTAGCCTCAGTCCTGGAACTGGATAGTGGTGATGTCTGCACTACAATGTGAATGTACTTAATGCCACTGAATTATATACTTTAAATGGTTAGTAGGGGGAAGGGTATAGCTCAAGTGGTAGAACACATGCTTAGCATGCATGAGGTCCTGGGTTCAATGCCCAGTACCTCCTCTAAAAATATATAATCCTAATTATTTCCCCCACAACCACCAAAATAAAATAATTAAATAATACAATAATAAATATTTAAAATAAATAAAATGGTTAAAATGGCAAGTTTTGTCTTATGTATATTTAACCACAATTAAAAAGTTACAGTAATTTAAAAAATCATTATCCAGAGATTATCCATAGATGGGGGCAGCACAGCATGGGGTGCCTAAGCCCAGGCTGAGTGAGGACCTCCACGCAGGGCTGGAGGGAGGAGAGGCAGCAGCCTGACGCAGGTGTGTGAGCCTGCAGGGCAAGGAAGGCATCTGACCAGCGGAAGGGGCAGCTACAGCCTTGGGGACGGATTGCGTACTGGGTGACTGACTGAGTAAGTAAATATATTAGGGATAATATATTTCACTGCCTCAGAAAGAACTTATTTATACACGTTAAAAGGAAGAAAACAAGAATGAACTTTGCATTGTCGGTTTGGAACTGACGGTATCATTATGAATGTATGGTTTGCAGTAAATAGGTAGGTAGGCAGGTAGACAGAGATAGATAAATAGGTAGCTATAGATACATAGATGTAAAAGTGAACGTATGAGAGAGTATGTTTATGTCTGTAGACATAGGCCACCTTTTCCTGTGCACTGAGAGTGTTCCAAAACAGCACTATCCCTCCTAACAGTGAGAAGGCCACCTCGTGTCCAGGTCTAGCTTTCTATTTGTCATTTTTCAGTAAAAGGAATCAGGGCTCCTTGAAGAAGATTCTAGGACTGGAGGAAGAAAAGTACAAGATGAATGGGGAAATGTTCCAACAATGATGTGAACACGTCAAAGGACACAAGAATCAGCTGGAAGGGATGCCACTGGCTGAATCTGGGAAATTTTAGCATTAAACAAAATGATAGTTATAGATTATCCCCATTAAATAAAACAAGAAACCATAAGTCCATCTGATATAAATAGATGGGAAGAACTAGAGAGTGAGTGAGAAGAGTTCGGTGAGGAATGGGATATACACACAGTTTCAAAGTACTTCCCCATCAAGTGCTTATTAATAACCAAAGGAAAAGCAGCAACGTTCCAGTGGAGGAGCCAGGCTGACAGCACATTAATCAGGTGGTCAAGGTGGGCATCATCAGCTTTGGAGGGAACTGAAATTCTATGCCACTTGCTAGGGTGCAATGACAGCATAGCATCACTTTTGTGATATTCCTGCCAAAAAATTATAACTTGCATCTAACCATAAGGAAATATCGACAAAACCCAAACCGAGGGACATTACATGAAATAAGTGCCTTAATCTTTAAAAGTGTAAAGGTCACAAAAGTCAGGACTGAACAACTGTTTCAGACTGACAACCAAGGGCAATGCATGATTTTGAACTAGCTGGATCTATCTCTATTGGCAAAATTCAAGTGGGGTCTAAGGATTAAATGCAATACACTAATATGATTGTCCTGTCTTCCATTATTGTATTACAGTTATGTGAGAAAATGTCCTAATTTGCAGGAAATAAACACTAAAGGATTTGGAGGTGGTGGAGCATTGGTGGCAACTGTCTCTCAAACAGCTCAGGGAAGGGGAAGCTCTTTGTCCTGTACTTGCAACATTTCTGTAGGTTTGAGACTTTTCAATGCTGAAAACTGTTTTACAAAATAATACTGGCTAATTCATGATATATGTTAAATGAAAAAGTAGGAGATAAAATCGTGCATACTTGAAGAGTTAAACTTTCTTAAAAAGAGATATGCACAGAAAAGTCTTAAAATGAAAGTAGTACACCCAAAATAGAGCAGTTGACTATAACTGAATTATACATAAGGCTTTTCTTTACTTTATTTTATGGTTCAAATATCTATAAGAAGCATGCATTTTTAATAAATAATATGTCTCTTTCTTCTGCAGAATTTAGTATTTTTCGTTTGCTTTGATGTTCTGGTTTCCTGTGGTATGGCTATGAGTTGTTTTATTTACATTTTTTAAAACTCTGAGGATTCCATTATACCTTATAGCTTTCTTCAAATCTGAAAAGTTCTGCATCATTTTACCTCGAAGAGGTACCCCTTCTTCGTTATATCTAGTCTAACTTTCTGACACTCTTGTTATTTTAATCATTTTAATCTATCTTTCCTTTCTAATAATTTCTCTTTCATATCTGTGTTCCGTTTTGCTCATTTACTGAGCTCTAGCTCAGCACTTCATTACTTATTTCTTCAAATATCTTAGTCTATCATTTAATGAGTCTTTTTTTTCTCATTTCAATTATTGCTTACTTATTTATTGAATTTCTATTTGGTTCTTCCTCAAATTCACCTGTTCTTTTGCCATGATGCCCTGTTTTTACCTAATGGTTTCTATCCTTTCCTTTATCTCTTCGAAGATTATAAATGTACTTATTTGAAAGTTTTTCTTACATTGCTTTATTATCTACAGTTTCTAGGGTATGACTTTTACCATTTCTTGCATCTTCTGACTCTGACTCTGACTCAGCAGTTCACTTGTAATTTGGGGGTGTGATGCCATCTTCAGCAGGAATTGGCTTCCATCCGAGGGCCCTATTCTCCCCAGGCACAGTTCCTTGCCCAAACACTAGCTTCTCCCTGTGTACACCTGGCCATGGGGATGGCCACTGCCTGAATCCCTGCCCTACACTCCTAGAGCCCACCCTCCCCCTGTCATGACTCTGAAACTGAACACCACACAACTCTAGGATTACCAGGACCTTTGTTACACATATCTGAAGCTCCCAGCTGCCCTGGAGGTGCTGTAGTAGAACACAGTTTCACAGTCAACTCCCAGCTTCATCTCTCTCCCTGTCATGAGAGAGCACTTAAAACTCTTCCTTGACCTCCAGGGTGCTGAGTTTTGCTGACATGCATGCTTGGACTTCCTTTCTTGCCTAAACCTGTTCCTTGTGGTGTGCAAAAGCTCAAGCGAGGTGGGGTCCTTCCCATTCTGCCCATGCCTCTGCAGCAAACCCTCCACTCACTCCTGCATCAGCCACAATCCTCAAAGACATAAGCACCTGGCCATAGTCATCCACCTGACCAAGGCTCTCCATCCTGTATGCTGAGCCCCAAAACACCCTCATTTTCCTCATTTGGCACCAACTCACTTGAAGGCAAAGACTTCGAGTTGCAAACACAAGGGTAAGCACTTTATATACCTCATCTCAGTCAATGTTTACAGTTCTAGAAGGTAGATTTTATTATATCATTTTACAGGTAAGGAAACTAAGACTCAGAGAGGTACAGTCACTCAGAGATGTCACATAGCCTGAAGATGTCAAAGTCAGGACTCCAGCCCAGGACAGTGCCTTTGGGTCCACCGTTCTCTTGGACCTCATGGACTTTACCTTTTGAACGTGAGCCAGGTGCATCTCCCTCTCTACAAATTAGGATGCGCATCTCTAGCTTTCTTTTAAACTACTCCGCTGAACCCTTCAGGAATTGACATCTCAAATTTCTGAGTATCAGCCACCAGGGATATGCAATCTTTATTAAATTAGCAAATGGCCAACAGAATAAAAGCTATATTAAAGTGGTTCATAATGGACTTTCGTTTTTCCTAATGCAGTTTTGTGTTGTGTCCCTTCCTGAAGAAAGCCTGTGTCGGGGTAAGAGGTGACCAGACTCACTCACATTTTTCCCAGGAAGCAGCACTTAATCCAATAAAATTTCAAACCTGTCAGAGAGTTTGTCTGAGGGCTGCTTCCTGGAAGAATTTTTTAAAGTTCTATTTACATTAAAATAACTGCCGCCCCAACTCTCAAGGCCACTTTTTATTGTTACTGACCGGGAGCAGGAGATACATTCCAACAGGAAGAAATCAGAATGAATTTGAGTGAAGCTAAGCCTTCCACCTTTCCACTTTCCCTCAGGGAAGGAAAAAATGAAGCTGTCTTTTTACTTCCACCATTGCCAAATTTGAATATGTGCCCCGACATCTTAGCCTCATGCATATTAACAAAGAATCCTGCAAGAGGCATCTTAGATCCTCTATTCCTACCACCTTCCTGACATAAAATGAAATTCATTATATTGGGTATTATTCACTGGAAGCTAGAACCATCTCACACATTTAAAAGAATGAAATCCCCACCATCACAAACACTTTTTTTCCTCATTCATTTTCCAAATTTCACTGCAGTTCTTACTCCTTAGACTTGAATAAAGGCAAATATAATTTCTCAACTTTACCTCCATCTTTGGGCTGGTCACATGTCCAGGACTGGTCTACATGTCATGAGAAGTCACTCATCAATTATGCCCTTGCTACAGGCACCTGCAGGTTCTCAATACGTGTTAGGCTGGCTCCCTCTTTTTCTTTTTACACAATTGCTTTTACTGTAACAAAGCAACTTGTACACTTTTAATGTTTAAAACTGAGCATCATTTTCCCTTTCCAGTGAAACAAAAAGAAAAATTTTTAAATAAATAGGAGCAAAATTACAATAGAGAATGTCAATTGCAAATTAGATCCTGCAGGTTCTGCTGATTCTCCCATCAAGTGGCAGGGCTCAAGCCACCACTAGGAGAGAATTTTATTTTAAAAGTGGCATCTTAAACTGCAACAACGTCCATTAAACACCATAATTAAATATGCCAAAGTTGAAGCCATGTGTCAAAATGCCCACTTAACCCACCCAAACAGCTCAAACCCACCCTTTGTTGACCTTCTATAACCCCATTTTTTCTAGTTTTTTTTTGTCTTTTTTTAAACAAGAGAAAGTAGACAGGTACATGTTGGTAAATCCTAACTGTTCATATTTATATAGAGACACAGTGTAATCTCTGAACCTAATTAATACACAGAGAAAAGAGGGAAAAAGCTAGAATTCTATGCACTACTGCACAGGGGCCTAGCACCCTCCAGCTTCCAGCAGAGCTAAGGGAGCAGAAGGCTTTTCTTTTTTCCCACAGAGCATGGTGGTGTTGATTCCATAAAGTTTTTGTTGAGGCAGGAAGGGATAAAAATGAATTTGGAACAGAAAGAGGTAGAGATTCTTTTCCCGTTAAATTCTGCTTAAGGTATTTCCCCAAAAAACAAGTTTAGAACCATGGTAAAAGGGAGAAGAGAGACCTCAAAAACAGGGCAGCTGAGCACAAGAGGAGGAAAACAATAAATAAAAAGACTGCAATTTGCTCCCAGGGACTGGAGAAAATTAAAAAAAAAAAAAAAAGATTAGAATCCATCAGTATTCCATTAGTCAAGGCTGGCTCTCTCTTGACTTCAGCCCTTAACACTGCCACTCTTCCTGCCTAAAGCAGGACTTCCCACTTTCCTCCTTCCAATTCTCATTAGCTAATGCCTGCTCACCCTACAAATGGCAACTCAAGCCTCACCTACTCCAGGGAGCCTTCCCAGAGCTCCCTTCCTGCTCCTGATGAGGTAAACTGTGTCCCCACAGCCCCTGTGATTCCCTCCCCAGTGGCACACAGTAGGCACACAGTGACTAGAATGGCTGCTCTGGGTTCAACAAATATAACTTCCCTTCTCTCAAATTCTCTGGTTGGAAAAGTAGCCTTGAGTAACTGAAACCATGCTCTTCAGGAGAGTTGTAAATGAGATGAACAAGGCATGGGAAACTTCTGCACAGCAAAGGAAACCATCAACAAAATGAAAAGGCAACCTACTAAATGCGAGAAATTATTTGCAAATCACATATCTGATCAGGGGTTAAAATCCACTGTATATGTTTAAAAACTCATACAATTCAATAGCAAAAAAAAAAATCCTATTTAAAAATAGACAGAGGATCTGAAGAGACATTTGTTCAAAAAAGATATCCAAATCACCAACAGGTACATGAAAATGTGCTCAACATCACTTATAATCAGGGAAATGCAAAACAAACCACAATGAGCTATCACCTCACACCTCTTAGAATGGCTATTATCAATAAGATAAGAAATATGAGTATTGGTAGGTATATGGAGAAAAGGGAATCTTGTGCACTGTTGGTGGAAATGTAAGTTGGTGTAGCCACTACGAACTACTGTATGGAGGTTTCTCCAAAACTTAAAAGTAGAACTACCATATAAGCCAGCAGTTTCACTGCTGAGTATTTATCTGAAGGAAATAAATATTTCCTGAAGGAAATGAATATTAACTGGAAAAGATATATGAACCCCCATGTCCATTGCAGCATTATATACAATAATCAAGACATGGAAGCAACCTAAGTGTCCATCGATGAAAGAATGAATTTTTTTAAATGTGGCAGATAGACAGATAGTGGAATATTATTCAGGCACAAAAAAGGAAATCTTGTCATTTGTAATGATATGAATAGAACTTAAAGGCATTATACTAAGTGAGAGAAGTCAGGTAGAGAAAGACAAATACCATATAATCTCACTTATATGTGGAACCTAAAAATATTAAAAACACCAAACTCATAGATACAGAGAGATTGGTGATTGCTAGAGGTAGGGAGTAGGCAAAATGGTTGGGGGTCAAAAGATACAGACTACCAGCTATAAAATAAGTAAGTCATGGGTATGTAATATACAGCACAGTGACTACAGTTAATAATACTGTATTGCATACTTGAAAGTTAAGAGAGTAAATCTTAAAAATTTTCATCACAAGAAAGAAAATTGTAACTACGTTTGATGATGGATGTTAACTAGATTTATTGTGGTGATCATTTTGCAATATATACAAATATTGAATCACTATGTTGTACACCTGAAACTAATTTTATGTGTCTATTATATCTCAATTTTTTAAGAGACATAGGAAGGAGGTGAATCCTCCATCCAAGTCTAAAACTACATTACTGAGCACTTGCTGGATGCCAGGGCTTGTGCTAATGATGCTTAATACACTATCTTATTAAATCTTCACACAATGATAGGAGGTAAATGTATTTATACCCTTTTTACATGAGGGAACAGAAGGTCAGCAAAGTTAAGAACCTGCCCCAAGCAGTGATGGGGCTGGGCCCAAGCCCAGGTCTCACTCCAAAAACCACACACATTTCCTGCATCTGACTGCCTCTGCATAGCCTTTAGTCCAAATGGTTCCTGCTTTCCTGTCACCACAAAGATATGACTTCCCTACACATACTACTCCTGTAACGTGTTTGCTATGCTATTTAAGATATTCAGTCCTGCTAGGTAAAATCAGAAACACAAGCAAGGAGAATAAATGAAACTAAGTTTAGAAGCAAATGTGAGACACAGGCAGAATCCATTAGGTGTGTGAAGTATATACAAATAAGTTGGTTATATATGGAGACACGTTGGCACAGATGAAGTAAGCAGAGCATGTGTGTGCTGAACATGAAAAGGGATGAAAGATCAAGAGGCATCAAATATTCGTGACTCGCTAAATATGCAGGAGGCACCTGAGGTTCCAAAGCCTCATAATCCATTCGGTATACATGAGGTGCTCAGCATTCCTGAAGCTTTAACTCAGACACCCACTGGTGACTCCCATTCTGGCCCCACGAGTCCTCTGCCAAATAAAGCCCTAGCTGCTCATCAGGGTAACTGGTGAGCTACAGTCATGGGGCAGACGAAAATGTCCTTGCATCTCTCCAACAGAGCAAACACACTGTGTTGGCTCCAGGCACCTTTCATTTGTCAAGCTCCCTCTTCAGCCTCACCTCTGTTCCTTGTAACAATTCCACCAGCAGGGAAGGCTGATGAAGCAGACAGAGATGGGACATGGGGCACCACGTAAACCAGGGTTCAAGCGATGTGGTCCTTCTCCCCTTCTTGCTCCCTGTCCTAAGCACATCACTATCCACCTTGTTCCTCTTGCTTTGCATTACATGTTTTAAATTCCTACACTAAACCACGTGATTCAACTATCTTCACTTGGTTGTTGAGCCTTTCTGTTAAAAGAGCTTTGTGGCAGCCTCCTTTAGAGTTAGCACTGTAGCAAGATAATTTCCCGTGGGACACCTCAGGGCCATTCTTTTGTCTCCTCAAAGGATGCCTTTGACACCGTGGTATAAGAAAGCAAGCAATGGATTTGGAGTTAGGCTCCTGGATTTCAGCATTGCCTCAGCCGCTATCCATCTCTTAAAGCTTCCATTCTCTCCAGATCTGTCAAGTGAGAATGATAATCCTTCTCTCACAGGGTTGTTGCCAAGATTAAATGATGATGGAATTTGTTAAAAATACTTTGTAAACCATGTAACCCATATGACTTTTTCTGTGACACTCAGATAAAGTGTGTTTCTTATTTTATATCTCAGCATTGTTGGGAATTCTAATCCCAGTCTTTGGGTGACCAGCTTACCCTCACTTGGACATATGAGGGTCCCAGGGCTTTAGCAGGAAACCCGGGGAGGTGCCTCAGGTCCTCAGGTCCTGGTGGAGGCCCCTGGCATTCTCACTCTCTAAACCAGCATGGTATGATGGGAGGTGGTCAGCTCTGCTGCTCAGAGCACTCACTCCCTCAGCACCAGACTCAAGTCTTGGACCTTTGCTGAGACCGGGTCCAGGCTGCGGGCTGGGTGTCAGTACCCTTGCACCCATGCAGTCCCTCTGCTGGAGGTCTTGCCAACTGCGTCCTGTCTAGGGGACGGAGCATAGAACTGTCACCTCTCCATCCACCAGATCCAACTCTCCCTGGGGTGGAGAGTTGGATCTTCCCTCCAATACCCTGAACATCGTCCCCACCCTCACCCAACACAGCTTCACTACCTGGTGTTGGAGGTCAACTCTCCCTTGGGACAATAAGTCAAAGATGCACAAAATCCTGGGTCAGGAGGAGGGTCACGGAACATAATGGAGCATAATGGTCAACAGCAGGGGCAGGTCCCTGCCCTGGCTCTGTCACTGTATGACCTCAGGCAAGTTACTATTTAACTTTTCTGTGCCTCAATATCAGTCAAATGGGTTTAATAGTAAACTCATCTCATAGAATTGTTATGAAGATTAGACAGATTTTTTTTAATGCTTGGAATTGGGAGGGGGAGGATGAATAGGCAGAGAACTAAAGATTTTTATGGCAGTAAAAAAACTGATAGCATAGTGATGAATGCAAGTCATTATAGATTGCCCAAACCCAAAGAACGTACAACACCAAGAATGAGCCCCGTTGTAAAGTACAGACTTTGGATGATTATGATGTGTCAATGTGGGTTCATCAGATATAACAAAAGTACCACTTTGATTGGGGGGTGTTGATAAGGGAGGGAGAATTTAAGGGCAGGGGAGCAGGAAATATATGTGAAATCTCTGTACCTTCACTTCAATTTTGCTGTGAGCCTAAAACTGCTCTTAAAAAATAAAATCTTAATAAATGTTTTTAAATTAACAAACTCTTGGAACAATGCCCAGCATAAAGTATGCATTCAGAGATAGCCATTATTTTATTTATTATTATTATTATTTACCTCTCTATACTGGAAGAAAACAAGGCAGGTTATAAAACACAATTCATTTCTTTTTTAAGGTATAATTTACATCAATAAAATGCACAACCCTTAACTGCACTAGGAGAACATCAGGGTCATGGCAGACATTTCTAACTCCCCAGAAAGATCCCCCTTGTCCTTTTTCCAGTCAACACGCCTCCCACCCAGATAACACTATTCTGACTTTATCGGCATAAATTAGTTTTGCCTCTTCTTGAATTTAATGCATCATTTCTAAGCCAGGTTATCCTGCCACGCCATAAGAGGCTTCTCAGAGGCTGATTTCCTGCGGTCATGTGTCTCCACTGGATATACTCAGAGAAGCGATGTGGGAGAATGGGGTAGGGGTGCTCAGGTGACTTGCAGGGCCCCCGCCCTCCCATCCACACCCCCTGCCCCTGGCTTCACCCTGCCGGGCAAGAACAGGGGCAGAAGCCACAGCGGAGCTGAGCTGCTGTGGCTGAGACAGCCACCTGAACCCCGGTGTGATCAATAATTGATTCAGAGAATGATTCCAAGGGCAATGGAGCCACAGCATGTGGACCCGAATCCCGGTGTCCTGCGTCAGGCCAGGCAGCCTCAGGCAATGTGCCCCGTGCAGGCCTGCTAATAATTTTAACTCATTTCACGTGCACAGTTTGTTTCACCTCCCAAATAAATTAATTATGGAGACTTCAAAGGATTTTCAGAGGGGATCTTATTACAAACTGCACGTTCTACCCTACCAATCAATAGTCCTTTCACTTTTACATAGCAAGTGGGAGAGTAAAAGGGATTGAAAAAAGAGAAAACCTTCCATTTCTCATTTCATCATCCCCAGCCTTGACAGTTAATGAGTTCTCTAAAACATTTTCAAACTCTCAATCCCCACTATGTGACCTAGGGCAAATTAAATAACCCCTCTGAGCCTCACCTTTAAAACATCTTTGCTTTTCCCTCCACCTTGAATGCCCATCACCCTTGTTGTCCATACGAGAAACTCCTATTCCTCCTACAAAACCCTACTGCTTTCACAATGGGCAAGAGTTTGGCCTGGTGGTAAGAAGACCAAGCTTTAGAGTCAGACAATCCTGGATTCATATGCTTCTCCAACAACTACTAGTGAGGGTGACTGTGGGCAAGGGCCTGAAACCTCAGCCTCCATTTTACAGATGAGGAAACTCACAGGTGGTTATGCAGAATAAGTGACAAAATGCATGTAAAGCCACTGACCACAGGACTGGGCACATGATACAGGCTCAATGCCTATCAGAAATTATTATGCACTTCTTTTTTCCACAACTATCTATGGAAAGTCTACTATGTGACAGTCACTGTGTTTAGACAGAAGCCTGCCACTAGCCACTGGTCCTGTGTAAACAGCATCTCTCAACCTCCCTGCTCTGTGTTCCTTCCATTACCATGTGTGTCACACTATATATTATATTTGGTGGGTCAGGGGACTCAGAGGGCAGGGACTGGCCTTATTTGGCTTTCCACACACAGAGCTTAGCATGGTCTTAAGGGCTGGTACTGCCAGTCATAGCACCCAGGAGGGCCCCTGGCAGCAGACAATCCATGAACCCCTAGACTGGTGAGGGCTGAGGGCTGGAGGAGGCAGAAGCCAGATCTTAGACGACCTTGCTGCATGCTGAGAAGCAATGAGGTTATTATGTAGCAGAGAAGTTCTCCTCAAAGGTTGCAAGAAGAAAGACACACTCAGACTCATATCCTAAAACAGATGCCCTGGGAAGCCAATGAAATGTCGTCTGTAGGACACTGTCGAGGCTGGAGAAGGACTGTAAGAACTGGTGGTGTCTGATTCTGTTCTTTGTTGCACCCCCAATAGCTCACACATGGGAGATGCTCAGCAAGTATTTACTGAAGGAAGAAGGAAGGCAACCTAAGAGCCTGGAGATCACTTAGGAGATGGCAACGTGAGTGAGAAACCATAAGAACCTGGACCAGTGCTGTCCAAGAGAACTTTCTGTGACGATGGAAATGCCTTGTATCTAAGGGGTCATGTGATGGCCAGTAGCCACATGGAGCTGCTGAGCTCTTGAGATGTAACTAGTGCCACTGAGGAATGAACTGAATTTTAATTAATGTTAATTTAAATAGCCACATGAGTCTACCATAGCACAGACCCATACTAAGATCGGGACCGCATAAATGGAGAGAAAGTATCGCCCAGTGGCTCTCTTGGTTTGAAATACCTAAATTTCTAAGGTTTATGTAAGTAATATTTCTTTTATGCACTTTCATTCATCACAACCCAATTAGGGTTTCTTATCAGCATGATGTAATTTCTAATAAAAATTAAAAATTGGATACTCCAGTCAGCGAATGATAATAGTAATTACCATTTCTCGAGTGATTGTTATATGCCTAGAATGGCAGTAAAGGGTGATGTTTGAGAACACAGGGTCTGGAGCCAGATGGCCTGGTTTTGAAAATTGATTCTGATTATATAAACTCTCTGTTTCCTTTTCCGTAAAATGATAGTACCTATTTCATGACTGTAACAAGGATTAAATTGTTTGACACTTATAAACAGTCTGGCACATAAGTGCTTAATTCATATCAGCTATGTTTGTGTTTTACATACATTATTCCATTAATCCCCTCAATAACTCTCCAAAGCAGACGTTATCATTCCCAATTTGCAGATGGGGACACATAGTCAATGAGGATGACAGTAAATAAATTATCCAGTGTCAAAATGATAGTAGGCACTACAGCCAGGAATCAAACCCAGGTTTATCTAAATCCAAAGTCCTGAACAAGCTGACAACATATGAAATTATAGTTTTCTTGGACATCAGGCAGCACAGAACAATAATCCATGAAAAAGGCTAAATAAATAGGGTAAGCCCTATAATTGCCCAGATTCCCCCTAGGAGAGAGTTTCCAGGCTGCAGTGCAGGGAGGGGAAAGCTAGGAGAAGCCTGCCAGTAATTCTGATTTGAGTTGATAAATTCAGGAGTCCAGGGAGGCCAAGGCAGCTAGAGCTTGCAGAACAGAGTTCCAGAAAGGAGAGAGCTTCACACACACAAAGAGAGAGAGAAACAGAAAGATGGAGAGAGAGAGGGTTCTGCAGACCTGCACAAGGTCCCCATGAACTCTTCAGCTGAGAACTGATGATTTTGAGGAAACTACCGGAGACTGGGGGGGTGGGGGGGTAAATGTTCTAAAGGAGCAGAGGGATCATCACCAGGACCCAAAAAGAGCCAAGAACAGATTGCTTCCACAGTCTTGCCCTTCACGGGGCATCACTAGAGTGGTTAGAAAGATAACTGCCTCAGCAGTCAGACCTAAATTCTCCTCTCATCCTGCCTAACAAATTTTACATAGACTCTTTGAAAAGCTCAAACTGTTTCCACATAACTTAGCTGCATCCCAGAGCAAAGCTCAAGAATGTTTACAGAAATACAGAAATATCTAGCACCTCAAAAGGTAAAATCACAATGTCTGGCACCCAATCAAAAGTTGCCTGGCATGAATGGATTATAGATCTAAATGCAACCTAGAAGACCTTGGGTATGGTGATACCTTTTCAGATATAATACCAAAGACACTATCCACAAACCAAATAACTGCTAGCCAGACTTCATTAAAATTAAAAACTTCTGCTCTGTGAAAGAAAATATCAAGTGAATTAGAAGAAAAGCCACAAATAGGAGATATTTGCAAAAGACACATCTGATGAAGGACTGTTAACCAAAATACACCAAGAACTCTTAACAATAAGAAAACAAATAACTAAAAACTGGGCCAAAGACTTCAACAGACACCTCATCAAAGAAGATATACAAGTGGCAAGTGAGCATATGAAAAGCTGCTCTACATCATATGTCACCAGAGAAATGCAAATTAAGACAATAATGAGAAACCACTACACACCTATCAGAATGGCCAAAATCTGGAACACTGACAACACCAAACGATGGTGAGGATGCGGAACAGCAGGAACTCTCATTCATTGCTGGTGAGAGTGGAAAATGGCACAGCCACATTGGAAGATAGTTTAGTAGTCGCTAAAAAAACTAAACAAACTCTTACCATGTGATCTAGGAATCACACTCCTCAGTATTTACCCAAAGGAGTTGAAAACTTATGTCTACACAAAACCTGCACATAGATGTTTCTGCTGCTTTATTCATAATCACCAAACCTTGGAAGCAACAAAGATGGCTTCAGTAGGTGAATGGATAAATAAACTGTGGTACATCCAGACAATGGAATATTATTCAGCATTAAAGTAATTAAAGTAATGAGCTATTAAGACATGAAGGAATCCTAAATGCATATTATTAAGTGAAAAGAAAGCCAATCTGAGAGGGCTACAAACTGTATGATTCCAACTATATCACATTCTGGAAAAGGCAAAACTATGGAGACAATTAAAAGGTCAGTGCTTGTCCAGGGGAGAAGCAGGGAAAGGGAAGAGGTGAATAGGCAGAGCACAGAGGAATTTTAGGGCAGTGAAAATATTCCATATATTATCATGGTAGATATGTCATTATACATTTGTCCAAACCCATGGAATGTACACCAAGAGTGAACCCTTAGGTAAACTATGGACTTTGAGTGATGATGATTGTCAGTGTAGGTTCATCCTTGATATAAATAAATAAATAAATAAATAAATAAATAAATAAATAAATAAACAAACAAACAAACAAACAAACAAACAAACAAACAAACCATTCTGGTGAATGATGTTGATAATGAGGAAGTGAGGCTATGCATCTGGTAGGGGCAGGGGTATATAAGAAGTCTCTGTACCTTTCTCCCAATTTTATTGTAAAACTAAATTGCTCTGAAAAATTACATCTTTATGAAAAAAAATTTACTAGGCATGCAGAGAAACAGAAATGTACAACCCATAACGAGGAGAAAAAAAGTTGATCAACAGGGACAGACCCAGAAACGACACAGATGAGAGAATTAATAGGTAAGGATACTAAAATCTTAAAAGCAGCCAGAGGGAAAAAATAAACACACATCAAATACAAAATAACAAAGTTAATAGAGCAGGCTTCTCACTGGAAACAATGCAAGTGAGAAGACCCTTGGGGCAACAACTCTAAGGCATTAAAAGAAAAAGCTATCAACCTTGAATTCTATACTTAGCAAATGTATCTTTCAAAGTTTAAACTGAAATAAAGCCTTCCAACTGTGGGCTCATTGCCTCCAAGTTAGTAAATGTGCAATAGTTTTTCTGAACCACTTGGACGTGCATGTTATAATATTAGACCCTTGGTTAGAAACCATTGACCTCCTCATGTTTAGGGTCTCAGAAAAGTGGAGGCAAGTTTATCACATAGGTCCCACTTGAGGGAATCACACCATGATATTTCTGGCTTGAGGTCCACATAGACCCTTCCTTGATAGCAGGACATGTGGGAAGGCAGTAAGCTGTTAGAAAATTCCTGGCTGGGAAAATGTGTTAATATGCTGCATGTACAGGTTATATATACTAGAGAATCTGTTTTCACTACAAATCCATTATGTAATGATTAAATGAAAAAAATAACTAGTAGCCATAATTTATCAAGCTCATACTACTGTATTTCATGAATCTAACATGGCATTATTGTAAAACCTGCCTTGTTTTGTACCCTTTAATATATGCAACACTAAAAAAGAAAAGAACACTGCCCATTCAACAGTATAGTGCTTACTTCTCATTCCGAATTTTATCTGAACGTACTTTTTAGATTCATCTTAACATGGACTCTTACATCACTCTTGTACAAACACAAAAAGGCATATGTATACAAGATAAACTGCCTAAGGTGTTTACATTCTGTGTTTAACTCTTCTAATTCTTTTTTGACTCAGAATAGGAATGTCCGTTTTTTCCTTCGCATGTAGTGTCATCCTCTGTGCCGTCAAGCGCATTGACGATACAGCACTTCTTGAAAGAGTGGTGGGTGTGCTTTTGTCTCTAGGGCTATTCTTCCAAACCACTGACACCCACTCTGCAAGTCTTGGGGCTGCAATGATAAAACGTCTTTTATCAAAGGAAGGTATTCAAATGGAAACCAGGACTTACGTTCGCTCTTTGAATGCTCCTAGAATAACAGCCAAGTCCATAGCTTTATGAGCAATGACAACTACAATGCAACAGCCATCTGGCCGAGATCTACTGTAACATTCCATTGATTGTGGGGTATATCCCAGTTTCGGAGAAGTTAAAATACCAAAGAGAATTCTGAGGGCTAATGAAATAGAGTGGGTTCCAGGTACATTCATTCATCACTCAGTTGATACTTATTACACTGCTGTGGTATAACAGACACTAAATGAGGCATTGAATTACAGCAAAAAATAAATTGTAGACTGTCCCTGGAGGCAAGAAACAGCCGTCTCTTTTAACTCCCACAACAACCCTGTGAAGTTGGCATAAATATACTCATTTCACCGGTCAGGAAACTAGTGGTGGAGCTTGGATAGAAAACGAGGCCCTCCTACATTTACATGCATTCCACTAAAAAAATTTAAGATAATATAATACAAAACTGACCTAAACAGAGATTTAGCCATTTCTGCATAAAGGTTTTCAGCAGGTCTTTGAAAAAAGAATTGAAAATAAATATCAAAAGTCCACTCTATCGTAATTATTGTATAAAGTTGTGCTTACACTGGCAGTGTTCAGTGCTTGTTTCAGAGGATGGGGGTGGAAATTCTCAACTAAACCATTTTAAAGTCACCAGAGAACATCTTGGATGTTACTGCAAGTGGGAGAGATAATTTGTATGGCTGTGGTACAGAGTAGCAATTAAGACCACAGACTCCACAGCTAGGCTGCCTGGGCCAAGATCTTGGCTGTTCTACCTACAGATGTGTGACCTTGGGCAGGTTATCTTCATACCACAGTTTCCTCCTCTGTAAAATGGAAGTGTGAACAATCATATTTCCCCCATAAGCTGTAGGAAAGGTTACATGAATTAATATGTATAAAGCATTCAGAACAATATATTGCATATACTCAGCAATAGCCAAAAATATTATTAGACCCAGATTGGCATAATATTATACCTAAGTTGATGTCCCACCAAGATCCTGGTGCTCAGAAAGAGTGACAGGATAAGGCAATAAGTGAATGAATAGAAGTTGCTGTCACAAGAGGGATTTCTGGGTAAACAGCAGCACATTCCCCAAGCACTGCCCAGACAGACACTATGACCCCCCCCCCAGGCATATGCATCAGCAGGTGAGATCTAAAGGAAACTCAGAAATCATTCTGTCACTCACATAAAATCCAGCTCAGATTTTTAAATATCTTGCTAGAAGCCCAACTCTGAGTTCACTTAACCTTGAGTGAATATTTTAAACATTATTTCTACAGTGCCTCAGATTTCTTTGAAGTGGTAGCAGAGGAATAACTTTGAATTAATACTGAACAAGTAGAATGGAACTGCTTAAGATCAATACGCACTTTTGTCCCTTACTTTATAATTAATGGAGCGTCCACTTTCCTTTGGCAACTACAGCTTACTATGGGGTGGGGAGAACCCCACAGGATGGGGAGGGGAGAAGCTGGTGAAATATACCACTTACATATTCAGTATTTTAGAGTCTCCTCGTTTTCTTGAGGCTTCGTTTGAGAGCTTCTGTCGCTGCTCCGTGTTTACCCACGTTGCTGAGAACAGTGACTGAAGCATCGTGAGTTTGTTTTGCAGTGAACTGAGATATGCATGTTACAGTTTTTAAAGATGTTTAAAGAAGAAACCTTTTGGCTGCTGTCAGGGCAGGAAGGAAGGAAGCCGTGCTCTTTGGAGCCGCCCTGAGGAGCTGGCAGACAGAGGGCCAAGGGGAACAAATGCTGTAAACTGAAAGAGCAGAGAACGGAAAACGAAATTTGCTGCTGGAGCACCAAAGGTACAGTCAGAAGACCTGCATCCTGATCTGGAACTTGGGAATTCACAGTTGGTTTTGTCCACCAGGCAGCCATCCTTTATTTCCCCTTGAGGAGTCCCCCGTCTCTCATTCTCAGCTTGTGGATTTCCAGTGGGACAGATTGCTCCCGTCCCTAAATGACCATGTACTCTTTCCTTCCAATGAGGGTGTTTTGAGAGTAAATTTTTTAAAGTGATAATTGTATAATCTTTGAACTATTTATTTACTGACCAATTGGTTTTATTAAATTGGTGAACCTATAAAATTATTCTATTCAAAATCTGTCTTCAAAAGTAAATTTTTTTCTAAAAGAAGTAGTAATTGGTGACCATTTAGAGCCAAATGGGAGGAAATTTTCTTTATGTTGATTTTCTGAACATTAAAAATAACAAACAGAATAATTACTCTTCACATATCGAGTACTTCAATCAATACCTTACCCATAGCTCTCTCCAGTAAAATGTCAAAGTTATTTTCTAAAGAATTAATGGCTTTATCATTTTTAATGATTTCATAAAATTGCTTGCCCTAATTTTCCAAATTGCATTATATGTTTAATAAATTTGAAATTGTTGAAAGCTTCAGTTGATACTTGTCTGTAGATTCAAACATTTCTAATATCTGATTATGAGTGAGTAGCTAAGAAACAATGCATGTCTTGACATGCTGAGGGCTTTTTTAATCTGACACCAGCTTAATTACAAAAAAATGTGTAGTTCGGTTACTCAAACTGTATATGTACAAAAAATGTATAAAATTTAAAACTCTATTTTAATTAGTAGAATACCATGACTTTTCTGAATGTAATTTTGAATTACGTGTACAATACAACCAATTCCAAGTAAAAAGAATTGCTCCATAGGTTTCAAAATTTAGTAAAGATATCACTTTACCTTGATATTGTGTTGCACCAAACATTGTATTTGTCTTACTACATTAAGACAAATAATTTTATCTTTAATGTTGAACTTTTGAACTTAATTTATAGGAGTCACCATATGTTAGATGATTCACTTTCAATAGAATGAATTTCCAAATTTATTTAGTTTCCAATAATTGGGTGAAAAATTCAAACCATTATAGAAATTAACTAATTTTCTAATTGAAGCATGATTTCATGAAGAACATGAATATAAAGTTAGCACCATTTAACTCTTTCCAAAGTTCTTCTTAATGGAGTCAACCCATTAACAGCTGCCATATTACTTTGTCTATTACACAGGAAAACCTGATACAGAAAGTAAGCAAATTTCATTCAGAAGAGCAGTCACTTTATCCAAACAAAGAGTCATGCATCACACCTATTGCCACAGCACACATTAATTCACCCTTATCAGCCACAGCATTACTAAAACAACTACCAACACTTGCAGTAGATTCCAATACTCCAGTCCGTTTGTGCCTCTGGTCTTCGTGTGGTCGGGGAACTATTATGGCCCCCATCGACAGTGGATGATAAATGTCAACAAATTTCTTGTACAAGTTAATCTTCATCATCAACTTTCTTGAGAAATGAAAATCCATTCTCTAATTTTTCACTAAACATTCCCTTTTTTAATCTCATTGCTGTTAAATGAATGAGAATATGATTATAAAATAGAAAACAATGAAATAAATAGTTGCGGCTTCCACCACACAACAACTTACCAAGCCCTGGAAGTAAACTCATGCACACTATACTACACATGCTATACGCACACTTCCTCCACCTACTTCACGTACACTTGACCTGCAGTTTCTCATTGACCCTACCAGCTGCAGGCCTGGCACAAGCCACAGTACTTCTGTCTGGTACCTACAAACCACTGACCAGCAGGGACGGCAGCATGAGAATCTTACCCCACTACCACCCAAGACCAAAAGAGTTAGCAAGCCCTAGCTGCTCCTCTCCAAGCATCCTGTTTGCTGTCCTCAAGAAGGTGTTGGTTACTTTGTGTCAGAAGAGGCTCAGGACTAGAGGATCATCATGACGGTGCCTTTCAGATTTAGCCGTGGGCTAAAGTCAAAAGTCTGATCACTGTATTTGCTTCTTTCATATAACTGCAGGAGTTCATAGTAAAAGTCAGAAATGCAAAGTGTAAGTCTACCAAACCCATTGTTGTTTATTTTAATGTCACTGTTAATAGTATTTTATTAAAAATAAAGAAACAAAGGTTAATACCAAACCACTTAGGAAAGCCAAGAGGTACACACCTGGGGACTGTCTCATGCAAACCAGAACACACAGTGGTGGTCACAGCTCCTAGCCTGGCTATAGGAGCACTGCCACCCCTGGGCCACAGTGATTGGTTCCAAGTTGAACACATGACCCTTGTTGAGCCAATGAGAATCAGCTCCAGAGGGGAAGGTATAGCTCAGTGGTAGAGCATGTGGTCCTGGATTCAATTCCCAGTAACTTCATTAAAAAAAATAAATAAACAAATTAAAAAATATCTAATTGCTTCCCCTCATAAAGAAAAAGAGAGAGAGAGAGAAAAAGAGAGAGAGAATCAGCTCCAAATGTTTTGCTGGAAGAGCTGCTTTCTTTCCACGAGGGTTGCTAAGCTGGATCTGGCAGTCATCTTGTCACCAGTGGAATAGCCTGCCTGAGAACAGAGCCAACACAGAGAGCGGCAGAGCCAGCAGATTCCTGATGGCATCAGTTGAGCACCAGGACTCACCTCTGTCCAGAGTGGACAAGACTGGGTCCTTGCTTTCACGAAGCTGAATTATATCCTTAGGAGAACGAGTCAAAGTAGAAGGCCATTTACAACTTGAGTAAGTTGATTGTTTTGCCTGAAAGTCATTAGCTATTTTATGATAAAATAATAACGCAGGTGAGGTATTTAGTGGCATCAGAGAACACCGTGGGCTGCTGTGGTGGGCAAAGGCTGGATGGAGAAAGTAAAACCTCTACCAGATTTTGAAGAGTGAGAAGCAAGAGGAGAGGAGAGAGAACAGCCTGAGCAAAGTTCAAGGCAGAAATGAGCAGTGGCATTTGTGAAGCCATCTTCCTAGTCACATAGTTCCTATTCATCATGCAGCTGTAACTCAAGGCCAATGTTAAGGGCTTGAACCATTGAAAGAGCCAAAGAGATGATCAGCAGGTCAACAAATACCAAATATCTACCTAGCACCTGCTGAGCCCAAGCAATTCTACTGGTGCCATGAAGGAAAGCAAAGGAGAATGAGACAAGGTCCTTAGTGTTCAAAGAACTTGAAGAATGACTGATCCAATCGATGAGTGTTCAAAAATTAGTACAAAATAATGTAATACTTTGCATATCCAAAAATAAATAGGTGCACTTCTATAAGGAGTGCAACTTATCCATTCTGCCCTGTCAGAATCTTGAATATAGATGGTAGTCAGACCACTCCCATTCCCATCCTTTCCATTAGACATCCTGGCATGGCTCTTTTGTAATATATACATTGTGAAGAACAATGAAGACAGTAATTGAGCAAAAGTCAAATCACTAATAGAATGATAATTACATCGAATTTACAATGTAGTTTTCTTGAGCTTATTTATATATAACCAAAATGACTAAAATAGAAAGATTTGACTATGGTGAAATTCTGGCTTTAACTATAATTCTCCTTTTTAGGGAACTATTTCTTTAGGAAAAGGAATGTCCTTGTCCTGATTTGATTGCTTGTGTCCCTCGTCCCACATTCTTCAAGGACCTTCCTTTAATCCCCAGGTTTACTCATATGCCAGGCTACACTGGAAGGATGGCTATGCTGTACCACATGCACCAGCTCACTGAGGGGCGCTCTCTGTTTCTCTCTCTGCCGTTGCTCACAGGCTTCACCATCAGCTATTATTACACCTAATTTGACACCACATAGATCCATGCAATGGTGGAATTTAAGGAGGCTCCCATTCATCCAATTATACTCTGCAAAATTTCCTGTTGCAGCAGCCTCTTTCTCCCAGTTGTGATGTCAAAGATTGGACCAATAATGGATTTTGGTTTAAAAAAAATTCTAAACCTTTCCCCAAATCTCAAAATTCTTCCACTACTTTGGAGTGAAAAACCCCAAACTACTATTATTTGCTAATTTATGCCATCAAATATTTCCTACCATCTACGATTGTTAGAGTTTTGTTCTTTAACAATTTATTGCCCACTTATTAGGGTGATATTGGCACTTGTTAGGGTGATATTGGCACTTCCAATAGTAAGTACAATTTAAATGGTACAAACAATAAATTCCACAGAAGTCTACCAAAAAAAAGAAAAAAAATCTGACCTAAACAAGTAGGTCACACAAACAGAGAGATCATTACAAAGTGTTCTATGTGCTGTGCAAAGAGCTACGGGAAAGACTAACCAGCATGAGGTAAGGTTTAATTTAGATTTGGAGGGAAGTTAGGATTTGATTGGGCAATAGGAAATAATCAAGATTTATCTTCATCAAAGGAGTCTGAACTAAAAAGTACGTTATCTGAATATTGGGGCCCTGCAATAGGGTCTCAAACAACGACAGACAATTATGATGACTTCTAGGTCCCAACAGGTGGTGACCCTAGCAGGTCATGGGACTACGCTGTCGCAGATGGAGCCCTTCCAGAACCTGGGGCCTCATCCCTTCTCTGACGCAGGTTTACTATTTACTTTCTGCTCAAATTCACTCCTACCTCTGATGTCCCCCAAACTGTGATGCTGGCAGATCTCATTAGCTGTTTCAGGAACAGTCTTTGGGATACAAGTAGTCCCAGCCAGGCTTCTCGTTGACGAACTCAGTAGAACGTAAGAATAAGTGAAGTCTTGTAGAGTCGCAGTTGGTCGGTCACTTAGCCCTGTCACTCAGTCACTAAGCCATGACCTTGGTGTCCTTTCACCTGTTACGGAGCCGGGGGGAGAACTGGTCAAGGCTGGCATTTTCCCAGCCCAGGGCCAGCAAAGGGTGAAAACATAAGGGAGAAATGAGCATCCACGCCATAATTCTAAACTCTCCTCTCAATTGAACCAAAGGCAGTGTTTCTTCCCTGCAGGATTTCTCCAGGTCTTTATTAAAATGCCTTTGTCTATTGGGAATGTCCAGGAAAGAAGTACATTATGCAATATTTTCTAATCTCATATGACTACTGTGAGAGATTACAAAATTATTTGCCATGTTTCCAGTTCTCCTCCCTGAAGGAGGAACATACATTGCTACATTGATGCACTAAGAGCGTCCGTAGGCTTAACTTTCCCCACGACATGTGGAAGAAAGTTATACGTATTACTGCCTGTAGTCACGTCGGGGCAGAGGACTTAAAAGCCAGCTCATGGTTTCTCTTGTCTCTTCCCTCTACCAAGACAGTCATCAATATTCCAGAAACAGGCTGTTCTAGTGCCTGGGTCCTGGAAATGAGATGACACAGACTAAACCTTCAACCATTCCAACCAAACGTAGGACAAGCAAGAAATAATCAGTCATTGCAATTTAAGCCCCTGAAGTTCTATACTCATTTGTTATCAAGGCATAACTAGCCTGTGGCTCTCAAAGTGTGGTCCTCAACTCCAGGGAGTCCTCAGACTCTTTCAGAATACCCACGAGGTCAAGGCTATTTTCATAACAATACTGAGAGATTATTTGCCTTTTTCATTATGTCAACACTCACATTAATGGGTTAAACAGCTGATCCTTATCACAAAGCAAATCAGTAACACCAAACTGTACTAGTATTTATTGTATTTTTCACTCCATGCACTCATAGTTTTAAAAAATGCAACTTTCACTTCACCACTGAATGGAACAGAAAAGAACTAAATTAAATGTCATCCTTGAGTCCACATCTTCTTAATAATTCTTCGTGATGAGATAGAAAGTAAGCATGAAGTACGGAAGTCCTGCACCGTGTCATGAGGATGAGTGCGCATGGTTGTCTGAGTTGCAAGCTGAATTAGCCACTTTTTCATTAAAAAAAAAATTATTTGAAAGGATAACTGATAAACAAACTATGGTTATTCAGACTTAGTCAATTGTCCAAGATTTCCTTGCCAATGATAAACTTCAGTGAATATTAGAATTCAATTAGGATTAGAAGATTAGTATTGGAATTAATATTAGGATATTAATATTCAAGTGAATATTTGAATTTTGTTAAGCTTGGATCTGTCACTGCGATCTTGACATTTTCTAATAAAGATTTTTTCCTGATGAGATCAGTGGTGATATTAATGAATGCGGTTTTCTGATATTATATAATGAAATATGTCATCATTTGGAAGATCTGTATAACTCAGTGAGCCATTATTTTCCAAATGACCAATTTTGAAACTGGAAATGGATGAGTAAAAGACATGCATGGGTATAAGACACTCAAAGTACAAGAGAGATCAATACCTTTCATTTCAGATTCCATGTTGCAACTAACCTCTTGAAAACTACCACTTGTTGAATTCTGGTTTTACATAAGAGAAGAATATCCACAATTACCTTAAATACTCCCCCTTTCCAACTACATATCTGTGACAGGCCAGATTTTCTTTATAAATTTCAAGCTAAGCAACATATCACAAGAGACTGCAGGAGCAAATACGAGAATCCAGCTGTCTTCATTAAGCCAGACATGAAAGATACTTGTACAAATGTAAATCAATACTACTCTCCTCACTAAGACTCTTGGTTTAGAAAATATAGACATTTTTCAATATGATTTAACATGTAATGGGTTTATCGTTTTAAAGGAATTAATAAATAAATGTGTTTAAATTATGTTTTACTTTCTTATCTCCTATATGGTAAATATCAATAGATATCACGTACTTGTACAAAAGCTCTTTGGGGTTGCCAATAATTTTAAGAGTATAAAGGGGTCTTGAGAAGAAATATTTGAGAACTATTGGTATACAGCCACAGTCAGGATCCAATGAGGAGACAGAAGCCACACAGAAACTTGAACAGAGAAGGCTTAATATAAAGCTAACTAAAAGAATTTTTCAACATAATAATGAGTAACTACTCTAAATAATGCCCTAGGGCCAAAGAAGAGTACCCAAGGAAGGACAAAATCTTGCAAGAGAGGGCCCCTCTCCGCAGATGGGATTCAGAGGAAAAGGTGTGGCTGCAGCCCACTGGATGGCCAAGAAGTTCATGGGCCTGGAGCTGGCCCACAGTCTACAGGTAAGCAGGGAACACCGCTCCAGTGCACAGAGGGGGCAGCCTGCAAGTCTGTCCGGATAGCACAAAGTCTGAGTGGACAGTGTCCACACCGGGAGGGACTGTGTGAGGTGGTCACCAGGCTGAGTGGTTGCTGTGAGCTCACTGAGTTGCTGCATGCTCTGGGGCTGGGTGCTGCTGACAAGGATGCATCAGAAGCAAGAAGAAACAAACAGGACCGACTGGAACCAGGAAGAGAGCATCCTGTTCTTCCTGCAATGTCTCTCCAGCGCCCTCTACTGACAAAGCTTAATATGTTCACTGCAGAGGAGGCTGCCTTAAAAGCCCATGATGGAGCTAGCTGAGCTCAAGGTGAACTTGGAACTGAGAGGCAGTACATTGCTAGCTAGCACACGGACGTAAAACACACCACATAACCCTTGTTTATTACGTCTATTTGTATTTCCAAAAACAATATTCTGGGATCCACGATTTAAGAAACACTGATCTTGGGGGAAGTAAGAGCTGAGTTCATTGAAACATCTTAAGTTTGGTAGAAATCAGCGTTTCTGAGCCAAAAGTGGATTTGGGGCAGGTCAATAGTAAACAATGGTGATTTTATTTATTTTTACTCTCTGGAAAAGGAAATAACACAATTCCAGAAAGTGAAAACACGTTTGCAAGGTTATGAATCCCTTTTATTGCATCTAGAACAGTGCTGTGCACAGAATGGGTGCTTGAGTTGTTGTGGGTAAAAAAAAAATGTTAGCTGGTAAATTTCATGCTGATTTTCAAGGCTAGCTTAAGTATAAAATCTTTTTTAAAACATTTGAAAAGTTAAAGAATTTGTTTTATATTATGACAGTATTGAAGAAAAAAATAAAAAAGCACTGATCTTAGTATATCGTAGATTTGTTCCGAGTCTCCACTCCGCCTTGTCCACACTTGCTGTTGAATTTCAAAATTCGCATGTCAACAACCACATCTGGAAAACACACTCTGCTTAGGAAGGCTGCCAAGGGCCCACAACTGGGTGTGTATATGTGGGGGTTAAATTCTATAGCAAGATTGTTTTAGCACAGGAAGCAAAAAAAAAGAAGATTTGATGAATCATTAATAAGGGCAATTTAGCAAAATACATCAACAAGTTTTTGCATTCAGTGACAATGTTATGACTAGTTTTCCCACTAGCCCAGATCTCTGGTTACAGGGACTTTGAAAATGCCCAAATTACACATCTAAACTGGTGTTTCCACAGCATAGACATAAAATCTGAAAGGCTAGAGGTACAACACTGGCTGTTTTTCCTTTCTCACAGAAAAGTGTCAAGGTCTTTCTCGCCCTTCAAGCGCTCGCTCAAACACATAGTCTTCCCACAATCCCCATCCCCTCTCCACCCACCCATGAATCTCTCTCTCTCCTCCGGACCCCAGCTTTTTGTTCTTTATGCTTCCACTGAAGCACTCCCCTAGGCTAACTTGTTTTGCAGCTACTTCTGTCTATGCCTTTCTCTCCCACTGCATGGTGAGCTCCTCCGGGGGGCTCCATGCCTCATTTATCTCTGCATCCCAGAGCCAGATACATGACTTGAGGGGGTAAGCCCCCCTCTCCGTACAGGCTGAGCCAGATCTGTTCACTTCAGGTGAAGGAAGAAGGGTAGCCTTATGTCTCCTGATTATCATTCTCAGCTTGCAAAGGAGCTTGGCCACGGACAGGCACTCAGCTGCTTTCCGCTGTGAGCGATCTTCAAGGCATTTTGAACACAGTGGTGTTCAAGGGGATTCTTTTGAGCTAGGCAAAGAGTGCAGAATTCATTTGAGAACTCTGGAATTGAGAAAGTTTATAAGCTAATTCAAAACCCAGAAAAACAATCGAGCACTACTTCTTGGAGTCATCTGCCACAGCTTGTCTGAGTCATTGCTTGAATCTTTCTCACCTCCCACCTCAAGCCTTAATCTCCCATAAGGTAAGACAGGACCATTTGTCTGGCAGAATCTTAAGATATTTTGTTGGTAGCACGGAATGCTCCCCATCCCATTTGAAACCTTCCTAAAAAGTCTCTCCTGGTAGGGATCAACTAGATTATGAAACAGTAACAAATACCAATACATTTCAGTGGTTTAAGGCCTTGATAGTTTATTTGTCACTTTTGCAAAGTCCACTGTGGGTCTGGGCAACTCTCCAGGGCAGCTGTGACGAATGCATTAGTAAAGGATACAGGTGACCCACCTGGTACCTCTGACATCTCGAGACAAGGTGAAGAAGGGAACGTGTGGAGATTTCACATCTGCATGTCCTTTGCTTTGACTCAGTAGTGATACGTGCTGTATCAGCCACACCCCATTGGTCCAAACTAGACACGTACCCCCTCTAAAAAGTAAGGAGGCTGGGACGTGCTGCCCTCCTGGGACGTGTGGACCCAGGAAGGAGAGGAGAACAGTTATCAGGGGACTCTTGTGCTACCGACTTCCAAGGCTTTCACATGGACTTTGTAAGTTAGAAATGTGCGCGTGCCCTTCCCATTAAGCCTGTTCCCCTTGTAAAGCGGCACCGCAAACCTCCTCACACATCTGGCAGAGGGGAGCCCGGTTGTGAGCAGCAGCTTGCTTCTCCCACCTCTGCCTTCTGTCCTTAGACACACCTAAGCAGCCAGGGAGGTGTCTTCAGCATCCCTGAAGCAGACATCTCACCTGCACAGAGCAGAAGGGGGAAGTGCCTCCTCCCTCCCTTTCTCATCCATAATCTTACCTACCTGGGTGCATGTTCGAGTAACAGACAGGTTCTAACTGGCTGGGTACGTGAAAACAAAGCAATGAGGCACATAACTGGCCATTCCAGGACTTCTGGCCTTGAAGGGTCCCCTGACCAGGAAAGGAAGAAAGAGCAAAGTTTGAAAGGTTTCTGCCCTCTTTCCAATGTCAATAACTAATTTTACTTTCCTGTTATATCCCATTGTGGTTATTAATATCATAATTCAACACTTCCAACAAAGTTCATTAAATACTTGCAATATATCTAACTGCAGAAAATGGGGACCCAGGCAGTTTTTTTGAACAATTATGATGTTCCAAGTTTCACACTATATGCTCTTTGCTAATAATATATCATTTTTATTCTTTTCACAACCTTTTGAGGTTGTCACAATTGTTCCCTTTTTATAGCCAAATAAACTGAGGTTCCAAGAATTAAGTTGTTTGCCCCAGGTCATGGCCGGTAATAGTGGGAAAGTGGGGATCTCATCCTACATCTGTCTGGCTCATAATAAGGGAATCCCACACACCGACTCTAAATTAATTAGCACTTAGAGGTTACTGGCTTACAGTCTGATTTTTTTAGACTTTATATACTCCAAGAGTGTAATCAAGAGATCATTCATTCACTGCAATAATGTCAGTTCTATTTGAAATTTGAACGACTGTTAATCATCTCTTTTGTGTACTATTCATTATGTCGTGGTGGTCTTTTCAATTGCATTAACTTCCCTTTCTCTCAAATAACTCATTGGACAGAATGCGGTTTTATTACATGGTCCAGAGAAGCCACATAACTCCTGTCCCGGGATTGAATGAACTAATGCTCATCTAACAAAGTGCCCATAACAAAGCAGCCGTTTACTAAAAAAAAAAAAAAAAAAGATCAACTACTATGTTGCTAGACAAACGTGTAGAACATTGGATCCTTATCTCATATGATGAGCGAAAATCTGAAAAATAAAATGCTGTTACTCTGGTACAAGTGTAAACACCATCAGCCTGGCAGGGCAGAGGCGGAGACGGAGATCATCACACATGTGTCTAAAGGAGCAAATCTTTAGCTTCCCACGTGTACTCATGGGCTTAACACAAGCAGTGCTGGTGGGGGAGGTGGTTATGATGGGAGAGCAAAAACAAACGCGAAGCTAGAAACATCATGAAATGTTGGAAATGGACTGCCAAAGTTGCAATTAAAAGACAAGATGTAAATAGAGGTGTATTTAAATATATGACAGCGTTTGGGGACTCTTGGAGAACACACTCTTCCTTATACTAGGTAAGCCTAATGTTTAGACCTTCTTACATTTGATTTTATACACGTTTTCAGAAGCCATTGTACACAGACTTGGGATAATGCCAGTCTGTAATTTTGCGCTGTGTCCCAGCATCCAAAGCAATGCCTGGCACCCAGCAGGCTCTCAGCACGTATTTGATGAATAAATAAGTGGCCAGATCTACATAGGAGAATATACGTGGCAGCAAGGAAAAAAATATTTCAAAAGCTGAAGCTGAACTCTTCTTAGGGAAAGAATTGCCTTTTTTGGATGATACATTGATGGGATTTTTATTTCTAGCAGGATGGTAGATCAGATATTTTGAACTACCTTTCCAATGAAGATTCACTAACATACTAAAAGAAATTTTTTTTAAGTATCTTTAAAATGCATCAGTAAGTGATCTGGGACAGATGTAAGGAGTGTTGAGAAACTAAAACAAACAAGACAAAAGCAGGAAGTAATGGGGCCCTAAAACTGACTTTCCCTAAAGTTTGCAGCTGCACCTTACAGACCTTGAACTTTCCTGGGTGGTGGGCTGGAAAGATGGAATGGGAGACAGAAACCAGCGAATCTGCTCAAGGGGGCCACTTCTTATTATTTTTACCTCCTTTATAAGGTTGACTTCCAAGTCCTACTATTTGTTTTCCCTACACATAAAGCCGGTGCTACAAAGGGCTGTAACTCACTTATGCAGAACGAGAAATGAATGTGTTGTTCAGGAGAGTATCTGAATGGGCAGGGAGAGCGGGTGGGTGCGAGGAGGTCTTAGAATGAGACCCAGGCTCTGTGACTCCTCTTCCCATTGGGCAGTGAAGCCTCCCTGCTGTCAGACGTTTCATCCAGAACACCTCCAGGCTCCAAGTTCACATGAGCCTTCTTCCCAACTCAGTCTTAGCTCAGGGATTGAAAGTGGAGCAGTGCGTTCATCCCAAGGCAACAACTCACCTTTCTTTACTGGATGAACACTTCCTTTCCTTCGCTTAGTCATAAATACAGAAAATGGTCACCTGCTCAAGATTGTCTCTACATAAAACCTGCTGCCCTTGATTTTGGTGTGATCTGGTGGGAACAGCACGTGGCTTGGGGAAGCCGCTCAGAAGTGGCTGTGAGTGGTCCTTAAGACATCACACATGCGTTTGCCGTCGTGTTCAGGGTGTGTTGAAAACTCAGCCCCAGGTTTGGCAGACGCGTAATAGTATTGGAGAAATTACACCCCTTTATAATCAGACTTCGTATTCTGTTGAAGTCTCCCAGGGATCAGGGGTGTGATTAAAGCTTCTGCCAAAATAACCCACTTGCTATACACAGTAGAGGATGACACTGATATGTCAGTGGGTGTCTGAGAGGGAACACAAGGGAGAGGAAATATATTTTCAAGAGGTGCTGGGACAAAGAACAGAGCTTTCAACTTAGTTAGAGTCTATGGAAAACGTGTGGGCCGCAGGATAGGGCGGGGCCTGGTCATCAAAAAACAAACAAACCAAGACCAGATAACACCTGGATGCACGTACTTCATTCTAGTGCATAATCAGGGTTTCCAACACTCCAGTTCCCGGTTTTGAAAATTCTCCTATTGAAATACAGCCTACACACAGAAAATCCCATGAGTGCACTGATCAATCCATTTGTACAAGGTGAACACTTCTAAGTAACCCCTACCTGGATCAAGAAATAGGATATTACCGAAATTTAATGCTGCCTTGGTTGTTCTCAGATGCCTTCAATGAGCCGTTTTTGTCATTTTTCTAACTTGGATGTTTTTGTCATTAGCAGGGTTAGTCTATTACCAACTGGCTTCTTCCTCATCCTTAAGCAGAAGTTTATTAAATACTACTGAGTTCTCACAAAACGCTGCGAGGTGGCATTCTTGTCCTAATTTTCAAGTTTAGGATATTGAGTTTCAGAGACACACACTTTGCACACGAGCACCAGCTGGTAAGTATCGGAGCTAAGGTTTCAACACCGGGATTGTCTCAGAGCATGTGTGCTTAACCAGGGTACTACACTGCTGTTCAAATAGGAGCTTGCAGTCTTTAAGATACATTATAACATTATAGGTAAATTTGGATATCGACTCCTTTCTATATCATATATACGTATACATTGTATATAGATGAATTATACAACGTATGTTGCCTCATTTAACCATTGCAATGTATTCTCTCATTTAAGCATTGTAACAATCCTAGGAGGTAGAAATTATTCTTCACATATTACAGATGTTAAGACTTTCCTAAGCGTATAGCCTGACTCTTGAGCCCTAGGCCTAGGCCCTCCCACTTCTCTGTCAGTCACCCGTCCCTCACCCAGGCCACCCTTGCAGTCAATGGATGTCTGTGGAATAAAAGAACAAATGATGTCAACACTCACTTGTGAGTCAAGCTGATAGTAAAAGAGGACCATGCTGCTGTTCTGAGATCATTCCCAGACACAGAATGGTGTCTAAACAGATGTGCTTAATGCCAACCCCAGGGAGAAGAGACACAAGCCCATGACTGAATTGCCTCCTCTGTATCGTCTAGGATGGATGTGACCTATTTCTCTTGATGCAACCCTCCTCGCACTGGTCCAGTCGAAGTCATTCTTTAATCTAAGACGGGAAGCATTAGGAGAAAGGAAACTAGCAGTTCCTGAGGACTGGCTGTGTGTAGACAGGGCTCTATCAATATAGTTCATCGTTTCATCCCCACAAAGAACCTGTGAGGTAGATGCTACTGCTCGCATTTTACAGGCAAGGAACCTGGGAACCACAGGGGCGAGGTCACGTGTCTGAGTTCTCATCAATAGAAACTGAAGGATTTGGGATTTGGACTCTGCCATCCATTTCAGAGTCACATTCGGTTGTCAGTCTTCCCCACTGTCCTGGAACCTAGGATCCCCAAAGGCAGTGACTGTCTTGTATCACCAGGACACTACACAGGCCGGCACACAAGGGGACTGATCAGGAACCAGTAATAAACCTCAGACGTCCAGTGTCGCCGTCCAGCCTCCTCCCTCACAGCTCTGGGCATGTGAAACTCCACCTGTATTTACTTCCCAGCCTAAGATGGCCCTTGATTAGTTTGTCCTCTTAATAAGCACATATTCTCTTAAAACTCAATGTTCTCTTTCCTATTTTATTCTTCTGCCCCTCGGGAAAGGGCTCTCCTTTCCTTGCTCAGATAGTGGCTTAGGGAAATTGCACACAGAAAAAGTGAGCTGCTTGTCCACTAAACTGCCAACTAGAAACATGATCTACATTTGGAATTCACAGCACAGGAAAACGTCCAGCCTGCTTACAAAGCATCGGCAGGGGCTCAAAGAAAACCAGATACAACATAAGCCTTTTCTGGTACTAAAAGATGCTCTCATTTACATGCTCACTAAACTAATTCTCTTTGTTTCAACCTCAACTAAAGTCAAGGAAGGTTTCTTGGGCAGTGTTAATTCACAGTATTAGACAACCTCGAAATGACAAAATGCTCTAATTCCATCTGTTGATAAAAGCCAATTTGACACCCACACTAAGCTGTTATTTTTCAAATAACAATGGTAACATTTAATTAGAATTGAACTTAGCTGCTTGTGTTCACTTCACAGTGTACAGTACACTGGTGGTTCCCTGAGTAAAGGAAAGATGGATATCCAGTGTGAACGCTGCATTTTAAAAAGAGCTGCGCACTAGTCGTGTCTAATGATGCATAACATTCTGCCATTAATTGCTAGTATTTCAAGCGGCTTGAGGGCCAGCTGGTCTTCAGGCCTTCCTGTCATGATCGCAGGTCAGGTTGAATCTTTGCCGGGCTATCACAATTGCTTTGTAAAGATTACTTCTTGAGAGAGAGCCTTCAGAAGCCCTCCCAAGTGACTGATTGTATTTTAATTAAAATATAATAATATAAGAAAGCATCTAGCGTCATGCCTGGCACGTAGTAGGTACTTAGTGAGTGGTAGCCTTTGTAAATGTTTCATCAGTACTTCAATCATTACCATCATAATCCCTGAGGAAGCTGGTGTCACAGCTGTCAGCATCCTCTAAGGAGGCAGCTGGGATGTAAGACAGTGTTTCCCAAACTTCAGCCATTCGAATAAGACCTTCATGAGTTCACCACATGTTTACACCACATCTACTCTGTGACGGAATAATGGTCCCCCAAAGATGGTTTGTCCTAGTCCCAGCACCTGTGACAGTGCTACCTCACATGGCAAAAGGGATTTTGCAGATATAATTAAGTTAAGGATCTGGAAATTAAGAAATTATCCTTTATTATTTGGGTGATCCTGATGTAAGTACAAGTTACCTTATAGGAGGGAGGCCAGGAGGTCAAAGTCAGAAAAAGGAGATGGGACGACAGAAGCAGAGGTTGGGGCTTCAAGCCAAGGAGGGCAACTTTAAAACCTGGAAAAGGCAAGGAAACAAATTACACCCTTCACAAAAATCAACTCAAAATGGATCACAGACCAAAACGTAAAATGCAAAACTATAAAAACTCCCAGCAGAGGAGAAAATCTAGATGACGTTGGAGATGGTGACGCCTTTTAAGATACAACACCAAAGTGACTATTCATGAAAAGAATAATTGATCATCTAAATTTCTAGGGGATGCTGTACCCTAGAGCCTCCAGAAGGAGTGCAGCCCTGCTGATACCTTAATTTTAGGATTTCTGACTCCAAAACCGGAAATTAATAAATTGGGATTGCTCTCAGTCACTAAGCTTGTGATAATCTGGTAGAGCAGCTATAAGAAACTGATATTTTATGTAATATTTTCTTTCTGTAATGTATCTTTAAAGACTATTTTTTCAGAGCAGTGTTAGGCTTACAATAAAATTGGAAGGAAGGTACAGAGACTTGTCACATGCCCGGCCCCCACACGGGCACAGCCTCCCCTGTTAGCAACGTCAATCACCAGAGTTGTACTTTTTTTAATAAAGGATGAGCCTGCAGTAACACATCATAATCACTCAAAGTCCATAGTTTACCCAAGGGTTCTGTGGGGCTGGACAAATGTACAGTGACATGAATTCATCATTATAATATGCTGCAGAGTATTTTCATTGCCCTTAACATCCTCTGTGCTCTGCCCATCCATCTCCGCCTCTCCCCTCTCTTTGTTGTTTCAATTTGCATTTCCCTGATGACACAGGACACAGAGCATCTTTTCATATGCTGATTCGCCATCTTTATGTCTTCTTTGATGAGGGGCCTGTTGAGGTCTTTGGTCCCTTTTTTAATTGGATGATTGTTTTCTTATTGTTGAGTGTTAAGAGTTCTGCTAGTACACCTGCCCTAAAGGAACGGCTCAAACTGCCCTTTGGAAAACTGGTGTGAGGAGACAAAGCCCCCGAGATGAGAGCCCAGAGATCCACACCTGGCTCTTCCGCTCACCGGCCTTAGACTCGTCACTTCCAGACCCCTGGTCCTTAGTCTTCCCATCTTTACAAAGGCTTCAGTGGAAGAAATATTTATTGGTCCCCAGCCTTATGCTGGCCACCAGGATCATCCAGGACAGTCCCTGTCTGAGCAAGGGATCACAGGCCACCAGGGTGGCCAAAGGTTTCCACTCTCTGCTTCCTTAGGTCTGTTCCACTTACTGAGCCCTCCAGCCTCGACTTGGAGTCAAGAAGCTGAAGTTTAGAGGGATGACGGCCCCTGCTCCCCATTCCTCTCTTTTTCCCTCTGGGGCATCTGTGCACTGAGCTTAGCTGACATCGGAGAGAAAAGCTGCCTGACATCTCTCCCCTCCCCAAGCAGGTCACCCTGAACCACATTCACGTCAGGAGGCGGAGACAAATCAAGCAGTCTAGAGCGGTTTAATGGCAGGAACGCCAGAGTAGAAGTCCAAAATCTGACTTAAATCATGTCTCCGTGACCTGCCAGTGGCATGATCTTAACCTCTCTGAGTCGCAATTGCCTTATTTGTAAATAGGGGAAATCCTCCTGAGTTCAAAGTAACGTTGTGAAGATTCAGTGAAATAACACAGGCTTGCTCTCCCAGCACCACACCTGGCACACATGTCGGTGAGGCCTGAATCGGAATCCATAACCATCTCGTAGTATGTCCAGGTGATGGAAGCTTGACGGGACTCCTGACACATTGACTGGGACGAGTCCTTTTCCCATAGCTCCAGCGATCCGAATTGTTGGGTTGTTCATGTGTTGTCACCTGTGTGCAAGCGAACTGGGCAGTGGAGAAAGTGACACAAGAGGAATGCGGGGGAGAAAGGGTGAGCAGAAAGGAGGAGGGAACGCAGGGAAGGAGAAAAACTCCAGCATGAACAGTAGCAAGTCTCCAGGGCTTGAGGTTACTTATTGATATTCAACCTACTCCCAGAGCTGAGCCGAGGCCCCGGGAGGAAAGAAAATTGAACCCAGTTTCACACGCTGGTTTTCCCCACCAGTGTTCTCATCTATTGCCAACGCCTGCCCCCTTGTGGGCAGCCTTCACAATGAGAAAATGTTTTAGGTGTTCCGAGGTCCCCCATTGCCTGCAAGATAAAATTCATTGAACAAAGATCCTTCATGATCCAGCCCCTGCCAACCAAGACAACCTTCTTTTTGTGCAGCCACCCCCCAGCACTTTATACTCCAATAATACAAGATTCCGTATCTCCCCCACAACACCGTAGCTCAGAGGCCAACCTGGAAATCAGAGTTCAAAATCCTGACTTTTCTCCCTAGCTTTGTGACTTTGGGTAAGTTACCTAACCTCTCTAAGCTTGTTCCTCATCTGTAAAATGGGGATAATAGTAGCCCCTACCTCCTAGAGTTGTTGTCGAGTTAAGTAAGATGAAGCATGAAAAGCGTCTTATAAACGGAAAAATTCCCCAATGTCCCCTAACCACTCATCATATTCCTTCTACCTCTGAGCCATTCATTTAACGAGCATCTATTATGAACTACATGGATGATAAATAAGGCACTGTCTTGAAAATACCTTGTAGTCCAGAGGAAGAGAAAGAAATATAGACAAATAATTATTATATTTTTAATTTTGGCAAAGACAGTGATAGAGTTAAAGATCATTTGATTTCCCCCCAAAAAAAGCAAGCCTAAGATAAGGGATTGTAGGCATTAGTTCATTTTGTGACGTGGTCTGAGAGAACAGGGGGCGGGGGGCCTGGGGAGAGTGACATGGGGCAGAAAGGAAAACCAACATATGGTATTTTATCCAAGCAACTGAAGCTCTATCCCACTGGGACTCTCTAAGAAGCTACAGGAATGTGACTCATATTGACTACCTTGAGGACAGAAGAGGGGACATTTATCCACCAGCTCCTGTGTCCCAGTGAACACAAGTTTCCCCTTAGAGCAGGCCTCCCAGATTTGTGCACGTGCAGGTGCCTGGCGCATTTCTGCAGGCATCCTGAGCCTCGGGTCAGGTGAGCCCAAGGGCAGAAAGCAAAAAAGCAGGACAGCTGAGGAAGTGTGGGCAGCTTGCACGTGCTCGGAGCTCGCAGCCCCAGCTAAGGCCGGAATGCAAGGCTGGGCACAAGGGGTGTCCAATGATGGCAGAGGAAATCATAGGATCAGAGGAGGGACACCGAACACAGCTCAGCCTTGGTCAAACAGATGAGATGTTGTCATAGAAAGGTTCCTGGAGTGGCTGGCTACATCAAAGCTACATGAAATTAGCCAAGTCAGGGGTGGAGAAAAGGCCGATGAACGGCTGAGTATGGGCAATGCCAAGAGAGTGGAGAGCCGAGGCCAAGGACACAGTCAAGGCATTTGTTTAGGAGCTAAAATCAGTAGGATTTGGTGAGTGACTGGATGGAGGAGAGGAAGAGTGTTTCCCAACCAAACTTGAGTCCACTTGCCCAATGCCAATCTCCTGACACCGCGTTGTGGTGAAGGAAAGTACAGCATTTAGTGCAGGTGCCAAGCAAGGAGAACAGGAGGCGCATGCTCATAAGACCCAAACTCCCCACCGATGGCTTTTAGGGAAAGATTTTTAAAGACAGTGTGAGAGAGAGGCTTGCAGGGTGTGCGATCAGCTCATGGACATCCTTCTGACTGGCTGGTGGTGAGGTAACCACGTGGCATTTTGGGAGTCATGTCATAGCAGCCAGAATGGACTAAGACAGTGTTGGATACTGAGCTCTGACATACCACATTCAGGTTGCCTCTGGGATACCCAAGTGGAAAGGATCAAGTTGCTCCCAGGAACTGGAGTCTGGTATCTAGGGAAGCTGTAATGTTGGAGCATGGAGAGATGGAACAGGATGTCAAAAGGGACCTCGTGTATCAGCTTTTCCTGTTGATACCCACAGGCTGAGAACATGATACGTACCAGGTCCTCACATTCCCAAGCTCAGCACTAGATCACTTGTGCAGGGCCCACCAAGAGCCTGGAAGTCACCACCAGAGGCTGTGAACACCACCTCTAGCCTGTGACAGGGGAGAGATTGGTGACAGAGAGACAGTGTCCTGGGAGAGGATCACTGGAGAGTTGTGACACTTCCCTTCCCTTCCACTCACAGAGATGGGGAGGGAGAGGAGGCAAAGGTTCATGTTTTCCCACAAGCCAGATGTGAGCCGTATGGGAAGGAGCCAACCTCGAGGGATCTGGAAAGACACACTGCCCAGGAGAATGGCCTGGAACAACAATGTGGCCCAGCACAGACAGGAACCATAGAAGCTTAGCAGCCAAGTGTTACACCTGCTGGAGGAGAAAACTATGTTCAGAGTTGCTGGTCAGAGGCTGTGGTCAGAGGACTCCAGCAGGGATGCACCCAACCAAAGAAACATTTAAAATTCTGCTATTGCCACACAGCACCTGTGGCTGAATACATCTGGACCAGTCCAGCACATCCTTCCTATCCTGAACTCTTCCTGGAACCAACGTGCCAGCACCCTCGGAAGTGGATGTTCCAGCCCCAGTCAAGCCTTCAAATGAATGTAGCACCAGATGGCATCTCACAGCAACTTCACAGGAGACTCTGAGCCAGAACCACCAAACTAGCCACCCCCAAATTTCTGACCCACAGATACTGTGAAAGATAGTGCTGTTCTTTTAAGCTACTATTTGTTACGCAGCAGTAGACAGCTAAGACATGGCTCCACCCCACAACTATGATTCAGAACTAGGGAGGGCTCCAGGGTCCATTTTTAATATGCTCCCTAGATGATCTTTTTGATGACTAACTAAAATTAGAGGAAGAGAACTAAAGCAGTATCGCTGGGAGCCTTGGCATTCAGTGCCTCCAGGAAGCTTACAGTCCCATGAGTGCAACAGGCAATGATTAAACCAAATACTGCCTCTGGGTTTCAGATTTTGTTTTTATTGAGATATAACATTGTGTAAGCTTAACATGTGTGCAACATGTTGATTTGATAATCTTGTATATTGCAATATGATGACCACTGCAGAGTTTGATAACACCTCTATCACATCAAGTAATTATCATTTCTTTTCTGTGCCAAGAAAATTTAAGATCTACTCTCTTAGAACTTTGAAGTATATAATATTGTCAACTGTAATCCTTATGCTGTGCCTTAGATCTCCAGAACTTACGCATCTTCTAGTTGGTAGTTGTTTAATTACAATTGTGTATGAAGGAGCTAGGAAGTGGGCTGGGGTGTCAATCTCCAAGAGTTACTGAAACAGCCCTGGAATGACTTGCAGATCAGCAAGCTAATCACACTTCCACCTACGCCGACAGCTCCACCAAGTGGACATTTAAAAAACTCCTCTCATCTGAGCTTTTTCAGTTTCTACACTTAAGTCATGGGCTGCTAAAAGCCTACCATCACCATGGGCTGAAATGCTGGCTCAGCCCTTGCTGCTTACCAGCTGCTGATTAAACGGCAAACCCAGTCACCTGCCTCCCGAGAAGTCTGGTTTGGAAGATCAAATAGGAAAACAGTGAACTCAGAAAAAACACTACAAATAAGTGATGTCACAAAAGTATTTTCAAAATGTTGGATCTGCTACTGCCCATGGAAATAAATTTGTTTTTAAAAAAGAAAAGAGAAGCATTCTTCATGAAATTTTTATTAACAACAGATATAATCTCACATCAGTAAGAATTTTTGATTAGCGAATACAAACTACTCTAGACAGAATAGATAAACACAAGGTCCTACTGTATATTCAATAGCTTGTAATAATCTATCATGAAAAAGATGCTGAAGAATATAAATATACAAAGATGTATAACTGAATCGCTATCCTGAACACCAGAAACACAGCAGTGTAAATCAGCTATACTTTGATTAAAAGGAAGAATTGTTTGAAAATGTGATCTTTAATAGTAGTGTTATATTTGTTACTAGCATAACTAAATTGTGCTAAGTGTATGACTTGTTTGCAGGCTGGTATAATGTATTGGCTGAGAGCACAAACTTTGTAGTCTGAATGCCTGTTCAAATCTTGGCTCTCACTACCACTTAATCGTGTAGACTTAGGCACGTAACTTCTCTCTTTGCCTCATTCCTCTCAGTTGTAAAATAGACATAAAAATAGGAGTTTCCACAATAAAATTGTGAGGATTGGTTAATCCGTGTAAAGCAATACCTACAGCATAGAAAGTGCTCAATAAAAGCACTATGACAATTACTTACCAGTACTCTATTTTTGGTCTTTTATTAATGATGCAGGAATTAATATATGTTATAATTTTTTGTCCTTGTTTCTGATTATTTCATGGAATCTAAGATATGGGGTTACTGGGTCAAATGGTATAAAATTTTAAGAGTATTGATAGAGATCATCAAATTACTCTCCTAAAAAGTTCTTCTTGGCCCTCCCATCAGCAGGGTTCAAAAACACGTGTCAGTACATGCATTAAAAATAGTTGCTAGCAGTGGTGGAAGGTAAAGCTCAGTGGTAAAGTGTATGCTTATTAGCATGCACAAGGTCCTGGGTTCAATCCCCAGTACCTCCATTTAAAAAAAATTTTTAATTTAAAAATAAATAAATAAACCTAATTACTTACCCTCCTCAAAAAAAAAAAAGTTGCTAGTATGTGTTGGGGAGGAAGAAATTTTCCTGTACCCTTCTAGGTTCTTCTGGCTGATCTAAGAAGTAAATTGACATGAGACAGATTAACAGGAGAAAATCAAATAAAAGTTTAATAATGTGTATACATGGCAGAGACCCAGGAAAACAGTAATTCACCAAAGCGGTCAAAGCGTTCACCTTGAATACCATCTTCAGCTAAAGATGAAAAAGGATGTGTGAGGTCGTGGTTTCGGGCTTCAAAATGGAGAAAGACAATCCACAGGAAGATGGAAAAGCAAATGTTTGATTAATGTTTGCTGGGGTCAATGCAGAGACCATGGGACACAGAGCGGCCTCTGATCTCCCACCACTCTCAGCCCACAGTCTTTGCAGAATATCTCTGGTGGTAGCTCTGTTCTGGAAACAAGCCCTTTATCTTTAGGCAGCTAAGAGGGAGGCAAAAAGAACGACTTCCCAAGTCTTCTTCTCCTTAAAGATAATCAGCCTAAAATAATCCTCATGCCAAAGAGATACATTTTAGTGCAGCAAATCTTGCTCCCCTACCTTTGTTAACTATTACTACTGCCATCTCATTGTCTCAGTTTGCATTCCTTAAATAACCAGTGAGGTGGGACATTTCAATTTTTCTCTCACTCAGATTTCTAGTTCAAATGAATTTATCCAGATATGACATAATTTGCAAAAATTTAGTCAGAAATCTTCCCTGAAAATGGAGCAAATGTGTATCTAGGAAACTGAGGCAGAGGCCAGAAAGGGACTTGCTTAACTTAGGAGTACTCCCCAGGACACACTCTCTCGGTGCTAAGAACATTCTAGAAACACATCAGGTGTCCACCCATAATCCCCTGCACACAGGCTGGTCTGGACCCCAAGACAGCAGAAGGCTGAGTAGGATTCCCTGTCTAATGTGTGTCTAAAGCAGATCTGATCATTCCCATTCTACAGATGAGGAAACTGCATTAGTCAGCCAGCAAACAGAAACTACTCAAACAGGGGGGATTTCATAAAGGGAATGAGTCATTTAGGAGATGGAAAAATCCAGAATCCAAACAGGGGATGGTGAAGTGACCCAAAGATTAGCAACAGTGGAAAGCCACTGCTACCCTAGGGCTGAGAATCGGAGGGAAGAGCCCCATGGGCAGGTCTGCCAGGAGCTGGATCCAAAGGGGAGGGGCTGGCAAGTAGGAGCCAAAGATGTCACTTCCCCAGAGATGCCACCAGAGGCAGGAAGGTACATAGAGATACTGTGGTTTCTCCCCTCCCTAACCCTGCAATCTTCCACGAGGGCCCCTCATAGCAAAAACCTACAGGCAGACAGCTGGCAAGGGAGCCTGGGACAGGCAGTTCCCTGCGATACAGAGCAGGATGGAGACAGGCAAGGAATGGGGCTGAGAAAGGAGGCCAGTGACTGACCCGTTGCTCACGGTCCCACCACTACTATGTGGCAGGAACAAGTATGGAAACACAGTGCCCCTGAGCCCATCACCCTGCAGCCTGGGAGAAGCAACAGGGGAGATGAGAGGTGGACAAAACAGCAAGTGGAAGACATAAGATGGTTTAAAAACTGTGACTGTGGGAGAGAGAAAGGACAGCCTTACCTCTCTAACCCGAGTATCAGATAAGCAACGGGGGACAGTGGCCTGTGGATGCCTGGCTCCGTCACTCACTTGCATCAGTACGAGTAGCACACAGGTCAGTTACCTTCTCCAGCCTGTCCTTCGCCACACATTCAGCACGTCCTGAACAGTGAGGATTGGGGGTTCAAAATGGAAAATAAAGCTTTGTGGGCTAAAGGAATTCTAACCTTCATCCCTTCTCTCCTCTAAGCTCCTAACCATCAGAAACAGACAAACAAGACCATAAGGCGAGGGTGTTGTAAATCTGCTGAGGACAAAGGAGAGAGCGCAGGGGGGTAGGAGACCCACAGAGAGAGTGCAGCGGGGTGGGAGACCCACCCTCCCCAAAGTTCGCACACTGGCCCGGCCCCTGGTCCATGTGGCTGGCCAGTCACTCCTTATGCCAGTCCTTCCTCCTCCACCACCTCTTCCTCCTCCTCCTCTCTCCCTCCTTCTCCTCCTCCTCATGTGGTGAGGACCTCAAAAGAGGAAAAATATGTTTCTGCAAAAACTGCCCCTGGATGTGAGCCCTTTAAGAATACATCAGGAAGAGGAGCCAAGAAAAAAGTGTGTGAAGCACCAAAACAAAGCAGGTACAAGATGAGGGTGGAGGACTAGGAGGCACAAACCATCAGGTATAAAATAAGCTACAGGGATGTATTATTGCACAACAGGGGGAATAGAGTATTTTATAATCACTATCTAACCTTTAAAAATTCATGAATCACTATATTGTGTACCTATAACATGTAATACTATACATCAACTATACTTCAGTTCTAAAAATGTGATATTGTAAAAATAAATACATAAATAAATTTTAAAATGTAAAACATAAAAAACATTTTTAAAAATTGGAACCATCATACACTGCTGGTGGGAATCGAAAATGGTGCAGCTGCTTTGGAAAACAGTCTAGCAATTCCTAAAATGGTTAAACAGAGAGTTACCATATGATACCCAGCAATTCTATACCTAGGTATGTACCCAAGAGAAATGCAAACAGATGTCCACACAAAAACTTACACACAGATATTCAGAGCAGTATAATTCATTATAGCTCGAAGTGGAAAGAAGTCAAACGTCTATTAACTGATGAATGGATAAACAAAATGTGGTATAACAACAAAATATTATTTGGTAAATTTAAAAAAATGAAGTATTGATGCATGCTACAACATGGGTGAACTGCGAAAACATCATGCTGGGGGGTGCAGGTTTTCTTTTTGAAGTAATGAAAATGTTTCCACAACTCTCTGAATAAACTAAAAGCCATTAAACTGAACATTTTAAGTGGAATGTGAATTATATCTCAGTAAATCTGTAGAAAGATAAATAAAAATCCCAGAGTATTAGAGCTCCCTAAAGAAAAAAAACTGCTTATGTGCTAACACTTTCTTTTGGGGTGATGCAATCTCAGGGAAACAGGAACAAGGGGTAAAGGGAGTGAGGCAGGAAAAGCAAAAAAACAAATTCCAGGCGGTGCGTTCCTGGGCTAGTCGGAGCTGGGTGACGAGAACAGCTGTTTGGCTTGGTCTTCCAAGATGTCTTCATCTTGGCTAAATGAATTGTTGCATCTCAGAAGGGTCCATCCGAGGCAGGAAGGAAGAGTTTATCCAGAGGCTCCCTCCAGGGTCCTCCAGCCTCCCGCAGAGTGGCAGCTGGCCCCGTCCCCAGAGTGGGTCGCCAGGCCCCCATTAGCAGCCGCTGGAAAGCTGAGTCCCTGTAGGTGCCACTGGCCAGCGTACAGGAGGCACCTCTGCCGGGCAGTGTAGGCGGAGGACAGCAGCAGCAGGGACTGGCTCCAGGACCACAGGGACCACAAGCGTGAAGAGCTGCTCCAGGTAAAAACCACACAGTGTGTCTGGGGAGATGCTTAAACCACGACACCAAACCAAGAGTTATTGTGAAGATCAGATGAAAACATAGTCAAAGTTCCTGGTACCCAGTAAACAATAAATGTTAGATCTTTGTGCTCCTGTTTCTCTCCCAGCAAGACTTTAAATGCTGCTTAAGGCAGATCGCTCTTATTTACCGTTTTGTAAATTGTAGTAGGTCAGTAAACATTTCTCAAATAAGTGCACATTATTAACATGCCCTGTCCCTGCGCGGTGCCTCACCCTGAGAAGGTACTCAACAAACAGCTGACAGTGCTACTGAAGTGATGCCCTTTTAAAAGGAACAAGATTACTATTTTCCAATCATATTTCAACATAAATTAGAGATGGGTAAAAATAAGGATTAAAACAACAACTAGCTACCTAACATTTCTGTGTGCCAGTCTTGGCATCATTCAGCTGTTTAATCCCTCGGGATCATTGCCTTTATTGTTCCCATTCCTCACATGGGGAGATTAATGCATCTGCTCAACGTTCTACAGCAAGGAAGTGGAGGAACCATGCGCAAACTCAGGCAGTCTGACGCCGAGTCCTTCTACGCAACCATTACTCTATTCTGCTACTGCGTGCAGGTTACACCCTGGCTGAAGGTCCCAAAGAAAAAGCCGCACTTGTTTCATGGACCCGACCACCATGGGCACCTTCCCAGTACTCTGCAGCCCTGTGACAAGCAGCCCTGACTACTGCCAGAAGCCGTGGACACCCAGCTTCCAGGGATGCACAGGCTGATCTCTGAGCGGGTGAGGGCCCAGCTGGGGAGAGAGCAGAAGCCTCACTCTGGAGCGTGGCAGGAAATGAGCACATGGGAGCTGAGGCGAAGGGAAGTGGGAAATGCAATAAACCAGGCTGTAAGTTACATGTCTCAGATCAGCGCCCCAAGAAAAGGGATTTCAGCAATAAAGTGTATCTATGAGAACAAAGCAGACCCAAGAGGCTGGTAGATTTTTCTAGATTCTGTTCAAGGATAAAGTTTAGACGACTCCAACAAAGTGTCTACACTGAGTTAAAGGTGTCTGCATGCCCGTTCCCCTCCTCCCCTGCTCTCTTAAACTCACTCTAATCTTTGACCCCTCTGCTCTACTAGAACTTTTCGTAAGCATCATCTGTGATCCCCCTGCCCTGACATCTAAGTCCGATGGTCACTTTCTAGTGTTCATCTTACTTAACTTCTCAGCAGCACCTGGCACGGCTGTTCACTCCTTCTCTTTCCATACGCTTTCTTCGCTTTACTCCTAGGACAGCACATTCTCAGTTTTCCTTCTCCCTGTCTCCCGTGAGGTCCAGATCCCAGCCTCTCACTCAGTCCAAAGGTATTCTTCAGTGTTCTCTTCAGTCCTTTACAGTTAATCTCGTGTTATTCAATAATTCTTTGTGTTAAACTTGCCCCATTCACATCACTGTGTGGTTCCTGTCTCCTAGACCCTCACTGACACACAGCAATCTCAGCTAGTTCCACAGCTTTAAATGCCAACTATATGCTCATGATCCCCAAGTTTTTCATCTCCACCCCAGATCTCCCTCCTGAACGCCACACTCAAAATACAACTGCCCACTCGAAGTCTCCACTGGGATGTTAAGAGACAGAGCAAATCTACGTGTCGAAAGCTACCCTCCTGATACTCCCAACAAAACTTGCTCTAGCCACAGCCTTCTCCATCACATTTGTTAAAAAAAAAAAAAAAAAGCAATCCTCCCTTCCACTCATGTCCAAAACTCTGGGAGTCATCCTTTACTCCTCTCACTCACCCTTAACAGTCAATCCACCAGGAAACGTTGTTGACTCTACTTTCAAAATATACTTTCCCTCACCACGTCCACCACTACCACCCTCGCCATCATTTCTTGCCAGGATCATCATAACAGGCTCAGTATTATCTTCAACATAACAGCCGGAGTAATCTTTTAAAGTGTATCACTCCTCTGCTCAAAAGCCTCATAATGGCTACCAAAAGTCTAAGTCGCGGTCCTTAAAATGCATACCACCCTACGTGGGCCATTGTCAAACTGCACCGAGGCACCCCAGGGAATTCCAAGGGACACCACAGGACAGTTTCCAGTTTCTAGGTTAACATAGCGATATCTGTCCCACTGTGATTATTAGACTATTAGCACCTAACTACTTATAAAACCACTGTTAAGCATTTCTTTTGATGTAGGGGCACCATGAAAACCTGCAGGGGCTGTAAGTCCGAGACCAAGGTGCCTGCAGGGTCAGTGGGAGCCCTCTTCCGGGTCCCTGACTCTTCGCTGTGTCCTCACACAGTGGAGGGGCTAGGGACCTCACTGGAGTCGCTCTTACAAGGGCACCAACCCTACAAATAAGGGCTCGTCTACCAATGGTCCCATCTCCTAGTACCATCACACTGGGCATTAGGGTTTCAGCATATGATCACGTAAATTTGGGGCCGGACACAAACATTCAGACACAGCATTGGATGCCTTTGAAAAAAGTCAGTCCCAGCCTTACTGAGCCCCCATCTCCTTTCCTGTAAAAGTTGGATAATATCACCTTGAAAGGTAGTATCAAGAATCCAAAAAGACTCCTCAAATAGTTAGACACAGAATTTCCATACCATGCCTAGGTGTATACCCAAAAGAACTGGAAACAGGTACCCAGATACCCGTACTGAATGTGTGCACAGCAGTGTTATTTACGACAGTCAAAAGGTAGAAAGAACCCAAATGTCTACCAACAGATGGATGGATAAACAAATCGTGGTATACACCAACCATGGAATATTATTCAGCCACAAAAAGAGTAAGTACCAATAGCTGCTACAACATGGACAAACCTCAGAAACATACTAAGTGAAGGAGGCCAGTCACCAAAGGCCACGTAGTGCATGGCTGTGTTTATATAAAACATCCAGAACACGTACATTCATAGAGACAGAGGAGACTGGTGGTGCCAGGCGCTGGAGGCAGGGGGGATGAGGAGTAACTGCCCAGTGGGTTCTAGGCTGCATTTTGGGGTGATAAACATGTTTTGGAACTAGACAGAGGTGGTGGTTACAGAACACCGTGAACATACTAAAGGCCACTGAATTTGTCACTTTAAAATGGTTAATTTTATGTTACGGGAATTTTATCTTAATAAAGTTTTTTTGAAAGAATTGAAAAAGAAAACACTAGATAAACAACCAGGTCCACTGTAGAGCACAGGAACTACACTCAATCTTGTAATAACCTGTAATGAAAAAGAATATGTATACACGCACACACGCAGCCGAATCACATGCTGTACACCAGAAACTAGCACAACTTTTTAAGTCAACTACACTTCGGTTAAAAAAAAAAATTTTTTTAATAAAAGAAAAAAGAAAGGAAACACAGGGTAAAGGCCTTTATAAACAGCAGCCATTGGTGACCAGGGTCCTGGGCTCAGTTCTGCCACTTAATAGCCATGGAGATGGTAAGTCATTGCTCTGGGCCTCAGTTTCCTCATCTGTAAGATGACGGGTTGGACCGGATCGCTAGTTCTCAATCAGAACAGCCCTGATCAGTCACGTGAAGCCTCCTTCTAAACGCGCAGAGCCATTCCCCCCGCCCAGGAGGGACTCGTGCCCGTGTCACTGTGCTGAAGACACTCATTTCAGGGCGTAAGTCCACCCCGCTTTTGAGACCATCAGACTAAAGACCACGAGCAGCCCGTGATTCTAGTACCTTCATCTATGACTGTTCATAAGATGCGTTTTGAGGAAAGAAGACAACACAGTAAGTGAAGTACATTTATTAGGAAGATCAACTCCGAACAATCACAAGTAGTTCTCTTCCCACTTGGCAACTGTGCAGGAAAAAGAAGCTTTAACAGAGTCCACAGGATTTTGTTTACACCACAAAAGGAGTTTTAAGGCAGATTAATTCGAGGCTATAAAAACTACATCCGTGACATAAACATAACGTTCAAAAATAACTCAGGCTCCAAACGTCCCCGATACCAACAAGTCTCTGAACTAGTCAGGTCGGCAGCCACGGGCGGGGACACACTGAGTCTCCAAAGCAACTCAACAAGACGCTGATGCCGGGGGGCCATCCTGAGACCGCCCAGACTCTGCGGTTAACACAGACCAACAGAGCTACCCGAGGCCCCCACATGTTTTTATTCCACACAAACCTTCTACACTGTCCTAGGAGAACAAATGCACATTAGATGAGAGGAAAACAGGGCTCACTATCTCGTACCACGAACAGGATTACAGAAAACACAGGGCTGGACACAGCCACGTTAATAGATTAACGACTTTTCTGACAGGCCCCTCATAGGCCAACAAAATGCAGCTTAAAAATCCACTGGGGTAAGCTCCGTCCTCCCCTCCGTGGTCACCACTTGGATTAGGCTCCCTGAGCTTGGTCGGTTTTTCTCCGTGATCCAGTCATGGAAGGTTCTAGAACAAAGAAGAGACGCTTTACATGTTAAAGCAAAAATCTGGACACATGCTTATATTCACATTAATGGTGGGGTGGGGGGACAACAGCAGCTGTGAAAGAGCCACGAAGGCATCGTGGACATGTTCCAAGGTCCCCGATGACCTCAGGACTTCACTCGTTCTAATTCCTGAGTGGCAGGATTTGACAAGATTTTCATTTCTCCATTTCTCTGCACTGTTGGAATCCTTTATAACACAGGGGTATGATTTTATGTGATTAAAAAAATATTTTAATTACTTAATTCTGGGAGATGGACATGGACATAATACTTTATACTTTGCTGTATTCCTTCACAGAAATTTTAAAAGAAAGAGAAGACATTTATTTGTTTTAACAAACATTTATGGAGAAACCACGGCCATGCCAAGCAATGGAAAAAGATGTAAAAACACAGATTATTGCAATAAAATACGTCCAGTGCCAGAATGGGGCATTTAATGACCAACTCTGTGTGGGGAGGGCCTAGGGGAGTCAGGAAGACCTCTAGGAAGACAGAAATGAAAACGGGCACACCGAATTCACAAAGTTTAACAAGGAGCTGTTCATTTTTAAAACAGGAACTCTTGGTGTTGGGTATACCAGCCCTTTTCACAAGCCCCAGGTGGGACTTTAGACCCCGTCATTGGAAAATTCTGGGCTCTTCTTTAGTGCCACTCCATACCCCGCTAGACCAGAGCTGATGCTCAGCTGCCCAGGCATTTGGAGCTCCCACTCTGGGGGTTGAACAAGTGAAGGGAAGTCACACAGACTCAAAAATCACAGTGCCGCTACAACTCCCTGGCATACCGTCACATGTCATGACCCCATCTCTGGGGGCAGAGCTCAGGGGACGGCCCTGAAGGAGACCAGTCACGGCCAGATGTGCAGAGACGCACACGTCACTCATGCAGGTTACCCATGGTCTGACTTCTTGCTCCCCCTCGGCACCATCTGGGGTGGGGTAGGAGGGAATGCCATGCTAACCATGGACAGCCAAGAAGGTCACATGCTCACAGACATGTCAAAACGTGCTTGATGCCAACTTGTCACATGAGTTTTCAAATACCACAAACAGGGGCCAGGGTACAGCCCAGTGGTAGAGTGTATGCTTAGCATGCACGAGATCCTGGGTTCAATCCCCAGTACCTCCATTAAAATAGATAAACCTAATCACCTCCCCCCAAAGCAAAACAAAAACAAAAAATTAATTTAATATAATTTTTTAAAAAAATCTAATATCACAGTGGGTGAGCACGATCTCTGGGACAAAAGATGGCTGTTCCCAGTTCTCCCTCTGCGGGTCTGTGCTCTGCACTGATTCAGACACGTGACCTTGGACGTTCTGTCTGGAACCTAGGTCCTGGGTCAACACCTCTGTCAAGGGTGGCTGGGAGTAGTGGCCTTTAAAGAGAAACTCAAATGCAAACACAACTCAAGCCTGGTTTCTTCCGCAACTTCAGTTTTTTTGTTTTTGGTTTTGGGGGTTTTTTTGCAAATCCAGCGTTAAGCATGATACCCAGCACAGAGAAACAGTGGTAAAGGCCGAGGATCCTGCAGCCACACTGCCTGGGTCAGATGCTGGCTCTGCTCTGTGACCTTGGGCAAGTCGCGGAGGCCCGAGCTCCCCATCCTTGGGCCTTAAATAAAGATGACAGCCCCTCCCTCACTGACCTGCTACCAGCCTTTAATAAGATCACTGCAGTGCTTAAATCGTTGCCTGGCACATAAAAAGTGCTACCTAAGTACATGCTCCAAACGTAACAGTCCCAAGTATCTCCCAATTTCATTTAAATAAAATGTAACCTCAGGCCAGCAACGCATGCCCAGATTTACAAACATCCCATACAAACGGCCGAGGCAGCAGCTCACCTGCTGGCTCTGCTGGGCAAGGACGCTCCTGCTCCATGAGGGCAGGGCCTGCAGCTCGTCCACCATCATCCCCAGGCCCGGCACAGCACCCGGCTCAAGCAGGTGTTCGGTGAATACGTGCTTAATACCCCCTTAAATAGAGGGGTGTGGGGACCTGAGATCTACACAAACAAGAACTGGAAAGCTCCCTCTCTCCATGACCTTTCAATGCCGCCCACATTCACGAATGGCTGAATATGATTTGAGGGACAAAGGATGCTTTCTGTGAGTCTGTGGCTGGGTACTAATTCAGACTCGTGGGCCCAGACGGTCCACCGAGATCAGTGGCTGACTCTTTTGACAGGAGCTCAGCTAACCAAGTACCTCTGTGGCTCAGACACTGTGCCAAGTGCTCGGCACACCCACACTTCTCACCCCCCAACAATGATCACGGACCCCCATTATACAGACAGGGAAGCTGAGGCCTAGCACAGTTCAACAACCGCTCAGACTGGCCAGCTGGTGAGTGGGGAGACAAGATTCATCTCGGCGCTCTCAACCCCTCCATCCTGTGACATCCACACTGAGGGGTGTGATACCCTCAGAGGCCAGGACCTCACGAGACCCCCAGGGTTGATATGGCGGGGGGAGGGTCTCGTGAGAAAGAACATGGGTCTGTCCTCTCACCCACAGGAGGCAGAGAATGGGGGCTGGAAGCTGCGTAGTCACTGAGTGACCACGGTACTCACTCAGCTAGGAATTCTAAGGGCGTCCAGGAGCTGAAGTCGGCCTTGGGCATTGATTTCCTGTTCATCGGCGTATCCAGGGTAACCCTGCAGAGCACAGAGATAAGCATGTCACGTGTGCCTCCCCCTTAGAACAACAGCTGCCCCGTCCTCCTCGGCCAGGAAAGGGCACCGTGAGCCGCTGGCTCCAAGGGTGGCGGCACCGCCCTGGAGAGATCACATGAAGACAGTCAGAGAGGCCAGGAAGCCATCCACGTTCACAGAGCTCACGTCCCAGCCAAACTCTGCCAGGGGCTCACCCTTCAGTCAGACAAGAATAAAATCAAAGAGCTATGTTTTGCCTTTTTCTAAAATAAGAGTTTTACTAAAGTAAACTGCTTGCTGTTTACATCTCCATTCACTCCCTAAAATGTGGCAGACTCATTTCTCAGGATTTTTAAGTGTCATAATAATATGCCTTTAAAAATGAGAAAAATAGCTTCATCCTTCATTTAGTGGCCATTTTCCATGAACTCTTAGAAATTCTTGGCAAAAGAACATAGACTTCAGGTATGTATGACTTTGGCAAGAATGTTCGGGCCTCAGAAATCTTTCAAAAGAGTCGTGGGACCAGATCACAGAATCACAGAAGCTCACAAATGACAGGGAAGTGGACAGGCCTGTCCCCCAGCAGACCCGACATCTACTTTACAGGACCACAGCCAAGAGATAAGCCATTTGGTGCTGGGATCTTTCCTGTTAGAAGGGACTCTCTCCCTCCAAAGCAGCTGCCTGGCCTGGGACAGCTGACTGGGGCCTCCTTCCTCGTCACAGACAGAAGCATCTCCTACTGTTTCCCCGTTTCTCCCCGAAACTCCCCGCTCCCCAGCCCCCCGACACACATCTTGACCTCTCTTCCATCTTGACCTGATAATGATTTGAAAGACAGAAATACAAATATTAAAATTAAATGCATATAGGCTATTTTAAATAGGAGGGAGGGAGGGACAGAAGGAGGGAATGAAAGAAAAGAAGAAAGGCAGGAGAGACAGACCCGTCCCATCAGCCAGGCCACCATTCTGGAAAGCCCAGGATAATCCAAAACGTGGATAAGGATCTTCAGGACCTTCAGTGAGTTTCAGAAGCCGAGGCGACAGCACACCCACGTCCCCGGTGGAGAGTGACCCTGGGACAAATGTGCACTCCCGGCGGCGGGGCAGAGGTGGGTCCCAGCCACTTACGGGAGCACGGCGATGGCGGCAGAGCCGGCGGGCATGCCGCTGTCCTTCCCGGCCAGACTCCGGCAGAGCTGATGAACCGCGCCCTTGGCCATGCCGTAGCCAATCATCCCTGGGAAACGGGGAGAAAACATTTCAGTGACCACCGGCCGCCACTGCTACGTCCAGAGAATGCCACGCCAGGGTCCAGAGGAGGCCGGGAAAAGAGAACCAGGACACCTACGGAGAGAAACGGGGAGGGACGGAAGGTTTCCAGTGCGCCTTCTATTCACCTGGTGCTTGACATTTATCACAGAAGCCTTGAGGTTAATCCTATATTTATTGCTAAGAAAACCAAGGCTCAGTCGAAGAGGGTGAGTCACGAGCCCAGGCTCACAAGAAGACTTGCACCGAGGCCAACGGAGAGGTTAAAAGCCAAGTAAGAGCCAGGTTCTGAGACGCAGCATCTGTAACGACTTGTGAGAACCGGGCACAGGGGGCGCCCAGTGTATTGACAAAACCGAGCGGTCATTTGAAGCACGGGCTTTAGAGTCAGCTGCACAGGTTCAAACCACAGCTCTTCTACTCACCACTTGCCAACTGTGGGCAAGTGCTCAAAAGCCTTACTAAGCCTCAGTTATCCCATCTGTAAAATGGAGATGAAGCACTTAACTCTAGGCTCAGGACAGGGTAGGCACTCAATACATGTTCCCCATCATATTAACAGAAGTACTGCGCCCTGGAATCCAACTTCCTGTTTAAAGTGTACTACTTGAGCAACTGTGACATGGACACACGCTACCTATTAGTCTTCCTTTCCTCCCATCAGTCAGTGAATGTTTGCTGACTGAAGCAAGGCATGCCTGTAATTAGGAGAGGTTTGCATCTGCCCCAGACACGTGGCAGGCAAGATTTCTCTCTCTCTGAAGTCCCCTGTGACACCTAGCTGTACATACACCTAACGCAGCTATCCCAGCAACAGAGGATGGTTAATTGCTGTAAACACCCTTCTGCCTTCAGAAAACCACTACTTCTTCCAGAGGGCAGCAGCCCCCCTAAAAACCCCAGCAGGCTTGCTGTTTAAAGTGTAACAACATCAAAGGTCCAGGGGGAGGCAGGGACCACAGCCCAGCCGAGGAACCAATCACTGACCCACTTCAAGATCAGCCTCAAACTGCAGGAGGGTCAAGGTCGCAAAAAGTTATTTAAGCACAGGAAGAATATTTCACCACACCTGGCTTCTCTGTTTAATCAGAGGCAGGAGGCCAACAGTGGCATGAAGACGTAACAAACTCTGCAGTGATTAAAATAAACTGGTGAATCTCATTCGTCCGGCCTGGTCCCCAGCAAACTCCCAGGACTCTGCCTTCATTCCATTCAAACAGCATGAGAGCAGGGAATCAGATGAAGAAAGAAACAAGCAACCAGCAGCCCTAAGGGTTTAACTTCACAGAATTCTACACAAAGCAGGTACAGGATCATTCGTAAGACATGAAAAATATATATTAAGAAGATAAATACTGTCTCCCCAATTATAAATGATCAATGGAATCCCAAAAGACCAATGTCCAAACACAGAACAGATCCTTAATTGGTAACGAAAGTGATGACCATCATTTTGATACAGTTTATCCTCCAGGGAACAGTCTACAACCTTGGAAATAAAAAGGAAGAGGTTTTCTCAGTGTCTTTCCAAGTGAAAAACTTTTCATTTCTGAAAAACTCTTCTTGGGTTTGAAGGACAAATAAGCCTGCTTATCACCTGCTTTCATAGACTTCCTCAGATTTCTCTGGGGTCTGAATCAAAATTAAAATATTTCATGACTCAAATAAGTTTAACAACACCTAACTAAAGAGCTAAAAGATGAACCAACTTACTAATATCTGAAGCAGGAGTAGCTGGGCAAAAGTAAGCCTGGAGTAAATAATAACAATTTTTCACATTTACTACTGATTCTCTGTAATACCTTTCCTAAACCATTTACACCCATTACGATGTTTACAAGTCACAACCACCATATGAAGGAGATATTACCATTTATCCTCATTTTACAGGTAACAAAACTAAGGCTCAGAGAGGTTAAGTAACTTGCCAAATATTGCACAGCAACTAAATGGCAAAACCACAATTCAAAACCAACCTGTGTAGTTCCAGATCCTACAGTCTTAACCAGTATCTGCAATTATAAATAATGATATTTACAAACAAAGGCAAGTAGGAGACTGGTCCTTTAGAAAAATTAGTCTTTCAGTCCTAGGGTTTTCTTTTTTAAATGCCAAGCTATTACTCATTTCTCTATTTACTCTATCTAGTGCCTCTGCTCTGTGTCACCTTTAATAAAAATCAGATCTCAACCAAACTACCATCTAACATTTACACAGCTTTAATTACTGCAATAGCTGTGGACTTGTAAGATCACATGCTCTGGGAAACACAGTAAGAAAATGAATGGCAAGAAATTATTAATCTGTAAGAGCCTCACAGCTCAGCTGGTTACATTAAAATTGAAAAGGTGCTCAAAGTTTCCACCACTTACTCAAGAGGTCCAAAAGAACTACTTTTTTTTTAAAGAAGAGTTTAATTTAGGTAATGGAAGAAAATAGTTTCTGCCTCCCTCTGCTAACTCCCCAATCGCCTGCTTAAATTCCTTTACCCCCATTCCAAAGGGAGTGTCACATGTTGAACTGTGTCCCCCCATATTCAGATGTCCCTCCGTCCCTCAGAATGTGACTATAGTTAGAGATGAGGGATCTTTAAAGAGGTAATTAAGTTAAAATGAGGTCATAGGGGTGGGTCCTGATCCAATATGACTGGTGTCCTTATAAGAAGAGGAGATGAGGACACAGACCCACACAGAGGGAAGACCGTGTGAAGACACGGTAAAGACCACCCACAAGCCAAGAAGAGAGGCCTCTGGAGAAACCAAATCTGCTGACCTGGCCCCCAGCGGCAGACTTCCAGCCTCCAGAACTGTTGAGTAAATACATTTCTGTTGCTTATGCCACCCAGGCTGCGGTCCTTTGTCATACCAGCCCCAGCAAACTAACAAGGGAGTGAAAAATGCAAAGGGAACTTGGAACTCCACATGATGTAATGGAAAACAGCATGAAATTTGGAAATGATCAGGGTTTCAATTTAAAGTAAGTTTACAACTTATTTATTGCATAACCCAAATAACTTCTCTAAGTTCTAGTTTCCTTCTCTATAAAACGAAAAAAAAAATAATAATGACATCTAGCCCAGGGTTAAATAAGAATATATGTGAAATGAAAAGAGTGAATATAATTAGAGTTTCCATGTGCTGGGTACCTGATACCTATCAATGCCTCTAAGGCCTTACAGCTACTCTTCAAGGTAGACGTTACTGTCACTATATTACAATTCAGGAAGCTACAGCAGAAATTTGGTCAAAGAGAATAATTTGTCCAAGGCCACACAGCTAGGGTGATGAATCCACTCCCAGCCTCTCTGATTCTACAGCTGACACACTATTTCCAGCAGCCAAGCCACTTCCTTGAGATACACGAACACAACGTGATGGGAATAATTCGTGCTTATCAACTAATTAAAATCTACGTGACATCATTCACTCCCTGGGCGGATCACAGATAAATGAATCAGATAAGGGGGAACCAGATCCCAGCAGTCATGACCACGGTGAAGACAAGGACAGTGCAAATGAAAGGGTCAGGAGTTCTTCCCCTAAAAGGAGTCAGGCCTAAAAGGAAGCAAAATCCCCCACAGCTGTCCAGCACCTTAGCGGGTAAAGGGCTGTAACATTCCTCATCTCACAGAAGTGCCCAGAAGCCCCGGCGAGCGAGTGTGGGCATCCCCATTTCACGGACGGGCAAATGAAGGCTTACCAGGAGTCCCGTCCAGGGCGGCCTTGGCCCCGGTCAAGGTGAGGAGGCCTCCTTCCTTGAGGTGCTTGGTGGCCAGGTGGCTGGAGATGGTGGACGTCCACATGCTCTGCTTCCACATCAGGTCACAGTTTTTAAAGAGAGCTGAGCGAAGAGACATGTTAGGTCACCAGCTGGAGGGAAGAAACTGAAAGGTGGGCTCAACTCATGGAGCCTGACACTCCAGGAGGCTCTCGTGGCCACTGTGTGTGTGTGTGTGTGTGTGTGTGTGTCTACCATGAGCTCTAATACACACAGCCTGGGGCTTGTGGTCAGAGAGACACAGGTTCAAATCCAGGCCACGTGGTCACCGGTCTCACCTGTGAACTGGTCAGAAGTCAGCCAGTAAATGAGGACCATTGACAGATATGCGGGTCTGGCTTCCACACAAACGCTGGCCTCCTTCATAAAGGGCGTCAGATCTTTAACAACAACCTATATGTCTAAGTCAGGTTTTACCCGTGATAAAAATTTGAGGGACTAGTGACATCTGCTCATTAAAAGGGATTTTATGGAGACTGCATTTTTTACGGCTGAAGGTTTAATGCCAGTTTTAAAGACTCTTTAAAAGAAAGCTGAAATAACAACCATTTCACGTTTGCTTTAACCCTCTGGCCTTGCCACAGACGTGAGGAGGGACAACTGGTAACAGATGTCACATCCCCAGCTGAACACCTGTCCCCTTCCTCCCTCATAGGGGACACAGAACCCAGTGAAGCTGCTCCCTTGACCCAGAGAGGAAGCCCTCCTGAAACAGGAGGAGGGGTCTCCAGTAGGTGACAACCTAGGTACTGCATATCCCCACTAAGAACTGGAAAAAAACGGGTGGACCCACATTTAAGCAAGTCTCTAGCCCTAAATTCCAATTCACAGGAAATCTCAGGGACGAGGTTCAAAGACTAAAAACACCACCAAAATGCAGTATATAAACCCTGAATAGACTCGATCTAGGGAAAACTATGAAATATATGGAATAAATTGGGGTGATTGGAATACAGGCTGATATTCTTAATCTTCCAGAATTACTGTTCATTTTCTTAGGCATGAGAATGGTATTACAATAATGTAGGAGATTGGCTTAATCTTCAGAGATGCATATTGAAATACAGTGAGGTGTCAAATTACTCTCATATCATTAACAAATTACTCTCATAACATTAACACACAGGGGACACACATGCAGGAAAGCAAGTGAGTGAAGTATGGCCCGTGTTAACAAGTGTTAAGTCTGGATGGAGGGCGTAAAGGGGGTTCACTGAACCGTTCTTTCAACTTTGCTATATATTTGAAAATGTTCATAATAAGAAATGGGAAATATACTCAGCTTTAACAAAAGCTCAATTCTGAGTCCTTCTGATCTTTTGAATAATCTGTCCATCCCATATACATTCCCCAACTCCCAGTAATAACCCCTAACAGACTGGGGCGGGGACAATGCACATTTCATCCTGTCTCTTCTTTAAACTTCATTCTCAAGGACCCTCTGCCCCCACCCCCTCTACAGGAAGCTTTTTCTTCATGGGTAAAATGGGGTGCTGATCCCTACCTCACAGCTACTGTGGGAGAAAGACTCTGGGAGAAGCCACCTGGCCTGGCACACAGTACAGACCCAATCCACGCAGCTGGACACAGAGCAGAGCGCATGAATGATTAACTCAGAGAAGGACTCACACTTGGACTTGGCACTGCCCCCAGCCCATCCTCCAGCCACACAAAGGATTGCATCCACCTTCTCGGCACCCAAGAGCTGTCCGACATCAGCAGTCACCTGACACAAAGGGGTAGAAAGATACACAAACTGTCAGATAAACCTGAACAGGCTGACATCTTTACAGACCCTTCTATTTATTTTTCCCTTCTTCTTCAGTCAGTTTATGGTACCAGGCAGTTAACTTTGAAAGTCGGATGCAAGACCAATCTATAATGAGCATTTTGGATAGTGAAGCCCGACTACATTTCAGTGTGATTCTGATAAAGCAATCTAGCCATCTCGTCTTCTTTTGAACATTCTAAAGGGTGGAGACATAAGCATCCCTGCAATAGAACAATGAGTAAAGAAAAGTAGGAAAAGGTTAAAAAAAAATCACCTAGAGCTTCACTGCCTACAGCTAACTTTCTGGTATCTTTCCAGACTTTCTTTGCAAATCACACAATCATAATCAGAGATAATCAATTCTACCCTCCCCCCAATAAAAACATCCCATTAACTGAAAATCCAAAAGAAAAAGCCAAAGAGAAAAAAGTATCCTAAATAAAGAGCAAAAATGGAGACAAAGCTGCTCACCACTGTATTCTTGATAATGGTTAAAAAAAAGAAAGAAAAACTGAATAAAACTTAAATGTACAGTAAGAGCAAACTAAAGAAATTGTGACCAATCCATATAAAGAAAAATTACATGTTGACACAGAGGGTTTTTTCAGTGATCTGAAGTTATTTAAGTTAAAGGTTAAAAAAAATTTATCTCAATCTGTAAAATTAATAACATATAGTATGCATAGGAAAGCTAAGAAAATGGGCCAAAATGTGAACTAATGAGCTAGCTAACTAGACTTGGAGCATGGGTTATTTATCTTCGTTTTTTTTTTTTTCTTTTCACTTTTTCCAAATTTCCCTCCATGAGCACAAATGGCTTTGATAATCAGAGAAACAATACCTGAAAAAACACGAAGGACACACAGCCAATGGGAAGCTTTCCCCAGGGTCCCCCACCCCATGCACAGTGGGGCCTTCCCTGGAATTACCTGGTCAGCCTGCTCCGTAAACGAGTCTGTCATTTTAACGACAACATTGGCACTGGCTTCCTCGTTCTCCACCAGGTCAATGCTGGCGACCCACTGGAGGAAAACAGAAAACAGCTTGGGTCAAGGGACAGCCTGTTGTTACTCCTTTAAAGATCCATGCCCAGAGATAGGGGCAGAGGAGACAGGAAAGAGGCTTACAGGAAAACCCACCAGAGAGAGGATCTAGCAACCGACCTTCACACTCCTTCCAGGGCATTTGGCTTCACCCCTTACTAAGCCCCAGGCCAGCCCCTTCTGCCTCCAAATACCTCTTCCTCATCCACTCTCACATCTGAGAGCAAAACTCTGCACTTGGTGAGATCCCCCCTCACCGGGGTCTGAAAACTTTTTCCATAAAGGGCTAGAGAGTAAGTATTTTAGGCTTTACTGGCCATATGGTCCCTTGCAACCATTCACCTCTGCTACGGCAGCCAGAGAGCAGCCATGGACAGCGCTGAACGAATGAGCGGGGCTGTGTGCCCATTAAACTTCAGACACTGAATTATGAATGTCATACAATGTTCAGATGTCACAAAATGGCTACTCCTCTTTTGATTTCTTTTCAACCATTTAAAAATAGGAAATCAGGGGGAGGGTATAGCTCAGTGGTAGACTGAGTGCTTAGTATGCACGAGGTGCTGGGTTCAATCCCCAGTACCTCCATTAAATAAATAAATAACTTAATTACTTCCCCCCAAAACATACATACATACATACATACATACATACATACATACATACATACATAAAAATGGGAAGTCATTCTTAGCTCTTGGACTGTACAAAAACAGGTGCCAGGCAGGATACCAGGCTTTGAAGAACACAGCATCCATTCAAGAACACTCACTACTTCCGTGCACAGCCATGGGGGTATGGAGACAAAGGAAAGGTTCTATCCCCAGGAATGCAGGGCGTCAAGGGTAAGTCAGCTGGTCAGGTTCACTCCGGTCAAAAGGAACCCACAGTGCCCCCACCGGGGGGGGGGGGCACAGCCCTGGCATCTGAAACGCGGGGATTCGGGAGCGCTGTATTAAAGGTACTGGAAAGAGTAAGAGAAACTCAGAGTACACAGGGGTGCCGGCACAGTGCCTAGCCCTTGGCTAGCGGTCCTTAACTGTTCCCACTGTCATCACCATCCACCTCTGCAGACCTGGGAAGACATCCCAAATCCAGTCTTCCTCGGGTTCCGAGCAGACAACTGGGGGAAAGGTGGTGTGTTTAGAACCCACAGAAACATTCCTACATCCGATTGTGAGTGAGAGGAATACCCTGGGTCCCTTTCTCTCTGGTCCCGGCGCACTCTCGCTCAGGCTGCTCCTGCTACTAAGTAACCATCGCCCACCCACCCAAGGAAAGGTCCCCAGAGCTGCAGCCGAGTATCTGCGCAACAGACACCTGCAGCGAGGAGATACCGGGCGGAGTCTCCGCCGGGAACGCGCTGGGCCTTGCAGGGCGGCTGGGGTCAGGGTCTCAGTACTGCAACAGCTCCCACCCACTTGCCGCCTTCAGGAAGCGGATGGCTGATTATGCAAAGTAGTCAAAAACAGCCTTTGTAAAACAAGCCACCAGCATTTGCGGGGCTGAGCCTTCAAAGTATCAGGCCCGACAGCAGCTGAAGGAACAGGGTATACATAAATATATAATCAATAATAGCTAACATTTAAACAGCATTTACCACGAGGTAGGTAATCTACAATTTTAGCGCAACATCACCAATTATCTCACTTAATCCTCACAACTCCCCTAAGGGGTAAATACTATCATTATCCCCATTTCACAGATGAGGAAACAGGTTTGCTGACGTTAAGCAGTCAGTTCAAGTTCGTAGGACTAGGAACCCGAGTCAGGCAGTGTAATTCCAGAGCCTGCCTTTTGATTATCTCTTCCCGTCCCCTCAACCCCGCTCCTCTTGCTCCCCTTCTGGAATTCTCTCCCGAGTCATGCCCGACTTTCCGGGCCCGGTAGAGGCCAAGGAGCAGCCATCCTCCTGCAGAGCAAAGGCCCCACACCTAGGGCCCGGGGTGCGCAGGTAATTGGAGACAGAACAGACTTGAAGACCTGTGCGTGCACGTGCAGGCACCCATGTCTGGGGGTGCACAGGGGCCCCCAGCTTCCTTCCAGGCTGCCCTCCAGGGCTGCACCGGAAGACCCTCTGCGCCCCAGTCACCACGGTGCCCGCCCTCAGCCCGCCGAGTTACCCAGTTGCGGGCCCGGAACGCCTGCACGCATTGGGAGCCCAGCGCGCCCCTGCCGCCGTACACCAGCACCCGGCGCGCCTCGCCCGCTGCCGCCGCCATCCCGCGCCTCCGGCTCGGCTCCCGCGGCTCCGAACGCCCCGAGCCCGGACGCTGCGCCCCGCCCCGGCCCGCAACCCCGCCAAGAGGGACCGCGCTGGGGCCGCGCTCCCAGCCGAGCCCGCTGCTGCCGCCTAGCGTGCGACCACACTCGGCGAGCACCGCCGCGCCCCGCGCCCGGCCGCTCCGCCCCAGGGGTAGGACAGCACCCTCTAGTGCCCCATATGCCACGCACTGAGAGAAGTGATCTCTAAGTGCTGTTTCATTTTATTTTGCACAACAAATCCTATGACAGATTGGGAAACGGAAACATGAGAGTCTCAGGCCATTGCTCAGAAGAGTAGGAATTTGAACCCAAGTCTTCAACAGTGTTCTGCCTAACCACACCTCCATTCTGCACGGAGGAGCTTGGGCTGATTGAAAATCAGTTGATTACCATAGAATTTTGTATTTTTAGCAATTTCTAAAAGTAATTGCTTAACTCCTAAGATACTTAAAGTTGACAGAGGTCCAGGATTTGGGGCAGAGGTAAGATGCAAAGGTACTACGCGTGGCCTGCCTTCTCAACGCGAGCTTAATGTTACAGCAGGAATAACTAATGTTATTGGTCGCTTACGAATGTGCCGAGCACTCTTCTAAGCCTTTTATACGTATTTTGTCATTCATTACCAGAAGAACATTTGCTAAGTCAAGGTCATTGTGATGAAGATCAGCTGTTGTATTTCAAGGACCTGATCTTCAGGACCAGCCCTGACATCCAATTTTCTCATGAGAGAGATGGCCGGGGTATCGCATCTCCTGTGAACCACAAAGGGTTGCTGTCAGGGACAAGCAAGCATATGGTAAAAGCCCTTGTACGCCGCTGCACAAGCTTTGGAGACACTCTTCTTTATTTTCATTGTGGAGAGACCACAGAAGTAAACCCCAATTAGAGGGAAGAAAACTGACATTTCCATCCCCACGTCCCTCTGTCCCCTCTGTGCTCTCCAAGTGAGGCTGCTGGAACTGCTGTTGGTTAACAACGCACCCCCTGAACTCCCTCTGAACTTCTGTGACCAAGTAAGGAATTTTACTCTCCCACTTCTGCTCCACGTTGTCCCCCAGAGCCACTGACAGTCTCACAGGACACAAAGTTGACATTCAGCAACAGACTAAAAGTCAAAATTTTAAAGCCATAGTATAAGATAGAAATTAGGGACTATTTCATTCCATGTGCCTGTAAATTATAAGAAAAAGACATCTTCACTCTTAGAAGAGACAAAGACCCCAGCAGGGTGATGGGTGATTACTATTTGCTAACACATTAGAAAAGCACTCTCCCTTCCCATTTCAGATGACATGACAGCAGGGGATGGGGGTGGGGGTTGTAAGCACTGGGGTCCAGGCTGCCCCAGCAGTGCCAAACCCCCTTAGGTTTAACGCTGCAATTTTACCCACAGCAGACTCACCTAATGATAAATTCAGGAATCATAAAGCCTTGTTTACACATTTCAATTGAAAACACAGATCGCTTCATGGTATTAATAACAGTGCTGGGGATTCTGACAGCAGTGACATTTTAGACAAAGAAATGCTTGGACATGCATCAAAGAGATCAACATTTGATACTGCGCATTGTTGGCGATATTCAAATGCTAATCATTCCATTTTTGTTTTCCTTCTACTGTATGCATTTTTTTAGAATGGTTAGTGTCTCTTTACAGTCAGATTTACCAGGTTTTGCCTGCTAATAACTTCCTCATCATTAAGAGGTCCACACCAAGGTTATGTAAATACTTGAAACGCGGAACAATTAAACCGTCGGCTGAAACATTAGTCTGGAGGAAGATATAGGGTTACATCCTTCAGTAACACACTCCTCTACACTTGAGTCAGGTGAAGACCGTCTCTGTAGAGACTTCCGGGTGTGGCTGTAGTAAACATGGGCTGAGGAGGCAGGCACTGAGGGAGGACCAGGAGATGGACCTGAAATCTTGAACTGGTGTGTTTGAAAGTGCTGACCTTGGAACAGAGGATTGCTGAGTGTGTGGAAGATGTCAAGGACCCTCGCTACTGCTCGGACACCTGGGGCATGACCTGCACCCCCTAGGATGCCTGGATGGTTCAAAAAGACGTGGTATGGGCTGGCATCCTTACTCAGCTTCTCCTCCTTCATAATGATCATCATTGCCTTGGCGGTGCCCCACTGGCTGAGTGGGAAAATCCTTTGTCAGACTGGAGTGGACCTGGTCAATGCCACGGATCCAGAGCTGGTCAAATTCATTGGGGACATTTACTACGGACTCTTCCGCGGGTGTAAGGTGCGGCAGTGTGGGCTCGGCGGCCGACAGTCCCAGTTCACAAGTGAGTATATTAGGGGCATGAAAGCTGCTTTAGAATACTTATTTAAATATTCGTAAGAATGCTTATGTCTAAATGTGTAATTCAAGTGCTGCTTCAGTGTAAGGCCTAACGAGGAAGTCCACAGTAAGCCAGGGTTCAGCACTTAGAAGAGACCTTTTTTCCCTGCAGAGGCTTACAGAAACACTAGAAATGGGATCGGTGTATATTTGTAGTTGACCTCTGTGAATAATCACTATTAAAATATTGAGTGCTCACCTGTGTCAGACCTTCCACCAAGTGCCTTTCATGGCGTGTCTCTCTTACGCTTTTTAACAAATGTATAAAGAAAAAAATGTTAATGTTCCCACTTTGCAGGGGACTACACTGAGGCTCGGAGAGGTGAAATAACTTGCCTGGGGTCACTCGGCCAGGAAACAGACCCAGGTTTTAGACCCCGGTTGCACACAACGTGGGTATTCTCAGCCAGTCTGGCCCCTGAGTGTAGGCTGCCTGCTGAAAGGAATCTTCCACTTCTGTTTATAGAAAAGCTTCATCATCTGAGAGAAAGCAAACAGGTTCTGCGTCTGGGCTCTGGAATCAGTCTATCTGGGTTCAAAGACAACCCGGATGTTTCCTGGCAGGGAGACCTGGGGCAAGACGCTGGGCTGCTATCTGCGAACGTGAGTGTGCAGACCAACCCAGCGGCCATCCAGTGTCACATCAGAGCAGCTCTGACTGTAAACAGAGAAGGAATCCAAGCCCAGCTTTTGAAGGATCTTCTGGGAAGGAAAAACCAAAACAGAAAAGGCAATATTCTGCAAGCCTTAGAATCATACCGTTCGATCACTGTGAGAACAGCTTCCTACAAAATCTTAACATATGGCAAATGCAGAGAGATAGGAATTTGATTCATTATTTGACTTCTATATTTCAGAATTGTAGTTTTTAGAATCCTGGCCAGGGTGAGTATCTCGTTAAACGTATAGAGACAGAAAGCAGGAACCATTGACAAATATAATTATATAAATTGGCATCATTTATACACATGAAGGATATATGTATTTGTTATGTATGGCCAAAAAAAAAATCTCTGGGAGTATTTATATTTACCCAGAAATTAAATTAGACCAGGCATATTGGGAAAATAGCGCTGTTAAAAACAAAACATAAAAAGCTGAAAACACACAATATAAACAAAGAAATAAGAAAGGAAATACAGAAATTTTTTAAAAGGACATGTTAGAAGGGGACAATGACAACTGTATTCAGTACTTGGTTCTGATCTGGGTCTGTTTGCTATAAAGGATGCCACTGGGACAATTGGTGGAATTTGAACAAGGTGTCAGGATTAAACAGCAGTCATTAGTGTTAACCTAGTGATTTCGATAGTTGTATTGTGGTTTTGAGAGATAATATCCTTTCTGAAGACACAGACCCTGAAGTACTCAGGGATGAAGAGGCAATTTTCCCTCAAGGGTTTAGGAAAGAAAGAATTTTTTTTTCTTTGTACCGTTCTTGCAATTTTTCTGAAGTTTGAGATTGTTTTGAAACCACCCACAAAAAGAATAATTTTAGGGGGAAAGGGCACAATTTTTTAAATAGTTGTGGATAACTGAAATTAATGAACCTCATGAAAAAAGTTCCACCGCTTGAACAAGGGAGCCACAAATTCAACAGCAGCGATGTTCCAAAGACTTGAATAAGCAAGGCAATGCCCAGGGAATATAATAAAAATAGCCCATACAATTATATAGTATGCTATATCACGTTACCATCATAACCACCTTCTTACATACTAGATTATTTATCTGTTATGTTTATTATTTATTATCTGTCTCCACCTCTTTAGTGTGTAGTGTCATTAGGACAAGGATCTCATCCATTGGTTGATCCCAAGGCCCTAGAACAGTGCCTGGCCCACAGTAGGTGCTCAGAAACATTGGTTGAATGAATAATGATAAAGTACTTTTAAACTCTTTTGTACTGAATGGTCATATGCAAGATGCCAGACTTGTGACCTGTGCTATACTAATAAGGCTCAGAGAGGTTAAGCAACTTGCTCAAGGTCTCAGAGCTATGAGTGCTGGAGCCAGGCCCCAACCCAGGACAGCCAACCCCAAAGGTCCCACATTTCCACTGTGTGTCATTCCTTTGGGAATCTGAGACTGGCAACTTTCCCAAGGGGTACTGTCACTCTAGTAGTCCTTACCATTCTCCTGGAATTCAGCAGAGGGTGTTGGGGAGGTGGTGGATGAAGGTGGACTCTCCAGTGTGGGAGGCGGCAGGGTGGATGGCTCCTGTCTGAAATGACCGACGGGCCACCCAAACAACTGGGAGGGAGTGTTAGTTCCCTAGGGCTGCCGTAACAAAGTCCCACAAATTCGGTGGCGCAGACACAGAAACGGATTCTCTCACAGTTCTGGAGGTTAGAAATCTGAAATCAGGTTGTCGACAGGGCCGTGCTCCGTATGAAACCTCTAGAGGGAGCCTTCCTTGCCTCTTCCAGCTTCCCGTAGCCCCACAGATCACTTGGCTTGTGGCAGCGAAGCTCCAATCCACACGCAGCGTTCTCCCGACATCTCTCCACACCATCTTCTCTCTGTGCATCTGTCTCTGTGTCCAGATTTCCCCTTCGTATAAGGCCACTGGTCTTACTGGATTAGAGCCCACCCTGGAGACCTCGTTTAAACTCGATTACTTCTGTAAAGATCCTACTTCCAAATAAGGCCATAAGGTGCTGGGGTGGTTAGGACTTCAACCTATTTTTTTGAGGAAAGAACAGAATGCAACCATAACAGAGGGTGTGGGGTGGCAGACAGGGGACCTGGTAGAATTCAGGAAGTCACCAAGCACAAGTGCTGTCTCTGGAGAAGCAGCAAAGCAGAGACTGGCTTTGCAAGAGGAGGAGGGCTGGACAAGAGCGCCCTTCCACTGCGGTGCTGATTAAACCTGGGCATCCCAGCGCACAGGAGGGTGAACCGCCTCTCACTGGAAGCCATAAGCAAATGAACACTTTCTGTTTGCCCCCCTGGAGGGACTCGCTAAATGTCCCTTTCCTTCCTCCCTCTTCCTTTGCAGAGGGATGCCCACAGGAGACAGCACCCTGGGTCCATCTGTGCTCTGCTCTCTGAAGCATCAAAACTGTATGAGGACATTGTAATTTCAGTTCTGAAGACAATAATATTCAAAATAGTTTTGTTCCTGGCTGCCCAGGGGGGTTGTCTCAGAAGAGAGTATATGAACATCCATTCACAGTGCCTTTGATGTGATTCTTTCTTAAAACTTTCACCAGGAGCTGAGGCAAGTTTCCTCCCATGTTTGGTTCCACTGCTTCTGGTCAGGGATGCCGCAGCTGTTCTAACATTCTCTAGCACCAGAATTGAGTCTCTCTACCTCTAGATTTACAGCTCCTCAGCCCCACACAACCTGTGTGAAGCAGCTATGGGGTGTATCGGAATCCCCTCCACCCCAAGCTGGAATCAAGATATACCTGCTTCTGCCACTCACTGTTGACCCACCCCTCTCCACAGCACTCCTTATGCCCCGAATTCCTACTCCCCCATCATCGTAATCTGGTTACTTCTCAATTTTTTATTAAATCAAATCTGGATATGAGTTCACATCATTATGTGGATACAATTAATTATTTTTAAAATTTGCATTGTGTGATTGTGCTTTAATTCATTAAATCAATCTCCTATTGATTCATATTTTGGGTTTTCTCCAATCTTTTACTACCATAGTGAATATCTGTTATATACAGCTTTGAGCACACGTGGGAGTGCTTTTCCTAGTAGTGAAATTGCTTTGATAGATGTTACCTAATTCCCCTCTATGAATTCACCTGTATAAATTAACATCCCTACAAGGTTTGACAGCAGCTCCTTCCCTACACCATCATCAACACGATGTGTTAGCAAACCTTTTCGTCTTTGCCAATCACATAGGTGATGATTTTCTATTTTAAGTGTTTGGTGAGGATCATTATGCTGGTTATGTGTCCTAAGGATTGCACGGGCAAGAATGGGGATAATGAAAAAATTAGGTAATCAAGCGTAAGCTACCATGTTTGGAATGAAAAGGAGCTGAGAGTTTGCAACAACAACAACAACAAAAAAAATCTAAAGGACACTGAGCTATAAGGGAAGGAAATTAAAGAGAGAAGTCCTGCAGAGACAAATCCCTTGGGAAGGAGTTCAATTTTCAGGGTAAAATTTCTGAAGCGGATGAGATAGACATGTGGAGATAAATAGACATGGAAACACAGTACTGGAAAGAAAGTTAGATCAGAACTGCAGATGTTTCCATGGAATGTCTGGAAACTTCTCAGTGGAAAGGATATTTTAAAGGGAGAAGGACAAACATTCTTGCTCTCAGGCTTGGGAGACACCAGCCTTCTATGAATAAAGGTGGGCAGGTGAGCCAGCAAAGGAGCCAGAGGGGAACGGGGTCAGGGAGCGAGTGGAACCAGGAAAGCTTCGAGTCCTGGTTCCCAAGTGGGGGCAAACACAGGCTGGTCAGTGATATCAAGTAATGAACCAGGGAGGCTGAAGTTCACAAGATGGATCCAGATTTGACCAGGAGGTGTTCAGTAGAAACCTTGGAGTAGTTACAGAGAAAGGGGTATGCCCAGAAGTTCTTTAACTATCATCATTTTAAATCATTCATTTATAGCAACTGAAATCAGTGACTCTGAACTCTGTATACCGTGTGGTATATAGGACTATGGTCCTAGACAGAGCTCAGGGTGCCCTTGCCCAAACACAAGGGACTAAATGTCTCCAAGCCTGTAGGGAAAGGGGTTTAATAAAATCTACTTCGTATCCCTGTCATAAGGGTTGGATGAGATGACAGATGTAGAGGGCCTGGCCCGTAACTGTGCTCAGTAAATGTTGATTACACTCAATTCATGTACAGCTGTTGCTATCCCCATTACACTGATGAGGAAACTGAGGCCTGAGGAGGCACATGACTTTTCCCAATTCGGAGAGTAAAAACAACAGCAACAACCATGGCCGCCATTTTTGAGAACTGACAGACAATATTTAAAGACTCCACTATGGTGTATCATTGAATCTTCACAGCTAGTCCTTGGTGGCAAATACAGAGAGAAACAAATCCAAGTTAATATTTCACTAAATTATCCTGCCACATTAATATGGCAAATTAATATTCTAATAAAGTACTCTGTGCAACATGAGAATTAAATGTCCATCATACAGGGGTAATTGATGTCTGGCTCACTGAGTCATTAAGAGGACTGCAAGGTGATGCTCCTGGCTTCACGACAGGACCCTGTCCTAGCATGATTATTCCTATGCACTTCACTTGTCCCCCTCAGCATTGTCAGATGTGTAGAAGAAGGAGGGTTTAGAAAATTCTATTTTAAATTGTGGCAAGTCAGCAAATCTGGGGTTTGAACCCCCAACTTTGGGTGCCTGATCTAGGCTTCCCTTTGCTACACCCTTCTCCACTCTTCAGGAAACACTTGAGACTGCTTCTACCTCCCTGATTTAATGAAGGCTACTCTGACCCAGATTAAAGCTTTGTGATCTGCCTTCTCAGACAGATTCTCTTGCCAGCCTCCTTTGCTAAAGAGACACCATCTGGGGCCCGTGTGGGTCAGCTCACACCAGACCCCAGAGATGCGAGGTCAGTGCAACTTAAATGCCCAGCTGGGGCACATTTTGATTTTGCCTCCACCCCAAGAAAGAGAAGTGTTGGCCAAGGAACAAGTGGCAAATCTGGAGGCTGTGAATTCATCTCAGGAAGTCTTCTGCTTTTTGAAAGCCCAGCACTTGACCTCACTCCCCTCTACTAAGACCTTCATGGTGAGCAAGCTTGGCCATATGGACTCGAGCCGAGCTCTGACCCTGACGTGTTGGCTGTGTCTTCTCTCCACAGTCTTCCCGCACCTGCTGAAGGAGCTCAACGCGGGCCTGCACGTGACCATCCTGCTGCTCCTCTTCCTGGCCCTGGCGCTGGCGCTGGTCAGCATGGGCTTCGCCATTCTCAACATGGTCCAGGTTCCGTACCGAGCAGTCAACGGCCCCGGGGGCATCTGCCTGTGGAATGTTCTTGCAGGTGAGGAAGGTCCCTGGGGAGAGAGACTCCTGTCCTGCATCACGGGGCTGAGTTCCAAGCAGGGGGGCAGAAGGTGTGAAGGAAGTAAAATGCTCCCCCAACCTTCACTTCCTCGGGTCTCTTACCTGCTTAATAGACATGAATATCCTTTTCACCAAAAGTTACAGCATCTCTGTCATCATAAGAACCAAATTGTCAGCATACCTGAGTGGCTGAGGACTTGGAGCAGCAAAGAGGGGGTGATGAGAGAAGGAGAAGACAGAGCTGGGGATGGAGAGGTGGGGGCTGTAGGAGTGAGGAGGCAGGGCTGCTGCTGTGAGACTGGAGGAACCTCACCAACGACAGAAAAGAAGGGACCTGGGGGTTTTCATGCCTTATTTCCTACAAACCTCACAGCCTCCCTGTATGATGGTATTATTACCATATTTACAGATGAAGAGCCTGAGGCTCAGAGAAGTTAAAAGATGCACTGAAAGTCACACAGCAATAAGTTTCAGAGGTGGAATTCCAACCCATGTATAATTGAGTCTAAATTTTTTGTCTTTTCATTAATCTATGGTGGCATTTATGACCATTGTGACCTATTTTCCAAGACAAAACATGTATGTGTGAGTGTGTGTGTGTGTGTGTGTGTGTGTGTGTGTTGATTTGGAAGAATATACTGATATGCAGAAATTCATTCACATTTAGTTATGCACTGAAAAAAATCACCTGTAATGAAAGTAACAAAATCCCAAGAATGATTTCAGGAAACCAAGGTCCCATGTTCAAGGCATCCTGATGGCCAAAACCCCTCTCTACCTTTACCTTATACAGGATGACCATGAAATATAAAAATAGGTAATGTTGTTTTATCATGCATAGCATAATATTTTATTATGTAATGGCATAATAAATGTGTTTTTAAATATTAATTAAAATCAAGGCAGTAGAAAAGTAGAGAGACAGGGAGAGAGAAATGAAGAGAGAAAGAGAAACAGAGGGAACCCAGAAGGTCAAAGTCTGAAGCCACAAGTAGGGAAGCATATGAGGTTTGAAATCTTTCCAATTTCCTCTCTCTACTTCCCTTTCCTCCTCCACTTCACCCCCCTTATCCTTAAGCTTGGAAAGAGGACAAAGAGGAGAGAATAGTCTAACCCTCTGTTAACCCCCTAGTCCACCCAGTAGGACGTTCTAACATCTTCCCACACAGTCCTCAGGGTCTACATACAAATGCTGAAAAGTTTAGAGACATGTGCACACCTTCACTGGGTCAGGGAAAAATCAGAGGGGTCTAGAGTCAAAGTCAATGGGATGCGAAGCTTATTCTGTGTCTCCCAACACCTCTCACCCCTCACACTGGATTATCTGCTGCTTTTAAAAGCAAATGAAAATTTGTGTCGCCCTAAGAATGTTTTAAACCCCAAGCAAGTTGGTGGTCTGTGCCACAGACATGCCCCCTCACGTCTAGTCATCAAATTGTAAAAAGGAGCTGTGAACGAGGGCATCCTTTTTGCGTTTCAGGCGGAGTCGTGGCTCTGGCCCTCGCCAGCTTCATGGCTGCGGTGAAATTTCACGACCTGACCGAGCGAATCGCCAACTTTCAGGAGAAGTTCTTTCGCTTCGTGGTGGTGGAGGAACAGTACGAAGAGTCGTTCTGGATCTGCGTGGCCAGCGCCTCAGCCCACGCCACTAACTTGGTGGTGGTGGCCATCAGTCAAATTCCCCTCCCGGAGATTAAGACCAAAATAGAAGAGGCCACGGTCACGGCCGAGGATATCTTGTATTAATAGCCTTCTCCTAACTCAGTTCTGTACTGTGAAAGGAGACCTCTTTTTCTTTCTTTTTTTTTTTTCTTTTTTATTTTGCGGGCATCACAGTCCAGAACGTCTATGTTCTTGGCAGTAAAAAGGAATTAGAAGGAGGAAAAGGTGGTCCCTGGGCCAGAAAAGAAACTCCAAACTCCTGGCATCCCTGCACTTCTCTGTCACTGACCTTGGAGTTAGTCTGCCACTTGCCTGCCTTGTGTGACATTGGACAATTCAATTCATGTCTACTTCTCAGTTTCTCCATCTGTAAAATGGGGATATTAATGACCTCACAATGAGGTTTGAATGAGTGATAATGTTGCCAGCCTTCATATATTATAGAGGTCCCCACACTATACACTCCAGGAAATGTCTAGAGCCCATTGGTATCGTCTACACAATATTGGGGGGATGCACAGAGAAGTAGGATAACGTCCCTGGCCTCCAGAAACACCTAGTCTTTCCGCACGACACAGGAATCAGATAGCAACCGTAACACTAAGAATGAAAATAAGTCCCATTTTTCTGAGTGGTTACTACATGCAGTTTTAAAAGTTTTACATGTAGTAAGTCATCGAGTCCTCACTATAAACTCAGATTGTAGATATAGTCCCATATCACAGATGAAGAAGCTAAGGCATAAAGAGATTGGGTAACTTGCCCAGGTCAGGAATTAAATGGAGGAAGTCTAGAGCCAGAGTTTACACTTTTAACCACTTTGCTAATCTGACATTTGACGTACAAGCCATTGCAAGGCCATGTGATCAGTGTTAAAACAGGACATGCAGAAAAGACCCACAAAGGAATCAGTTCTTCAGGATGGGATGTGGTATTAAAGATAGTATTACAGAGTTGACACTTGATCTGAGCATTGAAAGATGAGGAGAATTTTTCCAGTGGTGAGGGAAGCAAGGTTGGAAAAGAGCGTTCCAGGATAAGTCAGTAATGAGGCAGAGGCACAAGGCAGGAAACTACAAAGAGGGCTGGGTAGTATGTGAATTGCCAGTGGGATTAGAATATTGCTCTAATTCATCTGTCAGATAAACGCAGCTGTTTTGTGTTCGATTTTTGCTAAGTGGTTCTCTGGTGGTTAATTTTATGTGTCAGCTTGGCTAGGCCATGGTACCCTCATATTGGTCAAGTATTATTTTAGATGTTTCTGTGAAGGGATTTTTTTGGATGGGGTTAATCAGTAGACATTAAGCAAAGCAGATTGCCCTCCATAATGTGGGAGGGTCTCATCCAATCAGTTGAAGGCGTTAAGAAAAGGACTGCCCTTCCACGGGAGAGAGGGAATTCTGCCAGGAAACTGCCACCAGACTCAAACTGCAGCTCTTCCCCAGACCTCCAGACTGCCAGCCTACCTACCCTGCAGATTTTGGATTTGCCAGTCTCCACAATCGTGTGAGCCAATTCTGCATAATAAATCTCTTTCTCATACGTGTGTGTGCGCACACACACACACACACACATCCTCTTGCTTCTATTTCTTTAGAGAACACTCACTCATCTGGGTACACAACTCATTATTAATTCATTTCCCCACGATGCCAGCTGGGGCGAATCCTTCCCCAGCTCTCCCATCCTCATGCCAAGTAAAAGTTATCTAATCCCCCCAAATTAGCTTCATCTGAAATGATACCTGATTTGGACTCACTCTTTCTTTCCTTAACACTGAGCTTCAGAAAGTTTCCATGGCATCTCTTCCATTCTGTTCTAACCCTGAGTGCTTTCCTGCTGTGCTCCTCTGTGCCTTCCAGGCCTCCCCCCACCCCCACACCACCCAGACACAGCTGCAGTCCTATTTAGCAGACTGACATCACTCATCAAATATGCAGGTGGCACATGGCTGGAAGGGATCGTTAACGTGATAAGAGATGGATCCCAAAGATAGGGACAGACTGCAGTGCTGCCTTGAAAACAAGTGGAAATGTCAGTGTTCCTTCAAGTTGAACATAAAGCCCTGCTGATTGAGATTTTTTAAAATCAATAACATAAACAGAAGACTCTGGCAACAGTTTATATGACAAACATCTGAGGGTCTTGGAACGTTTATTCATTCATTTTACAAGTATTGAAACTTCTGGTAGTAGAGCAGTGAACAGACACAAATTCCTGCCCTCCAGAGATTTCATTCTCCAAGCAGCTGGGTGCTGGAGACAGTCAGGTTCAGTCTGGAAGACATCTCTCAGGGCTACTACAGAAGAGATTCCTATGTGAAATTTTGTGAGTTTGTTACAGGTGAGGGGAGGAGTGGGAAGGAGGGAGAATAAATATCTGGGTCACGATACACTCAAAGGTAGAGAATACATTTTACGGGAGTATTTTGGTTATAGTTAATCTGGTCATTTTATGAGTAAGGAAAAAAATAATAATAAATGCCCAATCCAGTTTGAATTTAACCCAATCTGACTGTTTATACTTGGAGACAGTGCCCAGATTCTCTGGAATAAAACGGCTGGCTCCTCAGATCGCCCCTCTGTCCCAAAGGTTCTGGGGTTAAGGGAGAAGGAGGCAGGTGCACACATACTCCTGATCTCTGGGGAGCATCCCCTTGTCTCCTGATGGTCCTGGGGGTGCACTGGCAGGGCTCCTGCCCCCTCGCTGCGGCTCGCCCTGCCATCCTTCCCAGGGCAGCCTGAGGGCGCAATAATTTATGAAATGTTTTTTCGGCTGGTCAGAGCCCATTCACTGCCTAGAAGACTTGTCCTCGTCTTGGATCCTACCGGCTGCAGATGCCTGAGTGACCACCAAGATCTCCCTCCAGGTCTCCTGACTGCTCCACATCCAGGTTCTGCTGCAAAGCCTCCCACCTGCTTTGGCAGCCTGGGAGCCCCACACGGTGTCAGCACTGCATCCTGCCCCGGAGGTCCTGGGGATGCCTCCCCATTCACACACATGAAGAAACTAAAGTGATTCCTAGGCCCTTATTCCTCGCTCCAATTCGCCGACTTAAGAGATTCCCTACTGCTAATATGACCAAGTCCAAATACGAAATAAATTTGATTTAAAAAATTAAGTCTCTGCAAAATATTAACAATTGTTAAATTTAGATAACGGGTATTCATTACACTACTCTGTTTTCCCTCATGTTTGAAAATTTTAATAAAGAGGTAAAATAAAGAAGCAGAAAGAGTAAACATAGACACACACTAATTAAGTCTCTGTTTCTCAAAATCACCAGAATGAGCTGTGAGTGTATAATTGGCACCACAATTTAGAAAATTTTCGCTGGGAGTGAAGTGCTCACTTATATCACCTACGTAAAGTTCAAATACTTATATATTATGCCGAGTGTATCTTTGGAAATCCTAGATTGGTAGAAGGAGACTAGGCAAGACACAGGGAATCACAAAAGTGAACAGCAGCTTCAGGGCTGGAGAGGGACACAGCCACTCAGAGAGGTCCCTGTGCCCATTTTATTTATTATTTTTCTTTTGTCAGGGGAGGTCATTAGGTCTATGTATTTATTATTAGTTTTGAGGTTTTTTTAATGGAGGGACTGGGGATTGAACCCAGGACCTCGTGCATGCTAAGTGTATGCTCTACCATTTGAAATATACACTCCCTACTCCTGAGCCCATTTTAGATTAATTTTTATGCATGAAAGATCTCTCCTCTTCTTCCTCCATCTCCCTCTCCTCCTCCTTCCTCCTCATCATTCTCATCTTCCTCCTCATCCTTCTCCTTTTAGTTGTGGTTGCTAAACTAAGAGTACAGCTTTATAAGACACCCATGTAACTATGACACACATGGAACTCTTACCAATTAAATTAGGCCTTGTGCTCCCCCTTGCTCATATGATCTCATTTTCTTTTCTACTGCAAGGTCAACAACTAGTGAACAAACAGAGTCACAACTTGACATGAATAAGCCCCAGTCCTTACTTAGCATTGCCTCATGCCAGGCTTTGTGCTAAGTACTCCACACACAATTTCTTCTTCAACCTCAAACCCCTGAGAATGGTTACTCTTATTATCAGTTTTTGAGGTAAAGAACTAGAAACCTAGGCCACATATGACAAAGCCAACATCATACTACAACCAACGTCATACTCAGCAGTGAAATGCTGACAGCATTTCCTATAAGTTAGGAACAAGATGAATACCCACTCTCACCCTTTTATCAACATAGTATTGGAAGCCCTAGCCACAGCAATCAGTCAAGAAAAAGAAATAAGTCATCCAAATTAGAAGGAAGAAGTAAAACTGTAGCTGTTTGCAGATGACATGATATTATATATATAGAAAGTTCTAAAGATGTCACCAAAAAACTATTAGAGCTGATTAATGAATTCAGTAAAGTTAAAATACTGTGAACCTAAAGTTCTTGTAACTGTTCCTACACTGTATATAAACAGAGTACGGCTCCAAATCAATTGGACAAAACTTCAAGGAAACAGCTATGAAAACAACGACTGGGCTGTCACAGTGATTTGGGGAGAACAACTGAACTCCCACTGGGCTGAGGACACTGATCACCCACCTGGAGGACTGACCAGCACCAGAACTCCACTTGCCAACCCCTTCCTCAACAAAGCAACAGAGGGAAGAGAGAAGAGGGCATCAGCAGACGGCAGCAACTGCTAGAAAAATCAAACATACTCCACGTCTTCAGGTGCTTGGTTGCCAAGCACTTGGTCAAAAACTAACTGAACTTAAATTTTGAGAGTCTTCAATTTTGGGAATTATCAGAAACATATTCTCTGGGATTTTCTTTCAGGAAAAATATATTATCATTGGTGGATGTGATATATCCTTGCTGATTTTAACTTTGAGTGACAATCAATGGTGTGTTGTTTATAGAAAAGACAATGCAATGAGTTACATCATGACATGATGAGCAATTTTTTTTAAATCCTCTTATCTTCACCCAACACTTTTTAGCAGCTTGATTGAGAATTAGTTTACACACCATGAACTTCAGTCATTTAAAGTGTTTGACCCAGAGGGAAGGTATAGCTTGGTGGTAGAATTTGTGGTTAGACGCATGAGGTCCTGGGTTCAATCTCCAGTACCTGCATTGAAAAACAATAATAACTATACAAATAAAGAAATCTAATTACCCCTAAAGTAAACCTCTGGCCCATTAGCAGCCATTCTCCATTACCTTCCCAGCTGAGTCCTAGACAACCACTAATCCACATTCCGTCTTATGGACTGGCCCACTCTGGACATGTTATATAACTGGTACCATACAATATGTGGGTTTGGGGACCACTTTCTTTCACTTTGCCTAACGTTGTCAAGGTTCATCCATGTTGTAGCACAATGTCCCAACACGATAACTTTTGTATTCCTTCATTGTGCCCCCAATAGTGTACACTGTGTACTTATTTTCATTCCCCATTCTTCACATAAAAATATCAAAGCTGTTTTTTTTAATTTCTACATTGTCTTCTTTGTAACTTCTGATGAATATATCAGTATCGAAACTCACAGGCATCCCCCCTGCGGCAGAAATTCCAGACAAGCCCACCAGTCCCTGTAACCTTCCCCTCGTGCCATCGTCACAGACAGATCTCCTCACAGAATCTGAGCCCCTGACAACCACCACTTTATTACCCAGCTCTTCCCTCCTACAGATAAATGAGGGTTTTATTCTCAGGAAACAGTGACACCACCTCAAGGGCTGACCAGCCACACCAGTGGCACCCTTGTCTGGGCTTCTTCCCAGAAGAGATGGAAGTCACTGCCTTTGTTCCTCAACTAAAGGCCATTGTGACAAACTCCCCCCCCAATAAAATCTTTCTTTCTCATGCCCGTTTATAAACAAATGCAACTTTTTTTGGTGGGTTTTGTGGTTTTTTTTTTTTGAGGAAAAATTTCAGAAACATTTAAAAGCAGAGAGACTACTACAATGCAGCCCCATCACCCAGCTTCAAAGGTGATCAACTCACAGCTGGTCTAGTTCCACCCTCCCCTCCCCTCCCCCACCCCCATTACCGAACGCTTCTCACTAAAACTGTTTCCAAACATGTACTTGGACACCCCCGCCCTGCCCTCCCATCGACCTGCTTATTTTAACTTTATTTGCAGTAGATATTTGGGGAGCATTACTGTGTGTCCAGCGCTGGGTCCTGAGGATACAAAGATGAATAGGACATTGTCTGGGCAGTTTACACACCAGGAACACGAGACACAAATATTTCATTTGATGATAGCACCAGGCTGGGGGATGTACAAAGTTGGCTCCAGACACAGCCTCATGCGGGTGCTGGTGGGGTTTGTAAATAGTCATTAATAGTAGTCACATGCTGGAGTAGGGGTCATGTTTCCGATAAAGTTGCTGGTGTGAAGTGCTTACACGATATTATTTTAAAGGTTAGATGGGGTTAAAGGAGCTACTACAATGAGGTGGGAGCTGGTTAAAATGTGAAGCTGCTTATTTGATTGAACCCTTGATCAAGTGAGTTGGGCGTGATTCACAACCTGGAAAACCCACGTACAGCAAAGCCACCATGATTGCCCTCCGGTTCTCCACACTGGCACAATCCTCCCCTGCGATCAGCTGGAACGGGCAAAGAGAAAGTGTTGGAGAAAAGGAAATATAAATGAATGTCTCCGCAGATGAGCACCAACCTCACAGGTGTGCGTCTAAGTTAAAATGTATACAAAATAGAAATATATATGTAGCCAGCCATAAATGGGAAGATTGGGGTGTGTATGTGAAGCCATCAGGAAGCTTCACCTGCCCAGGGGCTCACCCCGGCCACCTGGTCTAGGGCAGCTGTCGCCGGGAAGGGCAGGACAGAGCTGGCTGGGGCAGCGAGTTTCCAACGTCAGACCGAGTTGTCCCTTCCTTCCCAGACTGTTCCTACAGTGAATGACACTGCTCTTCCCCTGCCCAGTCGCTCAGGATGCACTCATGTCCTGGGTGGCTCTGTGGGCCAGAAGTTTGATCCACCTGAAGGAACCAGGAGACGCCCCCATTTTCTCCCCCTTTTGAAGAATGACAAGCGGCAGGCAGGTGAGGAAACAGGTCTTGGGATGAGGGCATACATTTAAGCAAAGGTGCAGAATCATGAATGTGACCGTACGTGGAGATGGGTTTTAAGGAGGTAATTAAGTTAAATGAGGTCATTAGAGTGGCTCCTAATTCAACATGTCTGATGGCCTTATAAGAAAGGAGATTAGGACACAGACAGGCACAGAGGAAAGACCATGCAGAGAAACAGGGAGAAGACAGCCGTCTATAAGCCAGAGAGGCCCTGGACAAAACCAACTCTGCTGACACCTGGATCTCAGACCTCCAGCCTCTTGATGTGTGAGAAATAGGTTTCTGATGTCTAAGCCATGCAGTCCATGGAACTCTGCTGTGGCAGCTCTAGGGAAGCAACACACAGGTGTAGCAGGATGTGGCGGAGGGTCAGGGGAATCAGCAAGCCTTGTGGACCGCGAGGACGGAGAAAGAGGGAAGGATCCCGGAGGCCGGCCGAGTCTCTCGTTTGGTGAGATTAGTGAGGGCAAGGCCACTCGCTGTGACAGAGATCCCGGAGAAGGAGCAGTTTGGGCTGAGTTGCATCTGAGAGCCTACCAGTGGGACATCCAAATAAAATGCACAGCTGAAAACTGAATATTGACTCTGAAGCATTTCACCAAGAGTGGGACCACCAGGATTCTCGTCCCACTTCTGGGACTGTGTTGTGGTGGGCTCTCTGAGCCTCAGTTTCCTCATCCGCCTGAAAAAAAAAAAGGCAGGATAATAATATCTTCCCTTCTACCTCAGAGAGTTGTTGAGAGTTCAAATGAAGGGGACGTCAAAGGATGATTTGGAAACTTTACTGAGCTCACTGAGTGGTCTTGAGAGCAATTTGCCTCAAATGAAAAAGTGCTTTCTAGGCATGAATTGTTATCAAATCCTAGATCTGGTAGTGAACTGTCCAAATCCTCCCTTCTTGTTTTGTTCTGTTTGTCACCAAAGGCTATGACCACAGGATGGCAATTTGTGTTTCTGGAAACTTAATCATACTGGGTAATAATGCTGTCTAGTGATAAGGCCTGACTTATAACTGTAACTATCCTGTGCATTTCTGTAAGATTTCCTAACAGTGGGAGTATTATAAGTCAGAGATCAATTGTTTCATTTGAAACAATTAGTGAGTCAGAAAGAAATTAGAGAAGCAATGAGCTTCAACTTCTTAGATATTGTTGCTTTTATTGTTAAAGTCATGAGATAATGGTTTTAGCATTGATATTATTTGATGTTATCACAAAAACATAGATTGTAATAATCGTAATTAAAGCAATGCATGGTGTAACATAATTTATAAATTATATGCAACTAAAAACCTGAACACCAAAATTGAAGGGATATGACCACCTTTTACCACTAGAGGGAAGCAATCCACTGCAATAAATGAACTGCGCCATAGGGTGTGACTGCTGTTGGACTGGGGACCGTAAATGATTCTTCCAACACAGATTCATTTTATGATTCTAATATGCTAGATTACAATTTCACATTCCAATCAAAGAAAGAAGGCCCTTTTATGTTTTATATAACATTGCTGGATAAGGATAATATGCATCATTTTTCAGGAGGTGTTGCAAAACCCCAAAGAACAGAACGATTAGAACTTAGGTCTTGGTCTTACCAGGAATCTGTAGTTACAAGTGTGAACCTTTTCCTTTTTAATCTTCTGGGGGAAAAGACATTCCTAAAAATAAAAATACTTGGTTAACTAATAACTCAACAAGTATCAAGTAGAACTTAAGCAGGGCAACTCTGATAAATCACTAGATCAATTGTTTACTCCATAAAAAATTCAATCTTTTAAAAAGTTGTCATCATTATGATAATACATACCAAGAAAAAATTTTAAAGGTAAAATTATGAGAAAGAAGATAAAGATTAAACCATTATTAATCTTTTTCTCTATTTTCTTAAATGGTTACTTTCCTAAGATACTGTATTTAATTAAGACAGTACCAAAATTACCTAGTGAGCTTTTAAAAACTAAATCAGGATTTATTGAAGGGGAGGAAGAAGAAGAGGAAAGTGGACTCCTGAGTGTGTGTGTGTGTGTGTGTGTGTGTGTGTGTGTGTGTTCATGTTTGTTCTGAGTCTCCCAGTTGATAGAATTGACATGTGGGTGGTGCCAAAGAAAATACAGAACATCTGAATGGTTAAGAACTTAAATTTAATTACCCCAAATTGTGGAAATCAAATTGGCTTTAAACTACTTTTCCAAAAAATCATTTTGCAATAGGAAAAATTGTGGAAGGCATACAATTGACATCCTGACAACTCTAATAATGCACTTAAGTTTGCGATATTTTATTAGAGAAAAAAGTTTATTTGATACCTCAACTACTGAGAACAATGCTGTCTAGTGATAAGGGCTGACTTATAACTGTAACCATTGGAAGTAAATAAACTATAAACCAGCTGGAAGTAAATAAAGATGAATAAACTCCCAAAAGTTCACATTCACTTAAGACCTATCCAGTAAACACAAACCAAAAAAAAAAAAAAATGCATCTTGCAGCATTTTCAGACTGTCACTAACATTACAGAAGAAGATTATTCTCCAAGAAGATAAAGTTCTGGGGATTATGGAATGAAGATCTCAGCCTTGATAGAGAATAAGAGAAAAGGATTGATCTTTACTCTTAGTTCATTGAAGCAGATGAATGAAAGGAAGTTCTTTAAAAGGCATGTGGACACATGTTTAAGTGTAGAGACCTTGGTTCTTATAAACAAACCACAGGACTGGATTCCCTGCTGAGATTGAATGACAGGACAGGTGGGAGGGAAGCCAGTTGCCCAGGTGAGACTCCTGCCAAAGTGGGTAATTAAAACAGGTGTCTGAAGCGCAGAAACTCAATGGGACTGAAAGCTGAGGCAAGAATTGGAAAATAAACAACCAGAAGACAATTAACAAAATGGCAGTAAATACATGCCTACTTGAGCAATAAGGGTTTAATAACTAAACTATACAAAGAACTCATATAACATAACAACAAAAAGAAAAACAACCCAATTAAAAAATTGAGAATAGATATTTTCCAAAGAAGACACAGGAGGCCAACAGATTCATGAAAAGATGCTCAACATCACTAATCTTCAGGGAAACACAAAATAAGCAATGGACTCCCACCTCACACCTGTCAGAATGGCTATTATCAAAAAGAAAACAAATAACAAGTGTTGGTGGAGAAAAGGGACCCCTCAAGCAGTGTTGGTGGGATTGTACATTGGTACAGCCAGTATGACAAACAATATGGAGGTTCCTTAAACAATTAAAAATAAAATTACTAGCTGACTCAGAAATTCCACTTCAGGGTAGTTTTCTGAAAAAACAAAAACACCAATTCAAAAATATATATGCACTGCTATGTTCATTGCATCAATATTCACAATTAGTCAAGATATGGAAGCAACCCATATCTAGCCCATGGATAGATGAATGGATAAAGAAGATGCATATAAAAGATGAAATATTACTCAGTCATAGCAAAGAGTGAAGTCTTGCCATTTGAGACACCATGGATGAAGCTAGAAGGTCTTACGCTAAGTGAAATAAGTCAGAAAGACAAATATTGTATGATTTCACTTATATGTAGAATCTAACAAACAAAAGACATGAATAAACATAAAATAGAAACAGACTCATAGATACAGAGAAGAAACTGGTGGTTGCCAGAGGGGATGAGAGAAATACATGACAGAGATTAAGACATACAAACTTCCCATTATAAAATAAATGTCATGGGGATGTAATACACAGCATGGGGGATATAGTCAATACTCAGGTAATATCTGTTTGGCGACAGATGGTCACTAGACTTATCATGATGATCATTTTGTAATGACTAAAGACATCAAATCACTATGATATATACTGAAACTAATATAATATTGTAATCCAATTATACTTCAACTTAAAAAAAAGAATTGGATAATGAAGAGAAACAACCATAATGCGATTCAGACACCACTGAGCCATTGAAGGCTTAAGATGTTTAAGGGCAGTGGTGGTCATTATCAGTAGTCCAGGAGATGTGTGGAGTAAAGATTCATAATTGAGACCTGAATCAGGTACGAAAGGGAGAGGATCATTATGATTCATCAGCAGCCAACCCAGCATTCACGTCAGAGGTGCCAGAGCCAAGTGCTGTAGTGTATTGCCCGTGTGGAATCTCCGCCTGCCTCCACCAGCAGCCCAGCTCAGAGATAGCCAGGGACCAGAGGGTCTCGGAAAAGTCTCTCTGGAGGCCAGAAATAAGACAGTGCTTCTTTAACAAGCAAGGCTGCTATCAGTGTGGTCCCTGGACCAGCGCCATCAGCATCACCTAAGCATGTGTTAGAAATGCAGAATCTCAGGTCTCACGTGAGACCCACTGAATCTGGTGCTGCTGCATTTTACAAGACACCCCCACCCACAAGGCAGCTCTATACACCGGAGGTTAGGCCTTCTAGACCATCTAATGGGTAGTGGTGAGACTGGCAACAAGAATGACTGAGACAGACTTGTTAGTTCATAAGCTTAGAAGGTCCTTCAGCCTGAGGGTTCAGATGTAAGTGCAGAATTACCTGAATCTAGAGATTGATCAATACACCTCCAAGATACAAGAGCATCCAGATCTCAAACAGAGTGCTTGAGATACAGAAACAGTTTTATGTTTTTTCATTGTTAGAATTGATAAAGATAAAATAAATCTGTTTTTAAGTAATTCACTTCACAGAGGCAAAGTAAAATACTCCCTCAGCTCTAAGCAAATCACTGTAACACGTGCAGTGCTCACTGTGGTCCACTCCCTCCTCCCACTTCACATGTCCCTTCTTCCTCGAATTTAATCCTTATGTAGATTCAACCAGCCACCACTTCCACAACCTGTATTTTGCTGTATCATACTTGAATTGCTGCGCATTAATTGTGCAACTCTGGAATCAGATTCTGTGGGGCTCAGCAACATGCATTTGGATAGTTCTCAAATTTTAGACTCACCTCAAAAACTTATTTTAATGAAAACTTTCAACTGCCATTCCCAGAGGCTCTGGTTCCAAGGGTCTGGGATGAGACCTGGAAATCTACTTTTTTTTTTTAAGCAAGTATCCCAGGTGAATCTTATGATCTTGGACCACACTTTGAGAATCGTGGGTCTGATTGTTAATGATCACTTCCTACTCATACCCAGATCACCTCCCAAGGAGTGATGAGTTAATTAGAACAGCTCCATAGATGAACTGGCTTTACAAGCAAGCGCTTCTGATGCCAATGAAATCCAGCTGAGCTAGTGCCCAACTTAGAGAAAATTGCCTAGTGAATCAAAGGCAAGGAAGATGCTTCCCTGGCAGCAAATGCCTTGAGCTTGAGTCTCTGCCACCTGGAAAGGAGCATGGTGACTCACAGGACCACCCACTTGGCAATGATGAAGTTGAGGAAAGCATTTTCTTTCAGACAGAGAAACATCTGTACAAAGACAAACTCAACAAGGTAAGGTTATGCTTAAAATATGAGATTTTATATTCTCCAGTAATTCTGTATATATCTGTAAGAAAACTGTCCAAATATAATACTGATAAAAGCAGTGAGTTGCACAATTACACAGTTGATGCTATGATTTTATTTAAGGGTATTATAAAGGTGTCAAGTTATTGGGTGAAACAGCATACAGCCAAGCTCACTGCAGGCACTTGGTGGTTAAGCCAGAATGCTGCTCAGCTACTATGGAAGGGATGGGTCATATTTAATGGCATTACAACTCACTTGTGTGCACGCACGCACACACACGGCTGCTGTGTGATGGAAAGCATGTCAGGTACATCAATGACACTCACTCTGGCAATGAAAGCACCCTGAACACTAAACCCTCTGCATCAAGCTTTCATCTTTCTTTGAAAACACAGAGGACACATGATAATTGCTAACTTCAGTTGGGTCCTTTTAATGTGCAAAACTCTACTCAAAGTGTTTTATCTGTATTGATCAATTTAATTCTCACAACAACTCTAGGAGATGGTACACTATTATTCCCATTTACGATGAGGAAACAGAGGCAGAGAAGCATTGAATGATGTGTCCAAAGTCACAACGCAAGGTTGCTACAGACATTGTGGGTCTAGATCTGTTTTCCCTTTGCACTGTCTGTGACGGATTTATAGTATTTCTTAATTTGTTCTGGATACAAATCCTTTGCTGATTTCATGGATAACAAGTATCTTTTCCCATGCTATGGTTTGCCTTTTCACTTTCTTAAAGTCCTTTTGTTGAACAGTTCTTAATTTTAATGTAATTGAATTTATTGATCCTCCCCTTTATTGTTAATGCTCTTTGTATCCCTTTTAAGAAATCTTTGCCTTCCCCAAATTCATCAAAATGGTCTCCTACGGTATGTTCTACAAGTTTCATGTTTTTATCTTTTACCTTTACTTGGAAATGATTTTTGTGTTTGGCATGAGATAAGGGTCAAAACTCACTTTTACCCACATGGATATGCAGTTCACCCAGCCTCATTCATTGAAATCAAAGGACTTTGTTTATTAAAAAACTGTTCTTTCTCCATTGCCCTGCAATTCCATTTTCATAATAAATCAAGTGTTCATCTAAGAATGTTAAATCATTTTAAATATCAGTTTGGCATAATTAGTGCATAAACTTAGTTACACTGGAATACTTTTTAAAGATTAGGAGATTTTACTCAAAATCTGATCATGATATTCTGTGTCTAGTGGAGAAGTTCAAATTCCATGCATGGCATGGAAAACATGCAATGTTCCACTGTAGCTTTATTCTATTCTAGAGCTTTCCAAATTGCTGTGAAGAGAAAATTGTTCCTTGAGGGTAGAGGTGGCAAAAGTGAGAGGAGGGTTTAAACATATATGTGGAGAGAAAACAAAAAATTAATCCTTCACCACATAAATTCATTTGTTGAAGCCACAGAGTGTGACCGGTTTCTCTTCTGTCTCAGGATTTTCCTAAACTTTTAATGTGCTACAAGCCAGGGCACAACATTAAGAAGGAACATCTCCCAAACTTGTTTGACTGCAGTGCTCTTTGATGTATGAGCACTTTGTTCTCAGCATGGCCTTCATTCACTGCTTAGTCGGGAGAAGAGAAGCCATTAAGTTCCTGCCACCAAATCTATAAAGCTACCTGCATCCAGTCTCACTCCTTCCTCCCCAGATTACCAGTGTGCACCCTCCAGTCGAAGGAGCATCTCTGAACTTCGCTCCTCGTTCACCTGCTTCCTCCGGACTTGGGTCTCTCCTCTGCTTCCTTCCCCCTGCTGGTGGCTGGCTCCTCCCTAGAACATCCAAACATGCTTTATATGGCCCCATCTTAAAAAAAAAAAAAAAAAAAAAAAAACCATGAGGAATGTAAATCAGTACAACTTCTCTGGAAAAGAATTTGACAGTTTCTTATAAAACAAAATATACACCTATCATAAAACCCAGTGATCATACTCTTGGACATTTATTCCAGAGAAACGAAACTAATGTTCACACAAAAACCTGTACACAACTGTTCATAGCAGCTTTATTTGGAACAGCCCCAAACTGGAAACAATGAAAGCATCCTTCAACGGGTGAGTGGCTACAAAAACAAACAAACAAACAAAAAAAACAAAACCATGGTGTATCCATACCATGGAACACTACTGAGTAATAAAAAGGAAGGAACTCTTGATACACACAACAGCTTGGCTGGATTTTAAGAGCGTAGTCTAAGCGAGAAAAAAATTTTTCAAAAAGTCACATACTATATGATTCCATTTATATAATATTCTAGAGATGACAAAATTACACAGATGGAGAACAAACTCATGGTATCAAAAGTCAGGGATGGGGAGGGGGCGGCTTGAGGATACCTTTCTGGGCTGGAATCGTTATATATTTTGATCGCAGTAGTGCTTACACAAATCTGCACACGTGATATCATAACATAGACTTAGATGCATGTGTCTTACCAGTGTCATCTCCCTGGTTTTGATATTGTTCCAGTTACACAGATGTGGAAGTCACCATTGGGGAAACCGGGTGAAGAGTAAATAGAATTCTCTGTACCTTCCTTCCAACTTTTCATGAACTGATAACTTTTTCAAAATAAAAAATTAAGAAAAGAGAAAGAAAAAATATCAGTGTACACCAATCAAAAACATATCAGCATTCCTAGACCCTGCATTTCCCTCCAAGTACAATATCTTTCTCCACTTCTTTGCAGCCAAACTTACTGAAGATATTTTCTTTAACTTATATCCTCCATATCTACCATATTCTGCACCATTGCTTGATTCATTAATTTATTCATCAAATATTTGTTAAGTGCCTTTTATGTTGCATGCACTGATTTAGCTTCTTGAGACACACAAGCAAACAAAATCTCTTCCGTTTGACGGGGCGTGGGGGAGACAATAAACAAGCAAGTAAGTAAAACAGGTAGTGTGTTCAAGGTGATAAATGCTATGAAGAAAAATAAAGTAGGAAAGAGAGAGAGTACTTGAATGGAAACAAATGTGACTTAAATAGGGTGTGAGATAAGGCCTCACTGAACATTTGCGCAAGGACCTGAAGGAAGCAAAGAAGTGAGTTTGGCAGAAATCTGGAGGCACCATTCCTGGCAGAGCAAACAGCCAATGCAAAGGCCCTGTGGCAGGAGCTATCCTGGCTTTTTCCAGAAAGAGCAAGGAGGCAAGTCTGACAGGAGCAGAGAAAGTCAGAGGAGATGAGGCCAGGAGATAACTGGTTGGAAGTGGAGAGACCAGATCACTTGCCCAATAATCTGCATCTAAAAAGAGAAGAGACCTTGGTGGGTTCCAAACAGAGGAGTGACATGATCTAACCTACTCTTTTACAGGATCCACTGAGGATGGAAGAGACCTTGGAAACCGCTCTGGCCAGGGTAAATTACCACCTCCACTTCGCATGATCCACTGGGCTCTTCTCAGTCTTCATTCTTGCTGAATGGCCTTTCAGCAGCATTTGACCTTGTGGACCACTCTTGTCATCCAATCAGTATCTTATCTCCTCCCTCTCAGAGTCTTTTCTTCTGCCTGTCCCATAAGCACTGGGCTTTCTCAGGATTGTGTATGTGGTCCTCATATCCTCTAAGTACAACAACTCTTCTTAGGCAATCCCATCCTCTCCCCTGGGTTTGAAACCACTTGGTTTCATTCCAGCTATGTGCTAATGTTTGCAAAATCGGTATCATCAGCCAGGATGACTCACCTGAGCTCCAGACCCACAGCCAGGATGACTCACCTGAGCTCCAGACCCAAACACCTCCAGCTGCCTACTGTATATTTCGACTTGGAAGTCTCAAAGTCCTTCAAACTCAACTTATGTAAAATGGAACTGTTTTCCCTACTGCCTCTTTCCTTAACCCCTACCAGGACTGCTTCTCCTCCTGGGTCCTCAATCTTAATTAAAAGAAGGACAACCACCTTGTTGCTCAAGCTAGAAATCTGGGAGTCATCTTTAAATCTTCACTTCTCTCACTCTGCAAATCCAGTCCACTGCTACGTCATCTTGATTCTACCTTAAGTGGCATGGTAATTCTCCAGCTCTCTCCTTTGATTTAGCCACCATTGGTAAAAAGCCACCATCAGCTTGACCCAGCGCACAACACAAATCTGTAACCACCAGACCTGGCTTACCTGTCCGGCTCGCATTCCCTCACTGTCTACACTGCCACCACTTCAACCTTTTTTTCTGTTCCTTGAAAGACCACCCACGTACTCTCTCCTTTCTGTAAGCCCTTCACCGTCCTTTTTCTCATCGCCTACATCAGTCGTGCTCATTGCACAGGTCTCAGCTTCAGTGTTGATTTCTCTGGGAGAACTTTCCTGACCCACGAATCAGGCTAGAGCCTCCCACTCTGTGCTCTTAGAGCTCCTTGATCTACCACACATCTTCGGCGTTGCCTTGCTGAGTTGGCTTTCTTCCTCGCTGCGCGATGTGGTGAAGAGAGGCAGAGATCGTGTCTCTTACTTATCTTGTGTCCCAGAGCCCTGCCATATCGTGAGCCCTTGAAATATTTTTAAGTGAATGGATGAAGTAGATAGATAGATCCTGGGGCTCATATAACTCAGATCATTCTTGCCTGTCTTGTTCACTGCTATATCCCCAGCACCCAGAGCAGTGCCTGGCACAAAGGAGGCAAGCAGGAAATATCTGCTGAACAAATGAATGAACACACATAGTGAAATTCCATTCCAGTGGAGTCTGAGGAGTAATAAATGATTCAGTCTGTGATACAGTTACACTGAGGACCATCCTTGTAATTCTTAACTGACAGAGCAATCATGAGACCAAATTACACAGGAATGAAGAAAATACAATCTAAAATATGAAATAATATCTTAGTAGATCTTCACATATTATATTCATCCTCCGCCAGGTAAATGTATCTTCCCTAACTTTGCAGAAGACTGGATTTTCTCTCTAAAACAGTTACATCAGAGAGGCTCCAGAGTTGCGGGGATCCCAGGTCCAACTGGGGGAGGCATCTAAATGAAAATAGAGAAACCAAGTCAAAATCTATAGACTGAATTGTATGATTCAAGACATTTCTCCTGACTTGCTTCCAGAAAACTAGCAATTAGGCTATTGAAGAACAGACAAGCAATTGAAGGACCCTTTTCTGGGGGAAAGGGCAGCCCAAGAGAAAAAGCTTACAGAGTTTGATATTTGGCAATGTCCCAGTGAAATGAATGTGGTCCTACCTAATTGTCCTGAGGTGGCAGCTTCAAATGGCCAAGGTCTTCTCATGAACACAAAGAGGCTCCATTTAGACTTTCAGTGTTTCACTTTTAAATATTATTAGAAAGCCAAAGATCACCAAGCATTTGAGGGCATCCACCAACAGTAAAGTCAAAGATCAAAACAAACAGAGATGAAATAGAGACTCTGAGGAAACAAAGACAATTCAGAGAGCAGAGGCAGACTTCAGAAAAAGTGTAATTAATGTCTACAGAAAATAAGAGTACACACTGCATCAATGAGAAAAGAAAGAGTTCTTTGCTATTTTACATCAAATATTAAAATATTTGATAGCAGGAATAAGAAATTCAAAGAACAAAAAGACACGGGGATGGAAAGTAAGATCAATGTTAAAAAATCTATGTTAAGCATATGTTCAGCCTCCATCTGCTCATAAGATTCTTGATATATAGTAGCTGTTATCATCTCCTTCAGAAAATACATTTGTCAATGATCTTTGCACATGAGAGTCCTTCCAATTGAAATGTGTCTTGTAGGACTATTTTATTACAACATAAATTTCGCATGTACTATTTTAGAACACTAAACTTAGATTTGTACACAACAATGAATTTACTCAACACATACAATATACAGTGCAATGGCACTGATTTGAACAACATTAACAGCCTAGTGCATAAGCTTTCAGCCCTAACTGCTTCTTTGGGTCTTCATTTTTCTTGTGAAGTTTCCATGTACGTATAAAAATGACTAAACAAAATTTGTATGTTTTCCTCTGGTTAGTCTGTTTTGTCAGCTTAATTTTTAGGTCCAGCCAGAGACCCTAAAAGGGTAGAGGAGAAATTTTATCTCCTTTACAATATTAAAGAGCAGAGACAAAGGGAACCCAAACTGAGCAAGGGCATCAAGAAAGAGTTTCTTCGGTAAATGAACTTTGAGCTAAGACCTGAGGGATGAGTAGCAATTGCTCTGTGGGCAGACAACATAGTAATTACGTAGGCTCGTTGCCTAAATGACAGCCAGTCTCTTTCTTTGTTAGTTTTAGAAACCAAGTCTTATGCCTGGTGGCAGCCCTCCTTACAGAGAGGGAGGGCCAGTGGAATTAAGCAGAACTGGTTGGGTGGAGCTTCAAAAGCTTTCCCCAAAGGCAATGACTGACTCAGCTGGAAGGGAGGGTGGTTCGCCCTTTGTCTTTACCCTTACTGTTATCTGGAAGGCAGATGTGATAGCTGACACGTCAGCAGCCACATAACCTTGAGGATGCAATTCTGCGCTAAACGATGGGAAAGGCAGTCTTCCAACCCAAGCTTAACCACGTAAGAATGGGCCTTGGGCTCGGAATGTTTCCTTCCCCAGGGATAAAGAGTCCACGTGACCCACGCTGGGCTCATCATCTTGTGTGGAAATATTTTTCCCGTATCGGGCTCAGTGTGTTCTCCTTTGTTCTGAAGTGGGAGGAAGGGAGCAGGGCACTACCACTGAAGGAATGACACAGCAGTTGAGGGCAGGACAAACTGGTTAGAACCGAGATAGCGGAAGATTCGATTTCCAGTAGACCTTGAAACTCATGGCACACACACAGGTGCAATGAAAGTTTCTAGGCTGACCATGAAAGTTCAAAAAGCAGGTGGGGAGGTGGGGGGGGTTGGTTCCTGGAAATCCTTGCCTTTTCCCCAAAGTAGTTGGAATAATCCTGCTACTCACTAGCATATGAAATTACCGAGCCCATAAAACCTAACAACTCCACAACTCGTGATCGCTCCCTCTTTTGCCTTCTGAGACAGCCCGCACTCTGTCTATGGAGTGTGTATCTATTTTTACTTTAAATTACACACCCCTGCACCTCTCAGTCTCTCTCCCTATCACCTTTCTGAGATGGCCCACATTCTGCCTATGGAGTGTGTATCTCCTAAGCTCCTTCCCTTCTGAGTGAGGTGGACTGCACTCTGTCCATGGAGTGTGTATCCCTCTAATAAACTTGCTTTACCATGCCTTGCTCTTGAATTCTTTCCTGTGCAAGGCAAGAACCTATTCTCTCACAACAGTTCTGCTGAAGCATGTGTATCAGTGGTCCTCAGGCATGTCCCCAGCTTTAAGTGCTGCAGACTTTATAGGGGAAGGGGACAGGTCCTTCTGCAGCAAGAGAGCTGTGCTAGTTGGACAACTGCTCCGTACTGGCACCCACTGGCCCAGAGGGACCGACGCCTACTACTGGAGCTGACCTTGCTCTGTCTCCTCTCTATGTGAGTACAGCATCATTCCATCCAGTGCTTGACTGTACTGCATTCTCTTCGGCAACTCTGATACCAAGATGCAGTGGGCAGGAGTGCTCAAACTTCTGCTCCTGATGATAGGCAACAGATGCCATTTCCTTGACACTAAATATGGTAGAGCAGAGAGAGAAGAAGTGTGAGCCTCTGATAATTTTATGTAGCTGCTGTACCAGCCTTGGTCCTCTCTCACACGAGAAGGGATGTCTCTAGTATGTTTAAGCCTCTGTTTAAGAATGTCTTAAACACTGCACAAAAGCTACACAACAGTAATGAATTAATGCGTTGGGCTATTAAACCAAGAACTTCTATTCATCAAAAAGAAAGGGGGAAGACAAGATACAAACTGGAGGGAGATATTTACAACACATATAATGGCAAAAGAATAAGTATAGCATATATAAGAAACTATAGACCAATTTTAACAGACAAACTACCAAATGATAAATGGATAAAAGGCACTAACAAACGTTTCACAAAAGAGGAAATGGAAATTGTGAATAAATCTATGTGAAGCTGCTCAACCTCATTTGCAATTAAAGTCACAATGAGACACCACTTCACATCCACTAGATTGGTAAAAAAAACTAGCAAAATCAAGGGATGAGAAGAACTTGGTAAAATTAGGACTTATACAGTGTTGGCAAAAGGAAAACAATTTGGTACTGTCTCACAAGGTTAAGTATCTATACCCTACCTCCCAGCAATTCTACTCCTGCTTTTCTTTCTACAGGAACCTGTCAATCAGGAGACGTGTTTAAAATTTTTTTTTCACAGCGCCATTGTTTGGAAGAGAAGCTAGAAGCAATCTGAATGTTGACTGGACTGATGGGAGAATGGATAAATACATTCTGGTAGAGTCACAAAGTGAAGTATTACACATCAGAGAAACTGGTCCACCTCTATATACAGAGAGCAACATGGATGAATCTTAGAAATGTAATTTAAGGGAATAACATCATGATAAACTATATCTAGCATAAATGCCCTTTAATTAAGCTCAGAAACAGGATGAAGAAGACGTGCGTCAGTAACTTCAATGGAGTTGGAAATTCCTAGTCTGAAGTTAAGTACTGGGTTCATAGGTTTCTGATTTATTGTTATGCTTTATAAGTAGCATATACTTTATAATTATTCTTTTGATATATGAAACAATGCATTTAAAATGATTTCTAACCATAAAAACAAACTATTTGTGCCTCTGGCCTCTTCCAGCTACCCTCCTATTTGTCTCCATGTGACTGTCAAATTCCTCAGCTAAAGTACAGGACTGCAGCTGGTTTCCCAGCACCTCTCACCCACTCCTCTTCTGTTTAAGGGATGTCCCACCTCGGGAGCGCCCCCTCCCTAGGGACCAGCCGGATTCCTCGCTCTCCGAGCCTGGGGGCAGGTATGCATCCAGCTCTGCCAGCCAGTCAGCGGCATCCTCAGCAGATTCCAATTCAGAGGAGAGAAACCTGAAGAGGGAGGCTCCTGTGGCATCACAGTCACTGGTCACTTCAAAGCAGAGGCACCTGATGGTCACAGGTAGCAGTGGCTGCGAGCTGGGATTCAGGGTGCAGCAGTGCCGGCAGTATCAGCTGTGGGGTGGGAGCCTGGGTTGGGGAGACAGGGCAGATGTCTCATCGGATCAGACCTGAGGCAGGTCTCAGGCATTGCTTCTGGAAGCTCTGCCCCTCGGGTCTTTCCTCCAGCCCTCAAGCCCCCCTTAGAATAAACTCCCACGCTGAATCAGCCAGGTTGGCTTCTGCTGCCTGCATGGAGCCACCGGCAGTGCTGTTTTTCTCCTGTGACTCTTCTCTGACAGATCTCCCTCCTGATGTTTTACTTTCCCTATACCAACATGTTCTTGGCACTAGGGGTACAAAAAATAAATTTAGATAGATAGATGACAAATAAAAAGTACATAGGTAGAAGAATAGATAGATAAATAGACAACAGATATATGGAGTTCACACCTTCAAGGAGTGCAAAGCCTTGTTAGGAGGACAGTGTTAAACACCAATGGTTGGTTGTCACAACATCCATCCCCATCTCCTCCCCTCTTGCCTGCTTCTGCTACAGAAACTGGGAAAGAGCCAGCAGCTCCACTTCTGGGTATATTCAGAAGGCAATGGAATCACTATGTTGAAGAGATGTCTGCACCTCTATATTCATTGCAGCATTATTTACAATAGCCGAGACATGGAAATAACCTAAGTACACGTCAACAGAGAAATGGATAAAGATGTGAGATATGCATATACAATGGAATACTATTCAGCAATAAAAAGAAGGAAATCCTGCCATGTGCAACAACATGGATGGAATTTGAGGGTATTATGCAAAGTGAAGTAAGTCAAAGAGAGAACAATAAATAATGTATGAGCTCATATAAGGAATCTTAACAAAACAAAACTAAACTCATAGAAAAAGAGATCAGATTTGTAGTTACCAGAAGGATAGGGAAATTGGCTAAAGATGATCAAAAGTACAAACTTCCATTTATAAGAAAAATAAGTATTGGGGATGTAATGTACACTGTGGCTATAATATGGTATATTTGAAAGTTGCTAAGAGAATAAATCCTAGAAGTTCTCATTGGAAGGGGAAAAAAATCTTTTATTTTCTCTCTCTTTTTTTTTGTATCTGTATGAGATGATGGATGTTAACTAAACTTATTATGGTAATTATTTCATTAGATAAGTAAGTCAAGTCATTATTTGGTGCACCTTAAACTTATACAGTGCTGGATGTCAATTATATCTCAATAAAACTGGAAGAACAAATTTTAAAGAAACTGTGAAAGACAGAGACTTCCCATCTGGAGCATCCTGGAGTAGCCACGTGACACAGTTCTGGCCAACGAGAAGTGGAAGTCCACTGTCAGGGGTCGGCAGGCCTGGGAAAGTTTTCGCTCTTCAGACAACAGACAGACGTGGCTAGTGTCACCTTTCCTGCTTCCTGCTGCCTTGAATGTAGAAATGATGCCTGAACCCACAGGCAACCACAAACATAAGCCAAGCAAAGAGCAAGAACAGCAGAGGCATTAGTAAGCAGTAGAACTAACATGTGGAAAAACCTATCTCTGGTTGATCTTCTTGTTGGATGAGAAAAACACTCTGCTATTTGTTTATGCCACTGTTCGTCAAATATTTTGCTGCTTGCAGCTGAAATCATCCCTAACTGAATCAGAGCAAAGTTGCAAACAATCAGGGGTAGGTGTTGTCACAGAGATGTGAATGAAGGTCTCTTTCTTGACAAATACGATGAAATGTTCTCTTTATTTATTGTACTAAGGAGTACAATAAATACTGGGGAGCATTTGAAACTCTTGAGCACTCAGTAGTCAAGCCCCTTCCTTCTTTGGCTTTGGTGACGGTTCACCAGTAATGTTACAAAGTGACCACAGTGACCAATGCCAGAGCTACACACAAGCGTTGTCCAGTCAGGAAGCTCTCAGCACACAAATTTACACCACAGGGGGCAAGGCTTGCCTCAGGGCCTTTGCACTGGCTGCTCTCTAGGCCAGGAAAGTTCTTTACACTAACATGCTATATAATTTAGCTATTCATTACATTTATTGTTTGACTCCCACCACTAGGATATAAGCTCCACAGAAGCAAGGATCTTTATCTCTTGTGTTCACTGATGGATCCCAAGTGCCTAGGACAGTGTCTGGCACTTAGTAGATGCTCTATAGATATTTTTGATTTATTTTGATTAGATCAATCTTGATTGCTTTATGTTTTAGGTATTTTAGGCCAGCCAGCTTTGTGGTTGCACAGGTCCCCACCCTAGCAGGACCCCATGCTTGGTTTAATGCTCTGCTGTCACCATCTTATACTTCTTAATAATTTTGAACAAGGGTCTCAACATTTCCTTCTATACCAGGCCTTGAAAATTACATAGCCAGACCTAGCAAGAGACTCTAAAATTGTAATGGACAAGTCAGAAATATAGTGCCAGTGAACTCAAATTCCCCGACCTTGATTCTCATATGTCTAGAGAAATAGAAATCGATTTCTTCCTATGGAAGTACATCGTACCATCAAATGAGTATCAAACACTCCTCATGAGAAGACTCTTCTCTGTGGAATACTTTTTTTTTAAATTACAAGTGTGCACAAGTTTTAAGGAACAGAGGCAAACCATGCCCCTTATCTTGAAACCAATCTGTTTCTTAGTCTATGGTCACCATCAAATGGAAATCAATTAACCCTGTGCCATAGTGATTTGCTTTACTATCTAAATTTCAGTACTTCCAATATATCCCACAAGAATTTGTCCAGTTTGGAAAGAAAAGAAGAAAACCAATAAAAAAAATGAAAAAACCCTTCTCTAGCTTGAAACCAAGTTTGGGGAATCAAATGTTTTAAGCAAAACTTCGTAATGTTATCTGTGTGTATTAGTTAGAGTTTAAGTTCAACTGCCCTAACAAAGGTCAACATAACAGTGGCCTAAAGAAAGTAACAGGCACCATGTTAGTTGTCCAGAAATGATTCACTGGCCTCATGTTGTGGGTGACCCAGCCACTTCATGTCTTATGGGTTAAAATGTTGCTGCCCTGACTCCTACCATTGCAACTGCATTCCAAGGGGGAGAAGAAGGCTCACCAATCCATTTTATAGAATTCTTAAGGCTTCTTTCCAAGGAACTACTCTCTTGGTTTCCCTCCTGCCCCACTGGTCGAAACATTTCACTCTCTGTGCTGGTACTTCCATTTTGTTCCAACATCTTTGTGTTGGAGGAAGCGAGAACTCAGTCCTTCATCTTCTAATTTTCTTTTGTCTTACCTGCCTTGTTTCCTTTCGTGGGCTCATAGCTTTAGTTACCATCTTCAGACCAATGACTCCCAGATTTATATCTCCAGCCCAGAACTTTCCCCTGAACTCCAGACTCATGTGTGTATGAAGCTGCTTCCTCCACAGCTCCTCTTGGATGTCTGTGGATGTCTCACACCCCTGACAGCTCCGTGCAAAGCTGCTCTGCCCAGTCTTCCTAGTTGATGGTGTCCCAGTTCCCACCTTTGTTGATGGCAACTTCCTTACAGGTACTCAGATCAAAAACTGGAGTCACCTTTGACAACTCTTTCTCTCACACTCAACTACCCAACCTCTAGTCCATTAAAAACTTCTAAAGGCCCTCCTTTAAAAATATAACCAGAATCTGACAACATCTCAACACCTCCACTTAGCACCCTAGTCTGAACCACCATCAACTCTTACCTCCCTATTGCAACAGCTAACTGGTCTCTCTGTTTCCCTGCAGGCTATTCTCAACTCAGGGACCAGAGTAATATTTTTTGAATTAGATCTTGTGTTCCACTCTGCTCAAATTCTCCTGTAGTTCCCACTGTACTCAGAATAAAAGGCTTTTTTGTTTGTTTGTTTGTTTTTCTATTGAAGTACAGTCAATTACAATGTGTCAATCTTTGGTGTACAGCACAATGTCCCAGTCATACATATAAATACATATATTCATTTTCATATTTAAAAGCCCTTAATCTGGTCCGTGGGTCCTACATGGTCAGCCCTCCCTGTCCCCATCCAACCAGGATCTCATCTCCTGCTCTCCCTCTCGCTCACTCCACTCCGGCCTTACTGGCCTCCTCACATGCTCCTGCCTTGGGGTCTTTGCACTGGCTGTTCTCTGGGCCAGGAACGTTCTTTACAGTAACATGCTATATAATTTAGCTATTCATTACATTTATTGTTTAACTCCCACCACTAGGATATAAGCTCCACAGAAGCAAGGATCTTAATCTCTTGTGTTCACTGATGGATCCCAAGTGCCTAGGACAGTGCCTGGCACTTAGTAGATGCTCTATAGATATTTTTTATTTATTTGATTAGATCAATCTTGATTAGTTTTATTTTAGGTGTTTCATTCTTGTTGATGCAACTATAACTCAGATTGTTTTCTTAATTTCTATTTCTGATAGTTTGTTGTTAGCATATAAAAACACAACAAGGCTGAAGAAGGGCCATGCTTTGGAAGTTACACATTCACACTTCACTTCCACTCTCTCTCATTAGCTAGAACCTAGTCACACAACCATATATATAAATATATATATTTTAAAATATATATAAAATATAGTTTTATCTGGATGGCGATGTGCCTGGCTAAAGCTGTCAATAGTAGAGAAAAAGGGGAGACCAATATTGGGGGACAACTCACAACTCCACCATTGTGTGGAGGTAACCTCTAGCCTCAGTGACTGTAAGTGATAGACATTATCCAGTTATGAGTTGGGAATTTTAGAAACTTGCAAAATGAAAGATTCCGAGCAAGTTAAAAGGTTATGGTTAGTAAATATGGCAATGCCCTTAATATGAACATAGCAGGAGATACTTTTTATCACTAGTTCCTTTCCTCCCTCTCTAAGTAAACATTGATTTAAAAAAAAAACATTGATATTGTAAACATATCAGATAGAAGCAGTGTTGAATTCTTAGCCTGTCCAGGGTGACCCAGGAAGTCTTAAGTGACTGTTACTCATCAATGTTGATACAATTAGTTTCTTCTTGCCTCTCCCAGATCACTCCCTACTTTGCCTCTTTTTAGAGTTTGTGCATCTCCTGACAGAGGGTGTCTTCCACAGGCTCTGACCTTTCCCTTTGTTTGTCTTGCTTCGTGATGACTCCTTTTAGGGAAACCACCAGACTCCTGCTGTTCAACTCATCCTGTGAGAGTCTGCATCATCATTCCAAGCTCCCGTTGGACTTTATTCCATGCACTTTCCCCATCAACGTCCCAATGTTGTTATGTTACATCAGAGTTGGCAAATTCCCCATCACCTTCACAGCTTCTTTCTTCCTAAGCAAGAGGGAAGTGTTAGGGACCTAAATAGGGTAGTGATACATTCTGCCTCATTCATAAGCTGTATCAAGCTGATTCTGCAGTTCATTTCCCAAATAGAGTCACCTGGTAAGTTCCATCAAAAACTCGTGGCTCCGGCCAGCTTACCTGTTGTTAAAAGATAATTTTCCCAAGAAGTTAAAATCATGACTCATACAGATATAGAAATGAATAATGTCAAAGATTTTCTTTAGCTCATGGAGGAAAGAGAATTCTGAGAACTGATAACATTTAGAGATGAGGGATATTGAAATGAGTGTACCGCTGGAGACAAGACTAGGTTTTCTCCAGGAGAGGGAAGGTTGTCAGTTGAGCTTCTACCGGACAGGACATAATCTGCAGATAAGACTTATGTTGCAATGCACAACAATTTACAGAGTTGTGAAAGAACTTTGTAGAATCTCACTCAGATAACCCACAGGAGTCTTTCTGGATCGTGCATGGTTTTCCACCACAGCACAACTTCCCCTATACTGCTTGGTCTTTCTCCATCCTTGACTCTAACCTCTAACAGTTGTACTAAAATAATAGCTTTTACCTCCCCAACTTCTATAAAGAACATGATTGAGTCCGTGTTGACTCCCACGTCAATAATAAACTCTTTTAGCCTTTCAAGATCCTCTTTAATCCAGCATTACCCTCTTTTATAACCTTTTATTCCAGGCAAGCCTGAGCCCTACACCCCAAGGCAAGCCAACACCTTCTCACACACTCCTCCATACCCCGATGTCCTCCTCAGTCACCTATCTCCTTCTCATTCTACTGGCTTATTTCAAACTTTTTCTATTTTTGCACTTTTTTGAGTTTACTGAGTTTATAATGCAACTCCTCTTTAATTATCCGAAGGAGGTGGAAGCCAAAGAGGACCACCATCCCCAACTTGCGCAGCCTTCAAGAACGGACAGTCAAATCTCTACTATGTGCCGCCCTCGTACAGGGATACAGATATTCTCTCCTTCCGGAGAATGAGACCAGGATATTGCGGATTTCAGTTGGTGGACACCGCCGACTTCGTGGCCCAAGTTAAAATGAAAGATCCAGCTAAAGTTAGGATCAGACACTAATGTAACATTAAGATTCACTTTCGTATTCCTTTTTGTGCTTCATCATGTTCTCCGAGTTCCATTCAATTGTCTATTTTTAACAGTAAAAAATGTAGAACCCCTTTTAAAACGTATATATTAGAACATTAAGAGCTATTAGCAAAGCTCCTCTATTCAAAGACAGCATTTGGGCTGACTGCCTTATAATGCTGAACCCTTAGACCAGATGGAAATTCAAAAAAAAAAAAAGTTCAAAAAAGGGACAGTAATAGAAATAACTCAGCAGGAGGTCTTCACTACTCAGACCTTGGCTGTAAAGCTGGGTGTTCGCCAGTTCTCTCCGATGCCCCGCCTCCATCCCCGCCCCTCGTGGTACCCTCCTCCGGGAGCCTCCTCCTCTCTGGCCTCACGGACACGCGCACGCGCACGCCCGCACGCCCCGAGCACCCGCCACAGCCTCGCGTCCCGTCCAGCACCGCCCAGTCCGCCGGCCCCGCCCCCTGGACCCCGCCCCGCCCCCAGGCGCACGCACGCCGGTCCTCGCCGAGCCGACAGCCTGGCCCCTGGCGCACGCCTGGCACGCCCCCTGGCACCTGCCCCGCCTCCTAGGCGCGCGCCCGCAGCGCCCCGGAGCCGGGCTCCCAGGCGCGCCCCCGCCCTCCATGCGCCACGTGCTCTGTGGAGGGCGGTGCGGGGGGCCGAGCCGAGAAGATGTTCTTGCTGCCTCTTCCGGCTGCCGCGCGAGTCGCCGTCCGACATCTGAGCGTGAGGCGCTTCTGGGGACCCGGTCCCGCCGCCGCAGACATGACGAAGGTGAGGGGCCGCGGCTCGCTCCGGGACCGCCGCGAGAGTCCTGCCCGCCGGCGGCTGGGGCTTCCGGGCGGGTCAAGGCCGCGGTGACCCGGGCCTCTGAGCCAACATCGGCTAAAAGGAAAAGTTCCCTGCCTTTGCGGATCTCGGCTTTGGCAGGGGCAGACGGCGCGGGGCTGCCGATGCCCCCTGCATTCTCCCGCGGGCTCTGTGCCGAGGGTGCGCTGTCCCTTCTCTCGCTTGGAAGTCCTAGGATCCGAACTCTGCGGCCGATGATGATAGCCTTAGCTATCGCTTTCTGAGCTCCCACTCTGTGACGTGCCTTTATCTCGTTATTTTGTGAAGTCCTGGCAGTCCCCTAGGGCAGGACGGTGCCAGGATTGCCCCTTTAGCCCGGAGGATGCCCAGGCTTGGTGCGGTGAACTGTCCTCTAGGATCCCAGAGCTGGCCAGTCACTGGCCCCGAGCTCCGCACTAAGACTTCCCTCCCCCGCTGACGATGGAGGCCAGGAAAACAGGTCTTCCGGGAGTAAACTGCCTGGAAGGGTTTCTAGAGAAGAATAACATCTCTCTAGGGCAAAGGGCTTTGCAGAGAGACCAGCTCTTTGTGAAATTAAAAGGAGAGTGGCCTGCAGGAGACCCGCCTCTCCACCTACTTGAGCTCTGAAACGCTGTGAAGAGGGTTACTTTTCGGCTCTGGGGGATCTGGAAAAGGGAAATGGCTCAGTGGGAGGAGCACACACGTGGGAGTCACGCTTGAGGACCTGAAGGACTGTCCCTGGGGAGGAACGTTCTAGATAGGGCTTGAGCTCAGGCCTCCCCCTGAATCACAGGTGGCCACAGGATGAGCGGCCGGTCCCCTGCTCTTTCCAGTACCGTGGAAATAATCCTACTCAGGTTACATCTTGGCCTGTCAGTTCCCTACTTGGTTGCATGATGGAGTCCCAGGCAGCGGGCAGTATTAGGAAAGTTAGAACCTAGAAAGGTTACCAACGCAGAGAAAGCCTTTTTTTTTTTTCATGGAAAAGACAGGACACTATTTGATCTAAGTCCCAGTATGATTTTTAGTGTAGAAAGGACAGAGGACTGTGAGGGAAGGCAGCCAAACGGAGACGGACTCTTGCTCAGTTCTGTTCACACGGGCTAGTATGTCAGACCAGGTTTCTGCTTCCTTATCCGTCAGGTGGGAAGAAGACTCCATGTTCTTTTCACCTCACAGACTTGCTGTAAATCAGAAAGCATTTTTAAAGTCAGAAGTTGCTGTGCAAAGGCAAATGGTGATTCCTAGGTTTACTTCTTTATTTCAGGTGCTGGGGGCTGGTGCTTAAGTAGATGAAAGATGCACCACCAAGTGCTGGACAGAAAGCTCTGCTCCTGCGCCTCCGGGGGAGGTGCATTCTTTTCCTGCCTCCCAGCCTGTGAGTTGGCCAGGGTGCAGATGCAGCCACTGGCATCGATCGAATGGCATCCTAGAATATTGCAGATTTGCATTTGAAGGTTGTAGGGGAGGGAAAACTTAACCTCTACTTTCCTAGGTTCCATGTCTGCACTTAAGAATGAAATGGACATGAAGCAGATTAACAGGAGAAAGGCATACAAGTTTTATTTCATATTTTTATGCATACATGGGAATCTTCAAAAGGATAATGAAGACTCAAAGAAGTCTTTAGGCCCCAACGCTTATATACCCTTTTAAACAGAGGATGAGAAATTGTGGGGATGCGGGAAAGCAAAGGAAGCTGGGTTAGAGGCAGTACCTTGTGAGAGACTAGGAAATGTATGGGGGAGGATAAGGGTTATTTTAGTAGGTTTGTTTGCACAGGTCCATTTTGGTGTTGACTCCCAGTCTCTGGTGATAAGAATGTTCTCTGCCTGGTACAGAGAGAGAACCTTTCTCCTGGGAAATTTTATTACCAGATTTTGGGTAGAAAGGGGGAGGTCAGAGAGGCCTTCCTGCATCTGCTGTTTCTCAGCTGCCTGCAGCTCAAATTAATCAATATGCCCAAGTGGCATATTTTGGGGGTGGCATGTTTAGAGCCCCTTCCAGATCTGACTTGCTTACAAATGGAATTGTTTTCTTAAACAAAGCACCTTTCTGCTCTTTATTTGAAAGTGAAAAAAGCCTTCTATGTTCTGAAAGCTCTTTCTTGGGAGGGGCCATGAAGACCTAAGACAGGTAGTCACTGTGGTCTTGCACTGGCAGGAATTTGAAGCTTTCAGGCAGGATGTGAGTGTAGCTGACTGCCCAGCACTTGCTTCTGTTTTGGCTTTGTTCTTCTGTCCTTGACGGCGACACGGTTTGGATGAAATTGTTAGCTCTTTTTGGAATTTGGGAGCCCTTGAGGTCCTCTAAGGGATCTACCCTAATTATCTTCACCTTTCCTCCTGTTCTCAGGGCCTTGTCTTAGGAATCTATAGCAAAGAAAAAGAAGAAGATGTGCCCCAGCTTACAAGTGCGGGGGAGAATTTTGATAAATTGGTATCTGGAAAGCTGAGAGAAGTTTTGAACATGTAAGTATTCATCTATGGTTTCCAGTTTTTTAAATGCCCCGAAAGTGAAAGAGAGTATCTCTTCTGTGCTTTATTGTTAGTAGATGGAAACTGGCCAGTGTCTTCTCAGTGGAAGTGAAAGAATGTGTCTGTGGAATGCACATTGGTACTTTGTCAGTATCCCATGGGTCTACAGTTCTGGGAAATTAGGACACTTCAACGAAACCACAAACTTATTGTGACAGACTGACCCAGGAGGATCTGGAAAGTACCAGATTTCCTCAGCCCAGCCCCCTGGCTCCAGTTCATTTCTCCCCACCCTCTTTCTACCCACTTCCCCACCAGTCTCTCTATTTTCTATTTCCCTTCACTTGTAGAGAACAACAGGTCCTGGACTAGTTCAAGACAGCCTGAGGAGACTGTTCCTTTCAGTCACAAGCCTTGAGTTTCAAATCTAAAGGGACACGTGAATCGCCTAGGGGTATGGTTAGATTGCACATTCTAGGTCAGTAAATCTGAGTGGGGCCGCAGATTCTAACCATTCCTGCATTAGCTGGGATCTGGGGAAGACAGGAAAACATTGGTGTTTCCACGTCCTTCTGAGCTGCAGGCCACATTTAACAGAAATAAAGGTATCAACCTAGTCCACTGCAACTTTATACTGTTTGGATTATAGATAGCCTACAGCATCTGACAGGTGTCATCTGATAATTAGAGCAATTAATTATCTAATCATTGGGTAGCAGAATTTGCATCCCCTATCAATTACCGGTGCTTCACCAGTAGGCTGCTCTCTGAAGTGCTTTGATTAATTCGTTAATTGAGAAGCTAACATATGCAGGTACAGAACAGCCTGGCCTTCCTGACTGACAGCTATCGGCTGCGGCACCAGCACCCCCTGGCTGTATGTTTGGCGCTGTCACCTGCTTTGTTTTGGAAATTGCCCAGTATCCCGTCTGTGGATGAGCGCCCACAAAACACCTCCAAGCCGAACACACTGCGGTCAGGTCAGCCTCTTAGGTTGGTGTCTTGCATCTTTTATTAGATTCAAGATTGAAGTCAGCTTCCACCCAGTGCTCAGCTCTCCTCTGCAGCCACATGCTACCTGTCCACGGCACCACTTCCTACAGTCTTTTTCAAATAAGTTTGTATTAAATCTAATCTTGAAGTTTGCAGAATAGTTTTTGAGCTAGAACTAGAAGTGCTGCGTCTGAGAAATCTGGCCTCAGAGAATTCTGTGTTTTGATAAAAACATTAAGTGCAGCAAATTCATAGAATTAGTAGTGCTGTAATAAGGCTAACGTTATGTCTGTGTGCGTTCTCAAGGGAGCAGAGCAAACTGTAATTTTTTTTAATTTTCTTTTCTTTTCTTTTCTTTTCTTTTCTTTTCTTTTCTTTTCTTTTCTTTTCTTTCTTTATTTATTTTAATGGAAGCACAGAGGATTGAACCCAGGACTTTGTGCATGCTAAGCACATGCTCTGCCACGAAGCTATACCCTCCCCCTCAAACCAGAATTTTTAAAACAATTATTTCTTCTTGTTTCAGATCTGGACCACCTCTGAAGGCAGGCAAAACCCGAACCTTTTATGGTCTGCATGAGGTATGAGATGAAGATAAGATTTATTTGGCAAACCCCTTAGAGAGCACCTACTATGTGCCGAGTATTGTGGCTGCAGAGTTGTGCAGAAAATTTTGCCTCAGGTAGTACGTACAGTTTTACCCTGGTGTTAAGCCACAGGTATTATTTCAGATTGTAAAGAGGCAAATTGCTGTCAAAAAGTATTGCCTCTCGATTCCTCAATCTGCAGGCTGCTTTGGTTCAGCTGCCATTGTTGTGGTACTAACATCATAGAGTTACTTACAGGATTACCTCACTCAACCTTTCAAACACACAGTTATAAGATTTTACCAAGATAATAGGGCTTAAAAAAACAAAACCAAATTTTGCAGCGAGTTTTGCCCCATGTGGAGTTAAAAGTGGTTGTGTGCGAGCTCATGTCATGTTTCCTGCTGGAAATGGGTGCTTTCAAGACAGAAAGCGGCTGACTGTGTGTGTTTTTGGGAACAGGACTTCCCCAGCGTGGTGGTGGTTGGTCTTGGCAAAAAGGCCGCCGGAGTTGACGACCAGGAAAACTGGCACGAAGGCAAAGAAAACATCAGAGCTGCTGTCGCAGGTTCGTTAACTTTTGGACTTTCATCCTGATGAAAGATTCCTGAGGATCGCTCTGTAAGATTATCTGCCTCCCCTCTTTCTGACCTCTCACCATCCCCGCCCCTCCTATACTGACACAAACAACTCTCTTTACAAAGCTCCCCTTACTAAACGTGCTTGGCCTTATTTTAGATACAGAAGGTTAGCTTATGGAATTTTATTTTTCTATTTCTTTAACTTGTGTCTGGGGCTTTCACGACCATTTGTTCACTCGGTGTTGGCCTTAGAGCTCTACTGTGCCAAAAAGGCCTTCTTGTGATGCAGCCCTGGCGTGGCCCGACTTTAAATCACATGGAGGCATCACATTTATAAATCAGAGAAAATGGACGCAAAGGGCAGGGCACTTGTTTATCGCTGGTTACCAGACGTGTGTGCCTGTCTGCATTTGTCACGTGGATGGTGTCAAAGCTGCCCTTGGGTCCTTTCAGAGCTGAGCGCAGGACAGGGCCTTCACCGTCGAAACTATGACTAAAGACACTTTGAAAACCATTGCTGAGGCAGTGATAATTAGCTTGGTCGATCTTTGGTCCTGTGTATTCATATGTGCTTGTTAAATTTACTGTCATGTTCATGCTGGCTGATCATTTCGTGACTTTTAGTTGGGAGATTCTGCTGACTTGAGCTTAATAGAATGGACGTGGCTCAGTTCCTTGGATATAATTTTAGTGTTGTCACTTCTCTGACATTTTTTTCAACCTGGGAAGCTCCTGGGGGCTGGGCCGCGTCATCAGGAGATCCTGCTGTTTCAGAAGTGGTTCTAGCAATAGCAGCCTCTCCGAGGAGCTGGAGCAGTCATCTGATCTGTCAGTCTGTCCTGCCTCTCACTTGTGGGTGTGTGCCCATCCTCACTGGACAGCAGGGGAGAGGGAGGCTCAGGGCGCAAGGTCAAGTGTCTGCTGGGATTTGACCCCCCACCCCACGCCCCTGCCTTCTGCTCTCCAAGGTGTCTCTGTCTGACTGTTTTCCGGTCCCTCTGTCCCTGGGCAGCGGGGTGCAGACAGGTTCAGGAGCTGGAGATCCCCTCCGTGGAGGTGGACCCCTGCGGAGATGCGCAGGCCGCGGCCGAGGGGGCGCTGCTCGGGCTGTATGAGTGCGACAACCTGAAGCAAAAAAAGAAGACGGTCGTGTCACCGAAGCTCCATGGAAGGTGAGGGGACAGACCAGGGACGCATGCATTCCCCGTGCTCTGGCAGCGGGGCCTTTTGGACACTACCTGCCTCTTTTCCATGTCTGGCACTGCCATGTGGCTTGTCTATGGCTTCCTCATCACTGTAGCCATTTCAGGAGGTTGATGACTGTCCCCATGTTCTGCCCCTGGCTTCGTCCTGTGCATGTCTCCCCTGTGACTCTCCAGACCCCCCCTGCTGCCTGGCTCCTAGGGATTCAACCGCGGGAATAAGATGACAGATGGGTCCCAGCAGCTTCCGATGTGGATCATTTCCATCTAACCAGCACCTGCTCGCACTGTGCTGAGTGCCAGAGAACACGGATGAAGGGATACATCCTTGCCCTCATGGTCCAGTGGGGAGACTCGTCTTTGAGCACCAGCTATACTCCAGCCCTGTTCTGGGTTCTGGGAGATGAGGTCCCTGCTGTTAGGAGGGGAGACCTTCAGGAGATGGTGCTGGGGGGACAGCGGGTGTCTTGGTACAGCCCGGTGGTTGGCAACTGTGATGAGAACGAGGGCTCGGTGACCCGTCAGCCTGGCTCTGACTCTGGCTCCCACTTCCTGGCCGGGCGACCTCAGCGACGTGACTGCAGTCTCTCTGCGCCTCATTTCTCTCGTTAGTTGAGTAGAGTTGTAATTCCGATTTCGTGGGGCTTTTATGATCGAAAGACAAAACCTGTCAAGAGAATCCTGTAAATGATGCATGCTGTTTTCCCTTCCCGTGCCCCATGGTGCGGGAGGGCGGATGGAGGAGGGCCTCCAGCTCCCCGCCAGGACTGAGCAGGGCGTGCTGGCTCTGTAGTCACCCCTGGGGCCGCAGCACTGCTGACGCAGCGAAGGAGGGTGAAGTAGGCCTTTTTGTGGAGACCTCTGCCCTCAGTTTGGGTGGTGGACTTGGAGGCCCATCGGTCCAACCCCCTCTTTATACAGGGAGGATGCTGGGGCTCCCCTGGCTCCCCTAGGCCCTAGTGGGGGCCGTGTTTTCTAGCTCTTTATAAACTCTGGCAGCTGCTGCCCCGGGTCGGATCACAAAGGATGAATCCGGGTCTCGTGTGTCCATCATTTTCAGTATGAGCCCCTGAGCTGTGCCGCGCTCAGTGTTCCAGGGAGGCTGTCTGACCATGACCTTGTGCTTTCTCCTGTCAGTGGGGATCAGGAGGCCTGGCAGAGGGGGCTCCTCTTTGCTTCTGGGCAGAACTTGGCCCGCTACCTGATGGAGATGCCTGCTAATGAAATCACGCCAACCAACTTTGCTGAACTGATTGAGATGAATCTCAAAAGTGCTAGCAGTAAAACAGACGTCCACATCAGGTAACTCAGGATTACGTCATAGACTCGTGGGATGTTAGGGCCAGAAGAGCCTCACAGACCCGAAAATCCAGCACTCTCACTATTCAGAGAGTTAACTTCAGACCCAAGAGGTGAGATGACCCCCCCAGCAGCCGCACACAAGCTGGGACGAGGGCTGTTTGAGGTTCCTTCCTTCGTGTCTTGCCTTGCCTTGGAGAGAGTGTCATGACTTCACACTCCATAGTGTGTGTGTGTTGTGTTTTGTAGCGGTTTTACTGAAATTTAATTCATGCATAAAATATGCAACTCAGTGATTTCTGGTCCATTCACAGAGTTGTGCTGTCGTCACCACAATCGATTCTAGAACATTTTCGTTACCCCCAAAAGGTTCCTTTTGCCCATTAGCAGTCCCCTCTCATTTCCCTCCCCGCCAGACATCAGTTTCATGGACATTTGGATTCTTTCCACTTCTTGGATCTGATGAATAATGCTGCTGTGAGCATCCGTGTACCAGTTTTTGTGTGGGCATATGTTTCCATGTCTCTTGGGCAAGTAGCTGGGAGTTGAATTTGTTGGATCACATGGTAACTCTTATCTTACCTTTTGGAGGAACTTAACATATTATGTTTTGTTTTGGCTAATTCTTCCTTGTCTTTTCTCTTTTTGACATACATGAAGAACACAGCACACCTGACTTGGCATGGAGCGAGTCTCCGCCTGGTGGAGTCCCTTAGCTGGATTAGATACCAGCGCTGGGGTGTGGTCAGCAGCTAGGCTGTTGGACATAAAAGGCGGTCCCTCTAGGCTCTGTTACCCTCCTGGGAACTCCTTGTAACCCTTTAAGCCAAGTCTGAGTGTTTGGGAGTTTATGAAAATGAATAGCTATTTATTTGCTTTACCTGAAGAATCCTTTACTATGGACGCTGTTTCTCAAGGGAATTTCCATTGAAAAAGAAGGCACTATTTAATTGTGATTAGAGGTCACATTCTTTTTTTCAAGAAGACCCCTATAGTCTAGACAGAGTGAAGAAAAGGTGTAGTCTATAGAAAACACAGTATTAGAGCTTGATAAAATTTCTGGAGTGGCCACTATGTATTCTGTAGCAATGTTTAGTCTCTAAAAAGGTATCCTGGCCAAGGCAGTTCCTTGTTTTATTTGAGGAGACACCAGAGCTGCTTTGTGTCAGCAGGTTGTGGCTGTGTGGCCATGGTAAGGGCACCTCCTCTGTGTCTGGGAACTTGGCACATAAAGATGGGTGGTGGGGGTCCTTGTCTCCAGAGAACTGAGGACCTTGTACGAAGGAACAGGCAGGGAAATGTGGGGCCCGGGGGGTGCTGCAGGAGCAGGGAGGTGGAGAGGGCTGTGGAAGAGATGAAAAGGCACTTTAGCAGAAGCAGGGAGGTTGCTTAGAAGTTAACAGCAGGGCTTGTGGAGCAAAGGGAAGGCGGCCAGAGAGGAGGAGGGGTGGGTAGGGTGTAACCCCTCAAACTGCAGCAGCTGCGTCAGACCCGCTTCGGCATGGGTGGGAGCAAGTCAGAGGAATGCAGACTGTACTGCCAGAAGGGCAGGACTTCAATAAAACATCAAGCACTGAGTTTGTGATTAAGAATACCCACATTATCCAGCCCTGCTGCTTTTGAAGTGTTTTTTTTTTTTTTAGTTGTCGTACCTGCCATTTTTGTATTGTTTTCCCTCTTAACTTGGGGCAGCCATCTCCCCATGACGAAGGCCTAGTTTAATAGTTTGAACAAACGGCTAGGAGCGTCCTTGGACGTGGTTGTTTCTGGTCTGTCTGTGGGAGGGTAGGATTTTTCCCATGGCCTAATTGCTGTGGCCAGCAGTCAGTGCAGGGCTCTTCTGTGCCCCGGCCTAGGAGGAGTCACCCTACGGCGTCTGCCTCCTGGTTGGCACCAAGGACTCTTCCCGTTGAATTACCCACATCAAGCCCGGGTTTATTAAGTAATAACTAGTTTTCCCCCTTCAGTACGACTTCTCAAACTGTGAGAAATAGTCTGACTACATTATTAAGATTGAATTTCAGCAATTCTGTAAAAACAAAGAAATGGGCCTTGTAGTCTAAACAGTGGAGTGTAGCTTTGTTGGGTTTTTTTTGTTTATCGATTGGTTGCTGCTTTGTCTTTTATAGAAAGACCAAAAATAAAACAGTAGGCCCCCTGGCTATCTTCAAGCTCCTTTATCATCTCAGAGCCTTGCTGACTTCATCTCTAAATTAAAACTGTAGAAATATGTGAGTGGGTTGGGGGGAAACTATCAAATAATTACCTGATGTCGCATTACATATCATACATGGATCCTCTTAGTAAGTCTATAGCTAATCTCTTGATGGAGGTGTCACTGATCTCATTTTATAGATGAGGGAACCAGCTCAGAATGAAGGGACTGACCCAGGAATATACAGAAAGCAGATAGGATGTGATAATTAAAGTATTAATATGCGTGTATTTTAAGAGCTTGTGTGTTACACTTTATTTTACACACAGATGAGTTTATTCTCAGTCATTTTGTAATAGAGATAGCAGCATGTATTTACTTTTTTTCTTTTCTGCCCTGTAGACCCAAGTCTTGGATTGAGGAACAGGAAATGGGATCATTCCTAAGTGTGGCCAAAGGGTCCGATGAGCCTCCCGTCTTCCTGGAAATTCACTACAAAGGCAGCCCCGATGCAGGTGAACCACCGCTGGTGTTAGTCGGGAAGGGAATCACCTTTGACAGGTATGCCTTTACTGTATCTGTGCTTTGTATTTTGGTGAATGCTTCGTATGCAGTTGTATTATTTGGTGTATAATTTGCTTAAAAGCCTGGTTTGGGTCAGATCTTACATGTTATTTTAAATGTATTAAGCTCCCACTTCAAAACTGCCTGCTGTCAGGCCCTTTACATATATTAGCCCCAGTCTTACCCCCAGGAGGTGGGCACTGCAGACATTCTACAGGGAAGGAATCCATGACGCGGAGAGGTCAAATAGTTTGTTCAAAGCCCTAAAAATAACAAGAGTTGGAAGTCAAACTCAGCTGTGTCTTTAAAATGTCTTAAAATCTTCGCCCCACACACTGATTCTCCTGTGTACATACTGAAGACTGCTGTGGATGATGAGGCAGCCGTGTGGGTCGTGCTGTCTTCCCTTTGCTGACTTCAGAGGACTTTTTTTGCTGACCAGACTAGCTTTGATTAATCGTATTAAACCATAAGTATTCCTTAGAATTGGAAGCTCGCTCTAGTTATTTCAACCAAGGAGAAGCTGAGTTGGTGTTTCCCATGGAAAGCATTTGCTACTAAATACTAGTTTCAGGGGTGCTAATTAAATGTGAGACGTAAGAAGAATCACTTGATCAGAAAGCTAGGTTAGATTTTGGATAACAGTCCTTTATCAGATCTTTCTTTGGCAGATCATTTTTCCCGTCTGTACCACATCTTCTTGTTCTCTTGATGGTGTCTTTTGAAGAGCAGAGGGTTTTCATTTTAATGACGTCCAGTTTATCAATTCTTTATTTCATGGATCATGCCTTTGATGTTGTATCTAAAAAGTCATTGCTGTATCCAAGGTCATCCAGATTTTCTCCTGCATTAGCTTGTAGGAGTTTTATATTTTTTTTACATTTAGGTCTGTCATCCTTTTGGAGTTAATTTTTGTGAAAGGTGTAAGGTATGTGTGTCTAGAATTGATTTTTGCATGTGGATGTCCAGTTTTTCAGCACCATTTGTAGAAAGACTATGTTTTCTCCATTATAATGCTTTTTTCTTTGCTGGAAATCACTTGATTTTATTTATGTGGGTCTATTGCATTTGATATTTTTTATTTCTAGCACATAATATAATACAGAATATATTTTTTCAAAACATTGTATTATAGTTACTGATATATAAATAAAACTTATTGTTTTTAACCAGGGGAAAAAACAAAAAAAAAACTAGGTTAGATAAAACAAATGAGTTTTTTTATCTTGTTTTGTCTTAACTACAGGACTTCTTGGGGGTCTAGAATATAGCATCTTCTAAATTTCCTTTTTTTTTTAAATTGAAATATAGTTGACATCTAAATTTCCTTTTGAAGGGAATTTGTATCTCAGGGAATCGTGGTCCATGGAAACTGCTTTGGAAAATGCTACTAGAGATCCCGAAAATCTTGAGGTCCTAGTCCGTTTTTGCACTCATTCAGGAATTCTGCCTGAAACGTGGTTGAATCTTATCCTTACAAGAGTGCTTCTAAGCACTGTGATGCTTGTCCTGGGCAGAGCTGGCCGCCAGGGCGGTCTTCCTTGTACCAGCAGGGTGTAATGCCTCTTGTTCACTGGTTCACGTTCCCTCCTGTAAAGCGCTGGTCTCCCAATGATCTTCATTATGTAGCCCATCAGTGAAAGGTCCCAGCTCATACCATTCGAAATAGGCACATTCATTTATGTTACATGCATATACTGTTGTAGTAAAGTATTATAAAAAGGTACAGCATATAAAAATTAGAGATTGAAAGTTAAGTTGTCTTTAAATGTCTTGCTAATTAAAATGGTTTTATACTACCATGGGCTAGAATCTTAATGCAAATATTGATGCTCAGGGTGAAGTTTATTGTTAATTTAAATCCATATTTGAATTTTTTGCTATGGGAATATTGAGGAAGGAGGCCTGACCTGGTCTTTTGGGTTTAGAGGAGGCTTCCTAGAAGGAGTGCCAGTCTTAGCGTAAACTGTGAAGGACAAGGGAGTTGGTCGTGCTGGGCGCAGGGCCGGGAAAGAGCAGGTGAAGGCTGCAGGTGGGAAGGAGGAGGGACCTAGGACCGATGGAGTGCCAGAGTGGCTGCAGCTGAGTATGGCTGGGGGAAAGGACGAGGTTCAGCTGGAGAGGTAGCCAGAAGCCGGGTTGTCCTGGGCCTGGTTAGATTTTGAACTTTGCTCTAAGAACAGTTGGAAGTAACTGCAGGGTGTCCAGCAGAGGGAATGACGTGAGAATTATATATACAGTAAAAGCCACCCTTTAAGTGTTTAGCTCAACGAGCTTGACAAATTCATTCACCCTTGCAGCAGCCACCCCGATTATGAAAATAGAACATTTCCCTGATGCCCCCAAAACCTGCTTGGGGAATTTGGGGGCGATGCTCTTTGGCAGTCATTTCCTCCCCGACCCCTTACCTGGACAACCAGTCATCTTTCTGTTATTGTAGATTCGTTTGGCCTCTTCCAGAAGCTCATACACATGGAATCTTTTCTGTCTGCCTCCTTTCTCCCAGCATATTATCTCTGAGGTTTAACCATGCTGTGGGTCGTGTCAGTAATCTGTTCCTTTATGTCACTGAGTAGGGTTCCATTGTGTGGAAATACAAACATTTGTTTATCCAGCCATCTGTTGAGGGAAATTGGTTTGTTCCAGTTTGGGGTTATTAGTAATAAAGCCAAGACCATCTGTAAGCCTTTGGGTGGGCAGAGGTTTACCTTACTCTTGGGTAAATACCTAGGAAAGGAGGACTGAGTTGTATAACCGCCTGTTTAAGTTTGTAAGAAACTATCGAACTTTTCCAAGCTGGTAGTACCATTTTGCATCCCCACCACCAACGTACAAGGATTCTGCCAACATTTGATGGTGTCGATCTTTTTATTTCTTGCCCCTGCAGGGAGTGTGTCTTGGTATCTCTTTGAAGTTTGTGTTGCACTTCCCTGACTAATGATGTTTAGCATTTTTTTAATTCGTACATCACCTTTAGTGAAGTGTCTGCTGAAATCTTTTACCCTTTATTATAGGAGTGTTTGTCTTATGAGTTACAGGGTTGTTTTTTTTTAATATATTCTAGATACAGGCCCTTTGTCAGACAGATGTGTTGAAATAGTTTTTCCCATTCTGAGGCTTGCCTTTTCATTTTCTTAAGTGGTATCTTTTGAAGAGTAGTTCCTAATTTTGATGAAGTGTAATTTATCAAGCTTTAATTTTATGGTTCATGCTTTTTTTGCCCGGTTTAAGAGAATATTGCCTATGCCAAGTCTGTGTTTTCTTCAATAATTCCTACAGTTTTAGCTTTTGAGCCTATGTGCCATTTTGAATTTTCATGTATACTTACAAAAAGCATTGAGGGTTGTTTTTTCCTACATGGGTATCCATTTGTTTCATCACTATTTGTTGAAAAGACTGTCCCTTCCCCCATTGAAGTACCTTGGCACCATGTTAAATCAGTTGACTACATAATTGTGGGTCTACCTCTGGACACTGTTTCCTCCAGGACCTGGTGACCAAATATCGATGGCTACAGCTTTGTCTTGAAATCTAGTAATAGGAGTCCTCCAACTTTGCTTTTCTTTGTCAAAATTACTTTGGCTACGTCCTTTGCATTTGCATTTCAGTTTTAGAAACTGCTTGCCATTTTTTCACACACACACACACAAAAGCCTACTGGGATTTTGTTCGAGATAGTTTTGTTTTATTTTGTTTTTGGTGAACATTTGGTAGTTGTGTGGGTAATAGAATGGAATTATCCTAGAGGGAGACCTGAACATATAGGAACCAGGTAAACTTCCAGATCACTGGTGGTGTAGCCTCAACTAGGAGGGATGCAGGAGAAAAGAGATGGATGGATTGGAGGCAGATCTAAAGGGTGAGCAGAGATGCCTGCTGACCTTGGACTGGAGGTGATCTAGAACGAGTCCTACAAAGAGTAGAACTCCCAGAAGAGAAGTGGCCTTGAGATAGACGTGGCGAGTGGTAGGACAGCCTCATGCACCATCGTGCTCCCTTCGCCGCCACAGGACTTCATGGACCAGGATGTACTTCTTTTCTTATTCTGAGCCATTAGATAATCTTTTATTCTAGGTGTAAATGACAACTCTCTAACTGTAAAGTGCTTCTGAGGTGAGTAAGAATCAGGACCTGATTTCTAAGGCGAGCGTTAGAGCAAGGAGCTGACTCTCTGTCACCAGGGCACGTCCACAGCAGATCCCAGTCAGAACTTAACGTCGAAGCCCCTGGCAGCTTGCGCAGTCAGTGGAGCAAGTCACTCTGGATTCTTACACACCGGAAGCGGAAAAGTCACTTGTTAGTTTAAGACGTCTGTCTGGGGAGGTGGCTTGGGTTTCTTGCCAATTGAAACCTTTCTCAGCTCTTGTGTTTGGGCACCGTCCCTGAAGCTTTGGGTTAGCGTCTTCCTGGTGCCTGTGGCTGATGTGGGTTATATTTTGCCACAGCAGGAGCCTCGGGGGTGGCAGAGGGAGTTGTTCTCCCCTGTCCTGTCCCCGTTGTGGGGGAGGAAGGGGTCCTCCCAGTCTTCTGAAACCTGTCAGCTTTCTTTAACAATGTGTTACCTTCAGGTTCAATAAGTTGATTGATTCATAAAATTTCCTGAAAAGGCAAATCTACATGGGTGTGAGGAGTTCGCGAGCTAATATAGAGATGGAATTTGAACAGCATTGATTGCCTGATGTCGTAACGTTTGGCTTAAATTTCACTCAGGCAGAAATAAAATGAGCTCAGATGCCCGCCTGTATTTCTGGGATTATTTTTATTGAAACCATAAGCCATCTTTTAAAATGTTGAACTCACTCCAGGTGGCAGTTTGGAAATTTGATGGTGCTTTTGTGTGGCAGTTCACCCTGAGCTTACACATTCTTTTTGAAGAAAGTGGCTCCAGCCCTCTTCCTTGCTGTTATTGTTACACATTGTCCTTTCCCCCCAGTGGTGGCATCTCCATCAAGGCGTCTGCAAACATGGACCTCATGAGGGCTGACATGGGAGGAGCTGCCACCATTTGTTCCGCCATCGTGTCTGCTGCCAAGCTTGACCTGCCCATCAACCTCGTAGGTGAGTGGGTAGCGGGGCCAGGTGGGGTGGGTCTCAGAGAGCTTCTGGAATCTGGTCAAATAGTAGAATGGAGACAAAAAGCATGATTTCTATTAATCTGAAAAGATCAAGAAATGGTTCTTAAGTAGGTTTTCACGCAGCAGAAGCTGTCTAGCTGAGATAAGTGTTTTCTCGTCTGAACTGAGTTAAATGTGTTCTGCATGGTGGGCTGCAACTAGAATTGATTTGTTTTACTTCTGCAAAAAGTGGTAGCAGTCGGGGGCACAGAATGTCAAGTCTGCGGTTTGCTCCAATGGGAAATGCTCAGTAATCAGGCTAGTCATTACCTCACAGGGTTGTGGCCGATTAAATGCCTTGATGCACACAAAATGCCTGGGATGGAAAAAGTGCTGAGCACGGAGCAGCAGTCTTTGTAGTACAGGGTGCCAGACACAGTGCTGGGAGGTTGCCTTGTACGGGGGTGCGGTGGTGGGGAGACTGAGGCTGAGGGACTTGCCCAGTGTCACATCCATTGCACGGAAGGTAGGGCTGCAGTCTGGATCTATCTGACAGGCCCTCGTCTCTCCTCCTCCTTTTTGCTGAACTATTGAAAGTGAGTTGCAGACATGATGACACATTACCCCTTGTACATGTCCCCTAAGAACAAGGACATTCTGTGTAATGACAGGATCAGTATCATTTCCGAGGATTGATATAGTAATTAAATTCAAACTGCCCAGTTGTCAAAAAAATGTTCATTTTACATGTGTGTCTATACACCCACACATTTATTTCCATTTATTTTTGAAATCTGGGAGCCACTCTAGGATCACTCATTGCATATATGGTTGCCATGTCTCTTTAGTTTTCTTTAATTTAGAACCTATTTCTGCCCCCTTTTTTTCTCCCATGACATCAGCAGTTTTAAAAGTTCCAGGCTTTTCTTGTGATGCTCTGCAGTGTGAATTTATTTATTTCTTCATGATAGAATCAGGCTGGACTTCTTGGGAAAGAATGCTACACAAGCGATGTGTGCTTCCTGCTGCTGGTGCACGTCGTGTCTCCTGGGACGCGGGTGATGCTAAACCTGACCACCTGGTTAACGTGGTATCTGTTGGCCCACTGGTGACCTTGGTCCCATGAGTGGCACATTTGGACCCAGCGCGCTCCATTTTCCTTCATTTATTTTTTTTAAAGGTTTGGCCCCTCTTTGTGAAAATATGCCCAGCGGTAAGGCCAACAAGCCTGGGGATGTCGTCAGAGCCAAGAACGGGAAGACCATACAGGTCTGTAAGTGGCAGACGCAGCACAGCCTCCGCGTTCAGGCGTTCCTGACGGAATCCCCGCGGAGCCTCAGAAGCACCTCCAAGGGGTGCAGAGCGCGGGCTCCACGTGGGGGAGGGCGCTGTCTTCATCATGAGGAGCTTTCCGTGCAGTGGAAAGTGTTTCTTTATGGGAATTTTTAAGTTGGTTTTCCTACCTTACTGTTCCCCTTCTTCCTCTATGCTGTGCACACCAATTACTGTGAATTTGCAGCCAGCCCCGCAGAGCGTGGCAGAGCAGTAAAAGTGCAGGCTGTTTACTGAATAGACCTTTGCTGTGGTAACTTTTTCTATTTAGTGACGTGTTCTGGGGGACAACACGTCCTGCATCTGGGGATGTGGCAGCCGGTCCTCCGCTGGGGCATGTGCGTGCGCGACACACTGCCCAAAAACTGAGCCTCTGTTTAAAAGAAGGGGAGATGATGTATGTGAGGTTGCTGACGTCTCAAGAGTCCCCCTGTCTGGAGATACATACTTTCGTACATCTTTCTTAAACCCTTTAGTTTATTTGCTTTTAGGAATCTTGACATTTCCCCCCTTCCTGTTATAAACCTATTGGTAGAATCAGACATTTCTATTTATTTCACTGTCCAAAGTCCGCAGCATTTGGTCCTCAGCTCTGGTACAGGGACGATTACCTGATGTTTGCTCTTCAGATTAAATATGTTCCTACTCTAGCGGAAGTATGTTTTTGATACTCGATGCCAAACGTCACACCAGCTTTTTCTTACTTTTAAATTAAACACTGTTGTGAGTGTCTACTTTTTTATTCACTGCTTGTACCATCTTACTTTTTTTTTTTTTGACCCTCCTCTCTGCAGGTGGACAACACGGATGCCGAGGGCAGACTCATCCTGGCCGACGCGCTTTGCTACGCGCACAGCTTTAACCCGAAGGTCATCATCGATGCCGCCACCCTGACAGGTCAGACAGCGAGCTTTTCCTGCTTTTGTTGGAAGGAGCCTCATTGATTGGTGCCGAGTGCACACACTGTACTCGGGACATTATTCCCCTAAAAGTTGGCTCGTTCCATTTGCATTCAAATGTCTTTCACCGAAAGAATCGTTCTGTGGTTGTAAACTGTTTCAGATAATAGGTTGGTTGTTTTAAAACATCCCAGGCTGTTATCTTTAAAAAAAGAAATAACAAGTGCGTCAGGTCAGTCTATCCAGAGTGACATTGAAAAATGATGCTAAGAGATGTTTTCTGTTACCATGGCCATTGGATACAGGTCTGAAAGGATAGGTGCCGAATCCCCAAATTGGCAGTTGTTTTTATTAAGCATAATGTCACTGGGTGTTTTCTGAATTTGTGTACTTGATGTTACACAGAAGTAAGACACTGGGGGTGGGGTGGCCAGATCCTCATTCTGCAGAGACAGGGCAGGGTAATGTGCTGTGTGAGGCACGGTGGCTTTAAGGCCACCCCAAGGGGGGCTCCCAGCTGTGCACCTTACTAGCCTGTCAGCCTTGGGCAAGTTCCCTGATCCCCTCAACCGTCAGCACATGGGGAGAAGTCTGTTTGCTTCACAATGTCATGAAAATCGGAGGGAGTTTCTGGAAGGCCTCTTTACTACAGCACCTGCCTGTGGAAGACACCACCACTGGCTCTGTAATGAATAGATGTTCAAAGGGATGACAGTGGGCATGGCCTTATTGCAAAAACCCAGTGTTTGTAATCTTGCATCCAACAGTTCTCTTTCTAGGAATTCACTCTGTCTCTGCCTCTTTCAAGATTAAAATTCAGATCATTTTTTATCCTTTGGTTTTAATTCTTCCTCTGGTCATGTGAACCTTTAACAAAAATAGATTCATGTTTTCCTTTTATGTGGTTCTAACAGTCGTCCACGGTTTTATTCGCTAAGAGTCCCTTTTTCAGGCTGGCGACATAGTATTTTTATGGTCTTTTGTCTCCCTGTTCAGTTCAGCAAATCTGGCTTGTGGTCAATGCTCATCTTCTCCATGCGAAAGTTAAACACGGACGCAAGGCTCTTATGGGCTGGAGAGGAATCCTGTCTTGAGGACAAGTGAATATGTGTGGGAAAAGCCACTGACTTGAAGCCAAGCAGTAATGAGCATGTACGTGTCACTCAAGATGTAGTCCCGGTCATCTAGACAGACCACAGGCAGAGAATAACCAGCACCCACTGCAGTACCTGGAATATAGTGGGTGCCTCGAATGGTAGTCAACACGGTATTTAATTCCAGCAAATGGCTGCGTCAGAACAGGCGAGGCCTGCACCTCGTGGGGAGGGGCGGTCAGCAGATCCTCACACTGACAACAAGCGCAGAGAAGCTGAGTTAAAAGGAATCCGTGAGAGCCTGTGCAGCTGAGGACTTGACAGGTCTGGGAGGGCAGGCATCTCGTCCTGAGAAGTGCTACTCTAGCCAGGATCGGAAGGAGTCATCACCAGGGGGAGAAGGAAGGGAAGAGAGTCCCCCCACCCCCAGAGGGCACCATAGGAGGGGGCAACGGGAACAGGATGGAGAAGAGCAGAGTGTGCCTGGGGCGGGGACGCTCCAGGCCAATTTGCTGGCCTTGGCGTATTACAGGATTTAGTCTGGAGCCAAGTGCAGCGGGAAGCTACTGAGCAGTGTTGAGTGGGGATGATAAGGTCACCCTTGCACTGTGAAAGGGTCCCTGGCTGCCGTGGGCCAAATGCGTGGGGGAAGCGCCAGAGGAGACGGTGGCAGTCAGGGAGGCTGGTGGGCAGTGCGGGGTGGCAGACTCTCACAGATGTGTAAGTGTGCCTGTTAAGAATGCGTGTCTGCATTTGGCCTCAAAATAATCTATCAGACCTGGGGGTTTAGGTGAAACAAGTTTACCCGTGACTCAATAATTGTTGGTGCTGGCTAATGAGAACTTGCATGTCCATTAAATTATTCCCTTTGCTTTGTGTATATTTGAAGTTTTTCACAATAAGTTTTTTTTTTTAAACTATTACAACAGTCCAGTGGTAGATGATGGTGGTAGCAGTCATGGTGCAGGGAAGAGGTTTGGTTTGAGAGATAATTGGGAGGTAGAGTCACAAAATCCGAAGGAACTAACAGATCCAAGTTGCTCAGGTGTCATGTGGAATCACAGGTTTTTACATACGAGTCACTACCTCAAAACAGTGATTTGCTTTAAATTGTCAACTGTTTGCAATTTCTTACTATTATGTAATTATTAATGTAATTTACTTGTGATTCCTTGGGAAAAATGTACAGTCCAGCATCCTAGTGGCACAGAACCACCTGGTCCTGAAGAAGTGCTGCTCCCTCCCCGGGGCTGGGGTCCGTTTACATCACTGTAGTCCTGTATGTGGCCAGAGAGATTAACCAAAATTAACAAAATGAAACGAGGGCTCTAAGCTTTATTTCTTAAATCAGAGACGTGTGCAAACACTTATCCAGAGACATGCAAGCAGAGGGGATTATTCAGTGGTGTCAGACAGCCACTAACCCTAACTGCAAAGAAATTTAAGGACGTAGAAAGTATTGTATGTTGTTAAAAAAAAAGTGAAGTTTACACAACAGAGTATATATTACTATCTGAGTTTTGGTTTTCCTTGGGGGAGATGCTAACCAGTCGTTCATGCAAAGTCACGGGTAAGGATTCAGGCGCCACCTGGACATGCCTTGCATTATAGGCAGCAAGTGCCACCTGTGAAAACTGTAGGATTTATCACATCTTAAAAGTGGCGTCTCCTCTGATGTTCCATGAGTGTCCTGGTACGTAAGGATGGTGGGTTCTACTTTTTCCTTTCAATAAATACAGAACTCATAAGCGCCAGGCAGTGTATATGCTTAGGGTCATCTGTGATCCCTGCCCCAGAGCTTACCACTGGGCCCGGCAGATAACAAATGAAACTGCCCCAAAATGATACCGAAACCACTGAAGATGGCGCTAGGCTGCTGCACCTGGCTGCTGGCATTCAGGAGTGTGTGCTTGGGAGAACCTGAAAAATCTGAATTTTGTAACTTGATTTTTTTCTTTTAACGTGTTCATTTTAAACGAGAAATCGGCCAGTGGGACACACTTGGGGAAGGAAACGAAGATGAAACAGAAAAACATGATGAAAGTCTTGTAGGAGATAATTACTGAGATGTGATTAAAAATATTAAAAAAATTAGAGATGCCTAAATATGGATTAGTAAGTAAATTATGACATGTGCATACTCAGAGACATTGCAGATTTGATTCCAGACCACTGTACGAGAGTGAATATCGCGATAAAGTGAGTCACGTAAATGGAGACTGAACGCTGACCAGAGGGCTGTGTCTTGCAGGTGCCATGGACATAGCTTTGGGGTCTGGTGCCACTGGGGTCTTCACCAATTCTTCCTGGCTGTGGAACAAACTATTTGAGGTAGGAATGATGCATAGAGACCTAAATGAAGGAGATGATTTAATTCTTCTAGCCTTGGAATGCTTCATTTTTTTCAACCCTGTGTTTGTGATTTTTATGTTGTAGACTTGCCTTCGAAATGAAAATGCAGTAAACTCGGTTCAGTGTGGTTTTCTACAAATGTTCCAAAATTACGGGTGTGATGCCACATGCCCCCTCTCCTCCAGGAGCCTCAGAATGAAGGGGAAATGACTTACAAATACTGTGGCCATACTGTCGAGCCCCTGATGTAGAAAAGGTTAAGAGGACAGCTTTTTAAAGGAAGGAATGGCCTTTAAATTGTATACGTGTCATGAGTCAAGTAGGGGAGCCTGGGATCCTCAGCAGGCAGTAAGAAGGACACCTTTGTGGTTGTCTGTGCCTCTTTGGAGCCTGTTCCCAGCCAGCCTCTTCCAAACAGCAGTCTCCCACGTCTGTCATTACACAAAGTAACAAGGTCACCTTGACTTAGGATCTGGCTTTCTGTGGTGCAGTTCCAGGCATGTGTTTCCCCTGCACACCGAGGCCACAAACGTCACAAAGACTGTTTCACCCTAATCAAACCAGCAAAGCTTGTCTGCACTATAGGATACCAGCTTATTAATTTGACTGAGACCAATAATATTAGCTTGATGATTTTAGCAAATGCTCTACAAATTAGTGGGACTGTTTTTACAACATCCTTAGTTCATTTATAATTCACAAGAAAATCTTTTGATTAACTGGAATGACTCTGGAATCTGTTGTGTAGCTTCACTGTTTGTTCTCCAGGCCAGCATTGAGACGGGAGACCGTGTCTGGAGGATGCCTCTCTTTGAACATTACACAAAACAGGTCATAGACTGCCAGCTTGCTGATGTTAATAACATTGGGAAATACAGGTATGTGGAGTGGGCTATAAAAGGACATTTTTACAGTCATCATTGGTTGCCAAAATGACTGTTTTCAATTTTAAACCCTTTTCACAAAATGTTCAGCTATCCAGATTTCCTTATGCCGAAGTACTCGTAAGCATTCATTTCTCTTTTATTTTCAAGGTATTTCCCAACTGGTTCACAAAATTTGGCATGTTTTCAAATCTAAAGGTCATTTTAAGCAAAATGTAAGGGAAGGACATGGACAAAATGGTCATTACCAGAGGAAAAAGCATTTATCCTTTACTGCTTAAAGCTATGTCTAAAGATAAATACCCTGAAAGTGATTTCTGGGTTTTCTTTTCTTTTTTTTTTTTTTTTTTTTACATTTTTATTGATTCATAATCATTTTACAGTGTTGTGTCAAATTCCAGTGTTCAGTACAATTTTTCAGTCATACATGGACATATACACACTCATTGTCACATTTTTTTCTCTGTGATTTATCATAAAATTTTGTGTATATTTCCCTGTGCTATACAGTGTAATCTTGTTTATCTGTTCTACAATTTTGAAATCCCAGTCTATCCCTTCCCACCCTCTACCCCGCCCCCCCCCCCCCCCCCCGGTAACCACAAGTCTGTATTAATAGGTCTCATTAACTTTGACTTTGCTCTCTGGTCATAGAAGCCACTTGGCAAGGATGGAGGATCTTAATAAAATGTTTAGTGCACATTTACCTGGGGTTAAATAGTGATTTTTGTCTCTGTCTTTAGATCTGCAGGAGCGTGTACAGCTGCAGCCTTCCTGAAAGAATTTGTGACTCATCCTAAGTGGGCGCATTTAGACATAGCAGGTGTGATGACCAACAAAGATGAGGTTCCATACCTGCGCAAAGGCATGGCTGGGAGGCCCACAAGGACCCTGATCGAGTTTCTGCTTCGGTTCAGTCAAGACAGTGCTTAGTTCAGATGCTCTGAAAGTCCTTCATTCTGTCTTAAATGGGCAAGAGAGCTTCTGAATGCTTTTGAAGGGATAGATAAAAATCTTTTAAGGGAAACAAAGGATGGTATTTAAAAACAGAGCAAAATGAAATTTGTATGCCTTTTTTTTTCATTTTATGCAGAGATTTAGAAAGGTAAAGCTAATATCTTGCTTGACAAAGATTTTTAAGATCCTCTATGAAATGATGACTTTTTAAAAGCTACCGAATCACTTTTCAGAGTATATGTTTGTAACTGAGGAGCAAAACTGTATTTCAGATTTGTGATGCTGGGAATATGAACAAACTAAAAGTTGCTATGCAATTGTCAGAAACAATAAATCCAACTTTTCTGCACTCTCTGCTGTAGCTCTGGTATTTACTTACATATTACCATAAACCCAGTGATGCTATAATGTAACTTGTCTCTTTTGGCTATTTTAGATGAACAAAGTCATTAAGTTGGGGCACGGTGATACAGGTATTTTCTCAATGGTAATAATTTTGGGGCACTCAGTGATGAGCTTTTGATTTTGTGAGGCAGGTACTATTATCCTCATATTACAGATGAAAAAATGAAGCACAAGAGAGGGTTAGCAACATGCCAACGATGTCACCAAGCGAGTAAGTGGGAGAGCAGAAATTGAAGCCCAGGCAGTCTGCCTCCAGAGCTGGCATTCTTAATTATTGTAATGCTTTCTTTCAGTTCAGTGACTTGAATGGATGTGGAATTTATTTGAAATACTGAAATAAGACCACAAAAGGGATAGACTGGGATTTCAAAATTGTAGAATAGATAAACAAGATTACAGTGTATAGCACAGGGAAATAATACACAAAATGTTATGATAAATCACAGAGAAAAAAATGTGACAATGAGTGTGTATATGTCCATGAATGACTGAAAAATTGTGCTGAACACTGGAATTTGACACAACATTGTAAAATGATTATAAATCAATAAAAAATGTTAAAAAAAAAAAAGACCACAAAAGGGACTGTCAATGGGTAAACTATTTGCTTACCACCTGAAACTACAACCAGTCAAAATTCCATTTGTTCAGATTAAGAAGAAAGCTCTTCCCTTTCCACGTTTGTATTGTGTGAATCAAATTACCCACAAATACGATCTATGTCTTTTTTCTTTTAAGACTTTGAAAACGTTTGACAGGAAAAGCTCTTTATTGGAGTTATTTTTAATATTTAATATTTTAAAAACTTGACATGTAAGAGGACATTATGTGCCTAAACCGGCTTATACAGAAGGAATGGCAATGGACATGCATATCCATGTTATTTACTAGCATTAAAATCAGGCAGGAAGAGTGTGTAAACGCAGGTTCCTCTGGGTAAGCGTATCCTGAAGTAGGAAAGATGGAAATGGAGAGGTGGGACTACCGGCTTGTGAAGGGAAACTAAAAAATTTTAGATTTCTTCTGTGTGAGTCAGAAGACTAGGGATTTGACAGAAGGCATTCTATCAAAGACTTTTTATAAATAAAACAACAGTAGAACTCTTGTATTTACTAGAGTGTGGGAAACAAAAGGTATGGGTTAGCCCTGGATTCCTGGGCCTATCTAATCTGGCTGAGATGAAATTTAGTTGCCATTGCAAGTGTCTGGCTACCAAGTATTCCACAAACGCTTGGCGGATCCTTAGAACCATGCTCCAGAGGCAGGTGGTATCATCTGCATCTGTCATCAGTGAAGACAAAGCATGTCTTGGAGAGGCATGGCTTCGAAGAGCACCAAATCCAAATCAGCGGTGGATTAGAACACTATACCTGAAATAGGAAATTCAAAATTCAAGCAGCCTCACGGTTCCACTCCACTATTTTTGGGTTCATAAAACAGTTACATTTTTAATTAAAATATTATTTATGTTAACATATAATGGGCTTATTTTTAAAGTAATATATTTTTAAAATACTCGGTTTTAATAGGTAAATATTTTACCTATTATTTTTAATTTAATAGGTAAATATTGCCCGACATACCCCACAAAAACAAAAATATTTGGAGTCCAACAATTTTTTAGGAGTGTAAAGGGGTCCAAAAAAGTTTGAGACCTGCTGCAGTAACTACTTCCTTCTTGGCATTCCATTTTTGTTCAATTAACAAGTATTTATTATGTCTACTTTATGCCAGGCACAGTTCTGGGTGTTGGGAATACAGGTGAAACAAAACAGGCAAGCACTGATTACACAAAGCTTGTTTTCCAGTTGATGTGTTGTGTGTGTGTGTGCAAGGTAACTTAAGTCAATGAAGAAGAAAAGTAAACAAGATAATTTCAGGTAACTGTTTAAGTATTGTAAAGAAAATCAAACAAACAGGTTGAAGTGGCTGTGAGTGTGGGTCTAATGAAATTGATGCTGTGCAGGTGACTTCTGATTTGAGATCTGATTGGCAAAGGGAAGACTCTGATTTTTCTCTGCTTCTGCCCTGCCCTGCTGGCTTTTCTGTAGCTCCTTACATATGCCAGGCAGGTGCCTTCTTCAGCACCCACTCCCCCAAACCCGGTCTAGAGAACTTTCCTAAATAAATTTTACTCCAGTTACTCCAGTGCAGATCTCCTCAGAGAGGCCTCCAATCACCCATCTCAAATCCGTCACTAGCCATTCCCTTACTGGACTTCATTATTCTTGGCACTTCTCTCTACATGACATTGCTCTACATATGTATGTGTTTATCCAGCTTTCACAAAACAACAGTAAAATCCCTAAGGGCAGAGACTTAGAAGTGATCGCTGTAAACCTCAGATCATTAAACAGAGCCTGGGACAGGGAAGGCTCAACAAATGTGGATGATAACTGTAAAATTAAATACAGTGAAAAAAATGTTCAGCTCTGATAAGATGAATAAGCAAGAGTTAAAAAAAAAAAAGAATAGCATAGTGACCTTTCCCTGTGATGTAACCATAAATATCTAAAGCGAATAGTGCCCGGCACAGAGAGAGGGAGCCTCAACAATGTTAATCTTTTTCATTACCTGTCTCTCCCCAGAGAGAATTTAAGGCAAGTATTTCCTGTTTATTCCCGCTACACCCACGGGGACCGGGTTAGTGACAGTACACAGTAAACTCTCAGTAAATGTTTGTGGATGGATGAGTACCTCCCTTCTTCTATCAACGGGAAAACCGAGCCCAGGGAAAGCGCCGGGGCCCGTCATTTCAAGTTAAGGGCCAAGGCGGGGCTGGGAATATCCTGACTCCCGCGCGAGGGCTCGCTCCACGTTAGTCATTGAGTCTCCTCTCCACACAACTGTGTCAAACGCTATCAAAGCCTTCAATTGTCAAATTAAGAAAAAAAATAAAAGCCAGGAGACCTGCGTGTCAGGAAAGAAGAGGGGACGAGATCACCAAATGAGCGGCTTCCCGTGCTGCGCGACAGACGCCTAGGAGCGCGGGGCACCATCACGTGGCCGGGCATGTCACGTGACCCGCGCCGCCAGCTCCGCGCAGGCGCAGTGGACCTCTCACCGCCATTTTAGAAATGGCGGCTCCGCTGGGCGGTATGTTCTCCGGGCAGCCCCCCGGACCCCCACCACCCCCGCCGGGACTCCTAGGCCAGGCTTCGCTTCTTCAGGCCACGCCAGGCGTCCCGAGAACTTCTAACAGTACCTTGGTGGACGAGTTGGAGTCATCTTTCGAGGTAAGATGAGACGTTGGCGTCTGGGTTCCCGGGCTCCCTTCTTTCCTGAAACGTACGCTGCGCGTGCGCAGGTATCCCCTTGCACAATCACTTCACCCGGTTTACAAATGGGGAAATAGGCTCAGACAACGTAAGTCGCTTGCTTTAGTCTCTACGTTGAGTGGTTTTGGGAATTCTCTGCTAGTCCGCTGACGGAGATGCGTAAACTGATTGGCAGGTGTCCTCCAGCCACGGGACCCTTCTGGGTTCCATTGGGTTGTTCCTGCCCCACCCCATTCTTGGTCGCATCCCTGAGTACCCTTTCCCGCGTCCCTGCGTGTTTAGTACGGGCTAATTGTTTCCCGAGCGTAGCGTTCCCTCGCTACGTCCCGTATCATTTCCCCTGGGCTCCACCCTTAAACGGTCCTAAAGTAATGGGACTTATGGAGCTGAAATGGACTTATTTGAAAGTTACTGTGCGGAAAATCGTACTATGGGCCGAGGAAGGAGGAAAGCTGGTGGGTAGGGAGTGAGGCAGAGGTGACCCATATTCAGAGTTCTGCTCAAGCAGTTAAACCTATAGCGAAAAAGATGGAGAATAAGGAGAGGAAAAATCAGTGCTTCAAAATAGGGTGGCTTCCAGAGATCTCTAAAGTGGAAGATGAGCCATTAATGTTTGGAAATAAAATAACTTGTAGTTGGAGTTACCTTCTCTACATTTTAGATCCTAGTCGTGGGACTTTTATACTGTATATATGCAGAAAAGAAGGGAGCCTGTATGTATGCACAGTAGTACATAAATAGAGTTTGTAAGTGAACGCGGTATTGGGGCTGCAGGGACAAAATGCTTTTGTTGATACGGGGTTACAGTCGAAACTTTGGAGATAACTGATTTAAAAGATACAGAAATATGTTCTGTCTGGGAAAAAGATGAGACACCTTTCGGGTGGTGCTAAGCTGTAAAGGAAAGGGACAGGTAACCTTTAGAGCAGCATCTAGCTTTGAGGTGGGGTGACCCTCGTCAGGAGCGCTTGATGAAGGACTGGCCCTGTAGAAAGAAGTCTTGGGCAGAGCTGACCACCGACCCGCTAATGCTTAAAATCCTTCAGCGGCTGCCTGTGGCTGTTGCAGTAAGACCAAGAGGCTCTGTGGTCTCTCTAGCTCTGCGTGTACCAGGCTCTGCACCAGACCCATCTCTTCTTACTCTGGCCACAGGAGACTTCTTCTGCACGTGTCCTTTGTTTTTGTTTTTGTTTTTTTTTTTGGCTTCCGGGTCCCTCCTTCAGCTCACCATCACTTCCCCATTGACCCTGCCCTGCCTCTCTTTGTAGCACTTACACTATACCAGGCTCCATGAAGTCAGAGACCATCTGTTTTGCCTCCTCTCACTGTATCTGTGGTGCTAATCCAGTGGTAGCAGATAGCAAGTGCTTCATGAATATTTGCCAATCAGTGAAGGAGCCTGTTGTGTGTCAGGCTCTGTCCTGGGCGCTAAGAATATAGAGAAAACAGCCCTGGCCTTCAGGGAGCACGTGACAGTACAGTGGAGGAAACAGATAGATGGCAGACCGTTGCCGTGCTGCGGGATCAGTGCTCTGACACAGGAAACCTGGGATGCTCTGAGAGCATATCTGGGCGTGGCTGACAAAGAAGGCTTTCCGGAGAAGGTGAAACCCGAATGGGCATTTGGAATTAGCCCAGGTGAAAGGGAGTGGAGAGGTGCTCCCTGAATCCCCCACCGGGTCTTCTCTCAAGGCTCAGCTCAAAGCCCATTTTCGTTTCCTGTTTCCTCCCTCATGGTCTGTGTGGACTTCTATTCCATAACCTCCAGTGGCTCATTTTTCAACCTGCTTCCCCCCTTTTTATTTCTGTTTGGATGCCACCCCTGCGGTGACTAGCTTTCTAGTTGCTCTGGGAGTGATCTTTGATGGAAAGTTTGTTGAGATCATGTACTTTCATTGTGGAGGGAACCTTAGAGACCATCTCCTTCTCTCCTGGATGGAGAAACTGAGGCTGAAGAGAGGGAAATAACGTGCCCTAAGCCAAACTCCTGCTTTGTGGAAATGAGGACTAGTACTGGGGCCTCCTTACTGTCTAGGCAAAGGCTGTGTCCTGGGCGTACTTCTAAAAAGCATTTCCTTTTTGTAGACCACCAAATATTTTCTTCTCCACCCAACTGTTCGGCTAGCTTGTGTATTTTCTATATATTTCTGAATAATTATCTCAAAAACTCATTTTCACTTCTGTTGCAAATGTAAAGTTTTAAGTCAGAATAGTTATAGTTAAATGGTGCATCATCCAAAACATTGCCCAAAACAGTAACGATACAAGTACGTAATGTTTCCTCCCTCTCATGTACACATACAACTACAACTTAGATATAGTTGAGGTCATCAGTGTCTTGCTAGTCTGGGCAATTTTTTTTATTTTAGTTGAAGTTTAATTGATACACTAGTTTTAGGTGTACAGACTAATGGTTTAATATTTGTGTATATTGCAAAATGATTGCCACAGTTAAGTCTAGTTAATATCTGTCACCATACATAGTTAAAAAGAATTTTAACTGTGCTGTACAGTACATCCTTTTGACTTATTTATAACTGGAAGTTTGTACCTTTTGGTGCACTTCACCCACCCCATCTTCTGCCTCTGGCAACCACCACCGTGTTCTGCTCATCTTTGAGCTTGTTTTTGTTTTGTTTTAAGGTCCACATTTAAGTGCAATCATATAGTATTTGACTTATACCCTCAAGGTCCATCCATGTTGCAAATGGCAAGATTTCATTCTCTTTTTAATGGCTGAATAATATTCTGTTGTATATATTTACCACAACTGCTTTATCCATTCATCCATTGATGGACACTTAGGTTGTTTTCATGTACCTTGGCTATTGTGAATAATACTGTAATGAACGTGGGGGGTGCAGAAATCTTTTCAAGTTAGTGTTTTTATTTTTTTCAGCTAAGTATCATTTGTATATATTTATTTTATTTATTTGTTTATTTATTTAATAATTAAAGAGGGGAAGAAAAAACTAATTCTGAAATCAGGTTTCCTCCCACCCTGTCTGGTGGCCCTGCTGGTTCTGGGGGAGCAGCCCCAGCTTTCTTTGCCAGTTTGTGACTGGTTGGCTTTCTGGATGAGATGTTTTCAAGGAGCCACCGGTTTCACAATGCAGGTGCACCCCACCTACATCTCAGATCCAACAGGAGTCACCTTTCAAAGTAATACACAGAATGGGCAATCTTTTTTGACTTCTTGACTGTTACAGGATTTCTTCAGGGGAAATCCTTTGATTTTTTTTTTTTCTTTGTAAATCAGATGGGGGCAACTGTAGGCAGAAGAGCCTTTTTCACATCTGATTGATGGCCTAAATTTGGGCCTAAACTTGCCTGCCTCACACCAAATGTAGTTTGCTTACTAGCAGGTCTGTGCTTTCCTGAGGTTTGAGGTTTCTTTTCTGAGTCCTGCTCCCCAGCTCCCATCTGGCTCTCTTTCTGGCCCTGCTGCCCTGCAATAGCCCTCCTTTGTGCATTTCCTGAGAGTTGCCCATGCACAGAACTCCTTGGCTGAATCCCTCTTTGGGACTCATTTGTCTGTGTGACACCACCTTCTCTTAGGCCATCCAGTCAGTCGTGAACATGTATTGAACATCCACTTTGTGCCAAGCAACAAGACAGGCAAAATTCCCACCTGCTAGTAGGGGACAGCTAACAGTGGACTGAAAGAATGGCACGATGTCAGTTAATTTAGTGAAAAACAATAAAACAGGGCTTGAGGATAGAGCATGAGCAGAAAGAGTGCCATTTTGACAGAGTAGACAGGGACGGCCTCAATGAGGAGGTGACGGTTGACCCGAGTCCTAACTGGGTGATACAAGTCATCAGAGGGAGGGGCTGCGGATAGGACTGGAATGGAGATCCAGGCCTTGGTGAGACAGTGGGGGTGGGAGCAGCAGTAGGAGAGACCAGATTTGGGGGACAGGCAGCAAATACCGGCTGCCTATTTGCCGGCTCTCCCTCTGTGGGCCTAATGGGCTCAATTTACCAAGTTTCTTCAGTGGCATAATGTCACTAATTAAAGAGGGGAATACAAACCCAGGAGCTGTCAACTTACTGAGTGACACAAGAGAAGGTATTTCTTACTCTGAAGTAAGAGTCTTGATGTGTGAGTGACATTTTTTTCTTTTGCGATATGTTTTGATCACACAGGCTTGTTTTGCTTCTCTGGTGAGTCAAGACTATGTCAATGGTACAGATCAGGAAGAGATCCGAACTGGTAAGAATTCCCTCTTTGGAGACAATGTTCTTGCCTTCAGCAAGATTCCTCATTGCTCATTTGACACTTGATGTGTTTCATTCCCGCTTGTATCCTAATAGAACTTTTCCAGGAAATAAGATTTACGTAGTCAATCCATATACTCCTGGTTCTTTGTTCAGTTTATAAACTAAGATCTTATGTCATTCACAGTGAGCCACTTACAGTGAGCTTTTCACATCTGTACCAGAACAAAGACCAGTAGTGTATGCTGCTTTTGAAAACGCTAAGTTTTGTGCTTCCCCCTCTTAACGCATCCAAGTTCTCTCCCCAGAGATGCTTCTGATTGCTTTGTACTGTGTTTTAAATGTTCTGTTTTAAGTGGAAATCATGATGCTAATTGCTGAATCTCTGGATTGTCTTTCTTCAGAAGAATTTTTGTATTGAAGTTAGTTCTCTTATTCACCTGATGAAAGCACAGATTATCAGCTGTTTAATGTTGTTTAACACATAGAGGTTGGGGTCAGTATTATTGAGGGAAGGATTAAAATCCCAGATTTTATCTATGAGAACATGCTGTTTTGATATTCTGACTGTTCATTTATGAGGGAGATATATGTGTCTAGTGTTTTTCTTTATTTAATATTTTGCTCTTTTTTTCTAAGGTGTTGATCAATGTATCCAGAAATTTCTAGATATTGCAAGACAGACAGAATGTTTTTTCCTACAAAAAAGGTTGCAGTTATCTGTCCAGAAACCAGAGCAAGTTATCAAAGAGGTACGAGCTCCGTTTTCCCCCCAACTTTTAAGGAAGAGCAGATGTCAGAATCCCAGTCATGCTTCAGCTGAGAGGCTCCATTTGCCCACTAGGTGTAGCGGGGCTTTGTGGCTTGAGTGTGAGGTGGTGTTGCTTGTCCGTGTTCATGACAACCTGGGCAGGTAGTGGAGCTGGGTGGTAGGGGTGGAAAGCAGGGCTTCAAACGAGCAGCTGGCTGCCCTTGTTTCATACACTGGCTTTCATGGAAGATTTTTCTTTTAAACAAAAAAGGTTCTACTGCTTGAAAAGATGTGAAAAGCCATTGGATGTAGATGGTAAGCTCATTTTGGACAGGAACTGATCTGCATGTCCCTGGTGCTTTACACACAGGAAGGACTCTGGCAAATTTTGTTCAAGAAGTCAAAAAGTAAATATTCTGTCTCCGACTTCTTGAAACTCTGGATTTCATTTATCACAGTTGTTTGAAACCGGGGTATTTGGAAGTGTGTTGGGGTAGCCAGTAATGGCATTAGGGGGTTGGGCCAGGGCCTGCCCCTTGCAGTGTGGAAGACGGACGACTCTTCCTGCCCCAAAACACCAGTGATGCCCCCAGTGAGAAACACTTAAGTTGGGATGATTGGGTTGTGTTTTGTTTTGTTTTGTTTTGTTTTTGCAGTTTTGAAGTAACTGTTCTCACAATCTGAGCAATTAGTCAAAAATGTTCTTTTTATTCATTGATACCAGCTGTTGAGAAGGTGATGCTCTTACAGTTCACCATAGCAGATCATTTCCTGCTTTGAATACCTGAGTAATGATCTAGGTGTGTTCAAGGGAGGTCTTAATACAGAATTTTAATATTGGTGTTCATGAAAAAACTCATTAAAATGAGGTTTTAGCACTTCATAAACTGAAGTGCTAGAACAGTGGTTGTAGAGTCTTTTAAACAGTTAACATGTGTTTCAGATTGTCAGTGTTTTAGATTCTCAGCAGTCACCTTTGGACAGAGATACTGGGGGTCTGGGGACCAGGATGGGAAAGAGACTGATTTCTTTTTGGCTACACTTGGGGACTTTGGAATTTTGTAACTTGTGTATGAATTATTAAAAGAAAGTGGATTAAAAATAAAAACTCAGTGTTAAGCAGCCACCTTTCATGGGAAGAATTGCTTTGGGTTATTCATATTATGCAGCCAAACAGTTAATGGGCTTGGTATGGTTTAGTTGAGTCTTTGTTTTGAATTTACTTCTTAATGCTCTTAACTAATCAGGAACTGTGTTCATTCTTCATGAGTTTTGTCTGACTTCATTGCTTTCATTTGTAGGATGTCTCAGAATTAAGGAACGAATTACAGCGGAAGGATGCTCTGGTCCAGAAGCACTTAACAAAACTGAGGCACTGGCAGCAGGTGCTGGAGGACATCAATGTGCAGCACAAAAAGCCAGCCGAAATCCCTCAGGGATCCCTGGCCTACCTCGAGCAGGCGTCTGCAAACATCCCTGCACCAGTGAAGCAGACCTGAGGAAAAGCCAGCCAGAGAGTGAGCTGGTGGATGAGTCAGCCCAGACACGGTTTGCCAGACATCAGTTCTTGTAGACATGACATCTGGGGAGAGCTCTGCCAGAGAATGGGGTGATTTCAGTTTTATGCTCCCACCTAAAATTTTCCCCTATTTTTATAAGCGTTATTTCTCAAGTACTTTATAAAATATGTGTTGCTTTGGTAAAACCAAGTATATTGTTTTGTCTTTAGCAAAGTTTAGGCTGTTAAAGTGATGCCACTTACATATTCCTTTTTATGTTAATTTACCCTTCAGTGGCAGTATATAAAAATACATAAATTTGCTGTTTCAATACTTTGAACTACCTCAAGAAGAGGAATCTAATGCAACAATGTTTGTAATGCTTCCAGAGCCTCAGAATGAGGCTATTTTGTAGATAGGTTAGTGTAGTGTTACCATGCCACAGTGAGTGAGTGCTGTGGTAATCCAGTAGTACCCGTAGGTCGATGTTGACTTTTGTTCGGGCTAAGTTTATATTTGTGTAGTGTTTATTTACTTTGAGGGGAGGGGCGTGGTAGGAGCAGCGACATGCTTAATTGTGTACATTCTGTGGTAATGAGTCAATTTAAGGAACGGGGCAGACCCTGTTCTCAGTAGCATGACAGCTGGGGCACAAGTGAAGTATGAGGGTTAAAGCTGGCCGTGATCATCTCTTGAGTTTTGAGTTTTGCTTTGTGTTTTTAGAGCATAACTTTGCATTGAGGGAGGTTCTTGCTAATGAATGGTATCGATTCCAAGGGACTGGGGCCCTGGGGGTGGGAGGTGGGCTGCAGGGTGGCCTTGGGGACTTCCACGTAGAACATGTGGAGCCTCAGTGTTTGGGAAGATAGTTTACCCTCTTGTTGGTCATACAGGCCACCTCGGATTTTCTCTTGAACTGCTGTTGAAAAATACAGACCAGCATTGTGTCTGGCCCTCATTGGATGTTTACAATCTCTGCTGTTTCTCTGCTGTTTCTCTTTCTCTGCTGTTTACAATCTCTTATTAGATTACATCCCTTCACCCTGAACTAGAACTCCACTGTCTTCTGAACAGGCCATAGTTCTGTGACTCGATGTCTTGGCTCCCTTTATTTTCTCCAGCTTTGGAGGCCCCTCCCCACACGCCTTGACATCCACTCGAGTTCCCATCTGGCCTGGACGTCACGGAGTCTGCAGCCTCCAAAGGCCTCTGCATTGCGTGCCCAGGGCGCAGGGCTTCTTGTCCTTTTACCAGCCTTGCTTGGCTCTCCCTCTGGGGCTAGTGATTGTATCTGCCTCTGGTCCTCTTGAGAAGTAGGCATTATTCCCATCTGAATATACGGGGGGGTTATTTATCTCTTATGCATGATACTTATCACTCATTTGTGTGTGTGTGTGTGTGTGCTATGGTACACAGCCTGAAGCCAACAAACCCCTTCATTCAGAATGTTACAGTTTAAACAAAGCTTTTAAAAGTTGTTTTTAATCACATTAATATTTGAAAGTTGTTAATTTGGTCATCTCATGCCAATCAGAAGCTCTGATTGGCAGCTTTGGGTTTCTTGATTCAAAACCTAAACTAAACTGAGTTTTAGGCATCCTTTCAATAGTGAAGAGGTTCTTGATAAAAAGTTGGGGAACTGTTCTATTTGATGCTTAGTAAAAATATTTTGAACTAATGTATGTACCAGTTACTGCTATTTACTTACTAAATTCAAGAGTTTTCTATCAAGTAAATAACTATTTCAATCCTGTCTATAAATATCTTTTTCCTTTTTAGTGCCATCTTGCTGGTTGGTGAACATAGAAAACCCTCTGGGCTGCTGTCTCCTTCAAGGAGAAAATAAACTAGCCATCAGCTGGGACTGCCCTTGCCTTCCCTCTGGGAGTGAGACACCCCACATCTGCAGGGCATCTTACTTCCCCTTCCTGTTCCATCTGCTGAAGTGCTTACTCTGTATAAGGCCAACCTTCCTGCAAGTGACCTGGGTCTAGGCCAGTTGCCTTCTCTAGGGCTTAACCCCCTGGGGGATCTTTGCTCCCCGCGTCACAGTCTGCAGGTCACTCCCTACAGTCGACAAGCATTCTTGACCCCTGGTTTTCAGCGTTTCCTGCGATGTTCCCGGCCCCTCATTCACAGTCTCCGGCTCCCCTGCTCCCCTCCCCTCCCCCTCCAGGCTTGTGATGGGTGACTCCACGGCTACGACTGCTTGTGACAGTTACAGCCCCTTTGCTGTGACACTTCATCATCTTTATTGGAACTCATTCTCTTTAACACATCTTCCCTTTTCTCCTTCCTCTTCTGCCCAACCTCCAAATGTTGACATTCCTGAGGGTTTGGTCCGGGGTTTCTGGAGGCCATGACAAGACCCCTGCTTGGTTCTCCCTTGGAGAGAGACACCGCGGGGAGCGCATTTACCCAAAGCTCCTGCCTTGGGGGATCCGCCGCAGCGTTTTCACGGAGGCCGTGCTCTCCCTGGGTGTGACCCAGCACAGTCTTCCCAAATCTTCCTCGGCCCTCTTCACAGGTGTCAACTGTGCATCCAAGTCTGAAGGCTCTTCCTCCTCTGCTTCCTCCCTTTATTCCAAACAGGTGTTTCCCCTGAGAAGGGGGCAACCTGTCCTTGACATTGGACGCTGACCTGGTGCTGCTGTGGCATGTTACTTTGAATAACCATAAAGTGTCTCGGGATACCAACCTCATAGGCAAAGTTGCTCCAAGACCATGATAGAGGGAGAGAAAACAAAACCACTTTACAATTTTGTTTAAGCACAGGAAAAAAACAAGGTCACTCTGCCACCTCCAGACATCAGACATCCTCCTGGCTAAAATGAGTGACTGACCCCTCCCCCTTTCTTTCCTTTTTAAATGACCATTTACAGCTTTATGTCTGGTCTGCCCTCCCTACAGATAAGACTTAAGAAACCCAGTCATAGAATTGCTTCTGCTCTCTGACAGCATCTGATCTAGCATGACTCTCCCTTCTTTACACTCTGCTTGAGATCACCTGATCCATGCCGAAATCTTACAGTAGGTTCTAACACCCTCTTCCCGAGGAGCCCCACCATGCTTGATAATGAACACTCTCCCCTTCTCTCTCCAGCAAGTAATAAACCCAACTTGTTTAACTCCAGGGGGGGTTTCTGGTGCTTTCTGCATCTCTAACTTGGGGTGTGCCTCCTGGAGGACCCTACACGCTGCTATGGACGTGGTCTGAGACCAGGCAGTGAGATGGGGTTTGGAGACTGGCTCGCTCACTCTCCAGCTGGCAAGTAGGACCCATCCGAGTGGTATGTGAGAGAGTCATCAACACAAGGAGACGGTCCAGTTACTGAAGAGTACACCAGTGGTGCCCTGGAAAAGTGTCCCCGTGAAAGGGACTTTGTCAGCGCATGGCTTCAAACACTTGGAAGGTAAGGGGGAGTATTGCGTACAAGATGGCTGGTTATCACTGCCCTGTCTTGACTCAGCAGAGGGACAAAATAACTGTTTAATGGCCAAAGGCTGCTGTGAGTGCCTAGGGCATCGCTGGTTTTCTCCTGCAGGTGGAGAACAGATAGCTGAGGAGCCGGAGGTAGCAGATCAAAACCAGTACTGCATTCTGGGGATGGTGGTGAAGATGGTTGCTACCCTTGGAAGTCTAAAGGACGCTAGGAAGGCATCCCTGTCATAGCCCCACTTAATTTCCCAGCCTGGCCCTTGCAGAACCCAGGCAGGTGCTGGAGAGTGAGTATATACCAAGTAGCCTTGATCACAACTGTGGTGTTGGATGCGGTACTGACATTGGAGCAGTCAGAAAGGGCTCAGGTGTGTGGTGTGCAGCCTTGTGGGCAAATTCATTCTCTTCTACCCTAATTAAGAAACAATTTGCAGCAGTGTTCCTTTCCAGTTTTGCTCCGGGAATATGTTAACTCTTCCTCCCTCTGTCAATTTAATAGACACCCTGAATAGATTTATCGTCAAATCCTATTGTTTCTCCCTCCTAAATCCTGAATCAGTTCACATCTCTTCATCTGTACTGCTACCTCTAAGCCATCCCCGTCATCTCTAGACCACTCTGCTCTTGAGAGATTGACGGAATCAGATTATGCAAAAGAAAACAAGAATATTTTATCAAGTTAAGTTTCCTTGTCAATATTACCTACGGTGCAGAGAAGTAGAATTTCATGCACTGCTGGTGAAGGTGTGAATTGCTAGGATCTTTCTGGTAATTTGGCGGTATCACACAGAAGACCTAGGCATGTATCCTTTGATGCTTTACTTCAGTACTCAAGGAGTATGTCCTAAAGACAAAGTGGTAGAAGCATGCCAGGTTTAGTTAGCAAAGATACAATTATTTGGGTATAATCTGGAAATTTAACATCTCTCACCTGCAGCAAGAAAGAAGTCAAAACAGATGTGGGTCTCAACAAAATTCTATCCCTGCAGCAGGCATTACGCTGACTTAAAGGACAGCAGTATAAAGTGCAGCCTGCTTTGTTAGGCATCAGGAGTTGCACAGTGATGGGAAATATTTCAATAAACAAAAACAGAACTGCCTATTTAAAACACAAAACACAGACATAATCTTACATTGTTCACCCTAAGCAGGAAACAAAAGACCCCTAAAAAAAATACTTGATACTGGAAAAGAACATGGCATGTAACACGGATAGGAACAAGGATTTGCATTTTAAAAATTATTGGACCATGAGTTTTGATTGGGTAGTAAATTTGCCTTTAAATTGGGAGTCTGAGTTGTAGTTGCATTTCTCTCAAAATGGCATAGTGCGTGAGCAGCTATGTTTTATTGAAGATGATCTGACTGAGGTTCATGTGAACTTCCTATTTCCAAGTTCAGTCTTCATCTGATTCCACCCTTCTTTAGAAAATCAATACAAGTCACAACCATTTTTATTGCCCAGTTGTTTAAAGTTTTATTCAAAGAGCAAAGATTTGACAGTGCATAGGATAAATAGTTGTTTATGGGCCACCTGCTGGGCCAGCACCAAAGAATTAACATATTTTTCTCACTAGAAGTTGTATTGAGTCTTGTCAAATCACACTGCTCTGTCAGAGGGTCAGACGGCTCAGTGTGGACTGCAGTGAGGTCACGCCCAGTTCTCTTTGACCTGCTGAGCACCCATGCAGTGGGGAAGTCACGCACCAGGGGGCAAGACTAGAGATTCAGTAGAGCTTTGACTTCAAAGAACAGATAATCTAGAATCCTTCGCAAATGACCAAGTCGATGCTACAGTCTTTGAAACGGAGATGTATGACAGGGCAAAGCTCGGTTATTCACAGAAAAATCCTGGCAAAGCTTAATTGCAATTCACGATTGGTAGCGTCACCCATATTATTTTACTTTGCTTCAGAAAGCCCCCTTTGAGGTAGGTGTTATGCCCTCTGTAATCTACTTGTCCTGGACCTAGGAAGACAAAACACTTGATTCAGGTATGCCAGGGTCTGCTACAGTCCATTCTCAGTAGTTTCTTTGTTTGGTTTTTTTTAAATTGGCTTTCCTGGTTATTTTTGACCTTTGTTTTATTCCTCTGCCTATTGAGGTTAGATGTACACTTTGGAATTGTATCATTTCCATAGGAGCACTTTTCAAGTGAAGATGCCCAGCATCCTAGGAAAAATGAATCACTTTAAAAGTAGACCCTGGATATCACAGAGTCTGCTGTTCCACAAGGCGGAGTGCAATCTATGGACACTGGATATATTACATGTAGGTCATCAGTAACGTTAACAGCGTTTTCCTGTGGGAGCTAATCTGGTAACACTGGCTTGTTTAACTTAATGTCACAATGAAACAGTATGAAATGTTAATGCAAGAATTTGTTCTAGCCATACATGTAAATCATACACAAGCAAGTTATTTGGTTGACTGGTTTTCTGGTTCATTCCCTCATTCAGATGTTTCAAAAGAAATGTTTTTCAAATGTCCTCTTTGTGATGTATCCCAAGGATCAGTTTAGAAAGAAAAATATTTGGTAAACCATTCCTGGTGGGCAGAGCCCTGTTTCTGCTGGATTTCTTTCGGCTGGGCTGTTTCATCATCTTGTGTCCTGAAAACAAACAAACAAATAAAAAGTTTTCTTACATGGTTTTGAAAATTATTCAGTAAATAACTTAATACCCCAGCCACCTTTTCAGGAGAGGATGACTATTTCTTTACTCTTCAAAAGATACTAGAATGTGGTGGGCCGAAGGCCAAGGTTCGTAGCTAGAAACAAGCTGTGAAGGAGTGGGGTGGGGGTGGGGGGGCAGCATCTGTTTTGAAAACAGGGTTCTCCATCGTGTCACTTAACACTAATGAGGCATATTTTGCAACATTCGCTATTTAAAACAATGTGAAGACAGCCTTAAATAGAGGTGTCCAAGAATGAGATGGACCCATGGCCAGGGTCAGGCACCGGCTCTGGCAGTTCACAGACTGCTTGGGGCTTCCAGGCTCCCGTGTCCTCAGCTGTGAAACACAGGGCTGGACCTCGTCAACGACTGACAGGGGGTCCTTCCAGCTCAACACTCGTATTTGTCCAAATAGCCTTGGGCAGGCCCATGTTCCTTGGAAAAGGAACACTTCAGAAGGAGCCCTTTCTGAAATGCAAATTTCAAAGCCCAGAATTAAAGGTTATGCTCTGACTGGAAGGCTAAATAGGAAGAATTAATAAAGGGGGAAAAGCACACATTTCTGGAAAGGAAGCATGCTACAAGGGTTTCTGGGAATATAAGGCAGTATCAGAGATCTCATGAGCAACCAAACCCACAGATTAAGAGGCCTTAAAATTGCAGGAGTATACACCGTGTCTTGAGAAATAACCCTAACAGTGGAAATACATTGAACGCTTCTGTGTCAGGTCTTGTGCTAAGCATGTCCTATGGATTAATTCCTTTAATGTCACATCAGTCTGATGAGGTAGCTGCTGTATTTTCATTTTAGAGGTGAGGAGACAGACTTAGAGAGGTCAAGTGAGCTGCCCAAAGCCATACAGCTAAGAATGAGGAGGACCAGAATTTGAATCTAGACTCAAGGCCAGATGATGAGAGTCCACTTCAACGTGACCCACCCAGAGGTGGTCAGCTAAGTAGTGATTCAGAGTCCCCTATCTAATCATCCATTAACAACAACAACAAAAAAGGCTTTCTGGAATTTGGTATCAGGAATAGTAAGTACCTTTTCTAAAGAATGACCTATTTCCCATCTCTTACATAGTCCTCCTCTTTGGCTGGATTGTAATTTGTCCAAGGCAGGGCTTGTTTTGTTACTCTTCTATCTGCCCCACGTGCTGGGCATTTAACAGGTGCCGGAAAGGAACTCTGGTTTCCTCCTGTCTGTGGAAAAATGGAACCACAGCTTTGGCCCCTACCTTGTGGCAGTTTTCACATCTGGAGATGGGGTGGGTTTGTAGGGTCGGCCGCAGCTGGGGCCTGGGTCCAAGCTGGGCGACTTAGTTATCGGAGGGGCATTGATCCTGGAGCTCAGGTCGCCACTCAGGAAGTTCTTGGCATAGGAGGCAAGGTTTGGCACGCTGACCACTCGGCTGGGCACTTCCTCCATCTTCTTTTTCTGTTTGTAGGATAAGAAAGGCCTGTAAGTGCCACCCAAAAGAGGCATTATTGTAAAGTAAAGTAGATAAGGCCTGCCCAGCCAAGACTATATGAGCAAGGAAGCAATACTTTCATTTATATGCGTACATGTCATTTTTGAAAGCATCTTCTCCTCCAGTCTACTTTGTGTTTTAAAAAACACATAGGTTCACAACCTCTTATCCAAAACTTCTGAAGACAAATGTGTTTTAATTTAAACTCTTGTCTTAGATTTGAAAAGGTCATATAACACACCCTGCAGAAGCTGGGCCCACCTTGTCCTCAAACACATTAATGCTTCTGGAGTGAAACTTGCATTCGGTCACACTAAGAGGGAGATATAAAAGTTATAAATGAACTCACATGAATTCAGCTTGGGGTTATAGTCTTATGAGTTATTTAAAAAATACACATTTTTTTAGCACTTTTAGGATTCTGTGATAGCAGATGAGAGATCTGGATGTGAATTTTCTCACTGTAATAAATTCCAAAAATATAAAAGGAAAAGAAGTGAAGGATTCCTGCTCTTCCCTCTCCTTCCTATCACCAGTTATAGCCATTATTAATAGTGACACATTTATTTATTAAAACGTTGGAAAATACAAAAACTCCATAAAACTTAAAAATACACACAATCTGCCTAGACAGATATAAATACTGTTTGTTAATAATTTGGACTACTTCCTGTGGGTCTTACTTTCAATGAGTATTCCTCTAAATGTATGCCAGCCTGTTGATAAATAAGCTGCCATTGCCTTCGGGAAAAACGAAACCAGCAGAACTGTGTAATGCCTTGCAACCTTTGAACTAATTTACCTTCATGGAAGGGGTCAGATACCCGGGGTGAGGATTGAAAGAGAAGGACCGATTCCGATGGGACATTGCACTGGGGAACGCTGCGTAGTGAAATCTTCTCTCCTCCTGCAAAAACAATCGAGCTGAATCTCAATGAGCCTGACTGCACAGCACTGGGTTTGACCTGAAGGAAGACGGCTGCGTGAGGGCGGAACACGGAGCACAGGAAAGCCCGAGGGAGGGAGGGGAAGCCAGCGGGAATCAAGCTGCCACCCACTGAAGCTGTGAGGAAGCAGCTTTATTTCTGGGGCCTTGTGTCCCCAGTGCCTCTTGTAAAGCAAAGGGCAGGCTTGTTTGGAATGCCTTAGGGAATTCAGAGATGCAGGTCGTCTTGGGATCTGACAAGAGTCTACTGCAGAAAGTCATTAGTTAAGGCAAAGAAGGAAAGCAGCCAGGTATAGTCTGTATGTGGCCAGTCTCGTGTTTGCATGCCATTCTCCACTTTTTTCTTTCCTGCTGTATTTTTTGGGGGGGGTTGGGGGAGGTAATTAGGTTTATTTATTTATTTTTAGAGGAGGTACTAGGGGTTGAACCCAGGACCTCATGCATGCTAAGCACGGGCTCTACCACTTGAGCAACCCCCTCCCCCATATTGTTTTATAGCAAATTCCAGTCATTGTGTAACATGTGTAAAAACATTGGTAAGTATTTCTAAGAGATAAGGACTCTTTTTAAAAAAAAAATAACTACAACACCTTTGTTATACTTAGCAAACAAGCAATTCCTTATTAGTATTATCTAATTTTCAGTTAGTGGTTGAGTTTTCCTGATCATCTTGACATGAAACAGCATGACAGGAGCAGGAGGGTGGGAGGACAGACGTGAGACGTATGTATGTGTGTGTGTGTGTGTGTGTTGTGGGAGCATGTGAAGCTGTGCAAACCACTGTAAGACCATGGATTTTATTCTGAGAAAGATGGGAAGCCACAGGAGGTGCTAAACAGAGCCGTGCTGTGACCTGACTTACAGTTTTGTAAGAGCACTTTGGTTGCTGTGAGGTGAGCATGGTCGGGTAAGGGTGGAGTGAGTGGGGAGACCAACAGACTCTCCATGATGCACCTGAGAGGCAGTGGGACTTGGACCAACATGGAGATGAAGGTAGAGATGAAGGTACAGAGTGAAGGCAGAGATGGCGGGAAGTGGCTGGACTAGCTGTCCTGCCGTGGGCCACAGGGACAGGAGTGAGTCTATCACCCGGTGTCCCCAGAGCTGAATGTAAGCCACTGGGAGCTGGCTTACAAAGAACTCTCAGCCAAAGCATGAAGCACAGGGAGGCCGGACCAGAGCCTCAAACAGCGGTCGAAGTGTGCGGAGACACGGGGGTGAGGTGCGAGCCAGTCTTGATTTCCCCAAGTTCTGTTGGTTAAAAAAACCAAACCAATATCAACATCAGGGGCTTAGGAGTAGAGTGATTTTTTTTTCCTTCTATTTTCCTGTTTTAATTTTGTTAGTGAATATATTTTTTTTCATGTAATAGAAAACAACAAAGGATGTTTTGTAAGGGGGCTTTACGGTTATCAGAATGCAAGTCCCAGGCACTCAGAGGAGAGCCAGGCTAAAGCGAACGTCCGCCAGCCTCACCGTGAGCTGCCTGATGACCTCCTCTCTCTCCTTCAAGCGGGTCCGCAGACGGCCTATGAGCTGAACGTCCTCTGGCCTGGACGCCCCCTTCCCTGGCTTCTCTCCGGAGTCTTTCGGTCTGTTTCAAGCAGGCGTGTAGTTAGGCCCCAGGCCGCAATTATTGAACCGCGAGGAGGGAGAAGACGAGGATGCTGCTGTGCGCTTGGCCCCGCCACCCACTCTGTTCACGAGCGTGCAAACGGAGGCCCAGAGAGCTTGTCCAGGGCTACCCGGTGAGATGGTTTCAGAGCTCCAACTGGAGCCCAGGACCCCACCTCCCAGTCTGCTTTTGTCAGTTCCCCTAGGGCTGCAGGGCCCAGGTGTGCACACAAATGCCCCATTCAGTGGGGCTTCAAGAACCAGGGAGGTTTGGGAGAAGAAGCCAATGCGGGAAACTAAATTTCCCCACACCCACCAAGGCCAGCAGGTTATGTTAATAAAGATGTGGCTCCCACGCCATCTGCTGGCGGCCAGAGAGCATGGCATGAGCTTATTCTGCAGAGCAGAGGGGCAGTGGTACCCACCACAGCCCTTACAGCAACGTGAAGCTGGAGAGAAATAACTCTCCAGTCAGTGGGTCAGTGCGGGAGAGAGAGGGCGAGGGCTGCGGGTGATTACTGACTGTAGTTGGTGAGATGAATTGGGCTCTAATCCCAGTTCTGCTTTTTTCTAGCTGAGTAAATTTGGGCATAGCATTTTGCCCATGAGCGCCTCAGCTCGTCCTTTAAAATGAGTGTGATACTGGGTGCTATGAGGACTCAGTGAGATAATGCATTTCTGGCACCTGGTGAGTACCCATTAGATGGCAGCTGGTAAACCTTCCACCCTGTATTTTGCATGATTTGCTCTGTACTAGAGACAGTGGGACAGTTTTTAAGAGCACAAGTTAAGGGTCAGACAGGTGACATTTAAATTTACTTAGTGCTGCTTGACCTAGTCTCCCTGTCACTGACCCTGATCTCCCAGTCTCTTCTCCTCTCAGCAGCCAGAAGTGACCCTGTTAGAAGGTAAATTAGACCACGTCACTCGTGCTCAAAGCCTTGTACACCCAAACATCTTCCTGTTCAGTGCAGCATTCTCTTCATCCCTCCCAGCTACCCCACCAACCCCAATTCCTACCACTCACTCTCGCACTCATTCCACTTCAGCCTTGTGGCTGTTTGGTCTCGTGAAGCAGGCCCCAGGGCCTTTGCACTTGCTGTTCTGGCTGCTTGGAATGCTCTTACTCCAGATGGTTCCCTTCACTTCTCACCTCTTCATGCTCAAATGTCACCTACTTGCCCACCCTTGGCTCTCTCTAGACACTGGTCCTGCTTTCCTTGTAGCACTTTCACTGCCTGATATGCAGTTAAATATTTGTTTGCTGGTTTGTCAGAATCTCCACCTAGAATTTGTGAGCACTATGAGAGCACAGTCTTTGTTTTATTCCCGATTGTAACCCCAGAGTCTAAAACAGTGCAAGGAACACAGTAGGTCCTTAATAAATATTTGTTGAATGAATAAATGAATGCATGCAAAAATGAATGAGGGGCCCTTGATTTCTTTATCTATCCATGGGAATAACTGTTTTCTCCCTGAAGAACCACTGTGAAGATTAAATGAGATGATGCATATCAGAAGAGGAAAATGCTCATTAAAAAAAAAAGCCTCAATCCTTCTAATTTCTTCCAAGTGTGAGGGTCAAACCGAACCCATGAGTCAGTGCTCATTTCTCAGATTCCCATTGCCCTGCACGAGAGGGAAATGTGGTCTCATAAAAGGACAGGTGATCAACCATTCCAGTTTGCCTGGGACTGAGGCGCTCTCCGGAGCTCAGGACTTTTTGTTTTAAAACTGGGAGAGTCCTGGGGACAGTGAGATGAGTTGGTCTCCCTAATAAAAGGGTACGGCCACTAGTCCCTCCCACCCTGGCGCCAAGGCCTCACTTACTCAGTTTCCAGGGCAGCCAGCCGGGCCTGGAGCCTGGCCTGAGCGCTGCTGAAATCCGCCACCATGGCCTGCATCTCCTTCCGGTGTTCCTGGCGTAGCAGCTCCACCTCCCGGGCCCGCTGGGCCTGCTGATCCTCCTCCAGCCGCCTGCGGGGGTTGGGGGGGGATGGAAGCACACCTGGGCTTGCCCAGGCTCTAGGGATGGACCCTCTCAGGCACTGGGGTTTCCTTCCCCCCTCTGCCAGGTGGCCAGGTTTGGGAGACAATGGGTGGGGGTGGTTATGAATCTGAGGTCAGGACACCATGGGAGGAGACCTGGGGTCCCTGAGTTGTGGGGTCCAGGATAAACCCAGCTTGTGGGACCCCATCTCAGCACCTCCCACCCCAGCATTCCTTGAAGCATGGAGGGCAGCCTGCAGGGGAGAGGGTGGGGGACAGCTCTGGAGGGGAGTCCCAGAAAACACTCCCTTTACTTGGGGCAGGTGGGGGCACCCAGAGGCTGAGATTCTGTATCAGAATTACCAAACGCTGGGACTCTGAGACCTGGGGGATCAGCAGTCCAGGGTGAAAAAGCAGGGTGGGAGAGGGGTTAGGAGAACAGCATCCAGAGCCAGGCTTCCTGCAGCCTCCTCCATCACCTCCTAGCTGTGTGACCTCAGGCGAGCTACACTCTGCTCAGTGTCTCCACCTGACAACAGTGGCTACCTTGTAGGGTTAGTGCAAGGATAAATCAGGTTAATCCATGTCCAGAACAGCCCATGGCACAAAGCACATGTTCAACCATCAGCTATCATTTTTCTTAACCTTGGAGTGGGTCACAGACCAGCCTGGATAAGCTAGTGATAGTGACCACCACAATTTACCAAGTGCCAGGGTCAAAGCGTTTGTGTAAGTTTCACTGCATTCTGCAACATCCCTGAGAGGAGCTGCTGCCTTCTCCATTTGACAGGTAAGGGCATAGTCTGAGAGAGGGTAGGGGACTCCCCCAAGTCACACAGCTAGTTAAGAGCACACAGCACTATCTTGAGGTCTTCCACTGCTCTGTTTCCCTAAGGTTGGTTTTGAGGCTACTTTTCGCATCGTTAGGGTGGATTCCATAAATTCCCTGTAGGGAAATAGGATAAACCCCTCCTCTCTATTTCAGGGCAAATTCCCTGTGGCTTTGCGATCTAGAATTCCTAGACCACTGATACTTTCCTTGGGTCAAAGAAGTGACATCAGTGAGGTGCTGGCATATGAGGGAGTCTTTTCTTTGGGAAGATGCGGAGGATGCGACCCAATCTCAGATCCCAGAGGCTCACCAAGGAGCAATGGAGGGAGTGGGGGAGGCGGGAAGGGAAGGAGGGAAGGAAGGAGGGAGGGAGGGGAGCTCTGGGGCCCCAGGCCTACTTGCGCTGGTCGCGGAGCTGCAGCGCCTCCTGCTGGTGCTGTTCCACCTCCGCCTGCAGCCGCCGCACCTCCTCCTTCAGCTCCGAGTTCTCCTCCCGGAGGCCGCATCCCTCGCGGGGCTCCTGCTCAGCAGCGCCCTTCGGGGACCCCGTCTGGCCGGGGCTGCCCGCCTCCTGGGGAGAAAAAGCGGTTTGCAGGAGGCGCAAGGGCAGACAAGGGCCACAGACGGGCTGCGGCAAAGACCCAGCCTGCGCTCCGCCCGCCTGGAGCCCAAACTGGGCTGCTGACTTCAGCAGCTCACGTTTAGCCGCTTAAAGTTTCCCTGCATTGCGAGTTGACCAAATCGGGCCCTCAGAAGTGCCGGTGAGCCCAGAATGTGGCTGAAATGAAAACCGGCCCAACTCTCCACCTGCGTGCTGCTCCCAGGCGGAGGCCGTGCCGGCTGTCTCTCCGCCTACGGACGCTGACGGCCCTGCTGACATGCTGGCTTCCTCCACCAGCCCAGGAGCCGTCCTGGGAAAGACCCGTCTCCCCTTCGTCTTCCCAGTCCCATGACCCCGAGCGCAGTGGCTGGGATTCAGTAGGCGCCAAATGCACACCTGCTATGAAATGATGCTTGAATGCCAGTGGTTCAGACAGAAATACAGATTTGTCCGACATTAAATCAGAGGGGTCAGGGTCACTCCCTGATGAGTGAATGTCGCAATTTTCAAGTCCAGGCAAACATGCCTGAAGGCTTGTGCATCTGTTCATTCCACACAAGGACTGAACAGGAGCGTGTGGCCCAGGCCCCGGACCTCTTGCTTCCTGCCCTGGGGTCTGCATGGTGTGGGACCCCTCTGAGCACCACCTGGCACTCACACCCTGGTTAGGGTCCTGTGAGGCCACCCCTGACTAATGGGAGAATGAGAAGGAAATCCCTCTGTCCTTGGCTGGGACGAATTTGAGAATTATTTCATGGGGCTCCTCAGAAGATCCCAGCGGCTGGAACACCGCTTACCTGCAGTGGCGGCCTCCTTGGGAACCCATCCTTCTACTGCACCCGCATCACTCCTGCTGCCTGGGGCTGGTCCTCCTTGTGTATGTATTTCTTCTCTGCGTGGGATATTGTGTGAGGCCTGGCTGTTCCTCCCAGAGAGTTCAGGGCTTCCCTCCAGTGAGGTGAAGGTCAGGGCTGGCGTGTGGATCACCAGGTATGGTCTCATCCACCCAGCCCGCTTCTCTATCCATAACCCTCGGGGGAGCCTGTCACTGTGGAGAGCCCAACATTGGACCCTCCAGCCACCAGCTGTCATCATCCCACAGTCCTTGTCCCCTTCCACAGGTACAGGTGGCTCCCACTGGTCTAGAACATGGAACAGATCACGTTCTGTCTTCCATCTGCTGGACTTTACCCACCAGGATGATCTTACTGTGATTCACACTTGTTCGTAATGCTCACGAAACATGGGAATCGAATTAGGTGCTCGGTACCACCAAAATCCAAAATGAACGACCCCATGTTCCTGCGATCTTTGGCAGGGCTGGGACATCAACTAATCATGGCCATTGGAAACCCTGGTGGAGACCCTACTGTGTGCAGAACTGTGTGCTGAGTGCGGGAGGCGGGGTGGGGATGAGATGAAGCAGACATGGCTGCTCTCACGGGACTCCTGATCCAGGAAGGAAGGAAACAAGGACACCTGTGAAATGCCGGGTCCCTGACGGCATGGGCAGTAGGTGCCGGTGCCAGCTGAGCTGTAGCAACAGGAAGTGCTCCAGGGGCTCACAGGTGTGGAGGGTCCCCAGCGTGGAGGGCTGGGCGGGGCCCTGAAGCGGGAGGAGGGGTCCCAGGCAGGGGGCAAAGGCCCTGAGGGAAGGTGCAGAGCCCACGTTTGGCACAGAGGGCGATACGCTGGAGATTCGAACCATGGCCAGTGGCTGAAGGCTTTTCAGTGTCACACCCAGCATCTGGAGCTTACTCTGATGGGATTAGGGAGCCACTGAAGGCTCTACACAGGCGCGCGTTAGATGAGGACCTGAAGCCATCTGTGGTGGGCCGAGGAGAGAGGCCTGGGCTGTGAGGAGTCACTGCGCTCAAATTATGGACGGGCAAGGAGGGGGCTGAGTCTGACCAGAAAGTTCAAGGAGAGTCAGCATCTGGTGACAGAAAAGCAGCCCCCACCCATGGGAACAGGGAGGGCTGGACAGGGAGTCTGTCTGGGAAGGTGTTCGTGAAATCCCCTGCAGGTCCAAAGGAGTAACCCCGATGGGCTGTCTCCAGGCCTGTCTGGCACCAACCCCCTGAGATGCTATTGTATCTGAATCAAAAATAACACACTGCACTTAAAACTTAAAGATGGGAGGCTGCAGGCTCGTCAAGTGTCCCCCAGGCCTGTGGAAGGGGAGGGTCTTCCCCATTTCAGATGGGGTGTAGCCTCACCCTGATTCTGCTCCCAGAAGGGTGTGGTATGGGCAGGGCGGGGGCACTGACCTCTGCGGTGCCGGCGTGGTCCTCGCTGTCCCCAGGACTCAGGGTGATGGCCTGCCGCTGGTCCAAGCTGCCCAGGGCCCTCAGCTCAGCCTGCAGTGCCTCCAAGTCCTTCTGGTGCTCAGAGCAGGCAGCCCGCTGCTCCGACAGCTCCTGCCTCAGGGACTCTGCAAAAGGGAGAGCACGGGAGGTCAGGGGCATGGTGAGGCTGCAGTCTTCTCTGCCAGGACCATGGTCTCTGGGGTGGGCTGAGGGCACTGGTTTGATCTCCCCAAACTCATTTCAAGAGAACAGTAGCAACAGTATCATGTGCAGAGCATTAACTCTGCTAAACCCTAGACAACTGTTTTCACTTAAGCCCTACAACCACGCTCTCCAGGATCATCCTTCCCATCTGATGATGCGGGAAATGTTGACACTGCTGCCAACTCTAAAGGAGACAAAACATTCACAGGTTCTTATCATGCGTATAACAAGTTCTTGGCTGGATTGTGGAGACGGGAGATGACAGAGCTGACATGCAGTGAGCAGCACATACTGTCTAATAAAAACTCAACCAAGCAGCAGGTAGATCATATTCATATATAGAGGTTAAGAAAATGCTCTTCCCAGAATTCTCTTAAGGAGAGCCCTGTCTGGGTTTGAAAAAAATGTTAAAAAGAAAAAAAAAAGCCAATACAGTCTTTAAAACTAGGCTGCAAATAAGGAGGGCATCTGTCTTGCTATTAAGAGTGGGAAAGAAGATGAGTGTAAAGGAAAAAATGAGGGAGAGCAATGATCTACAAAAATGGAGAGCGGCCCCTAGAATCAGCCACGCGATGCTGGAACGTTCAGTAATAACACTTACATAGTGGATATAGTGCACACTTACATAGCACATCCTGTGTCCCGGGCTCTGTTCTAAGCATTTCCCATGTATATACGCATGTAATTTTAACAACGAGATGGATACTATTATTATTCCCATTTTACAGATAAGCAACTGAGTCACAGAGCAGTTAAGCAACTTGCCCAACGTCACACAGCTGGTGAGTATTAGAGCTGGGCTTCGAGCCCAGGCAATGTGGCTCTGGAGCTCTTTGCTGCCTCTGGTAACTTCCAGAAAGCTTTGTGTGTCGGGTTTCTGCTGTGGGAACTGAAGAGGAGGCGAGTTTCGTGCTGGGGATAACGTGGGGGCGGGGAAAGGAAGCAGAGGAACGTGCAGGAGCCCGGAGGCCGAAGTCCCCGAATTTGCAGAAACCTTCAGAATGGAAACGAGAGGTTGAGGCCATCTCATTAAACTCTCCTGAAGGCTCAGAGATCTGGCTTATGTTCTGTGACGATGCTGCTGACATTACCTGCACTCACTGGTCTCATGCTATACGCTAAGCATTTTAGATTTAACATCTCATCAAACCCATACAACGCTTCTGTGAGTTCGGGACAAGTGTGACTAAATTTTATAGAAAAGGAAAGTGATGCTGAGAATGACCGGCCCCACAGCTCGCAGCCAGTTGGTTGGTGGCAGAGCCAGGAGAGCCACCCTGGCCCTTGCCCCTGGGCCCCACGCTGCCCCGGAGTCCGGGTGTGCAGCTGGCTGGTACCTAGCAGCAGCCCCTGCTGGGCCTGCACCCGCTCCAGCTCCCCCTGGAGCTCTTGCCGGGCCTTCTCCTCCAAGGCCTGCAGCTCCAGCCGGTGCGCCTGGTGCTGGATCTGAAGGCTGTGGCTGGATTCCTTCTTCAAGCGCTCCTCGGTGGCCTGTGGGCAAGAGCGGGAGGAAGAAGGCATGTAAGTGGGCACAGAGGGGCAGACCGAGCTCCAACCCTGAGTCGGCCCCCCACCCCCACCCCGTGCCCTCGCCTCTAAGGCAAGCTCTTACTCAGCCGTGTACTTAACGTGGATCATGTCTTTTGATGCTTTCGGTGGTCCTGTAAGGTACATGCCATGAGCTATCATCTGATGAATGAGGCACCTGAGGCACAAGGAAGCCGAGGGACGGCCTAAGCTCCCAACCCTTGTCAGTGGCAGACCCAGAATTTGGCCCCAGGCATCCCACCCTGAACCACAACCTGTATGGCTGTATGTCTGCTCTCTCCAACGAGAATGGCAACCTGAGTCTTTATATATATGTATTTCACATAATAGAGTAGTATCCTATTCTATATTTATCTATCTATCCATAAAAAGAATGAAATCATGCCATTTTCAGCAACATGGATAGACCTATAGATTATCATACTAAGTGAAGTAAGTCAGAGAAAGACAAATATCATGGTATTAATTATATGTGGAATCTAAAAAAGATCATACAAGTGAATTATTTACAAAACAGAAACAGACTCACAGACATAGAAAGTAAACTTACAGTTACCAAAGGCGAAAGGTGTGGGGAGGGATAAATTAGGAGTTTGGGATTAGCAGATATAAACTACTATATATAATATAGATAAACAACAAGTTCCTACTACATAGCACAGAGAACTATCTTCAATAACTTGTAACAACCTATAATGAAAAAGAATATATACATGTATAACTGAATCACTGTGCTGTACACCAGAAACTAATGCAACATTGCAAATCAACTATACTTCAATTCAAAAAAAAAAAGCAATTGCCAGAACCAGGAAGCCGCCTTTCTCCTGCAAGGTGCCTCCAGCGCCCTCTACTGACAAAGCCTAACATTGTGCTCTTCATAAAGAGGAGAAATGCTTAAATCACCATTGCAAGCAGGTACGGAAGGGTGAATTGAGAACTGAGACGCATAAATTTATAACAGAAGGCAAACTTCCTAATATTTCATATAAATGATGATATTTTTATTCAATGATCACACTTGTTAATAGTTTTAATTTAATTTGTCAAAATTACTTCATTATCTCCTAGCTTCCCTGTGGCTGTTGAGATGTCTGGTGATGTTCAGATTCAAGCACCTTGAGCTGGTATCACTTTTCCTCACTGGGAGCTTTTGGAATTTCTTGTTTCGCTGGTGTTCTGGAGTTTCGAGATGAGCCCAGGTAGGGGGGTTTTCTCATTTCCTTCTAGGAATTTTATTCTGATATTTCTTTGAAAATGTCCTCCCCTCCATTATCTTTTTCTGGAACTCCTATCTGTTAGACGTCAGCCTCCTGGGCTGAGTTTCTACACTTCCTGTTCCTTCTCTCCCATCATCCATTTCTTTGTCTTTCTACTTTGCTTTCTGAAAGATTTCTTCATTTTTTACATTTCAACTCATTTACTGATTTTTTAGGATTTCTACTATCCTACTTTTTTTAATTTAAAAAGAGCTCTTTCTTGCTCTAATTGTCCCCTCCTTTGCAAATAACGCGTTGTCCTTGTTTCATGGATGCAAATCTAATCCTTCATTCTGAGGATATAAATCCTTATTGAATTTCTTTTTCTTTTTCTGTTCCCTGCATTAACTATTTCCTTTGAACTCATTCTTTTCCTCTTGATTATCCTGGATTCCAACTCCCCCATTAGAGGCTTTCTCAAAAGTTTAGTAATCTTTGGCTGTGTCTTCGTATTTAAGAGTGGGGCACTGGAGGCTATTTGGAAGCTCCACCTCTGCCTGGGGTGGCACGGGTGGCGGGGCGGACATCTGTGGGATGGTGTGCTCCTCTGGGGATCTAAGTTCTAGCTGCTCGGTTTCTGGAGCTGTGCAGGAGAAGGCATTGCCGGGGGCGGGACAGACGTGGCAGCAGTCCGTCTAATAATGGCTCAGTAAGCAGATTTTCACCTAAAGCTGTTCCCAGACCCAAGCATCATCCCAGCCTCTGAGACTGATTATTTCTTAATTCGAAGTCTTTCTTCGGCTTAGTTTATCCAGGGCTTCCCCCCTTTTCTCCTCCCCTGTCTCCTGTCCTTAAACAAGAGAATAAATAATTGCTTGACTGTGCTGGGTGGGCTGGAATCTGGGCTTCGAGGTAAGTCATATGCTCCGTCTCACTCTTGCCTTCCATTTTAACTGGTGCCTCCAACTCCTGGCCTTTCTGAGCTCGGCTGTCAGCTTGATTCTCATCATTCTCTATCTTCAGGCACTCTGGTCTGAGCTTCTCTGCTCTGCAAGGTCATATGCCATTTCCCCATTTGCTTCCTGTCTTCATGTATGTGGTTCGAGTGTACAGATGTCTCCTAGCTTCATCTGAACAGAATATGCTTCCACTGTGTGTCTTTATTGTTAGATCGTTTCCAATAGAAAAGAATTTTAAAAATTTTACTCTACCACCTTAAAACCAGAAATCTCATGTTTTTTCATTTGACCAGCTGGACGTCTCAAAGAAATGGGCATCAATATCCCCAATTTATAGAAGAAGAAATTAAACTTGAGACGCTAATTCAATGAGAAGCTTGACTATATGCCTACTCTGAGTTCGGAGAGAATTCAGTGATGAACAGGCAGAGATGGTTCCTAGCCTCAAGGAGCTTCCAGTCTGGTGGATTTGATCATATAAAGAAGGAATTAGTTAGAGGGTGAAGACTGCTGTGGCTTCATCTCAGGAAAGAGCAGGGAGGGGAGGCCTTCAGAGAAAGCAGAAGGTAGAGACGACAGGTGGCAAGGGCTTGACCCTCCCTGCTGGGTCACACATCTTCATGCCTGACTGCTCCATCACTGCTTTCCAAGCCCTTCGGAAGGTCTTTTCTGCTGAGCTGATCTTTCAACACCGGGCCACCCTCCCACCCTCCCCTTTTCAGCTGCCAGGCTGAGCCTGACTCCTCAGCACACATCGTGCACAACATGGCCCAAGTCATGAGAGCAAGTTGTTCTTAAGATATCAGGGTCACGTGCAGATCAGGAAAAGCAATACCAGAAGCTCAGCAGACCTGAATCTGTATCCTTACTTCCTTGCTTTGCCACTTGCTAGCTGTGTGACCCTGAGAAAAATTACTGAACCTCTCTGAGCCTCTTTCCTCATCCAGGAAAAGGGAATTTGATAATAATGACTCTGTACGATTACTGTAGGGAGTGGAGATAATGTATGAAAGGCAGCCCACACAGGCAGAGCGGGCGCCTGCACAGCAGGTGCTCAGTAACAGTGGACGTCGTGATTAGCACCCTCACCTTGAGCTCCTGGTTCTTGGCCTTCTCAAGCATGCGGAGGGCTCGCTGGTGGGAAGCCTCGAGCTGCGCCTTCGTGGCCTGGTTCTGCTGGACCGTCTCCTGGAGCTGGCGCTGCAGCTGCCCCCTCTCCTGCTCCGAGAGCTGCCTGAGCTCCCGCAGGTCCTCCCTGTGGTCGCTGGCGCACTGCTCCAGGGCCTGCTGCATCTGTGAGATCTGCCCACCAGGGCATCCTGCCCTCAGCCTGGACCCTTCATCCTGCCTGGAATTTTCTTTAAAAATAAAAGCTTTCTGAATGTCTCTGCAGCCCAGCCCAGCCTCCTCTAGCCATAGGAACTCTGGGGTGGGGGTGAGGGGTGGAAGTTTGAAGAACCTGGGAACAGCCAGCCCTCCTGGGGCTCCTCACAGCTGCCAGGTAAGAGGTAGAAGGGCTGGGACATACGCCACCCAAGAGAAATCAAGAGGGGACCAGGAACCCCTCCAGAGATCTACACGGCAGCCTCCCTCGCCGGCCCCATGTGCTCAAATCTCACTTTCTTTTGGAAGCTTCCTGACAATCCTATTTGGCATTGTACCCACCCCCTCACTGCCAGACAGCCTCCCAACCCCCTTTATCCTGCACTGTTTTTTCTTTTTCCTGAAGCCCTTAACATCTTCTCATCTACTCTGTGCTTTGGCTATTTCTTCTGTCTAGTATTTACCGTCTGTACCACTTCCTTGGTGGTACATTACACGCCCCGTAATGCAGGACTTTCGTCTGGTTTGCTCTCTGACGCTATCCAAGCACCTAGAAGAGATCCTGGCTCATAGTAGGCACTCATGAGCCACAACAGGTGCGGAATGAACGAATAAACAGAACCAAGAACCCCACCTTGCCCTGGACCCGAACGCCCACCCCAGCTTGGCCAAAAATCAGGCCGTGTGTGCCTTTCCCAGGTTGTCTGTAAAGACGAGGAAGAGGCAGGGTGTCACTCAGCACGAGGGCGCGTCCCCACCGTGGCTGGCCTTCTACCTGGGCTTGAAATCTGGCCTTCTGGCTCTGCCACTCCTCCCGCAGACGCTGGATTTCCGGGGCCTTCTCCTCCAGCAAAGAGCCCAGTGGAAGCAGCGGGTCACCTCCCTCCTTGAGGGGCGCTTCGATCCTTTGAAGATATGGAGGCCAAAATCACAAAAGATCCCAGGCTGGACATGACATGACCACCCTGATAACATCTCAGCTGCTCGGGCTGGGAGGAGGGAGCTCCACAGGCAGCTAGGGGAACAAGAGACATCTTACCTAGATGTAAAGACGCAACTTGACAGACAAATTCTAAGTGCTGTTGTACCTGGCATATTGTCAAGATTCAGCTGGAACCACCAGATACCTGCTTCGGTGGATGCTGAATAAAAGGCGATCAATTGTCAGAATGACTGAAAGCTTAGGGTTACTTCTATGGGGTCCTTGGGGAATTCAAAAGAAGTCTCTAAGGTCTAATTTCACAACTCTTCCTGCACATGGAAAAAATTATGAAACAATGATGCTCTACTTGAATACAGTACTTTACACTTTTCTAAGCGCACTCATAACTTTTATGGCTGTCCCCAAGCATACACAGGAGGATTATAAATAGGCCTTTATGTGTTTGTAGCAGGAAAAAGACGACGCTGGTTTAAAGCTGCAGTAGTCTCTGCGTTCTAGAACAGATGCTGACAAATATTTTTGGAGGAGGCTTTCTCGTACTCAGTTCCAAGCTTTTAAAACTGCTGAGAAGCTCAAACCTGATTGGCTGAGATTGTAAAGTTAAGTATTTATCCTGTTTAACAGCGTAAAAGGATGCTGCACAGAGGGCCTCTCTGCGGTGACTGCTGGGACGTTGGTGCCGTTTTGCTTCCTCTGCCAGAGACATTAGGCCAGAGGCTCAGAGGTTAGGGAGCCGGGGCCCTGGACCGTGAAGAAAGGCCGTGAGAGGGGAGGCTCTGGCTTGGCAGAGGTGAGAAGGCCCAGCATTGTGGACAGTCAGAGGGAACCCCTGGGAGGAAGGGCAGGATGCCAGGACAGCACAGCAAAGTGGTTGGGAGCATGGGCACCAGCGCCAGGCTGCCCAGGTTCACGCTCCAGCCCTGCAGCGCTGCTGCGCGGCCCTGCGCGAGCTCTTTAACCTGTCTGGGCTCCCTCACCTCAACATGCGGTTCATACTGGTCCCTTTCACATGGATTGTTACAGGATTAATAGGGCAAATATCTAAAAACGCTTAACACTGTGTCTGGCACATAGTTATAATCATATAAAGAACTGACCAAACGTTTAAGAAAGAGAGGTTTCTTTCTCTGAATCTTAATTCTCAAAAAAGTTATCCTCAACTTTTTTGAAGATGTGCTAAACATAATCGTATTTAAGGAGCAGTAAAGGGGAGATACCTTGGTCTGAGCTCTGGGTACGAAACAAACCAAGGGTTAGGAGACAGCCAGAGGTGATCAACAGTCACCCAGTCTAAAGCAAGGGTGACAAATGGCGGTAGCAGGTCGGAGGTGTGGAACAGGTAAACTCTCCCTCACGATCCCTGGGGAGGGGACTGGACTTTCTCCCAGGGCCCAGTCATTTTTTTTAAATGTTATATTGAGGTAAAGTTTACAGTAGTGAAGTGCACAGACCTCATGTGTACAATTGAATGAGCTTTGACAAATGTACACAACCATAATACCAACACTTCAGTCAAAATATAGAACATTTTCATCACCCAGAAACCTCCCTTGCATCCTCTTCCAGTCAATCTGCCATCCATCGGCAGCCAAGGCTTTGATTTGCATCACCACAGATTAGTTTTGCCTGATCTGAAGCATCATACAGGCAGAATCATGTGGTACATACTCTGCTGTGTCTGACTTCTTGGGCCATACATGATGTCTCTGGGACTCAACCATGCTGTTGTAAATGTCAGTAGTTCCATTTTTGTTGCTGAGTAGTATTTCATTACATGAATTTACCATGATTTGTTTACCCACTTTCCTACTGATAGACAGTTCAATTCTTTACACTTTAGTATGAATAAAGCTGTTAGAAATATTCTTGTACAAATATTTTCATGGATACATGTTTCCATTTCTTTTGCTTAAACTCCTAGGATTGGAATTACTGGTAGGTATACACTTAACTTTTTAAGAAACTAATAAATGGTTTCCCAAAGTGGTTGCACCATTTTATACTCCCACCAACAATGCATGAAAGTTCCAGTTGCTCTTCATCATTGGCAGCATTTTGTGTTGTCAGTCTTTTCATTTTAGCCACTCTAGTAGGTGGGAAATGGTATCTCGTTGTGGTTTCAAGTTGCACTTTGCCGATGACTAATGATGTTGAGCACACATTCATGGGCTTATGGACCATTTTATATCTTTTTTATGGAAGTGTCTCTTCAAGCATTTTGCCCATTTAAAAAGTAGGCTGGCTTTTTATTGTTGATTTATATAGATCAGTGGCTTGTCTATTCATTTTCTCAGTGGTATTTTTTAATAAGCAGAAATTTTAATTTGGATGAAGACCAATTTATGAATTTTTTCTTTATTAGTATTTCCATTCCTAAGAAATCATTTCCTACTCCAAATTTGCAACAATATTCTCCTACGCATTATAGTTTTAGCTTTTATGTTTAGATCTATGAAACAAATTAATTTTTATGCATAGGGTGAAGCAGAGGCTGATGTCCATTTTTTCTCATATGTTTATGAGTTCTAACACCATTCGTTGGAAAACTTTTCCTCTCTCCATTGAATTGCTTCAGCACCTTTAACAAAAATTAATCGGACATCTTTGAGCAGGCCTATTTCCAGGCCCTCCATTATTTACCACTGATCTATTTGCCTATCTGTACATTGATATCAGATAGTGTTTATTACTCTAGCTTCATTGTGTCTTGAAATTAGGAAAGTCTAAGTCCTCCAGCTTTGTTCTTCAAGATTTTTTTCTTTATCTAAGCTCCTTTGTTTTTCCATATCTATATTCAAGCAGCTTATTTACTTCTATAAAAAGAAATATTGGGATTTTATAAGGGATTGAACTGAATCTATAACTTAATTTAGAGTAAATTAAGATCTTAACAATATTGAGTATTTCAATCATGATCATTCTGTCTGTAAATAAAAACATTTTTACTATTCTTTTTTAATTTGTAGTCTTTTTTTCTTGCTTTATAGGACTGGCTAGGACCTTCAGGTCAATGTTACATAATAAGAGCAGAATTTTTGCCTTTTTCCCAATTTTAGCAGGTATGTGTCCAACATTTCACTGTTAAGCATGTCAGTTTATCATATCACAGTTCATCACAGATGACATTTCTCAGGTCTAAGAAGGTGTCTTCTATTCATGGATTGTAGAGTTTTCATCATGAAAGGATGTTAACTTGTCAAATGCTTTTGTGCATCAATTGAAATGATTACATATTTTTCCTCTTTATTTTTAATGTGGTGAATTATATAATTGCCTTTCAAATTTCAAACCAATCATGGATTCCTGGAATAAATTCTATTTGGCTATGATGTATTATTCTTTTTCTATATTGCTTGATTTGATTTTCAAACATTTTGTTGAGGATTTTCCATTCATGAAGAATATTAGTTTGTCTATATTGATGAATGTTCTATGTGCCTTGAAAAAACTTTATTCTGTAGTTGTTCAGCATATTGTCTATATCAATTAGACTAAGTTAGTTGATAGTGTTGTTCAAATCTTCTATGTCCTTACTGATATTAGTCTAGTTGTTCAATCAAATACTCAGAAAAGGGTGTCAAAATCTCCAGCTATGGTTGTGGGTTTCTTCATTTAATTCTCTCAGTATTTGCTTCATTATCTTTAAAGCTCTGTTACTAGGCAATACACATTTAGGACTGTTATGTCTTCCAGATGAACTGACCCGTTTACCACTATGAAACATCTCTTTTTAATTCCTGGTAAAATTCCTCCTTCTGAAGTCTACTTTAATATGAATACAACCATATAAGCGTCCTTACGTTTCATATTTGCATGGTATGTCCTTAGCCTTTTTAGCTCAAACCTATCTGTGCCTGCATTAGGGCTGCCATAACAAAACACCACAGAATGGGTGGCTTTAAAAGCAGAAATTTGTTTTCTCATAATTCTGAAGGCTAGAAGTCCAAAATCAAAGTGTCAGCAGGTTTGGTTTTTCTAGGGCCTCTGTTCTGAAGCTTGCAGATAGCAAACTTCCGTCACCGTGTCCTCATGTGATTGCCCCTCTCTCTGTGTTACCAGTGTGCTTATCTCCTCTTCTTATAAGGACGCCAGTCATCTTGGGTCAGGACCACCCAATGACTCTGTTTTAACTCAATCACCCTTTTAAAGTCCTACCTCTAAATACATTCACATTCTAACACATTGGGTGTTAGGGCTTCCCGTGTGAATTTGAGGGGGTGCACCATTCAGCCCATAACAGTGTCTTTATACTTAAACATCTCTCCCCCAGACAGCACATATTAATGTCTTGCTTTTTTATCCTCTCTGGCAATCTCTTTCTTTTAGATGACGTGTTTGCTTCACTTACCTTGTAATTATTAAAATGATTTGGCTTAAATCTACATCTTCCTCTTTGTTTTCCATTTGCCCAATTCCTTTTCTTATAGTTCTTCTTCTGTTCTTCTTTTTCTACCTTCCTACCTAACAAATATTTTTTAGTATTCCATTTTAGTTCTTTGACTGGGGTTTTAAGCTCTTCTTTGTATTAATGTTTAATATTGCTCTATGGATTATAATTTATATCCCTAGTTTATCACAGTCTACTTAGAGTTAATATTGTAACTCTTCATATAAAATGTAAGTCCCTTATAACACTATAATCCCATTAATCCTATCCCTGTCCTCTGTACTAGTGTGGCCATATATTATTCAACTACCTGCATTATGAACTCCATAATATGTTTTTATTACTATTAAGCAATTAGATGTCTTTTAAAGAAGTTAACAGAAGGAAAAACAGTAGTTTTTTACATTTACTATACACCTACCAATTCTGATGCGCCTTCATTTTCTCTTGTTGATCCAAGTTTAAATTTGATATTATTTCCTTTCAGCTTTAATAAATTCCATTACCATTTATCTTATTTCATCTTGGCTGATAAAAAAATTCTCTTAGCTTTTATGTACCTGAAAAAGTTTTATTTCACTCTCATTTTTGAAGGCTATTTTCCCTAGGTTTAAATTTGGACTTGACAAGTTTTTGGTTTTTTTTTTTTTCTTTTTGTACTTTAATGATACTGCTCCACAGTGTTCTGGCTTTCAGAAGAAAATGAGGCAGGAAGGCTGATGAGAAGTCACTTGTCATCTGTATTCATGAGAAGTCAACTCTCCCTTGTATTTAATTTCTCTTTTTAAAAAGATGTCTGCTTTTTAAGATTTTGGGGGAGATATATTTTGCTTTCAGCAGATTTTCTATGATGTATCTAGGCATTGTTGTCTTTGAATTTATTCTATGGGGAGTTCACTGAACTTCTTGACTATGTAAATTGATGTCCCACAACAAGCTGGGGGAATTTTCAGTCATTATTTTTCCAAATATTTTTTCTTGTTCCATTTTCTTCCCTTTTTTTCTCTTGGGCTCCAAATGTATGCATATTAGGCCCACAAGTCACTAAGAGTCGCTACATTTTTTAAAAATCTTTTTTCCCTTCATTCTCTGGACAAGACAGTTTCTACTGATCTGTCTTCAAGTCATTAACTTTTCTTCCATAATTTTAATTTGCTGTTAAGCCTATTCACCGAGGTTTTCATTTTAGCTATTGTACTTTACAGTTTTAGAATTTCCACTATTTCAAGGTTTTCACTTCTCTGCTGAAATTCCCTATTTGCTCACTAATTGTAACAATCTTTTCTTTTATGTCCTTGAACATAACTCCTACAATTGCTTTAAAGTCCTTGTCTGTTAAATTCCACTATCCAGGTCACTTTAGGGCTTGCTTCTATTGGCTTTTTTTCTTGATTACCAGTCACATTGTTCTGCTTTATTGCTTGTTTCATAATGTTTCCATCAAATGCTCAATATTGTAGATAATAGAATGTAGGGACTCTGGGTTATGTCTTCCTTTCTAAAGTGTTAAGTTTTGTTATGGCAGGCAGTTAAATTACTGAAGGCTCTTTCTGATCCTTTCATGCTTGGATATGTCTTTTGTTAGAGCAGGTACATTTCAACATTGTCTTTTGTTCTAGGGTGTGGTCCTTATCCTATAGGGTATGTTTCTTACTCCTAAAGTGTGACTTTTCTGAGGTCTCTACTAAATGTCTATGGAGATTAGAAAGGCCTTTTAATTCTGGCTAAGCTGGGACTCCAGTGCCTCCCAGCACTGCATGACCTCTGGTATCTCCATTTTTCTCAGCCCCATGGCAGCAGCCCACTCCTAGGATTCATGGAGTCTCATCTTGTACATGCTCACTCAAGCCCTTGGCAAGGACCTGTGGAAACTCTCATAGATTTCTGCCCTCTCTCCCCCCGCATAGGATTCTCTCTTTTGGTGCCCTGTCTTACAAATGCCAGCCTCTTTAGCAGCCTTGAGCCTGGATATCTGCCTCCTCAGCCCAGCCTGCCTCCACTGGATGATTCTCGGCATGTGGTTGGCACTGTCTCCAGGCAGAAAGGCAGGAGCAAATGTGGGGTGATCGTGGGATTCAGTGCATGTTTCCCTTCTGAAGAACACTGTCCTACTCTGCATAGCATCTCATTACTCAAGCGAGCCGTCTCATTTATTTTGTTCAGTTTTAGAGTTGTTTCTAGAAAGAGGGAAACTCTAGTACCAGTTACTCTGTGTTGGCTGGAAGTGGACGTTTCAGTTATTACCGAGTATTAAAAGAGAAAGTGACCTTGGAAAAGTAAAAGACCTGTGGAATTTCATGTTGCACATAAGAACAGCTGCCTAAGTTGACATGTGTTTAAAAGTATGATTTCTGGAGCCAGAGAGACTATCATCTGGATGCTGTCATCTGCTGGTGTGTAACCTTGGGCAAGTTACTTAACCTCTCTGGTCCTCAATTTCCCTCATCTTTAAAATGAAGTAGGTAAGTCAATAACAGTATCACCTAAAGAAGATTAAATAGGTTAATCCTTTAAGTGTGCTTGTCATACTCCAACATTCAGTATATATTTTTATCATCATCCTTATTTCCTGGAACACTAATGGGAATTTCTGTCTGACTGCATTTTATTGCCCCCAGCTCCCTCCTATCATAAAAATCTGATCCTAGCTCTCACAAAGCAAGCCATAGCTGACTCTCTTCACTTCCCTGCCCCCATTAAAGTTGATTCTAACCTGCTACCCCCCACAACCTTAAATTAACAGCCAAAGGAAAAGCCACCACTCTCTTAAAGCCACCATGCCAGAAGTTCCCTGACAAGCATCCTTCAAGGGGTTACCTACTAAATATGAAGTCCCATCCCTAAAGAAACCAATGCATTTGTTCTGTCCTGCAGTCTCCGACCTTAGCTCTTTCTATTCCTTTCTCATCACTGCTCAGCCCTTCCACCCCAACTAAAACCTCTGTGAAAGAAGCCTCCAGACACCACAATTCCTTGTCTGCTTCTACAGTTGAGGAATCCCCTTACCAATATAGCTACCTGTTAGAAAAAGACGTTGTTGTGACCACCACCTGCTGTTGGTCTTCCCAGCATTCTCTCCCTGGGGAAGCCATTCCTCTTTCCATGGTGATCCTGTTTAGTTCACAAGATTCCAGTGCAGCTAATTGTGCCCTCATCTCCAGGTGGACCCAGGGAAGGGCCTTTGACACATACCTGGCCCATCAGAGCCAGGCATCTCCTTGGCCAGAATGATGGGCTCAGGGATGGACATGTGACCCAGGCTGGGCTCCTTAGAAGCCTCTCTGAAATTCCTGCCAGTATTTTCAGGGTAAAGATTATCTGTTTCCCTTTGAAACTATGGGTTTTAAACAGGATTTGTGACTGCCAGTGGTAAGTGACAGTACCAGCACTTAGTCTGGAGGCCTGACCCCAGAGTCTGATCCTTTAACTGCTGTGGTTACATACCTCATAGATCCTGAGACAGAATCTGGAGGGAGCTGTGCAAGTCTTATTAGCTGGAGAGCTCCCTGCACTGTAGGGTGCTTGACCCTGCCATTGACATGCCTTAGGGGTGCAGGCTCTGCTTCCTCAATGCTATGTTCTGAATCTTTCTGTCCCCTCAAAAGTCATACTTTGGAGCCTATTGCCCAATATTATTAAGAAATGAGGCCTTTGTAAGGTGATTAGGTCATGACGGTGAAGCTCTCGTGAATGGGATTAATGCCTTTATAAAAGGGGCCCTAGACAGCTCCCTTGCCCCTTCCACCTTGTGAAGATACAGTGAATGATGCCTTCTATGAACCAGAAAGTAAGCCTGTATCCATCACAGAATCTGCCTTCACCTTGACCTTGGATTTTCCAGCCTCCATTCCTGTGACAAGTAAATTTCAGTTGTTTATAAGCCGCCTAGTCTATGAGATCTTGCTAAGCAGCCCAGATGGACTATGGCTACCCACTGCTTAGAGAGCTGCCAGATGGGAGCAGGGCTTCCCTGTCATCTGTCAGGACCGCATACAAGCTGCTTATTAATGTGGGGCAGTGGATTATAACTGTGGTGGCCTCAGAGTCACCTGGGAAGCTTCCTCAAAACACACGGGGCTGGGATGTACCAAGACCTCCTGTATCAGAATCTTGTGAGCTGGTGTGACAGACTGTAACTGTTCAGCAAATCTTCACTCTTCCCTTCCTCTGCCTTCTGTGGTCTATGAACTGAATTGTTTCTCCCAAAATTCACATGTTGAAGCCCTAATCAGCAATGTGATCATATCTGGAAATGAGGGCTTTGAGAGGTAATTAGGTCATGAGGGGGAGCCCTCACGGTGAGATCAGTGCCCTTATAAGAAGAGACACAGGAGGGACCTCCCTGCAACACCAACTGCCGCCTCTCTTGTCTCCACATGAGGACACATCAAGAGGATGGTCCCGTGCAAGCCAGGAAGAGAGCTCTCACCAGGAACTGATAGGGCCACCCCCTTGATCTTGGACTTCCCAGCCTCCAGAACTGTGAGACATCATCCTCTGTAGTTTAGGCCACTCAGTGCATGGTACTGTTATAGCTGCCCAGGCTGACTAAGACATGTGGGGGGCCTAGTCTCTGCCCAGGGATATTAGTTTTTGTCATGCGACTCACTTTGGCCAATGGAATGTGGGTAGAAATGAGAGAGTGCAGTTCTGAGTGTAGGCTGTAAGAGGCATTGTATGATTCCATCAGCTTTTTTGACCTTCTTCCCTTTACCATGACAACAACATGCCCTAGATAGAGGCTAATCCATCAGTCTCAGACCCAGAATGAGAAGGCATCTGGAGCGGACTTAAACTCTACCCGTGGTTTGGGGCAGAGCAATAACACCTGACTGTCAGCCAGGAGCTAACCTTATATAAGGCCAGCAAAGCTTAGCAGAGCCAAGAATAAAGACAGCTGACCTATTAGTTAATCACTGGTATTTTGGAAATGTTTGTTACAGTAGCATAAGCTGACTAATACAGGGAATAAGGTGGGCGATTTCCCCTTGGTGACAAAGCTCCTTCATCTCCCTTACTTAGTTGAAGAAGAGTGAGCAGAGGTTTTAGGGCCAGTCCAGATCTGTCTGAATTGTGGGCAGTTTATTAACCTTTTTGAGTCTCAGGTTATTAATCTAAGAAATGGCCTCTCTGGGTTGATGTGACAATTAAATAAGATAGTTTATGTAAAGCCCACAGCTATGCTGAAGACATACAAGCCATGTCTGTTCCCTCACTAAGCATCATGCAGGGGTCAGTGATAAATACTTAAGGACAGAATGAACGAATGAATGAATCCTTCCAAGTCTGAGTCCTCATTCACTGGGGCCCTCGGAAGTCTGCATGTCCTCCTGTACCTCTCCTCTTCATCGCTGCTGGTTCCTTCTTCAGCTGCTAACTTATCTTGATGGTCCTCCCCTCTGGGCAGAGTCTGAGAAGGTTCATTTGACTTCAAGCATGGATCCTAAGGCAAAACAGGTGCAAGATGAGATTCAGTACAGTTCCCTGAGTCAACCTGTGATTTATTAAATCACAGAGCGGAGAAGAGGAGCCCCCAGCAATCCGGTGTCAGTGCCCGGCTCCCAGGCCTAGGACGGAGGCCTGTGATGACTCGATGCCGAGCACAGTGCCTGGCTTAGGAGCGGTGTCAGCCCTTGTCCCTGGACTCTGTTTTCCAGTCTGCCAAGCATGTCACACAGCTGGCAAAACTAGAGCACGGAGAGAGGAAGTAGCTTATCCAGGGTTCCCATCAGTGAATAGCAGAAATGAAGTGCAGTCAGGGAACCTGACCCTGGGGCTAGTGTGGGGACAGAGGACAGGGCCAGCAACAGTCACTGGTCCACATGTGTGAGCAACTGGTATTATTATACCCATTTTACAGGTGGCACTGCTCTGTCTCATCACACAGGATCTGAAAACATGGAACCTGGCCAGAGGCATTGAGAAGTGGGATGTGGTGGTAGGACAATATGGAAACCCTGAATTAATAATGAGGTTTGGAATTTTCTCTCAATTGAATTTGTTCATTATTATTTCCCCTTTCCACAGAGTCTAAAATGTGAAAAAGACTTTCTTATTTTGATTTTTCTACTTGGTATAGCAACCACTGTCCAAGGAAAACAGTATAATAAGACAGGCAAGGAACAGATTTCTTTGTTGAGAAATCTCATTTTATAATAATAAATCGCAACCTAGCTTTTCCACTAACCGCTTTCATGGCCTAGAGCCAGTCTCTTTTCCGGACCTGAGCCACATCAGCTGTAAAGCAAAGGGGTTGGTTCCATCTGTGGTTTTTAAACCATGTTCCAGGGACCCTGGGAGATGTCTGAGGGGCCCTTCGCAGCGGAAGAGGGCAGAGCTGAGGCTGGAGGATGGGGCCTTGGGCTCCAGTCCCCCTTAACCTGGAATAAAAACTGCTTTGGTTGCCTTCCCAGTACTCAAATGTCTATTAAAGGCCACCAATGTCAAAGCCAATGATGACCTCCACGTGGCCAAACCCAGTGGTCACTCCTTGGGCCTCAGCTGAATGGACCTCCCTGCAGAACTAGAAACCTCCGATCACTCCTTCCTGCATGCAGCCCCCTCTCGTGGGTTTCCTCCTCCGCTAAAGCTTCCTCCTCTCCTGCCCCAGACCTCAGTCCTTGGACTTCTCCTTTGTCCTGGGCCATGGGCACGTTTGGCTCTATGATAAAAGATGCCGGACTCTCCCGCAGGTCACCTGTACCATCAAAGTTGGAGCTTTGTTGGCCTCAGAAGCTGACACTGTTCAAGTGCAGCCTCATGGGCTGCATTCATCCTTGGTCTTTCTCGTTCCCCGTCTGTCCTTCTCTCCTTCTGACTGCCAGCCAGCCCTGCTTTAGGCCCACTTTAAACCCCACACCAGATTCAGGAGCAATAGCTGAACATAAAGTATTTAAGTGGCTCCCACAATTACACCAGGTCATTTCCTAAAATGAATGCCATATTCCATATCATTTCTACTTATCTGTTTCTCTGAACTGATGAATCCTTTAATCTCCAGACCCCACTGATGCTTCAAAGCCCTAGTGAACTGTCCCTTCCTCCAAGAAGCCTTCACAGTCTCTTTTGCTGCAATTGTACTCTTTCTTCTTGAAGTTCCCACAACAGTTATTTTGGTACCATAATTTGTTCACAGATACTTCTTGGTCATTTACTAGGTGCCAGGCACTGTTCCAGGGACACAGAAAGAAACCAGACAGACAGAAGTTTTCCTGCTTTGTATTATTACAGGAGTGTTCTCTCTCTCCCTTCCTGGAACATAAATGAAGGTGAAAGTAATCCCAGATGTAGTGTTCAAAGTCCTACAGCCGGTAACTGAGAACGCTCAGCATGGCCATCCTCCATTGCCTGAACTGCCTCTTCAGTGTTTGTAACTGGACACTGAAGTCCGGCTGGTTGACACGTGCTAGCTGCAGGTCCCAGTGAGTTTGGCTCACTGCTGTGCACTTTCAGAAATGGTGCCACTGCCCAGCCTACAACCTTCACACGGATCCGAGGCTAAAAGGTCCACCTCTGCCTTGTACTTTCAGGTATTTGGGGCATTAAAGTGTCTTGGAGATTTCCAATTCTTATGAAGTCCAGAAGTAAAGATCATAGTCTAAACAGAAGAGCTTTGTGAGACACAGGTTATAAACACACATTCTGTATAATGTGGGGGGAAACTGCACAGTGAATGTGGAAGAACCACCAAAAATCAGAATAACATAATACTACAGCATAAATATACACATGATAATCAAAGTTAATTAGGTCCAGGTTTCAAAAGGGAAATTTAAAGTTACAGGGAAATTTTGGTAAATAGAAAGCACAAGCTATGTTGGCCAAAACAATCCTAGTGGTACCAGCAATCACAGTAAACAAGAAGAAGTGACTTAGTTCCACACGGATATCCCCATCCTGGTAAAGGGAATCATTCCCTAGAACCCTCTAATAGTGAACCTGTAGGCACCGAACAACAGAGACTGAAAACATAAGGCAAAATATTCAGGAATGTAGGGAGAAATGGGCAAATTTATAACTATAATGGGGGATTGTAATAAACACCTCTCAGAGACACAAATCAGGTACACAAAATGAGCTAGGATGTGGAAGATCTGAACAAGATTACTGAGCTAAACTTAACAGCTAAAAAAGAATACTTATCACTGCTAACATTTATATGATGCTTAGTGTGTGCCAGGCCCTCAAGACTATAACGTGGGTATCATCCCATTTTAAAGATGATGAAACTGAGGAGGAGTTATGCAGGAGAGGGTCTGTAACTTACCCAAGGTCATACTGGTCACATCACAGAACCAGAATTCAAATCTATATACTCTAACAACCAATCCGAGAATATATGCTTTTTCTCTATCACATAGAAAACATTTTTAAGAACTGACCCCACAGCAGGCTACAAACAGATCTCAGCACAGACCATACTACCTAATGACAATGCAATAAAATTAGAAAACAATAAGAAAGAAGGTTTAAAAAAATGAGATATACTTCAAAACACTGGGATACTGATCAAGACATACACTTAGAGGGACATTTACAGCCTTAAATGTATTTATTAGAGAATAGTCAAGAAGTTAGAAAAAGAATAACATAATAAACCCAAAGTAAGTAGAAGGAAAGAGTTATGAAAGACAAAATTAATGACAGAAAAAAAATAGATCTGACCAATACATCTGAAAGCTGGCTTTTTGAAAAGACACATCAAACTACGGGGTAAGACTGAGCAAGGCAAAAGGGAGAAGGAACTTACAGCAACATGAATAATAGACAAAAATCTCATGACAGTCATGGAGATGAAAAAGAATTTCAAATGTGCTCTGAGTCACTGTGCAGACCGTGAAAGAGAGTGTGCAGGATGTAATTTCTGGGCCACATTATCGACCACTGATACAGTTAAAGGCATCCTGGGCAGGAGTCCAGAAACAGGAGAGGATGGAAATGCTTAAAAAGGCTGATGATGCACTGGATGACTACAGCGGCCCCTAGCCACACACGGCACTTGTCTATTTCCACACTTAACTCATAGATGCCTGAGACCCAGGGAGGAGGGCAGGAAAGGCACCACTGTCCCCATGTTCCAGATGGAGATCTAAGATCAGAGAAGTCCAGTGACTTGTCTCAGGTCACACAGCCACTGGAGAGCAGCACAGGACCAGACCCCGGGTTGTCCCACTCCCATCCGTGTCATTTCTTGTGACTGCACCGGCACTCGGCTGTGCTGTGTTGGCACAATCGAAGCTGCCAATGTCAGGGCCTAACTGGGTGAGTTAAAATCAGGTTGTACAAACATGCTGCTGAGAAAGATCTGCAAAACAGACACTCAAAGTCAACTTGAGAGATGAAGGCTGCTTCCCAAATCAACAGGGAGGTGAACTCCGTTATCCTCTCTGTTTCTGTTCACTTGTTTCCAGCCCCACAGAGCATCCTTCTCAGAAAAGGACATGCGCTCTCTCCTAGCCCGCAAGTAACTGAAGGACCCTAGTGTTCTTCTAAATCATCCTCTGGCTGAGGCTAATTTTGGAAGGCGTTTCTCATCTAACCTTTTCACTATCAGGCTCAAATGGTACACTCGGTTCCATGCATTCAGCCGTTATGTCAGGTATCAGTTTATGCACAAGGAGGTGCACACAGCTGCCATATGCAGGTGCTCCAGGTGCTGGAAGGATAAAGATTAATAAGATACAGTACTTGATTTCAACAAACTAATGGTTCAGTGGTGGGGACCAAGAGATGATCTACACGGAAAAAATATTCCTCCTTCACCCCCTACCTTGTGTACGTGGTGTTTTAGGCCAAAGTACATCATTTAAAAGGAGCTAGGGTGCCATCTAAATATTGCACAAATGGACTGAACTGTGGAAACGAACAGCTGGCTGAAAGAGGACTGTCAAGTCCGCCAATACTCATTTCTCTGAATTCCAAGTGGAGCTGACTCTCCAGTGGCCCCTTTTCTGGTCACCTGCTTGGGGTCCCAGGGAGCTCCTCCCTGCGCCAACCCTGAGCCACTCTGGGTGTATCCTGAGTCAATCGTCCCTAATTCACCCTCTTGCATCTCCCTCCAGGCATTTGCTCAGGTTCTGCCCAGGGCTCTGTCTCCAGTGCTAAAGTGTGCCCAGAAGAACAAGTCGTTCTGTCTCTCCCCCAACCATCCGCTGCAAGAGCCTCCTCCCAACTCCTCCCCAACAAATGGCTGGTTATTTTAAACCCGTGTTCTCATTAGGTCTTCATCTTTCATCTTCTAGGCAGTGAACATCTTCTGGACTGTTTCCATTTTAAAGGAACACCCACGCCCAGGAGATCTCCTCGAAGGAAATATTGAAAGTCATTCTCAGGTTCACTTGACAGTCTTTGAAAAGTAGCATCATGTACATCTTAAAATAGAACACGTAATGCAATGGGGTTTTCTGCGATGATTACAGGGGACTGTAATGGACACTATAAAGTCACCTTACATTTATAGACTCCTTAACAGTTTTGGAAAGTGTCTTTGTGTGCTTTCTTCCATTCATTACCACAGGTCTCTGGGGTGTGGAGGGCGGGGGTTATCACAGACACTTTACTAACCAGAAGCCGTATAGAATCGTGCTTTGGGCCTTGGTGCTGCTCTTTGGGCCTCAGTTTCCCTAACTGTAAAACAAGGATAATAATAACACTTGCCTCACGGGGTTATTCTCTGACTGTGCAAAGCACTACGTTCTTGGTCCAGAGTCTGTGTCTGCCACTAGGAGTAATGAGAGCACTGAGCTCAGAGAGGTTTTTGGAGTTGTCTGGGGTCTCCAAGCAGGTCTGGGGTAAAGTTGGGGTGGAATCCATGTCCTAACCCTGAGACCAGAGCTGTCACACTGCCCTGCGCCTTCATCCTGGGCTCCAGCAGGTCTCAGTCCGATTCTTAGCCAGGAATTTCTCCATGGAGTGGGTCTCCGGGCAACCTGCCCGGTTCCATGTCAGATGGAAGCAGACCCCTCAACTCGGATCAGAGGGTACATCACAGTTGTTTAAGGGCTTAGTGATCATCTGCCTGCCGACGCCCTGGGCTTCACCTGACCCTCCAGGTGCGATGTGGGGGGACAGCTGCCCAGCAAACCACGCAGGGCCTCCCTGAGTGTGCAGGGGGCACTTCTCAGGCCCGGGAGACCGCCGGAGCCGTGCCTCCACTCCCTCCCCACCGGCCCCAGGGATTCCACCTGGGACCTTTCACAATGCTCACTGCCCCCCACCCCCACCCCATCCACCCCTTCCGATGAAGTCACGTCCAGCCCAGTACCCAGGCAGAGGGCACTCCTGGGTGCAAGCTACCTGCACCTCCCTGGGCACAGGCCTTGCTGTCCCACACTGACTGCACAAGCCTCTTCCTGCCATTAGTGTAGCACTGATCACACTGGGTTATTAAGTCAGTAAATATTTATTTCCCCCCTTTGAAACAGAGCTCCCCAAGGACCAGGACTGGGCCTCGTGCACCCCGGCTCCCAGCCCCATGCCCTGCATAGTGACAGCACTTGTAAACACTTGTGGAGGCAAAATGACTTGAATAATAATGACCACAAATGACTCTCCTTTTTCTTTTGGAGACCATGCAGGCAGGGGATCTAGGGAAACTTCACGCCTTCTCTGCCCCCACTTCACTGGGACCCGGGCACCAGAATCTTCCAGAAAAAAAGTTTCCTTTAGAATTACCAAGGCTGAATGGTTTTCTGGAAACCAATGACTAAAACTGGGACTCTGGAAGAATCAAGGAGACGAGACACGAGAGACCAGGACAAAAGGCTCAGCGAAGCCCCAGCTGTCTCTGGCGGGGACGGAGCCCCGCCTAGGTCTGGCAACCCTCCCTTCGCACGCACTGGGAGTGGGGTGAAAAGTTGGCCTTATTATTTATACCTCTCTTGACTCACTACAGTGCTTTGGCAGAACAGCTAAGAGTCTAAAATAAAACTCCTGAGTCTCCAACTAACTTAAATTGTACAGCCCCAGTTGAACAAGAACATCTTTGGGGAAGTAGGTGTTTTGCACCGTTTGCTGGCATCCCTGTCCCCCCACCCCTGCACCCCCATCAGCCACAGACCGGTCCCGCGCTGCCAGCCTTCCTCTGCGTTACCTCCACCCTTGTGGTGTCCCGTGTGGTCGCAGGGATGCCCGCGTGCAGGTGCTGCCTGGGCATTCAAACACCAACTCCGCAGGAAAACTTTCTGTTTCTGACATCATGCAATGAATGTTAACTGAGCGCCTTTGTTTTGGGTTAAACTGTGCCCCCAAGAAGAGACGGTGAAGTCCCCCCAGGACCTATGAATGTGATCTTCTTTGGAAATTGGGCTTTTGCAGATGTAATTACTTAAGATGAGGTCACACTGGATTAGAGTGAGTCCTAAATCCAATGAGTGTTGTGTCCCTATAAGAAGGCCGTGTGGAGACCCAGAGGCGCACTGTGGGGGAGGCCAGGCGGTGACACAGGCAGGCTGGAGTGATACGGTGACAAGTCAGGGGACGCCGAGGATGACCACCAACCCCCAGAAGCTGGAGAGAGGGTGGAGCCACCAGGAGGAGCCCACCCTGCTTCGGATGATGCTTTGATTTTGGACTTCCAGCCTCCAAAACTGTGAGACAATACATTTCTGTGCTTTAAGCCCCAAGGGTGTGGTGCTTCACTGTGGCACCCTTGGAAAATAACACAGCCTGGCACAAGCCTGACAAACAGGAACTAGTTTCCGCCCTGGAGCCGCGCCCTGAAAGGGCGGCATCACTAGGGAGGGCCCGCGGGAGAGTCACCGGTGCGATGTGGATGTGGAGGGAGGCGGCAATGGGGCGTTATTATTACTGTTATGCGTCGTGCTGGGCAGAACCAAAGACCCCCCACCCCAGTCCGGTGCCTCTTTATCTGCCAGCCGGGCTGCTCTCACAGAGGGAGAGAAGATTCATCTGACAAGCCTTGTTCTTTTCCAAGCCACGCAAATAATGACTCAGAACTCTATTTTATTCGTGGTTTTTGCTGATTGATTTGGTAATGATTTTTTTTTTCAGGCATTTTGGCAGCTCTTGGGGGCGAAATGAAAGAGCTCATTAATGCCAGCATGTGTCCCTGCGGACACCAAAGTGCTGAAAAGGAGAAGAAAAATAGCCTTAATTAAAGCAGAGACAGCTGGAGGTTACCTGGGTGTCCAAAATGCTGCAGTGCTGGCAGTCCACTTCCGGGGACCTGTCATCGCCTCTCGGGGGACATACCTTATGCTGTTGGATAAATTCTTCCAGCCTTAAAACCTAAAACAAGAATAAAGACGCTCAGCAATGAAACAAAGTCCTCTCTCCCGGTTGTGGTCATTAATCTGGGAACCCTTTCCCCTAAATCAATCAGTTCTGGGGACAGTGCCCCACTAGACAAATTCCAGACGTGCTTCTACAGAGGCCATTTCTAAGTGGCTAGCTGCTTAGTCTTTCCAGAAGAAAATGTGCCTGTCAGGTTTACAATATTCCACGCTTTATTCTCTTTAAATCATTCACGTCCATATATCTAGACAAGAGCTGCAGCATGGGTTCCATTGGCTTTCATAACATTCCTGGAAGGCCACCCTATTTCTTTTTTACATAGTCGGTAAAGAAGAAAAATAATATTTAAGAATTACACATGCAATATGAGAGAAGAGTGGCTAAAGGTGCTATTAAATTGTAAAGCCTTAATGATGATGATGATGATTAACCGACCAATTGTAGCCTGTCAGTTACACAGGCCGGCTTCCCTGCTCCAGACCTGGAGAAGGACAAGACCCATAACCATAAAGGAAACACGGATGTTACTGAAATTAATGCCCCTGGGGCACCATGCTTGGTATGAGGGGGCAAGGGGAAGGGAGGGCGTGAGAGCAAGATAATGGTAAGATAATAAAATGTGGTTCCTGCCTCCAGGGAGTTGCCATTTACGGAGGAGACAGATGGATGCTGACACTTACAGTAACATTCAGTAGACAGACATACAACATAATAAAAGTACCATTAATGGCACAGACCTAAGCATTTCACAGTGTGAAGTCCTTTAATCCTCTTAACAACTACCGTGAGGTTGGTACTACTGCAGAGAATTTACAGCAATAAACTCTGGCCAGGGACGTCCAGGGCAGTGTTAAGGGCACTGAAGGATGAACAAGAGTCTGCTGGTGGCAAGTTCCTCTCCCCAGTAACACTGCCCACAGCTCTTTTAAACTTTGACCTTGGTCTCTGGGCAGTCTGGGCAGATAGGCCCAAGAAGCAAACCCCTCGGTTCAGCTGGTCTACACCCATTCGCGACCCTGCTCTTGTCTGCCTCCACCGAGGAGGCCTGATGGCTAAGTCCTTGCTTTCCCAGGCTGGCCATGCGGCACAAATATTACCAGTGGGAGCAGGTGTCAGCTGGGGGCCTCTTCAGATGCTTTTGTTTTCCTGATGAAGTGGGCAGGCCTGGCCATCACTGCCTCTCCCCATTTCCTGCTTTACATTTGGACATGACAACTGGAGCCGTGACAGCCTTTGTCACAGCCTGGGGGAATCTGAGCTGACTTCCCCCAGGCACAGTGCCAGGGGCCTATGACATTTTTAGGGACCGTGAAAATGTTTTCATTCCTCCCAAAATCAGAATAAAAAAAAAGCAGCCTGGCTATATTCATCTTTATGCCAGTGCAGTCATAAAATATAATTAAAAAAGACTTTTCGATAAAGGAAAAAGAGCCCAGGAAACCGATAACATGTGGTGGGGGTTGGGGTGGGGAGAAGGCGGAACCAAGAAGGCTGCAGGTTTTCCAGGCCTGATATCATTTAGCCACAGAACTGACGCCAGCAGCCTCTGCCTCCCTCTTTCATGTTCGACATGAAGCGCCTCTGTTTAGCCTCTACAAATCAGGTTCTCTGTTACCTACAGCCGAATTTAGACCCCCAAGACAGCCGTCTTGCCAGGCCGAAGTCTTTTTCTTTCAGGATGCTGAACAGGAGATCAGGGCAGTTTCCCAACCTTCCCAGCATCTCAGTTAATCAGAAACTTCCAGGGCCCAGAACCATCACTCCTGAGCACGGCGTTCATTCGGGACTTACCTCAAGCAGCGAATTCTGGAGCTTCACACTCAGGGCCGCTTTCTCTTCTTCCAGCTGCTTTATTTCATTTTCTGATTTCTTCTTCACGTCTTCCAGCTGTGTTTCTACTTCCTGAATGATGATGAGAAGCGTTAACCACACAAGCCTCGAAAACACGGGCACGGCATACCCTGCCTTGTTCCCAAAGGGGCTCAAAGAAGCTCGCAAGAGTCATCAACTACTATAGGAAAGCATACATTAGAAACACATGAGAAAGTGCAAATGAAACAGGTGCTACATTCACAGCACAAAGCTGAATATATACTGGGGGTGGGGGGCAGGGTAGACCCCGGCTTTAAGTTTCGTAGCGTCAAATAAGAAAAGGGAATGAATGCTCACTGCTGACACAATTCTCAGTGTTCCATAACTCAAAAGGCCAACTACTTTCTCAGATGCAGGGAAATGTCAAAAGCAGGAGGAAATTTCTCCTTGGGTCTTCTCAACAGCATCCTTACTTTAGTCAATGTGAATGGAATAAATGACAAACTAAAAGGCCAGAGGGAAGAACTAAGGGAGATGCGTGGGGTGAGGGAGGAGGAGCAGGCAGGAGTCCGACGCGTGCAGCCTCGTAAACCACGTTAGTGAGCTTGAAGTCCCCTGTGAAGATGACAGGGGGCCTCTGGAGAGTTTGAAGCCAATGTGAGTTTTCAGATGATCCCCCTGGAATGGAGATTGGATTAGATGAAATGATGAGACAGGAGGCAGGGAGAACAACTGGGGGATGATCACACAGTCCACCAAGAAACGGCAGGTGACCGAGTGAGCGTGGAACCACTGAGGACAGAGAGAAGTGGCGGTATTCCAGGGCCACTGAAGAAGGATGGCTGACCCCTGAACAATGCAGGTTGGAGCTGTGCACATCCACTGACACGTGGATATTTTTCAATAGTAAACACAACAGTCCTACACAGTCCATGGTTGGTTGAACCCATGGATGTGGAGGAACTGCAGATACAGAGAGACAAAGATAAATTATAACTTGGGTTAATTCCCACGTTGTTCAAGGGTCAACTGTAGAATGAGTGGACTTTATAGCCGACTGAATGTGAGGGATGAGAGAGAAGTCATGGATGTCTGGGCTTCTGACTTGAGCATCTAAAGAGGTGCTGCTGCTGATCATCTGGATGACACCTTTACACTTTCCACAGGGCCAACCCCAGGCCAGGCCAGTGGCCCTGGGGTGGCCCTTAGCATAGTCCCTGGGGTAGGTCATTTAAAGAAGAAAAAAGGATGTGATTAGACTGTAAGGGTCACATGATGTGGACACAGCACTTCAGTCAGTCTGTGATCTCTTTTTGCAGGGCTGGTTGTTTTGCAGGGTTCATTTCCTAAAGACAATATATAAATCACCCTCCTGTCCAAAACAGGCTGAGATAACTTAAACAACCATCAGAAATAAGGGCTTTCCCTCAGCAAAAATTCCAAATTTTTTTTTTACTTCATTATTTGGCTCCTCATTCACAAAAGCTTTCACTGAACAAAAGTTCTGTTTAACGTGCTTACTGGTGCAGGGACTTGCTAACTCTGCCAAGGCATGTTCAGTGTAACAGCACGATCAGATCCCCTGCGAGGGAGATGCTTAGCACAAAGCAGTGGCTACTTCTAATTTCACGCAGCCCAGTTTCCTAGGGTCCCTATAATCCATCACAGCTTCAGCTGTTGCCTTGACAAATGGACCTAAAGGGAAAAAAAATTCCCCACAGATGGAAATACATGATTTCAGCAGTGATCTTTGGCATCGGTGAGCTACATTTTAGGTGCAGAATCATGTGGTTTGCTGTCAGGAAACACAGTTCTGGGTCACCTGGAAAACACAGATTAAAAGGAACCACGTCCACCTCCAGCTCATTCCAAAGTGACCTTGAGGATTTCAACAGGAAGCTTTCACATTCTCTTCCTAAATCAGGTGAAGAGAAAAGACAACTACAGAGACAAGAACGTCAGGGAAAGAAGGAGACTGATGATTTCGCATACATACGTTGCTGCCTCCCATACGGGGAATGGGGCTTCTGGGGCCAGTCATTCACAGGATTCACAGAGAACTTTCATAAGCTCTGTTCTCACCCAGCTGTGACAGTATCCAGGGAAAAGGGCTTTACTGCGTCCACCTCACATGGAGCAAATCCAATGGTTGGTAAGAGGCAAAAGCAGGACTCCCATCCTTTTTCTGCTTTCTTATCTAGACTGTCCACAGTTACTGGCAATTTAAGAAAGAAAGGAGCCACTGTGATTGGGAACAACAAATGAGCAACCTCAGAAAATTACCAAGCAGAGACTTCAGCTGGCATTTTAAAGGAAAACATGTTAACTTTTTTTAAGAAGAAAAATGACTATTTGGTCATTTATAAAATTACTATTTATAGTAAAGTTCATAGTGCAAGTGTAAAGAGTAAGCCATACAAAGCCACACATTTCACTCAGGGTCAACCATTAGCAATCACACTAACACCCAAACTAACCAATACATGGGGCACTAGACCCCAGGAAGGGCCACGTTTCAGTGGCAGGGCTTAACTGGCATCATTTTTAATTTTTAATTTATTTTTTATTGAAGTATAGTTAAACTGGCATCTTAAAGTTTAAAAATAAGTCTGTGAAATGGTAAATTTTATGTTGTGTGTATTTAATCACAACAAAAAAAAAGTCTGGAAAAGCTGAGGCTGATAACGAGTAATTTAACTGCTTGCCAAAGCAAAATTCAGTACTCATTAAAAAACAGCAAAATCCAGACTTTCAAGAAGTTAATACTCTTCATGTCCAGAATTCAATCAAAAAATTACTAAATAAGCAAAGAAACAGGAAAAGGCAATTCATAACCAAGAGAAAAATCATTCAATAGAAAAAGACCCCAAAGTGACAGATGAGAATGTTGAGAGAAATTTTAAATATGCTCAAGAATTTAAAGAAAAACAGGGACATAAAGAAGAGAAAAAGGGAAACCCTAAAGAAATTCCATTTTATTATTCAGGCTGAAAAATATAATATCCGAAATGAAAAATATAATACCTGAAATGAAAAAAAAGTACCAAATGGATTTTTAAAAAGATTGGATGAGACAGAAAAGGAGGTGAGTAAATTTGAAAATACAGCAATAGAAACTGTCCAACCCAGATATCATGACCATAAAAACACTAGAATGTCTATATTTTTATCAAAGTGGACTTTAGGACAAGGAATATTTCATAGGAGAAGAAGACTTAAAATAAATGAACATAGCCTCTGTAACTTGCAGGACAACATCAGAAGGGGGAGGCAGAAGAGATAATGACCTTAAATTTTTCAAGCTGCATGAAAACTATATCCACAGATCCAAGATGTCCAAAGAACACCAAGCAGAAAAACAAAGAAAATCACTCCATGGCATATAATAATCAACTTGTGGAAGCCAGTGATTAAAGAGAAAATCTTAAAAGCAGTCAGAAAACAAAAAGCCACACTATGCACAAGGGAGAAAAGGTAAGAACGACTATCAATTTGTTGTTTGAAGAAAATACAAACCAAAAAAAAAAAAAATTGTTGAACAGCATCTTTAAAGTGCAGAAAGAAAAATAAGTGTTAACCTAGAATTCTGTATCCGGCAAAATAATCTTCAATAATGAAGGCAAAATAAAGACGTTTTCAGACATAAAAACTGAGAGAATTTGCCGTGAGCCGACCTACACTACAAGGAACATTAACGGAAGTTCTTCAGGCCAAAAGAAAATGATACCAAGATGGGTGCTTGACTCTACCAAAGAAACAAAGAGGATAGAAATGGTAAGTGGGAAAATATAAAAGACTTCAGTTTTCTCATTTAAAATTTTTCTCTAAAAGATAACTGACTTTTAAGGAAATAGAAAAGCAATGTACTATAGACTTTACAACATGTGTAAAGTAAAACATATGACAGTAATTGCACAAAAGTTGGGAAGGGGTCATTAAAATGTGTTGCTGTAAGGTTTCTATAGTGAAGTAATTATACATGTGTATACACATATATATGAAGTAATATTATTGGATGGTAGACAATGATAAAGATGCACGTTATAAATCCTGTAGCAACCAGTAGCACACCACCCCCTCCCCAAAAGAAGGGCAGCTAAAAAGTCATTAGGGGAGATAAAAAAGAAAATACCAAAAAAAATTCAATTAATCAAAAATAAACAGAAAAAAGAGGCAAAAAGAAAGACAAATAGAAAAAACAGCAAGCAATATGGTAGACTTAATGATAATTACATTAAATGTAAATGGTCTAACTGACCCTCAAAAGTCAGATTCTCAAACTGAATAAAAGAGGAAGACAGTGATACTACACAAGCACTTTGAATAGAAAGACACAGGTAGGTTAAAAGCAAAAGGATGGATTAAACTAGACAGCAACACTAACCAAAAAAAATGACATAATGTCTGTATTTTTACTAAAGTAGACTTCAGGACAAGGAATATTTCATAAATGTCATGCTTGCCACCAAGAATCAGAAGTGATACAAACAAGAACCCTAAGCGAAACAGCAGTGTCTGGCACGGTTCAGTGGGCACTCAGTACACCCTTCCACGGTCTCCCTAGGAATCAATGTGGGAAAGTGCTAATCACAGGGTGTGTCCTCTGCTCTGCCAAGATTAAGTGGTAATATCATCTAATCCCTTGGACAGGAAGGCAGATAGGCCTTTTGGGTCACCTCCAGCTCATTTCCTGCAATGTCTTCCTCAGGTTAAGGTGGCATTCAGGATACACAAAGTACTTACACTCAAGGGCCCAAGAAACAGTGCACTCTTAACTCTAGATGGGAAACTGGTATCTATTTTCAGTCCATAAACACCAGGTTTGGGGCTTCTTTAAGGTTTTTCCCTTCCTCTAATCTACATGGCTTAATTTATATAATTTATATCCTCAGTTTGTAGAAATGATCGTAAGTTTTAAAAAGAGACAAAAAAGGTGGAAACAATTTATTAATTTATTTCTACATGATTCATTTCCCAAATGGATCCATGCTCCTTGATTAAAGCTGAAATGGAATTTCTACACTCAAAGTCAGGCTTGGCTGGCAGGTTACCAGGGCAACGTGTAGCTCCGGGAGAGCTATGCCCCTCCCACTGACTGTGGCTCAGGACAGAAAGAGGGTTCAGCTGTGTGCGGACTAGATTTGTGCAAAAAAAGCCAGTCACTGCTCCTGGGGAGGAAAACGTTTCCCACTCAGTGCAGGTATGGGAAACCACAGGCTCTGAGTCAGGCTGGCAGGTGTTAATATCAACTCCACCGCTCACTGCCTGTGAGTGGATGCATAAAAATCTCTGAGCCTCAGTTTTCTCATCTCTGAAATGGGACTGTGAACGCTCGTTTTGTAATATTGCTGGGAGGACTGAATGTGTTTGTAATAACACAGTGCTTTATGAAGTAGAGCGGGCACTAAATAATATTATCACACATGATATCATCTAGTGCACATGGTAACTAGTCACAGCCACCGTTTATCAAACTCCTCCTACATGGTGAGCACTGAACTAAAAGTTTATATATAAAACCATATTTAACTTACATAACTGAGACAGGAGGGAAGGGGCAGGGCACAGCTATTACGGGAATGACTCAGCAACTAGCACCAAGATGGTGGAAGTCAACTCCCGACAGACCTGGAGGCCCAAGACGGCAGGAGATTTGACTCCCAGTAGACCTTGAGCTTCATTATATGCTCATTGTAACATATTAGCATGCCAAATGGCACTCCCACAGGCACCATGGCAGTTCCGAGGCTGTCATAAAAGGTCAAAAAGTGGGTGGTGGTTCAATTCCTGGGAAAGCCAGCCCCTTCCCCAACAGAGTTGGAGTAATCCTCCCACTTGTTCGCCTATGAAGCTACCAAGCCCATAAAAACTAGCAACCTCCGACACCTCATGGTCACTCTCCCTTCTGAGAGAGAAGGACCACACCCTGTCTATGGAGTGTGTATCTACTTTTACTTTAAACTAAACACTTACCCCCACACCTTGTGGCCTCTCTGGCCTTCTGAGACGGCCTATGCTCAGTCTATGGAGTGTGCATCTCTCTGAATAAATCTACCTTTACACAACTGTGGCTCACTCTTGATTTCTTTCCTGCACGAAGACAAGGACCCTCACTTGGTGGGGCGTGTCCCAGGGACTCATCTGAGACCTGTGACATAGCCATCCTCTCACGCCCCCTTTTCCTGTATCATAACAAGCCCTCGAGTATTTATCTTTATTTTCAACATCAGGTTTCAGAGAGGTTAAGTGACATGTCCGTGGTCACAAAGCCAGTGAAAGAGTCAGGACTTGGACCCAGGACTAGTCTGGGTCTTTCATGAGTTCATTTATTTTTCTAACATATATTTATTAAGTACCTACTACTCTTCACAACCACACACTGCATTCCTCTGTGATAGATTATTATCTTTTTGTGTATATCTTTTTGAGTGAAAACTGAAAGCTGTTAATGTAAGTTCTTGAATTAGAAAGAGGCCTTCTTGTAAGAATTAAAGCACCACCTATGCTCACAATAATACTGATTTATTTCACTCTTTTCCTAAAACATCCATATACCTGTGCTGTTTTCCTCAGCAAACAGGAGAGCTGAGGCTTTGCGTCTCTTCTCAGCAGAAAGCACCCCCTTTGGTGGGAAGTCGGAACAGCACACAGAGGCTGAGAACCTCCTCTCCCACCGCCCACCCGCTGATTAATTAATGACCTGCGGCTATGGTGTCTGTCCCGCCCCAGGCACTACCTTACGCTTTGTTTTTTCACACGGATCACCTGGCTTAATCCTCGCAGCTCCCCTGTGAGGTGCTAGTATCACCATCTGTTTCATAAATGAGGAGGCTGGGGCCCGCGCAGCCTCCCTGTGAGGAGCCCAGGTTCCGGAACTTGCTGTGGTCACAAAGCTAGAGGGTGGCAGGGCTGGGATTTGAATCCAGGCAGTCTGCCAGGCCTGAGGGTTTCCTTCATGTTATTTCCCTCTGTTTTTGCCAAGGAGAGGATTTGAATTCCCCTAAGTTAAGCGCTCATATGACACAATTCTACTCCAGGTTAATGACTCTAGGCCCTATTGTCTTGGGCTGAGGGGTGCCCCTTCTCCTCCAAGAGACCCTAAACTCTCTCTGGTCAAAGAACTAGCTGAGATCTGTACAGGGTAGGAGGTCGGTCAATGTCCGAGGCAGGAAAGAAGAAACAAAAGAGGAAAGGTGGGAGGCAGAGGAAAGGCAAACAAGCGTCAGTCCACAAACAGCATCTCTGCAAGGAGATCTCACCTTCTGCAGCCTCTTCCTCTCAGCCTCCACTGATGAGCGGACTGATTTGATTTCCACCGTGTGCTTCTTCACCAAGTCCTCCAGTCTCTTCACCAGCTGGTCTTTGAGATGTTTCTTCTCCTCTTCTGTCTGATGTTTGATTTTACGAAGGTCTTCTTCGTACTGCCGCTTCATATATTCCGTCTCAATATCTGCCTCTTTCTTGGTCTATAAAAAGAGAGAGGGCTCGTAAAATCGCCCAGGTGGGGCGAGGAGCCAGGAGTCACCATTTCTCTTTTGTGTAACTTCTACGATGTTGATACACTAATTTTAAAGCATGTATCACAAGGTATAATGAAGTTTATAAAACTACATGTTTGATATTTGTAAGAGACTTCACTTTATCCACCATCAGAGAAGGGCTTTTTGGAAGAGTGTATCTATTGTCATCGGATCAGATGCTCCAGGACCATACTGTGGTGGTTTATGAAGAATGCTGTGTTTAGACTGGGGAACATAAAGCAGGAATCCTAAACAAGTTTCCAGTCTCCCAGGAGCCGACGATAAGGAATTGGGAGAATTCTGCTACATTCTGTCTCCTAGTTTCAAATGACTACAGTTGGCAGGCTGTTGGCTGGAACTTAACACCCACGCATCCACCCCTGAAACTACAGGACCAGCTGCTTCCAAGTGGACCAGTCGTGGCTGGAGACTGGCCTCCTTCCAGCAGAGCCTCCTGTGGCTTCTCCACCCCCAGGGCTGCGTCAGACACTACCTGTGCATATGTGCCTCCTTTTGTGGACGGACACTCCTTGGCAAAGTTCTGATCCTGCTGAGGATGAAGACTGCGGGCTTCCAAACCATTCTCCTTCCCTAGGGCTTCACTCTCTGAAACTTGCTCCGTCTTCATGTCATCTGCAAGCACAAGTTTCAACATCATCTGGAATGCCCTTGGCCTTGGCCTCCTGCCCCAGGCCTCTGCAGTAGGGTCAGCATTCTGCTGTTCAGCTGTTTTGCCCACGACTCCCCTATGTAATCCCTGCTCCATGGCCTTCTGGCCTCAGGCATGGTCAAGGTGGTGACTGGCCCAAGTAGCATCTTGAGTTCAAACAGTTGCCTGCTTTCCCTTCTTAATCTAGTCATGTTCACATTTTTTTGATTGTGCTTTCCATAGGATGTTCCTGGATATATGTACATTGAAAGAATTTAAATTCAAAGGAATTTAAAGTACAAGACAAAAATAAATGCAACTAGAACTGCTCAATTTCTCCCCACATTCCCTGAGTACTCGTGCCCTACTTTTGAGACCACTGCTCTAGACTCTCCATAACCTCTGGTTCCAACTTGTCCTCCAGCTCTTTCCACCCAGAGGTGATTTATTCTTTCCCAGATACCTCACTTCCCTGCTTCCTGGGCCGTACCCATGACACCAGAGTGTGCTGTGGGCTGTAACGTAACTGACCCATAAGCTCCCTGGAAGCACAGCCCATCTCGTGCCGTGGTATTATCTCCCGGTGTCAAACTGACCACCCCATACTCTGTATTCAAGAACTTTCTGATGTGGGAGCTTAGTGGAAAGCACTCTGGAGTCAGATAATCTTAGATACAAACACCAGCTCTGCCTCCAGACAGTTGGCTGGCCGTGAGTCAGCCACCTAACCTTTCTCAGCCTCATTTTTTTTTTCACCTGTAACACAGGATACTGACAAAATTATTGGGAAGACACAATTACACGACCGTGTGAATGATGTTTGAGTATAAGGCGTTGTCTAAGTCTGGGGAGAAGCCAGGGCTGAGAAGCTCAGGCCCTTGGTGGACCAGATAGGGGGCATCTGGGGGCCAGAGATCCTTTTGCAATATGCCTTTTAGATACCTAGCCTGTGGCAGCTCTGGGTGTCGGCTCACCTGTGTCCTGCAGGCACTGGATTCGGCCACCAGGTGGGGCAGATCAAACAGCCCTGCCCTCCATTTTGATCCCTCAGCAGTCTCAAGGCTGCAAGCAGGGCCATGTCAACCTGGTGGCCAACCTCTGATGTGTAAGGAGATTAGTCATTCAGGGCATCTCACCTGTTTTCTGTGCAACATGACACTCCTGCAGCATCAGCCTGTCTTTGGCAACAGCCAGCTTCTCCCCCAGTTTTTTGGCAGTGCTTTTCAACTCCGAATTCTCCTGTCGAGCCTCCTTGAGCTGCACATCCAGGTCCTAAACAGACAGAAAGAGTTTCATTTCTCTGATTACGGTTCTGTGGAGAGACATCCTATGCACACAGAATCTACATCAGATCTGAAAACTGGGCCAGTGCACAGTATATGCCCTTAGTCTCTGGAATTCAGTGTCTCAGGGTTCATCAAATCCCTACTCATCCTCTGATTGGCTGTGTGACCTTGGGCAAGTTACTTAACCTTTCTGTAGAGGATTAAATGAGATAAAGTATCTGGGGCAGAAAAAATGCTCAGGGGGTAGGAGGAATATTAGGTGCTGCTACTTTTAGAGATGGGCTCTGTGAGTCTGTGAGGCTCACACAACTAACTGACTTGTCAACGGTCTGGCTTTCCACAAAGTCCCAAGGATTTTAGGACGAGCAAGTTCTCAGGAGTGAGTGGGGCCTTTAGAATTCAGATGACCTGAGTTCAAAATTTTTTAGCCATGTGCCCGGCTGGGCCAGTCCTTAAGCATCTCAATTTCAGTTTTATCCTCTCATTTGTAAATTCTAAGTCTCACAGCTCTCTGAGGGCAGTGATCAAGTCCAGCTGGGTGTCTCTTGCCCACAGCCCCGGCCTGGCACATGGTAGGTGTCCCACAGATACTTGCTGAGTGAATGTAGTTGAACTCAGTGGCGATAATAATGCTCACTCTGGCAGAAGTCAAGTGCTTTGCACAGTGAGTGCCGGACACACAGCAGGTGTTCAGTATTAGGGGCCATGCTCACCACCCCATTTGGAGGCTGGAAGAGGCCCTGCCTTACCTGAATCCTGTCCTTCAGCTTCTGGGCGTACTTCTTCAGGTCGCTGATCTTGCGGCCTCTGTGCTCCAGATCCCCTTCCAGCTTGCGGACCTGGGCCTGCAGGGCCGACTCCTGGACCTGGAAGTTCTTGCGGAGGTCGGTCTCCTTCTCCTGCCACTGCCACAGGGCCTCGCTCACCGACTGCTGCATGGCCTGCCGGATGGCCTCGTTCTCCCGCTCGTAGGTGGCCTGCAGCTCCTCGGCCTTGCGGGCGTAGTCCTTGCTCAGCTGCTGGTTCTCCACCCGGAGCCGCTCCACTTCCAGCAGGACCTCCCGCATCTCGGGGCCGCAGCCCGGCTCTGCCTTGGGGTCGGGGCCCTCCTGGGAGAGCCGGCCCCACCGGGGCGCCTCGTGGCCGCTCAGGTGCCGGAGCCTCTTCTCGTAGTCGGCCTTGAGCTCCAGCATCTCCTTGGAGAGGCTGAGGACCCGCTCTGCGTGCTCGGCCTCCACCCTCAGCTCCCTCTCTTTGGTCTCCAGCCTGCACGTGGCCGACTGGGCCAGCGCCTCCTGCGTCAGCCTCTTCTGCAGCTCCAGGGCGCTCTCCAGGGCCTGGATGCGCTGGAGCAGGGCCTCCTGCCCCGCGCGGCCCTGGTCCTGCAGGAGCCTGGCCTCGGTCTCCGCCACCGCGTCCCGCAGCTCCTCCTGGTGGGCTTCGCGCAGCGCCTCCATGCTGGCCTCAGCCTCATCCTGGCGGGTGTTCAGGGCATAGATCACCTGCAGGAAAATGCACAGAAGCCCTTTAGCGTGAGGAATGCAGGTGTGGGGGTGAGGGGCCATGTGACCAGAGATGTCTGTGACCGTGACGGTCACTCAGGCTGACCCCTACGAGCCGCACCTGAGAAGAAGACTTGTGTGGAGGTGATTTGTCAGCACCTGTCCCCAGGAGAAACCTGTAAGGGTGCAGGGAAGTGAGACAGGGAAGTGATGGAAGCAAAGCGAGCGTGACACTGCCCGAAGGCCCACAGACGGCGTCTGCAGGAGTGCCGTGGGCACCAGCAAAGGGTTTAAACACCTGGGACACAAAAAGAACCCCTAGAAAACAAAACAGAACAAAACACAACAAAGCACTAGAAGACAGAACTCAGCAGTGCATAAAAAGGATTATACACCCTGACCAAGTGGGATTTATGCCAGGAATGCAAAGTTGATTTAGCATCTGAAAATCAGTTAATGTCATGCAGCACATGAACAGCAAAAGCCACATGACTGTCTCAATAGACGCAGGAAAAGCATTTGACAAAATCCAAGACGTCTTCCTGACAGATACACTCACTAAACTAGAATCAGAAGGGACCCTCCTCCTCCCAATAAAGCACATCTGTGAAAACCCCACTGCTCACATCGCACTCCACGGTGAAAGATGGACCATTCTCCAAAACTTCGGGAACAAGACATGGCTGTGTGGACGGGAGAAGACAGGCGGGCAGGAGGATGGCAGGGGGCTGAGGCACTGCGAATGACTCCCGGGTTCTTGGCCTGAGCAACTGGCAGATGTTTACCGAATGAGAAGGACTGCACAGAGCAGGAGTGGGCAAGAAGAGCAAGAATTCTGTTTTGGACCAAGCAAATCTGATATGACCCTAGATGGCCCCAAGGCAAACAGGGAAATGTCTGTTGTTCAGAGGAAGGAATCTGAGCTGGAGATGAAGGGCGTGCAGAATCAGGGTTGCTTCGTTGTTGGCCTGAGATTCCAGAGCACATCTGCCCGACCGTGGAAACGACCCCACGGAGAACGCAGAGGGGAAGCCCCAGGAAAGTGAACAGAGAGTGAAAGTCCCCAAGAAGGTAGCACACGTTGGTTGGTTTTGCGAGCACGTCCTCATGGGAGGAGAAGGAAAGGGGAGGGTGGAACCGGTGAGTGGGACTTTGGAGAACGATGGGGCTCTCACCTTGGAGAGGTGACAAGTGGCTTCTTCCTTCCCAGTGAGACAGGAGGTGATGTCAGGAACTGACAGTGGGCTGAACTGGAGGACAGAGAAGGCGTGAACTCACTTTTAGGGAGGGGAAAGTGGACTGTTCAGATTGGGGGGCAGCGCTGAAGGCTGTCTTTATGAAATCAGCTCCCCGCTTTGCTCTGAGATATTCCTCAGCCACATTTGGCTGAGGGAGTCCAGGCAAGGCGAGGAAGGATGGTGGGTCATCATGGGCCAGGGTGGGATTTGGTGAGTATGACACAGGGAGAGATGGACGAGGCAGCTGAGGGGTTTTCAGGAGTCAATATGCTGGAAGGAGGGGACAGAGGCAGGTTTTTGGCGATGACAAGGTCACGGGTGTGGTGAAAGGAGGGTATGGCTGAGGCGGAGTGAAGGACAAGATCTCTGGAGGTGAGAAAGTCAAGAGACTCAGAAATCAAGGGGCCAGGTGGGCTCCGACGTGGGTGTTGCCCTCACTGGGAGTATTAGATGACGAGGATGACTAGGCGTCAGTGCTGGGCACTCCACTGGCTCCCCCGGGCATTTAAGAGAAGAAACATTCTTCTTAAAAGTCCCCACCACACAGTTCCATACGTACTGATCTTAAACCTTCGTGGGGTGCTGGTTTTTCCTTGTTCATGAGGCTTGTCTAGTGAACTAGACTGTAATTTCATCATCAGTTTCCTACTGCTTATTAAGACTTCACCCATGGTTTTCAAACCGTATCCCTGATAGCCCTGAGTCCCTTGGTAAGACTGAGGGCCATTGCAGGGAGCCTGGTGGGGAAACAGCAGGTGTCCCTTTGACCGGAGAAGACCTGTTCTTACACTGGGGCTTCCCTAATATAGAGTTTAGAAAAATCAAAAAGGTTTCCATTGCTTTAAAAAAGTTGAAAATCAGTGGGCTTAGGTGATTATAAAATAGAAGACCAATCAGAAGCATTATATGAGAGGAAGTTCTGGGTAACTGGTGTGTGTGTGTGTGTGTGTGTGTGATTACAAAACAACTGTTGAAAAGGCAACTAGAGGTGACACATATAATAACAATGGTTTACCTAGAGCCTGCAGAGCTTGGAGAAAGAGTAACCGCATATCCAGGATGCAGCCTAAGAACTTATTTTTCACTGTCTACGTGTGCCTGAGCTATTGGTCTATTGTCTGTCTCCCTCGCTAGAATGGAGGCTCCGAGAGAGAGGAGCTTGGTCTTTGTACCTCATGGCTCATCTCCAGGGCCTGGCTCAAGGTGGACACTCAAAAGATTTCTTAAATGGATGACTGAATGAAGGAATCAGAGCTCTGTCTGGAAGGACATAGTTGTAGACGAGTGTGAGATGAGCCTGCCATCTTGTGAAGCCTTGAGAGAACAGTGCTCCTTTGAAAATCACGAATCCAACACTCTCTGATGTCAAAGACAAGGGGAGGAAGTCCCTTCACCCTCCTAGAAGATTCCACAATGAAACGAAGCCGCTGAGCCCACAGCTCTTCCTTCTCATCACATGTGCACAGGATTTCAGTCGTTTCTCTGGCTTCCAGTGTCGTGTATCCAAGAGTACCCCAGAGTATCTGGGGTAAGTGAATGCTGAACGTGCTAACCCCCTGGTTGTAATCTGTGTTAAAAAGAAACACCAGTTTTACAGGATTTACTATATGCCTAGCACAGGGCTAGGTGCTGTACACATACTCATAATCTCAGAGAAAACTCATGGCAACTCTGCAAAGATGGCACTTTTCTCCCCATTCTAAGTATGAAAAACTGAGGTTCAGAGAAGTTAAGCAACTTCTGCAAAGTCACAAGAGATGAGAAACAGGACCAACTGAAGCGCGTGCTCTCAGCACAGTACTGCACTGTGCCTCGCTGTCCCACTCGAGCACTTATTCATTCACGCGTTTACTGAGTATCTCAGATGTGCCAGGTTCTGTGCTGGGCTCTAGGAGACATGCTGGCCCAGGAGACAACTGAAGTTGCAACCGCAAAAATATTACAATTCAGTGGGAGAGTCAGACAAGAACATGGTAAGTTTCAGGGTGCAAAGTGCCATGAGAGGCATCCATTACTAGGAAAGCACAGAGGAAGGGTCTAATAGAAAGAAGACTTCCCAGAAAAAGTGAGCCTTTCTTCCTCATCCTTGGGGGTGACCAGTTCCCTTTTACGTGTCAACCTCTGTGTTGGCAAGAACAACCTGACTTCCTTGTGTTGTCTCATAGCACGTGGTATAAAGTTGAGACGTCTGAAAACTCCCCATGGGCACACCCTTGACTTAACACAAGATCAGATTCCAGGTTGGCGGTAACAGAGAGGGTCTCACACTGTGCGCACAGAAAGTCTTGGGGCACTTTGGCTTGTACACATTTGTTCATGGTGTCTTGCAATTAAAATCCCCAAGCCATCCCCACAAAAGGCTGCCCAAACTGTTCTGTTAGGCTGAGATCTGGTTACAGAACTTTTGGCTTATCAGGGCTGCCAGACCCATCCTCTCCTGCCTTTCCCTGGAAGGTTACTCCAAGGGTCGTGTGTATTACCTGGAAAATATGTTATGTTATGTAGCGTATCATATTATATTCATCACCATTTTTTATACACATACATGTTCATTTGCACCATGATCTTTTTAAAATTTCCCAGATATCTTGGAGGTTATGCCATTTCTGTACAATTTTTTTCAAAAGTCAATCAATTTTCCATATTTTTCAGCTTCACTGAGGTATAAGTGGCAAAATTCCTCATTTTTATTTTTGGCTGCTTCATATGCCACATCATACAGATGTGCTATAATTTATTTCTCTGCTCCCTGCTGATAGACATTAAGTTAGTTTCTCTATGGAAGATTATTGATGTGTTGACTTCAATGTTATTAAATCAAATTTTCTTTACTCTTTTTTTTCCATTCCTGCTGGTGAACTTGAGGTCTGCTTTTTGCTTACTAATGTAACTAATGAAATTTCAGAGCTCAGCCTTAAAAAACTCAAGTCTTCATAATTAATAGAGAATCTTAGGAAAGAGATTAAAAAGGTGTCTTCTCTCTGTGTCATGGGGGGAGAGATGCCATTTCGTGTCATAAAGCTAATTTTAAGAGTTTGTAGAACATTAAGAAGCATCAAACCCATTTCCCTGTACAACATGGAGACGTGTGTGAATGTTCACAACTGTGACCATGGCCAGGGCGCTCCCAGGACTACTCCGTGGGGACATCTTGCCTCCTCTCAAGTCAGTCTCTTCTTTTCCACTCTCTCCACTTCCTCACTCTCCCAAACTTGCTCTCTGAGCTTGCCCTCTTTCTTCTCCTAGTCCAAGAGTCTCTTTCTGTCTTAACATTCCTCCTTCTCAGCCACAACCAATCATTTCGACTACTTTCTTATTGATATCTTCAAATCCCCTGCCCACCTCATCTTTAGCCTCACATCTTTGGTATTATCAACATCAGATCAGCCCACCCACCTCAGCTCTTTTCAAACATCACTAACTGGTACTTAAGATTTCCAGCCTTGTCAGTGCTCTCCATGTTGTTACCATTTACTTGAGTTGTCTTATAGTAATTCCCATTCCTCTTTCCCATAAGGGCTATTCTGATTCTCTGCCATGTTTCTTAGGGCTACAAGCCTAATTCCTGGCCCACTTCTACTCTCCTAGCGCATCCTATTATCTCCTGTGTTGTGAAGGAGAAACAATGAAGAGCTTGGACTCGAGATGCAACCAAACTCAGCTGGAGTCCTAGCTTCACTGACTCTGAGCTGGAGCCATATGGTTCAGTCTGTCCGGAATTCAGTTTCTTAGCAGTAAAATGGGATTAACAACAGCACCTCGTAGGGCTGTACTGATGGCTGCAACAGATAGTGCACAGAAATGCCGGATATCCAATAACTACGGAATGAATATTACCTTTTATCAAGAGAAAAAAGACTTGGACTCTTAACTGCAGGCTGGAAAAAAGCTGGAGTATTTGGTAATTCTTGGTGCAGTGCTGAAGGCAGACGCAGACTGATGTGGTTAAGCAGAGAATGTGGGATGGGCAGGGGAGATAAGGGACGTGTGCCATTCTTCTCCAAAACCACTGGTGAAGGGAATAGGGACAAGAGGGCAGAGGACTAGAAGGGCAAACAGGAGCAAAATAAGGTGCGGGTGGGGCACTAGAGGAAGGCACATAAGAATTTAATAGGAAGGAAAAGATGCAAGAGAAATGGTATAAGTCAAGATAAATGAGTTTTACTTGGAAAATTAGGGGAAAGTGTGAGGAATTCCACCTCCTATATAAAGTGTCCTTTAGCTCCTTATAGGTAGTAGAAACTTACCCCATTCATCTGTCCTCCAGTGCATTTGGACCACTTGGTTGTTATGGCCCTTTCATGTCATATTATGGACATTTAGGTGCTAGATGTTGAAATAAACTGTAAGCTTCATAAGAGTAGAGACCTCAGCTGATGTATTTCATAGTTCCCCATGCACCTAGCATGATGCCTGGCTGGATTCAGACTCACACTGTGTTTCCAGTTAGACTGAAGGAGAACTTGGTAAGGGGTGGCGAGAGATTGAAAGAATAGGAGTCCAGAAGAGAGACCTGTAGGGGCAGAGGCCCTGAAGTGGGACACGCATGAAACAGACAAGCATGACAACTCAAAGACTAGGCTTTGGAGTCTACGCTGCCTGGGTGCAGATCCTATCTGCCATCGTGTGGATGCCGGACAATGTCTGGATGTTTGCTAGCTGCGTGACTTTGGGCACACTACAAAATCTCCCTGGGCCTCAGTTTCCTCATTTATACAATGAGGAGAATAAAGTTCCTGCTTTATGAGGTTACTGAAGGATTAATTGAGATACTGCTATAAGGCACGTAGCATAGCTCACAGGAAGCACCTGATGAGACCCAGCAGTAGCCATTATGGTTGTCCACGGGACAGGTAAGCCTGATGGAGATTTTGGTGGCAATGGCACGTCTCTTAAGGAAGGCAGTGCAGGACGATGATGGAGCTGAGGTCCTCTGGAGTGAGAGAGAGATCTAGATTTCACTTCCATGTGCAGAGATCGCTGGTGTACCCAGTATCTGAACCCTTAACTTTTCCATGGGCACAATGCCACATTTCTCAGCCTCCCTTCCAGCTTGGAGCAGCGAAGTGATCAAGTTCTGCCTGGCTGGACATAAACAGATGTGTCATTACTTCTTCTGGGATGAGTCTTCTATTTCCGAGCCTTCTATTTCCTTCTATTTCGTTTTGGACCATGAAGTGGACGCCACAGGCTGAGGTTGGCAGAACAATGAGACAGCATCTCTGACCCAGTGGAAGGTCATGCCAGCCCCAGGGAGGATTCCAGCTGGACTGCATTTTAGTTTTCTCTCATTCATGGACAAACCTAATTCTGTTTGATATATATACTTCTCAACTCTATCTTTTAAAAATTGCTTAAGTCATTTCACATCTTGAAGCCTCAGTTTCTTGCCTGTAAAATAGGGATAACCCAGAGTTGGAGTTTTTTTGGTTTTGTTTTTGTTTTTTGAGAATCAAATAAGATGACATTGTTTAACAGTCTGGCACATAGCAGGTAGTCATTATGTTTCCTTCCTTTGTCTTCTCACCCTATGCCCTCAGCAAGAAACAGCCCTTGTTTTTGGAGACAGTCTGCTGCCCTCCAGCCCCCCCCCCCCACTCTCAGCAGCTGGAATTGTCGAGCAGATTCTGAGCATACGCACCTTCCTCCTGGGCCTGGTGTCTCCCAGTCACTTGGCAACCCTCCTCCTGCCACCTGCTGCTTCCTTCCACTCACCACCCACTCAACTGAAACATCAAAGCAACGAGCTCAAGTCTCATTTGTGAATCCGCCTCCTCAGGAGGAAGCCGACTTCAGAATTCATCAAGGGACATGAATAATTCAGCAGCCAAGATACTGAATGCTGAGCCAGTCACAATGTCTTCCCAAGGGTTTTAGAAATCCACCCTAACGGTTTGATTTCAGAGAAAATTTCAACAGCGAGCCTGTTAAGGTCTTAGAGGTTGAGTACTGTAGGTTTAACAAAGTCACAATTAATGCACTCTGAGCATCAGATCCTGAGGAAAGTTTCCATCGAGTCTGGCAGCAGGAGTCAGCAGTGAAATGGAAAAGGATAACAGGAAATAACAATATTTATTGAGTGCCCAGAGGATAACCTTCTCTGGGCCAGGTAATATACATAATATTTTTCAATTAATCTAACACTTTTACAAAGTGGACTTTCTCATGCTTACCCCTATTTTACAGATGGGGAAACTAACAGGTTAACTCAACATTTAGGGACAGAGCATGGTGCTTAAAAGGACGCTTTGGAGCCCACGGGACCTGGGTTCACTTTGCAGCTCTGCATCTTTCTAGCTGTGTGACCATGAGGGAATGTTGAGTCTCTCTGATTCTCCATCAGCTCATCTATGACATGGGGGGAGACACGCAAGCCCATCAGTACATTGGTGGTATCTGAGGTGCTTTGCTAGACGTCTGCTAGAGAAAGGCACGGGGGCGGCAATGATCACATTGCTCCAGTAATTCTCCCCCTTCCTTCTTGCATCACCATCAGTGGATCACTCCCATCAGCGTTCCAATGTGCTATAATTTTTACCAGTAACAAAAAAGTCCTTCTTTTAATCCCACATCCCCCATTTTCTGCCCCTCTTTATAGCAAACTCCTCAAATACTTTGTTTATACGCACTGTCACTAATTCCTCTCCTCCCTTTCTCTCCTAAACCTTCTCCAGTCAGGCTTTCCACCTGATTAATCCACCAAAACAGCTCATCACGGTTTCACTAATCACCTCCGTGTTGCTAGAACAACAGCCAGTTCTCACTCTTCATCTGTGCAACTTTTCAGCAGCATTTCACGTAAGAAATCACTTCCGCCGCCTTGAAACGCTGTCTTCACTTGGCTTCCAGGATACAGTTAGATGAGAGGGACCCTTCTACTGACCACTGACCTCTCCCTCTCATCTGATTGGCTAGTTCTTCCTCATCTCCCGTCCTTCAAATAGGAGCGCCCCAGAGCTTAGACCTCAGACTGTTTCTCTTCTCTAGAAACATTTTCTTGGGATCTCATCCAATCTTACAATTTTAAGCACACTTTATTTGTTAATGTCTCCCAAATTTACATGTCCAGGCTGGACGTGTCACCTGAATAGTAGACTCACACCCTGTTGCTTACCAATATCTCCAATTAAATATCTAACATACATCTCAAATTAATTCTGGATTTTTCCTTCAAAACCTACTCTTCCCACAATATTCCCCATTTCACTTCATGGCAACTCCCTTTTTCCAGTTGCATAGGTCAAATTTTGGAGTCTATCAACAAGCACGTGAAAGGATGCTCAACCTCCTGGGCATATCCTGGAGGAAACTCTAATTTAAAAAGATACACACGCCCCAATGTTCACAGCAGCACTATTTACAGTAACCAAGACATAGAAGCAACCTAAATGTCCATCAACAGATGACTGGATAAAGAAGTTGTGGTGTATACCAAGTGAAGTAAGCCAGAAAGAAAAAGAAAAATACCCTATGATACCACTTGTATGTGGAATCTAAACACACACACACACATACAAATGAACTTATTTACAAAACAGAAAGAGACTCACAGACAGAAAAAGCAAACTTATGGTTACCTGGGGGGAAAAGGGGTGGGGAGGGATAAGTTGGGAGTTCAGGATTTGCAGATACTAACTACTATATATAATAGTGCTTATATATATACGTATTATATATATGTGTGTGTATATATATATAATGTAGTGTGTGTGTGTGTATAGTGTAGTATATACATATATAATGCTATGTATAATAATATAATGGATAAACAAGGTCCTACTGTATAGCTCAGGGAGCTATATTCAATATCTTGTAGTAACCTATAATAAAGAATATGAAAAGGAATATATGTATGTATATGTATGATTGAAACATTATACTGTATACCAGAAATTGACACAACGTTGTAACTGACCATACTTCATTAACCACCCCCCCAAAAAAAGATGCTCAACATCACAAAACAATCACTAGGGAAACGCAAATTAAACCTACAATTAGCTACCACTTCACACCTACTGGGATGGTTATTTAAAAAAAAAAACAGAAAATAAGTGCTAATGAGGATGTGGAAAAATTGAAACCTTTGTTCGTTGCTGATGGAAATGTAAAGTGTGCTGCCACTGTGGAAAGTGGTATGGTGGTTCTTCAAAAAACTAAACACAGAATTATCATATGATCTAGACATTTGTACACTCATGTGCACAGCCTTATTCACACAAGCCAAAAGGTAGAAACAAACCAAGTGTCCATTGATGGATGAATGGATAAACAAAATCTGGTACATACACAAATGATATATTCTTCAGCCTTAACAAGAAAAAAATTTTGACCCTGGATGAACCTTGAAGACACTACGCTAAGTGAAATAAGCTGGTCACAAATGACAATCACCTTATAATTCCACTTACATGAAGCACCTACAGTAGTGAGATTCACAAAGTCAAAAAGTAGAACGGTGGTTGCTGGTGGCTGGAGGAGGGGATACTGGGGAGTTGTCACCTAATGGGCACAGAGTTTCCGCTTGGGAGGATGAAAAAGTTCTAGAGATGGATGGTGGTGATGGTTGCACAACAATGTGAATATATTTAATGCCACTGAACTGTACACTTAAAAATGGTAAATTTCATGTAATTTATATTTTACCACAATTAAAAAATGGTTAAAATTTTTTTGAAGTCATGCTTATCTCAAATCTGTCTTTGACATCCCAAATCTACTCCATCAGCCAATCCTGAATCTCGTCACTTCTCACCATCCCATCCTGCGCTTGATCTGAGTCATGAGCACCTCTCACCTGGCCCATTTCAATGGCCACAAACCTTGTTTCCACCTTGCCATCTAGAGTCTGTTAAAAGCCAGTCAAATTATGTCTCTCCACTGCTCAAAACCTTCTGATGACTCACCGCTCAGGAAAAGTCAGAGCCTCACAATGGCCAAAAAGGGGCAATGTGGTCTGGCTCCCATGACCTTTCTGAGCTCACCTCGTCCTCTTCTCTTTCCCACTCACTCCACTCCAGCCACACGGACATCCTTGCCACATCTCACTCGCTCTCTCACTGCATCTCTGTATATACTGTTTCCTTTCCTGGGACCACCATTCTCCTTTGGGTCTCAGCTCACATGCTACCTTATCAGTGAGACCTGCCCTGATTAGCCCCCAAATTCTTGCTCTCCCTATACTTTTTCCTGCTTTGTTTTTCTCCATGTCACCTTTATCTGACATATATATTTAATGTATTTTTTAAAAAAATTTGTCTTCCTTTCTAGAATATGACTTATAGGCAGATAGGGTGTTTTGTCTGTTGAGTTCACTTCCAAAACCCTGGAACAGTGCCTAATGTGTGGAAAGGGCTCGGTAAATATTTGTTGAATGCATGAAGTATCTCTTTATCCTAGCAGAAAGGCATCAGAGTACAGAGGATGCTTGAGCTGGGTTTGGAAAGATGAGCCAATGGCTGCCAGAGGACGAGAAGGGGGAGGAAAGTACAGGCAGGGGAGTGTCAGGAGGAAGAAGCAGCACAAAGGCATGAAATAGGGCGGAATGTGAGGATATATGCAAGGGGGTCCTCCTGGCCACAGCCTGGTGAGGGGCGTTGGCAGGAGGGGAGGAGAGCATGACGCAGTGCTGGACTGATGGTCAGGGATCAGACACTCAAGGGTCCAGCATCCAAGTTAAGGAGTTTAGACTCTATCCAGTTGACGAAGCATGTGGTGATCATGCAGACTCCCACACCTTGCCCCAGAGATCCCGATGCAGTAGGTTGGGGCCAGGGAGAGGCCAGGAGCTGCATTTTTAACATTTGGTTGCTCGGGGCCTCAGACTCTAGAAGCAGATGGGTGCATACTTTGGGGAACTGTGGCTTCCGGGCCATGCAGGAAGCTTTTCTTACAAGATTCTGCCTCTCTAGGGTTATGGGGAATAAAACTCTCCCTAATGGTTTATTTTCTGTGTCAACTTGACAGGGCCATGGGTTGCCGAGATATTTGGTTAAAGGCCTGAACAGAACAAAAGCCTGGGTCAGGGAGAACTCACGCTCTCTGCTTGACTGCTTGAGATGGGACATCAGCCTTCTGTCCTTGGATTGGGACTTACATCGTTGGTTCTCCTGGTTCTCAAGTCTTTAGCCTCAGACTGAGACTTGCACCACCAGCTCCCGCGGGTCTCCAATTTGCAGATGGCAGATTGTGGAACCTCTCAGTTTCCACAATCACATGAGATAATTTCTTATAAGAAATTTCTTTCTATCTACATCCTGTTGGTTGCATCTCTCTGGAAAAGCTTGACTAAGACATTCCCCATTTCCTAAGTTTCAGGACCATTGCCCTGGCTGCACTGTGATGAGGGCAGAGAGAAGACTGAGGGAGGCAGGAGGAGAAGGTAGGTGCATGGGGAAGGCTGGAATTAGTGCAGGGGAACCAGGAAGGGGTGTGGGTTTAAGAGCTTCCCATGAGGAAGAGTGGCAGGGCCAGCGACACCAGGTGTGGGGTGGGGGAGACGGAGGGTTCTGAGGACTCTCTTGCTGGCATGACTGAAGGGGTGTCTGGGCCACTCCACCTCAGAATCATAGCATCCTGGGAGGCCAGAACATGGATAGGCCACTGTCACTGCTCTTGACTCACATCCCTGCCCACAAGGGAGCCCCAACTTCCCCAGCACCAGGTCAGAACAGAGGACTAGCTAAATGTTAAGAAGGAAGTCCTGAATTTGGGTGCTGAAACTCCCGCTACCAGCAGAAGTCATGGAGTGGCTGTCTCCTCCTTCATGGAAGCGGGCTGGAACAGGTCCCAAGGAAGGCTGGGCTGCAAGCAAATGGGCTTGGAATGGATTTCTCAATGGGGTCAGGACGCTAATTAAAATCTCACCATTATCCGTCAGAGAGTGGTTGCAAAGCACTTAGCTGCACATGGCATTGAGCTGTGAGGCAAGCTTCTGAGTAATCGAAGCCCAACTGTCTCTCAAACCAATTTACATGGAGGTGTAGCTGCCAGGTAAGTGCAGTCTCCCCAGAAGGCTCTTAACCAGAGCCCCTCCTCTTACTGGCCGAGGTCAACACTCAGACCCAGGCTCGCCTGCCTTCCAGGGAGTTTCACCACCTGCATAAGATGAGGGACCTGGAAAGGGACCGTCTTTTGAAGCTCGAATGACTTGTTTACAGCTTCTTGGAATGCAAAGACCAGGGCTAGCCCTCTTGGTTAGCCAGCCAACCGTGTCAACAATTACACATACGTGTTGTGATACATCTTTTACAAATAAAATCAATACAAAGAAATGTTAATACCTCTCACAGGAAACACTTTCACACACTTGGAGAAGTAATCCAAGTAGGAGCATCAAAATCTATAACCACACATACAAACAAAACCATGTGAACTTAATAGCAGAAAAAGAAGCTCTTCAAGTTTACCTGCTCAGATTGCGAATTACAAATTTAATTCTGAAAGCAGGCTTTGTGTGTATATCTCTACGGACACGCATATCTATTTGTTCCATGTAAGTGCAACAGCATCGAACGCTAACGTTATTTTTACACAGCACGTTTCAGTTCACAAAGCAGCTTTACAAGGTAAACCCCACAGCATGAAAGATAAATATACTGAGTGCCCGTTGTAAATGACTTATTTTCCCCACTGTTCTCTGTGGGGGAAAAATCACTTTAAACATTTTCCAATTCATGTACCTTCTACATAATCCTCAGATAAACACTACGCTTCAAGAGATATATTCTTGTCCAAACAACCCCTTAACAAAACCCAAAGATCCATTCATGACACGCGGGGTCACCTTTCCAAATCGTATTCTCAGCCGCGGCTGAGTTTCTGTGCTCCGGCAGCACGTGGCTTCAAGTACAGCAGTGGTTTTACTCTTAATCTATGGGGGCTGGGTGAGTGTGGCTCACTTACCTGCACACCCGGAACGGAAGGGCCACACTGGCTCAAGCTCACAGACTAAACCATCTTCTGTCTCTGATTTGTGCTGCCGGGAGCTTCTGCGGGAGAACAGAGCCCAGGCCAGCCCACTGTGTCAAGGACCCCAAAAGTCAGGAGTCGATTTTAAGTTAAAATTTAAAAGATGCAACCTGGTTCTGATTTTGTTTTAAAATTACACACACAAACACACACACACACACACATCAATAAAGTAAAGGGTCAAGAATGTATCAAAACGTAACTATGAAAGTTTAAAAAGCTAAAGCTCTAATCTGTTCTTAGAAAACAGTGATCAGTACATGTATGTAAACTAAAAAAAATGTGTACTATATTGTATATATGTATTTACATGCAGTATAATGTATAGGTGCAGTCAAACTGTAATAATTCCACCTAATAAAACTGAAAAAAAAGAATGTATCAAAATATGACCAAGGTTATTGCTGGATGGTAATAATGAACAGTATTGACTTTTCTCCCCTTTTTTTTTTTAACTTTTGTGCATTCCTCAATTTTTCTATATGAGCATGCACTTCAATTATAATCAGAAAAAAATCTTTTTTTTTAAAGATAAGGATATATCATCAAACTGTTCTGCATCAAACCATTAATCTATAAATGTCTAAGCCTGAGACACAAGCTCTGGAAGGAGAAACACTCAGACAAGGAAGGGCCAAGTCCCAGTGCCTCTCCCGAGGGGTCTGGCTTTGGCCGCACTGCCTCCTCCTGGCTGGTGTATTCTGGTCTAAGCAGCTTCGCTATGGTAAATGTGCTGTCTCTTCCATTATGGACCCTGGTTCCGTGGGGAAGAAGAGTCTAAGGCAGTCTCGTTGCTCTTGTGAGTGTCACCAGGTGTGAAGGTGCCACCTGGAGCTTCAACCCAGGAGACAGGGAGCCATAGGCCACAGGCCACACTGGATGTAGCCAGTCTCTGGCTTTCAGAAATGTGCTCTTGAATTCAATCTCCAACAAACCTCTCCCATGAGTGAAAGTGTGACAGCAATGGTAAGAGCACGTGGCTTTTATAAAGGTGAGGGCACACCTGTTCCCTCTACTGCTGAAAAGTTTCTGCCGTCATTTCCTCCAAACCACCCTCCATGCAACTGCTCTACCTTAGGGTCCCTTCACCCCTTGCCTTGCTGGTGTTCTGTCCAAATCCAAGGACTGACTACAGTCCTGCTTAGTACTCCCCGGGGGCTCCTCATCACCCATCATGGCAGCTCCCAACCTTTTTCTGCCCTACCATCCCTGAGGGTGGGACAATCACCACCAAAGAGGTGGTCTATGGCGAGGGGGGGTTCACCACTGTGGAGTCTGCTAGCTTTGTAGGGACAGAGTCACAATCCATTCAGTTTTGTGTCCAGATGCCAAATATTGGACCAGGCAAACAGCAGGCACATGGTGGGTCTTCTGTGAGAGGCTGTTTCAGTGAACTAGCAGGGACTCTTTGTTACACACCATGGTATCCTCACCACCCTGCAGAACCCCTGATCTAGAGTTTAACAGAGTGTAAATGAATGAATGAATGAATGCGTGATGGAAAAAGTAGAAGAACTCTGTATGACAAAGAGGGGACACCATTCAGAGGTGTTATATGTTAGTGATATTAAGCAGGGCTGCCTTAGAAGAAAGCACGCAATTATTATCCCCATCTAACTTATAAAAAATGCAATTTGGTGATTTTTACTCCTCCCAGAAAATAAATTCAGAAAATAGGAGAAATAATGTTTAGAGAGCACCTAGTATGTGTTAGACCCTGAATCCAGAGCTCTTTTCTCTCAGTTCAAATCCAATAGATGTCTGTACAGTTACACAAATTCCTATCAGCACATTCTGGAGGTGAGTATCTGAGAATTTGCCAGGGTGGGTTCTGGCAGTAAAATTAAATATATAATCATCTCTGTTTTCACAAATGGTGATAGTCTTCTTTCTTTTGGCCAAGTTCCCTTAGCCAGTCTGTAGAAAATACATTCAGTACATGCTCCTGAACAACCCTTATTTGTCTTTAAAAAAGAAAGAAAGGCCTAGGAGTTATGGAATAATGCCCTTTCAGTCTGTCTTGGCCTAATCCTTCTTGTCCAGTAAAAACATATGAAATTCCCTTTAAAATCTTTATGTTTTAACAACCAAATTCTAGAAAAGTATATATTTACTAATCAGGATTCTTCTAGATACAAAAATGGAAATTCAAATCCATTGGACTGGGAAAGAGGGTCATGGACCTGGAAAGCCCAGAGCCAGTGATAGCTTCAGGTACAGATAGATCCAGGCTCTTAAATGATGTCATCTAGGCTGTCTCTTTCCATCTCACAGTTCTGCTTTTTTCTAAATTGGCTTTATTCTTTGACAAACTCTTGGCAAAGTAGCTACAGGTAGCACCAAGATTACATTTTGCCAGCTTAGCACACTCCTGGAAAGAGAGCTCCTCTTTGTTAATAGTTCCAATGAGAATCTCTAAGTTGACTATATTCACCTGGGCTAACACTAATTCCTGGGGTCAATGGGATACAGTAATAACCTTTAATGAAAAAGAATATGAAAATGAATATATGTATGTATAAGCATGACTGGGACACTGTGCTGTGTACCAGAAATTGACACATTGTAACTGACTGTACTTCAGTAAAAAAATTTTTAAATTAAAAAAAAAGGAATACACCGATTGGCTAATTTCAGGTCACACGGGAATCTGGGGAATGGAGCTGACCTGCCTCAACCACATGGACGGAGGACTGAATTAGCACATGGCCAGCTTCTCAAAGGAAGCTGGAGATCTGGTACCAGAAGAATGGGTGCTGTGTCAGCAAGAACAAATGGGTACTTCTGACCCTTCCCAGGAAACCCAGTATGGTTCACTGAGCACGAACTTCAGAACTGGAGGAGAGAGAAGAAAAGGTTAGGACTTGGTCCCTAATCTCACAGAGCAAAGAAGAAGCATGTGTGCAAAACATCCAGGTGGAAAGACGGCGCAGAACGAAGGCCCGGTGGGACCTTGAAGGAAGCACAGGGCCCGCTGCCAAGAGACCTGAGTTCCAAGGTCCAGTTCTGTCCCTCGCAAGCGGTGCGACATAAGGCAAGTCCTCGAACGGATCTCTCTGAGAAAACGAGGCTTCCTCTCCTAGGAAATGAAATAGTCACACTCAGCTGATATTTCCCAAAGGGAATGGATGTGGACAAGGGACTCTAAAGTCAAATAAGCTTGAGGCCTGGGCAGCTCTGGTATAAAGACATTTGCTTAACTGTCTTTACCCCAAGAGTCAGCCATTGAGTTCTCTTTTTTTAAACTATAATGCCAATTAATTTCCCTCATTACATATTTTGGGATATGCTGGGCCAAGAGTTCCTTAGGTTTTGACCTTGTGAGTTAAAGTGTCAAAGGCACAGGACAACAGTTGCTAGAAGGACTCAGGGCTTGGGGCTCCGTCTGTCTGGACAGTCAGTGCAGGCAGGTCTCGAGGGCTGGGAGGGTGTGAACGGGGTTGTGGGGAGCAGAGTGAGGAAGAGTTCTAGGGAGAGACTCTGGGTCAGATGTGCAGGGGCTGGGGAGGGGGTAAATGCTGTGAGAGCTGGGGGAAATGCTGATTTAAGACTCAAAAATGTATCTCAGGATGCCAACAGGTGGTGGAACTGCAAGGGATTTTAATTATTAAAATTTTTGCTTATTTGCATTTTCTAATTTCCTACGAAGTGTGTATTACTTGGTTAATTAAACTATCAAAGAAAAGGAAAAATTTTAAATAGTTTTTCAAAATCCCAAAACTATATGAATCAATTAACCACATGGCTTTTCTATATTCAATATTGTAACTGATTAAGAAGGAAAGTTTTTCACATGAATAGTAAAGTTTCCCAAGGCTTCTTCCTTAGGCCCCTGTGACTGGCATTTTTTTTTCATAATCAAAAAACAAATGTAAGGATGACGATTAGGAAAAAGAAATTATTCTCTACGCCACCTCTCATTTTCCCTCATCACTCCTGATCTCATCTCAGGTGCTCCGGCCCTGAGAGGATGCTGAGCAGGGAAAACCGTGGGTGCAGCGAACACCGTGCTCACTCTGCAGACGACACTGCAGGCAGAATCAATGCAGAGGCAGCAGGTGTCCCTGGGACACAGACTCCCGCACAGCACTAAACTCATCCTGCGTCAACCAGATGCACAGAGAGGCCCAGAGTGCTGAATCCCGGATGGGTGACGTTCTTATCGGGTTTCCAAAATCGGGGATACTCAGCCAGCCAGTTTGAAAGGACACAAACAGATGACGATGGTGAAGGTAACAGTAACGGGGGTCCTGATAATACTGTTAATAGTTTTAATAGCAACTCTAGGGTTTACAAGAGGGTTACGATGCCAGGCTGTGAGGTCATGGCTTCATACACCTTCTCTCCTCTAATCCTCACAATAACCCCAGCAGGTTAAGTCTCATTACTGCCCCGATTGTACAGATTGGCAAACCAAAGGCATGGCACGGCAGGTAACAAGCCTGAGGTTCCAGGGCCGGAGAGCAACCCAACCAGGACTCTGGTCCATTCTCACTCTGGCGCCTGTGCTCTTAAGCACCATCTAAGGAGAACAGGAGAGCCAATTAAGTAAAAGCGAATCCTAGCTCTGTGATTGGTAGGGCACAGGCTAAGCTGCTATTAAAAAGACTCCCCCAAACACAGAGGGTTAAATGAAGTGGGAATTTAGTTGTCTCTTTCTCATAACTGTCCCCGGACCAGTGGTGGCCAGAAGTGGGTGGAGGGCTCTGGTCTATGACCGCTCAGCTCTGCACCCTCATCTTGCATCAGTTCTCAACCTGCAGCTTCCACCATCTGAGCCCAAGGCCGTTGCTGTGCTTGCCACTGTTACCATCAGCATGAAAGGGGAAGAGAGGAGGTCCAGGGTGAGCAGCTTGACTTAGGTTGGGGATGAAATGGAAGATGCGCATATCACCCCTCTCACCTCCCCAGGCCTGCCCTTAATCCCAGAGCCACAGGGAGGCTGGGAGATGCACATGGGCTGCCATGTGCTCACAGGAAAAAAGAGAGACAGGCTGTTTCCTCCGTGCCAGCACCTTAGAAAGTTAAAGTCAGATCTTGCCTTCTACCAGATCTATACCAGCTGTGTTATGTACAAATGGGGGAGCCGAAGCACAGACAGCTTAAACAATTTTGCCAAGATCTTTCACCTCATTATGGCAGAATGGAATCTGATTTTCAGTCCAATGTTCTTTTTTCCCCTAAGTTGAGTCTTCATATTAAACTGAAAAGGTTACCATCAAATTTCTAAGTTGTGCCGGATAAACACAATGACCTTTAAAAATGATACCTGATTGTGACATTGCCCAAAAGTTGAACAGAGGTTCGAAAGGAATCCAAAAATGTCAAAAAGAAAGATGAACATATTCATAGAACTTTTATAGTTGTAAGCAAGACATCACCAGACCATCTTCCTCATTTCATAAATAATGGCCCCTGGAGCCCCCTGATTTGTACACGGTCACACAGCTTGTGCGGAAGAGCCACAGTGGGGCTTTTATCACTTGATTTTCAGTGTTCCTTCGACTGAATCTCAAAGGCCCTCATGGAAGGACCGAGGGCCTCAGGACACCCTAAAATATGAGCCCATGAGACTCCCAGGAAGCCCTACATCGCTCTCCCCAAGGGGATGTCATCTACAGAATCTGTTCCTCTCTGGCCTGGCTCACATTCAGATGTCAGCCAGCTTCAATCCAACAGCCTGCATTGGTAGAAGCCCTTCCTTTCGTCAAGTGCCCATCCTGGGGTGGAGGGACATGAAGATACAGAAGCCATGGTCCCTGCCCCAGGAGCTCACAATTTAGTGACAAATACATAAAACAACCATGCAGTGACGCCAAATGACATGACGGCAGGATACGGAGTGGAGACTACTTATTTCTCCAGGAAACATCATATCCCACCCACCACCGTGACAGGCTCCCACCCTTGTTCACAGGGGTGAGCAGGTATCCCTGGCTGGCCAATGACAGAGCCCCCGCTGACCAAGTGATTGACACAGGATAGGCATGGGATCCATGCCAGGCCAAGCAGAGTCCTTCCTGGGATTTTATTCAGTTGGGGTAGGAGAGAGTCTCTCTTGCCTGTTGTGTCTGAGGGTTGGAAGATGTTAATTCAGAGTGACCTACAGCCTTATCCTCACATGGAAAAGGCCAATTAGTGGAGAAGATTGACTGTCACACAGACAAATGCAGAGATACGAGTGGGAGAAAGAGTTAAAGGTATCTGTCCAACAGCAGCAAATGTCTAGGTCCCTGTATCATCATCACCGTCATCATGAGAATTAACACTTCTAGTGATTACTTCATGCTGGGAGTGGGGCCTATATAAAATGCAGGCACTTGATATAATCTCATTGAGTAATAATAGTAATATTAATAAAATTATAATTGTTATCTTCCTTTTACAGAAGAGCAAACTGAGGAACAAGGAGGACAAATAATTTGCCATAAGTCCACAGCTAGTGGAAAACTGGGCTGCGAACCCTAATTCGTCTGACTCTAAAATCTCAGTCCTTTCTGAGCAACGCATAGTCCCAAGCCTGAAAGTCACTGTGCTCTGAATGAAGGCAGGTGGCCTGAATTTCCCTCGCAGAACTAGGATTCAAGTACTCACACCATTTGACACCCCTGGAGGGACTGATGCTGGGGATGGCTTCTTCGCTGTGTTGATTCCTGGTGGGTTTCTCCCCTAATTTGACACCCCTTTCTTGACCACCATGGGTGGAGGTTCTTCACCCAGGCAGAGAAATCTCAAGTCCTCGCCCCCAGGACAGCTGCCCCAGGGTGGACATCAGATTCTGACTCTACAGTTCCCACCTGTGTTCAGAGTAGAGGACCACCATTTGTGACCTACACAGCTCCGCAGTGTTCCTTAATCCAACAGGCTGTCCTTATTATGTGCCAGGGACCCTTCTAGGTTCTTGGGATGTATCAGCAGCATGATATACAGAGATCGCTGCCTTCATGGGGTTGAATTCTCATGTCAGGGTCAGCGAAGGGTTGGCAGAGAGACTGACAATCAATATTGGATATAATAAATGAGATTATGGTAAGTCAGGAGGTGGTAAGTAAAATGGAAAATAAAAAAGCAGACCAGGAGAAGGGAGATCAGAAGTGTAGGGAGAGAGAAGGTGTCATTATTTTAAATAGGACAGTTCAGGTTGGCCTCATTAAGGTGGCACTTGGGCAAAGTTGAGAAGGTGCTGAGAGGTTAGCCAGACAGGCATCTGGACGAAGGGTTCTAGGCCAGAGCAAGGGTCCTGAGGCCAGTAGGGCTGGAATGGACTGGGCAAGGGGACAGTAATAGGAGTTAGGTCAGGGAGGTCATGGGCAGTCTGGACTGTAGACTCAGGACTTTGGATTTACCCAGAGATGAGAGCCACTGGTGGGTCTAAGCAGGAGAGCAGCCATGATCCGACTTAACGGGGTTCATTCTGGTTTCTGAGTTGAGAATAAACTATAGGGGGGGACCAGGGTGGAAGCTGCGAGACAGGAGGCAAGAACGTAGGGGAAAGTAATGCAGGCATCTCAACACGATGTGTCCCACAGTGAACTCATCCTGTTCCCATCACTACCTGCCTACAACCTGCTTCTCGATGCCATAGCGCCGTCCCCATAGGTAGGAACCCAGGAGTCCTCTTTGGCCCTTTCCTCTTCCTCCTATGACATATCCACTCAGTTTTGTACAGCCTGACCGCTAGGAAGTCCACACATCCATCCCTCCGCTTGCTGTGCCTCCTCCCACTCTCGCCCTGCAGGCCCTCATCATCTGAGCCATGTCTCCCTGAGGCCCAGCTCCCTTTCCCCCAGGTGCCCTCCACAGACACCCGAGTCACCTCACTGAACACAGCTGCTCCCGGCACTACTCACTGGGGCTCCCCCCGGCCCCCTGGATAAAATGATGCTCCTCGGCATGACATTCGCGACTCCCCCATAATCCAGTGCCACATCCTGTCACTACCCCTGCAGACCCCAAGCTCCGATGACACTGGGTTACACACTGTTTTCTATACAAGCCACACACTGTCAAACCTTTCTGCTTTTGCTTGCACTTCTCCATCTGTCTGGAATGCCTTTTCTGCCATCCTCTCTCTGGGGAAATCCTTCTTGACATGAAGTTCCAGATCCAATGTCACCTGCCTTCCAAGAGCTCCTCCAGGGCCATCACGGGGAATTCATTCTTTCAAGAAATATGTACTGAGCCCCGAGGCACTATGCTGAACGCCGTGAGTTATTCCCTCCCAACAGTTCTCTTCTGGTATGAAGACGCGGAAAGAGAGGTGCATTTCTTTTTAAATCAAAGTATAGTTGATTTACAATGTGTGAGTTTCAGATGGACCTAGTGATTATCATACTAAGTGAAGTAAGTCAAACATCACATATCAAATATCACATATCACTTATATGTTGAATCTAAAAAAATGTTACAAATGAACAGATAAAACAGATACAGACTCACAGACATAGAAGACAAATTTATGGTTACCAAAGGGGAAAGAGCAGAGAGGAATAAATTAGGGATTTAGGATTAACAGAGATGTGCATTTTTTAAAATTTGCACTCCTTTCTTAAAGAGGCTGGGGTAACGTACTGCTTCCTCCTCTGCACCCCATTGGCTCTGCCCAGCCCCCTGATGCCCCCATGGCACCCACGTTGCGCTCTGCAGCAGAGACCGTGCTGGGAAAGGCAGTCATGCACGTGATCTTTCAATCCCTGCTTCAGCCCCATGAGAGTGGGCCCTGGAATGCCCCCTTACGCAGAGATAAAGAACCCACACAGCCGTGCCGGGCTCACCACCTGGTGTGGGAGCATCTTTCCCTGCTTCAGGCTCAGCGTGTGCTCCTTTGTTCTGCTGAAGTGTGTAGGTAAGTGATCCTCAGGCATGCTCCCAGCTTTCAGCATTTCAGACTCCAGGAGGGAGGGGGAGGGCTCCTGCCACCGCACAAGTGTCCTGTGTGGGCCACTGGGGCATCTGCTAGCAGAGGGACCACTGCACACTACAGGAGCCAACCTTTCTTCTCCGTGGGGGTGAAGCGTTGATTCATTCAATGCTTGAAAACATTGTGGTTTCCTTGGTGATTCCGATATGCAGATGCAGTGGGCAGAAGTGCTCGGACTTTTACTCCTGCTGGGTTGGTGCAGTGGTGATCTTTGCTGTCCCTCTATGGAGTTGGGCTTCTCCGCCGGCATTGATAACCAGTGCGCGATATTCTGCTTGACAATTTGTTGATCCCAAGAATCTCAATTTTCAGCTGATATCCTGCTAATTTACTCTATTTTCCAGACTCTTTTACAGTTGTTTGTGGCCACAGGGTTTAGTTCTACTTAGTGAAATGTTGGAAAGAGCATTATGTGGGGCTCCTTAAATGGGAGGGGATTCACCTATCTTCACCCCTCTCCTTCCAGCAGGTTGGAAAGGGGATGTCATGGCTGGAGCTCCAGCAGTCATCCTGGACCACGAGGCAACACTGAGGTGAATGCTTTGCAGCTGGCAAGGCAGAGCAGAAAGATACAAAAGCCTGGCTCCCTAGAGCATGAACCTTCCAACCCAACCTGTGATTGTGTACGTCTCTGGTCCTCTTTTACGTAAGGAAGGAGTAACTTCTCACTGTTCAGGGTTTTCTGTTAGACATAGCCAAACCTAATCCTAGCTAATTAAAAGCCCATTTATCTTGCTCACTTTTGTACCCCTGTACCTTTCATTGTGTCTGGCACAAGATAGGTGCTCATGAGAATGTCTCATGAACCATAAACTAATGAGTGTATATTAAATGGCCCACACCACAAACACAGTAAAAATGAATATTATGCACTATACATAAAACATGTAGACGTTTATAGTTTGGGGGATATTTTGGGGGTAGCCAGGGATTTTTCACTGGAGCTTTGAGGACCCAGTTGAGCTGTTGTTTACACTCCTCACTTCTTGAAATAACACACATAATCCTGCTTTTGCAGGAGTCCTGATGTCAGGCTGGCCTCATTGTCCGGGTGACAATAGACAGACAAGAAAGAGTGGCAGCTGCCCAGCTGGAAGCTGGCTGGGAGAGACGAGTGAGTGTTTTCATGATTATATTTATTCAGTATTTATAAATGATGGCTGTCATCAGGAGCCAACCTCCAGGCTCCCAGGTGCTTTGTATCATAAAGCCTCTGGGGGTTTATGTTTTACATCACGTATTTCTTTTTCCATCACAGAGGTCTTCACTGTCAGCACTGCATGCACAGCAAGCTGCAAAACCATATGGTCCCTTGACCTGGATTTTTGTAGCTCGAGGGAGTAAACTCACCATTTTTCTTAAAAAATATACCCGCCACTAATTTCTTTTTTTTAATTGAAGTATAGCTGATTTATAATACTGTGTTAGTTTCAGGTGTACAACAAAGTGAATCAGTTATACATATATATGTATATATCTATATTCTTTTTTCAATTCTTTTCCATTATAGTTTATTACAAGATATTGAATATAGTTCCCTGTGCTGTACAGTAATTCCTTGTTGTTTATCTATTTTATATATAATAGTGTGTATCTGGTAATCCCATATTCCCAAATTATTCCTCCCCTGCTTCCCTTTTGGTAACCATAAGTTTGTTTTCTATGACCATGAGTCTGTTTCTCTTTTATAAATAAGTTCACTTGTACTATTTTTAGATTCCACATATAAGTGGTATCATATTTGTCTTTCTCTGTCTTACTTCACTTAGTACAATAATTTCTAGGTCCATCCATGTTGCTGCAAATGGCATTATTTCTTTCTTTTTTATGGCTGAGTAGTATTCCACTGCATACATATATACCACATCTTCTTTATCCATTCACCTGTTGGTGGACACTCAGGCTGCTTCCATGTCTTGGCTATTGTATTGCTGCTATGAACATCGGGGTGCATGTATCTTTTTGAATGAGACCTTTTGTCTTTTCTGGATATATGACCAGGAGTGGGATTGCTGGGTCATATTACCCACCACTAATTTCTTTTAAGGAGAAAGAAATCAGTCTTAAGAAGTAAAATATATCTCTCCTTATGCACACATCCCCCTTTCGTTCAGTCATTTAGTGAATATTTACCGAGGGCCGGCTATGTAGCTGGTCCTCAGGATGGGGGGTACAACATGCTCAAAACAGACCTAAATCCTTATGTGTAGGAAGCTAACATTCTAGCTAGAGAGTCAGACAATAAACATGTGAAATAAGTAAAACAAACAAGGTGTTAGTAAGTGATACATGTTAAAAGAAAGAATTAAGTAAGGAAGGGATATCTGGGGGGGAAGGAGTTAAATTTTTTCACCAGACAGTGAAGAAGTCTTCCTGGAGAAAGTGACATCTGAGTGAAGAGCTGATGGAGATGGAAGCGTGAGCAATGAAGTGTGCAGGGAAGAGCACTCCCGGCTAAGGTTCGGGAGCAGGGTCCTAGGGATGTAAGGACGTGTGATGGGTGATGGAGCAGCGAGGGGCCAGTGCAGCTGAGGCAGAGTGAGCGATGGGGGCATGGAAGAGGTGGGAGAGGCTGACAGGGCCGGGTCGTGGAGGTCCCACAGCCCCTTGAAGAGCTTTGGGGAAGCCCTGGAGAGCTCACAGCACCATCTGACCCACAGTGTAAAGATCACCTCGGTGGCTGTGCTGAGAACAGGGGAAGATGGGAGGTTTGTCCGGAGACGTCTCCCTTCCAGGTCCCACTAGCCATTTCCCCCCTTTCCCTTCTTCATTCCTTCAGGGAATCTTCCTCTCAGCCCACTTCAGAACCAAGAGCTACTTTGTGCTCCCTCTGTCCCCATCAAAATGTGTTTCTGGATTCTTCCATCCCACCAGTCAGCAACGGCTGACACTGTGAGCAGACTGACACCAGGCGAAGAGCAGTCTGAGGAGTCCTCACAAGATGAACTGGGTCTCTGTTCTCCCCACTGTTCAGTCAGAACTTCTTCAGGTGTAAGCAAAACTGACCCAAGCGTACTAGTGTTGTATGGCTGAGAAGGAAATTAGCACACTCAGCAGTGTGATGTGGCTAGGTTCTTGCTCAAGGGCTCGATGAACTAGATGTTGGCCCGCTGAGTTCTCATCTGGAGGCCCTGGGGAGAAATTTGTTTCCCAGCTAATTCAGGCTGTTGGCAAAATTCAGTTCCTTGTGGTTGTAAGACTGTCATCAGCGACTGCTCTCAGCACCGAGAGGCCACCGGCGTTCCTCAGTACACAGCTCCTCCATCTCCCTCACTGAATTTTTCTCACACTTCAATTCCCTCTGATTTCTCTCTCTGTAATCTCTAGACCTGGACTTCAGGACTCCTGTGATTAAGTCAAGTCCACCTGGATAATCTTTCTGTCCTCAGGGCAATTTACTTGGAACCTTCATTACAACTGCAAAATCCCTTCACAGAAAACCCTGGATTTGGTATTTGATTGAATAACTAAAAGGTGTGTGTGTCCCAGGGGCTGGGAGTTTGGGGCCATGTTAGAATCTGCCTCGTACACCAGGGAAAAGGGAGCCCATTGACCCTCGTGTCTGGGAAGGACCTCCCAGAGTGGAGGGAAATGGTGTGTGAGGCAGGCAAGGCCCTGGGGGCTGGGACTAGGACATGATGCACCCACTCACACTCTCTCTCTCCTCACCTCTCACCTCTGCTGGCTTTTGCTTGTCTCCATTCTGCAGACTTGCTCTCCCCACATAGGAAGGACAGCCAACAGTTGCCCTGGTTCCTGCAATCACAGTTCTGCTATTCCACCAGAAAGGGAATTTCTATCTTCCACTATTTGAATATCAGTCCATTGAAGGGTTCTCCCAGCCCAGGTCACTTGCTCATGGCTGGGATGGAAGTGGAGCAGCAAGAATGAGGGCCCCCTAAGAACCACATGGAAAGGCGGAGGAATTCTCCAAAGGGGGGAAATGGAAAGCATGTTGGATAGACAGACAAACAGACCAACTGTGACCTCAGTCAGCTGTCTCACTCTTTCCCCCAAAGACCTTAAATCCCCTCTGTGTATCCCTTTCCTTTTCTTACCTGACCGGTTAGTCTTGCCTTCTCTACCTCTCAGGGGATTGGGATCCAGTTCTAGTATCCACAAGATTAAGTTCAAACCTACAAGAGTTGGGGGCATGGGGTGTGGCTAGACATTGGAGGAATAATGCTTTGTAGAATAATCCAGAAAGGATTCTGGACTAGAGTTTAGTCCTTGCTCTGTACCAACTGTGATATTGAGAATGTAGAGGGAGTCCACTGCTCAGATCCTCCTTCCAGAACCTGATGTGAGGAGTACAGCCAGTTGGTACCTTTTGATACACTGTGACCGTCACACCTAAGCTGCTTCTAGCCACCAACCAAGCCCAGTGGGGGGAACAAAGCTGGGCTATCTCCGCCCGACATAAGACTCTAATGTTCCATCTCGGCTCAGGAGCTCCTCATCGGCCCGGCTAAGACTCTTTCTTAGCTAGACTGCAGTCTGTGGATTCTCCTACCCACTCCTTCCTTCCCTCTCCCCTTTCACAGGTCTCAGCCCTGCATCATGGTCAGTAGGTGCTCCCCGTCTACTCCTGTTTCCTCTCCCTTTATTCTTCAGACACTTCTCCCAATGAATCTCTTGCTCATCTAAATTTGTCTTGGTGTTCACTTTTTGGAAGATCCAAACTGACACACATGTCAACACTCCATTTCTCATCTGTGACACCAAGGGAATTGGACTGGATGTCTGGAGTCTTTACAAGCTGTAAAATTCCACCTATTTGGGGGATTCTAGAAGGTTATCCCTGTTTGATGAAAGAAGAGAAAGAGGACTGAGCATCCAGATCTCTGATCCACTGCTACTCAGGGGCTATGATCATTGCTCTTTTTTTACATTTTTATCACAACAAAGAACTTCCTTTTGGTAATGTCTTATCAAGCAAGGTAAATAATTCTGGGTAATGTTTCAAATGGCTATAAACACTTCAGGGACTGGCTGAAAACTCTACACATGGCTTGACGCATCACTTTGTCTTAGCCGATAGTTCTTATATTTCAGTAAACAGAAAAGACCCTTGGGGATACCTTATTACAGGCAGGTTCCTGGACCCAATGCATAGAGAGCTTCACTCAAAAGGAGGATGGTGGCTCCCGGGAATCTGCCTTTTCATCCAGCTCCCTAGTGACTCTGACTCTGATTCATGGAATAAACTCTGAGAAATAAGAGCCTTGAGGGGAGGGTATAGCTCAAGTGGTAGAATGCATGCTTAGCATGCACAAGGAGCTGGGTACAATCCCCAGTACCTCCTCTAAAAATAAATAAATAAGTAAACCTAATTACCTCCTCCCTACTCCCCAAAAAAGAAAAAAAAAGAGCTTTTGATAGAGTAAATTTACATTTTCTTAAGATTTACAATAATTTACTGAGAACCTATAGTGTGGTTATGGGAAGCTATACAGAGTCATTAACTCTGTGTTTGTGGGGTGGGGATGTGGGCCAAGATGATTTCTTGCAGGTGGTGATTTCTTGCAGCAGATCATAAAAAATTAGAAGGAACTCATCTCCTAGCCAGCAACATGGTAAAGGCACTCCCAGTATGTTTGGATCGCATTAGTCTGGGGGGCTAAGGAGTCCTGGGGTTGGTGAGCAACAGAAGAGACCCTGGGAGGGAATGCAGACCTTCTGCTTTATCTCAGTTACTGCCTTGAACTTTACTTTCCAGATCTGTGGTATTGACAGAAAGTATCACTTCAGAAGTTTAGGCAGCAACCCTCTTGTCCAGATACAACACAAGGTCAACAAAAAGTTGAAAATGCGTCAGAAGTGGTAAATGCTAGTTGTCTTCTCTTCCCTGGCATTACACACGCTAGAACTTAGAAATGCTCCGGATCAGAACCTCTCTCCGTGACGACATGGGATCTCTGCTCCTGCTCCCCGAGGTGCAGGCTGTATTCTGGGGCATCTCACAGCCCCAGGAGGGAGCAACTACATGTCTTTGGCAATCTCCCACTCTTTCAGAGTTAACCTGCTGTAAAGGACCAACTATCAGGGCATCTCAGCCCCTAGATCCTTGTCAGAACAGGGATCAAGATCCTTAGGTCCACTGACAGTTCTCAGAGTAAACCCTTAGTTGTCCTTGGACTTGATATACGGTTTTGTCCCTTACACTTCAATCCCCTGTATACTTTTTCAAAAACCATTTTCTTTTTCATTATAAAAACAGTGCATGATTAAGGTAAACATAAATCAAAAGAACCACAGTTTAAAAATTGCCCCCAATTAAAAGACTCCCCTTTTATAAAAAAGAGTCCATACATCCTACAATTTTAGGGGTGTAAGGACGCTCTGAAGTGCATGGATAAGCCTCTTACTGTCAAAGTACCCCAGTTCAGGAACCCCTGAGATGAGAAAAAGGAAGATAGAAGAGGTCAGAAAACAAGAACTCTCAACAGAAACATTTAAATGCTGAATTGTTAGTACAATGTATGTATTCAGCATTTGGTGCGTTGAACACAATAGGCTTAAATAAACAAGATTGATTACCTTAAAAAGGTCAAAAGAAGCCTAAAAATCACCTGTATCCCCACTGGTACAAAGAAATAGTCTTGCTAACTAATATGCAGAGAACAAGGAAAATGGCAAACACTTGGCCTGTGGTGACATCCTGAGACACTGAATTACCAGCCACCAGCCAGGAAGAGAGTTCTCCTGTTATGTGAGATAACACATCTCTAACTCTTAAACTACTTTTAAATGTTGTGTCTCTCACTACTGCATCCTAACTGGCTTTCTGGGAGCCCCAAGCGCGATCCCTAAGAGACATCGTAAAGTCAGGTCCTCCCTGAGCCAATTTCAACGTCCACATTTGAGAGACGGGCAGCCTGTGGCCACAAGGGCCACCTGCAAGGAGAGATGTGGTTCCAGGGAGGCCCAGCCCGTCGGGGAAGTTGCTCAGCCGAGGGGCAGGGAGCCTGGAGAGCTGATTCTGACCCTAAAGAAGCAGACTAGCAGGTCCAGAAAGGTACAGGTGTGGCGGGATGGGAGCTGTTCCCCTTGAGGGCCAGAAGCAGGTGACTTTCAAGGCCACCCTGGAGAGTAACAGAAGTTCTGAAAACACAATGACTGGCTCTGTTTACACTTACTCAGAGTGGGCAGAACTGAGTCTGGAGGTCCCCAGTACCAGGAACTGGGGGGAAGGGAAAGAGGCAGGGGCTGATGGAACCAGTGCCAATGTACCTTGCAAGGAGGAGAGTATTACAGGACAGGAGAAAGAACAAGGGTTTTGGAATTGGAGCTTCAAGAGAGATTTGGAACCCACATCCGGCATGGGCAGACGGGTGAGTAAATGGATAGGAAGGCGAGGAGAGGGCAGATGGTGCACAGTGAGGAAGTGGTGAAGAGGATGGATGCGGAGGGATGGGAGGGTGGGTGAGTCAGTGACTGGGACACGTGAATGGAGGGGCAATGGGTAACTAGATAGATGAACAAATGAATAATAACAACTCTTTGGGTTTTTGCTTTGCTCATAGAGAACCACATTCTTAAAGTGGGAAGGAACCTCTGGAGATCTCAGCACTTAAAACATTCCCATTTTAAGTGTGGTTCCATTTCACTGGTATCCCCAAAATGAGACCTCAGGAGGATGCCCAGGGTACCCCAACAGTTTATGACAACGTTACAAAAATAAAAAGAAATAAAGTTACTTCCTACAGGTCAGGCATGTAAATGAGAATTGCAAATGAATTCCCAAGATGACCTATGATTCCACTCATCAATCAAACATCATCACTGCAAAAAGCCTTTGGCCGGTACGATACTGAATCTGAGACGGCTGCACTTGTTCAAATTAAAAGAACAGTAAAGATGAAAGCAATGCACGTCTCTTCCATTGGCAGGCAATGTGCCTGACTCCTGCATTCCTCTCTTAACCTCAGCGATGTGTCCTTGAAGGTAGCAGCTAATACTAATTCGCTTGTTTGTCCTCCAGTGAGCAAAACTGAAATGTCCTTTCAACTTTGGTAGCTGGGCTTTTGGTGCAGTTTCCTCTCACATCTGTTTGACCCCTGCCCTGATGTTATGTCATCCCCAACCCACCCACCCCATTGGGGTCCCTCCTGTGGGTTCCACTGAACCCCACACCCGCTGCCAGTACCTCCTCCGTGACATCACACCCACCAGAATCCCTCTCCTAGTTTATCAGGAGCCCATCACGTTATTTGCAGCCCAGTTCCTCACACAAAAAGGAGGTCAAAAATGTTTTAGGAATAAATGAATCAGCTTGAAATGTTAAGATCAAGTTTTATTAAAATAGGGTTTAAAACTGTTCTGTAGGTATATTTTACTCAGATACAAAATTTTATAATGTATTTAAATGGAACACAGCATTATTTTAAAGATGTGGCAATTCTCCCACTTGCTAAAATCCGCTCTCTTGCTGTCAAAATTTCTACAGTCAAGTAATTCAGAGAGGGCTATTAACTGCTGGGACTGGCTGCTGAGAGAGGCTATTGGCTATCACACCCTGGAGGCCTTAGAAATTGACTAGGATTAAAATATGTGATCCAGTACCTTTCCCAATTCTAAAAAATAACCAAGTGAAAAGGTTAAGGAAGGAACTGTTTACAATAGCAGCAAATACACACACACACACACACACACACACACACAGAGGAACAAATGTAAGAACGTGTAGAGTTTAGATCTAGAAAACTTTAAAGCTGTGAGACATGAAAGAGTCAATGAGAAGACCTATAGTTTTTGAACAGGAACACTTAACCCCGTAATATGTAAATTCTCTCTAAATTAATGCATATGTGCAAGCAATCCCTATAAAAATATCAACAGGACTTTGGGTGGAGCTGGACATGATGATTCTAACATCAAAATAGAAAAACTGAATGGGTGAAAATCCAGGGATTATTTTGTAAAACAAGTGCAGTAAGAGTGGGCTAGTCCTACCAGATATCAAAGCTTATTATAAAATTAAAATAGTCTGGTTGTAGACATGAAATAAATGATTAGAACGAAGGAGAGAGGCCTGATGGCTAAGTTCATGGTAAAGATGGCCTTTCGAATCCATGGGGAATGGCTGAATAATTCAGTAAATGGACAGAGCAATTGGTTAACGATTTGAAAAGGAATAGATTCATAATGATCTCCTCCTTCAAAAGAAAAACCTCACTGGTCACCTTTGGGAGGTGCTAGAGAAACGAGCCATTATTTTTAAGGTAGGTAATCAAAGAAATACTATCAAGCATCTATTTTGCTTTTCCAGTATGAACTGCACCGCCAGACAGCCAAATAGGTGACAAGCTGAAGTTTCTCTTTACAGAAGTATTTAAACTATGAAATGAGGATGGAATGAGAGAATCAGGAAGTCATCAACAACCGCTAACATCACAAAAAAATCAGGCAGCACGCTCCTCCTGAATGAAGTTCACACTTCCTATGAAGTGTTCTTACCAAAAAATTGAACCTGAATCTAATCAGTCTTGTAAATATAACCACCAATAAGGAAATACAAGTGGCAGAAGAAGCATCAAAAGTGTGCAATCAGCAAAATCCAAACTATTGGAAACTACAGAACAAATAACCCAGTTTCTTTAACAAGTAAAGGGGGAGGGAGGGTGTGTTTCCGCGTGTGTTTCTGTGAAACTATAGATTAAGAGAAACCTAAAACACATTACCAACCAGTTGAACTGCAATATATAAATCCTTATTTGAATCCCGATTTGAAAAGAAAATTGTAAAAAATTTATGAGACAACACTACTGCAAGAAGAAAACATGGATTAAATGTCAACACTGACCAGATATTTGGTGATGTTAAGGATTTACTGTTAATTTTTTTCAATATGATAATGGTATTAAGGGTACGCTATAAAAAGAATACTTATCTTCCAAAGACAGAAATATTTATGAATAAAATACCTCTGAGATTGTTTTAAAGTAATACAGATGTAGGGGGTAGATACGGATCCAAATGAAGCAAGATTAAAAGATATTAGTCATTTCTGAAGCTGGGCAATAGGAGGACGATGTACTGAAAAGTTGTATATTCTTGAAACTTTCATAGCAAAAGCTATATAAAAATAACAATAAATGTCTTACTGGAGAGCACATGATTGGTATGACCAGAATCCTATCAAGAAATCAAGTTGTAAGGAATCCTGGGGAATGTACGTCCAAGCTTCCCAGCCTCTGCGGCACATGCCAGAAACAGGGCTGAAGTATGTGTGAGTGAAGTGTTCCACAATGTCCACCGTCAAATAGAGAACTCAAACCCTGACCTCTCTCCTAAAGGACCATTAAAAATACGCAACTGCCTTCCTGACACCTTGACTTGGATGCCTCTCAGGAGCTCCAAACTCAACGTGCCAAAACCAAAACTAACGATCTCCACACAACTTACCCTGCCCTGCTACTAACCAGCTGCGGGACCTCAGAGAAGCCTCTTCGCTCCTTTAGTCTCCAGTGTGTGAACCGGGGGAATGACTGAGTCATCTCCAGGTCATTGCTAGCTCCAGGAATGGACTGGACTAAAACTTGCCCCGTTTTATTAGTACTGAGTTAATTATGCGTTGTATTTTAAAGACAAGTCACCTTAAAAGACACTTATCCTATATATTTTTAAAAGCAGCACTATTTCATGATAATCTTAGCATCAGTCTAGCCATCAGTGATCATTTGTTCAATATCAGCAACTACAGGATATTTGGTAAAAATTTCAAATAGTCCATAATTGCTTTCAGTATGGGCTCGGCTGCCTCCCTGCAGCCGCCGCCAAGGAGCTGTCTGTTGCTGTGAAGATGATTTAGATGGTTGGGTTTTGGGGGGGAGGGTGCCAGGCTTTTGTATCTGTTTCAGAAATGTGACAGGTGTAATTTTTTTCCAAGGCAAGAGGAAGAGATGGCTTTGACCTCTAGGGCCTGTTGAAGCATCTGCAGAAGGGTGACTTGTCATTTTTATTGCATAAGTGAGGGGGCTCCCACAGCGAAGCGAAAGGGGTGATAAATAAGATTCCTGGAGGCCGTTAAGTGGCACTTAGTGGGAGGGGGCCCGGGTGACAGCTGTGCGCCTCTCAGGAGTCACAATCAGTCGCTCCTCTTCTCCACGGCACCCTGCACTGCACGTTGGTGGTGGTGCTGGCCTTCATTTCCACTCTGCCCAGCTGTTTTACCTGATTTAAGGTAGTAAAAAAAACTCCCAGTAAACCAGATTATCAGGCATTGCTAGTTACATGTGAATTGTCCTTTTAATTTTCAGAGCACTTAGAGTCTTAAAAGGCTTCTGGGAAATGGAAGCCTAAGCCATGGTCCTCCTTGAAAACCCTGGTTTACCAGCACCAGCTGTTGCATTTTTGCATAAGAGCCTGCAGGGCTTCCTGGAAGAAAGGCTTTTTCTCCAGGGGACCCTGGGACTTTGTGGACTCCTAAGATAGTAAACTGAAAGCTCTTCAAAGTCAATGTCCAGAGGTTGCTCCAGCCTTGAGTGAACAAGAACCTCGTCCTATGTCATTGGTTCTGTTCTCAACCAATGGGTTGGATGGCACCTCCCCATCCCCAACCCCCATGGTAACATCTTGAGACATTGCCGGTTGTCACAGCTGGGAGAGGGCTCCTGGCATTTAGTGACTAGAGCGAGGGATGCTGCTAAATGTCCTACAATGTGCAGCACAGCCTCTCACAACCAAGAATGATTCGGCCCCAGGTATCAGCAGTGCCCAGGCTGAGATGACCTGCCCCAGCCTGAGGTAATGTCTGGGCACCATCCTGGGCCCTGGTTGACCGTCAGCACAAAGCGAGCTCGGAGTGTTCTCTGAGCCCTCAAGTATTCTCTGACCTAGAAACCTCAGAAACAAGTAGCTTGTGTCCCCAGAGGAGAGACTATGAGGAAACCGAAAGCATGAGGCTGCCCTCAGGGTCCTCACCAGGATGGTTGAAAGCCAGAGGGGAGGGCTGTCTCCGCACCTCCAGGAAAGTAAGCTCAGTGAGTGACAGGAACATCAGCACCTGGGCAGGGGCAGCAGAGGAGCCCCCTTCCCAAGGAGGAAGGATGGAGAAGGCACTGGAAGCAGCAGCCAAGAGGCAGGAAAAGTCAACACGAAAACAGGTCCCCCATCTGGGACCCACAGGGAAAGAGAGGGCAGAATTTGGTAAGGGTGGTTATCCAGGAACCCTTTTGTAACTAAGTAAACCTTGACTGGACTCCTGAGTGGCCTGGAGATACAAGGAATTTATTTCACTTTCTTTTTGCAGCAACCCTGAGGCAGATAGGTGGTAGGTGAGGTGGGCACTGTGCCTTTTGGATCAGGACAGGGAGTCCTGGGGGAAGTTCACAGGGTGGTCCGGGCAGTGGTAAGGCTGGAACCAGAGCCAAGTCTCCTGATGCTGTTATGGACTGAATTGTGTCCCCTCCCAAATTCCTATGCTGAAGCCCTACCCCACAAAGTGACTGTATTTGGAGAGAGAATCTTTAAGGAGGTAATTAAGTTTAAGTCATAAGGGTGGGTTTCTAATCAGATAGGACTGGTATCTTATAAGAAAGAGAAGAGACACCAAAGATGCCTGTCTCTTTCCACATGTTCACAGAAGAAAGGCCATGTCAGGATAGAGCGAGAGGGCCCTGTGCTGTCTACAAGCCAAGAAGAGATCCCTCACCAAAAACCAACACTGTCGGCACCTTGATCTTGAACTTGGAGCCTCCAGAACTGTGAGAAGATAATTCTTGTTGTTTAAGACATCAGGTCTGTGGTATTTTGCTGTGGCAGCCTGAGCTGACTAATACAGAAGCCAACATGTGGCTCTCAGCACCACGCTCTCCCAACTCTGGCCCATCACTCTAGTGACACCCAGGCCACCAATGACCACTTATAATGACTTTTTTTTAGGCCTCAAGCTGCCTTCCCTTTTTGCGCCAACCACAGTCAACACTCCCTCTTGAAGGCCTCTTCTCTAAGATGAAACACCACCTTCATCTGGGTCTCCTGGTGCTTCTCAGAAGGCTCTTTCTCACTCCCTTGTTTAGCAATCCTCAAGGTTTCGTTTTTGACAACATTTTCTTACTCTGCAAATTCTCCCTGGGAAAGCTGCCAAGAGACCTATTTCCATGAGGATCTTGGATTGTATGCTCCAAGCCAATGAGTACGTACCCAGCCTAGAATCAGCTAGTACTAAATATTTGCTGAGTGAATGAGTGAGTAAACAAAGAAACAACTACCCCTATGAGTTGATAATTCCTAAAACCGAATCTCCGGTCATGATATCTTTTCTGAGCTCCAGCCCCGCTGTCTTCATCAGGGACTGTCCACAATAACACTGCATAACAAACTACCCCCCAAACTCAATGACGTACAACAAGAAGCATTTATTCTCATGGAGAGTGACTGTGGTTGGCCTTGGCTGAGTGGATCTGCCCTGGGTTTTAGGTGTCATATTATCCGGGCTTGGCTCCAGGCTGTGAGCTGGATTCAGGTCTGCTCACAAGCACCAGGCTGCAGAGGCCAATCAGTACATGCTTTTTTCATGGCAATCGCCAAGGAGAAGCCCACCGTCAATGGAAGGAGGACAGACTCTCTGTTCATGGGGTAGAGGACAGGAATGAGTGAATATTTACTGAACAATAATCCAAACATCCATACTAGCACAACTATATATACATCAAGTGTCCTACAAGACATCTCCTCCTCGGATGTCTTAATAAGCTCCTTAAATTCTCCGTGTTGTCTGCTAAGAACCTGGCACTCTGCCAACTCCCTCCTTCTGTAGAGTTGAGTTTTCTTGTCATATCCTATGAGCAGGGGGACAGAAACGCACTCTGACTGCCAGCTCCCCTGAATCCTGAATTGTCCACCTTCTGGAACCCCTCACTGCCCTGGCTCACAGAGCTGAACAGCTCTCCCAGGCAGACGTGTGCCTGATTCACCCCTGTGTTTCCTGTGCTTTTCGGACACCGTGTCCCTGGCTACTCTCAAAGGGACATTCGTTTCCCAGCTCCCATCTGTTCAGCACAGGCTCCTCCCCTGCCTGCCAACCTCAGCTTCCAAGGGCCCGCCACGCCCAGGGCTTCAGCTTGCCTAAGTCACCATGAGGAGACTGGACACTGGACAGTCCTTTCGAGCACTCACCTCCTGCACTGGAAACAAACTTTCTTATACCAGCTCTTCTCTGGGGACAGCGCCTCCTGGACTTGGCTATAAGCCATCATTCGTGGACCTGACATTAGGACCCCACAAAGGGGAAGGAGATCAGTGAACGAGTTACCCATTAACTGTTGCTTTCCTGACGGCCTGGTTTAGATGACATTCAGAGTGTGCACGTGTGCATGCGCACACACACACACGCACACGCACACATACACACAACTGATACTCAGCTCTAATCTCCCTGTTCTTATTTATTTAGGCTGTCGCTAGACAATTTGATAGGCTTCCGCAGGACAAATGGGCCCTGCTCCAGGGGCCTGAGGACAGGAATAGCAAGTCTGGACAGACGCACTTTGGCAGCGCCAAGAGGAAGAGCTCCACAAAGATGAATGTCACCGTGTTGTTGGCTCCTGCCTGCTGTATTAATTTCTCCCTTAAAAGAAAGCTGACCCATTTTTTTCCAGCCCACAGCCCTAATGGACTCTTATTCAGATGCCATCCTTCTCCCACATAAAGAGCTGTGTTGTATTTAATGATAAGCCTTTTAATGGAATTTGCTATTTCTAGGTCTCTGGGAAAAGATCATTAATGAGCTTGCAAGGGCAAGGAAAAGCAGGTGTTCGAGAGGCATATTTCTCAAGGGCACACTACCCTGGGGGGAAAATGGACAAAAATAAGAAACAGGTTCTTTTTCACTTTCTTAAAGCTGATTTGGCTTAACTGAAAATGTGATTTTGATGAACTGTGTTTTCAAAATATGAAGCTATCACTCCTAACGCTACCCACCCTCCGCATCCTATCTGCATGATCCTTACTCTACCCCCAAATGCTTCTGTAATCCTAATCATAGCGAAATCATCAGCAGGGTGCAAAACGAGACCAAGACACATGGGTCAACTAAGCAGGCTCACATCTGTCACTCTTTCAAACCTCTAATTGGCCAATGCCCATTTAAGTGACTGAAGGCAACACGAGGGGAAGGATGGAGCAGAACTGCGGAAGGGAGATGACTCTTTTACTGCCTGGAGAAAGTCAGCTCTGGCCGCAAACTTGCCTATTTAGTTGGTAAAACTAAAGCCTTGAGGTTAACCAGCAGTGCCCTCCTTCACAAAGCAGTTTATTGTTCATCAGATAATTTAACAAGCCCTTCCAAGTCACACCTGCAACTGGAAACAGCCAGTGAGGTATGTGCAGTACTTCTCTCAAGAGGGTTCTGCCATTTTAGCTTCCCTCTGCATTTCCCGTGATGTGCCGGCACCTAGTGATGTGTTAGCAGCCGTTATAGATGGGAGTTTTGCTGGTGCAGCCACCCTTTAATATGTCTCCTACTGGCACCCTCTGTGTCCTGGCATTAATGAAGGTGCTAAAGATGTATAGAAAAGGTATAAGCGAGGTCCTTGTCATCAAAGGTTTGACAGTTCAGAGTAATCCAACTCATATTACTGAATATTACTGAGAGCAGGGCACTGTGCTAGAAGCTGTTGGAAGTTCAAACATGAGGAAGGCAAAACAGAGAGTCCTGATGGTCCTAAAGGCTTTCTCATACTTTAGTCCGCAGCATCGCTTGAGCTTGTTTAAAAGGCAAATTCTCCAGCCTCACCCATGATCAACTGAGAAATGATGCAGGTGGACCTCGCCATTTGTGTTTAATACTAACATTTGAACAGCACTGGCCTAAAGAGCTTCTAGAGAAGTAGAAGAAATAAGACAGACACACAGTCTCTCTGACACCAGACGAAGCAAGCAGATTCGGGGCCAGGCAACGGACCTGGACCCATCATAGAGACCAAAGGCCAACAACCTGCTGCAGTGATTTTAGAATCAGGCTAAAGTCACAGTCACCAACAGAGTCTTTAAAATGCGTAATTGCCTGAGCCCCACCCAAAGGTTTTAATAAACTGGTCTCAATTTTTGTTAAAAATGCTCCCTAGTTGATTCTGACAACTATTGCAGGGGTCTGAGGAGGAAGAAGCCTTCAGCAATGGTGAAGAGGATACTGTGAAAGTTAGTCAGTGGATTCATTTCCCCCGGCTGCCATAACTAATCACCACAAACATGTGGCTTAAAACAACAGAACTTTATTAATGGTAAAAAAACTTTTAGCTTTTCCTCTATGATCAGAACAAGACAAGGATGCCCACTCTCGCTACCTTTATTCAACATAGTACTGGAAGTCTTAGCCATTAGCAATTAGGCAGAAAAAAGAAAAGGCCTCCAAATCAGAAAGGGAGAAATAAAACTATCACTGTTTGTAGATGATATAATACCACACATAAAAAAACCCTAAAGACGCTACCAAAAAACTGTTAGAACTAATACATAAATTCAGTAAAGTCACAGATCAATACACGGAAATCTGTGGCATTTCTGTGCACTAATAACAACCAACAGAAAGAGAAATTAAGAAAATGATCCTATTTACAATTGCATCAAAAAGAATAAAATACCTAGGAATAAAGTTAACCATGGAGGTTAAAGACTTGTACAATGAAAACTGTAAGAACTGACAAACTGAAGAAGACACAAATAAATGGAAAGATATTCCATGTTCATGGATTGGAAGAATTAATATTGTTACTATCATATCCATACTACCCAAAGCAAACTACAGATTCAATGCAATACCTGTCAAAACTGCTATGGTATGTTGCACAGAACAATAATAAATAGTTCTAAAATTATATGGAAACACAAAAGATCCCAAATAGCAAAATAACCTTGAGAAAGAAGAACAAAGCTGGAAGTATCATACTCCTTGATTTAAAACTATACTACAAAACTGTGGTAATCAAAACATATGGTACTGGCACAAAAACAGACACACAGATCAATGGAACAGAATTGAGAGCCCATAAATTAACCTACACATCTTTGGACAATTAATTTACAACAAAGGAGCAAAGAATAGATGGTGAAGAAAGGACAGTCTCTTCAATAAATGGTGTTGGGAAAACTGGACAACCACAATGAAAAGAATGAAACTAGACACTACCTTACACCACACACAATTATGAAGTCAAAATAGATGAAAGCCTTGAATGCAAGACCTGAAACCATAAAATTCCTAGAAGAAAACATAGATGGTAACCTCACTGACATGAGTCTTAGTGATGTTTTTGTGGCTGTGACTCCAAAGACAAGGGAAACAAAAGCAAAAATGAATAAATGGAACTACATTAAACTAAAAGGCTTCTGCACAGCAAAGGAAACCATTATCAAAACGAAAAGGCAATGAACTGGATGGGAGAAGATATTTGCAAATCATATATCTGATAAGGAATTAATATCCAAAATATACAAAGAACTCATGCAAGTCAACAACAAAAAGACCAACCATCTGATTAAAAAATGGGCAGGGTTAAAAATGGGCAGTGGCTCTAAATATATATTTTTCCAAAGAAGACATACAGGTGGCCAAAAGGCACATGAAAAGATGTTGAGCATCACTAATTACTAGAGAAATGTAAATCAAAATCACAATGAGATATCATCTCACACCTGTTAGAATGGCTATTACTGAAAAGACAAGAAATAAATATTGGTGACGATATGGAGAAAACATGTTGATGGGACTGTAAATTAGTGCAGCTACTATGGAAAACAGTAGGACAGTCCTTGAAAAATTAAGAATAAAACTACTATATGACCCACTTCTGGGTGTTTATTCAGAGAACATGAAACCGCTAATCTGCAGCATTGTTTACAACAGCCAACATACAGAACAACCTAAGTATCCATCAGTGAATGAATGCATAAGGATATGGTATAGATATACACACAGTGGAATACTACTCAGCCATAAAAAGAATGAAATCCTGCCATTTGGGACAACATAGATAGACCTGAAGGTAGTATGCTAAGTGAAATAAATCAGATGGAGAAAGACAAATATTTTACAATTCAGCCACATATGCAATCTAAAAACACAAAACAAATGAACAAGCAAAACAAAACAAAAACAAACTCATAGGCATGGAGAACAGATAGGTGGTTACCAAAGGAGAAGGTGGGTTGGGGAGTGGTGAAATGGGTGAAGGAGGTCAACTTAGGGTGATGGATAGCAACTATCCTTGTGGTGGTGATCACTTGGTAATGTCCACAGATGTCAAATTACAATGCTGCATACCTGAAACTTATTAAAGGAAAACAGAACTTTGTTTTTTCGCAGTCCTGGAGGTCAGAAGTTCAAGATCAAGGTGACTTCAGGGCCACACTCCCTGCTGTCACTTCCAACTTTTTGTGGTTCCAGGTGCTGTTTGGCTTGTGGCTGCATTACTCCCACCTCTGCCTCCATCTTCACGTGGCCGTTGCCTCTTCTGTCTCAAAGCCTCCTCTCCTTTCTCTTAAAAGGATACTTGTCATTGGATTTAGGGACCACTCAGAGAATACAAAATAATCTCATTTCAATATGCTTAACTTAATCTGCAGAGAACCCTTTTCCAAATAAAGTAGCATTCACAGGTTCCGGGGTTCTGATATCTACTGGAAGGCTATTCCATGGTCGACCAGGGCTACCATCAACTGAAGACAGCATCTGCCAAGTGCACAGTTAGCACAAAGCTGTAAAAGATGGAATAATCTCTTGGATTTGCATTTTAAGATACCTTGTGGGCAGGCATTTGAGCCTGAAGTTCAAGGGGGAAAGCTATGTGATAGCTGGTCGGCATTCAGCAGGCAGGGACATATCTTTTCAGGAGCTCTGCATCCCCCATTCTGTCTCAGGAGGTTGGGAACAACATGATTCCTGGTGATGACATCAAAGAGTCACACATAGTCTTTCCGCTTCATGTTCTGAAGGTTCCACAGTGAAGAAAAAGACCCTCATGAGACCAGAAACAAGACAGGGAGAATTGCTGGTGTGCCCTGGGTTCCTGCAGACCCCCGAGCTGTGAGAGAGCTGCTTGTCTCTCTAGTGTCTTTAGCAACCGGGGAGCATTTACCAGGTATATTGTCTTACCCTGGAGGCTGAGAATACAGTGAGTAACTTTAAGTAGGCCCATTAAACAGTTATAATGTGAACTGACAGCCTGGGCTTGTTATCTCACCACTGCGGCTGGAAAGTAATTACGCCATTGTCTCTGTTAAGTGCTGCGCCCTTGGAACTGTTCAAGTGTTGGCATTATAGGAGAAAAGAGTTGTAAATGCCTTTCAAAATATGGCAAGCTTCATAGTTAATAAGTAAGGACCTCTGTACATCTTGTCTATTAGATTGTTTTTAACTAATCGACAAATACTCCTCTCTCCTGGTCTCTTCCAGTCTAACTGACATTCTTTCTCAGGTGTCTGACTATAATAAAGGTGAGTTCTGCTCATAGAGATCTACCTCCAGGAAATAATCTAGCAAGAGTGCAATGACAGAGTCTCAAGAATGTCCATCACAATATGATTATAATACTGAGAAACTGGAATCAACCAAAATATCCAGTAATAACCCACCTATCACAGGGAGTCTTTCTTGACCCTCAGATTGTTCAATGTTTTCATACTTCTTGCTTGGGTAGCATGTCAAAATTGCATTTCAATTTTTGTATAAAAACAGTAGAAGCTCTTTTAAGCAGTCTCCATTCAATCACCATGTGGATAACTTAATACTCTTCATCCTTCCTCTGGAAAGCCACCACACTTCTGCTCATACTAATCCTCACTTGTTACAACTTTATGCCAGTTGTATTTGCTATTTTAAGTATGTAATTTAACAACACACTGAGTCAGTTACATATGAATGTAAAGAGTATGATGTTCCTATGAAAACTGGACTGAATGCTTTGAAAAGACTCAATGAAGGCAAGTTGCTAGAGAAAAAAACCTGGTATTCAATTAGGTGTGACAGAAGTGAAAAGTTTCAAAAGTTTAGAAGTATTCTGAATTCCGACTGTTTCACATGTGTTTTAGATTCTCATTCTCCACTTTAGAGACGCCAAAATGATAACGCATTATGGGCAGGTTAACCTCACATCCCGGTCAGGCTGGGACAGGTCCTGTTTACATCTGTTGTTTCAGTGCCTCTCTGGTTTTGTTGCCCCCTTTCATTCTCAGAAGTGTCCCAGTTTGAATGATAAATTAAAAGATCACTCTAACTAGGGTCTAATTTATGCAAGACAAATAAAGTGAAATGTCAATTAGCAAGCCGTCCCAAAGAACTGAAACTGAGCCTCACATGAAAAGATTAGTGAATAAGTGTTCATCCACATGCTTTACACTACGGGTCCTCAAAATTTTTCCATAAAGGGCCAACAGTAATTATTTTAGGCTTTAGTTGGTCTCTGTCACAATTATTCAAATCTGCCATTTTACCACGAAAGCTACACTAGACAATCTCTAAATGAATGTGCATGACTGTATTCAATAAAACTTTATTTTGGACACTAAATTTGAATTTCATATACTTTTCATGTGTCACCAAATATTGTTCTTATGTTTTTCAAGAACTTAAAAATCTAAAAACCATCCTTGAGGGGAGGGTATAGCTCAGAGGTAGAGTGTATGCTTAGCACGTACAAGGTCCTGAGTTCAATCCCCAGTACCTCCTCTAAAAAATAAAATAAAATAAAAAATTAATTAAAAATACATAAAGAATCCTAATTATCACCCCCCACCCCCAAAAAAACCAAAACTAAAAACAAAATAAAAACCATCCTTAACTCACAAGCCATACAAAAATGAGCTGTGGGCTGATCTGACCTGGAGCACCGTTTGCTGACTCCTGTTATAAGCTAAAAAAAAGGTTATGTATGTGTTAGGGTTTTTCTTTTACAGTTTTCACTTTTCAATTATTGACAATGTTCACACGACATTGAATAGGAGGTCTTCTATTATATTCACACTTCTTTCTTGAAGTGTAGTTGAATACACGGCTAATTTCAGGTGTACAGCAAAGTGATTTGGTTATACATATACATACATACACATACATTTTCTTTTCAGATGTTTTTCCATTATATGTTATTACAAGAAATCATTTATTTTTAATGGAGGTACTGGGGATTGAACCCAGGGCCTCGTGCATGCTAAGCACATGCTCTACCACTGAGCTATACCTTCCCCTCTATTCACACTTCTTTCTACTTCTCATGCCTGTAAGGTCCATGAGATAAGGGATCTTACCTGGCATATGAAGGCACTCGTAAAAGTTTCTTACATGAAAGAAGTTAAGTTATGCAATACTTATAAAATGGAGGACTCACATAACCATTAAAAGTTATATTGGAGGGCTCCAGATTTACTGTGGAGGGGAAAAAACACAGATAATACAATAACTATATATGGTATAACTGTTTTTTAAAATACACGTCTATATTGTACAGGAAATTACAGAGCAGGCTATACCAAAATGTTATTAGTTTTTATATCGCTATGGTTATTATAGGTTTGGGGATACTTTGAACTCTTTTTCTTTTTGCGTACCTATATTTTTTATTTTTCTAAAACGGTTACATTTTCTATATATGACTGGTCACTGATGTTTTTATTTTATTTCATAATTCTGGTGTCCTGAAGGAATCTGGATTTGACCAAATGGAGGTACCAAGTTTGGTCCAACCCTCTGTCAGTGGTCAGGGGCTGGGAGTGACTTAGTCAGATGTTGGCCCATGAAGGACTAGGGGGAAGTCCACTTATTTGTCAGATATAGCCGGTTCTCCATTGTGCTCAGAAAACTAGAAATTGGAGGCTAGTGCCTCCTGAGTTCTGGCCTTGAGAATGGTGCCTCCCCACTCTCCCATGGGACGACCGTATATAGGCTGTGGTTCGAACGTGATATTTTATCCTAGGAGCTGCAGGAGGTCTAGGAAGAGTTTTGTTCATTTAGTCCATCGACAAACACTTGCTGGGCACTGATCACTAACCAGGTGCTGTGCCAGGCACAGGGGTATAAGAGAGAAGAGCACACAGAAATCCCTGCTCTCAAGGAACTTCCTTGGTTGGGAGGAAAAGCAATAAACAGATAAACAGATGGGAAAAACAGAAATAGCAGATGGAACTGAGGGCACCTAGGAGAGGGCCGGGCAGCAGCATGGTCTAGATGAGCAGCGAGGCCCCCTCTTAAGAGACATCTGAGTCAAGCCAGGATCAGGTAGAAGAAACCATGAGTTCAAAGGCTCCAAGTGGCCCCAGCCAGGTACCTCTGAAGGCCTGAAAGAAAGCCAGTGTGGCCAAGGAGATGACATCGAGAAGTGAACAGCAGCCATCTCAAGTGACCATGATAAAGAATTTATCTTAGGTGAACAGATTTGAGTCCGAGTGAAATGAGAAGCCATTGGTGGGTTTGAAACAGAAGAATGGCATGCTTTGGTTTATATTGTATAAGATAATTCTCAGGGCTGTGAGAGGGGGCAAGGGTGGACCACGAGGAGGCCACAGGAGGGACTGGGGGCTGGAGGTGAAGGTGGCTTGGACTAGGATGGAGGTGAACGTGGAGAATGGAGGAGGCTGGACTTGCTATGTTTACGGGGTAAAGTCATCAGGACTTGCTTTAGAACTGGATTTAAACACGAGAAAGAGCAGGGGGAGGGTTTAGCTCAAGTGGTAGAGTGCACGCTTAGCATGCACAAGGTCCTGGGTTCAACCACCAGCACCTCCATCGAAAGACTAATGAAATAAATGAAACTAATTACCTTCCCCCTGCAAAAATAAATAAGTAAATAAACAGGAGAAAATTCAATTTGCTTTTGTTTCTTTGTTTTAACATTAATAGATTCATTGAAATATAATTCTTGAGACCATACAATTCACCCATTTGAAGTATACAGTTCAGTGGCTTTTAGTATATTCAGAGCTGTGTAACTATCACTACAGTGGACTTAAGAATATTCTCATTACTCTAAATAGAAACCCTGTATCCCTTAGTCACTACCCACCCTTGCACTTTGTATCATGTTTTATTTACCCATTCTTCAGTTGATGGACATTTAGTTTAATTTCCACTTTTTCGCTATTATGAATAATGTTGCTCTGAATACTATGTACACGTTAATTCCTCCTGGGTATATACCTAGGCGTGGGAATTGCTGGCTCATAGGATAACTCTCTGTTTAACTGTTTGAGGACCTGCCAAACTGTTTTCCAAAGGAGCTGCAACACTGCACATTCCCACCAGCAGTGGAGGAGGGTGTGATTCAAATTTAACATCCCCTTGGCTGCTGCGTGGAGACAAGGACTGGAGCAAGGCTTGAGGGGAAGTGCGGAGACCAGAATGGTTATGCAAAGGTGGAGGCATCTTAGTAGGGTTCAAAGACACCCAATTTTAAGGCGTACTTCATCCTCTTTTACGGCAAAAAGATTTTTGTGAGACAGCCGTCAGTACGCCATGAATCACACCGTTAAATTAAAAGATTCCAATGGAGAGGGCTTGCTGAAACAGATCTGCAGTTTTCAAATCTAGAATCCTAAAGCAGACTGGTATGGAACTGTTTAAACATCTGTCCCCACACAAGCTCCTGCAAGCAGAAGGGTATTTTCCGAGAAGCTAAGGGAGTCAGGGGGTGCAATAAAACTTTCACACCTTCAAGCCATAAAAACACAGGACTCCAGCGGCAGCCGGGGACTCCTGAGGCAGCAGGCATCCTTCCTACTGCCCAGGAACCCTGCCCCGGCCTCTCCGGCCAGAGAAGGGTTTTGTTCCCAGCGGCTGGTTTTGACAACTGGGTGGCGGTTCTCTCTGCAATTCTTCTAGCTCTGGAACGGAAGGGAAACCAACATCTATCAAGCTTATGATATGCCCTCCCCCTGGGGTGAGATGCTCCACTTACGTTCCTTAAGTCAGTGAACCCGCACAGCAAATCACCAGGGAAGAGAGAACAACTTATCTCTATTACAGACAAGCAGATTGGCCCCTTTGAACTGAAAAGTCAGAAAAGGTCTCTCTGAGGAGACAGCAGTTTAGCTGATACGAGCCCTGCAGGGATCAGGAGGAAGAGCGTGCCAAGGGTAACCCCCAAATTGTCTGTTCGCTCTCCAGGTGGCCTCATGTTTATTCTCTTTTAATTTTCATTTACAATTTTTTTTCAGTCATTCATGGACATATACACATATACAAAAATTGTGCTGAACACTGGAATTTGACACAACATTGTAAAATGATTATAAATCAATAAAAAATTTTTAAAAAATTTTCATTTACATGTATTAGTATAAATAAGAGTAAGAAGTGTCCGTTTAGAAATAGATCTTAAATTCATTTAAAAGATAACTTGGAGTAGAAATTATAATTCTTTTTTTTCTTCTTTTTAGAATCTTCTTTAATTTATATATTTTTGGGGGTCATTAGGTTTATTTATTATTTTTTTTTTAGGAGTACTGGGGATTGAACCCAGGACCTCATGCATTCTAAGCACATGCTCTACCACTTGAGCTATACCATTCTCCCCATAATTCTTTTTCCTTAATATTTCTGATTTTCTACTCAGGGCCTAATCTCCATAACAGCACTGTCCCTGTTCCCTCCCTACACAATCCACTGTCTCCCCACACATCCAACATGACTGTCTCCACTAATGTATCTTCACAGACCTTGGTAAGGTTCTGGGACACGGGGAGACACAGCTCCCTTGGTCTGACGGTGCTACTATTCTGGAAGTGGTGTCTCTGACGGGGAGACACAGCTCCCTTGGTCTGACGGTGCTACTATTCTGGAAGTGGTGTCTCTGACCTCCAGAATTTCCAACAGGAGGAAGGAAGGATCTACAGATCGATACCACACCACCACTCAGAGGTCCCCACTGTCAGGTTAAAATGCTTTCCCAAAGGACAGAATTCATTTTTTACTACAACACTTTACCAAATTCCTCAAAATGGAACTCATCCTAAAATCTGTGTGTTGGGTCTTCAGGAAAGTCCAATAAACAAAATCCTTCTTTCCCACTGAACTAACTAAAATACAAGACCAATGCATAAAGCCAAAATATCACATGACTGGTAAGATTCATACTAGAGATTGTGGCTTACGTCCATTGGCACGCTGGACTCTTGATATTTACCCACCCAGTCACAACGCTGGGCCCGGGCAGTTCTCCCCAGGACTGCGCCTCCCCCTGCACAATCGATGGCATGGCCGCAGGGTAGGGTGTGTACTGCTATGGGCAGGTCACTCCATGAGAAAGGAGGGAGAAAGAGGAAAGAATTCTGCAGACCCTGCTCCTGCCCTCAGCCTCACCAATTACATCCATGTTTCCCCTCGCCTGGGAAAGTGTACTAAAGATGGCTGAGGGAGGTTACGGAAACACAAGGATGACCAGGGAAGACGCATCAGTGGCACACACCCCTCACACCAGGTTCTGGAGGTCCTGGTTCTGTCACTACATCCTAATGTGATGTCGGGCAAGAATGTTGACCCTTTCCTGGGTCTCAGGTTTTTCTTCTCTCAACTGGAGGTGGTGTTCCTCTCCGTGCCACGCGGAACTGCTGGGCACACAGAGGATAAGGAAGTACGTCAAAGGCTTTGCAAGGAACACAGACACTGGGCAATCACATGGAGCCACGAATGTACAGAAGCTGCAGTCACTTGATTCCACTGTAGCCCTTATACGGTCTTCCTAGATCCTGGCAGACATCATCTAAGAAGGGTGACTGACAGGGTCCCTCGGGGTTGTCTTACTCCTTATACTTCTAGCTTGGCAGCTTCTGTCACTAAGAAGACTGCTCATGGCCTCTTGGGTACTTTTCCTCTAATTGCTCCAGATGAGAGGTGGTCCCACAGGTGTATTGTTGTCATCCTTGTGGGCTGGGTTCCCGAGAGTCAGCCTTCAGTTAGAGGGATGGTTCATGAAGCGGGAACGCGTGCCTTCCCTCTCATTTTCATGTTCTAATATGAAAGGGTCTTTTGCTAAAATTTGTATTTGGTAGCAGACACTCTACTCCTCTTCAAAAGTTGGAACTGGGGAATCTCTGGGTATAAGGGATGCCAACTTTTCTGGGCATGAGGACGTGGAGAGAGCTACAAAAGGAAAAAAAGGCTGGAGACTTCTGGGAAGGTGCAAAATAGAGGCTGGCTGGACCAGCCTGGGGACAGGGCTGAGCACACTGCCTGATGCTTTCAAGACCAAAGCATCCCACAGGTTTTAAAGGATTTGGAACCTCCTGTTCTCCCAATTAACCCCTCTGTGCCCACTCTACTGTTTCAACTTTTAGTTGTTTTGTTTGTTTGTTTGTTTAATCTTTAGTTGTTCAAAACCGGTGGTTCTCAACCCTGTGTGAATGCTAGCGCTCCTGGGGGGCTTTGAGAAAATAGCAGGGCCTGTCACTTCTCTCCCCTCCTTCTAAGATGACCACCGGGGACTTGTATGCTTTTTGTTTGTTTGTTCTTAACTTTTCTTTAGAAATAATTTCAGACACAGGGGAAAAAACTGCCAGCAAAAGAACAGTTCAAAGAACATCACATACTCCTTACTCAGGTTCACTTATTCTTAACATTTTGTTCCATTTGTTTTATCCTTTGCTCTGTTTCTATTTTCCCTTTCCTCTATTTTATTTATAAGGTAAAATTCTCTGGGAATAAGACATCACATTCACTTCCTTAAAAGTAAGACATAGTTCAAGGTACATTTCCTCAAAATGAGAGTATTTGCCCACATAGCCACAGGATACATGTCAACCCCAGTAAATCTAACATTGATACAAATACTTTTATTTTCTCTGTCATCTATTCAGTTTGTCACCTGACCCAACCATCTCCTTGTAGCATGTTTCCCTCCAGGATAGAATCCAGGCTAGGATCAGGCACTGCATTTAGTTGTCTTCTCACTGGTGTGGTCTTAAAAGCTCTCCCGGTGATTTTAATGTGCCTCTTGGATTTGGGACCACTGTGTAAGTGAATATTTACTACATCAACACTTAGAGAGTGTTTACCAGGTGCAAAGGATTGTGAATAAATGAAGGAGCTTATTACTTTAAGGGACATACTATATACAAACAAACTGTAATATCAGATGGGTAAGTATGATAAAAGAAATATAAACCAAATCTTTAGGAGGAAACTTTAATTAAACTTAACAAGCCTACTGAAGGTCTACTATGTGCCAGGCATTGTATGAACTCCTACAAAAACAGATTAATAAGAAAAACATAATGCATACACGATTAATAATTAATGAATACATGATTAATTACAAGAGTGAGGTTTTTCTTGGGGGAAGTGAGACTTAAAAGACAAGTAGGATTCAATTTTTAGAGATGAAGCCATTTCACAAGAGCAAAAATAGGAATATGAGTGCATAGCAAGGCAAGGAAAGGACTGCACATAACAAAGGATTTGAGAACTGGGTGCGTGGGGTTGTACTAGATCTTCCCGGAAAAGCAGGCTGGAAAATGCAAGATGGTACAGCCACTTTTGGAAAATAGTTTGGTAGTTTCTTAAAAAGTCAAACATAAACTTACCATACAGCCCAACAATCCCATTCCATAGGTATTTTTTCAAGAGTAACAAAAATTTGTGTGCATGAATGTAATATTCATAGCAGCATTACTCATAGGAGTCCCAAAGTGGAAACAATCCAAATGCCTATTAACTGGAGAATGGATAATCAGAAAATGGCATAGCTGTACAATGGGGTACTCTGAGTAATAAAAGGGAGTGAATGAATGGTATATGTTCCAACAATCGATGAACCTCAAAAACATGCTAAGATTTAGCAACTAAGTGAAAAAAGCCAGATGGAAATACCACATGTTGTATCATTTCACTGATATGAAATGTCTGGAAAAGACAACTTTATAGAGACAGAAAGTAGATTAATGGTTGCCTGGCATTAGTGTGGGAATAGGGACTGACTATAAATGGATACAAAGGATGGTGACAGAAATGTCCTAAAACTGGATTATGGTTATGGTGCAACACGTCTGTAAAGTTACTAAAAAATGTAGAATTGTATGTACACTTAGATGAATTTCATACTATGTAAATTATATTTCAAGACAACTATAAAAATTAAGAAGGGATCAAAATCAGACAGAAAGGAAATAAGAACAGCAATCGTAGAAATCAAAAGGTAATTCTAAAACTAAACAGGTGCAAAAGGCTCTGGACTGGACAAATTATTTAGAGGATTGGCAAATAGGAAGACAGGATTAAGGATTTCACCAGGATACAACAGAGACAAAAACAATTTAATAACATTTCAGAATATAGATGGAGAGGCTTCATCCAGAAAAATGAATGGAGGCAATGGCAGAGAAACAATATTTGAAGAGAAAAACAACAATTTTCCAGAATTAAAGAGAGCGCAGCATCTTCAATAGAAAGTACACTCACAACTAGAGAGTTCTAGTGAAACTGCTAAACACCAAAATAAACACACACAGATCTTAAATGTGATCAAGAGAAAAGGCAGGTTACCTACAAAGGAATGAAAATTTGATTGGCAGTAGGATTTTTACCAGCAGCAATTACTACCAGAAGATAGTAAGGCCCTATCATCATTGTGCTATGGGAAAAGAACTGTTCACCAGAGCTTCTATCCAAATAAGTGACCATCCAACCATGAGAGCAAAACAAAGACATTTTCAAACATACAAAGAATTCTTTCCCCCAGCAAGACCTCTACAGAAAGAACTATTAAAGGATGAACTTCAACTAGAACAAAAGTGAACCCAAAAAGACTTTAGATTCAAGAAAAAAAAGTAGCAAGTAGAAGAATTGGTGAAATGTTAGTACATTTAATTAATGCGACTATAAAAACAATTTTTAAATGTAAGAAAGTAAAAAGCAAGACGACAATGACAAGATGGGAAAGGGGAGGGCTGTTACCTGGGTAGAGTACGCAGAGCTCTTTTGTAGGAAGAAAGAATTCCATGATGATTTTGTTAGAAAAATTATGGTTAAATATGTATGTGGAAACATAAAAGACCATTCTGAGAAGGAAAGGAATAATGCCTGAAGCCCTCAAACCAGCAGTGGAAAAGGAGGAAATGTAGATCAGTTAACTAATCCAAGAGGAAGCTGGGATGGAGAAAAAGGAAGAATAAAAAATGATAGAAAATGAAAAGCACAAAATATTACAGAAGAATAAGCCCCAATATATTAGTAATCACAATAAATGCACATGGGTTAAGTTTACCTATCAGAGATACAACTAAAATAAAGCTTATAGAATGATTAAGTATACATAAAGAGATGAAAAATAGGACAAACAGTAGCCAAAAGAAAGGAAGCATATTAATATCAATATTAAAAATGTCTAATTTAAGCAATGAGCATGAAAAATGGTAAAGAGAGGCACTACATAATAAGAATCAAGCGTGATTTCTAGTGCAGAATATACTTTGAGAAACACTCACTACCTACTATGTGCTAGGGATCGTGGCTGCTTTCTTCACTGCCATATCCTCAGTGCTTGGCACACAGTGTGCCATAAATATTAATGGGCAGAATGATGAACATTACCACATTACATGAAAATGATCTGTTGATATATTTGTCATATCACATGGGCAGGGGCCCTGTCTTACTCAGTTTCATGCCCTCAATATTGAGCACAGTGCCGGGCACACAGTAGGGACTCCATAAATTCAAACTGAGTTCAAGGTTCATCTCTTTCATAAAAATCTCTCCTAATTGTTCTTACTCATAATGGTTTATCGTTTCTTTCTACTTTTACAGTACTCAAAAATTGAAATACCCAGTTTAACTGATTATATAGCAGGGTCTTTGAGTTTTCTCTCCAACCTTGTTTCTCCAAAAATATTTTAGGTTCTTTGAAGACAGAGAGGATGCCTTATACTGTGCCCAGCACTGCAAATCAATACTTTTTTGGAGTCAATATCACCATTCAGATGAATGTAGGTTAGATCAGCGGTGCCAGCAGCACATGCCAAGGCCTCCAAGGAGTATCTTCATTTCTCTTTTTCCACCCTTGACTAAAGAGATGGCTGTTAGGATAAAGGTTCATATGCAAAAAATGTGGAGAAGTGAATGGGAGGGGTGGGGGAAGGCCACTAGTGTCCAATTCCAAGCCTCTGTGCTCTCTTCCTTCTGGCAAAATAGTCAGGAAGGAAAATGCCTGTAATTCCACAAAAATGGGGGTGTGGGGAAGTGGGAAAGTGAGTGTGGGGAAGTGGGAGGGAGAGAGGAAAGAGAGCAAGTCCCGTAACAGAACCTGGACCCGACCTTCCACTAGCAGGCATTCTAGCAGGAGTTTATTATGAGATCCGCAGGAAACCCCAAGGCAAAGAGCTAAATCCAGACACCCGGGACCGAGTATAGAAGACAGAGAGGGGCGTTGTTTTCCCTCTACACACAAGGCACAAGAGGGGAACCCACCACAAGAAGCTCCTAATTTGGCAGGCTTCGGGAGAGGGTAGGAGTTAACAAAGGGCAGGGTGGTATCTTCCTGCTTCAGAAGGAGGACAACACAGCCCCCGAGGTTCAGTCAGGGCCCCGGGATGAGGTAGGGCGAGGGGCTGGCTGATCCCCCCCCCCCCACAAGGTCCTTTGTAATCACGTAATTAAATGGTGAATCGTTCACTTCCTCATTTATGCTCGCTCCCGCACACGTCTAAACCCAATTTGATAGTAAGTCCCCTGGGCTGCCTTCCAGGTTGAGTAAGGCGCCACGCAAGCTGCTGGTACTCAACAAATGACTCAAATATTTATTGAATGAAGGAATAAATGTATCAAGTGTTTAAATAGCCCACATGACCTCCTCCCCGCCTGTAAAGTACGGCGATGAATGAAATCACAACATTCCAGGCACGATCACTTGAACAGAGCCGGCAAAGGAAAACACACACACACACATCCACAGCACTGATTCAACTCGATTCACATTTGCATCTTGCAAGTACAGACCTCCTGCTCAGCTTGCAAGCTGTAGGAGTTTCCTTGGCAAGAATTCTCTCTCAGCTGCCTCACGGTGGTGCCTCCAGAAGGTCACCAAGATTTAGGACCGCTTCCCTTCCGGGTTGGCCTCTGAGCCAAAGTTTCAGCTCGAATTCGGTCTGGGCCTCCCCTGGACGCGCCCGCACTCCCTCCTCGGCCTGGGGCGCCCCGGGCGCGCAGCTCGCCGGCCCGCAGCGCCTCACCTTACCTTGGTGAGCTGGGCGATCTTCTTGCACATTTTCACGTGCATGTCGGGATCACAGTCCATTCTCCAGCCAGTGCCGCCACGGGCATCGGCTTTGGAGCCCGGGCAAGTCCCGGGCGCGTGAATTTTGCCGTTGAGGGTAGAAGCCATCGCTGAAATGCGTCTGGATTAAAGGGCTCCGCTCGTACTCTCGCAGCCGACGGCGTACACGTGCTTGCGCGCGCGGGCGTGTGAGCGTGTGAGCGTGTGCGCTTTCTCCGGAGAGGCTGGCACTGCAGTCCCGCCGCCCGCACCGCCCCGGGGCCCGGGCTTCCTCGGGGTGTCCGCCTCTCGGCCGCCGGCGATCCCACCCTTCGTCCTCCCGCGCTCGCTCGCTCCCTGGCTCTGCGGGCACCCGCACCCTGCGGCGAGGCGCGCAGGACCGGCACCCGCCGCCTGTGAGTCGCGCGCAGCCCCGGGGCCCGTGCGGGTTTCTCGCGCCTGCAATAAGCTCCCGCGACGAGGAGCCGCTGGCCTTGGGGAGGTTTGCGCTGGCTGGCCGCGGCGCTCTGGGACACGTGGGTGGCGCTGGGCTCTGGACTCAGTGGCGACAGACCCCGCCTGTGGTGGCCATCCCAGGCCACGGAGGAAAAAGAGCCGGCCTCAGCCTCGGGCAGCCGGGGTGCTTGGTCTGCGGAGGGGACCCTGGAGATGTGCTGTGGGCGAACGGATGGCGAGGGACCAGGCACCTTAACGGGTGCCCTCAGCCAGCGGCTCCCGAGCCTCAGAGCGCTGTGCAGAGGGCGGGATGCCGAGAGAGGGGCGGGGAGGTGAAAGCGAGTCTTGGGGACGCGAGGAGCTGTGGGTACCCGGGCGTGCAATTGGGGCTCCTGCTTGGGCTGCGGATAGGATCCCCCCTTCCCCCATCTTGAGGAGGAGCCCGGACGCTGCGGGAGAATTAGCGGAGATTACCAAAGGCAAGGAGCCTAGGGGGCTGCGGAGCTGTTGGTGACCGAAATCAGGGACGAGAAAGAGCAGAATGTGTGTGAGGGAATGTGTAGCGTGGGAATACTCGCATATTTAGAGTATTTTCTGCAGAGAAAAGGCCAAACACAGGGGTAGAGAGGATGGTGGCAGTCGTGGGAAAAGAGGAAGTCAAGAGGAATGGAGGAGTAACTGAGTAAAGATGGAACTGAAAGGCTAGGTAAACCGATCCCAGTGAAAGTGAAGTGACTCATCCACACACTAGGCCACCGGCCGACTGGAGCCAGAATCCTGTCGAGCCTGGATTACGAGCTGGTGTCTTTTTTCGTTTGTTTGGCGAGTCGAGGGGTTAGCGGGCCAAATTTCTTTGTGGCTTGCTTCCTCTGGGTTCAAACAGTGGACTTTGGGGAAAGTGACAACACCCTGATCAGATTTGCATGGTTAATATATTCCATATTACAAACTGCTTTATATCAAGAGTTTTAATAATCTTGATAAATAAAATAAGCAAACCTCAAAGGGTCTCAGAAACCACAGTCCCATCCCTCAATACTGCAGGTAATAATTCCCATTTTTATAGATGAGGAAATAGACACTGAAAAGTTGTACCAAATAAGGCAATTAAAAGTAGCAGAGTTCTGTCTGAAACTGAGATATTCCTATTCTAACTTCCTTACTTTTGCCCCAGTACATTACACTATTTAGGCATGGCCAACCTGGGTTTTCGCTCCTACTTTATCCTCTTAGGTTACCTCTCCAGGACAACCCCCCCCCCCCCTTCAACTCAGTTAGAAAACAGAATGCCTGAATCAGGAGGCACTGCCAGGAGGTTGATGTAGACTCTTGGTTCTATCCTAGATTCCCTGAGTCAAAATCTCTGGAGTTGAGGATCTAGAACCCACATTTTAAAGGATCTTCCTATTTAATTCCAAATCGCATATTTAAAGTATTTTCTGCAGGGTCATACTAAATTTTACAGGAATTCAACCACTGTGTAAACTAGAGGAAAATTAGCCTTTTTGGTTCAGAACTTTACAAAAAATTGTTCACCATTGTGGAAAATCACATCATCATGGCCTTGTGGCTCACAGTATTTGGTTCCTGACACAACACACTTGTAACTCCATGTTCACGGTGAGTCTGCCATGTAAACATCTGAGTGCTACATTATGTCGTAAAGATAATCAAACCAGAGCATCCCGTATTGAAACATATGATTTAATTATAATTGCTTTCCTTTTATTTCCTCTTTATATTACTGTCAAGAAATTATACTGATTTTCAAAATGCATTTACTAATTTAAGAAACTGTGAATTTCAAGATAGTAACATGAATGTTATAGAAAAGATGATATTGAACGTGAACAGGATGGAGAACTGCTGCGCTTGATGGTCTTATACACACTAAAGTTCAGTAATATTGCCATCTGACCCCAACTCTTAGTTATTCAATTATGATCTTATTAAGTCTGGGGGTGAAAATATTTTCCGGTGGGATATCTGAAACTTTCAACTTTATAATGGAAGACAGTGGGGAAAGCAGATTCCCTTATCAGGCTTTGTTGCAATGTAGTTTCTGTAATCAAGGTACCACAAGCTGGCCTGTCTTGGAAGGAGTCCTCTGCAGTTGCTGGGGTTTTCTGGCACTGTGACCTTTCACACTGTTAGGAATGAAATAGAGGGCAGAAGAAGATTAAGCACCGTCTAACACAGGGCTGAAAAGTATTTGTTAGCCCACTAAAGTTATCTTGGCATTGTGCTATGCCCTTTGCACGTGTTTTTACCCCCGACAAAGACACTTACTATCCTCATTCTACAGACTAGAAAATTGGTGCGAATGGATGCTAAGTACCCAATTTTATACAGCTGGTATAAATATAATGGAGCTGGGTCTATCTGACTTTAAGGGCTATTATTTCCACAGCACAAAGAACAATGCTGGTGATCTGAAACTTTTAAAAACCAGAATCAATTGTTTTTTTTTTTTTAGATTATAAACTTACAAGCTTTTTTAAATAGCTGATGCTGATGCTGGAACTATTTATCTCATTCTTTGCAGCTCTTTTTTTTTCAAATTGAAGTACAGTCAGTTACAATGTGTCAATTTCTGTATAGCACAATGTCCCAGTCGTGCACATACAAACATATATTAAAGACCTATATTCCCATCTTTAATAGCCATTATTGCATTATATACAACATATTTACCCTATCTCTTATTGAACAATTCTTTTATTTTTCTTATGTTTTAAGCAAAATGTTTCACATGTTTATAATGTATATTTGCTGTATCATGAGAATATTCAGTTCTGTTCTAAAGGACAAGAAAAACAAAAAGGATATATGAAATTTATGTTGGATAGCACTCTTAAAATGTGTTAAGTACAGAGAACATACTGTAAGACACGATACAGATAGAATGGAATATATGTAAAAAGAAGGAAACAAACAAGAGTGTTACTAACGGGTGGGAAAAGATGGAAAGGCCAAATTGTAAGGTAAAGATGATGCCACCTTCAGGCTGACAGCCGTATCATCCCTAAAATGCCATTCATTGTTGGCACTCATTTGGGCCCCATGTACGTTCTGCCCCAGAAACACAGATGAAAAACATCACTTTCAGCAGGCATACCTGCCCCTGAACATTTCTAACAGAGCAAGCACCTATTGACTCTAGGCTCCCCCCATCTGCTGAACCTCCATTTTCAATTTCAACTGTGGTTCTCATGACCACATTTTCAGAAGTGAAGGCTGGTGCAGCAGACAGGACATAACAACACTGCATACTATAGGACCCAGGTAATGTGGTCCTCCCACCTCCCCAGTACCCTATCCTAAGTGTCTTAACCTTCACTATACTTTCTGACAGACTTTTATTTAAAAATGATTCAATAAACCTTGTGATATGAGCATTTAAATTTGGGCTGTGAAGTTTCCTGTCCATGACATTTGGGATAGCCTGCCTGGTAGTATATTTGGAGGTGACCATTGCATCAAGGTAACTTCCTTCAAGACATCATACATATATCTTTGCACAGATGTGCAAGTATTTCCATAGGAATAAATCCTAGAATAAGCCAGTTTCAAAGAGTAAGCAAATTTTAAATGTGGATATATTTTTCTATACTGTTCTGCAGAAGTTATTTCAACTTATAATCATTAATAGTGCATAAAAATGTGTGTCTTCCCATACCCTTGCCAAAACAGCTGCTGTGGATCTTGAAATATCTTCCAATTTAAAAGGTGAAGAGTGTCTCCCTTACACCATTTGTTCGATTGCTGTTGAAACACCTTTCCACAAGTTGATCAGTCAGTGGAATTAAACCTTTTGTGCATTGTTTCTGCCTGGCTTTCTTCCTTATGTTAAAATAATCTTTTATGCCCAAGATGAAGCCGTTACTATGCAGGATGCCATGTCAGCAAACCAAGACTAAGGTAATTTTTGTGTCCCCGTAAATGCTCTATGTGATCAGAAACACAGGATATCCAGTCAGCCAATCCCCAAATGCCAAGCCAACTCCAAGCTCTGTACTTAGTTCCTTGTTCCTTCTTACTCCAAACAAGGTTGTGAGGTGGCATCAGCCAATCAGATATTTTCTAATTTTCTCTTCCTTGTTCTTTATTCTTTATCCTATAAAAGCTTCCTGTCTTTCACCCCATTTTACAGCCTCTGAATGGAGACTCTTCATTTCATAAAGTACTAAAGTTTGTTTGTATTACCTAAATTGTCTTCTTTAATCATTTTTAACCCTTATTACAAGATCTTTCTTTGTAGGGGCTTTTAGCACTTTGCTTATCATCTGTATTACAAATATTTCCCCCAGTTAGTCATTTATTTTAGCTTTCTTATGCTCTACAAATATTTTGAATCCACTGATCTTTTCTCTTACACTTTCTGGCTTTTGCATCATGTTCTTAGAATCTAGGCCTTCCCCGTCCAAGATTAGTTTCTCCTAGCACTTTTATGGTTTTATTTTTCTAAATGTTTACGTTTTTGAACTAGCTGGGATTCATGTTGATATATGCAGTGAGGTTGGAATCCAAGCTTATGTTTTTCCAGATGGCTAAGCAGTTGCCCCAACAGGTATTGAATAATTCATCTTTACCACACTGATCATCCAAATGCTGCCTTAGGTGATTTCTTCAGTAGAAATTTACTAAGGTAATCTTTTATCCTTTGCTTTGGAATTTTCTTTCCTAATCAGTCAAGTTGCATGGGCAACTCTATTGTTACTGTTATTACTAAGATACTTCTACTATTCATCTAAAAACAAGGTCACACTCTTGACTATTTCACTTAACTTCTTTGCCTTATTCCTCCTGATCTTTCAGACTAGCTTGCATGTGCCTAAAATATGCTCTCATGGCTCTGCATTTCGGTGCAGCACCTATGTCATAATTCATTTTTAAAACTAAAGTTTTATGTCAAATATCCCTTTTTGAGCTGAAGAATGCAAGAAATGAACACACAGCTTAAGCTGGCACCAAGCTTTTATTGTAACCCTAACATATATTATCCAGTACGAGGGTTTCGTTACAGGTAGCCTAGTAATGGGTTTTCCATCTCATCTCCATAGGAGGAAAATAAAACCAAAAACCCCCAAATGGCAACATTAGCACTGAGATTACAGTATATCAACACCACACTGTGGAACATGACATTTTCGAATAAAATGTTTTGTGGCAAAATTTTAGCCAGATTATATTAAATATTAATATGATCACCATGAGCCCCACGGGTTGTTCTGGAAACAGCTTGTGGGCAGTATGAGTCTAGGAACTTTACCACTGGTAGTCATATTTTTCAACGTCATTCCTTAAAATCCTGTTAGTGGGAACAGAGGTGTGAAACATAGGGCTAAAAAAGAGTATATGGGCTAAGAGCAGGTAATGGCCAAGCAGTCTTTACCCGAAACATTGAACAGCCAATTTGCAAAGTACATTTCACTTTGCCTTAAACAGGAAGAAAATGAAGTTGGCAGCTCAATACTATTGCCTTTCTGACTTTTTCTAGAGTTCAAAGGTAACTAAACAATAGAACACTCTAACACTGGAAAAAGGAATGGAACTGAAGCTTTTAAATTCTCTTTATTACACAGCAGTAGAGTGCTCTCTACAAAATGGAAATCAAAATTTTTTTAACTGAATTAAGTACTGGTAATAGGGATGGCCCATGTTTGAATATTTCAGCCTAGCCATGCTGTTTCTCAATTTCCCTTTCTGGAATTGACCACTGCTCTTTAGATTATCTATCGTGTCTCTGCCGTACAAATCCAAGTTATCATCTAGACTATTGACATGGATTTAGAACTTCTCAAATTTTGGTAAATATAAAAATTATCATGACCTTGATAAAAACGAGTATTTCTGACTCCCCACATCAGAAGTTTTGACTTAGTAGTAGATCTGAGTAAGGCATTTTAAACGATCACTTCAGTGATGCTGTTTTGGGTGGTACCAGACCTTATTTTCAGAATTGTCTTATTTTCCCAAATAAGCTCTGTCAGTTCCCTGTATGCCATCTTGCTTTATGTCCTCCTCATCCTCTCTCCTATTCAAATCCTATTAGCCTTCAAGTCTCAGCTCAAATCGCACTTCAGAGGGAGCCCTGACCTGACAGCTCCTGTCAGAAATGCTCTCTGAGCTCCCATGGAGACAGCAGACATCTCCAAATTTTGATTCAGCAACCAACTAAGATCCTCTAGGACCATGTAGTCATCTGCATCCAGCCAGCAAAAGGGGAAAAAGAGTACAGAGAAGGTATATCCACTTCTAAAATACCTTGGGGCCTGGAATTGACACACCAACTCTGTTGCCATTCTATTGGCAAGAGGTGATTATAGGCAAGAACTGATTAAGGTATAAGGGGGTCTGGGAAATATAATTCCTGGCTGAGTGACAATTTCTCCTAAGAACTCTGCAGTATGAAAAGGGGAGCACACAATATGATAGATATAGAATTATCTACTGCAAATAATTCACATTTATTGTAAATATCTGAATATTCACTTTCTCATACAGGTAGACATTTGACATATAAACTGGAGTAAAAAATCATAGTTAAATGTAAGCTCCATGAAGGCAGAAATTTGTCCATTATGTTGACTGCTGAAGTCCTAGTGCTTAGAATAGTACTTGGCACCCTGTAAGTGCTCAGTAAATAGTTGCTGAATGACCAACTGAACGAATGTACTTTATGCACTGAAAGTCTATTAATCAGCCAAAATATGGATGTGCATGTATTAAAAAAGTAAAGTATTGCAAGTAATTGATTTGAAAGCTATTCATTTTATGTACAAAAACAGATATTGAGAACTTTCTGGCAGTTGAATAATAGGGAATTACCTAAATATAAATATTAGACTGGATGATGTCTAGAAGAATACCTTAAATGTGTAAAACATATAAAAACATTCAAATAGCATTATATGGCAGAATAATAGATTGAATTATTTATAATTCCAATAGTTGTAGAATTGGTACACTAACATTCAAAATTTTAAGCAAAGAACCGTTATTCGATTTTTAGTTATTTTATACCATTTAGATAATTAATTTTCAAGAAAAAGTCCAATCTGGGAATTCTTCAGTCTCTTGAGGATAATGGAAAAACAATGTCAACTCGCCTATGTCGAATTTTATGTAAAGGACAAACTCCATAGATTATAAACCATATCTATGATAAATGACCTTTAACCTGAATAAAATAAATATAAAGAATATGAAGTAAAGGAAGATGTACTAGAGAAAAGTGAGATACCTAAAATATTGTACAAAATTAATTGAGATGGAGTCGACTTCAAAGTGAAAGCTAAAACAATAAGGCTTCTTTAAAAAACAACATAGAAGAATGTCTTCATAACATTCAGGTTGGCAAAGATTTGTTAAAGCACTAGCCATAGTGAAGAAAAAAAACCTGATATCTGGATTTCATAAAAATGTAAACTTCTACTCATAATATACCATTAAGAAAGTAAAAGGACAAGGCATAGACTGGCATAAGATATTTATGACACACATATATACCTGATAAACAACCTTGCATACAAAGTATATAGAGAACAAAGTATACAGAAAACAAATCAATAAGAAAAAGATAGTATAATTTATAAGTGGGCAAAGGACTTGAATAACTACTTTTAAAAGAAGTATCTGAATGGCCAATAAGCATATGAAAAGGTTTCCAGTGCAAATCATGGAAATATAAATTAAAGCCACAACGAGATACTACTGTACCATATCAGCATAGGTAAAATTAGGGACTGACAACAGGAAATGTTAGTAAAGATGTGGAACCACTGGAACTTTCGTACATTGGTAGTGGGAACGTAAAGTGATACAATCACTTTGGAAGTGCTTGGTAGCATTACTAAAAGTAAATATACACCTACCCTGTGACACAGCAGTTTGACTCCTAGGTGTGTACCCAAGAGGAATGGGTGCACACACTCACAAAAACACAGAAGAATATTTAGTGCAGCTTTATTTGTAATAGCCACAAATCAGAAAGAACTAAAATGTTATCTAACAGGTAAATGGATAAATGAGAATTATGGCGTATTTTTACAATGGAATAATCTACAGCAGTTACAAAAAAACGAACCATGGATACATACAAACACCTGGACGAATCACAGGTATTATGTTGATGAAAGAAGCCAAGCACAAAACAATACAAGCAAGACTAATTGATCTTCAGAAGGGAAGAGTGGTTATTTTGGGGGGAGGTATAAACAGGGGAAGGGCACTAGGGAATCTGGAATTTTTTTGTACTTTAATTTGAGTCTGTACAATTAAATATGTGAGTATATGTTATGTGAAAAATCAAATACACTTGTGATTGTTGCATTTTATGTATTGTACTGTAGGTATATTTTCCATGCTCAAAAAAAAAAGCAGATGGACAAGTTGGCTTGGGATGGTTTACTCAATAGATCTGATGATAGAGAAAAGACACATCACCGCACAGAATCATATACAATTAGATCAAAATTTATTCTTAGGTTATATAATATTTATAGAAACAGAGTACAGGAAGAAACCTCAATCATAACACATAGGAAAAAAAATCTAAAGTGTTGTATGGGAATATATTATGGCCCTGGCACTGGTCACTGGTCACTGGATACAACTATATCTTGATAGCAAAAACAGCTTGCAAGATGAAAAACAATATGAAATTTCAAAGTATTATTTCTAAAGAAATAAATAATTCCTTATGCTTTTGAGTCTACAGAGGCTAAAATTTAAATGAAAAGCTTATTGAAATTACTGCTATAGATTATGCAACATTTCTTTTAAATAAAAAAATTTTGAGATTTGCCTAAGCAAAGGACAAAGTTCCATTTACAAAACAAGTTACTGAAAACTGTTGTTTCTGAAAAAATCTTCTGCAGTGCACATCTCATTGAAGGTGAGCATCTATTGAAACTGGAGTATGATGCCTGAAGGAGTACTCTAATTGCTGACAATCCTACAATTTTCCTACAGTTTTAATGTCAAACTTCTAAAATCTGACTACCAAAATTGTAATAAAATGATTACATTTTAAGAAATAAAATCTCAGATTTTTTTTTTGTGTGTGTGACACAGTGACACTCATCCAAAAAGATGTATTTGGGGTACTTCTAATTGCTTCATTTTATCATTAATCTAGTTACTCTTGTACTTATTTTCTTATTTTTTTCTCTTATCCCAATCTCTGTTGCACTTCTTTCTACACTTCCTATGTACTTAAACACTTTGTTCCAAGTTTCCTAGAAATACTTCCTGAAACCCCCGCTCTACTTACTTACCACAGTAGTCATCCTGGGACCTTCCTTCATTGCATTCCTTTGTGAGATCTTATATTTTCAGGGTCCCATGCCTTCTTACTTAGATTACTCCTTTGTTTTGGTGAAGTACATCCTCCAGTAGCCTCCTAAGAAAGGGTACATGGTAAGATAAAATTTTGAGACTGTGCCAGTCTAACCTTTATTTTAGCCCCATACTTCACTGGATTGTCTATGATTCTGGATGGAACACTAGATTGGAAATAATTTTTCCTCTTAGATTTGAAGGCCTTGCTTTAATAGTCTTCTAGCATCTTCTCGTGTTGCTACCGAGGAGTCAAAATGCCATTCTGAAAACATCCTTTTACATAACCCTTGTTTTCCCACCGTGGAAACTTTTAGATCTTCTTTAACTCTGGCATCCTGAAATACCATCATATGCCTTTGTGGGTTTTTGTTTGTTTTTTAAAATTCATTGCCCTGGGCACTCGGTGGATCCTTTTAATTTAGGAGACTCATGTCCTACATTCTGGGGAGATGTTCTTTAATTTTTCCTCTTCACCTCCTTTCTCTGTTCTCTCATTTTAGAGATCTTATTAATCAGATATTGCATCCCATTCTGATCTTTTACTTTTCTTTTTTGTTCTTTGCTATTTTTCATCTCTGCTTTTTTGTTCTATTTTCTACACTTTCTTCAACTTAAATTTCAACACATCTATTTCATATTTAATTCTGGTTCTCCTATTTTTCCAATACTCTTATTCTTTTATAGCATTTTTTTCTTAATTCATGGATGCAATGTATTTCCTTTTTTTCTGAGAATATTATAGCATCCCTGGGAGTTTTATGTTCTCCACCTTATTTTCAGTTTTTTTCCAGGTACTTGTAATTGTTTCAGTCTTCACCTTTCATTGTTGAAGGTATTTTCGAATGTCTAGTGACCCTTGGTTATCAGCTCAAGGGACTGAAAGCCATGTTTGAATGAGCACGGCTTGTGGATTCTGGGTTTCATTGCAACAAATGACCAAGTGGCAAGCTGTTTTTGAAATTGTTCATCTTTCTAGATGGGCTGGGCAGGGCTAGGGATATGCTTAGCTGCCAGATTCTATAGCAAGATGGTGAAAGGGGACTGAAGACCCATAATGTTCAGAATACTCTGAGTCATCCTGCTTTCAGTATAGCACCTCACTTACTAGCATCACTCTCCCCCAGGTCCCAGTTCTAATCTGTTTGGTTCAATTTCTCCAGCAAATAAGCCTCCATTCTTCTCTAGAAAAAGGAAGGGAAAGCTGCCTGGCTACAAAGGGAGAGCAAAAATAAACTTTAAAATAATCCCCTTGTTCTCAGCTTTAGTCCTTAACCCCACGTTCCAGGATATCTTGTGCCTCCAAATCCTTGAGTCTTTGGTGCGGGATGGTTCTGGAAGGAAAAGACAGGTGTTCCAAATTTGTGGATCTTTTCTGCGATGAAGAATGGCTGTGAGAACTGTGCCACTTGTCAAGTATTAAAAAAATAAAAATTAAAAAAAGTAATGCACTTAATCCTTTCCTTCATGGTAAAAGAGAATGAGAAAGTAACTGCTTAAAATACACACAGACAAAAAACAATAAACAACCCTCAAATTACCTATCACTGAGACATCATTTTTAAAATCTGTACGTCTGGAAATGTTTTAATGGATGGCTATGTGACGATTTTAACCAAAGACAGAGTCTCTTCTATAAAAACTCTCATATCTGCAATTGCGATTCCTCTTTCATCTCTTAGTAACAGTTCTAATCTCGGCTCAACTCTGCATTACCCTCCTTCTCCCCACATCAAGTACTTGCAGGTAAGAAAACAACATATAAAGGAAAGAACCAGACTGTTCCCTGGGAACAACTATGTGACTACAGTCCAATCTTAACCAATGTTACTAACACATTTACAGGGTTGCCAGATAAAATATGAGATGCCAGATAAGTTTGAATTTCAGGTAATTTTTTTTTAGTGTAAGTATGGCCCATATTTCATTGCTTATTTGAAACTCAAATTTATTTGGGCATCCTGTATTTTTATTTGCTAAATCTGGCAATCCAACACATTTAAAAAAATAATGTACCATAAGTAGAAAGTGACCAACATAAGAAAGCTGGGTTTAAAGGAAACTGGCATCTGGAGCAAAGCTAGTCAAGCCACCAGGAAAATCTATATTACTACCAGGCAGGTAGCCAGGGGCAACCCCATGTATACTCACTTTGCAATACAGAATGCCTTGGCTGTGCCTAACACTAATGCTTTCTACTAATACAGGAACTCTCTACATAGAGTGGTTGGCCCTTTAATTGTGTCACCAGAGTTCTGCCACTCTATCAAGCCATTTTGGTTGCTCAGGGTATAATCATGAAGCCAACTAGGGTCTTTGTTGATGGAAGATGGTCACACCCTTGGACTATTCCAATTATTTGCATATCTCCCAAATGAAGTTGTCCCTACCAGACCATTGCCTAGTTAATATGTATTGGATATATTGAAGTGTCAGGTCTCATAGGCTGACACCATGGATGGAAGGGTAGCATTAAGCACGGGTTTAGCAGTTAACCCAAACATAATAGTTTTCCCCAAATAAAATATTACCAGCCCCTTAATTTATAAGCTGCAATATTCATTATAAGACTGTTTCATCTGGCTTCTGTTGGCATCAATTTCTGTGCATACTAGGAGCAGATTTTTTAAAATTTGAAATATACTTGATTTACAATGCTGTGTTATTTTCAGGTGTACAGCAAAGTGATTCAGTTATACACACACACACACACACATACACACACTCTTTTTTAGATTCTTTTCCATTATGGGTTATTACAAGATACTGCGTATAGTTCCCTGTACTATACAGTAGGTCTTCATTGGTTATATATTTTATATATGGTAGTATGTACATGTTAATCCCAAATTCCTAAATTTTAACCTTGTTAGGCTGACCAGGATCTGGTCTCCTAGATGAATACTGGTTATATCCTACTCCAGGGAATAGAGCATAACTTTCTAAATGATTTCAGGAATTTTCATGTCATGTATCAGGGTCGTCTATTTCTTCCCAAGTTAACTGCCCAAATTCCAGTCAACTTACTGTTTTATGTTCCAGTCCTAAACTGTGGCTAACATTTTAAGCTGACTCCATAGAGTAGAACAACTCCAGCACTGACTGCTACATTGTTATCTTAAATCATTTTTAAATCAAGTCTTCTTTTTCCATACCTTACTGAGAAGAGCCAGTCATAGTTCTTATAGCTAAGAGAAGCTGGCAGCCAGCAAGTGTCAGAAACCCTCACCCTTTTCTTACTCTCATTTCCAAAAATTTTACAGTACATAATCCTACTGCTGCCACCAGTAGGAGCTGAAAACACAGTATACAATGATCAGACTCAAACGTCTAGCCATAAACTAAACTCTGATCAACATTGGCAAAGATACATCATAGATTTTCCTTTTAATAAAAGCAAGTAGACACAGAAGAAATACCTGGTGGTTGGTGTCAGGTAGTGTAGCTCCTTCAATTTCCCTGAATCCAATGGACACTGCTAATTGGTAGACTTACATGCCAGGAGCTTGTACAAAATTGTCTCATGAAGTCTGAGAAGCCATCCAGATTTTTCAGACTTTTATATATATCCCAGTCATATGAACAAAACACTTCTGGCCCTGATCTTTGTGTACCATTTAGTATATACAATTTAAATCTGTGCATAAAATACTAATTTTATGCATTCCCTTAGCTAATTACCTCTTGTGGGGTTTAATTGTTGGAATGTGCTCTCCATGTGAATTTCCACTACACTTGGATGGCTGCCTCATTTTCAAACATGTAAGGGCCAATATAAAGAGTAAGCTTATTTACTGTGACCCTAGCTCAGAAATGGCACCAATGGCCAAAAGCATTGGGGGTAATTCATGTTGATTCAATGAATTTTAAAACTAATTTCTTACATAGGGTATCTTACTTAATTTTGCACTCCCACTGTCTGGATTATAGTAGGCACTCCATAATGCTATTAGACGGATCACTGAATTTCTATTTAAAATTAATGGGCTGCTCCAAAAGACACTGAGTTCTCTAACAATGGAGCCAAAAGTAGAAAATCATTTATTAGAGATGCAAGAGAATTTATATTATCAGTAAGAAAACAATCCAAATGACGTCTAAACTCCTAGCTGCTTTAACAATCTACTGTAATAACAAACACTGCTTCCAAAAGAGAAAAATTTTTAGATGGATACTTGTGATAGGAGCCCCAGCAAGATAATTCCCTAAAGGTGACCTAACATCGGCCCTCCTCCTGCCATGTCCAGATTTTTTTCCTTCTCTTAGAAAGCTGATGGGCTTAAAAAAACATGATTATGGTCTTTTGGGCTCAAGGTATCTGGACTGCTTCAACAAAAAGAGGCTGCCTATTTGCACCGAGAGAATAATACCTTTAAGTATAACACTGATGTCCACTGGTTTAGAAATCTTGTTTCCTTACTCTTTTGATAAGTATTTCAATAGAGAATAAACTCATCCTTCTTTATCCTACCTATGGTGACTGCATTTAAACAAAGGATCACATAGGCTAGGTGTGAAAGTGATAAATTCACCCCTAGCCACACACCCATGGCACACAAAAAGCAGCAAAGGGTTAAGGCTTATTCAGGTACCTATCACTTTGTGTAACCTGGAATTACTTAACATACACAAACATGGGTTCAAATCTGGATCTTGACTGAACATCTGACACTTTCTTTTTCAAGTATGTTTCTTTTCTAGAGCTGCCAAGTCACCGCCTATCAGAAGCACTGTTTATCTATGGGCTCTATGCAGCACTTAGTGAATGCTGAATATGCCTTAAGCAAAGCAGAATCTATTTCATTTGTTAAGAACAAATGACCATACTCTGTTTAGCATGTACAAAGCTGTTGGTTTATTCAGCTGGGAAGCTGGGGAAAGTCTTCCTCTTGGAGTGAACAGAAAAAATGTGTTCATGAGCAAGGCACTTTGACACACACACACACATACACACACAGAGAAAAAGGAACATATTATGGCTACATAAACATCAACATATTTTAATTTTCAGATCTCCCTAACTCTTCCCACCTCCCCCTTAAAAAAAAGAAACAGAGTTTTGTAACATTTTAGAAACCAATGTCATAGAACATATACATAGGAACAGCTTCTGATACATTCAGTTACACTAACATTATATGGTTTCAGTTCAGTTATTTTCCATTAACAAATATTTTTTCTACCTACTACAATTCCCTCCTTTTTCCTTGAGACAACTAAGGCTCAGCAGAAATTAATCATTAGGTTATAAACATTCTTCTCTCTCCTTGAAGTTGCTATACATGTATAGAATTTGTGATTCCATTAATGCTTCAACTTTTTGATGCCACATTGTATACAGCACTTAATTATGGAGAACAGGAGAAAGCAAAACTAAAATAAGGAAGGGGATATATGATATATCTTTAACAATCTATTTTATGATTCCCTTTAGACGTCCAGTCAACTAGGATCACACACAGGTTTCACTCTTTATAGCAGGTGAGTGAAAAGACTGGTCTCATGCATTGTATGTATGTTGATTTCTATGTTTTGATTCATCTAAATAAACACAGCAAGACTCATTTACAAGGTTACATACACTTTCTATTCAGCCAGAAAAAAAAAAAAGCTAGATATAGAAAAGCAATGATGCTAAAAAAACTCTTTAACTTCAGATTGTATTAGGCTGAGATTTCTGCAGTAAGGTTCTTTAAAGTTAGAAGGGTTCCTGAAGTTTGCAACGGATACGGAAAGTGCATAAAGTACTGCTCCAGGAAACATCATACAGATTAAATGCTTTAATCCACTAACAGTTAATACTGAAAGCATAAATGCTCTTAATCCTTTCCCATTGGTCTTTTGGTATGTGTTTTATTTGCTCTTGACTAAAGTCTGGGTGCCAACAAGCAGGAAATATATTCCCTACAAAGCAGGTGTCTGTTTAATCCGCAGGTATGATCTTATAAACCAGTTTAGCTAGAGCCTATGACATAAAATGTTCATGCTGTAATTGCAGGCACCGTAACAGGCCTGGGGCAGTGCAGGCTACTACCACAGCACCGCACTCCCTCACAAAGTTGGAATCCCTAGGGGGCGCCATACGTAGGCCTCTCAGTATAAAAGCTGGGAGACAAATCCATATTCCCACCATTGTCTTTTGTCTAGTTATTCAATTTAATTCAACTATCTCCCCAGAAATGAGTATCAGAGAAAAGTACTCTCAGAAGGGTGTCATTGGGAGTACCTAACTTCCCACTTCCACAATGGCTATTCTGAAGGTTGGGTAACAAAAAGTGTAGTGGCCTACCTTTCCTTCCCATTAATAATTAGGTGTCTAGTTAGTCCATTAGGCAGAGTAAACTGGGTTGAGAATTGTGTGGAGAATAGTCAACTTGTCTTTTGTAATAATGTCCCTCTTGACTATTTCTCTATGGAAGTCCTCATCTTATCCACAGGGTCTTTCAAACGGAATGCTCACAACGCACATTTTCTGTAGCTGAGTCACGAGACTCAGGTATATATTCAGTACTGGATCGTACTTCAGCTTGCGAGACAGGGCACAGTTTGGTTGAGAAGACATTAGTTTCTCAACTGCAGGCTGTGTAACTGTATTCCTTTCTCAGGCAGCAACATGACAGACATGAGAAGGAATGGTGGGTCTTTATAGTGATGCAGTCAGGAGTTTGTTAACTGCCTTTTGGAAGTCAGTGTAGGAGTAAGTAGTGTTGATGGGTTCAGTGCGGGTTGTTTCCTTAACTGTTTTAGTTAACCAGCCACAGCAGCAACCAGAGACACATGAGTTGGGAACTTGTTTTAGGTATTCAGGAATGGGAGTGGCTCTACTCAGTGTTCGGCTTAACTGTTTGGTGGCAAACTGCAGGGCTCCGTTTAGAGTGGCATGATCTCTAGAAAGCCGGCTGGGACTTGTAAGGGGCTTTTGAAAAGGCGGGACTCCACAAGAAGCCAGAGGAGGCCATTCAGGAATTGGTTCCAGTTTGGGTACGCAATGGGAGCAATGGGAGAGTCTTAGACCTATCTCTCGAAGTATGTGCACTGGTGTGCTGGCATCCAAGAGTTTAGCATGATATAACCAGGAATTAGGATTTAAAGGTTTCCAAGTTGTAGAATATTTTAAAAGGCACTTAACCTGCCAGGCAAGACTCTCAAGAGGTGTTAGGTTGGGCACCACAGGGTCCTCTTCTTCAGAGGAATCCCACTCTTCCCCAGAGCTCTCATTTAGGTAGTTAGCATTTTCTTCTTCCTCACTCTCTGATTCTGATAAGGGGTCAGGAGAGGGATTTCTAGGACCCATTAGAATAGAAAAACAGTAAGAAAAAAAGGTACCAGAAAAAGGTAACAATCTAAGCCAGCACAACACTAACACTGGAAAATAGAAACAAAAGATGAGACATCCTTTCAATAAGATTCATTTGTCTGTTTCTCAGTCCATCACACACACACAGTATGCCTCTGGCTCACACCACTGTGCAGTTCTTCAAGATTATGTTGTTAATTCTTCACTTACAAAGAAGATATCTCAGTTCTCAGGACCAGTTCAGTGTGTAAAAGTTAGTCACTTACCAGTGGCACAGGTCAGAGTCTCTCCCTTCAAATCCTGGCTACCTAAGAGAAGGGGTCCTCTTCTAGGCAAGCTGATTTTCTTAGCGTGGTCTCAATTGGTTGCGATATTATGAAGAGACACTTTGTGTGCTCTGTTTTGTTGGCAGGGATATTATATCTAGTTGGTAATAGAAAGAAACTCAGTGGTCGCCTTCTTTGTCCGCTGGTGCAGCAACTTTTGTGCAGGGGGACGGTGGGATGAGTTGCCAAGGATCTGTCTGGTATGCACGGATCCGATGTTTTCCATAGGTGGTGCAAATGCCTTAGGAAACTGGTGACTTAGTTGTTGGACTATCTGGAAAGGTAGCCTTAACCTGTGAATGAGAAGACTAGAGACATGATATTAAAGCCTGAATGCACTGGGTAACATTATTATCCATCTAACTTAATAAAGTATCCAAGGACACAGATACTAAACAAGAAGCCTTGTTGGCTTTCCCATCTGTAGCACATAGGCTCAGGCAGATTTTTCTACTGGGAATGGCTCCTACCAACACAACATTGGAAAAAGAGGGCGTGGGGCCACTTTAATCCTTTGCTGGTACATATCTGGGCCAGTTTGTTTTGGATTATGCAGTTCTAGCTTGGAAAATTACTCCTGCAAAAGCAGATCCCTTATGCCCAAACTCCAAATAGGGAGCTATACAAGGTATATTCTTTACCCTTAGATGTGCTTGCTGGGATTAGTTTTAGGGGACCTGTCCACGTTGTAAAGCTGCTAGATGTTAGGACTCTTGCTGGGAGCCCAGAGGCTATGGTCCTATGACCATACTCTACAGATATGAGAGAAGATGGCAGGTGCAGATCTTAATATAGCAGGAATTACAATGAATGTAAACATGTTAAACTCACAATTAAAAGGTAGGTACTCAAACTGGATTAACAGAACAAGATTCAATAATATGCTGCTAACTAAAGATATTTTACAGCAAAAAGACATGGAAATGTCAAAAATTAAAAGGTGAAAAAAGATACAACGCAACTGTGGACCAGAATAAAGCTGGGATAGCAATCTTGACATCCAACAAAAGAGATTTCAAGTCAAAAAATATAAGGGACAAAAATGGATAATAATACTGGTAAAAGGAAAAGAATAAAAGTGATGTACTCATCATAAACCGCTATAAACCTGAAAGCAAATCCCCAAAATTTCTCAAGTAACAACTGACAGAACTGAGGGGGGAATATAAGCAGAGATATAAGCATTCTGAAAAAGTTAAAATATTAATATATTTTAGGTATCATTTAATTTTACAGAACTCTATACCAAACAGAATAGATATTTGAGTACAGACATATAAACACACATGCACAAATAGTTCATGCATTAGGTTGTAAGGTATTTTAAGATTAAAAGGGTCAATTTCATTCAGACTAAAATCTCTTACCATAATGCAATAAAAGTAGGTATCAAAAGTTAGTTAAAAGTAATCCTATGTTAACTGACACAACATTGTAAACTGACTATACTTCAATTAAAAAAAAAGGTTAAAATAAAAAGTTTTTAAAAGGAATCCTATGTTGGGATAGAAATTAAATAACTCATGGGTTAACAAAATGGAAATCATAAAAGATATTAACTATTAAAACTGAATAATAATATAACCTTACAAGGAAAAATTTGTGGGGCATGGCCAAACCAGTATGTAGAAGAAATTTATATCTTTGAATACATTGATCAGGAAACAAAGAAGCTTAAATATCCACAAGTTAACTATTTAATTCAAAATAATGAAAAAGAGTAACAGTAAAATAAGCAGAAAGGAAATAATAAAGGCAGAAGTTAAGTAGTATATAAAAGAATAGATTGATAAAACTGAAAGATGGTTTTCTGAAAATATGAATAAGAAAAACAAAACTTGTGAGACTTATCAAAAAAGAGATTTAAAAATATCCCCAAAGAGATTAAAAAATAATAAATATATATATATCTCATAAATATATATCTTAAAAATACATTTAAAATATATAAATAAAATGTGAATATCTAGATTAAATGGCTAAATTCTAGAATATAAAATACAAAAATTTGTACAGGAAGAAATAACTTGAATAAAACAAGAAAGTATTAAGGAAACTGGAAAGGTAACAACCTCCTATGAAAAACAAGTGCAAATGGTTTTATAAGTGAGTTCCACTGAACTTCCAAGGAAATTAATACATATTTTATATAAACTATTCCAGAAAAAAAAAGCATAAAACTATTAGCTCTTTTTGGGAAGATAATAAAACATTAATTCCAAATCTAGAGATGAAGCAAATAGCAAAGGTATAGGCTCATTTCACTTGCAAAAATGTTAAATATTACCTAACAAAATCTAATAATGCATTAAAGAAAAAAGAATCTTATTATATCATGTAGAGCTTATCCTAGGAAAGTAAGACTACCTCAACTTCATAAAATGTATAAATATAAGTCACCACAGTAACAAAATAAAGTGAAAAAATCAGATAATTTTATCAACTGTGGATATTTAACCTTTCTTAGTATTTGATCAACACCTATCCATGCCTTAAAATACAAAACACTCTTACCAAACTAGGGAGAGAAAATTACTTTCTCAATTCGGTAAAAATTATCTAGCAAAAACTTTCAGGAAATATTATCCTAAATGAGAACCTTTAGATATAATCCCTAAAAACAAAAAAGACAGTGTAAAAACTAGAAGAGATAAAACTACTGATTTACAGATGATATGGTCATCTAATATTTAAAAAAAACATATAAACTATTAGAGCTAATAAAAGAGCTCAACAAAGGTCCTGGATCTGAGACTAACCTATGAATATTCATTAAGTTTTTATATGGCACTTACTTTTGCCAGGTACTATTCTAGGAACTGCACAAATGTTAACTCACTTAAAATTCTCCTAACAATCCTTTAAGAAAGGCATTTTCATTGTTCCCATTTTATACATGAGGTTTAAGCTACCTATCCAGTGATAAGGGTCAGGATTTGACCCCCAGGCACTCTTAACTTCTAAACCAGCAATAGCAAGCATAAAATGTATTACATAAATCACATTTACAATAGAGGAAGAAAAAAAAATCACATCAAACCTGTAAAGGATTTAAGAACTAATTAATAATATGTAAGATGTCTATGAAGAAGACTGTAAAATTCTAATCAAGAACACATGATTTAAAATAGACATTCCATGCTTTTGGATGGAACAAATTAATATTATAAAGATAACTTTTTCCTAAATTAATTTATACAATCCCAGTATGTTAAGAATAAAATTCCACATATAACTAAAACAATTATTTAAACAGAAGAGTAAAGGGGGTTCTTGGCGTACAAGATATTAACTCATATTACAGAAGTTACAGAAATTAAAATAGTGTGGAATTAGTGTTTAAGAACAAACAGTACAATGGAACAAAGCTCAGAAACAGAGCCACAGACAATTTTAGAATGAAGTATACAATAATGTTAGCACATAAATCAAGGGGGAATGAACGTATTTAGTACATAATATTGGTAAAACTGGCTCATATGAAAAAAAATAAAACTGTATACCTGTATAATGCCACATACAAAGGAGGACTCATGATGGATTAAAGACCCAAATAAGAATGGTAAAACTATATAGTTAATAGACTGTAATTCAGGAGAATATCTTTGTGACCTAGGGCCAGGGAAGGACTTCTTAAATTAAAAAAACAAAAACAAAAACATAAAGCACAAGACCAAAATATGATGAATTCAATCACAACAAAGTCAACCATTTCTGGATTGAACTGAAGACACTGAGAACAAAGTTAACTACAAATCAACAACAAAAATGGTAGCAATCTCAATAAAGAAATGGGCAAAGGACAAAAATACCCAATTTTAGGGAAAGAAAATCCATAGGCCATTAACTATATGAGTAAAGAGATACCACACTGATTTACTATTTTGGTAAAAACTAGAAAGCTGGACAATGACAACTATTAGTGAGGGGACTAAAGGAACTCTAGGAACCAGCAATGCTGGTGGGATTATAACACTGGGGTAACCTTTCTGAAGAGCAATCTAACAGCACTACTTAGCCAAACTAACTATTTGCACATCTCGCGATCCAGCAATCCTACTCTTGGGTCTATCTATCTATCTATCTATATGTATGTATGTATATATGTAACAGAGAAATTCTCCATAAGACCAATATGTATCCTGAAGTTTCATCTTTGATGGTAAAGAACTAGAAGCATTCTAAGTTTCAATCACTGGAAGAGTACAGAGGCAATATGTGGTAAAAGGACATTAGAAGTATACATAGCAATATGGATAAACTAAAGGCATAGGTCTAAACGAAAAAAGCAAAAATAAATACCAACTTCCCACTTACGCCATGCTGCAGAAATGATTTCCAAAATGAAAGTCAGTAAACATCTTTAGTTTCAAATACACACTGATGTCATATGATAGGGCTTCATGTCAGTAATATTTTTCCAAAGAATATTTCTCAGGCTTCTACTCATTCTTTTATCTTATTCAGTTCTCAGCAGTTTCTGGCACTTATTATGGGATTAGCACAATGTTTTGAAAAAATTAAGAGAATGATGAAGGCCTGCTGTAAGTAACTACACAAGCGTGTTTTACTTTTGTTCTAGGGAGACAAAAATTCTCAAATTATATTTAGGTGATTTGGTAGTATGTTGTATAAAGACAAATGAAACAATTTTTAAAAACAGGATCAACAAAGATAATGCTACTAAAGCAATATAAAGGGAATTGCTTATAACTTCATCTTTAAGAACACAAATGCAAATACTTTCAAAAGTTTATAATATTATCTAGTTCAACCTGAAAGCAAAAAGAAAACTGAAAACGTATCGTAAGTTTTTTATTGAGACAAGGTGTTAGCTTTTAATTCTTCTGTCCTCTTATATTTTCACTAATTTCATTTCAACCAGATTCCATTTGCAAGATTAACTGGCTGTATTTCCATTATTGTGCTACTCAAAGCATTCTTTAAAGGCTTACTCTACTTTTTTTTTTTTTTAGCAGAAATAAGAAAAAGTCTCTTTGAAGGCATATGTAAATTCTAGAGTGAATCCATCACCATTTCTCTTTAACATTCCATGTGCATCATATCCTCATATCAAAACTGAATTAATCACTTATTTATATACTCCCGTGTTTAATTTACCTTGAAAGAATGATTCTTCTGTAATTTCAGAACTAAAGAGCCTTACTATACAAATTCTTTAGTTTTGTCATTTCTTCAACTAAGTTTACCAAGGACAGGAAGAGACTGATTCTCACAGTTGCTACTATGTGTTCTTTTCCCCCATAGCACTGAAAGAAAAGTCAAGACACAGGAAGCTAAAGGCAGTGGGTTTAATACAGTGTCTTTTTTTTAAAAAACCAGTTTTATTGAGGTAGGATTGACAAATTGCATATATTTAACATGTACAATGTGATGTTTTGATTATGTATTCACTGTGATATGATTACTACAATCAAGCCAATTAACATATCCATCACCTCACAGATATTTTCTTTTGCACATGGTGAGAACACTTGAGACCTAACCTCAGCAAATTTCAAGTATACATAATTATTAACTATAGTCATCATGATGTACATTAGGTCTCCAGAAAGTCTGTATGCTTTGACAAACATCTGCCTATTTCCCCCATTCTCCAGCCACTGATATTTCCCATTCTACTCTTTGTTACTATGAGTTCAACGTTTTAAGATTCCACATATAGGTAGGATCACACAGCATTTGTCTTTCTGTACCTAGTGTATTTCACTTAGCATAATGTCCTCCAGATTGACTTATGTTGTTGGAAATTGCAGGAGTTCCTTCTTTTTAAAAACTGAATTGTGTGTATATATAAATATCATGTCTTCTTTAACCATTAGTTCATTGATGGACACTTAGATAATTTCTGTATTTTGGCCACTGTGAATAATGCTGCAATAAACATGGGAACACAGATATATCTGAAACAGTGATCTTATTTCCTTTGAATATATACCAAAAAGTGGGATTGTTGGACCATATGACAGTTCTATTTTTGCTTTTTAAGGAACCTCCATACTGTTTCCCACTAACATGTATAAGGGCCCTCTTTTCTCAACATCCTCACCAACACTTGTTATCTTTTGACTTTTTGATAACAGTCATCCTCATAGGTGTGAAGTGATACCTTAATGTGGTTTTGATGTGAATTTCCTTGAGGATTAGTGATGTTGAGCATCTTTTCATATACCTGTTGGCCATCTGCATGCATTTTTTGGAAAAACATCTATTCAGGCCGTTTGCTCATTTTTTAATTGGGTTATTTGGGTTTTTTTTTTTTTGCTATTGAATTGTATGGATCCTTATATATACTTTATATTAACCCCTTATGGGATATACGGTTTACAAATAGTTTCTTCCGTTTCAAAGATTCCCGTTTTTGTAATCGAGTATCTTTACATGTTGTTAATCCTCCTCACTCCAAAGCTAGTAAAAACATAGTTAGGCTGACCTCTGGTGGCCAGATGCCTCATCTTTCAGTAACTGACAAAATGGTATTAAGTCACCTGTTGTTGTGGTGAGACAGACAAATAAAATATGGTAAAGGAAATAATATTGTTAGAAATTTGAGTTAAACAAAGCAACAAAGGTAGCAGGCACCCAAAGCGCAGAGCTGAGCAATTAAGGGCCACAAAGTAAGAAAATGCCTCCAAATATTAGTTTATTCTAATTTTTAGTTCACCAATTGATTTTACATGAAAAACAAAAGGAACATACAGTCGTTTCCAAAGTAAGAACAGTTCTATACTATCCAATACTGTAGCCACTAGCCCCATGTATCTACTGAGCACCTGAAATGTGGCTAGTATAAAATAACATCCAATTTCAAAGACTTAGTAGGGAAAAAAATAATGTAAATGATCGCATCAATAATTTATGTTGATTACCTGTTAAAATGATATTTCAAATATACTTGGTTAAGAAATTAATGCCCTTTCTAGGTTTCTTTCATCACAGAATGTCTAGACATTCTATATTTTTAGCTATGGTGAGATTATAAACATTATCAGTATATTCCACGCATTCTTAAACCTCTATGCTTTCCCTCTAGGTGATTAACCTAAAACATCCACCCTGCTTGCCTTTTCAGAAATTAGATATCTTGATAATTTTGAAATTATGGGCAACCCAACTGCTACCATATTTTTTATTTTAACTAGCATTTGAATATCTATAATGTTTCAGGAATTAGGACTATGAAGCAAGAGAGTGGACAAATAAATTATGGTGTATTAATACAACAGAATACTAAAGAAACCTAGCTGTATCTCTGTTTCCTCTTCTTAAAAGGAGAAAGACATTACCTTACAGGCTTTGTTTGTAAGGATTAAGTAGGGTAAAGTGCTTAAAACAGCCTCTGGCATATATGGTGATGAAATAAAATTCGTATTTCATGGCGGGACAAGAAAAATTTAAACATAAAATTCTTCTCTGCCTCTTTGGATCTCCTCTCTCCTCTTTAGTGTGTGTTGTGTATCTGCATTAACTAGACCTCGTCAGGAGATAACCTTCCTTCTTAATATTGCAAGAGGTCACATGACCCATGACCCACTAAGCCCTTTGTATTTGTAGATGTGGATTGTGTACAGTCAGCAATGCATCATTTGAAGCATTAACTCTTTGTCTCAAAAATGTATGTAACTGTGCTTAGACGGCTAAAAGTCAGCTCAGAGCTTCCTGAAAGACTACCTCCCAGGTTATCAGCCTCAGGTTGGCTTGACTAAAATTCTCCATTTCTTTCTTAGATCGATCATTGATTAATTTTTCCTCAACAAAGGGTCCATAAGGTGTTGAGTTATTGCTATAAAAGTATCAATATGAATAAATCTCAAAAATAATACTTACTGAAAAAAGCAAGTAGTATACATGATTATTTATATAATGTTGGAACATGAAAACAATAATACACTTATTCAGAGATCTATTCATGTCGTTAACACATAAAAGTTAACAGTAAATTCAGAAAATCCATTACTGCTGGGAGGGAAGGTAGTTCAATAGGAAAAAGAGGCATATAGATGGCTTTATAATCTATTTCTTTAGCTGGCTCAGAGTATTGAGATGTTGGTTTTTGTATGGTATAATTTCATTAAACAAAGTTTAAAGATTTAGTTCCTGCTGGAAGGCACTCCGAATTTATCCCGACCACTACTCTAAACCTTGTAGCATTCTATGTTCTTTGTTGAAAACGCTGTCGTTATGCACTTTTGTAAACTAGGCTTCGAAAGCTGGTACATCTAGAACAAACTGTATCAAAATTAACTCGTGCCTCTCTTCGCGGCGGTTCCCAGACTGCCTCCCTCGTCTGTAGACCCTGCAGCAACCGCGGATCCAAGGCTTAAAAAGCCAGTGGCCAGCCTCCATGTGGAGACCTGAGAACGCCCCCTCTGCCGACCCGGGAACTTCCCCCTCATCAGTAGAAGCCGGGCCGCTGCCCAGCACTGCAGCGCGCCCTATCTTTCCCTTCCCGATGCATCTCCGAACGAACCCCTCCTCCCCTTCAGCGGGAGCAGGGATTCTTCCCCTCGGCAGATTCCCTGTTCTCACCCATGGAGGATCCTTTCTTCTTCCTCGCCTCACACCCAGCCGCAAGACCTGGCCAGGCCTCGCGGCACCAGCTCCGTTCCAACAGTAGGACCGCAGTCGGCCTCGCACCCTTTGCCGACACCACTTCCGGGGGAGCCAACGCCCCCCTTCTCCTAGAAATGCCACTTCCCACCCGGAAAGCCGTTTAAAAGACCCTAAGCGCATGCGTCGAAACGGCGATGTTGACGAGGGTGGCTCCATCTCGTCTTTCTACGCTCTCACGGCAGTCTCGCGGTATTTCCTTCTCCCGCGGGAGTTATTTGAACGCTCTGGCGGTAGCCACGCCCTCGGCTGCCCGCTGAACGGATTGTGAAGCGTCTTTGTGGAGATTCTGACGGTGGTCAGTCGGGCCTGCTGCAGCCGAGCGCGGATAGGCTTCATCCCGCCAGGGTCCCGGCGCCATGGGGGCGGAAAAGAAACTGTTGTCGATTAAGGAGGCCTTCCAGCTGGCGCAGCAGCCACACCAGAACCAGGCGAAGCTGGTGGTGGCGCTCAGCCGCACCTACGGCTCGGTAAGCGCGGTGCCGGACCTCCGCCGCCGCCGCCGGTTCCTGGCTCGGCCTCTCCCGGCGGCTTCCCTTGACCCTCTGGGCTCCACGCACCAGAACTACAAGCTATGTAACCTTCCTGACCCGGTTCGGAGAGATCTGGCAACTTGCCCGAGGTCTCCCGGGCACCCCCTTCTCCCTGGCGGCCTCCGGCACGGACCGTTAATTCTCTGTCGGGCGGTGAATTGGGATGGAGACCGGCGCCTAGTGCAGGGCCGCAGGGTGGACCCTGAGCCCAGTGGCTGGGCGATAGTTTTTCCCTCGGGTCACCGCCCACGTCAAATAACTAACCTCGCCCCACGGTTTAATTGAATCAGTCACCAATAAGCAAATTAATCATTAGGACCTGATTCCTCTCTAGTAATGTAAATACTGTTTCGTTTTGAATGGGAGCCTTGAGAAGAGTAGGACAATGAATTTCAGGAAAATAAATTATCTTGAAGTCCAAGAAAAATTGTAAGTCAGTGTAACAGGGCTTGAGGATATGAGATAGGATGTGAAAGTTGGTCAAAAGGAAATTGCTGTGTAACATTAAGGGTAAATATGATAAAATATTAAAGCCATTGTTGATTTAGGGTTGTTAATGAAGAATTAGATTTTTACTAGATTGATACCAAGGCATTGTATTGAGAATTCAAGGATATTGAAAAAAATCAGAGGAGTCTTTTCACTGTCAAAATTCAGGTTTGTTAACTCCCTGGGAATAGTAAATTTCTATGGAGAGAAATTCGTGCAAATTAATTTTTCTTGTGATGATATGGATAACTGAGAGTTTACTAAATAATGATTTTGGTTTGTTTAAGTTATGGCTGGTGTTTCTACCGTCTTAACTCTGGTAAAGCTGAGCAAAAAAGGATTTTGTGTGTGCAGTTTGTGAAGAGTTTTTGTCTTTCAGATGCATGACAAAACAGATTTTCACGAGGAGTTTGTTCATTACCTTAAATATGCTATGGTGGTCTATAAACGAGAACCAGCTGTGGAGAGAGTAATAGAATTTGCAGCCAAGTTTGTTACCTCATTTCACCAGTCAGATATGGAAGATGATGAGGAAGAGAAAGATGGTGGCATTTTAAATTTTTTGTTCACTTTTCTGTTAAAGGTATATGAAAACTAGAACTTTGGGGAAATATTGTAGACAATTTTACTATTTTAAAAGAGCCATAGGAGTTTGTATATTTTAGAGAATGAAATATCTGGTAATTGAGAAAATGTCTGAATGGATCTTCTTTTTGTAGGAAATATTAGAACTGTCATTAAGATTGAAAGGTGAACTTTTAAAATAACTCCAGCATTAAATTTTTAATGACCATTCTAAACCAGTTCTCACATACATTTGTTTTAAATGAGTTCTCTATTTTAGAAGTAAAGTAAGAATTCCTGAAAAGAGGAATACGCTCTTGTAATTTAGCAACTACTTTGGACTGTGTATGTTTTGAGATTTTGTATTATGTGTATGTAGTATACATATGGATCAAGGTAACAGTTTCTCTGCAAGGAATGAACTGTAACTTCTTAAATCCTAAACATACAGAATTCAAATGTTATGTCATTATTTAGTAATATTATGTGACTTGGAATAATTTTGATTTGTTTGTGTTTTAGTCTCATGAGGCAAACAGCAATGCAGTTAGATTTAGAGTGTGCCAGCTCATAAACAAGCTCTTGGGAAATATGCCAGAAAATGCCCAGATTGATGATGATTTGTTTGATGAAATTAATGAAGCCATGCTTATTAGATTGAAAGATAAAATTCCAAATGTAAGGATACAGGCAGTTCTTGCTCTTTCACGCCTTCAGGATCCCAAAGATGATGAATGCCCGGTGGTTAATGGTATGTATAGCTTCCTAAATCCTTTTTCAGTTTTGCTGACTTTGTTAAATTCTCAGCAGATGAATTTTCTTTCTTTCTTTTTCTTTTTTTAAATTGAAGTATAGTCGTTTACAATGTGTCTATTTCTGATATACAGCATAATGTCCCAATAATACAGGTGTGTGTGTGTGTGTGTGTGTATACACATACATACATGTATTTGTTTTCATATTCTTTTTCATTAAACTTTATTATTGAAAAATGTTCCAGTAATACACATATACATATAATTATTTTCATATTCTTTTTCATTAAAAGTTATTATTGAATACAGTTCTCTGTGCTATACGGAAGAAATTTGTTTTTTAATCTGTTTTCATATATAGTAGTTAACATCTGCAAATCTCAAACTCCCAAATTTATCTCTTCCCACCTTTTCTCCCAGTAACCATAAGATTGTTTACTATGTCTGTGAGTCTGTTTCTGTTTTGTAGATGAGTTCATTATTGTCTTCTTTTTTCTTTTTTTAGATTCCAAATATGAGTGATAAAACTATGGTTATTTTTCTTTCTCCTTCTGGCTTACTTCACTTTACTGGACCATCTTCAGGTCCATCCATGTTGCTGCAGATGGCATTATTTTATTCTTTTTTTACGGCTGAGTAGTATTCCATTGTATAAATATACCATAACTTTATCCAGTCATCTGTCAGTGGACATTTAGGTTGCTTCCATGTCTGAGCTATTGTATATAGTGTTGCTGTGAACATTGGGGTGCATGTATCTTTTCAAATTAAGTTTCCCTCTGGATATACACCCAGGAGTGGGATTGCTGATCATATGGTAACTCTATTTTTAGTTCTTTGAGGAATCTCTATACTGTTTTCCATAATGGCTGCACCAAACTACATTCCCACCAACAGTGTAGGAGGGTTCTCTTTCCTCCATACCCTCTCCACCATTTATAGTTTTTGGACTTTTGAATGATGCTGTTCCGACAGGTGTGAGGTGATACCTCATTGTAGTTTTGATTTGAATTTCTCTGATAATTAGCAATATTGAGCAGTTTTACATGTGCCCATTGGTCATTTATATGTCTTCATTGGAGAATTGCTTATTTAGGTCTTCTGCCCATTTTTGAACTGGGTTGGGTGTTTTTTTTTGTTATTAAGTAGTATGAGCTGTTTATATATTCTGGAAATTAAACCTTTGTCAGTTGCATCATTTGCAAATATTTTTTACCATTCTGTAGGTTGTTGTTTTGGTTATGGTTTCCTTTGCTGTGCAAAAGCTTATAAGTTATTTAGGTCCCATTTGTTTATTTTTGCTTTTATTTCTATTGACTTGGTAGACTGCCCTAGGAGAACTTTGCTAAGATTTATGTCAGAATGTTTTGCTTATGTTTCCTTCTGGGACGTTTATAGTGTCTTGTCTTATATTCTCTTTAAGCCATTTCGAATTTATTTTTGTGTATGGTGTGAGGCAGTGTTCTAACTTCATTGATTTACATGCAGCTGTCCAGTTTTCCCAACACCACTTGCTGAAGAGACTGTCTTTTCTTCATTGTATATTCTTGATTCCTTTGTCAAAGATTAGTTGACGGTATGTCTGTGAGTTTATTTCTGGTCTCTCTGTTCTGTTCCATTGATTGATATGTCTGTTTTTGTGCCAATTTGCTGTTTTGATTACTGTGGCTCTGTAGTGTTATCTGAAGTCTGGGAGTGTTATTCCTCCATCTTCGTTCTTTTTCTTCAGTATTGCTTGGGCAATTCTGGGTCTTTTGTGATTCCATATAAATTTTAAGATTATTTGTTCTAGTTCTGTGAAAAATGTCATGGGTAATTTGATCGAGATCAAATCCGTGGGTTTACCTTGGGTAGTATGGCCATTTTAACAATACTGATTCTTACAATCCAAGGGCATGGGCTATCTTTTCATTTCTTTAAGTCACCTTTAATTTCCTTAATCAGTGTTTTGTAGTTCTTCTTACATAAGTCTTTCACGTCCTTGGTCACATTTATTCCCAAGTATTTTATTGTTTTGGATGTTATTTTAAAAGGGATTGTTTCTTTTACTTTGTTTTTGTGATACTTCGTTATTAGTATAAAGAAATGCAACTGATTTCTGTATGTTAATCTTGTATCCTGCTACCTTGCTGAGTTCTTTTTATCAGCTCTAGTAGTTTTTGTGTGAAGCTTTTAGAGTTTTCTGTGTATTGTATCATGTTATCCACATACAGTGACAATGTCACCTCTTCTCTTCCAGTTTGGATCCCTTTTATTTCTTTTTCTTGCTTGATTGCTGTGGCTAGGACTTCTAATACTATGTTGAATAGGTTGAATGGAAGTGGTGAGAGTGGGCATCCTTGTTTTGTTTCAGATTTTAGGGGGAAGGCTTTCAGCGTTTCACCGATGAGCAGTATGCTGGCTGTCGGTTTATTGTAAATAGCTTTTATTATGTTGAGATATTTTCCCTCCATACCCACTTTGGTAAGAGTGTCATAAATGGGTGTTGAATTTTACCAAATGCTTTTTCTGCATCTATTGAGATGACCATGTGATTTTTGTCCTTTCTTTTGTTGATATGGTGTATCACATTCATTGATTTGCATATGTTGAACCATCCTTGTGTCCCTGGAATGAATCCAGCGTGATCATGGTATATGATCTTTTTTATGTGTTGCTAATATTTTGTTGAAGATTTTTGCATCTAAGTTCATCAGTAATATTGGCCTGTAATTTTCTTTTTTGATTGTGTCTTTGTCTGGGTTTGATATTAGGGTGATGGTGGCTTCATAGAATGAGTTTGGGAGTGTTCCCTCCTTTTCAATCTTTGGGAAGTTTGAGAAGGATTGGTATGAATTCTTCTTTGTATGTTTGGTAGAATTCCCTAGTGAAGCCATCTGGTCCTGGACTTTTTTTTTTAGGGAGGTTTTTTTTTTATCACTGGTTCTCTTTCATTTCTAGTGATCAGTCTGTTCAGGTGGTCAATTTCTTCTTGATCCAGTCTTGGTGGACTGTACGTTTCCAGAAACTTGTCCATTTCTTCTAGGTTGTCCAATTTGTTTCCATATTGTTATTCAGAGTATACTCTTATGATTTTTTTGTATTTCTGTTGTATTGGTTGTAATTTCTCCATTTTCCTTTCTTATTTTGTTTATTTGTGTCCTCTCTCTTTTCTTGGTGAGCCTGGCCAGAGGTTTGTCGATTTTGTTTACCCTTTCAAAAAACCAGATCTTAGTTTGGGTTTTTTAAAAATTATTTTTAAAAATCTCTATTTTATTTATTTCCTCCCTGATATTTATTATTTCTTTCCTTCTGCTAATTTTAAGTTTTGCTTAATCTTCTTCTTCTAATTCTTTTAGGGGGTAGGTTTGATTGTTTATTTGAGAGTGTTCTTATTTTCTGAGGAAGGGCTGTATCGCTGTGAACTTCCCTTTTAGGACTGCTTTTGCTGCATCCCATAGGTTTTGTGTGGTTGTGTTTTCATTGTTGTTTGTCTCAAAGTATTTTTAAATTTCTTATTTGATTTCATCTTTGACCCATTGCTTTTTTAGTAGCATGTTGTTTAGTCTCCAGGTGGTGGTTCTTTTCCCTCATTTGTTTTTCTGTGGTTGATTTCTAGTTTCATTCCGTTGTGGTCAGAAAAGATGCTTGACGTAATTTCTGTCCTCCTAAATTTGTTGAGGCTTCTTTTGTGCCCAAGTATGTGGTCTATCCTAGACAGTATTTCATGTGCATTTGAACAGAATATATATTCTGTTTTTTGGGGGATGTAATGTCCAAAAAATATCAACTAAATCCAACTTTTCTATTGTGTCATTTAGTTTCTCCATTGCCTTACGGTTTTTTTGTCTGAAAGATCTGTCCAGTGATGTTAATGAGGTGTTAAAGTCTCCTACTATGATTGTGTTCCCATCAATTTCTCCCTTTATGTCTGTTAGTATTTGCTTAATGTATTTAGGTGCTACTATATTGGGTGCATATATGTTAACGAATGTAATATCTTCATCTTGTATTGCTCCTTTAATCATTATATAGTGTCCTTCTTTATCCTTCTTCCTGACCTTTGTTTTAAAGTCTATTTTGTCCGAAATCAGTATTGCTACTCTTGCTTTCTTGTTTCCATTTACATGAAATATCTTTTTCCATTCTCTCACTTTCAATCTATGTGCACCCTTCTCCCTAAAATGGATCTCTTGTATGCAGCATATTGTAGATTCTTGTTTTATTATCCAATCTGCCACTCTGTGTCTTTTGATTGGCGCATTTAGTCCATTGACATTTACAGTAATTATTGATAGATGTGTGTTTTTGCCATTTTGAACTTGTTTTCCAGTTGATTTGATTATTTCCTCTTTTCTTCCTTTCTTTTTTTCTTTTTCTTTTTGTTGTTTGATAATTTTCTTTTGTATTATCTTGGTTTCTGTTTGGTTTTTGTGACTCTATTGTATGCTTTTGATTTGTGGTTACACTGTTTTTCAAGTATATTAACCCATCTGCTTGCTTTCAACTGATAGTCATATAAGCTCAGACATATCCTAAAAAGAATTTTAAAAAAATCTATTTTCTTGCTCCCCTCTCCCACCTTTTACGATTTTGATGTCCTCTTTTACATCTTCATGTTTATTCTCTTACAGCTCATTGTAGTTATTGCATCTCCAGTTGTGGTTTTCTCCTTTCTGTAGCTTCTCACTTCTTTTCTTTTTAGAATAGAGCTTTCAATGTTTCTTTTAGGATAGGTTTAGTAATGCTGAATTCTTTTACGTTTTGCTTGTCTGTAAAATTCTTTGTCATTCTGTTCTAAGGTTTACTCTTGCTGGATAAAGAATCCTAGATTTTCTCATTCAGAACTTCGAATGTGTCTTGTCACTCCCTTCTGGCCTGCAATGTTTCTGTTGAGAAATCAGCTGAAAGCCTTATAGGGGGATCCCTTTTAACTAATCATTTCTTTAACTTTGGTCATCTTAATTATAATATATCTTGGTGTAGGTCTATGTGGATTCTTCTTGTTTGGGACCTTCTGTGCTTCCTGTGCTTGGATATCTGATTCCTTCTTTAGGTTTGGGAAATTTTCAGTCATGGTTTCTTCAAATACCTTTTCAACTTTCAATTCCCTTTCCTCTTCTCCTTCTGGGACTCCTGTTATGCATGCTTTATGTTATCCTATAGGTGCCTTATATTGCTTTCAGATTCTTGCTTGCTTTTCTGCCTACTGTTCTCATTGTGTTATTTCTGTTATCCTGTCTTCTAAGTCACTTATTCATCCCTCTCATGCAGGGAACATAAAAGCTGGTGGCAGACATTCCAGGAGTGTTCATGTACATGAGCTTTTCTGGAGGCTTACATCTTGATTAAATCATCAGCACCAAAACCTAGCCCCACCTAACAGCCTGTAGGCTTAAGGGTTGGGAAGCCTCAGGCCAAACAACATACTGGGTGGAAACACAGCCCCACCTATCAGCCGACTTCCTGAGCCACAGGCACCTCTAGACACAACCCTAGATAAGGCCCTACCCACCAGAGGACCAGGACCATGCTTTACCCAGCAGGGGGCAGGCACCAACTCCTCCTTCCAGGAAACCTGCATAAGCCTCTAGTCCAGCCTCATCCACCAGGGGACAGATTCCAGAAATAATAAAACAACAATCCCAAAGCACCTGGAAAGAATCCACAAACACAGGCCAGACTATAAACACTGGAACTGGCTGGGCCCCGGCCCTTGGGTGACAAGAGAGGAGTGTACTGGTGGGATGCATACAATGTCTCCCAGAGAGGGCCACCTCTGTAAGGTCGAGAAACATAACTAACCTACCTAAAAATACAAATAGAAAGACAATATGAGGTGGCAGAGGAATAGCTCCCAGCCAAGGCATAAGATAAAACCCCAGAAAGAGAAATAAGTGATGAGGAGATAGGCAATTTATCTGAGAAAGAGTTCAGAGTAATAATGGTGAAGATGTTCAGAGAACTCATGAGGAGTAATTAAGAATTAAGTTTTTAGCAAAGAGTTGGAAAGTATAAAGAATACCCAAACAGAGTTGAAGAATAAAATCACTGAAATGAATAATGCACTAGAAGGAACCAAGAATAGACTAAGTGAGGCAGAAGAGCAGATCAGTGAGCTAGAAGACAGATTAGTGGACATCGTTACTGCAGAACAGAAAGAAAGAAAAAAGAATGAAAAGAAATGAGGATAGTTTAAGAGAACTCTGAGACGACATGAAGTGCTCCAATATTCACATTATAGGGGTCCCAGAATGAAAAGAGAGAGAGAAAGGACCTGAGAAAACTTTTGAAGAGATAATATCCAAAAACTCCCCCAGCTTGGGAAATGAAACAGTCACCTAAGTCCATGAAGTAAGAGTTCCACACAGGATCAACCCAAAGAGGAACACACCAAGGCAAATAGTAATCAAATTGACAAAAATTAAGGAGAAAATATTAACAAGAGAAAAGCAACAAATAACATATAAGGGAATTCTCATAAGGTTATCAGCTGATTTTTCAGCAGAAATGCTACAGGCCAGAAGGGAGTGGCACAATATATTTAAAGTGATGAAAGAAGAAAACTTACAACCAAGAATACTTTATCCATCAAGGCTCTCAGTCAGATTTGATGAAGAAATCAAAAGCTTTACAGGTAAACAAAAACGAAAGGAATTCAGCACCACCAAATCACCTTTACAACAAATGTTAAAGGATCTTCTCTAGTCATCAAACCATAAGAAAAGAGAACAAGAAGAAGAATAAGAGACAAAAAAAGACCTACAAAAGATTGCTTTGGCAATTTGGGGTCTTTTATGGTTCCATATAAATTTTGGAATTGTTTGTTCTAGTTCTGTGAATAATCTCTGTTTTCACATGGGTTGCATTGGATCTGTAGATTTCTTTGGATAGTATGGCTATTTTGACAATGTGTATTTTTCCAATCCAAGAGCACAAAATATCTTTCTATTTCTTTGTTTCATCTTCAGTTTCCTTCATAAGTGTTTTACAGTTTTCAGAGTATAAAAATATCCTTGGTTAAGTTTATTTTTAGGTGTTTTGCTTTTTTTGATGCAATGGAAATGTTTATGCCAGTTATAAAATACTGGTTTTTGAAGTAAAAAAAAAAAAAGTCAATGAAGGGCTGCAAATGGCAAAATATCCTTCTTTTTTATGGGTGAGTTGTATTCCATTTCATGTATGTGCTACATCTTATTTATCTATTAATCTATTGATGTGCAATTAGGATCCTTCCATATCTTGGCAATTATAAATAATGTTGCTGTTAATAGTGAGGTGAATGTGTCTTTTTGAATGAATGCCTTTGTTTTTCTGGAATATATGCCCAGGGGTGGAAATGCTGGGCCATATGGTAGTTCTGTTTTTAGGTTTCCAAGAAACCTCCATATTCTTTTCTATAGTTGCTGCACCAATTTACATTCCCACCAACTGTGTACAAGGGTTCCCTTTTCTTCATGTCCTTGCTAACATTTGTTATTTGTGTTCTTTATGATGATGGCCATTCTGACAGGTGTGAGATGATATTTCATTGTGATCTTGATTTGTATCTCCCTGATATTAGTAATGTTGTGCAGATTCTCATGTTCCTTTTGGCCATCTGCATTTTCTCTTTTGGATAAATGTCTGTTCAGTTCTGCACATATTTTAACTGGGTTGATTGGTTGTTTGCTTTTTACTTGAAGTACAGTTGATTTGAAATGTTGTATTAGTTTTTGGTGTACAGCGTGGATGGACTTGGAAGGCATTATGCTAAGTGAAGTAAGTCAGACAGAGAAAGACAAATACTGTAACATAGCACTTCATATGGAATCTAAAAAAAAAATTCAATAAACTAGTGAATATAACAAAAGAAACAGACTCACAGATGTAGAGAAGGAACTAGTGGTTACCAGTGGGGGCAGGTAAGAGGGAGGGGCAAGATGGAGGTGGAGGATTAAGAGGTACAAACTGCCAGGTATAAAATAAGCTACAAGGACGTATTGTACAACAGGGGAATATAGCCAATATTTTATAATAACTACAAATGGAGTGTGACCTTTAAAAATTGTGAATAACTATATTGTGTACCTGTAATGTATAATATTATACGTTGGCTATACGTCAATTTAAAAAATGTGACATTGTAAAATAAATACATAAATTAAAAAATAAGTAAATAAAGCCATATCAGTTTAAAATAAACTACCGGCCATACTAGACTTCTGTCTAAATCTTGAAGAAGAGACATAATCTTAACGGTGAATTTTCCATGATCTTTAGAGCTATTTGTTTTCAGTTTTAGCCTTCATGCCCAGGCCATTGACTAATTTCTCATTCTGTCGTTTTTAAGAGAAGCTGGCAGAAAAAATCTTCAGCTAAAATTAAATGTGTAAGACTAAAAAATTGTATTTTTTATTGATTAAAAATAAATATTGTTAAGTATAAAAATGTGGTCTATATTGTGACTGGGTAAATAAATAATATTTTATTAATATACTGAAATATATTGCTCTATTTTTTAGCATATGCTACTTTGATTGAAAATGATTCAAATCCAGAAGTTAGGCGGGCAGTGTTATCATGTATTGCTCCATCAGCAAAGACTTTGCCCAAAATTGTAGGGCGCACCAAGGATGTGAAAGAGGCTGTCAGAAAGCTGGCTTATCAGGTAAATAAGTCCAATATCTTGTGTAGGCATTTTCTTAAACGGCAAGAAGCCATATTCTTAAAATACTTCTGAAAAATATTTGGCACATAATAATGATTTCTTCACTTGAGATTTTTATGCACAGAGAGTATAGGTAATTTAGATAGAATTTTATTGTGTTAATGTGTTACTAGATACTGACTTTTTTTGGAGAGTCTTGATAATTTTCTTAAGGATATATTATTAGTTATAAAATACATAAACTATTTTGAGTTTAATGGCCATTTTTAAAATTATTAATATTTCTTCAAGGTATTAGCTGAAAAAGTTCACATGAGAGCTATGTCCATTGCTCAGAGAGTAATGCTCCTTCAACAAGGTCTTAATGACAGATCAGGTAAGTTAGACATCTTTATACATAAAGCTTTAGTAGATTTTGAGGTCAGACCTAAAAGGTTTAGAAAAGAGTGATGTAAATTAGATCAGGTAAGCGTGTCTTTCCCACAGGCTGTCAAAGTCTATCTTGGTATGTTGTATAGAATACATTTCCTAGGGTTAAAAATCTTGATACTTAGAAGCAGCAGAGTTAGTATTTTTCTGTTTTACATATGGAGAAACTATAGTTTAAGGCTATAAAAAATAACTTAAGTCAGAAATAGGATAGGATCTCTTTTTCAGCCCTCTCTCTTCCTTTAAAAAAAATGCCGTCTTTTAAAATACATCCCCTTTTAAAAAAACATCCCCTTTGTGTATATCCGGATACCAGTGTGTCTGCATCTGAAACAATTAGGAATGGTCAGACTAGTATAATTTTCCGATTCTTTTTTTCCTTTTTCTCCCTGTGACAGCTAGGGAATCTGCTTATAGCAATGATGAAGAATATATTTTAAATTTCCAGACCCCATGAGAATGCTAAGATGGCTTAATATTGCTATAGCAATAGTTTGCAAATATTCTCGGAGAACTAATGACCAGGATGACTTTAAAAAACTAAGAATAACATTTGTTCAGTGACTTATGCTTGTATGATTCACTACTGCAAATAGCAATCATGTGTAATAAATTGATGAACTCAGGCAACAAGTGAAATATTAGGTATTACATATAGTCTGGAATCAAACCTGCAGCCCAGTAAACCCAGGGGAGAAGGAATGCAAAAATATTTGTGTAGGCTGTGGTAGTGGTTGGGTATTTCATTCTGACCTTTTCTACTTTCATTTGAAAGTAAGCATCTTAGTGACTTTTGTAGTATCATTGTATTTTATTTTTTCCTTTAGTGTGCTTTGTTTTGCCTCTGTCTCTTCCCATTTTTATAGTACATGTTGACTTAATGTTAACATTGATCTGATAAAAAGTTAATTAAAACTGACAAAATATAGGAATGGAAGCTGGAGGGAGATCGTTCACCCGTGTTTCAAATGACTTAACAGATGCTGTGAAACAAGCAATGCAGAAACATCTTCTCCAAGGCTGGTTACGTTTTACTGAAGGAAATATATTAGAGTTGCTTCATCGGTTGGATGTGGAAAATTCTTCTGAAGTGGCCGTCTCTGTTCTCAATGCCTTATTTTCAGTAACTTCTCTTAATGAACTTGCAGAAATCTGTAAAAATAATGATGGCAGGTATATGTAGTATTCATTATTTGAAATGTGATGCTGATGAACTTCTGCAATTAAAATTAATCCCCTTCCCCATCACTTAAGATTGTATTAATATCTTCTATCTCCACCTCTTTTTTTTTTTTTTTAATTCTGGTAGATGTCTTTTTTCTCTATTTTTCCTCCTTATGTAAGAACTCACTACTTTATCATAGACTAGTTTAGCGGCGTATTTTGTTTTGTTTTGTTATGTTGATTTTTGCATTAGCTTACCATGGAAAATCCAACAGCTTGCATCTCTATGCTTGCTCATTTGATTTCTTCTGGTCTAAATATTTTCATTCTTTTTTGTGTGAATTTGTGACTTTGAATTTAAAAAGATAGCAGTTATAAATCAAGTCTGTTTCTTATTTCCATTTTTCTACTCAGTTCAAATTTTTACTGGATATTAAGTTATCTTTCATTCTCTCCCTTTTAAATGAAGGAAATTGATTCCATTGGAAAGATTAACTCCTGAAATTGCTTTGTATTGGCGTGTCCTTTGTGAGTATTTGAAATCAAAAGGAGATGAAGGTGAAGAATATTTAGAACAGATTTTGCCAGAGCCTGTAGTGTACGCAGAGTATTTACTGAGGTAAAAATTTTTCCTTTGGTTTGGACTGTACTTGTGTTGTTGTATGTGTCAACTTCCCAGCCCCCTCCCTCAAAGCCACGCTTGACTGAGAATAAGTTAAAATCTACTTTTTTTGGACGAGAAGGAATAGGCATGCACATTGAGTCTTTCTGAAGAATATCCTGTGCTAGTCAGTACATTGAAAGAGCAAAGTCAATATGTTTTGGGACATTTTCTTAAAAGTGTGAACATTTCTCCATAAAGTTGATAATGATGATGACAAACTTTTTCTAAGTGCCAGATAGTAAATATTTTAGAGTCTTTGGGCCATCCTGTCTCTGTCACAGTGACTCAACTCTGCCGTGGTAGGGCAAAGGAGGCAAAGAAAATAAGTAATGTATAAGTGTGACTGTTTTCTGATAAAACTTTCATCAACTTTTTTTATGGACAGAAATTAGAATTTCATGTAATATTCACATTGTATATATTTTTACATATGTATTTTAACTACTGTTTAAAGATGTAAAAATCTTAGCTTGCAAGCTGAACAAAAATGGGCAGCAGACTGGATCTCTGGTGCATGGGCCATAGTTATCCAGCTGATAAGGTGGATCTCTGTGGCTAGTTTTAGTATTAAGTAAAAGTATTACTATTTGGCTTTCTTTTTTAAAAAATGTTTTTTCAAAGTATCTTCTTCTTAAGTTATTTGAATTACTCTACTTTCTACTTTGTTAACTTTTAAATTATACGAGTAAAACATGACTGCTTTCTTGTCAAAATTCAAATACAAAATTACATAGAATAAAAATGTCAATTTCCTCTTTTATCTCTTGATTCCACAATCCCATTGATCCCTTTAGAGTTAACAACTAAACAATTTGGGGTATACACTTCCAACCTCTTTCTCTTCGCTTACACACACACAAGTGCATAATTTTTTAAATATAGCACATTATACATATTTTTAAATCTTTTTTCAACTACTGATAATCTGGCATCATTATATGTTGGTACATACAAATCTATCAGTCCATAACATATCACTCCATAGAATGGCAGTAACATTTAATTTACTCCGCTGTTGAAGGACATTTAAGGTGTTTTTAGTTTTCACTGATAAAAGTATGTTAAGCTTTCTTTACATTTTTTTTTGTACATTTGGGATTTTGTAGGGTTGATTCCCAGAAATGGGAAAGGTTATATATATATTTTATAGATATTGGTGTTTAGATTTTAAATTTCATGATTTTGATGCATCTTTTAAAAAGCCTTCTTTCATCTTACATGCATTATGGGCCTGAATTCTCTTTGTTTGAAATATAGTATTCTGCTTTTGCTTATAATGGTCCCACATACATGTTAGAGAACAAAGCTAAGAATGTGTTTGAATTTTGTATACAGAACACTGAATCCAGGAAAAACATCTCAAATGTGAGCCAATACAGAGACTTACAGCTCGAGCTCTAGACTTATAGCTCAAGCTCTTTCATTTGCACATCATGAAAAACATGTGCAGATCTACTAAATGTTTTAATGGTAATTATTTCAAGCTTTAATATTTAATTCATTATAATGCTCTTTGGGCCATGTTGAAATGTTTCCAAAAGGAATGAGTTTTGATGCAATGCTTAATAATATATATTTATATAAAAGTAATAAATGCTAATAGAAGTTGGAGAAAATACAAGAAAATATGAGGAAATGTTAAATATTAAAATAACATGGGGAGAGCATCTCCTCAAAGACTGCTTCACAGATTAATTCTTAGTGAAAACTGACATGTGGAGAACTTGGTTCCTCTGACTCATAAGAGGTCAGGCATTCTTATATTTCTTTTGTTACTTAATCTGTGAGTTTTGAAATAAGTAACTTAAATCAACTTTTTTTTTTCACTTATAAAAAGGAAAACTAAAGATTGTATTTTAATTATTATTGAAAGAATACCTAAGATATAGGATGATTTTCTTTTTGAAGCAATGTCACTAGATAGGATTAGTTTTCTCAGGCACAGAAACAATTAATTAATGGAAGTTTCTTGATCATCTCAAATACATTTTCAGGTGTTTTGTAGCAGGAAGAGTTAGTGACTTAGAACTCTTACCAATTTCCTATTAATTGAGGTGTTTACATAAAGAGAGAAATTGGGGATGCTTAATGAGGCTTATCAAATTTGAGTAAGAAAAAAGGACAGCAATACATTTTTTAGAAAGGTGCCTTAAATATAAATTCTTGGAGAGAGCTTTTAAAAAAGACTCCTGAGTGGTCTCTTCATTATCATGGCTATCTTTAAAAATGGTTGAAAAGAGATGATTTCATGGTAATTAAAATTGGTAGGTCCATTTTAAGTTATGTTTATGCAATTCAGAATTTGTAATCTATTAATGAAACAACTACTCTGAATTTATTTAAAAAAAAAACCCTTAGTCTTGATGCTATACATTGTGCTAAAGCTGGGATGGAGAAGTAGGGAGGGATTCAAAGATGAGTGAAGATTTTTTAGCTTGTCAGAAATTAGTACTCAATTTATTGAAATCAATTTATTGATTTCAGTAGTTATCATTTTTGTAGCTTTTGTTTAGTTTCTTGCTAGAATCCAAAGGGTAACTGATGCCCTTGAAGGTCCTGATATCATGACCAGAGGTTTATGAGCTTTTATTTACTCTTGGCTGTCATTTTATAAGATGAGTCAGTTTATTTATTTATCATACATAATTCTGCAGTATCTATAACTTAATTTTTTTGACATTTTAAAAATGACATTTTTTTGTCAGGATTATCATTTCATATATTATTTCCAACCTTAAGTCACCTAGTTGTATAGGTTTAAACTCTTAATTCTGCTTAAACTCTTAATTCTGCCTTTAGGTGGCATTTGTTGGTTCCATACAAAAAAGGAGACCTTCTGGTAGGCTCTTGAATGTTATCCAGGTGAGGGTGATAAAAGGCTGTAATTTGAGCAGTGATAGTAAAAATAAAAGGGTAGCTGATGGTTCTTGCTTAGTAGCACCTACACTAAAATAATAACAATACAGAGATTAGTAGGGCCCTTAAGTAAGGATAATACAAGTTCATGATGCTATCTGTATTTTTCTGACTTTTTTTGAAGGTCATTGTATTCATGGATTACTTAAGTAATTACTGTCACTACTATTTTCAACAAAAGAATGATGGTTAATTATAGGTGATCAGGAAAGACTAGCTCTTTCTGAATAATTGGATTTTTGGAGAAGAAATTTAGAACTTTATAATTGATAAAGAGTGACATTGGAGTAATTAGTTATTTTAAGAGACATAAATATGTACCTTTTGAAAATTTCCTAAAGGAAATTTGAATCTTTAATGGAAATATAGTTTCCAAATTCTTTTGAATCAAGCCATTAAGTTTGCAAAATTCATGACAATAGCATAGAACTTACTCTATAGACCAGATTAGTTTAACATGGTATAAATACCTACATTTTTGGACTGATAGGAGCAGAAAATCATCCTTTTCTGACTTAATGGGGAGCTGTTTAATGTTTCTTAACAGTTTCTACATTTTCTTAATTGTGCTTGTTTTAGTTATATTCAGAGCATTCCAGTTGTTACTGATGAACAGAGAGGTGATTTTTCCTATATTGGCAATTTGATGACAAAAGAATTCATAGGTCAGCAGTTGATTCTAATTATCAAGTCTTTGGATACCAGTGAAGAAGGAGGAAGGTACGTGTAAATGTTAACTCTTGTTCTAATTTGATTTTCTGTGTTGAAATATACTATTGTTGCAATATGATTAAATATATTTAACCTAGCTTTCTAAAGTGCTATATGAAGTTTTCTTTTTCCTCTTAGATAACAGGAATGTATAGATACATATAAAATATAGATTTATGGAGTATGTCAGAGGAAATACACCCTGTCCCTTTTTCTCTAAATATGAATGTATATGTATACATACCTATGGAAGTGAGTTTCTAATTCAATTTCTTCAGAATAAATCAATAAAGTTGTAGGTTTTTGCTTAAAAATCTCTATTACTATTACTAAACCTCTCTGAAATAAGTACATTCTAAAAGATTTGATTCAGTTATGGTATTTTGTTATTTTATCATGTTGATTTATGAAAGATTATAGGGTCATTTATAAATTTTTTTTCTAGAATGTGAATTTTTGGCATAAAGTCTACACATATTTTTGTGCCTTTAGTGGTAAATATAAAAAAGAAGTAAGACAAATGTAATTAAGCCTGCAGAATAGTTGAAATATTAGAGATAAAATGTGTTTCTACTGTCACATTTAAAATAAAATAATTCTTTCTGAATGCAGGAAACGACTGCTGGCTCTTTTACAGGAGATTCTTACTCTACCCACCACCCCGATATCCCTAATTTCTTTTCTCGTTGAGAGACTGCTGCACATCATTATAGATGATAATAAGAGAACACAAATTGTGAGTAATTTTCTTTATTGTTGATGAAGGTAAAAGGTTTTTGTCAATAACATTGAGGATTGTCTTATTTTTTTTTTTTTAGTACTTTTAACTTTGCCTTTAACTGCCTTTGTTTTAGTTCTGCCTCTTTATTGAGTTTTTAAACTTCTTAAAACCAATTCTGTCTTTCTCACACACACTTTTAAAAACATCTCCTTTCTTCTCTTACCATACCTGTCATTGTGTTGAATCAGTTTGAAATGGAAGCAGGTTAGGGAAGTGGTGAAACATACGCATTGGTTGCTAAAATGTTTGAGAACTGGCTGAATTTTACATACCTGGGTTCAGATCCCCTTGGATACTTTTCTGGTTTTGTGACTTTGCCCAACATATTTAATTTAGAATTTTTACCTGTCTGCAAAATAAGAATAACAACAAAACCTACCTTTCACTGTCCAATGAAATAATGTTCATAAAGTCCTTGGTAAATACAGAGATAAATATTGTCTATTATATTACTTTATTCAACTGTTATATTCTCGAGAGTAGCCTAAAAAGAAATACCCGTTATCATTGATTTTCTTAAAATCATTTAGTCTTGCTGTTGCAAGTTAGTTCGGAGGTTGTCTTTTCGAGCCTTTCCTTATACATAGACTTAAATCCCTTCTACAGCATTCCCAGTTAGTGGTTATCCAGCATCTGCCTAAGGTATCTTTCATTTTCCTGAATTGGCCAACTCCAATGCCCAGTGGCTCTGAAAGGAATGTATTTAGTTTGTGGTCATTATTTATGCATTGTATACCCAAAGGAAGAATAAAAGAGTATTCTAATTATATTTAACTCTCATTGGAGGAAGTTGAGGATTTTAGGCAGGAAATTTTAGTTTTATGCTGCCTAAGATTAGATGCTTTTTTGTTTTCTGTTTCAAGCACTAAATGAGAGAGAATTTATTCTGTGTTCGTGTGCTTGTTTAACTTCCCATAATATTAGGGGTTTTAGTCATATGTATTGTTTGTTTTTTTTTTTTTCCTTCTAAAATTGTCTAACAAATAGAATGTGTGCCACTTTTGCTTGTATATCTTGCTCTATTTTTCAAGAGATTATGGATACTGCTTGGAGTTTTACAAAGCAGTTTGATGGCATTTTCTGTTATATAACACGTATTAAAGCATGTATTCTGAATTATAATTTACCAGGTTACAGAAATTATCTCAGAGATTCGGGCACCCATTCTTAATGTTGGTGCTAATAATGATCCAGCTGATGCAAGAAAGAAAGAACTCAAGGTAACTCTCTTCTAAATTACAGAAATGCTTGAATATAATGTAATTATGCAAGTCTTTTATTTCGCCTTGTTGTACATTTTCAGAATTGTCCCCACAAAGCCAATTATTGATTAACTATTAAACTACAAGAGTATCTAAAATGTTACCAGGCTGTGTCAATCTGAAAGATTTGCCAATCTCTGTTTCAGGAAGACTGCAACTTTGTACGTGCCTGACTGCTTAATGTCTGGACGTTTGAGATGTTAAATAATACTCTTTAGTTCGATATAGCTTTTCATATTAATAGTTTTTGTTTGATGTTTCCACAATTTATATCTTTTCTTAGATGGCGGAAATAAAAGTGAAACTTATTGAGGCAAAAGAAGCTTTGGAAAATTGCATTGCCTTACAGGATTTTAATCAAGCATCAGAATTAAAAGAAGAAATAAAAGCATTAGAAGATGCCAAAATAAACCTACTGAAAGAGACAGAGCAACTTGAAATTAAAGAAGTCCACATAGAGAAGGTATAGATAACTTTTTCACATTAATTTTCTGCTGTTAGTAATCATCTCAACTGAACCTTGTTTTTCTTAACTTAGCTACCAGAATATATTCACTTCAGAGGGATTTTTAACAGTACCATGAATTAATATGAAAATAATATTTTTCTGCCTGTTCCTTTTTATTTTGGACTGTGAAAGACTTCATTGAACTTTACTTATTGTAGCTAGGACTTTAGTTGATTTGCTCCCTTGTCATGCAAATCTCTGGAATCTGAAGTCTTTCTTCCTTGCCAGGGAAACTTGCCTTCCAGTGGTTTCCTTCTGTTTGTTTTTGTCTTGAATGGTTTAGAAAAGGAAAATGCATCTTTCCCTTGTGTATGGAAGACTCATGACCTTTCTGATGTTGGGAAAATAATTTCTATGGTAACAATACCATCATACACATATTTTTTAAAGTTTAATTACTCTTTTGTTTTTAGAAATTTTCTTATTGAAATGAAATACTAAAGTTATATACCTAGCAACGTTTAAAGCTTTCAGCTGTCTTTTTTAACAGTTGTATTTGATAGACTTCTAGACATTAAGAAGCCTGTGGAACATACAAGAGGAAATGTCAGTTATGGCAGTTGTATACATGAATCTGAAACTTAGAAAATAGTTGGACTAGCTCATAAATAGTAAATGGAGTTGTATGGCTGGATAAGGTTGTGTGGGGAATGTATATAGAGACACCATGGCTTAGACAAAAAGCCCTGAAAAGCAAACGTTTAAGGGACAGGCAGAAGATATTCTTACTAATGCTGAATATTTTGTGTTTCATTTTAGAATGATGCTGAAACACTACAAAAGTGTCTTATTTTGTGCCACGAACTGTTGAAGCAGATGTCTACTTCAACAGGTATAGGCGCAACCATGAATGGCATCATTGAATCCTTGGTATGTTTGGTGCCCTTTGAGGCTTTATTTTAGCCCAGTCCTTCCTCTTTTTATAAGTAATAATATTCTTTGGAGTTCATAAGAATGAAAAGACCATTTTAAACATCTGATAAATATAAATGGTAAAAAAAAAAATATATATATATATGTTGTATATACACATACATATATATATATATATATATATATATAGTGGCTGCTTCATATTGTGAGGATTAAATTAAGATAATGCATGTAAAGGACCTGGTATATAAGTTATAATTATTCCTTAAGAAACTTTGAAAATTTTATTTTATGCTGGAAAGAGATGCAGGATATCTTCATTTTTTGAATGGTAAGAGGAAGTAGACACATCAGGAATACTTATGTACCAGAATCTTCCTAACATAGAAGGACTATAAGATTACATTTTAAGCCCTGTGAAAGGAATTTGTTTGTTACTATATATTTAAAGGAGTTTTTACTAAAGTAACCCTTCATAGATAATCTACATTTAACTGATCAGAGGGGCATAAATACTGAAAGCCTCTAGAACAACATTGTTTGGTAGAAATATAATGCAAACCACATGTAACTTTAAATTTTCTAGTTGCCATGTTTAAAAAATTAAAAAGGAACCCATGAAATTTATTTTAATATATTTAACTCATATACCCCCAATATTATGATTTCATCTTTTACTCAGTTTTAAAACTACTGAGATATTTTACATTCTGTTCTTCATACTAAGTCTGAAAGCACATCTCAGTCTGGACTAGTCACATTTCCAGTGTTCAGTAGCCACTTGTGGTCAGTGGCTTCAGTATTAGACATATAGCTTTAGAATATTTTTTTTAATAGTGCAACTTAGCAAATACTGAATGTATCTAAACTCTTCCTGGATTCTCTCCAAATTGTTTTTACTTGGGATTAGTGGAAAACAGCCAAAGACTATGATCTAAAATCTAGTTCCTTGGGTTGTCGTGAGTTTCTAAATGTAGTAAAGAGGACTAATTATTGTTCACAGCAGTCTAGAGCTATTTAAAGCTAGATCAATTAAACTATTAGAATTTAGTTTTATTTTTAATGAAGCAGATGTCTGTAGTGAAAAGTGATGCTTTTAAAGTTCTGCTTTTGTGCTTTATGTCTGGTCCTATTGCAAGAGAATGATAAATTATGATAATTAATAATTACACAATTGTAATACATATGAAGACTTAAATATATGTGGGAAAACATGCAATACCCAGGGAAGAAAGAATACAAAACTGAATAGTCATAATGATTTTAGAGGGATGTAAATGAGTAAGGTATTTAGATAGAAGAGTTATAATATTTTAATGAAATTACTGTACTTTAAAAATCATAAATTATTAAGTGAACAAATATTTATTGAATATCTACTGTATTCTCAATGTTGGGGATAGACTATACATGGTATACGAAATACATGTAGACTGCCCTTGTGGATCCTCTGGTCAGGTGAGGAGGGATATCAATCAAAAAAGTGAAAGCTTAAGTCATTGATGATTGCTATGAAGAAGAGCTGTATGGTCATATGTGAACTTACGATAGTGGGATTTCATTTGTTCATGGAAGGTGTCCTTGAGCTGATATCTGAGTAGATATTTAGAGGGACGAATGATCTAGACCCACTCTCTCCAATATGGTAGCCATCAGCCACATGTGGATATTACAAACCTGTGGCTATTAAAAACTAGTTCAAACTAAGATGTGCTAGAAATGTAAAAATATGTTGTATTCAAAGACTTAGTACAAACAACAGAATGTAAATTATCTCAGCTTTTAAATATTGACTACATGTTGCATTGATGTTTTATTTATACTGAGTAAAGTAAAATATATTAAAATTAGTTTCACCTGTTTCTTTTTACTTTTTAATGTGGCTACTAGAATATTTAAAATGACATGTGTCTTGCATTATATTTCTTGTGGACAGCACTGAATAAGAGGCACTGAAATCAGATCAACTGAATAAGCGAAGAGCAAGGGATAGCATGGTATAAGATAATACTGGGAAGGACTGCACAATGGGGTATATGATATGTCATGTTAAGGATTTTCATCTTTTCTGAGGGCATTGGGAAACCATTAAGTCAGTTTTGGCAGATGGAGGGAAGGTATCTCATGATCAGAGTGTATTTTGCTCTGTTCTTCTGTTTTAGTAATTTAATACTACCTTTTTTTAAACCAGAAATTGACTTCTTTGAGTTAATAGACAATGTAGAAATGAAGTAGATCTATGAAATATACAGAAATTATCATTTTAACCAACTTTTTAATATACTATTATAAATATCTTGTCCTGATCAAAACTATTTTAATTTCTAATTCATTTTAGATTCTTCCTGGAATAATAAGTGTTCATCCTATAGTAAGAAATCTGGCTGTTTTGTGCTTGGGATGCTGTGGACTACAGAATCAGGATTTTGCAAGTAAACATTTTGTATTACTATTGCAGGTAGGGTTTATCTTTTGATAAAATCTTGATTCTACTGCCTTAAATAAATCTATGGTGATAATGCCAGTATTATAAATTTAATCTATTCCAGGGCTTACTGACAATGATGATAATTATGGATGACTTTTAGGGACTTGATTTTTATCTTTTGATTTTTTTATTAAAACTTCTTTGTAGACAGAAGATGAAATGTCAGTTATTTAAGGTATTTTTAAGATTAATTATGTAACAGATATTTATTGAATGCATATTAAATGCCCAGCATTGTTCTAGACTTAGAAAAAAAATAAGATAGGTAATGAAAAAACCAAAAGTTGCTTTCCTAAGAGAGCTTACATTTTAGAAGAAGAAACATATGATGAAAAATGAACAATATATAGTATGTCAGACAGAAAAAAGATAAAGCAGAGAAGGGGAATGAGGACTGGGAATAGGGAGAGGGAGCAGTTTGATTGAGAAAGACCTTACTAATAAGTCAAAATTTGAGCCATTACCAGAGGGAAATGAGAATGAGCCATGTAGATATCTTGGTAAGACGTTTCCAAAGAGAGGGAAGGCGGGGAAGGGGCCCTGCAGTAGGCCTCTGCTTCTTGTGTTCAGGGAGCAGGAGCTGATATGGCTAGGTCAGACTGGGCAAAGGGAGACTAGGAGGAGAATGGGTTTGCAGGCAGCAGAACAACCATGTCTTCTAGAGACTTACGGTCTGTAAAGATGCGGCTTTCACAGCGAATGAGATGGGAAGGAATGGGAAAATTTTGAGTAGAGGATTTTTATAATCTGACTGGATGAAATGTTGGTGTAGACCAAGGGTTGGCAAACCTTTTCTATAAAGGGCTAGAGAGTAAAATACGGACTTTAGACCATATGGTCTGTCTGAACTACATCTCTGCTGTGATAGTGTGAAAACATCCATAGATGATACATAAACAAATAAGAATGATTGTAGTTCAATAAAGCTTTATTTATGGACCCTGAAATTTGAATTTCATATAATTTTACCATATGATGAGATATTATTTTTTAACCATTTAAAAATGTACAACTGTTCTTCCCTTGGAGGCTGTATAAAACAGCAGACAGGATTTGGCCAATGAGTCATAGTTTGCAGATCCCTAATATTAACTATAGGGATACACATTAGAAAGCAGAGAAGGTCCTACATAAGGAAGATACTACAATAATCCAGGAAAGAGATCATGGTGACTTGGACCAGTGTTGTGCTTATGGGAGTCATGAGAAGTGGTAATATAAATTTGGAGATGATGTCTGTAGAATTTGCTGAGGAGTCTGATGTGGCATGTGAGAGAAGGAAGTGGAATAAAACTGAGGATTTTGTCCAGAATAACTGAAAAGATGGAACTGCTCTTTCCTGTGAGGGGGAAACAGAGGGATAGGTTTTATGGCAGGTGGGTGAAATAGGAGTCCAGTTTGGGGCATGGTAAGTTTGAAGTTTGAGGTTCAAGTGGATATATTGAATAGGCATTTGTATCTGAGTTTGGAGGTAGGAGAGAAGCCCAGGCTGGGGAGATGAATCTAGAAGTCTTTATTCTATAATAGTATCCAGTGCCTAGAGACTGGATGTTACCTGACAAATGATTATAGATTGAGAAGAGATCTCAACTTTGTACTTCCCTGGGGCTCAGGCAACATTAAAAGTAAGGGGGATGAAGAAGAAGCAGTAAAGACTAAGGTGAAGTTGACAGTAAGGAGAGAGTATGATGTCCTAGAAGGCAAGTGAAGGTGATTTTTAAAGAAACTAGGATGACCCAACTGTCTAATGCTGGTGACAAGTTGATAAGGATTCACAGTGGACCATTCTAGGCAAGTAAGGAAGTGTTTGGTGACTGTCACACGAGTAGTTTATGTGGAGGGCAAAGCCTAGTGGAGTGAGCTGAAGTGAGAATTAAGAGAGAGGAATTGGAGACAGCCAGTGTAGACTGCTCTTTCACGATTTTATTTTGTTAGGAGTAACAGAGAATTGGAGTGGTAGCAAGAGAAATATGGGGTAAAAAGAAAAGAGTCTTTTGGTTTTGTTTGAATGTTTCTTAAGATGGAGAAAATTACAGCATGTTTGTATCCTAAGGAGAATGACCCATTTGAAAGGAAAAAACTGACAATATAGGGAAGAGAGAAGAGCTGCTAGAGTGCTACTGGTAGACAAGGGGGGTTAAATCTAGTGCCCCGGGGGATGCATTTGACCTTTTAACTTCTTTGGCTGTCTGTTTTTAACATTTGGGCCTAGCTTAACTTGGAAAATAAACCTCCCTTCACTTCCCCATGTAAAAAGACAGTGTGATTTGTGTAGCATCTTGGTGTTGCCAAATGTGATAGGATGAAAAAGCTGCAAGGAGTTGTAGTGTGAACTACCAACAGGTAGATGGGAGTGCTTTGTGTTCGCCTTGAAAATAACATGCGACATGGATTATCATTTTCATGAAGATTATTTTAAAAGACTGAAGTCAACCAATAGCTGATTTTTCTCCCAACATTAATGAAGCATCCTTTAGTGTTGCTTATGACATTGCCAAGAAAAAGAAAATACACAATTAGAGAGAACTTGGTAGTCATGTGTTTTGGAAATGGTCAAACTGCTTGTGGCTTATGTCAAAAATATGTAAAAAATTTTTTATTGAGAGCTATTGCTATCCAGTAAGGGACTGGGCAGGGCGTGAAAAACCAAGATGCTCTTGAGAGAGTAGCATGTTTAGAATTTGTAGAGAATAGTCACGACAGTACCTTCTCATAAATAAGCATTTGACTTTGGTGGATATGCAAGTTTTGCTATAAGAAAATGTGAAATAGATGTGTCTTGAAATTTCCTTCAAAGTTTTGTAATTTTGAGCCATTTTTCTTTATTCTTTAATTTGACCAACTTGAAGGTGATTTTTATTTATTCTGAAGGCTAAGCTATATAGCCAAGTAGTTTGTCAATTACCAAAATATAAGTTAGAATATAATATGTCTCTTCGTAAGAGAAATATTCAACTCTTTTTTTCATAGCTTTGAAGTTTGATATGTAGGAATTCAGTTTTCTTAACTCAGGATAGACACATAAAAACTGCTAGGTTTTATGGTTCACTTCCTTTTATAAAGGAGTTCAGTTCATTCAAAGCTGAATTCACTGTTAATGAAATCTGAATATATTGAGCTAATAAGAAAAATTTATCTTTAATGAAACTTCATAACCTACAGGAATACTGATGTTCTAATGAATGCTTTTCATCAGTTATAATGCAATGTTTTTATCTTGATAGATGGCCCCTAACAATTCTAATATATTGAACAGTTTTTCTAGATCTTAAAAAATGACAAAATCATAATTGAACATGTACATTTTAAATATATGAAGGGGACAAATAATATAATTCAGCTTGACTCTAGTTCAGGAATATTTTTGACTGAAGATGAACTTTTTCTGAAGGAAATATAACTAAATGTTATGGTACAAATAAATAAAAACTGTAACTTTAAAATGAAGATTTTAATTGTTTTGAAAAATATTACGTAAACCTGCTACCATTGCTGAAATTAGACTAAGAATAAGATATTTGTTAATTTCATGTGGCGTAAACAGAATAAAAGTATACTTAATTTACTTTTGGTGGGGGATGTTTCAATTTAGGTTTTGCAAATTGATGATGTGACAATAAAAATAAGTGCTTTAAAGGCAATCTTTGACCAGCTGATGACATTTGGATTTGAACCATTTAAAACTAAAACAATCAAAGCCCTTCAAAATGAAGGGACAGAAATAAACACTGATGAAGAGCAAGAGTCAGAAGAATCTGAAGAGTCTGCTACAGCCAAGAATGTTTTGAGACTACTTTCTGATTTCTTAGATAGCGAGGTAAGAAATAATCGTAGCCCTATTATTATGAAATGTCATTTTCAGCATGTGTATGTTTATGCTGTTTATATTTTTAGGCTGAAATTCATGTTGGCCAACATTTAAACAGTTTGCCTTTTGAATATCATGATTAAATCCTACTTTCCCTTCTGATATACCTCATTTCTTACTATCAAATTACATGTATAGAGAATTGACGTGCAAACAACCATGAAATGACTATTGGGGTGTTGTTACTTTTTCATCTTTTTTTCTCTGTCTTTGTGATCTATGACTTAAAAGTTTTTTCCCCAGGAGTCTTAAATAATTTAAAATAATTTTAACATTGTGTAAGTGGAAGTTCTAAAATACAGTGTGTGATTAATCTCTTTCCTTAAGGTTGTCATGAACTACATTTTTATACCATATATAAACATTTAAATTATAAATTTTTTTATTCAGGTGAAATTGACATAGCATAAACTAACAATTTTAGAGTGAGCGATTCATTGACAGTACATTAACAAGATAGTTCAACCACTGCTTCTATCTAATTTTTAAGACATTTTCCTCATACCAAAAAGAAACTACCCATTAGGCAGTTGCTGTCTATTTTCCAGCCCCTGACAACCACCAGTGTGCATGTTGTTTCTATGGATCTAACTCTTCTGGATATTTCATATAAATGGAATCATAAAGTGTGTGACCCTGTGTCTGCTTTCTTTCACTTAGCTTGTTTTCAAGGCTCATTTATGTTGTGGCTTATGTCAGTACTTCATTCCTTTTTACTGCTGAACAATATTCCATTTTATGTATATAGCCATTCATCCCTTGAAGGATATTTGGGCTGTTTCCACCCTTTGACTATTGTGACTAGTGATGCTATAAGATGTGTTTGTCTGAGTAGCTGTTTTCAATTCTTTGGGGGTGTATTTCTAGAAATGAGATTTCTGGGTCATATATTAATTTTTTTGTTGTTGTTTCTAGGATTCTGTCCCTGCTCCTGGTCTCAACTGGATGATTAACGCATCCTCATATATTTATCTTTTTTTTTTAAGTGAGAAAATTTAAGTTCTACTCTCAGCAAATTTCAGTGATATAATAGTGATCAGCTATAATCACCATGTTTTTACATTAGGTCTCAGGAACTTATTTTTCCTTCCTCCCTCCCTCCCTTCCTTTTCATATAATAGAACTTAGAATCATAACTGAAGGTATACCCCTTTAATATCTCCTTTTTGTATATGAAAAAACTGAGGCTAATACAAAGAAATTAAGTAATATATGTATAGGACTGGGTCACGCAACTAGGACGCAGAGGCTTGGATTTAATTCTCTGTCAATAACCAGTATTTTTAACTACCACTCATTTATACCTGTACCTCCATCTGAATACCACTACATCTTCTTTCCCATTTTCTTCTCTAGGTTTGTTTTGGTTACTCTTTCTCAGAATACCTTTTCCCACTTGTTCACCTTTTGTTCACATTTTACCCCTCATTCACACACATTGCCACTCTCGCCTCTGGAGCTTTCATTTCTAGGCCTTCTCTGATAGCAGAGACCATTGCTGACGGCTTTCTATATCTTAGCACCATGATAGTGTTTAATATATATTGTTTTGATTTTTGGTTTTACAATATTATGAGATATTTTGGTTCTTCTAAAGAATTTAAAGGGAATTGAAGTTTCATAGCTAGACTAATTTGTCATGTTAGCCTAAACCTAATAGGGGGAAACAAAATCTTTGTATGTGCCTTTAAAAAATTACTAATATCATGAGTGATTTTGGGTAATTTATGTAAAAATACCATAGGACAGGCTACAGTGTAAGGCTTAAAAAGGAAGTACAAATAAAAATTTTCTTTTAACGAAAGTCATTTTTATTAGGTGTCTGAACTCAGGACAGGAGCTGCAGAAGGACTAGCCAAGCTGATGTTCTCTGGGCTTCTGGTCAGCAGCAGACTTCTCTCTCGCCTTGTCTTGTTGTGGTATAACCCTGTGACTGAGGAGGATGTTCGACTCCGACACTGCTTAGGCGTGTTCTTCCCCATGTTTGCTTATGCAAGCAGGTATATAGTCATATTGATAAATCAAAATCTGACTTAAGTTCAGGCTCCCCATGACTCATATCTAGTTTGTTAACTCTTTTCTTCCAGTGGTAAGTAAGGAAATGAGAACTTACTAGATTCTACCTACCTGAATTATTTTGTTCTTTCCTAAACATGTACTCCATCTTGATGGGGTGATTTTGATATATAATGGGGTTTTTTGTCTATTTTGTTTTGTTTTTTTAAGAATCATGCTTTTTCTTGCTAACATACTTCAAATTATTTTTCAATAGGACTAATCAGGAATGTTTTGAAGAAGCCTTTCTTCCAACTCTACAAACACTGGCTAATGCCCCGGCATCTTCTCCTTTAGCTGAAATAGATATCACTAATGTTGCTGAGTTACTTGTAGATTTGACAAGACCAAGTGGATTAAATCCTCAGGCCAAGGATTCCCAAGATTATCAGGTGGGTGAGTGTGTTAGCCTGTGTATGGATGGTAAGGATGGTACCCTGCATGCAGGTTACTGTTGTTTTGGTAAAATAATCCCTCTCATAGATTCTTTGAAACAGAGAAGCTACATGTTGATCTTAGGTTTCTGGTTTATATGGTGGCACATAACAAAGTAAACAAGAAACACAGATCTTTTGCAGCTACATGGGTAGACCTAGAGGGTATTTTGCTTTGTGAAATAAGCCAGACAGGGAAAGATAAATACTATATCACTTATATGTAGATTCTACAAAGTAAAACGAATGAATATAATAAAAACACAGATACAGAGAACAAACTAGGGGTTACCAGTGGGGAGTCAGAAGAGGGGAGGGACAAGATAGAGATAGGGGGTTAAGAGGTACAAACTGCTATGTAAAAAATAAATAAGCAAGAAGGATATATTCTACAGCATAGGAAAACACATATTTTTTAATAACTTTAAATGGAGCATAATCTATAAAAATATTCAATCACTCTCTTGTACATTTGAAACTAATGTAATATTGTTGGTCAGCTATGCTTAAAAAAGATCTTTTGGGAAATGGGGAGATCATCATATAAAAACAGAAGTAATCAATGCTAACATTTTTGCTGCTGAAAAGAAGTTACCAAAATTCATCATCCTCATAGCCTGCTCCTCACCTACCACTGGCTGTTAATCATTCTGAATAATGAACTTATGTAGGACTCATTGAGTCCTCAATTGTTGGTTTACCTGCTATGTTTCTGACAGAAGGAGAATTCAAAGAATGAAACTCATCTCAAGCTTAGTCTTGTTTTTAATACAAAGAAGATAAATTGAGTGCATACTCTCCCACAAATTAAACGTAAGCTGGTTTTTAACCCTTTAATATCACCTGATCAGACATTCACCGTATTGAAAATTAATGTGTTATTAATGATTTTAGATGCCAACTGATTAAATTGAAAGTACTGGTCTTCTGTTTTAATTGATATTTAGTGGCTGCATACTTCATTCAAGTTATTACGTTACATATCATTGGAAAGAAGATTATGAATGATATTAAAGCAAAATACAGTAAGGGTCAGTGATACAGCTACAAAGCACTTTAGCACTCCAGAAGATGGCAGGGTTCATGTGGGAGGGGTGATGAGTACAGCATTATTAGTTCTAAAACTCACCCAGTAAAATTTACTTAGGCCTTGTTGGGATTTGGGGAGTGATTTGGAGAGAGAAAAAGACTTTTAGTAAAGGTGACTAAATGTAGCTGGTTGTCCAAGTCATGTTGGGGAACTACGGGAAACATCATTCCAGCTGAGGATCCTGAATGGGCTCTTAGGGCAGAACATTAGGATAGGGAATTCGGAGTTGACACTATTTGCATGGTGTATATAAAAGGGTTAATGGAATGAAAGTTACTTATTAGGAAGGTTGGTTTGGTGGTCAGTGTTATTAGGTGAGGTGAATTGGTAAGAGGAATAGAAAGAGAATATTAATAAATAAAGCAGCTAAAAATCTGTATAATTAGGAGATAAATGTTTACAGAAAAAGAGTAAAAGGAAGTAGTAGTGAAAGCAGAAAGAAAAAAATAGCAGAAATTGACATAGAAAAAAGTTGCGGGTACAAAAGCCTAGAAGATAGAGCTTTGTAAGGCAAGGAAGATGGAGGAATCCAAGATAACTCTGAGGTCCTAAGTGAGGGTGACAGAAGACCTCAGAGAAGCTGTGGACATTAGGGCATATGCTCATGATCAGCGTCTTGTAGGAGTGGAGGAAACAGGTTGGGCAGAGGAAGAAGTTGAACTGTCATGTAGTCTTAAGGTTCTAGCTCATCTCACAGGAAGTTCTGAAATTGGGACAGTCCTTTGCTTTGTCCAGAATTGAGAAAGGGCTAGGCTGTTGTACCTGTGTATCTACCAGTTGCTGAAAGTGGACTAACCCTTGGGGAGGAGGTGTGACCTTGCACAGAGCAAGATCATTGTCCTCAGCCTGGATCAGTTCTGTATCTGGGAACTCTAGCCTCCAAAACTCTGTAGCCTGGAGAATGAATGGTCCATTAGTAAAGGGGGTGGACCTAGGCTCTGTACCACAGCATCCGCTACAAGAAGGGGAACGTGTTTGAAGAGGAATATGTTAATTTGGTTTTAGACATTATGTATTTGGAACTATGGCAAGATAGTTGGAAATGTCTGATGTGTAAGCTGTATTGGAATCATATCATTTCAATTTACAAGGATTTTTCTCTTGATTTTCTAGGCCTTAACAGTGCATGACAACCTGGCTATAAAAATTTGCAATGAGATTCTAACGTGTCCATATTCACCAGAAATTCGAGTCTATACGAAAGCCTTGAGTTCTTTAGAACTCAGTAGCCATCTTGCTAAAGATCTTCTGGTTCTGTTGAATGAGATTCTGGAGGCAAGTAGTTTCTAGTTCCTCTTAATGTGTGTATATTTTTATCAAAGTAGAATTTACATAGTTTTATTAATATTTATACATATATTAGCACATTGTGACTTTGCTCATTTGAGGTAAATATTTCCTTCATAAATTTACTAGAACTTTTAGAATATTTTTAAACATGTTTATCAGTATATAGCTTTTTTGAAAGAAGATTAGAAAATGCTGCATTAAAAAAATGTTTTCTATTACAGCAAGTAAAAGATAGAACGTGTCTGAGAGCTTTGGAGAAAATCACGATTCAGTTAGAAAAGGAAAATAAAGAGCATGGTGACCAGGCGGTAGCAGCGCAGGGTGACGGCGCACCTACGGCTGCTTTTCACAGTGAAGGTGGTGACAACATGGTGACCCGAGTGTTTGTGAGACTGTCCTTTTCATCTTTACTGAGACACACTGTTCCTCCTCTACATGGGATTGGATATCAGAAATGAAAGAAGTTTTTCTAATTAACCCCCTGGGAAAGTATATTACTGATAAGTGTTTATTATACTTTTATAGTTTTTTGGGTACATTTCTTACCACATGACCATGCGTACCATGTTCTTAGGAGTTTTGCGTGCTTATTGTCCAGTGTGCACATATTTTGGAACATGGATTTATGAAAAATGTTCTATAGCTAGTATTGGGACTGGTCATCATTTCTGTTTTATGAAAAATTGATCACTTAAAATATTTCATGAAGCTATTGTTAATTTACATTGTTATGTTATTTCCTTTAATAGAAAAGAATAAAGAAGTATATGTAACTCCTGTTAAGGATGTAAAAACAACCCGAACGAAATCCACTCAGCAAAAGACTAACAGAGGTAACGTACGAATTGACTAACTTTCTGATAAAACTGTTCATTTTGTTTTCCAATGAAATACTTTGTTTCCTTAAGGATAAAGATTTTATGATGTCTTAGGTGTCCTTAACTTTCTTTTTGATTTGTTTTAGCTGATACTAGGTTTTGCTTTGCGTCTAAAAGACAGTAATATCAGTGTTGCTCCAAGTGCTTTTGACAGAAAGAAATATGATGCAAAAGATCATGTTGCAAAGGAAGATTAGTGTTAAATTAAGATTGTTATTATCAAATGATCAATGATAATTTTATATATTATCACTTACTTCTGTTCTGTCCTGCAGATGATTAAGCATTTTTTGTCTCTTTTGCCCACCTAGTATTTTTCTGGGCTTCTGTTTTCCTTTTTCCCATTTCATTTCATTTTTCCCAGCGTAATTTATTTCCCAAGGGATATCCAACAATAGGAGATTTGTTGGAATAAATGTTGACTTTAGGAGATCACTTAGAAAAATGTCTGAAATTTAAGGTCTTTTTATTGTTTTATTATTTTCTTATTACAAAACAATGCATGCATATTACAGGAGAATCAGGATATACACCCAAGGAGACTAATATAAAGAATGCGAGTAATTCCACCCATGAGCTATTATTTTACTTCTTGAAAAAATATTTTTGAGGCTCTTTTCTCTGGAGACATAATTTTTTCCTAGATGGAATCTGGCCATAATACTGTTTTGTAGCCAATCAATTATTTAAATGCTAATTGCTGGGTATTGTTCCACATTCGTCCCATGTTGTTTAGTCCCACATTGTTAAATGTTTTCCTGGGGATAACTGTCTTAGAAGTTTACAAGCAAATATGCAAAGTTGGAAGAAAACAAAAAGTGTCACCTGAATAGGGTATATAAATTTAAACCAAATGATCATACTGAATAATTTGGTTTTGATCAGATTGCTTTTAGTCAGATATACCATGAGAATTCCACTTTTTTTTTTTCAGTAGCTCAGACTTTAATTACATGTGCTGTTTTATTTCTCATAAATGAGGAGCATCACAGGCCAAACTTTGCTTCTTAACCTTTTAAATTTCTAGCAAGTAGAATTTTTGTAACCCCTCCAGTATATAAAGGCTTTAATCTTTATACTGAAGTGTTTTAGAACATACATTTATATTGACCATGTATATGTTTGAATATTTTACAAGTCATTACCTTACTGATTAAAGTTCTGTTTCTTTAGGACCTGTTTTGCAGGGTTAACACATCTAACATTAATTTTCATTGGTTTCTTCATACAGTTTGTGTCATAGGGGTACTTTCTTTAACATGTTTTTCACATGCTTCTTTCCCCCAAATTAACAAAAATTTGCCTCCTTATAACTCAGTTTCCATATACTCCTTTGCCTATTATCAGAGCTTACAAAAGAAATTAGTAAAATTTTAATCTTACTTGGGTTCGTTTTCTCTGTGGTGTTAATAATTTATATAAAGGTAGCAAGGAAATAGGAGAAAATGTGTTGAAGAGGGAAAATAAAGGATTTGAGTAGCACAGAAAATAGATTTTTAAATGAGCAACTGATAATTGATAATGAATTATTTGTCTTTAAGGACGGAGAAAAGTGACAGCTTCAGCTAGAGTGAACCGGAGACGTCAGGCTGCTGAGGCTGACTCTGAAAGGTATGCCATGCATGTGTAGAATATGTTTTTTTAATTTATATAGAAGTAAAAAAAAAAATTGTAGTTTGCTTTTACTGTGAAAGAGCAGCTCCATATGCAACAAGATAATCCGTGACAATGGTGAGAGCTTTCTAGATAATGTGCCCTGGAGCACTTGACTTCTTACAGCTTGTGTGTTTTTCCTGTCCATGGGCTTGGCCTTTAGTACTAGGTAGTCATTTTTATAATACCTTCTTCCAAATTGTTTTTCCATATATTCCTCTAGTTACAAGATAATGTATGTGTGATTTCTCTGATCTTGAATTAGCAAATTACTGAGGTTTAGATTTGGTTCTCTACATTTATAATGGTAGAATAATTCTGCCTGTAATTTGAGCAATATTAGTAGTATAGTGTTATTTTTGGTTTCTGCCAATAAGCTCTTGTAGGAAGCTGAATGTTTACAGCTGTCTGGTATTCATTCATTCATTCATTCATTGGTACAGTATATATATTTTTAGTATATAATTTTAAGTTTTGACTAAATTTAAAATACCTTTTGGGGAAACTTGCTGTTTACAGTGTTTTAGGAATTTATTGCTTAAATAAACAGAACTTTTTTCTTCCACTTCTTGAGTTCCCCCCAAAACTCTTGGGTAGTTGTTATGGTCCTTATTTGTTTGTAAGCTTCCTTATAGAAGTTTGGATTTTTGTCTTTTTTTCTGTATAACACCAGGTTCCAGTAGATACAAAAAGAAATTAGCTAGATTCTCCATGACTCACTTTGCTGGATAGCCAGTCAGGTTTTTTTGGTTTTAAGATTTTAGTTTTAAGCTTAGTGGAATCGGGATATCAATCACACACTGATAGACAGTCAGAAACAAAAACAGTTTTATTTATAAATAAACTGGTTTTAAAGCTTGTATTTAAATTGGTGTATTTTCAACATCTGTTTAGTGATCATGACGTTCCAGAGCCAGAATCAGAAATGAAGATGAGATTACCAAGACGAGCCAAAACAGCAGCATTAGAAAAAAGTAAACTTAACCTTGCACAATTCCTCAATGAAGATGAAAGTTAGAAGAGATGATGGAGGTGGACTCCTTTAAAATTATGTTCAGTTGTTTGCTTTAATAAAGTTACCCTTGTATGAAAATTAGAAAAAGTCTGATGTCTTGTAGAACTCTTCCTGCTGGGTGATTCCATGTCCCTTTGGCCTGTATTGAAGCATTAAGACGGCATGTGTCAGTGCTCCGCAGGCTGTCTGCATCAGTCCCGGCGTGAATCAGAGTCTGAGGTGGGCCAGCACCCTGCTTTTCAACCAGCCTTCCCAGGTGATGCCTTAAAATCATGGAGTTACGGGCAAGTTTTAAGTGTAACTAGCTGGGGGCTTGCATTTGACAAGGTTTTAACTTAGATGTGGCAGATCCCACACAGATAAAAACATCTCGGAACACATTTTACAACACCTTAAGGGTAAAATGAAGTACCACAAACTGGCTAGAAAGGAGCTTACTTCCAGGAAAGACCAGTATAATGAACCAAGGTATCCAGCATCCGAGTTCAACAGGTACCATTTTGATGATTTTGTGATTCTGACACTAAAAACATTTTGGTAATGCTACCTGCATGGGTAGTTTTTTTTCCTAAAATATCTGCGTATGAGAGCCCTACTTTGCTTATGTTGTTTCCTGGGCTACAGAGATGTTCACATTTACATATTAATCATGGAGTTTTCTGTTTTTGGCATAACAAAATATTTATTGTAGATAATAAAAAAACTAGTGGGAAAAGATGTGACAGGAAGCCCACTACATACTAATTTATGAGCACTATTTCCTTACTGTCTACTTTCTGAAATCGGCACTTGCCTGACTTAGGAAACCTACGCTGTGGGAAATCAGTCCTCTTTCCTTCTACAACACCCAACAAAACACCTTTTATTATCCCTCTGATAATCGTCTTTCTCTTTATTATACAGAATAGAAATACCCTAACATTGGATCTGTTTTAATAGTAATTGTGCTTTTTTTATTGACCAGAGGCCATTTATTTAAGGTGATGTTCTAAGATGGAGCCAAAGTAAGATTGCTGTGCTTTTTTGAACCAAATTGCTACATTACATATGTATATGTGCTTTATAAAACTTAGAAATACAAAAGGAGTCTGAAGGCTACAAAGTAAGAATGCTTATTAAGCAAAAAGGAAAAGGCAGATGTGGTGATATAAAACAATGGAAAATAGATGATTGTTTTTCATTCTGTTGGCTCTGTGTCTTTTCCTGTGCTTCAAATTCCTTATGTAAGTCTTTTTTTGTTAAATCCCTGTCTTTGTAAAAATAATTTGGGGGCTGGGGCAGGTAAGGAGAAATAAGGACTTTCAAGGTACACAAAATGTGCCATAAGTAAAAGTCTTCAGAAACACAGCGAACTAAATCCCATTTAACCCACAGCCAGGCTATCTGAGGGGAAGGAGCCAGGTTCTTACATACTTACATGGAACACCATACCAGAGCATTCTTTCTCTGGCATGCGAAAAATAAATTTAAGCACCAAACTTTGAGTATTCTTACTATTCAAGTTTTAGACACAATCACATAAGCTAATGATGAAGCTATGCTTTTGCACTATTAAGGAATATTATCCTGATTTTAAGACATCCCTTTACACTTTAAAATAAATGGCTAAAATACAGTAAAATCAATATATATAAATCCATTTACCATTTTTCATTCAAAACTGATAATTTACAGAAACCAAACAGCATTCTTGTCTGTAAAAGAGGCACAGATTTGCTGAATAGTAAACATGCAATTGTGCCATTGCTCTTAAAGCCCACAGACTGCAGGTTTAAAAACAAATAACTGATGAGCTCAGATTTTCACATGAATGGCAACATGCTACTTCATGATAAACTATGATCAATCTTTCTATACATATATAACTTTGAAAGAGTTACACTTCGAAGAGATACCTTTGCCTTTGACCAATTTGCTTCGAGGTAGTTGGTATCCACCTGTTACACGACTGCTCACGGGCCAGGTTATCGTCACAAATCCTCACACTGCTAGCCTTCTAAATCTCACAATGCGTTATATATATATTAAGCTTTGTGCACAGAAAACTAGGGAAAATTATTTCAACTTACGGCATAAAAAATTCACAAAATACTGTTTAAAAGAGAAACATCAAAATCCATTTGTACTGCAAAATTCCACAATGGTCTGGTGTAAAACATGTAAAAAAAACGTACAAAGAATATAATCAAAATGATTAATGCTAATGATTTAATATATAGACAAATCACAGGATTAGAAATCTTTCAAAATCAATGATGAATGCTTATCAGCAGAAAGAATATTGGTGTACAGAGTAAGGACAGTGCAAGAAGAACTGTAATCTATTTCTCTTCACGTTTGAGATTTTGGTTTTGGACTGTACAGCTCGCTAGAGATGCTGCTGTCAAATTCAGATTCCATTCAGTGGGACGATTAAGGCACATCTTAACGGGGCTCAAAGGGCAACTTGCTGTATTCCCATCAGACAAATTCAGTTTCTCATCAGTTTTCACTTGTAGCATGCTGGAAAAAAAAAGTGTAAATCACTTTAGTTTTACTTTAATTTCAAAGAAATTATCAACCTTGTAAAAGAAAATTCAGTTCTAGTGCTTGGACCTCAAAATATTAGAGTAGATAGAGCATTTATGATCCTGAAAGTACAAGAGTTTGTTGTTTTTAGCTCCTGCCTCACTGAACTGAATACAATACAGATAATGGTGAGGCCACTCAGATACCACGGGACAAAAACAGCATATATGGATTTTATCAGTGTACATCAGAAAGCATATTTTACCTACTGAGCTTGGCTGGATTAAACTCTTAACTTTTCCTTTAACCAGCCAGGATCAGAGTCACTTCAAGACAAGAAGGAATTTATTGAATGCCTACTATATTCTAGGCACATTACATGTCTTATCTTACTTAAACATCATAACAACCAAGCAAGGTTGGCATGCTTAAGCGCATAAGAAACGATAAAAGTGAGTCACAGAGAGTTGAAGTACAAATGAAGTCAAGTCACGGGGCTGGAACTGGAACACAGCCCTTGCTCTTCCCCTTACGCCTGTCTACCAGCTCTCTGAGAACCTCCTCTAGAATCACAGAGTCCACAGGGCAGAGAGCCACCACGTGCAATGCATACGTAATCCCGTCTTAAGTAATACTGATGATACTCATTTCACATTTTCCAATGTGAATCCTTATGGTTAGAAACCATTTAATAGCTTGCTATACATTAGCTCATTTGACACTTAACTGATTAGTTTGGTTGGGCTGCATCCTTCCTATGCTTTCTCCAGCCACAGGTCAACGATTCTTCCCATTAGTAAAGAGGAAGCTGAGCTGGGTAGTGTTTAAGCAACTTGTTCGAGCTGGTAAATGACAGCAGCATCCAGACTTAAGTAGTAGCATTCTCCTGATCCCTCCTTGCAACTTCAAGCAACTGACTCACTTGCCATTCAATAACCCAGAGAGATTTAACCTGTTAAGCCACTTTACAAGATTGAACATTACCCTGTTAGCAACTATCATATTTTTCACTGAGTCCTCCGCAGGCAAACCCTGTTCTACAGAAATGACATGATTTCAACTTTTGTAAACAGATAGGAAATAAAATGACAGGTAGCTTATAAGATTACTCATCAAAAATAGTAAACCTCACAACACTGTAAACTGACGATAACTCAATAAAACAAATTCACATTAAAAAAAAGTAATCACTTAAAAAAAGCCCAAACCTATAGATACAATTAATAACATTAATGCTTTTCTTCTTCCAAGGAACTGCTAGTCTTTGTATTTTTATTATTTGTATTTTCAAAAAAAAAAGTTTGTATACTTCTTTGAGAAACCCTAAGGCAAACTATAAAAATACAATGAAATTAATTGAGATAGCTCGGTAGATAACTAACAGGTGTCAAACTCCAAAATAAGAAATGATGGCATGGAACAACAAATCATGGTGATAAAAATAATTGTTTTCTGATTGCTCTCTGATTGACAAAAGTGTATTCATCAGAGAATAATACTCAATAACTACATTATTGTTCTTTTCAGTACTTTAAAGACAATTTTTTAAAGTGACTTTTCCAGAGTGTGCGCTCTAAATTTAGGAACACAGACTCCAGGGACGCACAAAACGACATGCATCAGAAGAAAATACCAGTTAAGAAAAAGAGCTAAACGTTAGTACCAATAAACAGACTAACATGTTTACTCCCTCATAAATATATATCTACAAAAAGACAACTAGTTGGTATTGAAGCCTGGGCACTTCTGATCTACAGAACCCTGAGAATAGAATGGAGCTCTCTCGACGTGCGAGAACCAGAGGCACTGGAGCAGCATTAGAGCGACCTTTCTAGTCACTCCCTACTGCTTTTTAAAAGATAGGGAAGCTAAGGTAGAGGGAAATAGACAAATAAGCTGCTCTTTCTCAGAGCGTCCCAACCACACGTATGTAGACAAATACAAGAACTTGGATCCCTAATTATAATCTACTACTCACCAGAGCACTTTTCAATTCCATTTTCTATACCAAATTATTTAACATTTATTGAGTACCCATCAGAAAGCACTTTTGGGTTACAAAGATGAGAAAGATACAGTCCATGCTTTCAAAGAATTTGCAACCTAGAGGAATTTTTAACAAATACCCCTTTATATCTGGAAATTAAAATTTTGACAAAATTTGTTAAGTTTAATGCTAGACACCTGTCATATAATTATACATTTGTACCAATTGAAAGATTAATAAATATTTCTCAACTTTTCTTGATGGATTTTTTAAACAATGGTAGTAAGTCTGCAAAATTAAAAGATCAATCATTACAAAATGTTATACAATGAAGTCTCTCAGTGCTCCGAGTCCTTCTTCTAGGAGCAATTCTTCGAGATAGTCCCTTTACACTGAGATATATATCTGTGTTTCAAATACCTCCTTTTCCCCTACACAATTCTGTATACCGTTCCATATCTCACTTGTATATTTTGGAGTGTTTCATACTTGTACAATGAATACTTGATTCTTTAACAGCTACAGAGGATTCCATTCTATGCATATGTTGTCATTGACTTTGCCAGTCTTCGACTGATAAACTTTTGGGCTATTCCAATCTTTTGCTTAAAATACCAATGTATTGAATATTCTTATGTGTCTCTTTAAGTATGTGTGCAAGTACATCTTCCTTCCAAAATTTCCTTCATAGACTGTGTACCATTTTACACTCTAACGATGTATGAATGTATCTTCCTTCCCTCACACTCGTACAATATATAATAAAATTTATGAAAGCTTAAAAAAATGGTATGCTATTGTTTAATTTGCATTTTCATTCTGAGTAAGATTAAACTTGTTTTCATATCTTAAAAACCATTTGAATTTCCTTTTCTTCGTTCTTTGCCAGTTGAGATGGTCTTTTTCTCATTGATATGCAGTTAAAATTAATCCTGTGGTCTATGTGACTTAAAATCCCACTCCCTTCCTCACCCTGCCTAGTTCACTGTATCTGCTTACAGTGATTTTGTCATGAATCCATTTAAAATTTTCTATTATCAAGTTTATCAGTTTTATTTCATGGCTTCGCTGCTTTACATCATGATTAGAAAGCTGAATTAGCAGCATTTGAATCCTCTGATAAAGCGGCTTTATAAATCTCTATCAAGGATTCCTATGAAAGCTCAGCAGCAGTGTACACAGTGGTACTTTGGGGAGAAACGAGTTGGGGAAAAGAATGTAGGGACCTGGGTTCCAGTTCTGACAATATTAACAATCAGCCTTATGACCTTGGACAAGTAACGTTAGCCTCCTTCAGCCTCATTTTCTTTGTCTGTAAGAAAAAAAAATGACATCTCCCGATTAACTTATGTGTTTCTGAGGATCTAACAAGAGTCAATTAATGTGCTTTAAAAACCATATAGAGTTACAAACGCGAAGGTTTAGTTTAACACCGCGCAGTTTGGTGAAGGGGGAAAAAGCTAGGAGAGGGGTACTTATCCCAAGTAAGGCCTCTCTGTCTCTGTCCAGTCAGGAGCCTAGATGGTAGGTGAGGGCTGAGCAAGGGCATTATGTAGACATCTAAGCCTGTTTTCAATGCTTCAGTAATTTCACACACCCCAAGACAGAGCCCCTCTCCACCATCTGAACGGAAGCTTACAGAATGTGTGCATTTGGAAAGTATAAAAGATAAGAATCTTCTGTGGGTCATGGAAAGACAACTACCGTTTGTGATTTGAATGATTATTGATAATTCTAATTTTAACAAAAATGATTTTTATATATTCAACTCTAATAATTTAAACTTGTTTTATTTATTACTGGAGGTATGTGATGGTTCACTTCTGTCATACAGACAATAAACTTTAAGCTAGCCACGTTGCGGGAAACACACTTTAGCATGGTCAAGACAGGTCGGAAAATACCACTTAGAAAGCAGTTGCAACACGCCAGGGTTTTGCAGGTTGGTGAGGAGGCAGAGGGACAAGTATTCATAAGTTACCAGAATTAAAAGCAGCATGCAGTAAACATAAGTAAAGGGAGTAACTAAGGATGGAGGAATTACAGAGAAGGGATAGGTTAATCCCATCAGTGGGGAAACCGGGGGGAAAACAGTTGCAATAGGTCTCTAGGGATGACGCTTTTCGTAAACTGGGTCAGAGGGAGGCTTCCTAGAGCCTGAGTTCGGAGTTCAGAGCCTGAATTGAATTCACCTGCTGAGTGTACATTCTTTAGCCTCTAAGCTTCAATGTAACAGGGGAGTGAAGATATAATGCCCACATCTTCAGGGAAATGCAATTACTAACTGAGTTTATGTAAATAAAGCACCTGCGTAGAGATTGCAGGTAAAATGCCTGTTTGGACACGCAGTAAGGAGTCAGGAAACCTAAGCTAATATTAGTACTAATAACAAGAATTAAAATCAAAAGGTTCATGTGTGGGGATAAACAATGGCAGATATGTATATGATTTGCTTATGCAATGTTCACCAAATTAGTTTGTTCCTGTAATTTGTGTAGACAGGTAAGTAATACAACAGTCAATTTTGAATCTCCAGGCTTAAAGGGGGTCAAATGTAGAAGAGCCACAGCATGTAGCCAGGTGAACACAGTCTACCAGTTAACCGTGAGATCTAACGTGAGGAAATAAATTCTTTCTCTTGTTGGCAAATTCTGTAAGAGTTAAGTTGTACAGGTTTTGGGATTTTTAAGAAGACAAATTTATCTCAAAAGCAAAATTTCCCTTTGGTAGGATACTGATGAATTTAAAGGCCTTGGAAGAATCTTAAGTGGGAGATTTTAAGTCAGATATTTTTCCTGACTTGCTTTTGATTATTCAGTATATTTATCTGGAGGAGCAGAACCACCTAGTGGTTAAGAGCAAGACTTTGAAATCTGATACTCTTGGATTAGAATCCTAGATTTGCAATTTACTGCAATCAATTTTAGGAAAATTACTTTTTCAACAAAAGATTAGCACACTGGTGCAAACCAAGTGTTACCATGATTATTAGAGAGCAAACTGTGATAATCAGGAACTCGAAAGAAAACATCTAGAATGGAAAGAATAGTTTCTACTGAGAAATGGGATAGCTACTGACATTTTTAGTTGAAAAAATGAAGAAAATTATAGTCAGATCAAGGGCACAAAGCCAATTCTTTTCAGGAGCCAATGACCACAGTTTGCACTGCTATGTGATTTAGATGAGATCCTTGGCCGATTAGGGACAAAAGCTTTCCCTGAATTTCTTAATGAACTTGTATATAAACTTGGGGTAACACAACTGTGCCTAAAGCAGTATCTTAAATATAACAGGTATTCAATTATTCAATAAATACATAAATGTGATTGATATTTTTATAAAAATAGAAAATTTCAGTACTACATTAATATGAAATTAAAAGCAATTAGCAAGTTGTTCATCTAAGATAATGCCAACTAGCTAACTAGAAAATATTGCAGAACCTGGTATGATTTTAAACGAATGTTTCTGGACCTGTTCCCATCTCTCTTTTCAGGAACTTATCAGTGATCAGCATCAACAATCCTGTTGCCCTCCTTCCTTTTTTTTTTTTTAATATACCATCTGTGGCAGATTAAGTGCATTAACAGCCCCAGCTCTTCACCCACCACTGTATTTACTCCCTTTGCCTTAACATTTTACAGCGCCCTCTCACTGCCTCACCTGTGGGACGCGCTCTGGCTAACGGCATCCTAGCGAAACGATGCGAGCTGAAGCTGAGAAGCTGCTCGGGATTTATGCTCACACGTGCACCTGCTGCAGCCATGAGAACGTGCCGGGGCTGGCTTGCGAGAAGGATCTGAGACACATGCAGCAGGGCTGAGTGGTCCCACCTGACAGCCAGCCAACCTCAGGACACGCGAGGGGGCCCAGCCAAGGCCCAGAGAGTCTTCTGGCCTTATTTGCCAATCACTGACTCATGAGTGAAAGAAATGCTACTGCTTCTGGGTGTTTGTAGCGTAGCACTGTTGTGGCAATAGATAAATGACAGACCATCTCTTCTCAACTGTGTCCTCACCATGATGTTTACACAAGTAAAGTCCCTCATTCCTTAAAAAACAAGGCTTCACTCAATCTTTTGTTTCATCAGGTTAATATTTTAGAGTTAGATTGCTTTAACAAGTTGTCCTAGACGTGCTATCACTATTTACCATACCTTTTATTCTTTAACGTGTTTCAGTCTAGCTTCCAGGCCTTTACTCCACAGCCCTTACTAAAGTCATTCATGAAATGGTAAGTTGAGTGAATGATCTTTAGTTTTCAACTTCTTTATCCTAACAGCATTCAATACTGTTGGCCATTTCCTCTGCTATGGACTGGATTGCCTACCTCCCCACCTGGCCCGGACTGACATGTTGAAGCCCTAACCCCCATAATGAGAGATACAGGGCCTTTAGGAGGTACTTTAAGGTAACATGAAGTCATAGGGCAGGGTCATAATCCAATAGGATTGGTGTCCCTATAAGAGGAGGAGACACCAGAGAACAGGAAAGTGGCCTGCAAGCCAGGAAGAGAGCTCTCGCCAGGAACGGGGCCCTCCAGCGCTCGATCGTGGGCTTTCCAGCCTCCAGAACCGCGAGACAACACGCTTCTGCTGTTTAAGTCATGCAGCCTATGTTGCAGCAGCCTGAGCAGAGTAAGATACCCTCTTGTCTGAGACTCACTCTTGTTTTTGGCTTTTAAGACAAAACACAGTACTGATTCTCCTCGGCTTCTTCCTGTCACTGCAAGGCCTCCCGCTCTACCTGGCTGACGCATGCTGGGATTCTCAGGGTCGAGTCCCAGGTCTTTCCTTCCTGTTCCACAACCTCTCCTTGGCTCTCGTCCAGATGCAGTGTCAGTCACCAGCGATGGCCGAGGTACCTTCCCGAGCACTCAGCCCAACGTAGCTCCCCTAGAAATCCTCACAGCACCCAATTTCATGAACACAGGGTTTACCTGTTTTTTTCTTCTTACCCCCTCCCACTAAAACACAAGCTTGATGAGAGTGCAGATTCTTGTTGGTCTTGTTTATTTCCAGCACACAGCATACAGCAACTGGATAAATATTTGTTAAACAAATAAATCTGGGATGTTTGCTTCTAGTCATGATGAAGTAATAAAATGAGTTTGCCCTCTCACTTTTAATGACTTAAAAAATAAACACAAAATATATGAAATAATGTTTCTAAGATAATGGATGACAGGAATGCAGGATGGCAGTGAACTCTGAAAAAGGGGAAACACAGGAAGTAAGCTCTAACATTTGCTCTGGCTTACTGCCTGGAGACTTTCTGGGCTGTATATGGGGGGGACCCAAAGAGGCCTTGGAAATCTTCCCAAGAAGACAGAGTTTAGAGGTGAGGGAGTCCAAGGTGACTAGAATGTGTGGGGCGATATACAGGAGAGAGCACTGCAGAGACAGCCAGCTCCAGCGACCCCTGAAGTCTGGAGATAAACACTGATCAGTACACGCATGTTTCCCAAGGCTGTGAAAAGGACCAGGTGGAGAATACCCAGAGGCCACGTAGGACTGGATATAATTTGTGCTTCCACCGGAAAGAATGCAAAGAGCTAGGAGCTGAGGCGTTGAGCATGCCTCGGACAGCTGCTGGTATTGCCTCACGAGGGGTGAAATTAGCCACTGACAGTCCACAGACATGGCTCTGGAGAACCTGCATGTTCTTGCCTTCACTCACTCTTCAGTCTTCATCACACCTGACATCATGCTCTCCCTTCTCTCTCGACTTCAGACACACCAGTCACGTCTTACCCGTCTTACCCGCCAAGAACACTGGACCTCAAGGGTTTTTTCACATTCAGTTCTTTCCTCCTGAGAAGTCATTCCTCTCCTCCCAGTTCTCTGCCACTCGGCCTAGCTGATTCCTACTCACCCTTCACAGCTCAGCTCAACTCCATGTCCTCCGAGAAGTCTGCCCTCACTTCCCTGACTTGATAAGCTCTCCCTATAAAGAATCCTCATAGGACCACCTACTAAGAACTTGTAAGATCTGTGTAATTGTTTTCTCAGTGTCCGCCCCTCCAAATAAACCTGAACCATGAATGGAATGCCTTCTAGTTTTGTCCCCCATTATTTCCCCTATGACTAGCACGCTACACTATTGGCATACAGGAGACAAATATTTCTGAAAGAATAAATTTCTGAAAGAAAAATGGGGTCTATAGATATAGGCTTCTAAAATCTAGCTATTTTTATATAATACAGAAACAAAGAAGTAAACAAACAAATTTTCCAGGTTGCCAGGAATTGGAATTGGGGGAGAAAAAAGAAGCCAAAGTCTTGTTTAAAATTAAACAAAAACAAGGAAGAAAAAAACCTGGAAGGGTGATATCATTCAGACCCCTACTCTGCCTTCTTGTTTTTTTTTTTTTTTTAATTAAACAATAGGTGAATTCAGTAGGCTTAACATTATGATAATCACAGAATACTCAGCTTCACTACAAAGAAAACTATTTACCACACAGGAAAAATGAGAGAAATATGGTAGCCAGGAGAGCTGAACTAAGAATTCTGAATTCCTGAGAGAAGAAAAAAGGGGTAGCGAAGGGGAGAAGAGAACAGCTGAGGAAGGAATTTAGGGTGTGAAGCACTGAAGTCAATCTCTTTCTAACAGGTGGTAGCAGCTGGTTAAGGAAGAGAAGGGTGACCCTTGAACTTACCTCAGAAAGACAGAGCAGGTCTGGAGGCTGAAGGGAGAGAATAAAGATTTACAAAACAGAATCACACTGGCACTCATGGCTCCCCCAGCACCACTCTGGTGGATAAAGACAGGTCTGGTCCCACAGAGATAAATCAAAACGGAACAACCGCATGTGAGAAATGTATTGTGTGGGAGGAGAGGGTGGACAACGGAGGGGAGTGGATGGGGTGCTGGGATGAACTGGATATAATAATTAATCTACTAAAAAAAAAAAGTCCAGTGACTGTTTTCCCCTAGTCACACCATGTGAAAATTGCATTGAAATAAACAGGAGTCGGCAAACTTTCTATGCAAAGGGCCAGATAATGAATATTTTAGGCTCTGCGTGCTACATGCTCTCAGTTGCAACTACTCAGGTCAGCTTCTGTGGCATAAAAAGAGCGACAGACATCATATAAGTGAATGACCATGACAACGTTCCAACAAAACTACTGACAAAGCAGACCCAGGGCCAGATGCCCCCATTTGGAAAGTTACCAGAGCTGCACTACGCATCCACCAGCGCGGAGAAGCAGACAAATCAGCTTTCTTGACGTTATGCTAATTACGCTGCCAAACTGAAAAAACAGCTTGAAATATTTTTTGACAAGTTCTCTGAGTTCTTTTTTGATTCTAATGTCTAACAATGCCTGGTCGATCAAAAGAAAAATATATAATATTTGTTGAATAAATTGAATAGTTTTTCATGAAAGATGTGGGGTAATTAGTAAATAAAGCAGAAAATCCTGGAAAAGTCAGTAATGGTTGACAAAGCAATGGGATATAAAATATGCAAGAAAAATTCTAGGAAAATATATCAAGACAAGAGATTATCAAACATATGTTTTATATTTTAATAACAGTATTTATGGCAAGAGTTAGAAACTCTTCAAAACCTAAAACTCTTCTCTGTACTCAGTTCCTAAGAAAATTACAATGATGGGCCGAAAACCCAACTGTAAACAGAAAGGATTTTTATTAGAAATTCTTGACTTCATTAGAATATTTTAAATTACTGGGTCACAGTTTCACAGTTTCACTTACAGCACTGGCAAGTAACAAAGTGATCATATGCAGCCCATGTAAAAGGGAATAGGTCGATGCATTTATTAATTTCTTTACATTAAAATATCTGTCTTTGTTTCATCCAGTTCTGATCAAATTAAGACTGTGGATTAGTTCAGACTTGAGGAGACACTGATCTCATATATTTTCCTGAATTCATATGATATTTTCTCATGCTTTATCATACAGGGAGGAAAAACCACCTGAATTGACTGCAGCTCTTCCTTCCTTAACTCACTGAGAAATAAAATCTAATATTCAAAAAAGAACTTACAAAATAGACTGATCAAAACATGATCATTCTGGAGTATTTACCACAGTGTTCATTTAATGGTGAATCTTAACACAGCACTTAACAATTTAATTTTAATTACTCTAACAATTTATGTACAAGAACAAATCTAGTACATAAATTATATTTTTACAGTCATTGCATTCTTCCTGGGAACACAACAGTGAGTATAGAGAAACCCTAGCAGGAAACCATGCAGAGCCGTGTTTCCTGATTATATTCCCCAAACTGTGTCCTGTGGAGTGTGACGCTCGGAGCCTGTGGTTCAACATGCAAATGGAGCACTGTGACTCAGGGAGCTCAGGAAAGAGAACCGAACGTTTCCCAGTGTTATCAGACCACAGACCCCTTGCCTCCAGAACGTCGTGGTGGACTAGTGTGTCACAGAACACACCTTTGGAATGCTTGTAGCCAACTAGAGTAAGGTGGTGGAATTATCTGGAAACACTTTTCTATCAAAATGAAATTTAGAAAATCATCTACTCCATGCTTCCATTAGATAATAATTATGATGCTGAAAACGGCACACAAAGAGACCCTTAACCCTAAATTTTGTTTTTAATGTTTAAGAATATTCTATGCCGAGGGTTGCCTCAACCATACAAATTGAAAAGAACACCTTGAGTTAGGTCTCCAAAAATGTGGTAAAGTGTTCACTAGCAGGAACAGAGAAGAATGTGTGGTTAGTCTCAGTTTTAGGTAGTTAAAGAAGTATACTATTAGTTACAATTGCCCATCAGTTATATACCTGAGTGAAAACCAGAATTCTGAATGGAAAAAGTACATGTATATTCAGTCATTTTTGAGGATAGATGACAAAACGGGAGAAGCTGACAAACTGACATTTTTTTCACTCATCTCAGAATCCAATTCAAGGTGTGAACTTGAATTCTGAATTTTTATGGGAAACTTAACATTTTAGAATGAATACTATCAGGACAGTAGCTTTAAGTACACATTAGGTTATTCTACTTTTAAAATTTCCCCAGAGGTGTCCAAAGTCCGTTTATTATATCCAGATATATATCAGTTAGGAAAAAGCACACATTTGCTTTGGGAACTAAAAAGACACTGACATTAAAAGGGTCTATATTACTATTTTCAATAGTCATACTCAGTGTTAGGCCATTATCACCTCAAAAATCATCTCACGACTGGCCCTTCACACACCCCCATTCTACCCTCCCCCTCAAGTCTATATTGTGCACAACTATTAGAAAAAGACTCCCTAGAATTACACATGGAGTCTGTAACTTCCCACAATTCACAGAATAAACTCTTGGTCTGATCTCTTTGTTCTTCTGTTACACTCACTTGGTGAACACAGTTACTATCAAATCTAAGGGCCCAGGTTTCTCCAAGCTTATATTCTGGCAGCCGAGATAAGATCACAAAGCTGTTCAATCTTGTCATCTCTTGAGACAGTATTTCAAACCTTATCCACAGAGCCCAGTACTCACCACACCACTCTGCGTTACTCCTTGGTACCACAGACTCTACCATCCCCAACACGCTGCCCAGAAACTTGGGAGCTGATCTGCATCCCCATCTATCTTTCTCACCATTCTCACGTTTGGGACGGAAGTAACTCTTCCAGCCAATGCCCTATAATATTCAGTAATCAACTCAGGGACTTCACTCCATTTCCACTACCGGCCACCTCACTTTTCTATCTTCATCCTTTCAGTTTCTACTGGCTTCTCCCCATTGGCATCTATGTATCTATTTTTTTTTTTTTAAAACCTACCTTCAACTGGGCTTCTTCTCACTGCCTCCCCATCTCCTCTCCAATAGCAACCATTTACAGTTTTCTGTGCTAGTTTTCGTCATTTCCTCTTCCTGCATTTACTCAGTCATAAGATTTCTGACTCTGTAAGTCCATCAAAACTGCTCTCTCCCAAATCTCTAAAATAACCTCTTGTGCTATCCTGACTGGAACATTTCAAGGCCTAACTGACCTCTTTTATCAACATTTTACACTGTTGTTTTTTCCCTTCTTAAAACACACTTCCTTTCACCACACACTCCCGGCTTTCCTCTTCCCTCCTGACCACTCTCAGCAGTCCCCTTGTACACCTCTCTTCTTTCCTTTAGGCTCTGAGACCCGAGGTTCTTCACATTTTACACTGAGCAATCTTTTCCACTCTCGTGGCTTCAGTTACTTGCTGACCCCCAAATTTTACCTCCAGCTCAGACCTCTCTCCTGAGCAACAAACCCATATTAACTAACTGCTTTCTAAAGCATCTTTTCTTGGATATCCCACTACATACCTCAAATTCATTATGTCTAAAATGGAACGTTACTAGTACCTACCCAGATGTTCAAGCCCCAAAACTTGGATGTTATCCTTTGTTCCTCTGTTTTCTAAAACAGATTAATTCTACTTCATAGATCTCTCTCAAATACACCTGTTCTTCTCCATTAATGATACTATCATAAGGGCTCAAGACATTTTTTTCATTAACTGATGCTGACCTCACAGTTTGGGCTGTTTACCCCAGTACCTTTATCTTTTGCCATTTTCTCAGTCACCCTCTACCCCATTCTTAATTCTTATTTTGTGCCTCAGCTATATGAACTAAATTACTCAGTGTTTCAGCTCTCTTCTGTCACCCAAATTTTCCATATGCAATTTCTTTCTGCAGAAAATACTCTCTGGACTGCTAATACTTTGACATCCTTCAAATCCCAGCTTAGATGTGACTACTATGTAGGAATCCTTGCCTAACCCTCTAAGCCTGGGTTCAGCTTCCCTCCTATGTGCTCCTACAGTCCACCTCCCTCTCCCATCACAGCACTCACCTCTCTCCTGGGCTTCCTCTTCCCTGTCCCCCATGAGACAGTAAGCTCCACAAGACAATGACTTTAACCATTCTACCCTCTTAAAACATAACATCCCACTTAAAACATAAAATACACTCTACTATTGAATAAATAAATGACACAGGTCTTGTTTTCTCACTTAGATGGCAGAAGAACTTTTCGAACCTTTCACAGTGCCTAAGAGCATATTACAGGCATTCATTATTTGTTGAACTAAGAATAGATTAGAACTGCATTTCTTCTTCCTTTCCATGTCTGTAGTTGATATAAAGAAGTACAAATGTAATGAGTATAACTTTAAAACTCCCGTGTATTAAACTGTATCTGGACAGTTAATCTTGAAATGTATAAAAGCAAGACATTCACGGTAGAGGCAAAACTCTTCATCGATAGAAATATTCCATGATTCATTGTATACATTGCCCTAGGAATTTTCCTAGAAAAGGCCTGTTGTTAAAAGTCTCTCAAATTTCCAGTCAATAATAATTCTATGAAGAAGAAAAACACATATAAAACTAATAATGAATTTTAGTGTCATTCCCAAGAGGCAAAAAGAAGTATGAAATATCGAGAATGAGAAAAAACAACACTTTAAGAAACATGTAAAAATCAGATAAATATAACAAATATTGCTATAAATACAACTTTATAAAAATAATGTCCTTGTTGACTGAGTGAAAAAGAATGTTAAAAAATAAAGAAGGAAAGTTATCAGTGAAAGATTAATAAAATTTTAAGCAGAACAGGAACTATTACTAGTACTCTTAAAAAGGAGAAACGGTGAAAAACAACTCAATATGGCACTAAAATTTTTTTAAGTATCACCAAAGGATTTGAAATTAATTTGAAAAAGTAATAATTAGGCATCTTCCATCTTATTTTTCTAGGGTGATAGCATATTTAGTGAGATGAAGAATCATATTAAAATAAAATTTATATTTATATACCTTAGAAAGATACAATGGTTAAGAAGTTGGAAGGATAAAACACAGTTCTGTTGAAAAATGACAATGTAAACTACCTTTACTATGAAATGAGGATGTATATGTATAAAGAATTAAAAATGAAGCACTATATTTTATTCTCCATTTGTGACAGTTTTAAAAATACGTGTGAATATTTTTAGGCAAATTAAGTTTTTTTTTAAAATCACTATTAGACTTCTCTCTTTTTTGTGACATACTTTTTGTTATAATTATTTTTAGTTATCCTTAGGGCAAGAAACAAAGGGCACTGCTTTTAGATTTGCTTCATCTTTCATAATGGAGACTCTAATTTGACCACCGTTAAAATTTCGATCATTGCATGTTAGAGAGTTAACATTTTTAATCCCTGCATGTTAGATATTACTGAAATAGGTATTTTAAAGTTATTCAGTTAAGCAATTAAATTTGGGGGGGGGGTCATAATAATCTTTTAGCTTATCAAATCTTGAGTTTAATTACTGCTTTTAATATTTTAATCTAAGACCTGAGAAATTTTTTTTTAGCTTTTATGGAAGTTTTTTAAGAAGGTAACAAAGATAAAGCCACCAATACCTCCCCAACCCCACAAAAGATTCCCCTAAAGTAGACAATGTAACAATACAACCACATGATAAGATATCCTTAAATTTCCACTCTTTCATGTCAGGGAAGTAATCAACAGGCACTACCACACTCCTACATACTCTGAATTGTCCAGCATCCATCAATCAGCAGAGCTGGAACTGGCTGTGTTGGTAGCTACAGTGTTTATATCCCATTTTTGCTAGGTTCTAACGGTAACAGTCTCCCTGAGGCACCACTGTCAGGTCAGCATAACTGTATAAACCACATAACTACTTGCTAAAGTAATTTCAGTTTGCCTTCTGAATTTAGCATCACTTTAAAATTACCTGTATATGACCTTCTCCCTTGTCAGGCTGTGGATTATCCCTGGAAAGAAATCCTCATCTTTATTTCCATGGGATCTAATTCAATGTCTGTTCAACAAGTTTGATGATTTATTGGGAAAAAATATCTTGTTCCTTGACACTCTTTAAATAAACACAATCTTAAAGTGGTCCCCAAAGGGCCTAACAACTTAATGGTGAATGTGAGACTGATACCCTAGGATTATGACACGTTATAGTCTTTTATCAATTTAGCAATGAGATAGTCTGTATTTCTCTCTACGTGGTCTCAAAGTTACTAATCTATCAAGACAATAAATATATATTAGCCTGCAGTGTAGTAGTTAACTTTTAGAAAGTGACTTGGTCATATTTATTTGTCCAACTGTTTTCTGTATTTTATATTAAACCTACCTGATGCAAAAGTAGATAATGTAATGTGTACTTTAATGATACATATTTAGTAGAAATTTTCTATGTTTCTATTGAATACACTTTAATTTGCTTGAAATCCCAGAAACATTTAGATTTGGGGAAGTGCACTGGGACATTTAGCAACACCTAATTTCTTGAGTTTCATACTAGGTGCCAAGAAAATAAGACTGTCCAGATATTTTGGAAATCAATTAAAACTAAATCAGCTGTTCCTTTCCTACCCATTATCTCATACTTTACACAAGGCACCTATAATGAAACTTTAAAATTAAGCACAGAAAAACTTACCTAGTTGGGATTTTGAATAATAGTTTGCCATTTGTCCACTGCTGCAAGACTGTCGTTTATGTCTTTTTGTTGACATTTCTGTGGTCTTCCATGGTGGTCTTTTCCTTTTGTTCAATTTGCTAAGAACTTCAGAATTATCAGAAGGATTCTTGTCATAGTTAACACATTTATTTAACTTACTACTGTCAAGTTGGCTAGGAAATTTATCGCTTGAAGGACTATTTGCTTTAGCATTTTCTATTTCTTTAGATTGCTTTTTAAAACAATTTTGCCTAGCAGAATGGGATCTTAAGGTAAAGCGCTTTGAGTCTTCTACATGAGTCTGATGATTACTTCCACTGTCAACAGATTCAGGAGCGTAAATGATTGTATTTAGCTTAAAAGTATTTCTGTGTTCAAGATAGTTGATCTTCCTCAAAAATATTCTACAATCTTTTAAGGTTTTTGACCTCCAATTATTTGGACACACATTTCCTAGTCTTGGCCCCTTTTCAAAATCTTTTTGACTGCAGTTTGTTCCATTCTCCTTTGCTTCTGACTTAAATTTATTCTCTAAACTAGCATGTGTTTTGAAGTCAGACATTGCCACCCTCTGCTGCAAAAAGTCATCCCTGATCTCAGGTGGCAAAATAAACTGATTATCTACTGTGTTTTTCCCTTGGAGTGGGATGTCAGCATTTGTTTTCCCCTCAGTCTTATTTAAAAATTGGTTCTGGCAGAAAAATCTTAAGTTTCTCCTCTTAGAGATCCAATCACCTGTTCCATGGCTGTGCAGCTTTCCCTCTCGCCTCCACCTTTCATGCTGCAACCTCTTAAACTCAGTTCTTTTTAATCTAGTTAGGGTTAAATTACTTTTCACATTTAAAAGTGGAGAGCTAACCATTTTATGTAGTAAATGCAACTTCCCTGATGATTTTGAAGGAGAAGATAGTGCAAATTTTTTAAAGTGCTTTCTGAAGGGGCTGGTGTTAAAATCGGAATATTTGTTCCCTAATTTAATTCCTCTGGTATTTATTACTTCCAAAGGGTTTCGAGCATTTGCTTTTCTAACTAGTGAAAGAGATTGTGTCTCTGTTGTTTGCATAAACCAGGTACAGAGTTCATTCAAATCATACTTTTTCTGAAAAAGCATTTTTACAGGTGAAACTTCAAGTTCTAAAAGACAGGTTTCCAAAGGGCTTGTTATTTTGAAGTTATCATTTTCAACATGTTCTCTTTTTTTAACACAATTTTCAGCTTCATCTCCACTCACACGCACCCAAGCATTTGTTATTTGCTCAAATCTATTGTTTAATTCCTCTAATAAGGAATCGTTTGAAGTAGAAGCAGCCCACCACCTGAGCAAAGGGTTTGATGAAATTATAGGGTCCAAGGATACTTCAGAAACAGGTATTAATTTATTTTCCAAACACGTCTTTGCATTTCTTGAATTTCTAGCTCCTGGAGTACCTTTGGAAGCTATTTTAATCCTTGACTGCTTATGTTTATCTTTCTGACTTTGACTTTTCTGCAAATGGATTTTACATGATTTATGGAGCAGAGCATTTCTACAAATAAGTGAACTAGAAGATGCTAATGAATGTAAGAAATGCAGAGATGGTTTTCTATCCCTAACAGAATGTCTCAAAGGTATAGTAGCAACCATACTTTCTGATCCACTCTTAAACTCGTCAGCTTCAGTGTGCCTTGTGCTCACCTTACTGCGCTGGTGATCATGCTTTTCTTCAGGCAGATTTTTTTCTAATATATTCTCTTGTTCTAAAGGAGGTAAGCAACTGCTAATACTTACTTCCCTCTCCTGAGGTGAAATTCTATGAATAGTCACAGATATGCCAGAGATTTTCACTTTTGCAGGTCTACCGGGCTTCCTAATGATTGCCAAGGGCTTCTGATTTGGTCGAATAATGTTCTTGGAAGGCTGAGGTATGACAGACTTGTTCTTGACAGGGCTGCCGTGTTCCAAGCCGGGCCCCGAGACCCCGCTGTCAGTAGTCAAGCTTGCAGCAGCACTTGTCCTCTTGCCAGAGCCCACCTCACACTCTCCGATGGTCCGGAGACCGTTACATCCTGCTGGAAAACCAGCAGCGTTATTGTTTACAGACAGAACATTGCTTATGTCCACACTTCCTTCAGAAACATGCCTTTTAGTTCTTCTTGACCTTCCATAAATGACAGTTACCGTGATACTCTTTTTATAAATACCTTCTTTTACTTCTGATAAGAGAGATTCTGGACTTTTCTTTCCAGCACTGAAGGACTCATTTTGGCAAAGGGTGATGTCTGTTTGGTCAGTTTTAGGTTTTGGTGGCCTTCCAATCGGTCGCTTAATCTGTTTCACAACCTGGGGACCTATTTTTTTAGGTCTACCTGGTTTTCTTTTAAAAGATGAATCAACAGCGCTGCTTGAATATTCCTTAGGTTCCTCTTGAGGCTTATCACTCATCATATCATCCATAAACATTGCAGAGGATTCTGCAGCTTCCTTTGCACAATTAAATTTGCTTAGTTCTCTTTGAAGAGTAGCACTATTATTAAGATTGGAACTATAATTTTCAAAGTTGACATTCGGTATATCCTCATTTGTTTCTTTTCTTTGGTCAGTTACTTGGTGGGTTGGTCGTTTTTCAGAAGAAGGAAGATCAGTATTTGATTCACAAGTACCGACCGAAGTTAAAGTGTATTTGACTCCTTCACTGCTTTTAACCTCAGATAAAAACATGAGTTTGATAGGACTAGAATAGTTGGAAAAAGAAGATCTTTCAATGGCTTTATATTTTGTTGGTACATTTTCAACACTGGACATCAAGCTACCCATATCTAAAAGGGGTGACTTTTTCTGGCTATCAGGTCTTTTGTTATTCAAATCAAGTGTTGGTGTATGATTGCTTTTAATATTGATGGATGTTACCACAGATTTCGATAAACTCTGCTCTTTGCATGCCATTCTACTTACAGCAAGAGTCATATTTCTAGCAGTATTTTGATCTTTACCATCAATTTCTATCAATTTCTTGGATGCTTTATATCCTTCTGATAATGACTGACTATTCCAAGACTTTTGGGCCATATTTATTGTATCTTCCAAACGTTCCACAACAACCTGTAAATTAGAATTCATTGCAATTTTGTTTAGATCTATATCGTGTGAGTTTTCAATCTGAATGTTTTTCACTGGATCTTTTTTTTTTATGGATTCAGAAACTTTTTTGGCCTTAGGGGATTTTTTGAAAACATAATTATTTGTTACATATATAGAATACCACCCTGGAGGCACAATATTTCGTTTAGTTCTGTTCAAAAGTCCAGGAACATCACTTTTCAAAGGAGTTTGAGTATTCTGTAATTTTGGCTTCTCCTTATAATTTTGCAAAAATGTTTTTCCAGCCACAGATTTCTCCTGTGATCTTCTTATGCTCATTTTCTCAGTTGTTTTATAGCTTTCTGAAAATGCATCAAAAGCCAAGTTAGTTTCTAAATTATGAAGAGGTAGTTGCAATGACTGTAATGCATAATCTGGTGAATATGATGTTTCTGCATGATTATTACCTTGAACGCTTTTAGAATTTTGTAAAGAAGGCCCTTGGCAATGATAGAATTCTTCTTTGTCCGTTGAAAGTGGATCATCATTGCGCGTAAGTTTCCTTGAATTTTTTTCAGTGTATTTTTTTCTTATAAAATTTTCATCAAGACTAGCAAGTTCCCTTTTTATCTGTAAAGACTGCCTTCTAAATATAGGTGAGTCAGGAGAGTTGTGCATTGCAAATAAGGTTTCTTGACGCTTTCGAAATCTTGTCTGAATAATTTTATTTTCTACCTTTTTATCATGTTGACTCAGTAATTCCATAAAACTGTAATCACTGGCTTTTGCATTATGCAACAGAGAGGTTATTAAATCTCTCAATTTTAAATCATTATCTGTATTACCATCACTGCTAGAGAATTTTATAAAGTTTGTCATATCTATAGTTTCTATTGATTTTAATTTTTCATTAATACGATCCATTAAATCTTGAAAAATTACAGTAGTTTCACCTTTTTCATGATTTGTAGTACAATTATTGCTGTCTTCTAAGAGCAAAGAATCAGAGTTACTGGATTTTTTAGTTTTACACATTTTACTTTCATGATCACCTTTGTCACTGTTTATTTCTGCTGGTGTGAGAGATGGAGGCTGGTTAATGTTTGTTTCAAGTTTGTTATTTTCTAAGGCTGAAAACTCTGAGATGACATCTTTCAATTTTTCAAATCCTTCCGTCTGTACAGGTGATAATGGCGGGGGTGAGGGACTTCGAGATCTACAAACATCCTTAAGACTTACTGAAACATCACGTACTTCCCTTGATGAAACAAGAGTATGAAAGGCTGATTTTGTGGAATGAATGTTTGGTAACAGTCCAGCACAGCACCTGTGAGAATTATAACTGTTTCCAATTCCTCTATCTGCTACTGTCTTAATGTGTTCAACAGTTACAGTTTGGCAAGATAAACAATGCGAATCTTTAATACAGACTGGCAGAGGCACAAAACCAGGGCTTTGTCTTTCATTTTGTAAACACCCTCTTTCTGCCAGCCTATATTCACAACTACAGAATAGACCATCTACATCATCTTCAATTAGGGGCTTTTGAGATTCTGAAGACACAGTATATGATGTATTACAACAGCAAAGAGAAGCAGCATTCTGCTCTTGGACTAGAAATTTCAACATAGCCAAAACTTGTTGCTGGTGATGTATGCACAAAGATTCCAAAACTTTGCTTAATGCTGATTTTCCTTTTTCCATTTTAGTAGCTTCCTCTGATTTTGCATCAACAGTTGAACTAAAAATAAAAATCAAACAAAAAATGAATTACAGTAAAAATACCAGTATCATAAGGAGTTATAATTTTAACAGAGTTTGAACAAAAGATATTTTAGTATTGATGGACTCCTCTAACTCCTGTAAAGAGCTGCAATAGTGACATCTTGATTATTGTTTAGCAAAAATATAATGAAGCACTGATGATAATTAATTTCCTATGACTAAGTATAAGAATCAAATCAAAGCCCTATTTTTGTAATATAAAAGTTGCTGCTGCTGACAGATATATTTACAGACTGCTAATGTTTAGTGCTTTGGATATATTAAGAATATTTAATGGAAAGTACTTCAGAAGGAGTTAAGATTTTTGTAAAGTAGACATTTTTATAAGTTATTTTGATAGTTATTAGTCCATATTAGTGCAAATAAGAAAAATAAGGTGTAGGAAAACATCTATCTTTATTTAAAATAGGTATTTTCAAGGTAGTGAAAATAAAATTATTAATAAAAGAGTTTTGCATAGTCACAAGGAAAATTGAGGGATTTATATTTCACATAAATAACAGAATGTATTTTCTAAGATTAAGCTGCAGGCCTTTTAACCTAATAAGAAAAAAAAAACTAAGCTATTTAAAAATGAAATCTATTTTAATTGATTTCTAAATACTAAAGTAATTACATCAAAACTATAGGCATTACTTACCTAATTATTTAATTTCAAATGCTGGAAAATGTCCCACTGTAGAAACTAAATACATCTAACATTAACTAAAACCCAGGATTACTTAGCAACAAATGTAGAAGTCTACAAAAAATTTTTTTAATCCAATACCAGCAGCAAGAAGAATAAAATATGTTGAAAGAATTCTGTTTCAGAAAAGTATCTATTTAAATTAAACATATCACCAAACTCTGTACATGAAAATAGTCTCCCATTCGTGATTTCTTGTATTTGTTGTTAGTTCCTGGTTTGTAGAAATTTTATTTAGGGCTGTAATTGAAGTATGATGATTATAAATTGCTACAGAAGACTGTATTTTGTTTAAAAGGATAGTATGTTCTCATACATTAAAAATGAAGGATTTCTCTTTTAAAATGAAAAGTGAAATTAAATTTTTATTTTGCTCTCTAAAACTGGCTTAGTCCGTTTCACAGATAAGTATGGAATATTTTATCTACATTTTATAAAAATTATGCCATTTGAGTAGCAAAAACACTAGAGCAAATTCTGCAAATTAGATCAATATTTTTCTAGAAAAAAGATACTTTTACTAGAGTCAACCAATGCTTTACTACTACAGCTAACGTGATTTGACATAAAGTAGCTTTCAAAAAAAAAATGAGAAGAAATACAAAATTACAATAAAACTTTAAAAATCTACTGCCACCTCTAGACAGATGAAGACAGGACATGACCTCAGTATCCCTTCCTTTCTGAAAATAATTTTTTGGTAAATTTTATCATGATTGGGAGTGTAAAATGATGGAACGGACTCCCAAGATTCACTATTAGATAATTCAAAATACATATGTAGAGACAAAGGCAAGAGGAAATGTTAGCTATCAAATAAGAAGGTGTAAGTGGTATTTTACTTTTTTCTAGTAAATTAAAAATTGTTATATTTCACATAAACAAAAGAAAACCAAAAAAGGTTCTGAGACACTTTCAGTTATGTTATGTACGTTATGGTCTATTAAGCATATCTGTGAGAAAATAATTGAGAGATTACATGTTTCTCAGAAAAATACACTGCACTATACTTTAAAGATTAATATGCTTTCCTAACAGTTCTTGAAATACTCAAATGCTTTTTTCTGCTACTCAAGTATATAGTAGAAATAATAAAAACTAATGACTCGTGTTAACTATTCTGAAAACCACTGTAAGAGTTTTATATCTCTTTTGACATTCCAAAGAAGCCTATACTTCTTAGAGTTTCTTACTCAGTTTATTATTTTTAATAATGGAATTTTAAAAATACCACAGTGGCCAGTAATTTCTGTCTAATACCATACGAAGAGTAGCTTTAAAAAGTTACTAATTAGATGTTCATGTGTTAAGATTTTATATATATATATATATATATATATATATATATATATATATATATATATATATCAGACATTAGATAACTATGTTCTCAAATTATAAAACTTCACAATATGCTTATCTGGCTTCAATTTTTTTCTTTTCCATATATTTGCATATTAGAAATGCAAAGAAAAACCTAATATATGAGTAAATAATAGTTGAATACATACAAGCCTCCAATCTAGAATTTTTTTCAGTTGATTATAATAAAGTTTCTAAAATTGTATGTGTTCACAGTTCCCCTGTTTTTAAATGCTAAAAAATGTTCTAATCTTCTAACCTTTTCCTGTTTGATTTGTAAACAAAAACAGCCTGCCTATTTTTGTATTTTACTATCCATTTTGCCCATTCCAAGTTTTGTTGTTGAAATAGCTCTCATTGGAGGAAGTCAATTCTAACATTAATATTAATAAAACTGCTTCCTAGAGTGAATCAAAGAAGCCAGTGTAGTCGCTTTTTTCTTTGCTTTTTCTTTTTTTTCTTTTACTGAATGAGTAAATCAATCACACACCAACAGTGTTGTAAATTTAAGTGCAAAAGCATTGAAGTGCTTTACTACAAATTACAACCTAGAAACACGTTAACTGAACAATTAAAATTCATACAATCAGATTTAGATATATAACAACACAAAATAGAAACAGAATTACAGTACATTTACAACACAAGACAGATACATGAATTCATTAGAAAATATTGTAATAAATAATTCATGAATTATAGTGCAATTGATTTATGCATAAATATAACTAATTGCCTAACAATCAGTTTATATTAACAAAATCTGTCAAAATCAAGGCAGCCACAGAGTTTTACTAAATTACTGCGACAATGGAAATACTGCAATTAAAAAACAAATACAAGTATTTGTACTGTAAACAACTAAAAAAATCAGTCTCACTAAAGTTAGTATACAATTTAATATAAAATTGTCATTAGCTACCAGAAATGGTTTAAACAACTTTACTGAGCAGTAGTTTTCTAAAAACAGAGGCACTGTTTTTTCTTTTCCTTCTTTTTTTTTTTAAATATAAAATACTTGAGGAACATTCAAATAAGTAGAAAGCACATAAGGGTTGCTTTCATCTTCATTAAAAGTCTGCTGAAACTGGATTTTTCAGAAAATTGTCAATTAATACGTAGTAACTGGTAACTAAATTTATAAAGTACTTTGAAAGTTTAACATAAAGAACATCTTAATAGAATCACTGGGGAGAAGGGGAACCCATAAATTTCCCTGCCTTTCCTAGTTTGTATAATCAAAAGGTAACTCAATAATTAGAAACATTTTGTTTCTTTTAAAAGTTATGGGTTGATCATTACCTATAAACTATCAAAAAATATTTAATTTACTATTTCTGACCAAAAATAAATAATACAAGTACTAAAAGGCTGCAAATTAACTATAATATTACCTATAAAACTACTGATCACTGTGAAGTCAATAGCAAAATGATCCCTGATTTTATGAATCCTGTAAAGTTTTTGGTCAGGTCATCTTCTAAATGATATAAAAGTGTTCTGTAAGTATCCCTTTACTATAAACTTCTCAATCAATTTATTAATGTAAATATAGTGTGAGGAATAAAAAAGCTCAATACAATATAAATATTATGTAATGCATTCAAGCCCCCAAATTTTTCCAAGTAAAATTCTGTATAAAGAGGTCAATAAAATTGTGTTGAAATGTTTATCTTTAACTTTGTTTTTCAATGGGGTGGGGGGAAGAGGAAATATATTAAATAATCCAAGTTCTGGCCCTCACAAAATATGGCTTAATTCTTTAAAAAGAAAGATGACCCTGACATCTGCTGTTTTGCAATCTATTATGTATACTTTCTTGGGGACAAAAACAAAAGAGTAAGAGGATTCATACCCTAGTATGCAGGTAACATTAATAGCTGAAGAGGGTTCAGTATAGATCAGAGAGACCAAATGTAACTACTTGCTTGTGTAGTTTCCCACTCTTCAGTTTCTTTAAACATATGTAAGCAGTTTTTAAATGTGATAAGCTGAAAATCTCTTTAGTACTACAGGTATATGTGATTATTAGATACACACAAACACAAGTGTAAAAACACATGTATTTGACAAGGTGCACTTATTTTTTTAAATTCAGCTTTAAGTATTCCTTTTGGACTTAGGAAAACTGGCTTAGAAAAAGTGATCAGAACCTGAATTTTAACAGAGAAAAGGGGCACTCGGAGAATTTTGAATTTCTGAAGCAAACCCCCATTCTTTATATGGAGGCACACGCTTTATAACATTTTACCACTAAAACTGCATACTCCATAAATCCAACATGGATACTCTGAACCACATTTTAAAACTGCTATATAAAATTACTGGTCTCTTTTATGAGTCTAGTAAAAGTTAAAATGCACTGCCCAGCTTCTAACTACCCAATTAGTAGAGAGTTTACATTACCAAAAGTTCAAAACAGCTTCAGTGTTAAATATCTGTAAATCTATTCAAGACCCTGAACAAACTGCAAATTTGGTTATTAGCAAAATGATAATGTATCGCCCACCAAAATGAAATCTGTAATTCATTTTGATAAACTGAAAATGTTTTGAAATGTCACAGCAGCAAATATATTAAAGTTACACTGAGGTTTTTCAATAGTAGGAGTGTGTCACAATCCTTAAAATTTAAAGTAGTCATAACATCAACTAACCAGCACATTTAAACCAAAATTATCATTCTCAAGCTTTTTCTGTGCACATTATAAACATGCTCTAAGTTGCATTCCAACTTTCTTTTCTAACCTTACACATTAGCTTATTTTTCAAATGAAAAACAAAATTAAATTATTTTAATAATTAAATTTAAATTACTTTTTGTTCTTAGTATTCCATCTTATATTAAAGGATTCTATAGCTGCTGGGGTTAACTATGTGTCAGTATTTTTTTTTAAAGTATATACCTTATAAACCCCAACTTCCTGCTAAATCAACTATTAAATGATAAATATTAAATTTCATTATACATATCATTTAAGGTTTTCTTTTCTATTCCTGGTGGATGCACTTGAGTGCATTTCATATTTCACAGAATGCACTGTAGTGTACTAATACTGTATATGTTAATTTTTATTAGTGTGGAGATAACTATTTTAAATTTTGACCGGTTGTTTGATATACTTACAATAACTGTAAGTATGTTATGCAAGAATGCTTACAAGCTATTAATATCATATTTCCATTATAAGATGGTTTCAACTGAATGGCTGGAGTGGTCTTTCACTAATAAAAATGTTTCACTTGACAATTACTTGTTTTCCCACAACGCTTTATGCTATTGACTACTAAAGAAAACCTGAATCCTTTTCACCTATTTATACAAGGATTAAATACAAACTATCAGAATTAAGTAAGCAACTATATAATTCTGTCCACAGTGAAAACCCTGAATAAAACTTTTTTCAAAAGGCATGTAAGTGGTTTTTGAACTGTAAAATTTCATGTCTCCTGTCAGAGTGAGCATCTGTAATTCCCACATGTGTGTATACAGACACACAAATACACACCTGTGCACATACACACACACGCAAACACACATACACACACACACACACATTTTCCTAACAAGTAATCTACACAGGCTTGCTGCTGTTTTTGCAGCTGCCAGTCCCTGAATCTGTCATATTATATAACCCAGTGTCTGGTAATCGGAGTTTCTTCTTCGGAGGAGTCTTCAGTGTTCCAGATCTTTCTTTTACCTTGTATTCTAAAGTGCTGTGAGGTACCCCATAAATTCCTTGTGCTTTGGAAACACTCATTTTTCCACTCATTACCATTGCAATAGCCTCTTCCATTATTTCATGATCATACTGCCGGTAACGGCCACGTTTTTTCCTGGGCTGCTTATTATCTTTTCGATCCAATCCATCTTCAGTATTTTCAGAGGTTCCATCAACTGTTCCATTTTTAGAATTAAGACACAAAGGAGAGAGGTCCCCATGTAGAAAATAAGAGTCAACACTTGAGTGAGTTACGGGCCCAGAACATTCTATTTTGCTCTGTTTAGGGAGTATATTTTTCAGTTTTTGGAGAGCTGATCCTTCAAGGACTGGAGAGGTTTTGGAAACTTGATACATAACATCCAGCAGACCAGGACCATCAGGTTGTGGTTTTGAAACAGAACTTACTCGCAGCTGAGGAATTTTTAACTGTACAGTAGGATGTGAAGTTTCATATTGTAGGCTTTCATTTTTTTCTTTAAATTGAGTAACCATTTTCTGTAGAGTTAACTGATGGAGGTAACTGGAAGCTGTTGGGAATTTTAATTCTGAGGTTTCAAGTAGATTGAGTTTACTTTTTTCTGTGCGCTCTGCTTGAGCTCTTGCCCACAAGGCTACTTTTTGCAGCACTGCACAAGTTTCTTTACTGTCTTTATATGAGTAACTATCATTGAAATCTCGAGTTTTGTTTTTAAAAGATGCAGGCTTCCCTGCTGGTAAGGCTTCTAAGTGGAGAAGTAAAGTTTTTTGAGGTATGCCATAAAGTATGCCTGCTTTATTTATGTCCAGTGCTCCAGACTGAATGTCTTTCAAAGCTTTTGAGAGCAAACCATCTGCAAACTCAGCACTTCTTTCCACATAGTCCTCTCTGTTTCTGTGTAGTCTCCTGGATGGATGGAATGAAACGATGGTAAACTGATGCATGAGAGACTCTCACACAGCTATGGAAGGGGAGGGTCCACTCCTTTATTATACTCCTTGCTTAGGTAACATCACTGCTTATGACTCTTTTAAGTCTGTGAGATGTAGTAGTTACTCCTTATCAAAGCAAACGCTACAGTCCTGGTAGGACAGTGTGTCAATCATACGGTGGCCTCAACGGGCAGACCTTCCAAGAACATAAAATCCTAACCGAGTATTTGTAAGAAATATTCTCATGATGTTGCTATTCCTCTGACAGATGCTTGCAGAGCAACACTTTTAATTTTTTTACAATTAGAGTTCCATTATAAAAAATACCCAAATCCTAAAGGAGTTTTTGTTAGTAGAAACGTGACGTTACCGCTAAACAAGTAATAAAAGAGTCAACCCCTTTAAAGGAAATTTGTAGCAGCAAGAATATTTCCAAACACAAACATCCCATATTTCCACAAGACTAATTTTTTTCTAGATAAAAACTTAAAATTTGAAACAAGTAGATAAGTTATATTTGGGTAAAATAATTTTAGATATTATACACGTTATTTCTACTTTAAATGTTATCACTATAATTTTCAAAGTTTCTCAAATAGAAAGCTCATTATACCCTGTGACTCAAAAAAGCTATTACAGCCTTAGTTGAAACAAATTTCACTCTACATCCAAGATTTAAACGTGACAAAAAAGCTTCCTATGCAGTTTGCTAATGGGAAGATGCAAAAGTTACAAAAAAAAAATTCCGAAAGTCCAACAGAACAGCATTTCACTATTATTTATTTATTTATTTATGTAATTTAACAACAGCTTTAAAGCATGAAAGGACTTTTTGTGGTGATTTCTAGATATATTAAATTGTCTGCCACCACACCTAAAACACAATAAAAAAAAATCTGAACACTGTTAAGTTAGTTATAAGAATTAGTAAGTACAGTATTTTTAAAATTGGTTGATTGTTTAAAAAACTAAATAGTGAAATTACATATTTTCCTTAAAATTGCCTCCTAAATATTAAATTTAAAATTCTCTCACTTGTCCTGCTTCTTAGTTGGTATTCTATGATTAAGTTGGTAGTTCATTTTAGTAACATGAACTAAAGTTTGGTGATTGTTCTGATAACTTTTCTTTAACAGAAAGAATAAAAAAGAAAGAGAAAAGACAAATGAAAGGTATGAGAGACACACACTTATGAGTGACGAAAATTCTGGAAGAAAACTATATATGTCAATCTACTCAAAGTAGTATTAAGAGTTCTCTGCATAATTTTATATTAATATTAACTTATTATTTCCTAGATATTGCTTACCCAGCCATTGAATTTTCAGAAGAAGGATCACATATGGATGACTCTTCAGATTTTATGCTGGTTTTCTTTGTAGAGAGATCTAACACTCCATCCCCTATAATTTTTGCAAGAGAAAAAACTTTATATTTGTGACAAATAGGTAATCCTTACATTTTAACATTTCATATTTTGATGATCTCCTAATTCATGACCTAAAAATTAACACTTGCACTTGACATGTGGCCATTACCAACTCATCTTACGGTTTTAGTAAAAGGACATGACTGGGAAGGCACTACATAGGAAAAAAGAAACAGAGAAAGATCTGGCATTGCCAAGTGATATGAAGAAACAAAGAGACTATGAATATAAAATCTGTTTAAAATTCAGCCTTGGTCACCTTTCCCACTGTTCTACAGTGAGCCATTTGACTGCTCATTCAATAGAAACAGGACTGTTTTCTATTCAAGGCTGCCCAGATGATGCTTTGGGAAAGTAGGAATAATGTATGTCATACAAAACAGAGCATAGAAAATATGATGATGAATAAGAGAACAATAATTAGCATTTACCAAGACTAGCAATATGTGGGACATACACTTTAGGTAATCCTTGACTCTATGTTCAACCAATGCATTTTTTGGAACTCACAGTATAACATCTTACTGTTTTTAGTAACTGAAATACACAACAGTTGAATCATTGCCTATGTAATATATTGTGGTTACATCTGTGATTGGATGAAGACAAAATAAGACATTTTAAGAAAAACAACCTGTTTGAAAACAACTGCCTATATATTTGTTACTAAAATGAAGTTGTTTTTATTACTATTATAATATTGAATTTACATAAATAAAACTTAAATGACTCATATATTGTTAATCCAATAAACTTCAAAAAGAACAAAAATATGAATTTAAAACACAGCAACAAATAATGCTGTGAGTATGTCTTTACTGATAGCTAAAAACTGAAAATTTAAGCTAAAGGAAAGAAATTATAAGAAAATTCATATTGAAAAAATATACTCAAAATTTCAGCTCAGTTTAAAAATAATTCAACCATTTGCAAAGAGCACTGTTTTAGGAATCTGGAGAGCAGCAGTAAAAATGGCATACAAAGTACCTAGTCTCACAGTGCTTAGGATCTAGGCAAACAATTCATACACTACCTCCACCATCATCATCAACCATATTTCAGGTTGATGGTAAGAGCTACTTAGGAAAAACAAAGCAGAGTAATGAGGGTAGGGCTAAGGCGGTTGCCATTTTATCGAGCGTTAACAGTATAAGGCTTCTTTGACTTGAATAGAGTCCTGAAGAAAGCGAGTGTACCAACCAAGCGGGTTATCTGGGAGAAAGCTTCTAGAAGGATCAGTCTGTGATATGGAATCATATCTGGAGTGTTTAAGGAACAGCAAAGAGGCCAGGGTGACAGGAGTGCAGTAAGCCAGGCTGAGTGAGATGAGATCAGAAATGTTACAGGAAGCAGATCGCATAGGGCCTTATGGGCCATGGCAATAAATTTGAATTTTATTTAGAAGGAGACAAGAAACCACTGGAAGACACTAAGCATAAGACAGGCACAAGTTTAATTTATGTTTTTAAAGGATCAATCTGCTGTGGGGAGAATGGACTGCAAAGAGCAAAGGGTGGAACAGGGAAACCTGTTGGGGAAGTGCTAGGCTATTTTTCAGCTATGGGCTTTCGCACTTTCAATTAGCTACCTCTGCCTAGAAGACTCCTAATCCTTTCCTTTTATTCCCACACTGATACTAATTCTCACCAAATCTTACTCATCATTCGGTCATTCAGGACACAAACTGAACTTGGTTGTAAGAATTCTAGGTTCCTATACCTGCAACACTTACCTACGTTACTTAGCATTTAGCAGGCTATATTCTAGTTGTGTGTATACTCCCTAGGGCTAGCCACCAGACGATAAGCTATGCGAAGGCAGAGACCATGTCTACTTTATTTATTGATGTACCCCACTGCCTACAACAGTGCCTGGCACACAATAAGTGTTCAAGAATATTTGATATTTAGAATTTCAAAGAATTAGAAGAAATTCAGTTACTGCTAGAAGTTAGAATGCCTGGATTAAAAGGGTAAAATGGGAGACTGGATAGATAAAGTATACGGTACATTGTTTTGTGTGTATATATTATCAAGGTACTAATAATTAACTTGATGAATAAAAACTAAGTACTTACTATGCTAAAAATGCTGCAGAGCAATATAAAATAAATAAAACACAAAGAAAGAGAGACTGAAATTCTTTTACCATTCATCTATTGGTAGGTACTTAGGTTGTTTTAGTTGTTCACTATTACAAACAATGCTGAAACGAAAATTCTTCTAAATGTTTTCTTTTGTTCATGTATAAAAGTTTTTCAAAGATACACACCTAGGAGTTTAAGTGCTGGACAGCAGGGTATACATTTTAAACTTTTGTAGGTATTACCAAAATTTTTTCCATACCCTTGACAACACTTGGTGTTGCTGAGATTTTTAATTTTTGCTAACCTGATGAGTAAGAAGACCAAGTTGCAGGGGTAAATTAGCATGCAAGCGTGCATTTAGTATACGTTTATGTGAATCCCTAAAGCACACAAAATTATTTTGCATATAGATGTATAAATAGGTATTATCAGTGGTTGCTGCCAAGGATAAACAAAGGATGTGATAATTCCTTTAGAGAAAACATACCAGAAGCAAATATGATCAAATAATACATTTAGTAGTCCTGGGTGAAGGGAACATGATTATTACACTGCATTTTCCTAATAAATACAACTGTTTCCATTTACTGGTTGTTGACTGAGCATTAACACCACAATTTAATTGTTTCTGATTAAACACTAATGTAAAAGATAAAGAATTAAAGAGAGGCCAGTGTAATCTTTCAACAGGGCAGATAATTGTGCACATGACACTATCAGAGATAACTTTTAAAATGGACTGATGTTTGAAAAACTGAAACCATGACCAAATTAAGCAATTTCTTGAGTATCAACATTTTATTGGGTTAAAAAAAATTTTTTTGAGAATTTGCATACCAAAACGAAGATTTGAATTTCCATTATCAATTGTTCTCAGTTCTTTATTTTCCTGCAAATTCCTAATAAAGAATCTATTCAAAGCAGACAAATGCATCCCTCATAATACAGAATTGTTTTTCACTCGTCCAAGGACACTATTCTTTCTCATCTCTTATCTGGCCTCTGTCCATTTTTCAAAGTATGCTTTGTGCTATCTTGGCCTGGCTAACTTACATACATCCTTTGGGATCAGCCCCTCAAAGAAGGTTTTCCTAATTTCCTCCTAGCCTTCTTCATACTTCTACAGCACCCTCTTCTTCTATACTTTATTTATGACATGTTATAATTTGCCTAGCTTATTAGGCAATCCAATAGTATTGTGGGAATTAGTAACTATGTTTAGAATCCATACAGATTAGAATCTTTACAATTTATATTTAATTAAGTATACTTACTTGGCTGATTCTCTCACAAGACTCACTTATAAAAACAAGGGCATGAGAGGAATAGTATCTCAAAAAAAGACCCATTCACTGACTCATCAATGACTTGCTCAATTTTGTCACACCAATGTCAGCATACAGCACTGCACACAGCAGATCCTGACTTGATAAAACAGTCATGAAATCAATGGACTTTGTTCAGCCAGCCCGAAAATGGCAGCATAGTCAAAAAGTTGCTTTCCATATGAGAGAGAAGTTAGCTTTACACAGAGAAATTCCACTTAAGTTAAAGAGGCTAAGAACAATTTTTAATCACCAATTTCTATATTTGTTAGATTCTAATAATCAGACAGATTTTTCTTCAGAAATGTCAAGACTGATGATCACTAACGACTTAATTAAATATGAATAATAAGTATATTAAAGATATTTTTATTAAATTCTCACAATATTATTGATCTCCAGGTGCTATACAAGACAAATTCATCAAGCTCAGTCCGTACTGAGCTAAAAGATTTTTTAAAAACATATTACTCATCATCAATACTAAAGATGTAAATATTGGTAAGATTCAGTACATGAAGGCAAATGAATCTTAATAAGGAGAAAATCACATACATTTTATGTTTTTTGGACAAGGGGAAAAATATAACAAATTAAATTTCATAAAAATACTAAACAATAGCAATAAAAGTTTCATCAAAATCACTGCAATTTAATATTTAATACTCTTTGATGCAAACCTACGTTAACAATTTTAATAAATACCTTAATGCTATTTCTACTTTATGTCTCTGACCACTTCTTATCTAACTCTTTAAATGGGTCTTCTTGTCTTCCTTTTAGCCCCTCAATGTGCTGTTCTAGTCAGCCTTTGGCTCTTCCTGGTTTTCTCCTACTGTACTCTCTAGGAGATTCCCATGATTTCAAAGTAATCATTTATAGTCAACTGATTTCCAGAAAATAGAACTTACATAAAATCTAAATATATAAAACTATACTTTTCTATAGTGTACACAAAGTATGCAAAACACTACTCCAAGAGCATTGCATGTCTTGACCCATTCAGTGCTCACACAACCCAGTATACATAAATAGGCTTTATTAATTTGCAAATTTTAATGACAAAACTGAGAGTGAAAGAGAGGTTAGTTATCTTGCCCAAGGTCACACAGCTGTAAGTAGTGAAAACACTATTCAAACTCAGGCAGTCATATCCCAGAGTATGCATTCAACTACAATTCTAATCTGTGTAATTTTTTAAAAAGACAAGTTACAATGTTGATAATGGTATAATAAACTTAGCACCTTTAAACATTACCACTTCAGAAATGGAACACTTTTGGAAATAATCTAGCAATATGCTATCAAAAATCTTTAAAATGTTCACATTCTTCAAGGCATCTATCTTAAGAAACTAGTATTTAACATGAACATGGTTTTATGCACAAAAATATGCCAAAGGTTTCCATATTACTGATAAGTAGAAATACATTTTTAAACACTCTAAATACTTAAAAAACCCAAAATATCAAATATAGAATAATATCTGGAAATAAATATAACAAATGGAACATAACCTTTAATGAGGATGTGAGTAATTAAAATATGTGTGTGGGCACCAACTCACACATATGTATGTATATATAATGTATATATAATATAAATACACACACACATAATATATATAATCTTGCTCTCTAATTTTCTGTTTTCCCCATGTTTGCCATAATGAGCATATATCAATGGAAAACCCCCACAAACTTATTAACAAAATAATACCAAAGTATAAAAGCAATCCCTTGGGTTTATCAAATTTTTATTTTAAAATTGTTTTTGTCATTTGTTTAACCGCTGAGTTAGTTTCAGAGTCATGGAGGAAACAATCAATGTAATAATAGAGTAGCACATCAATTAACATTGGTTTTTCTTTCCCTCATCTGCCTTCCTCTGCATGTCAAACATCTTTTTAAAAGGGAAGGGATATTGCCTTCCTGACATGTTTTATTTAGTGCATACATAGGTGAAATCCTATAGAATTCATCTATCTAATACTTATTAATACTGATAAGAGGCAAAATAAATCAGAGTAAAGTGCTTATAGTAAATTTAGGATGTGGAAATTGAACTAGGAAACTGAACTAGGAAAATATTACTGGTAAAATTAAACAAGGTTTCAGCACTTCCACCACAAGCCATTTTAGAATTTCATTGTAAAAAAAAGAAAGAATTTCACTGTAGTTCTTTCTTTCTTTAGTTATTCCTTTAAGTACTGAACTAAAGCAAAGTTTCAAGAGGCTTCAAGTCAATACCTTGAAAAATATTTTAAAAAACACATTCTCTTTTTTATCTTACATATTGAACTACTTTATTCTGTAAGTTTAAGTTTTAACCAAACATTTAAAATGTGGAATGTATATTTATTACAACTATATATTGGAAAACTTTAGATTTGCTAGCCCTTGTCATGCTCATCCAAAAATGATTTATATGAACTTCAAAAATTTTTTTACTGAAATATGACATTCATAACAAGAATGAACATAAGTACATAATTTAATGAATTTTCATAAACTGAACATGCTTATGTAAATAGCACCTAGGTCACCACCATCAACCTAGAAGCTCCCCCATCATACCTCGGGGTCACTAACTTACCCCCACATCCACTATCTTGACTTCTAACAGCTTTATGCAAGCTCTTTTATGCAACAATTTCACTTCTAGGAAATTGTCTTCGAGTAAAAATTAAGATTGAGTGCAAAATCTCAGCTAAAGCATGTTTACTTATATATCTGAAGATATGAATTAAATATAATGTGATCTTTCCATAATACAGAATACTGTTCGGCTAAGTAAATCTATTTAACTATTAAAACGGATCTGCAGAAAAATAGTAACATATGGATGTTTAAAAAATATTTAAAAAATACAAACTACAGAGGATTATATATAATGAATGATTTGTGGGAATGAGCTCTGGCAGAAGAGAGCAAGCCTAAGAGTGTGTATGTGTGTGTGAGTATCTTTTTCCAGGAAGATTCAGAAGGATTGGAAACTTAACCATAACAGTTACCTATCGGTAGGTGAAGAAAAAATTTTTAGTTTGTTCATTTGTTTATTTTTAGCTTTTCTACAATGCATAGCTTTACAGTTCATTCATTTGATTAATATCTACTGAATGGTTATAATGTACGCACAGTAGGAAGCAGAATAGAAAATGTTCCTGCTCTCAGGGAATTTATCTTCTAGCAGAGCATAAAAACGAAAGACAAATCAATAAAAAAAATAATTTCACAAGGTGTTAAGACCTATAATGAAAATAAAACACAGTAACAGGACAGAATAACAATGGCCAAGTGGGAAGAGGTTACTATGTTGGAATAAATGATCAGACAAAACCTCTAAGAAAATGACTTGTTCTTTTTTTAAAAAAGACATTTTACTAAGACAAATTTCAAACATACAAAATATAGAATAACCATTCCTCTATAGCTTTATCTTCTGATGATGATGTTTGATTCAATTATCTTACTAGGAGGGTGGGACGAGGTGGCCGAGAGGTTAAGGCGATGGCTGCTATCTTACTAGGAGGTATGAAATAGTAATTTTAAGTCTATCATGTCTTCCATATTAGATGAAACTCTTCTTCAAGAATCTTCCTTAAATGAAGTCCATCTGGTTGTCTTGAAATACAATTTGTAAGAGAAAAGCAAAATAAATACTTAACTCCTTCCTCTAGTTGCTCATTTTCAAAGTAAGGAAATGGTATGTTCCTTCAGTGTGGACTAGTAACTTCAATGGCTTTTTTTTTTTAAACTATGGAATGCTTCATGAATTTGCATATCATTCTTGCACAGGGGCCATGCTAGTCTTCTCTGTATTCTAATTTTTCATATGTGCTGCTGAAGTATCATACACTAATGGATTTTAAAACATTCAATATGTTTCAGCTGTAATTGTTCTTCCTTTCGATGCTTAAATGTTCTCCTATTTGGCCAGAAGGAATCCTTAACACTGGCTCTTATATTTGGTTGACAAATTAGTCTTTGGCGCTTCCCTGCTTGCTGATAAAAGAAGTTCCAGGCTCATTCTGCACATTTTCTGATCCAGACTTGGATTCCAAGGAGGCCTGCTTTCTTTTAAAGGAAAATAATATATAGAGACCACAATCCAGGCCTAAGTTCAATGCTACTGAGCTGTCTGTCATGCTTTTAGAATATTTCAGGGGTCAGACTAGGAAATGTGTATTTTTGAAAAGAAAAAAAAATGTGAGTTTGCAGTGACACTTCCAATTTACATGTAATATTACAGAGTTACTACTTTGACTTTGCACTTGTTTCTTCTTTTACCCTGAAAATCTTAGTTTCCTAAAACAACGTTAACATGGTTACATATTTGATTTATTCTATAAATCCAAAATAATGAACAATGACAATATTATTATTAATATTATTAAAAGAAAGTTTAGGATTTCTTTGAAGTATCCCTTGTCCTTAGATTATATTCCACCAAGAAAGTATGGTCAAAATACTGGGTAAAGTCATTGATATAATTCTTTTCTCAGTATCAGTATGTTACTGACTTGATGTGGCCAGGTTCATTTGTAACATTCTTTTTCAAATTTTAGGGATCACTTTAATTTTTTAAAATGTTTATTCTTTGGATTATGTTGAATATTTGCATAAAACTACATAACAAGGTTGATTCACAGCACTTCCATCCTGCCCCCTCCACCTCATTTACTTAATTCCCTTACAGGTAACCATGCTTATTAGTTTTTATCTTTCCTTCTTTGTTTATATAGAAGAGAACATGTAACATGTACCGTTCTGTAACTTGCTTTTAAATGTCACTATAAGTTTAGGGATCTTTCTCACCCTTCTTTTCCCCCCAAATGTTCAGTCTTTCACCGTGTGAATGTACGATAATTTAGTTAACCATTTGCGTTACTTCCAATTCCTTGCTATTATAAATAATGCCCCCAGTGAATAAACTTGCATACATATCATCGATACTTATATGAGTGTAATTATAGGCTCAGTTCCTTGAAATGAGATTGCTGGGTCAAAGGGTAAATGTATATAATGTTAATAGATACTGTCAATTCCCCTCCATAAGGATTGTACCAGTTTGTATTCCCCAATACATGAGAATGCCTGTTTCTTCACAGTCTTACCAAATAGGTTACACTGCTAAGCTTGAATTCTCAGTAGTCTGATAGGTGTGAACCATATATGAGTGTATTTCCTGTGAGTTTATGAGTGTATTTTTCTATGTTTAAAGGCTCTTAAAATTTCTTCATCTATGAAGTGACAATAAAACAATGCTCATTTTTCTATCAGTTTGTGGATCTTTTAGTTCTCAATTTTTTGAAACACTTTATGCACTAGATTATTAGTCCTTTATTTTGTAATATAAATTACAAATATTTTTTCATAGATTGCCATTTGTCTTTTGATTTTTCTAATGTTATTTTTATACATTCGATTTTATCATTCTCCTACTGTTAAGGTGATATTCTAATTGAGATACAGATGAGGAAGAGGGGCAAGCCAGAGGAACAAGAAAATCTGAAGACTAATCCAGACAAAGCGATCAGCAAGAGCAAAGGTTCAGAAGTGAAGTGAGCCTGGCATGTGTTGGTTAGTGTGATTTGCACATAATAAGCCAGGAAGAAAGGAAAAGGAATAAGTCCAGTGGGGTAGACAGAGACAAGATCTTAGCAAAGTCATACAAGTCATGGAAAGAAAATTTAAATTTTGTTCATGTAACAGAAAACTCAGAGGAAGATTTAAATATGGAATACTATCTAGCTTTACTTTATTCAGCCTGAGCATGAGAATCCTATTTTGGCACCCTGATAACTTCAAAATTATGTTAAGGTATATATTACCGAATATTTTATTTGGAGGGAAAACACGTGAAGAAATTAAAAGGGAAACAAAAACCCAACGAATTGTCTCTTGGAAACCATGTGGTAATAGAATGGTCAATTTTATATCAAACTATAACAGGTTCAGGAAAAATGTAATGGCTACAAAGAAAATGATTTATTTATTCTTTTTCTTTCTTGTACTTCATACAGCTAATCAGGTTAGTCAAGTGACGATTTGTTTACATGGCAATATTTATGGAACTTTTGAATTTAAAATGCATGGTTTTTTTGTTTCTGTTATTATTTACAAAATGGAAAAAAGAAAAATCCAAATCCAGCTTAAATATACTGTAACAATCATACTTCTTGACACTCTACAATCTGATTTTATGGAAAAAGCTTTGACTTTTCTCTTGATTTTTAAGTGACTGAGAAAATCCTCATACAGCTCCTCAGACATACCTGATCTGCTCCTGCCTTCTTTGATTTCTGATATTTTTGTCTTTGTTTTTGGTACTTCTTTGGCCTGGAATGCCCTGCCCTCATATCTCACATGAAGGACCTCTCACCATTCAATTCTCTGATAAAACTCACTTCTTCAGTGAGGCTTTCCTGACCACCTTACCTAAAATAATCCTCTCAAGTCACTCTTGGTATCTTGCTTATTCATTCTTTTGTAAAATTAGGGGCACGTTGACAGGCATATTTCAAAAAAGTAATGAGTAACTTCTGGAAATGAAAAAATAACAACAAATTAGAAACTCAAGACAAATATTAAACAGTGGTTTGAGTAGCTCAAGAAAGAAACAGTGAATTTGGAGATAGTTCTAAATAAACTAATCAGGATATAACACAGACAGATAAAAAGTTGGACGATATGAAAGAGAAGATAAGAGATATGAAAACTAGAATGAGAGGGTCCAAATTATGTCTCAGTAAATTCAAATAAGAGATAAAGTAAGAATTATAACATATTTGAAAAGATAATGGCTGAACAATCGTAACTGATGAAAGAAATTTGTCCTCAGTTTTAGAAATGTTTTGAAATGATATGACTCACAAGCAGAATAAAAAAAAATATACACCCAAATATATCCAAGACAAGCTGCAGAACAGCATAAACAAAACAGAGACAGAGTAAGAGACAGATGCTAAAAGTTGAGAGTCTGAAGATTACTTACAAAAGAAAGACTATTTGTTGGGTAGTTACAGCAACAACAGAAGCCAAGACACAATCACAGCAGCAGTGGCGAGAAAATAGTAACTGTCAGCCTAGACTTGTGTACCCAGAAAAAAATCTCTTTTAAGAACAAAGGTTAAAAAGAAATAAGAAACTGAAAAAAATATTCTGAGAGTTTACTACCAGTAAATCTTTATTAAAAGAATTTCTGATTTCAGAAGACACTTTGAGATATAGGAAGGGATGATAAGCAAAGGAAAAAGGTAATCATGTATGTAAATCTAAATAAAAATTGATTATATAAAAATAGTTATAATATTTTAATTGCGATGTTATAAAAAGAGAATTAAAGCATTGATAAATTGGCTATATGTGTCATGGCAGGTAACAAGCTAAAATATTCCTTACTTTAACTGTTGAGTTAACTAAACATTAAAAAACTTCTGGGGTAATTACTACAGAATAGCAATAGAGTATATAATTTCAAAATTAGCAAAGAAAGAAGATTAAAATAGAAACAATGCAATCTAAAAGAAAATAACAAAGGAGGAAAAAAGCTTAACAAATGGGACAAATAGAAAGCACAAAATAAGATGGTGGAAACAATTACAAGGGTGATGAGGCTACAAAAGAATACAGGATGCTGTAGAAAAATACAGTAAGAGACCAAAACAAATTTTGGTGGTAATTAACCAGAATGTGTGTGTGTGTCTGTGTGCATCCAATTTAAGAGTGTGGGGTAGGTTTTCTTAGAGAACTGATGTTTAAAAGGAGACCTAAAGAAAAGCCCAGTAAGATTTATTTAGAAAAAATTGGCAGAGGTAGGGAGTGGCTTCTGCAGAGAGGCAAAAGCATGTATGAATGTTCTGAGGCCAGAGTATGTGACATTCAAGAAACAGAAAAAACCAATATGAAGACTAAAGAGAGATGCAAGATGAGAACAGATAGGCAGGCAGAGTCTGGATCTTGGTGAGTCCAGGATTTTAGACTTTTTCCTAAGGACAATTAGAAATCATTAAAGTGTTTTAAGCAGATGAGTGGTATGTCCTGATTTGGAATTTTTAAATATCATTTCTTTCTCTTATTCTTAGAGTCAGAGAAGGTTAGCCTGGAAGGGACATGGATAATCTTGGTATGTTTTACTTCTCAGGTTTACTAAAATATGGTATCTTCTCGATCATGGAACATTAACACTTTCTTCCATATGTCTTTAGCTTTGGAAAACAAAAGTTAAGCACAGAAAAACAAGATGGATAATTTTATTGCTTTCATTATGAGATACAGAAATATCTTCTCTTTCTTTAAAAAAATTGTTCAGTATTTTCCTAACAAAGTAACAACAAGCTTCATTTATAAATAGCGTAGTTTATAAAATGTAGTATCATAAAATGATACATGACTCTCTAAATTACAGTTTAACATCTCAGCTGACAACCTCACCTACCTTAATCTCAGCCAAGAAACCAGATTAGGGGTGGTGGCAGCAACAACACTAAAGGATACTTAATGACAACTGGACAAATCACTTAAATTTGTATCTTTTATTCAATATAATCTCCCAAATGTTCACTTGAAGTCTAGTTCATATTAGTCTCATATATAATTTGTCTCTTAAAAAATCTTATTCAAACTAGGAGATATGGTTTCCAAAGTTCAGCCTACTGATAGCAATGTGAAATAATTTCTTAAAAAATTTAACTTTATTTTGTTGCCAAGAGAAAATAATTCTAAAAATGTCAAAAGGTTACAAGGCACTTCAATAATTAATGTTCATCATGACACAATGTTTCATACATTGTTTAAGTATAAAGACATTACATAATATTTTCCTCTAGTATGTTTAAAATAAGAAATTTCACTGCTAAAATCGTAAATTATCAAGTCTCAATCTTCATTTTAGTTCTTAATAGCATTTGAAAATAGTAAAAGTTTTTAATTCAGTAAACTCAAAGTGTCATACATCATACAGCCACTGGAGATACAAAAGAGAATAAATAGGTTCCTGTTCCCAAATGTTGATTATAGTGGGGAGATAAATGTGGAAACAATTACAATGAAGTGAGAATTTACTAAAATCAAAGTTCTACCACAATATTCACTGGACTTCATGGTAGAAAACTACATCAACAAGGCCGATGAAGTGCTGTTGTTTCATCTCTGCCCACATTTGATCTTGTTCTTTATAGAAATGGTAAATTGTCCATAGTGGTCACAATAATGATAAAGGTTCGTAAGTTGTAAATTTCTTCCTGTACTTTGTAACTCAGGGTAAGTTTTACTTTTGGGCCCAGGTTAAAACCAAAAAACAAATTATTTTTGACATGTTAATGTTATGTCTGCATGTCTTTTAAGTTAGTATTCCAGGACAAAAAAATGCATGACTTACTTTCTCCCAGTTTTTGAGGCTCAGAGTATTTATACAAATCTGCATAATGAAAATGCACAAAGACGTATCTCTAATATTTGAAGCACTTGGCTAGAAAGTACAATGGAATGGCAAATAGGAATGTTTCCTTCAGGGTAACAATATCTTAAGTCAGTCTAGAGTTTGTGGAAGAGAGGATAAGGAAACTGCAGAGTATGAAAATTGATTTATGAAGAACATTTAGAGAAGCTGTAACAGTTTGCATGGAAAGTAGAGGTTTAAAGAGACAAAACAGTTTCAACGAATATTTACAGCACTAATAAGTAAAAGGAATAAATTTTCTCATAGTGTTGAGATGGAAGAGAAACCCACAAACCCTAAAGATTAGCATGGAAAAGAGAAGACGTGGAGATATAATTTCTACAAATATTGACAGTACTATTAGGTAAAATATTGTTGGAGATGGAAAAAATATAAAATGAAGGGTGGATGTTTCTGAGATATGAGCTTAATTGTCAGAGCTGTCAAACAGTTTTTTCTAAGTACTTACAGTCAGAGGTTTAATTACCATCTCTTTTATTCTGTTATATACAACAGAATAAAAGAACCCTATACTGGGATGAAAGCTGGGCTGGATATTCTTTTGAGCATCTTTTTGTTTGCTTATTTGCCTTTTCTATTATCTTCTGAACTATTTTTGCCTATTTTCCTACACAGTTGTGTTTTCCACATTGGCTATAGTTTTGTTGGTTAGATGAATGGTTGTTAGTTACATCAACCATAAATACTGTCTCCAAATGTAAGGCTTCAATTTTATGCTCACAGTGACTTTTATAATACTTAAGTTTTACATTTTAGTATAGTCAAATTTACACAATTATAATATGGGTTGTTATTCTTGCATCTTAACTTAAACTAAGGAAGAATTTCTCAAGACATAATCCCTTATCTTTTCTAACATTTAGCACTTTAACCAAACTGAAATTACTTTTGTGAGTGGTGTGAGGTAGGGATTCATCTTTTTTATTTTTATCTTTTTGCTCCATGTGGGTAACCAATTGCCCTGGAACTATTTACTGAGTTGGCCATTGTCCCAGTGATTTACAATGACATCCCTCTGTCCTTTACCAAGATTCCACTAATGTTTGGAGAGTTTCTGGGCTTGCTAATCTGTCCTAGTGATTTGTATATGGCCCATAGTACCTTGTTTGAATTATTACACTAAGTCCTGATATGTTTTAGAGAAGTCCTTCACCACCTTGACTTGGTAATTCTTGGCTCTTTAAGTATTGCTCATAAATTTTAGGACTGGCAAGTCATTTTTCATAATAAACCCTACCAGAATTTTGACTGGAGTGACACTGAATTTTAAAAGTACATTAAAGATGAACTGCTATCTCTTAAAGGTTTCCCATTCATTTAAAATACAATCACTCATTTTGGGAGCGTTCTTTTATGTCCTTCAATAAAGTTTTGTAGTGTTCTCCACAAGGTCTAAAACAGTTTATTAGTTTCAGTCTGAGGCGTTTTAATGTTTTTCCTGCTTTTTTTTTTTTTTTTTGCTATTGCGGAAGGAATTATTTATAAACTGGATTTTCTAACTGGATAATAGCTGACATGTTGTAATATATAATTATGAGTAGTACCTTTTTGGAACACTTTCATCAGTTATAAAACTTTATGTAGATTTTCTTTCATATTTTCTATATACACAATTATACTGTTTGTAAGCAACCACAGTTTTGCTCATTCTTTCCCTTTAATCTATTGCTTATTTTAATACTTCTATTTTCTCATATTATACGAGTCAAAGCCTCTCATAAAATGTTGAAAATTGGTGATAGTATGTATTTTTGTCACATCTATTACTCTGAATCGTTTGGTTATGATGTCCCTCATAACAGAAGTGCTCATCTATTTTTGGTTGTGAAAAGCCTTTTTAAAAATCATAAATGTGTCAGCTTCTGTAAATTTTTTCTGTATCTATTAGGATAATATGGTTTTTCTTTTTCTTTTTTTTGTAATGTGTTAAATCATAAAGGTTTTTCAAATGCAGAATCATCTGTGCCTCCCTAGTCATTATTTATAATGGTTTTATATTTCCCTATATTTAATTTGCTAATATTTAGTTAGAATTTTTGCACCTAGGTTTGTAAATAAGACTAGTTTGCAACTTTTCTTTCTTTTGCCATCTGTGCCTTGTTTTGGTATCACGATTACATCAGTATTTTTTCTCTTCTCTAGCCTTTAAAATAGTCTGTAAGAGATAAGAATTATCTATTGCTTAAAGATTATATAAGGTTATCTTAAAACCATTTGGGATTAAATTTTATAGTTATAAGTCAGACAATTCATAAAGTATCCACATGGTTTATGGTTTAGATTATCTACAGTTTATAGTTTATATTATCTAATTTGTTAAAATAACTCACTAATGAACAAATAAAGGAGTACAGTTATGAAATTACAGAGTGAGAATAATACGAAAAATATAAGCACTAGCAAGTTACAAAAACAGAACTAATCTTGCTACTACTAGTATGAGCACTTTATTAATTATACTAAAAGGTAAGAACAGTGAAGTCAGTCCAAAAACTTTTTTAGTTCTGAAAGAAACCATTTGAAATATGGATTTATACCTTCTACTATGACTAATGAAACTCTCCAAAGTCTATATGTGTAAATAAGATAAGGTCATCATGATTAGCAAGACATTTAACAATTGCTTATAATGTCTTTATGTCAACCTTAAATTTTTTAATTTGTGAAAGGATTAATACATATAAAGTATTAGTGTATATATGTATACACATGCAAGGTTATGTACTGCATTAAAAAAAAATTTGGTACGCAAGTAGGCAAAGTTTGAGCTTACCAATCTATATACCACAGCAGAACAGTTTTATAAAAGAAAATGTGATTTTATGACTCTTTGCTTAAAGCAATCTAGCAGCTTTCTATGGCACTAAGAAAAGTCAAAATCCTTAATATTTCCTATATGGCTTTCTCGTAATCTTATCCTCACCTGTTTCTTTTGTCTTATCTATTACCACTCTCTCCTTTGCTCTCTACATCAGAAGCCACATTAAGCTAAATGAATCCTGTCATGAAGAAAGAACACTGTAATCTCATGAGACAAGAAATCACTCCCAAAATTAAAATAATCAAGAAGACTATTTAAAGCATAGATCTATATCCACCACCATTACTCTTTCAACCTCCAAATGTTCACATATGCATTTATGCCTAGAATATACAATAATTAAAATAGTAATTACATTGCTTATTTTCTATATTTACTTGGGTCTGCCTTATCACTCAAGTTCATAGAATCACTGAACGTAAGGACTGGAAATTTACTTTTAAAATATCATCTATTCCAACTATTCATCTGACAGTTTTGAATGTCTCTAATGATTAGGCAACCAGGAAATCATTTTCCCCCTTCCCCTTTAAAAAAAAGTCTGAGCCTTAGAGATAGTCTTTCTTACATGGACCTGAAATCTGTTTTCACCTAACTTATAGCTAGTGATCCTAATTCTATTCATTGAGCCACTCAGAGAAAGTTCAGTCCTACTTTAGTGTAACAGCCATACAGATATTTACAGATAACTACCATGTTGTTTCCAATGCTTCTCTTCTCTGGTGGTAAGAAACATGAGGTAGAGAGAATAGAGAGACTAATGTTTGGGTATCTTTTATGAGTTGGTTATTTCACATTTAACTTTCACATTGCTCCAATGAGTGTATAATTATTATTGCAAAATAACAAGTGAGGAAATTAAAGCTCAGATAGGTAAAGTTAATTGTTCATGTAACTTAAGTAGCAGAGCTAAGATTTCAACCCCAAGTCTGTCACAGATACCAAGGCCTATGTTTTAGTCCTCTTTAGAACACTGAACTGCCTCCCACAAAAAAGAAGAGCTATAAGAGAGTGTAAAACATGGAAAAGTAAGACAAACAAAAATTCTGAAAATCCTATGCTTTCTAACTTCCAAAATTCAATGTACTGATATATCATGTCCTTAAGCATTTATTATAATCATCTTTAATATGTCTTATAACACATCTAATTATCTCAGTATTTCTCATATCCTTCCACATAAATAAACTCATTCAACTGAAAGTTAGGAAAGCAGAAAGAGAAAATTACTTCCGTATTTTAGCTCCTCTCAGTTTTGATCTGTCTCACACACTGAAAAGATCACCTTCTTTAAATACTGACTAGTGTATTCTTCTTTAGAGCTTCAAACACCACATTGCCTTCTGCAATCAAACTTAACGCTGATATTTTTCTGGCATCAAGGACTTTCAACAATATCCCTAACTTGGGTTAACAAGAGCTACTTGTTCACTTTTCTCCAAGCAAACACTTGTTTGGCATCCTCCACAAGCACCAACAGGCTTTTCCTTCCTTTTCCTCGGAGAATCATAGCTCTTCCTTCAATTAGCCATTAGATAAGACCAACATAGCTTCATCATTCAGGTTTCTTATGAAAACTGTATCATGATTATAATAAAATTATCACATGTATTAACTTTTCTCTCTCCTTAGTTACATCATAAACAATTAAAGATAAATCATCTATTTCTTCTTATTTTTCACCTAAGGGCAAAAAATTGCACAGCAAGTGCTTCATCAATGTTCTCAGCTGGTCATTATAAGAATACTTCTACATTGTACACATCCATTTATTTGTATACCTTGCTTTTAGGGTGCTTGTGAGGATTCTCTCACCATACAGTTTATTGTGAAAAGAGACTGAGAGCAACTCTCATTTTCTCTTTATAAACAAAGTCAATTGCAATACAGAAGGTCTAATTTAGCACACATCTCTCTAGTTTATATTACAGAGGCTAATTACAAGTAATATTACTTCCAAAATAAACTGTTCTGTGAATATAAGTTTATATATACATTTAAGAATATTCAAACATAAAACTGTATCTCACATACACACAAAATTCTTACCTTGCTGAGTATTTTGTTCTTGGATTCGATTCACAGTGAGGTCTAAGGGGCCTTCCTGTTCTTCCTGAAGCGAGTTTTCTGCTTGATTCATTTGGATACTTTTACATATTAGACTTGGTCCAACTGAACCATTTCTATTCTCTTGAATTTTACCACTTTTTGAAATATACTCAATTGCAAACTGACGTATCATCTTTTTCATTAATTCCTGAGCAACTAGGGGAATGTTAGGATCACAGTTCTGAGGAAGATCTAGGGAAGAAATAAATATAATAAGAATTAAAAAAGAGAACACAAAATACCAATGTTTTTCTTATTTTTATTATAAATTAATGATTTCAGAAGTCTCTTAGAGTCAGTTCATAATTTCTCTTAGAATCAGTTCATAAACTGGTTAATAGGACTTAGCAGTAGAAACCTTGTAGATTTAATTAGTTTTATGATAATATGTCAACCCAAAACTTAGCGTATATAATCACTTCTTGAAAATAAACATTTTTGTCTGAAACTGAAATACAGATAAAGAATTACACATAAAAACAAATTATTTTCAGAGTTTCAATTCAAATGTATTCTACTAGAGATTAAATTATTAGTATGTGAAAATAAATTGAATATATAAGTAATCAAGCAATTTTAAACCTAACAGAGTTGGTACACACATTAACTATTAAAGAAAACATATAAACTCTTTAACTATTTGTACCATTAATTTTTCAATTCTGTCAAATGCAGTACATTTCATGTACAGCCTGAATATCATCAAGGATTTCTCTGTTTCTCAACTTTTCATATCAAGAAATTTCAATCACAAAGAAAAAATAAAGACCACTACAATGACAGTCTCTACCAAGATTCAAGAATTGTTAGTATTCTGCTACATTCCCTTCTTTTTACTTTCTTTAGTTTGTAGAACTACTGAAAGTAAGTTGCAGAATTATGACATTTCACTCCTAAATATTTCAGCATACATTCACTAGGTTTCTCCTTACAGAACATAGCAGTACCATTACTGAGAGTCTTAATCAGTCCCCTATCCCAAAACACACTTGTCAGCTATATCCAAAATAAGGTCAGCAGTGACACACTTGTACAAGAGGTAAAAACAACTCAATGGTTTTATAGTTAAGAGGTATGGAATAAGAACAGACCACTTACAAACACAGTATCACAGTGATAGAGTTTTGGTATTGCGGGGGTGGTGGTGGTGGCTTTTTCACACACACACTTCTGGCCTCACTCTAATCCTTTATTTACTTTGCTCCTTCAGAGGTAGAAGGACTGGTAAACCGGGAAGGATGACTAAGCATACTTGGTCTGGCTCCATACTACTTCCTCTTACAAGTGGGCCTACTTCTAGAGATACTAGTTCTTTGCTCCTTAAAAGCCTCAACTCTTACCCAGGCAGATCAGTGTTACGTGAATAGGCTGCCCTGATCCAGGGCTGTCTGAGATTGAACGGGTAAGTCTCCTTAGTTTTGGGGTTCAGTATGAGCTACAGCACTTGTCTAAGAGATCTGAAGGCAAGTACTTCACTAGGGGCAAAAACAACTATTTTTATAGATACATGATTCCAATATGCTAGGAGGTTAGAAAAGATACTATTTAGAGGTAAGGAAAGGCAACAAACTCCCTCCATACCATGACCACCACATTTGGTAGCAAAATGTGACCTAAGCCAACATGAATCTGTTTATGGTCCTGCAGAAATATCAACATATTTGATCACAGGGTGCTGTTTTGGACCTGTTAGAGATATTACATAATAAACACCTCTATTATATTACCTCTTTCAAAACAAAAAATTTTGAATTCTGAAAAAAACATCTGAGAAGGGCCTATAAAAAAAATAACATTTTAGGCTTCACATTTATTCTTCATTTAGATTCCAGTAGGGAAGAGAGGCACTATTTTTGGGGGGAATTAGAAAGACTTGGCTATACAGTTGATGCTTGAACAACATGGGTTTGAACCGCGGGGGTACACTTAATGTGGATTTTTTCCCCCAATAAATATGTACTACAGTACTACACAATCCATGACTGGTTGAATCCACAGATGCAGAACCTCAAATACAGCAGGTCCACTGTAAAGTTTGACTCACATTTTTGACTGTGCAGAGGGTCAGTACCCCTAACTCCCATGCTGTTCAAGGGCCAACTGTATATTACATCTTCACAGCTTGTTTTATAACTGGAGGTTTGTACCTCTTAATCTCCACCTTCACCTGTTTCATCCCCTCAATGCCCCCGCTTCTCTGGCAACCACCTGTTTGTTCTAACATTGAGTCTGCTTTAAATTAGTTTACTTTGTTTTGTTTCTTAGATTCCACATATAAGTGAGAATACACAGCATAAGGAATATGGTCAATAATAATGTAATAACTTTTATGGGAACAGACGGTTCTAGACTTACTGTGGTTATCATTTCATTATGTATGCAAATGTTAAATCACTCTGTAGAAAACCTGAAACTAAAGTAATACTGTACATCAACATTTTAATAAAAAAAGAAAGACTTAGTTATAGATTGGAATCTTAACCATCTTTATGAACTTAGGCTAGTTATACATTCCTTCCAGGCCTTAGTTTCTCTGCTCATGAAAATAGAAATGATAACAGAACCTTGAAAATCATAACAAGGCTTGCTCACAAGAGTATTTTAAGGTTATATGAGCTTGTAGATAAAATACTGAACTCCTGTACTTGGCATTTTAACAGCTAACATTAATACACTGTTATCTTAGGTTATAGTGAAAATAACAAGAGAAACAAAAAGATGTAGACTGAGAACTTGTATTTTATTTAAATCATAAAATGTCAAGTAAAAATATTAACTAGGTTAATATAAAATTATTAACTAGGAAAATAAGTACATAATTTATAAGTCCATGTGATATATTTTGGTCCAGAATAAACAGTATGAGCAAATGTAACCTAACTAAAGTAGTTTATATCAAAACAAGAACTTTTCATGTTATCTGTAAGGATTCCCAATTTATACCATTTCTTGATTATTACTTCCGGGAATCTCTGAAAACTTCTGTGAACATTCCTCTCCACTCAACCTTTCCTCAAACCTAATTTTGCTTTGTATTATGTTTGAAAAGGAGATACTGGATTTACTTTTAGGTATTTTGGTTAATTGCTCTGCAATTTATTGACTAATATCACCTTATAAATTCAAAATAATTAAATTTATCAAAAAAGAACAGAAACATGATAAGACTCATATCATGTGATTAGGGCTATACTTTAGAATTGAGTTTAGAGCTAAGTTTAAAGCAGAATAGACAATGCTACTTTATTCATCTACTCAGTTTTTGTTAATTTATATTGAGAATAAACCTATGTGTGAGACCAAAGGACATGGCAAAAACCAAACAAATAAATAAGATAAACGAGAGAGAGAGAGAGAGACAAAGAAAATGTTACTCAGCTGCTGATTAGCTAATGAGCCTTCCAGATTACTTGCGTAAATTGTCACAACTACATAAAAGCAAATGAGTTAACTAAAGATTTAGACCAGGGATTATAAACTCAAATGATTTCAAAGTTCAGGCAACTAACAAATGTTTGGCTAGAAGAGAAAATATGTTGCCACATAGAAGTGGTGTCTACTGCCCCCAAGAAGACAGAAATAACTTATTTTCGCCCTATCTCTTTACTTTTCAAGTAATTCAAAAGTTTAACAAGTTCTTTGTGGTAGCCAGTTTCAAGATGGTCCTCAGCGATTCCCACTCCCACCTCCTGGTTTCATACTGCTGTGTAGTCCCTTCCACGAGTATCAGGGGTCGTTTGTGTGATTAATAATAGAATACTGCAGAAGTGTATGTCACTTCCAAGATAAGGTTATAAAAAAATGTGGTTTCTACCCTGGATACTTTGAACATTGGTGCTCGCTGTCATCTCCCTCCCTCTACCACTCTGTCCTGTCTCTTTTTCTCTCATCACTCACTCTGGAGGAAGTCATACTGTGAGTTGTCACTAAGAGGAGGCTCACAAGGCAAGGAACTGAGGTCTCTCGCAAACAGTCAAATGAGTAAACCTGGAAGAAGATGCTCTAGATCAACCGAATCCCAAATGACTGCAACCCTAGCTGACTGCTTGACTTCAGACAAGTGAGAAACTGAGCCAGAAACATCCGGCTGAGTCACTCTCAGATTCCTGGTTCAGAGAAAATGTGAGATAGTAAGTGTTTGTTGTTTTAAATTGCTTAATTTAGGGGATAATTTGTCAAGTAGTAATAAATAAATAATACAGACTTTGGTACACATTAGGGAGATGCTACTGGAATAAAAACCTAGTATGTAGGTGTGGCTTTACAACCAGGCAGTAAGCTTTGAGGAGAGTGTTAATGTAAGCCTGAAGTCCTCTGAAGAAGCAGATTAATAGAAGCCTTTTGGTCTTTGATAAGGATGCAGGGTGAGGATTTGTAGGAAAATGAGGTAAATGTTATTGGAAAGTGGAGGAAAAAAATACTTATGTAGTGTCAGGAAGTTTTATAACACTGTTGTCCGTAGTGACCTGGAAAACAAAAATTAGCCTAATGAATTGGGTGCTCTACCTAGGGAAATTTCTAAGTGAAGTGTTGAGTTTCTTCTTACTAATTATAGTAAAATGGGAGAAGAGAGAAATATACTAATAGAAGGACTATTCAACAAAAAGAAACCAGGTCTTGATTGTTTTGAAAACTTTCAGTCTGTACAGATAGGAACTGATGTTTTAAAATTAAGAAAGAGTGAGCAAAGACCAACTCAGGAGGACAGTCAGGAAAATATGCTTCAGAAATCTGATGGATTTTCTTCAAATTTAACTCTGTTAATAACGATATAGGTAAAATGTGAATTTTTTACTTTAATTTTAGGGTTTTGTTTTTTTTTTTTTTTTTGGTTTGGGGATGTCACTCCATTAAGTAAAAGAACTATGGTATTAACCAAATGCTTTCCAGGAAGTGTCTTTAAAAATATTGGCTAAATTTTAGTGAAAAGAACAAACTATATGGCATTTTAAATTGCTCTATTCCCATCTTCCCTCCCCAGTTCTGAAGTAGCCTACCCCAATACACACACAGCCCCTAAACAAAGACTGAGAATCTCACAGTTCTAGACATTTAAGGAAATCTCTGTTCAATCATTAGTTGGCCACTAAGCTAATAGCAGAAATGTCAGTGGCCACACAATACAAAGAATACTGACTTCACTGAGTTAGTTCACAAAAGTCACTAACCAAAGAACAAAAATAACAGTAAGAACACAAAGCAGTGACAACAAATCCTGAGGAGGGGAATAGTCTGATTTCCACAGCTGTTACATTGCATTATATTAAATACCCACTTTTTAAAAAAAAATTATGATAAATACAAACTAGAAAATTATGGACCATACACAGCAAGAAAAAAGTCAATAGAGAGTGTCTCTGAGGAAGTTCAAGTATTGGGCTAACTAAACAAAAACTTTAAATGAACCATTTTAAATATGTTCAAAGAACTAAAGGAAACCATGTACAAAGGAAGAAAGGCATGCATCAGTGGAATATCTCACCAAATATAAATAAATAGAACTTTAAAAAAAAAGAAACAAATAGATATTCTGGAGTTGAGAAGTACACTAAAATGCAAAATTCATTAGATGGATAAATAGCAGATTTGAACTGGCAGAAAAAAGAATGAGTGAACTTGAAGACAGGCCAACTGAAATTACCCAGTCTGGGGAGAAGAAGGGCAGAAAGGAGGAAGGAAAGGAAAGGGGGAAAAAAAAAAGGAAAAGAAAAGAAAGAAAGAAAGAAAGATGAATAGAACCTCAGAGACCTGTGGGACACCACTGAATGTAAGAAGATTCATAAATGGTAGTCCCAAAAGGAGAGAAGAGAATGAGGCACAAAGAATATATGAAAAATGATGGTTTGACAGTGTCATAAATGTGATGAAAAACATTTACCTATAAACTCAAGAAGCTCAACAATCTTCTGGTAGGATAAATTCAAAGAGAGCGACATCTAGATACATTTGGTTTCTTTGGTCAGAAACCAAAGAAAAACAGTAATCTTGAAAGCAGCAAGAGAAGAAAAATCAACTAATTACATATAATGGATCCTCAATGAGATATGCAATCAACATCACATCAGAAATCATAAAGGCCAGAAGAGAGTGGGATGACATATTCAAGAAACTGAAAGAAAAAGACTGACAACCAACAATTCTCTATTTAGAAAATATATTCAGAATTCTACATTTAGAGTTGGTCTTTGCTCGCCCTTTTCTCTTAAAAAAAAAAAGAGGTGAAAATTTAGATATTCCCAGATCAACAAAAACTGAAAATCTGTCATTATCAGGCCCGACCTAATGAAACGAAGCTAGAGAGTAACTCAAATAAGCACCAGTAAATTAAATAGTTAAAATACAGTATAAATGTATTTTTTTATAATTTTTGTCTGTAACTTCTTTCCTCTCACCTTAGTAGGTAGCTGCATAAAACAATGATCACAAATCCATCTCAGTGCAAACGTGTATAAAAATATAACATAGAGGACAATAACAGCACACAGGAAGAGAGATGGAATGGAGCCACATGGGATCAAAGTTTTTGTAGACTACCGAAATTAAGTAGTTATTAATCTGAACTAGACTGTTGCCTACTAAGATGTTAATTACAACCCCCAGGGCAACCACTAAGAAAGTAACTGAAAAAATACAGTAAAAAAAAGTAATTGAAACGATAAACTACAAAATATCTATCTAACACAAAAGAAGGTAATAATAGAGACAGAAAAAAACAAAAAGAAATAATACCTTGAAAATGAATAGTAAAATGCCAAATGTAGATCCTACCTTATAAGTGATTACATTAGATGTAAATAGAAAGGCAGAGAATGACAAAATAAATTAAAAAGAGTAATCCAACTATATGTTGTAAAAAGAGACACTTTAAATTCAAAGATACAAATAAGTTGAAAGAAAAAGAATGAAAAAAGACATTATACAAATAGTAACCAACAGAATGCTTACGCGGCTATACTAAAACCAGACAAAATCTGTTCTAAGACAGAGTTCATCACTAGAAACAGAGAAGGTCATCTTATAATGATAAAGGTTCAATCTACTAAGAAGACACAATAATTAAAAATATAAATATATATACATACATCCAACAAAAGCCCCAAAATACATGAAGAAAACACTAAGAAAAATAAAGGGGGAAACAGAATATTCAATAATAGCTGGAGACTTCAATAAACCATTTCCAATAATGAAAAGAAAAGCTAGACATTAGATAAGAAAGTAGAAGCCTTTGACAACACTATAAATCAACTAGATCTAACAGACATATATATAATTGCACTCTACATCAAAACAGCAGAAAATATACTTTTGCCAAGTATATATGGAAACTTTCCAAAAGAGACCCCATATTAAGCCACAGAACAAGTTTCAATCAATTTAAAAAGATTAAAAACATACAAAGTATTCAAAGAAATGAAACAAGAGATCAGTAACAAAATAAAATTTAAGAAAATCACAAATGTGAGAATAAAAAAACATACTCACAAACATATAATGAATAAAAGTCAAGGTTACAAATAATATTAGAATATACTAAAGACTGAATGAAAAGGAAAACAACATACCAAAAGGTATGTGATGCAGCTAAAGCAGTGCTTAGAGAGCAATTTATAGTGGTAAACATATATATTAAAAAAAGTTCAAACTCAATAACTCAATAACCTAACCTTCCACCTTAAGGGAAAATGAACTGAAAACTCAATCCAAAGCAAGCATAAAGAATAAAATAAATGATAAATGTTAGACAAGGAAAAAAAGATAGATACCAGAAAGACAACAGAGAAGGTTGATTAAACCAAAAGTTGGTTCTTTGAAAAAATAAAAAACTTTGACCAAGAAAAAAACCCAAAGATTTAAGTGTTGTAAAATCAGAAATGGAAAAGACATCACCAATAACCTTAAAGAAGCACAAAATACAATAAATAAAAATACTACCAAAAAAAAGCCATATATCAACAAATTAGATATCCTAGATGAAATGGCCAAATTCCTAGAAAGACACAAACTATCAAACTTGCTCAAGAAGTAATAGGAAATCTGAAGACCTACAAGCAGACTATAATTAGTAACCAAAAATCCTACCACAAAGAAAAGCCCAGAGACAGATTTACTGGTGAATTCTATTAGACAACTAAGAAGAAATAAAACCAATCCTTCACAAACTCCAAAAAGAGAGATGAGGAAGGGACATTTCCCTGCTCATTCTATGAGGGCAATATTAGCCTGATATCAAAACCAAAGAAATCAACTGGAGGGAAAAAAAAAAAACCCTACAAAACCAAATGGAACCGTCTATTATGAATAGACAGAAGTCCAGTTGACCCTTGAACAACATGGCTTTGAGCTGTGCAGGTTCACTTATATGTGGATTTTTGTCCATTAGTAAATACTACAGTACTACATAATTCCCAGTTGGTTGAATCTGTGGATGTGGAACCACATATACAGAGGGTTGATGTTAAGTTATACCCGGATTTTCAACTGCACAAAGGGTTAGACACTATCTCCTGCACTGTTCAAGGGTCAACTCTATCAAGTAGAATCCAGCAACACATGAAAAAGATTATATATCAAGACCAAGTGGGATTTATCCCAAGAATGCAAGGTTACTTCAATACGTGAGGCAATATAACATAACATATTAATAAAGGACAAAGCCACATAATAATCTCCATAGATGCAGAAAAGCACTTGACAAAATCCAACACCTTTTCATGATAAAAACACTGAACAAGCCACGAATAGAAGGAAACTACCTCAGTCTAAGAAATGGTATCTGTACAAATTCCACAGATAACATCACATGTAATAGCGAAAGATTGAAAGTTTTACCCCTAAGATCAGAACAAGACAAGGATATATGCTCTCACCACTTCCATTCAACATGTATTAGAGGTTCTAGTCAGCACAATTGGGCAAGAAAAACAAATAAAAGCCATTTGGATTGAAAAAGTAAAAGTGAAACTCTCCTTATAGATAACATAATGCTGTGTAAAGAAATGTCTAAGGAATCCACATACAAAATATTTTAGAACTAGTAAGTTCAGAAAGGTTACAGCATGCTGTATCAATATACAAAAATCAATTTTATTTCTATACAATGGCACTGAACAATTCCAAAATGAAATAATTAAGAAAATAATTCCATTTACAACAGCATCACAAAGAATAAAATACTTCTAGGAATAAGTTTAACAAAACATAAAGATAACAATTATTCATAAATAAATAGAAATACATCCAGCATTCATGAACTGGAAGATTTAATATTGTTAACATGATAATAATCCCCAAATTGATCAACAGATTCCACACAATCCCTATCAAAATCCTAGCTGGCATTTTTGTAGAAATTGGCAAGCTGATTCTAAAATGCACATGGAAATGTAAGGAATCTAGAATAGTCATAATAATCCTGAAAACAGAAGAACTAAATTGGAGGAGTAGCAATTCCTGATTGTTAACAAAAACTTACTATAAAGTATAATAATTAATCTAGGTGTTAATGACATAAGGACAGATATACAAATCATTACAGTAGAACTGAGCCCCAAGACAGATCCTTACACCTATAGTCAATCTATTTTTGATGAGAGTACCAAGAAAATTCAATGGGGAAATGAATTGTCTTTTCAACAAACTGTGCTGGGACAATTGGATATTTACATGCAAAATAATGGAGCTGGACCTCTACCTCATACCATATAAAATAATTAGCTCAAAATGGATCCTATGAATATAGAAGCTAAAACTATAAAAATCTAAAAGAAAAGATAATTGTAAATCTTTATGACCTTAGATTAAGGCAATGATTTCTTGGATTTGACACTAAATCACAAGAAACAAAAGGAAAAACAGATATAACGGACTTGATCAAAATTTAAAACTTCCGTGCTTCAAAAGGGTACTATCAAGAAGTGAAGACAGTCCACAGAAAAAAAGCAAATATTTATAAATCACATGTGTGATAGGGGTCTACTGTACACAGTATACAAAGAACTCCTACAACTCAACAATAAAAAGACAAATGACCAATTAAAAATTAGCAAATGATTTAGTAGACGTTTCTGCAAAGAAGATATTGCTAATGGCCAGTTAGCACATGAAAAGATGATAAATATCATTAGTCATTAGGGAAACGAAAATCAAAACCACAACGAGATATTATTTCATACCAGGAGGAGAGTATAATAAAAAAAAATGCACATAACAAGTGCTAGTGAAGACATGGAGAAATTTAAACTCTCATACACTGCTGGTGAGAATACAAAATGGTGTAGCCATTTTGGAAAATGCATTTTGAAAACACATTAAAAAATTTAAACACAGAATTACCATATGACCCAGCAAATTCCACCTCCTGGTATATAACTAAGAAAACTGAAAACATATGTCTAATCAAAATGTTTATGGATGTTCACAGCAGCATTATTCATAATAGCCAAAAAGTGAAAACAACCCAAATAAACATTAACTGGTGACTGTATAAAATAAAATGTGGTATATCCAAACAATAGAGTATTATTCAACCATAAAAAGGAACGAAGAACCAATGCACGTTACAAGAAAAACAAACCTCAAAAACATGCTAAACGAAGGCTGCACAGTATGATTCCATTTATATGAAATGTCTAAAACAGGTAAATCTATAGAAACGAAAAGCAGATTAGTAGTTGCCAGAGCCTGGATAAGGGCAGGAGAATGATGAGGAGTGAGTGCTAATCTAGTAATGACGTTCTTTCTAGGGTGAAGAAAATGTTCTGGAATCAGATAGTGATGATGGTTACAAAACTTGGTGAATGCATATACTAAAACCCACTGAATTTTAATACTTTAAAAAAGTGAATTTTATAGTATATGAATTATATCTCAATTTTTAAAAAAAGAAAAATAAGAAGAAAGGATAACTTAGAGAGTGGAACCCTAGAGCCCAGAGGGCAGATTGAAGAGTCATAAAAAATTATTCCCAGGCCTTAAGATTTAATCAGTTAGCTTCCAACATTTGCCCAGCTGGATTTCAGAACTGTTATGAAACACTGACACCTGTGTGCATCCTACTTCTCCATTTTTGAACAGAAGTGTTTATGACGGTTATTCTACGCTTGTCCTAACATAGTATGCTGGATTCATGCGGGAAAGTAATTTATCTTCTTACTTTTAAAGGTCTACAGATCAAGAGAAACTGTACTTAAAGTGTTGAACTTAAGGAACTATACCAAAGAAATTAATTTGTACCTGGAACTGAGTTAGATAACAAGAATGTTGGCTTTTGAGATGATACTGTACTAAGACTTCTGGAGGTCTTGGGCAGGAGTGAGTGCATTTTGCATATAGGAGAGATGTGAATCACCAGTGACCAACGGATTCCAACTTCCTTGTATTCACTCTTTGTTTATTATTCTCCCACATTGATAGGTAGCATATAATGCTACTATTTACTTAGAGAAATAGTTGCTCTTAGGATTGATTTAGGAATGGGTTGTTTCAATTAGAGATTGTCAATGTGGAAAATATAAGTCATTAATTCAATAAAAATTATAAAGGCCAGGATGGTGATGTTTTTGTTATCTTCTTTTTCTCCATCTCCATTTCTCTTCTCTCCATGTTTGATATGCATTAGCAACAATTAACATGTATTAACAACAACACTGAAATAGCATTTTATAAAATATGAAGAACTCTGACATACATTGATATCACTGAATGACAAATATCATATTAGTGCAGATAACAATATAAAATAAAGAAGGAAAGGAAAGTTCTATTTATGGTATACAGTTCTTTCCCATGCCTTTTATTTTTCCCCAAATATTTTATTTCTAAAATTTTCAATCTACAGAAGAGTTGAAAGAGCACAATGTACTTTCACAAAATTTTATCTCTATAGTTTCAATAACTGTTGACATTTTGTGTCATTTGATTGACATATACACCCTTACACACACACATTATTTATGGGTGAAACATTTGAAAGTTGCAGATATCATGAAGCTTTAACTCTCCTTCAGTAGTTAAAGAATAAAGAATAAAATAAAGAACAAAATTGAGCTGAGAATAAAGAACAAAAACATTATCATATATAACTATAATGCCACTGACCCTTTCAAAACTTTCAATGTAAACAATACTGTCCCCAACTTTCTCCATTATCTCCTTTACAGCTTTTTCATCATCAATCTCAGGTTGCAATCTAGGATTACATATTGTATTTGATTGTCATGTTTTCTAAGTCTCTCCTCCTGCTCCCTACACCCTTCCCCCACTTTTTTTGGTTTGTTCATTTTTTAACTTCCATGCCATTTATTTTGTAGCATACCCATGATTTAGATTAGCTCTCTTATGATTTAGGTTCAGGTTAATAATTTGACAGGAATAGTACATTGGTGATACGCTTCCTTGGTGTATCATACCAGTTTGTTCCAGTATTAGTGATGCTGTTGGGATCACTTGCTTTAAGCTGGCATCCAACAAGTATTTCCATTGTAGAGTTACATTTTCTCCTTTGTAATTAGTGATCTGTGGGTTAATACTTTAATGTGTACTTACTCAACAGTTTTAGCACCAATTGATACTACATTAGTGGCTACAAAACAGTAATTTTGTTAATTCCATCCTCATTCTCTGTTTTTCAGTAGCATTCTTGAAGAAAAAGAAATGCCTTCTCTTCTGTGATGCTCACCTTTTATTTATTTTTTGTTTGTTATTATCACTATGAACTCAGGTTTCTTGTTATCCAATGTTATCTATGCCATCGTTATTCATTTTAATGCACAAATTATTCCGTATTTAGCCAGTGGAAACCCTTTCATGTTGGTCTTTGCATCTTTTTGCTGTATCTTCTGCTTTTTTAGCATAAAAAAAAATTTCACGTCCACCTTCTACTTTTCCTAACTTGGAATCAATCAGTATTCCAAATATTCTATTTCCAAATATCCTATTTTCCCTTCTTGTGGTAGGGACCGCTATCTAGGCATCAAGGACTGGATGATATAAGTGTGGTTATTGCTAGTGTGGTGTCACTGCTTCTAGAATCTTAAAATAGGCAAAGCAAATAAACGTTAAATATATATTTAAATCATGAGTTCATACTGCTACCTCTACTACCACAGGGTTCTTCTTTTTTGTTGGTTTTTTTTTTGTTTGTTTTTAAGGTTTATATTTATTTTTTAAAACATTTTTTATTGATTTATAATCATTTTACAATGGTCAAATTTCAGTGTAGAGCACAATTTTCAGCTATACGTGAATATACATATAGTCATTGTCACATTTTTTTTTTTTGCTGTGAGCTACCACAAGATCTTGTACATACTTCCCTGTGCTATACAGTATAATCTTATTTATCTATTCTACATTCTGAAATCCCAGTCTGTTCCTTCCCACTCCCTGCCCCCTTGGAAACCACGTTTGTATTCTGTCTATGAGTCTGTTTCTGTTTTGTATTTATGTTTTTTTGGGGTTTTTTTGTTTTTTTAGATTCCACATATGAGCGGTCTCATATGGTATTTTTCTTTCTCTTTCTGGCTTATTTCATTTAAGAATAACATTCTCCAGGAACATTCATGTTGCTGCAAATGGCATTATGCTGTTGGTTTTTATGGTTGAATAGTATTCCATTGTATAAATATACCACCTCTTCTTTATCCAGTCATCTGTTGATGGACATTTAGGCTGTTTCCATGTCTTGGCTATTGTAAACAGTGCTGCTATGAACATTAGGGTGCAGCTGTCTTTTTGAAGTAGGGTTCCTTCTGGATATACGCCCAGGAGTGGGATTACTGGGTCCTACATTAAGTCTATTCCTAGTCTTTTGAGTTATCTCCATACTGTTTTCTACAGTGGCTGCACCAAACTGCATTCCCACCAGCAGTCCACAGGGTTCTTCTTTTTCTTACCCCATTCCATATTTTTATCCCCTTCTCTTACAGTAAAAAGTCATAAAATTACTATACCAATATCATTACTAAAAAATGTTTATCCTTAAAATATATCCCTCTGAGAGTACAGAGTACTATATTAGTTATTTGAATTAATTTTTCCTATGTTCTGTATTATCAATGTGATAAACAGGCTCATTTAATTTGTCTGTTTGACTCAGTCACAGGGTTCCCTCCTCCATCCTTGTTGATTTAATTACTTTTTTTTAATGTAGAAAATTAACATGCCTCAAAAGTCAAAACTGTACAACACTCAAAGAAGTTTCACTTACTTTCCTTTATTTTCCAACACTTCGAAAGTAACCAAATTTCATTAGTTTCTAATTAATCCTTTTGTTTTTGTGTAAAAATAAAAAAGATTCATATATTCTTTCCTCTTCTTTCTTAAAAGTTAACATACTATATATGCTCTTTTTTCTTTTTTCTTTGTTCACTTAAAAATATATACCCAGTTAATCTTTCTTATCAGTTCACAGAAATGTTCTTTAAAAAAATTATTTTTACTGAAGTATAGATGATATACAATATTATATCTCATATATGTTTCAGGAATACAACATACTGATTCACATTTTTTAAAGGTTGTATACCATTTACAGTTACTACAAAATACTGGCTATATTTCCTGTGTTGTACAATATATCCTTATAGCTTATTTATTTTATACATAATAGTTTGCACTTCTTAACTCTCTACCCCTATCTTGCCCCTCCTCTCTCCCCCTCCATACTAACAACCACTAATTTGTTCACTGTATCTGTTAGTCTGTTTCCTTTTTGTTGTATTTACTGGTTTTTTTTTTTAGATTCTACATTTAAGTGATATCGTACGTATTTTATCTTTGATTCATTTCATAAGCATAATACCTTCCAAGTCCATCCATGTTTTTGCGAATTCCATTCTTTTTCATGGCCTAGTATTCCACTGTGTACACATATATTTTTTAAATCCATTTGTTTGTTGATGGACACTTAGGTTGCTTTATTCTATTCTCCAGCTCCACGGTAATCCACTGTATGTTTCTACCATGTGGCCAACCTCTCTCCCATACTAGCTTCTTAAAAACATCTAGTCTTGCATAGCTGTATTTCCATACATAGCTCCAAGAAGGTGGAGACTTTCTAAAGGGATCACACAAAATTTATATATATTAATATACGGAACACCAAAACTGCTTGTATGTTTATTCCAAAGTATTTGCCTTTTTAAAAAAACTACTGTAAATGAAATTATACCATCTGATTAAGTGTACATGAAAGTCACTGACTGTTCACTTTATATCTCGACATTGTACTGAGTTCTTTTACTGTTTTAGTTTTACTGTCAATGCTCTTGGTCTTACAATACCATGTGCAAAGAGAACATTATATTTCTCTTCCGATTCTTATGAATCTAAAACAGTTTTCTCTTATCTAATTGCACAAGCCCAAACCTCCGACAAGATGTTAAATAGTGGGACAGGACAATTCTGTCTTGTTCCACTTTTAGTAGGACTGCAGTCAGTAGTTTCTACATTTTAATTTGTATTTTGAAAACTGGAGTACATGTGTTTTATGAGGTTAAAGATATAAACATCAATTCGTTTTTTACTGAAAATTTTTTAGCAGGAAGGAACATGCTGAATTTTGTCAAAGATCTTTTGAGCATCAATAGAGATGAACTTCATGTTTTGTTTCTCCTTAGATTAACAGATGCATTATATTAATAGATTTCCTAACGTGAAACCACTCATATGTTACTGGGTCAAATCTTACTTGATCACGATGAATTATTTTATTACTACAGTGTAGAATTTTGTTTGATATTTTTGTATTGATATAAGTGAGATTATTCTGCAATTGTGTGTGTGTACAAATATGAACTAACTTTATGAGATTTTTATCTAGATTAACATCATAGTCATTTAAAAAATAATTTGGAACTTACTTTTTTGTGTTCGGTAAAGTTTTATGAAATAGAGATTAGCTGATCTTATAAAATTAGGTAAAATATAACTTTCAAAACCTCCCACACTTGGTGCTTTTTTTGAGATTTCTTAACCTTTTTTTTTTTATTTCTTAAAAAAAAGAAAAGAAAAGAACAGTCCTATTTAGTATTCTATCTCTTTGGAGACAATTCTGATAAACTAGATTTTCCTATTAATTATCCACTTCACCTAAACTGTACAAAATAGAATCTATGACTTTTTAAATTCTCTGTTTAAATGGTTATTTCCCTCTTCTCGTGTCTTGTATATATCTCTGCTTTCTCCCTCTGTACTACCCTCTCCCCAGCTGCCTGGCCTATTGGCTAAACAGTGCTTTATCTATTTTGCGGCCTTTTCCAAAGGACAAGTGTTTTTTTCTATTTATTTTTTAGTCCTAATATTTTTATCTTCTACCTTATTAAATTTTGCTTTTATCTTGACTTTTTCCTTCCCTGTTTATTATTCTGATTTACTTTGTGATTTCTAGCTTTTCTGGATGGGAATTTAGCTCATTTGCACTTTCAAATTTTTACTGAGAAAAATATTAAAGGCCAAATCTTTTTCTAATCACTGTTTTAATTATATCTCCTAGATTCTTATACATAGCTTTTTCATTATTAATATTTGTTTAAAGAGATTCTACAATTTTTTCTTCCCTCTCACCCTAAAATTGTTTAAAAGAATGTTTACATTGCAAGTAGATGAGAAAATTTTTGTTGCTGTTATTCATTTCTATCTTTATTGCATTATGATAAAAAATCTTTTTTGTATTATTCTACTTTATGAATTTACTCAGGATTTCTTTATTACTTAGTAAATTTTTTTGAATGTTCCATGTACACTTGAGAAAAAAGTACAGTTTATATTATTTAAGCAGAGCTCAATTTCTATCCATAAACTATTCCTTACTGTTATTTTAGGTCTTCTATATCCTCATTTATTTTAGATCCGCTTCACCAATCTTGGACTGAAAGTGACATGCTAATACTCCTGAGTGTTTGTCCTTTACTATGAATTCTCTCTAGTTTTTGCTTTATGAAGGTGATTACTATGTTATTTGGTACATAGATATTAATAAATGCCCTATCAACATTATGAGCTAAGACCTTTAACAAAGTCTTTTGTCCTCAAGACAAGCAATGTAATTTGGTATGCAACAGAAACATTTTGAGTACTTCACATTTAACTGTACAGAATTTTTTTTAATGTCTAAACCAAGGGTTAAAACTTCATAAATTAAAAAAAAATTATGCCTTCATCAAGGGCATTCTTAAGTGTAATGGCCCTTTTTCACTACAGTGTGTGAGGTGCTGAAGAATACAAGGACTACTGGGTATAGTTTATTGCCACTGGCTCATAATTTTAACCAACATTGCTTTTGTACCATCAGTGCAAATGTCAACACAGCAAAAGTAGCAAAGGGCATCTCAGAATTATTTGTAAAAAATGTTACCTTGCAGATTCCTTGAATAAGTCTTAGGGACCTAACGTTTCCATGTGTCACACTTGGAGAACCACCATCCTACAAAAATCTAACATATTTTCATCCCAAAATAAATAGTATACTGGAAAGCAATACAGAAGAATGGCTGGAAGTACATCATGTATTCAGATATACCTGGTATTAAATTCCACATCTGCTGATTACAGGCTGTATAACATTGTGGAAACTACTTTGTAAGCCATAATCTCCTCTGTAAAGTAAGTCTACTAATAGTGTCTAAAAGAGTTGCTGCAAAGATTAAATGAACTAATGTATAGAGAGAGTGCTTACCCAGTGCCTATCACATAGAACTCAAAAAGCAATAGCCTAATTATTTAATTTTTATACAATACTACTATTTTCTAATAATCCCAATTAGGAGAAAAAAATCACAGACAATAATTTGGGAAGTCTCTCTAGATCAAAAATCTTAAAAAATGAGCAAAATCCTTAAAGCATTAAATCTTAGAATTTTAGAATATAAAACTTCAGATATCAGCATATTATGACATTTTAACTTTAACAGCCTTTTTAAAAAATGGCCTTTTAAACTTTGACTATCTTCTCTATTTTATCTTTGTATTTTATTTCACAAGTTTTGTTCGTATCTTCTGTTTGCCTCTTTCCTATTTATTTAGGGTTCCTTTTTAAACAAAATTCCTTCAGTTAGATGCTTTGCTCTATCATTAACTTTCCAATCTTTTTCTTAAGTAACATAAAAGTTAAAGGCTATAAATTTCCTTCTACCAAATTCTGAAGGTCCTGTAAGTTTTAAAATGTATTTTTAATATCATTCAATGCCAAATATATTCTGCTAGCCATCAGAATTTTCTTTACTTGGAAATGTCATAAAATTTCCTTCTGCATAAATTTATTTAAAGCTGTCTTTTGTTACTGATCACATCTTAACTGAACTGTATCAATAAACACGGTCTATATGATACCAGTTTTTACTTGTTGGTTACTTTTTAATGGCATAGAATGCAGTCAGGTTTTACAAAATTTTGAGTATACTTGAAAAAATGTTTACCATGTTTACCAATTTTGCAATGGTTGGGTTCAGAGTTCTATATATGTCCATTAGCTCAAACTTACTAACTATGCTATTCAAATCTTTCTTGTCATTAGTTTATGTCTTTGACTTAACTAAGATCTTAAACTCTCTATGATGTTCTCCTTGTAATTCTGATACTTTTTGTTTCATACTTTCAGGCTATGTTATTTTGATAACACATATTCATAACTATCATGGTTTCTTGGTGAACAGTACATTTTATCATGATATAAAAATCCTATTAATTTTTAAAACTTCTCCTTGTCTCTATAGTCGTTATGTTTGATGTTACCATGCTGATACACAGGTTTAATCAGACTTTTTTTTTTAATAGTGCATAGTTTTCCCAGCCTTTCACATTTTCAAGGGATCTTTTATGAAGAACATATAGGTGGATTTGAGGTTTTATCTATCTAATAATCTATGTCTTAACTGGAGAATTCATACTTTATTTAAATAACTGATATTTCCATTTATTCTTATTTTTTGCTTTTATAGGCCTTAGTTTTTCTTTTGAAGTTATTTTTTTCCATACTATTTTCCCTCTTCTACTGGTTTGAAACTAATATTTCTAGATCTATTCTTTTACTACTTCACCCAGAAATTTCCACATGCACTAGTTTTACTTGTAAAGTCTCAAGGTAACTAATATGTTTGCCTGATTTTAAAGGGCTGTACAATGCTTTAACTCTACGCACACCACTCTAGGCTTAGATGCTCTTTCTGTCAGGTAATACAGCATTTATCAATCCCACAAGTAGATACTATTTTTATTATTTTATACAATCAGTTTTTCTTTAGATTTACCCATCCATATTTTCATTCCTCTTGCATTTCAGACTTTCTTTCCAGGATTGTTTCTTTCTCAAGTATAAACCTCAGAGGCTTTTTGGTTTTGTTTTCAAAAAGAAAGTCTGTTTGAAATAAAGTCTATTTTTTTTAATCTGCAAAAAAATTTATTCCACGAAGGAACTTTTAACAGAATATAAAATCCCAAGTTTTTTGCTTAGAAGTCAGCTGTCAGTCTGTTATTTGGCTGTAAGTAATCAGTCCTTTACTCCTGGCTGTTATCAACATTTTCTCTTTCGTCTTCAACTAAGTCTTATGTGAATTTATTTTCACTCATCCTGGTAGGTAACACTAGGATCCCTGAATATAACGATTTGTATCTTTCATAAATTCTGGAAAATTCTCAGAATATTGTCTCTCTTAAATTATATTTATAATCTCCAACTTAAACTCTGGTTAGACCCACAGTAACTCTTTTCACTGTATCTTCCATGTCTCTTAGCATCTTTCACATTTTTTATTTAGTTGCTGCATTTTTTGTGACTTCTTCAGATCTTCCCAATGATCAATTACCCTCTCTAAATAAAACTGGCTGTTTACAACTTTCATTAAGTTTTAAAAGTCCATCATTATGTTTTCCACTTTAAACATTCCATTTGGTTAATTTTTAACACATGTTGGGTAGTTTATGATAGTCTCTAGCTTTTACTCACATTTTGAATTTTAAACTTCATATTTCTTTAAATAGATTAAAACATAATTTTTATATTCTTATCTTTTAATTACAAAATTCACAGTCTTTGAAGATTTGGTCCTGGTTCTTTATTATTTTGGCCAACAACTGTAGACAGTACTGTAGACAGTGCCTTGTTTGCTTATGTATTTTATTATTTATTTTACTTTTGGGAAATGAGTTCATTTTTTAAAAGAACTTTATATTTCGAGATTTAATTTTTGGATATATTGTTAGAGACTATGCCTTTGGTTCTGCCATGTATCTGGAGGAGATATCAAACCAAGATGAGTAAAAATAATTTTTTTTATTGTGGTAAAATATATACAACAAAATTTACCACCTTAACTATTTTAAATATATAGTTCAGCTCAGTAGTATTATATACAATCATAATGTTGTATAATTGTCACCATCATCCAACTCCATAACTTCTCATCTTATAAAATTAAAACCGTATCTATTAAACAATAACCTCATCCCCCTCCACACACAGCAACCACAATTCTACTTTCTTCCTCTATTTTTGCCTATTCCAACTACCTCATACATAAGTGGAATCACACAGTATTTGTCTTTTTGTGACTGGCTTATTTCACTTAGTGAATGTCCTCAAAGTTCCTGCACATTGAAATATATGTCAGAATTTCTTTCCTTTTTAAGGGTAAATAATATTCCATTATATATATATATACACACTACATTTTGCTTATCTATTCATCTTTCCATGGACAACTGGGTTGCTTCCAAACCAAGATGATTTAGATTAAATTATAGACTTATGAATTAGTATGAACACAGATTCCTAACCTGTGACAACTAGATAATAGCTAAAAATTACTAGGAGAGATTTTCTCCTTTAGAATACAGACATATGTTCTTGTTCTCTTTTATTTTAAGTTTCGATTTTTAACCTAGCATTTTCATTGTTTCTTTAATGAATTTCATATTTCTAATTGTCTATACTTTCAGAATCAAGAAACTAAATCTTCTTTGGTTATAAAATTCCCTATTATACCAAAAATCAATATTTCTTTAATGATTCCTTAAAAAATTTATTCATAGGTCTTATGTTTAAAAGACATAATTCATATAGAGATATAGAAATAGCTCTTCAGAAAGTTTAAATATAGTAAAGTGACTTATGATATCTACCTTCAATAATCTTTGAAGTTTAATGATACAGTAAGGTATTTAAACATTCTATGGGACCATTCTGACAGCTCTAACCCCGTGGAAAAATTTTATGAGTGTAAATGTAGAATAATAAGCAAAAGCACACTTTTTCAATGTTGTCATAATCTCATGGCAATTCCTGAAGATTTAATGTTGAATTCTCATAGGAAAGAGTACAGTTGGCAAAATCCCTATAGTAAAACTCTCCTTGGAGCAGTTATTCATTCTGACAAAAAGCACCTCTTTGCTAACTTTTTGATATGCCTCTATGTTCCAATGTTAAATAAGATCTAAAAAGCCTATGGCAACCATAAAGTGAAAATCAGATTAAGAGAAAAAAATCAATGATATGCTTTCAGAATTTTTCCTTCCTTAAAAAAACCATAAGTAGATGGTATCAGAGAACTCTGAGTAAGGAATTCACTTTATAGTCTATGCCTTCTTAAAATAAGGATCAGCTGGTTCTTTGAAAAGATCATTAAAATTGATAACCCCTAGCCAGGATACCAAAGAAGAGTGAGAAGACACAAGTTACAAATACAGAAATAAAAAAGAGCCATCACCACAAAAACAGAAATATGGACCAATGGAGAAGAACAGAGAGCCCAGAAATAAACCCACACACTTACCATCAATTAACCTTCGACAAAGGAGGCAACAATACACAATTGAGGAAAGACTGTCTCTATAGCAAGTTGTGTTGGGAAAGTTGGACAGCCAAATGTAAATCAGTGAAGTTAGAATACTCACTCACACCACACACAAAAATAAACTCAAAATGGCTTAAAGACTTATAAATATAAGACATGACACCATAAACCTCCTAGGAGAAAATACAGGCTAAACATTTTCCAATGTAAATCTTAGCAGTGTTCTCCTAGGGCAGTCTACCCAGGCAAAAGAAATAAAAGCAAAAATAAACAACTGGGACCTAAGTAAACTTATAAGCTTTTGCATAGCAAAGGAAACCACAAACAAAACAAAAAGACAACCTACAGAATGGGAGAAAATGTTTGCAAATGATGTGACTGACAAGGGACTAATTTCCAGAATATATAAACAGCTCATACAACTTAATAACAAAAAAATAAACAACCCAGTCCCAAAATGGGCAGATGACCTAAACAAGCGATTCTGCAATAGAGACATACAAATGGCCAATAAGCATATGAAAAAATGCTCAACATTGCTAATTATCAGAGAAATGCAAATCAAAACTGCAATGAGGTATCATCTCACACTAGTCTGAGTGGTCACCATTAAAAAGTCCACAAATGACAAATGCTGGAGAGGCTGTGGAGGAAAGGGAACCCTCCTACACTGTTGGTGAGAATGTAGTTTGGTGCAGCCATTATGGAAAACAAGTACGGAGATTTCACAAAAAACTAAGAATAGTCTTACCCTATGATCCAGCAATCCTACTCCTGGGCATATATCTTAATTTGAAAAAATAATGCACCCCAATGTTCATAGCACCACTATTTACAATAGCCAAGACATGGAAACAACCTAAATGTCCATCGACAGATGACTGGATAAAGAAGTTGTGGTATATTTATACAATGGAATATTACTCAGCCATAAAAAAGAATAGATAATGCCATTTGCAGCAACATAGATGGACCTGGAGATCGTCATTCTAAGTGAAGTAAGCCAGAAAGAGAAAAAAAATACCCTATGATATCACTCATATATGGAATCTAAAAAAAAAAAAAAAAAAGGCCCAAATGAACTTATTTACAGACAGAAACAGGCACAGAAAACAAACTTATGGTTACCAGGGGGAAAAGAGGGTAGGAAGGGATAAATTGGGGAATAAAGATTTGTAGATACTACCTACTATATATAAAATAGATAAACAGTAAGTTTCTACTGTATAGCACAGGGAACCATATTCAGTATCCTGTAGTAACCTATAAGAAAAAGAATATGGAAATGAATATATGTACATATCTGTATGACTGAAACTTTATGCTGTACATGAGAAATTGACACAACATTGACTATACTTAAAAAAAAAAAGGCCATCACTACTGATCTCATGGACATTAAAAAGATAATAAAGAAACATTATGAAAAACTTCATCCCCACAAGTTTGATACCTTAGATGAAACAGACTAATTACTTGAAAGTCACAATCTACAAAAACACACAAGAAAAATACAGAACATTAGTAGGCTTGGATCTATTAAAAAATGAATTAATTAATAACCTTTCACAGCAGAAAGCACGAGCCCAGATAATTTTCAATGGTGAATTCTACTAAGCATTAAGGAAGAAATTACACCAATTCCCCACAATCTCTTCCAAAGAATAGAAGAAATGGGAATAACTACTAATTCATTCTAAGGTCAGCATTACAGTAATGCAAATGGTAGATAAAGACACTACAAGGAAAAAAACTATGGAGGAATATCTCTCATAAAGATAAATTTCAAAACCTTTGCTAAATATTAGCAAATAGAATCCAACAATGTATAAAAAGAATTATACCGAATGACCAAGTGGGATTTATTTCAGGTATGCAAAGCTGATTCAACATTTGAAAATCAATTAATGCAATCCATCACATCAACAGGCTAAGAAGAAAAACCATATCATCACCTAAACTGATGAAGAAAAAGCATATGACAATTCAATACACATTCATAATACAAAGTCTCAGCAAGTTAGGAACAGGCGAGAATTTCTTCAACTTGATAAAAAGCATCTACAAAAACCTACAGCTAACATACTTAATGATGAGAAACTAGATGCTTTCCCCTTGAGATCAGGAACAAGTCAAGTATGTCTCCTCTTATCACACCTATTCAACATCATAATGGAAGCTCTAGATAATATTTATAAGAAAAGGAAACAACAGGTATACAGATGGGGAGAAAGAAATAAAACTGCCTTTGTTCACATATGATACAATTGTCTATACAAAAGAATCAACAAAAATATTCCTGAAGATAAACACAGTGAGAAGTTTGCCAAAAGGTTAGATGACATAAAGAACTAAATAGAGATGAATAATACAATTCAACTGAAATAAAAATTACACTAGAAGGAATCAACAGTAGATTAAATGATACAGGGGAACAGATCAGTGAGCTAGAAGACAGAATAGTGAAAATCACTGAAGCTGAACAGAAAAAAGAAATGAGGACAGCTTAAGAGAACTCTGGGACAACATCAAGCAAACTTAGAGTCCCACTGTAGGGGTCCCATAGGGAGAAGAGAGAAGGAAAAAGGCAGAAGACATATTTGAAGACAACAGCTGAAAAATTCCCTAACTTGGAAAGGAAACAGACATACATGTCTAGGAAGCACAGAGAGCCCCAAGTAGGACCAACCCAAAAAGGACCATACCAAAACACACTGCAATTGAAATGTCAAAAATTAAAGATCAAGAGAGAATATTAAATGTAGCAAGGGAAAAGCAACAAATTACAAGGGAATTCCCATACAGCTACCAGATGATCTTTCAGCAGAAACTCTGCAGGCCAAAAGGGAGTGGGACAATGTATTTAAATTAAGGAAAGGGAAAAAACCCTACAACCAAGAATACTCTACCCAGCAAGGTTTTTATTCAGATTTGATGGGGAGATCAAGAATTTTACAGACAAGCAAAAGCTAAAAGAGTTCAGCTTTATCAAACGAACTTTACAAGTATTAAAGGGACTTCTCTAAGTGAAAAAGAAAAGGCCACAACTGGAAACGTGAAAATTACAAAAGGAAAAAAACTTACTGGTAAATACAAATATACAGCAAAGGTAATAAATCAACTACGTACAATGCTAGAAGGAAGGTTAAAAGAAAAAAGTAGTAAAAATCATCTATATCCCTAATAAATAATTAAGGGATATACAAAACAAAGATGCAAAATATGTCAAAAACAGTAACTGTAGGGGGAGGGGAGTAAAAGTGCCAGGTTGTTAAAAATGAGTTTGAAATCAAGAGACCAGCAAATTACAATAATTACATATATATGCAGATTGCTATACATAAACCTCATGGTAATCACAAATCAAAAATCTATTAACAGATACACAGACAAAAAAGAGAAAGGAATCTAAACTTAACACTAAACATAAAGTCATCAAATCACAAGAGAAGGGGAAAAAAGAAACAAAAAAGAACTACAAAAACAACCGCAAAACAACTAACAAAATGGCATTAAGTGCGTATCTACCAATGATTACTTGACACACACTAACTAAAAATGAGAGGATGGAAAAAGGTATTCCATGCAAACAGAAATCAAAAGAAAGCTGGGGCAGCAATACTTGTATCAGACAAAGTGGACTTTAAAAGAAAGACTGTAGCAAGAGACAAAGAAGGACATTACATAATAATCAAGGGATAAATCCAAGAAGATATAACAATTATAAATATGTATGCACCCCACATAGGAGCACCTAAATACATAAAGCAAATATTAATGGACATAAAGGAGAAACTGATAGTAGCACAATAACATTAGGGGACTTTAATACCCCACTTACATCAAAGGATAGATCATCCAGACAGAAAACCAATAAGGAAACACTGGCCTTAAATGACACATCAGGTCAAATAAGCTTAATACAGATACATAGAACATTCCATTAAAAGCATCAGAATACACATTCTTTTCAAGTGTACATGTAACATTTCCAGAATAGATCACATGTTAGACCATAAAACAAGTCTTGTAAAATTTAAGAAAACTGAAACCGCATCAAACATCTTTTCTGACCACAATGCTTTGAGACTAGAAACCAATTACAAGAAAAAAACTGCGAAAAAACACAAAGATGTGGAGGCTAAACAATGTGCTACTAGACAACCAATGGATCACTGAAGAAATCAAAGAAGAAATTAAAAAATATCTGGAGACAAATGAAAACAAAAACACAATGATCCAAAATCTATGGGATGTAACAAAACCCACAGTAGAAGAAAAGAAATCATAAAGACTAGAGCAGAAGTAAATGAAATAGAAACTAAAAAAACAACAGAAAAGATCAATGAAACTAAGAGCAGGTTCTCTGAAAAGATAAAGAAAATTGATACATCTTTAGCCAGACTCATCAAGAAAAAAAGATAGTGGGCCCAAATCATTAAAATCAGAAATGAAAATGGAGAAGTTACAACTGACACCACGGAAGTACAGAGGATGGTAACAGATTACTACAAAAAACCATATGCCAATAAAATGGACAACTTACAAGAAACGGAGAAATTCATAGAAACTTGCAATCTCCCGACTGAACCAGGTAGAAATAGAAGATATGAACAGACTAGTAATGAAATTGGATTATAAAAAACTCGACAATGCTGTTCATAGCAGCAACAATGTTGTTCAACAGCTAAGAAATGGAAGAAATCTAAGTGTCCATTACCAGACAAGAGATAGAGTATGTGGTGTATACATGTGGTATATAATATATATATTATATACACACGCACAAGGGAATACTACTCAGCCATAAAAAATGAAATTTGCCACTTGTAACAATGTGGACAAGCCTGGCAGGTATTATGCTTAGTGAAACAAATCAGAGAGAGAAAGACAAACACTGTATGTTACCACTTATATGTTGAATTTAAAAAATTAAACAAATGAGTGAATATAACAAAATAGGAACAGACTCACAGATAGTGAACAAACTAGTGGTTATTAATGGGAAAAGAGTAGAGGGTGGGGCAAGATTGCAATAGGGGATTAAGAGGTACAAACTACTATGTATAAAATAAATGAGCTACAACAATGTATCATTCAGAGAAGGGAATACAGCCAATATGCTATAAGAATAAATGGAACATAATTTGTAAAATTCTTATATCATTATGTTTTACAACTGAAACTAATATAATATTGTAAATCAACTATATCTCAATAAAAATAAAAGCATAAGTCTATTAGGATGAACAAAAGATTACTCTCATTTTAACTTACTGATTTTAGAACTCAAACTAAGAATAAGGTTACTATGTCTGGTATTATTAGATTATTATTCTTTCAGTATACTTTTGGAGTCAATAGATTAACATTTCATTTAGAATTGTTGTCTATACATTCATTAGAGGATAACAATTTTTCAGATTTTGAATCAGTTGTTAAAATGCACTGACAATTTTCCATATTCTGTACTCTAAAAAATACATATAACATTACAATTTGCAAAAACTAAAAAAAAAGTTTCTGGAACTAAGAATAGCAAAGTTGCAGATACAAGGTAAATATACAAAATTCAATCATCTTCCTACACACTACCAATGAACAAGTGGAATATGAAATTTGAAACATAATACAATTTACATTAACACTCTTTTAATGAAGTACTGAGGTATAAATCTAAGAAAATATGTGCAGGATCTACATGAAGAAAATCACAAAAATCTGATACAAGAAATCAAAGAACCTGAAAAAATAGAGATATCCCACGTTAACAAATAGAAACTCAACGTTGCTAAGATGTCAGTTTTTCCCAACTTTATCTACAGATTCAACGTAATCTTAATCAAAATCCCACAAATTACCTTTTGGATACTGACAAACTGATTCTTTACCTCCAGAAAGGCAAAGGATACAGAATGGTTATCACAATAGCAAAAAAAGAACCAAATTGGAGAACTGATCCTGCCAACCTCAAGACTTACTATTTAACAAGCTACAGTAATTGAGACAGGATGATGATGACCAAAGAACAGACAAACAGATCAGTGGAAGAGAACAGAGCACCCAGAAACAGTCCCACACAAACAAGAGTCAACCAATCTTTGATAAAAGAGCAAAAGTAATCAAATAGAGAAAGGACTGTCTTCAACAAATGGTGATGGAATAACTGGAAAATTACATGCAAAGAAAGAATCTAGACACAGACCTTTTATCTTCCAACAAAATGAACTCAAAATAGGCCCTACACCTAACTGTAAAACATAAAACTATAAAACCTTTAGAAGACAACACAGGAAAAACTCTTGGTGACCTTGGTTTGGCAATGATTGTGAAAGACTCTGTTAAGAGAATGGAAAGACAAGCCACAGACTGAGAGGAAATATTTACAAAACACTTACCTGATAAATGGGTGTTATGTCCAAAATACATAAAGAACTCTTAAAATTCAACAATGAGAAAATGAACAACCTGATTTTAAAATGGGCTAAAGATCTGGATATATTATCTCACCCAAGAAGATATGCAGATAGCAAATAAGCATATAAAAATGCTCAATATCATATGTCATTAAGGAACTGCAAATTAGAACAATAACAAGATACTAATACACACCTATTAGAAAGCCTAAAACCCAAAACTGACAACAACAAATGCTGTTGAGGATGTGGAGCAACAGGAATTCTCATTCATTCCAGACTGGAATGCAAATTGGTACAGCCACATTGGAAGATAGTTTGGCAGCTTCTTAACCAAGCTAAAGTCTTAGCAAAGGATCCAGAAATTGCACTCCTAGGTATTTACTCAAATGAGTTGAAAACTTATATCCACACATAAAACAGTGAATGTTTATAGAAGCTTTATTTATAATTGGGAAAAACTAAAGCAAAGATGTTCTTCAACAGGTTAACAGATACACAAATTGTGGCATATCCACAGCATGGAACATTATTCAGAAACAAACAAAAAAAATGAGCTATGTATCAAGCCACGAAAGGACATAGAGGAATTTTAAATGCATATTGCTAAGTGAAAAAACAAATCTAAAAAAGTTACATACTGTATGACTCCAACTGTATAACATTCTGAAATAGGCAAAACTAAGGAGACAGTCAAAAGATCAGTGTTTAACACAGGTTGGGGCATGGGGCTGAAGGATGAATAAGTGGAGCACGGGAGATTTTCAGGGCAGTGAAACTATTGTGCATGACACTGTAATGGTGGATATATAAAACTGTACATTTGGCAGAGCCCACACGACTGTACAAGACAGAAAGAGTGAACCTAATGTAAACTATGAACTTTTTATTTAATAATAATTTATCAATACTGATTCATCAACTGTAATAAATGTACAACTATCAATGAAAAATGTTAACAGGAGAAATTGAATGGGAGTAGTATATGGGAATGCTCTGTACTTTCTGCTCGATTTTTCTGTAAATCTAAAACTGTAAAAAAAAATTCTATTAATTTAAAAAACAAAACAAAAAGTTGGATTAAGTAAAAAATCCATTTGACTTCACATACTTTTCTTCCTTTAAAAAACTATTCAGTAGGTGGCACCAGAGATCCTTTAGAATAAGGAATTACAGATGTACTATTCAGAATGCTTAGTTTTGATGGTGATATATACTTTAAGATTGGATTTATTCATTAATGAATATGATTGTTGTTTTTGAAAAAAGTGTGTTAGAGACAACTAAATTTAGATGGAAATTATACCATTCCATAAGTAGGTAACTAATCATGAAAATCTAGGAATGCAGATTAAGAATTATGGACCAACAGTAATCCTACACTATGGGTAAAAAAAAAAAAGGTGCTATGTTAAGCTACTTAAAAACTAAATTCCAACTCACACTTTGACAACTACATAGCATATCCATTTGACATTTCTTGACTACTAGGTGAGCAAGTATCACATTAGAAAATTGTTTTTCTCCGTAGACTAAAAGCATTTACTAAATATGGCATCAAGGCATTTTAAAATTCATTTTCTCAAGTTGGGACAGAAAAAAGTATTATGTCTCTCTAAAAAGCAGAGGATGAAAATGTTAATTATCCACTGAACAACTATCGCCTGTCCACCCACTGGGATTCAAACTGACATACGCAGTACACAGTTTTACAGAGAACAAATTACTCTTAATTTATATCACTTTAAAGTGATGCTATACTGGTGCTCAGGTATTACATATTTTACCCAATAATGGAGACCAAATACCATATACTGCCACTTAGGTGAAGACAGGAGAGGCAACAGAAGGAAGGAGGGCATCAAAGACGTACCCAGAGAGAAGCGTAAAATGCATTCTTTTCTTCTCCAAACTTAATATTCAATTCTCAAAAAAACAAATTATCAACAATGGCAGCATGTAGTTGAAACAGTAATATAAACACATATATTAACTTTTAATTATCATTATAGAGTTCTGTACATTAGATAAGAATTAGATTTAACATTTATTCCCAAGAAAAAAAATACTACTCAGCATCCCAAATGAATTAATCAAAATTATAAAACAGAGTTTAACTCTAGTTAGAGAACAGAAACGGAATGAAATTAAGTTTAGGTACACAGTAACTGAAAACCAATCTTGGAAGCAAATCCCCTGAAAGTCTACTACATATTACTAGATAATACAAAAATATGGTCACTGATGGATCTCTCATTTGTCCATAAACACATGTATTAACCTTAATTTGTAAGAGTAAACTATGGTCACCTACACCTTGGTTAATATTATAATATATATCCTAGCATGGTGATTTCCAGTCTTTCATAATTTAATTCCCTGTTTAATTTAATTAAAAGGTATGCCAATAAGTGGTAAGTTGTTTTGTCTTACAAGTTCTATGAAGAAAAAGTATTATCAATTTGAACCAAATATGAAGGAATTTGTGTTTGTTTTATTGTCTTATTGCAAGTAAATATGTATCTTTCTCTGGCTTTCTGAAATGTCAAAAACAGTTTCTGAACTTTTACCAACTTTCAGGACCTCTAGACTTCAGGATCTACCACGTGAGACAAAATCTAATCCAACCTCATAATTTTACAGAGATGGTAGCAAAAATGCAGAAAGGTCAAGTCAGAGATGGCGGCAGAGCTTAGAACATCAATTTACTAATTTTCCAGACTGTACTCTTTTTACCAGCCTATGTGGTCTTACAAAAGCAGTAGTACAAGTATCACACTTTGAAATGTATTTGGTTCTTAAATTCACACTGTTTGAGGAGCAAGAGCACGTAGCAAGGTATACTGCAGTATCTGAATCCGTTTTTCCCCTGAGTTTTCAACAGTAAGAAATTTGAAAATTTATCTGAAATTCAATTCCTTAGTTCAAATTATCTCATCTGAATTCTCATTTTATAGGAGGAGAAAAATCTGATCATCTCTTTCCTTTCTGTGCATGCCTCCAATCCTACCGTTGCCAAGTCTCAAGAGTCATGATGACTGAAATCTTCTTATTTTTCTTAGCAGCAGTGGCATAATCTAATTAGAAAAGATTTTGGCTTCCCCTCAACTCCAAACCTCTTTTCATGTACAATATTATAAAAGGTCTCAATTACCACCAGCAGAAGTATATAAAACAGATTAAACAGATTAAATTGAACAAATATGTGTTAGAAATCAACATGCTCAGTATGCATGGATCAGTTTACATTGTTTTGTAATCACTTCATAATTCAGTATGTAAATTTTGTAACAGTATATATGTAGGGTTAAGAATTTATAAAATGACATACTGGATACCCTTTTAATCCTCTTGAACAATTGAGAGGAATTCAGCCTCTTTTTATATTGGGCCTCCATTCCTTGCACCTACTCCTTAGTGCCAAACTAACATTGTTCTGGGATAACATTCTTATCATTTTAAAGTTTTCAGACAAATTTTGCCAACACTCTACTGCAACTGTTCCTAAAATGCTGTAACACATCACCACTGCTAGCTGTATTTCAACAAAACAAGCTGTAGCATCCATACTATACAACTGGAAAAATATTTTAAAAGAGAGGTCTATTAATCAAGAAATGTTAATCTTCTGCAATCACTGTACTATATTATCAGGAAAAGATAATTCTTCAATAGAGAGTAGTATTAATACATCTAACTTTTTAAAGCATTTGTAAGAACAGAATGTAATAACATGGGCTAACTGTATCAAATTTAAAAAAAAACCTTGATTTTCATTAATAATTTCATCCTTACTTCTGAAAATCTCTTGTGATAGAGGCAATTAATGGAAAACCTTACAGATTTAGATGTCTTCTCCTTTTCCTCATCATTCTCCAGGGAAAGATATTAACAAGTATGACCCTTACAGCACCAGAAGATAAACAGCACTGCACACTCTCATCTCCATGATTAAGAGGTATAACTAAGCCATATAAAAACAACATTCCTAAGTCATTATATTAATTATCAATTTATCCATTGATATACATTTTTCTCAAATAAAAAGAACTAAAGAATGAAAATGTAGAACAAAGTCTGGTCTAGTTTTAAGTCTAGCATAGAAGTAGCCAGGACAGTACTTTGACTTGGGCGTCACATTTACAAATTCGCTACATATTTAAGATTTTAATATCATCTTTGAATGAGATTATGTATTTGTATGTGGCAGGTCTAAAAAAACGGCTTTAACCTTACAACTTCAAATTTCCATCCTTCCACTGGACTTCTCGGATGTTACAAATTAATACCTTCCATAGATCTAATAATGGTCTTGTGAATACAATTTTATTCCATTTTGTAAATGTGTTTAAAGCTTAATTTGTTGTACAAAACATTTAAAATACACAGTTTGCAAAGCCAACCTTGAAAAGTTAAGTTGCCAACCCTCTCTCAAGTTTTCAGAGATAGCTTTTAATTTTCTTACTTTTCTTAGTCTACTAGAAGAGCTTGTAACAAAGATGGGTAACAGTAGTTGCTGACAGGGGTCTGGAGCAACTAGAACTCTCAAGTGTTTCTAGTAAGTCTGTGAAATGATAAATTTGGGAGAATGATTTGTCAGTTTCTAGTATATTTCAAATATACATGATGATACAATCCAACAATTCTATTTGTACAGATTTTCCCAAGAGAAATGAAACAAATGTCCAAAAGTAAGAATGTTCATAGCAGCCTTATTAATAATCCCTAGTGACTTATTAATAACTACTTTCAGAGGAGGTTGTAAGAAAAGAATAAAGAATCAAAAATTATTGTTGTATTGTAATCCTGAGTGAGTGGGAAGGTGTGAATGCTGCTAATTAATGGGGAACATAGAAAAATAAACAGATTTAAAAAGGAAAATAAGTTTAGTGTAGATTCACTGAACTTAAAAGTCCTCCCATAATACATATGTGGAGATGTCTAGGAAACTGCATGTAACTTGGTGACAGAACAGAAGAGTTGAAGCCAGGAGAGTGGATGAGACTGTGGTTGGGGTGGGAGGAGGTAGGGAAATACATATATGTGCATAAATATACATACGTGTCTATTTATAAATTCTAAGGACACAGTCCTTAAGATATAACATTCTGGAGACAGTCTGAAGATCAAATAGTAAAGTAGGCAGGATTCTTAACCCTTTTTGTGCAAGAACTCTTTTGGCAGTGTGGTGAAGACTATGGTCTCCTTCTCAGAATCACGCTTTAAATGCACAAATTTGTAGGATTACAGAAGAAACCAACTATAGTGAAATACCATTAAAATTTTTTTAAATTCAGCACATTAATATAGTAATATGTGCTTTTTTCTTAATGAATTAAAATATAAGATCTAGCATTAAGACTAATATCTACCACAATTTCAAAGTAGTGGGAATGTAAACAATTTAAGATATGTGATATGAAAATATCTATGATTTTTATTGCTAAAACAGTATAATACTACTGCTGCTTGCCATCAACATTTATATTTGACGGAAACGTTAAATTTCAGCTAGGGATTAGTGAAAATAAAGATGCCATTTCCCTCCCATTCAAGTTCATGAACCCACGAAATCCCATCCATAAACTTTTGGGGGAATATCCCAGGTTAAGAATCCCCGAGCAAGAAAGTAAAATTAAAGAGACATAAAAACTCGATAAAACAATTATCATGGAAATTATAGCAATAAAACAGCATGTTATTTTTAAGTTGCAATGATAAAATACTATACCCTCTGCTTCATTTCTTACAATTGTGAAGTAGAACATGAGAAAAGTCAGAGAACAGCATGTTGAGCAAACTAAGGTAGAAGAGATTCAGAGTTTCTGAATATTTTCAGAGAAAGAAAAGAAATCACAAGTGCATTTGAACTAGTATTTAAAAATGTATCCCCATTAGGAATCACTTGATAACCACAACCACAGACCGCCAATACAACAATTACTGTATGTCCCATATGTTCCACTTCCATCCTGTTTCATCCAGCTTCTACTTCTTACACAATCTACTGATACATTCTGCCATGCAAGCCAGAACAGATGAGTAACAATGGTTCAAGTCTTTCAGTTGGCCTGCTACCCTAGAAACATGAAACAATTCATTATGATACTAAATAAGAGGGATAAACCATTTTCCTTTTATAGTGATACAGTCAGGCAAGTTACCCTAGATATATTATCTTAATGATTATATCTCTCTATATAATAGTCTGTGTTGTAGCGAAAATTTGACTAGATTATTTGGAACGTTGAGTCATTTTCCATGATAGACTCTTTTTCTGGCTTCTCAACTGCTATGGCAGTTGCTATTAAGTAGTATCAAATCTGACCCAACAAGGTAGTTGAGACACCACCTTATTCCTATCACAGCCATAGTCAAAAGAGTTTAGACATTATCGTCCAGAGGCAACTGTAGGGCAGTTATGGCTGAGTGTACCACAAGTGTTTGCAGAACATATCCACTTGTAGAAAATACCCACTGTAACCAACGTAGCACACAGAGAGATACCAACGTCTCTAGAGAGGCTTTAGATCTGCTAAAGCTGGGGAATTCCTGGGAACAAACAGAAAACAAAATAAAAGTGTTAAAAAGCAGACTGCGTACCAAAGAAAATCTAAATACTTCAATACAGTGAAGCCCAAATGAGGCTGTAAAAACTGTATTCTAACTCAGTTAAGTTTGATAAGGACTACTATAGGATTTAAATGTATTGTTCTCTGGACATGACAAGGTCATGGAGAACATTTACCTGCTACAGTAACAGGCAGAAAGGTTAACTGAGGAGTGAGGGCTTAATACTCAACTAACAAGACTAACAATGTTGCTCTTTCTTGCCTACTGAATATGAGCTAGCCATAAAAGCCCCTCCCAAATGTTGCTTGCTTACTTTATTGCTTTTAATTTTAAATGGAAAGAGACTCTAAACAAAATGCAAATTACTAATAACAAGCAATAATTTTTTTGCTAGAAAAATAATGGGATAGCTACAGAGGCACAGAGCTATATTTTAACTAAAGATCACTGTTCATTCTTGTAATTAAAGTTATTAAAAATGAATTACCAAGACTCTAATATAACTATGACATTTGGTCAGTGTAGTAAAAGAGACACTGAGAAAGAATACATATTTTCTGCTCTCTAGGAGTTAGCAATCCACTATGGAAGGATACAATGTAAAAATTTTATATTTCTTGCAGGGGTATCTGGAGGCCCATTTGATCTTCAATTTAAACATTCCCACCTATGTGGGTACAGGAAGTTAAAGATGACATGAGAATCAAGAGCATGTGAACTACTGTCTGTATTCTATCTCCAACATATCCTACTATATGACATGCTGGCTTCCTCCTTGAGACTAAGCACTGTATCTTACTCATTTACCTATTCAGGAATCTACAGTGGTACCACAACAAGGTAACTCAATAAATTTCATAAATAAATGATACTCTGCTTTTTAAATTTTTTCTTTTTTTTAAAATTCATTTTATTATTATTATTTTTTTACAGGGCATAGATAAAGCAAGAATGAGAAAATATTCCTTTCCTCTCTTGCACTTTACACAAAAAGGAACTGAATGGTCAGTGAAACGAATTATTAAAGAAAAGTGATCTTTTTTTTCCTGAAAGTCTTATGAGTTAGTTGGTTCAAAGGCAGGCAAGAATGAAGTCTTAGACATAGCTCATGCTGGTTTACTATGTCACTACTGAACATGCACTGCGAAGGATAAACACAAAATCAAGGATCAGATAAGGAGACGTGCTTCCTGAAGCTTCTTTTTAGTCCACAGATTTGACAGTCTCAACTGTCCGTGTGTAATGAGGAATCCATCAGGTCAGAGGAACATGGAGAATACAGAATCGCAGGATTTCTCCCTTTTACAACATTTAAGGGTTTTTTTGGGGGGGGGTAAGAGGGATAGAACCACATTATCATAGGAATTCATAACATTATCATAAAAGGAAACTCTTGCTGTACCCCAGTACACTTTCAAGTTTTGTTTCTTAAAGCCTACATGAGGTTTTACTAAAAGTCATGGCCTACCACAGCTTAATGTAGCTATTTAAGCCTTTTGCCCATCCTAACCATTCTTGTTCCTTGTTTTTTTTTTTTTGCCTCTTTGAAGCCATGAACTGACCACAGTATTTGTGAATTTCCTAGCCTTGTTAAAACAAAAGTCCAATTCCTCTGTGACTACAACTTTCCTTATTAGACTTTTTTTTAGCAATTAAATATTCTTCGTAAGTTCAGTTCACCAATTCTGGACTTTGGAAAAATCAGTCTCTAAAATATTCCTTCAGAATAGAGTTCTTCAAATTCTGATAGATATTCACCTCAAGAACTTACAAAATTGAGAACACACCTTAAAAACATGTGTATTATTTATAAATTACATAGCCACATTCTTATTATGAGCCAAACAACTCAAAGCACTGCATATATTTGGAAAAGTGTTCATCAATGATATAATTTTTAAATGCCATTTTTCAAACTTAATTCAGACAAAACTACATAGTAGAATATGTATATCCATTTAACTGGGCCATATAAACTGCAATGTATCACAACACTTAGACTGCAAACCAAAGAATAAGGGCCTCAGTATCAATCCCTCCTTGTTTGAGGAATGGAGCTCTCACTCTCCTCCCAGGACACTAAGTCTCCTTTATATGACAGGACTTCTGATATAAAGCCCAAGTAAGGATGCCATTGTCAGTCTATTCATCAAAGATCTGAAATGGTTAACTTACTTTTTATTTTTATTATGTTTTTAAAAATATTTTGAATTTTGAAGTAATTTTAGCCTACAGAAAAGTTTCAAAAGCAGCACAAAGATTTCCTTTTTGTTTGTTTGTTTTTTGTTTTTAGCTTTTTTGTGGGGGGAGAGTAATTAGGTTTGTTTATTTATTTATTTTTAGAGGAGGTACTGGGGATTGAACCCAGGACCTCGTGCATGCTAAGCAGGTGCTCTACCACTTGAGCTATACCCTCCCTCAAAAGATTTCCTATATATTCTTTTCCCAGCTTTTTCTTAATGTTACCATTCTATAAAACCAATTATCAAAACCGAGAAATTTACATCAGTACAATACTATTAACTAAACTATAGATTTTATTTGAAATTCATCAATTTTTCCACTAAGGTCCTTTTTCTGTTCCAGAATCCAATCCAGGATCCCATTTAGTAGTCATGTTTCCTTAGACTTCTCTAATCAGTCAATGTTCTGTTTTTCCTTGTCTTTCATGATCCTGATATTTTAGATGAGTATTGGTCAGTTATTTGAGAGAAAATGTTCCTCAACATATCTGATGCTTTCTCATGATTAGTTCAAAGGTATGCATTTTTGGCTACAGAAGTGATGTGCCTTTCTCAGTGTATGATATCAGTGCACCAGTAAGACTGGGTATGTTTTATTACTGGTGATACTACCCTGGGTCACTTGGTTAAGTTGGTGTCTCCTGGGTTTCCGTACTGTAAAACTACTATTTCTCTCTTTGTAACTAATATATTAGGGAAGATACTCTTGGAGCATGCAAGTACTCTGTTTCTCATCAACCTTTTGCCCACTTTTTGCTAGCACTCACTGGTGGATGCAGTAATTGTCACTGTGGAGTTCTAAGGGTGACTTTCATTTCCTTCATTCCTCCTACATTTTTAAATGGAAATTCTTCTGTAAGAAAGAGCTGTCCCTTCTTCCTCATTTATTTATAACAGTATGAAAACATATATATTGATCTTATCCTACAGATATTTATTTTTTTGCTCAAATTGTTCCAGTTTTGGCCATCAGCAGCTCTTTCAGGTTGGTACCTGTGTCCTACCAGCCTACTTCTTTCGAGACTTCCTTACTTTCTTGGCATCACAAAATGCTCCAAACTCATTTTATACTTTCCCAGCCCCAGCTATGGAAGCAACCACTTCTCAAGAAGCCTTGGTTCCCTTTATTGGAGAAATCTTGTTTTATTAATCATGTAGATCAATGTAGACTTCCTGCACTTCAGTGGATTATCTTATTTAATCTCTGACTACATGCATACATGATTTTGGACAGCACAGTTTTACAGTATTGCTCCATACAATTTTTTTGTTTGCTCCAACAAAATACTCAACAATAATGAAGGAACACTCTTTATTAACAATCTAAAACATTTCCAGAGTTAAAAAGGATTAAGTCAAAGAAATGTATGTAACAGGAAGAATCACAGATGTCATATTATCCCTGGGTTTATCTCTATAACATTCTAGACATTGTAACTCCAATAACTCCAATAAACAATGATGCCAGAGGTACACAACATACCCTAATCTAGGTAGCAACTGACCAGTACCCCACCAGAGTGCTGCTTCTACAAACAAACCTCAACAACATCAACCAGTATTGCCAGAACAATAAGTGTGCTTTTTAAGAAAAACAAAAATGGATAAAGACTCATGAAAAAAAATAGCAAGCTTTTAATATGGGCCCACAGATGGTTTTGCAGAACTCTTCTGTTTTGTGTTGAAAAATGAGATACATGCAAAGTAAATAAGGATGCTCTAGGCCACCCAAAAGGTTTTGGAGTTCAGGCAATACCAGAAAATTAGAGTACATGATCAGACTCACTAGCGTATTTGGTTAGTATCATGGTTCCAGCTACTCAACAGAAACAATGTAATCTGACTTACTGTATTTAAGACAGAAGCAATCCTAAAGCAGGATACTGTAACATCTGCTGGCCTAAAAAAAATTTTTTTTCTTACATATACATAAAAGTATTTTAATATTTCTTGTCACTATAAAGGAGGCAAGAATATACAATGGAATAAAGACAGTCTCTTCAGCAAATGGTGTTGGGAAAACTGGACAGCAGCATGTAAAACAATGAAGCTAGAACACTCCCTTACACCATACACAAAAGTAAAGTCAAAATGGATCAAAGACTTAAACATAAGACAAGATACAATAAACCTCCTAGAAGAAACTATAGGCAACACATTATCTGACACACATCTCAAAAATGTTCTCCTAGGGCAGTCTACCCAAGCAATAGAAATAAAAGCAAGAATAAACAAATGAGACCTAATTAAACTTACAAGCTTCTGCACAGCAAAGGAAACCATGAGTAAAAGAAACGACAACCTATGGAATGGGAGAAAATTTTTGCAAATGAAACCAACAAAGGCTTGATCTCCAGAATATATAAGCAGCTCATACAACTTAATAAGAAAACAACAAACAACCCAATCCAAAAATGGGCAGAAGACCTAAACAAGCAATTCTCCAAGGAAGAAATACAAATGATCAATAGGCACATGAAGAAAATGCTCAATATCACTAATTATCAGCAAAATGCAAATCAAAACTACAATGAGGTATCACCTCACACCAGTCAGAATGGCCATCATTTAAAAGTCCACAAATGACAAATGCTGGAGAAGCTGTGGAGAAAACGGAACCCTCCTACACTGCTGGTGGGAATACAGTTTGGTGCAGCCACTGTGGAAAACAGTATGGAGATAACTCAAAAGACTAGGAATAGACTTATCATATGACCCAGGAATCCCCCTCCTGGGCATATATCCAGAAGGAACCCTACTTCAAAAAGACACCTGCACCCCAATGTTCATAGCAGCACTATTTACAATAGCCAAGACATGGAAACAACCTAAATGTCCATCAACAGATGACTGGATAAAGAAGAGGTGGTATATATATACAATGGAACACTTTCAGCCATAAAAACCGACAACATAATGCCATTTGCAGCAACATGGATGTTCCTGGAGAATGTCATTCTAAGTAAAGTAAGCCAGAAAGAGAAAGAAAAATACCACATGAGATCACTCATATGTGGAATCTAAAACAAAAAAAACCAAAGAACAAAAAAAACATAAATACAAAACAGAAACAGACTCACAGACATAGAATACAAACTTGTGATTGCCAAGGGGGCGGTGGGTGGGAAGGGACAGACTGGTTTTCAAAATGTTGAATAGATAAACAAGATTACACTGTATATAGACCAGGGAAATATATACAAGATCTTGTGGTAGCTCACAGCAAAAAAAAAATGTGACAATGAATATATGTATGATCATGTATAACTGAAAAATTGTGCTCTACACTGGAATTTGACACAACATTGTAAAATGACTATAACACAATAAAAAAAAGTTCAAAAAAACCCCATTTCTTGTCATTATAAAGTACACTCTCTGTTGCCCATACCTAAAGAATTAAAAAGTAAAATAATAAGCAGTTCTTAAATAATTTGTTTTGCTTTAGAAAATGTGATCTTTCATTACACAAATATATTCATACAACATTTTCACCCTGCTATTAATACTTTAAAATTAGCTTTGGTTCTCTGATCATTCAGAACATGGAGGGAATAAGAAAAACAGCTAACAGGATTAGCCAACTTTGAAATTTTACTTCAAAGTGTCTCATATGATTATGGAAGGCTGATTGGTGTATATGTCTATAGAACAATTTTTTCAAATATTCCTATTCTTTTTACTTCTTGAATGTTACATACGCTAACAATATATATCAACACATTTTAGCAAAAAATTTTCCATTTTATTAACTAAGAAAGTGAAGCACAAAAGTGACTTTTTATTTGTATAAAACAAACACAAAGAATGTTATAATTTGTATCCTATTTATGTGACAATTCTACTTCCCCAAAATATTGAGTATTATGTATGCTGCTGACAGTTCTGAAGTATTACTACTGCTCACTTTTGAGACTGCATGACACCTTACACCTTGATGTTAGTTACTAATTCATGGAATCCTAAGGATAATCTTCCTAATGATTATAAGATGTAAGCTGAGAACTAACCCCTAGGTGATACTCCTTTGTTGACTTAGTGTGATTCCAAGTAATTGATAATAATAATAATAAATAATAGTAGCAGCAGTTTTAGACGATTGAGCTCTTACATTATCTCTTCCTCCCATCCCTCCCCATCTTTATTGAGGCATAACTGGTATACAAAAAACTGCACATAAATAATGTATACAATTTGGTGAGTTTGCAAGCAGTATCTCTTTTAATCATCACAATAATCTTCTTAAGAAGTAGAATCATTCCTATTAGACAGAAATGGAAACTAGTCTTAAGGAGGTTAAAAAGTTTGCTTAAGGTCACACAAGGCTGAATAAGTTGTAGAACTAGGACTAGAACCCAGGTCTAACTAAAAAACGTGACCTCTTAACTTCTGTGCCATATTATGAATAGAACAGGTCATTTAGATGCCACTGCTTAGTTTTCTTATACATTCAAAGCGAAAAAATTAGTGCAGTCCACCATGGGGCTACTCTTCACTGGATGCCTATATGGCACGAAGCTGGATGTTTCATTTACATTATATCAGTCTTCACAATGATATAACATCACCAAGTAAAGTAACTTGCCCAACATCACAGCTATTTAATGAATAAAACAGCAAACAACCAACCCATCTAGGTTTGACTGCATAGCCCATATTTTTTCCACCAGAAGCTACTAGTAAACACACAGTAAACACTAAAATGTAAACCAATATCTTTTGTTTTAATAAAACTACTTTTGGTGGGTGAGGGCACACAACAGAGTATAAGCATCTACAGTTATTATGCCTCTTCTGCATATGAGAAAACTAGGTCACATAAAAGAGTAAGTAGTTTATCAAAACCATATCACTAATTCATGGTAGGGCAAGATTTGAATCCATATCTGTTCTATGGTAGAGCTTATGCTTTTGCCCTTTCTCCTTAAGATAGAAATATTTTAGACGACTTCATTCAAAATACTTTAAGGTGGAAAACACACACACATAACAAATCCACATGGAGAAAGGTAGGGGATCACCACTACTTAGCAATAACAAATCAGTGAGTTCTAATCAATAGAACAGTCTGAGCAGGCTGTCAATATAATGTACAACCTGCCAACTGCAAATGGTAAACTGTAATGGATAGTTCATAATGATATATAAACTAAAAATGGTGAGATGGTAATTTATAAAACTAATTTATCACATTTCACAGGTACAGTATCTGATCAAACTCTGCTAGAATCCTAGACTCCTTATATCTTGAGATACACAAGAGAAATTCAGAAAGAATTAATCAGCCATTGAGGTTCCAAAGGGCCACAGAAAATAAGTAATTATTTAAAAGAGAATTACAACTATTATCATATTAAATGAGATAGAGGAAAGTTCATGTGTTAGAGTATGTTTAACAAAGTACTATCTCTACAAAAATTGCATTTGAAAAAAAGACCTTTGTGTGAGAGTAAGAAACTGAAAATATCAGACTCAAAATTATGGCAAGACAGAACCTTTATAAAAGCACTGAGGCAGTAGATTGATTCAGAGGCCGGCTTATAACTCAGTTGTTTTTTACACTAGAGTTTATCACCCATAAAACTACAGTAATATGAAGAAAATTATCAGAAAAAAAAAATAGCTGACCAGCAACATATTCCTCCCCTCCCTTTTTATTTCAGTTCAAGGCACACGACTACTTTATTTCAGTCCTCAGCTAATTTCATTGGCTATCGAGTTTTGTTTTTTCCTTAAAAGGCCCTGATCTTCAGATTCTAGTACCACCCAATTTAGTATATTGGATTGTCTTAAATTTGCAGGCAGACTGCAATCGGGTTTAAAGTCTTACAGCTAAGAGAATCACACGCTATTTGCAAAGACGCTTTAAACTACAGGAGGTGTGCAGAAACTACGCTATTAAAAAAAAGTAAGTTTATTTACCTCCTATCTCATGGTCTCTTTGGGATGTATTCTGACCAATTAAACCAGTGGATAGATACCCCATGACACAGATTTTTATTTTTCACACTTGGCATGAAATATCTGCAGTGGCATGCTGATGTATTTGACACTTCTAGATGTAGGATTCATGGAAGAGCTTTTATTAAAAGATACTCTAAGTCAATCAGGCTTAGGAAAAAGTATCACAATAAACAATAAATGGAGTATGAACAAACCTAGTGTATTTTTGGTTAACTTCCAGGAGTTAAAGGAAATGCTGACTGTAAAGTAAAAAGCCTTATATCTAGATAAAGAGGCTGGATTTAATGAAGTGCACCATGAAAATGTTAAAGAACTGCTAACATCACATAGTGGAGAGTTTATGATTGAGAAAAGTTTTCAACTTGATGCTCATCATTAGTCAGGTAAAGATAAAGGAGTCACAGATATCTGACATCAAATCTTTAAAAGAAACTTTACATTATGCAGATAAAATGTTTGTTGATACAACAGAGTTTGGTCATGATATGAGAAGACTTCTCACATTAAAGGGTAACCAGGAGCTGAAAAAGTGCAAGTGAAGCAAACTTAAATAGTTGGTCCATTTTTAGTTTTTAAGAGTCCCATTGTTTTTTCCATGGCTTCAACTAATGGTTAAGAGCTAGTTTCACGGATTCCGACTTGGACAAACCTCAGGCATTTAATTCAGCTTTCCACTACTTCCCCAGCTCAACGTGGCTTAATATTGCTTATCACGGAACAGCAACAGGAACTAAGCCTCCATCTCTTTTATTACCATGAAACTTCAGGCAGGCAACTCTTTCATCCATTAATTAAACATTTAAAAAATGCCTTTTAAAAATTATTTTACTGAATGCTACTGGCAATCATTAACTATCTTACATTATTTCATTAGTTATTTACATTAGAGTGCATGTTCCTTGGTCAAGTTATTTAACTGTTATTTCTTTGTATGTAAGTAAAGGAACAGAGTAAATAATCTCTAAATCCCCTACCTGCTTTAAAATGCTGTAATTGTAGATTGGTTTCAAGAGGAAAATAAATGATCTGTAAAACTAAGGAATGGGCGTGGCAGTCACCTACCACATGCCTGATCTGTAATTTTTCAAAACTTTAACTCTTTAATTCTTGAAATGTATTCCCCCTAGGATTTCTGTAGTTTGATACCGTATTTTTTCGCTTTTGCTCATATGTTATTTGAATACTCTTTATAAGATCGCGATCCCCACCTCTAACCTGACATTCCCTATGCTCCTCTCTCCACTTTGCCTCCACAGCCCTTATATATATATTTATATCCAGCCTGTGTGTAAGGGGTGTATGCGTGTATGTATGCACATTCAACCACAAATAGACTTTGCTTATTTACTGTCTGTGTCCCCTCACTAGCATATAAAAGTCCATGAAGAGAAGGATGTTTTTTGCCTTTTGTTCACTAGTACGATACCTGGCATATAGAAGGAAGCTTAGTGGATCTTTGTTGAATGAAGGGACTTCTTTATTCATGGACCAGAAATATGTTTTATAAAGGCCAACATGCTAGTCTTGCTTCAGGGAAAGTCATACTTCAGGGAAAGAAAGAACTAAATTAGTAGCATTTTATAAAAGAACACATAGGTGACGACACAGCTGGTAACTTCATGAGTTACTCAGAAAACCAGAGAATATTATAAAAAGATTTTTAAAATAAGTTAATAATAAACAGTTAAATAGCAAAAGTAATTGTCTATTTCTTCCATATAAAAGTGCTTTTTCCAATTTAGTACTCTGATTATTTTGAATAGCATATATAGATTACTACATTTAATTGGATACAGACTAACTTCACTATCTGCCATATTAGAGGCAGAGCATAGGCAAGAAATATTACCTAAGGATAGATGGTAATTCAAATAATAGAGCCCCAAATAAAATTTCCTTTTTTTCTGAGAATTAGGTCTCCCCTCTCACCCACTAGACTATACCGTCTCAACTTAATTAGAATATGCAAATAAAAATTTTAGACAAGTCCTAAAGAATTTTATAAAGATAAATGGAAGAACCACTTCTTCCTCCAAATTTAAACTATGCCTTCAAAAGGTTATTAGAGTTGTGTAAAACCACTGAAACAATAATTCAATGACTAAACATTTCTGAAAGGAATTTAGAATCTCTTATATTTTCAATATTTTTGACTGACTCCTGGAACATCTTAGAATATTGGCACTTGCTTTTCACATGCAAGGACCCTTAAAAGATTTTGCTTTAGCATACTACTGCTGTAAGTCACGGTTTTTAAAAGCTGGATAGACAATCATGATTTTAAAGCACTTGCTATTGATCTTTAAACTTATTCCTTTTCTACATGCACTCAATTAAGTTATTGAGCATTAACTGTACCAGGTACTATTCTAGGTGCTTGCAATACAGCAAAATAGACAAAATCCCTGTCTTACTGTTCTTATATTCTAGAAGTAGCAGATAACGAAGAGAAGGTAAAAGAGGAGTGAGTCAGGGAAACAAACAAAAAGCAGAATGATAGGAAAGAGAGTGACTGAAAGAATTATAAATAGGATGACTGGGGCAATAGGTGGCATCTGGCCATTGGTAATATTTGGTAATATGAAGGAGTGCAATGCTCAGGCAGAAACAGGATTCCAGGTAGAGGTAATAGCAACAGCAAGTAGGAAGACCCTGAGATGGGAATAAAGTTAGCACACTTAAGAAAAAGCAAAAAGCCAGAGTCTGCAAAAGAATGGGCAATTAAGAGATGTGGTTAAAGAGGAAGCAGAACCAGACCATACAGATCAAGTCCTTGATAGATTTTTTTACTCTGACATGCTAAGCCAATTAAACATTTTTGGGCAGAGGAATGTTCTGGTTAAGGCTTTAGAAATATTATTTTGCCTTCTATGAAGAAAAATGAATTGGTATGGAAGGGCAAAGTAGAAGCAGAGACACCAGTTAGGAGGCTCTTTAAGGAGTATATGTCAAAAATGAAGTGCCGTGGATTAGGATGGTAGCAAAAGAAATGTTGAGACATGGTCAGATCCTGGACAGATTTTGAAGGTAGAGCCAATGGGACTTGACTATAGGTTGAATGTGGGTATAAAGGACACTGAGGAATCAAGAAAGGCTCCAAGCTTTGGGGGCTGACCACCTGGGTCAAAAGTGATACATTTTACTAAAGTGGGAAAGACTAGGGCAGAGGAAAGTTTGGGTGAGAGTAAAATCAACTGTTCTGTTTTAGTCAGGTCATTCTGAGATGCCTATCAGGTATTCTAGTAAAGAAAGATATAAGAAAGAAGACATGATATAAGATCAAGTAGACAGATATAAGAGAGTAAAGCTAGAGGAAAGATTAGGATTAGATATAATTCTATAATATGCAGATGTCATCAGCACGTACATTATAATTAAATCCACTGGACAAAATGAGGCCATCAAGTAAGAGAAGGTATAATGGGAAGAACGATAGCTGAGGACTAACTCCTGGGCTCTTCAATATTTAAAGGTCAAGAAGATAAAAATCAGCAAGAAGCATATGAAAGAAGTTATCTGCAAGAAATAGGAAAAAAATGAAAAGAATATAATTTCCTAGAAACCACGATTAAGGAAGTGATCAATTCTATCAAATGATGCTGAAAGCCTGAATAAGGTGAGAATTGATAACTTTCTTCTGAGTAGTACAAGATGGAATTACCAATGAAATTGATAAAAACAATTTCAGCGGAATAGTAGGAAAGAAAGTTTAATTGGGATGGGTTGAAAAGACAAGGGGAGTTGAGAAGTGAAGATGGTAAAAGTATAGAAAGAACAAATATTTATTAAACATCTACCAAATGTCAGATGCTTCAGATATATCAGTCAGTAAAAATAAAAAAAATCCAATTCTTCTTGGTGTTTATATTCTAGCAGGAAGAAAAAGATAATAAACAATAAATGAAAGGAATAAGTAAATTATATAATGTGTAAGAAGGTGATTGTGCTACAAAAAAAGGAAGGGTGATTTTTAGTTGCGATGGTTTGAGAAGACAGAGAACATAACCACCTGTAATAGAGGAAACTGACTAGGTGAGACATCACAGTCAGCAAAACCGGGTGTTTTACTCTAGTCAAGTTCAGTCGTTCCAGGACAAGGGTGTAATATATACAGAATTGGGTTAAAATACAGATTAAGGTTCTGATAAACAAATATGAAGAGAAGAAGGGAGTTAAGATTTACAGAAAGATGACCACAGCGATCAAGCACAGTATCTGAGCTGAGTAAGGAGAGATGTGAAGTCATGAGAAGACAATAAACAGTAAGAAGTGGTATGGGCAACAGATTGCAGGATGCAAGGAGGTTAAAAAAAAAAATACTGGCATGACTACTGGAATAAAATGGTAGTTAGAAAAACAGATGGTTGAAATTTTATTTGGCAGGTGGCAAAGGTCTAGGGATGATTATGGGAAAAGGCAGCTGGAGTGGAATGGAGGGAGAGATCATTTGAAATGAAAAGATCAAGTAACTGAGAGGCCAGAATGTTGACCATATCAGCCACACAGAACTTGAAGTCACCAAGAACTATGACGAGAGGAAGAAAGTGAAAGGGCTGGTAGAGGTCTGCAACATGATAATATTAATGGGATGTTTGATGTCATGTGCTCCAAACAAGCTGACGGTTTTGATGATGAGGGCAAATAAATGATCAGAAAGCACCTATACAGATCTCAGAAGTTGCTTGTTAATTTTATCATACTTACATTACATAAAGCAAGGAATTAAAAATATCCAGCAAGAGAAAGGGTTATAAAAGCATCTTTTATGAATATATATGCTTCAGTTATAGCAAAAAAGTAAAGGTAACATTAAGAGAAAAGACTAAGGATATAGGGGATTGCTGATGAAAGACCACAAGTTCCAGAAGACACAGTGGGAAAAATGTGGGTGCTTGTAAAGCTGTAACTGGGTCAAATTAGAGGTGAAAAAAGACAAAAAAAGGGAAGAATCCAGGTGATGAAGAATGACCCCATAGTCGGCCTTTAATTTCTGCTGTATTGCAGGCAGAAAGGTGATTTTAATAGAAAAGCAAAATTTTTTTAATCTAGTCCTAATTTTAAGTGTGTTCTTAGAATTTCATTCATGTCCTCTGTATATGGCAAAACAAGGAAAATCTTTTCATGAACATTTCTGAATGTGGCTTATAATGGTATGTGGATTACTTTATGGCACTAACGTACAATTCCCTGAGAGTTCCAAAAAGGCAACCCACATATTAAAAGAAAGCCTATGTATGACCACAATGGTATCACAAAGGCACACTTGTAAAAGAAACACTTATGGTCTGAATGAATTAGGTCAAATTTAAATAGTCAGGGATGATTGCACTTAGAGAAAAGTGATCTAAAATATTAACACTCCTGTTTCTAAGAAATCAAATGTTTTATCATCAGTCATAATCCACTTAGTTAAAGAGCAGTGTAAATATTTATTTCATGCAATAGTATAAAGCTTAAAAATGAAGAGTTTAAAAGGAAACGGGTCTGTGTTCAGAAAAGGCATGAAACACTTTACATAAAACCTGGCTATCAGTTAATTCAAGGGGAAAGGGCTGTTTAATCGCAGCTTTCAACTATCTTCATCAGATACAGATGGAAGGTCTTTGAAAAGACAAGACCAGAACAGTAGTTACATAAATGGTAAATGTATGTAGGGGTAAAAGATAAACTAGGAAAAACAAACTATATTTTGCAGAAAGGTTTTATTGTACTATATACTTAGTATGATTCATTCAGCTATAATGTGCATACTGTTTGTCCAATTTAGTCAAGTTAAGTAGCCTTTTTTAATTTAAAAATAAAAGATGAGACATCTTCCTGAACCATAAGCCAGTGATTTACACGACTTTAGGTGATTAGAGAATGTGAAGCTAAAAGTCAAAATAATTCAGTTTATATCTTATGAGGATAACCTCATAAAAGGCATTTTATATCTATATGCCTATGTTTATTCACACTTCAAAACAACTAAATTTACTGATATTCAAACTATACATAGTAATAAACTTAAGTACAAAGTAGGAAAACTATAAGTACATGCTAAATAATTTTCTTCTTCAAACAGAGTAAGTGTTAATACCACTGAGTATGTAGAGAAACTGGAAGCTATCTGGACAGTTTATCTTAGTACTCATTCATTCATTCAAGAAATATTTACTGAAGATCTAAGATGTGACAAGTACTGTTCCAGATACCTGGGATTCTGCAATTAACAGAAGTCTCTGCTATCATGGAGCTTTCATTCTACTCTAGCACTCTGGACAATTTCTAGGGTTAACCTCTGGAAGGAATTCAATTTTGAAAAACTTCTAAAGTAAATAACATACAAAATTAGTTAAAAGTTCACTTCTGCACTAAAATATCCCCTCCTCCTGATTCTATTTATTCAATCCTGAAAGAGTATCTTTGACTCGTTTCTCATTGTAAGGGATTGTCTGAACTGTATTTAGTTTAGTAAGTTTTCTCCAATTATTAAACACTATGAAGGAACTAATCACTAAAGCTGTTCATAGTTCATAAAAAGGAAAAGGAAACCTATGAGAAACAGAGCATTTCTCATAGTTTCTCTCTAGTTTGCCTAATTCAATTAAAATAATTCTAGTCCTAGGCTGCTAAGTAGTAGAGAATAGGAAGGCTTTTCTACTTAATACTTAAAAGAACTTCAGTTCTCTCCACACAGAACATCTCTGACCTTTTTAAAATTTCTTTCAAGGATTCAAATGTTCACAACACAGAATTTAACTTCTCTGTGCTTCATTGTCTCTATCTGTTAAAATGATAATAAGAGGACCTCTCTCTTAAAACTGTTTTGGGATTAAATGAGATAAAGCACAAAAAGGGTCTAGTGTTCCCTCATAATTGGTGACTTCAATGATAATAATTATCCTAAGTGTGAGTTCTCAATAATAATAGTTTACATTTAATTTATCATCATTATCCCCAAAATTATAGTTAGGAAGGATAACAAACAAGCTACAATGAGGATTATATTAAAAGATTTTCTTGTTTTGGCAAGATGATCTCATGCTTATGTTCCTCAAACTAAGCAACAGATTTAAATATCAATAACATTAATGTTATTAATATCCAGAATTCCTAAAAATGACTGAGAAATTTTCAGGAATCAAATGAAAACTTCACTAAACAATATGTTTTATTAACATTTTATTTGCTTCAAAGTCTCAGAAGTATTTCCTATCTTTAAAAACACATTTTTTGCCTTTTATTTCAAAGCAGAGTAAATAGAACTTCCTAAAAAAAAAATAAACAAATAATAAACAAATACACAAAGGAATTAGGACCATTTAAAAGATAGTTATTATCTTCTAGCCTCATCCTGGTCAGACCATACTGGAAATCTCTAAAATGATTTTATTCAAAGAAAATGAAAAACAAACAACAGAAACAAACCCAAGTAAACAAGTAGAAAAGTATTTATGTTTAATTAAATCTGGAAAGTGATGATGGACTACAAATAAAGAAATTAACAAAGACAAAAATACTTAAGACCTGAAGTAAAGCAAAAATACTAATAAGACTCTTTCATTTAAAAACCCTGGGATCTTTCAAAGATCTTGAAGAAAATCAAAAAAATCCCCAAATGGAGAGGTCACTAAATATCCATGAACACTCACCCAACCATTGGTAGGAGACCTCTTGGAGACCCAGATGCTTGAATCAGCTGAAATAGTACCAAGTTTTTACTGATTACTCTTAATAGGGCAATGGAGCACAGGTTAACTCCATACTATCAAATATTAAAGGTTATTACTATTGATAATTCTACCTACTACCATTACAAATTATTCAAAGGAGACTGAGTAATAAGTTCAAAGGTGAGTGAAAGTTAACTGCATGCATGGGTGCAAATGCATACACTTCCTACATCTCTCTCAGTGATGTAAATCTGATACAATAATTCTTCTTAGAAGTGTAAACTTACAGACAGAATACAATTTTTAAAATTAATATTATAAAATTCTTAAAGCATGTAAAGTATTTTTATATTGGTTCACACAGAAAATTTTGGAAAAATAACTTTTTTAAAGACAATGCCACTTTTTCAATACTAAGTACTTTAGTAACACAGGAAAAGGTTTTCAGTTCCTTGAACTTAAAATACAGTTCTTAACTTTAGGCCTTTAAATATACTGATGATTCTTCTAACCAGAGGATTTTCATATTTCAACACATAAAAGAACTCATAACATTAAGACTAAACAAAAGCCTTCTTTCTCAAAGGGAAGGACTATATTCAACATCATTCATTAAAACCTGGAAGCTATTAATTTAACAGAAAATATTTAATATTACCTAATTCAAAAGAGGAGTAAAAGCACAGTCAATAATTGGATGAAAACACAGTAATGTTTTTCTCAATCTCTGGAAGCTGGGAGGTAGGATGATCCCTCCACCACCCCCCTGAAATCCCCCCATGCCATGACTTACTCCAAAAGTCTATGTGGTAAAAATTAATACACTCTACTACTACTGCAGAAATGGCCAAGAACAAAAAATGGAAGGTTCTATATGTCTGTATTTTTCTCAAGTAATTCAAGATATGAAAACTACTTCTGCCTAATAAATGTATATCAAGGAAACAAGTGAAACAAGCTTCATTTGGATTAAATAGTTTAGATAGACAGGAAGCAAAGAAGAACACTGACATTTTAATGTCAAGTAAGCATATTCAGGATATCAAAGAAACACTGAAATCTCAAGTCAGCAAATATACTACCAACCTGGCTGGTAAATGATTTAACTGTTCCATTTCTAAAAATAGCTTTGCAATATATCACTTATTGAACATGAATAATTTTCAAGTCTTGTGCAACAAAATAAGGAAGACTAGAAGCATTAAAAATTTTCATCTGCCTATAGTAGATTAAGAAAATAAAGACAGGGAGAGATTTGAGAATAGAATAGTGAAAAGGAATGCCTAATGAAGACTAGGTCTACAGTGACTGCAAATCCTAATGTCTCTAAAAATACAAAGAAAAACTAGCGATAAAGAAATAATCAACAATGGAGTAGAGACTGACATACTAAAAACGTGTGTGGGGAAAATTAAAACATTTTAGATCTCTATTGAAAATTTTACATGACAAAGTATATCAATATTACCTTTCTTTCGAAAGAGTGCATTTAGGTAATTTTCTGCTTGGCATTCAATCTTTTCAGTGTTGGACTGGCCCTGAGATGATAGTTCCTCTGTTGGTGTTGACTGTGAAGAATCAAGAGATGGTATACAATCCTAGAATTAGGAGAAAGCAACACACACACACAAAAAAATCACTTTTTATTTAAACACGGTACTCCATTTAAAATGTCAAAAAAAAATTAATTCTCTAAATGCTCATTTGTTCTCCCTTTTAAATAAATTATATACAAATCACAAAATTTAGGAGCAGAGTCAGGAAAAAAGATATTTATCTTTTACAGAGGGCCAAATTAGCATTATTCTTAAGCAAAATTATTGTCAAAAAGGGGGGAGGGCAGATAAAATATATTGTTAAATAAATTCACTATATAGCATGCCAATAATAAGTTTTAAGAACAAAGCAGATATGTTTACACACTAATCTAACCAAAATGGGTACAAGTTCTCAAGTTCCCACTTCTTCTCAACAATACATAAAGAATTAGGACCTCCCACCATACAAGAAGATGCTGCTCGTCTAGTTTATGGCCTGTTTACTGTGGACACCAATAACTAATCATGTCACAGGAGATAATTATTTGATATCCAAAAGACTTCATAAGAAAGTTAAAAGGCTAAAATGTAGTGCTACATTATCCTCCAACCACCAATTCCTAAGAAATCAGACTATAGGATGGCCTCAGACCAAACTGTCTTCCTAAATATAAAACAGATCTGCAACTTAACTTTGAGTCAGGGAGTTCTAAGAAAGAAATGTAAAATAAGCAAAAAAGATGAGTGTGTTGGGATTTTCATCCGTAGGTTAAACTAAATGTTAGACTTCTAACATAAGACTTTAAAATATTATTCTCATTACTAAAATCAAGTATTTAAATTTCACTGTAAGTCACATATTTTCAGAACAAATTAAGTTTAAAAAATTGTGTTACAATTGTACAATTAGTTTAGAAATAATTTCACAGCACTAAAACTTACACTGACTGCTTCTCTCTGTAGGTTACAAAATGAACATTTTTCATCCATAGACCAGTCAGTCAGCTCTTCTGGTTCACAGTCTTTAAAAGAGGGAAAAATATTGATTAAATACACTAACTTTATTAAAATAAATAAAATTACCTCTCTATAGCAATGGCTCATATAAAAAAAACTAACTACTAACTGTAAGGAGAAAAGCCCTAACTTTAAAACTAAACTGGTGACATCTAGAAAGGAATATGAAGAGTAATTTTGCACTATTATCAGACAAAGCAGCAAGAACAATAAGCTGGTTATAAATTAATTCTCCAAAATTAGAATTTTAAGTATTTAGCCTTCTGAAAGATTCAATTTATCATTATCTATTAATTTTTACTCTCACTATGAAGGAAATCAGAAAAAACAAGACGATATGGGGGAAGAGGAATAAAATCTCCTTATCATGAAAGACAACATAAAACAGAGAAATGGAGTAAAGCACCAGAAAAGCCTTCAGAATTTGAGGAAATAGAATGCTGTCCCCCTAAAAAAGTAGAAATCCATTGCTAAAAAGTCAGATCAGATTTTTATTACATTGCTTAAACGCTTTGCTGTAAGAGTTAGAGCAAAAAGCAAGTAAACAAGTTATATTATTCAATATAAAATACGAATTTTTTTCATAAGAATGTTCCTTATATTTCAACTATTGTGATATACTAAGAGTTCATGGAAAATGTTTTCTAATGAAGAAATTTTATTAATCTACAATAACATTATCATTCTAACCATACTTGGTAATAGATTGATCTTTCAAATTTGCTCCTTGCAACAGAAACTCCCTCCATTTCTTTTCCCAAATAAACTCATATACAGAACCTCAAATAAACCATTATCACCTGAGGCAGCTAAACTGGACTAATTTGAAAAGCATTGGTGTGCCACAGTAATTTCTCTTGTACTTTTAAAATACACAATGAAACTGAATGCGTTTTCTGCTACACTATACAGGAAAAAACTCATCTTTCTGAAGTAATGAGTAAATACTAGTTAGGTTTAAACCCTGGGATACTCCTGAATTAATCCAGATATACAGGTCAAAAGAGAAGATAATATAATTTGTTGGAATATAGAGATTAGTGATTGCTTGCTCCCTTTGATTTTGGCAGTGGTCCAGAAATATTCCTAGTATTCATTTAAACTTGGAAAGAGCACAGAATGGAAACATAAGATCCAGTATGGAATAATGAAAAGATGACTAGATTTGAAATCTCCAAAATGGAATGGAATTTACTAGTTGTAATCTTGCCAAGTCACAAAGTTTTTGTTCTAATTTCCACGTCTATAAAATTAGGATATCATCATGAAACTTACTTGTGGATCAAATTTTTAAAATATGAAAATATTTTATAAACTATAAAACATCATGCAAAGGCTAATTATTAACAAGGTAGTCACCAGTCTTTTTTTATATCCTATACTATCACACATGAATTTAATAAGGTTAATTTGTAGAAGGCATATAATTTTAATTGAAAATTAAGAAATCAGAAATTCCTGCTTAAGAAAACTGATCACTTTTTGTAAATAACTGGTCAACTCATAAGGTATTTATATAATCTGTGTAATTAAAAACCCAGAATTGTGCTATGCAGGCTTATAATTTTTTCCAACCTTTAACCCTCTTACTAGAACAGAATCATATTCACACTCTTGAATGTAGGATCATGCAGTGTCTCTTACTAGGGAGGCACAGCTCTCTGACCAATGAAATGAATACAGAAAAGTGACAGTATACCATTCTACGCTTAGGCTTTAAAAGGTCTGGCAAGTTCCCACAGTTCTCTAGAACTTCCACCACCCAACATCAGAAGAATCTGCCCCATAAAGCCATTATTACTTCAGACAGGGACCTGAAGTCATGAGGAAATGCAATCTTCACCCACAGCCTGGAGTCCAGTGAATTAGATTGCCCATAAGCATGAAATAGATTTTGGAGCTGTTTGTTATGCAGAATTACTGTAGAAAAACTTGACTTGAAAAGCAAGCATAACATAATTTTGATAGATCAAGGAAACCTTACTGCTTTTTAAATTATGGCCTCATGAACAGAGGATATGAAAGAAATGCAGTATTGGGATTTTTGAAAAAACAGTAGGTCTGGAAAAGGAGTACTTTTGAAAAATCATTGAAAGGTTTCTTAAAGTTTCAGTGATAAATATGCTGACTTAAGGGACAACTTTGGATTAATTAAAACAATTGCCAGTTGCAAAATAAAATTGGGCATGCTGAGATTATTTATTTTAGTTATTTTAGGTGGAGTTATTCAAGGAAATGTTAATTAAAATGAATGCCAATATGGTTAAGTAAATGGCACTGAATAATCAATGATTACATAAATGCTGTTAAATTTTACTGGGTTCAAAAATCTATGACTTTACTTACAAACATTTAATAATTACTCTCTATATAGCAACTTTTAATTTTCAGTCCAAATAAATGATAGTGGCATACATACTTCCTAATGTAAGGAAAAGCTATTTTGAAAAATCAACTCTAGGCCAGATGTCTTCCCTCTGTCCAGGCTGTCCTTCCAGCCTTAATTAAATAAACACTACAATAAAACATTCATTTTACCTCTCAAACAAAATCTCACAATCAATCAGATATTTATATCTAAAATAAGTTGTCTCTCATTTTGAGATTTTAATACATGAAGGTATAAGCTCAAAAAGGGTCAAATTATGTACCTTATACAATTAGCCTTATTAATAAAAGGTGATGTATATATAAAAACTGATGGTAAAGAAATGACAAAAGTTCAACCTTTCTACCATGTATATTACTCTTGTGGTCAAAGGCTCCAATCATTTATCTAATCTATATGGGAAAGAAAACAGACTCTGAAATTAGACAACCTTGTACTGAAACATGGTCTTTCCACATACTAGAAGTGGCCTTGGGCACGTTACTTTCTCTGAGCTTCAATTTCCTCATCTGTAAAATGATAATAATTGCATCTTAAGGCTGTAGTAAAAATAAAATAAAAACATATGCAAAACACGTAAGTCCAACAGATGTTACTTTCATTTTCTTTTAACTAATCACACTTCTTTTCAATGTTTTTATTCTCCTCAATACCCTCTAACATCAAAAGATAAACTTGGAGTTCATTAACAAAGCTCAATGAAAAGTGAAAAAGTAGAATACTGAAATTAGGTTTTTCATTAAGGTCATGCAAAAATAGTTATAACTATGTTGATTTTGAGGAAAGATACTGAACAGTGGGTAACATAATTAAAAAATAATTTTTCATTATGAAACTATATTAAATATATTGAAAGCACAAAGGAGAAAAGAAACACTACTCATAATCCCATCATTCAGAGATGATTAACATTTTGCAATATACTCTTCCAGTTTACATTCTATGCCTCTTAAAAAAATTAGAGTCCGCTGATTTTTTGAAAAGATTAATGAAATGATAAACCTCTAGCTAAGTTAACCAAGGAAAAGAAGAAAGAAAATATCAAAAATGAAAGATGAGCCATCATTACTGATCCTAAGAACTAAAGGAATAACAAAAGAATATTATGGACAATATTAGTTTCCCACAAACTTGGATTAAAAGATATAAATCTACCATATCTCACACAAGAAAAAATACATAATCTCAATAGGCATTTATCAATTAAAGAAATTAAATCAATAATTAGTAATGTTCCAAAACAGAAAGCATCAGCCCAAATGGTTTCTCTAATAATTTGTTTCAGAAAAAGGAAGCAGAGGAAATATTTCCTAACTCATTCTATAACTCCAAAACCTGCTTGAACAGACACCTCACCTGAGAAGATATGCATATAGCAAATAAGCAAATGAAAAGGTGCTCAATATCATATGCCATCAGAGAAATGCAAAGTACAGTGAGATATCACTATACACCTATTAGAATGTAAAGTCCAAAAAGTTGACAACATGAAATGCTGGTGAGGATGTAAAGCAAAAGGACCTTGTTACTGCTGGTGGGAACGCAAAATATTACAGCCACTCATGAAGATAGTCTGACAGTTTCTTACAAAGCTAAACACAGTCTTTCCCTTTCAAATGATCTAGCAATGGTACTTCTAGGTATTTACCCAAATATGCTGAAAGTTATGCCCACACAAAAACCTGCACACAAATGTTTATAGCAACTTTATTCATAATTGCCAAACCTAGGAAGTGACCAAGAGGTCTTTCAGATAAGTGACTGGATAAGCAAACTGTGGCACATCTATACAAGGCAGTCTTATTGTTTTATTGCACTTTGCTTTATTGCATTTCGCAGATACTGAATTTTTTACAAATTGAAGGTTTGTGGCAACACTGTGTTGAGCAAGTATATCTGCCATTTTTCCAGCAGCATTTATTCACTTTGTATCTCTGTGTCAATTTTAGTAATTCTCACAACACTTCAAACTTTTTCATTATTATTATATTTGCTATCGTGATCTGTGATCAGTGATCTTTGGCATTACTATTACAATTGTTTTGGGGTGCTAAGAACTGTGCCAATATAAGATGGCAAACTTAATAAATGTTGTGTGTGTGTTCTGACTGCTCCACCAACTGACCTGTCCCCAGCTCTCTCTCCCTCTTGTTGGGCCTCTCTATTCTCTGAGATACAATAATACTGAAATTAGGCCAATAAATAACCCCACAATGGCCTCTAAGAGTTCAAGTGAAAGGAGTAGCAGCAAGCCTCTCACTTTAAATCAAAAGCTAGAAATGATTAAGCTTAGTGAGGAAAGCATACCCAAAGCTGAGACAGACTGAAAGCTAGGCCACTTATGCTAAACAGCCAGGTTGTGAAAGCAAAGGAAAAGTTCTTGAAGGAAATGAAAATTGCTATGCCAGTGAACACAAAATAAGAAAGCAGAACAGTCTTACCGCTGATGTAAATGTTTCAGTGGTCTGGATGGCCACCCACAACAGTCCCTTAAACCAAAACCTAATTCAGAGCAAGGCCCTAATTCTCTTCAATTCTATGAAAGCTGAGAAAGGTGAGGAAGCTGCAGAAGAAAAGGTTAAACCTAGCAGACATTTAAAGAAGGAAGTCACCTCCATAACATAACATGTAAGTGTAAGGTGAAGCAACAGTGCCTATTGAGGAGCTGCAGCAAGTTATCCAGAAGATTCACCTAAGATAATTAATGAAAGTGGCCACAGTAAACAACAGATTTTAAATGTAAACAAAACAGCCGCATACTGGAAGAAGCAGCCCGCATAGGGCTTTCATAGCTAAGGAGGAAAAAGTCAATGTCTGGCTTCAAAGCTTCAAAAGACTGACTATCTTGTTAGAGGTTAATGCAGCTGATAATTTGGGGTTGAAGCCAATGCTCATTTACTACTCCAAAAATTCTAGGGACCCTAAGGATGATGCTAAATCCACACTATCTCTGCTCTATAAATGGGATAACAAAGCATGGATGACAACACATCTGTTGACAATATGATTTGCGGAACGTTTTAAGCCCACTGTTGAGACATATTGGTCAAAAAAAAAAAAAAATCCTGTCAAAATGTGATTGCTAATTGACAATGTACCTGTTCATCCAACAGCTCTGCTGGAGATGTACAACAAGATTCATGTTGTTTTCATGTCTGCTAACACACCATCCATTCTGCAGTCCATCGGTTTAGGAGTAATTTCTACTTTCAAGTCTTATTTAAGAAATACATTTCATAAGGTTGTAGTTGCCATAGAAAGTGATTCCTCTGATGGATCTGGGCAAAGTAAATTGAAAACTTTCTGGAATGGAGTCACCATTCTAGATACTATGAAGAACATGTGTGATTCATGGGAAGAGGTCAGAACATCTACATTAAAAGGAATTTTGTAGGGAGGGTATAGCTCAGTGGGAGAGCATGTGCTTAGCATGCAAGAGGTCTTGGGTTCAATCCCCAGCACCTCCATGAAGAAATAAATAAATCGAATTACCTCCCGGCTCCAAAAAAAAGTAGAAATAAAATAAATCAAAAAGAAAAAAAAAGGAATTTTGAAGCAGCTGATTCCAACCCTCACAGATGACTTTCAGTGGAAGAAGTAACTGCAGATGTGGTGGAAATAGCAAAAGAAATGGAATTAGAGGCAGTACTTGAAAATGTGACTGAACTGTCACAAACTCATGATAAAACCTTAAAGGATGAGGAATCGCTTCTTATGGATGAGCAAAGAAACTGGTTTCTTGAGATGGAATCTACTCCTGGGGAAGATACTGTGAAGACCGTTGAAATGACAACAAGGAATTTAGAGTTTCACACAAACTCAGTTAATAAAGCAACGGCAGGTTTTGAGAGGACTGACTCCAATTTTCAAAGAATTTCTACTGTGGGTAATATGCTAATAAATAGCACTGAATGCTACAGAGAATCTGAAAGAGTCAGTTGATGTGGCAAACATCATTCTCATCTTATTTTAAGAAATTACCATAGCCACTACAACCTTCGGCAACTACCACTCTGATCAGTAAGCAGCCATAAATATTCTGAATGCTTATTTTGTATTAGGATGATCAAGGCAAGACCCTCTACCAGTAAAATGATTATGACTTGCTGAAGGCTCAAGTGATGGCTAACACGTTTTAGCAATAAAATATTTTAAATTAGGGTATGTACATTGCTTTTTCAGACATAAGGCTATTATTACCACTTAAGAGACTACGCTACAGCGTAAGCATAACTTTTATATGCACTGGGAAACCAAAATATTCACTTTATCATATTATTCTTTTTATCGAAGTAGTCTGGAACTAAACCCACAATACCTCTGAGGTATGCCTGTACACTTGAAAGTCCTTGTGTACGCACTGTGAAGAGTTAATATAACATATAACTACTTACAAAATAGTATTAGATTCTCTAGTTTTAATACAAATAATCATCAATTCATATGAGAAAAATACTCAGTTTTGAGTTAATACTAAGCCATGAGTCCCTAGTAGGCATAAAGTAAAAGATCAGAATTAAAAAAATAAATGGAATGAGGTATAAGCAATAGGGTATTAAATTAATTACTTAAATAATTATAATAGTTCTACAATGAAATACTGTGCAGCTATTAAGAATGATGATCCAGAAATTTATATACTCAAATGATGTACTAGTGAAAAAAACAGTAAACCCAAATGGTAACACTAGTGAATAAAAATAGTGGGCACAAAAAACTATAAATACTGTATATACAACTTCAATAAAAGTATAAATGCATCCGAACACATATTTTAAATTTATATAAAAATGTTAAAGGTCATCTGTAGATCATGGGACTAGGGGTAATATTTTTCTTTCTGACTTATTTGTATTTTCTAATTTCCAAAAATGAACATACATTACTTAAATACTAAGAAAAAACTAGTCTAAAAATAAAATATAAAAAATTTATTTCCTTAGGACATTCTGCCCTTTATGTAATAAACAACTAATTTCTGAAGAAACATAAATATATACATACTACATAAATAAATAAATGAAAGTGGGGGAAACAAGAGGCTTGCAACTTGTGTTATAAAAGGCCGTTAAGCATAATGCTGCCTTCTGATACGAATGAAGAGAGCAGGTTAAAAAGGGAAGGTTGAAGAAATATCAAGCATAGGTTAAATTGTTTCATTAGATTTTTCTTTTCTTCATTTACATGCTCAGAAAAACAGGTGAAACTATAATTAGTATTGGTTATAAATATGTCAGGTAAAATATTTAATTTAGTGTTAAACTATGATAAAATAAGAAATGAGTAAAGTTAAGAGATATAAGAAAAAGATCTCAGCCATAAGAATGATAAAACACTGAAAAGGCACATTTTGGGGTCTCCATTCTAAAAGTCATATTCTGCAGGGATATTATTCATCTGACAGAAGATGGCTGGTTGGGACAAATGATCTCTCCATAAATGTTTTCAGCTATATGATTCATAACTCAGTTACCCTGTTCAACATTAATAAAGAATGAGTAGAAAACTTCAAATACTCCCACTATCACTATCACTCACTCAACTCAAAAGACTTATTTATACAAGAGGGAAGGACTTTTAGAGATATGTTGGGTCTTTGAAGGATGGAAAGTACCAGAGTTTACAGAAGATAAGAGTTAGTATATAAAATTGACCAGGCATGAGACTAAGAAATAATTCTATCAAAATCAAAGTAGAAAAAATACATATACTAGCACTGCCCATTTTGTGAATGAACTGTACTATAAAATTTCAAATGTCTACCAAAATGTTCTTAGTGCTCTACATTTCCAAGTAAACAATTAAAAAACTAAACTATAGCACAGCAATTATAGCATAGATCAAAATCTCCCTCCAGGATTTATGTTAGAATGTTTGGAAGAGGAGGCTATAGTGAATAACAAATAGGGTTATATATAAATATAAAATTCTGAACACACATGGCAGGATTTCTCAGAGTGACAATCTGAGGTCTAGGCCACCCAAATCATAAGCAACAGGAGATATATATTTACTCGAACCCCTTTAAGTCCTCTTTAAAAAAAAGTTAGGCACATAATATGTAAAATAACAAAAATTAAATTTTACCACCAAGCCAAAAACAAGCTTCATTTTTTATTCTGATCAGTGTACTAAAAGTTTTTAAAAGATTATATAACATTATGTAATAATAGAAATAATATTTGCATCATTTTATTTAAAAAATATTTTCTAATTAAATGAGATCACAAATTCATTTTAATATAAAGTTAGTATAAAACAACTAGTTTTTTCATTTGTAAAATGGACAGGTTAAAATTTTTTAATAAAATTTTTAAAAAATTACCTTCAAATAAACTGAGGTCTCTTCGTAGCCGTGGTCCATAAAGCCCTTCTAAAATACTCTCAAAACCTGTGTTAGTAAAGAGAGAAAAGTGTATTAACTACTAAAAAAGCTTAATTTTATAATAATCAAAAAACCATAAACTCTACACAAATCAGAAAATTATAAATTTAACATATTATGAGGTGTCATTTTTCCTTTAGTTGAATGAAGCTGAACTAGGCAATGTATACAACATAGTAAGAAATCACACAATGACTACCAGGAATTATGATATTGTAAAAAAGGTAAATACTCAAATGTGAATATTCACTACTAAAACAAATAAACATTTTTATCATTTAGAAACATCTCCAGATTAAAATAATCGGCAGATTTGTTTTGCAATGATTTTGTAAAGAGGAGAAGAATAATTAGAAGAGACATGTATTATAATTGTTTATACTGGTTACAAAAAATGTTAACTTAAAGTAGCATCTTTAACCTCGGTTACAAAAATGAGTAAATGAGTGTCAATGGAGAGAAATTCTTGCTGTGAAAAATGCTTAAATTTAAACTTTCTTGTAAAAATTAAAACAACAATTTCGCCTTGTTTTAAGGAAAAACATTACTGAAAATCTTATTAACAAAGCTCTAGTTCATGAATTACAGAAATGCTTACAGAAGCATTTTACTTTCTGGCTAATTTTACAATTTGCTTTTTGAAGTCTGTATCATATTCAATTTTAAGCAGGTTATTGATAAACTACAAGGCATCCAACGAAAAATGACCAGGATGACAAAATCACTGGGATACCAAGAAAAGGAAGAAATTTAACGATGCTTAAATTATAGAGGAAAAAGAACTAAAGAAAGCATGATAGATCTGAAAAAATGAAAAATAAAGTAGATTAGTATTCTTAAACTGTAAAACAGTAGAAATACTTCTGTAGAAATGTTCCATAAATTATAAAATGCTTTTTTAAATGTTTTAAAATCTCTATAATCAAAATGAATATTAAAATCGATGGTGTGTCAAAAAGTGGCAATATTTTTTCATTTACTATAAGATGAAGAAATAATGCATCTTATAACAAATGATGTCTTAAATTTGACAAAGTAAGGCGCTATCACAGTACATGGTAAATATGTACTTAATAAAATCTTGGTAAAATAATTCAAGACGATTTCCCATGAGTAGAAAATTCAAGCAGAAAAATGAATGAACTTCCACCAGAGAATACTTTTTAGAATGCTACAGAAGACTTTCACATTGGATAAAAATTCAGACTGAATGAGCCCCAAATCTCTACTAGTAAGATACTCAATTCTGCTATGATCAATTTACTTCAAAAATAATATTGCAAACCACTATTTTAGGATGTTATTCTCTGGTATTTTAGACAAAATGTATAGCCTCTCCCTACATAAGTATACTGAATTTAAACAATGTACATTTCCTAGACTTAAGCTTGAAAGAAAGAGCCTTAACGCCTTAAGAAGAAAGCAAGTAAGGACTTACATTTTTATTCTATCGGGTTTCTCAACTCTTCAGTAGGTAAGATCACAGTATATATATATAGATATAGATAGCCTGTAAAGATTTATTCATACTGCATAGTGTTGGTGCTATTATAAATATCTTTAAAGTTCTATTTCTTGTAGGCTTGTAGAAGCACAATTAATGTTTGTAAACTGACTTTGTATCTAAACATTCTGAACTCCGTAACTATAACAATTTATCTGAAAATGCTCTACATACACAAATATATCATCTATACATAATCGTAGTTTTGTTTTTTCCTTTCCAATCCTTATTGCTTTCTTTTTCCTGTTCTTGCCGTATTGCTTTAGCTAGGACCTCCATTATAATGTTGAAAATTAGTGGTGATAGTGAGCATCCTTGACTTATACCCAAAGTAAATGGGAAAGCATTCCAATTTTCATCATTAAATATGTTTTCTGTATTCTTTAAGATAAATACTACTTATCACATTAAGAAGTTCCTTCTATGTCTAGCTTGCTGAAAGTTGGGGGGCTGGGGGCCCTGCCATGAAAAGACCTTGAATTTTTACCAAATCAATCAATCAATCAATCAATCAATCTACTTACAATACTATGTTTAAGGCATACAACACAATAATTCAATATATTTTATAGACTATACTCTATGTAAAGCTATTATAAAATACTGACCATACTTCCTGTACTGTAGATGACAACCTTGTAATTTTTTAAAAATTTTATACCTAGTAGTTTGTACCTCTCAATCCCCTTCACTTATTTTACCCTTCTTCCCTCTGGTAACTACTAGTTTCTTCTCTGTATCTTGAGTCCGTTTGTTTTGTTATATTTGTTTACTTGTTTAACTTTTTAGATTTCATTTATAAGTGAAAACATACAGTATTTGTCTTGCTCTGTCTGACTTATTTCATGAAGCATAATACCTTCCAGGCCCATCCACGTTGTTACAAGTGGCAAAATTTCATTATTTCTTGTGGTTGAGTACCAAACTTACTTTGAATCTATTGCAATAACCTTGTAATTTTTCTGTCTTACATCTCTTAATATGGAGAATTACACTGAATATTAAACCAATCTTCTTCCATTCCTGGGAAAACCCAATATTATCATCAGATATATTTGCTAGGTTTCCTGTCCTGATTATTCCTTTCATATGTCTGCATTAATGTTCACCAATGAGACTGATCTATAAATTTCCTTTGTACTTGGGTCAAGCTTTGACATCAATGTTATGTACTCTCATATGAGTGGAAATGTTCTTTCTTTTTCCACTCTCTGGGAAAAAATTAGGAAATGTAAGATGCCATGCTTGAACAGCTAAAAAAACATGTCAGGGATGTCAACTGGGAATAGTCTTTCTGAAGTACTTAATGATCAAGTTTATTTAACCATCAAAGGACTACTCATATATTCTGTTTCTCACATTAGTTATAGTTTTCTGGGAACCTACCCATTCAACTATATTTTCTAATTTATTTGCATAAAATGTTTCTTCATATGCTTTTATCTATCTAATGTCAACAGCTCTGCAGTCATGTCCTTTTTGCTTCTCATTCTACACTTCATTTATTTCTCTTTTTTCTCGGTCAAGCTCATTAGAAGTTTCTCATTTTTTTAGATCTAATAAGAATTCTTTTTTTGATTCCTTGATCTTCTCTACTATATGTTTGTTTTCTTAGCCATTAATTCCTGTGCCTGTTTTTATTTCTTCCTGCCCTCTATTTAGTGTTTATTTTGCTCTTATATTTTTCCTTCCTGTAATGGATTTGCAGCTTATTAACTTTCAGCCTTTCTTATTCTCTGACATATGCATTTAAAGTTATCAGTTTCTATCTATGTACTCCTTTAAGCTGCATTCCACAACTTTTGATGTGTCATTATTTTCTCATCATTGAGTCAAAATATTTCCTAATTTCCATTATGACTTCTTTTTGGATTCATGTTTTTTAGAAGCATATTTCTTAATTTCCAAATATATATGGATAGTCTACCCTTTTTACAGATTTCTACACTGTAGTCAAAAATGCCCAACATCATTCCAATCCTTTGAAATTTTCTGTCTTTATAGTTGATATAAACAATTTTTGAAAGTTCTCTACATATACTTAAAAAGAATATGTACTCTAAAATTGTTGGATGCAACATTCTATATTTGTTCATTAGGTTAACATGTTATTTGTGTTCTTTAATCATCCTTACTCATTTTTGTTTTTTAATGTTTGTTTTTTCTATGAATTGTTGAGAAGAAGTATGCAAAATCTCCTATAAAACTGTGGCTTTGTCTACTGCTCTTTAAAATTTTGTTTTGTAAGTTTTTGAGGCCATATTATCAAGTCCTTCTAATTGTTTTATCTTCCTGGTGAACAGAACTTTATATAATTATGAAGTGACCCATTTTATTTCTAGGAATGATTTTCGTATTCAACTATATGGTCTAATATTACACAGCTATAAAACAACTTTGGTTACTGTTTCCATAAGGTCATTTTCAGTTATTTCTTTATAACCTTTCTGTATTACTAAATAACATGGAATTTCTTTTTTAAAACACTACAACATTTCGTCAGAATTTAGTAATTTAAATTTAAAAGTTTATATTTGGGTTTAAATTCCTTATCTACTTTTGTTCTATTTGTATCCAGCTTCCATTTTTCTCCTTTCTTTCACATTTTGAAATTGACTGAGTATTTTTCATTCAATTTTGTTTCTCCTTTACCAGTATGAAAATTATGCCTTCTATCTCTATTCTTCTCGAGGTTCTCCCAGAAATTAGGGTATAAGTCTAAAATTAATCAAAATCTTTTCTCATCCTTCCAGGACTTAGATTTCCTTCCTATTTGTTATTACTTCATGTACTTCACTAAAACATTATGTTCTTTTATGTTTGCACACATATTTACTGTCATTGCTCTTCATTCCTAATCATATCTCAGAGCATTCATCTAGGAATACTTTCCTTCTGCCCAAGGTACCTCCTTTAGTGAACATCTGTTGATGTTAACATCCTTCCTTACAATCCAATCCAAAGTATCCAAGTTGTTCTTACAATGCTTACATGCTGCTCTCTCTCCTGTATTTTATATATCCTTCTCTTTACTTAGCTGCATTTTGGTTAATTTCTCCTACTACATATATTCCACTTCACAAACTTCCTCTATTGCACAGTCAGCTGACAAACATGTACTCTGATTTTTTTACAGTCAATTTTATAGAGATACAATTGTCATACAATAGTATATGCCAATTTTTAAAAAGTTTAATAAATTTTGACAAAGCATACATTCATTTAACATAATCCAGACATAGACTATTCCTATTAATTGAAATGGTACCCTTGTGCTGTTTTGAATAAGCTGTCTGAAAGAACCCCAAACCCAAAGAAACACTAATCTATTTTCTGTCATTATAAATTAGACTTGTCTTTTCTATAGTTGCACATAAATGGAATCAGAGCATGTACTCTTTGGTGTCCAGCTTCTTTTACTCAGCAACCTGTCATGAAGATTGCATGCATCAGTACTTTTAACTGCTGAGGTGTATTCCCTTATATGGATATAGGACAACCTGCTTATCAATTTTCATGTTGATGAACATTTGGGTTCTTTAAAATGCGTGACTATTATAAATAAAGTTGATATGTACATGCATACCAACTCTTTGTGAATATATGTTATCATTTCTCTTAAATAAATATCTAAGAGTGTTATCGCTGAGTTGAGCAGTAAAATTGTTTTGGCTTGTTGTTAATATTTTAAGGAATTGAACAGTTGTTTTGCAATATGGATATACTCTTTTACATTCCCACCAGTAATATGTGAGAGATCCAGTTGCACCACAGACTTACCAACATATGGCAATGTCAATCTTTTTAACTTTAGCCACTCTAATGAATATACATGTATGGGTATATCATAGAGGTTGTAACATGCAGTTTCTTGATGACTAATGATTTTAAGCATCCTTTCTACTGAAATGTCTTTGTTAAGGTAACAAGGTTATGTTTGCCTCATAAAGCAAACTGGGAACTAAACCATCCTTCTCTGTTTTCTGAGTTTGTGTATTACAATATTTATTCATTAACTGTAAACCAGACCCCTGGAGTTTTCTTTATGGTTAAGGTTTTAAATTATGAATCCAAGTTTTTTTAGGTCAATATAAAACTGTTCAAGTTATCTATTTCTTAATTGATCAGTTTTGGCAATTTGTATTTAAGTTACAGTATTTATTTGCATAAAACTGTTCAAAGATTTTTCTTATTACCTTTTTAATGTTTGTACAATCTGCAGTGATATCCCTTTAATTTCCAATATCAGCTTAATTATCTCCTCTACTTTACAGATCACTCTGGCCAAAATGTTAGCAATTTTATTGATTTTTTCCTCCAAAAGACCACTTATAGTTTCAATCATTTTACTGTCTACCCTTTTCTACATTTTTGATTTCTGCATTACCTTTAATACATTCTTCCTTCTAATCAGTTTTATTTTATTTGCACTTATTTTTCTAAGTTTTTGAGGTGAAAGTTCACAACATTGATATGTGACCTTTGTCATTTTCTAATAAAAGCACTCAAAGCTATAAATTTTTCCCTATTCACTCCTTTAACGCCATCTCATAAATTCTGATAAGTTGTCTCTTCATTTTCATCAGTTTGGTATCTTTCTTAATTTCCCTTATGATGCCTTGTTTTACACGTAAGTTATAAATGTACTGTTTAATTTCCAAATATTTGGGAATTTTCCAGAAATGCTACTGAATTCCAGCTGAATTCCTTGTGATCATAAAACACATTTTGCAAGATTACAACCATTTTAAATTTACTGAGATTTGACTTGCAGGTAGCATCTGATCTATATTGGTGAATATTCCATATACATTTGAAAAGAACATGTATCTGCAGTTATTGGAACTATTTAGGCCTACTTGATTGAAAGCATTCTTCTATACTTCTTTTTTTTTTTCCAGTCATTTCTTCCCTTCTCTGGTTTTTTTTTTACATTTTTTATTGATTCATAATCATTTTACAGTGTTGTGTCTTCTATACTTCTACTAATTTTCTATCTTAACTTTGTCCTTTAAGTTCCGTCAGTTTTTGCTTCATGTATTTCAAATCTCTGATATTGGGTACACATATACTTTTATATTATGGCTCCTTTGTGGATTGATCTCATCATCATTAAAAAATGCTCCTCTTTATCGTTGTTCCAAAGTCCTATTTCCTGGTCTGAAGTTTACTGTATCTGATGTTATATCTGACACACTAACTTTCTTATGACTATCACTTTTGTTACACAGTTGACCCTCAAACAACACAGAGTTGAACTGCATGGGTCCATTTATAGGTGGATTGTTTTCACTGGTAAATACTATAGAACTACAAAATCTGCTGGTGGTTAAATCCACAGATGCTAAACCACAGATATGGAGGAACCACAGACACAGAGGGCCAACTGTAAATTTTCTTTTTTTCTAGTTTCTTTCATCAATTTCTTTTTCTCCTTTTTCAGTTTTATTAGGTAGAATTACTACAGTTTGCACATACACAATACATTGCATGTAAATACACACATACAGTATACTGCAAATTTTAAATTTACATATATGTGCTAATTATTGTTTCTAAGAACAGATTAGATCTTTAGCTTTTTAAACTTACATAGTTATCAAAGGAATAAAGCCAACTACAAAATAAGAATCAACAGAATGTGGTAATCCAATCATAAAGAACAGTCAAATGTGCTTACACATATTCAAGAAATCAGTCATCTTGGTTACAAATAATAAGTAGTTCATTTGTGCCCTTATTATTATTATTTTTTTAGATTCCTCATACAAATGATGTCATATGACATTTTTCTTTCTCTTTCTGGCCCACTTCACTTAGAATGATGATCTTCAGGTCCATCCATATTGCTGCAATTATTTTCTTCTTTTTTATGGCTGAGTAGTGTTCCAATGTATATATGTACCACATCTTCTTTATCCAGTCATCTGTTGACGGACATTTGGGTTGTTTCCATGTCTTGGCTATCATAAATTGTGCTGCTATGAACACTGGGGTGCATGTGTCTTTTTGAATTTTATTTTTCTCCAGATATATGTCCAGGAATGGGATTGCTGGATCACATGTTAAGTCTATTTTCAGTTTTTTAAGTAATCTCCACACTGTCCTCCATTTTCTTGGATTGGAAGAATCAATATTGTTAAAATGACCATACTGCCCAAGGCAATTTACAGATTCAGTGTAGTCCCTATCAAGTTACCAACGACATTCTTCACAGAGCTGGAATAAAAAATGTTAAAATTTGTATGGAAACTCAAAAAGACCCAGAATAGCCAAAACAATCTTCAAAAAGAAGAATGGAGCTGGGGGAATCATGCTCCCTGACTTCAGACAGTAATCAAAACAGTTTGGTACTGGCACAAAAACAGACAGAGATCAACGGAACAGGATAGAAAGTCCAGATATAAGCCCACACATATATGGTCAATTAATCTACGACAAAGGAGGCAAGAATAAACAATGGAGAAAAGACAGTCTCTTCACCAGGTGGTGCTGGGAAAACTAGACAGCTACCAGTAAAAGACTGAAATTAGAACATTCTCTAACACTATGTACAAAAAAATACTCAAAATGGATTAAAGACCTAAATTTAAGACTAGATACTATAAAACTCCTAGAGGAAAACATAGGTAGAACGCTTGCAGACATACATTACAGCAATATATGTTTTGAGCCAGCTCCTGGAATATTGGAAATAAAAGCAAAAATAAACAAATAGGATCTAATTAAACTTAGAGCTTTTGCACAGCTAAGGATATCATCAACAAAACGAACAGACAACCTACAGAATGGGAGAAAGTATTTGCAAGTGATGTGACTGATAAAGGACTAATTTCCAAAATATACAATATACATATAAGCTCATATACCTTAATATCAAAGAAACAAGCAACCCAATAAAAATGGGCAAAAGACCTAAACAAGCAATTCTCCAGTGAAGACATACAAATGGCCAATAGGCATATGAAAAAATGCTCGGCATCGCTAATTGTCAGAGAAATACAGATCGAAACTACAATGAGATATCACCTCACACCAGCCAGAATGGCCATCATAGAAAAATCTACAAATGATAGATGCTTGAGAGGATGTGGAGAAAGGGCAACCCTCCTACACTGTTGGTGGGAGTGTAGACTGGTGCAGCCACTATGGAGGACAGTATGGAGGGCCAACTATAAGTTATACTTGGATTTTCAGCAGTGTAGAGAGTCAACACCCCTAACCCACTCATTGTTTAAGGGTCAATGGTATGTCTTTTTCCATCCTTTAACTTTTAACCTATTTATGTCTTTATATTTACATTGAGCTTCTTATAGAAAACATATAGTTGAATCTTTCACCTTTATCCAGTGTAAGTCTCTGCTTTTTAAATGAAGTGTTTAGATAACATTTAATGTAATTAACAATATGATTGGGTTTATATCTACTATCTTATTTGTTTTCTGTTTGTCCCATAAGAGGGAGAAGTTCATACCCTGACTTGTTGATTTCAGTAATTTTAACAACTTTTATAATGTTCTTTTAAAATATTTAACATCTTTTTTTTTTTTTACAGCTCCCCAGTCCTTGCAGATATTTAGGTCTGTAATTTCTTTAAGTATGGTAAGTACAGTCATTTAAAAAATCAGTATCTGATCATTCCAATATCATATGTTGTATGGGTCTATTCTGCTATCTAATGGTTTCTTCTCATCTTGCCTTGATTCTTTCTGCAGTTAATGCAGTACTTACTGGCTTTGCTCCCAAAAGATTAAAAACTCCCTAATGCCTAGGATGGATGTACCCTCTTCCTCCAAAGATGCTTATCATTTGTTTCCAGAAAACATCTAAGGGCACTGTCAATTAGAAACCATCTTGTGATAAGCAGAGTAATGAAAGGCTCCACAGAGATGTCCATGTTCCAATATTCATTATTCATGAATAAATTATGTTACATGGCAAGGAGGAATTAAGGTTGCAGGTATTATTAAGGTACCTAATCACTGACCTTAAGATAAGATTAACCTGGTGGACCCAATATAATCATAAGGATTTTTAAATTGCGAACAGGAAGGCAGAAGAGTCAGAATGAGAGATGGCATCAGGAGAATGACTAACCACCACTTTGAAGATGAACAAAACATGGAAGGTAGGCAACCTTTAAAAGCTGGAAAACACAAGAAAATGGATTCTGCCCTAGAGCCTTCATAAAGCAGCACAGCCCTGTCAACAACTTGATTTTAGCCCACGGAAGCCCATCTCAGACTCTGACCTCCAGAACAGTAAGCTAATATATTAGTGTGGTCTTAAGCCACTAAATTTGTGTTAATTTGCTACAAGAGAAGTAGGAAACTAATGTACACTTGTCTTAGTCTATTCAGGCTGTTATAACAAAATACCAGAGACTGAGTGGCTTATAAAAATCAAACATTTATTTCTCACAGTTCTGGAGGCTAGAATTCTAAGACCAGGCTGCTAGCACAGTCAGATTCTGGTGAAGGCTCTCTTTCAGGTTACAGAATGCCAGTTTCTCCATGTGTCCTCACATTGTGAAGGGGGCAAGCTATCTCTCTGGGGCCTCTTTTGTAAAGACACTAATCCCATTCATGAGAGTTCCACCTTCATGGCCTAATCACTTCCTGAAAGTCCCACCTGCAAATATCACCACTTTGGCCATTAAGTTTCGACCTAGGAATTTTGGAGAGACACAAATATTTAGGTCACAGCAACACTTTAATTTTATGGCCTGAGGTTCCTTGATTACCTCAGGGTACAGATCTGTTAGAAGGCCAGTTTGTGACAAGTTCAATCTCAGGTATTTTTCTCCTTTACTTTTTCCTTTTCCTGCTCTGATCAACAGGTAACCTCCTCCTGGGACTTCAGGGGAAAAAGACATTTAGGCCTGGTTGCTTTTACCCTGAAGGCAAGGCCTTCTGAAGTCCAGCTTAATTTCTATAGATATACTATAAGGGTATCTACCTTGGACAAGCCCGACGATTTGAATTCTGATCCTCTTCCCTAGTTGGCCAGGAAAGCACAAATATGGCAAATGACCTCAAGCTTAAACAGCTTTTCACCCCTTATTTTCTTCTTACCAGTAACATTAACCTAGGTATTCCCAATTATCTTTGCAGCTCTTTAAAAAAAAAAAATTTTATTCTAGCATTTTTCATACTTTGCAACATAAGGATTGCTCTAGATAACTTAGATCACCCTTACCAAAAACCAAAATTCCTAGTTCAGTCTGACTATAATACAGAGTTCATTTATATAGATACATGCAGTTTATCCATTTCTCTATTGAGAGCTGTGTGACTTTTCACTTTTTTTGTTATTACAAACAGAGCTGCATCAAAAATCCTCATAAATGTGTCTTCCTGTCCAAGTGTTAGAGCTTCTTTTGGGTAGAAGTCTCTAAGTGGAACTACTTGGCCCTAAGGTATGACCATTCTCAACTTTACTAGATATTGCATTATATGGTTAAAGATCTTAAGATTTTATCAGCTATATTTAAGAGTTCCTGTTTTCCCCAAATACTCACCAACTTGGTATTATCAGGCTTTATATTTGTCAAACACATGAACATAAAATCACTTACCATTTTAATTTGCAGTTCCCTAATTACTACTAAAAGTTAGCATATATTGAAATGTTATTTACAGATTGCCCTTTTGCCAATTTTCAATTGGACTGTTGGTTTTTCAAAAAAAAATCAAATCAGTTTTATGTATTCTGGATAATAATTACCAATTTCATAAACTGCACACCCCCCATCCCAGTTATGGCTTAACTTTTCATTCTGTTCTCTCAAAACAGAAGTTTTGTGGGGGTTTTCTGAAGTATAGTTGATCTGCAATATTTTTTTCATAGGTTTTTTTTGTTTGTTTTTTTCTTTTTTTTGCTTTGTGTTGCTTTTTTGTTTGTCTTTTATGGGGCAGGGATTAGATTTATTTATTATTTAAAATGAGGTACTCAGAATTGAACCCAGAACCTTGTGCATGCTAATTATGCACTCTGTCACTGAGCTATACACCCTCCACTGCTTTGTCTTGTTTTAATGTAGCATAGACAAACTTTTTTTTGTATTTTGCGCTATGGTTTGTACATTTTCTTTATAAGAAAAATTTTGAAAGATAATTATTTTTATGAGTATGCATAAAATTTTGAACTTTTGCTATATGTAGTTCTTTAATTCACCAGAATTCATTTTTATGAACAGTCTAATATAGAACTACAATTTTATCCCAAGCACCATTCCATCTCAATTAATTAGTAAGGCTACTTTCATGTCCCATGAAATCACAGAATGTAAGTCTGGATTTTTAAAATTAATACTTTATTGAGGTATAATTTCCTACCATAAAATTCACTCATTGTAAGTAATTCAATGATTTTAATATATATTGTACAGAGATGTACAGTCATCACCACAATCTAATGTTAGAACATTCCATCACCTCCAAAAGAAAACTTGTACCCATTTAGAGTCTCCTCATTCCTACCCCCAGCCCCAGGTACAAATCAATCTACTTTTTATCTCTGTAAGTTTGCGTTTTCTGGCTATTTCAAATAAATAAAATCATATAATACGTGCTACTTAGTATCTGTCTTCTTCCACTAAGTATAACGTCTTTGAGGTTCATCTATGTTGTAGCATGTATTTGTATGTCACCACATTTATACATCCATTTGACAACTCATGGAACTTTGGGTTGTAAACAGCTGAAGACATACATTTTCATTTCTATTGGGAAGGCACATAGAAATGAAATTTCTGGATCCATATGATATTTCTATGTTTAACATTTTAAGAAACTGCCAAACTGTTTTCCAAAGTAGTTGGACCATTTTATACTCCCACCAGCAATTTCTCTACAGTTTTACCAACACTTGTCTTTTCAATTATAGCCATTTTAGTTAGTATGAAGTGGTATCTCATTTTTCTAGTGACTAATGATGTTGAACATCTTTTTATGAGCTTATCAGTAATTCATATGTTCTTCAGTTAAATGTCTACTCAAATGCTTTGCTTATTTTTTAATTGGGTTATTTATCTTTTCATTACTGAGCTATAAAAGTTCTTATAGATATAGGTCCCTTATCAGATATATGATCCACTTGTAAATATTTTCTACAAGTCTGTGAATTGTCTTTCCCCTTTTCTGATAATGTCTATTGAAGCACAAAAAGCTTGTAACTTTGATTAGGTCCAATTTCTCAACCTTTTTTTTGTGGATCTGTTCTTAGGCCCGTCATTGATCTGTTTGTCTACTCCTAAGTGAATACCACAATATGTTAAAGATTACCATTTTATGATTTTTTAAAAATACTCTTAATACCACTGAATGATTTTCTTAACAAAGGTCTATCATATCATTTATTGGAGTTATTCTTTCCTTCTTTATAGTTTTTATGGTCAACTAAAAATGTTAACTTAAAAAAAAAACCTCATTTCCTTTTGATGTACATGGATGTGGCCAATTTCTATCCAGTAAATTTGCTCAGCTTATCTAACAGTTTTAACAATTTGTCTATAGATTCTCTTACATTTTTATATACAAACACCTGAGGAAAACTACAATTGTAATTTTAAGTCATTGTGCTTTTTTACCCCTTAATTTTATTGTTTTGGCTAAGGCCTCCAGTTACTGTTGAACAGAACTGGTAATACCCTAAATAACACACAAGAAGAAAGAGAAGAATTATAGCACACTTCACATCCAAAACTATGCAAGCCAGAAGACAATGCAATGTCACCTTTAGAGTGCTGAAACTGTCAACCCAGAATTCTATACACAGCAAAAATATGTTTCAAAAATAAAGGTGAAATAAAGACATTTTTGACAAACAAAAACTGAAAAATAATCGGAAGAAATGTGAAAGTCTTCAGAAAAAAGAATGTTACCACCCAGACATTTGGATCTACACAAAGAAATGAAGATTCCCTCAAAATGGTTAAGATGAAAGGAAATACAAAAGATATTTTCCCATTTAGGGGGACCTAATCAAACACACCAAAGGAAACCACACACAAAACGAAAAGACAATCTATGGAATGGGAAAAAATAATTGCCAATACTGCGAATAACAGGGGCTTATCTTCCAAAATATATAAAAAACAGCTCATACAATTCAAAATCAAAAAAACCACAAACACCCTAATCAAAAAATAAGCAAAAATTAGAGAAATGCAAATCAAAACTACAGTAAGGTGTATCACTTCACCCCAGTAAGAATGTCCATAGTTTAAAAGCCTACAAATAATAAATGCTGGAAAGGATGTGGAGAAAAAGAAACCTTCCTACACTGCTGGTGGCAACGTAAATCAATGCAACCATTATGAAGAACAGTATGGAGGTTCCTTAAAAAACTAAAAACAGGGTTGCCATAAGATCCAGCAATCCTAGTCCTGGGCATATATCTGGAGAAGACTCTTAATTCAAAAAGATACATGCACCCCAATGTTCACAGCAACACTATTTACAACAGCCAAGATATGAAAGCAATCTAAATGTCCATGGACAGATGAATGAATAAAGAAGATGCAGTATATATATATATATATATATATATATATATATATATATATATATATACACACAATGGAATATTACTCAGCCATAAAGAGATGAAACAATACCATTTGCAGCAACATGGATGGATCTAGAGATCCCCCATACTAAGTGAAGTAAGTTAGACAGAGACAAATATCTTATGGTAACACTTTTATCTTCAAAAAAGATACAAATGAACTTATTTACAAACCAGAAACTGACTCATAGACATAGAAAACAAACTATAGATACAAAAGGGGAAAGAGGGGTGGGTAGGGATAAATCAGGAGTCTGAGATTAATAGATACACACTAACATATAGAAAATAGATAAACAACAAGGATTTACTGTATAGCATAGGGAGCTAGATTCAGTACCTTATAATAACCTGTAATGGAAAAAAATCTGAAAAAGAACATATATGTGTATCTGAATCACTTTGCTGTACACTTGAAATTAACATAATATTGTAAATCAACTATACTTCAAAGAAAAGAATTTGTATCTAGACAATATAAAGAACTTTTAAGAAAACAAGCCACTCAAAATTTTTTACTGGGTAAAAGATTTAAACAGATACATTACCAAAAAGACAAATGGATAGCAAACTAGCATATGAAGAGATACTCAACATCATTCACCATTGATACGCAAATTAAAATCTCAACAGAATTCACTACATACCTATTAGAATGACTAAAAAGAAACTGCTAATACCACATGCTGGTAAGGATACACAGCAACTGGATTTCTCACAAATTATACGGAGGAATGCAAAGTGGCGCAATAACTTTGAAAAACAGTTTGACAATTCCTAATAAGCTAAACACATACTACTACATGATCCAATAATCCCAGTCCAAGGTATTTATCCAACAGAAACGGAAACTACATTTATACAAAAATCTATTCACAAATGTTCATAGAGTTTCATTCACAATTACCCCAAACTGGAAATAACCCAATATCCTTCAGCTGTTGAATGGATAAACTATGATATAAGAAACTACTACTCAACAAAAGGAACAAACTACTGATAAGTGCAACAACATAGATATATCTTAAATGCATATTGTTAAGTGAAGGAAGCCAGTATCAATAGTACATACTGTATGATTCCATTTACATAATACTCTGGAAAAAGCAAAACTATAGGGTCAAATATCAAATCAATGGTTGCTAGTGCCTGGGTATGGATAAGGCAATGACTACCAAAGAGCATAAAAGAACTTTGAGGGATGGTGGAACTGTGTATATCTTGATTGTTGAGGAGTTAGTTATCCAATTGTTAGTGTGTCAGAACTCACAGAACTGTACTCTATAAATTATACCTTAATAAACTTCACCAAAAATATTTTTAATATGGTATAAGAGATGGTTTTTGAAGCAGAGAAAGGTGAAGGTATTTGTTAAGAACTAGAAGAACTATGAGGTTAGACAGCTTGATGGGTTATCTTTAAGGAAATAAAGTCAAATGAATGATGTCAGAGTTTAGAGTAAAGATGGAAAACTGAAAATTAGATGTCACAGTCATCAATGAGCGTGGAAAGGTAACTCAGCTTTCTGCTTGCTTGTGGCATATTAAAAACCCCATGATTTTTAAAAACAAAGACCCATTTGTACAGAAATAGAATAATGATTCGAAAAAGTATGATAGAAGCACACACAGAAAAAGTATGCTCAAAAAAGCTTTTCAGACAGAAAGGATGAGACAGCAAATACAAGGACAATGTGATGTGTTCATATGGATATGATTTTATAGGAGAGTTCATCAGATGATCCTAATGCCTTCCCTGATAGGCAAAATCAACTTCCATATTATAGTCAATCCTCTATTCTAGTTATGTATTCTTAACCTGTCTCAACACTATTCCCCGAACACTGTTCATTCCTTTTTCTTTGTCTCTACTTCTTGTTCTTTTCCATTCCTTCTTTTGCTTAAACCTAGGTCTTCTAAGAAAGTATCCCTAATTAAACCATTCCTCATTAATATCTACGTGTCTTTAAATGCCTGTTGTACTTATTTGTGCCACACAATTTAAATATCTAAGATATATCAATGAAGCCTTTCCAACCAAAGTCAAGTGTAGTTAAACTACAGAAAACTGGGGTTCTGGTAGTCATTCCTTTTAAATTTGAATATCTGAAATCAGAAATACCTTGAGAAATCTACTGTTTCCATAAGCTATAAAGTGGCACTCTAATATTTAGCATCTTTTCCTATCCCATGATAGCCTCATATTGTTGGATAGATTAACAAACCCCAAAACAAATGGAAACCAAAACAAAAAACCTACCTCTTTTTAGAAGATGCATCCAGATCTTTAGTTTGGAAAATATAACCACCAAATCTATTACAAATAGGCAAGGAGAACATGTGTTTTGTCCCTTTCCTAGAAGAAGAGACAAGCCCTGGGCAAAAATATAAAGTCCCCCCCCCCCAAAATCACATTTTCCTTTCTTATGTTCTGCTCGGCTCACTAATATCATTTCTAAAGGTCTAAACTTAATGCTGAATCTAATCTCTCCTTATCAGATACACATCAGAAATATATCTGAACTACTGATTACAGAAGTGAAATATGCCAAACGATGCTGAGCGATGGGAAGTAGTGTGTAAGTAGAGTAGAGGTAAAACTTGCTGATGAGCAACCATATTATAAACGTGAGTGAGGGTAGGTAATCATACTGATGCTTTCTACATTCCCCACTCTGCTCATGATAATGCTATTTATTAAAGTCAACCTAATAGCTACAAATTTAATACTATATTATTATAATGAAAACACATCTGATAACAATGCTTTTCTACTTATAAATTTACCTTCAGACAAACTGATTCGCTAGATTCAATTCTGTTTTAAAATCTAATTACATGTATGCAATTATCATTCCAAGTGGCAAATCTGAGAACTCTGACCTACGTAACATACAAACTATCTTTTTCTAAGGTCACAGTTATTTAATGAAGTGCTTCTTCAGTCAGTACGCAGATGATAGATCCATTTAAGTATCTTCATTTCCATGGTGGTAAATACATGCACCATATTTAGTATAAAACTATATTGAGTAAAACTTTAATTTATACAAAATTTCAATACTTTGTATCTGTTAGAATCTTGATTTCAAACACTGACTCCTGAATTTCAGACTTTGATGGAGTTAGAGGAAACAAGAAAAGGTGGTGTCAGGGAAGGTTTTTCTGAAATGAGAACACCCAAACTGAGTCTTAATGGAAGAATGAAAATTAGCTAGGTAAAACAAGGAAGGGTGCATTACACATTTAGCAAAGGAGAGCAGCATGCATAAAGAAATAGGGAAAAGAAAGCTTAATATTGTCAAGAAAGCACTACCCAACAGAACTCTGCAATGATAGAAATGTTCTGTACTTGAGCTATCCAACACAGGAAATGAGGAACTGATTTTTAAATTTTATTAAGTTTTAATTAACTTAAACAGCATATGTAGAAATTGAAGAAGTATGGGGTAAATAAAGAATGTGATGTGAAAGGAGGGCAACATGAAAGGCTGGAGAGATGCACACGACATGGATCCCGAAGGGCATAGCACATTTTGCCAAGCAGTTAATTTTTATCCTGAAAGCCTGAAAGAGCGATGGTAGGACTTTAAGTAGTCAAGAGACAGGATTAGCTTTGCATTCAGAAAAAATCACTCAAGCAGCAAGTGGCACGTAGACCAAAATGCGCAAAGTTGAAGAAAGCTAGAATGCTTAGAAAACTTGCAGAAATACAGCAGAGAGAATACAAGAACATAAATCTAGGAAGAAATTTACCTAAGAAAAAGAGAATGGCTTTGAGCCGTATAATACAATTAAATGGGAAAATAATTAAGTAGTGACATAGTTTCATTATCTTCAGGTGAGAGTGAGAGGAGTAAAGATTTCTGGCTTGAGAAACTGAGTGAACAAACATTCACTGAGATAGAAAATCCATGAAGTGTGTTTTTTTTGTTTATCTCAAATGATTAGTAGATACAAATGGAGTTCACTTTTGGATATGTTAACTTGGACATGCAGACATAAATTAAACAAAAACATGCGGAGGTAGAAACACAGACTTAGAGATCACCAGCACACAGATGGAATATGGAGTCTCACTTTCTAGTTAATTAAAACAGGCTTTCATCAAGTATCAGAATCCAAATATTTTTAAACTACCATTTAAAAGTTTTTTTCTACTTTGATTGTTGATACTGTAATGACATTGTTTTTACTACAAATGTTTGGTATTTCAACATATAATAGAAGAAAAGTTAGTATGTCATCTGGTACCACGCTACTCCTCAAACCCCACCCCTGCCAACACCCAACCCTAAAAAAAAGTCACACCCCAACTCAGGCATTCATACAAAGCTGTTCCTTCAGCCTACAATACATTCTGACCCACATTCTTGTCCCCAAAACATGTCTAGGTAACTCCTAATTATTCCTAAAGTCTTGGTTTTAAAAAATCACTGAAATCCTAACATTCCTAGAAGAAAACATAGGGGGAAAGCTCCTTGACATTGGTCTTGGCCATACTTTTTTGGATATAATATTAGAAGCAAAGGCAACAAACGTAAAAATAAACATGTGGGACTACACCAAACTAAAAAACTTCTGCACAGCAACAGAAACCAACAAAATGAAAAGCCCACCTCTGAAAAAAATTGCAAACCATGTACCTGACAAAAGGTTAATACCCAAAATATATATTAAAAAAAAACTCATGTAACTCAAAAGCAAAGAGCAAAACAATCTGATTTTAAAATGGGCAGAGAAACTGAATATATATTTTTCCAAAGGAGAGAGACAAATGGCTAACAGGTTCATGAAAGGTGTTCAACATCACTAATCATCATGGAAATGTAAATCAAAACCGTAGTGAGATATCATCTCACACCTGTTATAATGGCTATCATCAAACACACAAGAGGTAAGTACTGGGGAAGGTGTGGAAAAAAGGGCACCCTTGTGCAATGTTGGTGGGAATGTAAGTCGGTGCAGCCACTATGGAAAACAGTATGGAGGGTCCTCAAAAAATTAAAAATAGAACTACCATATGAACCAACAATTTCACTTCTCAATATATATCCCAAGGAAACGAAATCACTGTCTTGAAGGGATACCTGCACCCGCATGTTTGCTGCAGCATTATTTACAAGAGCCAAGACATGGAAACAAGCTAAGTGCCCATCAGTGGATGAAAAAGAGGATGTGATATATACAGACAATGGAATATTATTCAGCCATGAGAAAAGAGGAAATCCAGTCATTTCCAACAACATGGCTGAATCCAGAGGGCATTATGCTAAGTGAGATAAGTCAGACAAAAACAAGTACCTATGATCTCACTTATACGTGGAATCTGAAACTCACAGAAACAGAGGGTAGAACGGTGGTTACCAGTGTGTTAGGGGAGATGGGGAGATGCTAGTCAAAGAGTATAAGCCTTCCATTTTAAGATGAATAAGTTCTGGAGATCTAATGTACACCATGTACATGTAGATTATAGTTAGCAATATTGTTACTTAAAATTTGCTAGGAAAGTAGATTGTAGACTCTCTCCTTACACACACACACAAAAGTAACTTTGAGAGGTGACAGATGTATCAATTAACCTGACTGTGGTAATCACTGCACAAAGTATACATATGTCAAATCATCATACTGTATACTTTAAATATATGTACTTTTTGTCCATTATACCTCAATAAAGCTGGGGGGAAAAGGAATCACTGCCTCAAATTTAAAACTTCAGCTAATCTAATTTAGCTTTGGACTAGATTAGACCCATTGTTACATGCTCTCTATTATATAATACTGCCTTTGGAGCACCTATCACAATTCTAATTAATCACATGTAATTTTTGTAATGTCTCTTTCCAACTAATCAATTATTTATTTAACAAGTATTTACAAGTCTACCATATGTTCCAGAAGCTGGAGGTACATCAGTGAGTAAGAAGAGACAAGAATTCTGTCCTCAACCCAAATCTGGGGAAGATGAGTGATGGAAAAACAAAATCACACAAACAAATCTTTATTTGGTATTTTTATTTGATAAACGACACAGATTTTTATAAGCTCCAAGAAGGAAAGCATCATGTCATCTTGCTTGCTATGAGAGCCTTAGTGTCTGGCCCATATAAGAAATTCAAACATTTGCTGAATAAATGTTTGAGAGAAAAATTTCACTCTGAGATCAAAGATATTCATTCTCAGAACAACTTTTAAAACACAGCCCAATCTGTAAGTTAAAAACTTATCTTTCTTCACAAAATATCTTTCTAAAATTTACAGCCATTTATTTTACATGCTACCTTGTTCTAAGAAGAACCCATATTTATGCCTTGCTTAGTTTAGTGCTTTTTCTATTTTTTTAGACTCGAAGGCACTTTAGTTTCAGTGTAGCCACTGCCTCTTAAGTTTCTTAAGTTGTTTCTTACTATTCTGTTCTTTCTGAAGCATATGTCAAATGTATTTTCTATATGATTTAAGGATTATGATGACTCTCTTAATAAAAATGTCTCTATTATAAGGCTCTGAAGTCTCTCTAACCCTCTAACATGAGCATATAAATGAAACTACTGGTAATTAAGGATGCTGCTAAACACCCTGCAATGCACAGGACAACTCCCCACAACAAAGGAATGTCCAGCCCAAAATGTCAACAGTGCCAATGTTGGTTTGAAAGTCAGCCTTAAGGTAACAGAGTCCACATATCTGAATAGACAGTAAAAGACAAAAACCCAAAATACTTTAATTATCTATGTCTTTCTCTAATTTACATTTATGTAACAAATGGAAACCAAACTAGTCATAAGGAATTACTGACAAATGTATACATGTATACAAATGTATAAGATAGATGCCTATCCTGTTCAAGACTTAAATACAGTTGATTTGATACTAGAATAATTATTTCACTGTATTCAAATGCTTCTTAGTCATTGTTGAAAAAATTGGTCTCATACTCTCATTAAGAGCTAAGAGTATTCCCTGATTTTTATATCTAATATGAGTCTGTTTTGCCCTCTCATAAAATACAGGATGATGATGGATATGAAGTTATCAAATTTGCCACAATACCAGCCATGTGATCTTGGACAAATGACATACTCTCTTTGAATCACTAACCCTTCTTCTATAAGCACTTCATATGTTGAAGATTTAATTATTGTCTTCAAACACTTAATAAAATGCATATATTGGAATATTATCAACACTTTATATGCTGAAGACTTGATTATTGTCCTCAAATGTTTAATGAAACACATATGTTCCAGATCCAGAGCTAATCTGTATGGCATTTCACGGTAAAATGTAATAAAACAATAAATAAGTGATAGACATTATCAGAAACTGGAAATACACAATTCAGGTATTTGAACTAGATTTTACCCCTACCTGAGTAAATTTTACTCCTACACAGGTACAAATTCAGGAAACACATTTGACAAGGCTCTGTCCATATTATTTCCCTTTATCTTTTATTAAGTTTGCAAGTCACCCTTATAAAGTTTAAATACCAAATATTCATATTTTATAGTACTGATAATGTCTCATTTCAAGCCCACCTAACTGATAAAACAACTAGACTGATATACAAATGAAAAGAGAAAATAGGAGATAATAATATGCTTTAGGAAGAAAGTTAATAATTTAAATAGAAGATCTGCTGAACATTTAAAATAAACAGACACAGAAAAACTCAATGTGCAACTCCATGAAAGACACCTAGTACATAAAGAAACATATCTGACGCTACCACTGAAGTAACTTATAAAAAGTAGATTATGAACTCTTTATAGAGACTCACAGCAAGAGAAAAATATACCTCCAGGATGGAGGAAAGGGGGAATGGGTCTGGTAAAAGATAAATGAGAATTTCTATTTTCATTTGTCATGCTTTATTTCTAAAAATGGAAGGTATATGAATATACTTTACTCTGTAAATTTTTTTGATATTGCAATCACTGTTCTAATCAACTTTCACCATTTAAAAAACCAGACAATTACAATAATTCTGCTTAAAACTTTTCAATGGGTATCTACTGCTTACAGAATGAATTATAAATATTCTAGGATAGAATATGGAGCTTCTCTGATCTAGCCCCTGCATATTATCCAACCTCATTTTATACAACTCTGTCATATTTAAATTACATGCTACTTAGAAGAACTAACACATTAGATTATTTACAAATCTGAGCTTTTGTATATGTTGTCTGTCTGAAATGCTTTTCTCCCATCTTTGTTCACCTCTCAAGTGTCCTGTCTTCCAAACTAACCTAAAACATCTTCTTCCGATTTCACAACTAGCTGAGTAATTAACCATATTAAGCAGCAGTTCGTTCATGTGCAAAATACAAAGATTTGATATACAACAATACTGTCCAAATGGTATCACAGAGACTTTTCCAATCTTACTTGTCAGAATTCACTGGTATCAGCACCACATTCTTCAAGAATATTCACATCCTAACTTGAGACTCTTTTTTTTTTTCATTGAGGAAAAGGAGTTAGACTGTTTAGCAACTTGACAACAGGGACAACATTACTACCTTTGTTTAACCCCAGGAACTGTCAAAGTGATTTACCTAATAAATGTAGCTGAATTTGCCTAATAAATGCAGCCAACAGAGGATGTGGCTGAAGGGAGAGGGGGATCATCTATGCTTAATAACACAATGCTTTTTCAATAAAGAGGTAGAGAGTTTTTAAATGATAAGAAAGATGACTAACGTAAAAATGGGCATTTGTGGCGAATACAGTGTTTCAGAGAAGACTAAAATAGGTGACAAAGTCTTCATAAAACATTTTTGTCAAACTTCTAATGAACACCTGCCTTAAGGTCATAGTTTAATGGGGAAAAAAGACAAACAGCAGACAAGCTCAATAATCATTATATAGGATGCCTGAGATGAGCAAGAAGAGAGAACTAATTAAAGCCTAAGAGAAAGTGAGAGAAGATGGTAGAAGGTACATTATCTTCAGTATTTAATTTGGGGAAGGGTGTTAGTAATGGCATGGTGATCAAAGGAAAGATGAAAATTTTAATTGCTGAGAAGACAAATTCAAGAAGAAAAAGGCTAAAAATGAAAAAAAAAAACACTGTCAAAAATTAAGGAAATAATGCTCAAATACAAATTAAGTACAAGATAAGTAACTTGCAAAAGTAACCAGCTTTTAAGGCAAAAGACCTCAAAAGCAAAATACACTATAAACTCTGGCTTATCTCGGTGGCTTAATAACCCTACCTGAATTCAGTGACTTAATTCTGCAAAAAGAATAGTTTTCAAAGCCACAAGGGGATAGGGACAGGGAAGACAAGTCTATGTTCCTTGAAATCTCAACTGACTTCTGACACAGTGTATCATTCATAAAATTACTGTCTTGGCTCCAAATGTCTTTTGGCTATGTCCAAAATACACCACCACCCTCAAAGGACAAATAATATCATTTGCCACATATAAGGTTATTAAATGTGTCACAAGTTAAAAAGAAAATTTCCAAAGATACTTTGCATGATAGAAAGTACAAAAGGGACAACACAGATGTCTGACAAATTAAGAAATTTCAACATAACTTGATAATAATCTATTTTAAAGGTAACTCTATATATTTAATTGAAAAGGATAAAACAAGAGCAGAGAGTAATTAAGTATATATTATCCAATTTCCATTAAGTTTATGTTTGTTATTTTTTTTTAGCAATAAAAGAATGAGTATTGAAAAAAAGGTTAACTAAGGAAGGAGGGTATAGCTCAGTAGTAGAGTGCCTGCCTAGCATGCACAAGGTCCTGGGTCCAATCCCTAGTACCTCCATTAAAACAAACAAACAAACCTAATTACACGCCCCCCTGCCAAAAAGAATGTTAATTATGTTGTTTGTAATAATGTAAACTGGAAACAACCCCAAATCTTAAATTATCACATATTTACATATTAGAATATTATAGAGCAACGAAAATGAATAAACCATCTACAGAAGTCCACGTGAATGAACTGCATAAACATAATGAGTTAAAGAAGCTAGACACAGAGAATAAGTGCTCTATAACTCCATCTAAGTAAAGTTTCCGAAAATAGGCAAAAATAACATAGTGTTAAGAAGTTAGAAAACTATTCATCTTTGAGAGGAGAGATTAATTAAGAGGGGTTATGAGGTGACTTCTCAGAAGTTCTATTTCTTGATCTGGTGGTGGTTACAAGAGTTATGTTCTTTTTTGTTCACTGAAGTATAAGTTTATGATCTATATACTTTTCTCTATGTAGTTATGATTTTTAAAAGTTTACAAAAAGAAGAAATGAAGAGTAGTTATTTGTAATCCAGAAGGAAAGAAACAAATGCAAAAGCCAAAAGTACAGTACTTGAGAATCCAAACAGGGCTCAGCATGACTCCTCTGTAAAATGCGAACTATGATACCTATACTCAAGATTACTGTGAGGATTAAAGGACAGAATATGTGTAAAGTATATATCTGGCACAAGTATTAATAGGTGTTTAATAAATGTTAGCTATTATTACTGTACTACTAATGCAGCTGCTTGGTGGTAGTGCTCAAGGATGACAAAAAAGGCTACAGAACAGAGGTGCAGGTTATGCTGGGCTTTTCCTAAGCCACATTATGAATTTATAGACTTTATCCTAAGGTTAGTGGGGAACCAATGAACAATTTTACAAAGAGAGTAACATGATCACATTTGAGCTTAGGAAAATTATCCAAAGATGTAAAACTTAAAAAAAGATGTCAATAAGAAAGAGGCTGTCAACAAATCTTGCAGAGAGGTCCAGTACAAAGAAAGAATGAAAGCACTGATTTGAAAATCAGTAAGATGTAACAACTTTTGAGAGAATAGCCTATAACTTTCTAAAGTTTACACAGCTAATAAGCGACACCTAGAATAAAAGGGACTCCAAATTCATAATTTACTGCAAAAAAAACTTAATTAAATATAATTGTGACTTTAAGCACACAAATAGCGACAGGAATTCTCCTCAACTGTTCATTAAAATTAAACTAAAAATACTTCAAAAAAAGACTCTTGGAATCATCACAATTATTATTACTGACAAATTATACACATATGTGTGTATGTATATACATCTAGATATCTGTATATACATCTATGTCTCTACAGATCTCTATCTATCCATATCTCCTAAAATTCAGATTTTCCAAGCCATAAATTAATTTGATGTGGATCTGAATAAAGATCCAAGACCAAACTGTAAGTACCAAATTATTATGAGTGCTAACAAATATTATAACACTAATGTGAAAACATTTTTAGTAAGTTATTTTCATTTTACCAACAATCAAATGCAATGAATGCTCTGAGACATTTTGACACATTAGCTATATTACTGGTAATTCAATGGCTCTACAAGATTAAAAACAATGTACTGCTCTTCAACATATGCAACAAATCTATTAATAAGCAGTACCTTCTTTGATTTGTTTGACGAACATAAAATGTCAGATAGATCTGGATACAAGCAGCAATGGTTTCTTATTCGTTTTACAGCCATTCAAAAGGCAGAACAATAAAGATGGAATGAGGGGAGAGGAGAGGAATAGTAGGAGAGTGAGCTTCTAGGGTCTAGAACTCATTTTCTTTTTGGCTCAAATCAAACCACATACAACCAGAAAAAGTTTATATTAAGCCTAAAAGCAAGCAGTAAGATATTATAAATGTCACAATATTTTTCATAACTCTGGCATAAACCCACAACTATCACAACAAAATATGTATTTATGTTAGAACTTGGAATGGCTTGATTACTGCATTCAGACAACCAACATATAAAATGTTTTGTTCTAATACAAATTCAAATATTAAAAATTAGTCCAGAATCTGCAATACTATTATAAAAGAAGTCACAAAAATATGGAGATTCATTATGCTTTCTCCTTCTTTATATATTTAACATTTCCCATAACAATTTTAAAAATTATGCCCAAGTCTTCAAATATTCTCCTGGAAAAGCTACTTCTGATATTTCCCCAGAGAAAGAGTAATCAATATTTGCAGAGGATTGGTATAAAATAGAGAATTTCAATAGTAAATTTACTGAACAGAATGTGGAAAGTGGAATTCCTGTGAACCTCGCCTCTTAAAAGCAAACCAACAAAAATGTCAATTGACTCTCAATTAAGTATCAGAATAAGGACTAACTCCTGAAAAGGAAAAAAAAAAAATTCACAATCTGGCTTCAAGCCAATTTTTGTATTCTCATGGTGTTCGCCATATTGCAACTTTTGGGAAGGCTGTAATAATTTTCAAAAAAACCCAGAATATATCAGACTTCCATGTTTTTGCCTCCAGTGCAAAAGGAAGTCATCACTGGGTTGTGAATAGAGCAAAGGTTTCATCAAATTGTTGTCTGCAGCACAGAAAGTTAAACTAAAGAAGAATCAGAGCAGAACCATTAACAATCGTTACAGTGGCCCAGGCAAAAAAGTAAAGATGATTTAGACTGGAGTGGAAATGGAGGGAAAAGGATGGATATAAGATGTATTTGGAAGTATAATAAATAATAATTGGTGAAATGCGTATAGAGATAGAGAATAAGTGAAAGAGGACTTCCAGGTGTTTGACTTGAGAAATTACATATAATGGGATGAAGAAAACTAGAGCAACAGATCTGGTATTTGGCAGAGGGAGATCAAGAATTCAGTTTTAGATATGTTATGTTTAGGATATGTGTTAAGACATACAAGTGAAGAGAGATCAAGTAAATCAAATAATGAGATAGGCTAGCAACTGGGAGGAGATAGAAAAAATGAAGGTTAGAGAAATGTTCAGGGTTTTGTTTGAAGAAGTAATCATTATATGCTTTGGAGATCTATAACCTACAATGAACCATATTCATTTATTCTACCAACTTCAACACAATTTGTGAAAAATGACTTGAAGTCTGTCTAAATTACTTATTATTTATTATAAAATTATTCCATATCAAACCAAAAAATACAGTCTGTCTAGACTATATTTTCCTGACAGATAATAAGGGATAAAATTTTGGGTTAAAAAATAAAACCACACACACAATAATAATCAAGCTCCAAAGCCACTACTGTACCTTCCAATGTTAAGAGTACAAGAATGCAGGGGTGTCACCTCATACCTGCAGAAGTAAGAGCCTTTGAGCTATGAAAGCTCAGAATTTATACTCTGCTATGTTCCATTGTATGAATGGTTTCCTTAGAGGTCCTGCTGTACATACCCTTGCCACAACTGGCTTAAGGAAAATTAGCAAACCCTGATGTGTTGATCCCAGATATTGAGAAGCCTATATACTGACTCTACTTCCTCAAATATAAAACTGCTCTGTGTCCCACCCTGGAGAGTGGTCCCAGAATCCAATTAGGCCTCTTAAACAGAAGTCTGGAAATGATTCTCTATTCTTCTTTCTTTTTCTGTATGCCCATAGCTCATCAATGACTAAAACCTGTTGACTGTAATGCCTCATATCTTTTTAATTCTTTCCCTCCCTCTATTTCACCCACTACTCTTATTTCAGACCCTCATTATTTCTTGGTTGGCCTATCTTGACATTCACCTGATTGATTTTCCTGTCCTATTCTCCTATTACTCTCCTGGCAGCGTAATCTTAAAAAAAATCACAAATTAAGACTACGTCACTCCTAGGCTTGAAAACCAATCCTTCAATGGTTTTCCATTACCTATAAGTTACTTAATTTCCTTATGTGTAAAGCAAGGATGATGAAAATAGTTCCTACTTATGTGACTGTTGTGAAAATCGAATGGATTCTAGTGTAGGAGTTTAATGTCTAATCCACAGTAAACTAAAATAATTTAAAATAAAATAATTACTATTATATCCTGCTTCAGAGTTTCTCTATGATTCAGCTTCTATTGCTCTTTTCTCTTCTCATGTCCCATAACCATCCTTGACCATTCCTGTACCCACACAAAGAAACCTGATCACTCTCCTCCTCTATATCACAATAGTGTATACGCTTCTATTATATCATTTATCATACTTTATAGTAGGAGAGGTCTGTCTTCACTACAAGACTGTTCTTCACAAAGACAATCTAATGCATCCAAATCCCCTAGCACAATGCCTGGCCCATAAATAATTACTGAAAAAATTATGAGGAGAAAAGAGATGCATGAAAGGATTACAGCAGATGGCCATGCTTCCTTCAACACTGAAAATTCAATTATTCTTGATAAAAAATAAAAGAACAATTTTAGAATAGGTCTAAAGAATGAGAGGGTCAGCAAAAATTCAGTCTGTGATGGAGATAAAAAGATCTGTGGGTTCAGACTGAGGAGAAGAATGAAGATAGTGAGGTTAGATAAGTAAGCCAATGTGTAGTTGCAGGGAAATTTTCCCATTCATAAGCACTACCTATGCTAGAACAGAAATACTTAAAGGTCAAGAAGCGAGGCAAAGGAGAAAAATAGTACTGATTAGGCTGAATATTGGTGTGTTACAAAAAACAAACACGTATTTTACCAGGGCACTACTTTCCTATACTCTAAATGGGTATGGGGAGCACAGGCAAAGATAATTAAAATGAAACAAATTGTCATCAGCTATTTTCTATTTGATCATTTGCCATTCTCAGGAAAAGTTCAAAAGAAATCAAAAGGGGATGGTTATCATTTCTGGAATTGGGATAGAGGATTAACTTTATATCCAGACTAAAACTTAACATTAGTAATCTATGCTGGGGAAAATCCTTGCTCCACTAACTCCATGTTCTTATCGCCCTCCATTCCCAATTTTACAGCCAAGAAATTGCGGGGTATTATTCCCTGATTAATCCATCTCAAGGGAACCCTTAACTCTAATATATGTGCATTCAAATACAGAAGTCTTTGGGTCTCTCTTATTCCAGGGCCAGGAACAAAAGGCCAAGGAAGTCTAAACCCAGAATACTTTTCCCTAGTCCCAAAATTCAAAGTTCTAAAATAAAACAGGACAGCTCTGGTACTGAACTTTTAAATGCAACTATCTGACCACGAAGCAGGAAGGATCAGACTTGCTCATTTTTGAACTAGGTTTGACCAAAAGAGTAATATTGACTTAGATGTGAATTCTATCTTCATATTTCCTAGATGGGAAGTCTTGGGCAAGTCAGCTTCTCTAAGCCTTGGTTTTCTCATCTGTAAAATGAAGATAAAAATTGTACTATTTCACATGTGAAAATTAAATGTGATTAAAACACATAAAAGCTTACCACAGTGTCTGACACATGCTAAGCACTCAAAAGATATTAGCTGTCATTATTTCAAAGGGCAATTCTTAGTGTTGAAAAGTCTGCAAAACAATTTATATAGTATCAACTATGAAAAGGGCTGAAAGTGATTAATTCAAGACAATGTAATATTAAGATTAATGACACTGCTTTTAAAAATTTATTTTTACTTCATAACAATCTTAAATTTACATATGGTAAGAACTTTTACTCTTCCAACTATTTGAGAGTAAACGGCCTACATGATGTCCCATCACCCTTTAATTCTTTAAGAAGTATTTTCTATAAGGCATTCTCTTATAAATACAACCATTAAAATCAGGAAATTAACAATGATACATTATGCTCATTGCTATTGGGGTGTCACTGCTCCTAGGCCCCTTCTCAGTGCACAGTATAGGGCATATGTGTATATTTTTATATTCTACATCTATGTATAATTAAAACCATGAGTTCATACCAATACCTCTTTTCCAGTCCAACACTACAGAGAGCATTCTAATTTTTTCCATTTCCATACTGGAAACTGTCTTCTCAGTGAAAGGCCAGACTCCCATTGTCCTTAATGTTTACTTATTTGACCAGTTTTCCTGTATTTACTAATCTCTTATTGTGGCTGCTTCCCTGTCCCCCATGGATGCTCTCCTTATCCCTCACTGCCCCAATATCCCCACATCTCCCAGGTATAACCTCCCCACCTTGCTCAGGCCCCTATTCCTTGTGCCTGGTACTCCTCCTACAAGAATATCCTCCTCATCCTGCTTAGGCACTAACATCCCATATATCGAGCTCACCCTCCACTGGGATGCTTTCCTCCCCCATCCCTCAGGCTCTGACCTTGCACTGGGATGCTTCCATGCATGGAACCCCACCTCAACCAACCCAAGGCTCAATACACCCGAATCAGGCTACTCTTCTACAAGGATGACTTTTCGCTGCCCCACCCCTCCCCTACTCCCCACCCAAGGAGGTGTCCTCATCATCCTCTTATCCTGTACCAAGTTATCCTCCTTCAACGATACCACACTGACCCTGCCTGGGCTCAAACACCTTATCCTAGTGTGCCCTCCTATGCAGATTACTCCTCACGCCTCCAGCTCCATCAACTCACACAGCAACCCTCCTCACCTCTTCCAGGTTCTGACATCCCACTCCTTCAAGAGGACATGGCTCCTCCTCCCACATATCCCATTCAGTGTGGATACTTACTTTTGTTTGGCTCCACCTGATGGTTTTAGTACTAAAACGTCCAGAAAGGGAAGAGGAAGAGGACAAAAAAAAAAAAAAAAGAAGAACAACTGATGACATTAAAAAAGAAAGGATACCAGTGAATAAACTGCATAAGCACCCATAATCAGAGTTAATTAAAAGGATAATCTATTTGTCAAAGTATCTGCTTTTTCCACTTAAAGAAACAGTGCTCTCCTCTTTTAACTAATTCCTTCTAAACTTGAAAAAATCAATTGAAAATTGATGAAGGAAGTCTTCTCTCTTTTCTAGTCAAATAAATTATCTTACATGGGCCTACAGAAAATTCAGTTCATTAAAAAAAAAACCCTATTTTGATTGTTTAAAAAAATGGGTGTTTCAAACACTAGAATTAAATATTTTTTAAAACATCCAGAATAGATAAGTTTCACTTGTTTTCAGTATAATGACAGTTGTACTGCTTCCAGTACACTTATGCCCAGATACAACTCTGCAAAAATTAGCACTGATTGTTAGAGGAGTAACACCTTTTCCTTGCTTACTATTTCTATAAGGAAGGATGCATTATAAACACCATCTGAGCCTCTCTTCACCCCTAGGGAACTGAAGTGACTGATATGATTGGTGATTTTGTAAAGAATAACTGAGTACATCTTTGGGAGTGAGCTACCTGCAGAGAGCTCATATTCTGCTCAGCCTCCTTAGTATGCCTAGAACTGGGTGAAAAAATTGGCCTATGCCAGACCACCTGACTCTCTCACCAAGTTATTTCTCTAAGTTGGACTTTATTAGTAACAAAAGTGATATCCTGCTTTGATCTTTCTCTTTGTTTTAATTTTCAAATTGTTCAGCACCCAGGCAAAAAAGAAGGGTGCAATCTGAGAGTACTTCAGCAATCCAATATCTTAATTAATATACTGAAGTGGAGACTGCTCATTTTCCCAGTTTTGACTTAAAAGGGCTGCTTCAATTTGAGCTTCTTAAACTATTGCAAACAAAAACCCCCTCAAACCTGAACCAACAGCAGATGTTCAAAATGAAAATAAGCTGACTTATCTGATCATGCTTATTAGTCACCAAAAAACAAACTTCAAAGGCTCATAATTCCCTCCTCATAGATGCCATAATTTATATTTTCAGTCCCACTTCCTACCTCCACCCTATACTCCAATGACACTGGAGTGCTGAATATTTTCAGAATACATATGATTTAGACTTCTATACCTTTGCTTATACTATCCCTCAGCCCACTCCTTCCACCCTACTTTCCTGTGGATCATTTAACTTAGAGATCAGCACTATGGCCTGTAGGCCAAATCTGCCTATTTTTGTAAATAATTTTTTACTGGAATACAGCCACGCGCTTTCATTTATACACTGCCTCTGCACTGCAACAGCAGAGTGGAGGAGCTGCAATAGAGACCATATGGCCTACTAAGCCTAAAATATTTTCATCCAGCCCTTTACAAAAAAAGTTTGCCAATTCCTGCTTTCACTCAATCCTTTGAAGCCTAGTCACTTCAGATCCTTCAAATCAAAACTAATTGCTCTCTCCCATGTCTTTCCATTATATTATGCCAACTCTAATACTTAACATCCTTGATTATTGCGAGCTCTTTAAAAGCAAAGCCTAAATCCTGTTCCTAGTGTAGGAATTAGCTTTCTTACCAAACTCCAGTTCCCACCTCTTCTAATACTTCTCATATTCTTGGGGGAAGTATCCTGGAAGAAGCTTGTGCCCTTTTCTCTACCCCTTATTCATCCTACGAAAGGAAAGAGGAATGACTAGTACTAGCAACATCCTGAGTTGTTCCTATGGGATAGATTAATGTTTTAAAGGTCATTTTTGATACATGTCCAAGCCTACTGCTCATGCTGCCTACATGGTCATATCTACCAATAAGCCAACCACATGGGGTGGAGTGTCCTTGAATTTTAGAAGAGACCTACAGCTCCAGTTGTTCTGTCTTTGGTAGGTTGATAAGTCCAGTTCAGGGTGATATTGTTTAATCTGCCATTAGTTACAAGCCAGGTTCTTTAATACAACATTACTGTCTAAAAAGCTAGTATTTTGATCTGTGATTCCTAAGTCCATTTCTAGCTCAGAACCTAGTTAAGGAATAAATATACAATTACACTGTAATTAACCAACACACAGTAGGACTCGAGATATTTGATGACTGACAATAGTAAATTCATTGGAAAAAATCATTCTCTTAAAATGTGTAACGCACTAATAAATGCCACACATATTCTATCTTAGTGATGAACTTAATTAGGAAAATATGTTTTGAAGGAAGAAAGTAACAAATTTAGAGTTCACATTCACTGATTTAAGCCAAGCCCATCCTACTTATCTAACTTCTCTCTCAATATTTTGTTGCTATCAAGCCTCAGCTTAAACAACATATAAGTAACCATGAATATTATCAGTTCAAAAAAGTATTCCCCATCTTACTGGCCATCTATAAAACAAACATCCCTAGACCTCAGATCCTTCCAATTACTGCTCTATTTGTTTTTCCTCAGAATGTAACTTCTCAAATGTGTAGTCTGCTACAAATATTTCCTCCACTTACACACATCTTAATTACTTTTAAATCTATTATAACATAGTTTCCATCCCCATCACCCTGCTGAAATTTATCTAGTCTAAGTCACCAAGAACCTCCATGTTGCCAAAAACAACGTACGCTTCCCTATTTAATGGTACTTGACATTTCATCAACATGTAACAATCCCTCCTTATAGTAACACTCTTCTCTCTTAGATTTGGTCATACCACCTCTCCCAGTTTTCCTACTTAGTCAATGGCTTTACTTTTCAGTGTAGAAGTCAAATGGTCTTACTTTGAGGCTTCTCTTCCTCCATCCAAAGGTTAATTAAGGTTCCTTAAGGCATGGTACTGAGTATTCCACTCCTCTGCAGTTATACTATGAGTTAATCTATACTGTATACTATGTTAGGTGATCTCATCCATTTCCACGGATTTAAATATCATCTTTATACTAATACTTCCTTAATCTATATCTTTAGTCCAGAAACCACTACCATGTAAGTATTACAGAGCCTTTCATTAAAAACAAAAAAATAGTGAACATTTAAGGACAGATATTAACCTAGTTTCACAGACTCCCATCTGTGAAAAGTGAAATGACTTGTGCCTAATGTTAGGATGGTAGAGGCCAAAATGGAACTGTGTTCTTTCAATTCTTAGTCTTTTTACCATGTGTCAAGACTTAGTCCCTTATCCCTAAACTGTTTACTAAATGGTTTACTATTCAAATATGAAGACTACTGGATAAAGTTATTTTCCTCCATACACAATTTACACATATCCATCAGAAAAGAATTGGCCAAAACGAATTAACAGAGAAAGATCTCAACCTTGTTCTTCTATAAATACTTTAGAAAAGACTCTAGGGTACAGGTGGATTTTAAAGGTGACTGAGGATTCAGGGTAGCTGTTATGATTAATAAGATACTCTAGATTTGGGGCAATGCGTACAAAACAGAAGTAAAAGCAGGTGAAAATAGTTTCTAAAGAAGAAACTAGGCAAATAGGGAAAAATAAGCCTGGTAGACTATGGTTAACTAACTGAATATGGTTAGGAGCTTTTATTTGATGAAAACTGCAAAATCAAAGGAGCTATTTCAAATAATGATTAAACGCAGATTATAAGCTAGACTGAAGGACAGTAAAATTATCAATGCAGATACTGATATAAACTAGAATTTTAACCTGAATCTGCCCAAGTGCTTACTACTCCATCAGAAAAACTGAATCCGAGAGATACTGTGAAGAAAGCAGTAATAACCTGGCAACAGATTAAGGTAAAGAAAAAAGAAAAAAGAAGAAGCAAAGTAAGCAGGATAGGGTTGTTGCTAATTAATGCAAAAACTACATGAAACGAAAGGAGATGAGATACAGAAAAGTGATTCTTCATTGTAAGTTATTTTCTAGAAAACACAAAAATTCTTAAAACAAATTTTTATTTAGCTTTAATTAAGAGCAAAGTGCCATTTTTCAAATACAAATATGGCATTGTTACCTTAATTAGTTTCATAATGGTAGTAGTAGGTTGGTCTGGGCCTATTTACATTCTTGTATCTATATTCTGTGCTGAATAAAATTTCTGACATTATTACTCAATAATAGATTCAGCCCCTATGCATGCACTCTAATAAAATTAAATGAGTCCCCCAAATGAATGTGGTGCTCTAACCAAATTTTCTCTCTCACCCATGAATGCTGGCCATATTACACAGACACACACACACCCACACCACAAAGAAGGAATATTACCAAAACAGAAAAAGACATAGTGTCACACCCCAGTAATATATGATACCATAATTGAAAAACTGGATTTACTAATAAGGAAGAAAAAACTGCATGCATATCCAAAAATCTACATGCTTTTGTTGCTCCTCCCAAGACTGTGCAGTGGTATAAGAATAAAAGATCCAGGGTTGAAAGACAAGTCGGGAACATTATAGCAACTTATCATAGTACACAGCCAAGCAGGGAGGGGTACACGCGTATAGCCAGCAAAGGGAAGTAGCATGGACAGGAAGAGACAGCACCATACAGAAAGGAAGCTACAAGTGATATGCTCAGACTAGCCTACAGCCTGTTTCTAACATCTGCAAATACACAAAATTCATACACTGCTTGGTCCCAAGGATGGCAGAACTTCCAAGTATACAATAATCCAAAAGTACACAGAATTTCAAATTTTACATGCAGAATTCCAATATGCCTATTTTACAGAGAAGTTTGGTTATATGTCTTAGCTGCTCAACTATAAAAGATCATCACAGAACCCATTTGCCTGATGCATATTATTAGATAGTACTATTATTTACACCTTTTTAAATGGATAAAAAATTTGTTAGTGTTCGAAAACAATGGATGTTCAACCAAATATCTGGGGTAGTTGACCTGTAGTTGACTCATCCATCACAGTTTTCATCAAATCCAGATTTCTAAGCAAATCTACTCTTCTAGGGTCTACATGGCAATAGTGACAAGATGAGGTGGAAGTTAGTGGGGGAAATAAAGAGGGTAGGAGGCAAGCAGCATCCAGAAAGAAGGGTCAAGTTGATCATCTAGAACTTTATTTACCTGAACTACCCCAACTTCAAGTGTTACAGCTCTATGAAGAGCTCCCATAACTTCTTCAGAGGTTAAAAAGAGAGGAAGAGAATACCCTCTGATACTGATAATGCTGATGATAAATGCAGCAGGTAGCTGGAAGAAAGTCCACTCTAAATCCTTGCAGAATGCAGAGCTCTAAGACAGTGATTTGTCAGGAAGAGGGCAGAATAGGTACCAACAAAAAGCAGCTTTAGGATGATCTAGTATGATACAGATTTTGTTAATGATTTTAAATTAATTTCTTGTATTCAGGTACTACTAAGCCAAAACATTCCTAAAATACAGAATGGCATCAAATGTCTTTTGTTCTCCTCATATGTTAAAAAAGCCAAGATTAGGCTAAGTGATTATACTTGATTCTTAAGCTCTATGACCCTGTGGCTCAAGAATATCCTAAAATATAGATCTTTCCAGCCCTTACCATCTTTTTCTCTAACATGCCTCATGATCTTTTCATTGTTCAAAAGCATTCCCACCAGAAAAAGACTGTATTGGCAAAAAAAAAAAAGCTTAAAGCTGCTAACAACCTGCGTCAAACAATCATAATAACAATAGCTAACATTTGGAATGCTTTCTATATGGCAGACACATGTTAACAAACATCAACACAATTTTCAGTCTCATTATCTTCAATTTACAGAAAAGAAACTGAAGTACAGAGAGGATAAGTAATGTGTCCACACCGGTCGGCAGTAACAGCTCAGATTCAAACACAAGTAGTCTAGCTCCAGAGCCTATGTTCTTTTCTTTTTTTTTTCCCCTAGAGTCTATGTTCTTATTCACTGTATTGTATTATTCAAATAAAAGATCTGGAGAAAGCTATAGGTTTGGTTAGTATCAACAGATTTGAAATAAGTGGTACCATCAAGAGTTGGCTGAAAACCCAATCCAAAACTGAGCAGAAAACCTAAACAAGAAATTCTCCAAGGAAGAAATACAAATGATCAACAGGCACATGAAGAAAATGCTCAGCATCACTAATTATCAGAGAAATGCAAATCAAAACTACAATGAGGTATCACCTCACACCAGCTGGAATGGCCATCATTCAAAAGTCCACAAATGGCAAATGCTAGAAAGGCTGTTGGAGAAAAGGGAACCCTCCTAAACTGCTGGTGGGAATGCAGTATGGTGCAGCCACTGTGGAAAACTGTATGGAGATAACTCAAAAGACTAGGAATAGACTTATCATATGACCCAGGAATCCCCCTCCTGGGCATATATCCAGAAGGAACCCTACTTCAAAAAGACACCTGCACCCCAGTGTTCACAGCAGCACTATTTACAATAGCCACGACATGGAAACAGCCTAAATGTCCATCAACAGGTGACTGGATAAAGAAGAGGTGGTATATTTATACAATGGAATACTATTCAGCCATAAAAAATGAAAACATAATGCCATTTGCAGCAACATGGATGTTCCTGGAGAATGTCATTCTAAGTGAAGCCAGAAAAAAGAAAGAAAAATACCATATGAGATCGCTTATATGTGGAATCCAAAAAAAAGAACATAAATACAAAACAGAAGCAGAACATAAATACATATTCATAGACATAGAATACAAACTTGTGGTTGCCAGGGGGGAGGGAGGTGGGAAGGGACAGACTGGGAGTTCAAAATTTGTAGATACTGACAGGCATATGTAGAATAGATAAACAAGATTACACTGTATAGCACAGGGAAATATATATAAGATCTTGTGGTAGCTCACAGTGAAAAAGAATGTGACAATGAATATACGTACGATAATGTATAACTGAAAAATTGTGCTCTACACTGGAAATTGACACAACATTGTAAACTGACTATAACTCAATTAAAAAAAAAAAAAGCTGGCTGAAGCCACTACACTACAGAACTGTGCTGTCCAATGTGGTATCCACTTGCCATGAGTCTACTAAGCACCTGAAATGTAGCTAGTCCAAACTAAGATTGCTCTATGCTTAAAAAAAAATATTTCAAAGACTTAATATTTTTAAAAGAATGTAAGGCAACTCAACAATTTTTATGGGTTAATGTTAAAATATTTTTAATATATTGGGCTAAATCAAATGTGTTTTTAAATGTGGTTACTAGTAAATTTTAAATTATATATTTGGCACCCATTATATTGTCACTGGACAACAACGGTATGTTGGAAAGACGCTGGAGTTTAATAAATAGAATCATTCTAATCAAGCCTTTTGTCATTTGACTGTTGTAACCTTAGGCAAATCAGTTACACTGATGATGAGGTTCTGTATCAGAAAAACAGAACTAAACAATAGTCCTGAAACCTACTGTTCAGATCTTGGTATCTAAATGTATTTTCCAACAAGTTTCTACTGTATAGCACAGGGTACTACACTCAATATCCTGTAGTTAACCTATAATGAAAAAGAATATGAAAAGGAATATATGTATGTATATGTGTGGCTGAAACACTGTGCTGTACACCAGAGATTGATGCAACATTCTAAGCTGACTATACTTCATTTAAATAAAAAAATGGGGGTGGGGAAAGGAACTGTAGAATAGCTTTAAAATAAATAAATTTAAAATAAATTAAAAAGTTTTCCACTAAAAAGAATGGAAAACTCCTTGGAAAAATAGCTGATGTCAGGGCCAGGACAGGTAAAGTACAAGATGAACCCAGAATATCTTGTTTTGGCAGGAAGGAAGTGCTGAAAAAGATCATTAGGCAGGGAGGGGTTGGGAAGACACGTGATTTGTCAAAAAACACTGGAACTAGCTCAGTGAGGCTCCCACTGGCCAAATCTGGAACAATTTGGGAATCAAAATAACAGTAATAGATTTAATAACCATTGAATAAAATAGGAATCCCTGAATTCATACTGATAAAAATAACTGAATAAATAAATAAATAAATAATGGAGGAGATGAGAAAGACTGCTTTATAACAGAATATCAACTACTAGCTATAAAATGAAGTTAGAAAAATCATGAATAGATGTTAAAACTTATGAGTGAAATTTTGATGAGACTATGTAAATATCCTGGTCTTTCAAGTATTTTTCACAAATTACATATTAAATACAAAAGGATAAATAATAACTTTCAGGGAAAAATATGGAGAATACCACATTAACCAAATTTTCAAAGCTACCATCACCAAAATGGGGATAAATCAACATCATGAACCTTAAGATATGATGCACTGAGAAGGTCAGACATCTCTTCAGAGATATTCCTGCCAAAAATGCATAACCAATCTAATCACGAAGAAACAACAGACAAACAAACTGAGGGATATTCTACAAAATAACTGCCCTGTACTTTTCAAAAATGTCAAGGTCAATAAATAAAAGAAAGGCTGAGGAGGTATTCCAGAAAAGAGACTAAAGAGATACGATGCCCAAATGCAATGTATGATCCTGGGCTGGGGAAAAAATAAATAATACAGACTAACAGATAAAAATCTGAATATGGATTATGAATTAGATAATAGTGCTATTAATAGTATGTAAATGTTATATCTCCTGGTTTTAATAACTACACTGTGGTTAGGTAAGACAATGTCCTTGGTTTTTGGAAATATAACTGAAGAATTTAGATGTAAAAAGGTGTGTCTCCAGATTACCCTCAGATGGTTCAGAAAAAAAAAATAGATGGATATAAGGCAAGAATGATACAGCAAATAAAGTAAAATATAATACAACTGGTGAATGTAGGTAAGGGCATATAGAGGTTCCCTGTATTATTCCAATTTTTTCTCATAATTTCAAAATTATACCAAAATTAAAAGTTAAAAACAAAAACAAAACAAAAAACTTGCCTTATTTCCCAGATCAAATATCCTAATAGACTATATAAATCCTGATAATGTTTTAAAACATATTAATTCATTCCTTTTACCCTAGACTTTGCTTTAAATTTTATGACTTACAAGATACTAGTTATATTATATATTGCATAAGATCCAGGACAGTATCTGTTATCACTCAATATCATGCTGAGCAGTAGGATACTATTCACTATACCCAACAAGCATTCAAACATTTGTTAGATAAGCATACTCAAAATTACAGTATAGAATGATTACAGAAAAACTGTAAAAAGCACCACACTGTAAAGAAAGCTATTAACTGAGACACAGAGCTTATAGGACAACTCTTCAATTAAACCATAAAAAAAGAAAAACCTGAAATAAATCACAGAGTAGCCACAAATCTAACCTAAAGAGATGAGTTTCACAAACAGAGAAAGGTAAATATCATTTTCCATATCAAGAGTTAAATGTCTTAGCTAGTTAATATTTAACTTTAGTACAATCAAGTTTTTGCCCATAAAATTAGAATATTTATATATGCTATTTAAAAAATGAATGAGATTAAAGATTTAGGCTAAGAACTGAGATTTGAAACCTCATTATTGACTCAATTCTGATTTGCTGTACAACCCTGAGATGCTGCTTACAATTTCTATACCTCATTTAAAAATAAGAATTATGGATCATTTTCTTCCCCAAAAGCAGAAAGAATATTTTATAAAAAATAATTTCAAGCAGTAAGAGCATTGAGTATTCAACACATAAGTATATATATACACACATACATTCACACACATACATATATGTGAAGTAAAAATATGGCTTTTTTGCAAATATGTTTACAAAGTAATAGAGAAAGGTAACTTAAAATAGTTACACAAAATACATTTAATCCCAATTCATACTATGAACAGATGCTTCACACACACAGGATACTGAAAAAACCCAATCAACAAGTGTATATCCTGTTTAAGAGAGTTTTATCGAGTATTTTAAAAACAACAACGACAAAAACAAAACATGAGATGAGTCTTAATTGGGTCTCCTGCCTAGGGCTAGGAGAAACAATTCTCAAATGTAGTTAGAGCTCAGGAAAAAATTCCCCTTCCTTATTCCTTATAACGGTATATATTACGTTAAAAATGTAACATAGAAACTGCGTATTAGACACACAGCATGAACTCAATTTTCAATGTCCTCCAATGCTACTTGCTATCCAAATAGGTAAGACAGAAACATATCGTAATTCCCTCTGTCCATCAAATCCAATTAATTTTGAATTTAATTCAAATTTGACTATTTTTCAAAAGCACAAATATTTCTGTGAGATAAAGCCATACTTATTGCATCTAAGTAAGAAGATAAGAAAAAAGGAAAAACCCAAAGTATTCTAAATCATAATAATCGACAAAGACATCGTCAAATCACTGCGTGCTTCGGCAAAACTTAACACGAAGACACCGTGAGCCAGTGTTACAACGCTATCATCCTGCCTGATTCTATCTGAACGAATTCAACAATTTCCAAACAGGTTGTCAGTGGAAGAGATCTTTACATAAGCAATTATAAAAACCGGGTCCATTTTGTATTCAGGAAGCACTAACAACACTTATTTTAAAATTTTTATATAAGGAGTACTGTGAGACTTCTCTTACACTTTTTTAAAGAGGTAAAATCACTTATGAATACTTGCCTAAAGCTATTTCCCAGAATGCTTCCTTAGATAAAACCAAAACATATTTTATAAGGGTAAAGCAGTTCATTGATTAAACATAACTTAAATGCCCCTAATCAGAGCAACCTTCCTTCTCGTACATTTTCCAATATGCATCGTATTCTTCAGTGCACATTTCTGAGCTGAAGTTGTACTAGTTTATCCTACTAAGAGCTCCTTTTCACTAGTGAAAAACAAGGAAGATCTTCTCGGCGCTAACCAAACAAATCTGAGGGGGGTGGGAGGAGAGGGGGCGCGAGGTGGCGCAAGAACAGATGGAAACGAGGTAAGAGAGTTGTTTTCTTAAGGCACTAAGGTTACTCCTTAACTCCAAATGCCAAGATTTAGTCGCCAGTCGAGCAAGCTGCTGCCACTATCCACTGAGACAATGCAACCTTCCTTCCTAGCGCTTCTCCTGCTCTCCTACCCACCAACCCCTTCCAAAACACTCACAACACACCCCATCCCATGACCCGCCTGGTCCCCTCGATGCCCACTCAACCAACCTGCTGGATTAACAGCTCCAAGCACACGTCTCACTCAGACAAAAAAGGCGACAGCGGCAAGGTGGGGAGGTCCCACTACCTCCCGCCACCCCCCAGCACCCCGCAGAATGACAGCCCGGAGCCCAGAAGTTTGAAGCAAAACGATTCCGACCCAACAGAAAAGGAAGACGAACTAGCAGGAGGACGGAGATGGGAGGTGGGGAGGGCGATGTGCGTGTCTGTGCAGGGAAGGGTCCATCACATGACAGTAAGAGAGGACCAGAGTCGTCGGGGCGTCCGCGAGGAGAAGGGGGGTTGCCGTCGCCATGGCAACACCCCCTCTCCGTCCAGACTTCCAAAGAGGGAGGAAGAACTTCAAATCCCAACCGTCAGCGCTCGAGCGGCTCCTTCTTAAAGGGGTACACACCGCGCCGCCGCGGCCGCCGCCGAGCGCGAGAGGGCAGAGTTGGGCGCCCCCGCCCCTCGGGCGACGCCCCCGCCGCCCCTCGCCCCCCGTGGGCCGGGCCGCAGCCCCCGCCTCGCGAGCGCCCGGGGGTCGCTCAGATCCCGGTCGCCGAGAAGTCGGCCGCGTCGGCCGGCCCAGCCCCCGGCGGCGAGAAGGGGGTGTGTGTGTGCGCCCGGTGGGGGCGCGGACCAGCCCGCCTTCCTCCCGCCGGCTCTGCCCGCCGGCTCCCCTCCGCCCGGGCGCCGACCCGCCGGCCCGCTTCCTCCCTCCTGACAGGGTGGACGGAGAGCGGTGAGGGGCGCCGAGGAGTTTCGGGGAGAGCGCGAGCGAGCCGTTTCCTCGGGGGCTCGGCGAGCGGGTCCCAACTAACAGTTCCCGGGGAGCCCAAGAGCTGAGGAGGAGCAGGAGCGCGGACCGCGCCGGGCGAGGAGCCCCCAGACAAAAGGCGAGCGCCGGAGCCGCCGCGCCGCCGCCGCTCCCATCTCGCTCCCCCATTGAACTGACCCGAACGGGAGATTCAACTAAACCCCTCAGCCACAAACTCCTCGGGCTGCGGCAGCCGTCGCCGCGCGGAGCCGGGGCCCCGGCCCGTGTCTCTCTTACCTACACAGTGCATGAGGCGGTGGCGCCAAGAGTCGAGTTCCCGCCGGAATCCTCTCCTCTCCGCCGCGCACCGAGGGCTCCGGCACTGAGCAGCGGCGGCGGCGGCGGCGGCAGCAGCGGCGGCGGCAGCGGCCATTCTCTCTCTTCCCTTGTCCATCTGCGTCCCGCGTCACGCGCCCTCATTTACATACGAGCGGCGCAGGCACGAGGCAGGGGCGCGAGCCCTCGGCGCGAGCCCCGGAGCGCGCGCCCCCCGGAGGGGGGTTGATTGACACGTGTCACACTACCTTCCCACTGCCCTTCCCTCCCCCTCCCACCGCTCCCACAGGGAGAGGCGGGGAGCGAGCGTGAGGAGAAGGAAGCAACCTGCCGCTTCCGCTGACCCCGCCTCCCCAACTACTCCCCTCTCTCCCCTCCCCCAGGAGTTTACTCAAGCGAGCCATACTGCTCCTGCCGCCCGCGAAAACCCTGAGCGGGAGTGAGAGGCTCGGAGCCCGGCCAGGAACCGGCGTGCTAATGGAGCGGACTAGCAACGCTTCCCTTCTGCCTTCGCGACGCGACTCCGGCCGCCAAGAGACTTCACTTCCCAGGCCCCTTTGCGCGGGGGTCCCGAAGCGGAGCTTGCCGCTGCGGCGCGGTGCATGCCGGTTCTTGTAGTCCAGCAGAGATGGGCACGTTCCTATCCTCCTTTCACACTTGGCCTTGCAGATTGGCCTTGGACTTCTCAGCTCTGGGCAGCTTGTAGGTTTAGCCTCCAATTCCCTGTGCCCAAGATAGTGCGCTCGCTGCAGGTGTTGCGGGGTCTGACCCAGCCGCCTTAACTTCCTTGGACTCTCCGACAGAAGGGCATTGGAAGCCGCGAGAGTTATCGGTCTCTAAGTTTCGGGCTGCGCTTCGTGCTTTAAGTGCTTTTGACGGGTCAGTGTCATCTCTCCACTGCAGAGAAAGAGCTTGCCTGTCATTCGGCTGCTCCCGAAATAACTACCAAATATCCAGAGAGAGAGAGAGCTCGCAGTGACTTCAGTTTCCAGGGCGATGACATCTCGGAAAGCGAGAGAATATTTGTAAAGATTAGGGAAAAGGTGCGGGGCTTTTCGCAGGAAATTGTTTATGTAGGTTTGGATGTGGCTGGATGAAAACTCCAAAGGGGGAACTTTTATGTTCCACAAAAAGTAAACTCCTGGAGGACAGCGACCCATTGAGACTTTCTGTACGTCTTTAACTTGCCTGAACCTAGTACAGTGCGTGGCACGGGATTTAGCATTTAACAAATGTTACGGAATGAATTCCACGCTACGCTGGAGAAAATACTTCTTCAGAGAGAACGCTTTTGATTAGATATAAAGTCCATTAACATTCTTTTGCACCACAGCGGTTGTGCATGTTTCTTTGTACATGTGCAGGAGGCTGCACTGAAGCTAAGACACCCAAAGTTTGCTGAGAGGTACTGTGTATTACGGGAAATTTATGCACCAATCTGTGGGAAATATGTTTTAATTCTTCTTGGAAACGCCTGTGAATTCTGAGTTCAGTTCCACCCTCCCTGTTTTATAGCTTATCTGTATCCACCTTTTTTTTTCCTTTGTAGAAGAGAGTGTTCGTTCCTCATCATCTCTCAGTAGTCAAGAAGTAGTTTTATATTTTCACAAATGAAAAAAATAATTGAAATCTCATAATCTTTTCTAGAATCGACACAATTGGAGAAACAAATGAAATCACTAGTGAAGGTGCTTTTGAGATTATCAGTGGATGGTTTCAGTTATGGATTCTAGTGGTATTATAATTGCCAAGTGATCAGCCTCTGCAGCTTTCCTGATCACTTTCACAGTAATCTACATTGGTTAGGACGGGCTAGGTTATGGTGCAGTAACAAAAGATTCAAAAGTTTTAGTGGTTTAATAAAACAAGAACAAAATTATTTCCTGCTCATCAACATGTTCATCTCTGTAGGAGGAAGGGATTGGGGGAGTGGGGAGAGCTTCAACTTAGCCATTGTCACCAAGCAGCCAGATGGTTTAGGGAGGCTCCAATCAATAACTTCCCCACATGCATGATAGGCACAAGGAAGATGAATGGCAAACAGGTTCTTTCCAAAAGTGACACAAGTCAATACCACTCACATTTCATTGACAAAAGCAAATTGTATGGGCATGCTATCTTCAAGGGAGCAGGAAGTGTAATCCTGCTTTTTGCCAGAAGGAAAATTAACCCAAATTTACTGGTGAACAGCACCAATGATTACTGCAATCCATCGTTCTAGTCACCAATTTACAGATCACTCTTCTTATACTATAATACATTCACTCCTATCACAAGGAAAACAGTCAAAAATTCTGTTCAGTAATGGCACTAATCTCAAAGTTCAGCATCTCTGGATGATGCTTAGTAGTCCCTGTATTAGAACAGGAAAAAAATTTTCTCTTGTTATGGAGACTTGAAAAGACAAAGTATCCCTGCTTACACACACACACACACACACACACACACGTGTGCACTGAACATACAGTGGTGGGATAGGAACAAAATAACCATGGTAAACATTTCTGTTTAGAAAGCAGAAGAATGGGAGACATGAATGAATAGTTTTAGCAAATATTTTACCACAGCTAGCATGGATTGCCAACTTCCCAGTCTCTAACAATAGTTTCCTTGCCACCATCTACTAGTTTCTAAGTCATAGCTAAATATTTTAGGTTTTCTATCATAACTGTACCTCCTTCTGGGTACCAAATTCTGTATTAGCCAGAATGGGCTAGGTTATAGTCCAGTAATAGAAATACAAACTCTCAGAGGTTTAATACAAAGATATATTTCTTACTTAAACTATGTTCTCCAAAAATCAGTATTGGGGACGGTGGGGAGAGCTGTTCCATATCTACTCAGGACCCCAGGTTTGTGGAGCCCCACCATCTGGAAGTTCGCCAGTCACCATAACAAGACATAGGAGATGCTGAGTCATGGTCAAGGCCTTAAAGACTTCTGCCAATAGTGACATATTTCACTGTGTGAAGCAAATCATATGGCTATGCCTAACTTCACAGGAGCAGTATATCAGAGAGCTTCAGGGGCATAACAAACTACCCCAAAACTTAGAAGCTTATCATATGAGCTGTTTGTTTAGCTCATAATTCTGTGGAATGGCAATTTGTATTAGGCTCAGTGGGACAGTTCTGCTGGCCGGCCCTGGGCTCGCTCAGGTGCTTGTGATTAGCTGCCTGTCAACGACTCAGCTGTTTCTGAGGGTGAGCTGTCAGCCAGGACAGCAGAGCAATCAGGCCAGGTGTCTCTCATCATCAGGAGACTAGCCCTGGCTTGTTCACATGGTGGCAGTCACAGGGTTCTAAGAGCAGCAAGAGAGCAAGCCTCAATGCACAAGCACTTTTGAAGTTTCCTCTTGGGTTTCATTTGCTCCAGGTCCATTGCCTAAGTAAATCATATGGCCAAGCCCAGTGTCAATATGGGGAAATAGATCCTACCTCTTAACAGGAAGAGCTGCAAGACACATTGCAAAGGAGTGTGGAAAGAGGGAAAGAAGTGATTTGTGGCCGCGTTTGCAATCTACTGCATAAGGGAAAGTGCAGTGCCATCATGTTCCCCCAAAGAAGGGGAAATAGAAATATTAATGAACAGAACTAATGAATATCATATCACTAGAATTTCTGGAAGAAGGACATCATGGTCAGATATAATGAAATACACAAATAGAGTTAACTTTGAAATTCAGCTTGACTTTGAAGAACAAAGACTTTTCCATGGCAAGTATCACAGAATATAATAATCTGATTACTTGACTTTTGTGTGAGTTCAATGAACATAGAGATAGGAGTGTAGCTTATTCACCTTTGTCTTCTCACCATCTAGTGCTGTTCCAGGCATTTAGTTGGTGCCTAATATTTATTGACTGATTTGACAGATATTTGGGATATATATAAAATCAAGGATAGAAAGAGGGTCATATCCAGGATTGTCTCCTACACTGAAAATCTAGTTACTCATAAAGGAATTTTAATATAACAACAGATATATGAGATAAAAATGTTAATGATCTTTGGAAAGATGTTTTTGTTCTATTGTCTGTTTCCTATACATATTGTATCATTGATTTATTGCTGTGTAACAAGTCAATCCATAACTTAGTAACTTAAAAGAACAACCATTTGTTATTGCTCAAAATTCTACATATCAAATGGGCAGTTCTGTTTATCTGGTGAGGCCCTGCTGATCTTGGCTGGGACTGCTAATGCTAGAAGCTGCTTGATCTAGGATGGCCTCACTCTGGTCTGGAGTTTGGCTCCCTGTTTGCTAGGGTAATGGGAAGGGCCAGCCATGCATCTCATTATCCAGAAACTACTTTGAGCTCATTTATATAGTGGTAGCATATCAAGCAAAACAAGAGGATGAACACTAATGTGTAAGTGCAGTTCAAGTCTTTGCTTGTATTATGTTTGCTTGCTACTCTCCCATTAGCCAAGGCAAATCATGTGACAAAGCCCAAAGTCTGACTAGGAGGAAGCTTACTCATGGCATGGATACAGAAAGATATCAGAAAATTAGGGTCATTACTTCAAACCACCATAAATACCCATCGAAGTTCACTGTTATCCATCTAAAACTTATAAGCACATGAATAGAGTACCAAGTGTAGATATTAACCACTGGGAAAATTACATTTCATGATTTGTATGGTCATTTGGCAGTCAATTCCCAATCCAAGGTACATTTTAGGAGAATATGATATAAACATACAAATAAATTGGAGTTGTTTGAAATACCCATGTTTCCCTAGTAGAGAAATTTAAAATTACAGAAGTGTATGATGAGTCATGTTTTTTGAGTTACTGACCCAAAATGAAAGCTATTTTAATTTGCAACAAAAATAAACAACCCAGTATACTAGTTAAGATTGTAAAATACCTATTCAATTATGAATTAACAACATGTAATACAAAATAATATATGTTTTATAATTTAATAAAATATAAACCCTTTTGTATGAATTAGATATTTGGAATTATGACTTATAACTATTAGATGACTTAATTAACTATAAAATTACTCATAATGCTGAAAGCCTTTTTTTAAGTAAACTTTATCAGCTTCTTTAAAAATATCACACTTTGCTATATTTTTTTTAGTTCTGAACTGTAATGCACTGCACTGATCAGAGATCTAAAAATCAAAGACAAATTTGATCAACCAATTATTAGGACATGGAACATAGCCCCCGTCTGGAAAATTTCTAATCAGCCACATAATTATATTATGCTAAATTTTATGTAACTTAGATTCATCCAGGTTTATGAGCCTAAGATTTCTTAGGTTTTTTTTCCTTATGGGAGTTTGGACTGTAAGGACACCATTAACTCAGATATACATACTGATGAATTTAATTTCAATACTATGGTTAAATAATTAGAGATACATAAAATAGATTAACGATTTTGTCTTTTTGATGCATTTCCAAATATTATCAACATCTTTTTTGTATCTTTTGTAGGGAACAATGATAACATTTCAAAGGACGGAATAAAAATTGAAGAAGCAGAAATATATGATGATGCACTTTATTACTTATACTGTAATATCTACCTATTTCCTATTACAAAATTGCCTTTTGTATACATAAAAATGGGCATGACATTGGGTCCAATATTGTCACTCTTCTCAGGGTGGTATCTCACATTTTCATTGTTCATGTTCTTTGTTTACTTCAACCATAGGGTATTTTAAGATAAATCTAAAATACACTTTTAAAACATTACTATTACACTCTGTTACCCTCTTCACACTAAATATCTTATATCAGATACAATTTTCGCTATTGTAGGGAGACTCAGGCCCTAAACTTTCAGGATAACCAATACTGAAATTAGGGTGAGCATGTTTCCTTTTTCTTTTTTTTTTTTTTTAACTGAATCATGTACCTTTGAACTTGGCATCTAAATTGAATAATTTTACCATCTATTTTTTCTTACATCCAGGCAGATGTTAATAGCATCTGATCTATCACTACTCTTTTTTGTGTCCCCTTGAAATTATTCCCCCAGCCTAACTCATTATTATCATTTTCATTTCAGCCTTTAATAAAATTTCAATGTATTATATGCTTAATGATGGCAATTTGATCCAATTAAATCCAATTGCATAGTTCAAAGTCAAATAAAAATGTTATCTATAGCACCTAGGCTATTACAGTTTAGACAGAGTACAGGTTGTCTAGGTCAATCCCTTGCTTTTTCAGATAGGGAAATCGAGGCCCAGAGAGAATAAGCAATTTAAGTAGATACAAAATTTATAAGCAGTAGGCCCCAAATTAGATCAAATTTCTTGACTCCTAATTTTGACTTTTTTTGCTATAATAATGCCATCATTTGTTGAGCATATATATACGTTATTAATTCATTTAACCTTTCCCATAACCTTATACAATAAGTAGTGTTATTAATATCCGCATATTGTAGAGAAGGAATTATAAATTGGCTCAGAGAACTTAACTTGCCCACATCACTCAGCTAGTCAGTGTTGGAATCGAAATTTGTATTTGTTGTTGTTATTTTCATTTTTATTCCATTTTTTTCATTCTTTTTTCTTCCTCTTTTCAAGTATTGCTTGTCCCAAGTATTACTATCAAACTCCGCTCATTGGGCCAGAGACTTTTGTGATCTTAGTGAAAAACTTGCCCTTTGTGCAGCACACTACCTACATCTGGGAATTCATCATGGAGTTGGAAACTGAACACGTCTTTCCAAATTTAACGACCGTTTTACACTGGGAAGCAGTAAAGAAGGTGATAACGTTGCCTTGTGGAAAAAAATCAGAAATTGAGGAACCTGTATTTTATATGATTTTCATGAGTGGCTACTGGTTATTTGAGGGAAAATAGTGACACAAACAAAAAAGTATGATCCCGCAGTATTTAATATACCATTCAGCCAAACTGGGGTTTTTGCTGCCAGCCATCCGATACTTTCTCAATGTCTACTCTCACGGAGCTTGTCTAATACTTCTTTCTGTGCTCTTAAAACACTTTACTTATACTTTTTCTCATGGATCTTATCATGTTCTTCCAAGTATTATAATTGTTTATGGATGTATCTATTGTTCCACTCTATCACCCTGTAGGTTGTAAAGTTAAGACCTGGGTATTCATCGTTTCTTTATACCTGTTTCTACACTTAGTTGATACCCAAGAGACTTTTGCTGAATTGAAATCAAAGGGTAGCAAAATGGGATTTTTAAAAAGAAAACATGAAAGATATAGGAATTCTTTCATTCCACCCTCTCCAACATTCTCAAGACCTACTCTTAAATCCAAACTTATTTTTTATCTCTGATGTCCAGACAATGACAAAAGGTGGTGGCATGTTTCCATTTTACGGAGGTTATGTTTCAAATTAAGAAATTATTATTTGGCTTTTCTGCATGTTAAAACTCCTCATACAAAATAAACCACAATGTCTTATGTGAATAAGGTGTATCATTTTACCCACCAATATGCCTTAAGGAACTGAAATATGAACAACTGATGAATTTGAAATTTTTTTCCATGCTGTTGATAATAGCTAGGATTGGGTCCCCAGTTTCAACATGCAGAAAATATTTAGATATAAAAATAATACAAAATACCAATAGTTCAGGGCAAATAGGCCGAGCAGTAAAGCTCCGAAGTAAAATTCAGTGGATTAAAGAAGTTTATTTTAAGATATTACCATAAAGAAGGTTTATTTAACCAGTAAAATATGATAGTAGTCCCTATTAATATCTACCTAGAGAATAGATATGAAATAAAGATAGAAAAGAATGAGGCAATTAAATTATACTATGATTTACCTTGATAAAGATATGAATTAAAATGTGAAGTTGATAAAACTTTAGTACCTTTTAACTTAGTAGTCAATATGTCAAAATTATAGCATATTTGAAGGTTTAAATTACAATAATAAGATTTAAATTATAATTAATAATCACTTATGCAACAGTAGAAGGTAAAGAATAGTCTAATATTATCCTATTGTAGACTTTCAAATTTAATAGGCAAAATTACCTGATCTCATTATTATACACTAAAGTCATTAAGCTCTAAACCTCTAAACCAGAAACTTGAAAGAAAAAGAGATCTAAATATAAAACCCAGCAACTCTTTTGAATATCATTGCTCTCCCCCCAATCTCTCTCTGTTTCTCCGTTGTTCCCAGAAAATAGAAGAATCCTAATCTACAGAAGGTAGAGGTGAGAGGTCAGCTAAAAGCTCAGGGATTGGTTGAAAGATTGTGTAAGGAGCTCTGAGAACTACCCCTGCTTCTGGACTCCCTCTCCATCATGTATGTGCAGCCACGCCTTTTTATCCCAGCTCCTACAAGAAGTTGGACTTTTATTCTTTAGAGGAATTGGATTGGAGAGATTATGAATTTGAGGACACCAAGTAGTAGAGGGAGGGGCTAAAGCTGTAGACTAAACACACCTTACTAAATAAAGGTTGCTAAATCTCCCTCTACTTGCTCCTCATGATACCCATAGCCAGATTTATACCTTTTAGCAGGAAATTGGAGATCCTTCTCAAGAGAAACTCAAAAGTCTCACAGAAAAAACTTATACATGCTAACATTTGGATATATTCTTAATGAAAAGCTGGCCATCTGTTTGATCATACTTAAGTAAGGTCCAGGAGTCATAAAGCGCACCCATTTGCACAGAGCATCCAAAAAGTGTTTTACTCATAAGTGTGCACTGGCTGCTAAGAATCTTTAGACATTTGAGGAAAACATCCAACTTGAAAGACAGAGACCAAAACAAGCAGATGAAAGAAATTCAAAGTAAAACAGAGACAATGCAGGGAACACAAGAAAGCTTCCACGTAATTACAATTAGCATCTTCAAAAGATAAGATATTGCATCATTAAAACAAGAATTACTTTGAAACAAGATGCTATGGAAAACAGAGAACAAAGAATCAAGAAAGAGCTCTTGGAAATTAAAAATATTTCAGATGAAATTAAGATAAAATTCAATAGCAGAGTTGAGAGGTGAAGACAGAAAATTTCTTCAAGGTAGCATCAAAAAAACCCAAAGAGATATAGAGACAGACAATAGAAGATGTGAAAATTTCAAGATCAATTTGAGAAGTCCAGTGTCTGAGTGACATGAGTTCCAGAAAGAGACTATAGGGCAAACTGAGGGGATGGTATTATCAAAGAAATAATTTTTAAAAATTTCCTAGAATTGAGGGAAATCAGCCTCTAGATTGAGTGGCTTCACTCCAAGACACATAATCATGAAATTTCACGATCCCAGGAATAATGAGAAAATTCTAAAAATATCTAGAGAGAAAAGGTAAGTCACGCACAATGAATAAAGAATCAGAGTACTATTGGACTCCCCAGCAGATGACAATGGAACTACTTCAAAATTATAACTCAAAGTGATCTCCAAACTAGAATCCTAAAACCTGTCAAACTATCAGTCAATTATGAGAATAGAGTAGATATTTTCAGGTTTGCAAGTTCTCAAAACATGTACCTCCCATGCACTCCTTTTCAGGATGCTACTGGGGTAAGTGCTTTCTTATAACTAAATGAGTAAGTGATCACAGAAACAGGGAATCCAGCATAAGAAAGAGGTCAAAGGATTTCCCAAGGTGAGGAAGGACAGTTATAGCTGAGAGCTGGCAGAAGACCAGAAAGTCCAAATGCAAGCAGGATGATGGAGGGATCCAAGAAAGAATTTCCTGGGGCAAAATGGAGCAGAATTTATAATAGGCTTGACCTGGAGAAAATTGAAAATTGGAAGGATACTTTGAAGAGCAGAAAGAATTAGTAATAGGCACATAAATAATGGAGAAAATAGAGTCCCAATATATGTGACTTTGAATTTTTATCTTTGCTTTTTCAGTGTCTATGATAATACCTGGCATGGAAGATGATCTCAGTGAGTGCTTACTGTATGGATAGATGGATGGATGGATAGGTGGTTGAATTGATGAATTAATGAAATAGTTGAATAATAGTGACAATGATAATAATAATAATGACTTTGTGCCTTCCTCCATCTAATAGTTCCTTAAACTTAGACAAACTTCTAGGAATGTTTATTGAATTTTGTGAATGCATATTGTTTACTTAATCATTTATTAATTCCTTTATATTAGTCAGACTTCTTAGTTTTGAAAAACAGAACTTTAAATTTGTTTAGTTAAAGTAGGGAATTTGTTAAAACTCTGAAAAATTCCAGGTGATATCTGCAGTCACAGAATGGATCCAGGTACTCAAAAATAATCTGTTTCTTTCTGTCTCTTACCATTGCTTTCCTCTTGGTTGTTTTCATTCTTTTTGTTTTTTTCAAATTTTTAAATTGAGGTATAGTCAATTTACAATTTTGTGGTATTTTCTGGTATATAGCATAGTGATTCAGTTATACATATATACCTTTTCAATTCTGTTTCATTATAGGTTATTACAAGATATCAAATATAGTTCCCTGTGCTATACAGTAGGATATTGTTGTTAATCTGTTTTATGTACATAGTTAGTATCTGCAAATCCTGAACTACCAATTTATACTTCCCCACCTCCTTTTCCCCTGGTAAGCATGTTTGTTTTCTATGTCTGTGAATCTGTTTCTGTTTTGTAAATAAGTTCATTTGTGTCATTTTTTTTTAGATTCCACATATAAATGATATCATATGGCATTTTTCTTTCTCTTTCTGGCTTACTGTTTTCCTTCTTAGGTCAGATCTCCCTATGTGCTCATTACAAACTTAATCCCCCAGATTAGCAACACCACTTCTTTATTAGTTACTCTGAAATACACAGCTTAGTCAAAGTTGACCAACTTTTATCAATTTCTTGAGCCAATTATCGTGGCCAGGGGAATGGAATATTCTGAATGGTTAGTCCTGGGTCACATGAAGAACTCTAGAAACATAGATCAGCCTCATCCAAACAGCATGGCCTCAAAATTAGGCAGAGATGGCTTCACAGAGGGCACTATTAGCAGGAAAAGGGAATCTAGATATCCAGACAGGCAAATCAAATAGCTACTTTATTTGAAAAAAATTTGCCTACTTTACCCTGACCTCTATGAGACAGATGAATAGTCCTCCGAATTAATCTCTCAAAACAGAAAACAGTATTTGAGAATGCTTGTAAAATTTGACTTTATATCTCATATCTCACCTCTGACCTTTCTAACTTTTTGGCGTATAAATTGTGGATCAGCTCTATTCAACAGAAATATGATGTGAGACACAAATGTAAGTCACATGTACAATTTTAAATTTTGTAGCAGCCATATTCAAAAAGTAAAATTGACAATAATTTTAAGAATATATTTTATTTAATCCAACACATCTGAAACATTTTCACTTCAACACATAATCTATATAAAATTTTAATGAGATATTTTACATTCTTTTCTCTGTACTGTCTTTGAAATTCTATGTGTATTTTGCACTTGCGGTACATTTCAATTAAGATTAAGCACATGTGGAAGGAGGCTGCCATATTGGGCAAAATATTTCTGGACTGTGAAAACTTTCATATTCTATTAAGTAAAGTCTTTCCCTCCCCCAACCAATTTCCTCTCTCTTGAACACCTTCTCTTTCCATTCTAGTCATCTTTCTTCCTTCAATCAAATAATACAATGGATCAAATAGGATAATGTTAATTAATTCACAGTCTTATGGTTTTGAAACGGGAATAAAAAGAAGTCTTCACGTATTTTCTACTCTTCAAGAATAAGAGCTGAAATAAAATGGCAAATCACTCTGGTGCTTTTATTTAGTATGAATTAAAGCAATATGAAACAGATGATCACATCTTGATGACAATTATGATACTACTTGGCAGGAAGAACTGAAGAAGGAATTTGGCCTGGTAGTATTAAATAGCTGCCCAGATAGGTTCTATAAGGAATAGAAAGAGTGAGAATAATCAAGTTATTCACATGCAGCTAATGAAATAGTTGCATCATGTAGTTGGGGGAATCTCAGTTGCTAAGACAGAATGCCTGCTAGTTAGCACACCTTTATTCCTCAAAGAAATCTGACTTGCACATACACTCACTTTTGAGGATAAATCTTTAAATGTACTTTTTTTGTATGTTTAAAAAGCAGGCTCTTTTTCTATTATGAATCCCTTGATCCAGGGGTTTATTTTGGCACCTTGAGGATTATGTAAAATTTATTGCCGAAGCAGCATTTTCTTTTAAAGCATTGGTTTCCAAGCACTCTTTAAGAAAGATAAAAAATAAAATTAAAAGCCTTCTAAAATGTCAACTACTTTGGGATGGATTTTACATGATTTTCTCAGTTCAAAGAAAACTGCAGTGTATGTAAAAATGTGACAGAATTTTCCTTTGCAAATTTATATACAGCTATAAAAACACTGTTCATTTTTCACAGAAATATCTTAAACAACTTGCATTTGTATACATTGGGTGATTTAATTTTAAAAATCAATACTTAAGATATATACCTTATTGTAAAATTTATCTTTTAGTCAGGAAGCAATACTCCACACATAAACACTCAATAAACATTTTCGGCATCTAATGCTTGTCAAGTGTTACACTAAGTGCTGGGTTTCCAGGATAAGTCACAGAATTGGCTTCTGTGATCATGACATTTGTCTATAGTGCTTGTTGCACACTATTTGTTGACTTTCCTTTTAGAAATTAGACCTTAATTTTCTCCTGAAGACCATTCCCTCTCCTATTCTCAGTTTATCTGCTTCCTATGGAATTGAGTCCATCTCTTGACATTAGACTGGAGCAGGTGACTCAGGATTGGCCAATCAGAAGATTGCAATCCCTGACAGTGACTGGCTCAGAGATCGACATAGTACCTTGTCTGAGCCAAAGAGACACAGTGAGATTTGGGAGAGACCTTTGCTCTTATCTACTAAATGTGCTACAACCGTTTTGCAACTAAGTATGTGGTGCTTGAGAATAAAACCACCGCCAAGGAACAGAGCTCGCTCAAAAAGGAGAGAGGGAAACCAAGTCCTGGAGTGAGTGCTGTCTAGAGCCAGACACCCTGGCTTCAAACATTGAAAGAAGAGAATAAGCCCAATGAAGGCAGTGAGTTGGAGGGGAGGAGAGAGTTCAGATTTCAGAAGGAGAAAGAGCATTCCAACTGGATGATGTAAGACTAAAGGCAGTATAGACATAGAAAACAAACTTAGGGTTACCAGAAGGGAAGGGGATGGAAAGGGATACATTGGGAGTTTGAGATTTTCAGATACTGACTGATATATATATATATAAAATAGATAAACAATTTTATACTGTATTATATAGGGAACTATATTCAATATCTTGTAATAGCTTAGGGTGAAAAAGAATATGAAAACAAATATATGTATATTCATGTATGGCTGAAGCATTGTGCCGTACACCAGAGACTGATACAACATTGTAAACTGACTATACTTTAGTAGAAAAAAACTAAAGGAAGAAAAAAAGACTAAAGGCAGCTATGGCATGATGAATGGGGAAAACCTCAAACAGTTTTGAGAGGACATGAAATGACAATAATAGAGGGATCAGAGGAGAGACTTGAGAGAGAGAGGCAAGAGACAGATCACAGAAGATCTTATCCTCCAGGTTAGGTAAGGCACATCACACAGCGGATGGCAGGATCACTGACATATTTTAAGCAGAAGAATGACACGGTCATATTTGTTTTTAAATCATTTAAAAGGTGCTTTATTTAAACAAGCAGTTAATGAATCAGAAGAAAAGCTGCAGGAAGAAGTAGATTATGTGGGGACAATTTAACAAGTATTAGATTGCAAACTCATGGAAGACAAGGTCATTTGCATCATATCAAGTTCAATCTCTGATCTATCGTACTAAACCATACAAAACTGCTGATATTTGAGTGTGTCTGACCTATTTAAAAAAAGCAATCACATATGTTCAATCCAATAGAAGTATGTTATATTCTTATAGGATAATGACCAGAAAACAGCATTTCTTGATTTTTTTCCTGTATAGTTTCTTTGATTTAGAATCAGCGTTTTTTTTTTCCTTAGGAGACATGGACATATTTTTATTTGAGACAGAACCCTCTGGGACATTGCAGGATAGGTTGGAGGGTACTAGAGGCAAGGAAAGAATTTAGAAGACTTTATCATAGTCCATTCAAGAGTTAATAAAGTTTGCAAATAGGGCAGTGGTGGGGAGAAGGCAAAGAAGAAATGAAACATTTATTTATGTATTGGAGTTATGGTTTTTGAATCAAACTAATGCATACACATGATTTAAGAATAAACTAGTACTGAATGGTTTTTAATGAAAAAATAAGTCTGCCTTGCACTTCCTTAATCCCAGTCCTGTTCTCCACAGCTAACTACTTTTAACTTTTTAACCATTTATGTTAATAGTTATTCTTGTGGTCAGCCAGGACCTTCATACTCCATTGTACTCTGTCCCACTTGCACAACTGTATGTGGCAACCCTGGACTAGCTCCCTATCTCTAAATAATACATGTTTACCACTGGTTTCTGACTTCAGTTTTTGATACTGTCAAATTATCATCTATTTTCCCTTTTTTCCTACCTTTCAATATAGTTATATCACTATTTGAACACGTGCTTTTAAACACGCGTGCTTGTTATAGGCTGAAATATGCCCTGCGAAAATTCCTATGTTGAAGCCCTACCCATACTACCTCAGACTGTGACAGCATTTGGAGACAGGGTCCTGAAAGAGATGATTAAGTTAAAATGAGCCCGTGAGGTCAGACTCTAAATCAGTCTGCCTGGTGCACTTATAAGAGGAAATTTGGACACAAAGAGACAATAGGAATGCGTGCAGAGAAAAAAGACCATGTGAGGACACAGTGAGAGGGTAGCCATCTACAAGCCAAGGAGAGAGGGCTCAGAACAAATCAGAACAAAATCTGACACCTTGATCTCAGACTTCCAGCCTCCACAATTATAAGAAAATAAATATCTGTTGCTTAAGCCACCAGGTCTGTGGCGTTTTGCTAGGGCAGCCCTAGCAAACTAATACCGTGATTTAAAATTTGAAAATATCTAATACACTTTTACTGCATGTTTCGTCAACCAGAGACAATGTATTTAATTCTCCATTTCTCAAAATGAAGGTTTTTAGCATCCTTACCTTTCCATTTGCTCTTTCTTTCTCTTTTAGCTTCCACTTCTCATCATCTGCATTTTTGCCTCAAGTTTTTGATAACATTTACAGTCTATCCTGGAACCATACTTAAATATTCTATGCTTTATCTATGGGTTGATTCTAAAAACTGGTCATCTATAAAAGTGGTCTGCATGTTATGACTGTGTTCACTGAATAGCCAAGCAGTTTAATTTTTATTTTCCAAGGTTTTTTTTCCTCTCTCTCTCCCTTTCTCTCCTACTATCAACTTGACAGATCTGTAGGTTTTCTGAGTTTGGGTAGGCTCAGCTCCAGGTTGCAGGTTGGGTTCATATGCACTCCATGTGCTTCATTCTGGGATCCATGGCTACTTGGGGCATGCTCTTCTCATGAGGATGACAGATGTGCACAAGGGCAAGCAAGACACCATGATCTCCTCATATCACATTGGCTAACATTCCACTGGTCAAATCAAGTCACACAGTCAAGCCCAAAGTCAATGGGATGTATATTCTGCCCAATGTGAACCTTGGCAAGGTTGTGGGGAAGGGAAGGAAGAATTGTGAGCCAATCAGACAACCTACCACAGGTACCAAAGGCTATAGAAAACCACCATAATTTCCCTAAATTATTTGCTTAATCCCTTTAGAGAAGAATGCTCCTTTTTTTTTTTCAGGCATATATTTGACTTTTGTTAAAGTTCACACATATTTAAGAAAAAAGGCTCATGTACATAGACTAATAAAGCAGTGGTATCTAGCACTATTGTATCCAGTATGCTATCTAGTATCCATCACTGGGGCCCTATATAAAACAAGCACTCAATAAATATTTGAATGAATAAGTAAATGAATGCATGAATAAAAAGAAACTAGTTTCTTAGAAGGGAGCACTCAGATCAGAAAATTTTAAAAATATGTGTCTTTTTTTTTTCCTCTCAGGTAATTGAGACAGTTTCAGAGTTATACATGAAAATGTATCTTACCTGTCCTGTGTTCATTCTCCTACTACCTGAAGTTCTTTGGTGAATACATTTAATTTTCATTTTTAAAATACATTCAAGACTAATTTTAAATTGTTTGCTGCATTAAAAACTGTCTACTGTACAGAATAATTTCCTTGAAAATTTTAGAATTTCATAGGATAGCTGCTTTAGAATTTAAATGAAAAATATTTCATATTGGTAAGGTTCTAAAAGTCTTTTTAATCAACTAGCTCACTTAATTTATTTAATTATTTTTTTAATTAAACTTTTTTTTTTAATTTGGGGGGAGGCAATTAGGTTTCTTTTTTCTAATAAAGGTACTGGGGATTGAACCCAGGCCTCATGCATGCTAAGTACACACTGTACCACTGACCTATACCCTCCCCACTTCAACTATCTCACTTTAACAGAAAACTAACTGGCCTAAAATACATGAAGAAGTTCAGCCACAGAGATGACTTTGTCCAGTCTTTGTGGGACTACATCTACAAGATTCCATTTGAGCCTGGAATTGTAAACACTCTTAAATTAGAAAGTATTTTCACAATGACTTTCTTTTCTAGAAAGTTTAAAAATCATTATTACCTAGTAAATTTTGTTTAAAATAACTTATTTGATTAAGCTCTTCAGCAAAACAAAAAGTAAAAAGCCATTTGGGCCAACACCATGGATTCCATTCATGAAATGAGCCCAGCTGAATGGTGGCTTGGGTAATCTTGTTTTGACTTCTCTCTGAAAACTCTGTTATTAAAATGGTGAATTTGGTAATTTAGTAATCTCTGTAATGTTAATGGAATGCAAGTTCATACCAGTGGTAACATATATATTCTAAAGTGCATGGTTTGGCTTTACCATCTTGTTTATTTATTTAAATATTTTGCTCTGTCTACCAGTTGGAGGCTATTACTGGGGACTGTTAATGAGATCCATACTCACATCTTGGTCTAAATAGGTCTCATTGTTCTTTTGGCCAATTAATATCTTGGTATTTCAACCAGTTATTTTTCTTCCTGGAGCGCCTATGATAGAGATGTGGAAAGATCATACAGATGGATGAAGAAAGTTTTTGTTGTCATGGAATGTTTCAGGTTTAGGAAGCTTCTATTCTTGAGAGTTTAGATCTCATGATTAAGCTTGCTATTCATAGCTTGCCAATGCATGTTTGTGATAGCTATTAGTATCTAATCACTGGATTTATTTTGAAAGGGTAGTTCCACCGAGTAGGCAGCAAAGGAAATTTGCATGAAGCCAAACGTCTCTAAGCTTGAAAAAATGATTCCACAATGTATGATTTTGTGAGAGAGAGAGAGAGAGTGTGTGTGTGTGTGTGCAAGCTCAGGTGCCAAATCAGCTATCACTGGTTGTATAAAGAGGACCTCTTTAAATTCACTACGCTTCTACCTTGGAGTAACAGACTTTTACCCAACTAGGGGATTAAAAAGGACGAAACGGGGGAAAGACGAAAAGGGGGAAAGTACTCTATTTTTTGTGTGTGTCAGGGGAAGGCGAGGGGAGGTCTGTTTTTAATCAGCCTCATCTGACAAAATGAAGAAGATACTAGGGATGTGTTTTAGTTTCCTAGGGCTGTTGTAACAAAGTACCACAAACTGAGTGGCTTCAAACAACACAAATGTATTACCCCACAGTTCTGGAGGCCAGAGGTCAGAAATCAAGGTGTTGGCAAGGCCATTCTTTCTCTGAAACCTGCAAGGGAATTTTCCCTTGCCTCTCCCTAGCTTCTGGTGGTTTGCTGGAAATAAATCTTTTGAAGATTCTTGCCTGCAGTTGCATCACTCCAGTTTCTGACTTTATTGTCACACAGTATTCTCCCTGGGTGTCTCTGTCTCCACGTGGCCGCCTTATAAGGACACTGGTCGTTTTGGATTACGGGCCCACCCTGCTGCAGTATGACTTCATTTTAACTTAACTATTTACATCTGCAATAACCCTAGTTCCAAATAAGGTCACATTTTGAAGTGCTGGGGGTTAAGACTATATATATATGTATATATGTATGTGTGTATAGATATATAGTGGGGGTCACAAATCAATCCATCGCAGATTATGAAGCAGAGAGAGAACTCAAGCGCAGAAATGTATCTGGTCAGAAAAGGGCCTCTGATAGCCTGTATGGAGACTGTATGAATTAGGACAGATGTCCCCCTGGAGGAATGCAGTCACCTTGCCAGGGCTCACAGCTGGAGAGAGAGCACAAGCTGGACTTCAGCCCCTCTTGTCCCCTCAGCACAGTGTCTTTATGCACAAACAGACCAAACTAGCAGTGGTCCTGAGACTGGGGTTAGATGGTGATAAGGTGTGGGCAGTGAGAGTGCTGGCAAGGGCAAATTGATGACAATGGACTATTTCGATGGAGACAGAAGTAGGGAGGGCAAATGGCATTCGCTGACTCATTCCAGCAGTATTTACTGAGTGTCTACAACATACTAGGTGCTCTGATGGTGCCTGATACACAGCACAGAACAGAGTGGAGCAGTCATCTTCTCTGCCCTTAAGAACTTATAGTCTAGGGTAGACAGATGTTGAAGAAGCAGACAGCAAGTACATGATTGTAAATTGTGGGAAGTGTTCTGAAAGAAATAAAGAGAGTAGCATGAGAGAAGAAAATAGGGGAATCGAGTAGATGAACTTTTTTGGATAGAGTGATCAAGAAACAACACCTTAAAGTGACATTTAAATGTAGTCCTAAAGGATAAGACTTTTGGGTGGCATTGGCTAACACTGGATCTAGTGGGGTGGGATATAAAAGATACCTAAACTAAAAATTCTTGAACTCATTTATTTTAGATTTCCTTGTTTATCAATGTAGACTTTTTATATGACTTCTCTTTCCTGTAATTAATAGGATTCATTATTTTGTTGAGAGTTTTTAGTGCTCTCCCATTGGAAACAATCTCATTAATACAACTCAATTTAGTTTAACCAATTGTTCAAAATTTGCAGCAGTTGTGAAATGGAATGTTATTATCCAAGAATGATATTTCCTCAGAGAATGCGGGCCATCCAGGTGTCCTATGAGGCCCAATGATTCTCCCAGAACTGGAATCAGTTGCCAAAATCCCTGGAAGCAAAACTGAGGATGGATCTGTGCTTGAAAATGTTCACACGAAGTCCCCACATCTTGGGCATCCAGACTATGTAACTCTTTTATCAAATAGTATCAAAAGAGCTAAAATGAAATTTGCGTTTTCTGATCCCTACCACCTCCCAGTTCTGTATCATTATATTTGAAGTTCAAGATGCAGCAAGGAAAATGGACTTCTTTTAAAATAGTTGGTATAAACTACCTAGAAGTTTCACATATTCAGATGTCATTGTTTGTGCTCGAATACTACTTGCAAAAAAATTGGATTTAAAGTATCAACAATACAAAAATAAGGAATTAAACATAAACTCTGGTCAAATTTGTGGCCAAAGGGAATTTCATGGCTGAGAAATGCAGACAGTTCTCTACACAGGTCCTTTGCACTATGTAAACTTCACTTAGTGTCACTTCCCAGGGAACTGGGACTTGCTGAGTGTTCTGTCATCCCAATCACTTTCCTGCTTTCTTTTCTTCATAGCACTTATCAACATCTAAAGTTATTACATTATTTATTTGCCTATTGCCTGATTTCATACACTTGAGTTAGGCCTTATTTGTCTTCTTCATAGTTGCATCCGTAGAACCTAAAACATAGCACACAGTAAATGTTCAATAAATATTTGAGAATGAATGTAAGAATGAATGAAATTCAGGAATAGAGAAACATTCTTACTGACAGGAGCGCCAAAAACTTATTTACTCAGAAGTGGTAAAATATTTTCAGCATTAATTCTACAAAAACTATTATATTATGTAAGTCACTTTAACTAATTCACTTAAACTGTTGTTGTGTACAAATTCACACATCTAAACCATTGAGGAGAACATGACTCTTTTTCTCTTGAGTTCAAATGATTGCTTACAAATTGTTTATTCATGAGGGTAGAAATTCCTTCTAACATTCAGTTGGCATTCCTTTGTAGTATGTATCACATTGCTCTGCACATTGCACATAGTAGGAATAGTAATAGTGTTCTTAGTAGTAATAGTAATAATAACAACTAATATTTATTGTGCGCTTACTGCATGACACTGTTTTAAATGTCTTTATAGATTATCTTATGTATATCTCATAATAACCCTATAACTTCCCATAGTTATACAGTTAGTAAGTGTCAGAGCCAGAATTTGAATCAAGGATATCTAATCCCTGAACCTAATTTCTTAACCTCAGTCATATACTAACTCCAGGAATATATGCTCATGAAACAAATTGCTACTATAAAACAATTAGGCCAATTATTTAACATACAATGAGTATTCAGTGAGTGTACTTCAAATCCTCACTTTTGAAATTTATGCATCTTTGAAAGAGTTTTTGTTGTTAAAATTTTCTTAAAGGATCAAGATATATCATCAAATAAAAGACCATGATCAAAGCTCAGAAGATAATTCTAGAATAATTGTCTCAAAAATGTCTTACACAATCAAAGAGTGATTACAGTGGGATACAGTTTCTTTTCTTAGTCAGACTTTATTTACAAGTAGCAGAAACTCATACAAAATAGCTTAACGTAAGGGACAATTTCTTTGAAGTAAACAGAGATATCCTGAAGAAATCCAAATACAAGAAGTATTTTTGCTTTGCAAATCTAGAAATGGAATTTGGCAAGTGATCAAAAACTATTTTTCCTCTCTCTCTTTTTTCCTTCTGGAGCCACGAAGTCCATTAATTTGCACATCTACACCATTAATTATCATTCCCCCTCCTTCTTTAGTTTTTCTGCTTTTCTGTGCACATGGTGATGGGGAGTAGGGGAGAAGATGGCTGATCAAAAAATGGAGTCCCAGCCCTCTCTGTATACAAGCTAAGCGCCTGCAGATAACTGATGTGTGTTCCTTACCTCAGGCTCTCAATTACAAATTCTCGCTAGAGAGAGCTCAGTAGTCTTCAACTTGTCTCAGTGTCTAATTGACTGGTTGGGTAACAGCGTTGACTCAGTACAAAGGCTCGATACCTTGAGTTAAAAAAGTATGGATTTGGGAGAAATCCTCAGATAAGGTGAGAAAGATCTAAGAATATGTCCCAGAGTGTTTTCTATAACTTTCAAGATGACGACCTTGGAAGAGAAGGTCACTCATTTAAAAGTGTAAGTTTTTGAGCGTTTGCTTTAGAAAGTCAGTTTAATTTCTTTATAGTAACCTGTCCTTTACAATTTACAGAATTTTGACTGAAATTTAATTCACAAACAATGCATAGATAACTATGAGAGGATAGGCTAAATTAACTATACTAGGTAAAGTCTTACAAAGTCATAGCAATAGATGCAGATTAATTATTCTGTAATATTAAAAATAGGATAATTTTTATTAAGGCATTCCAAGTAAGAGAGTTCAGAAAGTAAAAAATAAAAAAGCTCCAAAATAATTAATATAATTTCCATATCACCAATAATAATTATCAAGAGAAGGACAAAGAAAAATGCAATTCACAATAGCAGTAAAAATAGACCTAAGAGTAATGTTGACAAGAGAGTGTAAAAAATCTATCTGGAAAACTATAAAACTTTGTTAAGAGATAATAAAAAGAAAACTTAAATAGAGAGATGTACTATGTTCATGGATGAGACGGCTGCTGTAGATACAATTTGTGAGGCATGAAGAGATGAGTGCAGAACCAAACCTCAGCCAAATATAGTACTTTGTTTCCCATGCTAGAGTAGCTGGCCCAAAAGTTCAGTTCTCAAACCAAACTTTGGGGCATTCAGAAATTTTGAGATTTAATAGAATTGAAATTTGGAAAGCTATTCCACTGGCTTTCAGGTCTTGAAGCTGAAAGAGTAAACCTGGGACTTCTAGCAGCCATGTTTCCTTCTACTTGGGCAAAATCCATCTGTGGTAGCAGAGAACAAAGTACACAGAGACAAGCAATGATGAGACAAAGTCAGCAATGTCTTGGAGGTATCCATCCCTGGCTCCATCTGCTGAGCTCTCCACAGCTACTTTACTTCTTAATTTTTTTTAAATCTGTGACTACCTCAGAATCATCCCAGTAAATCTCCATGTCTTTTAAATTTTTTTTGCAACACTTATTGAATGTCTAACTCATACAGAACAAGTCTTGTTATGCTCATGGAATTTACATTCATTCTAATGGGTGATAACAGACTTTACACAAATAACTAAGCAAGAAAACACTAAGTAAAGATAAGTGCTATGATGAATATTAAAAGGGATGATGGAATGGAAAGTGATGGGAGGACTACTTTAGTGTGGAATGTCAGGAAAGTCCTCTCTGATGAGAAAATATTTAAGTAGAGGCCAAAATAGTAGTTTATGTGTTAAATAGACAATTTGGCCTTATGTCAGATCCTTTTTAATATATTTTACAAATATTAACAGTTAATTTGCACTGCCTTTCTTTCACTAGCAATAGAAGGAATTCAGATTGATACAAATGTTGATTGTTCTCATATTCAGTTTCAATCAAATTTCCAGTTTTGTCGAACTTAATTTCCAAAATCTGTACAATATATAGTTACAATAAAAATTCCAAAGGAATTATTTATTTCACTTTATGTTTAGTTTTTAAAATTTCGGGATAACATGAAATATAAAACCAGCTAAAAATATAAAAAAGAACAAGTAATAGGGGGAAACTTGCTATGTCAAATATTAAAATACATTACAAGTATCATAATTAAAAATTGTTGCAGAGAAATGCTGTAAGAACAGAGAAGCTGACTGAAATTAAAGTATAAATAGCTGGGAAACCAGATCTTGGTGTATATAAAAACATATTATGATGAAGATGGCATAAAAATTCAACTAGCAATGGGAGGAAATATTAAATCAATTAAGCTTATAATTAGCTAACAGTGGTAAGCAGAATTATAAGATGACCCCCAAGATTTGTGGCCTCTGGTCTAGACATATATTCTCTCACTTACTCCATCAAGTACTAATCTAGGTACTTCTGTGAAGGGATTTTGCAGATGTAATTAAGGTCTCAAATCAGTTGGCTTTAAAAATAGGAAGATGATCCTGATGGGCCTTACCTTATCAGATGAGTCCTTAAAAGGGATAAGCTCTTTCTGGAAGGAGATTTAAAATGTTAGAGGGATTCCATGTGAAGGAAATTCTCCTTTGCAGACTTCGAAGATGTGGGAAGCCTCTGGGAACTAAAAATAGCCCCCAGCTGACAGTAAATGTGGACCTCAGTCCTACAACTACAGGGACTTCAATTTGGCCAATAATCTGAATGAGCTTGGAAGGAGATTCTTGCCCCACACCTCCAGAAAAAAAGACAGCTCAGCTAATGCCTTGTTTCAGCTCTGTGAGACCCTGAGCAGAGAACTCAGTCACATCATGACTGAACTTCTAGCCTACAGGACTATGAGCTGATAATGGATGTTTTGGATTGCTAAGTTTGTGGTGATATGTTATGCATCAGTAAAAATCTAATATATTAACTTTGAGGGGGAAAAGTAAACATAGAGAATCACCTCTTTGTGACCCATCAAAATAAACTCCCTAAGTATTAATAATGCTTTCAATGAAAGGAATGAAACCATAATGCAAACTTGTCTCATCTCACAAGGAGGAGACATATTATTTAATTTTTTATTATGTAATATTAGGTACAAAAAAGGATACAGGCACTATATATGTAAGATTTAATGCATAATCCTAGAATGAACAACTTTGAGCCCACCATTCAATTTAAGAAAGAGAATATTACCAGTGCTGTTGAAGATATCTGTTTTCTTTCAGGATCCTTCCCTTCTTTTTCTGGGCCTCCCCTTCTCTATTCCAATCAGATAAACTCTATCCTGAAATTTATGTTTATTTTTCCTTTGCTTGTATTTGTATTGGCAATAAATTCAATATATGTATGTATTCTTAGACAACATATTGTTCAATTTTGCTTGTTTATGAGCTTTATAGCATATTCAATGTAATCTTCTATGACCTGCATTTTTCCCACTCAAGGTTACGGTTTTAACATTTTATTACTATTGTTGCATATAGCTTTCATTCATTCAATTTTACTGCTATATAATAACCTAATGTGTCAACATATTATAATTTATCCAATCTCTTGTTATTGGATATTTTGGTTTATATTCATTATTTTTGCTATTAAAAGCAACATTTCCATAAATATTCTTTAAAATGTTTCTTGGTTTCTTTAGGATGTATACCTAGGAGTTAAATTGTTGAACTGTAGGTTTGTGCATGCTCAGCTTCACAAGTTAATACCAAATTCTTTTCTAAAGTAATTGTACCAAACTGTAATCTCACTAGCAGCATTCTTGTCAACATTTCTTAGTGTTCTATTTCCTAATTTCTGCTAATCTAGTGGATATATCATGTTCTTCATTGTGGTATTAATTTACATTTCTGTGTTATTAATGGAATTGAGGGCATTTTCATATTTATCTGGCTGTTAGCTTTCCTTTATAATGCAATTATTGTCCCCGTCTTTTTGGCATTTTCTTAATGAGTTGTTTGACTTTTCCTTATTGATTCACAGAATTCCTTGATGTATTTTGGAAACTCTTTGTCAGTTATTTGTGTTCCAATTACTCTCAATAGTTACTGATTTGTCTTTTCACTCTCTTTATCGTGTCTTTTGATGAAAAGAAGTTCTTAATCTTATTATAATAGAATTTATAAGTCTTTTCCTTGATAGTTTGTATCTCATTTAAGAAATCCCAAGGTCATAGGATATTTTCCTATATTTTGTTCTGAAAGCTTTAAAGTTTTACCATCACATTTTGCTTTTAATTCATTAGAATTTGATTTTTTATATGACAAGGAGTATGGAATCAATTTACTTTTATTTTTTCCATGATCAGTTGTGTCAATATCATTTTTTTTGAAAGGTTGTGTTTTGTCCGGTCTGTAGAGTTGTCTCTGCCAGGTATAAAGATGCCATAAATACATAGGTCTCTTTTTTGGCACTGTAATTGGTAAATTTCTTTATCTCTGTGCTTATAAGACACTGTCTTAATTAAAATAACTTCATAATAAATTTTGATGTTCGATCAGGAAATTTCCCACACTTTATTTTTTTTCAGGTTGCTTAGAACTTTGTTTGGCTATATAAGCTTTGAAGTCAACTTACTAAGTTCCTGGAAGAAATCTGTTGGGATTTAGAAAAAACTTTTCATCACAAAAAATTTCAAGTATACATAAGAATAAAGAGAATGGTATAATGATTCATTATTTTATGGGAGAAAATTATCTTTGTACAGGAAGATGGTGTGTTAGTTTGCTGGGGCTGCTGAAACAAAATACCACAAACAGGGGAACTTAATAGAAATATATTGCCTCAAAGTTCTGGAGGCTGGATGTCTGAGATCAAGGTGTTTGTTCACCCTCTTCAGGGCTGGTTCCTTCTGAAGGAAGTTAGTGACATGCTTTCCTCCTAGTTTCTGGGGGCTCATGGCCCTCCTTGATGTTCATTGTAGATGGCATTCTCCCTGTGTCTTCATATCGGCTGCCCTCTGTGCATGTCTCTCTTCACATGGTGTTCTTTTTATAAGGACAATATTAGATTAGGGGCCCAAACTTACTCCAGTATAACCTCCTCTTAACTAATTACCTTGCAATGACCCTATTTTCAAATAAGCTCACATTCTGAAGTACTGGGACAGTGGGTTAGGACTTCAGTATACGAATTTGGGGTGGGGGGACGCAATTCAACCCTTAATGGATAGTTTGAGACCACAAACTGTGGTGCTGGACGAGGGTCTTGGAGAGTGTATGGGAACTCACAGGTGGGAAACCCAGAGAATCACAGTTGAAAAGAACACAGGACCGACTCCATTCCAGGGGTCTGGTTAGAAGGGATTACTCTACAGAACTGTCACAATGCTTTGGCTGAAATAAACTGGATCTGACAATTTTTGGTCTTTGTATTATGTCTGGTCAATATTTGTGTTCCAAGAGGAGTGTGTTATTGTCAGTTCTGGGTCATAGATTTGGAGTTGTAGGGGGTTGTAGGTCAAGTCACCTTGATTAACAGTTCCAGACACAATGAAGGAGAGACAATTACTCAAAAGAAAATTGGAGCACTGTTAGCTCCAGAGCAAACGTCCACAAGAAATGTGTAAGAGAAGAGCCTAGAGGCAGGGAGTCAGTGAGATCATTTCAAAAGCACCATATAAAGTGATGAGATAATGAACAAAGGTGAAGGAGATACTATGAGGCAAGTTTTATGGCACCCCAAAATTGATGATGAAGTGAGGTATGCACATAGTGATTTGAGAGTGATGACAAAATAATGTGGTCAGGAAGAGAAGTTGGTTTTATAGGAACATGTAGAAACATCTGTACTTTTTGGTTGCCCAACATCCAAGCATTCCTCATATTTTGGAAGGATTCCCAAATAAGGCAGAATCCTACTTTCTACCGTGGGAGCCAAAAGTGTGTGTGCAGGAGCAGATAATCTCTCTCCAAGCTTCTTCATAAGTAGTTAGAGTGTAGGTATATCACGTAGGCCGGACACATCAGATACACCCCTTTGGACCTTCGGTTCTTGTGGGAGTCATGGAAAAGGGTGGTGAGTGGTCAGAGATTATTTTTTTGTGGCAGAGTTGTGAGTCCAGTAGCATTAGAGTAAGTGTTTACTGGTGATGACATAAAGGCAGCATGCTCAGCAGCCTGGGGCTGTGGTGGGGTGTGGCTGTATCTTGGTTTCTGCTTATTTTTTGAGGCTGGCTCTCCAGCTCTCCTATCAATCCTGTGAGCTGGCCTCTATAGACTTTCAATCAATTCATTTTCTACTTAAGTGGAGAGTTTGTTCCATTTGTTTGGAAAGACAGATGATGATGTACAGAGGCCACAGCCGGGTTGAGAATGACTGGCATTTTAGTCATGATGAGTGAAAGCAAATAACATGACAGTCACGTAGAAAGTTCAGAGTCAACTGGCTGTGAGCGAGGAGTGCCTGCGAGGAGTCAGTGGTGGAGGCAGAGTCGGCTGTTACCCACTTCGATACGATTAAGGCAGTCATGACACTGGATGAATTTGTTGGGGAGAGAGAGTGTGAAGAGAAAAAAAGAATGTTCAAGGTTAATATTTGGACTACCCCACAGTGAGAGAATAAAGAAAGAACTAACAGCAATCACAGAGGTGGGCGGAAAGACAATACTGTTCGCTCATATAGGTCAAGCACAGAGAGAAGTTCAAGGGGAAGCCAAAGGGTCAAATGGGTCATGGGGTGTTCAAAGAGAAGGGGCAATAACGTTTCCAAGGGAGTGAGAACTAATTATAATTTTTTCAATTTGTCACTGGTAGCCTTCTAAAAATTATGGACATCAAAGCAAAATTTTAAGAGTTTGGTTGTTTTAACTTAAGAAAAACAAATGTACATTATTTTCAATAGTTTTTAAAGAATTTACCAGAAAGTGTTAGAAATCATGTATGCAATGACTTGCATGAATGTACGTATATTTACACATATTTAAAACATATCTTTATCTTTAATATAATTTAATTTTAAGTCTACAAAGAGGAAAAACATTCAGAAATCATGATTTCCCTGGCTTTTCCCTTCTTCCTTCCATTCTAGCATCATAATTTGCTCTGGACTTAATATTAGACTACTTGAGTTCAACTCCTGGCTGTGTCACGTACAAAGTATTTGGCCCTAGGCAAGATACTCAGCCACTCTGAGCCTCCATTTTCTCACCTGGAAGTGAAGATTATAATAATACCTACTTTACCAGTATTCCTGTAAGGACTAGAGGAGATACATTGTACAGAGCTAATGGTGCTTGACAAAGGTTGCCTTAATCTCAATTTAGTAGGCAGGAAAACTTGTTTGTTGGTATTGGCATGCAGTTGGTTTAGAGCCTTCAAACATCTGTTCCCATCTCTTCTTCCTTCCAAATGCCTCTTCTTCTCCATTTTTGTGTGTTTCCCACTTTGTATGAAAATATAATTTACAAGTGTTCTTGTGTGGCCCTTCTGACTAACCTTATGAATAGGACCATTTCATTCTCTCGGGTGTTTTCTCAACTCTTAAGTCAATCATTTCTCACCATTGCATCAATTGACAGTTCCTTTGTATATCAAGTTCTATGTGTTTTCAAATTATTTTTCCCCTTCCTATTTGTTGTTGTTGTTGTTACGATGTGTTAGAAAGACGTGTTGGGAAACTTAAGTTACAATTCATGCTCTGATACTAACTATCTGTGCTGCTTTGGAGAAATCCTTTATGCTGTCTGGGTCTCATTTTTAACTTCCTGAAATTAGGGAATTGGACTAAGAATAAAAGCTAACACTGAGTATTTTCTGTGTGCTAGTCACCTTTCCATCAGTTTTACAGTGACTTGCGAAGCAGTAAGCTCTGCAGTCATGCCTATTTTACAACGAGACAACTGAGGCTCAGACTGCTAACTAAGCTGCCTCGGTTCAGCCAGGTATGTTTGTGTTTACACTTTTATAACTACAATGATCCTAGAAGGTAATGAATGTCTTGGAATCTAGACTGATATTCTGTTCGGGCATTTATTTGTTTGTGTGATACACACACACACACACACATATATATATACATACATACACATATTTTGTACAAATCAGGGCCAATAGTCTTGATTACCTATCCACTTCAAAACTCAAAGTGTTCAGGTCTTCTTTGAGGAACTGTAGCTAACTAAACTTTGAGTAAGTTAAAAAAAAAAAAACCTAATACATGCATTAGCAACATTTTTGAAGGAATATAACTCATTTTTGAAAAACATTTTGTTTTAAAAAACTTTTAAAAATATAAAACTCAGACTTTGGAAGACAAAATTCTTTGGGGAAACTTAGTTTTTTTTCTGTGCTTGTAGAACTAGATCACTGAGTAATGTTCAAGTTTTTTTTTCTTAACCTTTAAGAAATTATGTTGACATTGGGATAAAGACTTGTATTTTTATCTCAAAAATCTGATAAAGATGGAAAATTTGTGTCTGAGGAAAATAGAACATTAGGGAATCCAGAGCTAGACCACCTCCTAAAACTGAGCTGATTAATTTTCCCATAATGTCAGGGAATTGAACAAAATTTAAAAGATTCTAAGTTCTCTACTTCCTTCTTGAACTTCCCTCTCCAATGAGAATTATTCGACCACTGGGTAAGAGTATGAGTGTTTTTAGGGCTAGTCAAGATTCTAGAGAATTAAAGCAAAATATTCTCTAAACCTTTAGAGTAAGATTGGTTTTCTTTTGTTTGATTGACTGTGCCCATCAACATTTCCTAGAATGTGATCCACAAATGACAATTCCTTTGAAAAAAGGACTCTGTGTTCAGATACATTTGGGTAACTCTGAGTGAAGCAAAACTGAAAAAAAAAAAAGGTTTTAAATTGTAGTTCTTCTTAGAATATTTCGTATTGACAATGCATTTGGTTTTTTGATCAAGAAACAGTTGTTAAGCATCTTCCATCTTCCATGTGCCAGACTTTGGGGATAGTAGAGGCACCATTCCTGCCCTTTGTAGAGCCAGGGCTGGTAAAAATCTCTTGTAAATCTGCAAGCAAATGTAAGGTATGCAATTCTTCTTACTTTTTTTTTTTTTTCACCACAAGAATCTTTTCTTCCTTCCTTCCTTCTTTATGGTTGAGCATCTCTGGTGACTATTTTTCTGAGGAACATGCTTTCAGAAAATGTAGGACTAGATTCCCTTGACATTACTTTTCTCAGTGTTTTCCCTACGAGCAGATGCTAGAGAACAAGGCCAGGGTGAGCAAGCAATGAAGTAGACCCAACTGATGACTTTACACGTTTATGTTCCCTAAGTGCACCCAGTCATGGTGAGGTCAGCGTTGGGAACATGGGGACAAGATGGAACCCAAGTACTTTGAAGTAGTGAAGTTTTTCAGTGGTTTAATATCAATAGAAACATTGATGGACAGCATTTATATTTGGAATTTTTCTAAATATCAACTATCAATTTGAATTCTAACCAACTGGTGCAGTATCTTCTCTTCTGCCTGGTGGTGGGGAGATGCCAGCAGAAGACTACCTTCTTCTCATAGGGTATCTTTTCTTTGTGAAGAAGAACCAAGGAGGCAACGTTTTGAGATGGGGAGAGCAATGGTGGTGGGTGGGAGAAGAACGTGAGTCAGAAACAGAACTTGGGGAGCTGAAGTTATTTCCAACCAGAGCTATAAACCAGTCATTTTGTAAAACAGTGTCGAGGGTCTGTGGACAGCAGGTCTTACACTTACATGTGAGAGTTTATGTATGAATATGTCAGACCTGCTGTGCATGGGATTCTCAGCACTGTGTTACAAAATGACTAGTTAACAGCACTGAAGTGGTACTAGGAAAGGACTAGGCTTTCTACATCAGACAGACCTGGATTTGAAACTGAGCTTCTTCATTTCCTATTGGGTGCCTGTGACATCATTACTATGCTCTCAACTATGTGCAAAGGTTCTGTGAAGGTTGCATAGATGGAACAAACAGGAACTTTGCCCTCAAAGAGCTTAGGATTTAAATGGAAGATAAGGCCTGCACTTTTACCCATGATATAAGGTAGGAAACGAATAAGCATCACAAGAGGTTATGCAGCTCTATTTAACTCTCTGTTTTCCGTTTATAATTTCATTCCTTTGAAATAATGAGGGCCTCTCACCTGCATCTGAAGGCTTTATCACAGTGAATCTAATTTCTCATGAAAGAATATATTTTGCTGCCAAACACATCAAAGTCACACATATTTCTACTTTGCCTGTATTTCTAGCATGTTTTGCTCTTATTTGTTAAAGTTAAGCATTAGCTACATAGGCAATGCTATTTCTACTCAGAAACAATTTGAATAATTTGTATAGTACTTTCTAAGTTTTCACCTGCTTTCACATCTATCTTCTCATTTGTTCCTTGTAAAAATTAGATGTGGTAAGAAAGGTGCTAATACTTCTTTTGGACAGATGAGGAAACTGAGACTCAAGATTGTCCAGTGATTTACCCAAGTTAGCAAATGAGGTAGAGTTGGAAATTAAACTACAGTTAATTGATTCCAATTCCTTATCCCTTCTTGCAGACTGTAGTTTCCCAGCTTTTGGACTTCAGAGTCTTAGAAAAGCTTCATATTTATTCCAAGAGATTAGTGAATCTAAATATACACAAAAATTAACTATAGTCTAAAGAAATACATTCTCATACATGTATTCTCCATGCAGTTAAGTTGCTATTATGGCAAATATAATGTAATCTCATTTGAAAATGTAATTAATTCATACTTCTTTTTGTTGTTCTGCATTTTCTTCAACTATCATAAGGCGTGTCCATTTATTATTATTATTATTATTATTATTATTATTATTATTATTATTATTATTATTATTAACAGGGAAAAGGAATCCTTGATGCCTACCCCTCTAAAAGGAAAATTATCAACTACTTTAAATAAAATGCAAGTCAATCCATTGAAAACAACACTGCAGAGAGTTTTTTCTTTCTTTCCTTTCCTTGTCTTTTTCTTCTTAAAACAAAAACAAAAACAAAAAGACTTCCTGCTGGTCAATGCTTTGGAAGCCTGTGGTTTCTTTGTTGTCCAAAGTGCTATTTTTAGTCTGCACCCAAAGGCCTGGAATTCTCATATTGACATAGACGGCCAAATTTTCCTATTGACCAAACTATTCATGAGATAGGATACAGAAATCTGTTTCTGCCTTTATTTTTGCAATTGTTCTTAAAATCTTATGGGATATTAGAATACATATGATTAGGTGATCCAGAAAATAAAGAATTTATCTTATAATTTTATATCTGATTAAGTTAAAAACTGGCTCTGCTGCTGTTACATGAAATGATAAAATCTTCCCATTTAACTTCTTAATTAAAAGAAGCAGCTTTTTAACTGGGGTTAAAAAAAATCCCCCAAACTATGTTATCTTAGGCCAGGAAGAAAAACAATCGCAGACCATAGGGACGAAAACGACACAAGAGAATGGTGACAGGCAGGAGAATCATATCAGCCCTGTTTTACTATCCCCACCTCCATATGTCCCTCATTGCCTGAACATTTTTGATGGTGAAAGAAAATGCTGTTAAGAATTACACTGTTATATACTGGACAGTCTGCCCTCAGCAAACTAGGAATTCTTACTTATTACAACAGAGCCAAACAGTTAGGGATCGACTCCAGTAAGGTATATTTTAAAACATTTGAAACATTTTAGAATTCCTTTTCTGCTCTCTCCCACTTGAACCTGGACTCCCTGTATTAGCAAAGTGGTGTGACAGCTTAGTTGCCTTATTGATCAAAAATAGCAAGAATAAAATTCCTTATATGTTAGAGTGGTACTCCCATTCATCTTGTGTTTTAGCTCTTCCATAAGTCTTAGTACTACAGGTGAGTGAGTGATGGAAGCAAGTCTTGCCAAATATGCACCCAAGGGAGAATAATTACAATATTTCTACTTAAAATGAATGTGTTTTATTTCTTAAGGAAGTAAAAAGATATTCAATTCAAAAAGAGATTTTTCTAAGAATTAATGTAAATACAAATTTTCAAAGTGTTTAACATCTTTCCCCAGTTTGTCTTCATTAAGCTCACCATTTCTTGTGTTCTACCTTCTGTTCTACTAATTTAACGTGTTTGTGTGTTACCACTTAGTACTGGTTAATTATTAGCTAATTTATGAAAAAAGATGAAAATAGTTGCCTATTCTAGAGATTATAAAGCTGATTTCTCCCCCTCCCGAAGTGTATGATGTGCTAAGACTCCTACAGAAATTCCAAAAAAAAAAGATTCCAAGAAAATAATTTATAATTATTTTTAAATAAAGTAAAAGCACAATGTGCTTTCAATACCCAGACAAGGTGGCTGATGTAATTACATAAATATTTTTACCATCTTTTCAGGAATTTAAGGAGGCTAGTACTGGTAGATTATGTTTAGAACCTCTTTGATATTGAAAGGAGAGGAAAAGCAGCTGGTAAATGTTAAAGAATATGGTTGGAATTTTTTTGCCAGGCTTTAAGATGGTTTAAGTTGTTTTTTATTTATGCATAGTTACGTATTTTAAAAAACTTTGTACTCTACTTGAGGGCAAACAATTATTCAGTCAACTCATTATCCAGGGTGGTTATTTCTATAAAGTCACTGTGAATATTGAATTATTAAATATTAAAGAAGCTCCACTCCTAGGGGAAATACAGTTAGGTTCCTGTGAACCTCTGGCCACAACATTTTCATCAACTGATCAATATATAACTTTGCTTTTACATGTGTTTCTGTTTAAATACACCCTATTTAATATATATAGTTGACCCATTAACATTGAACTCACGGCCAGCAGCACTGTAACTCATAGCTGAACCAAGCTTATCTAACACACATTTTTCCCATAAGGTACACCACAGCCTTCTTGTGCTCAGGAACACTAGACACCACTACAACACTATGCTTGGGGACTACTTTAAACAGCAAAATTACCTCCCCCATCCAAAAAAGGGGCACAAAAATGAGAAATATGTGGCACTAAAGAGATCAGAAAATACTGACACTTGTTTATAGAATGAGAGCTGAAATAAGAAGGCAGGGCGTCTCCTTGTTTGACTTCAGTGGGAATATGCACATAGGGCGACTCAGTTTTTCCAATCTGTGCCTGCCTGCAAATGATCATGAAAGTGCTATGAGTACCAATTAGTGAGGAGTGAAATTTACAAATACACAGCCCATGAATAATGAGAATGGACTGTTTCTTTATTACCGTGGTACCACTGGTAACTGTAACGTTGCCTGGAATGCAGTAGGAGCTCAATATGTATTTGTTGAATAACTGGAAAAGTGTCCCATAACTTTTTTTTGGTATACATATATTTAATCGAAGTATAGTCATTTTATAATATTGTGTCAGTTTCTGGTGTACAGCATAATGCTTCAGTCATACATGAACATACATATATTCATTTTCATCATAAGTTACTGCAAGACACTTAATATACAATTCCCAGTGCTATACAGTATGAACTTGTTGTTTATCTATTTTATATATCACTTTATTATTTTTTATGGCTGAGTAGTATTCCATCATATAAATATACCACAACTTTTTTTATCTAGTTATCTGTTGATGGACATTTAGGTTGTTTCCATGTCTTGGCTATTGTAAATAGTGCTGCTATGAACATTGGAGTGCATGTATCTTTTTGAAATAAGATTCCCTCTGGATATATACTCAGGAATGGGATTGCTGGATCATAGGGTAAGTCTATTTTTAGTCTTTTGAGGAATTTCCATACTGTTTTCCATAACAGCCACACCAAACTACATTCCCACCAACAATGTGGGAGGGTTCCCTTTTCTTCATACCTTCTCCAGCATTTATCATTTGTGGATTTTTTCATGATGGCTATTCTAACTGCAACATGGATGTACCTGAAGATTGTCATTCTAAGTAAAGTAAGCCCTTAACTTTAAAATGAATCCCAGTTGTATTGTCTTACTCCATTTTATATTCTCGAGAAGTTTGTGGTATACTAATTTTAGAAAGGTGAACATTTTAGAATAGTGTTTGAATAAGCTAATAATCTTTTCCCCTTGGAACTTAGAAAATATTGCTCCTTTATCTCTGGCATCTAAAGTTGATAAAAATTCTGATGCCAATCTAAATCTCAGTCCTTTGTAGTGTATATGTTAATTCCTCCCCTTGTGCCCCTTTTGGAAAGCTTTTAGGATTTTTTTTATTTCCTTGGAAAAATGAAAATTCATATGTATTTGGACTCTGAATTGGAACATTTATATATTTCTTCAGTTCTGGGAAAATTTCATCTTTCATTTCATTGATTATATCTTCTCTTCTATTCTCTCTGCTATTACTTACAGAAATCCTATTAAATGAGCTCTAAACTTCTGAATCTAGTTGACATATTTCTTGAAGTTTCTTTTATACATTTAAAGCATTGTCTTTTCTTGCTGTGTTCTGGGAGCATAAACTGGCTTAAATTTTTAACTCACATATTTATCTTCAGCTGTGTCCATTATGCCCTTCAGTCCATGTGTTGAGTTTCTAAAGAACTTATATATTCATTTTGAGTTAATTTTTTATATATGGTATGAAGGGTAGGGTATAAACTCATTATTTTGCATATGGATATCAAGTTGTTCAAGCTCATTTTAAAAAGGATTATTCTTTCCGATTGTCTTGGCACCCTTGTTAAAAATCAATTGACCATAAAAGCAAGGGTTTCTTTCTGGAATTTTATTCCATTGATCTATATGTCTATTCTTATTTCAGTATCAGACTGTCTTGATTATTGTAGCTTTGTATTAAGCTTTTTAAATCAGCAAGGTCTCCAACTTTGTTCTTTTTCAAGATTGGTTTGGCTTTTCTGAGTCCCTTGCATTTCCCTTGAATTTAGTATCAACTAGTCAATTTCTGCAAAAATGGCCGCTGGGATTTTGATAGGAGTTGTATTAAATCTGTAGAACAGTGTAAGGAATACTGCAGTGTTGCTGATATCAAGCCTTCCAGATCCATGAACATGACACGTCTTCTCAGGAAATTTGTTTAGATCTTCTTTAATTGCTTTCTATAATGCTTTGTAGTTTTCAGCATATAAGTTTTATACTCCTTCTGTTAAATTTATTCCTAAGTGTTTTGGTTGTTTGAATGCTGTTGTAAAGGGATTATTTTCTTATTTCATTTTTGGATTGTTCATTGTTCTTATGTAGAAATATAAGTGATTTTTATATACTAGTCTTGTATCCTGGCAACCTTGTTTATTAGTTTTAGTAGTTTGTATGCGTGCATTTGTATTCCTTAGAACTCTGTGTGTGTAAGATCATGTCATCCATGAACAGAGATGATTTCACTTCCTTTTTTTCCAACTTGGATACTTTATTTTTCTTGCTTAATGTCCCTGGCTAGAACCTCCAATACAATGTTGACTGTAAGGGGTGAAAGTAGACATTTTAATTCTCATCTTAGGGAGAAAGACATTCAGTCTTTCGTCATTAAGTATTATGTTAACTCTAGCTTTTTTTTTTTTTACTGTAGAATTCCTTTATCAGTTTGAGGAAGTTTCTCTCTATTTCTAGTTTGTTGAGTGTTTTATCACGAGTGGGTATCAGATTTTGTCAAATCTTTTCCCGTATCTGTTGAGATGATATGACTGACTCTCATTAAAAACCTTGGACTTCAAGGCTTGAGTGTGTCTTCCCGACTTACAGGACTCAGAACCTGTTGTCACAGTCATCCCAGGGAGAGCCATATGATTAACGGGAAGGCAAATGGCAGCCTCTGCCTGTCTCTCTGGAACTCTGTCCTTCATGCTTTTTTCCATTCCTTATTTTAATTGGTATCCTTTCTCTGTAATAAAATATAATCATGATTACAACTTTCCTGAGTTCTGTGAGTCTCTCTAGTAAATAATGAACCTGAAGGTGGTTTTGAAGACCCTTAACACAAGCGGATTTAAAACCCTTGTCTATTAAATCTAATGTTCGAACTCTCTCAGAAGCAGTTTCTATTAACTGTTCTCCCCGACCCTCAACCGTGTATAGCCATACTTTCCTTTCCTTTCAAGCATCATATTTTTTATTAAAAGTGGAACATTTTAAATAATACAACGTGGCTGTTCTGGAAACCCGATTTCCCCCACTTCCTCATGGCTGCTTGTTGTTGTTTATGTTTGTTACCATTACAGTTTGTTTGCTTCGTGATTTGCTCAACAGTTCTGTAAAGTCAGTGTTTTCTGTCACGTGTGGCGTGGTCACACATGATGGTCAATCTCTGGTCAGTTGGCTTAGAGGTCAGCTAATAATTCCACAGGATTTCCATGAATGCTTTGAGCCAATAATTCTCCCAGCCTTTGCCGAAATGTTCTGTGTGCATGTTTGGCACAGTTTTCACGTTCTGCTAGTTACAGCCCTGCCTTACCCTTCACTTCCTGCCTGAGGAGAGCCTCAAGTTCAGTCACAGGTCAGAGACAAGAGCCTCCTCAGGTCTTTCCTGAACACGCACTTTGCGCTCTAGGTTCCCAGGAATATGTTGGAGATTTCTCAAAGCCTTCTCTGGACATCTAATTACATTAAAAAAAAATTTTTTTTAAGTCATCCTCTTGTTTGCCTCGGCTGTTCATCCTGACTCAGGCAACTGTAATGTTAAATCACTGTCACTGATATTTTTCAATAAATGCCCCGTGGAAAAGGCTGTTCATGTTGATTGAGCTCTGAGTCAGGTCAAATAAAGATGAGTGCAATGAGTGGGAATTTTCAGGTGTTTTAAAATTATGCTTGAGATTTAACCCCTAGAGATATGACTGAGGGGTAACAGGAGAAGGCCAAGGTCATTGAAAGGGGACACACCACACCATGCAGGGTCATAGGATAAATACCAGATTTAATTAGGCAGAAGCAGGAATGAGGGGAAGGCTTAGTTCAGAGCACTTCTTGGGGTTTCTGTGGGAAAGCCAATGCAGAGCAGAAAAAACAGTTCAAGATTGGTCAGTTTGAATAATTCTGACGGGCTTTGGCCTGTAAGGGTGGTCTCCAGTTCCCTGATACTTGACCCTACAATTATGTAGGGAAGGGGAAATATCGGCTTGGTGTGTGAGTCAGATAAGAAAGTGGCTGGGGGCACAAATTTGGATCTGCTTATGAAAGGCGAGTTTCGGGCAAGTTGACTTATAGGAGACAGGTAAACATGTGGCTGATAGCTTGGTCCCGTGATTGATGGATGTCAAATAGACATGCAGAATCTCAGAACACACAGTTAGAATACCGCACAGGTGAATCTCGATCGTTCTCTTGTAATGAGGTTTTGGGAGGACTCCAGGCATGTTCTATCCCTTCCATTGACTGCTGTTTTTTCATAAGTCTTATGGTTGTGTAGCTGTTAGTTTTCAAGGCTACTATGGAGCTGGGGAGAGGGGATGGAAATAGGATGTGAAAAAACACCACAAAACTCACTGTTCTTAATCAGTCATTTTTCCTTAATAAACACTCCTTGGATTATTTCAAGCTTTTTATTAATGTCCAGAGTTCTGACCATGTTGATTTAGATAACATTTGCCAGTGTGCTCATAGTTTTTATGGAGGAGCAGATTTTCAGAGATCCTAATTCTGTTTTCCCAGAACTATTTTCCCTTCTCTTCTGTTTTTTTGAGTTTGTTAGTGGTGTTTTAGAAACTCCTGCCTGTCCACCATTGTGTTGGAGAAAGCCTCTTTGGTTCACTGTGAATGACACCTTTGGTTACAAACTTTGGTGGTTATGGGTGAAAAGCAAGATGTGTACACAGGTAGAGTATATTGGACTTATGATATAGGGGCTTTCGTGAAACGAGCTATCTGGAGCACTGCCCTAACTGCATCACAAGTATGTCCATAAGTCAAAGCAATGAATCTTCTGTTCATCAATCAGTGTGGAGGGACATAGTGGGGAGGACCAACTTGCTCTGATCGTAGCTCCCCAGCTAACCACCCAGATGAGAGCTCATGGCTTTCTCCTGCTCTTTGTACTACTTGCATCTGACCTGGGACACCCATAGGACTTCCACAGCATTCTTCTCCTGAGTATATTTTGTGTTATGATGCCCTCTCTTCATCTGATCCCTTTGCTTTTTCTCTTTTAGTGACTCCTCCAAATTTCTGGTCCACTGATCATATATTTACTTCTGGCCCACTGATAACAAAATCATTTTTTCATCCTTTGCTCTTTCTCCTCCCTTTTCATCTTTCTCTTCTTCTTCATCCCCACCTTCTCCTCTTCCTTTTCCTTTCTTCTTCCTGAATATTTCTTCTGTTGTTTCTAGAGATTTGGAGCAGATAGAAGGGGAAGTTGGCCTGGTCCACTATCTTAATTCAAATATGAGCACTATGTATAATACTGACATGTAAGAAAGAACTAAAATGAAGAATGATTAAACTGCAGTAGATCAATGTAATGGTACATCAGCCAACCATTAAATATGTACATTCAAAGAATGTTTAAGTCCATGCAAAGTATATGTGATACATTAAGTGTAAAAAAGCAAGACTTAAGACTGTATTTCTAGGATGATCACAAAATGAACAAAAGAAAGCATTACCAAATTCCTAGGAAAAAAAAACTCGATGGAATATGCCAAAATATTTACCAAACATTAGTCATGAAATTTAAAAATGTGTGTCTTATCATTTGAAAGTTAATGGCTAGTGAGTAAGCCAGTGCCTGCAACTTCTTACAAGCTATGATCCCTAGGTAATCTGTCGCTCCATTTCAGACTATTTTTTCCTTTGCTCACTCAGCTATATAGCCAAACGAGCCTCTTTTTTGTTCTTCGAACACATCAGACTTACCCAGGGCCTTTCTCTTTACTGTTTCCTACTCATGGAACATGATTTCCTCAGGTATACTCAGGGCTTAATCCCTTACTTCATTCAGGCTTCAGATCTGATTTCTCCTTGTCAGACTGTCTTATTAAAAACTAGCATTCCTGTCTTCACAATCGCTCTCTGTTCCCCTGCACTGCTTTTTCTTTATAAATCATTACTATCATAATATGCTCGTTCATTTCTTTCTCCACTACAGTATGAATGCCATGAAAGCAGGGACTCTCTCTTGTTCACTTCTCTATCTTCAGGGCCTAGAGCAGGCCTTGGCCCATAGTAGGTATTTAGCAAATGTCTGTGAGACAAATAAGATTATGAATGCATGTGTGATATAAAAGAGGCAATCTGTTATTTTCAGTCTATCATTTTACTTGACAAATTATATCTGGGCCCTAACTTCTTGTTGAAGTTTGAGGCGTTAATATGGAATATGTAAACAATAATACCTTAACATGTAGATTTTTATTTTTATTTTATTTAATTTATTTTTTTAAATTAGTATCTTTTATTCACAATCTGAAAAAATGTGTATTAAACTTTTATGTATTCTCTCCAAGAATGTAGTTTATTTAAAATAGCTACGTTCTTAACACAACATTGTTAATCAACTATACATCAGTATAAATAAATAGCTACATTCTTTATTCCTAGAATTTGTATTTGGTTGGCCTGTAAAAACTTTTTTTAACATTTTTTATTGATTTATAATCATTTTACAATGTTGTGTCAAATTCTAGTGTAGAGCACAATTTTTCAGTTATACATGAACATATATATATATTCATTGTCACATTTTTTTCTCTGTGAGCTACCATAAGATCTTGTATATATTTCCCTGTGCTTTACAGTGCAATCTTGTTTGTCTATTCTACAATTTTGAAATCCCAGTCTATCATTTCCCACCCCCCACCCCCTTGGCAACCACAAGTTTGTAGTCTATGTCTATGAATCTATTTTTGTTTTGTATTTATGCTTTGTTTGTTTTTTGGTTTTTTGGTTTTTTTTAGATTCCACATATGAGCGATCACATATGGTATTTTTCTTTCTCTTTCTGGCTTACTTCACTTAGAATGACATTCTCCAGGAACATCCATGTTGCTGCAAATGGCGTTATGGTGTCAGTTTTTATGGCTGAATAGTATTCCATTGCATAAATATACCACATCTTCTTTATCCAGTCAACTATTTAAACTTGATTTTTACAGATCATTTTACGTCTAAGAACTGCTGGCAGTGGGTGAAGCTCTCATTCTATTACAAGTTTCATGTTTTGATTTGCCAGAGAAATTAAATAATGTAAATGAGTACAGAATCATTTATTGAATGCCCACTATATTGTGTTTTTATACATAATCCTAGTTAATTGTTGCTGCATACATATGAAACAGAGATTACTACCCCCAATTTTCAAAGGAGGAAGCTGAGACCAAAGAAGATAAATCATTTGACCAATGGTACAAAGAAATAAATCACAGTCTGGATTCAAACCTAGGTCTTCCAACTTCAAAATACAAACCCTGAAACCTAGGTCTTCAAGCTTCAAAGTGTCATGCTTTCTCCATAGACTGATTCATTAATTTTAAAAATGTTTATTGAATAGCTACTATGTGCTAGGCTCTGTTTTATGCAGTAGGAATACAGCAGGGAACAAAACAGAAAAAAAGCTTCATGTTTCGTTATAGTCTAGCAGTGGCAGCAAAGAGAGACAGAAAAACAGTAACACATTAACAAGTAAAAAGTATATGAGGTGCCTGATTAGATGGTGACTAGTGCTAAAGAGAAAATGAAGCAGAGGAGACGGGGCATTCTGGAAGGAGTTTTGACGGTGGTAGAGTTAATATCTTAAATAAGGTGGTTAGTGAAGACTTCCTGGAGAAGGTGACATCCCGTCTTGGGCAGAGCATCCTTAGCAGGTGGTACAAGTGCAAAGGCGCTGAGGCTACTGTGTGTTTGTGTATGTGAGGAAAAGCAAGAAGCCAGTGTGTCTGGAGTGGAATGACCACAGCGGAGAATGTTAGGAGATCAAAGTCAGGCAGGTAAAGGGGAGGGAATTAAAGAGCGGGGGACTTTGGCTTCTACTGTGAATGAAAGAAGGACAGTTTCGAGCAGAGGAATGAGGTAATAATTTATGTTTTAAAAGGATCCTGTGATTTATGTTTACTGAACAGATTTGGCTTGGAAGATCAAAAGTTTAGTTTTATCCATCTTAAGTTTGAGATGCCTGACATATTGAGGAGAAATATTGAGCAAGCGATCGGATATAGTGTTTGGAATCAAAGGGAGAGGTCTGAGGTGGCGATATAAATTTGGAAACTGTCAGCACATTGATGATATTTAAAGTAATACATTTGCATGAAAGCATCTAGGGAATGAGTGAAGATGGGGAAGATGTCCAAAGATTGAAATCTGGGGCTCAACATTAGAAACGAACAAAGGAGACTGAGAAGGAGCATCCTGTGGGGTAGAAAGACAACCTGGAGAGTGAGGTTGTCCTGGAAGCCAAGAGAAGCAAGTGCCAAAAGGAGGAGGGAGCAGTCAACTGTGTAGAATGGTTCAGAACTGGAGTGGGCAGAAGGGAGAGAAAAGAGAAAAACATGTGTGGATGTGCCCTTTTATTTCAACTAAGAAAGTTTTCTTCCTCCCTAGATCCTCTGTAAGTTCAGCCATGTAGTGATGTAAGGTGATGGGCTGGGTTGGGCGCCATGGTTGACTTGTTTTTGGTGTGTGTAATCCCCCTGTCCCTCCTCTGCCCCGATTACTGATGGATCCTGGCGAGGAACATTTCCATGGGGATGTGTGCATTTGCTATGTCTGGCTTGTAGACAAGTAAATACAAATGCTGCTTTATCAATTTACAGTGCAATTGCTCTGTGGCCAAAAGCAGAGTTGGAAGTCAGCCTCCAACTGCTTTCAGGATAGAGGCCAAACGCCTGAGCATGCCATATCAGCCTTTATCAGATGTCCTTATTTCTTGCCATCCTCCCACTTTTCCACCTCCCCCAGCCCCACCTCCCCCTACCGCACACCCCCTTATGCTCCATTCACACTGAACTTCTTGTCTTCTCTAGGCACACTGTGCTCTTCTCTGCCTCTGCTTTTACACATGCTATTCCTTGTGCTTGCAATGCCCTTCCCTACTTTTGTGCTCATGAAGGCACTGCTCATCCCTGGAAGCCCAGTTGATGTGGAATTTCCTCTGTGAAGTCTTGGTCCCCAGGCTGGAGTACTTATTCCTTTCTCTGCCTCCTCTCTCCTGTTGAATTTACACACTGTATTGGAATTGTCTATATGTCTGACATTCCTTAATGGATTTTCCAGGTTCATACTGATCTCAGTATTCTTGACTCTGTCTGACCCATAGCAGGTATTTAATGATAATAATAGCTACTTTAAAAAACTTTATAGTATGCTTGCCTTTGTGCTAAGTGCTTTTGCATGTATTTTCTCATTTTATCCTTGTAACAACTCTCCCAGGTAAGGTTTATTATTTTCCTCTGTTACGGAAGAAGAAACTGAGGTTCACAGTGGTTATGAAATGTACACAACCTAGATTTCAAATCCAGTTGATTGCAGGGCCTGAGTACTTAATTTCTGCTTTGTACACTTAAATAAAAGAGAAAGGAAGAAAGGATTAGGAATAGAAGTTTTTTTGTTTGTTTTCTGGTGTCCTAAACTCCCATAGTCTCATCTTTCATTAATTTCTAAACTAGTGTGTCTTGCATTTGCCATCTTTTTGAAGTTTATGTGGCATCCTTTCCCCTTTCACATGATTTAAAATAGTTGTGTTTGTTTATACAGGAAATGTTCATAGGGATCTGTTCCCTGGGCATACCCAGACAGGAAACTACAGTAAGGCCTGGATCCAGGAAAAGGCTCCATGTAGTCAGGAGCAGTGGGATGAGAGAAGAGTCGAATCAGTGAAGAAGCAGGCCTACTACGTTGTAAAACTTCTGGAGGAATCCATCTCATTGTGATCTCATGTGAATGGTGTACTAAGGGCAGATGGTTGAAAGAGATGGGTGAGTGTGATGGTTGGTTGTACATGTCAGCTTGACTGGCTGTAATCCCCAGTTAGTCAATCAATCAAACACCATTCTGAGTGTTGTTGTGAAGATATTTTGTAGATCTGATTGACACCTACAATCAGTTGACACTAAGTAAGAAGAGATTATCCTGAAAAACCTGGGTGGGCCAGATCTAATCAGTTGAAAGGCCTTAAGACCAGAACTAAAGTTTCCCTGAGGAAGAAGAAATTCCACCTGTGAACTGCAATATCAATTCCTGCAGGAGTGTTTCCATCATGCCCTTCCTGATAGCCTGCCCTAATAATTTCAGACTTGCCTAGGCAGCCCCTACAATTGTGTAAGCCAATTCCTTGCAATAGATCTCTCTCTTCTCTTTCTTTCTATCTTCATCTCTATCTCTATATATCTCCTGTCTCTTTATATGTATGCTACTGGTTCTGTTTTTCTGGTGGAACCCTGACTGATACAATGAGCAAGCCAAAAAAGTGTCTCTCAGAGAAGTTAGTAAGAAAAAAATAGCTGAGTAAAAGAAAGAGAAGGATAAAATAATAATAGATAATATGAAGAATGGTCAAGGAGTAGAATTGGAGGATTAATTGTCACTCTTTAAGACTCTGCTTAGATGCTTCCTCATCTACACTGACGACCTTTGCCTCCTAGCTTGGATAATTATTCTCATTCTGTCTTGCTTATTGTCTCCTATCATGGTAAAGGCATTGTAATTGCAAACTGATGTGTTTGTTGTCTCCCATCCTCCTTCTCCATATCTTGGTACATGAGTTTTGAGACTCAAATTCTCAAAAAAAAAAAAAAGAGAGCCTTCATTGCTTTATCTCCGGTGCTAAGCTCTTTATAGCTTAGTTCTTAACTCATATTAGAGGGTGAGAAAACATTTGTTGATAAATAAATGAGAGCTCACAACTTTAGGTGCTCAAAGATGCCCAGCCTAGGCCAGGGACGATGGACCAGGGAAGGCCTTCTGGAGGAATCAGCCTCTGAGAACCATCAGAAGGGAAACGCCAGCCAGTGGTTCTGGCTCCCTTTCCCTCTATCCATTTACTGGTGCCATCAAGAGCACATAATTTGCTGGAACCCCCTCTCTGTAATGTGGTCCCACCAACATATTTCCAGTGCCTCTAGGAAATGGCAGTCAGTGCCTCTTATTTGATATTGCTTCATCGAAAGACCCGCTGGCCACTTTACACACATTGGCACCTCTCTTAAGGGTATTCTGATATGTTGAGGGGCTTGTGGATATTTCCCTTGTCACCAGAGGCCTTCCCCTGGACTTCTTTCATCCTTCTTATTGTTGGAATCAGAGTTTGAACCCATTCTAGAGGACACACGTGCTGGATGATGTCCTCTTTTTGCACAGTGAGATACAAGGACCTTTCCCTGCAAAGAGCAGAGGTTCTTTTGGAGGGAGAGTACCAACTCTAGGAATGCTCTGAGAGGGTCCAGGTAGTAACTTTCTCCTGCAGATGGCTTTCTCCTCTGACAGTCTGGAAGGGTGACTTGCCTTCTGGGAACTACATGGAAAGGAAGAGGTGAAACTTTCTTCCTTCCTTCTCTCAGGGATCTGCATCTTTTGAACTTACTTTGTTGTGTCTGCTTCTTGCTGTGTCTCTTCTTTGTTGGAAGCAAAAGGAAACAGGAAACTCAAGCTTATTTATTGAACCAAGAATTGTTGAAAACACTAAAGTTGATAGTAAAGATGAAAATTTAATTGTAGCAATGGCTAATTCTAGGACTAGGGCAGGAAATAATACAAGATGAATCTAGTATGTCTTGTAGAACACCCAAGTAAGGAAGGTCTAAATAAACAAATGAACAAACAAACAAAAAACTAACTGAAAAAACAAACCCACACTGATATGTATTATGTTAAAGGAGCACAGGAGTCAACTGAAAGAGATGCCAATAGACAAAGATGGAATAATTTGGGCAGCAAAATAAATACAGGAGTATTGGATTATAACCCAAATTATAAAATAAATATCCATGAATCCACACTGATGTAGATAAATGGTTGAATAAATAGATAAATGGGGGAGAAGAGAAAAATCTCCCATGCAAAAGACGCCCAGATAAATTGTATAGGTACCTCCCCCTAACGGAGGGGAACATAGCTCTTCATTCCTTAAGTGTAAACTGTATATATTGGCACCTTTGCAAAATGTATACGGTACAGAAAGGGGAAAGAAGAGTGACTTCATAGTGGATGAACCTAACAAACAGTACTTTAGCCAGGTGATCAAGTTCAGCACAACAATGATTAGTCATGCTGATTGTATGTACCATTGATATGAGGTAAAAATGGCCTTTTACCTCTGGGATTTTCCTCCCTCAAGCCCCAAAGCCCAGCCTAGACATGAAAAAAAAATCAGACAAATTCCAGTAGAGGAGCACCCAACAGTGCACCTGACCAGTCCTCCTCAAAACTGTCAAGGTCATTAAAAACAAGGAAATTCCAAGAAACTGTCACAGCCAAGAAAATCCTAAAGGGACTTGACAACTATATATAATGAATGTGGTTTCCTTGTGGGATCTTCTAACAGAAAAAGGATATTAGAAAAAACTAAGGCAATATTAATAAACTATGAGCTTTATTTAATAATAATACATCGATACTGGTTCATTAATTATAATAAATATACCATACTAATGTAAGATGTTAATAATAAGATATACTGTGGGGGGGGGAGCGTATATGGAAACATTCTACTATTTGCTCAATTTTTCTGTAAATCTAAAATCTTTCTAAAAAAAGTATTTAAAAAACAGGAGAAAAAAGGGAAAAAGGCATAAAGGTCTGCTCTGGTCATATAGGTGTGTAGAATTAAGTGCACGCACTCACACATACACAGATCATCACCTTGTGACAATCTGCGAAAATGAAGGCTAAGAGATTGCATAGTAATTATAATGTGTCACCTACCTCTTACCTCACACCTCTTCCTATTAAGTCACTGGCCACTGGGGCTTGCCTATGGATTGTCATGGCCATGATCTCCTGGAGAGAGAGGGAGAGGGAAGGAGGTGCTGGATGCTGTGCCTATTTGGAATGCTTTTCTATCTTCTTGAAATCATTCTATTCTATTTATTACAGTTTAGATAGTATGAAGAGTGAGGGAGAGAGTAAGTAGCTCACAGGCTGAACTCTTAGGATCACCTAACCCTTACTTTTCAAATTCACAATTGCCTTGAATGAAGAGGACAGTAGATGCTCTGTTGAAGGAAAGCCTCATTCCATGTGAAGTTTAATATGCCCTTTTGACATATTCTATTCAGTATGATCCAGCAATGATTCCGACCCCTCAAGAATGTTAAATGGAACTACTGAAAAGACCAAAAATTTGACAAAATGATTTAAAAAAATGAAAGAAAGTGAAAGGGGACATTTTGGGACGTTAAGTTCAGTGCCTAAATTGAGAATTAAGAGGAACTGAAGGGCTGTTGAAGAATATACCAGACAAGTAAATAGTTTATATTGATACATATTTTTTAAACCAAAGTCAGGACACAGGGCTGGCAAGTATGGGGGAGTTTATGGAAACAAGAATACTTTCAACTGAGGCTGCCTTGAGAAGTATGGGTCACAAAGTCAATGACAAGTGCAGAGGTAAGGAGAAGGCAAAGATAGAGGAATAGGTAAAGGGGGAAATTAGCTACGGATCCTACAAGTCCTGCTTATCTTTCGTGATTGGTGTGCAGAATTTCCCAACCAATATCCTTTCTTGTTTTCAAACGAATTGAGCCCCTATTTTATTGTGTGGAAATTTGCCTAGCTACAAAAGGCATTTCCCAGCCTCCCATTCAGCCTTGAGTAGCCATGTCACATGGTGCTGGACAATGAGATGTAAGCAGAAGTTCCCGGGACAGGCTTCTGAGACAATTCTTCAAAAGGAACAGAATTAGCTGCCCTTTGTCCTTCCCCTATTTTCAACTGGAACGCAGACTCAACAGTTGCTACAAAGGAACAGTCTTGCCACCTTGAGGCACGTGAGAATGGAAGAAACCTGCTGGGAGAGAATGGAGAGGAGGGGAAAGTTAGGAAGAACCTCAGAGGGTTACCATACCATCCTCGGACTGCCACACTCTGGACTCACTTCATATGGCCAAAATGAAGCCCTTGAATTGTTTAGGTTTTTAAGGTTTTGTTTCCAACTAACCCCAACTTTAACATAGACCTCTTAATTAGAGCATTTTGCATACTAACAAGATTCTTCTAAGCAATGACTGAGGGCAGGAACTGTCAGAACTAAAAAAGTTCTACCCCGTTGAGAAGATCAGTCTTCCTGAGTAGACCTCAAATGCAGGTGGTGCTTTCATTTTGGTTTTATTCCTAACTGTAAATGCCAGCCCTGTGGCTAAGAGGCAGCATGATGGACTTATGTGTAAGAACCATCCAGTCACCATCAGCTTGTATAATCTCTGGCAACTCTCTTAAACTTAAACAACTCTGTTTCCTCATAAACAAAATGGGGTTAGCAATACCTATCTCATAGGATTGTTCTGAAAATTGAACGAGTTACTTGTGTATAAAATTTAGCACGGCTCCTGGCTCGTTGAAAACAGCAGTAAATGGTGACTATTATTTCAAATAAGTTTTTTTTCAGAAAGCTTTGCACATTGTAAAGAGTTCTACAAGTGTAAAGGATTATTCTGATTATAACTGTGCCAGTTATTAAACTATTGCCCTTTCGTCTCCAAACCATCCTAATTTTTTTTAATGTTTACTTACATTTATTTATTTATTTCCCAGGGGGAAGTAATTAGGTTTACTTATTTATTTACTTTTTGGATGGAGGTACTTGGGATTGAACTGAAGACCTCGTGTGTATTAAGCATGAACTCTTCCACTGAGCTGTACCCTCCCTGCCAAGCCATCCTTTCTAGATTCAGCTCAGCAATGTTGGTGGGGGCTGGGACTAGGTAAACTGTATCCGGCTTTGGCGCGGTTCCCTGTTCCTTTTCCATCGGGGGGCGCTGGAGGGAGACTGAGAGGCTGGAGGAGGAAGGGCGTGCTCCTTCCTGCCTGCTGCCTGGGGGTTTCTGATCACTCCCCAGTTCGCGCAAGCTGCGCTCGAGCAATGCTTTTCCACCCCACGGTGGCAGTTACTTCCCCAAGTCCGAGTTGAATCCAGTCTGCAGTTACTCTGACACTGTCAAGAATTGTGCTCCACCTGTCACGGGCACCAGTCACACCTCCTTTTAATGTATGTATGTATGTATGTATGTATGTATGTATGTATGTATGTATGTATGTATTTGCCACACTTCTCCAACAGATTTTTTTTTTAATTTATTTTGGAAAGGAATGGATTTTGAGGATTTTGAGGAGAAAAAACATGAGGAATAACGGGGAGGGTATAGCTCAGTGGTAGAGCACATGCTTAGCATGGATGACGTCCTGGGTTCAATCCCCAGTACCATCACTTAAAAAACATACATCAATAAATAAACTTAATTACTGCCTCCGGAAAAAAATAAAACAAAATGGGGGGTAGAAAAAAAAAACACCAAAAAAACCAAATGTAAGCTGCTTTGCTAATTGTTTTACAGCTATTAGTCAGAGAATGCCCTGTTTAAAGCAGCACAATAAAAGTTCAAAGATGGAGATATTCCTTCAGGCGTGGCTGAAGATCTCAGTCTCTGGTATTTGGAATTTAGGCTGAAGTCCTTGATTCTGGATGGGTCACTGGGTGTGTGGCACACTCCTTGCTTCTAACCAGATCTGCACAGAAGAATGGCCACTTGGTTCGGGGAGAAGAAAGTCAAGGGTTTGGTTTCAGGTGTCAGCTTACTATAGAAGTTTCTCCTGTGATGCAGTGCCAAGTGGGGTTGTACTTCTTGTTAAACTCCTTCTTAACATGGGCCGCAATGTTCTCAGTGTTTATATTCCTCCAACAACTGAGTAGCACACTCTACCGAGCTCTCCCACATCTCCTCTGACAAATCTGCATTTCGGTTGCATGCGATTTCCTTGGAGCAGGGTCTGGCCCACTCTGCAGGGTTCCTCCTCCAAGCTTCTGAGTTTCAATAATTCTAGCCTCTTCTCTTTGCTCCTTAGCCCTCAGGTTGTTAGCTGTTTCCTGCAGTTGCTCCCTCTGTGCTGGAGCCAGCCTATACTGGCTTGCCGGATCTTTTGTCAAATTTTCAGGAATTTTGCAAGTCAGTTGTCAAACTGCTGGTAGCTGGAAATCTGCCACTGTGGGAGTATTTACACCACGGAAACTGGCAAATGCCATAAATCAGATTTCCCCAACCAGAGAGCTGGTTGTAAACACTTAGCAGCCCACCTCTAAGCAGAATTCTCCTTTTACTCCTTCGGTTCCTACTTAACAATTTTTATCTAATTAAGAATACTTCACATTCATTTCTCTCTGTTCATTTAACTAGTGTGGTTTCTGTATCTTGAATGGACCCTGAGTAATACATAGCCTCTATCAACCGTAGTTTTAGGTAAACTTTCCTAGTTGTACCAGGAAAACTGGTGTGTGTCGTTTTGTTTTGTTTTGACAAACATCTTCTGTAAAAAAGTGCCTAACAGTTAGAATTTTATAAATATTCAATTAACATGAGCTGTGTTATTAACATTAGTTAACATCAGTAACATAAGTTGATTCTGGTTCAGAGTCTCCAGTAGTCATGTGGAAACCTATTTTGCCTGTTTTAGGGTATAGTTTGCAATTCTTTTCTCTGTATAGAAGGGAATGAGATATAGCCAATAACCATACTTTTGCTGAGCAAAGGGGGTATCATGTTTCTAGGAAAAAAACAAATAAATCAACTCCTGCTTTAAATATGTTAGCGTACTCTGGGTCAAGGAATTATATGTGTGTGTGTGTATGTGTGTGTGTGTGTTTGTGTGTATATATATACATATATATATATATATGAAACAACATTTCCTATTCTGGCACTGGTATAGATTGATCAGATTTCTAAAAAGCAAGGTATACTTGGTATCGCTGATTCCTTAAGATATATGCTCTGCCTCTTGATAACTGTGTATTTTCCGTTAAGGTTTTCAAGCACCATTTTAACTGCATAATTTTGCTTATTAGACTTGGAGAAACCTTCCCTTGGCTCTCCAAAGCTTTGATCTTGCTCAACATGTCTATGAAACTCCGCAAAGTTATATTCTGAAAAGAGATGCCAACATTCGAACATAATCATCAAAATAACTTGTAAGAAAAAGCTAAACTTTTCACACAAATCCTATATTTAAAGATGACTTCCTTCCAATAACATTCATTAAGCGACCATCTGTTTGCCTTTGATTATCATCTGGACCACTAATAAGCGAGTTTAATCTGAGCAGTGTTATTTGCATGCTACTTCTAAATTTAGTGCCTTTTAAAGAAGTCAGCAAGGCTGGCCTCCAGGAAATATTGCCTTTGATGTAACATCTGGTTTTTAGGGAATTTCTGTGTAGTGCCCAACCAGGGAAGTGGACCTAAGGGCAAAGAGAAATCAAGTGACATGCCCAGAGTCATGTAATTAGTTAATAGCTTAACCTGGATCACCTGCAGTTTCTATCTGTGGCTAAAAGTCCTAGCCTACTTGTTTCTATTCTGTATATTGTATAGATTCTGTGTATGTAGACATAGCCAGTCCCTACCCTCCCCCCATTCAAAAATAGGTAAATGTGTGGATCTGTAAGACTAATTATAATCTTTCATTTTGGTGTTTACTATGTTTTGAGAAGAAAGAAAATTTCCTTCATTATCCTCCCCTTCATTAAAAAAAAAAGATTTGAAGTAACAGTGAATTGTTTTTTATTGATGGCAGAAACTTCTCTAGAAGTGAAATGATCTTTTTCCTTGCAAGGGAAATGGAAGGTTAAATTGTATGGACAACTTACTTTTTTCGAGGGCAACTGAAAGGCAGCATCAACAGGCATCATTAATGTTCAACCTTTTTCCCTTCTCAGTTGTCTTCTCCATTTTCCCCTCCTTCCTCGTTCCCTGGGCTGGAGATCATAGAACTGTCAGCACCTAAAATGCATAATTATAAAGAAAGTTCAAGGTTACGATGCTTTATTATATGAGCAATTCTTTTTGTTACTTTACTGGGTCAATACAATCAATATGTAATTTTAATATCCTTATCTAATTATAACATGATACATTCAATCTAATTAGTGCTTTTAGCTTTAAAGGTAGTTTCACATTTATGGTTTATTTTAATCTCAGATTTTTATTATAAAATAATTTGCATTTATGTATGCTTAGAATTTTTTCCATCACCAAAAGGACCACTCCAATTTTTGTACAGTCAAGCATAACTTAATATCTTATAAATTAAAAAATTAAAAATTTAATCTGACAAATTGGAGTTTGAGTATCAGCTCTGCTGGCTATGTGACCTTGGACAAATCACTAGATCTTTCTAACCTTCAGTGTCCCATCTATCTCATAACACTGAGAGAGTGAAATGAGATTATATACAAAGCTGTTAGCGCAATGCTCTGATACACACTGAAAGGTCAGGAAATCGTCCTCAATTTTCTTTCTTCTTCTTTTTTTTTCCTTTTAATAAACTACATTAGTGTCCTGTGCTTGTTCTTGCCTGACTCTTAGAGATTTTATGAAAATCACAGTCACACAGTAGAGGAAGAGGGATCCTGGGAAACTTAGAAAGCTTGACTAAAAGATTGAATGAAATGGTGTGCTAGAGACTTAGCTAAACAAGATCCATTCCCTTCACTCTGGGTGCTGCCACCCCGGTTCCCTTTAAGTGAATTCCTTTTGCTCTTTTCTGTGCAGTCTTGGAGTACTGTCAAAAAAGTGATATGCCTTCCCTTAGCCAAGGGCTGAGACCTAAACAATTCCAGTTGTGCACCTCTTTTTTCAGGACTTTGAATTCTGGTGAAATAACACAAAGGCAGGAAAGTTGTTAGAGTCACTTGGAGCCCTGAAGTGACTGTCCATCTCAGAGGTCATAGTACCCTGAGTGGCTAAAGCAGAGACTCGAGAGCCAGATAGCCTGGGTTCAAAGCCCTTTCTAGGTAAGTGACCATAGCTAGGGTCTTAACCTCTTTATGCCACATTTCCTTATCTCGATGATGGAGTCATTATAGTTCCTAATTCACAGGGTTGTAATAAGAACTAAATGAGTTAGAATATCTAAAGGTTTTAGGATGTGGCTGGTATGTATTAAATACAGTAAACATGATAACTGCAGCTTCTAATACTGGTACTACTATTACTGTGTTCTTGCCTTGAGACATTCAGACCCACCATACTTCTTGTGCTTCCCTAATCCTGGTTCTCCATCCCCCCCTTTGATTCTGAGAGAGATACCCAACACCTCTTTTATAAACATCTTTACTGCCTAAAGTAGCCAGAATTGGTTTCTGTTGCATGCAACCATATGATTTTAGCAATTAAGATGGCCCTGAAAAGCTATGACATCCCATCCTCTCTTTTTACAGATTCTTAATATAGAATAGAAAATTAAGTGAGATTCCTTGGGTGAGATTACTTAGCGTGTCAGTGGCAGTATTTGGATTAGTGTCTGACAATCCTGACAACCACTCATGGACTTTCTCTACTGGACCAAGGTTATGCTTAATTTGTCCTTACTCTTTTCTTTCTTTATAACGACTCCACCCCAGCTCCTTATTTGTTACTAAAACTTGCCTAATATTTTTACATTTTATTTTTGCATTCAGTCATCATCTCTGTCATTTAATTGTTTTTTACCCTCCACTTGACAAGCCAGAACACAAATAACTTGGGTTTCACTGCTATTTAGGGATTCAGTTAGGACTCAAAAGACACTTGATCCTTGCCCCATACTCCTCTTCACTAGTCATACTCCTGTCTTTTTATTTTGAAAAATCTTATTTGTTGATTCATTAATTGGTTGCTTCATTCATTCGTATATTCATTTAATCAATAGATACTTACAGAGCATCAGTCATGTGCTCTGGACTGTTCTGGATGCTGAGGACATGGCAGTGAACAAGGCATTGTCCTTTCCTGCAAGGAGCTTATATTCCCATGGATACATATACATAATTTTAATAGTATGTTACACAGCGACAAAAACGGTCAAGGGCAAAGGGATAGAGAGGGAAAGTTCTTGTTTCACAGAGGGTACTAAGGATTTCAACTAAGACCTGAATAAAATGAGGATGGGAGTCCTGTGAATATTTGTGGAAGGAACATTCACTGAGATGGGCATATGCTTGGAATATTTGATGAATAACAAAGAGACCATAGTGTCTGGAGGACAGTAAACAAGAAGAGTAGTAAGATCTGAGGGCAGGTCATGTAGGACAGGTCATGTAGGGCTTTGAATTCATAGTAAGAACTCTGGATATTTTTTTTAAGTGTGATGGGAACAGTGATATCTTGGAACGCATTTGCACTACTCATGAGATCAGACTGTTAGCATCTCTTCCCAACCTTGTGTTTGGTGGCTTCACACAGGCTATTAAGCATTGACCAGGATACCACTAGATGGAAGCTCTTGGGTGGTTATGAGGAGGAGAGTGGCACAATCCCATTTATCTTTTTGAAGGATCACTGTGACTTCTCCATGGGGAATAGTTTGTAGGATGCCAAGGGTGGAAGCAAGGAGCCAGTTAGGAATCTCTTGCTATAGTCCTGGGAGTGTTGATACTGGCTCAGACTTTGAGATTACTGGTAGGTTATGCAGCAGAGTGTAGGATAGATTTTGGAGACAGAGTGACAGTATATGCTGAAGAATTAAAATGAAGGGTGTGAGTGAAAGACAGGAGTCAAGAATGACCCCGCATTTGGGTTCTGAGCAACTGGCTTAATGGAGGTGTTGCTTACTGAAGTGGGGAAGACCGGGGAAGGGGCAGATGGAGGTAGGGGCTTATATTCAAAAGTTGTATTTTGGATCTTCGTTTCCAGAGAAGAAAAACCTGAGGAACGAAGAATAACTACTGGGAAGAGCAAGCACTGTTCAAAGGCCATACAAAGAGGAGGCTGAAGCTAGGGGCTTGTCACTTGTCCAGCTTATTGTTGGGAATGAAGAGCTGTAACTGAAACCCTTGAGGGCAGGTATTAGCCTATTAGACAAAGAGTCATTCTTAGTATAAATAGTTTTCTTTCTAGCATGAAAAATATACTTCTTGCATAAAGACCTCAAACAAACATATATACAGAAAATAACATTTAATTAATTACTACCTTTCTAAGCCTCAGCCAGATTCTCTAAATGCCTAACGAAATGGCTGATTATAGAGTTTCTCCTGAAAAACTCAACGTGACTCTTTTAGGCCACACTATCACCATGGTGAAAGTATGGAATAATGATTAAGAGTGCATGTGCTGGAGCTCAAATGCCTGGGTTCAAATCTCAGCTCTGTCCACCCCCAGCTGTGTGACTCTGAAGAGCTGATGGAGCAGCCTCTCTCTGCAGCTTTGTGGTCTTTAGGCTAAGGGGAAATATGAGTGACTAACCGTGTGTTAATTCTTAAAACTTCTTTTCAAAAGTGTGAAAGGTGACTTTTGCTTACATTTCATTGGCCAAAGGCAGTTACATGATCAAGCCTGACCTCAACAGGCTAGGGATATTTAAACTTCTCACAGAGAGGGCAACGCAAGTCACGAGACCAAGTCTGATTTCAGTCTCCTTCAGAGAGTAGCAGCAAATACTTTGAATAACAGTGCAGGCTCCTTGAGGGTGTATAGGTACAGGGTAGTACAACACATGGACCTCATCTTTAGCATCTAATGACATATGATCTTAAAGTTCTGGTTCCAGGCTTGCTATTACTGATGGCATCAAGATTCTTTTCACAAAGGAAAAATTCTCATTAGCACCGAAGAATCATAGTCCAGTCTAATAGCTAATTAGAATGACTTCCTAATCTTAAGACTTTAGGTTGAACTACACTAGTCAATTTCTTTTGTTTCTGTGGGTTTAGTGTCTGGATTTTAGAATTGTTAGCTACTGCTTGGATGTCTTCCCTGGTGGTCCTGCAGGGACCATCACCTGGGTCTCATCATTTTTCTGTGAAATGAGGTAGACCACTTGTCATCCTCTTGACTCACAGCCATGCTGTGAGGATTCATGAGTTAGAGTTTGTAAAATGTCTCCAGCGACTGAAAGGTGATAAATAAAAGGCATAATTATTGGTATTTTCCTATCTTTACTTAGACTTGAAAAGCCTTTCTCATCACCTTTGAGATTTTGACATAAGCCAGCTTACTGTGGTGAATTTCATTTGTTTTACCTCCCTTCTGCTTGACATTTCCTTACCCTCATCCCATCACAATGACTTTAAAGAAAGAATGTCAACCTTAACCTTTTATGTCTCCATCTGTTGAGATTTTTGACTTGTCCTATTGTTACTTTGTATATTTTATTCTACCATTTACAAGACTGTGCTCCCAGACCTGTGCTATTAGCTAAGTAACACAGAGGCAGAAAGGGCAAACTGTAGTCACATGTTCCTCCTATATAGTGCCTGGTAAGTTCATGGGGTGGCTCAATGATTAACCTGCGTATTCCCAAACAGGTTTCCAGTGAGTGAGCGCTCGATCTGAAAGTCTCATTGTTCTTTTAAAATAGAGTTCAAAACAAATGTTTATTATTAATATATTCAACACATTAACATATAGGTACTCTCCATCCCTGACTTTGAGCAGATATCCTAGAGACAGAAGAGAGCTGAGAGAGGAGTACTCCTTGCAGAAGCTGTCATCACAGGGGTGTCATTTTCGTTTGCACTATTGTCTCCGCTGTGATTTTTGCCTGTGGGCTACAGAAATAAGCTTCTCCGTCGGGGCAAATTTGGTTTCTCTGAAGAACATGTAAATAAATGGCTTTCATTTTCACATTTTTTGCTTATTGCTACTGTGAGGGTAGACCTCTCTGCAGATTCATGTTTCACGTTTAAAATTTGTTTCTGAAAAACTGACTTGCATTAAACTAACTCTGATTATGAGTTATCTGGCTTTTCTTTAGCACTAATGGAGGCAGGATGGAATAGTAGATAATACTAGTAAATAGCTAGTTTATCTAAAACCTTATTATGGTAAAGCTCAAGCGTTATTTCATATTCGTACATGTAGAGTGTGAATCAGAAAATCAAGGGCTCAAGCTTTGGCTTATTCTTATATTAAGTCAACAGACATTTATAAAATACTTTCAGAAGTCAGACACTATGTTTGGTGCTGAGTGCAGCTTGCCCCTTGACCAGGGTTCTCCTCTGGGCAAATCACTTGAGCTTTGAAGCCTCAGTTTCCTATCTGTATAATGGGAGTAATATACTTTTATCTTGTTAAAGGACTTGTTTTAGTTTTCTTTTGTTTGCAAGCTCCAGTGTCCGCTTATTCCTGTGCCTTGAATCCAGCCATTCACTAACTCAGTTCTATAAGATGAGACCTCAAAATTAAATCCTTGAAATCTTTTGCTTCTCACCCACTTTGATCTTTGACTCAGACTGTTTTCTTGCATTGGCTGTCTTCCCGATATTTTTGCGTCCTCTGACGTTGTTGGTTGTAAGTAGAATCCTTGGCCTGGGTTTAAGATTTGGCCTGTCGGGTGGACACTCGGCTTTTTCTCTCCGTCACTTCTGATAACCTTGGCGTCCTGCAGAGGCTGATCAGGCCTCGTCTAGTCCTGACGTCTAATCTTGCAGCTGACCCGCTGGATTGGTGCCTTGCTTGCTGTGGTCTGCTTTAGGGGGAAATGTCACAGATATGATCTCAGCCTCATTGAGAAGGGGCCAGCAAGTGTTACTGTGGTCATCAGGGCTTGATTTGGATGGGGTTCAGGCAGGGCCCCAGATCTAATGCAAGAACCAGTGTCCTATTCAGAACCTGCGAGAACCAGTTGCGTGGTTACTCCCAAAAGTGTTAGGACGATGCCAGGGCTCCATGGGCTTATGAGAGTCCAGGACTTGTTTTAGTTCACTGGACACTAAACTCATAGAACGAATCCACTCTCCCTATGTTTGCTGATGAGTTGGGTCAGAAACTAAGTGACTGTGAGATCACAGGTTAGAGTGTTAGAGTTCGCTGCAGAGAGGGACCGAGAAAGGCAGGTGTTAGCGTTTCGTAAACTCTGAAGAACTATACAAATGTGGGTGTCATTATCAATGCTATGTGGCAAAGAGCAGGTACTCAATTTAGGTATTTGTTGAATAATACCCATTGCTTTTATTTCTTAATTTTTTTGTTGACTAATTGGTTAGTTGTTTGTACGCTTATTAGAAAAGATTCTTGTGTCTATGATACTTTCTCATCTTATTCCAAAGCCTTATTTTTTTTCTTTCTCGAGAGATCTGGCGAAGTTGTGTAGTACAGGTGGTGTGGTGCCGTTAAAGAGCTAGTTCACGCAAAGCCCTAGACACAGGGAGGCTCAAGAAGTTCCATGTAAAAGAAAAAAAATTTTTATATTGAAATATAAGCTACCTTTAAAATTTGAATCAGAAAGTTGGCTCACTTCTATATCCAATCAACAAACATTTATAAAGTGTGTATTAGGTGTGGTACAATCTACCACAGCAACCAGTACTGTCTGGTATCCAATGAGTCAGTGATTCGCAGCAGTTTATTCAGTGTGTGGTGACTGATTACACGAGTGGGAGAAGCCATGGGTTTCTTTTATCAGTCATCTTTACAGGGTGTATACAAATAATAGACCGCCCGTGCTTTAGGCCTTCCTGGGAGAAAGTAATTTAGTATATGCTAAATTCTACCTCACAAGCATTGTTTGAGAGTTAGAAATTAAATGTGTAGTTGTAACTCTGTTTCTTTAGGCTGACTAACTGCTTTTGTTCTTTGGCTGGAAGACTTGTTTAAAAGCTGAACAATATTAATGATAAGGAGTATCATTAATCATGACTAAGCTTTGATTAAGCAAGTATTCCAAGTTGCTCCATGCATTATTCCATTTATGCTTCTAAAACCTCTGTGATTGATCTGGGGCTAGTTAGCTACCTTCTCTGAGTCATAGTTTCTGAACCTATGCTTTGCAAATTATCTTGGTTACCTTTCAGAATTATTATGAGGACTAAATGAAATCATGCAGTCCTTGGACAAATATTTACTGAGTGCCTCCTATGTTAGACACTGAGCCAGCTCCTAAGGGTATTAGCCATTAAGCAAATTTAACATTGTCCCTGCCCTCTTGGAGATTACAGTCTAGGGAGGAAAACAGATCTTAAATAATACAACTTGTTATTTAATTATAGTTGTGATCAATGCTACCAAGTGAAAAAAAAAAAACTAAACAACAACAGGGTACCGTGAGAGACGATTTTAGGGAAACTGATCAAGAATGTAGAGTCAGAGAAGGAAGTTTCTCTTGGGAAAATGTATAAGACTTGAGGATGAGTAAAAGTGAGAGGTGGGGAGACCCACAGGAGAACGTTTCAAGAAGAGGAAGTAACCTGCACTGAGAGGAGTTTGGTACCCTAATGCTGTGGTGGGATTTCAGTTGGCAAGAGTGAAAGGGGTACCTGTGAACTTGGGGGATTGTTAGGAACCCAACGGTGCAGGGCTATGTAGACTATTAGGAAGGTTTCTGAATCTATCATAAAGGTGATAGAAACCATTGAAACATTTTAAGTAGATCTGAATTATATTCACTTTTTTATTTGACTCTGAGAGCACTGTGGAAAAAGTGTGGAAGGGGTCCAAAGTGGATGCAGGGAAACCAGTGGGAGGCTTCAGTAGTTGTGCAGGTGAGAAATGCTGGTGCTTTGCGGCTGGGGTGGTGACCATGGAGATGGGGAGAAGGGATGCAGTGGGTATGATGGGGTAGGGGGAGAGGGGTTAAGGATAATGCCTAAGTTTTCTGGTATGAGCTGCTGAGTGAAAGATGTTAGTGGTGTCTTTATTGAGAGAAGAGACACTGGAGGAGGAAAAGGTTTGGGGTAGGCAGAAAATACCAAGTTCATTTTCAGACACGCTAAGCTGAAGATGGCTGTGGGACATACAGTAGGTACAACAGTATGTACACAGTGAATACACAAAGGCTCAGAAAAGAGGACTGGATAGAGAATTGAGTTTGCTGTAGGAGAGATGGTCATTAAAGTCAGGGAATGGATGAGGCGACTTAGGGAAAGAGTGTAGAGTAAGAAGAGAAGACCCAGACCTAGGCTGTAAGGAATATCAATACTTAAAGGTTATGTAGAGTAGGAGGGAAAGGCCAAGGAGGCTGGGCTAGAATGGGAAAAAAGATAATAGGGAAATTAAGAATGTGCCGTCTGAGGACCAAAGCAAAGGCTGTTTTTAAGAAAAAAAGGCATAAATGGGCTCATAGGTATTTTTGGAATAATGGACGTGTTTTAAAATTGGACTGTTGTGATATTGCATGATTCTGTAAATTTACTAAAAAGAATTGAATTTTGCACTTAAAATGGATGAATTTTATGGTAAGTAAATTATACCTCCATACTCTGTGAAGAAAAAAAAGAAAAAGAAGGCATGGTAACCATATTTACAATGGAAGAGGAACTGAGACAGATAAAGACTAAGAAGTACCTTTTTTTCTTTTTTTTTTTCCATCAGAAGGAGGCTTTCCTCAGAAAGGTGGAAGGAATGTGGAAGGGTGTTTGGAAGGAGGTAAGGACTGAATGGATGGTTAGGAGTGGAGACAGTGAGTGCTGACAAATCTTTGTAGACACTGAAGTGCTTTGAAAACTATGAATTGCATTATGTTGTATTGAGATTTTTTTTTCTCTAAAATATAACAAGTTCTTTCCCTAGGACAGTGATTTCTAAAGTGGGGTGTGAGAAGAAATATTAGAACTTGCAGATATTAATTTCATCTAGTAATAAGAAAAATTAGCTTTACTAATTTTTAACCAGGCCAGTGGACAGTGGTGCTCTCTGCTGGTTCATGCTGGCTTTTTTCATAAACAGTATGTTTGGCATGGAGGGAAAATGTGGAAGCTTCACAAAGGAGAAAGTGGACAGTGGTACTGACCTGGGGCACTAGCTTGTTCACTTCCAGTGGAATGTGGTCTATTCCAGTTTTTGTGTGGGTAAGAAATTTCATAGCTTATATTATCAGGCTGTAATGAAGCCAACTTTCAAAAAATGGAAAAATTTTTTAAAAATGTTCCTGTAATTAAACCACATTAGCAAAGAGAATTTTAATAATTCAACTTGAAAGGACAGGAAAGCATCCCCTCCCTTCTAGTAAAAGTTGTTTGTCACTTTGCAATAACGAAACAGTGGTTTAATCAGATCAGAATTTGGCCAGAACACTTGAAACAGTTACTATGAATTGAAGTATGAATCTCATCCACTATTGTTATTAAACTTTGTCCTGTTTGTTTACTGTTGTATGTATTGTGTCTTTGTAAGCTATTTTCTAGCTATAAAAACAGCTATAAATCTGTTAAAGCCAAATATTGAAATAAATTGAACTTAGAAGCAACCTTTAAATTGCTATGTTGTGAAGTGTTAAGCCAAGGTTTTTAGAAAAACCAAGCATAATCAATACATTTCTTGCAACAAAATTAATATTAATTATTTTTCTGAGGGCAAAACAATGTAGTAAAAATACTTAGCATTTGTTCGTGCTGCCCCTACAATACTGCTGTTTACCATCTTGGTTAGTTCAGGGCAGAGACTGTGAAGAAGGTAAAGTCTGTTTTTGATGTTCTTCCCAATTCCCTTTCCCTCTGATCTAACCTCCTTTCCTTATGCTCCTTCTGATCCATCCAAGATGAACATACTCCTGGGATCAGTTCTGCTTATCTCACTGAGCAACTATGGTAGCTGCAGGTGACACCAGCATTTCTCAGGCACCCCTGAAGCAAGCATTCTCCTGCCTTACTTGGGAGAGTGTAAAGTGACTGTACATATGAAAATCTTTAAAACTGCATAGCCACTGTCCTCAAAATTCCACTTTTGGGATTTATCATAAGGGCATTTTCACAGCAGCCCACAGGGGTTAGCTTTAAAGATACCACATTGCTGATAATACAGGAAAACTCAGAAACCATTTAAATGCTCAATATACTGGGCTGAATTATGGTACTTGTACGCAATGGATATTACCCAAACATCTGGAATGATCACTACAGAAGAACACCTGTGTGTTCTATAATATTTTATTTTATAATATATGTGACCTATAATATTTTATGAAAAAAGTAAGATATAAAAATATATATTTGATGCTATTACTAGAAAAAATTACTATGAATAGAAAAAAGACTGGAAGGATATGCATGAAATGATATGTAATCATTGCCCTTTGATGAGGGTGTTATAGATGATTTTTAATTTCTCCTTTGAGAACTTCAGTACATTTTTTAGAAGGGACAGATCATGTGTTATAATAAGATTCAATAAGTTTTGAAAAAAAAATTGTCCTGTCCCTCTTTGCCCCCCATCCCTCCCAAGGAAAGAAAAGTCAAGCTGAGGAAGATCAGAGTCTTTAATGAGTCTTTATTGACTGCAATGGCCAGGCTCACTGATGTTCAGGACTCTCCAAATGTAACTCAAAACTGCTTTTCAGGGTGGAGGGTAGGGCAATGAGCACAGAAGCGTCAGCCACAGTTACTGAGCATCTATCTGTGCTGAGCATCCATCTAGGCTCTTGGAACACAGCAACAAACAATAGGATGTCCTTGGCCTTGGGGATTTTACATTTTAGTGAACTAAGGCAGTCAATTAATAAATAAAGAAATGGTGTCTCAAGAGCAACAAAGTCTATGAGAAAAATTTAGCAGGTTAAGAAGACTGAGAATGATTGGTGTGTGTGTTTGTGTGTGTGTGTGTATGTGTGTACTTGTGGTCTACATTAGACAGGGAGATAAAGAAGGTAGTTCTGGTAAGGTGATCTGAGCAGAGACCTCAAAGAAATGGGAGATGAACCCATGTGATTGTCTGGTTATCTAGACTGAGGAAGCAGTCCGTGGAAAAGTCCCGAGGCAAAAATGTGCTTGTCAGGTTTGAGGAATTGAAGGGAGGTCAACGGTACTGGAGTAAAAAGCGTCAGGATGCTAGATCAGAGAGGTATGCAGGGGTCAGATCACAGAGTCTCAAGGGCATAGGAAAGGCTTTGGATTTTATTCGGACGTGAGACAACACTGGAGCACTCTGAGCAGGGGAATGTCATGATGTGATTTAAGCTGTAAAAGGGTGGCCCTGACTGCTGTGGGGGTAATGGACTGTGGGCTTGCGGGGTGAATACAAGAGCCCAGTTCGAATGCTAGTGTTCGATCAGCAATGATAGTGGATTACCTTGTGATCCAGCATGTCCACTTCTAAACATATATCTGAAATAATCAAAAGCAGGACACAAACAGATACCTGTATACCCATTTTCATCACAGCATTGTTCACAATAGCCAAAGTGTTGGAACAACCATCAACAGATAAATGAATAAACAAAATGTGCTATAGACATACAATGGAATATTATTCAGCCTTAAAATGGAAAATAAAAATTTGATACATGCTACAACATGGGTAAGACTTTAAAAAATGCTAAGTGAAATGAGGCAGACATAAAAGGACAAATATTGTATGATTTCATTGTATGATTTCACTTATATGAAGTACCTGGGAGAATCAGATTCATATAGAAAGAAAGTGGAATAGAGGGTACCAGGGGCTGGTGGAGGGAGATGGGAGCTGGGAAATTATTGTTTATGGGTACAGCACTTCTGTTTGGGGTGATGAAAAGTTCTGGAAGTGAATAATGGTGATGGTTATATAACATCGTGAATGTACTTTGTTCCACAGAATTGTGTGCATAAAAATAGTTAACATGGCAAATTTTATGCCTATTTTACCAAATTAAAAAAAAGGTAATAGTGGCTTGAACTTAGAGGCAGAGGAGGAGGTTAGATTTTGGATATATTTTGAATTTTAGCCCATAGAATTCTCTGATGGTTTGGCCTTTTATGTGTGAGGGCAAGAAAAGAATCAGTGGTAAAACCAAGTTTGTGATCCTGAGCAAGTGGAAGTGAGGTGTTGCCATTCCTGGGATGGGGGAGACTCTGGGAGGAGAAGGTGAGGGAATCAAGGAAGAGGTTCCAGATGTGCTGTTTCTGAGATGCTTATAAAACATCCAGATGAAGTTGGTGAGTGATCCCTGTTCTAATCACTCATCCATCCAGGCAGGCCTTCCCTTTGGAAATCCATTAGGACCTCGCCACAGGGAGTAGAGCACAGGGTCTGTTATTCAAAATATATCCATTATCTGTCAGATTTTATTTGAATATATTATATGAAACAAATAAACAGATCAATGGATAGATAAATAAATACATGAATAGTATAAAGCAAGCCAGCTGTCCAGGACAGTAAAGAGATGTGATTAGCCTTAATGCAGAATTTGTGGCTATGTAATCTGGGGCTAATTGTACTTTTGAAATCAGTACATTTTGTTCATTATCTTTTATCACGAGTTGACCCTAATTCACTTGGTGCTTCAGATAAAGTTTAATGGAAGAATCTCAGAGTCACCTTGATCTTCCTTACCTGACAAATTAGGGTAATATAGAACTCAAATCTAACCCGAGCTCAAAGTTGTTAAATACTTTAATTTTCATCTGTGTTTTGTGTTGGAAAATAATTTTAATATTAAAGGACAGCTGTAGACTGCTAATGACTTGAATACAGTTTGACTGTTTTCATGAAGTGCTCTGTGGGATGTCAGAATATTTAATTCAGGATGTTAAAAACATCCCAAAATGTCACAATAATTATATCACAGCAGGCAATTAAAACACTGGAAAATGCCAACTGACTATGAGTGTTCCTTGTTATTTAGGGAACTATTAAGAACCTGACATACAAAGTAAAAAAAAACGCTGGTTATAACTTTCTATTTCAATAGACAATTTCATCATCATATAGGAAATTGACACTTGATACAGTCAGGGTCATGCTAAAAACACAGCCCAAGGCAGAACTAAGGAGATCTCTACTTTCCCTTTATAGTATCTATATTCACACATTATAAAAAACATTGTTTGGTTTTACATATCATACCATATGTGCTGCAATACCCTGCATACAATGGTTGTGTTAATTAAATCATATGTTGGCAGCCTTAATTGATCTGATTTTGCCATCCTAAATTATGTGCAATAGAATTATTTCCTTGTTTTTCGAATTGTAAATGCTAATGGATTAACAATGTAATGCCGAAGACCAGCAGCAGTGGTTGCTTAATCCCAGAGGATTAGAGTGTCATTCTCAGTGGGGATGTTAAGAACTGACTATCATGAGCTGGAAGGAGATATATTCAGGCCAGGTGAGGAACAGAAAACAGAGTGTACCAAAATCCTAAGAGTTTAAATGCATTTACAGGCATGGGTTAACTCGGGTAGAAGTGAACAGTTTGCCCATGCAACTGTAACATTTGAAAGGACAGTGTTTTATGGGCAAAAACCCCACAGTTAACCTGAAGCTACATTTTGGGGAGCTATGTCCGAGTTTCAAATGGGTCATCTGAAAGGTTAAGTGTTATTTTTAACCAACACACTTATGAAGGACTTAAGATAAGCAGTTAGCACCATAGTATTCATAGAGAGCAGCAATTATTATAACGTGTTTATTTTTGATTTTGGGAAATATGATGGAAAATAATTGTGCTGCCTTCAAGAAATGTCTGTAATTAAATGAGGTAATGTCATAAAGCACCAAATATGATGTCCAGCAGACAACAGTTGCTTAAAATATTTTAGTTCCTTCTTTCCTTTGTGAAAACAGACATCAACACAAAGAGCTATGGTAAAGGTGGCATTTGGGTGGAGCCCAAACTAAAGTATAAACAGACTGAGTGGAAGAGGAAGACAATGTCTTGGAATAATGCCCAAACTCAGGGGCAGATTTCAGTGTGTATGCAATCTGGGGTGCCTCCTTTATGGAAAACAGCACAAGATTATCAATATAAAAACTAAGAATAGAATGAATATTTAAGAACGAGGGAAAAAACACAATGAAGTATACATTTAAAGGATCTGATAGATACCACAAATATTCTAAAATTGAGAAAAATAATATTTTATTTGTATTAATTATCTAAATGCCACACCACTGGAATACCTTCTTTTCTTCATTTTTTATATATATATGTTTTGATCATGCTCCCATATGACAGTAATTTTGTAAAATCTATAGAGTGCATGTTGGTAATTCAATCTTTTCTTTAACATGGTAATCAAAATTTGATATTTTAACATTATTGTCTGTTTTAGAAAATTTTTCTTTTTAGAAAAGCTTCACAACTCATTATTAATATGCCATGTGAAGAATTAAGGTTATTGTTAAATTTGGGGAAATGCCTACTAAATTTCTTCCAAATATGAATTGAAAGGGCATTTCAAATTTTCCTGTTCAGTAACTAATCTTCAGTATCAGTACGGCTGATGGCACACATTAAACAATTAGTCATTGATGTCCGCTCTGCAGTGGAGTATTAAGAGTTAGCTGTTATCTTTGTTGACGTAAGTATTTCATGTCAAATTAGCAAGAATTTTAAGTCTTCTCCCAATGTGTCCATATGACTCACTCCTCTGTGTTAATTGGATTATCAGAATATCCAGGTGCTTATTTGTTACTTCTGTTCAAAATTTATTTCCCCCTCTTAATGAATCATTTCATTTGGTATGATCTGAAAGCTTTTTGTTACAATTTGTTTTTCAATTTAAAATATTTTTATTGACTTCATTCCTAATCTCTACTGCTTCCATTTCATATTTTGCTATTTTAATCTGTAATGTATTAGTTATCGAAAAAATAAATTTAAAGTGGTAAAAGATACCTATACATGCACTCAAGTTAGGAGTCTTTAATTCCTAACTTGTTTTTGGATATGTCTTTCAAAATGGCAATAAAAACTCTGCATTTGAACATTATCAAATATTCTATTCTCATTAAAAAAAAAAAAAAGAAAAAGCCTTTCTTACTCTGAGATGGCTTGCAGTAGATTCACCATATTTGGAAATGACTGTGAACGCTAAACTCAAGCTAAAATATATAGTCAACTCTACTTCCTGTAGTTAGATTCCCCAAGTGCCACAGCCGCTCCAGCAGCTGACAAAGCAGGAAGCTTGATGAGTGCAACAGACAGCTGTCTTTACCAATTTCAGTGAAATTATCTCTCTTCTGTAAAATTTTCAAAAGATGGTGACTGTATGACCCCCTTGCTAGGGCCCCTCCAGGGCCTTGGAAGGGTTCCATGGAAGTGGAGGGCTTGAAGCTTAAGTTTCATTAGCTTTAAGGTAATTCTGCCTTCGTCCAAATTTCTTAATATAGCTATTTATGATTTATCTTCTGCTAACTTCCCCAACTCAGCCTCTCACCACTTTCTTCCCTTGTGTTCTTTGACTGAGCCTTATTCAGTTTCTTTCAGCTCTTTAACTCTGCTGTGCCCTCGCTTACTCCAGGGCATCCACCAGTACTGTTCTCTGTCTGCTTAAACATGCATCCTCCACATGTCACTTAAGAAATCACTTAGCTTTCCCTGACTACCTGAATCTGAGATAAATGTCTCCTGTATTTGCTTTCATGGTATAGTCTATTAATAATAATAAACAACAACAACAACAACCAGTAATTAATAAGTCCATGGTACAATGTAATGTGAATAATGACTAAAAATCTGTATCATATCCAGTTATTCAGCTTTCTCAACTGTACCTGCCATTAGAGGTAAGTTCTGTGAGAGAAGGGATCTTGTCTTTCTTTTTCTCCACTGTGATTCCATTTTCAGGAATAGTTCTTAGAACATTCAATAAATATTTCAATAAATATTCCATAAATATTCTGGGCTGAGGGAAAAGTATCAACAGAAGTAGAAGCTTAAGAGACAGTATGGAATGGTAATCGGAAGTATAAACTCTGGACAAAGATGTCTGGTGCTTCGATCCCAGGCCCATCAGCTGCATGACTGTGGGTAAATTGCTTAATATTTCTGTGCCTCAGTTTCTTAACCTGTGAAATGAGGATAACAGTAGGACCTACCTCATGTGGACTCAAGATTAAACAAGACAAAATATGTGAAGTGCTTAGAATGGTGCCTGGTCCATAATAAGCATCAAAAAATTATCAACATTCATAGCCTTATCCCAGTCAAAAAGTTTACTTATTTAAGACTAACCACCCTTAAGCTTTCTCCAACATGACATTTACAAGACATGAGGACAGCTATGGGCTTGTAGACTTTAGAGATGATCTACACAAAGTCCTCATTTTATAGAAGAGGACATTTAGTGCACAAAAGCCAGCTGTACAGTTCTGGGATTAGAACGCAGAATCTGCCATCTGCCAAACTGCCAAAGTGATGACAGTGGTGAGTTTAGAACCAGAGGCTTGGTGATGCATGGCTTGCAGAAGTATGGAGGTAAAGGTGGTTGAGCTGCTCCCCTGAAGACGGTGGTTGTAGCTTTGCTGTTGCAGGATCTGTGGCTTCAAGACTCCATACTACTCGTTCCATTTACCAGTCTGGTATTAAGGCTCTAGAAGAGCCCCAAAAGGGATCACAGTAGACTTCTGACTTTTGATAAAGTCCATGCTGGCTTTATTTGGATGTCAGAGAGGCTGGGGCAATGGGTGGAAAGCCAGCAAGATGATTCTGGATTCTGGCTCAGTCTCCATTTACCCTCCTTAAGTGTATCTTCCCTCTACTGCTACGTACCGAGACCCTCCAAACAGAATGAGGCAGTGTCTCTGTGGAATTCAGCCCAGAGGCATATGGAATTCTAGGAGACTGAGTATCTCAGGTTTTGGAGCTCATGTGCTTAGAGGGACACCACACGTACAAATCAGGAAGAAGCAACTTTTTTCTAAATGTTTGGCTTAGGTGACTAGCTCTAAAATCTACCCTAATGTACTATGACTATTTTGCATGTCCTGTAAGATGTTGCTGAGCCAAATAGTGTTATTATTCACAAATAATAAATATTCATAAATAATTCGTAAGTAAACTGCTTATCACTTCTGCACAAAGTAAGTAATAGAACCTTAACTACAAACATGGGTTTGTTCCACTGGATTCTGCTTTCTCTCTTTAACAATAACTTTAAAGGGCCCCCTTTAACTCAGGCCTTTGAAAGACGAAAGATTGAGAAATGTAGAATGGACAGCAAGGAATGAACTATACTTATTTGATTAAGCACGTATAAAAATACTCAGAACACTGCAAGTAGTACAAAGATAACTTAGATATAGATAAACAGATGGTAGATAGGTAACAGATCGATCCATCAGTCAGGCCAGGATGGGTCTGGATCTGCTTCTAAGTTATCTTCAGGGTGCTTGCTCGTTGGCAGGCAGTGCCTTTGTCAGAAGGGGTAACTCAGTATCTTTTATTTCGTTTCAGCTGTGCTCACTGAAGTCAAATATATTTTTAAAAATAATTATTAAACACCTACTATGTGATGGAAGCTGTGCTATGCTAATTATTGTGTCTGTAGGGATAACTAAGCTGTGGTCCTTGTCTTCAAGCAGCTTTCTTTTGAAGGAGGTTGGTGAAGGTCCTGTGACCTGACCTGGATAGGAACTATTTCTTGCAGTTATTTTTGTGTGTGTGGTGTTGTTTTGCTTTGAAATTGTCCTTTTATTTCCATGTTGGCTTCTCTGCTGGACTAATTGCTACTTGGTTTCGAAATGTTTTTCCTTAGTATAGAGCAACGTCATTTGGTTACAGTTTAATTTTTCATCATCAATTAGAATTTAACTACTACATATTTATTGCATTAGTTCCTTCTGTTCTGTCTTGCTGTTGTACAAATCTAAGCGATGCCGGAAATGACAAAGCGAATAGATTCTCTGAGTAATGCCTTTTGCCTGTGATTGCTGAGGTGGGAAGAAGTTTATGGTTCACTCAGGTTTGGAGCAGGAGAATAAAAATATATTCAAGACTGGCTGTTACCTAGAAGACTACTCGCTGTCGCTCTAAAGTCCTTTCCTTTGGGAATGTTTCCTGACTCCCACGAGCAGTTACATTCCTTTTGAAATAGATAACATTTAGAATTGAGAGTTATGCTTTGTGAGAAAAAAATGCAGTACTCTTAGGCGTTTCCTATTTAAAATCTCATATATTCTCCACATGAGTTACACCTAAGTAAAGGTGTGTGAAGGCTGATTCATGACTATAAAGACTAGGTCATTAATTTGATTTGCTTATCATTTAAAGTATCTTTGCAAAAATTCCCACATTTATACCATAGGGCTGTGTGTGTATACACGTGCATATTTAAATCTCATTCTTTTATGTTAATTTTTTTAACCATATGTAGAGAGAGCTTTTATATCGTGTTCTTCCGATCTTCAAATTTGCCCTGTGATGTGGCTGAGTGTGAGATGACCACCCAATTACAGGTTAGGAAACTAAAACTCAAATAATTGATTTTTCCCTAGGTGGCGCTAAGTAAGGAGGAGAAATAGGACTAATTAGGTGTGCCTCTCTAGAATCCCTTCTCCTCTCTTTCAGCAATAATTTCTGAGTTTCACTGTGGAGTTTTGCCTTCCCTGTCTTCTATCTGTGTGGAGCAGATGGGACCCTACCCGTTGTTTCATGGCTGTTTCTTGTCCTGCAGACCTAAGACAATGGCATTTCCATTGTCTGGACGAGTGATGAGATGAATTCAGAGTAGACAAGTGCCTGACCTGGGTTCATCAGAAGGAATCCTAGACTTTTGGGGAGAGCTGTGGGAAATGGATCCTCTTTTCCTCTAGGTTTGGTGTTGGGAAGAGGTGGAACTGAAGCTGCTTACCACCGCGTGGAGTCCTGGATGAAAGCCAGGAGGGCAGAAGGCAATGCCAGATAAGGAGGGAAAAGAAACTATGTGCCGGTAACACCGCTGATGTCGGTAAGCACCTACATCAAGCCACACCTCAAAGTCTGTCTTACCTTTGGACTTTTAGTTCAATGAAAAACCTTTTTCTCCTCAAGCTTGTTTGGGCTGGGCTTTTAGTCCTGACTGATATAGCTCTGTAGGCGAATAAGCCACAGTGCCAGTTTCAAGGACTGCAATTTCCCAATGTCAAAAATGAAGGTGCTTTTCTAGCTGATGGCTCTGAAGTCATGATTCCATCTTGACTCTCTAAGGGTCATCTCAACAGCATGCTGAGAGCAATGCATGTCCTTTGGTGTCCAACAATTTAAGTTTACTCTTGGGTGTGGTGTTTTTTTCCCTGTGGCAAATAGTTGATTTTCCCAAGGTTAATAGAGTCTAAGATAGATTTATTGTAACTCAAGATTTTGATTCAGCAATGGTTAGGGTGTTATTCTTTAAAACATTAAGAAAACATGGAAGAACTTAGTCAAAAGTTGATGCTAGACTATCTACGGTCTGACAGAAATCTATGCACTAAGTCCATGTGCTATTTTGCCATTAAATAATTGGTGTTCTTAGTTTATAAATAAATTCCTTCCATGATGATAAATGTGCTCTTAAAAATTTAGTCATGAAAATTGTGGTGTGTTGTTGCTGCAATATTTACAAAAAAGTACTATACATTTTTAAAAGTATGATTCCAGTTATTGTGCAGAGGAAGAAAGAAAAACATGTTTTTCATTTAATAGATTGTATAGGAAATCAGTTATTATTACAGTCAAAAGGTGCATCATACACTAAACTGAAAAATGCCTGAATGTTGGAGGAAGAATCACTTTTGACACCACTCCTCTCCTCGCAGGAGAGAACTAACCCTTCAGAGTTGCCCAAGTTGCCTGGTGGGGATGCTAAGTGGAGGACAGGAGCGACTTACTAGTTGCTTTATGACCACATTTACTGAATTGTGAGGTTCTTCTGTATTTGATAAAATGGCATGAGTATCCTATTTAAATCCTCATAACACGTTAAATGTTTGGAGGTTTCTAGAAAGTGATTATTTGTGGTTCCCTGAGCACACCAGGAGGTTTCAGATTTCCATGCTTTTGCATATGCGGTTCCCCCAGCCTGAAAGGCCGTTCCTTGCCTTCTCCACCAAATGAGCTCCTGTGTACCTTCCAAGACATAGTTCAAGCTCTTTGTTCTCCCTGGGCTCCTCCTCTAGGCATTTGATTGCTCTGTGCCTTGGTCCACTGTACCTTATCTATGTTTTTTAATTGTAGAATCAGTCAAAATCTACTGCACTACTTCTCTGTTCCCTATCTCTTCCACTGGACTTTGAGGACCTTCGATTCAAAGACTTGCCTGACCCTGCAAGTGCCCAATATATGTTTGCTGAGTGAATTTAATAAATTAGTGGTCCTCATTTGAGTAAGTATTCTAACCATAACTGTCCTGGGTATTCATTTTGAATACCTAATAATAGCCAGGCAATGTATATACATTATAATTTATTGTAATTTAATCGTTAACCCTGCAAAGTTATATTATCCCTCTCCCCATTTTGTAGATGAGAAAACTGAGGCTCAGAGAGGTTGAGAGGGTTGCCCAAGATGTCACTAGTAAGTGGTAGTGCAGGGATGCACGGACTGTGCTCTTACCTCCACATAATATCTCTAACTTTGTTTGAAATAGTTATTTAAAAATTTTCTAAAATGCTTCCTTTTGAACATTCTCTGAATATTCTCTTGAGGGCTCTGTTTCCTGCTAGATTTGTGCTACCTGCTTCCGTCTGCAAAATCAAATAAGCCACTTTATGCAGCTCCTTCCTCAGGAAATCTGGAAAACGGAGCTGTTCTTTCTAGGAACACTAACAATTCATCTCCATTTACTGGCCTGGTTTGTGATTTTCAGTTTAACCCGTTATGGCTCCTGGTCCCTGGGTTGGGGCTGTTGGCAGGTTAAATCTAAAAAAGTTGTTAGGCTCAGCAAACAGAGCCAGGAAGCGGAAGCAAATTTTAGGAAAGAAGTTATTTCAGTTACTGAAGCCAAACAAACATTTTGATTAAAATGGTCTAATTCCAAGTCTTTGCTCTGCCAGTGTAGCTCTGGTCCACACCTGTTATACTCTGCAGTGCACTGTTCCCCAGAAATTGCCAAGTGCTAGTTTGTGAATTTGACCTGCTTAAGGTTTTGATGAGGTTTTCATCAGTCTGAAGAGAAATCAGAAACAGAAGCAATGTTATAGGTGCATCTGAATACACGCACAACACACACACAGTCATCGGTTTCCTTTTTGAGAAGGATTGTTTTTCATTCAGAGGTTCTTTCTTTCCACCTACTTTTAGAATAAAATATCTTTTTTCTTAAGAAATTAGTGTGTGAATAGAAGGTAGATAATTTTCTTAATGCTTCAACCTTCATGACAAAATAAAAATAGCTACAAAGTCCTATTTCCCTTGATTTTTAAACAAATTTTACAGGACCATGAAATCCCAGAGTCCTGGAACTACATCTCACTTCCTCTTTCCCTTGGTATTTTTGTTGGCCATAAATAACAAAGCTGCTTCCAAAGATGGAAGACTAATGTTTTCAAATGATTTTCTCCTCTGGACTCTGGTCTCACCTGTTGTCTTTACCCTTCATTGGCAGTTAGACTATGATGCCTTGCACTGTTAGTATAGATTTATGTCCTAGCTAATAAAATAGATTGTAACCACACCTACCGGAGGTAGGAAATGTCACTTTCTTTCCATATATTCATCACTTTCTTTCCATATATCACTAGAATCTACACATAATAGATGCTTAAATGTTTTAAAATAGGTTTAATGTCAGGAACCTGGGGGAAGCTACTGAAAATTAATAAGATAATAATGACAATAGATTAAAATTAATATTTATTAAGTGCTTTCTATTAATTAGGCATTATTTTAAATATTCCAATATGTGCCTTGTTTAATCCTCCTAACAGCCGAACTAAATAGGTTTTATTGTCATTGCCTTCATTTTACAGGAGAGGAAACATAGATAACAGGGGGTTAAGTAACCTGTTTAGAGTCACATGGCTTTTACTTGGCAGTGGTAGGATTTAAACCTAGATGGGTTTAGCTTGAGGGCTCAGTATTCCTAACCACCACACCATGCCGCCTCCTGCAGGGACACCTCTGGCAGCTGCATTTGGAGAAGAATGGCAGCAATGGTGGCAGCAATTGCACAACTAGAACAACTGGAAGATCCCCTGGCTCTGTACGTGCTAAGGGATTCATATGCATTATTTCATGCTTACAACCACCCTATGCATTCTAAGCTCCTGTGACCCATTTTACAGATGAGGAAGCTGAGGTACAGAGGTCTTAATTTCTTGCCCAAGACTGGGAGTTGGCAGAACCTGAACTCAGGCATAGGTTTGCCGGACTCTAAACTCCATGGGTTATGACGGCGTACTTGGATGAGCTCAGGATTTGGGGCAGGAAAATTCCATCTCCAGCCTCTCCAGTAGCTGAGTGGCCACAGCCATGTCACTGGACCCTCTGAGATTGTTCTGTCTTCTATAAGGAGGAGGATATGTGTGTAAGATGCTTAATAAACAGTAATGTGCTACTTAAATGTAATTTATTTATATATGTGGCAGAAGCTTGTTACATTTCCTGGTTCTCTGAGCATCTCTGGAGATTCAGAAAGCTCACTGCCTTTCCTCTTCCCTTCACTTGCTAGCTTCCCATACCAGCAGACACCTCAGAAAGCTGTGGGCTCTTGTTGCTGAGTAGCTCTAGGAAATGTATTTCGAGTTGCCGATCACCTCTAGTCACAGAAGGAAAATCAAGGCTGACAAGCACCATGCTCATTAGGCAGCCACACTTGGTTTTATCCAGCCTATCCAGCCACAAAGATGATAGGAAAAAATATTTATAGTTGACCTTTCAAGATTAATAATTCCTGTGAAAGAGAAACTGGTATTCAACACAAGTAAAAAAAATCCTGAGAATTGAAGGAAATAATTATTTTACTGTTTGTAGTACAGTTTGTTACATTTATTAAAAATTTAATAAAATGCATATGCATATTTCTCACACTTAAAGACAGTAATAATGTAAAATCAGTTCAATCCGCTTCTTTAAAATGGGACGTGTGACATTCTTACTACTCTAAATTATTTTGATATTCTCTTAAAAAATATGCATTAATCTTGTAATTTGAGAAAGTAAAATTCCATAAGAAATTAGTTAAAAGAAACTCAAAAATGGATCTTTTAGGCGCATTAAAAATCGAATGCTAAACCAGTCATGATTTTAGATGTTAGGAAATAAAAATTGAAATTAACATGTTCCTTTGTCTTAACTTTTGATCTGCCCTTATTCTTTCTTTTGACTCCACATTAGATTGACAACTAATACCATGTTTAGGTATCGTGTGTGTCTGGTGAAGATTTTCCTGGCTTATCTTATTGTCTGAAAAAGGCAAGACTTATGAGAATCCATTTTGTTGCCAAATAAATGTATTCTCATTGAGGCAACTTCAGTTGAAAACCCTTAAACCTTATACCGTAAATAATTAAATGCTCTGTGCTTTGAACATAAAATATGCTGTACACTGGGTGCAAAAAACCCTACAACTTTTCTAAATGGGAGCGACTTGAGTTTATGAAATGGGAAGGGGGAGGATGGAGGCTGACAGAATGCAGTGTAAGTTAACATTGTGGGGATTTTTACTTTAGTACTTGGTGCTTCTTGTTTGTTGTTTTTAGTGCAAATAAAAAATGCTATAAATTAGTCTGAAAAGCAATTTAAAATAATTTTGTAAACATGAAAGCATTTCCTGAATAGAAACACCTCATCCTTTCTTTTTGAAATTGTAAATTACTATAAAAGAATTTCAAAAGGATTTTTATAAAGTAATGACCATTTTTAGTTTTTTAAAGAACCTCCAAACTGTCCTCCATAGTAGCTGAACCAATTTACATTCCCATCAACAGTGTAGGAGGATTCCTTTTTCTCCACACTTTCTCCAGTATTTATTATCTGTAAACTTTTTAATGATGGCTATTCTGACTGGTGTAGGGTTATACCTCATTGTACTTTTGATTTGCATTTCTCTAATTATCAGTGATATTAAGCATCTTTTCACGTACCTGTTGGCTATCTGGATGTCTTCTTTGGAGTAATGTCTATTTAGGTCTTCTGCCCATTTTTTGATTGGGTTGCTTGTTTTTTGATATTAAGCTGTATGAGTTGTTTGTATATTTTGGAAATTAGTCACTTGTTGGTCATATCACCTGCAAATATTTCCTCCCATCCTGTAGGTTGTCTTTTCGTTTTGTTGATAGTATCCTTAGCTGTGCAAAAGCTTTTAAGCTTAATTAGGTGCCAATAGTTTATTTTTGCTTTTATTTTCATTACTCTAGAAGGTGATTCAAAAAAAAATATTGCTGAAATTTGTGTCAAAGAGTGTTCTGCCTATGTTTTCCTCTAGGAGTTTTATAGTATCTGTTTTTGCATTTAGGTCTTTAATCCATTTTGAGTTTATTTTTATATATGGTGTTAGAGAATGTTCTAATTTCACTCTTTTACATGTAGCTGTCCAGTTTTCCCAGAACCACTTATTGAAGAGACTGTCTTTTCTCCATTATATATTCTTGCTTCCTTTGTTGTAAATTGACCGTAAGTGTATGGGTTTATCTCTGGACTTTCTATTCTGTTCCATTGACCTATGTGTCTGTTTTTGTGCCAGTACCATACTGTTCCAATTACTGTGGCTTTGTAGTATAGTCTGAAGCCAGAGAGCATGATTCCTCCAGCTCTGTTCTTCTTTTTCAAGATTGTTTTGTTTATTCAGGGTCTTTTGTGTTTCCATACGAATTAAAATTTTTTGTTCCAGTTCTGTGAAAAATGTCATTGGCAGTTTGATAGGGATTGCATTGAATCTGTAAACTGCCTTGGGTAGTATGGCCATTTTAACAATATTATATCTTCCAATCCAAGGACACTTAACTCTAAGAATAGACTTACCATATGATTCAGCAATCCCACTCCTGGGCATATATCTGGAGAAAACTATAGTTTGAAAACACACATGCACTCCAATGTTCACAGCAGTACTATTTATAATAGCCAAGACACGGAAACTACCTAAATGTCCATCAACAGATGACTGGATAAAGAAGATGTGGCATATATATATTATAGCTATATAATATAATATATTATATATTCCATTATATATATATATATATATGTATATAAAATGGAATATTACTCAGACATAAAAAATAATGAAATAATGCCATTTGCAGTAACATGGATGGACCCAGAGATATCATGTTGAGTGAAGAAAGTCAAAGACAAATACCATATGATATCACTTATATGTGGACTCTTTAAAAAAATGATGCAAATTCTATTTACAAACCAAAACCAGACTCACTGACATAGAAAACAAATTATGGTTACCAAAGGGGAAGGGGTGGGGAGGGATAAATTAGGGGTTGGGAATTAAAAGACACACATTACTATATATAAAATAGATAAACAACAAGGACCTATTGAATAGCACAGGGAACTATATTCAGTTTCTTGTAATAACATGTAATGGGAAAGAATCTGAAAATATATGTATGTATATGTAAACTGAATCACTTTGCTGTACCATTGAAGCTAACATTGTATATCAACTACAATCAAAATTTTTTTTAAAAAGTAATGACCACTAACCCATCAAATAACAGTCATTTTTTATTAAACATTTTTCTTTAAAGTCTTTGTTCACATATTATAAAAATTTCTATTTTAGATTATTTAAAAACTTTGAAATGACATTATATTTAGTCTATTATTATCATTATTAAAGCCTACATAATACCTTGATTTGGTAACTATTTTCTTATTTTTTTGATAATTAGGTTTTTGGTCATTTATCTTACTTTCCTAGAAATGACAACTACACATTCTAAGTTTTCTAAATATTTTGTTCCATTTTTCCCTATAATTTTCTTTGTATTTGTGTGTCCTGCTTTTTGCTTTAAAAAATATGGTCTTGATAATCATGGTTAATAATACAACAAGCCTAAACAGGCCTAAAAAGTATGATTTTTTTTTCCTATGGTGGTTTATTTCTTTAGGACAAATTCTCTTCTTGAGTTACTTTTTTGCTATATTCTATGATGAAGTCCTACTAATTATTTAAAACCCAGCTTAAATGTCTTTTTGCCAAGGTTTTCATTGATATTCTCCAGCAGTGTCTATCACTCTGTCCTTTATACATTACTTCTTTGTAACAGACAGTACCTTGTAGTACAATTATGCTTAATTAAAACAATTTACTGCCCTTACTACACTGTGCATTTGTTGAAGACAAGCCCTGAGTATATTTTGTACATCATTCCAACTTCATAGAATGGTTTTGGACAAATTCAGTCAATTAAATAACTGATTGAATTAAATAAAAGAGCTTACCAGGTCCTAGATGAATGGAAGAAGAAATAAAATGCTATTTTAGAGGAGTTCAGGGAGAAGAGAGACCATTAGGGGCTGGAGGAGGAGACGGCAGGAAACCTATTTCTGTTGAGCTTTGTTATGTACCAGGCGCAGTGCCAGGTACTTTACATAGCTTATCTCATTTAACCCTGAGAACAACTCTGAGGTAGATTCTGCCATAGTGCATATTGCAGAGACAAAATATTAACGTTCACTGAGTAGTTACTCACGTTCAGTCCAGAGCTAGAGGAGAGACAGAAGGGGCGTCTTCCACTGAAATTTCTAAGAAGGGATGGATGGGCAGATTCTGCAAGGGCACATGCACAAACAGATAGGAGTGATCAGCTGTTGTTTGTAGGTTTTGAAGGAGGCCAACCTGGCTAACCTGGAGAGTTTGAATGAGGTTGGGAGACTGGTGATCTGTCCACGGTGTCACACACTTTAAGAATCATTAAGCCTAAGGTCACTGACAGAATAGAAGGGGTTAAAGTTCTCGTGAAGGGTGTCTGTATAAATAATGGTTATGACTAGGTGGCTTGGGCGACTCCTGATACCCAAGGTAGGTCTTATCCTCACTATGGCTCTGTTACCAGATGATGAAGGGTGAGCCCCTAGGAATTCATTCACATTGCTGAGAGCCTTTGGGAATGCTCAGTTGAGAGTTTTAATGAAACTAAAGTGGTAGTTGAACCGAGAACAACAGTTCAAGACAGAAGGAAGGCTCTGCTACTTTGAAGGATTATATGAAAAATCAAAATGTATGAGGATTTACATGAACACAAGCTCCTAAATATGAGCGTGAATCCATGCTCTGCCACCCTACAGATATTTTATTAATAAAAGTTGGTATTTAATTTTTTTTTCTTCTCCTAGGACACTTGTAAAATGAAATGCAGCATTTAGGCATAGGTGGTGTCTTAGTCTATTCAGGCTGCTATAACAAAAATACCACAGACTGGGTAGATTATAAACAACAGAAATGTATGTCTCACAGTTCTGGAGGCTGGGAAGTCCAAGATCATTGCACTGGCAGATATGGTGTCTGATGAGGCCTGACTCCTGGTTCAGAGACAGCTGTCTTCTTGCTGTGTCCTCATGTGGCAGAAAGGGCATGGGAACTCTCTGGGACTCTTTTATAAGGGCACTAATCCCATTCATGAGGTCTCTGTCCTTATGACTTTATCACCTTCCAAAAGGCCCTCCTCCAAATACCATCACTTGGGAATATGAATTTGGGGGAACACAAATGTTCAGTCTGTAGCAGGTGGTTATGAGCATCTTTTTTTTTTTGTCAATGCTTTATGTTTGTGGTTCTGGGTCCTCACCACCACCACCATCACAAAGTCATCATGTTGTATGCTTTCTGATATGTAATACCGGACCCTTTTGGGCATAGTAATAGACTAAGGTCCAGTTCTCGTTCTTGAAGAGGAAATGGGATGTGTAGAGAAGACAGTAAGGGAATTAACATTTACTTAGCAGTTTTTATGTGCCATCCACTTATGTCAAATATATAACATGAAAACAGGCTGAAAAATATTGCTGTCTTGACAGCTGGCATGGTGCAAGAGTTATTTAGGAAGAGAAGAGTCGTTGGTTAGAAAACTCTTTTAGATTACTTTGGTAGTGGAAACCAAGGCTTGGTGACCTGGTATGGAAGAGCTGTGCTATAAGGAGATGGGAAAAGTGAAAATTAAAAACATTTAGGGATGAGTCAACAGTTAGAGGGTCAGGTGTAGTGCCCCACATTGATCACTTATGGAATGAAATGTAGATGAGTTTGATTGGCTCAATCCAGGCCCCACGCTTATATATGCTTATACTCAAACTTCCTAAGCAAGGAGTGCTAGGGTTGAGTTCCCGCTTGAAGAGGTGAGAGTCATAATTTAGGGCATTCTTCAAACATGTGAAAGCTGTTCAGAAGATGCTGGGAGAGCCAAAACATTATAGGCCCACTATAAATAGAAACCCTCTTTTAATCCTCTTTTGAATCTATTTCCATCTCTTCTGTCTTGATTACAGAGACCCATGAAAAATAGTGCCTTGGGTCACTGTGGTCAGAAGTGCTAGCTATGCACTGCATGACTCCTCAGGGTGTGCCATTTACGTAGACTCTGATGTGAGTGGTTTCCCTGGAGTTGTGCAACTTGGAAGCCCTTGAAGTGCCCCTTCGCATTTACAACACTAATTAATAAGAAAAAGCGTTACAGAATGCTTACTGTGATCAGGCACCGTCCTGCTGTAGGGCAATGGATAGTCCAGAGCAGACTTTGAGGCTTTGGCTTTGAATTTCACGTCTGCCACTTCTCAGATGTGTGGCCATGGGCAAGTTATCTAAACTCTCAGAATCTTACTTTCTTTGTAAAGCGGAGGTGCCAATATTTACCTCATCATGTTATACGTGCCTGGTCCAGGGTAAGCGTATGGAAATGGCAGCTATAATTATGATTTACAAACATTATCTCATTTAATTTCCATTACAGTCTTATAATCTAGTTCTAATTCATGGGGAAATTGAGGTTCAGCAAACTTAAGACTTACCCAAGATAAGATATCTGTGGCAGAGTATGGATTCACACTCCTATCTGGGAGCCTGTACTCATTCTATATGGACAACTTAACTTTTACCTATTTCCAAGGATAACTCTTCAATCTGAAGTCCTTATCTTCCGAGCCTCTCTTGCCATGTCCAACATAAATATTAATGCAGCTACCATCTGCCATCATGTATGAGCACTTGGTCAAATCTATTTTAGCAAATGAAGTAAAATTGCCTTTTGTTTGGTTTAGTATATGTGTGTTATGCTTTCTTATGACTATCCAGTCCATTTTTGAAGTGGAATCTTGGTTACCTAGGGAACTGGAATACAGTACTGGTAAATGTTTTTATTTTTAATGAGATGCAAGTTCAAAGTGGTTAGAATTGTTGGCTGAATTTCAACTGGTAACCTCTGCATTGACTGGAAAGTAACATAATTTCACTTTTTATTTTTTACATAAAACTAAAATTAAAGGTGGGAGAAAAAGGAGTTGATGAGAGTTGATGAAAAATAAGAATTTTGAAGTTGCAGATATTCTGCCTGCAGTTCAAAGCCAGTTAATTAATATCTTTATTTCAGACTATATAATTTGCACGTAATTTTTTTTCACTTTGGGACATGTTTTATATATTTTAAATGGGGATAAATTTCACATGCCATGTTACAGCAGATATGTAACTGTTAATGGTTGTAAGTTCCTTTTTGGAGTGGTACTTGCCTCTCCCTAGACTTACCTTTCTTTTTAAAGAAGCCTATACTTAGTTCACAGAACTCTTACAATGCACCATCATTATAAAAAGAATTGAAATTAAAAATGAGATAAAAATTACCCAGAGCTCCTTTCTCTGCCTCCAGGACTACAACTGGTAAAGACAAGGTCATGGCAGAGAGATCCAACCAAAAGTGACAGAGGATTTTGGGAATTAAAGGCATAAGTCAAAGTGACGTTTGTTGAAGAAATTCGAGGCTCCATTACTGAGGAGTATACCTCTAGCGCCAGCCTGAGGTCTGGAGGGATGGAAATACAAGGAAGGACTCAGAATGAAAACTCTGGACCAGGTAAAGACTCAAAGGTTATGAATTTGAACTGCAATTGACTGAGGGGAAAGTTGGACGCTGTTTGTGTTTTACTCTAATGGTGGCAGGTGATCAAAACTTGGATCGGTCAGCCAAGTATTTCAAGAGGCGTGTTGGGGCAAATGTGTCCTCACAGAGTATGTGTTTTAGTCTTTCCATGTTTTCTTTTCATCTTTTATGTTAATCAGAATTAAGTTTCTCCATGAGGGATTGTTTTCAGTCTAGTTTCCTAGAATCCTAGCCTGAGAATACGGAGCCAAGGGCAGTATGTACAACAGCCCAGGGCTGAGGTTGGAATTGAGAGCCAAGCATGTAACTACTGAAGTGTTAATTGAATAGGTCTGGGTAGAGAGATAATCATTTATGTCTTGGGAATCAGAGACTTCAGAAAAGAGCAAGCAGGATGGAATAAAAGGCAGGAGGTGCCCTGAGGTGCTGAATGTAGCCACAGAGGCATTTCCTCATGTGCTTGTTACTGGTCTTTTAGAACTGGACAGGATGTGCTTATGGGCACTGAGACTAACTGGACCTTGAAGGATAGATAGCATCAGATGGAGTGATATAAGGGAGGGTATTTCAGTGGAACTGTGCTCAAGAGGAGCCAAATGGGAGGAGTGGTTGAAGTATTTCATGGATCTCTTGAACCCATTCCCCTTAGCTGTGTGACACCCACATTATTTCATTTAAGATTCACTTTTGGGGTACATCTGGGCCCTATCAGTTGAGCTTTTACCTTAGCAAATACTGAGATGATAAAGCCAGCTATTGGTGATGCCATGAGTTTGTTGGGTAGCCATTCTTCTAAAGAGCCTCCTTTATACTCATAATATTATCCTCTGATTGGTGGTGTGATAACAAAACAAAGTAGCCTTGGCCTGTCCTATCAAGACATTCAGACTGAAAAGGTGAAGAGCTTTCCAGGAAGTTCACTGGAAGGCAAATTATCTTCAACATGAAAGGGGTAGTGGCGGTGGAAAACAATGCATCGACTGAGCAGACACAAAAGACGGAAGAAGTGCGCAAGGGCCAGCAGTGAGAGGAGAAGGGCGAGGTGACCTTCTAAGAACTAGTCATCAGAACAGGGAAGCCTGACTAATGCAATAAAGAGGCACAGAATAACCATAGCAGGAATGTATGAGTGTGTTACAATCCACACAAGACTGAGGGGGAGGAGAACACAGGAGACAGGAAGCAGTCAGACACTGACAAGTCATTCTCAGAGGAAGTGCGTGGACCAGCTCTTGTTGAGAGGGGGAACTAGTGGGCAAAACTAAGGACATAAGTGGTTCCTATGTATATAATAAGTATTTTATCTTATTTGAGGTTAGCAAAATCATTTAGTATGTATAATGTGTTATTCTCTATCATGTTCCTTTTAAAACATTACTAGCTCCAGTAGAGAATACCAATAGGTTAGTGAAATAGTTTAATTTGGGTGAATTTTACCAGCTACCTGTTCCCTGGATTAATGCCCAGACTGGACAGTTTCTACTGACTTGAATCTACCTGTATCTTTATTTTCCTGATAGGAACAAAAGGGCTTTCTTTGGGTACTTACTTGTATATTTGAGATAAAGGATCTTTGATGAAACTGAGTTGTGTACAAGTGTAAACAAGCTGCTTACTCTCAAAAAACACTTCACTTTCCAAGTGCAGAAAGGTGTAAATTTAATGACAAACCTCTACAAATAAATCACTCCATATACACTTGCTGATATATGAGTATACAGTGCTTTCAGAAACAAGTAGAAATGGACTTAAATCCTTATATGGACATGTAAATTCTTCACATTTGAAAAATATGACCAAGGACATTAAAATATTCACAGAGGCCCCTTTTCAAAAGAATTGACTGAAGATTTTTTCTGCCTGCAACAGATTGTACTTAATTGTCCTGAGGAGTACTAGAAAAATCTGTATCTTTGTCCCTCACAACAGGTGTGAAGGCTGATGCTCTGCTGGAGGATAGCACACTTTTAAACCTGCTCTGAGTAAATCGTTGGTACATTATAAATTTCCCGGAAGCGCTCAGTTATCAGATTTAAAAGAGCAGGCATGCATAGTCGTCAAGTAAATGGTTTATAACAAACATAGTTATAGTTATATATGGTGCTGTTTGAAAATGTAAAAAGCATGGCATGGAAGCGTAAAAATGCATCCTTGAATAAGATGCCAAGGAGAGAAAACCTTGACATTACTGGCTTTAGTAAGTGCGTGCATGTGTGTGTGTGTGTGTATGTGTGTGTGTATGTGTGTGTGTGTTTCCTCTTGCTATTTCTGAGTTTTCCTGGAAATCCATAGAATGTAATCCTTTGGTATTTTGCTAAGGCACATGTAGCGTGGAGCTTATTTTAGTCACAGAATTTATGTTAATGACTTTGTAAATTCTTTTCTTTCTGATCCTATAGAATCATTATAAATTGGAAGAGGATCAGTTGAAATTTTTCACTAATAATTACTCCATTTTTATGGGAGAAATTATATGTTGTAATGACATTTTTAAATGCTTCTCATGGATGTTATTGTTCTGTCATATGAACAAAGGTACTATTAGAAACATGTTTCCGTGTATATTAGGAATTCTGAGAAGGAACAGAACCTGATAACAATGAATTATTAGCACATATGTGTGGGCGGTCCAGGAGTGGTGATGAAGTTATGTGATTTGCTGTTTATAGCTATTCTCTGCTATTGCTTTTATGTTTAATTCCTAAAGAACAAAAATTATTTGGAGGAGCTAGGAAGGCCAAAACTGTAGCTCAATTTCAAAGAGCAAGGCAAGGATTGAGGGCAGTTGGCAGCCCAGAGAGTAAGACCAAGGAGGACAAGGTTTGGAGAAGGGGCAGAGGTTCACAGTAGCAAATGCAAACAATGTAAAAGAAGGAGGAAGACTGCAGGTTGGTTGTATTTCCTGGAATAAAAGTCCCTGGCTTTCTTAATAGGTGGTTGTCTAATCTCTTTTTTGAATACCACTTTTGAGATAGGACAGTCTATTTTGGAGTTGTTCTAATTTTCTAAAAGTTATGTATTGTATATTGAACACAAATCTTCAGTTTCTTTTAATCCCTTGATATTAGATAATGTCCAGATACTTCACAATTCCTCCTTTTAATAAATATTAACTGAGGACCTGCTGTGTGTAGGCACTGTTATTAGTGCTGGGTATACTTTGTTAACCAGACAAAGTCTGAGGACATGACACTTACATTTTAGTGAGGGCAGACAAAAATATGCAAGCAAATAGTGAACACAAACCAAAAAATCAGAGTGACAACTAGTGTTTAGAGAATTAAATAGGGTGGTATCATATGGCGTGATTGGGAGGCCAAAGGAGACTTCCCTAACTACGTAATTTGCAAACTATGCAAAGATTGGAGCATTTAACTCTAGGGCACAGTTAGGGAAAGAGAACAAGTTATGTACGTTATAAAAGGATCACTCTAGCTGCTGGGCGGAGAATGGATGATGAAGAAGCAAGAGTGGATGAGATGTGACACCAGGGAGCTATTGTGATGGTTCTGGTGGGAGTTTGGGTTGGGGTAATAGTGATGGAGAGGGAGAGAAATGAACATACTGGGAGATATGTTTTGGAAGACTTGATGGATAGACTGGATGTTGAATATAAGGAAAGAGAGGAGTCAAAGACAACACAAAAATCTTTGGTTTGCACAGTGGGTGGTGCTCCTGTTCCTCAGAGGGGAACACACACATATTGTCATTTCTTTCTCGGTATTAAAATGTTATAAGTGATACGGTTTACAAATGTATTTGACATATCAGATGAAGGATAATTAGAAAGGAAGATGTTTACCATTATAGAGTTTATTCTGTTCTTGCTAGAGTCCAAATACATATACCTGTCCTAAATTAACTAACATTTTATTTATTTATAATTATTTATTTTTATTGAAGTACAGTCTGTTTACAATTATGTGCAAATTTCTAGTGTACAGCATAATGTTTCAGTCATCCATATACATACATATATTCCTTTTCATATAGTTTTTCATTACAGGTTACTACAAGATATTGAATATAGTTCCCTGTGCTATACAGTATGAACTTTTTGCTTCTCTATTATATATATAGTAGTTAGTATCTGCAAATCTCAAACTCCCAATTTATCCCTTCCCACCCTCTTTCTCTCCAGGTAACCATGAGTTTGTTTTCTATGTCTATGAGTCTGTTCCTGTTTTGTAAATACGTTCATTTGTATCTTCTTTTTAGATTCCAGATATAAATGAAATTATATGGTATTATCTCTTTCTCTTTCCGGCTTACTTCACTTAGAATGACGATCTGCAGGTCCATCCATGTTGCCACAAATTCATTTTTATGGCTGAGTAGTATTCCATTGTATAAATATATCACAACTTCTTTATCCAGTCATCTGTCAGTGGGCATTTAGGTTGCTTGCATGTCTTGGCTATTGTATATAATGCTGCTATGAATATTGGGGTGCATGTGCCTATTGGGGTGCATGTGTCTTAAACTCATTTTAGAAGGTAAAATAGCTGCTAAAGACAAGATGTTTATAGAATGCATTAGTTATCTTCTTCATACATTGAGATCTCTTAGGCAGTATTTAACAAAGAAAAAAATTATACCTTTTGAAAGTTACAGTGTGAAAAATTAGGAAAAAATAAGTGGCAAAAGAAAAATATCTTGGGAAAATATTTAAATAGGTAAAACTGACAAAGGGTTAATATCTTTAACTTTTAAGGATTCTCGCAAACGAATTGGAAACACCTGGTGTGTCCCCACCGGCGCATGCGCGCGCACGGCACCCTGGGAAGGCGCCCTCAGGGCAGCCATTTGCCTTCCGAGGAGGCTTTCTGGAGCGAGCGTCCGAAGAGGTTGGTGGCGGTGTGGCCGGTGTTTTCTTTGGCAGGTGTCAGGGCTGGTGGAGCAGCCGCCAGAGGAAAGCACCGTGGTTCGGTCTCAAAACTGTTGGGTGAGTTAATGGGCCGGACGGAAACCGTGCCCTGGACGAGCAGCGCAGCAACGTGCGGTTGGGCCCGGACAGAGTTTGTAAATATTATCTGTGTGGTTTTTGTCCCGCGGAGCTGTTCTTTCAAAACAAATGAACGAGCAGAACAAACCCTGACAAGCACCCCATTGGGAAAATGAGCGCAGTACGTGGAAAGGCAGTTCACGAAAGAAAAGGTGAAGAGCATGAGAGAAAGCTCAGCCACACTAATAATCAGGTCATCTAGGATTTAAAATGTTAATGAGAAAATACGGTAGATATGAGCATAAACTCTGGAACTAGAATTCCTGCGTTTGAAGACCAATGCCTACAGCTTACTAACTGGATAACTTTGGGTGAGTAACTTAACCTATCTTTGCTTGAGTTTCCCCACCTGTAAAATGGGGTCATAGTAGTATCTATCTCAAGGTGGTTTTGCATATTAAGTGGGTGTTTAGAACAGTTCCTAAGATGTAATAATTACTTTATGAGTTTTAGAAATTATTCTTATTAGTCTAATCACTGTTAAATGTTTATAAGATGGCAATACTTAATATTGGCTAGGTGGGGGAAATGGGTGTTTTCCTACACTGTAGATGAGACTGTAGGTTGATCCATTATTTTTGGGGAGAGGTTTTACAGTATGTCTCAAAAGTCTTAAATGAAATCTTTAATAAAATTCTACTTTTGGGAACTGAGCCAAAGATCTATATAATTATTTGTTCATACTTATAATGGTAAAAAATTATAAACAACTTTACTTCCAGGTAAAGAGGTGATTTGAATATATACATTTAATTTCATGCACTCTCTCAATTTCATTAAAACTACAATAAAAAGATTGTTTTTTATTTAAGTAAAATTCACATATACAGAAATATACAAATATTAAAGTGTTATAATTGGATGAGTTTTGAAAAATATATGTATCTGTGCTACCAAGCTCCCAATCAGAAACATTTCTTTTCCCCTAGAAAGTTCCTTCATGCCCCATTCCAGTCAATTCTCACCTCCAAAGGCTATACTTTTCAGATTTCTTTCACCATAAATTAGTTCTGCTTGTTGTTGGACTTAATATAAATGGAATCATGCAGTATGGATTCTTTTGTGTCTGGCTTCTTTCATTCAATGTGGTTCTGAAAATCCATTCATGTTGTTATACTAACATTTACTCCTCTTTATTCCTGTGTCCTCTATTTCTTTGTTGCTGAGTTGTGTTGCATTTTTTGAACATAATAGAATTTATTTATTTTTCCTATTGATGATATTTTTGTTGTTTTGACAATTCATTATCATGAATAAAGTTGCGAACACTTGTGCAAGACTTTTTGTGATCATATGTTTTCATCTTTCTTGAGTAAATTCTTAGGGGTCAAATTGCTGGGTCATAGGATAAGGGTATGTTTAATATTATAGTGAGCTGCTGGACAGTTTTATAAAGTGATTGTACCATTTTATACCTTCACCAGTATGTATATTGTTTAATGCACATTGCTCCATTTCTTTGCTAACATTTGATGTTGTCAGATTTTTAAATTTTCAGCTGTTCCATTAGGCGTGAAGTACTGTATAATTGTAGTTGTATTTTGCTTTTCTTTACTGACTAATGATGTGGAGCATCTTTTCTTGTGCTAATTGGCCACTCACACATCTTCAGTGAAGTATCTATTTAGGACTTTTGCCGAAGGTTGTAAAGATATTCCCCTAACTTTTTTTTTCTGGTAAGCCTTATTATTTTAGTAAACAGACATACTTCATTTTATTGCATTTCAATTTATTGCACTTTGCAGATTTTGTGTTTTTGACAAATTGAAGTCTTGTGGCAACACTGAGTTGAGGAAGTCTAACAGTATTTTTTTTCCCAACAGCATGTGCTCACTTCTTGTCTCTGTCACATTTTGGTAATTCTCATAATATTTCAAGCTTTTTCATTATTGTTATATTTGTTATGGTGATAATCTTCGATTGTAATTGTTTTGGGGCATCAGGAATTGCACCCATATAAGATGGCAGCTTAATCAATAAATGTAGCATGTGTTCTGACACCTCCACTGACTGGCCGTTCCCCTGTCTCTCCTTTCTCCTTGGGGCTCCCTATTTCTTGAGACACAATAATATTGAAATTAGACCAACTGAAAACCCTGCAATGGCCTCTTAAGTATACAAGTGGAAGGAAGAGTTGAATATCCCTACCTTTAAATCAAAAGCTAGAAATGATTAAGTTTAGTGAGAAAGCATGACAAAAGCTGAGACAGGCCAAAAGCTAGGCCTCTTGCATCTAATCGGTAGTCAGGTTGTGAATGCAAAGGAAAAGTTCTTGAAGGAAATTAAAAGTGCTACACCAGTGAGCACATGAATAAGAAAGGACAACAGCCTTATTGCTGACATGGAGAAAGTTGTAGTGGTCTGGATAGAAGATGAAACTACCATAGGACTCCCTTAAACCAAAGCCTAATCCAGAGCGTGGCCCTAACTCTTTAATTCTGTGAAGGCTGAGAGAGGTGAGGAAGCTGCAGAAGAAGAATTTGAAGCTAGAAGAGGTTGGTTCATGATGTATAAGGAAAGAAACCATCTCCATAGCATAAAGGTGCTAATGGAGAAGCTGCAGTAAGTTATTCAGGATTTCAATGTAGATAAACAGCCTCATATTGGAAGAAGATGCCATGTAGGACTCTCATAGCTAGAGAGAAGTTAATGCCTGGCTTCAAACCTGCAAAGGACAAGCTAACTCCCTTGATAGGGGTTAATGTAGCTGGTAACTTGAAGTTGAGGCCAATGCTCATTTACCATTATGAAAATCCTAGGGCCCTTAAGAATTATGCTAAATCCACACTGACTATGCTCTCTATATAGAACAACAAAGCCTGGATGACAGCATGTCTCTTTACAGCATGGTTTACTGAATATTTTAAGCCAACAGTTGAGACCCTGTGCTCAGAAAAAAAAGATTCCTTTGAAAATATTACTACTCATTGACAATATGCCTGCTTACCCAGGAGCTCTGATGGAGATACATCACAAGATTCATGTTGTTTTCATGTCTTCTCACACAACATCCATTCTACAGCCCATGGACCATGGAGTCATTTTGACTTCCAAGTCTTATTATCTTGGAGATAAATTTTGTAAGGCTAAAGCTGCCATAGACTGATTCCTCTGATGGATCTGGGCAAAGTAAGTTGGAAACCTTCTGGAAAGAATTCACCATTCTAGATTCTATGAAGAACATGTGGGATTCATAGGGAAAAGAGAAAATACCAGCATTAACAGGAGTTTGGAGGAAGTTGATTTCCAACCCTCATGGATGACTTTGAGGGGTTCAAGACTTCATTGGAGGAAGTAACTGCAGATGTGATGAATGTAGCAAGAGAACTAGAATTGGAAGTGGAGCCTGAGATGTGACTGAATTACTACAATCTCAAGATAAAACTTTAACAGATGAGTAATTGCTTCTTATGGATGAGCAAAGAAAGATGCTTTGAGATGGAATCTACTCCTGGTGAAGATGCTGCAAGAACTGTTGCAAGACAACAAAGGATTAAGAATATCATAATAATTTGGTTGGTAAAACAATGGCAGGATGTGAGAGGACTGACTCCAATTTTTAAAGAAGTTCTACTGTGAGTAAAATGCTGTCATACAGCATTGCATGCTGGAAGAGTCAATAGATGTGGCAAACTTCATTATTGTCTTATTTTGAGAAATTGCCACAGCCACCCCAGCCTTCAGCAGCCACTACCCTGATCAGTCAGTAGCCATCAACATTGAGGCAAGATCCTCCACCAGCAGAAAGATTATGACTTGTTGAAGGCTCAGATGATGGTTAACATTTTTTAGGAAAAAAGTATTTTTAAATTAAAGTATATACATTAGTTTTTTAGACATAACACTATTGTACATTTAATGGACAATATAGTGTAAACATAACTTTTACATGTACTTGGAAACAAAAAATGTTCTGTGACTCACTTTATTGCAATATTCACTTTTTTGTGGTGGTCTGTAACCAAACCTCTAATATCTCTGAGGTGTGCCTGTATACATTTAGGTTTATGATCTCTTTCAAATCAATTTTTGTGTATGATGTGAAGTAGAGGTTGAGGTTTGTTTTTTCTAGTTGTTCCAACTCAATTTATTAAAAAGACTTTTTGTTCCCCATTGTTATGTTGGTATCTTTGTTGAAAGTCAAATGTACATGTACATTTTTTTCTAAATTCTACATTTTGTTAAATTGGTTTCTTTACTCATTCTTTACTCATTCTTATTCTAAAGTTATAGTCTTGATTACCATAACTTTACAAAAAGTCTTCAAACAGGTTTGTGAATGGTCCACAGTTTCTTCTTTAAACTTGTGTTGACTATTCTAGATCCTTTGAATTTTCATGTAAATTTTAGAATCAACTTGTCAGTTGCTCCCTAGAAGTCTAGAGATACACACAGCACAAAGACACTTACACACAAGTATACAGATATTTGTTTTTGTTTAGTTTGATTTAGCAACTAATTGTAAGCATTCTCCATGTTGACTAATGAAGAACTAGCACAATATACCATGTCACATTCACACAGTGGCATTTTATGCAGCTATTAAAGGATAAAAAAGTAGATGTGTAAGTGCTGATATGGACATTCTTCAAGAAGTATTGTTAAGTGAAAAACATCAATATGTGGAGCAGTGTATAGAGTATGTTCCCATTTGTTTTAAAAGTAAGGGTATAAATACACTATATACTTTCTATCTGTGTGTCAAATTAATTGGTTCATTTAACTTAAGAGTTTAGAGTGAAGTTGTCCTCAAATAAGACTGGACCCAGGAGCTCATAGGATGTACTAGATGCTACCTCTTGCTCTGTAGCTGGACTCCACTTTTTTCTTTTTGGTTCGTTGTCAGGCACCTTCTATGCCATTGGCAGTTCCACGCTTCCATGGTCCTCACAGTGTGTAGGAGACATTATCCATCTCACAGTTCCTTCATCAAATCTAAGATTTGGTCTGGTTTGAGTTAAATGCCCATCCTGTGGGCATGGAGGGGTATGAATGGAGCCTTGACTGGCCAAGTGGATCCATGTGCTCATACCTGTAACTACAGGAGAAGTCACCATGGGGAAGGAGCAGTTCAATGGAAGGGATGATGGGTAAATTAAACTACATATGCCCATATAGTGACCTTAATAACACCTTACTGTTCATGAACAGTATGATGATTTTTCTCCAAAAAGTAGCTAAAATTGTGCTCCTGCGTCTCAAGAAATTCTTCCATGCTCTGCCTCTCACTCTCTAGCTTGGACACACTCATTCTTTTCTGCTTTTCTTGGTTTCCAGCTTGTGAACTTTTTTCTGTTTCTCTCATTTAACCTAATCCATTTGGAGTCAGTACCTACTTGTCATAACTGCTAAGGATTGCTTTTGGTGTCCATCTTTGACCTTGACCCACAGATCATACAGTTTGGTTTAATGTACTACACCCTCTGGGAAAATCTGCTTTACTCCCTGTGATTAGTCTTAGTTCAATCTCTGGGCTCACCAGAGATCAGACAAAATTATCTGAACTGTTGTTCTGGTTGTTTTTATTAGTCCTTTATGGATCTCCCTCCCTCCCTCCCTTCCTACTGTCTGTCTGTCTGTCTATGTATCTGTCTATCTAATTTGTCAAAAGGACTTCTTTCATGCCTTTATTTCCCTGCTAGGTATTCTTGACTCTCATAAAGTTACTTGAGTGGACACTAAACTGAATACAGTACCTGATCTCCTCCTTGTTTCTAATTAAGAATCAGGTAATATTGTTGTGTGGCCATAGATTATAAAGATTAAATTATTCTATAAGCTTTTACTATTTTATATTCAAAATAAATCTGGCTGTTAGTGTTTTGTTAATGAATTAGTTTTTCTGTTGTAGAACAGTTTATTAATCTGGAATTGGTTTGGATTAAAACTGTCCTGCTGTGATTATCACTAACTGTTTACGGAGGAGGGCAAGATTATGAGATAAGGATGTGTTGAGATAAAAATAAGCTGAGGGGTGATATAATAATAGTGAAATGAAAGGATGAAATTGGGTATTTGGGTGAGTTTTAAAACCATGTTAAATGAATTAAGCCATTGTCCAGATTAAGAAAGCCAGGTAGGCATAAGAAGTTCAGAGAACAAAAGCTTTTTATTACAGTTGTGTATCTACTCAGATAATGACTTGCTAATTTTGAGGGTATGGGGAAAGGGACTGCTTTTGTTTTAGCTTCACAGTTAAACTAGTAGATATAGTATTTGACTAGTTTGATACTGAGTCATTCACTCATGCTTAACCAGTGAGGGTGACATATTCTTTAGTTGTATTTATGTTTAGTTTTTAAATGGAACAATCTCTTCATCATACAACTAAGACCACGTAAAAGCCCAGTCCCTGCAAGTATCCCCCACTCATTTTTTGGGCTCATGCATGCCACTCTTGCTTTGCCTGGTCTTTAACATTTGGGCTACTGTGCTCAGGCCACATCCTGTTTTGATATTTTGTTTAGACTTCCTAGCATGCTGGACTACGGCGCTGGACCATTTAAAATGTATATTATTCAACTAATTTTGCTTATTGCAAACAAAATGAGAAAAACAAGTAGAATTGTAAAGAATGATTTAAAGACCAGTCGTAATACCAGCTAAAATAATTACCAGTGTCAAATACTGACCTTTTATTGTATTTCATCAAATCTAAGACACCATTGACTAGAACTTCCACTGTTTTACCCCTAGGAAAGGAGACACGCTGTCAAACTATGACATACAGCTTTCTTTCCTATGGAAAAGTTAATACTCATTGGAAGAGTTCTTTTAGACTTGTTTAGATATAGACTTCCATAATGGATGACTTTAGGACATGTCTAAGATGGAAAATAGAAGAAAAATGTATTAGTTAAAATAGTTCTAAAACTCTTCATATTCAGGGTCCATCAGTTCCATGTCACTTTTTGATTCAGAGTTGTCAATATCTGTGTTTTTACTAATGGTTTCATCCTCAATGCTATCAAAAACATTGATGATGCAGTATTGCTTAAAAGTGAGTTCCACTATTATATGCAAGATTTTTATCCAAGATCATCAATTTTCCCTTTTTTCCTTGTAGCATTGGTACTCTCCTCTCACCAGTTTTGGGTGGGCATGTGGTGGTCCAGTTATAGACATTTCTGAGCTTCCTTGGTAGTTTGGTGCTTTGGTCTGAATGCTTGTGTCCCTCCACAGTTCACATTGAAATCCTAACCCCCAAAGGTGATGGTATTAGTAGGTGAGACATTTAGTAGGTGATTAGGTCATGAGGGTAGAACCTATCTCATGAATGGGATTAGTACCCTTATAAAAGAGATCCCACAGAGCTTCCTAACCCTTCTGCTATGTGAATACAAGAATTCTGCAACCAGAAGAGGGGCCTCACTCAACCATGCTGGTGTCACAGTCTTGGACTTCCAGCTTCCAGAACTGTGAGAAATAAATTTTGGCTGTTTATATGCCATGCAGTCTGTGGTGTTTTATTATAGCAGCCTGAACTGACTAAGAAACTTGTTATGACCATGTTTTGACTGATGCGATAGGAGAAGTGGTGCGTGCAACTTGCAGTTTGCTTATCTTCCACTTTCTCTGTCACCTTTTCCTGGGGATAAGAAGCAGACATGGTGATAGTGAGCCCGCTTAAATCATGTAGAAGGAGATACCCTGGGGATGGTGGAACAACTCGATGGAAAGAGCTGGCTCTTTGGATTACTGTGTAAAGCAGAGATGCCTACCTGCCAAGAGTGAACAGCAGCTCTCATGGAAGGGAAAAGTAAACCTTTCATCTTTTTAAAACCGATGGTATTGTCAAAGCAGCCAAATTAATATTCATATTATATATTCTGTTTTTAAAATTCCTTTTTTATTTACTACCATATTGAAAAATACTTTTATTTACCATTAATTTTTAAATGGCTAAATAATATTCAAGGTACAGATACATCATTATTTATTTAACTGTACCCCTACCATTGGGCATTTAGGTTGTTCCAATTTTTCTATGTTGTAAATAATACTGGAATGAAAATTCTACTGTTGTATACATGTACATATACACACAGTAAACACACACATATACATGAATATGTGCACATACAGAGCTGTTTCGCTCAAATAAATTCCTGTAAGTAGAATGACTTGATCAAAGGCCTTTCACATTTTTAAGGCTTTAAAGATTATCAGGTTAACTGCCAGTGTTTCTGCATTAATTTACCCTACCACTGGGAATATATATGGAATATATGAATATATATTGCTATACAATATTAAATTTGTAAAAATGTTTTTGAGGTTTAATTTGTGTACAATAAGTCCACAGATTTTAAGTGCTCAGTTCCATAAGCTTTGACAATTGTATACACTCATGTAACTGCCACACCCCAAAAAATATAGAACATTACCACCACCTGGAAACTTACCTTGTGCCCTTTTCCTTAATCACCATCCTGTAGAGGCAAGTATTGTTTGATTTCTAATTTTGCCTATTTAGGGGCTTCTTATATATATGGAATCACACAGGAGGTATTCTTTTGTTTCTAGTTTCTTTGCTTTCATTTTTGAGATTCATCCATGTTGCAAATATCAGTAGTGTCCTGTCATATGATGTCACTACAATGGAAAAAAAGTCTGTTCTCTGGTTGATAAATACTTGTATTGTTTCCATGTTTGGGCTATAAGGAATATGAGTTTTTGTGAATGTATGTTTTTCATTTGGTTTGTCTTAAGTAAATACCTAAAGTGGGATTGCTGGGTCATAGGTAGATGTGTATTTAACTTTTAAAGAAACTGACATGAGCTCTCAAAAGTGGTTGTACAACTTTCTGCTTCCACCAGCAGTGTGTGAGAGTTCTAGATGCTTCTTATCCTAGCAAACAGCTGTCAATCTTTTAGATTTCAGCCATCCTGGTGGTTGTGGGACTGTTAATTCCTATTTTCCTTTTGACTAAGGATGTTGAGCTTCTTTGTATATGCTTATTGGCTATTCATATATCTTTTGTAAAGGATTTGTACAACTCTTTTATCCATTTTTACAAATTGAGTTTTCATTTTATTATTGATTTATAGGAGTTCTTTATATGTTTTGGACACAAGTTCTTCATCAGATATATGTGTTGTGAGTTTTATTTTCTAGAGTGTCGTTTTATATGGAGAAATTTTAATTAGGATAAAGTGTAATATATCGTTTTTTTCTGTTGTGCTTAGTTGTTTCTTGTGTATTTTAAGAAATTTTTGCCTACCACAGACTTACAAAGACATTCTCCTATTTTTTTTTCTAGGAGCTTTATGGTTCTAATGTTTCCAACATGGTTTATGATTTGTCTCAAATTAACTCTGTTATTGCAATGAAGTAGGTGTAAGGTCCATTTATTTTCCATTTTTTATATCAAGCTTTCCAACACATTGGTTAAAATAACGTCTTAAAAATATTTGCTAATACATAAGTATAAGTTGTGTTTTATCGTTGCTCTATGTCCTGATGAACTGTTGGCTTTGAGTACTTCCCTAAGGTTCCATGTTCCTACAATTTAGAGTCACAGCTGTTCCAGTAGCCAACCCCAAAGGGCTACATTTCTGACTTCAGTAAAAGAAATCTCATTTTCTTTTTGAGAGATGTAAAGTTACCTTAACAGGACTGATCTAGTGACACCCATGTTAATCAAGATTAGAAAATACCCAGAAGAATTATTGGCAACCATCTATCTACTTTAAATTAGTCAGGATTTAGACTGATTTATGAAGCATTAAGATGGGCATATTTCTATGATGTTGCTCAACTGGAAAAGGTTGAATTGTCCAACATGGGTTAACACATAGGGAAAGACTAATTGTATCAACTACTTAAAATAGTATAATAACTTATATCTGTAAAGCATGAGCTGTGCTTCTAGGGAAGTAAAAGAAACTTGTTTTAAATACATTTGCTATAAAGGCAAACAGAATACATTTCAAGGAAGCAGTTTATGCTGACAAGTTAAACCAAATTACTTTGGCGATTTGCTCTTGGATTTCTGTGACCTACAGAAAATAGGAGCCATCTACCTGACATCAAAATTTGAGTTCCTCAGAAAAGGGTAAGTCTCAACCCCACTGACTTTTTCAGGGGTTACCCTGTACATAGATGGGCTCGTGCTCTAAGGAGAGTAGAACATTCTCATTCGTTTTAGAGGGGTGACATCTGAGAAAAGCGACTCACTAAGCAGCTATAATAATGCCAACAGAGAGTACATTTACATCTTCTGATAATACAATTCATATAATTCTTTATGCCACATAAATCTTTTCCACACACTTCCAGATATTTGGCTTCCATAAACACTATTACAGCTATAAAGTGAGCTCACATCTTCCTTTTTGCTGGTATTTTTCTGTCAGTTAACTTCTTCCCATGACCTCTAGTAGTGATGTTGTGTCACTTGGACTTAGAATCCTAAATAATTTTTCCTCCATTCTATCTTCTTTTCTGATAGGGCTTATTATTTAATTATCTAAAAATATTTCTCACACATACTGTATTATGGTTTGTATTTTATAACTCACAACATCTTAATTTCTTATTTTCTATTTGGTGACTAAAAACTAAGGCCAAGCTCAATACAAAGGCGAGTAATTGCCACAAAGAGAGCATTGTCATAATTTCCCCCAAGGAACTCCATCTTGTTAACTGTTTAAAATTGCTGAGCACATTTTTCGTAAGAGATTTATCATTTATTTCCACTAGTACTTTTATGCTGCTAAAAACTACTTTGTGTACTGAGTAGAATTCTAGTAATATCTGTGGCAGCAGTTCTGTCAAAACACTTGAAAAGAACGGTCACTCATCATGGAAATTTTGAAAGCCTCCATCCCTGCAAAAATGTGTTTTGTTTTGGAAGCTATGCAAAACAGCTTAAAGTTTGGAACAGCCGTGGGAGCAATCCTCAGAGAAACATTTTAGTTTTCCAATTAGAGAATCCAGGACAGTGTCACAGGAACCAGTCTAGACAACATCACCTTATCTAAGATAGTTCTAATCCCGCCTTCTAAGAGGTTCTCTGCAACAGCAAAGTTTTTATTTTCAGCACTGCCCTAACAATGTATCGGCAGCTTAAAGAATTGCAGTGTCTTAAATGCAAGGCACTGAAGATCCAAATCCTCCAAGCTGATCCTTTCTGACAGAGGAGAAAGGCCAATAAACCAACCCCAAATGGTGTTATCAGGAGCAGTGCATAATTAAAAGCCATCTGCATGTCTTGTATGCCCCTTTCTGTATGTGAAATAGGGCTAGCACTATGTGAGTACTTAAAAGCTCCTTTCAAAAAATTTAAAATCCTTATTGAGACATTATCCTACAGTGCAGAGAATAAGACAAACCAAAGTATTCATGACCAGCCCCCTCCCACTTCTTATTTTCTTAGAATATGTGAGTGATTTACAACCAAATTAACATAATGCCATACCACCAACACTAGAAATGTTTATTGTAGATTTAAAAATATTCTATGATTCGTGAAAAGAAGTTAAGCTGTAGGAGCTAAGAGAATAATGTTGTTGTGTGTCTACGTCAAGATTATAGACCAAAGTTCAGTCTGAATTCTAACGGAGGCTGTGCTCCACGCCCACAAACAAATGCTGGTTACTAAGCCCTCAGATTCAGAAGTTTTGTTTTTTCTTCTTTAGGGTGAACTTGACTTCTAAAAAGATATTTAATATGTTTTTCTTTAGTAGTAATTAATTGGTGAAGAAGCCTATTCATTAATCCTTGTAAGAGGATTGAGTCATAATTATTAGAAGATTGGCTTATCCTACACAGATCATCAGTACCACCTGAGAACACGTTTTCATGTTGTGTTCCTGTGGTTTGGGATGTTACATAAGGGAATCTGGATTGTTATAGAGGGGAAATTGGCCCTCTTGCCCTCAGAAATCCCTTCTTACTCTCAGATTCCATGATTTTATGAGTTTTGGAATGCTGTATTTCAGCAGTCAGAGTATGTAGGGTTATAATGAAAATTGATATAAAATATTCAAAGGTCAGAATTTTTAAAATGTTTATATTTAAATTAACAAAAATAGTTTTAAATGATTTTGCTTCCTACATATCACATCTGTAGAGTTTCACTGTTCTACACTCTCTCTATACTTCCCATGGCACAGAATTCTTTATTTTGACATCTCAAGCCTGCCTCTTCAGAGGTTCAATTTAATACTTCTTCCCAAATGGTCACTGGTATGTTCAGGTTGGAATACAATGATTGATATTCCTAAATGCAACAATTCTGAATTCCCGAAGGCTTGTATATAAGCAGAGCATCCATCCAATTTCTCCTTAGAGACTCTAGTGACATACTCTCTAATCCTCAGGATTTTCTGGTGTCTAGCTGGTCATATCTATAGTTGTTTTCTTTTATCACTCAAAAATGCAGCCAGAACTGTCTGATTACTTTGAGGTTAGAGAATTTGGCAATTCCAGAATATTATTCCTTGTCTGTGTCTCTTGTTGCACAAAACCGCAAGGCTTCATGGAGCCACCTGGTTTCTGTGTGGTTTTACGTAGCCAAGAGATTCAGTACTCAATGTGTGCCAAGCCTACCTGGAGCTCACAGTGTTTATCCAGTTGGTTTCAGTTTCAGTTGGTTTTCAGTTTAGATAGAAAAAGAAGTCTTTCTGTCTTTCAGTCTTCAGATTGTTTTCTGGTTTAGGATTAATCTTTTCATGGGATGACTGAGAGGAAAGATATATTCTCTGCAGGGAAGTCCTCTTCTCCCTCCTAAGGAGTGAAGAGTGATCTGGCTTCTGACCTGACAAAATGATTAGCAACTAACCTGACATGAATATCAAGTTGTGTGGTCATTTTCACTGTCAAGTTCTTAAGCATGGACAGTCTAATGAAGGGACTTGCTGAGTTCATATTTACATGGAACCCTGGGGAAGGATATGCAAGTGTGTTAAATTCTCTTTTTTCCCCATATTCAAGACTACACTTCTTAATTTTTAAAAATCCCAGTTCTCCAAATTTTTATACCTCCATAATGACTTCCAATTCTAGAACACTCTCTTTTTAGCAGTTATTATAAATGGCACTCAAGAGAAAGCAAGCAAAGGCTTGGAACTTATTCTGCAATAGTTCTGTGGTTTCATTTACTGAAATGATATATACGTGGTATCACATTTCATTAATTCTGTAAATATTTATTTCATGTCTACAATGTGTTATCACAGTTATAGATTCTCTGGAGACCATAAAGAGTATGAGACAACTCTAAGTAAAATTGTTTACATTTGAAAGCCTGGGAGTAAAGTGGTTCTAATAATTAATCACAATCTAGAATCAAGAGTTATAATAATAATATGAAACAAATGATTTATTAAAGAGACTGCTTTCAAAGAAGTACGATAAAATTCTGTGTAAATTTGGATGAAATTCACAATTATTTGAAAAGCTCTGAAAATTAGTATGACAAAGAATTAGAACACTGTTGCTTATACAAGTAGATTAAAAAAATAAATTTATGCTTTCCTCCTGGCTATGGAAAAATGTTGCTGCCTTGTCTTATTTTCTTATTTCCCCCAAGCTGTAGGATAAAAACAAACCTTTTTTCAAAAGAACTAAAAATCCCTAGGTGCAGTGGTTCAGACTGATGAAGCAAGGTCTGTGGATTCGTTGTTTAAGTGGTGCTTTACATAATTGGAAGGTATAGTTTCAAGGTCGTTGGTATTGAAATAAAATTTAATTGCTAATTTAATTTACATCTGTAACTATAGACACTAAGGGATTAACTCTTATTTCAAAAGTGAATGTTTGTTGCTTTTTAAAATCATGTTTTGAAACATGTAATAAATTAAAGATTTGATGTTACTTAACATTGCCACGAGAAATGATAGGATGCTAGCATTTTTTTAAGGTCATATAGTACTTTATGCTAGATGCTTTCCACGCATTCTTTCATTTACTTTTACAACTCTAGGGGGAAGCTGCTCTCTATTTATCTACCCATCCATCCATATACCCAACAAATGTTTATTAAATGCTTACTACGTACTAACCATAATGATGGCAATGATAAGAACAATAAGGTGTGCCTTGTGAGTAAAGGGGGATACGTGTGCCCGTGATTTGAGTAATTGGGATGGGAGGGTTTGTTCTGGATCTTACACATCACTGATGCTAAAATCCTTCCCTATCCCGATCCCCGGGGAACTGTTGTAAGAAGCAGCAGTGAAGACAATTGTCAGGAATTTGTTGGAATTTCCCAGGTTGTCTGGTCTTAGTGTCTCAGCATCATGGAAGTGGTCCCTTTGCGTGGGCTGATGATACTCTGACAGTTGTAACTGGGATTGCTGCTGTGGATAGAGAAAGCAGCACTGGTAATTCAGGGAATATCTAGAGGGACTATGGGTTGATATTCACAGGGTGGGATTTTAGATGTAGTTATTTGGATGTTAAAAGAGTGACATCACTGTGTACCCCAGGGTAATAAGGTTGGACACATGGGTTATATAAATATGAAGAAAGTAAAGTGTTGGAAGTCATATAGGTGATAAGCAAAGACACTAGGATTCAAATCTAGGTTTGTACAACCTCTTTTGGCAACTTTTTGAACCATTTGTAGACACTTACCTGAAATGCTTTACTTGAAATTTGCCTCTGCTACTGCATGAAAAAAAATCTGTATAAAGCAGAGCACTTTTTGTAAGAGCAAAATGCTTCAGTAAAGGGAAAGTCATTCCAAGTTGTACTCTGACTCACTGTCCTTTGTTCAAATTGTACCATTGACTTATTCAGAGACGGAGTGTCTCTATGACTTAATTATGATGAGTATAATAATTGAAAGTAGGTGGTTATATTATGCCAGAGAAGATAATTAAATGGGGAATTGCACTATTAGCTGGGCTTTTAGTACCATGCATTATCCTTATGAAAGATGATATTATGATTCCACTATACATTGCTCAGACAAAAATATTTACAGAGTCAACACTTCAGATCAGTGGGCTTTAAGAAGTACATTAGGTATGAAAGGCACCCCAGAGATATCATTAAAATACTTTGGAAATTTTACAAGCATAAATACAGGGCATTGACTTCCTTTTTGACCAGTAGTTTTATTGTCACAATTGGCAGTTCTTCTTGAACCTACAATTTCAGTAGAAATAAATTAATCATTGAAGTGGGTATTTTAGAAGCATGGTGGCACCTTAGCTGTAAGTCTTACCGCTCTTTTCTCCTTGAAAATCATATATAAGGTGAATAGAGACAAAATGAGAGTCTCAGCAAAGCTAGAAAACAGAATTCACAAATTCTTGAGTTACTGTGGCCCAAGCAAATGAAATCAGCATCACCTTCAAGGGAATGATGGGACTGTCGGGGCTGAAGGTAGGATGAAGAATGGGGGAACATAGAAAGGAGTAGCAGTGGTGGATATTAAAAATCAGAAGCAAATATTTACTCCCAGAGGGAGCAGACCCCTACCTTTCTGAATGAAAGTGTTGTGAACTGGACTGAGACAGAACAGGGAATAATTGTTAAGGAAGGTGGGTAAAGAAGTTGCAGAAAGTATCTGGGGAAATCAAGAGGTCACTGACTTGTCTTTGAAAATTCTGTGTTCTGACAGGGAGTGGACAGTTTAGAAGGGGAAAGGTATACACCCTTGGTATCAGTGGCAAGCATAGGAAGCAAGGGCATGCTAGCGTTGTGGGTAGAAGCTCTTCTGAACCAGGTTAGGTTCTAAGTGGCAAAGGAGATGTGGATTATACTGTAAATAGTCTACTACTTTAGCAATACCAGAGAGGACTTTTGAACATAGAAACCTAGAAAACTATTCACTGGCTGTCTTGTTACTAGCTGGTCTAGGAAAATGTGACTCATTTAAATATGAATAACAAAAACATATTGAAGACAGCATCGAAACAAAAACATTGTAAGAAGAATGTGCAAAAGAGCACCAATACTCCTCTGTATAAAAAAAAACACTCATTGGAAAATGTTTCATGAAGCAAAGGAAAATTATAATCCAACATTTCAGTGTTAATTAAAAAAAATTAATGCAATAAATCAGAAATATAAGAAATCAAAGAAAAGCCAAACAATCAACAGGAGTTGGCCAGACTGTTGGAGGAGTCAAAGCAGAAGGTGATAGATTTCAGAAAAAAGAAAGAAGGAGAAGAAAATAAATAATTTTGAAGTGAAGACTGAATTTCAAAAAGTAAAACAGAACAGATAGTTTAGAAAGCACAGTAAGGGACATAGAAAAAAGAAATGAGAAAAAATAAGCAAATGAAATATAAATAAAGAGATACAATGATTCGAAAGCTAGAGATAGAATAAATACAAAGGAAATCCAACATATTCATACTTGGAGTTTCCAAAAGGAAAAAACCCAAAAAGTGTAATGGAGCAATTATATAAAAATATAATTTTTCAAATAAAAACACAAACTCTCCTGAAAAAAGGAGAAAATCTGAAGTTACATATTGAAAAGCATTTTAGTCAGTTTGGGCTGCTATAACAAATTGCCATAGACTAGCTGGATTAAACAACGTTTATTTCTCATGGTTCTGCAGGCTGGGAAGTTCAAAATCAAAGTGCTGGCAGATCTGAAGTCTGGTGAGAACCCTCCTCTTGGTTTGAAGATAGCTGTCTTCTCATAGTATCCTCACATGGTGGAGAGCAGAGAGAGCTCTCTGGGGTCCCTTTTGTAAGGGTACTAATCCCATGACTAGGTGGACCTGTCACGACCTAATTATATTCCAAAGACCCTACTTCCTAGTACCATCACACTGAGGGTTAAGATTTCAACAAATAAATTTGGTGACAGGTTAGAGGGGACACAATCATTTAATTCATAACAAAATGGTATGTCACATTCCATGGGAAAATGACCCAGAATGGTCAATGCCAAAACATAGCACAGTAGCCTGTAGATGTAAAGAAGCAGTATATTAGACAGATAAGCCTATGTGACCTATAAGAAAGAAAATCAAGCATCCATCAGATTTTCCACTGAAACATTGAATTTCAGGTGACAGTGGAACAACATCTACAGCTAAATCAAGGAAAAAATTTGAGTCAGGAATTTTATATTCAGCAAAGCTGTCTTTCAAGTCTGTAGTTTTGAACATGCAAAAGCTAAGGGTATATTATTCACATAAGCCCTTTTTAAGAGAATTTTCTAGAAGACAAAGTCCAATCTATTAAGAGATGGTAGAGGAAACTTCAGTGAAATAATTAGTGAGCATTGAACACATTTAACCACAGGACAAAATCATAGGTAAGATCAGACTGTCAGTGTAGCACGTTGTTATTATGTGCTCTGACAATGTGAAAATATAGGTACAAAAATGCTTGGAAGAGAATTGAGGCTGCTGTCCTTTAAAAGCCTGCCTGAAAGGCTGGTCCTTGGCTGGTACCTGGGAACTTGGATTTCAAGAGGGTTCCTACCTTTCACAACTGGTAAAAGTGGCTTACTGTGGTTTATGCTAAACACCTGCTTCCTTTCTGAGAGCCTAGAATTTTGGTACATGCTAAGCAGAGGGTGCCCTGTGTGACTTGCCCCCAATAAAAATCTTGAGCACTGAGTCTCTAGTGGGCTGTGAGGTAGACAGCATTTCACATGTAACATTACGAACTGAGCGACTCCACTGTGTGACTCCACTGTCAGAGAACTCTTTAAGTTTGTACCTGATTTTCTCAACATTTTGGCCCACGTGCCTCTTCCCTTTGCTGGTTTTGTTTGTATACCTTCACTGTAACAAATCATAGCTTGAGAGCAACTATAGCTGTGTCCTATGAGTCCTCCTTGTGAATCATTCAAAATGGATGTTATTGGGGATCCCCAACACTGACTAAGGGTAACCACTGGAACAAAATACAAACCTTCCAAAATATCAGAATTATAAAAAAGAAATAAATGAGACCACATAGTAAAAGCTTCTATCTATCCCCATCTACCCTTTTTCCTATAACATGGCAAAACTAAAACCAAAAACTGTGGTAAATCGATAATTATAAATGGGCTTAACTCATCCACTAAAAGAAAAAAGATCTTCAGATTGGATCACTAAATAAAACCCAATTCTGTGCTGAAACTGAAAGACACACAACACAAATTAGTGAAATGTTAAAAGCGTAAACAAATTATTTATGCAGATAAGCGAAAACCAAAAAAAAAAGTAAGTAGGGATTGCAATCTAAAATATATATCAAAAAATTTAGTCCCAGATACCATTAAATGAGACCAAAAAACCATTCAATTTGCAATGAAAATATAGCAGTTACATAGTATTGAAGGATACAGTCCACAACGAAGTTGCAGTTGTCATAGTTATATTTGCACCAAATAAGAACTTCATGAAGGAGAAAATAGAGGCAATTAATAATGAATAGACAGAAACACTGCCAGTAGAAAGTTTTCATTCATCTCTTTAGTGTTAAAATCAACAGGACAGAAATAGGTATGTAGGTAGCCTATACAATGTAATCAATGAGGTAGCTCTGGTGGGAGATATATATATATTCAAATCTATACATTGATAATAGAGGATATATTTTTTAAATGTCTTTGAAACGGTAATAAAATTGACTATATATTAGGCTCCAATACCAAAATGAAGTAAAACAAATGGACTACACTACCACAGTGCAGTAAAACTAGAAATTAATGGCAAAAGCACAAAATGAAAAGGATTTTCCACCATGAAGAAACATTTTAAAGCTGTATTAGAGGACCTTAGGAAAAAGGAAAATTGAGCAGAAAATGCAGAATTTCTTGAAACAAGTTAGTGAAAGTAATGCCTATCAGAATCCTAGGGTTAAGCCATTCTCAGAAGAAAATTTATAGCTGTAAATACTTAGAGCAATAAAAAGAAAACATAAAAATATGACACAAAAGATAGAAAAAGAAAAAAAATAAACCAAAGGAAGCCAAAAGAAAGTATTAATGATAATAAAAGCAGGATGGAAGGGGTTGGAGAACATAATGAAAAAGATAAAATAAAACTCTTGTGAAAGGGATGAGATAATCTAAGAGAAAAGGAGGAAAATACATATATACAAGAGAAATGACAAGAAGGGGGAACAAAACAAAAAGAGAAAACTGAAACATTGTAAGAGGGTATTTTGTGCAACTCTATATAAATTTTAAAACTTGAAAATAGTAATTTTCCAAGAAAATATGACTTAGACCATGACATGTCAATTATGAGAAAAGTACCTGGAAGAGAAAGAAAATCCCAACAGACCAATTTCCATAGGAAAGAAATAGAGAAATAGAAAACTCGGGGCTCCCTCATCCATTGCCCCTGAGCTCCAAATCTGTCCTCCTACATGTAGTTCTCTGATGCTGGGGCTGGGCCTTTGCGAACTACAGTTCGCAGGTTCCTTTGCCTGCAGCTGCCCTCTATTGATAGGGAGCACTGAGAAGGTGAAAGTCGGGAGCTGTAGAGAATGGGCTTTTGATTTGTTGCTGTTTCTGTTTGTTACCCAGGATGATTAGTTTTCACCCTTCTGCTTCTGAGGGGATCCGTGGAAGCAGCTGCATCATGCTCCTCAGGTCAGAGCCTCCATTCTGCTTGGCCCTTCCTCTGAGCTCCTAGGTTCTTGTAACCTCACTGTCTTCTCTGTTGCTGCATCCCTAAGAGTGGTACCAGCCTTCTACAGTTAATTCTTGCTCTGCCTCAATATTCCATTCTTGCTCCTTCAGCCTTAGAATACCTGTGTAATGAATTCCCCACACTGAATTCCATCTGTTAAATATACAGTGTGGTATTTCCCCCCTTGATTTAACCTCTCTTGCTTCAGTTTTCTCAGATGTAAAATGGAGATGATGATGATATAATAATGATAACAATAATACCTTATTAGGTTGTTACTAAATGAATTAATATGTGTAGATTCTTAGAACAAGTTCTGGCAAAGAGTAAAACCCTATGTAAAATTACTGCTATTATCAAAAAGATTTACCTCACCTCTACCCTCCAAAAAACAAAACACTTGGCCTAGACAGATTTATAGAAAACTTTTATGAAAACTTTAAAGTGCAGATACTCTCATTGCTGTTTTATCTATTCTAGAGGATAGAAAAGAAGGAAAATTTCCAAATCAGTTCTTGTGATGTAAGTACAACATTGATAACAAAGCTTAAGAAAAATTTTACAAAAAAGGAAATTACAAAACTGTCTCATTTTACAAATAAAAATGAAAAATCCTAAATAAGGCATTAGCAAAGAAAGCTTGGCAGCATATTAAAGAATAAAGCACCATGACCAAGCCAGAAGTGGAAAAAGGCTTAATATTAGGAAATTTAGTAATATAATTCACCATGTTAATAGGTTTAATAGGTGTAAGTTATGTTGGAGGCCCTGGGGTTCAGTTTGTGGTTCTCTTCTCTATCTGCATTCACTCCCTTGGTGATCCCAAGTTCTCCTGACTTCATATGTTAGCCATGACCTTTTTTTGCACAGCTCTCAAGTTAAAAATGATTTTTCATTTTTAAAAGGTTGTGAAAAAAAAAACCAACCAAACAACCTCTCCCCTTTCCTCCCCACATACAAAAAAGAGGTGATGTCTCATAAAGGCTAAAATGTTCACTAGTTTTTTAAAGAAAAGATTTGACGACTACTCAGATAAAATAAATGGCTTTTGGAATAGACTGACTCCTAAAAGATTTTTAATTTGAGTACAGTGTACATCCAGACAAGTGCACATGCCCTAAGTGTACTACTGCACAAATTCTGTAAACTGGCCATACCTATGTAACCAGCACCCAAATCAAGAAACAGAATATTCCATGGTCCCCAGAAACCACCTTGTAATGAGAATGTCCTGCTTCTGTTCTTGCACATGCATGTCCTTATTTTTAAATTTTTAAAAATTTTTAAATTTTTATTAAGTTATAGTCAGTTTACAATGTTGTGTCAGTTTCTGGTGTACAGCACAGTTTTTCAGTCATACACAAATATACATATATTCATTTTTTCACTGTGAGCTAGTGCAAGATCTTGACTATATTTCCCTGTGCTATACAGTATAAACTTGTTTATCTATTCTATATATACCTGTCAGTATCCATAAATCTCAAACTCTCAGTCTGTCCCTACCCACCCCACTCCCCTCCGGCAACCACAAGTTTGTATTCTATGTCTCTGAGTCTGTTTCTGTTTTATATTTAAGTTCATTTATCTTCTGTTTTTTGTTTGTTTGTTTGTTTGATTTTTAGATTCCACATATGAGTGATATTATATGGTATTTTTCTTTCTCTTTCTGTTTAACGTCACTTAGAATGCATGTCCTCATTTTTTAAAATTGAAGTATAGTCAGTTACAATGTGTCAATTTCTGGTGTACGGCATAATGTCCCAGTCATACATATATTAACATGTATTCATTTTCATATTCTTTTTCATTAAAGGTTATTACAAGATATTGAATATAGTTCCCTGTGCTACGCAGAAGAAATTTGTTTTTTATGTATTTTTATATATAATAGTTAACATTTGCAAATCTCAAACTCCAAAATTTATCCCTTCTCAAATCCTCTCCTCCAGGAACCATAAGATTGTTTACTATGTCTGTGAATCTGTTTCTGTTTTGTAGATGAGTTCATTGTGTCCTCTATTTTCTTTTTCTTTTCTTTTTTTTCAAATTCCACGTATGAGTGATATCAAATGGTATTTTTCTTTCTCTTTCTGGCTTACTTCACTTAGAATGACAATCTCCAGGTCCATCCATGTTGCTGCAAATGGCATTATTTTATTCTTTTTTATGGATGTGTAGTATTCCTTTGTATAAATATACCACACCTTCTTTATCCAGTCATCTGCTGATGGACATTTAGGTTGCTTCCATGGCTTGGCTATTGTATGTTGTGCTACTAGGAACGTTGGGGTGCAGGTATCTTTTCAAATTAGAGTTCCCTCCAGACATATGCCCAGGAGTGGGATTGCTGGATCATATGGTAAGTCTATTTTTAGTTTTTTGAGGAATCTCCACACTACTTTCCATAATGACCGCACCAAACTACATTCTCACCAGCAGTGTAGGAGGGTTCTCTTTTCTCCACACCCTCTCCAACATTTGTCTTCATTTTTAATCCATTACAATCTTAAGAGTATAGGTTTGAAATTTGTTTTTCATATTCTTTCTTCTTCCACTCTTATTAAAATTTTCTTCTCACCAGTAAGGAAAACATTTTAATTTTTAATCATTATCTTGCCCTATTTTTTTTAACAACTTGAAAGTTTTAACAGAAGAGAGAAATCAAAACTACATAAGCTGAGCAACATGAAACTAACACAACAGCATCGTGTAGGATGGCAGTGTATTTTTTTCTCTAAACAGACAGAACATAACACTGAGAAATAACATAGTACTTCCCTTTAAATAGATTAGAGAGAATAATGCTTTGTGTCTTCAAGGTAGCATATACACAGTCTAATGCCAAAGTTGCTATGGAAACTATTGAATGATAGAAAAAACAGTTGCATAAAATCTGTATAATTCATGGATTTCTGAGAATTTTCAGCTGTAAATTCATAATACTTAGGACTTCTTACCCAACTGGGCATTTATCTATTTGGTAAACATCTTTTTTTTTTTTTGTCTATATGTGCTGAAATACTGCTATTGATTGAGTTACTCTGAAAAACTTGCCTGAGTTACCAAAATTCTGTTTTCAGGGCTTAAATTTGTGAAATATGCTTATTTCTTTATAAAGAAAAGCATACACACATACACATTCTTCACTTATTTAAAAAATCCATAAATTCCTATAAAAATTTATAGTATTAAAGGTACTCCTCAGCCCTTTAGAAGTTTAACAGGAATAAGTGATCTGTGGGAAAACAAGAAGACTGATAATTTAGAAGTCAATACTTACAAATACTAATTTTGACTCCAAAGTGGATCTGAAACAAGAAAAGGTGGTGGGAATCTATGTCGTAGGCCACAGATACTTTCACCTTCCTTTAAAGAAAAAGTAATGGAAAACCAGCAACTTACAAGCAGTTAAGCCTTCCTTGTTTTCAGCATTCTTCTAGGCACTGTGGCTATACAGCAGAAAAGACGACCTTGGAGCAAAATCCCCGTTCTCATGAGGCTTATATTCTAGCAGTGGTAGACAGATGCTAAACAAACAAAAACACTAGCTAGTGATGAGCACTAAAATGAGAATCAGGTAGAGGGGCAATTAATTTTACCAGTGGGTGGTCAGGGAAGTTCTCATCGAGGAGATTACCTTTGATTTCGAAACCTAAATGGCAAGAAGGAGACAGGTGGATGGAGATTTGAGGAAACAACACCCGAGTAGAGGAAAAGCTGAGGCAGACCCTAGGACAGGGAAGAGTTTGTTTCTCTCTCCTGAGAACTGTAAGCTGCTTTTAGTACCTAGTACCCACTTCTATGTGAAATTCAGAGAGCACTGTATTGTTTGACATTGGAGTGACATTAAAAGGGAAGAAAAGTTTTCCTTTTTGTTGCCTCTCTTCTCTGCAATCATGGCCTTGATGCTTCAGAGTGATCTGCTGTCAGAAGATTCAGCTGCAGTGTTCTAGCTCAGTATGCACTCTTCTTCTTACATGTGCACCTTTTCTTTTTCCTTTCCTGCCTCCTTGCCAGCTTGTCTTCCCTTCTTTCCACCCTCCCTTTCTCCTTCCTTCCTTCCCTGGCTTCCTTCCTTTATTCCACAAACATCTGCGAAATGCCCAGAGTGTGTGTACATGACAAAGGCACAATAAGAGAAGTTTTGTGGGAACAGATTCATCAGAGTTCACCAAGAACAGGTGGTCCCCATCCAAGGAATTCAAATGCACAGCTTGCTTTAGCCTTGGCTGATCTTCTGAGATGGAATTTAAAAGTTCCAGATTCCCAAATTTCAAAACACAATAACCTCCTCTGTTTGTTTCACTTATAGCAAATGTCTCCATTTGTGAGCTCAACATTTTTGGCATGAGCATTTTGAGGTGGGAGTGTGGGGGAAAGTGTTGTGCCAACAGTCAGGGGAAAGGAAACTTTGTTCTTTATGCATGAAAATAATGACTAATTCCTTTACATCAGGGTTGGCCTTTAGGATATAGGTTTTGAAAACAACTCATTAGTGAGGGGAAAGAAACAACAGACATGCAAATAGAGTCATAAAAAAGTGCAAAGTGGACTGTGTGCCGAGGATGAACACGAAGACCTATCACAGTATGTAGCACATGCAATTGGGAATATATTTTGGAGCATTTTATAGCATTTTTATAAGTGGGTTGCTTAGCTGTTTTAGCAACTCTGGACTTCAGAATTTGAATACAGTTGTTAATGGAGTCAACATCATTTGGATATTATTGTTACTATTATTGTTTTAATTAACACTGTCTGAGGAGAGGGTGTAGTTCAGTGGTAGAGGGCTTGCCCAGCATGCCCTAGGTCCTGGGTTCAATCCCCAGTACCTCCATTTAAATAAATAAATAAACCTAATCACCCCCCCCAAATAAAATAAACTTTAAAAACTAAATGAAAATTAAAAATAAATAAATAGAAAAACACTATCTGAGGAGGTTCTCTAATTAGAAACTTTATGAAGATAACTGAAGGGTTACTAGTGAATCCATATTAGCAAATGAGAAATGTTTACGGTTTATTTACAATGTGTAAAACCTAACCGTAATTACATTTTAGTTCATTGTCAATAATAACTGGATATGAACTTCCCGTCTCTTCTCACTAAGAACTAGTGCAGCCCTTGACCTTGCATTGCCAAGCAAAAGGCAGTGCTCCAGGCGGACGAGCATTCTCCATTCCGTTAGTCTCTGTTGACCCGCCTCCCACACCAGTTGGTCACGGAAAAGCTGCTTTCTTGGTTGTGATGAGTAATGTTATGTGTCAGCTTGACTGGGCTCAAGAATGCCTAGAAGATGATTTTGAAGATGAGCAAAGATCCACCCTCACAAATGTGGGTGGGCATTGTTCAGTCTGTTGGGGGCTCAGATAAAACAGAAAAGTGGAGGAAGGGTGAACTCTTTCTCCTCTTGAGCTGTTCGTCCATCTTCTCCTGCCCTCAGACAGCAGAGCTCCTGGTTCTTGAGTTTTGGGGCCCCAGGACTTACGCATTGGCTCCTTTGGTTCTCTTTGGACTTGGACCGAATTATTCCGCTCACTTTCCTGGTTCTGTAACTTGCAGACAGCAGATTGTGGGACTTCTTGACCTCCATAACCATGTGGACCAATTCCTATCATAAATCTTCTCGTATATATAACTATATATACCCTGTTGGTTCTGCTTCTCTGAAGAACCCTGACCAATACAGACTATTAAGTTTAGGACAGTTTGGAGAATTTTCAATTTCTGCTTCTTCAGTTGTTTGGTGTTTTAAGTTCTGCTATGGTCTGAATGTTTCTGTTCCCCCAAAACATGTATATTGAAATTCTAACCTCCAAAGTGATTGTATTAGGACATGGGGCCTTTGGGAGGTAATTAGATCACGAGGGAAGAACCCTCCTGACTGGAATTAGTGCCCTTAGAAAAGGGACCCCAGAGAACCCTGTCACCCTCTTTCCCACCACGTGAGGATACAGTGAGAAGCCTGCACACCATGAAGAAGGTTCTCACCAGTCCCCGACCATTCTGGCACCTTGATCTTGGACAGTCTCCAGAACTGTGAGAAATGAATTTCTATTGTTTTTAAGTCACTCAGTCTCTTGTATTTTGTTATAGCGATCTGAATAGACTAAGACAATTTCTAACCACAGTTTTTATTGCTTTTCTTCAATGTTCTTTTCAAAGCACTGGCTGCTCAGGGATGCTGTTGTGTGGCTCTGTGTTCTCAGCAGCATCTCTCTTCTCTCCTGCAGGTCCCTGTAGACTTGAGCACTGACAGGGGGTGAGGGTGAGGGGTTAATTAATTCTGACTTTTTTGTGTGTGAAGCAACTTCCTGACTGGATCAGAACCAATGAACAGTTCCTTTTTTCCATGACTGTCTGTGGACCCTGTTGTTGTCCCTGATGCTACTGACACACACCCCTCTGGCTCAAGCTCTCACCCAGAGTCTCTGATCTCTGTCCACCTACCTACCTCCTGTGTCCTTCCATCCCTCCATCTTCCTGCTCTCCATGCTCCTGATACACTGGACTTTTTTTAGTTTCTGGCCACCATGTTCTGTTCTGTCTCAGGGCTATCTTACATGCTGTTCTTCTACCTGAAAAGCTTTTCTGCTGTGATCAGCCCTTTTCACTATCCCAGAACCCTCTCCCTCATTTCTCAGATCTCTGTTAAATGCCTCCACTGCAGGGATAGTGTCCTTGACCATGTAGTCTACATTGGACTTGTTTACAGTACATTCTCTGCATTAGTTAGGGTCATGCTAACCAATTTAACTTCCCCATTTAAGTAGTTTTACGTAGCTTATTACTTACTCATTGTATCAATTTCCTAGGGCTGATGTAACAAAGAACCAAAACCGCAATGGCTTAAAACAACAGAAAATTATTGTCTTAGTTCTGGAGCCTAGAAATCTGAAATCAAGGTGTCAGATATTCTCTCTGATGGCTCTGAGGGCCACAAGAATCCTTCTTGCAATTTCTAGCCTCTGGTATTTGCTGGTAATCCTTGGTGTTCCTTGACTTGCAGATGCATCACTCCAGTTATATACCGTTTTCTTCCTGTGTGTTTCTACCTTGTCTTTCCCCTGTGTGTCTGTCTCTGTGTCCAAATTTCTCCTTTTATTCAGAATGCCAGTCATATCAGATTGGGGCCTGATCTAATGGCTTCATTTTAAATTGATTACCCCCATGAAGACCCTTATTTCCAAATAAGCTCACATTCTGAGGTACTGGGAGTTATGGCTTCAGCATAATTCAACTTATAATGCTCACATAATATAGATTTTTCTTGGTCAGTGAGCAGCTTTCCTATCCATGGTGATTTAGGAACTAGATTCCTCTTTATGGCTTTACCGTCCCTCAGACTTTGGCACTGTCTGTGTAGCTGACGAAGGAAGGGAAGGAGAGTGTGGAGAAGGCACAGTACCTCATTCTGGCGTTGGCACAGAGACGGTGCATGTCCATTCTCACACACCACTGGGGAGGACTTGTCCCAGGCTCTGCCTAGACACAAGGAGAGAATGGAAAGTGTAGTCTGCTGGGTGTGGCCTTTTAAGTCAATTGTGGAGAAGAGCTGGTACTTCTATTTACAATCCACTGCAGACCAATGTTTTGTAAAGTAAAATAAAATATTATATTTAAAAATGAATTAAAAGTGATAGATCAGTTTATTAAAATTTAGCAGACATACAATTATTTTACCAAAATTCTGTAAGTTTCTGAATACTTAAACTTTCTATTTCTGTGTTTAGTCTCATCATGGACCAGTAACAAAAAAATTACGGGTACTAGGCCATGGCCCACACTTTTGAGTAGTGCCGCCTTACGCTGTCAGTGGGAGTGGTTTTAATCAGCTCAGGCTGCTACAACAAAAATACCACAGACTGGGGGCTTAAACAACAGACATTTATTCTTCACAGTTCTGGAGGCTAGGAAGTCCGAGATCAAGATGCCGGCAGGTTTGACTTGGTGAAGGCCCTCTTCCTGGCTTGCAGACAGCCTCTTTCTCACCGTGTCCTCATACGCTAGAGAGAAAGTGAGCTCCGGTCTCTTCTTGTACGGACACTAGTACAGTCATGGGGCTCCACTCTCATGATCTCATCTAAACCTAATTATCTCCCAAAGGCTTCACCCTCAAACATCATGGGAAAAGTGGAGGTTAGGGCTTCAGTATGAATTTTGGGGGGAAATAAGTTGTAATGTTTGTTGAAGAGATGACTTTTTCTGCCTCACTCTGGTAACTCCTGGTGCTTACCTCAACCCTGCCTTCACACTTTATTGTACTATAATTACTAGTTTGGCGTTTGTCTTTTCTGCTCATCCCCTGGACTCCAAGCTCTGTGAGGACAGAGACCACGTATGTCTTGTATACAACTGTGTCCTCAGCGCTCATTTGAGTGCTTGGCATAATGCTGGGAATTAATAAATACTTGTCAAAATTCTGTTTCCGGTCTGCACCTGGAATGATCTCTTAAAAATATGTTTGCCTAAAATTTGTGGCATTAATTCATTTAACAGGAGCTCTGTTATTTTCTTCTGCCTTTTAATGTTTTCCTTACGCCTTGTTTGTCAAACACTCATGTTCTAAATCTATAAATAGTGCAGAAAAGGATTTCCTTGAAACAATGGGCCTAATGAAATGATTAGCAGGTGGTCAGGCTGAGTAGCTGGTCTGGATTAGGGTAATAAGAGTGTCACAGTTGTCAGAACTCTGACTGCATATAGGGAGAATAATTTGTAAGCAAAATAAGAATATTTTGCCAAAGAAGTAAATACTGAGAAATAAAGAGAAGGCCCAGTTAGGAGTGGTAACCAATGAGAATTCTTCTAGGAAGACAGAAGATTATAGATAATGAATATTGAAATCACATAGCCATGGAAAATGGAATGTCACTGAGTTCTGTAAAGAATAAATTGAGAGAGTATTCTAAATACCAAATTCAGAAGAGGCCCCATTAGTCCGGCAAGAATCTAATAAAAGATTTGAGCAAGATTATATGCAACGTTTTCCTCCAGCAGCAGGAAATATTGCTCCTTAGGAGAGAACTTAGGTGGACTTTTTCCTAATTTTGTATCTCAGAGTCTTTCTGAAGAGCCTGGTTGCTGCATACAGAAAGTAATGTAAACTTAGTATGTATACATTAAATAAAAATGGCAAACATTCAATGAGAGGTGTCTTCTGTCAGTTACTGAGCAACATACTTTATATGCATTGTTCATTTAACCCTTACAACAGCTCTACTTTATAGATTTTATTATTTCCTCCATTCCATAGATAAGAGAACTGAATCTGTAAAAAAGTTAAGTGATTTGCCGGAGTCCCAGAGCTTATACGTGGAGGCATATATACCTAGTTGTTAATAACTTCCTACTTTAATACCAAATTCAAGCATCCAGAAGTCAATCTTTCCCCTAAGGACAAATCACCATAGGTGTCTTTTAGTTTTCAGAAAGAATGACATCTTGTATAAGCTTATTTTTTCTTACTAAAGCTCTTAATGTTATGTCATGTTGTATTATGCCATATTATGTTATTAATTTTTGGTGACAAGAATTTTCTTAATGGATAACTGTTTGAATATGGCATTATACCAAATTTTCCGAGCCAATATAATTCAGAGTCAGAGGAACAAGAAAATACACGGGGGTTTAAATGAATAGTAGCCAGGAATTCATAGAAAACCCACTGCTTTTATGTATTACCCTCTGGAGAAGCTCTTGAGCTGTGGAGAAAAATGTTAAATTCTAGTGACAGACAATAAACCAGTGAAATAATGTGTTAAAAGAGCGTTTATTGAAGATACCATTGTGATGGAATAAAAGTTATTGCTGCAAGAGAGGAGATGATGGCAACTTTCAGTGACTCAATTTCTTTCTGGCAGTTAAAATGTGTTTTAAACTCATAAGCTTCTCTTGTGCATTGCTTGAGTGTTCTGTTTAGCAGTCTCATTGATTTAGTATGGTATGGCCTTCCTTTCCTTCTTTGAAAGTGACAATCAACTCAGGTTGTGTGTTCCTTCCCTTCCTTTCCTCTGTATCCTATGGTGTGTGACAGATGTGAGCCCCATTAGCTTGGCAGGCATCCTGGGAAGGAAGCCTGGAAGGCACCTTGCTTGGCCTATTGTTTGGGATACTGTAAATCATGACACAACGTGCTGTGTACTTTCAGAGTACTAAGTATAACAAGCTCTGGACACACAGATGAGGGAGTTAGTTGTACTTACATGGACGAGAGGAGGCTTAAGAGAGGAGGAAGAATTCAAGCTGGATTGAGTGCACCAGACTAGTAGCTCCATGAAGGCAAAGTTTAAACTTATTTGTTTACCACTATATTGCCCAGAGCTTATGGCCATTCTTGAAACATAACAGGCACTGAGGAAACATTTGCTGAATGAATGGATGGATAAATGATTGAGAAACCACTGTGGCATAGCCCAAAAATATAAGGACCATGTAGTTGAATATTCTAGGTTTGTTTGCTTCCTGAGTGTGGTCCTCACCAGCTGTGTGGTCTTGAAGTCATCTAACCTGAGTATTTGCTCCCCTCTCTGTGAAAATGAAGAAAATAAAGCAAATATTCAGATATCATTGTGAATATTGAAGTATATCAAAATACAGAAATGTAGGCCATTAATACATTTTAAGGTTTTTTGATACTGAATTTATGAAAAAATTGATAACATACTTTCAAACATCATTTTGACAGTGGCTCTTTCAGATTTTCTTAGCGTTAATTTCCAATTAATATTTTAAGAAATCTTTGAAGCACAAATAAACTTAGTCACCACACATTGTATAATAAGTGGTATATAAAAATATTAAATATTTCCTCTCATAAGGACGAATCTTTCTTTTTGGCTCTACATAGGCAATTTTGATATATCTGAAAAATGTTCATTTTCCAAATACAAATATTGATATTTTTCCTTATATTTGACTGAATTTATTTGAGAGGATATAATCAGAAAGTCTAGTACTACAGCATCTGAAACTAGAGTTTCAGAGACACACAGACCTGCTACAAGTTATTCAGCATTTCCCATGGTTCAAGACCTGCTGTTTATAAAATCTTCCTTTTGTAAACCCTGAGGGCTGGTGTTTGGTTTTCCAGCAGTGTTGATAAAACAATTTGATAAATAAATTTAAGTAAAAAGGAATTCCATGCTTTGCTCTTATTTCTTAAAAATATTAAGAGGATTCAAACATATAGTGCAGTAGGCAGTATTTTAAGATAGCCCCCATGATTCTCACTGTCTGGTTTACATGTATTTTGTAGTCTCTGTCCCCTTGTGTAGGTGAGACAGTGAATATTAGGTTACTTATTATTTGACTTATCAAAGGATTATCCTGGATGGGCCTGACCTAATCAGGTGAACTTCTAGAAGGAGAAGTGGTGGCCTGGAAGAAAGCAAATTAACCCATGCTGTAAGACATAAGGCAAGAACTATGGGTGACCTCTAGGCACTGAGAGTAGTCCCCAGCCACGAACAGCTTTCAAGAAAATGTGGACTTTTTCATTCTTACAACCACAAAGAATTGAATTCAGGCAACACTGAATAAGTGAATGTGCTTGGAAAAGAATCCCATGCTCCAATGAGTAGTGCAGTACAGCTGACACCTTGATTGTAGCTATCAAAAATGCTGAACAGAAAGTCCATTTACATTGTACCTGGACTCTTGACCCAAGGAAACTGTGAGGTAATAAATTTGTGTTAAGTCTCTAGGATTATAAGTTAATTAGTTATGCATTAATAGAAAAATTAATGCTATAGATTTTTTAGAGCTCATTAGAATCCTCTTTCCTCTTCTCTCATCTCCATAGGTCACTCAACTCATTCTTCAGTTCTCTTGAAAGTTTCTTCCTGTTAATCAGGTCTAGTCTGATTAGCTTTATTACACATTCTTCCCTTCTAACTCCCACTCAGCATTTTATTATGAACATCAGCTTAGGTTTCCTTTTAGCAGAAAAGAATCTTTCTTTCATAGAAGAAGTAAGAAGGAGGTCTGGACAGGCAATTTTAGGAAATTTTTGCACCTGAGGAGGGAGTGGGATAACCTGTGAACATTCCTTTGTTACAGTTTTTGTTTCTACATGCACACATTTAATCAGACATTCACACATATGATGAGGCTTAACCATTTGCTTTGACTCTAAAGTGAAAACAGCCTGTTTAGCCCATCTAGTTTTTTTCCCCAGACACCCAATTATGGTTTATCTTATTCCTGGTTTCTTGGCACAAATTGAATTGTCTGTCTGTTCATTTTCTTTCTTGGTAATAGAAATTTACCATTGGAATTGTGGCCAGCTTATTCATAGATTACATTTCCTAGCCTCTCTTGCAGCTATGTTCAGGTGTAGTGATATAAGAGAATGACATTTGCAACTTTTAGGGCATTCCCTTAAAAGGAAGGCCTATACCATCCCACTTTTCCCATCTTCTGTTGACTGGAATGTGGCCAGGATGACAGGGGATGGTTCAGCCTTATTGGATGATAAGATGGAAGCCACATGACGACAATGGCACAGGCACAAGATATAGAAGAAACCTGGGTTCTAGGGAAGTTAAGGGTAGTTTTTTTGTGACAGAAACTACTAATTGTACCCAATATTTATTCTCCATTTCTTCTGTTTTTTAACATTGAATTCCATGCTCTGAAACTTATCAAGACACAGGCAACCAGCTAGATAACTCATTTCCTAGCCTCTTTTGCAGCTAGCATGGCCATATGACCAAATTCTCACCAATGAAATGTAAGTAGAAATGCTCAAATTCTATCTTTTCTTCATTAAAATATGCTCACAACCCATTTGGTATTTTGAGGATAGAAGATAGGTCTGTCATATCTTGGAGATAACAAAGGTAGATTACTTGAGAATTTTATAGCAATTGAACACATCACCTAGCATCTCTCACCAGTATGCAGTGTAACAGCAAACAGGCAATTGGGTTTAAATGCCCTTCCTTTAGGCTTAAGTAGCTCCCTGTCGGAACTTTATCAAAGTACTTGTGTTTTGTGTCAGTCTCAATTGATGGTGATGGTGTCAGCTGGGAATGCCTGAGGCACTCACCTGAGCCTGTACCAATTGTGGTGAGCCCTCACAGACATTTCCCGGCCGGAGCCAATGTGTGGCTCGATTGGCCCCTGTGATTCTTCTTATGATTGCAAGATGAACTTTAGGAACAACCACCAGGGACTTCAAAAAATGTTTATTACTCATAGGACCTGGAGGGTGCAGGGCATGCCCAGGGCCATACAGGGTTGGGGAGAGAGAGAGAGCAAGAGTGAGAGCAAGCAGACCTTGGATTTTGCCTTTTTTGGGGTCAAAGGTGGGGTGCTGACAGTTTTGTGGGTTGACTCTTTATTGGTGAATTTAAAACAGAAGTGAGAATTAAAGTGCAGGAAGGGAAAAGCAAGGTCACTCAAGTGGTCAGTTATCTAAGTCAACCAAGGTTTTTCCAAGAGGGGAGCTTCATGGTTGGGGCTGCCTGCCTCTTAATCTAGTTGTGTAGTTGGTAATATATTTATTAGAGATGAATGTCTTTGAAATGAGTGCCTGGGCAATGGAAAGCTAAATGTCAGGCACTTACATTACAGTCAAAAAAGCTAATTGCCAGGCACTAACACTACAAATTGTCATTGGCATTGTTGCTTTAGTTGTCTGTTTTATGTACTAGATTGTGATTCCTGGAAGATGGGGATTGGCTTAGTATTTCTCTGAATTCCCAGTTCCTGGAATAGGTCCTAATGTACAAAAGGTACCCAGTTGGTGTTTGCTGAACAAATGAATGAAGATAATGTCTGATGGTTGTGGGAAGCTGAATGGGAGTGATGGGAAGGTTGTCTAAACACAGAACTGAGAATTAGGAGTTGGGAAGAAACTTGAAGAGATTATTTCCAAAGCTCTCATTGATTACATAGTTGATTAGTGACTTATCTAGAATATATGTTGGCTGACTCCTAGTCTCTGCTTTTACTATACCAGTGTAGCTACAACTATATCTGAATCAGGTTGAGGAAGGACATCTTAAGGGGAGGTGACAGACAGGAGCAGGAGACAGCAGAATCAGAGTGTGTTTGTGTGTATGAGAATTTGTGTATGTATTTGTAATATTGTGATTTATAATAATACACATTTGGTTCTAAAACTCTTGGAATTTCCTAAGTGATAAGAGCGATAAAAGTGTCTTTTGTTATTTATAACAAGCTTGTTTCAGCCACACCTGAGTTTGTATTAATGCAGTGGCTTTTGGAAAGCCCTTAAGGGTATGTGCTGATTGCTAGGGGAACCAACCCTGTGATTAGAGAGTTGGAATTTTCAGTCCCACCCCTTGATTTCAAGGGAAAGGAGAGAGGCCAGAGGTTGATGACCAACAATTTAATCAATCATGGCTATATAATGAAAAACGTCCATAAAAATCCCTGAAGTATGGGGTTCAAAGAGCTTTTGGTTGGTGCTGGGAGGTAGTGTGCGAGGAGAGGGCATGGAAGCTTTGTGCTGCTTCCTCCATGCCCTGCCCTAGGCATCTGCATATCCTTTTATAATAAATCAGTAATCTAGTAAGTAAATTGTTTTCCTGAGTTCTGTGAGCCACTCTAGGAAATTATCAAATTTGAGGAGGGGGTGATGAGAACCTCTGAGTTACAGCCGGTGGGTCATAAGCACAGTGAACCTGGACTTGCAGCTGGTGTCTGAAGTGAAGGGACAGTCTTGTAGGACCGAGTCTTTACCCCTTGGGGTATAACGCTATCTCCAGGTAGGGTCAGAATTGAATTGAATTGTAGGACACACAGCTGGTGTCAGACAGTTGCTTGGAATGAGAAAAAATCCCCCACACCTCTGGTATCAGAAGTATTGAAAGTAGAGAATAGAAAAAGAATTTTCCCTTTCTCTACCCATACGATAGGTTTTTGTAGAACACATTAATCACCCTAATTCTTCCCTTCTCCATGTATCCATACTCATTGCTGTATGACTTTGCAGTTTATCCCACTAAAGAGGCAGTACATTTCCCTACTCTTATTTTGGGTCCAGACACATGCTTTTGTGAATGGAATGTAAACAGGCATGACATGACCGAAGGCTTCAGAAAAGCCTGCATGATTGAGCTTGCTCCTGTTATAGGAGCAGGATGATAGACAAGTGGAGGAGAGACACTGAGGCCAGTTTAGGATTGGCTGACTCCCTGATGACCTTCGGCTGTGTAAATGAGCCCAGGTGAGAGCAATAAAATTGCTCAGCTGAGCCCAGTGTAAATTAGTCTACCTGTAGCCATGAGATAAATGAATCCATATTATTGTATGCTGCTGAGATTCTTATATAAATGATTGTAATCATCATTTACTGATAGGGGATTATTGCTAGAAATAAGCAATATAAATGATGGAGGAGTGATGTCAGCAAAGTTTTCTTGAAAAGAAATTGTGGAAATTCAGGATTGCATTTCAGAGGTGGGGCAAAGCCAATGAAATGCCATGTTTGCATGTTAGACATGTAGTAGTGTCCTTGTGATACACATTTCAGTTTTATGTGGCAATATTTCATTCTAAAAGTAATGAAATTATTTTCATTTTATAAAGACCAAAGAGTCATGAAATAGCACATTTCCTGAACTCGTTATGAAGACTAGACAGGGATAAAAGAGGAATAAGATAAATACATATCTGACTCAATTATTACTGTATAGTTGGCAAATTAGATGAAAATCCACTTTATTAAAAGATAGGAAGCTTAGAATTATTTATAATATTTGCAAAATAAAGGGCGTTTGCTTTATGGAGAGAATACTACTTCATCAATACATTTGCCAGTATAATTAGAGAAGCCACCATTGCCAAAAATACACTCTTTTTTTTTTTATGGGTTTGATGGCTCTTTATTTTTTTATTTTTTATTTTTTAACATTTTTTATTGATATGTAATCACTTTACAATGTTGTGTCAAATTCCAGTGTTCAGCACAATTTTTCAGTCATTCATGGACATATACACACTCATTGTCACATTTTTTCTCTGTGAGTTATCATAACATTTTGTGTATATTTCCCTGTGCTATACAGTGTAATCTTGTTTATCTATTCTACAATTTTGAAATCCCAGTCTATCCCTTCCCACCCTCCACCCCTCTGGCAACCACAAGTCTGTATTCTCTGTCTATGAGTCTATTTCTGTCCTGTATTTATGCTTTGTTTTTGTTTGTTTGTTTGTTTGTTTTTGTTTTTGTTTTTGTTTTTTAGATTCCACATATGAGCCATCTCATATGGTATTTTTCTTTCTCTTTCTGGCTTACTTCACTTAGAATGACATTCTCCAGGAGCATCCATGTTGCTGCAAATGACATTATGTTGTTGGTTTTTATGGCTGAGTAGTATTCCATTGTATAAATATACCACCTCTTCTTTATCCAGTCACCTGTTGATGGACATTTAGGCTGTGTCCATGTTTTGGCTATTGTAAATAGTGCTGCTATGACATTGGGGTGCAGGTGTCATCCTGAAGTAGGGTTCCTTCTGGATGCAAGCCCAGGAGTGGGACTCCTGGGTCATATGGTAAGTCTATTCCTAGTCTTTTGAGGAATCTCCACACTGTTTTCCATAGTGGCTGCACCAAACTGCATTCCCACCAGCAGTGTTGGAGGGTTCCCCTTTCTCCACAGCCTCTCCAGCATTTGTCATTTTTGGATTTTTGAATGACAGCCATTCTGACTGGTGTGAGGTGATACCTCATTGTAGTTTTGATTTGCATTTCTCTGATAATTAGTGATATGGAGCATTTTTTCATGTGCCTTTTGATCATTTGTATGTCTTCCTTGGAGAATTGCTTGTTTAGGTCTTCTGCCCATTTTTGGATTGGGTTGTTTATTTTTGTCTTATTGAGTCGTATGAGCTGCTTATATATTCTGGAGATCAAGCCTTTGTCAGTTTCATTTGCAAAAATTTTCTCCCATTCCATAGGTTGTCTTCTTGTTTTACTTCTGGTTTCCTTTGCTGTGCAGAAGCTTGTAAGTTTCATTAGGTCCCATTTGTTTATTCTTGCTTTTATTTCTTCTAGGAGAAACTTTTTGAAATGTATGTCAGATAATGTTTTGCCTATGTTTTCCTCTAGGAGGTTTATTGTATCTTGTCTTATGTTTAAGTCTTTGATCCATTTTGAGTTGATTTTGTATATGGTGTAAGGGTGTGTTCTAGCTTCATTGTTTTACATGCTGCTGTCCAGATTTCCCAACACCATTTGCTGAAGAGACTGTCTTTATTCCATTGTATATTCTTGCCTCCTTTGTCGAAGATTAGTTGACCAAAAGCTTGTGGGTTCATTTCTGGGCTCTCTATTCTGTTCCATTGGTCTATATGTCTGTTTTGCTATCAATACCATGCTGTCTTGATGACTGTAGCTCTATAGTATTGTCTGAAGTCTGGGAGAGTTATTCCTCCAGCCTCTTTCTTTCTCTTCAGTAATGCTTTGGCAATTCTAGGTCTTTGATGGTTCCATATAAATTTTGTTATGATTTGTTCTAGTTCTGTGAAATATGTCCTGGGTAATTTGATAGGGATTGCATTAAATCTGTAGATTGCCTTGGGCAGTGTGACCATTTTAACAATATTGATTCTTCCAATCCAAGAGCATGGAATATCTTTCCATTTTTTAAAGTCTTCTTTAATTTCCTTCATCAATGGTTTATAGTTTTATGTGTATAATTCTTTCACCTCCTTGGTTAGATTTATTCCCAGATATTTTATTACTTTGGGTGCTATTTTAAAGGGGATTGTTTCTTTACTTTCTTTTTCTGTTGAGAGATCATTAGTGTAAAGAAGTGCAACTGATTTTTGAACGTTAATTTTGTAAACTGCTACCTTGCTGAATTCTTCAATCAGCTCTAGTAACTTTTGTGTGGACCTTTTAGGGTTTTCTATATATAGTAACATGTCGTCAGCATATAGTGACACTTTTACCTCTTCTTTTCCAATTTGGATCCCTTTTATTTCTTTCTCTTGCCTGATTGCTGTGGCTAGGACTTCCAGGACTATATTGAATAGGAGTGGTGATAGTGGGCATCCTTGTCTTGTCCCAGATTTTAGTGGGAAGCTTTTGAGTTTTTCACTGTTGAGTACTATACTGGCTGTAGGTTTATCATATATAGCTTTTATTATGTTGAGATATTTTCCCTCTATATCCACTTTGGCGAGAGTTTTTGTCATAAATGGGTGTTGAATTTTATCAGATGCTTTTTCTGCATCGATTGAGATGATCATGTGGTTTTTGTCCTTTCTCTTGTTGATGTGATGTATTACATTGATTGACTTGCGTATGTTGAACCAGCCTTGTGTCCCTGGGATGAACCCCACTTGGTCATGATGTATAATCTTTTTTATGTGTTGTTGGATTCTATTTGCTAAAATTTTGGTGAGGATTTTGGCGTCTATGTTCCTCAGTGATATTGGCCTATAATTCTCTTTTTTTGTAGTGTCTTTGCCTGGTTTTGGTATCAGGGTGATGGTGGCTTCATAGAATGAGTTTGGGAGTACTCCCTCCTTTTAATCGTCTGGAAGAGTTTGAGAAGGACTGGCATGAGTTCTTCTTTGTATGTTTGGTAGAATTCCCTGGTGAAGCCGTCCGGTCCTGGACTTTTATTTGTAGGGAGGTTTTTAATTGCTATTTCTATTTCCTTTCTAGTGATCGGATTGTTCAAGTGTTCAGATTCTTGACTTTAAATTATGGCAGGAAAGTGAAATGCTCTCGGCTGGGAATTTTTCAAATGCATTTTGATTTCAAACAAGATACTCAATGCTAGGCAGGCTCTCCTCTCTCCTTTCTTTCCTTCTTTAGCCACTTCCTCTGCCTCTGTCATCCTTAGATCTTACTTTGATTTCTTTGCCTCTGGCTAGGAATTTCCTTCCTTCAACTTTAGTATTTAGTATTTAGCATATTCTCATGCCTCTTATTCATAATTCTTTCCACATCGCTTTTGTTTCAAGAAATATACCAATTTTAGGTGGGTAAGGGCAAGGATCCCTAACTATCTGAGAAGACATCATGCTCCTTATAGCACTGAGACCCCAAACTACAAAGGCTTCCACAAGAGACAAGTTTATTTCTCTCTCACGTAAGTACCCTGGGGAGGCTGTAGTCCAAGACAGGAAGATGACTCTGACTCACAAAGTCAGCCAGTAATCCAGTTATTTTAATCATGTTGCCCGGCTATCCACTAGGGTGTTGTCCACAGCGATATTTCTGATGCTTTCATTTTATGGCCACGTTTATGTTCCAGTCTTCAGGAAGATGAAAAGAGAGAAGTAAAGGACAAGTCATTCTCATTTAAGGAAGTGATGTAAAAGCAGCACACATTACTCCTGTTTACATTCCATTGGTGAGAACTTACTCACTTGGCCATTTTAGATGCAAGGGGGTCTGGGAAATGTGTTAGGCAATTGGTTGGCTATAATTCACCCTGAAGCTTGTTGGAGGGCATGGGTATTAAAAGGAAAAAGGAAAGACTGGACATTATAGAGTCAATTAGCAGCATCCATCACAAGAAGCTACTCTTAATTTTCCTAGAAGCACACACATATTTGTTGCATGAGTGTTTTTTGTAATAGCAAAATTCCTCAGTGGAGCTGAGAAGAGTAAAATTTCTTAATGGCTTGATACAACTGCTACTCCCATCTTATGAGGAATAGGAAATGCTATAGAGATCTTACAATAAGGATTTTATGGTCTTCTGATGCTGGACCCATGAATAGGCAGTCAATTGTCCCTTTCTTCAGCTGAACCTGTCAACTAGCTACTTAAAATAAAAAAATGGAGGCATTGCTATACTTATAGAATATTTAGGACAAAATTATAGAATATAGTTTTCTTTTTTTCAGAAATACTGTTGAACAAAAAAGTTTAAGATATATCTACTCTTTCCTCTGCTTCTATGCCGCTAAATATCAAAGCTACCTGAAGGTGTTTTCTCCTTAAATAATTGCAACAATAAAACCTCCCCAAATTTTCTAGTTTATCTGTAAAGGCTTTTTGTTTTGGATTTCAAGGAGGTGAACTCTTTCCATTTTGTTCTATTTCATTTATTCCTTTCTTTTTTCCATGCCATTTAATTCCATGTTGCAGAGTTTCTCCCTTCCTCCCTCCTGCCCTCCTTCCTTCCTTTCCTCTTTCCTTCCTTCCTTCCTTCCTTCCTTCCTTCCTTCCTTCCTTCCTTCCTTCCTTCCTTCCTTCTTCCTTCATTTCCATTATAACAATCAAGGTCTAATCAAGAGGCAGAAGTCATTAAACAAAGTTGTTGTATTACTATTGATTTACAGCAAACTGTGCATATTTAATATGTAAAATTTGATGTTTTGACATGTGCATACATCTGCAAAACCATCATCACAAGCAAGATAATTAACATTTTCATCACCTCCAACAGTTTCCTGTGCCCCTTTTTAATCCCTGTCTCTTCTCCCACCTACTTCCCTGCCTTATCCTCAGGCGACCACGGACCTACTTATTGTTACTGAAGATGAATTTGCATTTTCTAAAGCTTTACATAAATGGAACAATACAGCATGAGTTCTTTTTTCTGTCTTCTTTCATCATAATTATTCTGAGAGTCATCCATGTTGTAGCATGTATCCATTGTTCATTCCTTTCTATTGCTGAGTAGTGTTTCATGTGTAGATATACCATAGTTTATTCAGTCACCTTTTGATAGACATTTGGTTTATTTCCAGTTTTTGGCTATTATAAATAAAGCTACTATGAACATTTATTTACAGGTCTCTGAATGGATATATGCTTTCATTTCTTTAGAGTAAATACCTAGGCTGGAATGACTGAATTATATGGTAGGAATACATTTAACTTCTTAAGAAACTGCCAAATTGTTTTTTTTAAAGTGATTGTACCATTTTACATTTCCAGCAACTGTGTATGAAGGGTCCAATTCCTTCACCTTGTCACTAGTGCTTGGCACTGTCAGTCATTTTAAACTTTCTCCTCGCTAGTAAGTATCTGATGGTATATCATTGTGAATATGATGACTGATGTTGTTGCATTTTCACTGGCTTATTTGCCATCTGTATTTCTTTATATATTCTGGATACAATTCCTTTATATGATTTGCAAATATTTTCTCCCATTATATTGTTTTTCTTATTCTTTTAGCAGTGTCATCCAAAGTGCAGGAAGTTTTAAATTCTGGTGGAGTTCAATTTATCAGTTATTTTCTTCTATTGACTGTGATTCTGATATTATATCTGAGAAAATTTGACTTGACCAAAGATTTCAAAGATTTTTTCTCCTGGAAGTTCTGTACTTTTAGGTTTTACATTTAGGTCTATGAGTTTTCTGTATATGTGTGGGTCTATTTCTTTATTCTGTTCCATTGTTCTGTTTGTCTATCTTTATGTCAATACCACATTCTCTTAGTTACTGTTGCTTTGTGATATGTCATGATATCCGTGTTAGTTCTCCAACTTTGTGCTTCTTTTTAAAATTGTTTTAATGATTGTAGGTCATTTGCATTTTTATGTGAATTTTAGAATTAGCTTGTCAAATTTGTACAGAAAAGAAGCCTGTTTGGATTTTGATTGTGATTGCATTGAATCTATAGGTCAGTTTAAGAAGAATTAACATATTAACAAAATGGAGTCTTCTGTTCCATGAACATGATATGCCTTTCCATTTATTTATGCCTTATTCAATTTCTTTAAGCAATGTTTTATAATTTCCAGTATACACGTTTTTCATATATTTTGTCACATTTATCTCCAATTATTTTATATATTTTGATGCTATTTTAAATTATATGTTTTACAATTTAATTCCTCTTTTTTATTGTAGTTGATTTACAGTGTTGTGTTAGTTTCAGGTGTACAGCAAAGAGATTCAGGTGTATACGTGTGTGTATACATGTATGTGTGTGTGTGCGTGTGTGCATATATAAAATGTATTTTCAGATTATTTTCCATTATAGGTTATTACAAGATATTGAATATTGTTCCCTGTGTTATTGTTATACAGTAAATTATTGTTGCTTATCTATTTTATGCATAGTATTTTGCATTTTGTAACCTCATACCCTTAATTTATCCCTATCCCCACTTTCCCTTTGGTAACCATAAGTTTGTTTTCTTTGTCTGTGAGTCTGTTTCTGTTTTGTGTATAGATTCATTTATATTATTTTTTAGATTCCACATATATAAGTGATACATAATATTTGTCTTTCTCTGTCTGGCTTACTTCACTTAGTACAGTAAACTCTAGGTCCATCCATGTTGCTGTGGATGGTATTATTTCATTCTTTTTTATGGTTAAGTAGTGTATATATACAGCACATCTTCTTTATCCATTTATCTGTTGACGGACATTTAAGTTGCTCCCATGTCTTGGCTGTTGTAAGTGGTGCTGCTATGAACATTGGGTGCATGCATTTTTTTGAATTAGAGTTTTCATCTTTTCCAGATATATGCCCAGGAATGGGATTGCTGGATCATAAGGTAGCTCTATTTTTAGTTTTTGAGGAATCTCCATACTGTTTTCCATAGTGGCTGCACCAATCTACATTCCCACCAACATTGTAGGAGAGTTTCCTTCTCCACACCCTCTCTAGCATTTATTATTTGTAAACTTTTTGATGATAGCCATTCTGACCAGTATGAGGTGATAACCTCATTGTGGTTTTGATTTGCATTTCTCTGATAATTAGCAATGTTGAGCATCTTTTCATGTGCCTATTCGTTGGTCATCTGTAAGTCTCCTTTGGAGATATAGATGTTTAGGTAGTCTGGCCATTTGTTGTCAGCCCATTTTTTGACTGGGTTGCTTTTATTGATATTGAGTTGTATGATCTGTTTGTTTATTTTGGAAATGAAGCCCTTGTCCATGGCATTGTTTGCAAATTTTTTCTCCCATTCTATAGTTTGTCTTTTCATTTTGTTGATGGTTCCCTTTGTTATGCAAAACCTTTTAAGTTTGATTATGTCCATTTATTTTTGCTTTTTTAATTTTGCCTTGGAAAACTGATCTATGAAAAATATTTCTACAATTTATGTCCGTGAATGTTTTGCCTATGCTTTCTTCTAGGAGTTTTATGGTGTCATGTGTTATATTTAGGTCTTCAAGCCATTTTGAGTTTATTTTTGCATATGGTGTGAGGGGGTGTTCTAATTTCATTGATTCCCATGAGGCTTTCCCAACACCATTTGCTGAAGAGTCTATCTTTTCTTCATTGTGTATTCTTGCTTCCTTTGTTGCAGATTTATTGACTGTAGGTGTGTGGGTTTATTTCTGGCTTCTCTGTCCTGTCCCATTAATCTGTATGTCTGTTCTAATACCACACTGTTTTGATTACTGTAGCTTTGTAGTATTGTCTGCAGTCTGGAAGGGTTATGCCTCCAGCTTTATTCTTTTCCCTCAGAATTGAGGAATTGCTTTAGCAATTCTGGGTCTTTTGTGGTTCTATATAAATTTTAGCATTATTTGTTCTAGTCTGTGAGAAATGTCCTGGGTAATTTGATAGGGGTAGCATTAAATCTGTAGATCTCATTGGGTAGTATGGCTATTTTAACAATGTTAATTCTTCCAAGCCAAAAGCATGCCATATATTTATGTTTTTTTGCATCATTGTTATCAGTTTCCTTTGTCAATGTTTTATAGTTTTCAGAGTGTTGGTCTTTTATATCCTTATTAGGTTTGTGCTGAGGTATTTTATTTTATTTTTTGATGCAATTTTAAATGGGATTGTTTTTACTTGCTCTTTCTGTGATAGTGTAAAGAAATACAACAGATTTCTAATATATTAATCTAATGTTCACTGTTGCTATTTAGAACTATAATTCTTTTAATCTATTTATCTTTTATCCTATAACCTTTCTAAACTCACTGATTATAGTAACTTTTTGTGGATTTTATTGAACCTTCTACGTAGATAATTATGTTTTCTGCAAATAGAGGCATTTTACTTCTCTTTCTATTTACATGGTCTAAATTTTTAAATACTGCTTTATTTCGCTGGTTGGAACCTTGAGTAAAATGTTGAAAAGAAGTAGAGAGAATAGGACATCTTGGTTTGTTACTGATCTTACAGAGAAAGTATTCACTCTTTCCCCTCTAAGTATGTTAGTTGTAGGGTTTTTGTAGGTGTTCTTTATCAGATTGAGGAATCTCCCTTTTATTCCTAGTTTTCTGGTAAATTTTATTAGGAATGGATGTTGAATTTTGTCAAATGCATTTTGTCAAATGCTTTTCCTATATTTGTTACAATGATAATGTGGCTTTTACTTTTTAGTTTGTTAATATGTTTAGTTTGTTAATATGTTTAGTTTGTTAACAAATCTTGCATTCCTGGGACAAACCCCACTTTTATATATAAAAATATATTTTATTAAGTCATGATACATTATTCTTTCGATATGTTATTGGATTTGAGTTGCCAGTTTATTCAGTTGCTTTATTGAAATATAATTTACATGTTATAAAGACCACTTATTTAAAGTATAAAATTGAATGGTTTTAATTATATTACATATTTATACAACAATCACCATAATCTAACTTTAGAACATCTTTCATGAGCACCAAGAGAAACTCTGGTTGCCCCCAGGCAACCCTCCCATCCAGCACTAGGTAATCACTAATCTGATTTATGTCTTATAGATTTGCCTATTCTGGATACTTCATATATGAAATCATACAATATGTGGTCTTTTGTGTTTGGCTCCTTACACTTTGCATAATGTTTTTGAGGCTCAAGTGTTTTTTTTGGTGTGTATCAGTAATACATTCCTTTTTATTCCCAAATAATAGTTTATTGTATTGCACATTTATTTATCTAGTCAAATATTGATGAGCATTTGGGTTATTTCTACTTTTTGGTTATCATGATTAATGCTTCTGTAAACATCCATGTACATGTTTTTGTGTGGACAAATTTTTTACTTCCCTTTGCGGTAGATACCTCAGGGTAGAATTGTTATGTCATATGGTTACTCTATGTTTGACACTTGAGGAAATACAAACTGTTTTCCAAAGTTGGCTGCTCGATTTTAAATTCTCACTAGTAGTGTATGAAGGTTTGATTTGATAAAATTTGTTTAGAGTTATTCATCTATGTTCATTAAAGGTTATCCATCAGTTGTTATGTTGAATGTCCTTTGGTTTTGGTATCAGGGTAATTAATGATGGCCTCATTGACTTAAGAAGTAGTCTCTCATTCTCAGCTTTCTGGAAGAATTTGTGCAGGTTGGTATTATATGTTCCTTTAAATGTTTGGTAGAATTCATCAAGGAAACCATCTAGACCTTGATTTTTCTTTGTGGGAAGGTCTTTAATTATGAATTCATTTTCTTTAATAAATATATGGCTATTCAGGTTATATATTTCTTATTATGTGAACTTTAGTAATTTATGTCTTTCACAGAATTTGTCCATTTCATCTAATTTGAATTTATTGGCATCTTTTCAAAGAACAAGTTTTTTGTGTCACTATCTCTATTTTGTCCTATTTCATTGATGTCCACTCTGATCTTTATTATTATTTCTTCTCTTTACTAACTTTGAGTTTAATTTGTTCTTATTTTCTAGTTTCTTAATGTGCAACTTTTGTTTTTCTTGAGACCTTTTTTATTTTTTAAGGTAGGCATTTAGTGCTATAAATCCTTCCCTAAGTAATACTTTAGTTGCATCCCTCAAACTTCAATATATTTTTATTTTTATTCAATTCAGTTCAAAATAATTTCTAATTTCTCTTTTGAAATCTTTTTTAATCCATGGATTATTAGAAATGCGTTACTTACATTTGAAATATTTAGGCATTTTCCAGAAATGTTTTTGTTCTTGAGTTCTAAGAAAATTCTACTGTGGTCAGGGAACATATTTTTAAATTCACTGAAAACATTTTAATGACCCAGAAAAAGACATATGCTGGTAAATGTTCTGTGTGCACTTGAAAAAAAAGTTTACTTTTCTGTTGTCATGTGAAGTGTTCTATAAATGTCAATTAAATCAAGTTTGTCAAATGCATTGCTTATATCTTCTATGCTTTAATGACTTTCTGTTTAGTTATTCTGTTGATTATTTCTATGGACTGAATTGTATCCTCCACAGATTTATATGTTGAAACCCTAACCCTCAGTGTGATGCTATTTGGAGATGGGTTCTTGGGAGGTAGTTAGGTTTAGACGGCATCATGAAAGTGGGACCCTCATGAAGAAATTAGTGTCCTTACAACCAGAGACACTGGAGAGCTTTCTTTCCCTCTACTGCCATGTAAGCATTTAGCTAGAAGGTAGCCACCTCCAAACCAGGAAGAGAGCCCTCACCAGATTCTGACCTCACTGACACTCTAATCTCAGACTTCCAGCCTCCAGAATTGTGAGAAAATAATGTCTTTTTGTTTGAGTCACCTAGTCTGTGGTATTTTGTTATGGCATCCCAAGTTGACAAGGACAATTATTAAGAGTGGTTATTGAAATATTTGATGAACATTAATTTATGTACATCTTCATTTCTGTCAGTTTTTACTTCTTATGTTTGGAGGCTTTATTATTGAATGAGTGTATCTAAATGTAAAAGCTGAAATTTTAAAATTTCTAGAACAAAATATAGAAGTAATTCTTTGTGACCTTGGGCAGGCAAAGATTACTTAAGGCACAAAAGTCATGAGTTAGAAAAGAGAAATTGATAATTTGGAATTCATTAAAATTAAAATTTGTTCTTTGAAAGCCACAGGAAATGAAACAGGATACCATAGATTGGGAGAAAATGTTCCAATACATAAACCTGGTAAGATATATATCCATAATATATAAAGAACTGTTACTACTCAATAGTGGAGGACAAATTACCCAATGAATAAGGTGATCAAATATATAAACAGATACTTTATGTAAGAAGATGTATGACTGGCCAATGAGCAATGAAAAGATGCTAAAAATCATTGTCCTCAGGAAATGCAAATTAAACCACAATGAAATACCCCCACACACTGAGAGGAATGACTAAAATTGAAAGACTGAGGACTGGCAGCCAAGATGATGGACTTGAGGAAGCTAGAGCTCACCTCTTCTTGCAGACACACCAAGATCACGACTAACTGCAGAGCAACTGGTGATTAAAAAAAAAGCTTGGAAACTACCAGAAAGGATCTTCTATAGCTCAAATCTGCAAGTGGAAACCATGACAAGACCGGTAGAATGGGTGGACTTGCAATATAATCAGGTTCCCTAGCCCCCAGGTGGGCCACCCACAGACTGGAGAATAATTATATTGCAGAGATTCTTCCACAGGAGTCAGAGTTTTGAGTTCCATGAGAGGCTCCCCAGCCTAGGAGTCCAGCACCGAGAAGAGGAGCCACCAGATTGTTGGGCTTTGAGGACTAATGGACCTTGATTACAGGCACTCCACGAGACGAGGGGAAACAGAAACTCTGTGCTTAAAGGTTGTACATAAAATCTCATGCTCACTGGGACTGAGGGCAAAAGCAGTAATTTCATAGGAGCCTGGGCCAGACCTACCTGCTACTCTTGGGGAGGTGTAGGGTGGCTATGGTTCACTCTGGGGACGTAGACACAGATGCAGGCATTCAAGGGTGTTCATCTGAATGAACTCTTCTTCCTGGACGCTGACATCTTGCTTGGACTTTAGCACTGAGACTTGGCCCCACCCAACAGCCTTTAGGCTTCAAAGCTGGAATGCCTCAGGCCTAACAATTAACTGGGTGGGGAAATATCTCCACTCATCAGCAGATAGACTGCCTAAAGCTGACCTCACAGCTACCCCTAGACATGACCCAGGACATGTCTCTGCCCACAAGAGGGCCAAGACCCAGCCCCATCCACCAGTGGACAGGCACCAGTGCCTCCCACCAGGAAGCCTGCACAGCCTCTAGATCAACCTCATCCACCAGGGGGCAGACATCAGGAGCTAGAAAAGTTCTATTTTGTAACCTATGAAGCAAGCCTGCAAACACAGGCCAGAGTCTACCCTGGGATGAGCTGACCATGGGCCCCTGAGTGATGAGAAGGGAGTCCACTGCTGGGAAACATAGGGCATCTCCTATAGAGGGCCACTTCTCCAGGGTTGAGAAACTTAACTAACTTGCCACACATATAAAAATACAAATAGAAATTTAAAACAAAATGAGGTAGCAGAGGAATACCTTCCAGACAAAGGAATAAGATAAAACTCCAGAAGAAGAACTAAGTGATGTGGAGAAAGAATTCAGAGTTATGAGCATTAAGGATGATCAAAAATCTTGGGAGAAGAATGGATGAAGGGAGCAATAAGATAGAAGTTGTTAGCAAAGAGATAGAAAAAAATAAAGAACAACCAAACAGAGATGAAGAATTTAATAACTGAAAAGAAGAGTTAATGCCTGTCCTCCTGAAACTATTCCAGAAAATTTCAGAGGAATGAATAGGATTGTACCTTTCTAAGAATTGTCCATTTCTTCCAGGTTGTCCATTTTATTATAGTTGCTCAAAGCAATCTCTTATGATCCTTTGTATTTCTGTGTCAGTTGTAACTTCTCATTTTTCATTTCTGATTTTATTAATTTTTTTCTTGAACAAGACAAGGATGCCCACTCTCACACTTATATTCAACATCGTTTTGGAACTCCTAGCTACAGAAATCAGAGAAGTAAAGGAAATAGGAATGCAAATTGGAAAAGAAGAAGTAATACTGTCACTGTTTGCAGATGACATGATACTATATATAGAAAATCCTAAAGACGCTACCAGGAAACTACTAGAGCTCAATGGACTTGGTAAAGTTGCAAGATACAAAATTAACATGCAGAAATCAGTTGCATTTCTATACACTAACAACGAAATAGCAGGAAAAGAAATTAAAGAAGCAGTCCCATTTACCATCACATTAAAAAGAATAAAATACCTAGGAATAAACCTACCTAAGGAAGCAAAGGGCCTGAACTTCAAAAACTATGACACTGATGAAGGAAACAGACAGAAATAGATGAAAAGATATACTCTATTCTTGGACTTGAAGTCAGTATTGTTAAAATGGCCATACTACCCAAGGCAATATACAAGTTCAGTGCAATCCCTAACAAATTGCCAATGACATTTTTCACAGAACTGGGACAAAAAAATGTTAAAGTTAGTATGGAACCACAAAAGACCCTGAATAGCCCAAACAATCTTGAAAAAGAAGAAGGGAGGTGAAAGAATCACGCTCCCTGACTTCAGACCCTACTACAAAGCTACAGTAATCAAAACAGTATGGTGCTGGCACAAAGACAGACACACAGATCAATGGAACAGGAAAGAAAGTCTAGAAATACACCCACACACTTATGGTTAATTAATCTGTGACAAAGGAAGCAAAGAATATACAATAGAGAAAAGACAGTCTCTTCAATAAATGGTGCTGGGAAAACTGGACAGCTACATGTGAAAAAATGAAATTAGAGCATTCTCTAACACCATATACAAGAATAAATTCAAAATGGATTAAAGACCTAAATGTAAGACCAGATTCTACAAAACTCCTAGAGGAAAACATAGGCAGAACACTCTTGTCAAAATAAATTGCAAATAAATTTCAGCAATATATTTTTTAAACCAGCTCCTAGAGTAATGGAAATAAAAGCAAAATAAAGAAATGAGACCTAATTAAACTTAAAAGCTTTCACACAGCAAAGGAAACCATAAACAAAATGAAAACGTAACCTACAGAATGGGAGAAAATATTTGCAAATGGCAGGACCAAAAAGAGACTAATTTCCAAAGTATACAAATAGTTCATACAGCTTAATATACAAAACAAAACAAGACAAAAATAACCCAATCAAAAAATGGGCAAAAGACCTAAATAGACATTTCTCCAGAGAAGACATCTGGTTGGCCAACAGGCACATAAAAACATGTGCAATATTGCTAATTATTAGAGAAATGCAAATCAAAAGTGCAATGAGGTATCACTTCACACCAGTCAGAATGGCCATCATTAAAAAGTTTACAAATAATAAGGGCTGGAGAGAGTGTGGATAAAAGGGAACCCTCCTGCATTGTTGGTGGGAATGTAAGTTGGTACAGCCACAATGGAGGACAATATGGAGGTTCCTTAAAAAACTGAAAATAGACTTACCATATGATCAGCAGTCCCACTCCTGGGCATATATCTGGAGAAGACTGTAATTCGAAAAGATACAGGCACTCCAATGTTCATAGCAGCACTATTTACAATAGCCGAGACATGGAAACAACCTAAATGTCTATCAAGAAATGATTGAATAAAGATGTGATATATATATCATATATATATATATATATATATATGATATATATACACAATGGAATATTACCCAGCCATAAAAAAGAATGAAATAATGCCATTTGCAGCAAAATAGATGGATATAGAGATTGTCATAATAAGTGAAATAAGTCAGACAGAGAAAGACAAATACCATATGATATTACTTATATGCAGAATCTAAAAAAAAGATACAAATTCTATTAACAAACAAAAAACAGACTCATGGACATAGAAAAAAAAATTGGTTACCAAAGGGGAAAGTGCAGGTGAGGGATAAATTAGGACTTTGGGATTAACAGATATACATTACTATATACAAAATAGATAAACGACAAGGATGTACTCTATAGCACAGGGAACTATATTCAGTTTCTTGTAATAACATATAATGGAAAAGAATCTGAAAAGAAAAACATGCATACATGTATGTATAACTGAATTGCTTTGCTGTACACCTGAAATTAACCTTGTAAATCTACTACAGTTCAATAAAAAATAAAATTAAAAAAGTCTGACCACAGCAAGTGCTGATGAAGATGTGGAGGAACTGGAATTTGAAAACAGTGCTGATGGGAATATAAAGTGGTACAACGTTTTTCAACAAAAGTTTGACCCTTTCTTATAAAACTAAACATACAATTACTGTATGACTCACCAATCCCACTGCTAGGTAGTTACCCAAGAGAAATGAAAGCTTATGTCCGTTCATTGACTGGTACGTGAATGGTATAGCAGTTTCATTCATAATAGCTCAACACTGGAAGCAACCATATGCCCAACAACAAGTGAGTAGATAAATAAATGATAGTACATCTTTATTGAGAGGCAGTTATCAGCAATAAAAAGAAAAAAATTACTGATTCTTATAACCATATGGGTGGATCTTGAAGAAATTATGCTGAACTAATGAAGTCAAACACAAAATATACATACTGTATGATTTCAAATTTTATGAATCTTAGTAGAAAAGCAAAACTAGAAAATAGAAAACAGATATTTTGTTTTCTGAGGCTTTGTGTGGGGAGAGGTATTGATTGCTGAGGAGCACAGAAGTACTTTTGGGGTTGATGGAGATTATTTATTTTAATTGAAATAATGATTACATTAGTATTTGTCGAAACTAATAAAACTGTATAATTAAAATGGCAACATTTTGTTTTATGTAAATTAAAGCTCAGGAAAGTTTGTTAGAAAGAAAAAATTAGAGGAGAGTTTTGAAATGACTTGAGACTGACCTCAGCGGAAGGGGTGGCAGATGAGGCTGGTTCTGCCAGTGTGGGGGAAACCCGGAACTAGATTCAGCTGCTACTCCAGGAAGGCGTTGCCAGAGGTGAAGAAGTGTTTCTAAGGTGCTGTTAAGCTAGGAATAGGCAACAGACAGGTGTCAACAGGAAGAAGACAAGATGTACAATTGCGACCTCCCTCCCCCAGTCTCGCATTCTCCCTCTAGTGTACCCTAGAGCAGAAGTTTGGTTGCAGTTCCAATCTCAATCCCAGCATCATGGATTAAGTATAGCAGGGAGGGTTTGGAGCTGTGAACAACTTAATAACTGGCACACTCACTTATGTGCCAGGCAGTGTGCTAAGCTTTACAGGGTGGACAAGGATGGAAGGGCAAGTGTTTGCCTTCAAGAAGCTTTCAGTTTTGTAAGGCAGATAAAGCATATGCATCAATAGCTGTAACTAAAGTTAAGATGAGATATTGCTATTCTAGGATTATGAAAACAAAATGCTGAGGGCGGTCAGGAGGTAGGTGAATCAGTTTCAGATGGGATTTGGAGGAACTTATCTGGGAGAAGTTATATTTCAACTGATGGTAACTTATTCTTCTTTCAAGAGTCCTCTGAAAGGCCTTCTCCTTTGAGGGAGGCTCCCCTGATTCCCCAAACAAATGGATGTTTCTTCCCTTGTGTTTCCCTAGAAGTCATACCTAACACTTATTGAATACTTATTATGGGCCAGACATGCACTGGCCTAAGCGCCAAGAAGGTATTACTGCTTTTGATCTTCACAGTTATCCAGTGGAGTTGATGCTATTACCCCCGATGTATCAAGGGGGGAGCAGAGTATGAGTAACTTGCTTTATTTATAGTAAAAGTGCCCCAGATCCTGATCTAGGTGATTTGACCCCAGAACTTGTGCACTGACCTATCACATCTGACTGCTCTTCCAATAAAGTCTATTTACATCCTCATTTAAGAACTTTACTGTATGGTTATTATCTATACATAGATGAGTCTCCTTTGAGTTAGTTTTGTAAGGTAGTGTTCAACTTTGCAAACAGTCTTTAGCCCAGTGTTTGGTCTTAGTAGTTCCTCAATAAATGCTTTCTGAGTGAATGAATATGGTTGCTTCCATAGTGCTTGGCATTGTAGGAGGGAAATTACAAAGTGAGTCCACCTAGGAGACTCCACCAGGACAGCAGAAATCATTAAATATTTAGAACAGAGGAAATTTAATGCATAAAATTGGTTACACAGGTAACCAATTCGGAGGGGCTAGAAAGTCAATGGGTAATGTGGTAACCTTGAGCTTAGCAATGGCAGGAAGCCCTTATTGGGCAGAAGGGACACACGGAAGAGGTGGAGACTGAAACCATGCCAGCCCTGTGCAGAGGGGATCTCACTGCTGGACAAGCAGCCTGAGGCAGAGAGGGAGGGCAAAGTCTACCCTGCTTCTCTTTCTTCTGGCTTTGAATGTCTTTCTGTTAAATTGTACTGACTTTCACAGATGCCTGGAAACAGCCTGCAAGAGTCATTGTCCATGTGACACAGAGCAGAGCAGGTGGGAGGGAGGGGTGAGGATTAGATCTGAGGCCAGACAAATCCAGGAGTGGCACACAGTGGGTTTTGGGATCAGCAAAATGTGGGTTGAAACTGTGGTATACTGCAAAAATGATCTCTCAAGGGGTAGAGTCTCTTTCTCTCCTCCGGACTTGAATCTGGGATGGTTTTGAGCTTGGGTTTGGCCAGCGGAGAGTAGTAAATGTAATGCAAGTGGAAGATCAAAAGTGTATGCACATTCCGACTTGTCCTCTCTTGTGATGCAAAAAGCCTTGAGGCTGCCTGGTGAATGAGACTGAGCTAGCCTCTGGATAATGGGAAGCCACATGGATGGGAACCCAGGTCCCCCAGCCAACTGACCCAACAGCTGACCCAGCAGCTGACTGCAGAGACATGAGTGAGGCCCAGTTGAGATCACTTGAGCCCAGTCCAAACTCTGACCTACAGATGTATGAACTAAATAAATGGTGGTTATTTTGAGCCACTAAGTTTTGGGATAGTTTGTTATACAGCAGAACTAACTGACGGATAATCCCAGCTCTGCTACTTACTAGCTACTTTGTGCAAATTGTTTCATCTTGAAGCCTCATTTTCTTTCTTTGTGACATGGATACACCAACAAGATATCACAGGACAACTGGGAAGATTTAATGAAAAAGTACATGTAAAATAGAGCCACAATGCTGAGCACATTGTGAGTGCTCAGTAAGCTGTAGCTTTTATAATGACAGTTTCAGGCCTTTCCAGCTTGTGTGCTTTGTCTAATTGTTGACTCTTTCTGTGTGAGAAAATGAAGAGGTTATTGCTTAACAGGGCACGGATCGACACAAATGTTTTATTAAGAAGCTGTCTTAATTTTCCTGCTGGCATGAGGCAAATGAAGAGGGCAGATATTCTGTTAATTAAAATTTTAAAAGTACATAATTCTTTCTTTGGCGCAAGTCTGTTTGTAAGTCTGCAAAGCTAAATCTCTGAAACAGATAATATTCACAAAGGTGTGGCTCGAATAACAATTGTGATTCAGACAGAAAGTACATTTGTATTAGAGACATTGTGGATAAGATTATGTCAAAAAGTGCAGGATAATAAATCACTGAAACTCATTAGTTCACGTAAAATCAACGTGCATTGCCATATTCCAGATGCTTGATTACGATTCTTTAATATAACGAGTTGCCAATTCCTTCCTCTAGAGAAGGATTGACAGATTGTAATGCAATCTGTTGATGTTCTTTGACCGCGATTCTCTGTCATTGTCACCAGTGTTAAGGAACTGGAATCCTAAACACAGGCTTTGCTGAGGGAACTATATGTCAATGCTGGGTGTTGGGGCCATTCCCACTGATATTAGGAAATATAGACTATCAGCTAAAGAGCGAGAATTGAGGAGCTTCAAAAAAGGAGCAGAAACTGGCTAAGAATATCACACAGAGGAGCCAACAATTAAATTACAGTGTGCATTTTACAGAACAAGATGTCTTCAAAGGAGACAAAGGAAAGCTGGTAAAAATGAATTATAGGGAGATTAAAAGACCATAAAACCTCCAGTTTGTTGAAGCTTGTATCTTTAAATCCTTGGGCAGAGATGAGGCTGGGGAGAAGAGGTTTGATGTGGCTTGGAAGGTAAGAGTGCCTTTGAAATAAATAAGAGAGATCACAGGGGGAGGAATAAACTCACAGGTCATAATGCTGTTGATTTCTGGTTAATAAATATAGTTGCTTTCAGCTGATTTTTAGATCTTATTTTATTTACTCAGGTTATAAAAATAGTACATGCTCATAGGCAGAAGTATGGCACAGTGATTGAGATCTGGTGTCAGCCTGCCTGTGCTTAAATCCTTCCTAGCTGTGGGATCTGAAGAAAGTTAGTTCACCTCTCTAAGCCTTATGTCTATAACAGGGATAATGGTAGCATTTACTTCATATGCTTGTTTTAAGGATAAAGTGAGATAAAGCATAGAAAGTGCTTAGAACAGTGCCTGCCAAATAGTAAACACCCCACAATTATTAGTTACTGGAGAAAATCTGGATGAGACAGCAAAGATAATAAATAAGAAAAAATATCACTTATCACCCAGAAAGCAACTACCATTAATATTTTGATTTATTTCCTTTTGGAGTTCATGTCTTTTTAAAAGGATATTGGTGAACTCAGACAAATGCAGAGAGGACGGGACTCTATATTACTTAGGAGAATTTTTTTAGGGAGAAAAATAGAAAATGATATTGATTAAGTCAAATGAAAACAGTTTGTGTACTATAGCAGGTAGGGTTTTAAAAGAAGGCCTAACTGCAGAAGACTCATTGGGATTGAAGAGTAGTTTTTATAAGTCATAGAAAAGCTGGATTTGAACATCTGCCATATTGCAAAATGTGGAGAGTTTGATAATATTCAGTGTGGGGGAAAGGATGTATTTAAACACTGTTTTTGAGAGTGCAGAATGGTACACTCTTTTAGGAGGGCTCTTTGGCAATGTCTAAGTACATTTTTTAATGTACATACTCTTCAGACCCAGCAATACCATGTTTGAGTCTGTTCAAAACAGGGCATGCGCAAGAATGTTCCTAATGGCATTGTTAGCAATAATAAAAGATTAGACACAATCTAAATGTCTCTTAAAAAGGGAGTAAAAATGATAAACAATGTATTTTCATACTATGAAATACTATGCAGAAATTAGAAAAAGCGTGGTATGTCTACATGTAATGACTTCGTAAGAATACCATAACATATTGAGGGGCAAAGGCCAATTGTAGAATAATATATATAATAGCATTTATGTTAGAACTAAAAACAGAATTATAAATTTCTATGAGTAGATGATGTGAAATTGATTAGAAAACAATGACAACAACTGGAAAGTGTTTGCCTGAAAACAAACTGATAGTCCTTGCCTCCAAGTCAGGGAGGCGCCGAGGAGGGGAAAACTCAGAGAGGGTTCCATGTTGTCTGTATTGCTTGAATTATTTATGAGGAGAAGACAATCCTGTATTTTTTGTGCCACTATTAATAAATTGAAAAGATTAAACATTTACACAAATGTCAGTGTGAATTTATGTTAGGATATGATAGGATTTTTAAAGAAGTAAATGGCACTTTTGATAGTTAGGATGTATTTTCAGAGATAAATCTAATTTTGTAAAAGGCATTGTAAAACATATTTGGCGTAATTTGGCAAGTTCCTTTATGAATGAATAGAAAAACACTCAAATGTAAGATAGGTTTTTTTCGGTTCTCATTCAGACATCCTACTTTATCTTCACTAAGAAGTTTTTTTTGTTTGCTTTTTTTTAAGCGTCAGAAGTACTGGCTTGATTAAATTTTTGCACGATGAAGACTTTCAGGATTTTAATAACAGTCATTTGGAAGTTGAGAATACAAGGGACACATGGGTGCTTTTCAGCTGGGCTCTTGGCTTTCTCATCTGGTTTGCCAATTTCTTTCAGGAATTTCGAGGAATCCACCAGGATACACTTATGTATTGCAAAATGATTACCACTGTAGCATTAGCAAACACTTGTGTCATACCACTTAGTTATCATTTTTTTTTTGTGGTAAGGAATTTAAGATCTATTCCCTTAGCAATTTTCAAGTATACAATATGATATTGTTAACTATAATCATTATGCTGTACACTAGTTCCTCAGAACTTATTCATCTTATAACTGGAAGTTTATACTCTTTGGCCAACATCTTCCTTTTCCCCTCACCTTACAGCTCCTGGTAACCACCATTACAGTCTCTCTTTTTTTTTTTTTATAAGTTAGGCTTTGTTAAATTCCACATATAATTGATATTATCTAGTGTTTATCTTTCTTTGTCGGACTTATTTCACTTAGCATAATGCCCTCAAGGTCCATCCATGTTGTGGCAAATGAAAGAATGACCCTCTTTCTCATCGCTGAATAATGAATGATATTCCACTTTATACATATTAGGTTGTTTCCATATCTTGGCTATTGTGAATCATGTTCAAAGAACATGGGAACAGATCTCTTTAAGATCTTGATTTCATTTCTTTTGGAAATATATCCAGAAATGAGATTTCTGGATCATATGTTAGTTCTACTTTAACTTTTTTTAGGAAATATAGGCCAGTGGTTCTTAAAGTGTGGTCCCTAGAATAGCATCTGCATCACCTGGAACTGAATGCAAATTCTCAGTCCCCTCCTCAAAGTTGACTTAGATGCACACTGAAGCATGAAAACCATTGTCTTAGATAGTAAACCTTTTGAAGGCAGGAGCCATTGCATTGCCTGGGTCCTCGCTCAGGCCTTATATATTAGGTGCTACCTTAACTCAGTGAGTGGGCAAGTTTGGGAGCTGTAGATGTAGCAGGAGAGGTATTTGTAAGTTACAGAGATCAGTATGATGAACAGCCAACCATGGAGGTACTGATGAGCACCTATATTGGGAGATGAAAAGCAGGGCGATATGATCTCGGTTTTCATCAAGTAAAAAGTCTACTTGGGAGGGGAAAATAAATCTATGAAATTCATATATTTGGAGGCCAATAAAAGACAACACTTTTCTTATTTCTGATACCAAGTTCAGAAAAATAGGAGTGTTTGATGGGTTGAATCTGAATGTTTCATTCATTGGCCTATTTAGTGAATTATAGATTTGTAGATTATTATACATTGCTTCTAGGAAGCCAATAAAGGTTAAATAAAATTAACATATTTTAAAACACCAATTTGACTACCATTATCCTGCTTCAAGTTTTTTTAAACTATGTGTTCACTTTAACAGTGATTTTTGAGCATTGAAATTTAAAAACACAAACCTTCCTTCAATTATTCATTTGTTCATTTTTTCACAAGAATATCTGATAATTTATCATATGTCAGGCAAATAATAATTTTCCAAATGTGAGTAACAGTCCTCAAAGTGCTGAATTTAAAAAATGTAAATACTATGTAATAAAATCCTTCTTTGCCTCAAGTGGAATTGCTCACTCATGTAATCAGTCCCCTTATATAGAGAAGATCTGGTGGTTATGTAATAAATTTCAATCATAAGGTCAAACAGGATAGCTGATGCAGCAGAAGTTGGTTTCCTGGATCAAAGGATCTGGTTTTGTTGTCCACAAAGATCAAAGAAATGGAGAATTGCCAGCTAGCTACTTCATTTTGTGTTGGGTGGACATAGCCAGAGATGGACAAGGAATCTGAGATTTAAAAGGCAGCATGATTTCAAAGACAGGAATGACACTGGGGGAATGAATGCAGCATCATGTGGGAGAGCATTGACTACACAAGGCCAGATGCAGCTGGGGTGACAGACAAGAAAGACCAACTTCCTGAGGCTCTGGGAGGGTCAGGGGGCCTGCTGGGAAATGGCATGGGGGACACTTGCCAAGCAGACTTCTGGGAAAAAGTCCTCCACATGAAAAGTCTGTATTGTGCTGCTGAAACCAGTAGATGCAGTGCGAAACAGTAGGTTTAAATGAATCTTCTGTGTTCTCAGCTTTGGCACTTTTAAACTGTCACTTAGAGTTAGTATCTGGGAAACCTGGCTTTGGATTTTACTAGGGATGGAGAATCCAGGACTGTTTTTAGGTGGAGAGATGAGACAGAAATCCCAGGTTGTTCAGGGTTCCAGACTGTGATCTCCACCAGTGTGGGTTTAGGTCCAGCTCACCTTTGCGTTCAGGGGCCTGCCCCGAACTCAGCTTGGTGAAGGTCACTGAAAGTTGTTGGTTGCCTGCATCTCTCATTTCATCATTGCTCGTCAGATAAAGACCCCTCGTGAGCGAACTCTCCTCAGAGCTGGAAGGACCAAGATAATCTGAGAAAAGGCGCTTGTTTCTACTGAGATACTTTCCTCTTGGAATCTCATCTTTAAAATTTAATAATACACACCTGACCGTTAGAGCAACAGGTTTTAAAGAACCTTAAAGAGTTTTTTTTTTTTTTTTTTTTTTTTTTTTACAAATACAGCTTCTTGCAAGGCACGTACTGATTAGTTTAACATCTATTAAAGTCATGAGTTTTTTTTTTTAACTTTAAGAAAAACTGGGGGAAGAATCTGATTAGATCATATAAACTCTACTCCTCCCACCCCGTTCAAATACCCTGATGCCAGTTTGGCGCGTGGCCTGAGGGAAGAAAATCTGAAAGACTGAAAATTGTTTCGAATTATCTAAGAAGACACTAAGATACCCAAATAAAATAACAAACACAAATGTCTCTCTCGGCCTCTCCCTCTCGCCCCTCTCCCTCCAATCTTTAATTAAATGTTAGGGTAGGGGGAACCTGGCCTGTGCTCCTTGGATAGTCTTGAGTCAGTTAAGTAGGAAGTTTTTTTTTTGCGTTTTCTAGCTCTAACTCCCCATCTTGCTCTCTGCCCTTCTCTTCATCAGAAAGACCAGACTAATGAGGCATGGGGGCCACACAAGGGACTTAAACTTCCTACAATAGACGTTACTGTGCCATCTCAGTAGAGGTAGTTTATAGAATTGCCTGCTTTCTCTTATCCCTTCTCTGCATGTCCTTCTTCAAATCGCAGCTCAAATGTCACCTCTCCTAGAAACCTTTACTCCCCGAGGCAGAATTTCGCCTCTGGGTAAATTGTATTATAATGATGTGTCTTCATGTCTGTCTTCATGACTGTGCTGCAAGTATAAATACATCACCTTTTGATTTACTGTTTAATCCCCAGTAATGAGTAAGAGTCTGACCTAAAGAAAATGTTCAATATATTGAATGACTAAATTACCCATGCCTTGAAGTATCTGCATCGGGAACTGAGACTCTTCCAGGCTCGACTTTGAAAGGGACATTGCAAGCACAGAATGAAAGATCCATGGAATGTTAAGATCTTGCCATTATTCCTGAGATATGTCTTGAGCTCAGCAGTTAAGTGGAGATCAGACTAGTTTAAAGAGCTCCATGCTACAGAAGATCAACTGCTACAGAAGGGACTAATTAAAGTGATTCTATTGTCCCATTATCTTGGGATAGTTGAATGAGTAAGAAATCTAATGACATATTTATACAATGCTTTGTAGCTTATGAGTCCTTTCTCAAGTTGATCTCACTTGATACTCAGAAACACTGTGAAGCAGGCATAGATTTTTATTCATATTTTAGAGAGTTCAGAAATGGTGAATGACCTACCTAGGTCACACAGTTTGGTGATTTCTTCACTCCATTTTGGCTCTGAAGAGATGCCATCTCATTGTATCTGTCTGAGCATAGCCACCATGTTGTCCCTGTGGTAGAATACTAAGAACTGGCAGTGATCAAATTCCTATTTTGTGCCAGGTAGTGGGTTAAGCACTGTGCATTGATTTACTTAATGCTTATAAAGTGCATTATTACTACCCCCATTTCATAGATGCGGAAATCAAGGCATAGAGCAGTTAATCAACTCCACAGTTGCATAGCTGCTAAATAGGCAGGCAATCTGGCTTCAGAGAATGCATCCTTAACCACTGATACATTATTTTGCAATAATGAAGGTTCTAAAATTAGACCACCAAGCCTAAAATACTGGCTGATACTCTTGTTAACTGGGCACCCTTGGCCAAGAAACATAGCCTCTCCAAGCTTCAGTTTTCTGTTCCTAAAATAAGATTAAAAATAAAGCTAGAAATAAAAGGATGAAATATGCCTGGCATATAGTAAATGCTCCACAATTGTTAGTTGTTACGGGTTGTAGATATTTTGTTATCTATCCCTAGATGACTTGATGTTAGGCAGTCATAGAAAATCATTGCTAGAACTTTGAGAGTTTGAGTAATGAAATCAGAACATAACAGCTGAGAACACAGTCATGTAATTTACTCAAAAGAGACAATGACTTGCAGGCTACCAAAACCTGATCATAGCTTAACCAGTAGGATATTGGAATATGAGGATGGAAGAGCAAAGGTCAAAGAAAGACCAAAAAAAAAATGTTTTGAAATGCAGCATTTGGGTATATGTGTCCAATACTGTCCAGGGGAGAGGATGACCTGTGCTCCTGTCTGGGTGCTTGGAGGGTATATCAAGTCAAGGTTAAGTATGACTGTGTAAAATAGCAATCTGACTCCCATGGATTAACCTGAGGGGAGATTTATTTTCCTGTCATATTAAGTCTGGTGATAGATCATCTGGGGCTGCTACCACCAGAGAGCCTGTCTCCTTCCATGTCTCTGCTCTGCCAGCCTCTGCGGTCATCTTCATGGCTGCCCCATGGTAATAAGATGGCTGCTCTTCCTGTGTCTTCTTATCTGCATGTAGGAAGAAGGCAGAAGGCAGAAGAAAGAAGGAATGGCATCTATACGTGGAAAGGAAAAATTTTCCAAAAATTCCAAGCAGACTTCTGCTTGTATATCATTGACCAAAATTGTGTCACGAGGAGCTATTCAAAAGGAAAAAAGCATGGCAAATAGATATCGAGTAAGCAATTGTACAGCAGTTTTGTCCTCCTAGATCCACTCTCCAACCTTTCCTGTCCCTTCTGCCCTGGAAGCTGTCCTGTGTGGATTACATCAAGTTCCTGGAATTTTGGTTTCCAGTTTGGTTTGGCCAGTGGGAGTCCAGGAAGGGGGCTGGAGGGAATGAAGAGACGGAAGTTGGGGTTTATTTCCTCAGTTCCCTTCTTAAAAGATTACCCAGACATAACTATGTCTTTGACCAGAGATTATAGGCCCTCTTTAATGACACTCTTTACAAACTCATTTTCTAGGTTCCAGTGGCTGTTCCCTCCCCCATGTCTTTAGACTTACTGGGTTGTAACAGCCCAGGCTCATGCACTTTCCCCCACCATTTTCATACGTTTGTAAATAGTGCTTTTATTAAACTCTCTTTAAATCATCCTAATTTGCATGTGTACCATCAGTTTCCTGGAAAAAAATGAGAATAATCATTAGTGTCTGCCACCAAGGGCGCATTACAATGGTAGAAAAGAGTGTATCAAAGCATTATGGTGAATGCTGTCAATTATTTAGCCAATATTTATTGAACAGCCGTGTATCAGAACATGATATTAAATAAAAATCCAATTCTTTGTCCTCAAGTAGCTCACAGTTTACATCACACAACTTACTCCCTTGCTTAGTGTCCAAACTTGTCAAGTCAACTCTAAATTATAACTTGGCTTTTTGTGTAGCTTTCCCATAGGGGTCAAATTTACTTTTCAAAGTCCATTTTCAAGGTCCAATTGACTAATAATTATATTCTTAGTGAAAATTAAGGCATATAGAATGGTAACAGATAGCATGGACTTTGGAGTCAGGCAGATTCAAAACTCAGCAGATGTGTAACCTTGGACAGGTTATATGATCTCTGTGGACTTGAGTCACTACCCATACATGGAGCTAAATTGCATTTGCATCCTCTGACTGCTGTGAAGACAGAAGGAGATTGTGTCCACAAAGCTCTTAGCTCAGTGTCAATAAAGAAATGGCAGCTATTCTAGTTTCTATATTACTTTCTTGCGAGTGTGTTTGGTACAAGCTATTCTGAAATGAATGACTGTCTTTTGAGAAACAATTGAGTTCTTACATACAAAACCTAGGAACAGACCCTGGTCTGTGATGACTTTATCCGGATAATGTTGCCAAGGAAGGCTCTCTCTAGGCAACCTGCAAGTTAGTCTCAGTCCTCTGCTTTGCCTGAGGATGTCATCCACGTTGACAGGAAAGTCCCAGTCCTTCAAAGTTTGGAGTCTGGAGACTAGATCAGGAACTGTAGGTCCAGCAGGCAAGGCAAAGTACAATGTCCAGGGCAAGGACAGATTATTGGAAGGACCAGGCAGAGGCCCTAGGGCCAGGCAGGCCCCAGGCAGGGGGCTGTTTGAGTTCAGGTGAGTCAGAAAGTGAGGAAAACATCAAACCGTGTAGATGAGCTCTACTCAGGGCACAGGAATGCGGAAGCCTAGGAAAAATGCCCGCCAGCCAGGAGGCACCAGGCAGAAGACTCCCCTGCTCTCTGTTTCCTGCTCTGGCATAGGCAGGCATATTCAAAGATGTGTAATTTTAGCCAGAGGGACAGAATTGAGAAGGTATAGTTTAGAGTCTGATCAAAGTAGGGAGAGAGGATTTGGGAATTCCAGAATTTCTCCCACTGAGACCTTGATTAGTTAAAACTGTTCTGAAAGAATCTAGAAAGAATTTCTTCCCATTTGACTATTGAATTCTCATACTCAAAAGCTGGAAATAATTCCAAGAGTCTTTCATCATTAAGAATCCGAAGGATAAACAGCATTATACTACTACTTTCTTGTGTGGTTCTGATTATACATTGTTTTTGACTTAATAATACCTTCTGATTCCACAGCACATTACAGTTTTCAAAATGTTTTTACTTGGATGATCTAATTCAATCCTTATAGTAATGTAGTGAGGTAGTTACTATTATCTGTTATTTTCACTGTGTTGTAGGTTCACCTCAGTTCAATTCCGCTGAACATTTACTGAGCACCTACTATGTGTCTGCCATTCTGCTAGGTGCTGGGGCTTGGCATCTTTCACACATGAATGAAGACCACCTAAATGAGAGCAAGCAAAGGTTATTTATTCAGAGCTTGCTATAACAAAGGAGTCAGCACCATCACTTGTGTTTAGCAACCCTAGATGGCAAGCAGAGGAGTGGGAAATTGTATGGTGAAAAAAGAGGAAGGTTTGAGTTATGCCCCGACTGATGGCTGTTGTCATGAGGAAGCTCAAGGTGGGCTATCTGGATGCAGGGCAACCTGTGTTGTTAGTTGGTGAAGCATAATTGGCTTTTTCTGGTTGGCCCTAAGTTGTAAGTGGGGCCAAAAATTAGGGAAGCTGTCAGTTACTGATCAATAATTGTGGGCAGATTGCTACAAAGGTTGTGGTCTAATTTCTTGGACTGGTTGCTGCAGAAGTTGTCAGTCACTGTTTTTTTTCTTTTTCTGTCGATGGTCTGGCTATCGTCTGTTTGTTTGCTCAGTTTCTCAAGAGTGTGGGTGACACATAACAATTTGAGAGCATGGATTTTGGAGTCAGACAGATTAGCATTCAAATGAATGCCCCAGGTGTGTAATCTCAGGCAAGTTACGTCATCTCTGTAGATCTGAGTAGCCTTACTTGAGGCTACTTATCTGCCCGAGGGGATGAAGAAACTGGGGCAACCAGATCTTTGACCAACTTACCTGGAGTCATGAAACAAGAGGAGTGAAGAGCTGGAGTTTAATTTGGATTTTCCAGTTCTGTCTAGTGCTCTTGCTAATCACAACTTTCAGAGTCTATAATTCACTTTGGTGAAGAGGTGAGCACAGATCTTTCTCTTGGTATAGTAGCAGTGCGCTTCAGAGCGTAAGTAAAAATTTCTCCTTGCATCTTCTATCTGTGAAGCTGTAGATGATAATCAGTGGGACTCTTTATCTGCACTAAAAACTTGACAAGAGAAGCCTGGTACAACAGCAAAGATGCTTCAGAGCCTGCTTCAGAATTAGGTCTCCGATGTACCAGCCCTAGGCTTCCTTTGGGGGGTTACATGACTGTTTTCTGTCTTCCCAGACAGACTCTCATCTCCGTTTTGGTTTTAATGTTTTGGTTTTACCACACTCCTGCTCCCTCAGCCATCCTTGGAAAGTTTGACAACTGTGTTGACCACTCAGAATATTATGGCTTCACGCTTACTATCTTTGTTCACTATGCAAAATTTACCAGGCAATGACTAGGTATCAGGGACTGTCCTATGTTTGGGGAATACAGAGGGGAAAAGACAGTAGAAGTCCCTATGCTTGTAGTGTTAACACTCTAGTGGGGAAGCAGACAGGACACAGGTAAGTGAATGAATAAATATGTAATGTCAGATAGTTATAAGTGCTGTGAAAAAGACTGAAGTAGGTTAAAGGATGTAGAGTATTGTGTGTACATGTAATGTGTGCAGTTGCTTTAGGTAAGGTGTTCAAGGAAGATCTCTCCAAGGAGGTAACCTTTAATCCAAGGCTTAAATGGAGAGAAGGAGTGAGCTGTGGAAGTTCTAGAGGGATACCATTCCAGGTAGCAAGAAGAGCAAGTGCAATTTCCTAGAGACCTTGATGTATTTGAGAAATAACAAGAAGTCCTGCCAGACTAGACTGGGGTTAGTGAAGGGACTCCTGCAGCTATAGTTTAATAACCAAAATTTTAACTAGGAAAAGACATGTCAGTAAATGCAGAAGGAGAACATTTGTTTGCAAGTCCCCTTTGTTAAAGGAAACACACATAATTGATGTCTATTATCTTTTTTAGTACCAAGGATGTATGTGGCTCTCCAACCCATTGCACCTTTCAGTCAGGGATATTATGATGAGTTTTTGCCCTAACAAGCTTTAAGAAGAGTCGTGTTTTATTTTTGTTTTCTTGTGCTGTGTTTTTACATCTATATCCATGCCCTTGCCCTGAACTTGCATAATGCTTGTGTACGTGCAATTATATATTCAGTACAGAAGATTGAGGGCTACAGGGAGGAGCATGACACGAGTGTGAACCATGCAGTAGACATGCTCTCCTTTCATCTGAGAAACGTTCTTTAATCCACATCAACTATGGAGTTTGAGTTAGAGTTGCCATATTTTTATGGAGGTTCCCCCATCCTCAATTTCCCAGTGCCAAGTTGATTTTTTTTTAGCATAGTTGATGATCCCAGGATGGTCAGTTGACTTAAGCTGGGCCAAATAGAGAATTTTCATAGACGTTTCTTGGGCTGGAGTTTGAGAAAAGGATTTATACCCTCTTGGATGGCAAAACCTACAGATAGGTGAGGGGGCTGAGATCTGCTGGTAACTATGTTCTTTGATCTGTGGTGGTACCTTGTTGGAGAGAATGAAGCAGGCACATCAAGACAATAGAAAAGATGAGTGGGTCTACTGGCATTTTATCTCTGGTTCCGTTCCAAGTTCTCCGTATCCTGGCTTAGGGCTCACTTTTCCCTTGGCTATCTGAAACTTCAAATACATTTCTCTTTTTAATTTAAGTAGGTTTGAGTTGCCACTTTCAATGGTGCAAGTTCTGACAAACACAAAATACATTAAAAAATATACCAAAAATGAGTTTGAATATATTATATTTTACATTCAAAATTGTGGTTATAAGTGATTCTATAAGTACCTGATGTAATTCTTAGAGTCAACAAGAGCAGTGCTTCTCAAACTTTAAAGTGCATACAACTAACTCACCAGGTAATCTTGTGAAAATTTGGACTCCGATTTGGTAGGTTGGAGTGTGTTCAGAGAGTTTGCGTTTCCAGTGAGGTCCCAGGGCAAGATGCAGGTTTGAAGAGTTTGAGAAGCAGGGAACTAGACAGTGTGTGTAAAGCATCTAGCACACAGGACTGGCGGTCATAGATGCCAGCTGTTGAATACATACCTATTGAGCTGAGTCAAAACTTTCAGACCTACATTGGTATATTGAGGTTGGATGATTAAATGATGCTATCAGTTGGGAGAGTAGTTTAATACAAGGCATTATGAGGTTTACTCACCGGAAAAACACACTCCTGTTTTTTTTTTTTTTTTGAGATTTAAAAATGTGAATAACACATTTAAGAAATCCTTTGACAGACTGAGACCCAGTCTTTTAGAGAAATTGCATGATGGAGTGGAAAGAATGATTTTTCCTGGAGTCACACAGCCTGGGGCTGGAAGTATGCTTTGTTCCTTTCCAACTGTGTGTACCAAGGAAGTCCCAGTTCTTTTATTCACATGTAGTGGGTAATTTCATGGTCAAATGTGCAAATATGAAATTTTCTGTTTCTCTGGTAACTGAGCTAAACATATCTTTCAACCCCATTTCTTTTCCTATTCTTTTCAGGGATGCCTTAGTTCTGGAGGGCTCAGGTGTTGATGGAGGCAGCCTTTATTTCTTATCCTGTGTTTCTGTCATTTCTATGTTGGTATCTGAAGCTCCTATATTTGTACATTTGTTCTTAGTCAGTCTCTTTAGGACTCAGCTATCTGTTGCTGCTAAATTATCTATATACCCTATATTTCTGGTCTCTAGGTCCTTGTAGACCATTTTGCATCCTTCTTGTCCACTGGACAAACTCCCTAGGTCAATTTGCCAGTTCTCAGCACTTCTGGATCCTTCTTGGGGTCATGGGAAACCTAGAAACTCTCAAGTTTCTCAATGATGCATGCGATCCAACTTTTATGCAATTATTCAATAAATACCAAGTGTCTCCTATGTAACCAGCATGGTACTGGGCACTAGCCCCAATATTCTTAACTCTAAAATAGTGTTTAGCTTATAATAGATGCTTAATAAAACTTTATTCAACAAATGGATATTTCTTAAAATTAAAAACTTCCTAAGAAGAAATGGAAGTATTTGGATAGATAAGTACTTCCCAAAATAACAACCAGTCATTTGTGAAAATAGGCAGAAATATATCAGAATACTTTATTTAATACAGTCTAATCTCTCCACAAGTGGAGTGAAAATGTGATATCATTTCTTTGATACCATAACAGGGCACTGCAGATGCACCTTCAGAATATATTTGATGTTCTAAGGATGTCAGACTGTGGGCAGAATGTTCCACAGTGCTCAACTGTGGTATCACTGACTCACTTAATTGAATTCTTGATTTACTTAAACCTAGACTTGTTTTTTAAAGTGTCACTAATTCTATTACCTGATTACTCAAGCACGTGATAGTTTCTTACTACAGCTCATTTCCTGTCCCCCTCCCCTACCTGGGTTGATCAGTTTCTGTGTGTGCGTTTTGTGGTTCAGCAGCATCACTGATGGACAGCATGCTGCGGGACCTCAGACACATTTATAAATATGGAACATGTCTAGTTGTGTTGCTCTGACATCTCTGTCCTACAGTGTTTTGGGTTCTTGAAGGCCTTTAAGTGAGGGCAGAATTGGAGCTACTTAAATTTTCTTTGCCTAAATGTGGCCTTTCAACTCTACTTTGAGTTGATAGTAGATCCTTGACGTTGGAGTATGTGATGGTTTAGGAAGAGGGCTTCATTTGGAAGGGACTTACAGATCACCTCTGCTCAGCAAGCACCCAGACCTACATGGGGCTTTATCCACTTGCCCTGGGCTTTGGCCAGAGGTTGGCAGAAGGATCCCTTAGGTATCCACGACCTACAACCAGATCTTATTCCTTCTGATTTTCTTCTAATAGCTTTTTGTATTCTGATGTCTTTTATTGAGGGGAAAAAGTCTCACACAATATAATTTATTCTCTTCTTTTCTGTAGTTGATGTTATGAACTTTCTTCTTTAAGTCTTCTAAGCCATTAGCTTTCTAAAAGTCAAACCCCATTTTCTTTATTTAAAGTCTAGCTTAGACAACTTTAGCTTTCAAAACTATTTTCTAAGTTCTAAATTTAAAAAAAAAAAAGAAAAAACAAAACCAACAATCCATTAAGACTCATTGGCCTCCCTGGCTCTTATCTGTATTTTTCCTCACTGAAAAATGATGAAATTCCATATTCAAAAGCTGGTGGATCACAGGACAATGGGAATACTGAAGGAAAGAGAAACCTCAGAATTTTATCCCTTCACATGTAAAAGGGGGAGAGAGTCAGGAGATAGCCAGACATGGAACAGGGATGACTTTCTCCAAAAAGAACTCTGGTACCTTTTGGGCTCCCAGAGATGTGTCACACAGTATGGAGAGCACAAGGATAAAGGCAGCAGACAGAGCCACAGGTAGACTACCAGCTCTGTATGCATTTCCCTTCGCTTGTAGAGGACCACTTAAGCCTCTCTCCGTAGCTCTTGAGGGTACTTGTTGGTGCTTTTCTGCCATTAGGTGTATGGAGGGGATGCCTTCCAGAGGCACTGGGTTTAGGGAGTTGTTCTAAACTGCTTGGTTGTGTATTAAGATTTAATTCTCCCCTTCCTCTCAAATGAAATCTGCAGTCTTTATCAAATGGCTAAAGCCCAAGCTGTCTAAGAGTGGGAGCTGGCTGTGCTACAGAATTCATATTTCCATCCTCCCAAGTCCCATCTGTGCCCCGGATGTCACCTGGAGAGATGGTTTTTGGAAGAGCTAATCAGGGACAGGCCAAGGACAAAACGTGGATGAGTCAGTCTGGAGTCATCAATAGGGGGCAAGGCTTCTTCCTTGCCTTCTTACATTGTTCCCTGTAACAGGGTTGTTTATTTTAATGTTCCTTTCCTGCGCTTTTGAAGGCTCCTTAATGAAATTGCAAAAGCTTCCTGAGACCTTTAGAAATTCTGCGTGGTTACTTATATATCTCAACCCTTTTGAGGTGTAACCCTGAGACATTTACTGCTCTCCCCAGGATTATATTTATAATTTTAAGGTTCTTTCTAAAGAACCAAAGCTGAGGAGAAACAGAAAAAAAATAACTTACCATGGAGTTCCCCTCCCCCTACTCAACACACACACGCGTGCGCGCGTGCACACACGTACATGCGTACATGCTGAAAATAGGAAAAGTGTTTGAAATAGAGGCAGACTAATTATCCAGGTTGGAATAGGGCCAGGATATTGGTCATTGGATTCTCTCTCTTCCCTCCCCGGTTTCTTTTCCTCTCCCTTCTGTCATCTTTCCCCAACCATCAGGTGGGTGGGTGGGTTGCTGGCTGGCTGCTGGTTGGCAAACAGAAATAGTTTAGGAGCAAGTGTTCTTGGGGTATGTTCACTGAAGAATGAATCAGAGCAACAAAGAGTGATTTTTTTTCCTCCACGTTCAGCCAATTTACATACAAGGAGAGCAGGTGGGGAGATGTAATTCCTAACGGATTGCAGACATAGAGATTTAAATCTGGGTAAGTGATAGTAAGATTTTCCAAAGTAAAAAGATGGCATGTACAAATTAAATAATCTTGAAGAAATATGAGTGGGATGGGAAGTGTTTTACTCAAAGAGCAATAAATAAGGGATATCCATATCCATCACTGCAGACAATAAATCACTCTGTCCTGAGGGGTGCAAAAATGAATGTGGATGTCTTGAAAGAGAATGGATTCTGTTGTGAATTGGACAAGTGGGTAATTAAAACCCATGAAGTTGAAGCTACCAGAAGTCGAGCAACTTAAAGGGGCCAGGTGTGTTTAATGAACTAGCCTTTTCCTGCGTGGTGATGTGCCTGTCCTTAAGTTAGCAATATTCTGTTGTTCGTAAAGGAAGCTGTGCTCACAGATTAATTCAGTCACCAAAGATACACCCGATGAGTGCTACAATTTGTAATCTGGATTTGAAAGCTGCAGTCTGTTGATGTTCAGACAGTTTAAGAGGATTTGTTCAATAAGCAGAGATTTGTCTTGCAACAAGACTGTCGGGGCCACCTACAGAAGGAAGCAAGCTAAGCTCTGCAGACTTGCCTTTGAAACATTCTAGCAACTGGCTACACTGGACCTACTGTTCCATGTACATTGCTGGCCTCTTTTTGGCTACATGATCCCTTTGCTCTAACCAGGCTGGTCTCCTTACCACCAAAAGCACCTGTCGGCCTGATTCTGGGCAGTCCATCTTGGCTGATGTTCTTTCTTTCATCTAAAAAGCCTCTTTCTTCTCCTTGGTAAATCTGGGTACATACATTTTTTGGGGGGAGGCTCTCCCTTTGACTGTAGATCCTACAAAACACCTTCATTCTGTGATGACAGAACCTCCTGGCTGGGAGGGAGAAATCTCAAAGAATATCTCCTGGAATCAGTATTCTTTGCACAGTGTGGTGGGAAGGACACAGCCTTTGGAGCATGAGTTCCACTTGGTAACAGTTGCTATACACTTTAGGCCCTGCATTAAGTAATCATATTTCACTTATTTCTCGTAGCAATCCAATAGGAGAAAAGTGAAGCACAGAAAGATTAAATAACTTGCCAGGGCTACCCACCGAGTAAGTAGTTGATCTGGAATTATAACCAGTATCTCTCTGACCTCCATGCTCAGTGCACACAGCTACTATCTCCCTGGCTTGGGCAAGTTATTCGCTTTTCCAGTCTTCCGGGCCACATCTATCAATGGTGGATAAGGCTCAGAGAGTATGTACATTCAACACCTAGTAAAATGCCTGACAATATTAAATGGTAATTAGGTTGTTACTAATAATCGGTGTGATTATCTTACTCCTTGCTTTTTAAAGTTTGGTCTGTGGACCAGAGCATCAACTCTACCTGGGAGCTTGTTAGAAATGCAGAATCTTGGACTGACCATAGACCTCCTGAATCAGAATCTGCATTTTAACAAGGTCCCCAGGTGATGTGTATGCATTTTGAAGTTTGCGAAACACAGGACTACCCCATGCTTTCATATCCCCTGAGAATTCAGCTTGTTACCTTTTTTCTTTTTCTTTACTCTTTATTTAGAAATATATTCACACTTCCCAAAATATGACAAGAATAGTACAAAAAACTCTGGCCCCTTTTAGTGGAGAATGGTATTTAGATATTAAGATCCATGTGCCAGATGTACTCAAAACCACAGGATTCCTTTCAGCTTTCCCCCTTTTCATATTTGTAACTCTCTTTTCTGATGGTGAAAAACCTTGGATATGCATTAGCCCCAGTATGTTTATGTACTTGCTCATTACCTTTGTATGGAATCAGAACTAATTTCCTGATCTGCCCATCTTCCCATTTAACTTCTTTATCTTCTTTATCATTTATCTTCTTTGTGTGGGTTCTGACCCCCACCAGCTTCCCATTAGTCCTGGTGACCTGTTTGTTGTTTCTTGAGGCAGCTCCTTCTAGCCAAGGCAGCTCTTACCAAGAGAAGTTTCTTTCTTATATTGAACTAAAGTCATGTTCTTGTAGCTTCCTCTCCTCTCTCTTCCACTTCGGCGAAATGAAGTATAAGTGTGCTCAGATGTAGTATGATGTGGTTGGAAAGAGCGTGACCTGGAGCATGAAGCTTTGTTCTACACTTGCTTCCTGTGAGAACTGTTCAAGTTATGTGATCGCCCCTTGCCTTAGTTTTTTTCATTTGCAAAAATAGGGACAGCATATTTACTTGCAGGTAATTGAGGACCAAATAAGACAAGAATATAAATGGCTTAGCAAAGTGCCTGGTCCATATTAAAGGCAACATAAAATGAGCTCCTTCCTCCATTCACTTCTTCCCACCCTCCCTTCCTGTCTTCCTTCCTCCTTCCCGCCCTCTCTCTGAGACAGGAGGGAAGGGGGCAGGGCACAGCCATTAAAGGAATGACACAGCAATTGAAGATTCCACTCCCAGTAGACCTTGAGCCTCATTAGACACTCACTGTAATATATTAGCATGCTAAATGGCACTCCCACAGGCACCATGACAGTTCTGAGGCTGACCATGAAAGGTCAAAAAGTGGGCAGTGTCCCGGTTCCTGGGAATCCCCACCTCTTCCCCAAAGCAGTTGGAATAACCCTCCCACTTGTTAGCATATGAAGTTACCAAGCCCACAAAAACCAGCAACCCCACACGTCATGGTCGGTCTCTCTTGCCTTCTGAGACAGCCCAGTCTTTGTCTATGGAGTGTGTATCTACTTTTACTTTATAAACTAAATACTCCCCACCCCCACCCCGCTCCCCCACACTTTGTGACTTCTCCATTCTGAGATGGCCTACACTTGGTTGTCTATGGAGTGTGCATCTCTGAATAAATCTACTTTTACTCAACTTTGGCTCGCTCTTGAATTCTTTCAAGCACAAAGAAAAGGACCCTCACTTGGTGGGACACGTCCCAGAGACTCGCCTGAGACCTGGGACACAGCCACCCTTTTGCCTCATTTTCCTGTATCACCTTCCTTCCTTCTTTCCTTTAATAAGATATTTGCTAAGTCCCTAATCTGTGTTGCATAGCAGTAAACAAAATAGACCTGATTTCTTCTCTTACAACAAAATAGACCTGATTTCTTCTCTTACAGAGCTTACAGGTTAGAGGTGAATAGGTGTATTTTTTAAATTACCTAAATATGCAATTAGAAATTGTAACAAGTATATAATATGCTCTAGGTGCTGGGAGACAGGAGTAAGCTAGATAGAGAAGGGCCCTTCTCTTATGGAGGTTATATTCCAGGGGACGAAAGAAAAGGTAGATAAGAGACAGGAAGTAAATGCGTCAGGTAATATCAGATAATGATGAGTACTGCGAAGAAGCATACGCAGAATGCTGTAATTATGATGGGACCGGGGAGCCTCTTTGGAATGGGTAGCTGTGGGAGGCCTCTCTGTGGAGGTGGCCTTTGAATTAAGCCCCAGGCTGCAAGGAGTCAACCACATGAAGATAAGAGAAAGAATGTCCTAGGAAAATGGAATGGCTGGACAGAATTATTTCATGTGTTTGAGGAGCAGAAGGGAGGCCTATGTGACTGGAGCTCAGTGAGTAGTGGGGTAGGTTGTCTGAGAAGGGGCTAGAAGGTGAGGCCCAGGGGGCCACATATGCCTTGGAGGCCACAGTGAGCTGTTCTGTGTCATGTCACTATACACAGGAAGTTTACCCTTTTGAGAGCCCTCCAAGCTGACTTCATAAGGTTTGTTGTGAATATAAATCAAGGTGAAATATAAGAACTTTGTAAAGCACAATGTGATTGTTGTTGTTATGTCTACTAGGTGATCAATAAAACTTTCAGTGAATGGAGTGACAAAAGAATAAGAAAACAAAGTTGCAAACAGTGGCCAGCTATGCAGGCTGTCTTTGTCATTCTTAAAAGGAAAGATCAAGAGGCACTTAGGAAAGAACTGCAGATTTGGGCTCAGAAGAGAAAAAGCTTTTTTAGTGGAGACAAGATGAATTTTTAGAATGCATTTTCAGGGAGGCAGGTAGATAGCATTTAAATGGCTTGACAAAAACACTTTCTTTAAAATGCACAAGTAAGAAGGTTAACAATTTGAATCTATCTTGACATTTCCAAGTGTCTGCCCCAGGGCTATTTTCTTCCTTGCTCAGGATCAGCATTTTCACATACACTTGAGATTGCTGTTTCCTGGGCTGGACCACCCACCATGGAGTGGAGGCTGAGCACGAATGTAAGTGGGAGCAATTATTGGGCAGTATCCATACCCACTGTGAGTTTTTCTCTTTTACCGTTCAGCTCCTCATCCCATGTTATTACAACCTGGTCATCATGTGGATCATGGATCATCTCATATTATCGTGGTCTGATGGTCACATGGACCATTGTGGCCTCAGACTGGAGCCCATCCTTACACATGCCAGAAAAGCACGAGCTAAATTGAGTAGATCCTGTGTTCAATAGACAGCCACATTTTTCTCCAAGAAGCTTGGAAACCGGAATATCCAGTGATCTTGATGAGTTGGGTGGTTTTAGGGGAAGCCAGGAAGAAGGCAGGTGATGTCTTTCATGATTTTGTCCTCCCCCTATTTTTTTTTTAAGTAATGCGGTGCTGATTATTTCCCATTTATTCCTTCTGATCCTCTCTGCATTCATTCTCCACTCCCTGTTCTCTACCCTGGGAGGCTGACTTACACGAGCTACATGAGCAGGGCTGATTTTAACTTCCAGTTAGGCTGACTAATTGGCCTCTGGCAGGAGATGAGAGGGAAAGGGGGAAGTGAGTTTGGGATAGTTTTACCTTTTCTATAAGATCTCTTTAGACTGAGTGTGCTCTGGACTGAAGGTCACTGCCTCTTATGAGGGGTTTAACCCCGGGGGATAACCTTCATGACCTTCTCCTTCTGAAGATTCTGGTGGTCACACCCCCACCCCATCTCTTTGGCCTAGGTATGCCAGAAGCTCAGCTGCCATTACTGCACTATCCCTTATGGTTTCCATACACCCACACTTTGTAAATGGTTGTCTTGTTAAATAAACATTTCCAGCTCATCCAATAGTGAGTGTCCTATCTGTGTGGGACCCTGACTAGTTAATACAGGTGCTATAGGTGTTGGCTGATAGAACCTGTAAGCACAGCCTGTGCTTGGAGGCAACACAGTATCATGGAAAGAGCTTTGAGTTCAACTGGACAGTGTTTGAATTCAGTTTCATTTCTTTCAAGTTTGTAGCTATGGGCCAATTTTATGATGTCTCTGGTCCTTAATTATAAAAATAGGATAATAATATCTCTTTATAGAGTTGATGCATGTATGAAATGCCTGCACATAGTGGAACATAAACAAATGCCAGTTTTCTCCTATTCTCACAAATATTCTTTCATATAAGAGTAAATACCAAATGGGATTAGAAGAGGGACAGGCAAGCAGGTGAAAAGTTGAGTTAGACGAAGTGCTGAAACTCTCTTTATCCAGTTCCAGTGTTTGCTTCCGTCTTCCCCGCAGCCACTCTGCAGAAAGGGGAGCTGAGGAGGATGTGTTTCTCCTCAGGCCAGTGACACTCTGGTTCTCACTGGAGAAGTCCTTCTCAAACAGCTGAGCAAGCAGGGTACAGCCAGCCCAGTGGATGTCACCCAGGTAGGGGGAGCCCCCTGAGGCTCCTGGTGCTCAGCAAAGGGTGGCAGTGATGAGAGGGTGACTGGCTCAGCAAATGGTGGTCATGGCTGGAAGGTGTCTGGGTCCAAAAATGTCTCCTAGATTTGGAATTGAACTTTCCACCAGCCTCCCCTCAGATGCCACTCGCACTGTTTTTTTAGCCAAGTGCTCCCTTACACTGCTCCCGTTTCTTGCCCTGCAGATGTGCTCTCCTTGGTAATCAGGAGCCTGCTTTTTAAAAGCAGAGCCAAGGGAAACTTAGAGTAGGGAGGGGCTGTGATAGGTCCCTTCCACATTGATTTCTATCTGCAAAGCCCATTCCAAAGCAACATATAATTTGAGAAAGGAACTGAAGTCTTATATAAACTCGAGGCACATTTTCTGGTACCACGTAAGTGTGCTTCTCCTAAGTGCTTCCCACGGGGAAATTCTGGAGCCCCCAGCTGCTGGTTTCCCCCACCCCAAGGCGCCTCACCTGACACCAGTGCCTGCCTGCGGCATCCGCTGGGCTCCCGAGTTTAAGTGCGGTTGCGATCTGACATAGTTTAGTCCTGAGTGTCTGATACAGAACAGGTATTTCATTTCTCTCTTTCCTGCGAACTTCCAGAAAGCTACACCCAGCCTGATTCCTGCTGGAGGCATTCGGGGTCATCTACCCATCTTCTCCTTCCCTCTTTACTGGCTAAGATGTCTCCTAACTCTGATTTGCAGACCCTCCAAAAATAGCTGTTTTAAATTTTCCGCCTTGCCAAGAAGCACACATTTTTGTCCTGCATAATGATTAGTATTCACATGCATCATATGCTCCTGCGGGCACACACTGATTGACCATTTACATTTAATACAGGTCGGTCAGGCACCTCCTGTGTGTCAGGTTCTGTTCCGGGCCCTGGGGGACACAGCCGTCAATGAAGCCAGGTGTGGGCCTTGCCCTTCAGGGGCTTCTATTCTCAGATACTCTCCCTCCCCCATCCTCAGGTAGCAGCAAAGCGAAAGCCAACCAAACCAAACCAAAAGCACAGAGAAGTATCAGTCTTCTTTGATGACAGGGGAAAGGGACCTAATATTTGCAAGTGATGGCTGAAGTGTAAAGATAAGTGCTCAGATCCCAGAGCCAGACCGCCTGGGTTCATACCTAATTGTACGCACTTACTAGCAGCGTGACTTTGGGCAAATCACTTAAAGCCTCTGTACTTCTGCTTCTGTATCTGCAAAATGGAGGAATACAGTGCCTGTAGGGAATTGTGAAGATTTATGGTGCCAGCCATGTAAGAAGCCCTCCACAGAGCTTGTGTTTTAAGCCCAAGAGCAAAGATTCCATGGCTAATGGCTAATGCTACCTTCCAAGCAGAGTTGTTAACACCTTGTGTGTATTGAAGCTCTCACAACAACCTTATAGATAGGTACTAGCATTACCAGGCTTATTTTAATGAACAGATGGAGACACAGAAATGTGAGATAACTTGCCATAAAATCACATAGTCTTAGTATTTTTGATTGTGACCTTCCTATGATCTTTCTCCTTTCCTCCCAGAGCAGACATATGGGGACCTTTGCTAAAGGGTTCAAAGGCTTGGGTATCCATGCTGAGTAAAGAAAGAAAATTGGACTGACCCAAATGAAAGTGCGTAGCACATGTATCTTGTCGGTTTTTCTACCTCTTGTTTCCCTTTGGGATAATTTCAAGTCTTTGTACTGATATCTCCTCATCATTAGTATGAATTTGTGAGGTCTGGGATGTGTAGTTCTGTGCCTGTCTCCTCCCTGGATGAAATGGGCAAAATCACTTTCATCTCGTATTGTGGGGACATTCTCCTTATTCCTGCCACATATACAGACCTTCAGTGACCTTGTTTCCTTTCACTGGGTCTTTGCATTTCCTGTTACCTCCAAAAGTATCTGTCCTTGAGCTGAATGCATTATACATAAATGTGAAGATGCCCCACCGGCTTATGTTAACAGCTTTATGTCATTTTTCATATTATTTATTCACTTCTTAATATTGTCTAATTTATGTACTTTTTGTCTGCTATCGTGCATTCTGCAAATATCTTTATTGAGCTGCCCTTAACAATACCTAGATCTGTTTCCTGTGATGAGGCAATTAATTTAGATTTATCAGTATATGAGAGCATTCTGCAATCTCCTCTCTAAAGCTCTTCTATCAAAGTAGGAATATGGGAGATAACACATTTAATTAATAGACAAGATATTCATTTGTTCCTAAGGCCATCTATTCAAAAGGGAGATAAGCATTTTACAAGGTATAATTCTAATTATGGGATGAGTTTTAGTGGTATTTCTTTATAATGTATATAAGCATGGTATGACAATTTGAAATGATATTCCATAAAGCAATCCCATAAAGATGTGTTATGAATGAATCAGTGTCCGTCTATCTTTCTCTTTGCCTCTCAGTCACACACGTAATGGATATAAATAAGTTCAGACACACCCTAAATTATAATAAACAAGAGTACCCACATTTGCCCCCTTACATGCACTCACAGAACGCTACTGACCCAAGCTCAGTAGGGTAGGTGAGTTTTTCTACCCTTGCTGATAGATCTTTACTGATTTATCCATACCATTATTCCCACTAGTTGTGATCATCTTTGTTTGGACTGTCTTCTTCTCTCTCCTTATAGAGATCCTTTACCTCCTACAACCCAGATCAAATCCCATCTTTTCCACAAAGCCTGCCCTGATTAGTCCAGCCCACTCTGTTCTCTACCTTATTTCTATTCATATAGAATTCGTGGTCAGTGACATACAATTTGAAATTACAGTTATTATCTAATTGCTTTGAGTGAGATATGTTGCCTTGGTAAGATTAGGATCCCATGAAGAACTCTGATTAGATATATTCAACAGTGCTTGGAAGTGTAGGTTTTCACCAATTTTAGTTGCTTCCAATATGAAATATTAAAATCTTTCATATTCTTCATAAACATGTAATACAATGCTGGAACTGTAATTGATGTCAATAAATATTTCTTGGAGTAATGTGTAGATAAGTAAAGACAATAATCTGTGTAAATCAGAAGGCTTAAAAAAATCAGAACATGTTTAGCGTGAGATAATTGTTTCTTCCTAGAACAGGAAGTTTTTCGTCAATGTAGTTTTCATGAAGCGACTTGTGGAGGAATAGCCTTTGAGGGTATTTGGAAAAAATGTATCTCCAAGGAGCTCTTAGAAAGTTGGCTTGAAGTCAACATTACTTCTGGGTTATCCTCAGCAGGGAGAAACTGACGAATGCAAAGTGCTGGATGACTCAGGGGCTGAGAAGCCAAGAGTAAAGAAGAGCTTGTGGATTTCTGCTCTGGTGTAAAGATTGTCTTCCTCAGTGGGTAGAGGAGTGCCTGACCCTGGTAGGGACTTAGTAAATGTTCATTGGATTAATTTAGATATGTCAAGCAAGTTTTGTAATTTCTTCGTCTGTTGATGACAGATATTCATGCCGGACAATATGTCTGGAAGGAATTACATCAGCATAATGCAAAGCCCAAGACAGTCTTTGAAGAACCAGCTGGCTACATTTTTGGTTTTAAGCACTGATGTGCCCTATAGATTACTTTCGGGGGTCGAATGATTTCCTTTTTCAGTTTCAATACGAGTTAAGAACTTTATTAAAATGTTCCAGAACGGGACCTATCTCTCCCTATCACTTGTGATTCCTGTTTATTCCTCACATAATTTACCATTTTGCCTAGAGAAAAGACTTCGAATGTGGGGAAGCTTGTAACAGGTGTAGTGTATGTTCTTGTTTTTCCTAGTAGCAGATGGTGCTGAAAGAAGATCATCTCTGTGGGGCCATTACAGGATAAAGCACAGGAATAAATAAGCACAATGATAGGTCTCAGCAAAGACAGCCAGGTCGCAGGGTTGGTCCCACATTTGGAAATTCTACATATACAATGAGCAGGTTTATCTGTAAGCTCAGAAAAGCCTATTTAAAGCTCTAGTACTTTACTTTTTGTTTTCCTCCATATAAAATTTTCTCCCACAATCAAACCACCTTGCTCTCATGTGAATTATAGGTAGTGTATTAAGAAGAATCTAAATAAAGTGAAATTCTTTGCAACAGTGCATTGTGCTAAAAGGGAAGAGGTCATTTTCCTTGGAGTTCTTCCCCAGCCCCAACAGCCTCTGTTTTTATTTTAATGGATTTGATGGGACCTGGTCTTTGATCTTGGTCTCTTAAAAACCAAAGGAGCAAAGGAAGGTTAATTTCAGCAATTCTATCCTAATGCACCTCTGCTATTCTGCATGACGGACGCTGCATGCATGTAGTTCAACCTGGTACTGGACCAACAATTTAATTATTTTCTCTTGTGCAAAGGTAATTTTCATCTTTCCTGGAAAAAATATGAACCCCCATGGGTGTCAGTTGCATTTATATTCAGATTTATATGTCTCTTCAGCAGACACACTTTTATATTGCTCATATTTAAACACGCATCTAAATTTGACAATGTCAGGGCAGTATATCAATAGGACCTGTGCTCATCTTCTTCCTCTCCTTGTTTGAATTTTATTTCTTAGTATCCCAGCCTCAGCAGTATTTGAGGAATATTGTTCCGTTGGCCTAATGCAATTTTTTCCACATGATGTATTCTTCGTCTGTCCCTTATCTTCCCTTCACTTGCTGACACCACTGTTTAGTCCATTTGGGGCTAAAATGCACTGAAAGAGAATACGTACTATTTTAACATTCTGCCTGATTCTTGTTTGTTAGCAAGAGAATCTCTCTAGCAGTTTGGTTAAATGGCCTTTACCTCTTTTAAGAAAAAAAGCAAAGAATTCTGTAATGTCTCTGACAAAAAGAGGTGGTGTGCACAGATACAAGCTTATCAAAAATAATAACACCTCCCGAAGCTCCTGAGTGTGTATACGTGTGTGCGCGTGCATGTGGGTTATACATGTAGTTGTGTATCCACAACTAGATTCATTTTTCTTATTTCTCAGAAGCATAATTATTGATGCTTTCTGAAATCTCATTATGCATCTAGATCTAAGACCTACTGAAGTGCTTCCCTTCCTATATTAAAAAAGTCATATTTAATGTAAGTATTTAAAGTGTGGCTTTTGTGTGCCTAAACTCTACATGAATATAGACGTTTAACTATGGTTAACCTCTGCAGTGCAAATCTCTGTGGGCCAGAGTGGGTTAATTTTTGATTGCCTGCTCTACCTGCATCCTCAGAGCGTGCATGAGAAAGAACAAAAACAGACTGTCTTTGTGAAGTCACATGCATCTGCCTCTAAGTTTTAGTGTGGCGCATAAATGGCAACAAGAATTGAAGGAGAAAACAGAAGAGAGAGATTGTTCTTGAGCAGGGATTATTCCACTTTGAAGCTCTAAATTAATTATTTCTTCAGTTTTTGTGATTTTTCAAACACGGGGAGCATGTATATGAGTGGTGGTGGGGTGTGCAGGGCAAAAGAGGACTAATAAATTTAACTAAATCTGAAGAAATCCTTTGTCATCTTCCTACCACTCCCCCACATTTGACTAAATTGCCAGATAACAATTACTAGGATATATACAAAATTAAGAGAATGATTTTTTTAGTCAAGGCTTTGTGTTTAATAGTAATGAACATGTAGAGAAGACAAAGTTATTGTAATTCTGATCATATAGACTAAGCCTGTTAAATGAAAACAATACATTTTATAACCGAGAAACACATGAAAGAAAATCTCTGCTTCAGTTGAACAACTTGATATGAATTCCTTTCATTGTTTGCCATGTCTCATTAGCGTTGGCTCCATTTCATAGGCAATATTTAATTATTGGCATTTTTAATTTATCTTTTTTTTAATATTATCATCTTACCTCGAGTGCAATTATCCATTCCTGTCTAGTAGGAATAAATTTGCTCAGGAGTTACTGCAAGATAAACACTGCTTAGAAACCATCATTTTTCTATTGTATTTGTCTAGTTAATAAAGGGAAGCATTTTGTTTTCCCCCGGTGACCACTTGTACTTTGTTCAGTAATTAAGGAAGTGAGTTGATGCTTCTACATTTTAGCCTTTCTCTAACCTCTGCAGGTCTGTCTGGGATGCCAGCGCTGGTTGTGTTCTGGTGTCAGGTGGTTATGGAAAAGCTGGGGATGAAATCGGAGAGGATTCTAATAATAACACTTTAAATCAGTATCAATAATTTGATTAATATCAAATATATCAAATATATTCTGCCTGGAAATAATCTGCAGGCTTCTTTTCAGCATGTAAGTTTCAGTTTTCAGAAACAGCTCCTCAGCCACAATGGAATGCTTTAAAAAATGCATGTCATCACTGTATATTTTTATGTGTACATTTGGTCATAGGAGAAGCTGCATTTTGCTGTCAGATGAGAGTTTTAATCCTGGCTTGACTACTAATTAGCTACACTGTCTTAAGCAAATTATTTAGCCTCCTTAAGACTTTGCTTTCTCACAATAAGGATGAAAATAACAATATTGTTTACTTCACAATATTAATGTGAGGGTGAAATGAGGCAGCGCATATGAGGCATTGTATGGTGCTAAACACATATTAAGAGTTCAATAAGTATTTTTATTATTACCATTGTTAAAGTGTATTTATGTATAGACTTGTGTGTTGGATTATAAAATTGTGGTGCTGATTTTTGGATGAAGTTCATGAAGTCATTCTGGTTATGTTTTTTTCATTTATCAGTATAAAGCTCAGTTACAAGCAGTGCTCAAGTACACTTTCTTGTCCTGTTCTGCTTATGCTTCAAGTCTCCACCCAGAAGTTTCCTGTTCATGGAAGCTTCTCTTCACTCCACTTCCTCCAGCTAGGACCCTTTATTCTGTGTGGCACAGTGCTTGGAACCCATCTACAAGAAGACTTGGTCATTGTAAGTGCATTATAATCATTGCTTTCCACATCTTCCTCTCCAGAAGGTGAACTTCGTGTCTTGTTTATCTTGGCATCCCCCCTGCTTTGTGCACATGTAGTCATAGCAAGACATCAATAAAGGTTTCTTGTATAAGTAAGTGAAAAAGAAAATGCTATTGTCTATGTATGCAAACAAATAGTGATCTTTCAATGATGTTCTTCCTTATGTTATTTTCCACTTTATTATCTTTAGCCATTTTTTTGTTTTTTTATTCGCGTCATCTTCAGAGCTTGTGACATATCCTTTTAAAAATGTAACATCATGCAGGATTAACAGAATTACATTTTATTTCACTTAATCCCCCAAGATTCCATGACATAGCTATTTAGCTGAGTGGGGAAGCAAACTTTTCTGAAACCATTTCATTTTTAACTGTTTCAGTTAGTATGTTGACATGCCAACTGTTAAGGCTAAAATGAAAAGAGGCTAGAGAAAGTGATGTGAAAGTGAAATTGTCATCCAGGAGATCCAAGGACGGCACTGTTTACAGAATTTGATTCACTCCTTAACAGTACAATAGCACAGGTGCCAGAACTCCAGGTCAGACCCATGAACAGACTTGCTATTCCAAGTCCAGCTACATTCCTTCCTCTGGCCAGGGCTAGGTTTGGTTAGTTTGCTAGTCAACATCTAAGTCTCTGAGCAATCATGTACTTGGTCAAGATTGCACACACAGCATGAAATGCTTGTGATTCAAGCCAAGGTCTTTCTGACTCTAGTCAGAATGCAACATCCTCAAGGTGGGAGTCACCACTTCATTTGCTGGTGGTGTCAGTGTGGCCACTCTGCCATCATGCCTGACTGGCCACTGTCTGAAGAACCCATGTAATGCTGCATCACCGAGTCTGACCCAAGGAGACATAGCCCTACAGAGAGAGCCTCTACTCTCTTAGGTGGGAGGGTCAGCAGGGGGCAGAAACAAGGTTGGGTAATAGGGCAGCAGTTGGGGAGCTGTCAGGGGTGCTGACCTAAAAAGGGACAAACGAGTCTGGAATAAATAAGCAAAATATAGTATTTTCTCTCTTGTCAAAATAGAGTGTGCGTTTATTTTTGTATACGTATGTGTGTGTGTTTATCACGATCTTTCTTCTCAGATTCAGTAGCAGTGACTTAAAAGTTTACAGACTTCAGCAAAAATTGTGAAACTAAAAAGGCATTCTTAATACCATTTACCAGGAATCAGAATTCTATGTTATTATCTAAATTTCTAACCCTTAGGTATATGTCCTTAGAAGTTTCCTAATTTTCACCTTCCCAACAAATTTAAAAGGAAAACTGGAGCAAGAACAAGTGTTACACACAAGTGAGAGATGTTTCCTGCTCCCTGCCCCCCTCCCCACTTTTTCTCTGGCTATTGACTGCTTTGGCTGTGGTAGTAAATGAATGAATGAATATATTTCTTTAGGTAATTTTATTAATTAAAATGTTTCTCCTGATTCCACCAAATAACCAAATGAGTGGTTGCCTGGCACTTTATCCCTGACACGTGTATGTTGGTGGTGGTGTTGAACGTGATGGGTTGGCTGGTGTTAAGGATTTGGGATGAGGTTGATAACTTTTCATTGTCAGCACTACAGGCACACTATTTTTTCAGCTCACCCGGATCACTGCACCCTCCCCCCACCATGCTCTACCATATATTGAGCCCTTTCCTGATCCTTAATTTCTTATGAGCAACTTTACACTTTCTGATTGGTAGGGCTCCATCATGGGCACAAAGACCCTGTGTCAGTATAATGTCCCCGTATAAACTTGGACTTCTTCAGCACTGCATTTTATCAAATTCCACATATACCTTTAAATGTGATGTTATAAGATACGTATTTTTTTCTGGCCTGAATATTGAAGCTTGTTCCCTAGCTTAAAAAAAATCTTACATGCCACTCGCAAGAGATTAAACACGCTGTTTTAACTTCATGAAGGACTTGTAGGGTCTTTCCTCCATTATATATGATGCTGGAGTCTCTGGAAAAGCCTAGGGTCCTACTTATAGAGTGTGGCCCAAATTAGGTAATTACTTGAGCCGTCTCTGTTCCAAATAATATATGAAACCAAGAAAAGGAAATTATTTGTTTTAACCATAGGTGAGTCTTTAATTCACGTACACATTGAGATTTGAAAGATTAACCTCCTTGAAAGTTCAAAAAAAAAAAAACCTAATGGTAACTGATTAGACATCTCAACTTCAGGGAGAAAAACAAATGCTTGAGGGTAGATTTTATGTAATTTATGTAACTTTGATTATTAATACATTAGATTTCCTTAAATAACTCATGAAGAACAGTTGAAAACACCCTCTCTTTCCCAGAGAAAATTTCCTAGTTTGTGGAAGGACTTGGTAGATCTCTAACATATTGTAGGTGATATTTTGTGTGACAGCAAAAATATGTGAAACTCTTTAATAGGTACATTATATTTTGAAAATTAACTGCAAATAAAGAATGATGATTCCTCAGCTGCTATTTTACTCTTATAGAGATAATATCAATGATTATCATATTAAGAGCTAAAGTACAATATTCTGGGCTTAGCAGTGAGTTTATTTTTTTGCTTTTATTTAGCATTCCCTCATTTAACATTGTTTCACTTATATTATGGACTAGGCACATGAAACATAAAGATAATTGGGGCATGGCCCATATGCTCAAGTTGCTTATGAATCCAGTACGAGAGAGGAGAAAAATATCCGAATAACTACAACACTAGCCAGAGCTTCATAAGCACAGTAGGAGAAGTAATGGGTTGTGGACAAGTTGGAGCTCTGAGAAACTGTATATGTTTGGAAGGATTTGGGAAGGCTTCTTGGAGATGGTGGACTTAGAACTAGGTCACAAAATATGCATAAGTCCTTGCCAGAGGCTGAAGGATGGGAAGAGCTAGGAGGGCATTTCAGGCAGAGGAAATGGTGGGAAACTGTTGTGGCAATGGATACTTTGTGGGGTAGTGTCTGCAGCCCAGGGCATGTGCATTTGAGAAGAGTAAGATACATATAAGAGAGGAATGGGAAAAATGTCTGAAATTATAGGTTAGTCCCTGATCATGAAGGAACTTGACCACCATGGTTAATGAGTTTGAAATTTGTTCTGAGGGTGTGATCATGAGAAATGCCTACCCAGATGAGTAGCAGGAGAGGTCATGCTTCAGGAAGATTCCTCTGGTGGCGCATGCAGGTCTCCCACTAATGTTGGGATAAAGTCCCAAATCCTTAACGTGGCCTGCAAGCCCCTGTGAGATCTACTCTCTTCTGTGTCTGCAGTCTCCGCTTCAGGCACTCTTGGGTTCTTTAGCCTGGGGAGGAGGGTACCAATCTGCTTCCTGTATCTCGCACATGCCTCCGTAACCAGTTAGTATATACTTCTTTTACAACTTAGCTGTATGTCCCATCCTCAGAGAAAACATCCCAGATCACCAGGCATCTTTTCCTTTGTATTTATCACTTATCCCAGGGGTGGAATTTATAGTTATTGTGTCTCTTTGCCTGTTACAGATGAGAAAAGTGAGGCTCAGAAGATTTTCTTCCTCTCCTCCCAACAGAAGACCAAAGAAGGAGGAGAGCAAACTAGGGCTCTAAGAAGTATTTACCCCAGAATAAATAAAGGCAAACATATCCAGTATTTAGTTGATTTTTATGCAGTGACTTCTAGTTTGCAGTCCTTGGATTAGAAAGTATCAATTTGTCCTCTTCTATAGTAACTAAACATTATGAAGGTTTATAATTTTCATATTCACATGAATGTGATCTTATCTCACTTGACCTCATAACACTCTTGGGAAGTGTACAGAGTGGGCGTTACCCAGTTTTACAGATCATGCAGTCCAGGGCAGAGAAGTGACTGGCCCAAGGGCATGGCTATTAAATGATAAACTGGAACTTTAGTTTATCCCTTCTGTCTTTGAATCCTGGTCTTTTTGATTGAGTTATTTTTTCTCCCAAATATAATATCATGAAGAGAAATTAATCTAAGTGAAAAAAAATGCTGTGTAGTGTGTAGCATAAACATCCAGTATTCAATTAATGTATAGAAAAATGGTGGGAGAGCAGAGAGCCCACTAAAAGAATGGAGTGGAGTCAGATTAGGGCACTGATGCACTTCCAACTTAGAGAGCAACATTTCTTTAAGTCAGTTTGAAAAATTGGCTAGGATTGGCTAGGAAAAAAGTATTTAAATCCTGCCTAAATGACCTCAATTTCTATTCTAATAAATTACTGGTCTTCTTTGCAATTAGTCATTCAGCTTGTCAACCATATGAGCAGAGGATTTATTTTCTGTTTCAGGCAGTTCTGTTGAGCAGATGGGCAGGCTGCCATCTTAGACCCTGGCTATGCTTCCAGGTAATATGGGAGGTGGGTGAGGGTGGAAGGGAGGGAGACAGAAGCTGGGATTATCATCTGAGACATTTTCTTACCGTTTAGCGGCTCTGAGTTGAGATTCAGGCTTTGTTCTAAAATCTAGTTTTAGATGCGTTGTTTGGAAGTTGGGAGACTTTCCCCTGTTGTTATGTCTGGCTCAAGGCCAGTTGGGCAAAGGAGAAACCAGAATGTGTGCAGGTTTAGTCCTCGAAAGCATCGAGGGAATGCTGCTTAGTTCATCATCTGCAAGGCAGGATCTTGAGTGGCAGCCAGATTTAATTACTTGGAGGTCACTGGAAGGTGCTGTAATCTGAAGCAGGACAGGAGCTGCAGATCAGAGCCTGGGGAAACAGAGAAACAGGAGACCATAATGTAGGAAGAGGTGGAAAGGGAGTGATGACTGATCCTGCCAGAGGATGTTGCTCTTGCCCAGGATTACGTCACGGATTGTTGCAGGGATGAGCCTTCCTGCCCATGGGGCAAGTGTCTATGGGCAATGCATTCAAGATTTCCATTGACCTTTCCTTTTAGATTGACCTGCTAACTGGTCTCCCTGTTTCTACCCTTGTTTTGCTTCAGGAGTAGCTCAATATGGCAGAGTGATTCTGTTAAACTGTAAGTCATAGTCTGTCACTTCTTGGTTCAGAACCCTTAGATGGGTTCACATTTTATTCAGAGTAAAAGCCAGAATCCTCCAGATACTTACCCTCCTGCTCCTTACTTACAGGATCTTATCATCCATTGATCTTACATCACTCGCTGGCTCTGGCCCTGCTGGCATCTTTGCAGCTACTCAAGTACACCAAGCGTATTCCCATTCCAGGGCCTTTGCACTCACTCTTTTCTCTTGCGTCCTCTTCTGCCCTGCATGAGTCTCTTCTTCATTACCTTCAAACCTTTGTGAGCAGCCTCCTTATCAGAGAGTTCTTTCCCAACCACGTTACTTAAAATTGTAACTCTTAATAATGTATTTATTGTCTGCTCCCCCCTAATACAGAGTTCCACTAGGGCAGGGATTTTTGTCTGTTTTAAAATTTTTTATTTATTAGCTCTTGTATCCCCAGTGCCTAGAATTATTCTAGACATATACTAGACATTTAACAACTATTCAGTACGTAAATAACTTTACATTGAGCTGGGTTCTCTACTCTTTTTTTTTGTACATTCATCCATCCATCCATCCATCCATCCGTCCATCCGTCGACCAATCCATCCAATCATTATGACCCAATTACTCATCACTTCCTCTGATACTATTTTCCCCTTTATTTATTATTTTTCAGTTTAATTTGCTTTCTTTTTGCTTCCTAATCAATACAACTTGGTTCCCTCCTGAAAACCTTTGAACATGTTTTTCCCTTTGCCTGGAAATCTTTTCCTCCATGTCCTCTCATGTCACTCAGATCTCAGCTCAAATATCACCTCTTTAGAGAAGTCTTCCCTGACCATCCTGCCTAAATCCTCCCCTGTCCTCTATCCCAATCACTCTATTCACCATCATGTTACCTTACTTTAGTATCATGTTTGGGATAAAATACCACCATTTGAGATTATCTTGTTCATGTATTTGCTTATTTGTTCACTGCCTCTCTCTCTGTCTCCTCCTCCTGCCTTGCCCCTTGGTAGAATGTAACTTCCGTTAGAGCAGAGATCCTGGTGGTTTTGTTTCCCATTGTGTACCCAGTGTCTGTACCAAAGCCCGGAGCATGTTTGATGCTTAATAAATATTTATTGGTTGTATGATTAGGCTTACATTTCTTGGAGTTAAACTGTCTACACTGAAACCCCAGCTTCACCATTGACTATCTGTGACTCCTGGACAGTGTTTGACTTTTCTATGCCTAAGTTTCTTATCTGTTTATGGGTATTGTAATAGTACATCTCTCATGTGATTGCTGTGGGCATTAGTGACAATGATGATAATAATAGTGATAGCTACCATTAGTGAGCAGTTACTATAGACCAAGCTCTGTTTTAAACTCTACCTATATTTATTATTTAATCCTTATCACAGCCCTATGAAGTGGACACTATTTTAATTCCCATATTTTAGATGACTCAAGTTCTGGAAAGGCAAATAACATGTAGTTACAAAGAGGTGGAAAAGCGATTGAAGCCAAGACAGTTTGGCTCAGAGCCTTTGCTTTTACATGTGCTGAGGACATAGGAATCACTCAATAAACATCGGCCATTATTATTATTAACTATGTATCGTTTGCAGTGAATACACTGTAAATCATATTATTTTCCCAAATATATCAGCTGTGAAATAGCAGCTTCAGATTAGCAAGAAGAAAAGCAAGAAGAGATTCACATGGATGTTAGAGTATAATTCGAAAATATAAATCCTTTTGTTACATAGGGAGTAATTAAAATACATAAAAGGAATATATTACATTTAATTTTACAATTAAATTTATTGAAGATGTAACATGTGCTATACTGTACTGGCAACTGACATCTGTTAAAACAAGCTAACAGAATGCTAGTTTGGCTTAGGTAATTCTGTGAAAGAGGTTCGATATCTGTGTTCTGGATAATTCCCCAATAAAAATATCTTGGCAAACTGCAACATACAGGCTTTCAGATTTGCTTTGAATAGTTAATACTGAGCTATAAATCCTCAAATGTCAAAAGAATATTGTTTTTGTTGTTGTTGTTCTGTACTTTGTAATTTGCATTATGGACATTCGTATACTTGTCAATATTTACTAAGCTGCAGTATTTTTTGAGGGCAGGTAGTATATTTTCTTAATTTTTTTCACACTGTATTTATGCCAGAGCCTTGCATTTTTCATAGGGAGTAAAAATTTTTTTACCACTCATAGATGGCTATTGTTAACCTGTGCATATTTGGGTTTTATGTTTCATATTCAGGGAAATCGTTTTTCCTGGAATTGGATGATGACATTGAGTGATTAAGTGTATATACATGTTGACTGTAGTTTATAGGAGATACAGCACTTCTGCTCAAATGGGGGATTTGTGTTTAGACCTTCTGTCGGGGCAGTGGGTGTACCCAGTGAGATAATAGAGTTTTACAGCTGGAAGGAACACTGGGACCCTATAATCCAATTTCTTCCTTTTACAGATGAGAAAACTGAGAATCAGGGAGAGTAAGTGACTTGTCTAGAGTAACACAGCTAGTTAGTACCAGAACTAGAGCTAGGCACAGGTGTTCTAATTCTCGTTTAACGCACTGTCAGAGGGAAGGGATAATATGTTTTCCTATCATGAACAGTAGAACTTAGAAAATCTAAATGAATGAACAGTTAATGTGCCCATTAGACAATCTATCTCAAAAACAAATGCATGTAGTAAAATCTTCAGAAGACTTTCAATTTAATCTGTTAATAAGAGTCTATGGTGAGTGGAGATAAATATTTTAGTTTTACTAAAAATAATAAATTTCTCTGATTAAAATAGTACACATTTTTTAGAAATTAGTGACATACGAAAAACCATGAAACCAAAATAAGGGTCACCCACCATTTTGCCACTCTTAGACAATCATTGTTAATTTATGGATATTTGGTTTCTGTATTTCATGTAATGTGTGTATATGAGTATATGCATGTGTGTAGAAAATATACAATTATATGTAGTATAGGTTATATCTAAGCATATATATTACATATTATATAAATATAAACCTTTATTAATATATGTAACATATATTCTATAATTATATGTGTACATAATTAACATTTGCTTAATTGGGATCATATGAAGCATCATTTTAAAATTCAAAAATGTGTTGGAGAATTTTCTCTCTTTTCTTATCCTTTATCTGAGTTTGTTTAATTTTAGAATTACTTCACTATTTGGTAAAATTTACTTTGGGCATAATGATTTTTGTGGGGTATATTTTAAACTGCTAACTCACTTTCTTAAAAGTAGAGATTTATTTAGTATTTCTATTTTCTCCTGAATCATTTTTGATATGTGATAGTTTTCAAATATATTGGCATGATTTTTTTCATAATATTCTTCTTTTGAAATCTGTTTTGTTTCTAGTGTTCCCCCATTTTCATTCCTAATATTTTTAAGTTTTTTCTTCTCACTTACCTTATTTAATTGTGGATCAGACTTGTCAGATGAAAGTCAGTTTTATTAGATGTTTCATAGCACCAGCTCTGGTAGACATGGACCTGTGCCATCCAGATCCTTTTAGGACATCTTTGTTGCTCCAGCTACTGGAATTGCTAGCAGTGGTCAGCCTTCAGCTGTCAACACTTTCAGCCACAGGGAGCCTCAGCTATAGGGAACAACCTAGTCGAAGGTCACACCCTTATCTCGGGGCAGCTCACATTCAACGACTGATTGAGGCAAGGGTATGAAAACCAGCTATTTTGGTCCAGTGTGGAGCAATTTTAATAGGTCATTTCGGCTTTAGAGTCCCCCACAGGGTCAGCTGAGGCTCTTTGGCTTGTATTGCAAACTGTTTTCCCCCTCTGTTTCCTCTCCCTCTCTTTCACAGGTGTTAATCCTAAGAACACTTCCTGATAAACATCCTGAACACTAAACTGTCTCAGAATCAGTTTCTTGGAGAACCCAAACTTCAGAGGTTGATACCAGTAGTTGGCCAAGAAATTGGCAATAAGATGGGGTTTTGATGCTGTATCATTCACTGCCCAGTGGGCAATGAGGATCCCATCACTTGGAGGCAGGAAGAACACAGATAGTCCCTGGCAAAAAGTGGTGGTCCAGTCATGAAAACTTTCACTGATGGTGATTTGGGATATTTTCTGGAAGGTAGTGCCCTAATTAGTGTAAAGTACTAGGCATTTGTGAAACATGGTGGAAATAGTACGTAAAAGGACAATGGGATCAGGTAGCTATTTCTGCGTTCTACTGAAGCTCCAGAAAAAGATAATGAAAGACTGAATATGAATAACAGGCAATTAGAAGTCAAATCTGAAAGACTAAGAGCCTCATTGGGAGCCTGTAAAGAGGACCGTATCTCTTATAGTGGGAGGGGAGAAAAAGCTGTGGACCAGATCAAAGAGTATTCGAGCTCCAAAGAATGGTTTAACTTCAAACCAAAGTGTGTCTGCTACACCAACGTCAGGGCCTCAGTTGGAAAAGAATGAGTAAAGACAAGACAATAGAAAAAAAAGAGCAAGAGACTGAACGTGTAATTTCACAAAATGGGAAACAAGAACAACTCTTAAATTTGTAAAAAGATGTTAAAACTCATTAGTAATCAGAGAATGGATGTTAGAACCACAACTAGATGACATTTTTCATATCTAACAGTTGGTAATAAAAAATGTGTGGCAAGAACAATTATTGATGAGGACGTTAAAGATGAAGCACTTTTAGTTATTGCAGGTGGGACTATAAATTGATATAACCACTTTGGAGAACAATTTGAGGTTGTGTTATGTGGTTCAAGACAAATGTGGCACTGACTCTGGTGGCTCTCAAAGGTCACTACCTTCTGGTATTTACACCCTTGTGTAAGTTTCCTCCCCTTGAGTGTGAGAAGGACTTGTGACATGCTTCAATAGTATATGGCAAAAGTGATAGGATGTCACTCCTGTGAATCAATTCAGATAAAATTCTGACTTCCATGTTGCTGGCAGATGCTCTTTCTTGCTGGTTTTGATAATGCAAGCTGCCACATTGTGAGCTGCCTTATGGTGAAGCCCAAATAACAAGCAGCTGAGGGTGGAAGGCCAGCAAGAAAGTGAAGTCATTGGTCCAACAGCCCACAAGGAATTGAATCCCACCAAAACCCACATGACCTTGGAAGGAGCTTCTTCCCCAGTTAAATGGTCTAATGAGACATCTGCCCTGGATGGCATCTTAATTGCATCCTTGTGAAAGACCCTTAAAACTGAGGATCCAGCTAAGATGTGTTGGGATTCCTGACCCAACAAACTGTGAGTAATAAATGTGTGTCTTTTTATGTTGCTAAGTTTCTGTAATGTTGTTATACAGTAACAGATAGCTAACATATCAAATTTCCACTTGATTATGAACCCCCAGGAAATGCTTACATTACACTTGCTCTCCAAGAGGCATGTACAAGAATATGTGTAGCAGTATTATTTGTAAAAGTAAAACTAAAAACATTTATATGAGCCCATAGGTAGGATAATAGATAAATACATTTTATCATACTTAAGCAATGGAATTGTAAAAAGCAACAGAATAAACTACAACTACAGGCATGAACCTGGTGAAATTCACAAACACAGTGTTTAGCAAGACAGGTAAGATGATGAAAAGTACAAACAGAATGATTCCATTTACAGTTCAGACACTGCAAAGCTAAGCAATATACTGATGCACACTTTTGTGAAAGAAAATTAAAAGAATAAAATTGAGGTGGTTATTTTTGGTAGGGGTATTATAGGTGTTAGTATCTCTGTAGGAATTAGATTGGAGAAAGGACACAGACTCGGCTTAAAAGCTATTGGTAGCATTCTGTTCCTTAAACAGTAGTGTAGATACCCAGGTTATTTTTATAATTGTATTTTATAAATTAATGTATATTTTATATCTGTTATTTTGTCTGAATGAAATACTGCACAAGAAAAGTAGATCCAAGACAGTTTCTATCCTGAAATTTTTTATAGAGAACTACATTGTGATGAGCCTTTCATTTGGCTTATCTGAAAAATGTCCTAAATACTGCAAAACCTTGGTACATTCTTGACTGTCCTGTCAGGTACTTCATTGATAGTAGATACTTTTATCTTCTAGCTTAGAGATTGGGCATGGGAACATAGCATCTCCAAGACTTTTACAGGGCTTTTCTGGATTATCTGTAGTTCTCTCTTCCTGAAACCATTACCGAAAAGGAGAAAATGAAGAGAATACAACATATGTCTAATTGGAGTTCAAGGCAGAGAAAATTGGAGATAGGTCATATAAAAGGGATAATGGCTAGGGATTTCCCACACTTGAAAGACATGAATTCTCGGATTCAGGAAGTAGAAAAAAAATCCCAGTCAAGTAAAGTAAGACTCAATCTTTCATAATAAAATTATAGGATACCAGAGAAAAAAGACCTGAAAAGTAAGCAGAAAGAAACATCAGATTACTTAGAGAGGAAATATTATTAGAATAGGAACTGTTTCTTGGGAGTAACAATAGAAACTATAAGAGAACAATATCTTTTCAAAGGAGAATCTTCAAGATTCCTGAAGAAAGGGATATAACATATTGTTAGTTTAATTATAGACATAAGTTAAAAAGCTTCCAGTACAAAACTCTGGAATGAAGGCTCAGAGACTGTTTGACATTTGTGATCAATTATTTAAGATTTTTAGAGCAGCGTATTAGTTTCTTATTGCTATTATAACAAGTTACCACAAATTTAGTGGCTTAACACAACACAAATTTATTATCTCACAGTTCTGGGGGATAGAAGTCTAAAATGTTTCAGTTAAGGTCAAGGTGATGGTAGGCCTTCTGGAGACTGTGAGAGAATCTGTTTCCTTCCTACTTCCCAGCTTGCAGAGGCTGCCTGCATTCCTTGGGCCATGGTCTCTTCCTCCAACTTCAAAGCCAGCAGTGGCTGGTTGAGATTTTTTCATGCTGTATCACTTTGACACTCCTTTTCTATAGTCAGATGTCATTCTGTCTCCCTCTTATAAGAACATTTGTTTTTATATTGGTCTTTCCCGGATAATCCAGGATAATCTCTCATCTCAAAATCCTTAATGTAATCACTTCTGCAAAGCCTCTTTTACCATTTAAGTAACATTTTCACAGGTCCTAAGATGTTGACCTCTTTGGGGGACCATCTCAGCCTACCACAGCAGAAAGAAAACTTCAAGATCATTATATTAAGTGTAGTTATATTATAATGGGAAAAATGCTAGATTGGCAAGGAATCTGGTGGCATTCATTTTGCCTTGTCACTAACAACCAGAGTGACCTTAAGCAGGTCCCTTCATCAATCTAGACCTCTAATTCTTCCTTCTTTCCTTCAGATACTAACTCAAGAAATATTTCTTGACTATTCCCTATATACCAGGTGTTATTGTAGATTCTGTGAAGTGGAACATTTTTCTGATTCTAACCTAATAGGAAATAATGTGCTTAAAACATCTAGTGAAATGCCTGGCATAAAGTGAGAATTTAATAAATGAAAACCATTATTATTAATAACATGGATTGAAATAGAAAACTAACATACTTAAATTGCAACTGTATCTTCAGAAGTTGAATTTAAGAGAGCAAATATTGAATCACAGAGTATTTGTTTAATGCCTACCATGTACATTGTGCTGGATATCCCAATACAAAGATGAGTAAGCCCCTGGTCCCTGATCCTGAAGAGGAGTATGATCACGAGTAACTCTGTACAAGGTAGAGCACCATCAGTTCTGTGATGGAGGAACAGAAGAGTCCTAGGAACACAGAGATGGAACCAAAGAAACAGCACCTTAGACTGACCCCCAATGTCAGAATTCTCGTCCTTACAAAATGAATCAGTCTTAGGAAAGAGCAGACAAGTTGGGGGCTCCACATTCTCATTATCTTCTGTGTTCTTACCACTTCTAAGCCTCACCTCCTTTGACTCCTCCGTTACCACCCTGTTCCCATGTGTGGAATTACCTTCCTTTTGTGCTGTTCCTCTCTCTGTATGGTCTGTGATCAGGAGGTCACTTTGGCCTTTGAGGTTTAGATCCACTTGACTATGGTCCTGTTTTCACATTCCCTGGGAAGCCCAGTACCCACGCCACAAGGTGTTTCTTCTGTGATGTCTCTGGCTCTGAACTCTTTCCTCATCTGAACTCGGTATCATTTTTGCCTCATATACCACAGTGATCTTTCTCTTCTTTTCTGTGACACACTGTGTGCGACTTTGGTTTTGTTTTTCTCCCATGGATTTTCTTTATACTCAAGGCATTTGTGCATGAAATGGTTGGCAGTTTAGAGGGGTAAAGAGACTTTAGTTTGTAGCAATGCAAACAAGTCAAAATGGACTATTATTTATTTCTGATTTTGAGTTCTTTGGCACATCTAGCTTAGGAATTTCTCATTGGTCGAGTTGCTATTTGTGTTTTTCTGTTCTCTCTTCTCTGCTTTTCAATAGCACCTACATTTCTGCTTGTTTCTAAGGCAGGGAAGATCAGCATTCTCAGTACCTTCTTCCAAGTCATCCTCCCAAGGTCTTTTCTTCTTTGGGCAAGTTTTGTCAGAACACTTTCCTAATCAAAGACAGTTCTCTCCCTAAGGAAAAGCTGATATTAGCCACTCATTCATCAACATTAACTCACATGTCACTGCTTTTTGGTAAATCTTCTTTTATCTTCCTAGGCAATTTATATGTCCCTCCACTATGTACTCATAGCATATAGCACATATTATACCATAATTATTTCCTTCTGTTTCTGTCTTTCCCATCTAACTTGTGAGCATCATTAGGGAGGAACCAAATCTTATTTTTTGTAAAATCCATGTGTTATTTATGCCTAGTCCAGAGTGACTGTCAGCTGATGATTATTGAAAGACTGTATGCCTGCAGGATCAAAGTAGTACCTTAAAACGATTAGAGGGCCCACAGAATTGGCCTGATTCCTCTTCTTAAAACTCAGAGTTCCTAAATTTAGGGCTGGCTCAGGTGGGAAGTCTTGCTTGTTTTTTTTTATCCTTTAGCTCATTTGTATTTTTAATAAACATAGGTGTCAGCAGCTTTATATGTGTTATCTCACACCATCCTTAAAACAATTCAGTTATGTAGCATTAATATCCCTGCTTTTAAGATATCAAAGTTGAGATTAAAGGACTTGCTTAAGGTCATGTAGTTACAGAATGTTAGGAGCAGGATTCAAACCCAAGCTTGTCTCTAAAGCTCAGGCTCATTTCACTGCATCACACTCTTCATGTGCCTGAGCTCTGCAGCTTTGTTGTGACCACTTGGCTTCCTTTGGGAAGTAGACTGAGGAACAAGGTGGCTCAGTTGTGATTTCAGCAGGAGGTCGGTGCCACGATGTTCAAGAACTCCTGATGACTGCTACTGTCAAGATGATCTGTGACCACTTTGAAGAAAGGCCAGGCTGCTGGTTTAGCAGAATATTGCTTTTTCTTAAAACAACATGGCAAGCCTAGTTGTTTCAAGTGGTGCTTTGGCCTGTCTTTACAGCTTTCCTTCAGTTTGCTTTGCTCATGCTTCCCATTCTTGCCTAGAGTTCAGTGGTGTTTTACACATCCTATAGTGGCCAGTGCAACATTGGGTCCCACCTACCTGGAGGATATTGGTAGTTTTTTTCACTGGCAAATGCTCCTGCTGTATTGACTGTACTAGAGGGGATCTTAGCTAATGTTTTGTGATACTAATAAAGTTGTTCTTGCTTGAATGATTGGAGCTGCTCTGTTGGAAGATTAATCTGATAGCCTTGAAAAGGATAGATGGGAATAGGAGAGATAGCAGGTAGACAAACCAATTAGGACATTAAAATTGTCTGAGAGGGAAAAGATCAGAGCCTCAACTAGAGTAACAGTAGAAAAATAAAGTAAACTGCAAATGCAAAAGACACTGGGGAAATAACTGAGGTGAAAATTGAGGCAGTTCCAAATCTCCTAGGCATACAGAAGTCAGAGCATTGCTACTTCCTCATAACTCTTTGGTCTCAAATTTGATGCAGCATAAATTCAGTTTAATTCAACAAGTATTTGTTAAGCACATGCTATCTGCCAGCCATTCTGCTAGAAGTTGTGAGACCTGCCATCGAACATCTTATACTTTAGTAGGTGATATAGGTAACATGGTGAAATATGGTTCATTGAATTGTGAGATTTGGGGAAAAGTTTCACGAGATTGTTGGCCATTAAGATGAGTTTGAAAGATGGATGTAGTTTTTAACAGGTAATGATAGGGAGGAGAGAGAAGGTATTCCAGATGGAAAGATTGTATGGGGGCAAAAAAGGTGTCAAATTTGGAGTAAATTTGTCCATAGGAGATAAAACTGGAATTTAGGCTTCAGTCATGTTTGTCAGGTGAAGAATTTCATTCCATTAAATATTTGCTAGTTAAAACTGGATCAAGTTTTTTTAAAAGACGAGAACAGGGTTGTGAATTTAGAGAATATGGTCACTGAGATGATAAACAAATAAGGAGAGTATCAACCAAAGTGAAAGTGGAAGAAATGAAAACAAAATTTAAAAAATAATAACACCTTCAGAGTACTTACTAAAGGTTGTTCTTCTAAGCACTTTTTAAAAATTGATTAATTTATGTTTTTTACCAGTCATGTATATACATACAAATATTTGTTTTCATATTCTTTTTCATTAAAGGTTATTACAAGATACTGAATATAGTTCTCTGTGGTATACAGAATAAACTGGTTTTTTAAAATCTATTTTTATATATAGTAGCTAACATTTGCAAATCTCAAACACCCAAATTTATCCTTCCGACTCCCTTTCCCCTGATAACCATAAGATTGTTTACTATGTCTGTGAGTTTCTTTCTGTTTTGTAGATGAGTTCATTAGTGTCCTCTTTTTTTTCTTCTCTTTTTCTTTTTTTTAGATTCCACATATGAGTGATACCATATGGTACTTGTCTTTCTCTTTCTGGCTTACTTCACTTAGAATGACCATCTCTAGGTCCATCCATGTTGCTGCAAATAGCACTATTTTATTCTTTTTTTATGATTGAATAGTCCAGTTGTATTCAGTCAATATTTTTATGTAGTAATATAGACTCTGTGGTATTTGTTGAAGTTAATTCTGTGGATGCTTGAAAAGAATGTGTATTCCTTTGTTTATATGTTCATTATATGAGGCCTGTTAATAGTGTTCAAATCTTTCATATTCTTACTAATTCTCATTGAGAGAGATATATTAAAATCTGCCACTTTAATTATAAATTTTTTAGTTTTTTTTGAGGTAAGTGGCTGTTTTTTTCCTTTCTTTTCCTTTTTCAGTTTTATTGGTAGAATTATTACAGTTCAACTGCACATATACATTATATTGCATGCAAATACATATAAACAGTATACTGCACATTTTTTTAGTATACATATAAATACTGATCATTGTTTCTAAGAACAGATAAGAGCTTTAGCTTTTTAAACTTACATAATTATCAAAGGAATAAAGCCAACTACAAAGTAAGAATCAATGGAATGTGGTAATCCAATTGTAAAGGACAGTCAAATGTGCTTACACATATTCAAAAATCAGTCATCTAAGGTAGAAATAATAATTAGTTCATTTGTGTCCTTACTATTATTTTTTTTTGATTCCTCATATAAATGATGTCATATGGCATTTTTCTTTCTCTTTCTGGCCCACTTCACTTAGAATGATGATCTTCAGGTCCATCCAAATTGCTGCAAATGGCATTATTGTATTCTTTTTTTTATGACTGAGTAATGTTCCATTGTATATATGTACCACATCTTTTTTATCCAGTCATCTGTTAACGGACATTTGGGTTGTTTCCATGTCTTGGCTATTGTAAATAGTGCTGCTATGAAGACTGGGGTGCATGTCCCAGAAAACTTCTAGAACTCATCAGTGAATATGGTAAAGTTGGAGGATACAAAATTAGTATACAGAAATCAGTTGCATTTCTATACACTAACAATGAAATAGCAGAAAGATAAATTAAGGAAACAATACTATTTACCATCGTGCCAAAAAGAGTAAAATACCTAGGAATAAACCTACCGAAGGAGGCAAAAGACCTGTATGCCAAAAACCATAGGATGCTGATGAAGGAAACTGAAGATGACATAAACAAATGGAAAGATATAACATGTTCTTGGATTGGAAGAATCAATATTGTTAAAATGGCCATACTATCCAAGGCAATTTACAGATTCAATTCAGTCCCTATCAAATTACCAATGACATTCTTCACAGAGCTGGAACAAAAAATGTTAAAATTTGTATGGAAACACAAAAGACCCCAAATAGCCAAAACAATCTTGAAAAAGAAGAATGGAGCTGGGGGAATCATCCTCCCTGACTTCAGACTACACTAGAAAGCTACAGTAATCCAAACAGTATGGTCCTGGCACAAAAACAGACACACAGATCAATGGAACAGGATAGAAAGTCCAGAAATAAACCCACGCGTGTATGGTCAATTAATCTATGACAAAGAAGGCAAGAATATACAATGGAGAAAAAACAGTGTCTTTGTCGGAGCCAGCCGACAATCGATCAGGTCCAGAAATCTGTGCTGCAGGACTGAGAAAAGAAAGACAAGATTAAAAGGAAGTCAAGACTAAAAGGTGGGGGAGAGGGTCTCACTCTAGCCCGCAAGACGCTAGGTCAAGAGTGGACCTCGTGTTTATTTCCAGCAGTTAATTTATATGCTTTTAACCCATAGGCAACAGTATCGTAGGTAACGGTATTGTTTTTATGATCTCTTAACAATGTGTACTAAAATCAGTAACTTGTGCATAGTTACATACATCATTATTGTTTATATTTCTCATCAATCAAGACTAACCGTTCCCCATGAGCTAACATCATTGATAACTGTTATTGTTCCTCTAGGCTAACATCGTGATTTGTGTATTGGTAACTCAGGTGATTGTCACTAAGATCACTAACTTATGTAACTTATGTATTGGTAACTCAGGTGATTGTTACTAAGATCACTAACTTGTGTGACCTGTATCTCTCTTTCCAGAAGCCCCTGTTCTTAATAACTCAATGGCATCAAGATGTTTTTCCGACTCCAAATGCACCTGCTGTTTTTCTAACAAAGGGGTGGCGGGACAGAGATTGTCTTTGCTCAGTCAGCCTCAGAGCCTGGCGCCCCGCACTCTGGGAGTTTAGGCCCAGTTTCTGTGCTCGGCAGCCCTCAGGTCATGAGTGGCCCCCCGCAGTCTTCAATAAACAGTGCTGGGAAAACTGGACAGCTACCTGTAAAAGACTGAAATTGGAACATTCTCTAACACTATGTACAAAAATAAACTCAAAATAGATTAAAGACGTAAATGTAAGACTGGATGCTATGAAACTCTTAGAGGATAACATAAACAGAACACTCACGGGCATACATTACAGCAATATATTTATTGAACTAGCTGCTGGAGTAATGGAAATAAAAGCAAATGGGATCTAATTAAAAGCTTGTACACACTTAAGGATACCATCAACAAAATGAAAAGACTACCTACAGAATGGGAGAAAGTATTTGCAAGTGATGCAGCTAATAAGGGGCTAATTTCCAAAATATACAAACAGCTCATACACCATAATATCAAAGAAACAAGCAACCCAATCCAAAAATGGGCAGAAGACCTAAACAAGCATTCCCCAATGAAGACATATAAATGACCAATAGGCACATGAAAAAATGCTCAACATCGCTAATTGTCAGAGAAATGCAGATCAAAACTACAATGAGACATCACCTCACACCAGCCAGAATGGCAACCATTGAAAAGTCTACAAATGATAGAAGCTAGAAGGGGTGTGGAGAAAAGGGAACACTCCTACACTGTTGGTGGGAATGTAGATTGGTGCAGCCACTATGGAGGACAGTATGGAGGTTCCTTAAAAAAACTGAAAATAGACTTACTGTGTGACCCAGCATCCCACTCCTGAGCATATTTCCAGAGAAAAATAAAATTAAAAAAGACACAAAGACAAAAAGTCACCCCAATGTTCACAGCAGCACTATTTACAATAGCCAAGACATGGAAACTTCCAAGCACTTTGTATACACTAATCCAAGAACCCCATGAGGTGAGACTATTATTATCTTTACAGTAAGGTTAAAAATCTGGCTTAGTTCATTCCACTGAGAATGGCTGATATTTGAACCTTGGCAATATTGGTTCTAAAGCTTTTGTTTTCATTGTTATAACACTTTGAATGTTGTAGAGGAGGGTTTGGTTAGCTTAAGTTTCTGTATTAGTTTTGCTGTTAACATTTGTGTAGGTAGGAAGATACTGAAGAATGATTCAGCATATAAATCTGGAGTCAGATAGTTTGGGTTTACATTCCAGCTCAGCTAGTTTTCTTAGCTGTCTGAGCCTTAGTTTTTCCACCTGTAAAATGGGGATTTGTTTAATACTTAACTCCTAGAGTTGTTGTGAAAATGATTACAGATAATCCCGTGAAGTACTTGCTGGAAAATTGCTCAATAGATTTTAGCCATAATTATTTTTGTGTTCTGAACCTGTTTTTCAAAGCTTCACTCCATTCACAGATACCTAATTGATCTTTCTGTTGTCTTTGTGTTCCAATTCCACAGCAGCCTTAGCAGTTGAGTTTCATTGAGAGCTGCATTGTTCAGTACAAGCCCTACACTGCTTTTGAAGCACTATGGTCTTTGATTTATTGTGACTCTGTTGTGCATTTAACCTTTGTGGGTTTCAGGTGGCTCCTCTAAGAGGAAACATTGCTTACTCTTCCACAAAAGACTCAGTTAACTGGAATGTAGTCAAGGTGGTTTAATCCTGGTTGAGGATAGAGTCAGAAGGGTTATGAAAGTGGTAGGAGACTTTGATTCCAATTAAGAGGGAATGACAGATGGATTGGTCTCCCTCATTTAGGGTTTCAGGCCTACAGGAAGAAAGATGCTGATTAGGAGGGAAATGAGGACTGATTATGGTTATGAGCTTTGGACAGTGACAAGAGACTTTGGAATCATATAAACCTGAGTTTGAGTTCTAGCTTTGTGCTTACTTTGTGAGCCTGTGACTTGATCTTCCTAAGCCTCAGTATCCCCCCTTTTTTTTTTTAAATCATGAGGGTAATTATAACCTCATGAGCTTACTGTAAGGATTAAATGAGATAAACCATAGTGGGTCCAAAACAGAGTAGATACTTAAAAAGTGCTAAAATTGATTTCTATGTTTAGGCTCTCGAATGAGAAAGGCAAGTAACATACCACTGTGTTTCTTCAGTTTTTCTGAATGACTCCAAAGCCATAACTTTGTCCGCTGAAATGGGAGACAAATCTGAAAGCCATTCCTGTTTAAAGGTACCTAGAATCACTGAGGCCATTCCTCTTAATTTCAATTAAAAAGTTATCTTGCAGAGATAGAACAATTACCTCCTAGCCAAGTGACCATCCTGGTGCCACTAATTGTGAGGATACCCTGAGGTCATGGGTCTCTTGGTGTGATGCGATAGTTCACAGCATTGCCTAGGAAGTGCTCTTACTAAAAAGTTTAACCTGAATCTAATCAAGTGTCTGTACCTAACTTCCAGTTTACATGAGATGCAGAGGATAGGAGATCAAGATACATGACATTGTAAGGAAACAGTCCAGAATGTGGGACTTTCTATAAGACAACTGGTCTGGACTCTTTAGAAAGTCAATGTCATAATTAAAGAAAAGGGAGAGAGACTTTTTTTTTTAGGTTTTAGGTTGAGAGATCATAGATTAACAATTAAACACAAGATATGGTCCTGAAGTGGAAATTAAAGGAAAACAGGTGTAAAATATATTTTTGAGACAGTTGGTGAAATTTGAATAATTACAAATTGAATGTTGAAAAAAATGCTTGACATTCCACCTTCCCATCCCCCTGCCATCCCTCATTTCCCCTACTTCCCCCACTTCTGCTCCTGTATTTTGAATCATTTAGTTGGTGTGTGATGGGACCAGGAGATCAGTATCTAGTAAAAATTCCCCAGGTGATTTTAATGATAGCTACAGCCATAAAATAACTCTTGTACCTGTGCACCAGGAGACAAGAGATAGTTCATAGCAGCACCACTTGCAATGTCACAAAATGAAAACCACCCACATGCCCATCAACAGTAGAATGGATAAATAGTGCTGCTTGTAACAAAGGAAAATGATTGGTCTAATGCTTATGAATACCTGATAGTCAACTTCCTGGTCTCCTTGAGTTGAATTTCCAATTTCCATTTTAACTTACCTTCTTCTAGCCCAACATTAGTTGTGTATTATAATAAGGACATTCCTAGATGTTGCTTCAGGAGCTGATCTCTACCCTTTATTTCTGCAGATTTCACTCACTGGTTATCAGCTTCTCTAGGGTGAATTTTGCCATTCTGTTGAGATATATAATTCCCAGCTTCCAGTTTGTGGTTTTTGGAGAACGGGAAGTGGCTTGCTTCTTTAAAAGCCATTTGCAGTAGTCTGCCCGGAATTTACAATTTTATGACCTATTCCGTCAGTCCATACGATGTTGCCCCATCTGAATTTAGCTAACTGAGCTAATGCACAATTAGCGTCTCTATCCACTCACACCTTTGCCTCCCTAAGGAGTTGGGAATGACGGCTTCACAGTGTGTACTGGGAAGGAAGACATATCTGGAATGACTTTCTGAGCTGATATTTCCTTTCTCTTCCCTGTAAACTCCCACTTTGCTATTTTTGTTATCATTTTTTAAAGGTTTTGTTATAGCTGATGGAAATGTTATTATTTAATAAACTTACCAGATTTGCAGTTCCTCGTAAGCACATGTTCCCAGCATTTTAATCTTTGCTATTAACTTAATTAACTGGGCCACTCCTAGTGAAAGTAACAGTGTTATTTTATTTCTTACTGTTGAGGTGTCTTAATGACTCATCAGCAGGGTATTAATGTTCATTTTCATCCAACAAGAACTGATGCACCTTTCACAGTTTATTAATTTTAAGATTCCCTGGATTAAAATCATCTTGTGAGGGTTAGAAGCCTCTTAAAAATTGTAATGCACTTATTTGGTTTACAATAATTGGAGCCCATGTTTGTTTTGACAAAGGGAGGTATATTAGTCCACGAAGGGATGATGTTGTGTGATTGAGGTAAACACCTTTGTGAACTTCTAAGATAATTCCAGAAGCTGTCACTAATTACAAATCTAAGATTCAGGTGCGCTTACCTCGATGATCTGTGATAAGAACCTTTATATTTCATATTTAAAACATTGCAAGTGATAATATTGTGACCTAAAAGAGCATTAAATGTAGAAACCAAGAGGTCTTCATTTTCCTTTAAGTTTTTCTCAGAGCACAGTGCCGAAACTACTGTTAGTGGGTGTGGTGGTTAGCTTTTACTTCATGATAAATCATCCTAACATTTAGTGGTTTAAGATGACAATCCTTTCTTTCCTTCACAATTCTGTGGGTGGCAATTTGGGCTGGGTTGAGTTGGGTGGCTCTTTTGCTGGTCTCAGATGGAACTCACTCACATGTCGTTGGTCAGTTAGCAGGTTGGCTTGGGGCTGGTTGATCTAGGAGACACCTCAGGTGGGATGGCTGATCTCTGCTCCATTGTCCAGGAGTCTAGCTTGGTCTTCTTTATATGGTGGTGACAAGGGACCCAAAGTCATCAAGAGAGGGCAAAGTCCAGGGACAAGTGCACTTTTCAGGTCTCAGCTTGCAGATATAAGCCTGGAGTGGCTGAATGTGATTTGCTACCAGGCTTGTAGAAACTGACAGTTACAGAAACTAACATGGAAGAAAGCAGAGATTTCAATGAAGAGAGACAAAATTATGTTAGATATCTGAATATAGAAATACCTGAAGCAACTGGAATTTTCAGTGGGTATTGAGGATCTCACCATTTCTTTTTTTGTGTGTTTAGGTCAGTTTGGGTTGAAATTAGCTCCTTTTATAGTCAGTGTCCTGGCTAGTGCAATGCTTTTTTCCCAGCACCAGAGTGAGAGCTCCTTGAGACCTGGGACTGTCTCTTTATCATCTTGACATCTCAGTCTCTGCTCAGTTTCTGTCTCCTGTCTCGACTTGAGTGATTTAATGAATTAGTGAATGAGATTAGCAGGCAACCGGTCACATCTTTAATGGCAAACGTAGGATTTGGGACTTTTGTCATTCTTGGTTTTCTCACATAATTTACTGTGTCCTGGCTCCATGTCAGCAACTGGAAGTATTTTTTTTTTACTTGCTTCCTTAAAATGTCCATTAGCTTGTTTCACTGTCATTTGATTCTGTCTCTTTGTGCTAAGGTACAGGGGAAATGAATTCGCTTTAATTGAGGGTTCCTATTATGAGGATTTGCATTATTCCTTCTTTCAAACAAACAGAATAGTGCAGAAACTGGTGATTAATGTGATGGGAAGGAGCAAACTTGCTATATGAGTCATTACATTAGATCCACCATGTTTAATGGGCTGTTATGCTGAGCAGAGAGTAGCAAAGAGCCTGCTGGGGGAAAGACAAGTCAAAAACCTCAGAGACTCATTTTTTTCCCAAACTAACTTACAGGCAGAAAGTTGTTGCCATTCTCTGAACTACAAATGAAGCAACAACTCTGAGGACTTTTTTCCCCTCCTTTGACCAATGAGTGTGGGATGTAAGTTGACCCATGTTGTTCAGGGATGTTCTAAAGTGATATGGTGAAGGTAGTGATGGTCAAACATTGTGACCAGTTAAACTCAGTACTGTGTTAACACCTGCTTTCATGCCTAGACAATGGGAAAGTGACAGAGACCCAGTTTATAAAGTTATAATGAAAACCCACTGGGCTTGTTAAAAGGTTTGCTTTTAGGGGGGAAACATGCTAATTAAAGTATAAAAGCATTGGACTGGAAGTCGGAAATCTTGGTTCTAGTTTTTGCTCAGCTTCTGTTTGGATGAACTACCTCGGGCAAGATAGTTAACATATTGAGCCTTAGTCTTCTCATCTACCTAAAAGGCTTAGTAATTTCTATTTCACAAAATGGTGGTGAGTATTGATAAAGGTTTGTGAAATGCAAGCAATGGAAAATTTAAGGAAATTTGGTTATTGAGTAGTAGTAGTATTGATAATAATGCTGCAGTTACCCTGAGATGCCTAGAATTATGAATTTATGATCTCAGACATTTTCCAGGAATATAAATGAAATTTCCCTCCACTCCCATCCTTGGCACTCCTATTACATTCTTCACACTGAAACCAGAGTGATCTAAAAAAATATAAATCTGATGATAATCACTCCCAATGCTTGGTGGCCTCCAGTTGATTTCCATTGCCGTTAAGACTGGAGCCAAGATTCTCAACATGACTAACAAGACTCTGTACCATCTGGCCCATTTTTACATCCACCCTTTCTTCTCACAAAATCTTTTCTTTTGCTGTCTAGGTTCTACCTACATTGCCCTTTTTAAGGAGCTCATTGCTCTATACTCTTTATCTCAGAGCCATTGCACATGCTATTCCTTTGCCCTAGAACACTTTTCCCTCTCTGCGTCTTAACTCTCACCTCATGTGGTAAGCTGAATAACGACCTCTCCCTCCCCCTAAGTATGTCCACATCCTAAATTCTAGAAGCTATGCTATCTTATATGGTAAATGGGACTTTATAAATGTGATTAAAGATCTTGAGATGGAGGAGAGTATTCTGGATTATCCAGGGAGAATCCAGTGTAATCACAAGAATCATTATACAAGTGAAGGTGAAGAGAAGAGGGCGAACTATAGTAGTAGGAGATGTGACTATGGAGACAAGAGGTTGGAGTGACTGTGAACAATTGCCATAGCATGAAGTTGGTCTGCCAGTGGAGCAGATGGGGAGGGCATTGGGGCCGTTCTTGAGAGTGCAGTCAATGGAGGCTTCTTACGGAAAGGGCTCAAGTGGAGCTCTGATGTTTGGCTAAAGAGGTAGGGACAGAGAATGTTCAAAGTAGTAGGAACAGCATGGACATACACTCCTCAAGCAAAAACTGTGAAGAGCACAGAATGCTGTTGCATGCAGATGGTGGCTGAAGTTGGAGAAGGAATCAAGGGCCTTAAGAGCAGTTTAATGATTTAAGCCAATAAGGGCCTATGGAACGATTTTAAGTGGGGAGAGAAATGATAAGATTTGAATTGTAGGGGGAAAGTGGGAGAAAGAGAGAAAGTGGCTGTTTCCATATTTGGCAATGGGAAGACTTTGGTCTAACAAGGGGAGTGGTGATGAGAATGAAGGCAAAATAACAGGTCCGAGCGATATTTAGGAGGTAGCCTCTATAGGACTTTGACTGATAAGATGTAGGGAGGGAGGGAGCCAGTGATTCCTCCTAGATTGTTAACTTGGAGAACTGAAGAGATAGGTGGTGATGCTATTTATTGAATTAAGGAACAGGGGAGGAGGAATGCACTAAAAAGAACAGTTATCTACTCAAAATGTCTGCGGCAAATAGGTACTTGGTTAAGAGGCTGTGAGTTCAGCTTTAAGATAGACTAGCTGACCTGGATGGGAGTTGGTAGAAGGGATTCTTGATTGTGGATATGGTCTAGAGGAGTTACATTCAGAGGATGGGCCACATCTGAGAAGGTTAAACAAAATCAGGATAATTATATCATACATGCAAGTTCCCAAATTTAGCTGCAGATAGGATCAAGGAGATATAATTTCCTTGTACACATGAAACATAAATATTTTAACTGACCACAAACCCTATATAGCATTATGTAGTTTCTAAAAAGATAACATGACCGTTGGTAGCAGTATTGGACACATAACATTGAAAATGAGAAAAAGATGTTTCTACTCTACCCTGAGCTACTCAGTCCACTTCTGAGCTATTGTATTCAGTTTTTTTAAACATTTTTTATTGATTTATAATCATTTTACAATGTTGTGTCAAATTCCAGTGTTCAGCACAATTTTTGTATTCAGTTTTTGATGCCACAAATTAACAATAACGTAGATAATCTTGAGACTATACACAGGGAGTATCAAGGATAGTGAAGCAATTTGAAGCCATTGATAAAGAGATATTTATCAAGGAATTGGGATGTTTGATAACAAGAGAGACTTTGTGTTTGTAGAGGTATTATGAAAGATGCATAATTATACAAAGTCTTCTTATTCTATAGTATACCAAGAGGTAGAAGCGGAATTAATGAAAGAAGTTGAGGAAGTCCAGGGATTGAGAAACTTTGGGTTGAATAAATTTGTGTGGAAGTTTTGCAATAAGTATTGGATAGAGTGGCAGAGTTCCACTGCACATAAAGGAAGACCACTACTAAATTAATTGTAATTAGTTTTCCAAAGGTGAAAGAAGTTGCCTCAATTCAATACCCCTAGAAGTTCTTAAGTGGAAGTTTATATTCAGTATCCAAAGGATCACTGGACTAAATGAATTCATGTCTCTTTCATACCTGAAGGCCACTAGTTACATTGAGGATGAGGGTCTGGGAGTACTAGGCTGCTCAGGCAGGGGTTTTTCAGGACTAGGGCAGGGGTAAGGGAATAGCAATGGCTGCCAGCTCCACGCATTCACAGCTCTTGTCTCTCTGTCTTTACTAGGAGCCAAAGGGGACTGGGGGACAGAGTGTCCATAAGTGTCTCTGCTTGCCATCTGTAGTTGAACTGAGTGAGCTGTGACCATGTGCTGAATAGTTACATGGGGGGAAGGAAGATAGAGCTGTGCAGCCTGGCATAGACTCGTCCTGGGGATGATCTTGATTGATCCCTTGCATCATTTAAAAAAATGCAGTATCCTGGAATCTTAATGATGAAAAGTACCTTACAGGTCAGAATCCTAGGTGACTTCTCATTCAGACTCTGCTGGAAATGACAGTGGCTTCTCAGAAGTAGGAGTTCCTGAAAAGACTCAGTATGACTGAAGAGTCTTGAATTTATTATGTTTTGGATAAAATTTAAATATGTACACAATTATTTTCAAGTCAGTCAGAAATTGCCCCACTGTTCATGTTTTGCAGAATATATGACACATATATAGACACAGTCCCCATATGCCTAGCAATACAAAACATTTGCATCTTTAAATGTATTTGCCTGATTTATATGAACTTTTCCTTGGTTTTTGGCAGCCCCCTAAAATAATGTTTTACTAGGAGAAGCTTGGGAGCATATGTAGCGATTTTTCTCTTCTCTGGACCCTGGAAACAATGCATTGTTCCATAAAAGACAGAATTGAGTTTATTATCTGTTGCTGAAGAGATCAGCCATTTATTTCCGAGAGCTGCCATGGTGACATATTTTCTCTCATTTATACTTGAAAGTGGAGCATTTGCTTGTAAGACAGATAGAAAACAACTTATCTGGCATTTTGAAAAAGGTGGAAAAGGAACCAAGCTTCCTCCCTCTCTCCCTTTCCTTCACCCTCCATTCTTCCTGCTTTTTGACAGTTTGTATGTAGGTAAAGAATATTACAGCATCAGGGAAGCTAATTAAAACCAATTATAGTCTGACTGACCTGTCACCACAATCAAGTTACCAAAAGAAGAGTGGAGCATATTTGGAAAACAGTATTTTCTAGAGTACATATGCCTGATTTGGTCACATTTTATTTTAGGGATCTCAGTACAATAATCACTTAGCTGCAACCTCACTTATATGCCCCTCATCTCTCAATGTGTTTATTTTTCTAGAATAGGATCCTGCTCTTAGAAAAATCTAAAAGGAAGCAAGGAAGGCATAAAGAAATGGGGAGGTAAGATAGGGAAATACCTTAGATTAATTGGTATTGCATAGATTTTTATGGGGCCGACCTTTCATTCTTCTTATTCTTTTTATCATGTAGTTTGGAGAGTCTTCTAACTCTTTAGCATGACATAAAGAGCCCTGTTGTCTCATTGGAACATATTTCTTCAGCTTTATTTCTCAATATCACACAGTTCTCTTCAGTCATACCAATATTATTATCTCTATACTGGTTTATAAAAATTCTCCAGACCAACTGGTATGGCTCTTTACCCCTCATTCTTCTTGGTTGCTGCATAATATTCCATGATGTGAATGTACCATGATTTATTCAATTATTCCATTATTAATGAGTATTATTTTTTCCTTTCTGATTTGAATGCCTTTTTTTTCTTTTTCTAACATTATTGCTAATGGCTAGGAATTACAGTACTTTGATGAAAAAAACAGTGGTGAGAGTGGGCATCCTTGTCTTATTCCTGAACTTAAAGGAAAAGCTTTCAGCTTTTCACCATTGAGTATGATGTTAGCTGTGGGTTTGTCATATAAGGCCTGTATTATGTTGAGGTATGTTCCCTCTATACATACTACTTAGTTGAGAGTTTTTATCATGAATGGATGTTGAATTTTGTCAAATTTTTCTCTGCATTTGTTGAGATGTTCATAAGATTTTTATTCTTTGTTTTGATAATGTGGTATTTTATGTTGATTGATTTGTAGGCATTTCACCATCTTGGCATCCCTGGAATAAATCCTGTTTGATCATGGTCTATTTAATGTATTGTTGAGATTGGTTTGCTAATATTATGTTGAGGATTTTTGCATCTGTGTTCATCAGTGATATTGCCCTGTAATTTTCTTTTTTTGTAGTGTCTTTATCCAGTTTTGGTATCACGGTAATGGCTTTGTAGAATGAGTTTGGGGGCATTCCTTCTTCAATTTTTTGGGAATAGTTTGAGAGGGATAGGTATTAACTTTTCTTTAAATGGTTGATTTAATTCTCCTGTGAAGTCATCTGGTCCTGGACTTCTGTATGTTGGGAGTTTTTTTGATTACTGATTCAATTTTATTACTAGTAATCAATCTGTTCAGATGTTCTGTTTCTTCCAGATTCAGTCTTGGGACATTGTACTTTTTGAAGAATTTGTACATTTTTTTCTAAGTTGTCCAGTATATTGACATATAATTGTTTGTATAATCTCTTATGATCCTTTGTATTTCTGTGGTGTCATTTGTAACTTTTATTTCTGGTTGTATTTATTTGACCCTCTCTTTTTCTTGATGGATCTGGCTAAAGGTTGATCTTTTTTTTTTTATATTTTCAAGGAACCAGTTCTCAGTTTCATCAATCTTTTTTATTGTCTTTTAGTCTTTATTTCATTTATTTCCACTCTGCTATTATTTTTTCATTCCACTGACTTTGGGCTTTGTTAGTTCTTTTTTTAGGTTTTTTTTTTTAAAGGTTTGATTGTTTATTTGAGGTTTTGTGTGTGTGTGTGTGTGTGTGTGTGTGTGTGTGTGTGTGTGTGTGTGTTTCCCTGAGGTAGATCTGTATCACTATAAACTTCCTACTTAGAACTTCTTTTTCTGTGACCCTTGATTTTGGAACATTATGTTTCCATTTTAATTTGTTTCAATACTTTCAAAATTTTCTCTTTGCTTTCTTTGTTGACTCATTGGTTGGTTAGTAGCATGTTGTTTAGCTAACTTATGTTTATTTATTTATTTATTTCACAATTTTTTACCCCCTTGTAGTTGATTTCTAGTCTCATAGCATTGTGGTCAGAGAAGATGCCTAACTTGATTTTATTGAGACTTGGTTTTTGGCCTAATGTGTGATCTATCCTAGACAATGTTCCATGTGCATTTGAAGAAAATTTGTCTTCTACTTTTTTGGCATGGACTGTTCTGTAAATATCCATTATGTTTATGTGATCTAATATGTTGTTTAAGGCCAGTGTTCCCTTATTAATTTTCTGTCTGTGTGATCTGTCCATTGATGTAAGTGGGGTGTTAAAGTCCCCTACAATTACTGTATTACTGTCAGTATCTCCCTGCATATATGCATTTTCATATTCTTTTCCATTGAAAGTTATTATAAGATATTGAGTATAGTTCCCTGTGCTGTACAGAAGAAGTGTTTTATCTGTTTTTTTATGTAGTGGTTAACATTTGCAAATCTCAAACTCCCAAATTTATCCCTTCCCATCCCTTTTCCTCTGGTAACCATAAGATTGTTTACTATCTCTGCAAGTCTGTTTCTTTTTTGTAGATGAGTTCATTAGTGTCCTCTTTTTTCTTTTTTTTTTTTTTTTTTAGATTTCACATCTGAGTGATATTATATGGTATTTTTCTTTCTTTTTCTGGCTTACTTCACTTAAAATCATGATCTCCAGGTCCTTCCATGTTGCTGCAAATGACATTATTTTATTCTTTTTTATGGCTGAGTAGTATTCCATTGTATAAATATACCACATCTTCTTTATCCAGTCATCTGTCGATGGACATTGAGGTTGTTTCCATGGCTTGGCTATTGTAAATAGTGCTGCTTTGAACATTAAGGTGCATGTATCTTTTTGAATTAGAGTTCCCTCTGAATATATACCCAGGAGTGGGATTGGTAGATCATATGGTAAGTCTATTTTTAGTTTTTTGAGGAATCTCCATACTGTTTTGTATAATGGCTGCACCAAACTGCATTCCCACCAGCAGTGTAGGATGGTTCCCTTTTCTCCACAGCCTCTCCAGCATTTATCATTTGTGGACTTTTGAATGATGGCCTTTCTGACTGGTGTGAGGTGGTACCTCACTGTAGTTTTGATTTGCTTTTCTTTGATAATTAGTGACATTGAGCATTTTTTTTCATATGCCTATTGGCTATTTTTATGTCTTCATCGGAGAATTGCTTGTTCAGGTCTTCTGCCTGTATTTAGATTGGGTTGTTTGGTTTTTTTGTTGTTAAGTTGTATGACCTATTTATATATTCTGGGAATTAAACCTTTGTCAGTCACATCATTTGCGCATATTTTGTCCCATTCCATAGATTGTTGTTTTGTTTTGCTTATGGTTTCTTTTGCTTTGCAAAAGCTTGTAAGTTTAATTAGGTCCCATTTGTTTATTTTTGATTTTATTTCTATTGCCTGGGTAGACTGCCCTAGGAAAACATTGCTAAGATTATGTCAGAGAAGGTTTTGCCTATGTTCTCTTCTAGAAAGTTTATAGTGTCTTGTCTTATATTTAAGTCTTTAAGCCATTTGAGTTTATTTTTGTGTATGGTGTGAGGGAGTGTTCTAATTTCATTGGTTTATATACTATTATCCAGTTTTGCCAACACCACTTGCTGAAGAGACTGTCTTTTCCCCATTCTTTTCTCCAAGAATATACTCCAAGGTATATTCTTGCCTCCTTTGTCAAAGATTAATTGACTGTAGGTCTGTAGGTTTATTTCTAGGCCCTCTATTCTGTTCTGTTGATCCATATGTCTGTTTTTGTACTAATACCACACTGTTTTGATTACTGTAGCTGTGCAGTATTGTTTGAAGTTTGGGAGGGTTATTCCTCCAGTTTTATTCTTTTTCTTTAGTATTGCTTTGGCAATTCTGGGTGTTTTGTGATTCCATATAAATTTTAGTATTATTTGTTCTCTTTCTGTGAAAAATGTCAGGAGTAATTTGATAGGGATCGCATAAAATCTGTAGATTATCTTGTGCAGTATGGCCATTTTAAAAATATTGATTCTTCTAATCCAAGAGCATAAGATATCTTTCCATTTCTTTAAGTCATCTTGAATTTCCTTCATCAGTGTTTTGTAGTTCTCCATGTATAAGTCTTTCACCTCCTTGGTCAGATTTAATCCTAAGTATTTTATTGTTTTGGATGTGATTTTAAAAGGGACTGTTTCTTTTTTGGGGTGGGGGAGTAGGTAATTAGGTTTACTTATTTATTTTATTGATGGAGGTACTGGGAACTGAACCCAGGACCTTCTGTGTGCTAGGCATATACTCTACTGCTGAGCTGTACCCTCCCTCCTCTAAAAGGGATTGTTTCTTTACTTTCTTTTTCTAATATTTCATTGTTAGTGTAAAGAAATGCTACTGATTTCGGTATTTTAATCTTGTATCCTGCTACCTTGCCAAATTATTTTTCAGCTTTAGTAGCTTTTGTGTGGGTTTTCTATATATAGCATCATGTCATCCATATATAGTGACAATTTTACTTCTTTTCCAATTTGGATCCCTTTTATTGCTTTTTCTTGCCTGATTAATGTGGCTAGGACTTCCAATACTATGTTGAATAGAAGTAATGAGAATTGGTATTCTTGTCTTGTTACAGATTTTAGTGGGAAGGTGTTCAACTTTTCATCATTGAGTATTATGCAGGCTGTGGGTTTGTCATAAATTGTTTTTATTATGTTCAGATATGTTCCCTGGATACCCACTTTGGTAAGAGTTTTTATCATAAATGGGTGTTGAATTTTATTAAATGCTTTTTCCGAATGTATTCAGATAATCATGTGATTTTTGTCCTTTCTTTTGTTGATATGGTGTATCACATTGATTGATTTGCATATGTTGAACCATCCTTGTGTCCCTGGAATGAATCCAACTTGATCATGGTGTATGATCTTTTTTTATCTGTTTTTGGATTCTGTTTGCTAATATTTTGTAGAGGATTTTTGCATCTGTTCATCAATGGTTTTGGCCTCTAATTACCTTTTTTGATAGTGTCTTTGTCTGGTTTTGGTATCAGGGTGATGGTGGTTTTATAGAATGAGTTTGGGAGTATTCCCTCCTTTTCAGTCTTTTGCAAGAGTTTGAGAAGAATTGGTATGAATTCTTTGTATGTTTGGTAGAATCCCAGTGAAGCCATCTGGTAAAGATCTTGTTTATCCATTCAGCCATCTTGTATCTTTTGATTGGAATATTTAATCCACTTACTTTTAAAGTAATTATAATTATTTTTTCTTTTTTTTACTGAGTTATAGTCAGTTTACAATGTTGTGTCAATTTCCAGTGTAGAGCACAATTTTTCAGTTATACATGAACATACATATATTCATTGTCACATTCTTTTTCACTTTGAGCTACCATGAGATCTTGTATATATTTCCCTATGCTATACAGTATAATCTTGTTTATCTATTCTATATATGCCTGTCAGTATCTACAGATTTCAAACTCCCCGTCTGTCCCTTCCCACCCCACTTTCCCCTGGCACCCACAAGTTTGTATTCTATGTCTATGAGTCTGTTTCTGTTTTGTATTTATTGATAGGTACATACTTATTGCCATTTTGTGAATTGCTTTCTCATTTTTTTTATTCTTTCTTTTCTTGTTCTCTTTCCCTATCATTAAAAAAATTGTTTTTTTGTTTTTTTTCTTTGGAGGGGGTAGGTAATTAGGTTGGTTTATTTTATTTTGTTTGTTTGTTTGTTTATTTATTTACTGGAGGTACTGTAGATTGAACCCAGGACCTTATGCATGCTAACTAAGCATGTGCTCTACCACTGAGCTATATCCTTCCTCCTCTCTTTCTCTGTCATTTGATGACCTCTTTAGTATTATGTTTGAGTTCCTTTCTCTTTATTTTTTATGTACCTACTTTAGGTTTTTGCTTACCTTGAGGTTCCTGTATATCTATATCTGTATCTGTATCTATATCTTTATCTGTATCTACATCTATATCTATATATAATATTTTAAACTGATAGTCATTTACGTTCACATTTTAAAGTCTCTAAATTTTTTACTCCCCATCATGTTTTATGTTTTTGATGTCACATTTTACATCTTTATATGTATCCTTTAGCTGCTTATTATGATTATAGTTGATTTTCAACTTTTGTCTTTTAACCTTCATACTAGCTTTTTACATGGCTGATCAACTGCCTTTACTATATATTTGCCTTTACCAGTGAGATTTTATCCTTCATATAGTTTTGTATTATTATTATGGCCTTTTCTTTTTTCCTTAAAGGAGACCCTTTAACATTTCTTTTAAGGCTGGTTTAGTGATGGGGAACTTCTTTAGATTTTGCTTTTCTGGGAAACTCTTTCTTGCCCTCAATTGTGAATGATAACCTTGCTAGGTAGAGTATTATTGGTTGTTAGTGTTTTCCTTTCAGTACTTTTGATATATGATGCCAGTACCTTCTGACCTGTATGGTTTCTGCAGAAGAATTATCTGATAATCTTATGGGGGTTCCCTTGTATGTAACTAGTTGTTTTTCTCTTGCTGCTTTTAAGATTCTCTGTTTATCTTTAACTTTTGACATTTTAATTATGTGTCTGGTGTGAGTCTCTTCGGGTTCATTGTTTGGGACTCTCTGTGCTTCCTGGATTTGGATGTCTATTTCCTTCACCAGGTTAGAGAAATTTTTTTGTGATTATTTCTTCAGATAGATTTTCTGTTTCTTTCTCTTTTTCTTCTTCTTCTGAGACCTCTATAATACAACTGTTAGTATGCTTGATTTTGTTACAGAGGTCCCTTCAACTACTCTCATCTTTTTTATTCTTTTTCCTTTTTGATGTTCTGATTGGGTGATTTCCACTTGTCTTCCAGATCATTGATTCATTATTTTACATGCTCTAAACTGCTTTTGATTGCTTCTAGTGTTTTTTTTTTTGTTTGTTTGTTTCATTTATTGTATTCTTCAGTTCTGATTGGTTCCTCTTTTATATTTTCTATCTCTCTGTTGTAGTTCTCACTGAGTTCATCCGTTCTTCTCCTGGTTCCATAAGCTTATTTATGACTATTATTTTGATCTCCTCCTAAAGACCTCTGCATATCTGCATTAGATCTTCTATTATACTACCTGGTACTTACTTTTTGAAGTAATCACCTTAATTACTTCCCCTTCATTCCCTCATTAGCCTTCAAGCTTTCAACCATTCTAAACTCTCTATGTCCCATTGACTCTTCAAATAGAACATTTCTCAACTATCCCTTTGTGTCTTCCAAGATATACTCCCTTTTTTTTTGCTGTATCCTTTTTAAAAAATTATCTTATTACCTTTATATCTTTAATTTCTTCTCCTTTATTTAACTTTTTTTTTGCTTCAAACAATAACAAAATCCTCCAAATAAAATAATGCACATGTGTCCAGTCAGTTTCTTAATTGTGATAGTTCTTTTCTAATTTGGCTGTTATTTTTGAATCTGTTGACCTGTTTTGTTTTAATTGCTGCTGCCCTAGCTTACACCTTTGTTTCTTTCATGTCTGGATGTTTTTCCTGATCTGGGCCCATCTTTCCATTCAATCCTTATTTCCCAATATAATCTTTATATACTTTAAGCTCTTTATTCTTGAGGCTATTCAAACACTTCCTTGCCCTCCACAACTCCTTGCTTTAGTTTTTATGATTGAACCTGGAGATCTGTTAACCTTTTCATTTCTCTACTCATCAGTATTTTCCTGCTCATCCTTCAGGGCTTAACTCAAACTCTCTTTCTTCCTAGATTTATTTCACTAACTCTTCAAGCAGAATTTTCTTCCTGCTTTCAATAATTAATGATCCTCTAATGTCACATTAGAGTGTTGAGCTTTTCTTAATAAATTGTAGTATTATTCTTTTTTTTAACATATGTCTCTGCCATAAGAGTATAATCCACTTGAGGGTAAGTGTGGCATTCTCACTTATCTTTGTGCTTAGAGTGTTGCCTGGCACATAGACATGTCCAATAAAAATCTATTAAATAAAGGGGTAAATTTAAATAGGTTCTAAATAATTTTAATCAAATTGTGAATAATTGCTGAGGCATACTTTTTTTGGTTTAATGACACAGAAAAACAGCCACAGCTGCCCACACAGATACTCTGGACTCTTGGACAGAGCTATCACTAACCTTGGATTGCAAATTTTTATATCCATAAATAATCCTGAGCAAGCTGCTCTGTGAAAATTTCTTTCTCCTTTAGGGAGTGGGTAAGCCAAAGATGTTAATTGTGAAAAGGCAGAGAAAAGTAATAATCTGTAGGATGGTGATTTAAAAATCTTGAACTTCGGTTAAAAATAAGTAGTTTATTCAGACAGCCTTCCTCTATTCATCTTGAGCTGTATAAAAACCTAATGATCAAAGAGTCAGCTAATTATTGTCCCCTGAAGAGTACATGTCATTTGGATACATATCACTTATCATATTTACAAAGAAAGTGTCTATAAACATCATTTCACAGATGGGTCAATCTGATACCCATAAACTTTGGAAAAAATGTCTAAACCTTGTAGGAAGTCTACAAGAATAAAGGTTACACAACACTCATTTCCTGTATCAGCTACTCTGGCTGTAAAAATAACTTCATGAGCTCTCAGTAGAGGGCTGGAAAACAAATCATGGAGGCTCTGGAAGTGGTAGGCATAAGAAACAATAATAGAGTATTTGTACTTACGGCTACCATACTCCTTGGAGCCCAGCCATGACCCCAGGCCCAGAAGAGATTGTAGCTTTAGGTAAGCTTCCTGGGGAAGGTGAACCTAGTCTAGGATGGGATGGTAGAGCCCACCATGAAGCCTAGGTGTTTTGGAATGCATGGATGACCTTCTGACTTATATTTGGTTTGAGCCCACTGGAACTGATCTGACCTCAGAGTGTGCTATAATAAGTAACTACAATGAAGTATGATTAAGTATAAAAGTAGAGTCACTTATAAAATGCAATAAGAATGTTAAACTCATTTATCAGTTGAGGAAATTACTGGTGAATATCTTTCCAAAGTCATCTAGCTAATAAATGGCAGAGACAGGATTTGAACACAGTTCTATTTTACTCATACATGTGTTTTTAATCAGTATGTGATTCCACATTTATGATATATGTGTGTGTATATCTATATATCTATATATAGATATATCTATATGTCACACATACACATACCTTATTTGTAATATGTGTTAAAAATTTTAAGGGGCTCAGCACACATAGGGATCTCTGTTTATGTTTAAGGAGTCTGTATTATTTGACTATTGCCATGTAACAAGATTATCCCAAAACTTGATGGCTTAAAACAGCAACCATTTATTCTTACATAGTTTCTATGGGTCAGAAATCCAAGAATGGCTTATCAGAAGTTTCTGGCTCAAGATTACTCATGAGATTGCATCAAGCTTTTGACTGGGGTTGTGACCTCATCTAGAGTACAGAGTATAGAGTATGGAAGGGGTCCTGCTACCAGCTCGCTTGTGTGGCTGTTGGCAAGCCGCAGTCTTTCAACACATGGCTCTCTTCACAGGGTTGCTTCACAAAATGACAGTCTGACGAGAAGTCTAAGAGTAAGCAAGTGAGAGCACCCCAAGGCAGAAGCCACAGCTTTTTATAACCTAGTCTGTGGAAGTGACATACCATTACTTCTGCTATATTCTGTTCATTAGAAGTGAGTCATTAAGTTTACTCTCTCTCGAGGGGAGGAGAATTACTAAAGGGCATGAATACCAGGAGATGTAGATTATTGGGCCCTCTTGGGTGCTTACTACAGGAGATGTCTCTTAGTTTTTATCATCAGATTTTCTTTTCTAAGACCATGTACAGTTTCTTGGGCTCAGCAGTACTTGTGTTTAGAGTATTGCAGAATCACTACTGCAGGCATCAGACAGAAATCAATGCAATACGGCATTGCAATATGCATCTTGTCATTCTGGGCAATCCTCTGGTATGTGTTTCTGATGACAGATCTGTAAGTGTAAAGCATTCCATTACGATCCGTGAAGAAGGTCATAGTTATTACAATTGATAGATATTGTGAAAGGCAAACTTTATAGTAAGAAAACAGTGTGACATGGATTAGGAGACTGGGACCTAGATCTCATCCTTGTATGGATGTGTTATTTAGTCCCTCTGATTCTCAGTTTCCTTATCTATAAAATGTGGTGGTTGAGCAAAACGGGAATTGACAACTCAAAAGTCATCAGATATCAAGCAAATAATACGAGAGAGTGAAGAGAGCAGGTATAATACAGAAATGAGCAGTGGAACTGTAACAACTGGAGAAGGAACAGAGTATCTCTGGGATGGACCCGTACCGTATTTCCACAGGGAGTTATGGGCACAATGTGGCCAGATCTTTGCCTTTTCAAAAGAAATTATAAATCAAGGCTTTTGTAACATTTTTCTATTTTTAAAAACTCTGTATTGGGCAAACACTATTTATACTGTTGGTGGTCAGTTTGAAATCCTTCAATGAGTATATTTTTAAAACATCTCAAGCTTAAAAAATTATGTTTCTATTGTTCATTTAAGAATGTCAGCTTAGGAATACAGAGTGTAGGACACATTTATTGCATACATTGGAAAAAAATTTCTTTTATAGTACAATTATTGTAGGCACATATAAAAATATTCTTTTTTTCCCTTTAGGTGGTTTGTTTTTCGAACACTCCAGTTTCTTCAGAAAGATCTACATTTCTGTTCCAAGAAATCAATAAAGAACAGTTAATGTGAAAGAACTTCTCATTTCATTTATATTTGACTCTTAGTGCTGCTGGGAAAATAGAACAGGAATTACAAAATGAGAAATTTAAATGAATCTTGATGCTGTCTGATAGGAATCTATACCACCTCAGGTCATGGACTCAGTGGTAACATCTATCTAATACTTGTTAAAATTAAGTCATAAATTGTATTCATAAAGATTTTTTATAAGTAACCTCACACAGGGTCAATGTCAACAGAAGAAATTAAAAAAGCAATTGAGGAGTCTTGATGAATGAGTTTGTGAGCCCTGGAATTGACTGCATGATTGTCAGGACCCAATTTTTACCTAATAAACACGCAAATGCCATCATTAATATTGACACAAGGAAGTTAAATGGCGATAGTCTCCATGATAAAATGTCATTTTGGAAGAATTAATATGAAGATCATGAGTTTAAACCCACAGAACAGACATGAAATGGAAAATTCTGGGCTCTGTGGGTTGTGGAAGTGATAAATTGGGAGGGAGCTATTTCTAAAAGTTTTTATGCAATTAAAAAAAAATTGGTTAGATGAAAGGGACGGCTATTGTACTAATTTCAGGGAAACTATTGTCTTCACTGATTGCTGGCTTCAGAGAAAGCACACCTAACTCCAGTGAACTACTTCACCACCTTGCCTTTACATCAGCAGCAGGCTTCTGACTCCTGGCCCTGCAGGGATAGTAGCCATTGTGGACCTAGTGACTTGCGCCCCAGGATCAGAGTTTGCTAATCATCCTCCTGGATTGTCTCCTGCCAAACTGATTAGACAGAACTGCTGGTTTTCAGGCCATTTAGCAAAGAGATTCTCGGCTTAGATTTTGCAGTAAGACCACCTGAGTTTGCATTCTGTTTAGATCATGTATTTGTTAGCTCTGGGATCTTGGACAAGTTGCTTAATATCCCTCTGCCTTGACTTTCTCATCTATCAAATGGGAATAATCCTAGTACGTGGGATTGAGGATTAAATTAGTTGATGCATATAAATAATAGCACAGTAAGCATTCAATCAACTTTAGCTATTACTGTTGTCATTCTTTTCTGCTAAGGACTTTGATAGCCTCTTAGGACTTCTCCCCTTGCTTGCTACACTTGCTATGTCTATTGCTACTATTGCTAATTTCTGGTGCCAAACTTACTTAAAGGTTCCTATCTGTGATTAGGAGATATTCTATCGAGTCATCCTTTTCAAAATCATCACTGGGTTAGAATTTTTTTACATATGGCAGGTACCCGAATCATACTTAGTAGATAGAAGGGTTCCTGGATATGTTTTCTAGTGCCTGGCCTAATGCAGATCTCTGCAAGCGGGGCCCAAGGTTTCAGTAATAGGATACCACTGCTAATGTGGATCTTAGTATTAAAAATTCTGTAGTAGGGTTTTAATATCCCCCTTTTTTGCAATAAGGAAGCAACATTCATTTCTTTTTCTAGATTTAGCTCACAGTCTTTCAAAACATTTTGAGCTCCCTTGTTCCCTACACAGATCATTTCTTCCTTGGAGCTGCCACTGTATCCTGTAACAACTTTTATTCTGGGAACCACATCATTTTAGTGCAACTTTTGTGTGCATGTCTGATCTCTAATTGGGAGTCCCTTGAAAATATCTGCAGTACTTAAAACACAGCTGGCATAGAATAGACCCTTAAAAAATGCTTCTTGAGTAAGGATGAGGAGCAGGTTGGCTGCCAGGAAAATGGCTCTGTTGGTGAAGACTTTTTTGTTCATTCAGACTGGGTCAGGCTCTGTCCAGACGTCATTTTCTAAGGAAGACAGATGACTTGAGCCATCTGTCTGAGCACAAAATGAGTGATTCCCAAGAAGGTTGCTGTCATCTGGATTTGGTACAGCTACCTTCAACAGTGCTTGAATGAGGAGGGTTATCTAACTTAAGACTTTGTGAAGGCAATTAAAGGATTTTTTTTTGAGAATGGAGCCAAAAGTGTAGAAAGAACTTGTGCTCTTATTAATATTCACTGTGAGCATAAAGTCACACACACACACAGACACACAGTAATGCACAGAAATATCTAAGAAAAAATAATAGAACATAGCTACTGTCACAGACCTGGAGCTAAGCTGTTTACCCATATTATCTCACTCCAGTTTTACAACCTTTTGAGCTGTTCATTCATACCATTATAAAAATGAAAAAAACTGGGTTCTCTCAGAGAGGGGAAGGGGCTTGGGGATTATGAAGCAGGGAAGTGACAAAGCTTGATTGACCGAATAGAGATTGATGTGGAGTTTATGGGCTGGACCATAGTTCTTCTCCAGGGAAATAAATGAAGGGAAGGCTGTGGTGGAGTTAGGGAGTTGTTCCATACCAGCTTAATTTTTGTCATTTCCAAGATAGTAGTCTGTATATAATGATGTGGCAGTATCTGTCTCCTTCTTGGGGGAATCCAGAGAAAAACTCCCACAATTTTTCCAAGTGTTTTTACAAAATAGATGATTTTTTAAATGATTTCAAAAATGATGTTCCATTGGTTTCTAGATTCCCCCCCCCCCAAAATTGTCCAGAAGGAAATTCTCAGTCTAAGATGTACTCAGGTCCTTTAAAAACAGCATGAGGCCAGTCCCACCACTCACCAGAATGTCATTGGAATTAATGAGTCCCCACTGTGTGCCAAGCATTGTGCTAGGCCCTGGAAATATACAGGCAAACAAGGCAGCATAGTCTTTGCCCCATAGAACTTTCACTCTAGATGGGAAGACAGACACTAAATAATTACACAGAAAATTCTGCAATTACAATAAAGAGATGAGCAATGGAAGGAGAGTACATGTCATTAAGGAAATTATAAGAGGGGGAATAACTACATGGAAGTTGGGAGAGAACTGTCATCAAAATCTGCCCCAAGGTTTTGATATTTCAACTGAGCCCTGCAAGATGTGTAGAATTTATCCAGCTAAAAGGGAAGGAACTCTCCAGGCAGAGCACATACTTGTCTGTCATCTGGCATGTCAATTCCTGATTTTTTTTGAACACCTGCTCATGCTTTGATCTTGGTACCAATCTCATTCTACTCTGGGCATATTCCATTTCAGATAGGAGATAATTGGCTTGTGCTTCAACCAGTCACTCTCCTTTGCCTCTCTTACTGGCTTTGGAACTGGTTCACAGCTTCTTCTATATTGGCTTCTCTTTGCCTCTTGATTTTTGCTCTCTTCAGCTTGCTTTGTGTTTGCATGTTAAAATCGAAGAGGAAGAGATTTTAGAAAAATACACTTTTCATTTTAGAAAATGCTAGTTGTATTGAAGAGGGTTCTCTGAGACGCAGAGCAAATTTAAATTGCATCTCTTATTTGATACGACTGTTGGCGAACATAAGAAAATAGCACCCATTTATTAAGGAAGCCATGTGCAAAGGCAAGGCATGTTTGCAAAGGCTTATTATAGTACAAGAGGCAATTGCTGCTTTGTTTATTTGGTTTGTGGCTAAGTCATTACAATTCTCCTCTTCTAGAAAAGAAAATGCACATAGACTGAGATGTCTCTGGCAGCATAATTGCTTCCATTTTATTTAAAGATAACCCAAAATTTAAAAAAAAAACATTGTTGCAGTGGAAATTGCTTATTTTGAGCTGTCCAGCATCCATTTGCTCCAGTCTTGGAAACGTCACTCCAATATTCTTTGCAGTATCATATTAAAGTAATGCTGACTATTGTAATAAATAAATGGTAATTTTTTAATGTCTAAGTATTATAAAAATATACTTCCCTCTCATGTCGTATTCTGATGTGAGTGGTCCTAGGAAAGTGGTTTCTGCTTCCTTATGCAGAGGTCTCCAGTCCTTCCAACTTCTTGGGTCTGTCCTCCTCTAAATTTTTAGAGTCCTATCCTTAGCAGACAGGTGGAAAAAGGTAGAGAGTATCACATGTGGGAAGTTGTCATGGGCAAGACTTTCATGCCATTGGCTACAGTTTCATCACAGGACCACACCTAACTGCAAAAAAAGCAGGGAGATGCATTCTAGTTGCCTGTGTGTGAGGAAAAGAAACCAGAAATCTATGCTGCAGGTATCTGTCTCTTCCTTTGCCTCAGAGAATGCTGATTAATCAAAAAAAAAAAAAAAAAAAGACATAGCATGTGTCTCAGCTCTCGCCTATTCTGCTCAGGAATGGACATATGACCTAAGTTAGTTCAGTCACATTGGGACTCCAGATTTTTGTTGTGATCGGGTGGCATATGCTTTCCTGATGGTGATAAACAAGAGAACACCGTCCTGAGATGGGAGGAGAGGTGGGGAGGTACCTTAGAGATTGAAGCCAACACCTAAAAGTGGATCCAGAAATGGAGACAAACTAGTTTCTGGTCATCGTTTTAGCTGTTGGATCAAGCTTTTCCGGAAGCCTTATCTAGTTTTCCAGAGGATCCAGTTAGTTCCCTCCTTTTGTTTAATTCGGTATGAGTTACAGTTTCTGTTCTTGAAAATTTGCAGTCTTTCAAATAGCATCATGAGTGATAAAATTACACAAAACCTTTGGGAATATATATTGTTTATGTGACTTTGGGGAATGATTTAATTGGAGAAATGGGCTGATTTTTAACTTAAGGCATTTTAATTGCCTCTGATTACGCACTTGCTAGTTCAACAAAGGTGTTGTAAGATACACCTGTTGTGCTTTTTCACCTCACCTGGGGCAGTTTCCATTATAAACACAGTTCTCTGCTGGCCAGCTTTTGACTTCCCCCTTATTGGCAATATTGGTCATTTCAGTGGTTGCACTGTTGAAACTCATGTCTCTAAATACATTGGGTTTCAAACAAAAGCCAGGATAGGACAGGAATCAAACTTCTCCCTCGGTTACACACATGTGGGTGATGGCATTCATCGTTTTCATGTAACACTTCCTGAGAACTAACAATTAGTGCAGTGATGTGTCCAAATCTGTTTATAAATGCATGGTGAAATACAGAACTTCAAAGTGTATAATGTTACGGTAACAAAGGGGGCTTTCAGGATCTCTTTGAGATGGAAGAGTAAAGAACGGTTAGGGGAGGCATGGGCTACTTTATTAGTTAGGATATAGACTCAGCTATAACAGAAGAAATGTTTTAAGCAAAAGAGAATTTTATTTTTCTTTTATAGAGATATTTGAACTGATATTATGACTGCTCCGAGAATTCTTCAGAGACACAGTTTCCTTTCATTTTGTTGCTATGACCTTGTTCACATGATCCAGAGTAGCTCACCATCACATCTGAGTTTCAGCTAGGGTGAGGATGGAGAGGGAAAGGGAATGGGGTTTAGTGGGAATAGGTTAAATTGTGCTATAGTAATAATCATCTCCCAAACATTAGTGGCTTATTTTTTGCTTATGTGACATATTTATGATGGGTCACGAGGGATTCTGCCTCATGTTGCTCTCACTCAGGGACAACAGAGGTTGGATATGCACCATCTGGCACATTGTGAGGGCCTATGGCAAGAGAAGGGCAAGCTAGATAGTTTTGCATCAGCAGTTAAAAGGCTTTGCCCTTCACCTTTTTGGCCAGAACTGATCACATGGTCATACCTAACATCAAAGAGTCAGGAAGTACAATCCTACAGTGGGATGTAAGTGAACAATCCTAAAGACTACTACAGAAACTGGCCCCTTCAGAGACTGAGCTGAAAGTTGCATGTATCAGTTCTTCTCACATCCTGTTAGAACACTGCCATATGGTTGCACCTAACGAAAAAGGAAGCTGGCAAATGCTAATTTTTATTTCTGTGACAGTGGTTGTGATTTCTAGCTTTTCCTTTTGACTTTTTTCTTAGCTTTTCCATCTCTCCACTTGCGTTGTATATGTTCTTCCATGCTGTCCACTCTTTCCATTAGAGGCTTAGGATATGAATCATAGTTACTTTGCCTGGTCTCATAATTCCAAAGTATATGTCATATATGAGCCTGGTTTGATTGCTTGCTTTGTGTCTTAAGATTGGTTTTTTTCCTTGACTAAAAGGCATTAGAATACCTTGTAATTTTTTGTTGAAAGCCAGACATGGTGTATTGGGTAATAGGGATTGAGGCAAATAGGTCTTTAGTGTGTGGTTTTATGTTTATCTCACTAGAAGATGTTTCTGTTTACCAGCTGTAGGTGTTTGAGGCTTCAGTTTTCTCTAGCATCCTTATTTGTCTTCTGGGTTGTCTTTGGGTTTCCTTAGGAACCTCTTCTTGAATAGAGTCTTAGCCTTTCAGTTCAGTTCAATAACGGTTGAAATCTCCTATTATCCAGGAGCTCTGCTGATGTGGCGGTAAGGTGTGGGGTGACATGGGAAAGCATTCTGTACTCCTGTGATTCACTCTCAGTCTTTTAGTGAGAATCACCGGGCTATGACCTTCACAAGTGTGTCTCAGCTTTTAATTTTTCTTACTTAGATGAGATAGGAACGTTGGAGAAGGGTCTGGAGTTGTGTATTTCTCCCACATGAGTTAGGCTCTATAAATCAGTTTCCCTTAAGGGCAGGTGAAGAAGAGAAGGCTCTGTGTGTTCTCTGTTGTGATTCTCTGTATTTGACTGTTTATCTTTCCAGTTTCCAGGGCATTGGTTTGCCTTCTGCTCTCAGTTCTCCAATGGACCTAAGCAGAGTTGTTAATTTTCAGTTTGAAGTGAAATCTGAAAGATTTTCTCTTGTTGTGAGGAAGGTGGTGTGACTTCCAAGTTCTTTACACGTCCAAGCAGAAGCTGGTTGTTAATAGTGTTTCCATCACTGAAGTAATGTCCACTGGTGAATGTGGTCTTTATGCCTGGGGGCCTTGTGTCCAGTTAATAATCGGAATTCCATCACTATATATTAAGAAGGGGAATTGGCAGCCTCTGACACACTCTTGTTAATGGAACTGCAGATAAGAACACTGCAGGGCTTAGGTATCTCTGTAGAGCCCACAGAATCACCCTTAGAGAACAAATCAGCATTGGGAATCACTAAGCATGGACAGTCCCAGTGCTAGATTTATAGCTGTGCCAGTAAGGTTGGAACTTCTGTCCTTATCTCTCTTTCTTCTCCAGCTGTGACACTGGAGAGCCACTGGGTGGTCTCATGAATGGGCAGGAGGAATGGAGGTGAGGCAGTACAGAAGTGAACCTCCCCTTACTCTCCAGTGCATGCAGGGGAGACTTTAATGGGAGGAGAGTTTGGAGTTTTAGTATTACAATGGACAAAGCCTTTTATTACCTGTGACCGGAGAACAACTGAATTACTGGAAGAGCTATGGACGCTGTGGCAGAGACTGCCAGTTGCCTCCTTTCCCTCCTCCTTACTTTGTAATAAGCCTGGATTTTCAGCTAGGCATGCTGTGCCCCACCAGAAAAACTACCCTGAACAGCCCTCTGGACAATAAACTGCAAGCAGAAGTGTTGTGTTGTACCTGTTAAGCCTCCTAAGCATTCCTTTCTTTACTTTTGCCTTTATCCTCCTCCTTAGAATGTGGATCTCCAGCAGCCCTTTCGGACCATAAAGATGGAGGGGTGTCACACTTTAGGTTTTGGGGAGCAGTGAACTAGAAGGAACCTGACCCCCTGAGGAACATGACAATACCAGCCCAGCCCTGGACAGTTCACTCCAAAGCTCATTTTATATGAGATATTTATAAATATTAAGTTTCTATCTTATTTAAGCCACTCATTTTCAGGGTTCTGTTTCTCCTAATAAAACCTAATTTTAACTGATATAGAACCCATGTCCAAGATTTTATGCATATGGGAGAAAAATAGGACCATGGGGCAGGTGTGCAGATCTACAGTGGTGAGAATAAACTTGATTTCTCTAGATTCTAGCTCATTCAGTAAACCAAATAGAAAATAAACTCACAGCTGAGCAAAGTCTCCTACCCAGACCAAGAAAGAGGAGGGGAGCTGTGTAAGCTCAGGTCCTTCAAGAAGCAGACATCAACATGGGACTAAATATGCAAGAATTTTATTAGGAAAAACACCTGAATGAGAGAAAATAATGAGAGATCGGGTAAGGCTGGGAGAGCCATCAGACTGCTATGCAAGGATGACCCGACGTGAAGAGAAAAGGGGAACGTTGGATGGATGAGTGCCAGACTGTCATGCAGTCAAAGGAAAGTTGGATAAAGCCATCAGGGAGCCTGGAGCCCAAACTCACCCTTGTAGGAATCCTGTATCTGCCAGTGATGGGTCTGTCTTGATGTCCCTGCCACACTCAGTCTGTGGCTGGGGGCAACCCATGCAAGGCATGGCCTCACACAAACTCTGCTGAGAAATTCAGAGCTCAGCAGCCATAGCCCTCCCTAAACTGGGGGCTCTGTGAAGTTCATTCTCATAGCCACCCCAAAAGCTGAGTAGGCAGCTCCAGACAATGGGTACCTAGATGTGCCTGATATACCTCTGTGCAAGGGGAGTATACTCATGGCAGAGTCCCAGGATCACCCTGCATCCAACAGGGTCAGGTGGCACACCAGTCTTACCTATGAGAGGTGAGGGAGCACGTCAGTAATGTCAGCTCAGGTGCTACCTCGAAGCAGATGCAAAAAGACCTTGATGTTGACAAACACAAGGAGTATCAGGCCCTCGGCAGGGGTCAGATTGCACTCAACATCAGCTGCAGTACAAGGCTTCCTGCGGGTTCAGTTCCATGGAAGACATCCAAACCATCACTGCATTTGCTAGTTTTTTAAATGTATATGAGAGAGTTCCATAATCATAAAGGTGAGATGATGTGAAAAGTCATCTGAGAGGTTTCCCAAAATGTTGTGTGTAACAGTGGTAATATATGACATTATATTAGGAGATTCATAGATAAAATTAGTTTAATAGTTGTAACTTCACTTTTAGTATTCTTAGATAGTGATACATTTCCAATTACATGGTGATTAAAGTTTTTAATTTAAATTTTAATTTATTAAAATTTAATTTTACTTAAATTTAAAGAAAAATATGAAATACAGGCAGATGACTTGTGGATATGGCAAAAAATTATGAAGTGATGAGGTTATCTACTAGCTGGCCAATGATGGAGCCATGACAGGAAGCAAGACCTTTCAACCCTTTCAAGGACATTTTGTTGGCTCTCCAAGAATGACTGTCTTTCACAAAAGGAAAGCTGGCTATAGCATGATCTGGGTGACACATCTTTTAGAGAAATAAACCCACTGTGGAGTGATGTTGAAAGTCTTGACTGCCAGTTCTGTGTGCATGTTGAGGAAGATCAAATGTGAGGCAGGAAAATGTGATTCAGAGATATCTAAAAGAGAGCTGAGACTGAAATTTATGCAGGCTGTGAGAAGAAGTGGAAAGCACTTTCTAAGAAGAAGGAAAGAGTCTGGAGGCGCCAGGACAGAGCTAAGTGGACCTGGACAAGATACAGTTGGGGAGAAGGTTGGCTGGAATCCAGCTGTGACTGCTTTCTGTAGGGCATCTTTAACTTGTTGTTGGCTGGGAGAGGGAGCTATTTAGGGGACAGGGAACTTCTGACAGGGACAATCCCATTGACAGAAGGTTTTGAAGGTTTATTTTGTGTTTCTACTTTAAACTTTGGGAGGTACCTAGAAAAGTTTAAATTATATTTTAAGCATGACCCCTACTAGTGGGCAGGAGTAATGTTTTCTTGAACTTGCTATGTGCATAGTAGGTCTGAAATAAATGTTTAGAGGCAAAGATGGAATGTTTGGCATCATTACTCATCTGCAAGCAGAAATAAACACTTTGGGAACCTCCCTCTTTGCCATATAATCTCTTTCCTCCTTTTGTTTTCAAAGCTCTACTATAATGGCTACTTGAACTAGAAGGATCTGACTGCCTTGAGAGACTCCTGGATTGAATGCTGTAGGAACCAGCAGAGAGCACATTTCAGAGAACAAGAGGATAGTGACAAGAGGGTAAGCAGGTCCCGCACTGTCATGTCAGTTGTACTCTTTATTCTGGATTGCCAACAATTTAGAAACTTGTCATATTACTGAGTGCATGCTGACTGATGGTTCTTGCCCTGTAAAGAAATCTAAGGAATGGGATGTTTCTAACTTGTTTGATGTCTTTATGTTTTGCTTCTGCTGGGACAGAGGTTTGATAGTCAGACTTGCTTTCAGGCAGCCTGTTGGGCAAATGGTGTACAGGTAACACCGGTTCTCAGATCCCCCACCACATCCCTCTCAATCAAGATATACTGTGTATTGTATCGTCTCCAAGGATTCTGGCAGCTATGTTGTATCAACTGTATAATTGAAATAATGGAAAATTGTACCACAAAACACTCATTTATCTGTACGATAACTACTGAAAGTTATTTGGCTCATTGTGATACTTATTAAGTATCTATTAGTTAAATTAATAACAGAATGCTTCTAACTCCAATTGTTATAAATTGATTTTCATATATATTTTCAATTATGATAGTCATTCAGTATCCCCCTATAGTTTTGTTGATTTCTTTGAAGTCAAGGGCTGTGCACAGTTAGTACAATAAGTTCAAAGAAGTAATATACTCTAAGGGTAAAGAAAGAAAGCAGTAGATGAGACATCAGGAACGCTAAGTTTCTTGGCTCTATCAAGTATAGTTATTGTAATTAACATTTATTGCATGCTTACAATGTGCTAGGCACTTTACACATACTGTCTTACTTAGTTCTTACAATAAAGCTCTGTAAAAGGTGCATCAGAGGTGCCTGGTTTTCCACCAGGATTTAGTGTTGTGTTTTCTCCTTCTTTGAAATACCACAAGACCTTATTTCCCAGCCCACTTGCTTGTGGGAGCAGGTGTATGACTAGTTCTTAGGAACAGAGTGGGAATACAAGTGATGTGAGTCACCTCTGGATTGAGATGAAAAGAGATCATGTGTTTTCTTCACATACTCTCCTTTTCATCCACTGCCTGAAGGAGAGATGGGTCCTAAAAAATAGCAGAGCCATATGAGGAAAGTTATCGTTATTAAGTCCATTTCACAGAAGAAGAAACTGAGGCCAGAGAGATCAAGTAACTCACACAGAATAAGCAAGTGGCAAAGCTGGGGCTTGATTAAGTAACTTAACTTGGCATGTCTTCATAACCACTAAGTATACAGCTAGTCATTTAACCTAAGCCACTGCAGCTCTCCCAAGTCAATTTCCTCAGCTATAAATGGAGGTGTTTAGACTGTCTTGCAGGCATATTATGGAGATTAATGAGTTAACACATTAAAAAGCTAATAAGAACACAGCACAAAACAACTAAAAAAAAAAGACTCTGTGTGTGTATGTGTGTGCATGCACTTGAGCACATATTTGGAACTTTGTCACTTCAAGGCTGCTTTTTAATAAATGGTTCATGGCTGAAGCCTGAGAATCTCTTTATCACTCGAGAATTTCTGTTTAGTGACATTGGTTAGATAGAATTTGACCTGTTGTATGAATTATGCTTTCCATCTAAGGAGACTGTTTGGATACTAATTTGCTCTCTAGCTTCTAAGCAGCCATGGATAGGGAGAGGGTCAGGCAGCTCCTCAGGCTGCTCCAGGGCAGATTCTGCTACTGGGTCCTGCAGGAAGCCATGTTCATCCCTCCCGAGAAGGAAAGGCAGGCGGGCTTAGGATGAGGGTGGGTGGTCAGCAAATATGCAGGCAGTGCACAGCTCTCCTGAGCTTCACAGAAATGAAGTCAAGATCAAAATTCAGAGAAAAGATTATTTTGATTTTCATTTTGAAAAAAATTTTTTTGAAGCGACATGGTGAGAGGACTAAGAGTAATAATAATGGTATTTGAGCCTTTAATGAACTAATTTGGACTTTGGTGTGCTTAACAATTTTTTGAAGTCTCAGTTTTCTTATCTGTAAAATGAAGATAATATTGACTCTGCCTTCTTAGAATTGCTCTGAAGATAGAATGAGGTTATGCCCATGAAGGTGATCTGCAAATGCTCAACAACTGTATAAACCTAAGTCCTTGTTGTTGAAGTGATATTTTTGTGATTCAGTTGCATTTGTAGTTTCCAGCATCTGAAAGACAAAAAAAAAAAAAAAAAAAAACAAAAAACCCATACCTCATTTTCAGTATGAAAGAAGTGATATGTCTGTTCCCCAGCCCTGCCTGATTCTTTGATCACTGCATGGCTGATTCTTTTAGCCCTTTTCATTGTCAATGTTTCTGTACCCAGGATAGACCCATGGAGGGTACAGATGTTATACGGTGTAAACTTAACTAAAAAAAGTCAGGGAAGATCCACCGGTTAATTAGCTTGCTTGTTTGTTAACGCAACATGTATTAAGAGCCCGCTAAGCGTATTGGATACTGGAGATGCAAAAGAGGAGTAAGACAGAGTCTTGCTCTTGCTGCTAAGTTACTCATAGCACAGTGAGAAAACATACTCCTTAATGGTTCTTATACAGTGATGTAGCAGGTGCAATGAGAGAATTAAATACAGGGTACAATGGAAGAACAGAGGAGGGGTACTTAATACATCCTTGTCAGGGAAGGCTTCCTACAAAGGGTGACTGCTCCAGTCTTGGAGCTTGAACAGAAAATAACTCAGGTTAAAGTGATCTGCTGAAGATGGAAAAAGAAGGGCATTTGGGTAGAGAGACTACCATAATCAAAGTTACAAACACAAGAAATAGCATGGTATAGTATAACCAGCTTGGTGTTCCTGGAGCATAACAGTGTGCGTGTGGATATGTGTGTGTGGAAGGATAAGAGGAACATGTTAAGAAAATTTTATCCTGAATGAAAACATGAAAGGATTGCAAGCAGGTAGTGGTTGAGGTTGGGGTGGAGTTGTTGGCAGCTATGTCAGGAGAAATACCACTGTAGTAACTCATATGAGTTGGTGGGAATCTGAACTATGGCTGTGGTAGCTGAGACCGAAGTTAAAAAAAGAATCAAGAGATAACCTGGGTTGAAAATCCAGCAGCCTCGCAAGAGGGAAAAGTTTTGGTTGAATTTCAGGTTTCTACTTTGGGTTATGGGTTGATGGTTTTGCCACCAGCTGAGACGGGGACTGCAGGAAGCAGTTCATATTTAGAAGACAGTAAATTCAATATTGTACTTACTGAGTGTGAAAGGACTTCAGGTCACCCAGGTGGGATGGTAGCGCCCAGTCAGAAGGCGCTTGTGACTTTCTGGGCATGCGTGGGGTGGATTAGCCACATTTAGGGGCAGGTTAGTAGTAACCAGGTGGGAGAATTTCACTCTTTGGAGCAGACGCTGCTCCGTGGTCTCTGTGGCATCTGTAAGCTAAATGTATTCCCTTGAATGCTCTACCCTTAATCCCAGGTAGTGGCGCTTGGACTCTGCTGAATGAAAACTGAAAAATCGAATGCAAAGTGGCAAAGAGCTCTGGGCAGGGAGTTGGGAGTCTCGGGTTCTAGTTCCTACTCTGCCTCCAGGTAAGTCAGGTCACCTCTTGAGCCTCTCCTTCCTTATCTTTTAAAGGATAAATGGGATTATTGACTTCTAGATTTCATTCAAGTCTTGAGGTTCTGTAAACTATCTATGCTGTTCTTCTGTTTTACAATACTGACTTTTAATTCTAAAATTAGTAAAATATTAAACAATAGACTATCTTAAATAAAAAAAGTAAAGGTGCAAAATCTTCTAAATTACTGAGTTCCTGGAAACTGGTCATAAATCTGTATACAGTTCCTCTTCTGCTACCAGGATTTCCATTAACCTGGAGCTCTATTAACCAGTCCTGCACATGCAGTGTGATCTCAGAGCAGGGCTGTAAGTTGATGCCCTCCGTATGCTGATGATTGATATTCATCGTGGTTGCCTTGAGGCAATAGGGAAACCCAAAGTCATCAAAGACAGAGGAAATTATGTCCTGCCTGGTTTCAAAGGTGAACTGTATTGCTTTCACATGATTTGAAAGTCATTAATCTGTATGTGGTGTATATCAGGGCTCCCTGACCTTTTTGTGGGGAGAATTTTTTTAATTTCCGTAAGAGAGATTCTTTGATTAACCAGAATTTCCTCTTTGCCTGAATACATTAGATAAGAGGGTTTCATATTTACTTATGAGATCCATTGCTATATTCATCTTAGTTTTATGCTCATTTGATGTTAGACAGAATTGAAGATGAATCTGATCTTTGAGGTGTAGTGGGAACACCTCTGGGTTACAAGTCAGAAGACCCAAGGCGCAGCCTTGGCTGTGTCACTAACGAACTGTGTGACCCTGGGCAAATCATTACAGTCTCTGGGCTTTAATTTCACCATCTGTAAAATTAGAAGCTTGTAATAGATAAACTTTAAGGCCCTTGAGATTCTAAAATGCCATACGTACCTATCTGCCAAATGCTTCAGTTAAATGCAACATTAATTTACACTATATTATTTTTCTACTCAAGATAACATTAGCTCTATTTCATAACTAAGGAGCCGGGACCTAATGAGAATAAATACCTTGTTCATGGCAGCACCCGAGCTTGAATTCCAGTATTTGGTTTTCAGGCCTGGTGCTCTTTCCTGCACATGTGCTGCCATGGCTCTCTTGAGAGCAGAATGGGGTGGTGGCTGTGAAAACAAACTAGGGACTTGGAGGACAAGAGGCTTTGCCTGTCATTGTCTCTTGAGAGGCTGGTGTATATTTCACTGTCTTTCTCAGTTTAAGAAATGCTCTGCACTGCTTTTTCGTGGCTTCTGATTTTTGCTTTCAATCTTTCTTGGATCAAATCATGTCTCTTGGCAGCTGCGATACTGTAATATGAGGATCAGATCTGCCTGCCTGTCTCAATAGCTGTCAGTTTATCTCTGGGTATTTTTAGGTGCCTGAGATAAAGGTAATATAAATACAATGAAAGAATGAATTTCTTTCAGACACTTTGTGCCATTTGTATAAAGGAATGGAAATCTCCTTTAAAAATATTGTTTTTCTCAAAATGTGTTGTCTGGATGTAACTTGGTGTTACAAAACCATAAAACGTTTTGGTGGCCAAATGAACTTAGGTAAGATTTTTCAATATAGTGAGAATTCTCTAAGCCTTTAAAACAAGAATGCTCATTGTGAATTTAAAGGAGGGAGGAAGCATATGCTCTTCCCTAACCTTAGTAAACTACAAAATGTCCCTCAGCCTATCTCACCACTCCAACAGCAGAATGCTACAGGGCTTGTTTTCTGAAGAACTGATTTTGTACATAGTGTTCTAAAGTCCCATGTGCCAAAAGGAAGGACAACTATCAGTTATTAAACACCTGCTCAAGTTATTTTATATACTTTTTTCAACTCGATGGGGTGGTCTTTTGACCCATACTTATATAAGGAAGAACTTGAGGCTCAGATAGGTTAAGGAGCACAGTTTGTAAGAGCATAGCCTGGATTCAAACCTACATCTGTCAAGTTCTGATTATTTACTACATTTCACTGTGTATTTTAGGGTGAGATAGTGACAGTCCAAACACCTGGGCTGAGGGAGCAATGTTCTCTACTTCGGGATCAGTCTCGCCGCACTCAGACCTGTGCGGAGCCGGCTAGAGGCAACATGGCGGCTTATCTCCACTGATAGCTTTCCCATCTATTACCCTTTCCCTCCCTCCCTCTGCAATGGTTTCCGCAGGCTTCTGGGAAAAAGGGTTATTATGAACAAGGCAGACCTTGTGGGGTTCCTGTTTTTTGGAAGACCTGATTCTGTCTTCCAAGATTTGGTTCCGCTTTTGGAATGGGAAGTTTCCCAGCAGAGAGGCGAAAGCCCAACAGCGTGGCAGGTTTGACAGGAAGTTGCTACTCATGTTCACATCTTGGATGCATTTCAGTGACATCTGATTTATGTAGAGTGTTTTGTATATGCTGTTCATTTTGTGACAGTGTTAGTGGGGTCATCTGGAAAGAATTGGGGGCATTGGAGGCTGGCAGTCCTCAGGGTGAATTTCAGCTCCAGCACCTAATTGCTTCAGGTCTTGGAAGTGTTACTTTATGTTCCTAACCTTCACCTACCTTGCAAGGTGCTTGGAGGATTCAGTTAGGCAATGCACGCATGATCACTGGCATATAGGCAGGAGTTCAGTGGATAGTAACAATTATCACTACTATTACTAGCATAATTAGTATTACTAGTATAACCTGAGCCCTTTCTTTATACTTCCCAGTAGCTGTTCTTTGCTGTCCTTGGTGAAATGGAGATCAAGGGACTATTTCTCATGGTTACTCATGGTTTGGAGAGTCATCGGGGTGTCTGTAATCCCTGGAGCACTTCTCTCCGCACGGGGAGGGCAAGTTCTTAACCAGGTGCTACAGAGCAGGAGGCACTCCTAACACTGTTCTTCCACGGACTGAGCATAACTGAAGTATGGTGTGGGTTTAAGCTCTTTTAGTAAAGGAAGCATATGAGTACCTACAATGAATTTCAAGGACCAGGAATTGTGGCTTTACCTAGCTAATCTTTTTGTTGTACCTTAGCTCGTAGAGGAGGGGCATGTCGGGGGTAGTAAGAAAAGATCTCATGGTTTAGGATATCCCACGGGGATGATATCTCATCTTTTTAACCTTTCATCTTCCCAATGTCCCCTTTTATACCTCCAGTGTAATCTTTTCCTCACCTTTGGTGTCTCTGACACTGTTTTGGATTCTTCCACCTTTCTGTATAAACAGATTCTCAGCTACATCTGTTTTTGTGTGTGTGTGTATATTTTGCAAATGCTGCCTGAATAGTCTTTAGCTAATTATTAAAGGGATTTTTCCTTTGTTCAGTCATCTATTGCCTCCAAAGCCATGGTAGGATAACTCTAGTCCTCTAGGTGGGAGGCAAGGAGAGTGGAGTGTTTTCAGCTTCAATTTCCCTATTTTTCAACAATGCTGGCTATATCTACATTTGCCTGAAATATCCAAGAGGAAAAGAAAACAAACTTCTCTAGAGAGGCATTTTAAGAATCCAGCAGTCACAAAGGAAGACCAGTGAGATTTGCAAACAGAACATGTGCCTGAAAAAATCTCGATGACAAGATAAATAAAAAATAATGAAACACTGGATGATATTCAAATGCAGCACACACACATAATGTCATGCAATGACACCATCACCACCAACAACCCCCCCACCAAAACAACAAAAGTGCCCATGAGTTCCTATGTACACAGTTCTGCAGAAGAATTGAAGGAGGAGATTGTTACTGATGAGATAAAATTTATAAGTGCAAGAATTACCTCAAATCACAAAGTTAAAAAATAAAAAAGCAAAACAAGAGGGAAACAATAAGGGACTTAAGGATAGATCTATGGGACTTGCAAAGACATTTCAGAAGAGAAGCAATGAAACAAATCAACACCTGAAAGGGATCACTGGGTTTTAGAGTGAGTTGATGAGAAAATAACCAATACTTTAAGGCAAGTGAAGATAAGGAGACGATGAGCATGGGTGCAGAATCAATCTCAGTTTCTCTTTCTCTCTAAAAATTAGTTCAAGAGGATAAAACAGATTGAGAATATGTAATATAAGTGCTAAACTTGGGGTCTTAAAAGGGAAGATATATACTGATTTTCTGTAAGGAAAAATCAAATAATAATGTAGGACTAAAACCAATAATCTATTTCAGCAAAACTAGGATCCTGTGGTGGAGGAAGAGGAGAAAATAGCTCTTCTTATTAGGGTGGATCAAAGGGAGGAAATAAATTGTATTGGTGGATAAAATAGTTGGTATCTTGTTTTCTTAAAAGAACAGAGGATTTTGTGATTATGAGAACAGGGACAAAGAAGGTGGTCACTGTGAAATGCAAAATAATAGAACTTCCAAATTAAGAAGGAGAAAAATAGAATAGCAATTCGATTAAATCATCAAACATGAAAGAGAATGAGGAAATAATAATGCAAAATAAACTAAATTATCATGAAAAGAAGAAATCAAATCATACAGAATATGAGCAAACTGAGTTTTCCCTTTTAAAGGGCAAACATTTTCAATTGGTTAAAACACAAAACTGAGCTGTACGCCTTAAAAATCTACATCTATGTCTACGTATCTTTATACTTAAGGAAGTGGTGAAGAAAGAAAATTAAAGTGGGTCAGAGAGATACAAAATCAAAAGGAAAATGCAAACAAAAAGAAAGCAGTCATGGCAGCTTTATGTTATGACAGGGGAATTCAAGGTTAAATGCACTGAATAAAATAACAAGGGACATTATGTAAATGCAGTAATTTATGAGGGTAATATATTTATATTCATTTGCCCATGAAATATTTACAAAAATCAATCATTTACTTGACCATAAATTAAACCTTCAAAATAAAAACTAGAAACTTCATAAGGCGTATTTTCTGATAAATTCAATACAAATTAAAATAAATAATAAACAGGTGACAAAAATCTTATCTTTTTGGAAATTATGAAAAACTCCACTACATAAACTTGGAACAAAAAAGATTTTAAAAGAGGGTTTATAAACTATAAAAAATACTTAGTAGCAAAACCTATGGGACATGGAGCTATATATACAGAGAACATTGTAGAGTTTTAATGACTCTAATATGTTTTCACCGTTAAAGAAGAAAGAAAAAATATGGATACTTATTTTAAGAAATTAATAGAATACAAAACAAAAATTAACTAGGAAGAGGGAATTAATCAAGGTAAAAGTTGAATTAAATAACATAAAAATAAACATAGTAGAAATAATGAATCAATGCAAGAGCTGATTGCTAAAATGTCCACTAAAAATAGATGAACCCACATTAAGTCTGGGGGAAAGGAGAGATCAAATATTAAAGAGAAAGGAGATACACGCAAAGATGAGAGAGGTGAAGAGAACCATCTGTGAATACTGCACACAACCTCTAGTGGGCACTGTGGTGTGTTGCCGAGGTATCCTCTTCAGGACTGGAAGACTCATCTCCTCATTGTGGGCAGTGTTGGTGGCTGATGGTTCATGGCTGTATCTCTCTCCAGGAATTGCTTTTGGCTTAGGGCACTGTCTTGTCCAAGTTCCCTTCCAGCATACATGGCCCAGTGTGTACTGGTAACAGCTTACATTTCAAAACTGGCTGATAACAGAAATATGAAATCAGTATCCTCTTGTCTCATTTTGGGACAGCTCTGTAGGACCTTAGCTCCCAGTGGGATAGCCACTGCTGCTGTTGCTTCATAGTTCAACTGCTTCCTCTGCTCAGTCACACCTCCCATGCTTTCTTATGGGTGCTTTTCCTGAGCGCACATCCCAGGAAGCCCCCTTTACGCAAATCTCCATTTCAGAGTCTGTTTCAAAGGAGCCCTATTTAAGATATAGTCCTATGACAAGAAAATGAAAATCTAGAGAACATAGACAATTTCTTGTGAAAAAATTAATTACTGGGAGAGAATGCTGATTCTTCGTTTCACCATTCTCATGTTTCCAAATAAACTTTTCTGATGTGTAATGTACATGAAAAAAAATTGCACCCATTTTTAAGTCCAAAGATAGATGAGTTTTGACAAATATGTACATTTGGGTAACCATCACCACAACCAAAATATAGAATATTTCCTTCAACCCAAAAGATTCCCTTGTGTTCCCTTCCAGCCAGCTCCCATCTTCACGTTTGTGGCCTCAAATCACCACTGATCTGCTCTCTGTCGTTGTAGATTAGGTTTCTAGAGCACGTATGCTGTGTACTGTTTAGTGTCACACTTTGGTCGCTAGCACTCTATTTTTGAGCTTCGTCTCTGTTTGTCATTGGGCTGTCTTCCTCTCTTTCCCTTCTCTCAGTGATGATGGTCCTGCCATGTTTGTTGTCTATTTACCGAAAACAGTTCTTTCCTGTATTTTGTTGTAGTTGTGTAGTTCTTTAAAGCATGATGACGACTCTGGTGTCTGCACTATTCACGGGTATAAGTGGAAAACCTTGCCGTTCTTATTAAATGTTTTCTTAAATGTTATAGAGAATGCACTAGAAAAATGAAAAGGAATTAAGTGGTTTAAATATAGGTAAAAAAGGAGACAAAGCTCTCTCCATTTGCTGATGTTTAGTTTGTTTATCTAAAAAACTCTATGGATCTCCTAACAATATTTTACATAGTAAGAGAATATGGTAATTTGCCTGAATATAAGATTAAAACATAACATAATTGGTTTTCATTGGCCTAGTAATAAGCAACTAGAACAGAGAATGGGGAAATATCTTATCTTTAGTAGTAATAAAATCTATAGAAAATTAAGAATAAATTGTATAAAAAGGTCAGCATTTATTTGGGGGAAAAAAAAACCACCAAAATTCTTATTGGAGTTTTTGAAAAATAGTTAAGCACTTACTTTATTTTTATCACTATGCTGAGTCCTTTACATCTATTTACTCATTTAACCTTCCCAGAAACCCTAGAAGGTTATTCTTATTATCCTCATTTCATGGATGAGATAACTGAGACACAGAGACATTAAATAACTTGTCCAAATTTGTCCAGCTTGCAATTGGAGCCAATATTTAAAATCAGGGCTGAACAAATGGAAAGACATACCTTGTTCTTCCATGATATTACTTAATGCAAAAATATCTTCTTAAAATGTAAATATGATCCTGCTGCTTTCCTCCTTTAAACTCTTTATTCATTGTCTGCTGCTCTTAGGATGAACTTAAACCCTTTAGCCTGTCTAAATCTCCAAAATATTTCTTCTAGCCATCACTGTCATTAGTGTGCTAGTTCGTATCTTCATCATCCACTCATTCACTCATTCATTCATTCAGCAAGTAGGTGATCTTAGTGGCAGAGGACAGATTTGAGGGGGCCAAGAGAGACAGGACTGAGTCCAGTTATGAGACTGTCATAGAACAGGCAGAAAACGATGAGAAGTCTAGGAATACGTAGGATGAGGTGTATCTGAAATTTTAAAAGGAAAACATGACAGCACTTACAGGTTAATCGAGCGTGAGTACCGAGGGAGTTGTTCCACTCCAGCATGGCTTTCAGGATTCTAACTTGGATGATTAGTAAATACTTTCAAAGCCTTTGCCTTGTTGGAGAGGGTGGATTCCATGATTGAGCTCTACTCTAGTGTCGTTTAGCCAGACTGACATTAACCTATTAATAAATATTTTTTCGTTTAGCATAAAAATTAGCTGTCACCCCATCAAAAGTTCTTCTTTATCAGCTTCACAGCTTATACTTTAAAAGTCTAAGCAGTAGAAGAATATAACAGTTGAGAAATTTATAGGTGTGAGGAATTGGTTTGATATAGTGGTTAGAATCTGGAACAGAATTACCTGGGCCTCAGTCAAATCTCAGTTACCACTTATTAGCTCTGCCTAACCTCTCTGTAAATCAGCTTCCCCATCAACAAAGTGAGGATAAAGGCAGTGCTATGACATGGGGTTTTGTAAAGATTTAATGAGATAATGGATGTAAAGCACTTAACAAAATATGTAGCATGTAGTTTAAAATTCCCCAAATGGTATTATTATTATTTGTAACTGATAAAACTCTTTATTTACGTTTCTAAAATAGAGCAATAAATCCAGACAGCCATATGAAGAGACTGGGAATGTAATTTTGTATATATTAAGTTGATAAACATGAATACCATATAATTGATTCCTATTTGTTATTTGTTACTTGCCAGAGAATTTTTTTATGGTGGTAAAATATATGTAACATGAAATTTACCATTTTAGCCACTTTTAAGTGTACAGTTAATGGCATTGAGCACATTCACATTGCTCTGCAACTCTTAACATTATCTGTCTCCAGAACTTTTTCATCATTCCCAACTGTCAGAGAATTTTAACCATTGCCCTTCTCCAGAGTTTCAGAGATACTTGTACATACATTTTGCCTTTTTGGAGATACTGCAAGTAGAAAGAGAAAGCATATTCCAAGTTTGGTCTCCCTTCCAAATGTTTGATGCCTTTCTGATTTTGTGATTCAAAGGTATTAACTCTTTCCCTTCCCCTGACCGCTGTTGCATAGAAAGTCCAGAATTTCCGTAGCATCTCACCTCCAGCTTGAGGATGAGGCTGACACATGGATTTAAGCACCTTTCAAACTGACTTTCAGTTGAGCCAATCTATTTCCTTGATGTTTAAGCTAGTCTGAGTTCCATTTTTTTTATTTGTGAATAAAAATTCACAACTGAAACACTGCTCCAAGGGTTATATTTTGAAAAATTACGTTACCTGATGGAGTACACTTTTAAGTATCTGAAAATTCACTTATGCCAATCTACATGCTATTTTTCTGGATTTTTCCCCCTTAGGACTTTTGAATTACCCTAAATCAAGATTAATAATATAGTGACTGAGTATTGTCTACATCAACTTGAGGAAACCATCTCTCTTCCTCCTTCGTACAGTTCTCAGACTGGGAGTAGGAGAATGGGTTATCTAGCTTTATCTAGAGCGTTCTAACATGAGCTGCACTTGTCTTTCTCCCTTAGCACCACTGGATGATAAATTTTCTGAATTTTTGATGCCTGCTTTCCAGGGGAGTTTAATTGTGCTGCATATGGCTTAGCCTTGTGAATCTTCTTCCCACTTTTCCTCCATTAGTGGTGTATTTGCCCCTCCCACCTCACAACTGCTCAGCATCCCAGAGGAAATGAGCTACTGGCACTGTGGTGCCTAATCTTGGACTAATCCTTAACAGAGAGAATGGACTTGAGACTTAGAGATCAATTCAGAAAAATTCTGGTATTTTCTTTTAAAATATTTTTTCTTTCCCATTCTCTGTATTGTTTCTTTCTGAAAGTCCGATTAGGTGTTTTTAGACTTCATTGTTTTATTCTCAGTATCTTCCTATTTTTCTTCATATTTGCTCTCCTCTCTCTGTGTGCTGCATTCTGGTAATTCCTCTTCATCTTTCAGTTCACTATTTCTGTCTTCTGTTATGTCTAAACTGCTGTTTACTGTGTCTACTGAATTCCTGTTTTTAATGACCATATTTTTCATTTCTAGCAGGTCTGCTTTTCTGTCTTTTTCAACTCTGCCTGGTATCTTTAAATAGTATTCTGATCCCTTTTTTTTTTTTTGGACTTTTGATACTCTATTTTATTATTTGAACTATTTTTTATATTCTGGTTTTTTATCTCCAATATCTTTGCTTTTTCAGGTCTGATTATGCTGTCTGCGGCTTCTGCTGACTATTCACACTCACAATGGCTTGTTTCCTCATTGTTTGTCACTTCTAATATAAGTCTGTATTCATTGGAACTTTGTCAATGGGAATTATTTGAATCCTGGGCTTAGATTATGTTCTTCAGAGAAGATTTGGGTCTGTTTCTTCCAGACTCCTGGTGAAGCAGAACCTAGGAGATGCTTTTTTTTTTTTTTTTTTTCGGTTTGGGCTTTTTGCTGTTCATGCAAAAGTGTAAACCTCTCTGAGTGTGGGGTTTTGGTTAGGAATTTCCACTTATTTTCTTTCTATTTAAAGCTGAGGTTACTCTAGGTATTATCCTTACTCATTGTAGAATATAGGACAAACTGAATATAAGTTTTCCTTTTTTCAGAGTCCTCACCTTCTGTGGGAGTCTGTTTTCACCATGCATTTTCTGGGTTGGGCAGTACCCTTCTTCTGGATGCCTCGTGTGGCCTATGAATGCTCAGGGTTTAGAATGTTAAGTGCTTCCCATGGGAAAATGCTTCCTGTCTCTGTGAATTTGCGTTTGCTTGTCCTTTACAGCCTGAAGTATTTTTTTGCCCCTAGTGTTTCAGCTGTTCTTTATGAGATATTTTCTAGATTATTTCATGACTTTGAGGGTCCTCTCCTGGGTGTTATTTTCTGGGCATCTAATTCTCCACAATGTTTAGAATGGGGGTACTCATTTTAATATGGTATGATCTTCCCCTACATCATCCACCTTCAACGTATTTGTCTATCTAGAGTTTCCTGAGGGTCCTGTTCATGAATGTTCCACAGCTAGGGCCTCAAGCTCATACTGGCCAAATTGTTTAATTACTACATTGCTGCCTCTATGACTGGTGACCCCTTAGAGATCACTTTCCTGCTTGGTCACTGTTGCTGACACCCCCACTCCACTCCTGGAGACAAAGGAATGCACCTATCCTTTTTTTTAAACAAACAAGCTCTGGCCAATCTTGTTAAAGAAAAATTTTGCATGATGTACTTTTTTCCAGTCTGTTCTAACCTGCTTCTAATGATATCAGAACCCCTGGGTTGATGGTAGCTAGTATGCACACTCTAGTTTTTCCCACACCCTGTGCCCCATTCAGTGCTGTTGTCACTGTGGTGATGGACACCAGTGTTGGCCAACGTGGCATAGTACTGCTCTACTTTAGATTTCCTCCCGGTGGGGCAGTTGTTGGCGAGGATGACCAGTTTCACTTTGCCTTGTCTGATCATTCCCTTAGCTCCTCCTTCTGGAGCATTCATAGACTATCCATTTCCCCATGTCTAGCTGAACGCCTGGAGATACTAGAAATAGAATACAAGCTATGCCACCACTGGAAGCAGCACCCACAGGCCCAACCCTGAGCTTAGGATTCTTTATCAGGTAGGCTTTGTACCTAACTCAGACCTGCAGCCTATGCTAGTGGCCCTTTCATCCTCTACCCTGGGTGTATCTCATCTCTCTGGTCCTTAGAATTTAATCCACAATGAGTAACAGCAGCCTCACCTTTATGACCTCTCTACCCCCACATTTCGTATCTACCTAATGCCTGTCCCTTTGCTGCTCTAGGATTTATCTCTTTAAAGGATAATGGATATAGAGATATGCTTTCTGATCAGGGAAAACCCCTTCCCCTGTTTTAGGAGTGTAATCTGGCCACGTCAACCCCCAAGACAGTAAGAGCATCATTACATTTTCTAAAACCAGGCATTCCATATTAAAGAGCTCCTCCGCATCCCCATGTGTCATACGCAAACCACCGAGTCCAGGCTGTGCTGGGCCAAGCACAGTGCAGCCCCTTCCCCCTAGTTTAAGGTAATGAGGTAAGAGGTATGAGATAAGGGAGGCCAGCTCCGTGTGTCTACTTGCCATAGCCTGAGCTCTGCTTCTTAAATACGGGCAAGGATACCCACAGTTTCCCAAGAACCACTAATGTAATGTTGAGAGCTAGGACTTTCTGTATCTATATTTAGAGTTAAAAACATCATTCTCTTACTATACAGGGTTTCAGGAGTTTAAAGTGACAATTTTGCATTTGTGATGGTTAATCTTGTGTGTCAATTTGATTAGGCTGTGGTGCCCAGATATTTGTCAGAATTATTCTGGATGTTTCTGTGTTTTTGGATGATATTTTCATTCAAGTCTATGGAATTTCAGTAAAGCAGATTGTCCTTCATAATGCAGATAGGCTTCATCCAGTCAGATGAAGTCCAGAATAGAACAAAAGACTGGAGTACAGTCTTGCCTACCTTCTTGGGATATCATGACTAAACATTCTGCCTTTACGTGTGATATCATGAAGTTTCTTAGCCAGCTTGCAGACTTTATCCCTGGGTGTGTGTAGGCAACAGTGACTGTCAAGGAGATGGGTCCCATCTGACAATCAGGTATGTTTGCTTTGGATTGAATCAGCTATCATTAAATCTAATAAAATTAGTAGTTGCTTTAGAGGTGATTATGTGCTTACTATGGTAAGAATGCATTCTCCATTGTTGCTTGAGAGACAAGAGGTATAGACTGGGAAAAACCTGGATAAAGCAAAATAATATGGCTGATAATTTATAATTTATTAAGGTATTTGTGTCTCTCTTTCCTATGCTTCTCTCTCTCTCTATATATGTTATACATATGTATATATGTATTATATATATATATATATATATATGCATATACGCATGTATTTTTGATACTCTAGAGGCTTTGTTCTTCCAGGAGTCATTTTACTGACTAACAAATGTTGAAATAAATCTACAATTAGGTGACATGATTAAGTGACTTAGTGTTAAGAAGAATTCCAGTGTATTTTTGATGAGCCAGTTTTTCTTTCTCAAGAGCTAGATTAATTAAATAGATTAATTACACCATAGTACCATAGGCTGGAAAAGAAAATATGATGGGAAGGAACCCTAGAGCTTGACAGCTAGGAGAGAGAAGCTGTGAAGCCCCCCAGAGCTAGTTCCATCACTTACCAGTGCCAGGAGCTGTATAGGAGGTGAGCCAGGGTGAAGTTGTTCTCTGGCTGCTGCCTGGTTTGGACCAGCTACCAGATGTTGGGGCTCAGCTTGTAGTGAAAGGGTCATTTGTACCCTGAGATTCTGCCTTAGCCTTGAATGACTCATCATATGGGAATGCCCCCTCTTCCATCCAGTTTCCTGGAAACTTCTAGATTAGCAAGTACGGTGTCTGAACACTTTATAAAGTGTTAGTCTAAGATCTTTGCTCCTGCCCACAGGGAGACTGTTCATAACACATCTGAAATCCCTCTCTGAGCTGAGAAAGTGATGGAATATACCTCATGGATAGTAAGTTCTCATAAGGTGAATATTAGTGGATGTGAGTAGCATAAAGATCAGACTTAAGTCTCTGATGGTGACGTTGACCATGCCTTGTGCAGACGCAGCCTCGTTCCCCATAAACTGAGTAAAACAGATCTGAATAACCATTCAAGAGTCAGAAGAGAGGTGTCTGAATCCTGATCTGACACTTACAAGTCATGAGATCTTTGACAATTCACTTAACTTTCTAGGATTAATTTTCTTCTCTATTAAATGTGGCTAATTATTTCAAGAATTAAATTATATTTGTGAAATCACTTTGTAAACTGGAAAACACCATATATATGAGTTTCAATAATTCTTTTTTCACCTGTAAAATTAGGAGAAGAATAATTTCCATGGTTAAGGGTTGCTGAGAAGTTAAATAAAGCAACAAGAAATAATTTCAAAGTGCTTTATATCTATAAGAGGTATTTTTTTAAAAATGTGTTTATGGATTTACTTAATTTATGCTTTAAACAGTGAGGCAGTTTTTGACCTAAGTTCCTCTTTCCTACCCGTTACTCTCCACCACCCTCATCCTTTCAGTACTAGAATTTAATAGTATTTTGCCTGTTCCATATGGTTAATAATAGAGACTCTGTATTGTTCACGTAAATGTAGTTACAGAAGACAAATCCTTTCTCTTGGTGGCTGAGTCTTACCTAAAGAGGAATTAACACATCCTCATGGATATTTCCTCCTGACATTATTATATTCATTCACAAAGCTATCCCCTGGGTGATGGTTTGTTTAATCATTGTCACCGTATTCCATCCATTTCACTGAAATGCACAGTGAATGTTCCTAATGCAACTCTCTACTCAAATTGTGGTAAAATTGTATCAAGTGCCTCTTTCGTCCAAAATAACCCCACTACTTTGTTTATATTTTAAGTGACAGAGGCTCCTGGAATTTGCATTCATCCTTCTGATGTAGATGCTCCCTGGAGAAAATAGTCACACCCACCATAACATGATGAATAAATAATGATCAAAACATTGAGGGATAGTAATTACTCATCACATTACTACTGTTTAGTTGCTTGTGAGCATTTTGTTAAAAAAATGTATCTGCATAACACAAGGTAGTAAATTTTGTTTTTTCTAAAATATTTTATAGATAATTAAATCTTGACTGCATACTTGATAGCTTTGTAGACAAATCCCATAATCTGAAATAATTTGGATGTTCTCCTTGGCTCTGCATCAATGCATTTTATTTTTACTCAGTTATTTTCAATAAGGACAGTCTCTAATGCTCTTTTTTCATTCATATGTGTATTTTCATGAAGCTCTACATGCCTTTTTTGGGTTGTTCAATGTTGTTTTATCTCCCGATTTGCTTAATTATCCCCCTATTGTAGACCAATTGTATTAAGCAGTTCACTTGGGTACAAAAAAGTCAGTTTCTCTTTATTCATTGCTGTCTCCATTTTCAAATTGTTTATTCTTCTCCCTGTTTGATGAATATCCAAATCATCTTTGAAGATTTTTGAAATAGAGAGGTTATTTTGTCTCATGCCAGACTTGGTGAATAGAATCTGTGGCGAATGCCCTCTTGAGAATGTTGAAAAAGCTCTTCTTTTGATGAAGAAGTTTATGTTGATTGTACCAAGCAAATAATATATACTGTGTGGATACAGCTAAAATCAGCTCCATAACAACCATTATCTTCTCTACCTAGTGTTTACACACGCACACACACACACACACACACTCTCTCTCTCTCTCTTAATTTAATTTGGGGGTAATTCAAACTGCAGTGAATATAGTCAGTTCTAGCATGACATCACAAACTGTTTTATGTGGTTCTCTGCCAGTCTCATGGGTTTATGTGCCTTGTATTTCCTCAACTAGAGAATAAACTAAACATCTGAAAGCAAAGTTTCTTTCCTCTAAATCCTCGGAGTACTCAGCACACAGTGGGGCCTATGGCAATGTCGTCTTCTCCATTCCTGGCCCTTTAAGTGAAGCCAGCTCACCCATATTGTGAAGCAGATGGTAGAATACAGCTCCAGTCACAGGTGTTTACCCAGGCTCACCCTGACTTGCCCATTTAACCCTTTCTCTAGTTGACTGAGCTCAGCTCCCATGATTCCTTTTGTTGGTTTCATGGTTCTTAGCTATTCATTCATCCAGACATTCATTGCACCCCCATGTGTCTATGCCAGATACTGAGGACAAAAGACTATGCTAGCCTATATATCTTGTCTATCTATACATCCTGTCCTATCTGCCAGCAAGGACCTTGTCATCTGGTGGTACCTGGATAAGAGTTCCTCCCTCAGAGAAAGAAGTCAGGCAGCCAGTCCTGGCTCTGTGTTAGGATAGGAGGATGCACTGCCCTGACTGCCGTGCTCTAGCTCACATTAAAATACTGGAAATTTTTGAAATACAGCTAGGTGTTTTTGTGTGAGACATACATTGATTTATATGTTAATCTTATTTCCCCAGCTAGGCTGTAAGCTCCTTGAGGGGGTAAACTGTTATTTGTGTCCACTGAAACATACTCAAGAAACATACTGTGTGGATTTATTGATTCCTGTAACTAAGAGATGGATTGGCTATGAGCCTTAGCTCGTATTCCTAAATGATTTGACTTTTCTTTCACTGCTTTGCACATCTCAGTTCCCTCTCCACTCACCCTGCACTCCAGAACTGGTCAACTAGTCCCCTCTCTTTCAATATTTTCTGCTCTTTTGGCACCTTGACTTGATCAGCAGGCATCCAATCTTGGATCCAATCAACCGTCAGTTTTTCTGCTGTTACACTCTGGTGGCTGAGCCCTTTGGAGAAAAATCAGTCACAAAATGATAGAGCTGGAGACCCCAACAGAGTCCTCATCTCCATCTTCATCTGGGCCCTAACTCTGCTTGGCACACACTTCTACTATATCTCTTTCATTAGTGCTTTCTTCTGTTCCCAGGGAAGCTTTTACAACTCTGCTGCTCTTCCTGAGGTCCTCTTCCTCACCATCTCCTCCCTCTGTTTCTGATAATAAACTGCACAGAAAGAGTAGAGGCCTTGTGAATATATTCCTCACCTCCCTGCCTCCTTTTTTGGTAGCAAACTCTCACCCTCAATTTCTTCCTCTTGTTTGAAAGGAAGTAATTCTTCAGCTCTTCCCTTTCCTCTTAAGGCCAATCCCTCCGCCTCTGCCCTTGATCCACTTCCCTCTTACCATTTCAGGCTCTTGCTCCATCAATTAATCTGTTTCTTTCCTGACTCATTAACCCCTCCCTCTCTACTGGCTCTTTCCCTTCAGCATAAAATTAGATACAAATATCTTCTACCCTAAAAATCAATTCTGTTTTTCTGCCTTGCCACAGGATGACAGATTGGGCATTTTGACTGAGGCAACCTGGCAGATGTGCAATACTAGAGCGAGCTATGAAAAAGACATAGAACTGGTTAGGTGACTGACTTTCAACCAAGGTATGAAATGGTGAGCACTTCCATGGAGTTCATGGGAGTGTAAGTGCCAAGACGAACTGAGCCAATTACATGGAGGACACCTGACTCCAACCCTTAGCCTGGAGCCTGGATCCTACAAGTTTTGTTTGGCCCAGCCAATTGGCATCTGGTCTGAAGACCTGTGAACAAGAAATGAAGCTCAATAGCTGGTGAGAGATTTGTCATGTGGCATTAATGCAGCAATAGCTGACTAATACAAGCAGGCGCTTAAAAAGTGGAGAATCAAAGGGTGGCTTCTCATCCTTCCATGCCCAGAAGGTCCTATTTCTTCCACCCTTCTGGTTGCCAGGGGAAGAAATTAATCTACCACGATAATGCTTATCGTAATGCATTAAAGTCCTTTCTTTCTGTTTTGTTTTCTTTGCCTTCATCTTTCTTTCTTTCTTCTTTCATTCTTTTCTTCTTTTATCTTCTTTCACTGCTGAACCCTTACCTTTTGTTGGGCCCTAGGAATACAAAATATAATAAGATCCACCTACTGGTTTAAAGGGGAAATGGACTGGAAACAGATAATTGATCTACATGCAAGAGGCCCTGTTATAAAGTTGTATATAAAAGGTGTATGGAAGGTAGAAGAAAAGGGCTAAGTCACCTCTGGGTGTTGCTGCTGACAGTCACTGAACACTTGGGCCAAGCCTTGTGCTGGGAGCAGAATGAACAAGGACACAGTCCCTGCCCTTGCTCCTCTCCTTCCAGCTTTTTGGAGTCAAGGTCTTCACTTCTGTGACTACACCCCACTCTTTCTAGTAGGGTTCTTCACATACGTTATTCCCTCTTCTGGAAACCTTCTCTTCCTCTTCACCTGGCCACCAACTTTGGGTCCTTTCTCAAGGGAGGTCTTTACATCCAGGGGTGGGCTGGGTCCCCTTCTAGAGCAATCATAGTGCTTGATATGTCTCTTACTGTAATAGGTGTCATATTTGAATTACTAGTTCAAAATCTGTTTTCCTTGCCAGCTAACTAGTCCAAATCAAGTCTGTCTAGTTTGCTGCCTCTTCTCTAGCAACTAGTTTACTACAGGACACAGAGAAGGGACTCAGTGAATATTAAGTGAACTGGGTGGAATTGAATCATTAAAGTCTGATATGTGTGCAACAACAGATATGGGGCTTGGAAGAGGATTTGCAGAAAGTACGTAAATGATCAGTTAGTACACTTCCTAGGCCCTTGAACAAATGCTCAAATTGCTTCCCAAATACCCACATTGCTATCCAGGTTGATCCCTGAAGTTGACAAAAAAGTGAAATAAGAAATCCAGTTTGGGTCTCCAAGGAGCTCAGTGGTGCTTGCCCTTGCTGAGAACTCTCAAATAGCTAGAAAATTCCACTCATGAGCAGCTGGCCTCGCTCGTGGCTCATGACGCAGGCTGTGCTTGGTGATAACATTTCCTGGAATTGATGTGTATCTGCCGTGTGCGCAGCTTGAGGGCCTCGTCTTATTCACAGAAATACAACCCCTCCTCCCCGGCAGTGCAGCATAGCCTCTGAATCCCGCTTATCCTGGCAGGAGAGGCTGTTGGGAAGCTGTGCGGGAGGCCACCGGCTCCACCAGCACTGGGTCCTGGGGACACAGCATCGCAGTACAGGGTCCCTGCTGGCTCAGACACTGTCTTTTGTCTTATTGCTAGTGCCTGTTCTCCATATGGTGAAATCACTCAGTTCCTTCTTCTCTTTGTTTGCTGCAAACAATAAAATTATGAAAATTTTTACCTCCTAGAACCAGATGCCCTGTAGTATCTATGTGACAATTTGAAAAGATTGCTCAGAATTAAGAGGACTATTTTGTATGTACAGAGTCATCTCCATGTCCTCAATGAGTTTGCAGTCATCACAGTCATGTGGCTACATGGAATCAGGCACAGACGGCAGGGTTTTCTTAAAATCAACACCCATCATTGCCTGAGGAGCAGCAGCTGTACTAATACAAGAGTGACCAAAAGGCTGGTGCTAAGAATAGTTTTTACACTTTCAAATGGTTACCAAAAAAGTCAAGAGAAAAATAACATTTCTGGAAAGGGAAAATTAGATGACATGCATTTCAGCGCCCGTTAATAAGGTTTGGAACACCTCCATACCTGTTTGTTGAGAGCTCATTTGAAGCTGCTTTCAAGAGCAGAGGTGAATAGTTGCGACAGAGACCAGGTATGGCTGCCAACGCCTAGAATATTTACCATCTTGCTGTTTACAGAAGTTTGCTGACCCCTGCGCTGGAGGGATATGGATTTGTTTGTTGACCCATCCTAAATTTACCAGAGACTTGCTCAAGGGCCCATTTTGTGTTTCTTGGTAGACTGAACTGAATTCCCAGTCTGAGGAAAGATATGTGGCCACAGACAGCTCTGTTTGCTTCTCAACTGCCCTTCTCCACTCTCCCTCAGGTTAGGGGGTGTGTGCGATAATCATGACCCAGGAACACAGCTGCCCCAGCAGGGACCACATTGTGATTCAGCAGAAAAGGTGAAACTAGTGCTCAAATCTTCTGCCTGAACGTCTTGTGAGGTCTTCTTCCTTTAACAGGGTCCTGGGCACTCAAGGTAACTCAAGGAGTTCTTTTCTTCCCCCTTCTTTAAAGGGATTTATACCTCTGGGAAGAATTACTAAGCAAAGACTCTTGTCTGGATTATCTCAGTGCACCTTCGATAGGTCTCACTGCCCTCCGCTGGTCTCCTGCACTTTGTTCTTTCCTCTGCTACAGCACACATGCACGGAAGTGTGACCGTTGGCTTCTCTGTATCTTCTAGACAGTGAGTTCCTTGAGGGCAAGTTTTTTTATATCTCTGTGTTATGAGCATCTGACAAGAGCTAGGCTCATGGGAGATGCTCGCAAGATGTTCAGGGAATCAACAAAGTCCATGCTCCTCACACGGGGTTACAAATCTGCAGAGTCCATGGTGTTGTGACAAGAGGTCCCTACAGCCCCAGATTATACATGGCCTGCCTTTGTGAGTATTTGTAGTACCTAAAGATCTATGGTAGAAATTATGATTTTTATATTTAAACAAGCATGGCCAGATTACAGAGTAAAGACTCAAAATGTTTAAAGGTGGAGCACAGACTTCAAAGAACTTGACCTGCTTAAGGTGGCCATTTGGTGGAGGGTCCACCACAGGTCCCTGGAGTGGGGAGGAGGGTGGCAGATACAAATGCATTCTCTCATACTGGTAGAGGTCTCTGGGTGGAATGGTCAGAGAAGGACTAAAGTGCTGTATTTCTGCAAGTCCTCCATGTGACATTATTAACAGTGGGGTTGGGACAGTCAGATCAAACCTTCTGGTTTGTGAAGGAGGCAGAAAGATGGAACAGAGAGGCCCTTGGTAGGACTTGGTGGACTTGATCAGTGCTTAGAGATGCATCATACCTTCTGTCAGAGATCCTCAAACATGGATTTAGACCTTTAGCCCAAGGGTCCTTTGAGAATCTGTGAAAAGCTGTAGACTCTAAGAAATTGCACTATTAACTTGGGTGTAGGAGAACGATACTTTAACTTAATGTTTATCATAATCTTTGCTGCCAGGCGGGGGAATTTAATCTTAACCAATTTAGAGTTATTCCCTGGGAATGTGACTAAAGCCTCAGTGATATGGGGAAGGGTAAAAAATGAGTTAATGTTTAATGAGGTGTAGGTCTGCATTGTTCTCCTAGATGACATTGTCCTTGACTCCTTCTGGTCTTTGGTGGTTTTTTCATCAGACACTCATAAGCTTTCCCTGTCAAGCAGTCTGTCACTCCGGTCTGTTCTCTCTCCCTAAGCTAGTCATTTTGTTCCTTTTAGGTTCTTTTTGCTTCTCCCCTGATGCACTGGGTCACTAGAATCTGGATGGAGCCTGGCTATAGCCCTTCTGCACCCCTGTTAGTCTTGGGGAGATTAGGGATCATGCAACACACACCAGGCTTTTACGTACAATTCCATTATATCTGTGGATCTCAGGTTAATAACCCCTGCACAAGTCTAAGTCTAAAAAAGGAGGCCTGCTATTTTCAGTGTGAATGGAGGTGAGGAAGAGAGGATGAGGTGAACCAGGAGGTTCTCTCCTGATGTCCCAACTCCTGCCAGGGGAAGGAGGGAGGGAAAGGAGGGAGGGGAGAAAAGGAGGAGGGGGCACAGCACGTAGCACATCACTGGCAGCAGGCGGCAGCTAGCATCCAAACATGGCCACGTGCCTACTGCACTGTGTAATTCTATAGCTCTTTGGCAGTGCTCACAGGCACGCTGTCTCCGAGTGCTATTGATTTCTCAGGGAAAAGAGATCAAAAACAAGTGTTACACTTGGTGTCCTGTGTTTCCTGGGGGAAGTAAATAGATTAGCCAAATTGGACAGACAAGATCAGGGCAAAGAGAGAGGACGCTCCCTCAAACTGCCTACCTCGAAATGGGATCTCCTAAAATGATCCGCAGGGGAAATAAAATGACTGGGCAGGGCAGGGATTTGTCCTGTACTAGGATCGAATGTCACGTTTTGTTTCCGTCTCAGCTTCGCATCCTGAGACTCAAACCCCTGTACTCTCCGCTGGACTGCTGTTTGATGTCAGCAGCTCTGCTTGCCTGTCTCTTGACCATCCTCATCCCCCAAGCTGCCAGGGCGGGTTATCACTTTGTTTCTGGCTATTACTCTAGAACAGCACTGTTCAATGAAACTTTTTGTGATTATGTAAACGTGTGAGCAGTTCTCTGCTGTTAAATACAGTAGTCACTGGCCTCCTGTGGCTTTGAGCACTTGAAATACGGCTGGTATGACTGTAGAACTGGATGGTTAATTTTCGTTAATTTAAGTTGAAGTAGCCACGTGTAGCTATTTGCTCTCATCCTGGACAGTGCAGTTTTCGCCTTCTGCGACACAGCAGTGTGAATTAGTGGCATCCATGCATACCACCTGGGCTTGGGAGGTTGTTAGAAATAGTATTTTGGGCCTCGCCTCAGATCTACTGAACCAGAGCCTGAATTTTAACAGTATCTCCAGGCATTAGAGTGCACAGTAAAATCTGGGAAGCAGTGCTTGAAATGACTGAGGCTCAGGAAAAGATGTGGTATCAACTGGGGTAAACTGGGTTATGCTACGGTAGCAAACAATCCCCAAATCCTAATAACTTAAAATGTAAACAAGTTTTACTTTTCACTAATGCTTGTCCATTATGGGCCAGAGGGACCTCTGTCCTACGTGATTCTCACTCCAGGTCCCAGGCTAATGGACCAGTACTCTCTGGATCAGTTGGCAGAGGGAAAAGAGAGAGCACAGGTGGATTCTGCTCACATTTCACTGGCCAAAGCAAATCATGTGACCACACCTAACGCTAAGGTGGTAAAGGATGATCCTATCATATGCCCAGAAGATGGAGAAACAGAATATTCAGTGAGCATACTTGGTGAATAGCACTAGTGACTGCCACACACAACAAGCATAATCAGGTTTTTGTTTTGTTTTAACAACCGGTTTTAAGCCTCATCGTTTCAAGCCTGGACTTGCAATAGCTTTCTAATTGGTCTCTTTGCTGTCTTTTTTTCCTCTACATCACTACCATGCTAATCCTCCTAAGGCATAGCTCTGAGTATGTAATTTTTCCACTCAAAACCCTTCAGTGACACCTCACTGTCTACCCAGTTAAGTAAACTCCCTTTAGGATGATGTAGTGGAAAGAATGCTACTCATTTATCTGTGTGACCTTGAATATCATTGCTTAAATTCTCTGAATCTCAGTTTTCTCATCATTTAACTTAGAGATAAAAATTCCTGCCTCCAAGGGCTGCTATGAATCTTAAATTAAATAATGTGTATAAAGTGCCTGGTGCATGAAATGTTTAGTAAATAAGAGCATAATCATCGTCATGAGCTCTTGGGGCACACTGTGCATGGCTACATTATAGTATTAACCCAAGCCATATTGAAATGACCTATTGCAATGCTGTTTCTCCTAGTAGATTCAAATTCCTTAAGGGTAGGGACTGTGCCTTTGACTTTACAACTACTGAATTTAGTGTGAGACTCTCATGTAGAGACAGTTCTTACTAAATGTTCAAACTGCATGCATTAGTCAAACATTTAGAGCTTGCCTAGCAAGGATGTCTTATGTGTATATTCAGTGTTATAACCAAGCTGGACCACCTGATGCTCCTTGAATGAACAGCTAAGTTTTTCACCTCTGACATTTGTACATAATGTTTCTGATGTACACTTTTTCCTTCCTCTATCTTAGCCTTTCAAAAGTTTACTCATCTCTCAAAGTCATCTAAAATAGCATCTCTGCTGTGAATATTTTTCTAATTTCTGCACCTGAAAGTAGCAGCTCCATTCTTTGAACATCTGTAGTATTCAGAGAAGATTTCACACAGCAAAGCCATGACCTGGGATTTTCTCTGAAAAAATGATGACCAGGGAGCTCTACTTGGAAGGCAAGGTTGAGAACAGGAGACAGAGAGGACCCTCCAGATTGACCCAGGAGGGATCACACATTTTTAGATGGCTGAAGTGTGGGGAATATGGGGAAAGAAGGCAGAAGCAAGGCCAGAGAGACAGGAAGGTGTTAGAGGATGCTGGTTTTGCAGCCCATGGTAAGGAGTTTCAGTTTTATCCTGTGACAATGGATATGGCTTTAAGCAGGGAAGTGACATATTTGTGACCTGGAGGAACCAATTTATTGAGGATGAAGGTCTGATATGAAAAGAGATATTTAATAGTTGGCCCCCAATTCTCTGTGTTAAGCCATTTAGCATTCTCTGTGTTTTCTGATCATGATTTTGTCTTTCCAATGTTTTTCCTTTACTTATGTAATTGATTTAATCCAACTATCTACCTATGTATATATTTTCATCCCTTTTCTTAAGCCTGCATTCCAAGCATCATCTTGCAACTTCAATCATCTATCACTTAGAAATTACATTTGGCTTTTTTATAAAAAGTCCCTTCTCTCAATAGTGGTTTCAATAAAATAGAAGCTTAATTTTCTCTCATGTAAAATAAGTCTGGAGGTAGGTTTCACAGTTTTATCAGGGACTAAGACTTGTATTTGTTTCCCGTGCCATCCTTGGCCAGTGGCTTCCATTTCGCAAGATTACCTGGTGCAAAATGACTGCTGGAGCTCCTACCATCACATCCCCATTTCTGGCAGTAGGAAAGAAGAAGCAGAAAAGAATGAATGCTTCCTGAGAGTTCTGTATAATGCATCTGCTTATAATCATTGGTAAACACTTACTCACTGGGCTACAAGGGAGGTGAAAAATGTAGACTTTTATTCTAAGTGGCAATATACCCAGCTAAAAATTATTATTTTTTAACTAAGAAGGAAGAAGAAACTTGTGAAAGTGGGAAACTGGCAGCCTTTGATATAGTATATTACTCCAGCCTTCATTATATTACATCTGTTTTTTTGAAGACTTTATACTTCCACTAATATATACTTGCCAAGAATTCCATCCTACCAAGTCCTACTGGTGTCTATTTGTCTTGCTGCCTTTAAAAATTGATCTCAACTTATGTATTACTAACACTCTGTGCCTTGATGCATGCACATCTGCTCATTCTACATATGATAATTCTTGGTCAAAGTCCACCCTTCTTAATCTTAACCTTCAGTCTTACATCTCAGCAAGGGAGAGAACAGCCAGGGCGTACTGTGAAAAGTGAACACAGACACCTCAGATATATTTGAGGAGACATACCTCAGTCTATACCCATCTAAATGAGGAATACATTATTTTCTTTGCCCAGATTTACTTGTTCCAAAAGTGCCCTGTTTGGTTTGTTGTCAACTTTGCCTCCCTATGACCCCCTTCTCTTATTTTCTCTGCATTGCAGAAGAGAAGTTAGAAACTACGTTTATCCATGTCCTCATTCCTATATTGCTCCAGTTTAGAATTTCCTAATGAAAGGAATTTGTATAAGATTTGCAAGCAGAAGAGCAGGAGAAACCAGTGTTCTCTGGAGGCCACTGCAAACCCGAGCAGCTTCCTGGGCACTGTGCCCGATATACTTGTTGCCTCAAGCTGAGTTCCAGCTGCTGGCCAAGCTACCCGTGGTGGCTCTTCCGTGATTTCACTGGCAACTTCTTACGCCTCTCTTCCCCTAGATCTTCTAATGGCTGTAAAATTCCCTAACTCCTGTATTAAATACTTTATGTTGACATAATAGAATGGCTTTTCTTTTCCTAAATGAGGACTGGTTGATATACTCCCTCTCATCTCAGTTATTTGCTTACAAAACTTTGAAGGCTCTTTTCTTGGAAGACTATTTTTATAGCCCGGCAAGTGTATTAATTTACATTGCAAATATCTTTTAAAACTGTATATATAAGAATATTAAATGTATATAATGTAATTATATGTCACATAATTATATATTACAATTTAAGTTAAGTCTTTATATAAGTATTTCTCTCACCCCCCTCGAAGGGTTGATTTCCCCAGAGTTCTGGACAGTAACTAATACCTATCACTTTAATAAAATTATGACAAGAATATCTCCCACTTTTCGCTGTAAAAAGGTATTAGGAGCCAATGGTGAGCTGGAGGGGAGAGTAGGGAAAGTGATGGAGTCAGAAAGTGAGGGGATGCCCCAAGCCTGGTGGGACTCCAGCCTGAGCTCCCAGCCCTGCACTCCTTGTTCAGTTACAGAGCTCAGCTTCCATTAGTTGGTGAATTAGTGATCCACCCAAGATTTCATTTGACGGAAAGTATTTCACTGTTTAAAAATAAAGTTGAAAAGTGCTATTTTAAAACCTTAGATTTGAGATGTGTATTACAAGTCTCAGCTCCTCCACTTGTTGGCCATATGACTTTGGGCATGTCATGAGAACTCTCTGGGTTCAGCTTCCTCAGGGTTACAATAATACCAATGCCAAAGCATTGTTGAGAAGATGAAAAGAAATAATGCCCAGAAATGTGAAGGGCTGTACCAGTCAAGGGTCATGCTCTCAAATGCCTGCGGGGGTTAAGCCAGTGACATGAATGAATGAAATAGGCCAGTGTAAATGGGAACGCATATGTCCCAATGAAAAGGGGCATTCTTAATTTATGTTTTTGTTAACATTTGGGAATGTGATCAAATCTTTCCATTTTTGAAGAAAATCTGGAAATATGGATTTTTAGAGGAGAATCTCAGGATTTTTCAAATGTTGATACAAATATAAATATGTTGCTAATAATATAAATTTTAGAAGACCCATCAAAGCACGCTTGTTCATTTGTGGCTTCTTGATATGACCTTTACACAGATAACCAATTACTATTATTTTTAATGTGCCTTGGAAGCTGTTTTTCTTTAACCTTTCCTGTGAGCCCGCCTATGTCCCTGATTCTGGTAACACACCTTCCCCCTTGACCCAGTCTGGCTGGTTGTAGTTTCCCATCTGATGGGGGTATTTGATCAAGGTGGGGCCAATCAGGTTTCTTCTAGGGATCAATACGTGGACTCCATGGGAATTAGGCTGTCTTTCCTCCCTTGTGTTACTTGGCTGGTCTTAAGTTGGCCTAGAGATGTATGTCCATGGCCATATTCCTTAGCCACTTGGTAGAAATCCAGTGGAAACAGAGAATAAGGCAAAAAGGCAGACGTGAAAGAGACTGAGAGTCTTGGCAGTACTGAGTCAGGAAGAACTTTGCTTTTACAGCTCTTCTTTAATCCTGAGAATTACAAAATTATCCCTTTTAGCCATGAGGGCCTGTGAATTCCCTTTCGGTTTGCTAATGATAATTTGAATTAAGCTTGTTTTAATCACATCCAACCAAAAAGACTATTTACTATTAGTAATAGTAGTATTAGTAGAGGTAGAATTTCATTATCCATCAATTACTTTAAATACAAGGTAAAAGTAAATTTTTGGATTTTGAAGAACTATCCTTGAACTAAAATTAGTTTTGAAGCATTTAAGAAAACTTGGTATTTGGGATAGTGCAAAGGTTAAAGCACAAAATGAGGCTTTCTATTCTCATAGTCTGGAGTGTGCACTGGCCCTTCATATATTCTCTACAATCTGTCATCTCTTCATAGGATCTTAGAGAAGTTTCCTTGTACCATTGTGTGAATAATGCAATAGATTTTTATTCTTCTACAGCAGAAACCAAGAGCATAGGTCTAGAGGGAAAGATTCAGTAGGCACTGACATTATCTGTCTGGGATAAGTACCGATTTGATAAGAAAATGAAAAATAATGCCTTAAACAGAGCACTTTCCTAGATATGTGACGTTTGTAACTAAATAGGTGCATTTGTCTTTGCTAAATATAACTAAAAGCACTTGAAACCAAGCTGTGAGGGGGAGAATTAGAAGATACGGAATCATTTTTTTTTTTTCTGAAGAGTAAGCACAGAAATCATTTTTTTTGGTTTTAATTTTAAGTGCTTTTTCATCTGAACTTAAAACGGCAACTGCGCTTGAAGATGAATGACTAGCCTGCTCCTGTGGAGTCAGAGGTGATGGTCCAGGGTCTAGAGAATAGAGAAGCCTTAGGTGGGTTCACAGTGCAGCCAGAAACATCTTTGCTTCCACATACCTACAACGCTCTCCTACCCAATCCATTTGCAGATGGTATCATGTTTCCAGATTTTTGGACTTCATCAAATAAAGTAGATGGAATAAATAACATGTAGGATTCATACATGAGATAATATAAAGGTAAAACATAATCAAGAGTTGAAATGCCTCTCACTTAGCATAATAGGAATTTATTTAGGCCTGGAAGGTTAAAGAGTTGATATTGGTGGTAGGAAAAAAAAATTATGTATTAACTTCATGACACTCCAGAAAGATGTAGTGATCTCTGAATGATTCTATACATGGTTAGTTTTATTTTAAATACTATCAAAGTGAGCAGAGATTTTGTAGAGAAAAACTTCCCCAGAGATAGGCAAGCATCCTCCTGGGAGCATAGTTATACAAATGTTCCTCAGAGCTGGCAGAAAGCCCAGAAGTGTGCTTGTAAGCATCATTTAAGGTGTCTCAGGCTCCATCTTCATTCAGGCCCACGCTGTTTTGAAATTGTGAGCCTTTACCGGGGAAAAAAAATCTTAGATGTCAAAACAGAGTTGAAACAGTGAATTCTGTGGGCACTTGGGTTAAATAAAAACCTCTCCAGATACTGCTCTCTAATTGGGATTGTTTTTGTGAATTTAGTCACATTAATCCATGTCTCAGTTAATTATGCACTAACATTTACATGCCTGGAGGCAAATTTACAATTTTTGCTCAGACTTTTTCTGAAAATGTGTTGTTACACTTTGATAAACAGTGACAAGATACTAACTATAAATCGAATTTTGAGGGGGTTAGAATGCCTGATCTGGCTCTACTGCATGTTAGAATATGAGGGCGTGGCCCCTGCCACTCTACTCATCCGTGACACTAGGCTGAATTTTCTACTAAAGATTCGAATTTTATCTGCTGACTTCACTCTTTAAAAATTTCCTTTACTCTTGTCTGTAAGATAAAGACCTAAACATTTCAGCCTAGCATTAAATATTCTGGCTTCACCATTCTAGACTATACCTCATGCCAGGCCAGAGTGACCCTCTCAATGCTTGTGATAAGTGCTTGTTGGAGGTGTGAAGTCTGAGCTAAGAGGCCAGATATGATCTTCACTTCCCTGAGCTACAGTGTGGCCAGATGGAGAGTTATGTGTGTTTCAGTTTCGAGACTTTCCTTTAGAGTCTTGAGATTGTAGACACCTACCGATTACACAGGAGTAGATATAAACTATCCCTAAATATTCCCAAAAGGTTGCTGGTGATGCTATTAATTTTGCCTGCTTTTAATTAAAATTCCAGAATTTTCTATGGTAATATATTTTGATTTATCATAACTTTGAGAATCAGAAGATTATGGAATCTGGGAGGAGAAAATCTTTAACTCATTTAGCTTTCAACCCAAGGCACAAATGTCTTCCACTATGTTTTTCATGCATTCACTCAGCTGGGAAATATTTATTAAATGCTATGCTGAGCCAGAGATTTTGCCAGGTTTTATGAAAGACTCTGAGAATAGCAAAATATGCTCTGTCCTCAGGGGGCTATAGTCTCATAGCAGTTATGCTACATGTTTAGAAAAATACTAGCTGATGACAGGGATAGATGGATTAATAGAACTGGAGATGGAATGCTAGAGGAGTTTCAGCTTAGGGGAGATTAATTTTGACTGATGGGGTAAAGATAAAGTAGAAAAGGTAGTGGTCTTTCAGTTGAGGTATAGAGAAGTGTAGTTAAGTTTGAAGCTGTAGAGATGGGAGAGAAAGAAATTCCGGTTGGAAAGATAATGTGAGAAAATGAAGGGGTTTTGTACAGGGGACATGGGGAAGGTAGGTGTGGCTGCAACATAGGACATGATTAGCGGGATAACTGGCTGGATGCATGGGTCGAGGGACGCCTGAGGAGGGGCAGATTTCTGCCAGGTCATTGAGTCTTTTGAAAGGCAGCCGAAATATATTGTGTGCTGCTCTGCAGGAACGGGGGAGGCACTGGCAGTTCTCAAGCAAGGAAATGGCTTGATCAAACTGAACTATAGGAAGATGACTGTGGGGGCTGAATATCAGGTGGAATGGAGAACGAAGAGACGAGAGTCGGAAATGAGCTGGGGGCCATTACACGGTTCAGGTAAGAGGTTATTAGCTCTAATTAGAGAAGTAGCTGGAGTAACCATGAAGAGGGGGTGGTGTCAAACCTGTGGGATGCCATGACTGAATAATGGTGGAGGGCAAAGGGAGGAAAGAAGTAGAAGTTACCTTAGCAGTTTTTATCTAAGTACCTCGGAAAGTGGTGGTGCTGAGGAGCAGGAACAGATCTGGTGAGGGGACAGTGGGAGTTAGGATGAGTAGGCATAAAGGCTGGCAGCTTGCTAAGGTGGAAATGTCCGGAAAGCAGTGGGAAATGTGACAGAGAAAGCAGGAAGACGCATTAGCAGTACAAGCAGAGACTTGGGAGTAAAAATGACATTTGATGACATGAAATTGCAGGAGGTCACACAAGGAGAGCGTAGAGAGGAAGAAAAGAGGAACAAATTCAGATATTTATTCTGAAGAATTTATACATTAAGGGAATGGGAGTTCACAGAGTGAGTATAAACTAAAGGAGGAACAGTTACAGAGGAAGGAAGATAATCAGGGAAAAAGTGAGACGAGAGCTTCTTAGACCCAGGGATGTGCTCAGTATGAAATGTCCCAAGGAGATCAGCAAGGTTGAGGCTTGAGAGAAAGCCAGTATATCTCTTAGATGAAGTAGCTACATGATCACTTGAGAACCCTTTTGGAGAGCATTGTTGCCATAAATCAGCTTGTAAGGGTTTAAGAAAAGAGCTGAGACATCTGTTCCAGATGGGGCAATGTGTTCATGCTGTGTAAACACCTTTTTTGTTCCAAGCACACAATTATAGATTTATAAAAACTAAAAAAGGTTGTAAAGGACCTAGTGGGAGATTCTAAACTCAAGGCGAATAAAACCACACAGCACTGGTGACAGCTGCAGCCCAGACCTGCTGGGCTTTCTATTTTGAAGCAGGGAGTGGCTCTGGGAGCCTAGTCTCTGTAGACGTGCTCCTCGGGAGGCGGGGAGCACAGCCATGCCACCGATGAAGGCTGCACAGTCTCCACCACCTGGGAAGGGAGACTGGAATAAAAGTACTCATGATACGTAATTGGTGATCGGCTTTAAAAAGCTGTGGACTGTGGGGGTTACGGGGAGCTTGGGAAGTAGAGGTGGAAGCAGGGATTCAGGAGAGAAAAAACACAGCCTCATGCCTAGCAGCTAGGTTCCGGCTGCCAGTGGGCTTTGCACCTGTATCTGTGCATTCCCATGGGAGTGAAGTTGGCCTGGGTCTGGCCTGGGAGACCAGGTTGACCAGTGGACATAACGACAAAACTTCTAGGTATGAGTGTTAAAGGCATACGTGTGAAACACTAAAACAAGACACACAGACAAAGATAACATTTTAAAAAATGTCTAAAAATCTGTCTACTCCAAACAAGTTTGTAAACAGAATTTTAAAACACATGAAAAAATGAATACTGAAAGGGCAATGAGCAAAATTTTAAAAAATTAAGAACATGAATTAACTCCAGACGAAATTATTATAGGAAACTAGTCTGACAAAGACTTTCGTGTTACGGGTGTTTAAGACATCAAAGTGAAAAACGAAGACATATCTTCTATTAAAACTGGAAGTATTACAGACAAGATGAGACAAAGAACCCAATACAAAAAAACTGGACCAAATGATTCCTGTTTTATAAAATTTAAAAATTGGCAAAACTCATGTGGTTTTAGAAGGCAGGATAAGGTAAGTGTTATTTTGTAGGATGAGGAAGAGAGAGGCTACAAGGGGACATTTGAGAGACTTTTTGGGTAGTATTAATATTTTATTTGTTGAATAGATTATGATATTCACTAATTTTTATATATATACAGTCATGATTTATAGTCTTTTCTGTACATATATTATAATATAAAGAGTTTATTTTAAAAACGAGAAAAGAAATAATAAAACAAAACTGGTAGGGGGAGAGTATAGCTCAGTGGTAGAGCGCATGCTTAGCATACACAAGGTCCTGGGTTCAATCCCCAGTACCTCCTCTAAAAATAAATGAATCTAATCACCTCCCTCCCCTGCCAAAATAAAATAATTTAACAATATAATAATAAATAAATAAAATATAAAAAAATAAAACTAGGTAAAATAAGAACAAGTGGCTTTATAAATAAATCTTGGGAATTAAAAGTATAGTTTTTTTTTTAATCGAAGTATAATCAATTTACAGTGTTGTGTTAATTTCTGGTGTACAGCATAGTGATTTTGTTTTCCATATATACATATATATGTATATATATATATGTATAGTTATTGAAACTAAGAAGTATAAAGTTATTTGGGGTTTTGTGGGCTCCATAAATAACACCCGTCTTTACACCACTTTTTTGAAACCAGTTGAGAGACAGATTCAGGGGCCAGATAGATAGTAAAAGTGAGCTTTATTAAATGGAAGAAGCCAGACAAAAAAGCCACATATTGTATGATTCCATTTATACAAAATTACTAGAATAGATAAATCCACAGAGACAGAAAGTAGATTAGTGGTTTCCAGGGGCTAGGAGTTGGGTAAAGTGGGTATGATAGCTAATGGATACAGGATTTGTTCTGGGCATGATGAAAATGTTCTGGAACTAAACAGTATGGCTGCACAACTTTGTGGATATATTAAAAATAAGTCGTACACATCAAAGGAGTGAATATTATGGTCTGTGAATTACATTTCAGTTTAAAAAAATAAAACTTAAAAAGTGAATTTTATCACTGATACAAAAGCTGGATTGAAGGACAAGGCCAGACTATGCAACCAAGTGCCAAACAGGTTTGCTGATGTTTCCTGCTTGCCCTGCCTCTAACTTACACCCACACTCCAGTCTGAGTCCTGCCTATGGAAAATTTTGGGGTGGCACACACACCCAGAATTGCTGCTTTATACCAGCTCACAGCACAGAAGGAGAAAGACTGCACTCCCAGTCTGACAGCCTTTATAACGGATTAGCTCCGTACAGTCAAAGAATGTGAAGTAATGGCTGTCACCTAGCAGTCAGGTGGGAGGAGTATGGAAGGGGTGGAGCAAAAGGAAGGAATGTTCCTCCATACAGATACCTGGGGAGTGGGGGATAATAAATCTTACTGCCTAAGAAAATCATCTCTAGACTGGATACAAACTGAAAAATCATGAATTAAAGATAGTACTGAGGAATTCACTCTGTGTTCAGCACTGTTTTCTCATTTTAGGAAAAACTGCAAAATATCAGAGAGAAAGGAAAATCTTAAAGCTCTGACAGGAAAGACAGACTGCCAAAAAAGAAACAACAGTTAGACTCACAATAGACTTCTTTCTTTTTCTTTTTTCTTGAAGTATAATCAATTTACAATGTTGTGTCAATTTCTGGTGTATAGCATGATGTTTCAGTCATATATATACATACATATATTTGTTTTCATATTCTTTTGTTATAGGTTACTACAAGATACTGGATATAGTTCCTTGTGCTATACAGTATAAACTTGTTGTTTATCTATTTTTGTATATTTTGTGAGTTAGTATCTGCAAATCTCAAACTCCCAGTTTATCCCTTCCCACTCCTTTCCCCCCAGGTAACCATAAGTTTGTTTTTTTTGTCTATGAGTCTGTTTTGTAAATAAGTTTATTTGTGTCTTTTTTTTTTAGATTTCAGATATAAATGATATTATATGGTATTATTTCTTTCTCTTTATGGCTTGCTTCACTTAGAATGATGATCTCCAGGTCTTTCCATGTTGCTGCAAATGGCATTATTTTATTCTTTTTTATGGCTGAGTAGTATTCCATCATATAAATACACCACAACTTTTTTTATCCAGTCATCTGTCAATGGACATTTAGGTTGTTTCCATATCTTGGCTTTTGTAAATAGTGCTGCTATGAACATTGGGGTGCATGTATCTTTTTGAATTATCATCTCTTCTGGATAGATGCCCAGGAGTGGGATTGATCGATCATCTGGTAAGTCTATTTTTAGTTTTTTTTACGGAATCTCCATACTGTTTTTCATAATGGCTGAATCAAACTACATTCCCACCAACAGTGAAGGAGGGTTCTGTTTTCTCCACACCTTTTCCAGCATTTGTTGTTTATGGACTTTTTAATGCTGGCCATTCTGTGTTGTGAGATAGTACCTCATTATAGTTTTGATTTGCATTTCTCTGATAATTAATGATCTTGAGCATTTTTTCATGTTCCTCACAATAGGCTTTTCAATTAGCAAAAACAGACCAGAAGACTCTTAAGTACAGTTGCAAATATCCAACCAAGGATAACAACCCAGCTAAATTATTTATTCAAGAATAAAAGCAAATATATTTTAGATATATAAAATTACGAGTTTGCTACACAAAGATTGTCAATGTAAGAATTATTAAAGATATGCTAAAACAAAGTGGGGGTGAGGGAGAATTTGATGGATACAGAGTGTGAGATCCTTGTGTCTAAAAGGGAGATAAAATACTATAATCTTTAGAGTATTAGGTTAATGTATTGTTAATTATGTATGCTAAAAGAGTAACTAAAATAAAATCTACAGGTAGAGGAAAAGGGCATGTAAAAAATATTATCCACCTAATGGAGATAAGGAGAAAATATAAAGAAGCAAAAAAAAAAAAAGTTGATAAACTCCAAATTCAGGTATTACAATATGTGTAAGGAGATTAAGCCTTTAAAAGACTGGGATTATTAGATGGATATAAAAACAAAACACAATCCAACCATATGCTGCTGACAAAGGACACTACAAAACAAAATCACACAGAGAGGTTAAAAACAAAGCACTGGGAAATAAACTGATTAGTGTAGCAACATTAATATCATACAAAATAGATTTAAAGTATTACTAGCAAAAGACGACAATTATATAAAGAACAATCCTCTGAGAAGATGTAACAATCATGACCCGTTTGCACCTAACAGCATATCCTTGGAAAACATAAAGTAGAAAAGGGACAAAAATATAAGGAGAAATGAGCAAATCAACAATTTTACTGGAGTATTTAACCCCCGTCAGATACTTAAAGAACAAGCTGAAGAGATGTTAGTAAGAATAGAGATTTAAGCAACTCAAGAAGCTATCTGTAATAGATAATATACAACTCTGAGTTAAACAAATAGGGAATATTAGATGCTTTTCATGTATACATGGAATAGTTACACAATGATCACATTAGGACACAGAAGAAGTCTCAATAAATTTGAAAGAATCAGTGTAATAAATTCCATGTTCTCTAATCAAAAGGCAATTAAATTAGAAATCAATAAGAAAACATTAAAAACATCACAATATGTTTCAAAAGTGAAAACATACTTAAGAATAATTAATAAATTAAAGATTAAAACCCAATGAGAATTACAAAATATTGGAAGAATACAACAGTAGTACCTTAAGTGCATTTCTTAACAAATAAATGATTGAACATAAATGAATTAAGTATTTGGTTCAATAAGGTAAAACAAAAAAATAGACCTGAAGACTAGGAAAAAGAAACTAATAAAAGACCAAAAATTTAAACAGAAAATAAAGGAACTATACAAAGAAGCAAGAACATCTAAATATTGTTCTTTGATAAAGAAAAAATTAATAATAGATAAGTCGTTAGCAAAACTGATAAGAACAGAAAGGTGCAAAGGAATGAAAGAGTATGTATAGCCAAGACATGAAAACAACCTAAATGTCCATTGACAGATAACTGGATATAGTTATGGGGTATATATATATATGTGTGTGTGCACACACACACACACAATGGAATACAACTCAGCCATAAAAAACAAATAAAATAATGCCATTTGCAGCAACATGGATAGATCTGGAGATCATCATTCTAAATGAAATAAGCCAGAAAGAGAAAGAAAAATACAATATAATATCACTTATATGTGGAATCTAAAAAAGACACAAATGAATTTATTTACAAAACAGTCTCACAGACATAGAAAACAAACTTATGGCTACCTGAGGGGAAAGGAGGTGGGAAGGGATAAATTGAGAGTTTGAGATTTGTAGATACTAACTACTGTATATAAAATAGGTAAACAACAAGTTTATACTGTATAGCACAAGGAACTATATTCAGTATCACGTAACCTATAATGAAAAAGAATATGAAACTAAAAATATGTAAGTATATGTATGACTGAACTATTTTGCTGTACACCAGAAATTGACACAACATTTTAAACTGACTATACTTCAATTAAAAAAAAGTGTATGTAACTGATTATACAGTAGGGATATAAAAACATCAGAAAGAACACTATAAAGATATTTATGCTATAAAAATAAATTTCAACACAGATAAATAATCTTCTGGAAAAATTTGTTTAAAATATCAATTTGAGCCTGGAACATGTAGAGAGCTTTAAAGAAAAGAATAATAACTAGAGAAGTTGAGATAGTATTTAAAATCCTACCCCTCTCTACCTGTTAACCCTGATTCCCATCAGCCCCACCACACAAGCATTAAAGTCATCTGTCTTCTGGCCCAGATGATTTTAACAAGTTTTATCAGTCCTTGAGGAACAGAAGATCCACATCTTATAAGACTGTTTCAAATAATTGTCAGCTTATTTTATGACAATATTATAATTTGATATTCAAACTAGACCAAGAAAGTAAAATACAATTACAGATAAATTTCACTTAGGAATACAGATGCAGAAATCCCAAATAAAATATAAACAAACTGACGTCAGCATATGTGTGCACTACATATACACTCGCAGGTATAAGCAGAGGTTATTCCAGTGATGTAAGGATAGCTCTGTATGAGAAAATCTAATCATGTAATTCAGCATATTAACAGATTAAAAGGGAATAACATAATCATATCAACAGATGGAGGAAAACACTGATAAAATTCAATACTCAGCCACAGTTATATATCAAATAATATTATATATTATTTTTATATATAAGTATTAAATATTTAAAGAATTCTTAGCCATTTGGAAATAAAGGGAACTTCCTCAAATTGTTTATTTCTATTGAAAATTTATAGCAAACATAGTAAAGAATGGTAATACTATATAAGTATTCTTATGTCAAAAAAATTGAAGAAGGCAAATTTAGTTATTTCTATTATCATTATATTAAAAGCCATATCCAATGCAATAAATCATAGATAGAGAGAAATTAGGGTTTGAAAGCAATAGAACAGATACTTTAAATTGCAATGTGATCATTTCCATAGAATAATCCAAAAGAATCTAGAAACTGTTAGAAATACTAGAGCTCAAGTTTATAAGTTATGAGATCAATGTGCAAACATTAATAGCCATCTTAAATGCCAGCAGTAGCAAAATGGTATATATAATAATATAACATTATAAGATGTTATGGGGTAAATTTAACAAAAGATATTTAATATCTTCATGGAGAAAATTACAAAATATTTTTGAAAGTTACAAAATGACATGAATAAATTAAGAGATATACTATGTTCATGGTTAGAAATATATCACTCATCCAAAGTTACTCTAAACATTCAATGAAATTCTAATTAAAATCCTAATTTTTCATGGATTTTGACAAGCTCATCCTAAAAATCATATGAAAGAAGAAAGGGACAGAACAAAGTTTTAGAAAAAGATGATGAATTTCCATATAGATATCAAGAATTACTGTTAAAACCACAGTAACTGAGACATGTGCCATTGGTTAAGGGTTAGACAAATGGATCGATGAAACAAAAGAGATCCATGGGTATGTAGAAACTTGATATGTGACACAAGTGGCATTAAAAAGTATTGGCAAGGGGAGAGGGTATAGCTCAAGTGGTAGAGCACATACTTAGCATGCACAAGGCCCTGGGTTCAAACCCCAGCACCTCCTCTAAAAAAATAAAAAAGTCTAATTACCTCTTCCCCCCAAATTAAAAAAAAAGCACAATGATAAATAAAACAATTAAAAAAAAGTATTGGCAAAAAAATTATATGGCAAAAACTAATTGGAAAAAAATAATTAAAATCAAATCCCTTACCACCAGCATACCGGAAGTGGCTAAAAACAGAAACGTGATAAGCAAATGTTTAAATATTTAGAAGAAAATGTAGGAGAAAATCTTTATGACCTTTCCAAAAATATTTTATAAAAACAAAAGCAAAAAGCATAAACTCTAAAGAAAAAGAGAAATTTGAGTATATTAAAGGGAAAATTTTTTTTATTATAAGACAGCATAAAGTTAAAAGACAAGTCACAGACTAAATGAAGATATTTATTACCCATGTAAATTACAAAGGTTTAGCTTCCAGAACTTAAGAAGAACTCCTACATATTGGTAAGAAAAGACAAACACTTCAATAGGATAATGGATAAAGGCAACGCATAGGCAATCTGCAGAAGAAGAAATGTGAATGGCCAACAGATGTAAGAAAAATGCAAAATAAAACAATGAGATTCCTTTGCACGGTTATCAAAGTGAAAAAAAATGTAATTAAAGTTGCCTAACTCCAAAGTTTGAGGGTCATGTGGAGACTTGGCAACTCACATGCCCTTGTTGGTGAGGGTAGCCACTGTTCAATTAACTTGGAGAATAATTTGGCAGTATTTGGTCAGTTTGAAATGTGTCTTAATTTGGTCTGGTTCTCCAGAAACCAACTTTGGATGAGATTTGTGTGCAAGTGTTTAAGAAAGTGCTCTCAGGGGAGACTAGTAAGGGGGTGGCAAGCAGGCCATGGAAGGAGAGGAAGGCAAGTAATTGTGAGGTCTGAGGCAGAGTCCTACAGACCTTGCCTCCCCTAACCCAAGAGGGGAGCTCTGGATGAAAGGTACTCTGAGAAATTGTTCTAAGTGGAAGCAGGGGAAGTTGGTCTTTCCTTCCTTCCTTCCTATAGTGCACCAGACAGTCATGACTCAAGGGCAGATGAGATGGGGAAATGAATGCTTGATAGTTCAGGGTTGGCTTCAGATGCTCTGTGTTAGATTTCACCCCTAACCTGGGGTGAGGGGAGAACACAATAAATGGGGGGAAAGATTTGGGTTGAACATTGACAGAGGAATACATGTCTACACCACAGTCCAGCAATTCCACTTTCTCCTTGCTCTTTGTACACCAGGAGTCATATACAGGAACCTTCATAGAAGTGTTGTGGATGGTAACAAAACACCAGAAGTAATCCAAGTGGCCAGGAGAATAGTTAAATAAATTGTGCTGTATAAATACCAGAGATACTTAATAGCAGTTAAAACAAATGAATGAGACTGTATGTTTCTTTACAGATACAGCTCAAAAATACATAGTATAGTTATAAAAAAGCAGTCTGCAAGATGAAAAATGCAATATGACACCATTTATATAAAGTTTGAAAAACCTACAAAATTGTATTTTTTAAGGATGCATACATAGCCAATAATGGTGTAAGACATGCAAAAGAAAAATAAACGCAAAATCAAGATAGTGATTGCCATCAGAGAGGCAGGAGGTAATGTGTTTGGGGAAGTGTACAAAGGGAGCATTAACATCTGTAATGTTTTGTTTGCTAAAAAACCTGAAGCATAATTTGATTAAGCTCGATTCCTTTCCAGTCTTGTCTTTTTCTTCACTGTGGAACTCTTTACATATTCATTTGGTTCTAAATACCTTTCCCTAAACTTCAGGAATTTTGATGTGAGTGCATGTGAGTTACCAGTCTTTCAGTGGAGCCAGAAATGAAAGTGTTTGTAATAATGAGATTCTGGGAAGAAATCAAGGTAGAATAAACCCAAGTCTTGAAATTACATTTGTCACTTTGGTGAAGATAAAGTGGAAATGAGAATATGAGGGGCCAGCAGAGCCAAGCCTTAGTCTTAAAGATCCGCTGCCATTATTAACCACCTACGAAGCCCCAGGCACTGAACTACCTGTTTCACACACTTCATCAGTTTAATACCATGCTACAAGGTAGATGTAGCAGAATTGCCTCATACAGTCCTATATGCATTTAACTTGGGTGCATTTCAGCTTGCATGGGGGAAGCAGTGTAAGGGAGAAAAAGCAGAAAAGGAAGAGAGAAGGAGGAAAATGGGAAGAGGAAAGGGGAAGAAGGAAGTATTTTGCATGGGGCATATTTAAATACTGCATTCAGTTCTGGTAGGACCTCTGATTAGTGTTTGGCTTGGAGTAACCCGAAATAGACACATGACACTATTATTCCTTAAAATGGCCTCCGTTTCAAATACTTCACACTTTGTTAGCTTCAGCTGTGCTGAATGCAATTCTAATACTTAAATCTAAACCATCCCCATTTAGTGTGGCCCTCAAATGTAAACCAGTGGCTTCATCTGGTCCTTAAATGAGGAAGCAGCCATTTTCCCCAACGCTAGAGGAAAAGCTGGCTTTGCTGGTCTTAATGAAATACACAGTGGCACATGGACTCCAAAGTAGCTGCCTTCTCAGAGATTAAAAAAAATCTGCATGACTTTTACAGTCTGACTAGAGTCAAACCTCTGAATGTGCATTAATATTGTCTTCTTTAATCCTAAAGTGCTGAAACTGATGCCTAGAAGGGGTTATCCACTTACTCAAGGTTGGGGAATAAGGCCGAGTTGGGGTTTGAGCCCTTCTCCTTTTCCAGAGCTCTCTTCTTGTCTTATCTGAGGCTTCATGAAAAGTACAGAAGAACAAAGGTTGGCAGGTATATTTTGAGTGCCAGAGAGAGGACAAATATTGCACATCTTTTCCTGGGGTCTGATTGCTGCAAGGTGCTAGAACTACCTAACGATGCTGGATTCGATGCTGGATTCCAAACCAACATCACTATATGTAAAACTGAACTTTAATTTCTGCAAAACAATCGGTTTCCTTAGATAATGCTATTCCCTTGATAGAATAGCTTCTAAGGGCATGTTTCTCTTTCCTTTAGGGAGGATAGTGAATTCCCTAGAAATAAAATGGGCCTATTTGTCACTTGAAATGACCTGGTGACTTAGAATAGCTCTGCTTATTTCTGCAATTTGTCTTTCCCTCGCCTTCACCATGATCATCTGGGTTTCATATCCTGGGTGGTGGAAAATGAAAGGCAGTGTGTATTTTTCGTGAGATTTTAAAATTTGAATTTCCTGCTGTGAGTGCTCTTGCTGCTCAGTTCAGATTAGAGCAGGATGAACTTCTTGAACTGTCACCAACTTGGCCACAGGCTGACTCCAGGACCTCCTGCAGGGAAAGTTCCCTGAAGGGACAGCATAAAATGTCTCTGCAGGAGAGATTAAATGGTTTAATAATGTCCTATTAAACCCGTAGCTTTCAAACTGAACCTTTCAATACCACTTGTCACCCCAAAGCTCCTGTTGAAGTGATTTTAATCTCAGAGAAGGCTTTTACTATTAGACAGAAGACACTGGCAACATTATCACTTTTTAGCTTTTTGTGGGGGTGAGAGATGAAGAGCTTTTGTCAATTCTCATAAAGCTTGTAAGAATGGTTTCTAGTGCAGGTAGCAGGAGAATGGAGTGAGTTTTGTAAATAAACAGGAATAAATAATAACAAAATATAATGAAGGGATGAATCAAACACCAGTGATGACCATATACCATGAACTGAGGGGTTTGATTGACTCAACTCTGTCCGTAAATTAAAAAGAAAAACAAACAGAACAAAACAAGGACATAGACCAGATCCCACTAGAAGAGAGCGTATCTGTGTTGCTTCCATTCCCAATGAACAAATGAAGTTTCAAAAGTAAGTGTATAATCTCATCAGGGAAATCAGCAGAGACTCCAAATAGGTTTTTAATACTCATTATTCACTTTCTTAGAGTGATTGGACATCACACTCTTCTTTAAAATGCCATTTGTGTTCTTACTGTGGTCAGATGATTCTTTAAACTTTTAATTTTAGAACAGTTTTAGATTTTGAAAGATAGTACAGACCTACACCATACCCTGTGCCCTAGTTCCCCTGTTACTAACAGCGTACATTGGTGTGGCATGTTTGTTATACTTAATGAGCCAATACTGATACATTATTATTAATTAAAGTCAGTACTTTATTCACATTTCCTTAGATTTTACCCAATGTCTTTTTCTGTTCCAGTAGCTCATCCAGGATCATATTACATTTAGTTGCCATGTCTTCTTAGGCTCCTCTTAGCTGTGACAGTTTCTCAGTCTTTCCTTGTTTTTGATGACTTTGACATTTTTGAGGGGTACTGATTAGATATTTTGTATCCTGTACCTCAACTGGAATTCGTCTGATGTTTTTTTCACAGTTAGACTGGGGTTATGTGTCTTTTGGAGTAAGATCACAGAGGGCCAGTTTTATCACGCCTCTCTATCTCTGTTTCATCTTTGTCTCTTGACCTATATTTATATATCTATCTATCTATCTGTGTGTGTGTGTATAAAATATGTATGTGTGAGAATGAGAGAGAGGGGGAGACAGAGAGAGAGAGAGGAAGAGAAGAGACGAGAGGAGAGGAGAGAAGGGAGAGAAGGTGAGAAGAAGAGAGATTTTAAGGAGTTGGCTTATGTTATTGTGACAGTGTGAGTCCAAAATCTGCAGGGCAGGCTGGAGACCCAGGCTAAAGTTATAGTCTGAGTCCAAAAGCAGTCTGCTGGCCGAATTCCTTCTTGATCAGAGCAAGTCAGTCTTTGCTCTGTTAAGGCATTCAATTGATTGGATGAGGTCCACCAAATTATGGAGGGTAACCTGCTGTACTCAAAGTCCATTGATCTAAATGTTAATTTCATCCAAAACAACCTTCCCAGAAATGCCCAGAGTAATGTTGACTAAATATCTGGGTAATGTGGCCCAGCCAAACCGACTGATAAAATTAGCCATCAGAAGCAGACTTATGAAAGGATAATAACACTTTCCTCTTATAGCCCTACTCCACCCCCAACCTTATATTCTAAAGGCCCAAGAGAGAATTCATGGGGCTTCGAATTAAGAAGTGGAGCTTGATTATTTGATTAAGGGCAAAAAGAAGTCTAAGAATGGTGTGCTGGAAGTTACTTGAGTTCAGAGGCAGAGTATTGGGTTCCCCAAGACTGGGAATTTGAAGAGATAGCAGGTTTCTCAGTGAGTCAAGTCCTATGCCTCATGCTCATGAATCTCCTCAGATGAGGTGATGGTGTGGAAGGCTGTGTGGGCTGAAATCAGGGTGCCAAGGCTTGGACACCTCTGGTAAATATTAAGAAGAGACCATCAACCTTCACTGAGCGTTTCAGCTGCAGTCAGGATGGATTGAAAACCAGAGGCTTTTCTTCATTTTCTAGGTGCTATGCAAATCCTAGAGTTTTTGCTAAGCCTCAGGAGGAAAGAAGGAAGTGAAAAAGGAAATTTGATTGCAATTAATTTTCTTGTTATTCTGGTGAATGGAACCTCAGATTAAGTAGGTTACCTATAATTCAGAATAAATAAAATAATGGGCTGCACTTGGCCTCTCAGTGTGTGGGACAAACCATTCCACTATAATAACTTCAGTCTTTATAATTGCTTCTCAGAGTTTTTTGGCAACTAATTTATTTTAAAATAACTATAATTTTAAAATGTAAGGAACCTGAGGAATCCTTATGTGCAAAGACCTGTCTTCAGTGATGAGGAAACTGACCTGCTCAAGGTCACGTGGTGAAGAACAAACGCAAGGCTAGAACCCAGACTTCCCAATCCTCGGTGCACATGCTTTCCCTCTATCTCAATTTCATATAAATCTGCTACTTTATATTATATAGATCAATTATTTTATTTTAAAATATAAATTAGTTTTTTACTTTTAGAAACTGTTATGAACCGAGTTGTGTTCCCCCCAGATTTCTATGTTGAAGCCCTAACCCCCATTGTAACTGTCTGTGGAGATAGGCTTTTAAAGAGGTGATTAAGGTCAAATGAAGTCATAAGACTGGGACCCTAATTCAGTAGGGCTTGTTCTTACAAAAGAGAGAGAGAGACACAGGAATGTGCACCCACAGAGAAAATGTCAGTTGAGGACACAAGAAGGCGGCTCTCTGCAAGCCAAAGAAAGAGCCCTCGGGAAATTTTCAACCTGCCAATACCTTGATCTTGGACTTCCAGCCTCCAGAACTGTGAGAAATACATTAAACCTCCCAGTCTGTGTGGATTTTATGTTGGCTTAAGCAAACTGACTCATAAGTCATTGTACTTTCCATGAATACATTTTTTTATACAGGTAATTCACTGCTAGACTAAAATCTTCTCAAGTGCTCTCTTAAATGTTTTTGTTCTTTCAGCTGTTCTAGTTTATTAATTTCCACTTATGCTCTATATTCTGTTTATTCCTCTTCTATAGACTTTTGGGGAGCATCCTTTCCCCCCTGCCTGTTATTTGAGACTGAGGTCCAGCTGCTGGGGTATGTTTAGTGAGTAGCCCCATTGTCCTGGGAGGCAGAGTGATCTTGGACCCAGCTTATAGTTCTAGGACACCTGTTAATGAATCAAGAGGGAAGCTTCTCTCTTCCCTGGTTATTCATGTGCAAGAGCTGCAAGTCTCACTCAGCCAGCTTCATAGCCAGAGAGGACCCAATGTCCCAGTGGTTTAGCTTCCTTGGGGCTCATGCAATTTGAAGTAGTTAGATGGATAAGCTGGTCCCCAAGGTAAATTCATATGGGTACACCTAGCCTCTTTGCCTGCGACCTTAGATCTCCCAGACCAGGCTCTTTCCAGAATTTATCCCTTAAGATTCAACAGGTGCTCAGCCTCTCATCTGGCCAAGAGTGTAAAAATTCCCTTATAGCCCAACTCTTCTTATCGACCTCAGCAGAACTAAGATACTGCTTATTTAAGGACCCCCAGCTCTTGTAGCTGGTGGGCTCAGGAAAGTGAGGTTCTGTACTTGGCTTTTTAACCTAGATGACATGTGAAGCTTCTCAGGGAGGACAGACAGACATTGGAAAAGAGTGTGTGATATTTGGTCTTCATCCCCATTTCTGGCACAGAGCTCCTAAAACCCTTGGGATTTCCTACATGATGAGAGAGTGATTAAAGGTGTCTTTGTTATGTTAATGAGGCAACTTTTGGACCCCTCCTAAAGAAGGGGGCTGGTTGCCAGAAGAACCAACCATATGATTACAGGATGTTGGTTCAAAACTTCTGGAATTTCTCAGGTGAAATCTGACACTGGCTCCCATTCACAGAGGGTAAGGAGAGACCAAAGAAAGATGAAGACAACCCCAGATTGGTAGGTGGCAGGTTTAATAAGCAAGGGAACTTACCTACAAGGCTTTTTTTGTTGGTCCAAAGATGAGTAGATCTCTGCATCTTCTCTGCTTCTGCTTGCCAGAGTCTTAAAAGTTTATATAGAGACCTTAATTGGGTTCATTCACATACTCAGTCCAGACAGTCTCAACAACACATTACTCCCTCAAGGCTACATCCTTGAAACGGCTCCTAGTGGGGGAACAGTGAGCAGAATGTACATTCCAAGGACAAGGGAAGGGGGCAAGGAGCCTGATTGCCTGCATCTAGCTCATAGGTCAACTGGCTGTCATGTCCTCTTGACGACCTTCTCCAATAGAGAGTTGGAACTTTCAATCCCAACCCCTCATCTCTGGGGAGGGGAGAGGGATTGGAGGCTGAATCAGTCTCCAGTGGCCAGTGATTTAATGAACTGTGCCTATATAATGAAGCCTCCATAAAAATCCCAAAGAAAGAGGTTTAGAGAGCTTCTGTGTTGGTGAGCATATGGAGATGCTGGGAGAGTGGCACACTCAGCATGGAAGCGCTACTCCCTTTTCCACATACCTTGCCCCAGGCATCTCTTCCATCGGGCTATTTCTGAGTCATATCCTTTGACAGTAAACTGGTGATCTAGTAGACAGAATGTTTCTCATAGTTCTATGAGCTTCTCTAGCAAATTAATAGAACCAGAGGAGGGCATTGTGGGAACCTCTGATCTATAGCCAATTGGTCATAAGTACAGGTAACAACCTGGAGTTGTGATGAGCATCTGATCTCCAGGGAGGGGGTCATTGGACCTCCAATCCATAGGTTGTTGGTTAGAATCACAGGTGTTAACTTGAGCTTGTGACTGGCATCTGAAGTTGATGGGAGAAGTCTTGTGAGACTGAGCACTTAACCTGTGGGATCTGATGCTACCTCTGGGTAGATAGTACCCGAACTGAGTTGAGTTGCAAGACGTCCAGCTGGTATTCAGAGAACTGCTTGTTTGTATGGGAGAAACTCTTCTCCCCACACACATTGGAATAGGGTCCAAGAACCTATAAAGAGATTGGGAAGGATATTTTAGGTGGGACAAAGTACATGAGCAAATGTGGGGAATGTCCGAGGAATAGGGAATAAGTAAATCTGGCTGTAACCAAGGCTCCTACACTCATAAAATCACAGCACATCTGTTCCACAAAACACATCATGAAGAACAGCTACTTTGAAAAATCATTATATATTTCCTTATAAATATATATTTATTATACACATAAATTTATATTATATATGAAGGTATCCATAAAGTTATTGCATTGTTGCAATTTGTAATAAATTTACTTCTACATAGGATGTAAGCAGTCTTCAAAATGTGACAGAGAGAGGATTTATTTAGATTTAAAATATTAAAATGTTAACATTCAACAAGTCTACCATCATCTCAGATACATTTGGATATAGCCGCTATTATGCACAGGGTTTATTACCTAGAAAGTGGAATAGAGATACTAGAACAAATTAACAATTTATTTAAATCTTGAAAAAATATCCTCTGTTGCATTCTGCAAATTGTTGTATGTTACACAGACATGATTTGTTCACTTTTGACACTGAACCAGGACTTTATGTACACCTTGTACTTACGGGATACACACACACACACACACACACATGTGCGCACGCACATGCACACAGCAGTAGTTCTCAAACTTGAGTATGCATCAGAATTACCTGGATGGCTTGTTAAAATGCAAACTGCTGGGTCTCATCTGAGAGTTTATCATTTAGTTGACCTGGGAGAGGACCCAAGAATTTATCTTTCTAACAAGCTTCCAGGTGATGCTTTGCTGCTAGTAGGGAGCCACATTGAGAAGACTGCTGGTTTATGTAAAATCACTGAGCAGAATGCACTGGGGGTACACTCTCTTTCATTCCTTTCTTCCCTTTCGTCCTTGCTCCCCCGGGCCCCTTACTCTCACACTCTCTCGTGTGTGCATGTATGTATGTGTGTGTATATGTATGTGTGTGTATGTATGTATGTATGTGTGTGTGTGTGTGTATATGTATGTATGTGTGTGTGTGTGTATATGTATGTATGTGTGTGTGTATGTGTGTATGTGTGTGTGTGTGTTTCAACCTTCCCCAGGTAGGACTGATTTGACATGGCAGTTACTGCCAATGTTTGGTGGTCCTAGCTAACAGGATAGAGTGACATGATCACTTATTACCCTTCATCCTGCTGCTTGTCATGATCTCTTTACCTTTTGTTGCCTCCCATCTCCTTTGTTGGATTCCTTCCCTGCACAGTAGCCAGTTGCCGTCTGAAAACAGGTCACTTCTGAAACTTGTAATGACTTCCACTGATACTCAAGTGGAGAGAAAATTCAGATTCAGCTCTACTTAACTTTGAAGTAAGTAGTGCTTTTAACTACTACAATATCCTGTCTTCCTCATATGGGTAAATGGAATAGATAATTAAAACATAAGCTTTCCCATTTTAGGAAATAACTTAGACCTTATTCCTAATTAAGCTATTACATTCTGACCTGCAAAGAAATTGTTTGGTTGAAGTCCAGAAACATATAATAAATTCCTATAATGGACCCAACATTGTGTAGATAAAGTTATCTTTCCTATTTTATGAACATGCTTTTGAGTTTGAATAATGGCATGGCCAAACAAACAAAAAATCCAAAGGCAGGGGGAACCCTTCAAAAAACAAAAGGCAGAACACAAGAGGGAGATGAGACAGTCATTCCCTGAGACTGCAAATAACAAATGCTTTAAAAAAAAACCCAAAACTTTCATGAATTCTGTTTGTAAAAATTCAGGCACACTTAACCAAGAAAACACTCAGGAAAACTAGAAATAGTATAGAATTAACATGAATTGTAGCACCAACTCTTCTAAAACTAGTCTTTGTATTTTTGATCAGTTCACTTTCAGTCTCTCTTCTTTCGTCTGTAAGATAAAGGGCCGGGCCAAGGATATCCTGAGAGTTCCTTACAACACCAGTCATTTAGGATTGCAACGTTCTGTGGACAAACACACAAACCAGTCTTTAATTAGAAGTTTGCAAAGGCATCTGCTTCTAAAGTCTTAAACCTTTATTAATTACTTGTTTCCCAAGGCACCTCTGTTGGTGGGAGGAGTGGGGCAGAGAAGCAGAGAACCCTCGGACCATAGCGTTCTACTTCTGGCTTCTCACCACAAAATATTCCCCAGGACTTAGGGGCCAGATGGCAACATTTTTGAAGATGCACTGAGGGTTTGAATTCTGGTTCATATTAAATATCACATGTAAATTATTAATCTGTGGCAGATGTAACTGTATATTATTACACTGCATTAAACATTAATGTTGCAAAGACCAACCTATGGACTACATGGAGCTGCTGGGGACTACCATTGGTCCTCCAATTAAAATCCAGGTTTAGAATCTAGGTAAATTAGGCAGAAGTGTTTAGAAGGAATATTTATTACCAATGTGATATACAAAGAATGTGGGTATTGTTCCAAAGTAAATGATAATAGCTAGCATTCATTGAGATCTTACTATGTCTCAAGTAGTCTTCTAAGTGCTTAACACATTGATAAATTTAATTTTCCTAACAGCTCTATAAAGTAAGCATTATTATTTACCACTGTTAGGGAGCAACCTTTATGAAGTACCAACTCTGTACTGGGAGCTGTTTGAGGTAGTGGAGATACAGGAGTGGGGCCAGACACTGTCATGGTTTTATGGAACTTACTTTCTGATGGGATGAGACAGACAATATACCCCCAGACCAGTAACTGAACAAAATTTCAAAGAAGGATAGTGTCATGAAGTAAATAAGTACAACAGTTACATGATCATAAGGGACTTGGAGGGGGTTAATTTAGACTGGCTGGTCTGGAGAGTCTTCTCTGAGGAGGCGAGGGCCAATTTCTGTCCAATCTACAGCTTTTTCTTCTCTCAGTTTAAATCTCTGGATGATTCCATTTTTAAATTTTGCCTCAGCTTGTCTATGAGTGGATTGAAATAGTCTGTAGAGAGAATAGCTGGGCTGCTGTAGTGTAAAAATGAATATAAGTTAAGCTGAATAGATATACAGTCTAGAAATTGCTGCTGTTACTCTAGCCTTTCTCTGAGTCCGTCCATCTTTTCCTCTCCCAGGATACCATTGTCAGGAAAATGACCTTGTTATTGTCTCTTAAATAACACTGTCTCTGGAGACCTATGTCTTCTTTTGGGAGATCTTTTCTTTTACCCTCTTTGCTTGCCTTAGAAGCCAGTCAAGCCCCTATTCCAAGTCTCCTCGATTTTTATCTCTGTTTACTTGAAAATTACTAAAATTTATGTTTGTTGCCTCAAAACTCATCCTATTCCACTTGGAAATTGCTTTCCTTTATTACAGAGCCTGGAGAGCCCAAAAAAAAAGAAAAACCCAAAATAAAAACAAACAAAAAAACCTTGCTTAAACTACTTTGTGGCTATGGTGTAGGCTCAGGACCTAGGATCTGCCAATTGAAAGACTCCCAGATTTTTGGAGATGAAAACAAGCAAAGGGAAGGGACAGTATGTCACAGAGAGATGAATCATCTAGGATAGTCCTTTGAGGGGCTAGAATGGTTCTTCTAGGCACATTTATCTAGCTGCATCTATCCTGGATTATGTAGCATAAATCTGGTAATTTGGGTCTCACAGAGATTATATGAACCACATAATGTTTTTTTACTAAATTATTTTCTGCTTTCACTGGAATGGATCCTGTTGTCTTTGACTAAGAACTCTGATCAACACATCTGATGTATTTACATTTTACTGAGCTACTTGATGATGGTGTCTTAGTCTGTTTGGGCTACTCTAACAAAATACCACACTCTGGGTCGTTTATAAACCACATTTATTTCTCACAGTTCTAGAGGCTGGGAAGTCCAAGTTCATGGTGCCAGCTGACTTGGTATCTGGTAAAGGCCTTCTTCTTAGACAGCTGTCTTCTTGCTGTATCCTCATGTGGAAGTGACAAGGGAGTTTTCTAGGTCCTTCTTTATAAGGGCACTCATCCCATTCATGATGACTTTGTCATAACCTAATCACCTCACAAAGGCCCCCACTTCCTAGTTTTATCACCTAGGGGATAAGATTCAACATATGAATTTTAGAGGGACACCAACATTCAACCACAGCAGGTGGAAAAGCATCATAGGATGGATGTTATAGTGGTGGGATGACTAATACTAGCCTCATTTGGGGGCTCTAATTCATACCATGTTGGGGGTCACTTATTCCTTATCCTCATAAATCTAGTTGCCTTTTCATTCTTTCTTATAGTTCTCTTCATAAACATGGTTTCTTCCTCAATGGAAGAATCAAAGCCATAACTATCTCACACACATGTTGTTTTAATTTAAATAAAATGACTAGTATCTGTTGCCATGGAAGTTTAATAGTAAACTCAGCCAGCATTTTACTAGTAACTAGAGGGGCTGGTTAGTTCTGTGTAGGGTAGTTGATGTCCTCAAACAAGGAAGAGCGAGTCTGGGAGAAGGAAACGGGGAGAGGAAATATCTCCAGAGTCAGCACATTCAGGGAGCCAAAAGGATTCTGAATGACCAAATTCTTGTAGGGTAGGGTGGAAACAATTGGAGGGGTACTGCTAGAATAAGCGGTGGTACTAGAGGTAAGATGAGGGCTAGGTGACACAAAAAATCATAGGCCCACATCTCATTATGGGGCAGCCGTGATCTCAGTCCCTTCACCACAGTCCAGTCGGAAGGACTCCTCCTTCCTCCTTTCCCTACGTTAACCTAAGTAGTCACCTTCGATTTTCAACCATGTGCGTATTCTTGTCAGCTACCTGGGGCCAGGGTCCTGATCTAATGATTGAATTCATCTCTCTGAAACATTGAGAAGATTGGGCTAAAAAAATGCTCAGGCTATGGCAGAGACAGGAAGAGTTATTTTAAAAACTCTTTGATAAGTATGTGCTTGAAAAATTCTGGTTGATTGAGGGTTTGGAGCCCTTGAATTCTGGTAAATTCCTTCATTTATTTATGCTCCAGTTAAAAAAAAATGCCAATACACTTTTGGGAAAGCTATGAATTCAATAATAAAACTGAATCTTTCTCATGCCAGAGTCCAAAGGGCCAGTTTTCCACTAAACAATGCATTGATTTGACCTAATAATTTTAAAATTTCTTTTTTTCTTTCCTACCTCCCCTCTTTCTCCTCCTTCTCCTGCTCCTTCTTTTTAGTTAAACTCAAATTCTCTATTGAAGTTTAGAATTAACATCTTGATGCTTAATCCAGAATTACTTCTGTCAGTTTCTGGAAATTGTCTTTATTTCAGATATTTACAGACATCAGCAGTTCCTTTAAATAAAGGAACTGTTGATTTTATCTGAGGCTTGCCCAAGTACTATTAGCACAAAGAATAATTATTTCATATAAAATAGTCAGAAAAAACTTGAATAGCCATAGGTCAGTGATAGGAAAAGCAGTCATTATTATGGGCAAACCCAGCCATGATTTTTGTTTTATTTTGTTTTTTTTTTAAATGTGTTAAAACTGAAAACATATTTTGCCAGCCACCTCCTCCCTTGTCTTTTTGAAAGTCCATATGTTCTTCAGGGGAAAATTGAATTCAACTTCATTTGAGTCTTCGCAAAATTTTAAAAGAGCTGTTTGATATACAAGATTTCTAGGTCCTTAGAAATCAGATCTAAAGTCAATTGCTTGGACAAAATTCAAATTGCATTTTCTCAACACTTTAAAACATATTTGGGTCAGATTCAAAAGTTCAATCTTCTGCTACTTGGAACTAGATGCACACACTGGCAGGGCATATTTACACATTGCTTATTTTTCAGGAGAATTTAAGAGGTCATAAATTTTGCCCACATTTAGTATTCAATTATCCACATTCACACTCAATAAACATGTTTTGCTTTGAACTAGCATCTGGGTATAGTAGCTTTTGCGATTCCCCCCTCTCACGGGTAGAGTGGATTCATTTTCGTGGTAGAAGAATACATTACTCTGTGTGTCAAGAAATATTGAGAGAAAATAACCAATTGTGGGTTGTCTGAGCCTCCTTAAATCTATTTCTACCTGCTCTGGATTGGGTGTGAACCTGATTATCACAGTATTTGAGTCCAGATTAAGATCCCATTCAAATGGGAGAAAAAGTGTGCTGAACTGCGGTTAGGAGGAAGTTGAATTCTAATCCTTTGCTTTCTCATCGCCTGGCTGTGTGACCCCATGAACATTTTTTTTTTTTTGCCTTGGGCCTGAGTTTCTTTATTTAATCAGAAGAGGATACCATAGCAGTGTTTTCAAACTGGATGGGCTCTTCTGAGCCCTGTGGTTCCAAAAAGTTGTCTTCAGAGCTCTCTGGCTTTTACAGGATCTACATGTAAAGATTTTGCAGAAAACTGCTTTGTATTAAAAGGATTCTGCTGCTATAAAACAAAGATGAAAAAACTCTCAATTCTTTTATTTTAGCTTTTTAAGTTCAGTTGTTTTTAGTGAGCATTTACTATGTCTTGTCAAGGGTTTTAAATTATCTGGAAGAAATTATACCTGGATGTGAGCTGAGGAAATAGAAATTCAGTTTTACTTGTTGACACTGATCTCTTAGATTCCAGAGTCCACAAGCCTGGAGTTGCTTCTCTGCTGTTTGAAATAGACTGCTGGGTTTTAAAAGTGGCCTAGATTACAGGCACCTTGGAAAAATTGGGTGGCAGGATCTCTTATAGCTAAACATATGCATGACCTATGACTAGAAATTCTGCTCCTAGATAAATGCCCGTCATAAATGTATGTACATATTTACCAAAACACATGCACAAGAATATTCATAGCAGCATCATTTGTAACAATTCTAATATGGAGAATCTAAAAGTTCATCAACAGTGGTAAAGATAAATAACTTTGTATTGTACTCATAATGGAAAATTACTCAGCAGTGAGAATGATGGATATACAACTACACATAACAATATAGATGAATTTCACAAGCACAAAAGAATACATAATTAAAAATTCACTTATAAAATACAAAGACAGGCAAACTAATCTATGTTGTTAGAAGTCAGGATTATGGAAACCATTGTAGAGGGAGAAGAAAAGTGGGAGAGGATCGTGAGCAGGGGCTTCCGGGATGCCAATGGACTCTTCCTTATCCTGGGTGCTGGTACATATGTGTGTTCAGTTTGTGAAAATGCCCTAAACTGTATCCTTATGATGTGTCTTTTAAAATATACATTATATTTATTAAAATTTTAAAAAATCTGCTTGATTGTCTTCTCAAATCTGCTTCCTAAGATTAGTTAGTGCAAAAGAAATTAACTTTATCAGTTCTGGTAGTACTTTATGTCATGGGCAAAAGGGCATGTGTTCAACTTCAAAGTATTAAGTTGAAATAATATTGGGCTAAATGGATTCACCTAATACAAATGATTACCTGTCACCCTGCACCTGTGGATGTTGGTCAGTGTGCTTCTCCCAGTTGTAATTTTAGAAGGTACTGGTTTAAACTCTCTTATATCACATGACAAGCCTTTCTTTTTCTTAGTGACTGTTTAAAACCCAACTCATGGAGTTCTGGTTCCTCTCCTGAAAGATTAATTGCAAAAGGAATTTCTCTCCTGCCAGAAACAACTATAACTGGGAAAAATATATAAACTAATGGTTCCCAGACATTAGACAATAGGCAGTGCAGGACTGTGATGCCTAAGAGAGGGAAACAGACATGGGAAGCCCTTTGATTGTCCTGGTTTACTCCTTGAAAGGGGAACTAAAACAGAGAGAGTGGCCTCACTGTGTCGAGACAGAATTCAGGGAGGCAAAGGCAGCTAAAATTTGAGGGACAGAGAGAAGGGAGCAAGAGAAAGTGAGGGGGAGGGAGGGGAGCGCATGAGCCTCTAATCTTGGCCAAGGACTAGCACATGTATGTTAGAGAGGGAAGCACCTGAGGCTAGGGAAAGAACCACTGGAAGAAAAACAGGTGAAGATTTCTGAAGCTCACAAAGGACTAATTGTTTGTATTCCCACAAGCCATAGCTTATTATTCTAGAGATTTGGTAAAATCTTCAGAAGGTTACACTGTTAATAGTGGGGTTAAATTAGCCCCAGCTAAAGGTCTGCTCGTGAACTGCCGTAACAGAATTTAAAAGCGAGCATTGTAAGGATTAATCTTGCTCTTCAAGTTATTTAATTGGGTGCTGTGGTAGGCTGAATAATGGCTCCCCAGAATATTCAGGTCCTAATCCTTGAAAACTAAATGTAACCTGCTATTAAAAAGGGGCCTTTGAAGATGTAATTATGTTAAGGATCTTGAGATGGGAAGATTATCTTGGATTACTTGGGTGATGCCTAAGATTTCATTATAGAAGAAGACAAGGTGAGGTACTGAGGAAAGCAGAGACTGGAGAGATGTGGTCACAAGACAAGGAATTCCAGCAGCTACCAGAAACTAGAAGGGGCAGGAAATTCATTAGAAAGAAAGAATCAGACTTGCCAACAACTTAACTTCCTAAGACATTTTGGACTCTAGCCTCCAAAACTATAATAGATTAAATTTGTGTTGTTTTAGCCACTAAATTTCTGGTGATTTGTTATTGTGTCAGTAGAAACTAATAGAGGGACCAAAACAAAACTCAGTAGTCTTTAAAGGAATAAGAAATAAAGAACCCAGCGATGTTAAAATTTATGAGGTCTACCATTCAGAAAAAATTACTAGATGTGAATAGACAGAAATATATCACACATAACCTGGAAAAAAAATTAGTCAATAGAAAAATACCCCCCAAATATTATAGAGGGACTTTGACAGCTGTTATAAATCTTCTAAACATGCTCAAGAATATTAAACATTTCAAGCTTTAATATGATGAATAGAAAAATGAAAGATATAAAAGAGACACAAATGGAACTTTTAGGGATGCAAATATAGTCTCTAAAATGAAATATTCACTAGGTGGGATTAATGGACTGGATTAGATTAGATATTGCAGAAGAAAGTACCACTGAATTTGAAGACATAGCAATAAAACTATCTTAATTTAAGCATAATGAGAAAAATGGGTGGGGAAAAAAGCCTCAGTGAGCTGTGGGACAGTATCGGGTGAATTACCATGTAAGTAATTGGAATCTCAGAAGGAAGAGAGGTCAGAAAAACTGCAGAAATGATGATTGAACATTTTCCAAATTTGATGAAATCTACGAACCTACAGATCCAAGAAGCTCAAAAATTCCCAAGCAGGAGAAGCATATTAAGAATCACATTGAGTCACATCATAATGAAACTAGAGAAAACCAGTGAAAAAGAGAACTTCCAAAGCAAAGAAAAAAGACATTATATACAGAGGGACAAAGATAAGAATGTAGAAGACTTGTCAGAAACATACAGTGCTGAGAGAAAAAACTGTCAACTATACCTAGTGTTAGCATCTTTAAAAATTAAAGGCAAATGAGTAACTTTTTCAAATTATCAAAATCATAGAAAATTTATCACCAGCAGACCTGCACTACAAGAAGTATTGAACGAAGTTCTTCAGGCAGAAGGAAAAGGAAGACAAATTGAAATTTGGACCTTTAGAAAGGAATGAAAATTGCTAGAAATGGCAAGTGTAGGGGTGAATAGAAAATATTTTTTTAATCATCTAAAAAAATCTGTTGAAAAGATAATTGATTCTAGGGCAGTGAAACTATTCTATATGATACTATATAGGTAGATACATGTCATTATACATTAGTCCAAACACCAAGAGTAAATCCTAACTTTGGGTGATTATGATGTGTGAATGCAAGTTCATTAATCACAACAAGTGTACCACTGTGGTGGGGGAGACTCCTGCATAAATGTCACTAAATATCACGGGCAAGGTAGAGTGGAGCTGATAAGAATACAGATTCAAACTGGACTTTAAATATGGGGCTCAGAAAACTCCTGTTTGGAAGAGTAGGTAGCTATGGTGACTTTTTATTTGGTTCCTGTGGTTCAACTTGGTGCCAGAAGAATTTGGATGTGCACCTTCAACTCTAGGATAGAAAGGAGATCAATGGTTGCCTAGGGATGGCAGCGGGTGGGCAGGGAAAGATTGGAGGGAGGGATTTCAAAGAGGCACGAGGAAACTTTTGGGAGAGATGGATACGTTTATTATCCTGATTGTGGTGATAGTTTTCAGACAGGAGGAAAAAAGGTAGGGCACAATCATTGAAAGAATGGCTCTGCAGTTAGCACCAAGATGATGGAAGATTCAACTCCTAGTAGACCTTGAGCTTCATTATACGCTCATTGTAATACTTAAACTGCTAAATGGCCCTCCCCCAGGTGCCATCACAGTTTAAAGGGTCACCATAAAAGGTCAAAAAGTGAGTGATGGCCTAATTCCTGGGAATCCTCCACCCCTTCCCCAAAGTAATTGGAATAATCTTCCAACTTGTTAGCATATGAAGTTACTGAGCCCATAAAAACTAACCATCCCACACCTTGTGTTCACTCTTTCTTGCCTTCTGAGATGGCCTGCACTCTGTCTATGGAGTATGAATCTCTCTAAATAAATCTACCTTCACTCTACTGTGGCTCACTCTTGAATTCTTTCCTGCATGAAGCCAAGGACCCTCACTCGGTGGGGCTTGTCCCAGGGACTTGACCAAGACCTGGGATGCGGCCATCCTCTTGTGCCCCATTTTTCTTGCATCATTTTTACAGATGTATGCATATGTCAAATTGTACACTTTAAACACATGCTGTTTATTGTATGTTAATTACACCTCAAGGAAACCACTTGCTTGCTTCTGCTGCTTGCTTAACCAAGTGATATTGCAGAGGTGGCTGTTCATGCTTTTATTTCATCTTAACTCTTCTGGAATTAGGCTTATTATCATTTTGAAAGTTGCAGGCATTTGCGATGATTTAAGTGACACAAGAGGCAAATCAGTACTTCAGTTTAGGAGTGCCAGCAAGTTCCAAAAGGTGGAGGAAGTTTGGTTTTAGATACTTACATGGGGAGAGGCCACTTCTGTTATTCAATTTTCTGCTCAGGTCTCCATCTAAGACTCTTTGGATACTCACATTCTTGTATTTCTGGCACCTAGCTGGCTGAATCTCATCGTCCCAGTCTTCCTACCCTTTGTTGACCTGGAATGAACACATGCAAATCATACGCAAATGAAGAGTATTCATGCACTTAATTATTTTTCAGTGAAATATGGAGCTGTTTAATTTTTGACAAGACTATTTATTGCAGTGATAAAAATTTCCAGACTTGAATTTGAAATTTCTTATTTGCTAGAATAATATCTTATTACTGAAGCATTAATTCCAACAAGGATGAAATTAAAAAATTCATATTCCTTGATTCCTTCAGAATATGAAACATTGGAAAAGGCAGGGACTTTTAAATCAAATCAGAGAGACCTATTTTCAACTCTTTTACAGACAAAATCTGTTAACGGTGGGTAAGTTGTTTAAATTTTCTCCAGTGCAACTTCCTTCAGTGTAAAACAGAGACAGTAATAGCTTTCTTGTATTTGTGTGTGTGTGTGTGTGTGTGTGTGTGTGTGTGTGAGGATTAGAGCTAATGCTTGTAAAGTACCTAACATAATGCCTCAACGAATCCTTAATAAACTTTTAGTTTATAAACACAACCAGATTTCATGACTTTTTAAAAATCACTTTTTATTGATAATACAAGGCCGGCCATTTTGATTCTCTTCCCCCACCCCCACTCCACACTCACTCCTATGTGCATATATATTTTAGTTTCCTTGATTCTTTTTCCCTTGATGAGTGAAATACTAATTTTAGCTGTCCTGAAGTTAGTCCTTTTGAGGTGAATTCTTCCCTTGTCCTCCTCCCCCATTCAGATCTCCTTTTCCAATGTTACCAAGCCAAGACAAAAATGTTGGCTATGAGAAATATTTATTGGGTGCCATTTAGACAAATATAAGAATCTGACTGAATGCTCTCCACCACTGGCAGTTGAAACTAAACCCGGAGTTGCCATGGATACTGGTTGCTTGGCCTCTGCTCCAACACATTAGAGCCTTTTTAGTTCAACAATGTGCAAACCACAGATGTTGCCATGCATTGTCTTCGTAATCAGCTTGGATCTCTTAGCAGAAGAAAATTTGGGGTTTGCTTTAGCAGAGAAGGATCTAAATTCTCAAAAGAAACAGAACACCCTGTGTCCTCCATTGTGTCTCCCGGTAGAGGTAGTAACCTCCATAGACACTGTTTTCACCTTTCTCTCTGCTTAATTTAATCTGGAGAGATTACTCCTCTCTTGATATTTATTTGGAAATAAGAATCCCTACTGCATATTCTGTAAAACACAGCAGGGGCAGCAGCTAGGAAAATTGCACACAGCTTTGGGTGCAGGACTTAAAACAAGGCGTAATTGAAGGAGAGAGAATACAAGAAACCCTGGGTTCTATATGAGAGCTGGAGTAGAGTCACAGCAGAGAGATCTCAGGTTGATTCGAAAAGCACTGACTTTGCCGCCACTCACTAGCTCTGTGTCCTTGGGCAAATTAATCCATGTAAACTGTAGTTTCCTTATTTCAGTGGTTCTTCCACTTTTATGGACCTTTGTGAGTACACGGGGCCCACCCGAATAATCCAGGGTAATCTTAGTTATTTAAGGTCACTTGATTATCAACCTTAATTCCATCTGCAACCTTAATGTCTCTTTGCCATGTAACATATTCACATGCTCTGGGGATCCAGAGACATAGGTGGCCATTTTTGGGAGGGGGCCATTGTTCTATAATGCAGTGGTGCAAAAGAAATTTCTCTTTCTTTATTGCCCATAAATGTCTATGAATTCCCTTTTCAGTGTAAAAGGAGACAATTCTAACTATCTGTTTTAGGTCTTCTCAGCCTCTTTTGATAGATATTCAGTTTAATTCCCTACCAGGGCTGTTTGTCTCCCTTCAGATACTCACTCCTTTCCTCTCTGTCTCTTAAGTTGTTATCTGGGCATTAAGGCATAGGTGACTTCATAATGATGATGTGAGTGTGAGAGAAATGGTGCTGCAGGAGACTGGGGAGTAGTCTCTCCCACCCTTTCTTTCTTTACAAATATTCGACACAAATACTATCTTTGCTTTGCTGAGGCTGCCTAGACTTACTACAGCTGAGAAGCATTCTCTCTTTTCATGTGTATGATGTGTAAAAATTTCTTTATATTATTGAGCATCGTATTTTTAAAAATGCTTCCATAAGTAATATGCAGTTATCTGCAAGGCATTGAACCAAGAAATATTTTGTGCAAGAAATATTTCCCTTGCCCACTCCCATCCATTTTGATGCCTAAAGTCCACAATTACAGTCTTGTTGCCCTAAGCCTGTGCTAAATCACTGGATATCTCATGGCTGAAACAATGATATGATTTTTCCACCTTGTTACTGCAGCAGACAATTAGGCAAATAGAATTCCAAACTGAATAATGTTTACAGGAAACACTGATTGTTTTGCTAAAAAAAATTGTGGTTATTATAAAGAGAAGGGATATCCAATCCCCTTTACTGAAGTCAAGTGGCCACAAGCCTACTGGAAACAACATAACCCAAACGTCTTCTCTTTTCACAAATTTCTGGTTGTCAAGAATAATTATAAGTAAGATAGTTGCTTCAGTAGCACTGTGAGCCACTCTCATTTGGTTTTTCTTCCCTGTCAAGCTGCCTCACTGTGAATGGTGCATCATTTATTGTTAGCCGTAGGCAGAGCTCTTTGTTGAGAAGAGGTAAACAGAAATTGAATTTGTGAGCCAGCCCTGGGTGACATATGTGATGAGCCAAGTTTTGTGGTTAGAGACCCAAGCTCTCCTACTGTGATCCCCTAACCTATAATGATGAAACAATGGTATAATTTGAAGAGGAAAATTTCGTTGTTGAATTCAGCCCCGGGACATAGTGGCAGTGATGATGGTGGTGGTAGAGGAGAGAAGAGAACGGGGACTAATCTTACTGAGTCCTGAGAGTATGATGTGCTAGATTCCCTCACAAATAAACTGTTTATACTCCCTTCGATGCTGCAGACTGGTAGTAACTGCTATGGACATGGAGGTGGTAACTGACTTTTTCATGCTCCCCACATTCATTTGTTTCAAGTTATAATGATTTCTGTGCATTTCTACTTTTATTATTATGGTCTAAGCTGTAACTCGTATCTGGTCACCTGTAACTATCCTTCAACAGTTCTCTTTCTCTCTGTGGCTATTCTTTGCCCTTGAACATCCATTTACACACATTTATAAACATAAATTATGTCCTGTCATGCTCCTCATTAATTTCCCCAGTGTCAGAACTTAGAATAAAATACCAAATCAGTCAAGATGGGTTAATTTCTGTGGTGCAGTAACAAAAATAATGTTTATTTTTCTTGCATGTTGCATATTCATTGTCAGTCTATACTATAGACTGAATTATGTTCCCCTGCCGAAATTCATATATTGATGCCCTTACCCAAAAGTGATAATATTTGTAGACGGGTCCTTTGAGAGGTAATTAGTGTTAGATGAGGTTATGCAGATGGGGCCCTGGTAATGTAATTAGTGGCCTTATAAGAAGAGACATCAGAGAGCTTCCTTCCTTTCTCTCTCTCTCTCTCTCTCTCTCTCTCTCTCTCTCTCTCTCTCTCTCTCTCTCTCTCTCCCCCCACCATGTGAGGACACAGTGAGAAGGTGACCATGTGCAGGTTAGGAAGAGGGCTGTCACCAGGTACTGAAACAGTGGAAATCTTGATCTTAGGCTTTCCAGCCTACATATGGTGAGAAATAAATACCGGTTGTTTAAGTCACCCCATTTATGGTATTTTGTTATGACAGCTCAAGCAGATTAATATAGCCTGCTTACAGGCTCTGGTCATCATGGGCACTCAGGGACCTAGACTGATCGAACCTCTGTTTTAATCCTAGGCTTCTGCAATCACCGAGGCAAGGCAAACAGATTCAGTGAATCGCAGGCTGGTCTTTAAGCTTCTGTGGGGAAAGAAACCATTTCTTTTGTTTCTTGACTTGTGTTGGTGAAGCAAGTAGTATGACCTTACTTGCATTTAACTCAGTAGAGAACAGCTCTTATATCACTTTACACTAAATGAAAGAACTAGAACATTGTGAACAGTCCCAAGGGACCAGCACAGATATAAACCTTTAACAGTATTGACAAGTGTGTGTTTGATATATTGCTCTGCACTTCCTGGATTTCATCTCCCTTTATCATCCATGTTGTTGCTATATGTTGAGCCATTTGCTTGGAATGCCCATCCCCTCAGTTCTTTGCTTGATGGTCTCTTTTGTTTATTAAAATCTCAGTAAAAATGTCACATCTTCAGATGATTCAGTCTTAACAGGGGTTTCCCTCCTCTGTCTAAATTCCTACCGCTGTGTCACCAATTGTCTTCCCTTATCTTTCCCTTTTAATTTATTATTATTATTGTTATTTTAGCAAATGGCCTTTTAGAATTCCTTAAGTCTTATGTTCTCTTCTTAGCTTGTTCATTTGTTCACTAGCTAATTCATTCACTTGTTGATTTCAGTTTTTAGAGATGCAATGACAAGTAACATCATATCTACTCTTAAGGAACTTACAGTCTGGAAGAGGAATAGACATTAACACAAATCATTACAATCTGGTGAAGTAAGTGTTAAGCATAGGTGCATAACAAGTTGCTCATGACATCATTAGTCAATCAAAATCGTGAGATACAACTTCACGTGCACTAGGATAGCCAAAACAAAAAATATAGACAATAACAAGTGTTAGTGAGAATGTGGAGAAATTGAAAGCCTCAGATATTGCTCCTGGAAGTGTAAAACAGTACAGCCAGTTTAGAAGATAATTTGGCAGCTCCTCAAAAAGTTAAACATATAGTCTAGTCCACGTAGGCCAGCAGTTCAACTCCTAGGAACATCCAAAAGAAATAAAAACACATATTCACACAGAAACTTGTAGATGAATATTCGTAGCAGTATTATTTATAATAGTCAAAAAGTGGAAAAAAGCCAAATATTTATCAACTGATGAATGGAAAAGCAAAATGTGGTATATCCATAAAATGGAATGTTATTCAGCCATAATAATAGGTGAAGAGATTTAATCCATTTCAAGTTTATTTTTGTATATGGCGTGCAGAAATGTTCTAATCTCGGAGTTTTACATGTAGCTGTCCAGTTTTCCTGGCACCACTTACTGAAGAAATTGTCGTTTTCTCCATTGTATATTCTTGCCTCCTTTGTCATAAGTTAATTTATCATAGATGTGTGGTTTTGTTTCTGGGGTCTCTAATCTGTTACATTGATCTATGAATTTGTTTTTGTGCCAGTACCATGCTATTTTCATTATTGTTGCTTTGTAGTATAGTCTGAAGTCTGGGAGAGTGATACCTCCAGCTTTGTTCTTTTTACTCAAGTTTTCTTTGGCTACTCAGATTCTTTTGTGGTTCTATATGAATTTTAAGATTATTTATTCTAGTTCTATTAAAATAATGTGGATATTTTGATAGGGATTGCATTGAATCTGCAGATTGCTTTGAGTCATGTGGCCATTTTAACAATATTAATTCTTCCTACCCAAGCACATGGGGTATCTTTCTATTTCTTTGTTTCATCTTTGGTTTCCTTTATCGGTATTTTATCATTTTCAGAGGGTAGGTCTTTTACCTCCTTGGTTAAGTTTATTCCTAGTTATTTTATTCTTTTTGATGCGATATTAAATGGGTTTTTAAAAAACCTTTCTCTTTCTGATAGTTCATTATTGGTGTATAGAAAAGCAACGTATTTTTAACATTAATACTGTATCCTGCAACTTTGCTGAATTTATTTATTATTCTAATAGTTTTTGGGTAGAGACTTTAGGGTTTTCTAGATAAAGTATCATATCATCTGCTAATAGTGACAGTTTTACTTATTCCCAGTTTGACTTCTTCCCTTTTAATTTTGATGCCTTTTATCTCTTTCTGCTTGTCTGATTGCTGTGGCTTGGAGTTCCAATACCATGTTAAATCAAAGTAGTAAGAATGGGCATCTTTGTCTTGTTCCTAAATTTAGAGGGAAGTCTCCCAGCTGTTCACCACTGAATATGATGGAACTGTGGGTTTGTCACACCTGGACTTTATTATCCCTATGCCCACTTCTATGAGAGTTTTTATGTTGGATGGATTTTGACTTTTGTCAAATTCTTTTTCTGCATCTATGGAGATGATCATGTGATTTTTTCCCCCTTCCTTATGTTAATGTGGTGTATCATATTGACTGATTTGTGAATATTGTACAATCCTTGTGTCCCTGGAATAAACCCAACTTGATCATACTGTATGATCCTTTTTATATATTGTTGGATTTGGTTTGGTAATATTTTGTTGAGGATCTTTACATCTGTAGTCATCAAAGATATTGGCCTGTAATTTTCTTTTATTGTCTTATCTTTGTCTGATTTTGGTATCAGGGAATGGTGGCTTCATAGAATGAGTCTGGGGTGTTTTGTTCATTTTATTTTCTGGAATAGCTTGAGAAGGATAGATATTAGCTCTTCTTTATGTGCTTGGTAGTTTCCCTGTGAAGTTGTCTGGTCCTGGACTTTTGTTTGTTTGGAGTTCTTTTTTTATTACAAATTCAATTTAACTACTAGTGATTAGTCTATTCAAATTGTCTCTTTCTTCTTGATCCATGGTACAGCATGGGTGAACCATAAAAATTGTATGCTAAATGAAAGAAGTCAGATACAAAAGACCAGGTATTGTATGATCCCATTGATATGAAATATCCAGAAAAGGCAAATCCTTAGAGACAGAAAATAAATTAGTGGTTGCTAGAAGCTTGGATGGGTTAGGAATAGGAAGTGACTGCTAATGGGTACAAGTTTTATTTTTGGTGTGATGAAAATATCCTGGAGTTAGATAGTGATGATGGTTGCTGTTATAGTAGGTCACCTGAGAGAACTTAACTACTAGTTGACCTGCAAGCTGGATCTGGGCAATCAGAGACTCCTTACCCCCCTCTTTCCTTGAAATGTGTGTTCTACCCACCATTCCCACAGTGGGAGCTGTTTTCAAGGACGCAGCTTTGAGACAGCATGTATTGTTGAGACCATCTGTGTGGTATATATGACAACCCAGTTAAGGCTTCTATATAAATATTTTAGAGTGTGATGGGCGGGTGTGGAGATCTCATCTTGCAGACACCTAAGGCAAGCCTCATAGGTAAGTTCTCTTGCTTATTAAACCTGCCACCTACAAATTTGGGGTATTCTCTTTCTGCAGTCTCTCCTTGCCTTTTGTTGATGGGGGCCAGTTTGTGAACTAAAAGTTGCACAATTTGTGAAAATACTAAAAACTACCAAATTATATGCTTTGAGTGATATCACACTTTGAAAAGGTGACTTTTATGATATGTGAATTACATTTCAAGAATAAGTAAATAAATAAAATAGGTATGAAAAGAGGCAGGAGCAGAGTTGCTCATACCCTACAGTATGGAATGTAACTATCTTGCCCTTTGGGAAACTATTCATGTTTACATGTTGGCACAATATTTCCTCTCTTGGGAATCTGCCTAGAGCAATGCTTTGTAATGTGAAGAAGTGGCCCTATGCAAAAATTGTTAACTTCATTTCAATTTAAAGAAAGCAATATTTGCATTAGAGTAGTAAGAGTTTTATGGTTTTATTTTTTAAAATTTTTCCCATAGTTCAGTCATGAGGTTATAAGACTTCATAATGAAAATGTACACAATTAAAATAAAAAGAAACCTCAAAGTGCAGAATAGGGTAACTGGGCCTCAGAGTCTTTGGACAGAGTAACATTTGATCAGAATCTTAGGTGATAGGACTTGCCCAGTGGGACAAAGAGAGGTAGGAGATAGAATCTGTGTTCCAGGCAGAGTGAACAGCTTGTGTAAAGGGCCAAAGATGAGAAGAGCCACCATATAGCTAAGCATCGAACATAGTCTGATATGATTGAGGGGTGGAGTATAAGAGAGAAGTGCCAGCCAGCTGAGGTGGAACATTCAGTGATTTGGTCATTGGTTGGCTCACTCAGCTAGTAAGTGGTAGGTTTTAGAGGGAAAGGAGAGAAGGTATGGTCAGGAGATTATTGTTAAAAAAAAAGGCATGCAAAAATTCTGTTTAAAATCCTCCAGTGACTACTCATTACCCTTAGAGTAAAATGCAAACTCCTTAGTCTTCCTTACCAGGCTTGGTAGTTGTGACAGTTTCACAATTTTGTGAAAATGCTCAAATCCACAGAATTGTACACTTTAAAAAAATGAGTATTTTTAAGGGGCAGTGAATGCTTTTATTATATACTTAGAAATTATAAAGATCAAAACAAACAATGCAAAATTGTGTCCTTTTTTGTCCTTTTATCAAAAGGGTTTGAAAAAAGTAAATAATGATACATCAGCATTTGTGTTAAATACAGTAATAATATCAAAAAAAGTCCTTTTAGTGAATTTCTGAATTAAAGCAAGTTGATGAATGTGTTAGCTAACATGATGTTGGTAATCATATTGTAGTATGTGTGTCAAATCAACACATCATACACCTTAAAGTCACACAATGTTATATGTGAATTATATCTTAATAAAATTGAGGAGGAAAAGCAAGATGTTTAAATTTTTGTCTTTCTCTATCTGACTTATTTTACTAAGCATAATACTCTCTAGGTCCATTCACAATGTTGCAAATGGCAGGATTTGTTTCTTTTTTATGGCTGAGTAATATTCCATTTTATATATATACCAATGTGTCTGTCTATCTGTCTATCTATCTGTCTATCTAATCTCACTTCTTTATCCAATCATCTTCTTAATTTCTTTTTATTTTGTGGATGAAATAGTTTTTAATTGAAGTATAGTTGATTTACAATATGGTGCTAGTTTCAGGTATATAGCAGAGTGATTCAGTTTTATATATATGTATATATTCTTTCTCAGATTCTTTTCCATTATTGCAAGATATTGATTATAGTTCCCTGTGCTGTACAGCAGGTCCTTGTTTAACTATTTTATATATGGTAGTATGTATCTGTTAATTCAAAACTCCTAATTTATCCCTCCTCACATTTTCCCTTTGGTAACTATAAATTTGTTTTCTATGTCTGTGAGTATGTTTGTGTTTTATAAATAGATTTATTTGTATCATTTTTTTAGATTCCACATATAAGTGATATCATATGGGTTATGTCTTTCTCTGACTTACTTCACTTAATATGATAATCTCTAGACCCATCCATGTTGCTGCAAATGGCATTAGTTTATTCTTTTTTATGGCTGAGTAACACTCAATAGTGTGTGTGTATATATATATATATATATATAAATACACACACACTATTAGTATGTGTAGTGTGTATATGTATGTATGTGAGTGTGTGTGTGTATATATATATTTATTACATCTTCTTTATCTATTCAACTGTCAGTGGACATTTAGGTTGCTTCCTTGTCTTGGCTATTGTAAATAGTGCTGCTGTGAACATTATGATACATGTATCTTTCCAAATTAGAATTTTCATCTTTTTTGTATATATGCCCAGGAATGGGATTACTGGTTCATATCGTAACTCTATTTTTAGTTTTTTAAGGAATCTCCATACTGTTCTTCATAGTGGCTCCACCAATTTATATTCTCACTAACAGTGTAAGAGGGTTCTTTTTTTTTTCCCACACCATCTCCAGCATTTGTTATTTGTAGACTTTTTGAGTATGGCTGTTCTGACTGGTGTGAGGTGATACCTCACTGTAGTTTCGATTTGAATTTCTCTAATAATTAGTGATGTTGAGCATTTTTTCATGTGCTTGTTGGCTATCTGTTTTCATTGGAGAAGTGTCTATTTAGGGCTTCTGCCCATTTTTGGCCTGGAATTGTTTGTTTTTTTGATGTTGAGCTTTATGTGCTGTTTGTATATTTTGGAAATTAACCCCTTGTGGTTGCATTGTTTGCAAATATTTTTTCCTGTTCCATAGGTTGTCTTTTTATTTTGTTTATGGTTTCCTTTACTGTGCAAAAACTTTTAAGTTTAATTAGGTCCTGTTTGTTTAGTTTTGCTTTTGTTTCCATTACTTTAGGAGACAGATTAAAAAAATTATTGCTGTGATTTATGTCAAAGATTGTTCTGCTTATGTTTTCCTCTAGGAGTTTTATAGCATCCAGTCTTACATTTAATTCTTTAATCTATTTTGAGTTTATTTTTATATATGATGTTAGAGAATGTTCTAATTTCATCCTTTTACATGTAGCTGTCCAGTTTTCCCAGCATCACTTATTGAAGAAACTGTCTTTTCTCCACTGTATATTCTTGCCTGTTTTGTTGGAGATTAATTGACCATAAGTGCATGGATTTGTTTCTGAACTTTCCATCCTGTCTCATTGATCTATGTGTCTATTTTTGCACCAGTACCATACTATTTCGATTACCATAGCTTTGTAGTATAGTCTGAAGTCAGGGCGCATGATTCCTTCAGCTCTTCTTCTTTCTCCAGATATTTTTGGCTATTTGGGTTCTTTTTTGTTTTCAAATAAATTTTAAAAAAGTTTTGTTCTAGTTCTGTGAAATTTGATAGGGATTACATTAACTATTCATTCATCTTGGATGAACACTTGGGTTGCTTCCATGCCTTGGCTATTGTAAATAATGCTGCTGTGAATGTGGTGGTGCATATAATTTTTTTGAATTAATGTTTTTGGTTTTTTACCCAGGAGTGGAATTGCTGGGTCATATGGTAGTTCTATTTTTAGTTTTTTGAGAAACCTTTACAGTGTTTTCCACAGTGGCTGCACCAATTTACATTCCCATCAACAGTATACAAGGGTTCCCTATTCTCTACATCCTTTTCAACACTTGTTATTTGTAGACTTTTTGATGACAGCCATCCTGACAAGTGTGAGGTGATATCTCATATATGTGGAAGCTAAAAAAAGAAAACAAACAAATGCATATAACAAAAGAGAAACAGACTCACAGATAGAGAAAGCAAACTAGTGGATACCACTAAGGATAAGGAATGTGACAGGGACAAGATACGGGTATGGGATAAAGAGATACAAACTACTATGTATAAAATAAATAAGTAACAAGGATTTATTGTGCATCACAGAGAAATATAGTCATTACTTTGTAATAACTTTAAATGAAGTACAATGTATAAAAATATTGAATCACCCACTATGTTGTACCCCTAATATACTATTGTAAATCAACTATGCTTCAGTAAAAAATATAAAGCAAAAAAGAGAAAATTTAGAAAAATATGTAAAAAGAAGGTTATTAAAATTATTCACCACTCCCATCACCTAGAGATAACACCATTAACCTGTTGGTATGCATCTTTTTTGTCTGTTTGCAATGGTAAATAAAGGAGTGAAATTATAAAAAAAAAAAAATCCCCACACATCTAAATAGCTCAAGCCAAAACTTATCTACAGCATTGAAAATGGATTATTTTTCCTATCTAAATATAAGAATGTAGTAATCCTTATATTGACATTTAGGCTAAATCTTTCCCTTATAAGGTGTTTGACATAAATACCATTTACTGTGTAACTCTTGGCAGTGTTTGCATTAGAATAGTGAAACCTTTATGTTTATGGGTTTTACGTTTTACATGGCAATGTGTTTGTTGTCAAGATATTTGATCCTGCCTGTCTCTAACTGCAGCCCCCACCATGCTTGCTCTCCTTCCCAGTCTGTGCTCTGGCTGCCCTGGCATTCATTTTGTTCCTCTGACCTCTTGAGGGAGAACTTTGTAGAAGACTGCCCCAGGCCCCTGTGTCAGAGGATTTCTCATGGTTCGGGACCTGGGGATCTGGTTTCACTGTCACCTCCCCAGTAAGACCTTTAAGAGGTATGTATGGGAATTGTCAGCTGTCCTTATCTCTTACTTCTTGGCTCATCATCCTGTTCTGTTTTGCACTTATCACCATCTGCAATAATCTTGTTCATTAGTTTATGTATTGATTTTCCATCTGTTCCCCAAAGAATGTTTGAGGAAGGCAGTGGTTTTGCCTTCCTTGCTTACTCCTGCTTCACCAGAATCTTGAGCTCTACCCAGCACTTTAGAGGTCTCAATAAATATTTGTGGACGAAATGATTAAAGAAGTTCAATTTAGAGTGTGTGCCTTTAAAAATAGATAAACATGTCAGTACCCTATCCTACCATTTACTTGAGGCATTTACCCTATCCTTGGCAAATCTTAACCTCTCTGGGCCTGAATTCCCTATATTTAAAATGGATGCAAGAATAATGCTATTGTGCATTTTAAAAGGAACAGTGTACTGTAAAGTGCTTAGTGCTGCACCTGGCAGAGAATAAACCCTTAGTAAGTGTTATCTGTATGGTAAATAGCATTATCCTTTTGTCATCTCCTTATGACTTTTCGCCTTGACAAATGGGACATCTTGTTCTGCTTTGTAAACAGCCATAGTTCACATCTAATGTATAATTTTGCCAAATGTCCATCTAGGGGCTTATAAATTATCTTTTTAAATATTCACTTAAGCCATAAAAAGTTTTACTTTAGTGTGAGTAGAGTTATTCAATTTGATTTCTATTTTCATTGACTAAAAACCATATTAAAATACTAGATATAGGTGTTTACTAATTGGCTTCATTACAGTTTTTTTAAACACCTAAAACTTTTCATCTTGAAGTGAATCTCTGAGATCATACCCATGCCAAGAGAGTCATAAATACCTTTTAACATACGGTTGTCTAGTTGTACATAGTTTTAATACTCAGAACATTCTTTGGAAGGAATCATGAGATGGGAGATATTTTGAAGGGAAATAGAATTTCACATTTCTGCTTGTATTAATCATTTTCCTCTAAATAAATGACAGAGAGGAGGTAATATATGCACAAAGATGAGTGAAATTGTTGTGGATGAATAAAAGAAAATGGAAGAGAAGACAACTGGGACCTGAGTACCAAGGAGATCTGTGTGGGTGAAAACTTAGTCAAGTACAACATCAAGGAGCCCTATAGGATGCTGAAAGGAGGGCAGAGAGAATCAAAAGCTGTGAACAATTACGGAGTTACATCTGTGTCAGAATTCCATCCTGTGTGAGAGGGCAGCCCTGCTACATTTGTAGGGAATATATATTCACCTCATCCTGAGTTTATTTTCCATATTCATATTTTTGAAAAAAACCCCATAGAATCAATGATGTAATAATTTTTGACAATTTAAAAAAGTTACCATCTGGTTTTCTCAGAGCTCACACTGACTGTGGCTGAATTCTGGTGTGGAGTACACAGGGGGAATAAATAGTTCACTCCTTTATTCTAAACTTTCTGTGATGCTGCCTGGAATTTGCTCATCTTTTGGCCTTTGTTGGTAATTTTGTTTTCCTGTGCGAAGATAGAAGCATCTTCCATTTTTCATGTTTCGCATTTGTGTCTCTACTCTGGGCTTCTTTCCCTCAGTTATTTTCATGAGTCTATGGATCATGGGTATGTTCTGTACTTGGATAAAAAGTCCTGTGTGGAGTGACACTACCCCTCAGGCGGGGAAGTCCTACTTTATCCAGCAGGGAGTAAATGTTAAAAATTTATTAACAAAGTCATGCAAAAATAGACATTTGGGAAATTTTTGAATGCAGCCTTGGGGAAACATATTCTTAACACTAATGAAAAGGGGAGATGCTGGAGCTGTGCCTAGCTAAGGGTGGCTCTCAGTGAAAGAGATCACCTATGTTCAGAGATTACAAACCTGTTGGACCTAGAGGATTTCTTACCCTCTTCACTAATCATAGTGGATGGAAGAATAAATGTGAATTAGCAAGGCAGTGTGTATGTAAAAGCCAGCGGGAAGTTGGGTAGGAAAGATGTCGTGTTTTTAAAATAAAGACAGAGTTTAAGCTTTTGGTGATGCCTGTGATCTCGGCAGGTTACCTAATTTCTCCAAGTTCTTCTTGTGAAATAAAGGTAATAATAACTGCCCTTTTATTTAATACTCATGACGTGGCAGGTACTGTGCATAATAGCCCTATGAATTCTATATTATTCTTATCCCCATTTTACAGATGGAGAAAATGAGGCTCAGAGAGGCTAAGTAACTTTCTCTAAGATACTCAGTTAATAGGTAGCAAAGCAAGGATTCTAGGCCAGCTTTTATTTTTAACCTTTATACTTTATTCTACCTTGCCCAGAGAGTTGAAGAAAAAAGTATTTGTAATCGTGTCTGAAAGGCTTATAGATGTGAATTTCAAATGATTAGTATTCTCTTCATTGTCCAGATCCATATGAGTAAAAGTAGTTAAAATATTAAGAAATAAAACACACAGTCAGTAATTTCCATTACTGTTTTGAGTGTCATCAGCTTGCAGGGAAGAAAAAACTCCAGGGAAAGGACAAAGCCTTTTTTGATCAGAATCATCCTCAGGTTAAACTGATCTTCATCAATGCTTGGCAAAGACAAATTATACATATTCATGGTGCAGGGAAGTTCAGCATCTCTGGAGCAGTGAGGTTCACCCAGCACAGAGAGGGCAGCACCCAGCCTCCCTATTCAAGGGCAGGGCACAGCTCCTGCAGCAGCGGGCAGTGAGCCACCAGAGCACCCAAGCCCGTGGGAGACAATGCTGTTTTCCACTTTTCCTTTGTGTGGGATGCACACAGAGGCGGCACCTTGCCTTATGTTCACAGAAGGAAAAGGAAACCCTGATTTATTTCTCGTCATTCTCTTTTCTTCTCATACTGGTTCATAAGGTTCTTTTCTGATTCATTATTTCGTTCAGCCCTGGGCCCAACACTTAAACCAATTTTGATGAGAGCCAGCTCAGTGGTGTGAAAGATGAGGCCAGACAGGCCTGGATGTATAATTCTTGAAAAAGGCTCTGAGTTTATCGGAGCCTGTTTTCTCATCTTAACGTGGACATAAGACACTTCATCTTTCCAGGTGGTTTTAAGTATTAAGTAAAAATTCTTACATGGGGTGTGAAAAGTATCTGGCCCATGAGCCACACCCAATAGCTACTCACAGTAGAAAGTTGGTATTTTTGGCTGTTTAGCATATAATCCTTTCTTTTTTGGGAAACATTCCACCTGCTTCATCCATGTCCATGGAATATAGAGGGAAAACTGTCCCTCTTTCCACTACCCGGTAACCAGGGCTGGGACAGGCTACCTAAGCCTGAGCCAGTTTGATGCCTCCACCCAGAATTTGGAGTTGGGAGCAAGTGCTGCAAAGACCAGGAGAAGCTGGGAGAGCCCGCGGGGCCGTGGTGGTCCTCATGCTGGGAGAGGAGACCACTCGTGCTGTTTGTGTCCTTGACCTTGTACAGCCTCTTTCTTTCACGCGTTAAAGAAAAACTGTTCTGATGCTTATTAAAAGGATAAGGAAGACTTTATTCAAGATTATTGTAATAGGAATTATGACTATTGCGGTAGGGGAGAGAGATAGGGCTCAACTCTGAATCCACCAAGGAGCAGCTACGGATTTGCAGCCAAGGAGCAGGATCAGAGATGTCAGTGGATAGAAAATGACTTAGAGGAGACACCAAGGGTAAGGAATTTCTTGCTAAACTGACCTAACAGGATTTTTTGCTGAAGGCAGGCGAAGGACTTACTTATGTATCGAAGGTGAGGGACGAGGAACTGGATCACATATAAAGGGTGACAAGATTTCAAGGCTGGGGGATTCTTACAAACTGACTTAGCAGGATTCTTGCTAAAAGTAGGCTAGGCAGGCCAAAGACAGACAGGACAGAGAGCAAGGCCAGTTGAGAACAGAAGTCAGTTTGGTCAAGGAGAAAGTCTTTGTAACCTGCCACATCGGAAGTCTGGTTTTTAAGACCCTTTTCAATTCTGTGTTTCCTTGATAAACTCCTAGTACATCTCTTCTGTTGAAGATAGCCAGTTGCCTTCTGCCAAGAATATAGACAGATACTCTGTAGTCTCCAATAGTATTACCTGAGTAAACTGCAGCCTGACTAATGGGGATATTTCATGAATCAAAATGCATTTTCTCAACTCATATTTTGAAGAAAAAATAACTGTATGATATAAAAATTCCATTCCATGATTTTACTTAATCATTATTATTTTTTAATGGGCTGTCATCAGGGTAGTTTTGGTTTGAGTATCCATTCAGTGAAATACCTCTTTGCTTTATATCTCCCGGTTTGTTTGAGATACACTACTTACACTCGTGCCTATTCTAATCCTGTGTGCTAGGTCCTCTCCTGATTATCTCCGTGTTTATGGGTGAGGTTCCAGAGCTTGAATGGCTGGCCCAGAGTCATGCAGTTTGTGGTGGAGCTAGGATTCGAATTCAGGTTATTTGATGACAAAGCCAAACTCTCTAGGATTCGGCAAAAATTCAGACCATAAGCCTGAAATTTGATTTTATTAGGACCATCTATTCCTTTCAGCAATCTGGTTTATTGGGGGCGGTTTGGGGGGACTGTTACTTGAATACCATCCCTGAAGAGTGTGTCTGATGCATTACAGAGATCGTGTCCAGGCTTAGATTAGGACCACCTACGACTGGAGTTTGGATGTGGTCCTTGTCCTGTACTGTATGACTGGCAGCTTAGACAAAATGAATCAGACTGCTGAAATGCTTGCTGAAGCTAACAGTTGACTGATGGCTTTCCACCCGCCTTCCCCAACCATTAACCCTGCCTAGGGGAATTTGCTCATGGAACTACAAATAAGTGAGTGAATGGCAGGTCCGGGAATAAAATGGAGACATCCGCAGAACCAGGCACCGCCAGGTAATTTTTCTCATCATGACATGACTCTGTGACAGGTGCAGGGTGGATGTGTTTTTATCTCAATAATTTCCCAGTGACATTCTGCTCTGCAGAGAGAAAATGCCAGACATACACACTCCTCCGTGGTACACAAGCCTGGTTGCAAAGCCAGGTTAACTGTTTCGTAAGATTTCTGTGTCAGGGAAACTGTTGTTTGAATTGATCTGGGAAGAAATCCCTAGCGGTGCTCTTGTTAATTCCAGCTAATCACTCTCCAGCAGGAGAACCGAAGGCAGGCTTTTCCCTTGGCGGGTCTTAGATCCTTAAATGCTTGCGACTTCAAGTACTAATGAGCTAAAGGAAATCTTCCCCGCACAGTTTAACTTACCGCTTCTTAAATTACAATCCTCGGGGTCTTTCCTTCACATTCAGTCTCTGATAAGCTATTTTATAATTTCCCGATGACAGTTAAATTGAGTCTCCTTGTTAGCATAGTTACCCAATTTGCTTCTAATAATTCTGCCTTAAGAAACTTCTGATGAAGAGGTTGCAGGCATGACACCTCCAGCAATCCCTATAGGAATTGTCAGGGGCACAAGCAAGTTAAATAGTTGGCTTTAAAACAGAAAGAAACGCGGTAGGGGAAATCATTAAAAAAAAAAAAAAAAAAGCATGTCTCTGAGTGCAGGGACCGTTTCCCAGGATTTTATATGGTTAATGAAAAGTCAGACGGCAGATGACATTTACCCTGCTAAATGTTGATGATTAAGAAGGAAAAGGTTATCTCCTGCTTTTTTCCTTCTGGAGCTTCTGTACGAGGAGGTCAACACAAATGTCGCACAGAAGGAATTGCCTGTTTGTGAACAACCCGGAGCCCAAGTCCAGTATTGTTGCAATTGCTCTTGATGATGGTAATTACTTTGTGTCTCCCCCCCGGGTATTCCCTTCTCTGAATGTGGCCAATTGAAAACCTTGCTTCAGCCTCCCAGCCTCTGATAGCCAGCTCCCTCCTGGACACATGCCAGCAGCCCATAATTAAAGTGTTTTCTGGAGGGAGCGTCTGTGTACTGCCCATTGTGAATGATGTCCTTGGAGTCTGGCTATAGTAATTGAAAAGAAATGAGACCTTTCCAATTTGTCCCTCTTTCTGCAGCCCCTGCTGCCCACCCCTTTCCCAGGACAAAAACATTGTGAAATGCCACACAAGAACGAAGGATCCATTTCTGTGAATTTGAAAGCTGAAGCGTAATACATCCCCTTCTCCCACCCCAGGAGCGGATGTTGCAAGTGTAACCTTCCTATCACAATTATTCTTGCATGATTAAATAGAAACTGTCCCCCTATTATGCTCTTTGTTGATGGATTAAATGTTCCAAATGACACATTAGACTGTATTATAATGAAGAATTTCTGGAGCGTCAAATTACAAATGAGGTATGTCTTTGAAGATTACCTTCAATGAGATTTGATTATGTGGCTGTTAATTCTAAATAATAAACAGTATCAGCATTTTCGTATGTGTATTATCTCATTCGATTGATGATTTTATGAGGTTGTTAGCACTGGTATTATAAATCCATTTTTTACCAGTGAGAAAACCTGAACTCGGAGAAGTTAGAGAGCTTTCCTTTGATACTCTAGCTAGTAAGTGGAACTGACACGTGAAACCAGATTCCTTGATTCCCAAAGTGAAAGTTTTTTTCACTGTGCTGGAAGATTATTTATAAAGTCAATATACAGAAAGCATATTTTGATTTTGATAAAATTCTATAAGTTTTTCTATCCCCAAATGCTAAGGGAATAAAATTGGAAAATTATAATGGTTTGTAGTAGGTAGCATTTAGATTGAGTTGTGCTGGCTCCTACCAAGTGGCCCAAACACACAAAGGGAGATCAATTATATTAAAACCCCATTCTCAACAATGTAACTTATATACAAAACTTGGAAGGAAATTAAAGAGGCTTGTTGGCTTCTGTTCCACAATGAACATGGGAAAAGAGATCAGTGTTTGCTTAATGGAAACCTTAATTCAAATTTCTAATTGAGTATAATGAACAAAGGAGAATGTCCCAAATGCTTGAGAACTGTAAACAGTACAGTGTTCTTTTAATGATCACACACTGATTATCTTGGTAAATCTAAATTACATGGGTCTGAATGCTGCTGCAGGAGGCATGGCTCCTTCATTGTGTTTCCAATAAACTCTGGGGTTTGTCCTGGTGACAAATGTAGGGGCAGGGAAGGCTCTTGCTAGCTAGCATTATGATAGAGTTGCCAGACAAGAGAACAATCACTTTTTGAGGAATTATAGTTCCTAAAGGAAAACTTGTGCTGTGATCTTGATTTAAGGAGAGTAGCTTTTAGAAGTTACATATGGAAATAACTGTGGATAATGTTTAAATTAATAATCTCCAGAGACTAAGCCACCGTTTCTAAAGATTCTTAAGATTATTTTTGGAACCTACACTGGGGATTGCGCTTAGAGTTTATATCAACTTCCTTTAACTTCCTCAGCAGTTGCAAATCTTTGTCCATAGGAGAAACTTGATTTTGGAAAACAAATAATAGTGTTTGGAATCAGACCAGGTCTGGAAAATTAAATGACAGGATGAGTTGGGGGCAAAGCCGTTTTGGGTCAAAGTAAAGTGTGAACAAAAGTGGGGAATCATTTTCTTGTGTGCCTTGCCCACTATTTCTGAGGCAATTCCAGAGGAGTCATTCCTAAAATATTTTTGGTGGTAGAAGCATCATTGAGATCATTCTACTCCTTAGATTAAAAAAAATTATTTTTCTTATTATAAAATTTATATATGTATAAGTATACACATACACATGTATATATGTAAATCTATATATGTATATACATGTGTATATATACGTATGTAAAATACTTATATATGGGGTTTTTTGGGGTAGAGAATTTAGGAATTATAGGTATGTAGAAAGAAGAAAACAGTTACCAAGATCACTGAGCAGCCTGTACCCACCTATTGGGGTCTGCCCTCTGCTCCGAGTCTCTTCACAGACACGTGTGTGTACATTAGAGAGGAAGTGAAGCACAGTGGTTACAAGTTTAGGTGGGAGAACTGGGAGATCTTAGTCCAAATCCAAGCTCTGCAATTTCCTAGCTGTGTGATTTTACCCAAGTTACCTATACTCTCCCATCCTCCTTTTTCTCACTTATAAAATGGGGTTAAGTGTTGTGATAACTTTATTGGGTTATTATTGCTTATTTATTTTTTATGTATTTATTCATTCATTCAAAAATGTTTATGAAGCACCTGCTATGTACCTGATTCTGTTTTAAGTCCTGGGGGAAAAAGAGGAGTGAACACAATGGGTGCCCTGGAACTCGAGGGAAGTGCTAGAAAGGAGATGCACGCAAAATCCTTATAGATAAATTAAAAATGTATATTATACAAGGTGCTTACATCTGTCCCTGAGCCTTCATTCTAACAGGGGAGTGTCAAGAGGGCAATATAATGCCTGCATACGGAGTGGCTTGTATTACAGGAGAATCAGGAGCTTAGGGAATCCTAATCTTTTATAATGGACAGTAAGTTTGCCTGAACTTTGCCCTGGGTAAGGAGATATTATTATCTTTATTCTGCCAGACAGTAAATAAGCCTGCCTTTTACTATCTCCATTTTCTAAGGTTGTTCAGTCTACAAACATTGTTGAACAGCGGTCCAGAATAAAGGAAGCCAGTGCCTCTGCTTGCAAGATGTGAAGAAATGCAAGAGACTCATGGAGAATTGTCTTACAACACTTGTCAGAAATGCAGATTCTTAGGGCTCAACCAGACCTGCTGAATCTGCAACTCTGGGGGTGGAGCTGTGCAGTTTTTATTTTAACAGGCTAGTTAACAGGTAGCTCAAGTTGAAGGTCCACTCTCTAGGGAACGAACTGAGGACTGACTTGCGAAGTTGGACAGAAGTGGATGCAAATCAGCAGGGCTGTCCCCCAGGGTGGTGCCCGTAGTAGAACAGGCTGAGCCGGGGGCTTGTTGCCAGGGTAATACCACCAGGTGGAGAAGATAGGCGGTAGGATCTGGGAAGGCAGTATCCATAAACGTGAACTGATCTAGAAATCAGAACACTGGGTTTCTACTGTTGCTTTTCCCATGTGAAGTTGAGCAAATAATTCAATTTTAAAGACTTTTTTAAGTCTGAAAAATGTTTTGAAGATCACCTAGTTCTGGGATTCCAAACAGGGATTTTTTTCTTGTGACGACTTTAACCCCTGATATACAGACTTTAGAGAGATACGCATGGGTGAGGAATGTGATTGGGGATGCTCTTATAGCTGACATCACTAATCTGTCCAAATGCCCTGTTTTTTTAGGATGAGAGAAAAGTTATCTATCCTTGGATGTTTTGCTAGCCTTCTATTTTCCATGTTCTTACCAGGGACCACCCCAGTGCTAGCTTTCTTTCACAAGCTTAATTTATGTTATAATTTCGTGTTGCTTAGATGAATCATCATTGAAGTGACTGGAAAAGTGTGGGGCATTTGATACTTAGGCTGTGACACTGTGCTCAAATGTAGCCCAGATTACTGACTTCTGAGGCAAAAGTCTTTGTCAGTATACTTTCTTTGAAGTGTTACTTATTCCAAAACCAAATGGATTTTTTAGTGTACCTGCAATCAGCAACAACTAGAGAGAGAGGAAAAAAAAATACATTTGAAGCAGTTTCTTCGAAATCAGTTCAAAGGTTTCAGCAAGTCGGATATATTATTCACCATCATGTGAGTTCTCAAAAATAGCTTTGGAACTCTTACAGTCTTGCCTATTTTTACATTTTTAAATTTAACATTTTTAGTTAGCCAAGCATATTGGAAAAAATAAAAATTCGATTTGAATTGTAGCAATTTCTTTAAGGTGAATCTTTAATTTTAAATGTGACTAATACTTCAAAATGGAATTAAACGACATTAATGGGTAATGATTTTGGTCTGTTTCCAAGAAAAAAATAATTCAAAGTTACAGATTTGTTACAGTACTAATTAATTATTGAACCAGCAAGCACAATATTCAGAAATATGAGGAGAAAATATGAAACATTAATAGCAGTAGTGTTGGGGCAAAAAAAATAGTGAAGACTAGATAGGAGAGAGAAAGATGAGGGGGAAAAAAGTAAGGAGAGAAAAGGGAGAGAGTGAAAGGGGGAGAGAGAGAGAGAAGGACTAAGAATGCATGAGAGGTGGTTGTCAGCCTCTGCTCCCTCTATCCCAGCCTTGCTAAAATTGTGTCACTGCTAAGGGATAAGCAGCTACTTTTCAGTTTTAAGCTAATGCTTTCCCAGAAAATGTTTTCTTTGCTCCCTAAATTATTGATTGTGCCATTAAGGGTCTAAAATGAAAATTTAATTCATTGTTAGAGTCTTCCCAAAATGTGACCTCCTGGAACACACTGAGTTGCTTCATTGCCGTCTGACTAATTGAAGAGAGAGGATGGAGGTACATGAAAGTGGAAAGTAAAAGCCTGTGGACAGCAGTGGCAGCACCTTCGCAGGGGCCCCTCGGCAGGCCTGGCTTTGTGGGTGTAGAGAGACCCGGGAGAGGTTGGGGATGATTCTACACTGTTCTCACTGAGAAGTATAGGATGTTCCTGCAGGTCCTAGTTATCAGAGTTGACATTGTCACTGGACTCTGCTTTGGGGTCCAGAGCACCTGCCACAACCCATCTGTCATACCTGACCGCGGAGAAATTGGTGACCCAGAAGCAGAGAGTGCCCAGTCATGAGCCCTCATGAGGACATGGGAAAGTTCTGAGAGTCCGGGAAATGCAGTGGGATAGCTGGGGAAAGGGCAGTGTTTGGCTTCATAAGACCCTGGATTTAAGTCCTTTCTCTTTCTCTTAATGGCAGTAATCTTGGGAAAGGTAATTGGCAGCTCTGTTTCTCAGTGTTCTCCTCTGTAAACTGGAGAGGATGGTAAAACAGTGGGACCAATATTTGGAGAAAAGGATATAACATAAATAAAATGCTTAGCATCGCGCCTGGAAAGCATCTTCATAAATTTTAACTGTCGTCATATTTGCAGTTACATTTGTGTTGCCAATCCCCGTATCAGTGTCAGAGGCAGGATGATAAGGGCCAGATTGGAGTGTTAGTTCACCGGATCAGGAGCAGGTCAGAGGATCTGGGAAGAGGGATGTGTACAAGGAGAGAAATCAACCAGGTTTCGGGGAAAAGATGGGCAGAATGTGGAGACCAGAAACTTAAGGTAACACTCAAGTAGTATATTACTTATACTGGTACCTATCATTTGTCTGCCAAGTGCTACTCTCTCCTTCAATTATACTGTTGTTTCTAATTCTCATAGCCTCTATAGAAAAAGAGGGTATCATTTTCCTCTTGTAACTAACGAGGAACAAAGAGCTTAGAACACTTGAACAGCAACTGAGAACCCAAGGTCTCATCTCAAGGCCTGTAGTCTTTTCATTTGCACCCACGCTTAAGATGAATGCTCTCTGGGCCACTGGAAATGTCTGTGGGTTCCGATGTCTTTTTTCCTTTCATCTTGTTATGACTAGGATTTTTGGCCCCAGTGAAAAATTCAGAGGTCTGCTTCTCACTCTTATCTTTCTCCTCTCATCTCCCTTCAATTTCCTGGCTCCTGTTCCATTTTGTGTTGTTCTTAGATCTTTTTGTATCTCTAGTTTTATTATGAACAAAACATTTTGTTTATTTTATTTCATTTATTTACTTTTTTTAGGGGGGGAGGTAGTTAGGTTTACTTAATTTATTTACTTTTAGAGGAGGTACTGGGGTTTGAGCCCAGGACCTCGTGTATGCTAAGCATGTGCTCTACCACTTGAGCTATACCCTCCCTGCTATGAACAAAATATTTTGAATTAAAGAGTGTATCTGTTAGATATTGCGTATAATAAGTCATTCCCCAACAACAACCATTTATTATTCCTCACAGTCTATGATTGGCTGGGGGTTGATTTGTCTAGGCTGGACTTGGCTGCAAGTGGCTTGCTCCATATGTGTCTCATTCTCCTTTTAGGACCATCAGGCCAGCTGTAGTATGTTCTTCGTATGCAATGGTAGAGGTGCAAGAGAGCAAGTAGAAGCACACAAGCCTTCTTAAAGCTTAAATTCAGCACTGGCATACCTCATTTCCATCTCATTCTCATGGTCAAAGCAAATCACTTGGCTGAGCCGGAAGTTAATTAGTGGGGAGTGCCCTCACCTAGTGGAGGACAATATGAAGGTATATTTGTACATTTCCAAAGTATACCTATATTTCATATTTACATATATACAAAAGTATATTTTATGTATTTCCAAAAGATACGGAAATAGGGAGGGAGAGCAGAGAATTGGGGCCATTGATACAATTCATCACGGAAATGTCTGAACCAAGCAACCATTTTACAGCCTGCTATTACGTGTTGGTTTCTTCTTCCTCCCCTGACTTTGACTTGAGGGTTAGCTCTCTTTCAAGTCCCTGACAAACATGGGACTCAGATGTCTCCTGTGGGGGTGGTTGACACTGAGTGTTGCTTTTTCCAGTGTCTCACCCTGTTCCCTCTCCCTCGTGAAATTGTAAGCTTCAGAGTAGAGCAGCACTTTCAAACTCTTGCATCACCTAATAGGATACATTTGTGAAGTAACAGAAGTCTTTTCTTTAATTCCTTAAAACATATTTCCTTTATTTCCTTTAATAAGGAAATACTTCCTTTAATAAGCTTAGGGACAACACAAGTGAGTAATTCACACTGTAATCTGGTGTTTTTGTATTTTAACTGGTATTATACCTCTGAAGTGCTTTTCCTGGTATTATTGTATTCTTACTGAAACTTTGCAAGACACATCTTTTGTTAAGTAATGGTAGAATCTCAAGCAAGAAATATGCTGATTGGGTAATAGAGGGGCTCTGAAAGTGAAATTACCTCTTATACTTGGGCAGGAATCCTGATCATTGCACGGGATGGATGCTCAAACATGACACTAATGGACTAGATGAATAAAACTCTTTTTCTTTTTCTTTCTCTGTTTCTATACTCTGCAAAATTCTACCCTTCAAAGGTAGGAATCTGAAACTTTTTGACGAAGGTCTTGGTAGGGGTCATAACATGCCATTTAAATCGCTATTGACCTGGCCTCCGAAGCTGGGTGTAATCTGAGCCTTTCATTCTTTGCATCTTGCTCTCTTCTCCCTTTCTGACAGCATTCTTACCACACAAACCATTTTCCCTCTAAAATGCTGAGTTTACTTCATGCCTCAGATCTTTGCACTACCCCATTCCCTCTGCCTGGCATGTTCTTCCCGCAGCCATTTATCCTTCACCTGGCCAAATTCCTGCACATCCTTTGGGATTCAGTTAACTTCTAACTTATTTGAGATGCTGTCCTGACTTCACAGTTGCGATTACCCAGTCGGTCACCCTGTCCTACTGCTGTCCATCTTTCTTCCTAGAACTTTTCACATTTCTCAGAAGTGAATGAATCACTGTATAGTTTTTGTTTCATGTCTGTTTTCCTCTTCAATCTCTCAGCTTCTTGAGGAGAAGAACCATTTCAATATCATACCTTCTGTATCCATAGCCATTAACTTGTAGCCTTCGCACAGTCAGTTCTGTTGTTTGCTGAATGAATGAATGGAATGAAACTCAGCAGAGACATAGATGCTCAGATCTGGAATAGACTCTTAAAACAGCTTGCATCTTGTGAGTTCCACAACAGTCCTTCTGGTCTTCCAGTAGCTGATTGTCTCTGCTTGAACTCTTCCACCAACTGAGAACTCACCCTTCTTGAGGCTGTCGGTTCCATCTTTCTGACAGCTATAGAATTTCTATGTCCATTAAACTAAAGTTTGTCATTCCATAACTCTTACCTGTTGATTTTATGTCCTGCCCCTTTGGGGTTTTACAAAACAACCCTAATCTACCCTTTATTTGGCAATATTTTGGAATTTCAAAACAGTGATTCTAACCCCCAAGCATTCTTTGTTGAATATCCACTGTTTGATATTCATGCTTTATCACCATTATCTCACTTAATTCTCAACACAATCCTTGATGAGTTGCTATTATTATCCCTATTTTATAGATAAATTGAAACAATTTGCCAACAGCATGGAGCTAGGAAGTGGTGGCACCACGATTTGAAACCAGGAACCATAATTTGTGTAACCTAGATTCTGGTATGCCCAGAGGACTAATGCAGATAATATATTCGATAAATGTGAAAGACCCTTCACATTTGGGTCCCAATACAGTGGGTAGCTCTTCCTTTCTTACTTTTTTATCTTTTACACTCTTTTGTATAGTTCTAAAAAATGCTTTTGTCCATACTTCCTTAGTGTTGGTGATCTTTAATCCTTTTCTGCATTCATCTAATGGACAATCATATATATATAGAGAGAGGGCTGCATCTTTAACTAGACCATCCATTCCTGTACAATGCATCCAGCACCTTGAACCTTGGTAATGGCAATGACATGCATTTTTTTTTAACATTTTTTATTGATTTATAATCATTTTACAATGTTGTGTCAAATTCCAGAGTTGAGCACAATTTTTCAGTCATTCATGGACATATACACACTCATTGTCACATTTTTTTCTCTGTGATTTATCATAACATTTTGTGTATATTTCCCTGTGCTATACAGTGTAATCTTGTTTATCTATTCTACAATTTTGAAATCCCAGTCTATCCCTTCCCACCCTCTACCCCCCTGGTAACCACAAGTCTGTATTCTCTGTCCATGAGTCTTTAGATTCCACATATGAGTGATCTCATATGGTATTTTTCTTTCTCTTTCTGGCTTACTTCACTTAGAATGACATTCTCTAGGAGCATCCATGTTGCTGCAAATGGCATTATGTTGTCGGTTTTTATGGCTGAGTAGTATTCCATTGTATAAATATACCACTTCTTCTTTATCCAGTCACCTGTTGATGGACATTTAGGCTGTTTCCATGTTTTGGCTATTGTAAATAGTGCTGCTATGAACATTGGGGTGCAGGTGTCATCCTGAAGTAGATTTCCTTCTGGATACAAGCCCAGGAGTGGGATTCCTGGGTCATATGGCAAGTCTATTCCTAGTCTTTTGAGGAATCTCCACACTGTTTTCCATAGTGGCTGCACCAAACTGCATTCCCACCAGCAGTGTAGGAGGGTTCTCCTTTCTCCACAGCCTCTCCAGCATTTGTCATTTTTGGATTTTTGAATGACGGCCATTCAGACTGGTGTGAGGTGATACCTCATTGTAGTTTTGATTTGCATTTCTCTGATAATTAGTGATATTGAGCATTTTTTCATGTGCTTTTTGATCATTTGTATGCCTTCCTTGGAGAACTGCTTGTTTAGGTCTTCTGCCCATTTTTGGATTGGGTTGTTTATTTTTTTCTTATTGAGTCGTATGAGCTGCTTATATATTCTGGAGATCAAGCCTTTGTCGGTTTCACTTGCAAAAATTTTCTCCCATTCCATAGGTTTTCTTCTTGTTTTATTTCTGGTTTCCTTTGCTCTGCAGAAGCTTGTAAGTTTCATTAGGTCCCATTTGTTTATTCTTGCTTTTATTTCTTCTAGGAGAAAATTTTTGAAATGTATGTCAGATAATGTTTTGCCTATGTTTTTCTCTAGGAGGTTTATTGTATCTTGTCTTATGTTTAAGTCTTTAATCCATTTTGAGTTGATTTTTGTATATGGTGTAAGGGTGTGTTCTAGCTTCATTGTTTTACATGCTGCTGTCCCGTTTTCCCAACACCATTTGCTGAAGAGACTGTCTTTATTTCATTGTATATTCTTGCCTCCTTTGTCGAAGATTAGTTGACCAAAGGTTTGTGGGTTCATTTCTGGGCTCTCTGTTCTGTTCCATTGGTCCATATGTCTGTTTTGGTACCAATACCATGCTGTCTTGATGAGTGTAGCTCTATACTATTGAATGACATGCATTTTTAACCCTATAATATTTTTTATTTTGTTTCTCCCTCTGTTCTCAGTACTCGACCTGCAGCTTTACTCAAATGTCCTCACCTATACTCACCCTCTCCTTTTCATAGTATCTAACACTGCTGTTCTACTGACATTGGTTCTCCTCGACACTGCTATTTTGCTCTTTACCCATACCCGCTGCTGCATCTACCTTGTGCAGCCTGGGGACAACTTGAAATGACCTTTGTATTAGTTTAGCTACATTATGTTGCTGTAGTAAACAACACCCAAGTCTTAGTGGCTTGCAGAGCAAAGGTTTGTTTCTAAGTCAAGCTAAATGTCTTTAATGGGTTAATAAGCAGGCTATTTATCATAGTGCCTCAGAGACCCCGGCTAATAGAGCAACCACCATCTCGAACATGGCCTGTTGTTGTGACAGGACAAAAATGAAAGAGCCCTGATGTGTCTCACCAACAATTGAATGCTTGGCCTGAAAGTGACACTAGTAACGTGGCTCCACCCAGTCACAAGGGACCAGAGAGTACAATCCTGCCACATGTGCAGACACGTGTGTTGTGTTGGATACGACCAAAAAGAATTGCCCTCAAATTGCTTACAATCAAGAATTGACAAGTTCATGGGAATTGAGATTCTATAATCATGTTTCTATTGCCAATAGACGATAGGCATCTGAGGATGGAGGAAGACAGCTGACTTTTACAGAATATTCATTATGTGCCATGTGCTGGGCCCCCTATGAATAACTCCTCATAAATCCTTACGTTACACCAACAGAGATAGACATCACCATTCTAATTTAAAGACAAGCAAGATTTAAACTGTCCTTTACTTTCCAGAGTCTAAGTCAAGCTGCCTCTAAGAATGATGGTAATATCGGCCAGAGTTAACTAAGTTGGGTAGGTCTTTGACTCTGCTCGTTCTTTCTGACTCTTAGAACTATCTTTACAGTCTCTCCTCCAAATCACTTCATGAAAAACTTGCTTCTCATAGTCAATAAATAACTAGATGTTTTTTAATTTGGGTTCTTTGTTAATTATTATATTTATGTTCAAATCCAAATAAAGCTTTCTGATAAGATGAAAAGGCCTAATGAGTGTGGGTTGATCATTAAAGCTGGAAGTGATGATTTCAGACACTGTCATGGTGGGAAATAAATTCTTATCAGAAACTGAGTTAACAATTGACCAGGTTGTCCCTGTACAAATGCCTCTCTTTATTAGGAAGCTAACCCTATGGGAGGATGTAAGACCTGTTTGCACTTTTTATCTCAGACTTGATAATTGTCTTTTCTATCTCAGAGGCTCATCCAGCAGCTTATTAAATGGTGCCCCCAAAGCCTCAAAGAGCGCTGTCTTCTATGATTTCCTGTCTCATTCCTGGGAAATTGCTCAAGTCCTGGTGGAATACTGCAAACTGTAGAAGCTTCTGGACTTTCTCTGCTCTAAAAGGTATTCACTAGCAATCAATAAATCAAGGAGAGGCACAGTGGAATAGTGGTAAAAGCATGGAGCAAGACAAACCTGGGTTTGAATTCTGGCTCCTCTACTTAGTGACTGTGTAGACATGAGTAAGTTATTTAACCTCACTGATAGTGAGTTTCTAGGTCTGGACAAAAGAGGGTAACAAAATCTACCTCAGAGGCATGTTGCAGAGGTTAAATGAGATAAAGCAGGTAGAAAATACTCAACACAACCATGCAATTATAATGTGTTTCTGTAGGCCTGCCATGAATGACTACATAGACTGGGCACTGTATGTCTCTACGGAGTGCCATTCACACATGGTCAGTACTGGGTAGTGAACAACTTTCATAACCATAGTCTTCCTACTGAAGGACAGAGCATACTGCCAAGTGCAAAAAAAAATATTGAGGAAGGCAGTCATTATCATTATTATTACTCTTCCCGTGGAATTTTCACACCTGGCGTTCTCTCTTGACATCTCCTTTTTGGATCACTGGTTCTGTTGAGCAACCTGCCTACCTTCAGGTTCACTCTAGCTGGACATGTTTCTTCAATAACATACTTGCATTTTGGAGAAAGAAGGCTGTAGGCAGTTTCTGACCTGCAATCCTGGAATACTCCTCCCCCTCCTAAAGGTAGAGATTAGCTCTTCTGTTGCCTGGAAGGTGGAATCAGACACCATGAATAGCATAAGCTAGGTTTAGGAGACAGAGGACCTGCTTTTGTGAGTGAGGGTGGTAGTGTCAGGCTGTTGGAACTTGAACTTGAAAATTGTGAGTGATTTTCTTGAACATTTATTTCATAACCACAGAAGCACAAAAAGGCCTTTGAGAGTGGTGACAAAAAGAGTTAAAGGAACAATAGAACTTTGTGACTAGAAATTTAGTACTTCTTAAAAAAAATTATTTTTGGGGGGGGGAGTAATTAGGTTTATTTATTTATTTAGTTATTTTAATGGAAGTACTGGGGCTTGAACCCAGGACCTCCTGAATGCTAAGCATGTACTCTAACCACCGAGATATAACCCCTGCCCCCTGGCACTTCTTTAGAGAGTATCTATGCAAGGCAAAATTTACAACTGGATCATCAAGTGTTAATACAAATTTATGAATGTTGAACCTTAGGTGCAACCAGATTCCTTTGTTAACTGGAGGCAAGGCATTTTATGAATCTTACAATTCTTATTTTGAATAGCTTAGCACCATGTTCCCACTTTAAACATACTGATTATAAGGTGACATCTTACCCAAACTGGTAGATGTACTCTTTACTCCATTCCTTTGGAAGTGTATCTGGAGAAAGAAAAGGGAAGAGAAAAATGAGAAATTACACCTCTTTGGGAATCATAAGAAGTCTTGGTTTTTATCCTTTATATGTAAGTGGATTTATTTGCAGTAAGTTTTTTATAGGTTGAAATTTATACTGCTCAAGAGAAGGGGAGTGGGTTGTATGTGATGGGTGAGGAATGAAAGATGGGACAATTAATATTTTGAGATCTACTCTGTTCCAAAGTCTTTCCATATTTGTTTAATCCTCATGTTTCCACTTCACAGTGAGAAAACCCAGGCTCAGAAAAGATAATTTGTTTAATACCATACCTTTCCTATTGGCAGAGTTTGGGTTCTAACCCGTATCTGCTGACTCCAAGTCAATCCTCTTTCATTTAGACCAGGGTCAGCAAACATTTTGGGGAAAGGGCTACAGTAAATAGATTTTGTGGGCCATATGATCTCTGTTGCAACCACACAATGTGGTTATATAGTATAAAGCCAACCATTGACAGTATGTGAACACATGAGCACTGGTGCATTCTAATAAAGCTTTATTCACAAAACAGGCAGTGGGTGGGATTTGTTCTGCAAGCCTCACTTGCCAAGCCCAAGAAGCCTCATATAAAAGCTAAAACACCAAATCCTAAAACCAAAAGAATAGAAAAGAGCTAAGCAAAGATAGAGTTCTGAGGAGGACACTCAGTTTTGTAAAGGGCATCAAATATATATATAGTTTTCCTAGATATTGAGAGGAAAGGCCATTTCATATGCACTATGTGACTGTCAGTTATGTGACAGTGCCAGTCTCTGGAAGGCAACCAAACTCTTCCTTAAATATATGCGTGACCAGTATTTCAAAGATTACATCTTAGTTAATCACAAAAGACTAGATCAGAGCGTTCCCCAACATACACAGACTATCACAGTCCCTCTCCAGTTGGGTGTCTCGTTCCTTCTCTTCTTGTCACTGACTAAATTTTAATGTAATCCGTAAATTCCATTATACAAGCGAATCATCATGTTGTTGAAACAATTCTAATATAAAGCCAGACAGATAAAATTTACTTTTAAGGTAAAACTATAATGTTATTTTCTGTACTGAAGATACTGTGGATAAAACTTTTCTAAAAAATATTTCTTTGACATCTGTTTATTCATCTTTACATTCTAAATGGATAGAGACTGGGAGGCCCAAAACAAGGTACTAACTAAAAACAGTGAAAAATTATTTCTATATGAACATCAGTGTAGTAAATGGAAGATGTAAAAAGAATAGCTTCTTAACTCACTAAATTCCATAGGAAATCACCAACTTGGTCCCCTTTGCATAGTCAGAAATTACCTGATGCAATAACTAAACCAAATAATGTAACTGAGGAATACAAAAGACTCAAAGCATTTTGCAATGGGCTTCAGGTTCAGTGGCTTATGATTCTGGTTCAGAAATCCTATTGCAGTGGTTTAGGCTAGAAAGGAAGACAGTCTAAGTTGAGACAGTAACTCTTACTGACGCAAGGTAAGAGGATATGAGAAGTTTTTGTATATAGAATTGACAAAATGTCGTGTATTAGTTACAAGTCAGTGTAGTTGATGATGATGGTGATGATGATGATTATGATGATTTTTGATGGGAGGAAACAGAAACTAGCAGTGAACTTAAGAAGAAATGATGATTTACTGGCATGATTCTGAGTAGCTCCTGTAACTGAAGAAAGGTTAATGCACATAATTGATCAAATCTTGGGAAGGCAGAAATCAGGGAATCTCTAGAGACATCAGTATTAAGCCTCCATATATCTTCTTTCTGGGATGTTGTCATATGGTTATTGACTTCCAATCTGTGGTTTGTTAGTTGCATTAGTAGTCCCAATTAAAGACTTCATTGTATCCATGTCTTTTGCTTTGTAACTCTATAGTCTCCTCTCATTCTGATTCTGAATTGGCCCTGAAACAGTAGCAAATGTGATGTAATTAGAAACTTGAATAATCGCTTGCAGATTTTTGCTTCCTTGCCTGTTTCTTGTCTTTGCCATAAGAATGTGCCCAGGCTAGCCTACTGGATGATGTGGCACATGGAGAAGAGCTGAGTCATCCCAGCTGTCTGAACAGAGCCCTGAGCTATGACAGAAAGCTCATTTGAAAACTGTCTGTCCAACCTGCAGCAGACTGAGTTGCATGAGTAAGCCCCACTAAACCTAGCTCAGATCAGCATAACTGTCTACCTACCCCACAGACTCATGGGAAGTAATAAATTGCTCTTTTAAGTAAATTTTGTGAGTGTTTGTTACACAGCCACAGCTAACTGATACACTACCTTTGTGTCTCTCCATTCAAGTTTTAATTTCTTGTATGAGAGGATCTGTTTGATTCATCTTGGTCCTTATGTTATACCACTGAATCATTTAGCTGTGACCAAGGAGTAGGTGCCATGGTTAACAGGAGAAAGCTTGTGAGCAGGAGAAATACCCAACTGGTAATTTATACATGGGGGAAGGGACTGGGATAAAGGTGAAGAGTCAAAAACTCCTGGAATATTTGTAAACAATCCCAGAGTTTCACCAATCTCTTAAGAAGGGCTTTCAGAGTTCCACTGATATAGCTGTGAATCAGCATTGGGGAAATTGCTTGTTCATAAGAAGCCAATAAATGATTGATCAAACCCATAAGGAAGTTGATTGAACGGAGAACAAAAAAAAAAAAGGATCTGTGTCTTGTCTTTGCATCCTCAGTGCTTAGCAAAATATGGCACATAGAAAGCAATATTTTTTTAGAGAGGGGCTGAGCATGAAAATCATTGTCTAGAGTAAAATATCAACTGTTGATACTGAAAAAAGAGTGGCCAAATGATGCTCATTTTAGATATATCAATACATGATAATATTAATTATAAAAAAGTAATAATTTGTGCCAAAAATAAAAACATTGTTGTTATCATATAATAGACGGATGCATTTTTTCAGGCAACCAGCCCATGAACTACCTGCTTGTACTATTTATGGCTCTGCTTTTCTTCTTTGCCATATCATAGAATTCTAGAACTGGAGGGGAACTGAAATCCTCTGGTCTAGAGAGCCTAGTGCATTGTCTGGGGACATGGCTGTCAAGTCAGTGCCTTGCCACTGTCCCACATGCTCTTCCTTCATGGAAGGTTCTCATTGGCTTGTCTGGGCCCCCATTCACTAAGCCACTCTTCTATCTTATACTCAATCAGCACATAGTTACTGAGCTCCAGCCATGTGACTGTGCATATGTCCCAGGAGCCACGTGCTTCTGACTGCTGGTCAGTCTGTGATTAACATGATCCTACTCACAAGGAAAACATTCATTTCCCAATTTTTATTTCTTACACTTTATAACCCTCTGCATACATATCTGGGCTAAGTCTCTGATACCCTGGCAGCTGAGCTGAGGGGAATGTATTGAGAGGAGTGGCATGAAGGGGCACTTTTTTCCTTATGTGAACTCTTGAAGTTAGTTGCATTTTAACCATAATTCCCCTCCTTCCTCCCTTCCTCCTTTCCTTCCTTCCTTCTCCCTTCCTTCCTTCGTCCTCCTTTCCTTTCCCTTTTTCCCTTTGGCAAAACTGATTAACTCCTGTTTTTAAAAAGTGGCATGTAGAACTAAAGACACCTTTGTTAACCTTAAGTTGCCCACATCTAGCATATGTTGTGACAAAAAAGAAAAACGGAAAAAAAACAAAACAGAGATTTTACACAGATCTAAGAAGGAAACTAACAGTTGTGGACAATTATGGTTCCTATGTTGTTCTGGTTGTTGACATATAATATCTCATTTAATCTATGCAATTACTCTATAAAATAAACTAGATATTCGTATCCTTATTGGTAAATGAAGAAGATAAGCTCAGACTGTTAGGTGATTTTCTCAAAGTCACTCAGCTAAGGCGCGGCAGAACTAGGCTTTAAATTCTAGTTCTTAGAGTTGTGACTGCAAAGCCTGTGCTCCTTTCTCTGCATGTTGCAATAGCTCCATCACCCTTCAGCCAGATTCCTTCTCAGCAAATGAAACAGAGTCCCTGTGTTCCTTACTTATTCCTGTAATATTGCTATGTAATGAACAACCCCAGAACTCACTGGCTTACAGCAGCAGCATTTACTTTTCTCACTGAGGAGTCTGCATGTTGGCTGGCCTTCGCCTGACCTCAGCTGAACCTGGATGGCTTCATCTGGCTTGGGCTCCCTCGCACAGGCTGGATGCAGGTGTACTCCAAATGTCTTCTCAAATTCCATCTCCCAGCTCCTTGGGCATCTTCTCATAGTGAATGATAGGAGTTCAAACCATGCAAACCTTTTAAAGCTACTGCTCACATTACATTCGTTAACATTGCATTGGCCAAAGCAAGTTACATGGTCAGCCAAACATCAAGGAGGCAGGCAGTTATAGCCTGCTCGTAGTGGGAGGAACTATAAGCGTTCTGATGCATAACTGTATGACAGAGAGCAGGTGAAAAACTGGGAACAATAATTCAGTCTACCATGGTCCCAAACCAGCAAGACGGCCAAGCAGGTGTGTGTCAGGGATCTCTCTCAGTGATATTTAGAGTTTGAAATTCCGGCTTTGTCACTTCCTGACCATGAAGCATTTGACCTATCACCCAGCCCTTCTTAGCCCTCACCTGCGCTGGACTGGTCATCATAATACCTGTCCTGTATTCCTCATAGATGTATTGTATAGATAGATCTAAGAGAGGGAATGGGAACTTCTTTATAAACTTTACTGAAGTATTCAAAGTTCATTGTTAATGTTGTTATTTATTGTTTTTATCATTATCATAACCACCTTAATTAGAGTACAGTTGAAGTCTTTTTCGGGACCACCTGGTAATCCAGTTTGAGAACCAGGTGGTCTGTGGGCTGTGGCATTAATGCTTGTTTATTTTATTATTGTATCTATGGCTTAGTTACGGGTATTATTAAGTCATTTATTTATGATACTTAATAAAAGCAGGCATTGTCTGGTCTGCAGCCCATCAGAGGCAGTACCAGCCTTTCATTTCCTGGGGTGTGGTTTTCATCTGGGGCAGCCCCAAATGGGAATGAGGATAGTTGGTGGTTCGTGGGCATCCTCTGTTTCGCCAAAGTGGTCTGCAGTCTGCAGGAGCTTGAGAGCTCTGCTTCCCATAAGTGCACTGACTCTTGAGCTGAAAGCATTCACACAATTTGTATTGCTTCATAATGGGCTGAATTCTTTCTTCATCAGACAAACACAAGTAGTGCTTGAAGTGCACAAGAAAGAGCAGGAGGTAGCCTCTGCCAGAACCAACTATCTGTAAGTGTGGATGCAAAAGAATATTTCCCTGAAGAAAGAAACCTTAGCAGTGAGCGGAGAAGGGAGAGGCAGAAGTTGCTATTAAAAAACTAAATGGAAAATTCCTAAGATAAACCTAAACATATTTTTAAAAGGCTTGCATGTTTGCTCATACAACTCAAATCTGTGAAATTCAATTCTCTACAACTCAACTCAATCAATATTTCTAGAGACTTTAGTGTCAACAATCCAGGGATAGGCTCTAACTCAGAGATGAATAAAATATAAACTCTGCCCTTAAAAAAAAACCCTCCAGCTAATGTGAACACACACCCATGTGAGAAAAGTTAAGGGTAGGAGCTAGAGTTTTTGGAGTCAGGTGGGGCTGGATTGGAATCCTGGAGCATGGTCTTGACCTTGCTGAAGTCTTAGTTTCCTCATCTGGGAAAAGGGGATAATAATGAATAACTGAATTCACCTGATAGTGATTCATTTATTTAAAAATACTAAGTATGTAATTTGAGTAAGGGGATATGGCAGCCTTCAAGGAACCAACAGGCTTACCGGGGAGACAAATATTAAACAGAAATAATTTAACAATAATTTTGAAAAGTTCTGCCAAAATCAAATTCAAGGCACATGGGATATGGTATAATGGAGGAGTAAGGTATAGGATGTGGCATTTTTAGGGGACTTAACTTAGGTCTGACAGTCATGGACTGCTGCCTTATTAAACAGAAGGAGAAAGGATGCTTGTGACTTAGCAAGATGCACACCGTGTGCCTGTGTGCACACACATTTCATATGCTGGGGTTGGAGGAGCAGGATGTTTCAGGGAGAAGGAATGACATACAAAAAGACTTTGGTAGAAGGGAGAACAGCACCCCAGAAAGTAAGAAGAATGTGGGAATGGAGTGAGAGGGTTGAAGAGACAGACTGAGACCGTTTGTATAGAAATCATATTAAGGGTTCGGGCTTTGTTCTAAAAGCGAAGTGAACTATTACAGGGAATTAAATGGGGTGGCGTTGGTGGCTAAGATCACATGTGCTTCGGTGTGGGCAGGGGTTGGGAAGAAGGCAAAGACAGATGCTGAGGGGCCAGTAGGAAGTCTATTGCTTCTTCTAGGAGAGAGGTGATACTAGCCTCCTAGCTGGTGGGAGTAGAGGCGAAGAAAAAGACAGTCTAGAAACAATCTGAGGAGGTCATAGGTGTCAAAGTCACAATTGATCTCCATGTTGTCAAATTCAATAGTCAATTCTCTGTCCTAATCTTGCTCTGCACTTGACACAGATTGATCATGCCCTTAACGAATCCTCTTCTTCCCTTTGTTTCTGGGATGCCATCTTCTCTTGGATCCCTGCACTGCACTGGTCACTTCTTAGTCTGCTTTGCTGCATCTCTTTAATCTTCAAGGCTTATAAATTATTTTCTCCCCTGCAATGAACTGAATGTTTTTGTCTTCCAATCCTCAAATTCATATATTGAAATCCTAACTTCCCATGTGATGGTATTAAGAGATGGGCCTTTGGGAGGTGATTAGGTCATGAGGGTGGAGCCTTCATGAATGGGATTAATGCTCTTATAAAAGGGACCCCAGAGAGCTCTCTACTTCTCTCTTTCCCATGTGAGAATATAATGAGAAGTCTACAAACTGGGAAGAGGGCCCTCAATAGACCCCAACCAGGCTGGCACCTTGATCTCAGACTTGCAGCCTCTAGGATTGTGAGAAATTGGTTTCCGTTGTTCATAAGCCACCTAGTCAGCGGTGCTTTGTTTACAGCAACCTGAACTAGGATTTCTCCTTGTAGTCACTCCCTGCAAATTATTATTTCCAGCCTAGGGACCCCTGACTTGTACATCCAGTTGACATCTCCACTTAGTCCTCTGTAGTAGCCTTGCAGGGTATCAAAGCCAAGATGGAACTGTCAGTTCTACTCCATGTCTTCTATGTTTTATGACTCTGTTCTTCCAGTTACGTAGAGCAAAAGCACTTGGCACCTGGCTTTTCTCATAATTCACATCCAGTTCCTTAGCACATTCTGGACGTTTGTTGGAGGTTTACTGCCTTAATAAACTCACTTAATGACATCCTTGTACCCATATCCTTTGCAATGTGGCTTTGTAGCTTTTGCCACAAAAACATAGAGTCTATTTACCCACCCTTGGATATAAACTAATTTTGTGACTTACTTTGTCAACAGAATGGGAAACTGTATAATACAAATGGACAATGGCCCGACTATGCACAAGAAGTGATCTCTCACCTACAACCTGCAGCAACCAGTCCAGGAGGCCAACCTACGACCTATAGTAGCCAAGGAGTCAAACCACTGTCTGGAGCAGCCAGACTAGGAAGTCAAATAATAACCTCTGTAACAATTGGCTCCAAATGGCCAGGACTTGATTAATAACTGACAGCTCTCCCAATTTTTGACCTCACTTCCAAATTAGGGCCAACCAAAGAAAGCTGAATAGGCACCTCTAGCCAATCGCAGAGGATGACCCCGTTCTAGTTAGCCTGGCTACAGGTCCTCAGGCCAACAGCCTCCAACCAGCAAATACCTGAAGCCTTCCCCTATTTTCCACTGTAATGATTTCTTACTCCTCTGCCTGCCTTTGAGTCTCTGCCAAATGCGAGTGACGGTGGCTCACTCCCTTGCTATACCAGTCTCTGAATAAATAGCCTTAGCTTGCTCTCATTTAGGTGGTCTCCATTTATTTCCACAAGAATATGGTAGCAGTAACAATGTGACCCTTCTGTGTCTATGTCTCAAGAGGTCTTTGAGGATTCTGCTCCCTCTTGCTTTTCTGCTATCACCGTGAGAACAAGCCTGGGCTGCTCTCCTGGGAGTTCAAGGCCTCCTTCAGCTCAGGTGTTTTTGAAATAGAATATACTTTGCAGTAGGGCTGCCTGAGAGTAAAATGCCAAAATAAGGAAGCAGAGAAACTCAGTGATTTGGGGGTTATTTGGATGGTTGGTGGGGGAGGGGGATGGAGGTGAAGGATTTAACTTTTCAGTCAAGTAATGAACAAACTGGCAGGAATAGTGCTGGCTTGGGTGGCTCTTTGATGAGTACAGGAAGCTAATGAGGAGGCAAGCTCATCTGGAGGCTGAGCTGCAATGCTGCTCCCAGTAACGGGGAAGTCAGTCTGCTTCTATGTCACTCTGACCTCTTGAGGGTGAAAATCTCTCAGAAAGTAGCGTAAACAAAACAGCCATATTTCCTGGGGCATTTTAAAATACAGCTTAAATAAGAAATACTGTTTTTTTACAGAGCTGTGAGTGAAGGCTGTCTGTTTATTAATGCTTATCAAGTATTATGAAAAAGAAAAGCAGATACACATTTAGCCTGGGAAATGTGCTAGGAGTGAGGAGCTTAAGCAACCCCCTAGGATGGAGTTGCTGTTGTGGGGAAGTAGTGCAAATCAGCCCTCCTGAGCATGTGCAAAAGGTTTGCAACTAAAGGCACACTTTGCATTAACTAGACCACAGCTTACACCTTAACCGAGAACACAACCAAAGAAATATTAATGAAATGGAATTTGAACCATGTGGGCTAGATTTTCAGCTGCCCATATCTTTCCTTTTTTCCCTTTGTACAAAGAATACTACAATTTCTTTCATGACATTTCTTTTTCTTTGTGATTTGCATCAAACACAGGCATCTTGTACATGCATTATGTTTGGGGTCCAGGAGCTTCTAATCTCCTAGAAACTGGACCCAAGGACAACACAGTAGCCCGCTGTGAGAGCAGGAGCTATTTCAGCCTGACACGTTCGCAGGGCTGTCTGCAGTTCGCTGTTACTCAAAAGGGTCTCAGTACGACCTCTGCCCGTGGTCTGTGGGTCCGACCCCCACTTTGTTTCTGGTGAGTTCACAACAACTTGGAGATCTTTGGAGCCTCGTTGTTAGTTTCTTCTCTACAAACTGAGTATGCGAGAGACAATCGTGACGTCATCTGAAAGGCTTTCTGCAAGCTTTTATTGTTTTATTGTTAAACAACCATGTCTAAGAGTCTATGGGCATATATACAAAATTACTAAATGTAGCGAAGAACATATCAGGAACTCCAGGTTCAATCCTACCTGGGTGACTCAGGGCGAGTCATTGGCTATGGTTTCTTCAGCTACAAAGAGACGTGGTCTCCAACCTTTCCACTTCTAACATTGGGTAACTTCAACAAGTTTAGAATAATCAAATTCTAAATTCTAAATTCTGAATAAGTTCTACATCTCATTTATTGTGTACTTGTTACATCATCAAGTGATTTCAAGACATCTGTTAGACAAGCACTAATTACCCCTCCTATGTACCAAGCATCCTTCCAGGTGCTGGCATGGAGCAGTAAGCAAGACAGAAATGGCTCCTGTAATCCTGGAACAAATGTCCTAGTGGCAAAACTGGTCTAGGGTCCCTCCAAGATAAAGTCAGATTTGGATCTCAGTCTGTGTGACTCCAACATACTTGTTTTTTTTTCTCCCTAAGCTTTCTTGTCTCCTAACAATAGAAAGACTCAGACCTGGGACACAGTGGTATGTGGGGGTTAAGAGGGTTTTAAGCGTTTCAGAAGTTCACCAACAGGTATCCATTATGTTCGTTTAAAGAATAATTCTGGGAGTATGGCAAATTGTAGCATGATACTTAGCATTTCTCTTCATACCTGCCTCTTAAAGGTGCACAGTTAATATTGAGCCTTATTCTCCCAAATCTTAAGGTACTTCCTCTGTGCTTTTACCTCGTAATGGGTTTGCTGTGAGCAAAGTGAGAACCTGAAGAATTCTGCTGAAAGGATAGACTATACAAAAGTAAATATTTCTTCTACTTAGTGTCAGATCAGCCTGAGTTTCAGCAAAGACTTTAAACTCAGAATAAAAAACAAAAATAACAAATAAATGGAACTCAGCACTATATTTACTAGCTATGTGATGTTGGCTCACTGAAATTCTCTGACCCCCATCAGAGGACTTTTAAATGTGTCTACTCAACTGAGACCTGATCTGTTAAGTGCTTAGCATAATGTCTGAACCCATTACAGATATTCAATAAATACTAGTTCCTTTCCTCCTCTAGAAATGAATGCATGTCTACACATGTTAGTATCACCAGCTTGACAACAGCACCTGGAGGCTTAGCACTAGGAGGTCTGAGCTGAGTGAAGCCTGCAGCCTGACGGAGTAAGTGGTAAAGTTAGTAGTCTTTAACTTCAGGGTGATGATTTTATTCATATATTTATGCTATACCCATTTTACAGATGGGGAAAACTAAGAAACAGAGGAACTCAATTTATCCAGCATCATCCTAGATTAAAAGATTAAACCCTAGAGTAATGGATTGGATGAAAGATTTTGTAGCCATCACTGCTGCTTTCTTCATTGTAGGCAGATATACTCAAAAGGGAAAATGTGTTTATCCTGAACTTTCCATCCCTTTCACTGGAGAAGATAGCCAGGAGGCTATCAGCAGTTCCTTAGAAACAAGTGCTAACAGAGCAGGACCAATTACCTCTTTCCTTGATCAAAGGTCAAAGGGCAGGTGTGATATCTATGATTCAGACTTTTGATTCCTCTCCACACTGTTGGCAAATGAGGTTTATTTATTATTCTTTTGTTATAAACAGCTTTATGAGATGTAAATAATATACAAAAAATCTGTCCATGTTTAATGTCTGCAATTTGATGAGTCTGAACGTATGCAGGCCCTCTTAGAACTATCACCACAGTCAAGTCAATACAACACACAGCCAGGATGGTTTAGACTGTGGAAGAACAACATTTGCTGAAATTGACACCAGCCCTCAGCAGATGTCATCCCTGTTTATCAATTCCTCCACTCATTCAAACACGTAAACAGACTTTGATCACTAGCTTTCAGCCAGGCACTGTGATACACACAGAAATGAACTGGACACGTGCCTCGTTCTCATGGAGCTGAGAGTTTAGCAGAGAAGTGAAGCCGTTTGCTTACATAGCCCTCAGATAAAGTATGATGTGGCCAGTAGTGAGGCATAAACACACTTTCCCAGGCCATTGTGAGCTGTGGGAATCATGGACTAAAAGGCCGAGGCAGGCTTGAGAATGTCAAAACTTCTCAGCTTGGCTGGGGTTTAAGGTGCTTTAATAATATTGCCAACTACCAATTCCTGGACATTCAGTATGTCTCAGACAACAGGCTATACCTGTCTGGCAACTGAATAGAATAGAGTATGTAATAATCTCATCTCAACTCTATTATGTCCTAAATTCGGGATCTAGCACATCATGTAGTTTCTCTGGACCTCAAAACAAAGAGTTGGGACTAGACACAGTCCTTGTATTTCCTTGTAGCTCAAATATTTTTATGCTTTAAGCATACTGGTTAGCTCCTTGGAGTTTGGGGTCACTAGAGAAGTTTCTGGTAGCCTGGAGAGAATGCTGCATTCAGTTGTAAGCTCTAAATTTTATTTCCTTTCCAGCTTCTTAGTAACTATGTGACCCTTTGGAAATTTACATAACCTCCCAGAGCCGTGGCTTCCTCTTCTGTAAAATGGATCTTAAATATCACGCATAAAAGTGCTTCACTAGGCATAAAGAACTAAATAAATATAAACTACTTATTGCCATCTAGGCCGAATTGCAATCTAGTTCAATCACTACAACCTAGCAATCTTCCTGATGCCCTTGAAATCCGAATCAATAATAAACCAGCCACTGACAGAGTGTAAGCTGGACACACCTGCCTGGTGTTCCAAGGAATCTAAATGCTGAATAAGCCACTTTCATGGACTGAATGTTCATGTCTCCCAAAACTCCTATGTTGAAGTCCTAACCCCCAGAGCCATGGTATTAAGAGGTGAGGTCTTTGAGAGGTAATTAGGGTTAGCTGAGGTCCAGTGGGTAGGGCCTTAAGATGGGATTAGTGCCCTTCTAGAAGGGAAAGACACCAGAGTTTCCTCTCTCCTCCACATGAGGACACAGTGAGAAGGTGGAATCTGCAAGCCCAGAAAAGGGCTTCTGCCAAGAACCAAATCACCGGCCCTCTAGCCCTGGAATTCCCAGCCTTCAGGACGGAGAGCAATAATGTGTGTTATTAAGTCACCCATTTTTGCTGCAGTAGCCTGAGCAGACTGCCAGCCACTGTGGCGGCCAGTACAGACACCCCTTCTCAAACACAGACTGTCAACTATAGAAATGTTTTGTTTACCGGGAGTTTCAACTCAACTCTTTTATTTAAGTTTCTACCCTCTTCTTTACTCACCTTTTATTTGGTAAGATACAAGCCTCCTTATCATTTTTGTCCTCTTAATAAGGTCAAGATCCCCTTGACCTTAGAATATGTTTACCAATTTTCACTCTACCAAGCACCTTCCCTTAAATTACTACCTGTACTTATCAGAACAGTTTTGTAAAACCAGAAAGGTGTCAGCCCATTTTACTGATGAGAAAACAGAGGCTTTGAAAGAATAGGAAACTTGTCCCTTAATATCTAGCTGGTAAGAGGTGACCTAGGTATCATGAACCTCCTTTTAATGATGGGTTAATTAATTTCTGATAAATTCTGCGTTGTGTCCATGAAGTCAGGCATGAAGCCAGACCTTATGACTGCAAATCGAGTGCATTTGTGCCCTTTCTGCCCTGTGCCCCTCTTTTTTCCTGAGGCAGAGAAAGGGTGTCCCTTCCAGTTTTTCCCTGTCATTGTCTGAGTCTGATTGCATCCCTGGCGTTGCCATGGCAGCTGTGGCTGCAAGCCTGCTGTCCTCACCCTCAGACACCTGTTAACCTTCTGACCTTCCCCACAGATTTGCTCCATGGATCGCCTTCTGTCCAGACAGTCCATTTATAGAAGGAGGACATCTCCTTATTGTTTGCGTCATGAACTGCTGGCTATGTCCCATCTTCCCTCACTTCTCATCTGTCATGCGGGCTTGTGTCAGAAGTAGGGTCAATTAACTTCCTACAGAGATGTTAACTTAGCAGACACAACTTGATTGATTTGTTTTAATGTGACCCATTTTTGCAATGAACATCCCAGGTAGGAGGGATAGCCAAGCCCGGGAACTGGGGTGAACGTCAAGATTGATTGCTCTTTTATTTTAGAAGAAACACAAAGTAAATAGTAGATAAGGGCAGACAGCAGATTTGTCTGATAGATTGGTGTCATCAAAAGCTTGAATGGATTGCTTCCTTTTTATAGTATTCCTGCTTTACAACATCAACCTCCACTTCTCCATGTCATCATCTTTCTCTTTAATAGCACCTGCTATATCTCAGGTACTGTTTTCACTATTCACCTAAGAGCTCAATCCAGAAACCAGTAATTATTCTTACTCTCACCTAGTCTAAATGGTCACAGCATCATGCTGGTTCTGCCTCTGAAATATTCTCAACCCCATCCCTTCTGCTACCTCCTAACCCACTGGCACCTGCGTACCCCTCCCAGTCTTATGTCTCTTCATTTCCATCCTTGAACTGATGCCAAACTCCTGCTTTCCCAGAATTTACTATAATGTTTCACATAGTTTTATCTTTTACGTGCTCCCTTTGTCTGAAAGAATCTTTCCTTTTTCTATTGTTTCATGGACAACTCTTATTCATCTTTAAGAACCAGTTCAAATATTACAGCTTTAGATCAGTCTTCCTTTAGCCTTAGGTTGAATTGAATGGCACCACTGTACCTTATACTGGCCCTCTGTTATAGCAACTGTTCCACTGACAGACAATTATTTATTCACATGCTTGTTTCTCCTTCTAGGTTTGAACTCTTCAGGAAGAGAAACCACGTCCTATAGATCATTGTATCCCTATCACATTGCAAGGTGGTGGTGCATGGTAAGTTCTTACTGAACGTTTTGGAATTATATGCAAGATCCCCCAGATCCCACTTCCAGCAGAGACATTATAAGAGTTCTTTAGATGCAGAGCAGTTACTCCCTCGTGCCATGAAATTTTATACCTCTGATCTTTTGCACGGACTTCCTCTGCTTAAGTGACCTTATGACATTGTCACCTAAAACACCTGATGTACTCCTTAACTCAGCTCAAACATCACTGCCTTCTTAAAGCTTTTCCTTACTTCCCACGGTGCAGTTACTCTGTCCTCAGAATTCTCACAGTTTGAACTGTATTTCTGTCATTCTTTCTTTCATTGTAGTCAGTTGAATATTTTTCTAAATAAGCCTTTGAAAAAAATATTAGTAATCATGCAAATATTCATTCCCTCCACCCCATAAAATTAGCTGTGGCTTCTTTTGAATTTACAAAACATTTGCTTCTAATTCTGGCGCAGCATTTGTCTTAGCATTGTAATAGCCATTTATTTACATATCTGTAAGATTTTACGCTCCTTGAGGGAGGAATTGTGCTTTAATCATCTTGCTTTCCCCTAGCCCTGCAGAGAACCTGGCGCCTGGTGGGGGCTAAATACTTATTTGCCAAACTGAATTGGAAAGAACCAAAATACACATTTTTGAGGATTTTATTTTATTTTATTCCTTGATTTTTCCAAAATAGCCACTGGGAGAAAGTAAAACAAAACAAAATACTATTGGTTGTGATTACATGACAACCAAACCATTTTTGAAAGAAAAACAAAAAGCCTGTATTAGTGATGTTTGTCACCAGAATGTCCCCAAAGCTTTAGTAAATACATCTCCTTGTAATATGGCTCCTAGGCTGGTTCCATTTGCCCGGTGGTGGGACTTCACAGATAGACATTGCTTATACTTTCCTTGGAAAGTGACTTGATGGCTAGGAACCCTTGATATTTATTCAAATATTCATGCTGATTCCCAAGCCTGCAGAATTCCCCGCAGGTGATTTTAGTGATTTGTTAAATCAGAACTACGCTGTATCCTTTTTCACTTCAGGATAATCCAAAACACTTCACTAGCCTGTCAAGAACCGCATAAGTTAAGGACATAAAGCTTAATTGGAGCAGACTGTTATCACAAAGAGACAGTTTAGCATCGCAGTTAAGAGCATGGGCCCTGGAAGTAGACTCTGTATTCAAATCTCAGCGTTGCTGCTTTTTAACAGAGCAGGCTTTGCAAGTCACTTAACCACTTTTTCTCATCTGCAAAACTGGGCTGAATTTAGTGGTTTGGCATGAAGCTTAAATGAGTTAACTTTTGAAAAGTTCTTTGAACAGTGCGTTGCACACACTGAGTGCGATGTAAGGATCTATTAGATTACTTCCTGCCTCTGAGGGGTTTTTGGCCTAGTTTTTCTGCCCACAATGTGCTTTTTCATCCTTATTCTTTAACTAAGAGCTTATTTCTAATTCATTTATATTTTAACCTTGAAGACGTCGATTACCAAGCCTGCCCACAGTCACGTGTCCGCACTTGAACTGTACTCTAAGTCCGTGGTAAACTCCTTGAGGCTCTTCATCCCGTAACTATCTGCTGAGTGCCACATGAGTCAAGGCGTACCATTGGGTGCTTAGTGATGTGTCAAGTAAAAGACATGGAGCGCTAACTTAAAATCTTGTGTGCAAAGATGTACTGTAGGCAATTAGTTCAAACACAAGACAGAACTTAAAAAATGCCACAAGAAAGGTTCAAATCAAATGCTATGGGTGCAGGTGTACACTTACTTCTCCCCTACCCACAAAGTGGTAGGCAGTGGGAACTCAGAAATACTGTGGGTAAACCCAGTGAGTTTACTGTGGATTGAAAAGGGAGTTTTATTCAATAGTTTCCTGTGAACTTTGTCCAAAGCAGTAAAGAGCTAAAATGACCGTGAATATCAAAGGTTTACAAAGGCCCCAGTGACCCAGTGCAGAAAATAGAGCCATCGTCTGAAGGAGGGGAAGGGACTGCGTTGAGGTTGAGAGTGTGTGTTTTGTGCTTTGATGGTCTGAGTTGCCCTCCACAGAGTGGGTGCTGTTCCATTTAGTTTTACGTTTACAGTTTACAGTCAGCTCTGTATCCATGAATTCAACCAACTACAGATTGAAAATACTTTTTAAAAATCCAGAAAATTCCAAAGAGCAGAACTTGAATTTGCTGTGCTCTGGCAACTATTTACATATCATTTATATTGTATTTACAACTATTTGCATGTCATTTACATTGTATTAGATATTATAAGTAATCTAGAGATGATTTAAAGTATACAGGATGATATGTGTAGGTTATATGCAAATATTATGCCACTTTTTAAATAAGGGACTTGAGCATCCACAGATTTTGGTCTGTTAGGGGGTCCTAGAACCAATCTCCCATGGATACCAAGGGACAGCTTCAACCTACACTGTCCATTAAAGTAGCCACTAATAACAGTGGCTAGTGAGCACTTGAAATGTGGCCATTTTGAGTTTAAATGTCTGTTATGTATAAAGGACACCCTGGATTTCAAAGACTTAGCCTGAAAAAAGAAGGCGGAATATCTTACTAACATTTTTATATTGATTGCATGTTAAAAAGATAACATTGCAGATACAATGGATTAATAGAACATTATTAGAATACATTTTGATTTTTTTAAATCTTTTTCAGTTGGCTACTAGGGAATTTAAAATTGCTTGTGTGGCTCACATTATATTTCTGCTGGACAGTGCTCCCTTAGAATATGATTTCCAAAGGCCACACACATTTACTGAACACATGTAATGTGCTGGGCTCTACGCAAGTTGCTGATGATCAAAAGATAAATGAGATGAAGCTCACAGTCTAGAGAGAGAATAAGCACCTATCTGATACAGAGTAATGAGTGTTGTACTTGGGCAGCTGTATTATGTGGAAAAAAGATAATAGATTTGGGTCATATTGGGTTGGATTTGAATTATACTTCTTCCATCAGCTGGTTGAGTAAATTCATTTGCATCTCTGATTCTCAGTCTCCTTATCTGTATAATGATAATCCTTATATTTACCTTATTTTTTTGTGTAGTATTTGCATAGCTCATAGTAGGTTTTTAATACAATGAGAGTTAATGTCATTCCATTTTATGATCAAAGTTCTAAGATGCTATGGGAGAAAATGAAGTGTCTATTATGTCCAGTGGTGATAAAGTGGGTGAGGTGAAGTTTGTAGAAAAATGTCATTTGATGTGGGTCATTAAGATCACTAAGAATATGCCCGTAGAAGAAAGGTGCCAAGAGTCAGTGATAATAATAAAACCTAATACTTAACATGCTGCTTATTGTGTACCAACTGCTGTTCTAAGCATTGCACTTGTGATACCCCATTTAGGCCTTTCAGAAATGCCATGTGTAGGCACTTGAATTATATTCACATTTTACAGATGCAAAGAATGGGCACAAAGAAGTTAAGTAACTTCTCCAATGTCACACATCTAAGAAGAGGCACTGAAGAGATTGGGCCCAGGTCCTTAGGCTCCAGAGTCCATGCTTGTGAGCACTCTGCTCTGCTTCCAAAAGAGAAACTGCCAAGAGCAGGGCCATGGGGGAGCCTGATGGACCTTCTACCATGGCTGGAATGTAGCATGTGGGAGGGTGGAGGTGGGAAGTGTGAGGGTGGCAATTGCCTAGTGGTGAGATTGAAGAGATCAGTGAGGGTTTAGTAGTGATGGACTTTGATTGCCTTGCTAAGGAACCTGGATTTTATTCTATAAACAGTGGGGAGCCATGGAGGCTTCTAAGTTGGAAGTGATATATATGATCAGAATTTTATTTTGGGAAGAGAATTCTAGTGGCATGGTAGGGTGTGCACAGGAGCAGATAGAGGCCAGAAGCAAGGAAGCTACTTTGGAGTGTATAAGAGTACTGTACCAGTCCAAGCAAGGCATGTTGATGACTGGAGCTAGGGTAGTGGCAGGAGGGATACACCCAAGAGGTAGAGCCCATGGACTTGCTAGTGGGAATCACATTGTGTAGGTCATTATAATATTTTATTAGTTCCTTCATCCCAGTTGTCCATTCTTGTTTTTAGCTGACATATGATTCTTGGTTTAAGATTGAATTTTTTCTTTTTTTTACTTTCTGTCTCTGAAATGGTCTTCACACTGTTATTTATATTGTAGAGATTATAACACGTGATAATTATTATGCTTTAGGTTACAGGTCCATGTGAAATGCAGTATGATTATTGTTCATCTGTATTTTTCCCTTAATGCTTAATGGTATATTTTTACTGGGCACCAATAATCATCTAATTGCCATGCAGTTATTGAAATCAGATACAATGCTTTGTTAAAGATTACCCTAATTATGAGGCAAGTTTACTAGATACATTCTCTCTTTGCCTAGTTTTAGGCCTGTAAAATTTTTGAAAAGTAAAAGGTTGAATAGGCATTGAAATCTCAATACTCTCTCATTCAGTGCCCCTCTCATTTGACTGTTAGGGTAACCTTTGTACACAAATGGGCTGACTCTGATCACATTCACTGCTTGTATGAGACCTGGCAGCACGAGAACCTGTAATGATGCACTGAGGCATTCTGGGAAAACTATTGTTGCCTAAAATGAGGACTGTCTGATAGGACATATGACATTTGTGCTTTGCTTCTAGCTAGATTTTCAACCATTAAATTATTTTCTCTCCTTCATTCGTTATTTCTATGTTCTTGTTCAAATGTCCACCCCATGGATTTCTTACTGTTTTTTAAAAATAATTCTACTTAGATTTTTGCTAATGTTTCTGAAATGGTAACAGCAGTTTAACCTACCATTTATTGAGCAAAAATTTGAATGTAATTTCATCAGTGGAAAATGTAACAATCCAGAAGAATTAATATGAAAATAGTCAAAGAATGATAATACAGTTCCTGTGGATGGGCTAAGGTGTATTCCAAATCAGTGTTGTACCCTTTACCCATTCCCGTTCACTCATGAGGTCCTGATCATATGGAAGGCATGCATTTTAAACTCACAGATCACTCACAGCTGAAAGGAAAAGGAAATATGTGGACTATCAGACTAAGAATCCCAAAAGATTTGATTAGCTGAGGCAATGGGTTCAAACCAAGATGTCATTTTAAAATGCCTTTACTTAGTTCCAAAAAACCAACCACACAAGTACACATTTGGAAAGAAGAGGCTTAGAGGCCATATGCAACAGAAATACACAAATCCAAACCATACACTTACAGTAGAGATGGCAAGTTCAGACTAGTACTTTTAAAAATTGGTTGGTAAGGAAGGAGAAAAAATGGGGTGACAGCTCAAGAGAAGACTATTCTCTTATCTTCCACACCTTCCCTAAAAGAGTAGAGTTGTAGCTTTAGGCTGAGGGCAGAGAGCAGTTGGTTAGTGTAAGATCTAAGATGCTGGAAAAAGAAGAAAACCTGATTACCCTCTTCCATAGGGTGGGAGTGAGGTCAACTGGGGATGAAAGAGAGTGAGATTAAGACTATATTGGGGAGATTGATCAAGATGGAGGAGTAAAAGGATGTGAGCTCACCTCCCCACATGAACACATCAAAAGTACATCTACATGTGGAACAATTCTCACTGAAAACTAGAAACTGGCAGGACTCTTGTATAATCAAGGCTGTAAGAAAGATCCACACAATCAGGTAGGAAGTGAAGAAAGATATCAGGTTGGGACCTGTGTCCCTGGAAGGGGACTTGGAGGAAAAGAGAGAATATACAGGCAAAGAGCTGCCCTGGGGAGCAAGTGGTGAGAGACACAGTTTGGGCACCACTGTCCTGGTCTTCTGGGCAGGGGAGATGAGTCCCCTTGGCTGATTGGAGGACCACTAGGACTAACAGGAGGGCTCTGGGAAGCCTGGGCTATGCTTGTGAGGAGCATGCATGCATTGGTTTGCCCCTTAGGTAGGGTAGAGAGGGCAGAGAAAAGACTGCCCTAGTGGCTGTTGGCTTCTGGGTTTCCCATAACCACCGTGGGGTGCACCCCAGCCCAAGCCGAGCAAAATGTTCTGGTCCCATTCACTCTGTGTCATAGCTCAGCACTGAATCTGGGGCAGCCATGATGAGGGAGATGGCTTGGCCATGGGATACAGAGGCAATCTGGTCCTGGGGCAGAGCCTGGATGGGGAAGCAGCAGCCACTGTTGGCACTTACTCAACCAGTGCATCAGAAGCGACCCAGATCTCTGACAGTGGCTGCTGTACCATAGTTCACTTCCTAATGCATATTGAGAGTCCACATGGGCTCCTACTGCCTTGCATTATGGCTCGAAACAGCGTGTGGGCAGAGGAGGCTGGGGGCAGTGATTGGCTGTGAGGTACAAAGACGACTTGCACCTGAGGCTGCACCCGAGCAGAAAGAGGGAAACAATCATGGGCATCTGCACAGGCAGCACATCAGAGACGACTCAGAACTCTGTCGCTGACACAGGCTGAGAGCTCACGTGGGCCCCCCGCTTACTCCAGCACTCCCTGACTCTATGGCAAGGGCCCTCGCGCTGGGAGAGGGGAAACTGTACACTTAAAAGGAACAAAGCCAGCTCAGGGCTGACCCTCATGGCTTCTGCGCCAGCACCTCAGGATAAGCTCCACCCTTGATAAGGTAGTGACAGCCACTGAGCAGAGGCAAAGCCCTACCTCACACCCACTCCAGCTCTAGCCTCTCCATCTCCAGCTCCACACCCTACAAGAAGATAGCTGCCAGAACACCCTGAGGAAAGGTGTGACTTGCATCCATGTCAAATCCAACTCTCCCACCAAAAGCATTGAGCACATTCAGTCTGTGTAAGGACATCCCACATAATAACACCACACCCTTTCAACACTGTAATAGATAACTTTTACCTACTTTCATAGAAGCAGAGAAAGTTAAGCAAAATGAAAAAGCAGAGGAGCTGCTCTCATTGAAAGAGCAAGAGAAAACCCTTAAAAAATAAATAATATAACAGAAATAAACAACCTACCAGATAAAGAACTGATAATAAATTCATTAACTTAATTAGGGTGAAGAATAGATGGACACAGTGAAATGTTTAACAAGGAATTAGAATATATAAGAAAGACCCAATCATAAATGAATAATTCAATAACTGAAATAAAAAAACATACTAGAAGGAACGAATAGCAGAATAAGTGATACAGAAGAACGCATAAGTGATCTGGAAGATAGAATAATGGAAATCACCCAGTAAGAACAAGAAGAAGAAAAACAAATTAAAGAAATGGGAACAGTTTAAGAGATCTCTAGAATAACACAAAGCATACCAACATTATAGGGGGCCCAGGAGAAGACAGAGAAAAGAGTATTGAAAATGTATTTGAGGAAGTTATGCCTGAAAAAATCCTCAAACCTGAAGAAGGAAACAGATACTCAGATGCAGGAAGCATAGAGGGTCCCAAACAAGATGAACTTAAACAGGCCTACACCAAGACATATCATAATTAAAATGGCAGAAGTTAGAGATAAAAAGAGAATTCTAAAGGCAGCAAAAGAAAAAGAGTCATATACAAGGGAATATCCAGAAGGCTATCAGCTGATTTCTCTACGGAAACTTTTCAGATCAGAAGAGAGTGGCATGATATATTCAAAGAGCCAAAAGGAAAAACTTGCAACCTAAGATACTCTATCCAGCAGATTATCACTCAGAATCAAAAGAGAGAAAAAGAACTTCTCAGACAAGCAAATACTAAAAGAGTTTATCAATACTAAACCTACCCTAAAAGAAATGTTAAAGACTCATCTCTAAGTGGAAAAGAAGTAAAAATCTTTAGAAAGGGAAAAATCTCACTAGGAAAGGCAAATATATAGTAGGGACTAAAAATCAATCACTTAAATAAGCCAATACAAAAATTAAAAGACAAAAATTGTTAAAGCAGTAATAGCTACAGCAAATAGTTAAGGGATAAACATAAAGATGTACAATATGACATGAAAAACACAAAATGTGAAGGAGAGGAGTAAAAAAATGTAGATCTTCTGGAATATGTTTGAACTTAAATGACTACCAGTTTAAAACAAGTAGATATAGGTCAACATATATAAATCCCATGATAACCACAAATCAGAAACCTACAACAGATGCACAAATGCTAAAAAGAAAGAAACATAAGCATGGTACTAAAGAAAATCATTGAACCACAATGGAAGAAACAAAAAGAAGAAATGAACAGAGAAGAACTACAAAACAACCAGAAAACAAGTAATAAAATGGCAATAATTACATACTATTAATAATTACTTTAAATGTCAATAGAGTAACGCTGATTGGAAAAAACAAAAACAAAGCCCCAAGACCCTTCAATATGCTATCTACAGGAGACTCACTTCAGAGCAAAAGACACACACAGATTGAAAGTGAGGGCGTGGAGAAAGATATTTCATGCAAATAGAAACAACAAGAAAGTAGGGGTAGCAGTACTCATATCAGAAAAAATAGACTTTAAGACAAGCTATAACAAAAGTCAAAGAAAGGCATTGTATCATGATAAGAAATGTACATTACACATTTTAACATATATGCACCCAATATAGGAGCACATAAATATATAAAGCAAGTACTAACAGATACAAAGGGAGAAACTGACAATAATACAATAATAGTAGAGGACCTTAACACCCCACTGACATCAATGGACAGATCATACAGACAGAAAATAAATAAGGCAATAGTCGTCTTAAATGACAAAATAGACCAGTTTAAATTAATAGATACCTGCAGGCCATTACATCCAAAAATAGCAGAATAGCAGAATACATTTTTTTTCCAAGTGCACATGGAATGTTCTTCAGGATAGAGTACATGCTAGGCCACAAAACGAATCTCAATAAATTGAAGAAGATAAAAATCATATCAAGCATTTTTCCAACCACAATGGTATGAAACTAGAAATCAATTACAGAAAAAAAGGGAAAATGTGGAGACTAAACAACATGCTGCTAAAAAAAAAACAAAAACAAAACAACAATGGGTTGATGAAGAAATCAAAGAGGAAATCATAAAGTACCTTGAAATAAATTAAAATAGAAGCACAACTATTCAAAATCTATGGGATGAAGCAAAAGCAGTTCTAAGAGAGTTCATAGTGATACAGGCCTTCCTCAGACAATCTCAAATAAATGACCTAACTTATCACCAAAATGAATTGGAAATAGCAGAACAAACAAAGCCCAAAGCAAGCAGAAGGAAGGAAATAATGAGGATCAGAGTGGAAATAAATAAAATAGATTTTTAACAATAATTTAAAAATTCAATGAAACCAAGAGCTGGTTTTCTGAAAAGATAAAGAAAATTGATAAACATTCAGCCAGGTTCACTAAGAAGAAAAAGAGAGGACCCAAATAAACAAAATGAGAAATGAAAGAGGGGAAATAACAACCAATACCACAGAGGTACAGAAACTCGTAAGACCACAAACAGTTAAGCGCTAACAAGTTGGACAACCCAAAAGAAATAGACAAGTTTCTGAAACAGAAAATCTGCTAAGACTGAATTAGGAAGAAACAGAATATTTGAAAAGACTGAACACTAGTAGTGAAACTGAATTTGTAATTAGAAAACTCCCAGCAAACAGAAGTCCCAGACTGGACAATTTCACAGCAGAATTCTAACAAATATATAAAGAGGAGCTAATACCTATCTTCACAAACTATTCCAAATATTGAAGAGGATGGAACACTCCCAAATTCATTTTACAAGGCAACCATTACCCCAATACCAAAATGAAAGACACTACAAAAAAGAAAATCACAGGCCAATATCTTTGTTGAATATAGTTGCAAAAATCCTCAACCAAATATTAGCAAACCAAATCCAACAATATATAAAAAGGATCATACACCATGATTAAGTTGGATTTATTCCAGGGATGCATGGACGGTTCAGTATTTGCAAAACAATCAGTGTGTACACCATCTTAAAAAAAAGAAGGATAAAAATCACATGATCACCTCAATAGACTCAGAAAACGCACTTGACAAAATTCAAAATTGGGATGTTATTATCTCCTGATCGTTTAAGGAACAAATGAGTGAATTAATAGTGCCTGGTTCATAGTTCTTTTTTCTTTTTCTTTTTGCTGTTGAGTTGTAGGAGTTCTTTATATGTTTTATTTCATTTTATTTTGGGGGGGGTGGGGTGTGAGGTAATTAGGTTTACTTATTTATTTATTTTTGGAGGAGGTACTGGGGATTGAACCCAGGACCATGTACATGCTAAGTATGTGCTCTATCATTTGAGCTATACCCTCCCCAACCCATAGTTCTTATAATTTCACTCTAGTGAGCTCTTAGTTTCCTCTTCAATGCTATTTTCTTTCAGTGAGACAGTTGAACTGAGTCATAGTATTGCCATGTATTGTAAACAGCTCAGCTTCGTTACTGGGCTTAGGTGAATAAAAAGAATTTATTAGCATGCTTTGTGAACCTTGTATGGGATCCATTAAGCAAAAGGAACATAATATACAAGATAATTCATCTTCATTATACTGCAGTAGGTGCCAAACACGTATCTAGAACACCTAAGTATACTAATGTGTAATGTATTTCAATGAACTCCAGCATTTTATATGTGTATCTTTAGAGTCAGAGAGACTTCTTTTGGGCACCTTGAGATTATGAAAAAGTATTAGAAATTGTGGACAACAATCTGGATTTAATGAACTATGTTTCTGTCTTCTGATTTTGGTAATTCCTATGAAAGGGTCAGTATTTCTTATTTATTGAGCATGTAGTATTTTTTTTAATTGTTAGGATACCATTTATTTAGTCTGCTCTGCACTGGAGAATGCTCTGATCAATTTCTGAATCATCATGCCAGGTATTTTCATTGTATGTAGGACCATCAAACTTGTAGGGCCAAGGTCATCTGTGGGCAAACCCTATGACCACCAATGGCTTCCCAATCTACATCTCCAGTCTACCTCTCTTTTGTGAGTTCTAGGTTGAATCTATAATTATCCACTTAATATTTTTGCTTGGATATCCCCCAACACATCAAACTTCATTTTCCCCAAGCCAAATTTATTATCTTTTTTGCAAACTCAACTTCTTCTCTTAGCTGATTTGTAGAATATACCATCTATATAATGCCTGAATTCATACTCATCTTTTTATTCCTTTTGCCATTGTCCTAATTCAGATCCTCATCATGTATGTCTTTGGCCACTGTGGTAGCCTGTCAGCCACTTCTTACTTTCCAGTCTTCCTTTCCTTGAATCTACTCTACTCACAGATTAATCAGAACAATTTTTATAAATGACAAATCTGATCATACTTTCAGTTATTTCCTGTTGTTCACTAGGTAAATTCCAAATATTTTAGCATGAAGTGTAAACACGTGCACAATCTGTACCTAACACTTCTTTCCATGCATGTCTTCTGCCACATCCCTGACCTTAGAGGGGTGCATCAGGTATCACTAGAGCATATCAAAAGGGCACCTTACACCAGTGGAGAGTCTCCTTGGAGGACATGATGTCTGTGTTGAGTTAGCAGGGTAAACAGGAGAGAGTCCCTGTAATGAGATGTATGCTACAAACTGTAATTATCTGTTTACACTGTTAAATAGCATTCATACTGTTACTGAGTCCAAACTTGTTCGCATGTCTCACAACAGGCCAGTAAATCAGAAGAGGTTTGGGGGCAGGGAATAACAACTTTATTTGGAAAGCCAACAGACCAAGAAGATAAGGGACTAATATCATAGACTTCCATCTTACCCAAGCCAGAATTTAGGCTCCTTTTATACTAAACAGGGGTGGGGATGTGATTGGTTGTTGCAGACTTCTTGGTGTCAGAATCCTTTGTTCTTTAAGCTGTCCAGTAGGTCAGGTCACAAAGCTCCTGTGAACCTCCAACAAGACAAATATTATTCTCTGTCCTGCAACTTTTTATCCTACATGAAAGGAAAAGTGTTATATCCTTAAAGGTCAAAGCCTTGAGAATGGGCTCTCCTGCATATTTCAGGCTCCAGGCAACAGTCTTTTACACAAGGTGCAGAACCAGCACGACTCAGCACAGGAAACAGGGCACAGGGTTAGAGCCAAAGGAACAGCTCTAATTCTTCCCTATTACAATACTAGGAAGCCTCATTTTTTCCACATCTTTATTGAGGTGTGATTGGGTTACAAAAAACTACACATAATTAATGAATGCAATTTGGTGAGTTTGGACTTAAGTATATACTTGTGTTACTACCATCACCATAATTAAGGCAATAAACATTTCCATTACCTTTAAAAGTTTCCTTGTGTCCCTTTTTCGTATTAAGAACACAACGTGAAATCTACCCTCTTAAATTTTGAAGTGCACAATACCTTGTTGTTAACTGTAGGCACAATGTTAAGCAATAGATCTCTAGAACTTATTTATCTTGTGTCACTGTAACTTTATACCCGTTGACAACAACTCTTCATATCCCACTCTCCTGTCTCTTGGTAATTTTCCTTCTGTTGTCCGCTTTCATGCTTTTGACTGTTTTAGAAACCTAATATAAGAGGAATCATGTAGTATTTGTTCTTCTTTGACTGACTTATGGAGAAATTGAAACTCTCGTACACTGTTGGTGGGAATGTAAAATGGTGCAGCCATTATGGAAAATCTGTGAAGAGTCCTCAAAAAATTAAAAGCAAAACTACTATATAATCCAGCAATCCCCTCCGAGTATATATCCAAAAGGACTGAAATCAGGATCTTGAAGAGATACTTGCACTCCGATGTTCATTGCTGCCTTATTCACAATAGTCAGTTTATGGAAACAATCCAAATATCCATGGACAGATGAATGGATAAAGAGATTATGGTATATACATGTAAAAAAGAAGGAAATCCTACCATATGTGACAATAGGGATGGACCAGAAGGAAGCTTCACTTTTCTAATTTTTCCTAATTTTCATAAGTACTCATTTTAGTTGCTCTTTCTCTCTGTCAGACTATTCCAATTTTAAATGCCTTGGAGAATCTCTCTAGTCTAGTAGGATCCTCCTTATGGGATACAGGTATTTAGTGTTAGAGCCCAAGTTGCGTTATCTTTTCATTCAACACATAGTTGCTGAGTGTGTAGAAGTGCCAGGCATTGTACTACTTGCTGAAGATTTAATGGATAATAATGCTTCCATCGTCCCTGCCTTAATGGAACTTACAGTCTATGTGGGGAGGCTATTAGGAGCTCAGGATAAAGAATGCTAGGAAATAACAAATTTTACCTAATGTGATGGTGGGCACAAGAGGTTTCTTTGAAGAGGTGACATTGAACCTGAGATCTGAAGAATGAGAATGGTTGGTGGAGAAGAGCATTACTGGAGGGATTAACATGTATTAAGATTTGGGGAAGTGAAAGAGTGTGGTATGTTTGATGAGGAATGAAAGGAGCCAGTATGACTGGAGTACGCACTGGGGAAGTGCTGGGGGAATGATCTTCACTTTTAGGCACTCTTCCTGGCTACTACATTCAGAATAGACAAATGGAAGACAGGCAGGGGAACAGGGAGATCAGTTAGAAGGTTGTTGTAGTGGTCTAGGTTAGAGTTGATAGTGGACTGGATAACTGAGACATTAATAAAATAATCAGCGTCCATTTTGTCCCAGGCTTTTTGCTAGGGGTTTACATATGACAGGGTGCCATCACTACCCATAAGGAACAAATCCTTTAGACGAGGAGAAAGACTCAAAAACATCTCTTGTAAGTTACACATGCTATATTAGCAGCATGAAAAATGAGCTGAAGCGACTCAGAGAAAGGAAGGGTCATCCGTGCTGTAGCTACAATCAGTAGGCTTCATGGCGGCAACGGCAGTAGCTGGGTCGTGGTCTCCAAGGTTGATAAGAGTTCACAGGTCGCACAGAGGTGTGAGAAACGTTCCCTGCTGTTGTCTTCTGTGGTAGGTGGCTGGAATGGAGGGCAAGTTCTCAGATCTTGGTTCTGAAGATCTGGAAACAGGGAGCAAAAGTTTGCAAAATGCAGTCAGTTGTCTGTCTTTCACAGTTTAGTTCTTACCAGCTTCAAGAGTAACAGATTTTGCCTGCCTTCTGATCTTTTCCATTTTCCTTACTTGACATAGTCATTGGCAAAGAGACCACTGCTAATGAAGTGGAGCTGACTTCATAACCCCTGATGATTTGGTGTGCTATTTTATGGCTGAAGTTTCCACTTTGATTGGATGAGACCCAAAACAAAGAGTTGACTACTTCTGGTGATTAAAAGCTCCCTTGATGATTTTTAAAAGGGATTGTTCAAAGCTTTTAGTGCCGCTGAGTAGAGAATTATACTTTGCTTCCCTAAAACTCCTCCAGCAATTGCGCATGAACGTGGCAGCCTTTCTTTCCTGCCGCCCTGCACTACAGAGAATTTCTTTTTAAGATTAGCAGCCTTTTAGTAGGAGGTTAAATATCCTATATATGTAATTTATAAAGCACTTGAGCTTTTTGTATGAAAGCATATTGGAAAGGTAAAATTATTATTACTTATATTGTTATTAGCTTATTTTTTTCCTGTTCTTGTATGAGACATTAGTTTCTGAGTTAAGAATTCAGACAACTGTTGATCATAAAGATAAGAAATAGATTGGACCACCATGAAAATTAGGGATGATCAGCCTGAGTAGTGCATGACGTTTGTTTTTCCTTGAATAATATTTTTTGGTAGGTGTTGTGTCAACATTTTTTCTCAGGTTTTTATATAGACAGTATCCTGTAAATGGTGAGTTACTCACCCACACAAACAGACACAGACACACACATACACACAAAATACCAAAACCAAATAAATACAATACCAAAATACAAATTATTTGAAACATCTATCTCACTTCTGCCCCCATACATCTGACAAATAAATAGCTGAATTGTGTAATTGGAATTGTGATGTTTTTAATTAAGATACAGAAAAGAAAATAATGAACTTTTGCCTCTCTGATTTCCATCAAAGAGCTTGTCCTAGATATTGGTACCTTGTCCAGCTTTAGAAATTCAGCATGCCTGGGGGGTAGGAATGAGAATGGGAGCATAATACAAAGTTTGATTAATGTTTTAATCCCTTTAGGATAAAAAAATAATGGGTTAAATCAATCTTTTTTCAGTTATTGTCACATTAATTAAAACATTCTAAGGTCTTTTAGATATATATTTTGTATATTTATATTAGGATTAGAATTGACTGTATACAACAGAAAAACACCAAATATCAGGGACTTAAGTAAGAAAGAAGTTTATTTTTCAAGTGAAGTAGGATTTGATGCAGGTAGGTGTGGTCAGGACACTGAAGACGGCTGTTCTCTTGCTCTCTGTGCATCCCCTGCTCAACTAGTGCCTGCTTCACCTACACCCAATTCATGGGACTGACCTTCCTACATAATTGCCCGATCCCCCTGCTAGTGACTGTTCTTATCAAAGGGGCAGTGAGGGGTGTGCCCCTCTGCTGGTTTCCCTGGTAACCAACGAGCCAGCCTGACTTCAGTTCCCCCTATAACTGGTAATCTCCTCTACCCGCCAGGAGTAAAGAAAGACTGCCACCATGCCCTGTCTGCCATCCCCACATGTGGTGGAGTCGCTCCGGGACCTTGCTTCAGACACGTAATCTCCCCCTGTCCATTAAACTATTGATGTCTCTGGGCTCTTTCTTTGGTCTTGAAGCTGGGCAAGTATCAGTCGTGTAGACCTGTGAGGTGCAGCCCAACAATAGGGCTGCAACCCTACCTGGTTTTTGTTTGCTCCCTGTTTATTGGGGCTCTAGGCTCCTTCTGTCTTGTTGCTCTGTCATCCATAGCAGGTTGTTGCCTCTAGGTTCAAAATGGACATCATGTTTTCAGCCAATATATTAGATTTTCTGTTTATATTTTATCTATACTTCATTTTATATTCAGGAATTAGTCACACAATGGGGAGCCAGCTGAAAGGGAGACTAAGCAATATAGTTTTTGTGACAATGTACCCAGCCAAAATTTATTTTCTTACATTTAGAGACGATAGGGAGAATGGTATCAGAAGCCAGTTGGCAATTTCTGTCACAATATTCACTTTGGCTTGATTTGAATCTTTTTTTTCCCCCTGAAGATGGAGAACTTGACTTGGTTTATATTTGGCTGATTTTATTGGGTGTAATGGATGTGGTGTGGTGCAGTGGAATGAGTACTGAAGTACTAGTTTCCACTTCCAGCGCAACATGACATTCGGCTTCAGTATTTCACTCTAAGTAGGGAGGTTTGTACTGTAGGCCCTCTAAGAATTCTTTCAATTTTTATTCCCTTATCTTTCCCAAAGTTTTACAACAAAAGTAAGTATGTATATTTATATACACACATTTGTATCTATATGATGCATAATTTAAAACCTGTTTCTACAGAAATAAAAGATACACACATGACCACATTAGCAGAATGACTTAATTTTTTTTTCAATTTTTACATCTCTTGCTCTTAATAAAAACAACTGGAACTTGCATGGAAGTTGAAAAGCTGAAAGACAAGTTGTCCTCATTCAAACTGGAAGTCAACTTTTCATCCCAAAGAATAGGCCCCTCTGACATTTCTCATGTTTCCATTACTGTTGTGTTTTACTCATCACTGTCTGTAGAAACACATGACCTGTCAGAATTGGAAGCTGTGTCCTTAAATATGTGATTGACAGAGTCCCTGATACTGTGGAACGCCTGAGTATATTAATGCTGGTCTTCTTAGGAAATAATAATATGGATAATTGCATGCTCTGTCTCTTGTTTCCTACTGATTTTCAACTGCTCTGTGATTCTTTGTCCTGGGGCAGCTGCTATGCAGCACTAGGTAACTCTTCCAGGGGGAATTGCTATGTGCTGCTTGGTGGCTGCACAGGTCACACAGGTGTCCCCTTGAGGACACTGGGCAGCTATGCCTTTTCTAAAGTGTCCCAGTATGTTTTTATCAGACAGAGTGATTCTGATGACATTAATGTTTCTAAAGAGAGTTAATAAAAAAAAGCAAAACAAACCAACAATAGCAACAACAAAAAAATATTACCTGCATTTTCTTCCTAACTGTTGTAATGTTTAATCCTAAGAGGGGAGAAAAACCATAGAATGCTGTCATCCCTTTCAAATCCTAGATGGAATAAGGCGAAGGTACAAATAAACCAACAAAATGAATAAAACTACTTTTTTATGTAGTGGAAGCAAAAAAGATTATTGATCAGTTAGATAGTTTAGGTTGAACCATATGAAATGGTGATTTTTGTAGGTCCAAAAGGGTTGGATACAGGCATTTCCTAATGGTTCAACCTAATAGTGGTTTCTGTTCTGTTTATACAATAGAAATCATTGACCTTAAAACTAACCTTTTGACACAACATTGTAAAATGATTATAAATCAATAAAAAAAGTTAAAACAAAACTAATACCTTTTGAAATTTCTCCTTAGCAACATGTTTCCTTTGTAAAAGCATTTGGTTATTTGGTGCTATTTTTAAATTCAAGGAAATATATATTTATTATTGGTATTAAAGTAATATAGTTGAAAAAAATCTACCCACAAACCCACTGTTCTTACATAACTATTTTATTTTCTACATTTCTTTCCCAACTTTATCCACATATTATACTGATAATTACCAAGGTAAAAAAATTTTATATTTAAACCATACTTTTAAAAAGACTGCATGGACTTTTTTAAATTCAAATAAAGCCTCTCTGATCTTTAAATTTCTGAATCCATAAATGAACACACAATACAATGGAGCTGAAACAAAGTCTTTACATAATGAAATCTGCGAGGATCTTTATTGTGGAAAACGACACCCTCTGATAGTCTCCAGTACTCTCCAAAGGCAAAAATAAATTTTAAAAATTATCTTAACGAGCTGAGGGACATAAGTTTCCATCAGGAATGATTGAGCAGCCGCACCGTCAAGCCTGGGCTATTTGGGAGGAAACAAGATTCCTTCCCCCTCTTTGCTTTGGAGATGACCCCTTCCAGTGCCCTTGTCCATGGTCTGGAAGTCCTCAAGCAATTCTCCAGCTTGGGTTACCTCTTTCCAGGGTTAAGGAAGATAAGGGGCACAGAACAAAAAGTGATAGGGAGGGCCAGGAAGGAGTAATTGTGGGGCTCATTGTGACGTGTTATTTCGTGACACTCCAGGGAACACTGGCTGTGTCTGCTTTGGATGGCTGTGATCTCTTTTGGCTGTAGAGATACTGACACCACCAGCTTTCTACCTGCTGGCTTCAGGGGGCTGGAACCTTATTAAGGTAAATGCTAAGTGCCCCAGGTAGCCAACTTCTGACATGGGTGGTTACTATGGAACCATTTGCCCAGCTGGTTACTAAGACAGGGAGGAGGAAAGAGAGGAAGAAAATTAGTCCAGGATGCAGAGCCCCTCCCCCTTCATTCTGGCTTCATTATGCTTTCAAATTTTAGATTCTGACCTGAGAAATAAAGTAATTCTCTAAAAACTAGAAATCCTCCGGATGTAAATAAAAGGTCCTGAATGGCATTTTAGTTTTTTTCCCGAATTTATATGCAAATTTCTAATTTACTTTAAGCACACTGTCATGCATTATAATAAAGTCTAATACATGCTTCCATGTAATTATGCATAATAACTAGTGATCAGTGGGAGGAGGGAAGGGGAGAAGGGAATTGTGTTTCCAGCTGGCCCTCCACACCTGCAAATAACAGACAACTCCTTTCAGTGTAGAGGAAACAAGATAATGACAGTATGATATTAAATACAAACATTAATTCTTGGGAACAAAACATAAGGAAGAGGTCTATCAATTAAAACGTGTGATAGTGAGCAACTTAAATTACATTCTGCACCATCTTAAAGAAAAATAAGGACCAAGCAGAATGAAAACCTTAATTTGTTATTTACTGCAACACTCCTGATGTCATTATTTTTATTTTACTTTTTGAATAAAAATATATGTGGGCCACTTGAATCCTATGTTGAGTTCCACTCTTCATGCTTATTTGGTTTGATTTAAGAGTCAAATTGCAATAATGTTCTCTCTTGCTCTCTGAAAGGACAATTCAGATTTTAGGGAGAAAAATCTCAGGAGCTCAGTGAAGACTCAGGTTGTGAGGAAACTAAACAATCTAAGAAATACTTCATGAACAGGAAAGTACAATCCCAACGTAAGAGACTGTTGTTGTCCTGGCTGCTGTCAATGCAAGCTTTGTTATATGAGAGGTATGTAAAGTCATTTGCAGAAAGAATTTCTTAACATGTAGACATGCATTTCCATGTGTGAGGCAGTTTAACATAGTGATTAGGGTTTTTCTAGTCATTCTGATTTGGTTTTGCTTCCTAGCTCTATTAATTATTAACAGTGTGATCTTGGGTATGTTACTTAAGCTTCTCTAAGCCTCAGTTGCCACATCTGTAAAGCAGGAATAAAAATAACTTTAACTACTTGATAGCATTTTTGTAAGAATCATTTTTGTGAAATAACATATCTGTTACATACCAGGCTTAATTCTTGAGATCTATAGATGATGCTTGTAAATAAATAATTTATTTGTCAATAAAGAATCTATTTTATAAGAATAATCATTTATATCAGAATGCAGGTTCTCCATGTTGGTTTATATGCATCAGAGGAAATGGCGGATCAATAGACTCCATGGGCTGCAAAAGTTTCTGGTGAATGTTTACATGTATTGTGGTATACAGTAGTCAAGAATGAATGTCCACATAGATCAAAACAGGAGCCAGGTAGTCAAGGATTCAATTCTAGCCTTTTCACTTACTAATTCTGTGATCTTGGGCGCATTGGTTAATTTCTCTGGGTTACTCAGAGGGTATCTATCTATCTATCTATCTACCAGATACATACATACAAGCTGTATCAGCTCCACAAGCTACTTTTTACTTTCTGTTGACTTATGGGGAAATGAAAACACAGCCACCTTCCAGTTCCTGGGAAAGTAAATAGGCACTTCTCCTGGTTCCACCCCTTCTTGGCCCTACAGAGAGTAGCCGGATCTTTAATGTCTCTATTTAGGAGACCATTAAGTTCCACTGGGGGAGGAATGTGAGACTTGTGGTATTGGAGATTTGGTAAGAGAGAAGGCAGAGGCATGAAAGGACAACAGGAGGTAGGAAGGTAAAAGGAAGAATGGAGATTTAGAAACTTGAACTCCATAGAGCCAAGTCTCCTAAAGTGCTAAGGCCAGAGGACCAGAGACAGTGCTACCAGGAGTGTACTGTGGGAGATTCCAAAAGTGGGTGGATTTCTGAATGCATCTCATCACTATAGCCTGGGAAACAGGTCACTTCAGGAGTAGACTCCTTGCTTGGCTTTAAGGGCTTCATTATTAATACTTTGACCTCTGTGTAAATTTAATCTGTTCTGTGGCTTTGTGTCAACCCTTAGCCCACAAGCCTTTGATGACTGAGTGAGGAAATATCTCAGCATCCAGGACACTGGACAGCTCCTGGATATTAAGATACAAAAAGGGATGGGAAAGATTAACTGTGGTAAAATTAGCGCTAGATTAAACATTTCTCCAGTGTTGCTAAATAAGATTGAAAGCAGGGTTTGCAAGGATCAAAGAATTTAAATGGAACTTGACTAACGTGTTCCAGAGCAAACGTCAAGAATTAAAAACAATAACAGAATGTCCATCCCCAACAATGCAAAATTCACAGTTTAGCATTCAAAAAAATTACATGGCATGTAAAGGAGTAATGCAAACCATAATGAAGAAAAAAAACCAGTGAAGCACGACTGACCCCAAAATTATATGGATAAAAATACCAGTAAACAAGGACATTAAAACAGTTATAACTATGTCCTTATATTCAAGAAGGTAGAAAAACCCTGAGCATGTTAAGGAGAAACATGGAACTTACAACAAAAGACATAAATCAAACTTTTGGAGGTGATAAAACATTTTTGTGTGTGTGAAAAATACACAGGATGAAATTAACAGAAGATTAGAAACTGCAGAATAAATTTTTTGGTGAACTTAAAGCCATAGTGATAGAAAATATCCAAAATGAAACAGAGAGGAAAAAAGGCTGAAAAATATAAACAGAGCACTGGTTAGACGAGGGAGATTTTTAAGCAACCTAATATACAAAAACTTGAGACCTCAAAGGAGAGGACAGAGAGAGAGAGAAAGAGGGCAGGAAAATATTTTTTAAAAAGTCAATTACTTCTGAATGTTATGAAAAATAGAAACTCACATATCGAAAAGTGTTAACAAATATCAAGCAAAACTGTACCAGGGCACATTATAATCAAATTGCTTAGAACTAGTGATAAAGAGAAAATCTTAAAGTAGCTGTAGAAAAAAAAGACATTATGTACAGAAGAACAACAGAATAGCAGTGGACTCTGCAGTGCTAAGAATACAGGCATGAAGGCAGTGGAACAACTTCTTTCAGTACTGAAAGGAAAAACCTGCTAACGTAGAATTCTTACCCAGAGAATTATCTATCAAAAGGGAAGGGGAAAAATGTCTTCCAGACATACAAAAAATGAAATAACTCATCATCAGCAGTCTTGTATTATGAAAAATATTAAAGAAAATCTTACAGGCAGAAGGAAAATAATACAAACAGAAATCTGTATCTACAAAATGTAATAAAGAGCACCAGAAATGGTAAATATGTTGGCAAATATATAATATTTTCTTATATTTTAAATCACTCAGAAAGATAATTGGCCATTTGATGGAAAAATCATTATAATGTATTATGGGATTTATAACAAATGTAAAAATAAAGTGTATGATACATTTACAAAATGAAAAAAACTGAAGGAGAAATGGAAATATAGTATTATAAGATTCTAATATTACATATGAAGTTACATAATATTATCTGAATTCACATTTAAGTTAAATTTTTATAATGAAATACTAAAGTACTACTAAAAAACCTGTAGCTTATGTGCCAAAAGGAGAAAAATGGAATAATAAAAAAATACATTAAAAATAAGGTGTAGAAAAAGAAAAAAATGGAACAAAGACTTGATGGGACAAATACAAAATAAATATCAAGATTTTGGATTTAAATACAATTATATCAGTAAGCACATTAAATTTAAATGAACTAAACCTCAAATAAAATGGAGAGGTTTCAAATTGGATAAAATGAAAGACCCAGCTATATACTGCCTGCAATATACATACTATAAATACAAAGACACAAATAGATTAAAAGAATAATGATGGAAACAAATATACCAGCTAAACTAATCAAAAGAAAGCTGTTTAGTGTTTGACTAAGTAGATTTCAGAGCAAACAGAATGACCAGAGATAAAGAGCTTAGTTTAATATAGATAAAGAGATAAATTTTCGAAAGGACATATGTATGCTAAACATATTGAGGACATAAATATGCTAAGCATTTTGTGCTTATTCAAAGTACATGAACCAAAAACTGATAAACTGTGAGAAAAAATAATCAAATTCACAAATATAGTGGAGATTTCAATACCCTTTCTCAATAATAGGTTGCTGCAAATCAGTAAGCATTTAGAAGACTTTATTAGCACTGTCAACAACTTGGCCTTATTGACATTTATAAACTATTAACACCCACAAAAGCAGGATATGCATTCTTTTCAAGTGCACGTGGAACATTTACCAAGATAGACCATATTATAAACTGTAAACCAAATCTGAATAAATATCAAAATATTCAATTCACATAAAGCATGTTCTCTGACCACATGGACTTTAAAAATCAGTAACACAAAACTCTGAAAAATCCTCAACTATTTTAAAACTAAATAATACACTTTTAAATAACTCATAAGCAAAATTAAAAGTATTTTAGACTGAATGAAAATAAGCCCCAACATTTCAAAATTTAGTGAATGCAGATAAAGCAATGATTATGGGGACATTTCTAGCACTGTACAGCTATACTGGAAAAGAAAGCCTAAAGTCAATGATCTAAGCTTCCATGTTACGACTCTACAATATAGAGTGCAAACTAAACCAAAAATAAGTACAAAAAAAGAGACAAGAAAGGGCAGAAATAAAAGGCATAAATAAATAGAATAGAAATGAGAAGAATCACCAAAACCAAAAGATGTTTCTTTGAGATCAATAAAATTGACAAACTCTTGCTAAACAGATCAAGAGAAAAAGAGAGATGTAAGTCATCAATATTTGGAACAAGAAGGGGGCCTATTAGTATAGGCATTATGGAAATTAAAGGGATAATTAGGGATTATTATTAACTTCGTCCTAATAAATCTCATCACTTAGATAAAATGATCAAATTCCTTGAAAGACACAAATTATCTAAGGTTATTTAAAGAGAATTTGACAAACTTCAAAATCCCTGTATCTAGTATACAGTTTGTGTTTGTTGTTAAAACCTTCTCTGGAAGACAACTCAAGCCTGCATGGCTTCATGAGTGAGTTTAACTAAACATTCAACTAAGAGATAATGGAAAATCTACAGAAAGTATTCCTGAAAAATTAAGAGGAGAGAACACATCCTAACACATTCTGTGAGGCCATCATTACCCTGATACCAAAACCAGGCAAAGATAGTATGAGAAAGGAAAGCTAGTATCTCTCATGAACACAGCACATAGAAAAATTTTTATAAACATATGAGAGCTTCTTAACACCATTAGTCATTAGAAAAATGCAAGTTAAGATCACAATGAGATACCACTATGCATCTAGTAGAATGGACACAATTTTTATAAAGAAATTGAAAATGCCAAGTACTGGTGAGGATTCATCATTGGTGGGATTGTAAACTAGTATAGCCACTTTGGAAAATATCTTAGCAGTTTTTTATAAAGTTAAACTTACAGTTACCATACAATCTGGAGGTCCCATTCTTACGGGTTTACCCAAGTGAAATGAAAAACCATGTCCTCACAAAAACTTGCACACAAAAATTTATAGCCTCCTTATTTGTAATTGCCTCGAACTGGAAGTAACCCAAATATCTCTCAATTGGAGAATGGATAAATAGATTGTGGTTTGTCCATCAAGTGAAACAGAAATAGGACTGAACTACTGAAACACAACATGTGGATGAATCCCAAATGCATTATGCTCAGTGATATATTGTATGATTCCCCTTATATGACATTAAAAAAAAAAACTGGGAAAGAGAATAAATCCGTGGTTGCTGACGGTGATGGGTGGGTGCAAGGGTTGACAGCAGAAGGCCATGGGAAACTGTTTTATATCTTGCTTGTAGTGGTTACACTACTGTCTGTATTCATCAAAATGTGCAGAACTATACTATAAACAGGGTGAATTTTATTGTGCATAAATTGCAGCTTAAAATTTAAAAATGTAAAGAAAATTACTCTTAATTTTTAAATGAGGTTTGTAGAAATGATCTGACAATTCCCTCTTTATTGAGAGGCAGAAAGAAAGACCGTAATTAAAAGTGTTGTATTTGACAAGTAGGGACATGAGAGTGCACAGAAAATGGGTTCCAGTCTTTCCAAGCCAAGTAAGAGTGAGTGTCCTGAAAGGCTTTCTTTCTGGAGGAAAGAACTAGAACCTCTTGCGTTCGTTAGAAACGCTTCCCCATCCTTCAGTTCTTCAAACACTGTGGCTGGTTCCTCATGATTAGCTTGAAAGGAAAGAAATCTTAGGCTACCTTTTTCACAGACAAGGACAATGGACTTCCTTTTTGTCCTTTAATGAGGGCTTCTGTTTCTCTTCTATCCTGTGTTCATAAGGAAAGCTGCCAAAAACAGCGGAAGGATCCTGAAACAGTATGTTGACATTGGTAAAGACTGATTTTGACATATTCTTCTGACAACCTTTTGATTAATTTTCTGCTTCATTAAAACCCTTGATTAAATTAAACGGTGTGTAGCGATATCCTTGACAGATTTTGTGTATTAGCAAACAAGTCCTCCAATTCCAAAGGCAGTGTCAGTACAAGGGCCTCTGCAGCCAGGTTAGTAATTTCTAGGAGCCTGTGGTCATGAAGGGACTGAACTTGCCGCTCGTCCAAAAGCCCAGTTGGATTTGGGCAGAGAAGCTGATGAGGACACAGAGGAAATCCTGTGTGGACTGGCTTCACCATGCGGAGAGCCCAGCGCTCCTGTGTTGCCCATCCCCCACCCACGCCTCCCTTGCCTGCATCTGCTCTGCTTCACACAAGACATCACAGTGGAGTACAGTTAAACTCCTGAGCAGCTAATTCCTCCTACCATGTTTAATCCTTGATGTGTCCCTTTAACACTTGCAGATATAGCTTTGTAGGCATGTTTTTATGTGATGGTTGAAAAATGAAGTGCCAGGGCTCATATCTTGAAAAATTCTAAAAATGATAAATTGATCATTTTTAAAGTTCCTCTTTCACCTCTCCCCATATGTTGGATTTAGCAGCACATATGCTGCCGCTGGCATGAAACGGGTCCCCGCATTGTGTAGAACTCCCAGCATGAGGGTAGGGGGAGCTAATACAAATCAAAGGTCCATAAGAGTATATAAAAATTGACACTTATAAATCCATACATTTATTCCTTAAGTCAAATTATTTTTTAAATTAAACACATTGACATTCAAATTTCATAGAAAAAATTTAAATTTTCTACCAGGTTCTTTTCTAACAGAACAACCTGACAGAGGCAGGTTGTGGGTTGCTCACAGTCTCCTGTATTTGTGTGTAAATGGGACTAACACCCTTTCTACCGTTGTGATCACTGACATAAGCCAGATGCAGGCTTACAGATGTTTTCATAAACAAGAAAACTCTACCACTTTTCTTCACTCGATAGCATCAAAACGAAACGCTAAGCTTCCTACCTTTTGGAGGGGCATCACGTGGGTTAGTTTATAGTTTTCATGTGAACTTACCTGTTTTGAGTGAGTTAGTTGAGTTTCATCTGTTTGTTCATTCATTTGGAGTAGCAGAATTTAGTACCTACTACGTGCCAAGCATGACCTGGAAATACAGAGATGAAAGACAGGATTTCTGTCTTCAAAAATGTTGCAGGTTGATTCACCAAGAGTAATCAAGGTTAGCACGTGGGGGTCTGGGCGTGCTTAGGAAACAAGATTCAGTGGATTTGGGGAGGTGGTTGACAAAGTCATCCTGGAGTCCCCAGTGCGATGCTGAATCCCGATGGATAAGAAGAAGATACCTGTGTTTAAGAGCCTTGGTGAAGTGCTGGAGGAGTGTCAGGAAGAAGAACATGGTGCAGAGATGTAGCTGTACGTCCAAAGCACAGAGATGCAAAGCAGCAAGTAAGAGCCTGGGGGCAAAGGACACGTATGTGCTGTGGTCAAGGCCTGGCAGATTAGGGGAATATTTCAAGATGAAACTTGGAGAGGAAAGCAAAAACCAGTTCATGAAGTCTTGTGTGTGGCAAACTAAGAAATGTGAACTTACCTTGGGAACTTTGAGGATCCACTGGAGTATTTTAGGGAGGGAGCTCATCTGGTTGGAATGTACTTGTCATAAAGGTATCACTGGTAGCAGTGTAGGGGAGTGAAATAAATTTGGGGTTGGAGGGTTAGGGGCGGGAGGCAATGGAATGAGGTAATAGGAGGCTGAAAAATGTCCAGGTTAGAAACAATGAAAGCTTGAACTAGGAGGAAAGAGAGGAGGGGGTTGCTTAATAAAAACTGTTGAATTTAATTGAAGGAACAAAAGGAGAGCTGCCATCTGCACTAGTCAAGGATATAGACCTCACAGAAAGGCTTTTAGAAAACGGTATCTCCTAAAGATAAAATATAAAACCATCTCCATGGTTACAGCACACAGCCTTGTATTGGGTGATCCCTATCACCGAACATATTGTTTTACCTTGAACACTTTATTTTTACACGCACTAGAGTTGTTTGGTAGGAGAGAGAGCGGCAGAAGGGGGTCTGAGGATGTTTGGTAGCTGTGTGGGAGATGTTAGGGTTTGTGCTGTGTGTGGAGCACTGGGCATTAACTCTTATAATTTTGACAAAAATCTTTTGAAATAGTACTGTTGTCAATGCCACGTAAAATTTAAGGAAACTTGGACACAGAGAGATTTAGTAATTTGACTGACAGCCCACAGTAGCAGGATGAAGAACCAGGATTCCATCTCACAAGTCTTTCTTTTTTTTAAGATCGCCTTCTCTCATGATGCTTTTCTGTCATTTTCTCATGTTTTTCCACTGACCTCCTCATTTCATGATTCTATATCTACAACCTGAATAATAGAACAGATATAAAACCTTCAAGAAGATCTTTCAAGAATCAGCCCGGCATAGTAATTATGAACAAGGGCCATGGAGCCCAATTTCCTGAGTTTTTCTAAGGTCAGAGATTATTCCTCCTTCTCTGTGTCTCTTCTACCCGCCACAAGGATCACTCTCAAAATGAGCCATTATTTGTGGTAGGAGTGATGTCAACCTCAGGTATGTAGGGTTGAAACAAAGGCTGAAAATCATTGTCTTAGCCCCACAGCTTGTCAATGAGACAAGAGACCCAAACAGCTTTAGGAAACTGCACAAGATCTCAGAGCAAGTAATTAACAGTATCGGGGCTGGTAACTAGGTTTTCTTTAAACATGTTTAATGTTCCTTCCATGACATCATGTTGCCTCTCTCCTTACTATAAATCTCTCTTAAGTTTCTAAATTCAATTGCTGAGTTATAAAAAGTAGGTTGATGTAGATAAATCATTTTTTAAAACATTTGACTGAGAACAAAAGATTATGGCCAAATTAAAACCCTTAAAGGATTCAAGCTCTAAACTGATTACACTGCCATCTCCTCCCTGTAGATGGTTCAAAAAGAAAATCAATATCAAACCACAATATAAATGTGCGAAATCCAAAAAGGTTGTAATTTCTAATGCTGAATGACTTCTGTACCTTTTTTTCAAACATCAATACACAGTCCTCTTAAAAAACAAATCAGGATGTCTGGATGTGCTGTTGCTCTAAGTACATTACTACTCGTAGACTAGATCTGTTTCTGTCAAAGGAAAGAGACACAATGTCACCTGAACCCAGGACATATGTAGCCTGGATGTCATATATGAATTAATCCTGCCTATATTCACTTGTTTCAATGTCTTTCTCTGAAAGTATAGCACGCCAAAAGCGTCCAATCACAGAGATTCTGATCTATAAATTAAACACACTATGGATTACTTTAAAAGACTTCTTTAGCCAGTTTTCTGGGTCACTAGTGAAGGATCGCACTCATGTAGTTCATTCTCAGAATGGCAGTGTGGTCAAAGAAGCATGATTCAGCAACAAAGACATTTCAAAGAAACTCTAGTTTCTAATTGCATTGCTCAATCCCCATAAAAAGGCTGGGAGGTACTCTCAGAATCGTTTTATCTTTCTTTCATCTATTTCTCCTCACACATACCCAGCTGTTCCTGCCCCTCATTTTCATCTAAGCTTCCCTAAAGAATTCCGATCCAGCCTTAGCTCACATACTCATATCCTTAGACTAAATATTGCAGTCCTACGTGATCACTGAAGCACAAAATCCAAGAGAAGCCTCCTGGCAAAAATGACTATCGTCAGAAGGCGAAGAGGGGAAGAGCTGCAGCAGAGAAAGAGACTCCCCTTGGTTGACTTTAAAAGGTAACCCTGGGAACTCTCAGTCATTGATGGTGATTTGTTATATCCTAGCTTTGCTTTCTCTCCCCTTAATTCACAGCAAGATGTTTGATGGTAGGGGTTGCTTTCAACGTTAATGTTAATGTGACTGATGTTGTCCCCTCAGTACCTAACACCAGCTTCAGTGTTTAGAGAGCCCCCAGTAGTTCTTAACGACTTGAGGAAAAGAGATTCTTGAAGAAATCCATAAATTTTACACCCGTTTTTCCCTGATTTTGACATTATCTTCTACAGGCAGACTACATTTTCTAATTTGTCTTTGGCAGACTTGTTCCCCATATCCTGAGGTGAAAGCCAGCATCAACAAAGTGTAGACCTTGGAAAGCCATACTCTTTTGACTTTGCAAAGAGTGTGAATGCATGGCTTTATTAAGCTGTATGTTCTGCTGCTTTGGAAGAGATTTTGGCTCCAGTCTTTGGTTAAGCTTTTAATACTAAGGAATGCCTTATTATTGGCAATCAATTTCCTTGACTAATAATAAGCTGGTAGAAATTATTCTCATTGCCAGGTTGTATTGCTTTGGTCAGGAATACAAATAGCTAAACAGAGGAGCAGTAGATTCAGGGAGACTTCTACTTAAGTTCTGCATTTGGGAAGTTAGTTTATTATTCTGAAAAAAAGACCTATACTCTTAGTTTTCAACTTTGGAAAGCACTTAAAAGTAGTTTTTGTGCTGAGTTTATGGCCTGATCTCTCAATTTATAGATTGACGTGTCCTCGTGGATTTTTTCCTGCAAGTTTGCCTGTAATCCAGATTTTAGTAGAACAGAATCATTATTAAGTAATCATTATTATTTTCTTTAAAATGGAAATATGCAAATTGTCACAAAATAGACTGTGTGTATGGGTTGGAAGAATTTATTATTAAAAACAATATTGTGTTAAAGTCATTAATAATGTGACAAAAACGTCACGATTAAAAATATTTATTGTCTACTTAGACAAAGAGAATTGGATGCTGAGTCAGAAGACCCCAGCCCCCAAGTAGCCAGGTGATTTGGAACAAGTAATGACCTATTACTTAATGAAATTTGTAGTGCTATGTTCTATAATAAACCACCCTTAACATCCCTCCAAAACTCTGATCAGAGTAAGGGTACATGGAATATTGTCTAATAAAATCATTGAAAGAAAGATCACTGAGGGTTGGGGAATGATACAAAATGGAATCAGGCAGATGTGCTTTCAGTGTCACGCCATGTGGTAGCTCTGTGGGCTGAGACTTGGTTAATTTATTTAATCTCTAAACCTCAGCACAAGTTTCTCTCCCTTAAAATAACAATAATTAACAAACCCAGTGGCCATTCTTTGAGCATCTACTATCTTAGATATGCCCCACGTATATTCTTCCAGAAAAATTCTGTCAAGTCTCTGTTATTTGTATGCAAATTTAAAAGCTTGAATCTCAGAGATGTTAAATACTTTGTCCCAGGGGACATAGCTAGTAAGCAGCAGTTTGGAGGTTCAAATCCAGGTCTGCTTGATTTCAAAGATTATGGTCCCTGTTGGCCACCCCATTCTCCCTCTTGTAAGGAGTGAAAGCAGCTCACATTTGCAAACATTTTCAGGATGGAAAAGAAAACTTAGCACATACATAAGACCATCTCACAAGGGAGAGCGGGAACACAAGCCGCTAAATCACTCACTGGAGCTCAGGGAAGTCATGAACTGCACAGAACACTAGGCGACCTAACCGCTTAAGACTTTGTAAATGCAGAGAACTCACGTCCCAGGGAAGGATCATCTGTTCGTTATTTTGAAGGAGATGCTGACCTTTTAAGTATACATCAGAGACAAGCCACCAAACAGACAGGCACAGACTACAATATCCATAGCAGAAGTTCTTTTGCTCTGTGAACAAGCTCTTTGGTCCTCGTGTACCCAGACAGGATTCTGAAGCTTTTAATCACAATTTTATCAAACATAGAGCATAGTAGCCTAGAACCTTGGACTGCTTAGGGCATTTTGGAATCATCTGAGTCAATATTCCTATTTTGTTGATTAGGACACTGAGGTTCAGAGAGGTTAAGGGACTCATCCTGACTTATACACACAATTAATTCTGTGTATTTTGGCTCAAGTGGCCTAGTTATTGATGTCATCCAATGCCTCCTCTCTGTGATGAACTGACAGAATATCTGAGCACAGAGACTACACTGTAGTCTTTGTTTTAATCTCATACTCTTGGGCACAGGACTGGATCTATGGTAGTTATATAATATAAAGTAGTGGGTTCAAATGGAAGATCTGTAGCAATGAATGCTTCAGATCCGTTTTTTTTATGATAAGCAGGACAAGGAAAAAAAAAATACTGAACAAGAAAGGTCTGCCAGAGCATGTCAGATGTGGTTATGTTCTGGTTAGGGGTTAACTGGAACACTCCTGGGTATCACCCTAAGAAATTAACAACCTTTATCAAGAGAAGCAATTTTGACCAGATTATGTTCTTATTCTAGCTAAATGTCCTGCATCTTTCCTTTCATTCCCTCTTTCTTTTGACATCAGAATGATTCTACCACCTGCACTATTTATCCAGTCAGAATGTTGTTGTCTTTGGTCTGAGATCCAAAAATACTTTGCTCTTTGTTCTTAGCCCATGTTCTCATAAACTGCAGGTGCTTCACTCTGCCCCGTGGCATTTTGCTGTTGTTTTGCTTCTGACCTGACTTCCACAACTTACTCTAGCTCTGCCCTGCTTCACACAATAACCGAAGAGGGAGGAGACAGCCATTGTCCCAGGCCGAGCAGTTGAGAAGGCTGTAATTAGAGAGGAGTTATTTCTTCTATTAAAACAAACATATTCCCCAAGATTTTAGCAAGAAACAGCTCAATAAACTCACCAGAAGGACAGGAATACAGGCAGGGCTTTTTTTTTTTTTTTGGTTAACTTTTAAAGTAAATATTTGTTGCCCCCCTCCCCCCAATTATTGTTGGTGATGGGTTGATAGGATTGATGTTGAAAAGTCCTGTCTGCAGTCAGCTTAGGGTGGAGTGAGCAAACGAGCACGGTGGCGGGGACTGGCTAGATGTCCAACAATCCCATTTCTGTTCCAGGCAACTCAGGAAAACTGCACGTTTCAGCTTCCTTTATGCAGTCGAGTTGGGACCTTGTGTCTAGCTCTGGCTAGTGGAATGTTGGCAGACATGATTTCTAGGCCTAGTCTTAAAATGTAACTTTATCTTCAAAGTTCATGTGTCTGATCATGTGACAATGTGGTCACGTAGTCATCTGATGATGAACTTAACATGACAGGAGGTACCTGGATAGCTCAGTCATTGCCTGGAAATGAGCTACCCAAGAGAGCCACCCAACTTTTATTGGATTATGAATTGAGTGAGAAGGAAACCTTTGCTGTGTTAAGCCACTGGAATTTGGTTATTTGTTACTATGGCATAGTCTATACTATATATGATTATAAAACTATGGAATTGCTTACCATTGAAATTTTTTCCCAAATGCTATGCTGTCACCAGGAGATTACCTCTGTTATCCTGGGGAATTACTGGATACTTTCTATAAGGAGACATGTATGAGATAAGTTTTAAAAGACTTTATTCCCTAACATTTTCATGTATCTCTTTTGATTTTCCCTTTATATATCCAGCTTCCTCTAATTGAAATAGAAAGAGGAATGCTCAAACCAGGAAAAGATTGCATGTGAATTAATACCTTGGCCTTGTTTCAGGAATGAGTTCAGGAAGTCTAAATGTTCACTTTCATGTGGAAGGAGATTAGGGGTAATTATTTCATGAAGACAAGGAGCTGAGAAGGAACAGCATCAGATAGAGCATCTCTGAAATTATATCTGCTCTTTGGAGTTGGGGTAAAGTTAGGGTAGGATCAAATATCTGTGCTTTGGAAATTTTAAAAATTTGCTCTGGGTGTTATGTTCTGTCCTTAAGAATGTTTATGCAGAAGGAGTAGTCTTAAGTGCACTGGCAACTGGGTTCACTGGTTGGAGGAGACTTCCTGCTATAGCGATGGTACAAGATGAGTCTAGTTTGGGTTACTTATATGTATTTTTGAATATAATAAGTCCTAATATTCCAGGCACTGTTTTAAGCACTTTACAAAGATTAACTTACTCAATACTCGTAAATACCCTATGAAATGCTATCAGTATTTTTCTCACCTTAAAGACAAGGAAACTGAGGCATGGAGAGTTTAAGATTACACATTTCCCAAGATTATACACCTAGTAAGTGGTGGAACCAGCATTGGAACCCAGGTTGTCTGAGTCTAGGTCCCAGACGTGTCACTGCTTTGCTATGATGATTTGCTTTTGCTAATTAATAGTGGCACCAACCAACAACTACCATTTACTGAGCTTACTAAGTGCCTGGCACTGTTCTAAATTAACTACATGTATTGTCTTTTTAATGCACAAAACCAAACTGTGAGTAGGCGCTACTGTTACTCTCACTGGACAGATAAGGAAACCGGAAGCAAGAGAGATATAACTAGGAGGAGTTTAGTAACAAGGAGGGGCAGAAGCTGTGCTGGGATTCAGGCAGACTTGGGTCCAGAGCCTGAGCACTTTGCTGCTACAGCACATATCCTCTCAGTAGTCGGGGTGCAGGATTTTCCTGGCTGTGGATGCCAGAAAATTCCCTTGAAACCAGTAACCAGTGTTCTTCTGCCCTGGCCTCTTCCTCCTTCTAGGTTGCTTAGGAAGAAGGTAAGTCTAGGCTATTTTCTTGGTCGAAATAATTTTCTCCCTTTCCTTACTCATTGAACCTCTTGACAGTTACTGGATTATCAATTCAAGTCCATCTGAAAAGCCAGATTTTTCAAAAGCATCTTCATTCCCCTAAATTACAGTGGATTTCCTTTTTATTTGATGTTTCATTGGAAATAAAACATTGAGAAATTATCAATAGTCTATTCTTACAGATGCCTTACAAGAACAAACTTTTAATGGCAACATGACATCTTTTATTTTTTGCTTTGTTGTCTTGGTTTCTGGGTTTTAGCTTTAGCTACAAGAGACAACTTGAAACATCTTGCACTGTGTAGTAAACATCTGATAATATGTGCAAAACAGAAGTTTCTGGTACTCTGGTGATGACTTTTAACCTAGAGAAAGGAAGAAAGTATTAGAAGCATTATGCAATTAACATTGGTTAAAAGTAAGTTCTTACAGATGGGACATTCATTATGTTGCAGTACAGTGAATACTTTTTTCCCTTAGAAATTAGCTAATTACTTATATCAATTTTTTTTGTAATTTTAACACATTTTCTTCTTGGAATTTAATATTTGAAACGTGCATAACCTCATCACATATAATTGCCTAAAATAAACTGAAGGCAACAACAGAACAACACACGCAATGAAAACAATTCAAAAACAGCTTACTTTTAAATAAAACTTGTAGAAACATCTGTGGAACCATTAATTTCAGTATGACTCTGAATAATTCATTCAACCTCTCCCAGCCTGTTTCTTTTTATTCTGTGAAAGGAGGAAACTGTGCCCATTTAACAAAGATTAGATGGAATTATTTATATGAAAATATTAAGCACAGTGGATGATGAAGCAGGAGTTGTATTCAACTTCCCTCCTTCTTCCTTTCCTCTCATTCCCCTTTTTTCTTCTTTTATTCCTCTCTGTGCCTTCAAGAAGTCTTCAGGGCACACTGCACAATAGGGAGAAGAAAAATAGATGAGGAGAAAGTGAGGCTTGTTTAGATAAGACTGGAATTGTACTGAGAAACAGACTTCTTAAATGGTGATGCCCCTTAGCTGTTTCAGCACCAGGAGGAAGAGTGACAAGTTCTTAGGGGAAGCATCACAGTGATCAGGTTTCTGTGCAAAGTGGGTTTATTCTCAGCTTGGACCCCTAACAGGAGGTAACTCTACTTGGCAAGGAAGATTAAACACCCTTCTTCCAACCATAGCAGGTATACTAATACTGAATATGCCAGAAGGAAAAAAGATTGAAACAGTGTAGCCGGGCGAGATTAATGAGGTAGAGTACTGGGTCCAAAAGCCATTTTCGTTAGCAAGTAAAGCAAGTAATCAGCCGTAAGTAGTACTTACTGGAAGATGGCAAATTCTTCCACAGAAATAGTTTACTGAAGACAAAGACTACTTTGAACAAGCACATAATCAAAATCATGGACTTCCTGCAATCAGTAATAACTAAAACGGAGTGTGGGCATCCTGGCAAATGACAGCGTGGATAATAAGATCAATCCTGGACCAGAATGATTTCCTTAGCCCCTATATTAGTTTTCTATTGCTGTGGAAGAAATTACTACACACATTTATTATCTTGAACTTTCCACGGGGTCAAGAGTCTGGGCACAGCTTAGCTGGGCCTCTTGCTCAGTCTCACAAGGCTCCAGTAGGTATCAGTCTGACTGTGTTCTCACGTGGAGGCTTGTTGGGGGGAGAATCTGCTTCTCATCTCATTTATGTTGTTGGTGGAATTTACTTCTTTGTGGCTTATGACTAAACCCCCATTTTCTGCTGTATGTAGGATGGAGGCTGCCCTCGGGTCCTAGCCAGGCGGACTTCCTCAGCATGCCTGCTCACTTCCTCAAGCCAGTGAGAAGACTCTCTTAACCTGAGGAAGGGCCCAGTCTCTTGTAAGGAGTCTCACTTGATTAAGTCAGAGCCACTCAGATGATCCTTTTTGATTAACTCAAAAATGACTTCTCTAGGACTTTAATTACCTCTGCAAATCCTTTCACCCATTTGCCTTATAATGTAACCTAATCAAGGAAGTGACATCTCATCACCTTTGACATGGTCCTTTGGTTGGAGGGAAGTCGCAGGTCCCACCCATGCTCGAGGAGAAGGGATGTGATTTCCAGCGGGCAGGAACATAGGCTCTGTCCTAGGATCTGTCCACTGCAGCCAAATTAGTTGAGGTTTATTGCTGGTTACGAGTAACTAGAGATAAGCTTAAGAATTCCTGTATACTCTTCACATTTGTATAATTTCATTCAATAAACTATATAACTTAGGTAATTTCACTCAACAAACTGTCTGGTAACAAACATACAGCATAGGACTGATCATTACCAATGAGCCCTTTTCATCTTTACATAGACTTAAGTTAATGGAATCCACAAAGGATCTGCCATGTATTTATTCATTCATTCAACAAATACCTGATAATCATTGACTATAACCGGGGCCTTATTTAGGTGCTGGGCATATTACAGCAAACAAAAAGATTTAAATGCCCTCATGAACCATATATGTTAGAGAAGCAGAGAGACGATAAACCAGATGAATTAGTAAATATTTGCGTTGCGTTTGGTAGTGGTACGTGCTAAGGAAAGGGGGCAGGTTGATATTTTCAAATGTGTGGGCAGGGAAGGGATCTAAGAAGGTCATATGTGAGTAAAGAACTGAATAAATAAGGGAATAAGCCATGAGAGCATTTGAGAGGTGAGCGTCCTGAGCAGGGAGAAGAGGAAGTGCAGGCCAGGGTATTGAAGACGTGCCCTGTGGGTTTGAGGCACAGCAAAGAGCTTGGGGTGGCTGCAGCCGAGTAAGCCAGGGAGCCCTGCAGGTGACAGAGTGAGAGAGGAAAAGGGAGACTGAATAAAGCAGGGTTCTGTACGTCTTTGTAAGAAATTTGTTGTTTTCTCTGGGATGGGAGCAATTGGAACATTTTGGACAGAGGAGGGACTTGATCTGATCTAAGTTTTAACAGGATCACCCTGGCAGCTGTGTTGAGAATGACTGAGGGCACTGAGAGTGAAACAGGGGCACCACTAAATAGAATATTGCGATGATTCAGGTGAGAGATGATGGTGTGGTTTGAACCAGCTATGGAGGCATGAAAATGGATTTGTCAGAAGGTGAAACTGAAAGAATTTGCTGACACTTCATATGTAGGTTATAAAAGGAAGGGCAGAAGACAAGAATGACTATATCCACATCTGTATGTATATTTATACATTAATTTATGTTATAATATTAATATGTCAGAATTTTTATATTAAGGTTACCACTTAACCATCTTAACTGCTACATATCCTAGGTGAATGAATGTATATAATTCATATATATATGGTGGGGCTGCATTGAGCTTACTCTAATTCAGTTGTGTTTGGTAAAATAAAGAAATCCTGTAGAATGATAATTTGTATGTATATTCCTCATATACACTACATGCATTATTGAATACATTACGCATTCACATACACATGTTACTTTGTTGAGTTAAATACACAAAGCAATGTAAACTGTGCTTTATGGGCAATTTAAGAGATTTATCAAGCATAATTTTTATTACATGCAGTTTTCACCTTTCAAATTGATTTTAGAATCCTACTCCTGAGAGAGAAGTGCCTTTGCTTTAAACCTGAACTGAGTGGCCCTTTCCCTGATTTTAGCATCCACAGTTCTGGTGCTCAGGACTGACCGTGTAGTTGAGCAGCATTTCTCTGAGCATTCTGTCTTCACATGGCTGGCTCAGCCCCTCTGTGTGCTGCAGAGCAGAGGTGAGACGGAAGGACCAGGTCTGTCCTCTCTGACCACCATGTTCTGTGCTGCCAGTGACAGTGGAATCTACTCAGTTCTGGTGGATTAGTAGAAAAATGGGGATTTTTAAACTCAAGATTTTACAAAAATAATAAACCATTCTAGTTCAAAATGACTGATGATACTATAGATTGGGCTATACATATTTTGATAAAAATTATATTGACAATGTGGAAATGTGTGCGAAATAAACATATGTCAATATTTATTTAATCCTAAGTGGCTACCCTTTCACCAGCTGTGTGGTCCCCTTCTAACGCTGGTTTCTCCTCCGTGGATGATCATTAGATCCTCTGTCATCTCTCCAGGAAGTGTGGCCTTTTGGGTGCACTAGAGCAGAGCAGCCTACCTGTTAGCAGTATTTCATTTGTAAATGAGAGAACATTTGGTCTAAATGGCTTAAATAAAGGGAAATTTACTGGCTCATGTAATTGAACAGCACAGAGGTAGGACTGACTGCAGGCACCATTTATGGTTCTCATGTTTCACTAGGCCTCCAGCTCTGCCTTTTGGCAAGTTCCTAGGATCGGAGTTTCGGCTTGTGTGGTTTGTCCTCAGAGGCTCCATTCATAATAGATGCAAGGGCTCCTGGTTGTTCCAGACTGTGCCCAATACCACAAGCATAGGAAGAGAAGCCTGTATCCCAGAACAAACGTGGGGCATTCTGATTGAATCAGTGTGGGTCACATTACCTGGGCTAGCTCTGTTGTCAGGCAAATGCCGTCTATTGATTAGCTCAGGCCTGAATTTCTTGCCCATCCATGGAAGAATAACTTTGGCTGAGGAGTTGGAATAGGTTATTGGAATGTAGCTAATTCAGGCCCAGCCTGGATCTCTCGGGTCTGGGGGCAATTCCCTGTTGCACCACATGGTGGAATAAAAATAGGTGGTACCTGAATAAAATTCATGGCATCTGAATGCAGATCAAGTGGAAACTGTTCGGTAGATGTCTAGGGCATGTGGAAACTCAAATGTTCCATGTCTGGCTTGACTTGGGCCAAAGAAAAGGCTGTGCAGTGAGTGGCACATAGGTTTACATGCCAGGCAGCCCACTCCTGTCCACCGTGCCCCCCCTCATCAGTCCTATTGCTGTGTCTGTGGCACCCTCTGCATCCTAAGTAACTCCTTCCCTACATGAAAAACTACCTGATAATATTCACGAAGGGGAACGCCTGCCTTTGAGAACAGGAACTTGTGCACGTGTTCTGGGATTTTTGCTAGGACCCTGGCACAGGGCCCTGTGTCATTTTTACCGATTAGCTTTTTATAATAAAACTTGAGAGTTTCTCTGTTTTGGCAGTTGCCTTTGTAAAATCTCTGTCTCTCTCTAGTGTTGGTGTTCTACTGCTGCCATAAGAACCTACCATACAACTTAGTGGCTTAAAATGACACAAATTTATTATTTTAAAGTTTTGTTGATCAAAATCCCATCACTGGTCTCACCTGGCTACAATCAAGCTGCCGGCTGGGCTGCATTTCTTTCTGGAGGCTCTAGGGGACAGCCTGTTTCTTTACTCATTCAGGTTGTGGGCACAGCCCCATTGCTTGCAGTGGTGCAACTGAGATCCTATTTTCTTGCTGTCTGTTAGGTGAGGTGGTTCCAAGTTTAGAGACCACCACATTCCTTGGCATGTGGCCCCTTACTCCCTCTTCAAGGACAGCAACGGTAGATTGAGTCTTTCTCAAATCACATCTCTCTAACCCAGGGTGGCAGATTATCCACTCTTAAGGACTTGTATTATTAGGTAGCACCTACCCAAATAATCCAGGAAAATCTTGCCTCTTTAGTGGTCAGCTGATTAGCAACATTAATTCCATCTACAACTGAACAGATAAAATTATGTAACACAATTTTCCATATAGCATAACATATTCACAGAGTTAGAGATTAGGATGTGGACATCTTGGGGGCCTAGTATTCTTCCTGTCTCCCTTCACACACATACACAACTGGCTCACATTCATTTTTCACCTCTTTCTCATTTAATTATTACAATTATTAATTTCATAAACCAATCCTTAATTTAAAATATGGATGAAACTCTTAGCCAGGAGTTGGTGGATTGAATTTCTGCTTTGGTCTAGTTTTGGCTTCCTTTGGTTGTTATTATGGATTGATATCATTGTACTTGGCATGAGCTTTTGTTGAACTGGCCACTAATAATATCAGGAATTACATCCCATTTGAAAAACTCTGGGCTGTCTTCTCTCTATAGTGTCATGGTTTTGAGGGTGCAAAAATAAATTCTAGGTTAAGTGCTGTCTCAGATCGTATTAAAAAATAAACATTCCAGTGGTGCTTCCTGGTTTATGCTGTCAACTGTTCTTCCAAGTTTATGGTGGTTGAGATTTTGCTTTTTGAACTATTTCATGCCTATTTGCTTGTTCACTTTGACCACATCACTTCCCTTTCCAGAGCTCTAAACTGACTTTGAATTGCAAATTGCATTCTATCTATTGACTGAGTTAAAATGCTTACTCGGTTGCCTAGAGGAAAGAAATGTTTCTTTGAGCTGCTTGAACCCTAATTATCTTTGGCCAAGACCCACTATATTTAAAAAGCCTATACATCCTGCTTGATATTCATGTTCACTCAAGATAATAATCAGTAATGTTTTGGGGATGGTACCGTGCACCATGTATTTTGCATGCAGTCTGCTTGAATTCCCATAATATCCCTATAGGGGTATGTGCTGTTCTCAATTCTGTTTTACAGACAAGGAAGTAAAATAAGGAGGGTGAAGTCAGTTGTCCAAGGCCATATAGCGGCGAAGTGTCAGGACTGAAACTTCTGCTCACTAACAAGAATGCCTCTGCCCTTAACCATTTAGCTGTGAATGCCCCATGAAATTTAGTCCCTTTTAAAGTGGAATTTTACTGTTAGTATGAAGGCATCAAATAGTTAGTATGTGGATCAAATATTACTGTTGCTTTACTGGCAGGAAATTGAGTGCTATAGTTGCCCTAGTCAGATGTCTAATAGTCATAATTGCATAACTATCCTTCCATTTCCCCTTTCAGAGAAAGCGGTATCATGGCAGGTAACCAATTTTTATAGATTATCATAGTCTATACTTTCCGTTTCAGCTAATAGGGGTTTTTTTTTTTTCCCACCTGTTGGACCATACTTTAGAATCTCTCCTATGATTGATTAGGGAAAAGTGTTTCTCTGTTTCCTTCTTAAAATTAGGAATGGCTCTGGGAAATGTTTAGGAAGATATATAAATTTCATATGCAAGACATTTTTATTGTCATTCAGAATTAATCATCTATGCCATATTCCAGTGCTAGCATTCATAGGATGCATTTACTTGGTGCCAGTCTTAAAGCCGAAGATAACAAAGAAAGTGATAAAAAGAAAAAGAGTTCATTTCATTTCCTAAGATTCTTTAGGTAGGCTCTTACAGTTTTCATTTATTTTGCAGATCTGTTCAGCCAAAAATAAGCTATAATAATATCTTATGGTCCTTCTAAACTATTTCCAAGCTCTTGGAAATAGATGCAAGCCTTTATCATATGTGCAAAAAAAGGGTAGTTGGGAAATTATTAGATAATTAACCTGCTAAAGAGGTCCCCACCCCGTGTTTAACAGTCTAGCATCCAGAATCTCACCTTCACTCCCAGGGAGATGCTACAAGCCCATGCTTATCTCAGTCTGGGAGAATAAGAAACAAAAACATATCATGGAGACTCATGAGACATATAAGGAGAACAAGCCCTAGGAAGGAAAGGCACAAATAGAACATGCATGAAAGAGGATGTAGAATCAATGGAACACATACAACAAAGATTTAAGCTAAACATAGTCTTTGTTTTCAGAGAGATAAAGGAGAATATGGGAAATACGAAGTAGATCAGATAGTTATGAAGAAATAACTCAAGGAGTTAGAATTGAAAAATGCTATCTTTAAACTAAATTACTGCATGGACGCGTTGAATAATAAACTTAGGATAGCCAAAGAACAAACTAATGAACTATATGATCAAGGTGAAAAACTCTCCTGGAAGACATCAGGAAATGATACATCATGAAAAGAGTGAAAGTGAGATTAAGGGAAAGGATAGAAGTAGAAATATCAATGGCTAACTAAAGGGACTTTCAGAATAAGTGCAAAGAATAAATGGAAAGTGAAAGAAGAAATAATGAACAGTAACTTACCAGAATTGGACAGATATAAACCCTTAGGTGCTGATAGAATTGATAAGAAAAATCTATTCTTAGATCCATTATAGTGACATTTGAGGACAAAAAAAACAACAGTAACTTCAGACAAAGCAAGTGGTGACATCAGTCTTTTCAACAGTAACACTGGATACAAGAAGACAGCAATAAAATATCTTCACATTGTTGATGGAAAATAACTTTGAACGATTACCTATTGAACCTATTATTTAAAGTTATCAGATATATCAAGGTCTCATAAAGTTCACTAAACAAGAGAGCCTCAATAAATTCCAAAAATTCAATGTCATTCAGGACATGAAATATAGTTATAATTTAAGAAAATTAGGAATCAACAACAAAGCCTAAAGTTTAGACAGCATAGTAAACATAATGTTCATACTATTAAATGAAAAGGGGAATACAGCAAGGGAAACTATAAAATATTTAGGCTAAATGGCAATGAAAGCACATGTTAACACCTGTGGGATTCAGATTAGAAGGAAATTAATAAATTTGAAACATTTATCAGAGAAGAAAAAGAACTATTGAAATAAATTAGCTCGGCATTCAAATTAAGAAGTGAGGTAAAGAGCAACAGAGTAAACCCTAAGAAACAAGAAAAAAAATAATAAAGGCAAAGGTAGAATTGAATAAAATATTGCTACATTAAAAAATGAGAGAGAGTTCACAACTCCTAAAACTTGTTCTTTCAGAAGACAGATAAAACAGATAAAATGGCAGGACCTATATGAAAAAAATGATAGGCTATTTAAATAAACAAAATGCAGAGTGACAAGTTGAAGATAAATATACATATAGTACATATTTAAGACAAATACTTTATAATGTCACTTGTATGTGGAATCTAAAAATGCCACACTTGTAGAAACAGAGAGTAGAAAGGGAGTAGCATGGTGTTTACCAAGGGCTGAGGGGTTGGGGAACTGGGGAGATGTATGTCAAAGACTATAAACTTCCGGCTTGAAGAAGTTCTGAGGACTTAATGTACAGCACTGTGATTATAATTAGTAATACTGTATTATATATTTAAAGGTTGCTAAGTGAGCAGATCTTAAATATTCTCACTGAAGAAAAGAAAATGATGTGATGGAGGTATTAGCTAAAACTACAGTGGTGATTATATAGCAACATGAAATTGTATCAAATCAACACATTGTATACCTTAAACTTATACACAATGTTATATGTCAACAATACTTCAGTAAAGCTGAATAATAAAATAAGATTTTGCAAATAATACTTGAATAAATTTTAAAATAAGTAACAGTAAGAGATAAGTTTTCCCTCGAGTGTCAAAAAAGGCAAAAATAAAGGAAAACTAGAATAGATTAATAACCACTAAAGTAATTGAAATTGATTTTCAAATTTTCCCTTATCCCCTAATCTCAGTAGTTTTGCATATAAATTCAATCAATCTGTCAAAGACAAGATAATTTATTTCTTATACATATTATTACAGAAAAAATAATTAAAAAGAAAGTTTGAGCAGCTTTAAGTTAATAAACTTAATAAACTATTAAGTTTATAGGCCAGTTATACTAACGAACAGACATGTAAATATCCAGAAGAAAATATCAGCTGAGCACAGCAAGGCATAATAATTGTATTATAATGTGATAGTATCTGTCCCCAAAATGCCAGGATGATTCAACTCAGAACAAAATCTATTATCTTGACAGGTGTGGACAAAGAACTGGATAAATGTCAACAATTATTCATGCTTAAAATTTTTACAAAATAAGCAATAGAAATTAACTTCCTTAACTTAAAAAAGACTTTTAAAAGGACCCTATAGGGAATAGGATTTCCTATTTAATGGAAATCGTTAGCTACATTAACCTTTAATGTAGGGAACAAGACAGTGATTCCCATTCTTCTTGCTATCTTTTAACCAGTTCCTACAGGCAGGCAATCAAGTCATCCTGGCTTGCCCAGGACTTGCCTAGATTAAGCACTGTGTCCTGGGAAACTCTTCAGTCCTAGGAAAACTTGGTTTGGCTGGATAGTCAAAGTGTCAAAAGTGAAGTTCTGTGTCCTAGAAACCTTCTCAGACAGGCAAACAGGACAGTTGGTTAACCTACTGCTGGTCTTAACTAAAGCAGTGACACAAGAAAAAGACACATGAAGTATAGATTAGAAAAAAAGAGACAGAGTCTTCATTATTTAAAGAGAGAAATTTACATAAAATTATCAAAGTGCTAATACCAAGACAATAATACAAAACATGCTGAATCTAAACTTAGCAATAAAAATCAATTGGATTCATTAATAAACAACTAGAAATGTAAAAGAATACCATTTATAAAAGCCACAAAAACCTGCATGTGAGTGTTTATAGCTGCTTTATTCACAATAATCAGAAACTGGAAACAATGAAGATGTCCTTCATAGGTAAACAGATGAAAAGATTGTGATAGATTCATAAAAAGATGAGTATTCCATGTTAAGAAATGAGTGAGCAAGCAACAATAAGATATGAATGAATCTTAATAACATATTGCTAAGTGAAAGAAACCAGTCTGGAAAAGCTACATGCTGAATGATTTTAGTTATATGATAATCTGGAAAGGGCAAAACTATAAAGATGGTACAAAGATCAATGATTGCTAAGAGTTTGAGAAGAGGATGGAGTGTTGAATGGGTGAAGCCCAGGGTATTTTTTAAGGTGGTGAAACTATTATGTATGATTCTATAGTAGATACATGACACTATGCATTTGTCAAAACCCACAGACCTGAACTGCAGATTAGTGAACCTAAATGTACGCACATTTAAAAATCATTTAGGAGACTTGGAGATCCCATGATAAAATGCAGAATGTGGCAAAACAGAAAATAGTCTAAGTGTATTTCAAACTGTAAAACAACCTACTGAAGGGGTAAGAAGGAAAGGCACTGACCTAAGTAACTTTAGAATTGAGTCCAGTCCATAAGATGAAAGGAAAAAGAAGCTGTACATGTACGCCATATTCTAGTTGATAAAATAGTTTATGACAGGGATACAGGTGAACAATTCTGGTACAGCTATACGTTTATATTTGGAGTAAAGCAATGAAGTAAATGGTGGATGGTGGTGGCCAGGATTTTCACTGTTGCAATGAGTGTTCACATGTAAGCATGAGTAGGAGGCTAGAATGATATACGTGGTAATGGATTAGAGTTGGGACACTAGTGTAAACTCATGTTTAGCTCCATATTGATACAGATGGCTACATATAGAAATACTTATAGCTATTGTATATGTACTAGTTATTACACACATGTATTTCTTTGCTTTGTGCCCTGAAAGAGTCTAGTGGCAACAATATCCCAGGAACAGTGAGCGCCCCTAGCTCCCAGATTTTTGTTTCTAATACCATTCTTCAACAAAAGGAGCTAGAACTCATTAGTGAAGTGGCTAATTCTAGTTCTGAGGCAGGATATACACAAGATGAATTTGGAGCATCAGTGCCAGAAAGTTAGATTGTGCTCAAGATAAAAATCCCACAGTCATTGGAGTTCCATGTCAGAGGGATCAAGAGCCAAATGAAAGAGTTCCCAGTGCCCAAAGCTGAAAACAATTAGAGGAGCAAGGAATAAAAATAATCGGTTTACAATACAGGTGTAAAATAAATAGCCATGAGTCCACACCAGTATAAATAAATGATTGAATAAATAAATAAATGAGGGAGAAGAGACAGATCGCCTATGCAGAGGAGTTCCAAATAATTTATGTAGATATTTCACCCTCATAGATGTGGAATGTAACTCTCCACTTAAGTGGGGCAGTGCTTAGTGACTTCCTTTCAAGAGTAATTTTGATTTGAGAAATCTAACAAATATTAATGAAGGCAGGTAATCAAACTTACCATCTGCTGGGTGAGGAAGTAGTAAGTCATGCTGATAATGTATACTGGATGTGATGAAAACAGCGCTTTACTTCTGTGGTCTTATTCCCCAAAACATATAACCTCCTTCTAATCATGAAAAAATATCAGACAAATTCCAGTTGAAGGAGATTCTATAAAGTAGCTGATCAGTACTCCTCAAAACTGTCAAGGTTATAAAAGCAAGGAAAGGCTAAGAAATTGTCACAGACAAGAGGATCTTAAGGAAACATGACTTCTAAATTAATGTATCTTGGATGAAATAGAAAAATAACATTAAGTAAAAAACCAAGGAAATCTGAAAAAAAGGCATAAACTTTAGTTAGTGATAATGCATTAATATTGGTTCATTAATTGTAACAAATGTACCACAGTAATGTAAGATATTAGTAACAGTGGAAACATTATAGAGATATATGGGAACTCTGTACTAATTTTCTTAAAAATCTAAAGCTATTCTAAAATAAAGCATTTAGTAAAACATAAAGTTAGTGGTTTTCTCCCCACTATCCTGAGACCTTTTACTTGCTAGCTTATGTTCACTGAGTGTGAATCCTGATATCGTTATCCAGAAGCTTCTTTTTAATGCTTTTCCTTTTTCGGTGGACTCTTGGGAGTTTCTATTAATTTCAGAATATCAAGGGCAGGATAGCTCTCTTAAAGCTTTTGGTAAACTATTTTTGGAAGAAAGATAAGAACTAGGGCCTATGAATGGAAGCTAAAGGGAGATAGACTTTGGTCCTTTGGAAGAAAATACTAGTGATTAAATGGGATGCAGATGAAATGGCCTGACTGAAGTTGACTTCTCATGTCTGGAAATTGTTTAAACAGAGACCTCTTTTAGATCTAGTATACGTGAAGGAGTAGATGAGATGCTAAATAGTAAGGTTGGAATAGTCTTTTTTACTGTAGTATTCTGGGTCCCTACTGAGTTAACAATCTGCTCCTGCAACCCAGGCTGACTTCTCATTCACTCATTTATTCATCCAGCGAATATTTGTGAACCACGTGCTAAATGGCTGATCCTTCCCCAAGCCTTAGGTATGCAGCATTGAATAAATAGAATGATCCCTTTCCCTAGTCCACTGAAACCAAAGCTTCCTTCTGTGGAATACATGAGGGATAGTTCATAAAAGCCCTTTGTCAGCTAGTTTCAAAGACCACTCCTTTTGTCTTTGGTGCAGAAACATCCAAAAGGAATAAAATCCAAAGAGTATTGACTGTAAAGTCCATGCAGATGCTTCAAGGACATCCTTTACTCTTATTAAACATTTTTTGGGGTTGGGGCAGGAGGAATCTGGTTTTGTTGGGCAGTACCTTCTTCCTGTGCCTAACCCAGGACATCATTCTCCCCAAGATAGATCTAAGAACCTAACAACGGCTGTGCTGAAGACAAAAATGTGTATAATTTAAAGGGAAGTGGGTCATATAAAATTCTCATCTTCCTTGTGCCTATAAAGTTCATGCAATTTAGGGAAGATCATTCCTTTTAGTTCTGTTTTGGGGATAATAATTCTCCTTTGCAAGTAACCACAGATGTTCTCAAATGAAACTGTTATGTAAAGTTCAAAAGGATGCAGGGTATTTCAAGAGTTTTGCTTATTCATTAATTTAGAGGTCCAAAAGAGGTCAACCCATCTAAAAAAAAGGCGGCAACATTTTATCTAGTGCCTACTATGTAAACTTTTTATTTATGATTTAATTCACTACCTGTAACAATCCTTAGAGGCTCAAAGAGTTTAAATAATTTACTCATTTACTGAACTGTTAAGTGGAGGAGCTAGGCATCAAGCCCATTTGAATCCTGAGTTCTTGCCTCCCAACCAGATTTCTGAGTTTGATGAAAGACATCAGGAACTCTTTCACAAGGTTCTCTTGGCGTTCTAAGACAGATGAACTTGTTTTCTCTACAGGTATTTCTTAGGACATCTTTCTGCTAGATGATTGGGGCACATTCCTGAATAAAATAGACATGGTTCTTGTAGTATGGAGCTTAGAACACTGTGGGAGAGCCAAACAGTGAACAAGTAAACAAATTTAATAAAACTATGTAATAATAAATTATGAGATAAGGGCTTTAAGTAAGCTGAACAAGATGTTATGATAGAAATCAATGAGGATGGGGAGAAGGTTTCACTTAAAGAAATTGATTGGTTAAAGTCCCTCTGGGCAATGGTGTAAACTGGTATTTAAGGATGAGCAATTGTCAGCTGTGAAAGGTCAGGGACAGAGTATTGTAGGAATAAATGCAAGACCAAATGTGTTTAACATTTAATTCTGTAGTATATTTTGAGTTAAATCTTGTATGAGATATGAGACTTAGGCTGATGTTCATTTTTTCCCCCTATGGATGATCAGTTGTTCCGGTACTGTTTACTGAAAAGACTACCTTCCCTCTGTTGAATTGCTTTTGCACCTTTGTCAAGTCAGTTGGACTGATTTCTGGGTGTCGTGTTGGATTGATCTATGTGTCTACACCCTCACCCATACCACGCGGTCTTGACTGCCAAAGCTACACAGTAAGCTGGGGTAGCTTGATATTGGGTAGACTGATTCCTTCCAATTTGTTCTTTTTCAAAATTATTTCAGTTATTCTATTTCCTTTGCCTTTTGATATACACTTTTGAATAATCTTATCTATATCTACACAAAGTATTGCTTGGATTTTGGTAGAAAATGTGTTAAATTTACATATCAATTTGAAGGAGAACTGACACATTTGTTATATTGAATATTCCAATGCAGTAACGCAGTATTTCACCCCATTTATTTAGATCTTTGATTTCTTTCATCAATGTTTTGTAATTTTCAGCAAATTCTATACTTTTTTATTAGATATACATCTAAGTATTTCCTTCTTTTTGAGCAATTATAAATGATATTGTATTTAAAATTTTGGTCTCTATACGTTTATTGCTTTTGTATAGAAGTACAATTGATTTTCGTAAGTTTATCTTTTATCCTGCAACCTTGCTGAACTCATTTGTTACTTCTAGGAGTACTTTTATAGACTCCTTAGATTTTCTACATGGGCAATCGTGTCATTGGAAATAGGGATTATTTTATTCTTCCTTTCTCATGTGTATAAATTATACTTTTTTGCTTTAATGTGCAGGCTAGAACTTCCAGCACTATGTTGATTAAAGATAGTGAGAGCAAACTTCCTTGCCTTGTCCCCTAATCTTAATGAAAAGCATTCAGTCTTTTACCATTAAGTATAATGTTTGCTGTAGCAGGTTTTCTGTAGATGTGCTTTATCAAGTTAGAGAAGTTTCCTTTTATTTTTCTGAGAGTTTTTTGAATAAATGGGTATTGAATTTTGTCAAATGCTTTTCTCTGAATTGATTAGTGTGATCATGACTTTCTTTTACCTATTAATATGGTAGATTAAATTGATTGATTTTTCAATGTTAAACTAGCCTTGTACCCTTCAAATAAATCCCATGTGATCATTATTTTTTTTTATTGCTAAATACTATTTTCTAATATTTTGTTAAGAATTTTTGCATCTGTATTCCTGAAGGATGCTGGTCTATATAGTTTTAATTTTTGAGACACTCTGGTTTTGGTATCAGAGAATGCTTGATACCAAACACTTCATAAAACGCGAGTGTTCTTTTCTATTTTCTGTTAGAGATTGTGTAAAATGCTTGCTAATTTTTTTCAGTGAGATAATTTGGGCCTGGAGATTTGTTTTATGATAGTTTCTAAATTATGAATTTAATGTCCTTAGTATTTAGAAATATTTAATATTGGGTGAGATGTGGTAGATTGTGTATGGGGTTTTTTTTGGAGGACTTAGTATATTGTATGTAAGTATTAATGTCATATATGTAGAATTGTTATTGTATTCCCTTATCCTTTCGTTGTCTGAAGGATCTATCATGATATTATCGGTTTCATTTTTGATTTTGATAATTTGTGTCAACTTCCTTTTTTGTTTGATGGTCTTTGTATCATTTATTTTCTCTTTTGCCTGTTTTCAGTGTCCTTGATTTCTACTGTTGTGTTTATTGTTCTCTTCTTTCTGTTTTCTCTAGATTTATTTTGCTTTTCCTTTTCTAGGTCCTTAAGGTAAATTGCTTAGGCTATTGATTTAAGACTTTCTCTCTTTTCTAACATATGAATTTAATGCCATAAATTTCTCAGCACTAGTTTTATGCTTCACAAATTTTAGTACACTATATTTTAATTTTTATTCTATTCAGTGTATTTTTTATTTCACTTGAGACTTCCTCTTTGATCCATGGATTATTTAGAATCATTTTATTTAGTTTTTGAGTCTTTGAAGATTTTCATTTCTTTCCTCTTTTATTGATTTTTTAATTTGATTCCATTATGGTCAGTGAACACACACTATATGATTTCAGTGCCTTTAACTTTATTGCCAAGATGTGATCTATCTTGGCGTATGTTCTATGATCACCTGAAAATAATGCATATTCTTTTGTTGTTGGGTGGAGTGCTTTATAAATGCTGATTAGATCTTGTTAGTTGGTGGTGTTGAGTTGTATATGCTTACTGATTTTCTGTAGAGTTGTTCTCTCAGTTGTTGAAAGGAGTGTTGAAGACTCCAACTATGCTTATAGATTTTTCTATGTGTCTTTTCAATTTTATCAGTTTTTGCTTCACATAATTTGCAGCTATGTTGTTTGGTGCATACACATTTAGGATTGCTATATCTTCTTGGTGTATTGACTCTTTTATCATTGTATAATGTCCCTCTCTGTTAATTTTCCTTTTTCTGAAGTTTAACTTACATGATATTAACATAGCAAATCCTACTCTTCTTTGATTAATGTTTGCATATTTTTTGATTATTTTACTTTCAACCTCCCTATATCTTTATATTTGAATTGAATTCTTTGTACATAGTATATAGTTTGGTCATATTTTAAAATATGGCCTGTTAATCTGTCATTTTATTTTTGTATTTAGATCATTTTTGTTTACTATAATTATTGATATTTTAGATATTAAGCCTGACATTTGTTTTTATTTTTTCTCTCTGTTTTTGGTTTCTCTGTTTTCTTTTTCCTGGTTTCTTATAGGTTACTTGGAACAATTTTTAGAATTTATTTTGATTTATCTATAGTGTTTTTAAATATATCTCTTTGTATAGTTTTGTAGTGGTTGATCTGAGTATTATATAGACACAGTTTATCAGAGTCTACTGTTGTGATCATTTAACTAGTCTGAGTGAAGTATAGAAAACTTACCTCCCTTTATGTCCCTTCACTCTCTCCTTTATGATATAATTGTCTTAAATAATTCCTATACATATATTTGGGACTACATTAGTGTTATATTTTTTGCTTGAAAGAACAAATATAATTTAGAAAGGTAAAAAAAAAAGAGGGAAAGTCTATTGTATTTACCTATGTTTTTATTTATTATTTTTTCCCACTTTCCTTCCTACCATTCCTTTTTTCCTGTCATTCCCTTTTACCTTTTCAATGTTCCAAGTTATTCTTTAATAATTTTCCTTCTGTTTAGGGAATTTCTTTAGCAATTTTATTAGGGTAGGTCTGCTGCCAACAAATTACCTTAATCTTTCTTAATCTGAGAATGTTTTGATTTCCCCTTTATCCTCAAAGTATATTATGCTGTATATAGGATTCTGGTTTGACAGTTTTATATTTTAGCCTTTGAAAAATGCTATACCATGTCCTTCTGGCTTTCATGGTTTCTGATGAAAAATCTGTCATCGTTTAAACTTCTTTCTCCTTATAAGTAAAATTTCATTTCTTTCTTGCTGCTTTCAAGTCTTTTTCTGTGTCTTTAACTTTTGGAATTTTGACTTTTATGTGTATTAGTGAGATTTATTTGAATTTGTCTTCTTTGGAATTTCCTTAACTTCTTGAATCTGTAGGTTAGAGACATTTTCCAAATTTAGGATGTTTCAGCCATTACTTTTCCAAGTATTTTTTCAGTCCTGCTCTCTTTTTTCTCTCCTTCTTGGACTCTGGTGACAAATGTTAGATATTTTGTCATAGTCCAAAAGGGCTGTGAGGCTCTGTTCATTTTCTTTCCCTCTATTGTTTAGATTCTATCTTCAATTTCACCGATTCTTTCCTCTGCCACTTCATTCTGCTACTGAGCTCACCCACTCAGGTTTTTTTTTTTTTTAATATTGATCATTGTATTTTTTTTTTTTTTGGTTTTAAAATTTTAATGTGGTTCTTCTATATATTCTATTTTTTACTGAGATCATTTTTCATTTGTTTGAAGAATATTCATAATTGCTCATTGAAGCTTTTTTTTTTTTACCATGACTGCTTCAAAATATTTATTAGATAATTCTAGCATCTTTGTCTTCTCAGGGTTAGTACGTATTGATTGTCTTTTTCATTCAGTTAGAGGTCTTCTTGGTTCTTGGTATAAATAGTTATTTTGGATTGAAACCTGGGCATTTTGGATATTATGTTATGAGACTCTGGATCTTATTTAAGGCCCTACTTTAGCTGGTTTTATTGTATACTTATTTGGAAAGGAAAGGGCAGAGATGCTTAATTACTGTGAGGTGATGGTAGAATTCCAGGTTCCTATTGATACATCTGAAGATGAGGACTCCTAATTACTGCTGGCTGGGGTGGGAGTTCTGGTTCTTCATTAGGCCTCCATTGATGTCTTGCTGACTTGGAGGGTCTGGAGTGGCCTGTTACTAATCCCCATGGTGAGGGTAACTTCATAGCTGGGTTATGATTAAAATCTTGACTGTTCACTAGGTCTCTTCAGACACCCACCCCAGTGGCAAGGGAGAGGAATGCCTTTTTACTGTGGAATGCGGATGGGAATCCAAACTTCCCACTGATACTAAAGTGGGGCTTGGGTAACCACCTAAGAGGTCCATATGCAAAAATGAACTTTGATTCATACATACCTCACAACATAGATCAAAATTAACTCAAAATGGATCAAAGACTTAAATGTAAAAACTAAAATCATAAAATTTCTAGAAGAAAAGTGATGCAGTTTGTTTATGGCACTTATCCCTATCTAAAATTGCCTAATTATCTATTTGCATGCTTACTTACCTATTAATGTTTTACTTATTATTAACTATCTCTTCCCTAGTAAAATGTACATTCCATATCTAATAAAACATTTCAAACAGGAAGCCTTCAATAAATTTCTTAAGGTGAATGAATGGGCCACAGATCAAAATTAGTTGTCTCCTAAAAAGCAATGATGTGTGCAGATGTAGCAAACTGGAGCTGATGGGGGTTAAAAAAAACGGCATTCTCAGTCAAAATTTGCATTTAAATTATTTGTTCAAAACTTAGTGGCTTTAAAAAAAACTAACTTTAATTGTGTAGAAAATCTTGTATGTACTATATATGTCATAAAGTGTTATTGTGGTAACAATAATATAATTTAAAAGGATTTTTCTGACTCTAATGTATTCTAAGATTATATTCTTTCTCAAAGGCACAAGTAGCAAACCCAGATGCTTCAATGTTGGTGGCTCTCAAATCACTCGATATTCAATTTTTAGCTTTAAAAATACAATGTCAGAAGGTTTAACACTAAATAAATTTGTCAGATTCTTGGTTTTCTATGGCTTTGCAATCAACTGGCTTTATTCTTGTTCTAGTGTATTTAGTTTACCTCCGAGATATTATCAGTTTGACCAGCCATTTACACCATTACATTGGTGTTTGTAAGCTTGGCATGTGTTTGTCTGTGTATCCTCTCTCATCAGAAAAATTTCTTCTAGTTAGCTGAGGCAGGATTTCTAACTATATAAGACAACAACATTGACTGGAATGCCAATAGGGGCAATAATTTTTGCAAATGAGTGCTAATTGTATAGTAATATTGTTCTACTGTAGTGGGATCATGAAATATGTTTCCTCTCTCTAAACTACTGTGTTTAATTAACAGTAATTGCTTCTCTCTTTTTGGTCTCTTACTTCCCCCTCCACACCTTACATTTATTTTAAGATAAAAAGTTAGCACAATAAGATCCTTTTCTCTCATATCCCAATTCTTCTTACTGAGGCCAGGAAATGATTATGTGTACAGGAACTCAGTAAGCAGAAGGGAGCCATTTTGTGATCATTTTCCTTTTGTTCTTAATGATTAATGAAGCATTCCTTTGAAGAAAATGTAATCTTAGAGTATGCTAGAGTCAGAAAAAACCTTTTAAATTATATTATTATTACCGCAGTTATACTTTATGCTATATATAGTACATACATTTACTGCATTTAATACTCACACCAATTTGTACTAGAATTACCCTCATTTTACAGAAGAGGATATAGAAGCTCAGAGGGGTTAACCTTGCCCAAGGTTATACTGTGGATGTACATTTGAACTTTATCTCCCTAGTCCCAAATTCCACAGTTTCATTGTACTATACCACTTCACCAATCCCTACCCCTTTCCTTAAAAATATGGGGAGCAGAGACATGGATATGGAGGCTGAGTTATTCAAGGCCACAGAAATATTTCATTTATGTATTTATTTAATGAATGTTTAATAAAAACACTCTTTGCAATGGATGGTGCTAATCACTGAAATGTATGTAGGCAAAAAGGAATAAGTTATAGTCTTGTTCTCCCTGTCTAAACAGTAATTTATAATTTTACTGGGGGAGGTGAATACCTACAAAATTAGGGAAAGGAAATGAATAAAGTGGGAGGAGTGGAGAAATTCCGGGTGTGGGCTGCGTACAATAGTAACCCAACTTTCAAAATGAGAAAAGTGGGCCATTGTGTGTTACGTGATTAAATGCCGATCACAATGGTGTCACTGTGGCAGTCTTAAAAGTCACCCCAGGTTGAGGTCAGCTAAGACTGCAGACAAAAGGGTTTATTATTGTATCTGTTCTTAGTAGCCCAGTTGGCTGTAAAAGCAAAATAGTGTAGGGGCGATTAATTCCAAGACTAGCACCCAAACCCAGGCCCCTAATAGTCAGTTCTGCACTTTTCCCCATTTGCTTCCTTGTTGCAAGAAATAGGACTCAAAACGTTAGTTAGCAGGCAACTCTAACCTTAATAAGAACTTGAGAAAGCATTAGACATATTCCTCAAATCATGCCAAGGAAAATCTACAAAATTGTTCATTATTTAAAGGCATGCGAAAATACCTTTGTGGGTAGCAAAATAATAGAGGTGTTTCCTCTGGAGGGATATTGGTAACCACACTCATCTCTACTAACGTTTGCTGAGCAAAACTGTTTTATCTTTCAGATTACAAACCATTTTATCCTAGTGGAAAGAATAAAAAAAATTAGGTATCATAGCAAAAAAGTGTTAAGACACAATTCTGAAGGGAGATTTTTTTTTTAAGTTAGGAGTTTAATTCTATCCATCAAACCCACTTTCCAACCTTCAGATGCTTTGCTGTATGCATGCTTCTCTGCGCAGCTATACTTGATGCTGTACAAGTATTCAAACAGCTCAATTTTTAATTATTTTAAGAGCCAATTCTTTTGGCTCCAAATCTCATGCTCTACCCACTTTACCCCATTGTCTCATCTCATAACTGAGTAGGAGTTCTGCCCACTTTTCACATTCCATCTTTGTGGGTCTACTGAAGGCAAAAGGATTTTTGTTGGAGCACAACTCTCTCCCAGGCTGGTTTGTTTGTGGTACTATATGCTATGGCCAAAAGGCTATTTTCCAACAAAAATCGATAAAGTGTTTGAAAAGTCAACCTTATGAATAATTCCATTTTTTTTTTTTTTTGGTGCTGATGGGGCTCGTGGCATTTCTGTGCAAAGTGTCAGTGGGTGACCTTACTTCCATTTCCTGCAAATTTATCTTGTCTACAGTATTTTGATCTTTTCAGCCTGAGTAGAAAAAAAAATCTTCATAGCAAAACACGCTCTCACACTAGAGACCGATTTGATTTCAGCTTCTTGTGAAGGTTTTTTTCACCTCTGTATTGATGGAGGCCCTGTGTACTTTGTATTCCTAGTTGGTATTTACAGGCAATTTTACAGTCCATGGTTAGCATGAAAAGTAGGTGATCTAGAGAAAATATTTTAAAAAAATTTTTGAAGTTAATGCTTCTGTAACATTATAAGATTTATAACAGAAGGAAATATTTACAGATTTAATCAAGAGGCAACACTGGAAGGTTTAGGGTAACTGGCAACCAAACATGTGTTCGGGTTTCCAGGCAGAGTCACTTGAAGGTTGGCCTGGAAAAGATTAGTGAAATTTGGGTCCCAGCTCTGCCATATACCAGCTGTGTGACCTTGAGCAAATCACTTCATCTCTCTGTGCCAAGGGAAAATTTGAGCTATAAGCACAATCTTGTGGGTAGCTGAGTGATTCAGATGAGATGATAAATGTGAGAATAACTAGCTGACTATAAACTGCTTTGAAAATAAATAAGGCAAGATTAATAGTAAATTTAAATATAAGTATACCGGATGTATCCATATGAGACCTGAATAGAAGAGGTTAAGCATGCTAATAATGATGGTAGCTTCATCAGAGTAATAATATTGGAGTTGGATGTTATGGAGGAAGTAATAAAATGTGTCCCTTTGTTTTATTATTATTCCTTGTGAAATGAATCCTTTAAAAAGTGACATTTTCTTTTGTATGTGAATGACTTTATTTCTCTCCTGACTCAAACCTTGATTGTTCCTAAAGATGTGGCAGGGTGAAGACAAGCATGATTCTGAGGGCCTGAAGCAGAGGCAGGAAGAGGGGGAGAGTCAAGAGCAGGTGATGGGGAAGAGACAGTGGACCCAGGCCCCAGTGTTTTCATTATACCCAAGCAAACATAACTGACATCTCTCAAATGAACTTAAACATTAACAGAAAAGACAGGTGTTTCAATTTGATAAGCAGTAGAACAGGTAAGTTAATTATTAACCTGAAAAGCCTTTTAATATTCTGAGCCATACCAACCCCCAGCAGTTAATTTATAGGCAACTTTACTGCCCCCTCATTGCAATAATGATTAAAAAATACATATAACTTTGTAATTTTCAAAGCACTGTCACATGCTTATCTCACTTGTTTTTCACAACAGCACTGTAAGGTGGGCAAGGGGAGCAGGAAGTGGGCAGAGACTTGCCTGAAGTCACGTAGACGACAGATATCCTATTGGTGTTTCTGAACAAAAACGATGTAATGGGTTTCTTGATCCAAGAAAGGTATAAGGATAGCATATACCTAAATATTTTTACTTGACCTTACTTTGCTTTCAAAGAAGTTGAAGTTCTAAGTTATAAAAATCATCACAGAAACAGCAGTGAAATTTTACAAACACAGTAGATTGAGAACTCAGAAAGTTTTATTACCAAATCCATTGACCTAGAATCTCAATTATAAATGGATTTACTGAAATTGCTGTGGCAGATATTTGCTTCCTCCAAATGAATCTTTCTTTCCTGCTTATTCTGAATCCAGCTTAATTCAGCAGTTCAAACATACTTAACTGAACATCCACTGTAGGTGAGGGAACACAGTAGGTTTTGTGGATTCACGATTGACTAGGTTTCGAGAGAAGACTCTGTATCAGCGCTAACACAACTTTTTACGATGATGACAATCTGTTTATCTCTAGATCTGTGCTACCCAGCATGGTGGCCAGTAGATGCATGAGCCACTGAGTGCTTGACAGCTATAGTCAGGAGTAAGGAACTGAATTTTACATTTTTAAAAAAAATTTTAATTTATTTAAATTTAGATTAAATATCCACATGTGTCGTATTGAGCACTGTAGCTCTAGATCAAACTCATAAAGACTGCCCTGGTGATGTTTTCTATGGAAAGCCTTTGGGGAAATTTCATTTTTAGATACATTTTCTATGGAGCTGAGGGCACTGAAAAACCTTTTTCCCCACCTTTTTCTCCAACATACATATCTTTGTTTTTACTGTGTTATTGCAGTTCTCCTCCTCCTTACCCTCGCCCCACCCGCTCCCCTCTCCTCCTCCGCCTCTTCCTTCTTCTTCTTCGCCTCTGGTTTGAATGTCTGCTGATCTGGTTTGGCAGTGCGACCACAGTTGACTGCTCTGCTCTCTCCTCGTTAATTACCTGGGTTCAGAGCTTGGGGGTGGATCCTTTGCACTTCTTGGGAACTTCGTAAAGAAAGATTCTACTGAAATCTATCTTTTAACAGAACTTCATTGTTTACTTGTTAGTTCTTCTTCTTTCGGTAATGGTTAATAACGTGATTTTATCAGTCTTTTTCTGATTCCCTTGTAAGCATCCTCCCTTTCTAACATGAGGACACAATGGCTGTTACAACAATAAAGTCCACAATCTTACCTTTGGCCCCCGTGGTTTTGCATAGTTCGCTGTGTGACTAGGGGAATCTGACACTTAGCTCTTGTTTTTCTGTTTTTTTATCTAGGTGACCTTGGTCCAATTGCATAATCTTCATGGGCCTCAATTTCTTTACCTGTGCAATGGGATAGGCAAACAAGGCCATCTTCACAGGATTGTTATGGGGGGGTGAAGGGCCATACCTGGCCTGAAGGGCTCTCAGTGAATGTTTCCTTTTATCTTCCCTTCCTCTGTTTAGCATACCTCTTCAACTAGGAAGAAGATCATTTAATTAGTGAGACTCCAAATACTCATAACTCCTCTGAAATGTGTTTTTGTCAGAGTAAATTGAGGGCTTACCCTGTTTCACATAGAGGCATTTGTCTTTGAAATGAGGACTGTATTTTGGCTGGTGCATCTCAACTCTTAGAAAATGGTTGTATTTACCAGGGATGTGAGGCTTCCCAGAGGTTAGTGGTGCTTTAATATTAGGAGATGTTAATGTTTTGTGAGGTCAAAGCAGCAAAAGGTGGGTATCTCTGTCTTATCCCTTAGTTTTTAGGGAACTGAACGAAACACTGAAGCTACTTCTTGAATTCTTAGACAGATGTTTCATGGCAAAACAAGATGTCATTTATTTGAATACACTCTTACCCCACTTAGAGATGTAGGCTTATAATGCTTAAATCTCCATCAAAAAGGGAGAATGAATTTACATATTAAATGTAGAGAGAATATAATACAGCAGTTCCCTCTTATCCATGGGAATGCATTTCTAAAACCCCCAGTGGATTCCTGAAGCCACAAACAGTACGAAGCCATATATATATGCTATGTTTTTTCCTATACATACGTACCTAAGATAATGTTGAATTTATGTATTTGGCACAGTAAGAGATTAACAACAATTACTACTAATAAAATAGAACAATAAACTAATAAAACATATGTGAATGTGGTCTCTCTGTGTCAAAGTATCTTACTGTACTCTACTCACACTTTTCTTCTTGCAGTGACATGAAGTGATGCAATACCTAAGTGATGAGATGAAGTGAGGTGCATGATACAGGCACTGTGACACAGCATTAGGTTACCACTGAGCTTCTGACACAGGGTCAGAAGAACAATCAACTACTTTGGGTGACTCTGAATCATCCAGAAATGATGATGCTGATGGGGCGGATGTAAGGAGCAGATAATGTTAATGGTTGGGGATCCCAGGCTGGATGGAACTGGATGGCTCAAGATTTTCATCCTGCAACTCAGAATGGCACCCAATATAAAACTTACGATTTATTTATTTTTGGAATTTTCCATATAATATTTTTGGACCATGGTTGATTGCCAATGACTATAATGACCAAAAGCAAAACCACAGATAAGGGGGACTACTGTAATTTAGTATTGGTGGAAAGAGCTTTATCAGAAATCAGGAGTCATGTAAGCCTTGGTTTCTGCCACAAAACTAGCTCTGCAGCTTGGGGCATATGGGTCGTGGAGCCGCTCTGGGCTTCAGGTTTATGCCCTGACTGACATTTTAGGTTTAAATGATTCTTCAGGGGTTAAATTTCCATGTATATTTGTATAGCACTTTTTAGAGATTAATTTTCGATACTGTTAGCGATTTCCCATATGTATTTTCTCTACCTGGATCCTCTTCCCCTAGATACCCACAAAGGTTACCTCCTCACCTCCTTCAAGACTTTGTTGACGTCACCTTAGTGAGTTCTCTCCTGAACCCTCTTTGAAAATTGCAACTCCACCTCTTTCGTCACTCACCACTTCCCTTCCCTGCTTGTGTTTCTTCATGACACTTAACTGCCTTACAGTATACTTCACAATTTTCTTCTTTACTATGTTTATGGTCTGTCTCTCCAGCCTAGAGTGTTAACTTCAAGATGGCACACTTCTGACGTTTTGGTTTCCACCTGCAATAAATCAGATACATAGCAGGGACTTACTATTTGTCGAGTGAATGAATGAAACAGTGTATTCGCTCCTTGGGTTCTCAGATAATCTATGATAATGCTACAATTATAAATTTAAATTATAAATCTAATTTGTCGGTTTGAGTGAGTGAGTACTTATTTACAATTCAGAAAAAAGGGTATATGAGGGAAACCAAAAGGCACGTGTTCTATTCCTAGTTTTGCTCTCAATCCGCTGTAGAGGTTTACCAGAAATTATTTAATAAATTCCCTACTTTAGAGCATTTTGGTTGTTTACAAATTTCAAGGGTGCCTTAGTTCTTAAGGGTGTGTTTTAACTCTGTGGAAATCCTTGAAGGCAGTGATCTTGTCCTGTTTATTCTTTTTATCCTGTGTAGTAAATATTAAAATACCTTTTTGACAGATGAGAAAACTGAAGCTCTGAGGAATCAAGGAATTTGCCAATAGCTCATACAGTTGGAAACAGCTGAACTGAACGCTAAACCCAAGCATAACTGCAAATTCTGTTACTTCAGTTCCATCTGCATTCGATGGGTGAACAGAAAATATTTTCCCCCTAACTCTGTCTTTTTAATATGATTTTTAATACTATTTCAGCACTAAGGCTACCTGGGCTGCGCCCACCTTTCTGAGGCCAGGTTTAATTTCCAGGCTTGTTCAGCCTCAGCAAAGGCAGGGGTGTGATAGAGGGCTAGGTTCAGGGAGCAGTGAGCCATGTCTTGTGTGTAGGTTATAGTGGAGTGCCGGGAGCTCAACCTGCAGCTGTAGTTTGGACATGTAGAAATCTCTGGAAGATTATGCTTGCAGTGTTTGTAAGCTGACCTCCTGGATAAGGGGCATGAATAGTCTATTAATTTACATGTGGAGTTCTAATGGGCAATCCAATTAGGCAGGGCACCTAATTGTTGTGCTTTGAGACACTCAGATCACCAGAGTACTGAAAGTGTTATTTCACTCACACACACTTACACAAACTCTGAGGCCTTGGACATGAATGCCTTTGTTGCATACTGATTAAATAAGTACCTCTCCTTACATTTCAAGGTTACCATTTATATATGTTGGGTTTGATGATCTTTTAACTAATTTTTTAACTGATCATAAAATTAAAAAAAAAACTTTAATTACTCTTATAAATAGTGTCTTATTGGAAGACTAAATTTTTTTAGCCAAGTAGACTTGGTCAACTTGCTTAGTGCCTTTGAGTCCCAGATTTCTCCTGTGGAAAATGGAGATAATATGCCTATGAGTAAATGAAAAAAATAAATGCACATAAATGCTGACTAATAAAAGGCACTCCAGTAATATCATTATTGGTGTTATTTCAGTAGAAGGCCTCTTGTGCTGTGATATCAGGACTAGAAGGAGATGGCTTATTGGTTTATTGGTATATTCATTCATTATTCATCCATTCAACATTTATTTGTTGACTATTTTCTGTGTGCCAACTTCATTGACCTTGTGCTCTGTGAGGAGACATGTATTAATTTTCAATAGTTGCTGAAGCAAATTATCACAGCCTCAGTAGTTTAAAATAACACAAGTTTTTTAGCTTACAATAACATGTTTATTACCTTGTGATCTGTCAGTCCTAAGTCCACAGTGGGAATCACGGGCCAAAGTCAGGATGCAGCAGGGCTACATTACTCCCTAGTAGCTCTGAGGAAGAGTCCACTTCCATGTCTGTTCCGTCTTCTAGAGACTGCTCCCATCCCTCGGCTCATGGCCCATTTCCATCTCCCAGCCCAGCAAAGACATGTCTTTCTGGCTTTTCTTCCATTGGCACATCTTTGATGCTGACCTCAGTCAGAAAAGGTTCTTCTTTTAAGGCCTCAGAAGTTTAAGGTAGGCCCACCTGGATACTCTCCCCATCTCAAGGTCTTTAACTTGAATCATACCTGTGAAGTTCCTTTTCCATGTAAGGTAACACATAGTCACAGCTTCCAGGAATTAGGATATGGACCTCCTTGGGGGAGCGTTTTTCTGACTACCACAGGAAACACACTGTGAGTAAAACAGCGTGAGCAAAGAAATGTGACTGTGTAGGGTGAGTCCGATAAAGGTTAAGAACTAAAGTGAAGCCGGCTAAGGGGAATTCGGAGCTCCAGAGATGGGGAGGATTTCCGCTATGTGTGAAGTAGTCAGGTAAAGTCCTTACTGATAAGGTGACATTCGAGCAGACACTTGAATTTGTTTAAAGCAGAAAATTTTAAACAAGTGAACCTATACTTTTTATTAAATGTATAATGCATAAACTATATCTATTCACTAAACCTTTGATAAATAGTTAAGCCAGACAGGACACTCATCAAGCATCATCTACAATTTCCCACTTACTTTTCTTTCACATGGACCAAGAGCCTAAAGACACTGACCAAAACCATTTGAATTCATAATCTTGTGGATTTTGAAAATTTCTTACCAATATTTTATAGTTTTTTTAATGGCAGTTTTTTAGATGTTAACTTGCCTCTTTTTATACTCATACTTTATTATTTTATATAAATATTTTAGTAAATTACATAATTACAGTAACAGATACAACTGTAAATGGGGAGCAAGTACAATTGACTTCTGATAAGCATACCGTTCAAATGATGGGAGAAGTGTATGGGTGTAGTGAGGAGTGGGGGCGCCGCAGGCCATGGCTCAGTTTATGGAGGAAATGGGTACTAGCATTGTTTTATCTAACGTCTTGTTTAAATGGTGGTCTTTTATAAAAGCTCCTATGGTATTACTAACTAACTTGAATTCAGTCAGACATAATATCCTATAATGTCATCATTTAAAAATTATGATGAAATGGTTTAGTAAATATTAGAGTTAAGGAGAAGAGTTTTTGTAGTGTAAAGCTAGATGAAGCCACAGAACTGATTCGTTCAATATTTATTCCAAGAGACATTCTATTGAAGTGGTTTGGATGATGCCCAGTATGGCTAAATAGCTAGATGAATACCCTGGCTTTCACACTGAATCACTGAGCTCTGCACAAGTCACTTGCTGTCTTTTCCTCAATTTTCTTACCTGGAAATTGGGAATAACAGTAGAGTCTATCTCACAGGGTTGTAATGAATCTCAAGTGGGTTAATTCCTTTAAAGAGCTTAGAGAAGTACATGGCGCGTAGTAATCCAGCGCTAAGTGTTAGCTATTATTATTAAGTAAACTGACATTAAAAATATTATTGGGTGTATGGAACTGTGAAAAAATACCGTGAACATAGAGACCAGACAAAAAGATCTGTCTCCTGAGTTCATTTATAGTCGAATGCTCTGTTTGTAATTGAGATCTTGTGGATGTTACAGAGCATGAAAATCATCCGAGAAGTTCCAGGAAAATAACAGACATTGTCCACTTGAGAGTATGGTTTGATAAGAGTTGAAGAGGGTATAAGCAACATTACTTTTAACAAGCATTCCAGATGGTCAGAGGGCTACTCTTGAGAAACACTGATTGAAGCATCCATAGACTAAAGTTGAACGCTTCGACATCATGCTCATTTTACATGAATACATATTTCCATTCTCTGTGGGATGTGGTTACTAGTGGCAGCTGAAAGTCCTCAGTATAACTGGAAAAAATTTAAAAAATGATTTAAGTTAAAGAGAAAAACTTTAAAGACACCAGAGACTTAGAGGAAGAACTGAGAAATTAATGAATCAAAATTCCAGAGGGGGATAAATATTCCAAGGTGAGATGACCTGTTTTTCTCTTGGAGTATTTGCAGTTCTGGATGTGTGATGAGGACCAGTCTGCCCAGGCAGCATTTGCTGGGGAAAGAGGAGCTAGTCTAGATTTTAGGGTCATGCAGGGCAGAGGTGGTGAACTGGGGCCCGGGACATCTACTGAATTGTGAGACCCTGTGGATGGCTGGAGGAGTGGGGCATGAAGGTAACGTCAGATTTTATAAAGGCAGAAAAGAATTTTCCATAACATTGCAGGACTTAGGAGCCTGCCTCAAATATATAAATGGTCTCCCAACAGGGACTGCTTGGTAAGAAGGATAAAATCTCTAGAGTGCAGAATTATTTCTTCTACAGGTTTTTTTTTTTCTTTTTAAGAGAGAGAGAGAAAGAATGAGAATTATCAAAAAGAGTAAAAAAACATTTTAACATAGAAAGATTAAAATTAAGATGATGAGAAAAGATAGAACATGTAAACACTATCAAAGGAAAGCTGATATAGTTATAAAATATTAAAATAAATTATAGGCAAGAAGCACTATTAGAGATAAGAATATTTCAAAATGAAAAGGGAGTCATTCTAACAGTATGATATGTGAGTTATAAATCTGTATACATCAGTAATAGAACTCTAAAATACATGAGGCCAAAGTTAATAGAAAAGAATAGAGAAACCAATCATAACTGAGATTTTAACACACGTATCTCAGTAGTTGATTTAAGACAACAAACATCCAAACACTGGTTTGCTTTTAGTTTTCAGTGTGGAACGATCTGTTCCATGGTCACTCAGATTCTTGTTAAATACTTTTTTATGAGCCTCACTACTTTTTGAGGTAGTCCAATCCATGTCCAGAGAGCTCTGATCTAACTAGTGACTCAGGCAGTAATAACTGTAATTTCTGGAAGTGAAAGCACACAGCAATAATATATGTTCTGCCTGAGAATATCCAGTCACTTAGTGTCAGATCTGGGTTATAAATCCTGGTCTCAAGATTTGTAATTCAATTAAATTTTTTGAAATAAATGATAAATTTTATCTGAGTGTATGAAAAACCCCTTGAAGGTGGGGACTTTCTCTTGCCCTTTTACAATATATATATTTAGAAAACTCACACATCACAGAACACGCTGGTGTTGGAGGTAAAGGAATAACAGGTCAAAACCCACTGCCCCTGTACCCAGGGGGAGTTCACAGCACTGTCCACTCACTGTGTGGTTGAGAAGAAACCCACTCAAAGTCTCTGAGCCTAGCTTTTCTTAACTTAAATATGGATAATTCGTGGTGAATTTTATTCTGAGGCTAAAAAGCTATGCTATATTTGAAGCTCTGTTATGGTACAGGAATATAATGTGTATTAAATACATACTGCTTGATAAATACTTAATTTTTAATTAAGAGGCCTCTGAAGAGTTAGTGATTTAATTATTAAATAAAAAAGGCTTTGAAACCCTTCAGTGAGGAAGACTGTACCAGCCTATGTATCAAGTCAAACTAGACTAACAGTAAATTCAACGCTATTATTGTTTGTTAGAGAAGAACAAGTTTCATAGCAGTCGCCCCTTATAAACACAACACACTTAATATCTAAATGGTTTTTAGGCTGACCTTTATTCATTTATTTTTTAATGCTGTGAAATTTCTTCTTTCTTTTCCAAGTTTGAGTGGCTTATGATGAAACCGTTAATAAATATTTCCCTCTGTTGGAGTGATTTTTCAGCCCTTCCTGTCCAGAAAGCAGAGACCAATATGATAATAAGAGGGAACACAAACATATTCTCTCTCTGCGATATCTCTCTGGTCATAGGACAGGCTCATTAATGTTGTCATGGCAACCATCCCCTCACAGGTTACATGCTTGTAAGCTTCTACGAAGATGCAAATCTAGTTTAAACAAAGCAAGCTTACTCTAAAATGGCATGTCAACTTTCAAGGGGGAGGGCAGTGCTCCCAAGGATTTTATTTTTTTCCGTGTTCAACATACTACTTAAAGAGCGTACTTCCTTGCATTGTCTTACACAATAATTTTTATTTTATCCAGAAGAGAAAAGATAAATAAAAAAGGAATCTAAATAAAAGCTCTCCTTTCACATTTATTTGCTTTCTGGTACCACTTGTCTTATCATCCCTTAATGAGACAATGCAGATTGAAATGTCCAGAAGTCAGTCAAAACAATATTCAACATGAACTCACAATTGAAGCCTTCTTCTCATCTTGGATCCATCCTTATTTTCTTGCCCATACAGTGTCAATGCTGACTACAGTGCTATTATGAGCATTATAGTCCCCAAAGTGGGGGAGTTGGGATGAGAAACCTACTCTGAGTCAGTTCCTTGGTGTTGGAAGTGGATCCTCTCCCTTCCAATCTGTACATCTTTGGCCTTGGCCCATAAAAGATAATGCAGCTGCTCCCTGTCCTCTTGTCCTCATAGTAGAGTATTGAAGTGACCATTTTACTTTTTTTTTCCCACAGAGAAGAGAAACAGCTAATTCCCAGTCTTCACTGGGACTGTCTCCCTGGTGGGTGCCAATGATGTGACTCTAAAGCCAGAGCCACACCTCACACTTCCCTTTCAATTTCTCTCACCAAGGTGAGGTGTGGAAGGCATGCTGTCTGTCTTTCCTGCTCCTTCACTTCCTCTCTCCAGGTGTAGCAGATTCTTCTCCATCTCATTCCTGTCCTTATTTAGTCCATTCAGTGTTCCCAGGTGAATGCTTATACCTAGCTAGTTTCTTCTGTCTCAGGTATGGCAGAATGTGTAAGGCAGGCCTGTGTTCTTCATCTGTGCAGCTGACTGGGTATGGAACCTGCTCTGAAAGCATGAGATTTGGGTCAAAAGGAGGAAGTCTCACTTTGGCATCAAGATGAAGCCGTACTCTTGAACACAGAGTAATAAACTAGAGAGCCAACAAATATTTGATTGCCTATTAAGTGACAGACAATGTTCTAGGCATAGGGAGTACCCTAGTTAGTAGACAGCCCTTGCTCTCAAAGAACTTGTATGCTAGTCAAGGGAGAAATGAACATGCAAATTTAAAACAATAGTTAAATTTCAGAGAGTTCCGGTCAAGATGGCAGAGTGGTAGGACCACGAGCTTGCCTCTGCTCGCGACTACAATGAAACCACAACTGAATGCTAAACAACCGTTGAAAAAAGACTGGAACCTAGCAAAAAAGATCTTCTGCAACTGGAAACAGAAAGAGGGAACCACAGCAGGGTGGTAGGAGGGATGTGCTCATGATATAATTGGGCCCCATACCCTCCAGGTGGGCGACCCACAAGCCGAAGGTTTGTTAAGTTGCAGAGGCCCTTCTACAGGAGTGAGAGCTCTAAGCCCCATGTCAGGCTCCCCAGCTCGGGTCCTGAAATTGGGAAGAGAAGGAGACCCCAGGACATCTGGTTTTGAAGGCCAGGGGAGCTTGGCTTCAGCAGTCCCATGGGACTCGGGGAAACAGAGACTCCATTCGCTTGAGAAGTGTACATGTAAACTCATGTGCACCGGGCCCAAGGGCAGAGGCAGTGATTTCATAGGAACCAGGGCCAGACCTGCCTGCTAGATTTGGAGGATCTTCTGGGGACATGGGGGACGGCTGTGACTCACTCAGGGGACATAAAAGCTGGTGGCAGACATTCTGAGAGTGTTAATCTACATGAGCTTTCCTGGAGGCTGACATCTTGATTGGATCATTAGCACCGAGACCTAGCCCCACCCAACCGCCTGTAGGGAAGCCTCAGGCCAAACAACATACAGGGTTGGAACACGGCCACACCCATCATCAGACTTCCTAAGCCACAAAGGTCTCTAGACACAGCCCTACTCACCAGAGGTCCAGGACCAAGCTTCACCCAGCAGTGGGCACTGGCTCCTCCTGCCAGGAAACCTGCGTAAGCCTCTAGTCCAGCCTCATCCACCAGGGGCAGATACTAGAAATAAGAAAATGATAGTCCCAAAGCCTGTGGAATGAATCCACAAACACATAGAAAGATAGACGATATGAGTCGGCAAAGGAATATCTCCCAGGCCAATGCACGAGATAAAATCCTGGAAGAAGAATTAAGTGATGAGATAGGTAGTTTATCTGAGAAAGAGTTTAAAGTAATAATGGCCAAGATGTTTAGAGAACTCAAGAGGAGTACAGATGCACAGAGTGAAGTTTTTAGCAAAGAGTTGGAAAATATAAAGAATACCCAAACAGAGTTTAAGAATAAAATCACTGAAATGAACAATACAGTAGAAGGAACCAAGAATAGACTAAAGGAGGCAGAAGAACGGATCAGTGAGCTGAAAGACAGATTAGTGGAACTCACTACTTCAGAAGAGAAAAAAGAAAAAAAAGAATAAAAAGGAATGAGGATAGTTTAAGAGAACTCTGGGACAACATGAAGTGCTCTAATATTCACATTATAGGGGTCCCAGAAAGAGAAGAGAGAAAGGACCTGAGAAAATTTTTAGAGAGATAATAAACAAAAACTTCCCCAACTTGGGAAAGGAAATAGTCACCCAAGTCCAGGAACTGCAGAGAGTACCAGACAGAATCAACCCAAAGAGGAACACACTAAGGCACATAATCATCACATTGACAACTATTAAAGACAAGGAGAAAATATTAAAATTAGCAAGAGAAAAGCAACGAATAACATACAAGGGGACTCCCATAAGGTTATCAGCTGATTTTTCAGCAGAAACTCAACAGGCCAGAATTGTTATCTTTAAAGTGATACAAGGGGGAAACTTACAACCAAGAATACTGTATCCAGCAAGGCTCTCATTCAGACTTGATGGAGAAATCAAAAGCTTCACAGATAAACAAAAGCTAAAAGATTTCAGCACCACCAAGCCAGCTTTACAACAAATGTTAAAGGGCCTTCTCTAGTCATCAAACCATAAGAAAAGAGAACAAAAAGAAAAAAAGAGGAAAACAAAAAAAGAGAGAGAGACCTACAAAAGATTGTTTTGGCTGTTCAGGATCTTTTGTGGTTCCTTATAAATTTTGGAATTGTTCTAGTTCTGTGAGGAATGTCTCAAATATTTTGATGGGGGTTGGGTTGGATCTGTGGGTTGCTTTGGGTAGTGCAGCCATTTTGATAGTGTTGATTCTTCCAATCCAAGAGCACAAGAAATCTTTCCATCTCTTTGTGTCATTTCGGTTTTCAGAGTATAGGTAACTTCCTTGGTTAAGTTTATTTCTAGGTGTTTTGTTGTTTTTGATGTAATGGAAATGTCTCCACCAGTTATAAAATTCTGGTTTTTGAAGTGAAAAAAAAAAAAGTGAATGAAGGGCCACAAATGGCAAAATATCCTTCTTTTTTATGGGTGAGTTATATTCCATTACACACACACACACACACACACACACACACACACACACACACACACACACACACACACACACATATATACTGCACCTCCATTATCTGTTCAACTATTGATGTGCACTTAGGATGCTTCTATATCTTGGCAATTATAAATAATGTTGCTGTTAATAGCAAGGTGTATGTATCTTTTTGAGTTAATTCTTATTTTGTGGTTGGCTTCATTCCTTTGATAACTATGTAAGTTTAAAAAGCTAAAGCTCTAAATGTTCTTAGAAACAATGAACAGTACATACATGCAAGTTAAAAAAAATATGTGCAGTGAAAAAAAAAAGATCTTTCAAGCCATGAAAGACATAGAAGAAACCTAAAAAGACATATTACTAAATGAAAGAAACCAGTTTGAAAAGGCTATAAACTGTACGATTCCAAACCAAATGACATTCTGGAAAAGGCACAGCTACAGAAACGATAAAAAGATGATGTTTCCAGGGGTTTAGGGAGAGGGAGGGAGGAATGAACAGATGGAGCACAAGGGATTTTTAGGGCAATGAAAGTATTCTGTATGATATTATAGTGGTGGCTGTGTGTCATTATACATTTGTCAAAACCCATAGAATGTACAATATCAAGAGTGAACCCTAAGGTAAACTATGGACTTTGGTTGATAATAATGTGCCCATATTGGTTCATCGATTGTAGCAAATATGCCACACTGATGAGGGATGTTGAGGGTAGGGGAGTATACATGTGTGGGTGGGGAGGGCTATGTGGGAACTCTGTATCTACTGCTCAGTTCTTTGTGAACCTGAAACTGCTCTAAAAAAATAAAACCTATCAAAAAAAATTCATTACATTTTACAGTAAAAAAACACAAACAACAATAACAACAAAAAAAAATAGTTAAATTTCACAAGTAGTAAATGTTAGTCAGTAAAGGCAAGGTTATGTTTTGGTAATAAAGATCTTCCTAAATCATAGAGGCTTAAAACCACAAAAGCTTACCTCTGGAGAGGAAGGTGGGTCTACATCATGTTGGACCTTGTAGGATTTGGTAAAAATTTGGAATATAATGAAAAATCATTAGTGAATGTTAAGCATGTGAGTAATACAATCCGAGTTACACTTTGGAAAGGTCTCTAGGTCTAGCTTCTAAACGTGGAAAATGAGCAAAGTGATGGAAATTGAAGGGACAGCCCTGTAAGCCAGCTTTCTTGTGTATTTATAAACGTGATAAATACATGAGAACATCTGTTATTACATTAGTGTATTGCATTACTTATTACGACTCTAGTGGATGGCCTACATAAACACTATTTTTCTTTTTAAAAAAAATGAAGAGGTTAATGCGGTGGTCTAGGCAATGGAAGACATTGGCTTGGATTTGTAGTAAAGATGAGAAGTAGGCTGATTTTGGATATATTTTGGAAGATGAGTCAGTGGTGTTGCTATTGGACAATATGTGAATAGTGAATGAAAGAAGACTCAAAGCTATTCCTTGGACTTTGGACTAAGTGATGTGGTAGATGGTTATAATACATTCTAAGATAGGGAAGACTTGGAGGGGAGCAGATTTTAGGGCATAAGTTATTCTGTTTTGATCTTATTATGCTTGCTGTTCTTGTTATATATTCAAATGGAGATGCTGAAAGCAGTTGTGTATGAGAGTCTGGAGCTCACAGAAGAGGCTGAACCTGTGGATACTAATTTGAAAGTCATTAAGGTATAGAGAATTTTTAAAAGAAATTTTTCCCTTTTTCAGTTTTATTCAGTAGAATTATTACAGTTCCAAAGAGAAAGAAAAATGCCATATGACATCATTTATATGAGAAATCTAAACAATAATAATAATAAGGATACAAATGAACTAATTATTTATAACTCAGATGATTAATTTCTTAGATATGTGTAAGCACATTTGACTGTTCTTTATGACTGGATTACTGCATTCTGTTGATTCTTATTTCGCAATTGGCTTTATTCCTTAGAGAATCTTCTTTAAAAAAGATTTTTTTGCTATAGAGAATTTCCATTTCAAATACACACAGAAGTGGATACACTAGTGCATTATTTTGCTGGGGCTGCCATAACAAAATACCACAGACTGGGTGTCTTAAAAAACAGAAATGTATTCACCCACAGTTCTTGAATCTGGAAGTCCAAGATCAAGGTGTTGGCAGGTCTGGTTTCTTCTGAAGCCTTTCTTCTCGGCGTATAGATGGCAGCCTTTCTGAGGTGACAGTTACATAGGGTGGCTTGCTTGGAGATCCTTTGTGGGACTCACCTGAGGCGGGTTGTGTTGTGAGAGTCTAAAACATGCAGTCATTGAACTTCTGAGGATGCTTGCTCTTGCCTAAGAATGGGATACATATGGCATTGTAAGAAACCCTGCATTGTGGAGGTTTATACTGTTTTTGCCAGTTGTGTGTATTTTTCATTGCTATATTCAATTTTAGCATCCTGTATCCAAACTATTTGGCTAATATGATTTTGGGTCATTAAATTGTTATGATCCTCAGGGAATACAGTATCTCTCATTTGACAAATGAAAAACTGAAGATCAAAAAATCAAATAACCCCAATCCACATACTCTAAAAGACTTAAGAATTTCTATTATGCCACTGTATTTTAGTAATTATCAGTCAATAATAATTATATTATTAAGCCAGATAATTCTCACCCTTCTATTCCTAAATTTATTTTTTATTCCTCTAAAGTAATGTTATTGGGACTCTAACCATGGCATCCCAAAGCAAATGAACATTCAATGCACCTCATTTTGTTTCAGTGCTGTTCAGCTCACCTCATTATTCAGGCATATAATGGCATCTATGTACAAGGCATTCACTAGGTGCTGGGGTTAAACAGAACTGAATGAGATTTGAGCTCTTAAGAACTTATAATCTAGTGGGGGAAATGGAACTTCAGGTTACTAAGTCATCAACAAACATTGTCCCCATTTGATGAAAAAACCAAAGCTTAGAGAATTAAATGCTCCAGGTCACCCACCCCATATGAATTTCCCTGCCTCGTTTTAGTAGAGAATTTTAGCCAGTAGAGCGTTCGACTGACTGAACATTGGGATATCTAGGCCTTAAATCCTTGTACTTTGTAATTAATTAAATGAGTGACTTTTGGCAAAAATGTCCTCCCTTTGCCTTAGTTATTTCACCTAATTATCACTACAGAGATAATAATTTATGCTGAACCTTTCTCATATAAAATCAGAGAATCAAAAATTGATGCCTATGAGAGTCCTTTGGAAATAAATTGTTCCTTATAAGGTGGTATCATCACCTTGTTTCTGTCTTGGTGGTAAGATGAGCATTATGAGTAAATGCCATCCACATCACGTTTGGAACGTTGGACTCACCAAATGATGGGCTATGAGCTATCGTTTTGGGGACATTATTCTGGCGGTGAAGGTTTTTAAAGATAATATCATATAAAATCAAAAAGCAGACGAGATCTGAGGTCAGAAGACCTGAGATTGTGGTTGTCTGCTTCCTAGTTTGGGCAAGTCATTTAATTTCTCTGTACTTTGGTTTATTTGCCTGTGAAGTAGAGATGTTAATACCTGTTCTGCCTCTCTTGTAGGAATATTAAAAAACCAAATATAATGTATATGAAAGTCTTTTGTGAACCATGAAAAGCCCATTCTACTAGAATCTGATGAGGTCCAGAGATAGAAGCCATGACTGATTCATTTTATAACCTTAGGGGGCTAACAGGCAGCTTGTTATACAGCAGGAGTTCAATAAATTTTTATAGAAAAGAATCTGGACTCTGACCTGGTTTTTGAGTTTCTCTTCTTTTTCTGTTTGCGGACAAGCGTAGCTCTGGGTTCAATCCAAAATCTATGATGTGAACTTCATTCTGCTTCCGGACTTGTGTGTTCTCCAGAGCTCTTCCTCACTTCCCTCCCCATCCTTCCCCACCCCTACGCTGCCTTCCTCACCTTCAGGGCCTGGCCAAAGCCTGGGCTTTTTACCCAATATCACTCTCAAAATATCCTAATTATGATCGCATCACTGGAAAAGTCTCCTGAGACTTTCTTTTTTCCTTTCTTTTCTTACTGAAGTCAAGTCAGTTACAATGTGTCAGTTTCTAGTGTACTGTATAATGTTTCCATCATACGTATACATATTTGTTTTCATATTCTTCTTCATTATAGGTTTCTACAAGATATTGAGTATAGTTCCCTGTACTATACAGAAGAAATTTGATTTTTTTAATCTATTATATATATAACAGATAGTATTCATACATCTCAAACTCCCAATTTATCCCTTCCAACCCCCTTCCCCCTGATCCCTGTAACTATAAGTTTGTTTATTATGTCTATGAGTCTGTTTCTGTTTTGTAGATAAGTTTCTTAGTGTCTGGTGTCTTCTTTTTCTTTTCTTTTCTTTTCTTTCTTCTTCTCCTTTTTTTTTAGATTCCACATATGAGTGATATCATATGGTATTTTCTTCTCTTTTTGACTTCCTTATCACATTGTAAATGTGTGATAAATTAATACTAAAAAGCTGACAGGAGATGGGCTTGACTTCCCAAGGTGGATTCCATTTCTTTAAATCAATTCTTGAACATACTTCCTGTTAAATATTATACCCGAAGTTATTTGTTTTGGATAAGATACTTATATGGGGAGATGGTTTTGCAATTTTAATCTCTGTATTAGAGATTATGTTTCTGATCAATAAAGTGATTTTTTTCCTACAGTAATCAATAGAGAATACAGTAGCTACAAGCAGATTTTATTCTGTCATGACCTTTTTGAAGAACAGTGCTATTTTGAGTCACTCCAGGAAAGAAAGACAGAGGCACACATTAGGAGGTGAAACTGGGGAAGAAAAGTGAAACTTTTTTACATACCAGAAGTTAATTCTGTATATGAACAAGTGTCAGTTACCTAGGAAGTAGAGGAGGGAGGCCAAGATTACAAATGGGAACATGTGAAAAGCAACATGTGCAAGATGTGGAGCAAAGGTAAGTTCAGATAGCATCGACCTGAATAATGTCCTCAGGCATCTGTGATTATTTACAAAGCACCTCTTAGAGGCCTTGCTTTTGCTTCACTAGTTCCCTTGTCTTCAGCCAATGTGGAGAAAGTGCCCTGTATCTGCCCCTTACTCTACACAAGGACATAATTCATTTCAGAATGGAAGACACCTTTTTCCCCTCAGAACTGACTGCAGTAAGAGTCGTGGGAGTTCATATTGCTGCTATATTGACACGTTAGTATTCTCCTTTCCTCTCTTGTCATCCCTTCTTCTTTGCCTTCACTGCCTCCTTCTTTTCCTCTTCCCCTCCCTCCTCCCTTTCCTACTCCCTCCTCCTCCTCTTCTATCTCCTCTTCTTCTTTCCCTCCTCCTCCTCCTTCTTCTCCTCCTCCTCTTCCTCCTCCTCCTTCTTCTTCCTCCTCCTCCTTCCTCGTCCTCTTCTCCTCCTCCCTTCTTCCTTCTCCTTTACCTCCTCCTCCTCTTTACTTTCCTTTTCACCTTCTCTTCTTTTGGAAATAAAGGAGCAACACAAGAATTCAAAGGAGTTTGAGGTAATAGCAAAAGATTTTATCTTAGTAATCAGGGTAAATATATGGCATATGGCTCTGATATGGGGAAACACTGACACACGAACAAAATAATGTAAACAGGCCAACATAGGAAGCTACTCTGAAACCCTAGGGCATGAAAATAAAAGCAGAATTAAACAAGAAGCCTAATAAGAGATTATACAGAAAGAGTTCCAAGTCCTTTAAAAATTGCTATCATTTAGGGAAGAAAATAATAATAATTTTTGTGTCAATTATTTTTAGCAGCAAGTACCACAAAAATTGACTAATTTGGCTTAAATAAAGGATTGCATTTTCTTACCAAAAATAAATCCCAACAGAAGGTAGTGTCAAAGAAAAACTGCATCAGAGGTAAACAGGCAAAACAGGCTTTATTCAAGACTATTGCAACAGGGGAGAGAACTCAACTCCACTGAAAGGAAAGGAAGAATTTTTAAGCCCTGGGGTAAGTTAGTGGAAAAGTACTAGATGATGTTGGTGAGGGACAATTGGCCGATGTGATTAAGTCATCTGTGTTTGCTAATTGGCACTTACCAAAGTTAGGCTCTTACCTTCCTGCAGAGACTGGTAAATAGGGTATTATCTCTCTTGATGATTACGTTTCAAAGGCATTGCTCCCAGATTCTTGAGAAAGATATTCTCGGGTTGTAAAACTGGCAAGAGGCTGAAAGGAGATTTATATCTCAAAGGGGTAGAGGAAGAATTTACAATTTTAAGTGTTCTAAAGTAATATTCTAAGAAAAAGGAAGTCAGGACCTTTAGTAAAGAAGAAACTTAAAGTTTAGTTAAGCTGAGAAGAATGTCAAAGCCATCTTGCTCAATAGTTCTGAAGTCAGTTTGATAAAAAGTGAGATTGACAACCTTAAGGAACTAGAGTGTTTCTATCTTTGCTCACATGCATCTGTTAGCCTCCACTACTTTATTGTTCACATAACTGAAAACCAAGGGGAACTGACATCAGATATTGTTGAATATAGGTGCTTAAATTTAATCAAAAATCTGTTTTTTAAATGTTTTAATTCATAGTTTTTTCCCTACTTCACTCTCAGGCAGATTTTTCTCTCATGGTAGCAAGATATCCATACCAATTCTAGACCTACATTCTTTCAGCCTAGCATGATGTCAGAAAGAGAGTGTCTCATTCTCAATAATTTCATCCTAAACCCCTGATGTAGTTTTCACTGTTCAGCTTGGTTTAGGTGTCCACCTTTGAGTCCATCTCCTAGGCCAGGAGATTAGGATACATGGGGGTATCATACATCCCTGAAACTAGAAGATGAGTTCTTTCCTAACTATATAGATGGCAGTTCCTAAGGGGAAAAATCACTGTGCTTTCCCAGAAAAAGGTGAAATGTATGCCAAGAAGGTTAAAACAATATATGACTATGCTATGGTTTTTCAAGTTCTCTTTCCACTTTTGTTCATGGAACAAGCAGAGTGGGGCTGTGCTGAAGGTAGGAACTTAAAATGAGAAACCAAGGGCCAGATCATCTACATTGCTCTATCATTGCTGGCAGATGATGCTACTGAAATATGAGTTACTATCACTGCATATTCAGATATGTGTTGCAGTTCTTTCTATACTAGGAAGGCTGCACATCAAACTAACTTGGTGACTCTAGCATGAAGATTCTTCTTTCTTTATATTTATTAAGATTTCATGCACCCCAAGCCTCTCTCTGCTGATTCTTTTGGTTCCCATGTTGACTTTTCTGAAAGAGATTGTGAGCTCAACTGCCTCTTCTCAGAGATTCCTGTGCAAATCTTGCCCACCAATTCATCTGCTTGTCTTTTGTCTTGAGACTTATTCTGTATATGGTTCTGTCCATTGTTTTGGATGCTTTCTCCTCACCATTGTTTGGTCTCTTTCTGTCTGGCTTTCTACTAGGGTTCCCTCTTTTTACTTTGCCCTAGATTGCCAACTTCCTACAGGATGGACTATTCAGATCTGATCTTGAATGCTTAAAGATATTGCTTCTTAACTTTTACCTTGGTCCCTTGTACTGAGACTTACAGGCAAATCTATACTACAGTCTAACTCAGACCTTCAGAATATTACATCTCAACCAGTTCTCAGTGACCCTAAGATTTTATTTTCTGAGAATTGAGATAAGAGAAGGCAATGAGGAGTTAAAGTCAGTATTCTGATTTGTTTGGCAATATAGTTCTCATTATAAAGATGTAAGTTGGATTTCTACTTTATATATCACTTTCTGTGACATTTGGTTGGTACAGTCACTCTGGGTTTGCTAGTAGAGGGGAGTCTCTTGATAAAGACACATGGCTTTGGACCTGGACCCATTTTGAGTTCCAATGCAAAACTGCACATGTGCAAATTAGCCTCTCTGAGCTTCAGTTTTTTTATATCCTAACTACAAATGATGAAGGCTGTTTCTTAAGGAGACACATGATCCATAAATACTTAGTAAATGCTCTTCACATGGTAGTAATATTGCATTAAAAGAAGAGCCTAAGAAAAATGTAGGCTCAGATTCTAAGGCATGGTGGCAGCTCAGAGATAGTACTACCATGCAGGAGTCTGCTTGAGAAGGCTTCTCTTCTTTCACAACTTCCCGACCAATGTACCATAACATATTGGTATGCTGTGAATAGACAAAAATGCCTTGAGTTATCAGTCCTCTCTGACTTCTGAGCAGCTGAGCAGATCCTGGGAGTTGCTGAAGTTCCTTGGGTGGTTGTCATAATTCAAAAACAGCCTCATCTATTTACTTTATTGTGCCATACAAATATTTTCAGTTACCATATGTGTCATGATGTAAAATAGTTTGGAAAAGAGAACTCTATTTTTCCTTAGGATATGTGTGATGAATGGCACATATAATAAATGTCATGGGAAAATGACAGTTCAGTACAGAAAGCTGAGTAAATTGGTGATGATTGAGCTAATTCTTGAAGAAGAAGGAAGATTCAGCATACTAGGAAGCAGAAGAAAAGAACCAAGGCAGAAAAATTTAAAGTGAGGAACAGATACATTTACTGACTGTGCTAGTCAGGGCACTTAACACTAGCTGCCATAAGGGCTTGTCTGTGTCTGTTTCTCACTCATACAAAGTCTGGTGTCAGTTGGGTAGCCCTCCATCTTATAGCCAAGCCATCTGGAACCTATGGCCTCCAAAGTTGCATGAACAGTGAAGGGAAGGTCAGAGGATATCAGAGGATGTGTAGTTAGGCCTACTTATGTCATCTTTATCACACCCCATTGGCCAGAGCTCATTCATATTGCTTCATCTAACTCTGTGGGAGGTTGGAAAATGTAGACTTCCTATGTGATCAGAAAGAGAAAATGGTGTTTGAATACATAACTTTATGTCTGTCATAATAATACAGGGACATCTACATGGGAATCCTAATTATCAGCCAGGATTGATTGAGGAGCAAGTTACCATGAGAAAGAAGATGAGCTGGGGAGTCTCAATGTCATATCCATAAGTTAATGCAGCCTAATATATTTTTCACCATTAAAGGATATAAAGATGAGAATTCACATGTCAGCTGGTCAAGACAATGATGGAGACACTTGACAGTCTTGATTGGTTCCCATTAGCTGTTCTTGCCTCTGCTGGTCAGCTATTGCTTCTATCTAAGTCCTATCATATTTATGCCCTTAGTAAATGTGGGAATTGATGTCATAGAAATTCTGGATGTTAGGGAGCTTGGTGCTTCCTCAAGAGAATATCAGGTGTGTTTGGAAAATCTTTATGGGAGTTCTTTATAAGGGTTATAGGAGAGAAGGCTGAAAGAGTATCTCGTATCTAAAATGTTGATTGTGAAGGGGCAGACTTTACATGTCAGGCTAAAGAATATCTTCTTCATTCTTAGAGTGTGGGGAGTAACTGAAAAATTTTGAGCAGAGTTGTCATCTTGTTTATCAAACTATGCGTTAGGGAGACTAATCTGGCTTTTCCTAATGCCCACTGCAAACTAGGTTAATACGCCCCTTTTCTGTGACTCCATTTCTCTCGGTGATTCAGTCTGTGATTGCACGGACAACTTTCTTGTGCTAAGATTGTTTTGTGTTGCCCTCATCTACTCTAATGAGCTCATCCTGGACTCAGACTAGCCTGATTTGTTGTCTTGTCTCAGTGTTTCACATATTGCCTGATAGAGGAGATAGCAACTCATTTATGGAGCACACATTTTCAAAAAGCAGTTTATAAGGTCACCTCCTCCATCCCCCTCATCAAGCCAATCTGGTTAACTGGCACTTCAACTCTTCTGTGAAACAGATATTCCCAAACCCAAGCCCTGAAAGGAACTAAGTAACCTCTGAATCATCAAAGAGGTTCAATTATAGTCAACCTATAGTGACTGATATATTGGTTGTATGAAATTATTTGGAAAATTGCTCCTTGGTACACAGGATATTTTTTTAAGTAGAACATCCTATTTCTCAGCTATCATTATCTCTTTATGTTGATTTAAATCATCTATTTGAATGGGTGAGCAGGCCACAGAGAAATCAAATGATTTCAGTAGTTTTATGAATATTTAGGGGAGATTTACAAACAAAAATAGAGTATGGAGACTGACCATATATCTTTTTTTTCTAGAAGTAAGCTAATCTTATAGGATTCCAGAGAGATATGGAAAGGACTAAAAATTTTTGAGCATCTGAATACTCTGGGAAACATGCTAGGTATTATATATAATTTTTCCTTTTAAATCTCCTAATAACCTGCAGAGTTAGCATCAGTTTCCCCATTTTGCAGGTGAGGAGATTAAATCTCAGAGAGATTACATCTGTTGTCCAACGCAAACATTCAGTAGATGATCTGTAAGACCCCAAAATTTGCAAATCAACTTTCCATAGGGTTAAAACAGATCTGACTCTTTAGCATGGTTAAGACAACAGCTTGTGTAAATATCTGAAACTGACTTGTCCATAATGCAGTAATCATTTTTCTGCCCTTTCCCGCCCCCTTCCTATTCTTCTGATTCTTCCACAGTGTTCTACTTAATTGGCATTGGCATTGCGGGAGTCTGTTCCTTGGGGATTTGCCTCACCTTAGATAGCCTGTATGCAAAGCACCTCTCAGCATAGAAAAATCAACTTATAAATGTTTCTATGGCAACCATGGACTCCCAAAGACTGCTTAGTTCCTCCTTTGACCATGAATCTGAAAGCCAACAAAATAGATGCTTTTAAAAGTTTTATTTTAAAGTCCACTTACCAACGGTGAGAGACTAATTTTTTAAAGTATAATTAGTTATGCAACCCCTACAGATTGTTGCTGATCTAAATTGGGCAGATTTGAGCCATCCTCTTCCCTCAACACCTAGCACCCCTGTCAATACCATTTTTTTTCACTTTATTTTCTCCTGGAGGGGCCTTACTGACATGGTTTTTGTATGCAGTTGAAAAAAATACAATGCAAAGGTATATTTCAAATAAGATCGTATTATCAATAAGGCTTGCCACATCTTCATCCCAATAACCAGAATATGTTGTGTGGTATCAATGCTGCATAACACAGTTGAGCATACTTTTTGCTTTAAAAATTTTTTGGAAAACAAAATGTTTTTAAACAGCCTTTTCTTTCTTTTTACTTAACAAATAATACAATGCTTATCTAGTGGGAAATTCATGGAGGAGTTATATTCAAAGTTGTAAGTTAAAAAAAGAGACCCGACAGCTTGAATATTTCTTGTTCTCATAATGATTTAAAATGCAGTGACCATATTTTCTGAACAAAATATTGAGACAATTGTCTCACACATTGTGTGGCAATGGGAGGAAATGTTGGCAATGAGGGTTGTCTTAGGAAAATCTCATGAGTAAGGTTGGTCTCTTCTAACTGGAGAAGGAAGGAGAGATGATCATAAACCCTGAAGCAGAGACGGGTAAGCCTCCATGTACCTGTGAGACTTCTGCTGTGGCCTCAGCTCTGCACTACATGCTGTGGGATGTTAAAAAACAACGCTGTCTTTGAGAAACTTAGAACCCACTGGAGAATGCAAGGTGAACAGTGGATAACAGAGGAGAGTGGGTAGTTATGAGTGATCCTGCAATGTCCTCATAATAAAGCGGCCGTAGGGAGAGAGAGTGATTTCCTGTTTCTACAACTGAACCTGAGTTCCTTCATCCAATGGCAAAAACCTTGATATTTTCCATCTATCCTACCTCTTCTCAGTCTCTTGGGGCCTATCTCTGTCCTTTTAGGTTTTTCCCGCCTCCTCCCTCTCCCCTTCTCCTTAACTGAGGTAAGTCAAAGGGGCCTTTCATAAAATCACGACACTGCAAGAGTGTAGGAATCAAGAGTGATGTGTGTTGGCTTCAGTGCAGAGCTGGCACCTGCTGGGGGCACACTGTCTTGTCTGGTCTTGGGTTCACACTACCTCCATGCTTCCATTCACTGGGGTGGCCAAAATGCATTTGGCTTCTGGTCATGTGATTTAAACTGCCTTCCTGCTTACTCCCACTGAGAAACCATTTTCAGAGTGAATTCTCTTCTCTCTGTCTCTGTGTCTCTGTCTTTGCCTTTGTCTTTCTCTCTCCATCCATGAGAGTAAGGGTCCAAACTTGGACTAGAAATACTGGAGAGAAAAGAAAAAAAACCCGTAACTGTTTACAGGCACTGGCCAATGGGCAGTATAGGAGTTAGGGTCCCTGAGAGGAGAAACACATACAAGATGAAGTCTACCATGCCCCAGTTTTCTGCCCAGAGGTAATTTTCAGTGTGTAGTGCTGGCAGGGGGAACCCAAGCAGAGCACAGTGGTCTTGTTGAATTGAGGAGACAGATGTTTGGAGTTTGGGGAGACCTAGGTGAATAGAATTTTCAGGACAAACTCCTGGAGAAATGTGAACTTAGCAAAGAAAGAGTTCCAAAAATCCACACAGGAGTCCTTGTGAGCCTTTGAGTCTTTGAGTACCAGTCTATGCATGTGTCAGGTGAAATTCCACAAGTATGGATGTAAGACAACTTCTCAGGGAAGAAAAATTTCCTGAGAGCTGAACACTGAATAAGTCCCAGACTCACACAGGACTGGGAATCATTTGACTTTCACATTCAGAACAGAGAGAACATATTAAATACATGGGACAATTATTAGAAACCCTTGAAAAGTTATGCTTAGTGATACTGAATTCCACCTATAGGTAAGTCTGCTGTAGATTACCCCTAAAATAGATTGAAAACAACACTCAGAAGGAGCAAATTATTAAGCAGAGTAATTGCTTGCTGTAATAAGTTCAAAACTCTTTCATAGACTACACCAAACTTTAGCACTCAACTATGTAAAATTCGCAATGTCTGGCATCCAATCAAAAAGTGTGAGACGTGAAGAAACAAGAAATTGTGACCTATAACCAGGAGAAAAAACTAAGACAATAAAAATAATCCCATAAATAACAGCGATGAAAGGAGTAGTAGACAGGGATCTTAAAGGAGCTTCTATAAATATGCTCATGCTTTTAAAGAAACATGAACCTAAAGAGGAAAGACATGGGAGAAATGCTTCAAAGACAAATGGAGACGCTAAAGATGGAAAATGAGATTATCTATAAAATCTTCATTGACAGCTCTTAAAACAGACACTTCAGAAAGAAAGATCAGGGAACTTGCAACATAGCAACAAAAACTATTCAAAATGAAGAACAGGAGGAATAGAATAAACAAAAACAAAGAATAAGTCATCTGAGAAAAACATCAAGCTGTCTAACACATATACTCTGTAACTGGTGTCCTAGACTCTAAATTTTTCTGTAAATCTAAAACTGTCCCCCAAAATAAAGTAGTTCTTAAAAAAATAATTAAAGGATGAAATGATGTTCCATGATATCACTAATTATAAGAAAGTTGGGATGGGCTGCATTAATACCAGACAGTAAATTTCTGGACACTATTGTCAGAGATAAAGAGTGACATTTTATAATGTTAAAAAGATGGATTCATTATGAAGACAAAGCCAATCTAAATGTGTATGTATCTCACAGCAGATACTCAAAATACATGAAGCAAAAATTAGCAGAAATAGACATTGAGAATAATAGAGAATAGAGAAACAGAAATAGAGAAAGGAGAAGTTTACAAATACAGTTGAAAATTTCAACACTCCTCTTTCACTAACTGATGCAGTAGCAGTCAGAAAACCAATAGGGATATAGACGACACTATTAACCAACTTGACCTAATTGATATTCATAGAACTCACCACGCATCTGCTGGAGAATTCACCAGTGTAGACCTTATTTTGTACCATGAAACAGGTCTCAGTTCTTTGGCCCACAGTGGAACTGACTTAGAAATCAGCAATAGAAAAATATGTGGAAAATTCCTACATATCTGGAAATTAAACAGAATGCTTCTAAATAACTCACGGATCAAAGAAGTCACGAGAGAAATAAAAAATATTTAACTGAAATAAAATAAAATAAAAACATGAAAAATGCAGGATGCAGTATTTTAATCTCATTGGCTGCTATAACAAAACACCATGCACCGGGTGGCTTAAATGGCAGAGATTGATTTCTCACAGTTCTGGAGGCTGGGAAGTCCAAGATCAAGGTGCCGGCCAATTCAGTTCCTGGTGAGAACTTTATTTCTAGCTTGCAGAAAGCCAAATGCTTGCCTTGTCCTCACATGGCCTTTCTTTGGTGGATGCAGGAGGGAAGTGAGAGCGAGAGATCTCTTTTCTCTTCTTAAAAAGCCACTGATTCCAACATGAGGGCCCAATGCTCATGACCTAATATAACCCTAATCGTCTTGCAGAGATCTCACCCTTAAGTACCATTTTATTGGGGGTTAGATCTTCAATATATGAATTTAGGGGGGCACACTCAGTCCATTAAATGCAGCCAAAATATTGCTTAGTTCTCAGAAAAAAAATTTCTCCAGAATTTGTCATTGTCTCATACTGGAACTCTGTTCACTCACTGAACAACAATTCCCCATCCCCCCCCACCAAGTCCCTGGTGGTGACCACTGTTCTACTTTCTGTCTCTAAGAATTTGACTGTTTTATGTACCTCATGTAAGTGGAATCATACACGGTCTGTCCTATCATATCTGGCTTATTTCATTTAGCATAATGTTTTCAGGGCTCATCCATGTTATGTCAGAATCCCATTCATTTTTAAGGCTGAACAATGTTTCATTGCATGTATATATCATATTTTGTTAATCATTTCATATATCAGTAGACATTTGGGTTATGTCCACTTTTTGGCTATTGTGAATAATGCTACTACGAACACTTACATACAAATATCTGTTTGAGTTTGATTTCGGTTCTTTGGGGTATACGCCCAGAGATGGAATTGCTGGATCATATGTTTAATTTTTTGAGGATACATTTAATTTTTTGAGAAACTACCATACTGTTTCCCATAGTGACTGCAACATTTTACATTCCCACTAGCTGTGTACCAGGGTCCCAATTATTGCTAACATTTGTTGTTTTTTAGTTTGTAATTTTTTTTGATAATTTGATAATAGCCACCGTAATGGGTATGAAGCAACATCTGATTGGGGTTTTGATTTGCGTTTCTATAATGATTAGTGATTTTGAGCATAATTTCATGTGTTTATTGGCCGTTTATTTGTATGTCTTCTTTGGAGAAATGTTTATTCAAGTCTTTTGCTCATTTTTGAATTTTTAAATTCTCAGATTAGAAATAAGAAAGGTATATAATCAATGATCTTAAATGATCTTAAGAAACTGTGGAAAAGATTAGACACTATATAAAAATAGATGAAAACAAGCAAAAAAACAAATTTCTTCTGTATAGTGCAGGGAATTATATTCAATGTCTTATAGTAACCTTTAATGAAAAAGAATATTAAAATGAATATATGTGTGTATATGCATGACTGGGACATTGTGCTGTACACCAGAAATTGACACATTGTAACAGACTGTACTTTAATTTTAAAAAAGCTGGAAAAAGAGCAAAGTAAACTCAAAATTAAGTATATGGAGGGAAATAATAAGGACAAGCGTGTATATCAATAAAATAAAAACCACAAAAATAGAGAAAATTTATTAAAATGCTAATCAATTAGCAAATCTTATTGATTCCCACCTCCTGAATATTTCTTCAGTCTATTAACTCTTCCAGAGTCTAGGTTCTTAAATACCGTATTACAAAGCCCTGTGTAGTTACTTAACCTGTTGTCCAAAATTGAGGAGAAGGATGGACCATGTTGTTTTCATCTTGGTATCTCTAGTGTAATCTTGTTTATCTATTCTACATATGCCTGTCAGTATCTACAAATTTTGAACTCCCAGTCTATCTCTTCCCACCCCCCTCCCCTTTGGCAACCACAAGTTTGTATTCTATGTCTATGAGTCTGTTTCTGTTTTGTATTTATGTTTTTTTTTTAGATTCCACATATGAGCGATCTCATATGGTATTTTTCTTTCTCTTTCTGGCCTACTTCACTTAAATGACATTCTCCAGGGACATCCATGTTGCTGCAAATGGCGTTTAGTTGTCGTTTTTTATGGCTGAATAGTATTCTATTGTATAAGTATACCACATGTTCTTTATCCAGTCATCTGTTGGACATTCAGGCTGTTTCCATGTCTTGGCTATTGTAAATAGTGCTGCTATGAACATTGGGGTGCAGGTGTCTTTTTGAAGTAGGGTTCCTTCTGGATATATGCCCAGGAGGGGGATTCCTGGGTCATATGGTTAAGTCTATTCCTAGTCTTTTGAGGAATCTCCATACTGTTTTCCACAGTGGCTGCACCAAACTGCATTCCCACCAGCAATGTAGGAGGGTTCCCTTTTCTCCACAGCCTCTCTAGCATTTGTCATTTGTGGACAGAAAAGTCACCTCTTAATGATGTTACTCTTCACAATTCCTGTGGCTCTCTGGATCCTCATCTGTAACACAGATGCACATCAAATAATAAATATTACAAGAAGTTTGGGATTTCCATTCACTAAAAATGATTTCATTGATTCAGATTTGAGAGTTAAACTTAATTTGGTCCAGGAAACTCCTGCTCTATTCCATGTTAGAATTATGCAGTGTCTCCATGTGTACCTTTTCATGTGCTATGTAAAAATTCACCCTACTTTTGGGTTATCTTCTTTGAGCCTAATTCCAGCCTAAATTACTAGACACCAGATCATTGAGGTCAGGTATAATGACTTTCATCTTTGTCTCCCTTGAACCTTACAATTCCTGGCATAGAAAAGGGTGTAATAATAAATCATTGTTGGAGAATGAAGTAGAAGAGTAGGAAAGATCTCAGAGCCTAGACGAAAGAAAAATTGCTAATACTTTATTTCTGGAAGGAGAGAATGTAGGATGCACTGCCCAACAGCTCTAATTTCTCCAAGTAACACTCATCACTGGAAATGCCAGGGATGAGGTTAAATATTTGGTTTTGTGTAGATTTTTGTTAGGATCTCATTGATACCAAACTCCAAATTGTTTTCAGACTATTTGGCAAATCTCTGCTCTTTTTTTTTTTTACATTTTTTATTGATTCATAATCATTTTACAGTGTTGTGTCAAATTCCAGTGTTCAGCACAATTTTTCAGTCATTCATGGACATATACACACTCATTGTCACATTTTTTTCTCTGTGATTTATCATAACATTTTATGTATATTTCCCTATGCTATACAGTGTAATCTTGTTTATCTATTCTACAATTTTGAAATCCCAGTCTATCCCTTCCCACCCTCTACCCCCCGCCAGTAACCACAAGTCTGTATTCTCTGTCCATGAGTCTATTTCTGTCCTGTATTTATGCTTTGTTTTTGTTTGTTTTTGTTTTTTAGATTCCACATATGAGCGATCTCATATGGTATTTTTCTTTCTCTTTCTCTGCTCTTTTTTATAAGCATCCGAGAGCTTTTCTCTCTGGCACAGGATCTCCGTATAGTGCGTTCTTCATCAACTGACTTGTGGAATTTGTCCATGCTTTGAAAAGAAAATACAGACAGTGTACAGAAAAAGGAAAACTGTAAACTTGATTGCAGACTAGAACAAGGTAGAAAACTGTGAAGCCTGAAGTTTCTGGAAGTCAGTCCACCGTTAAGTCACAAGACCTCATTTGTCATAACAGACTTCGCTCTCCTCTCTCCGTCCAAATTACATTCATCCTTTCAGGCCCCATTCCAATCCCACCTCCCTTTATGGTCAGACTGTTATCCACTGCCCTCTGCATTATCTAAATTTCTGTAGCATTTATAAATGGAGCCGTGAAATCTAGCAGCTGTTTAAAATCTGTTCTGGAAAAATAATTATGTCTGTACTGCACATTATTTTTGAAATGCTTTTACATTTACCTCATTTGGTCTTTGCAATTATTTGGAGAGGGTATTGCTGTGAATGTACCCATTTTAAAGGTCCGAGTCAGAGTGCCTCAAGGACTTATATGCGGTTATGTACCTAAAGGTAAGTTTTCTGATTTCAAACATATTTTCTGGACTTACTGGTACATGCTTGCTTTGTCTTCCCTATCTTGAACCTCGCAACAGATGTCTTCCCAACAGAGCCTAGTGGAACACTAGGCACAAAGCAACATGCTTAATGCTTGCTATTTTTTCACTTCAGAGCATATGCTGTTACAAAACTCTCCTTTGTTCTAAAACATCGTATTTCTGCTCTTTTGTTATGCCAAATAGTCATTGCTTCAGATTTTAACCTAGCTTCTCAGGTACTTATTTGTAGTGAGGCCTAGAATAATAGCAAATAGAAAAAAACAAGTTGTGAAGAAACTTGAGATCATATAAACTACTAGCCTTCTTTTCCAGCCCAACATCAATTCCTCCTTCTGATAACAGACCCACTGACTTTGCTGGAGAACCAGTTCCATGTGGCTCTGTTGGTGGTGGGCTCTTCCTTCCTCTTCAACACCCATAGGACTGGGCGCATGACTCAGGTCCAGACAAACACCCAAAGCCCTGGCTGAGATGACTGGCTCAGCGGTAGGCACACAATTTGAGAATAGCCAATCAGAGAACACCCTGAGATCAATTTCTTTTTTGCCAGTGCAATGGGGAAAGGAGCTTTTCCAGAGTTAGAATATGAGTCCTGGATTATAAGACTCCATCTTAATTACATGGAGTCTACCTGAGAAAAATGGACCTCCAATTATTTCATTTGAGTCCTTTGTCTTAACCACACCTAAGCTTGATACCAAACCTGGTCTTTTTGATTCAGTTAATAATTTCCTTCCTTCCTTCCTTCCCTTCCTCCTTCCTACCTTCCTACCTTCCTTCCTACCTTTCTCTGCATTTTTTTGCGAGGGTTAATTAGGTTTTATTTATTTACTTATTTTTTTAAAATAGAGGTACTGGGGGTTGAACCCAGGACCTCATGCATGCTAGGTAGGCACTCTATCACTGACCTATAGCCTCATGGGTTATGGCATGGTATCTGTTTGGTTTATGTATGGTACATGTTTAGAATTCATTTTAGAGCTATACTGGTAATGGAAGGTCAGAGAAGCTATATACATTGCTCATTGTCACACAAGGAGTAAGGGATAAAGTCAGTATTCAAATTCAGCTCTGTTTGACTTTAACCTGACCCTCAAGTTTCTCTGCACTTATGTGAGCTTTTCATTTCATTGATGAGAAATCTAGAGCTCAGAAAATTGTGCCACTTTTTCAAGATCATCCAGTGGTAGAGCTGGAACCTATTCACCTGACACCAAAAACGTAGCTGATGCTGTAAGTGCTTAAGATAAGCACTCAAAGACACTACTTGGCTTTTGTGTTAACAGAACCCTGGATGACAGTGGAATCACTCGATCCCATTGGAGTTGAGTTGACATGGCTAGTTATAGTCTCTAAACTCTCAGGCTTCTGGACTCCAGAGCTTTGAAGAAAATGCCTTTTAAAAACATAGATGCCCCAGACTCTGATAAGGAGTTTATTGGGGTTGTTTAGAGAAAGAGAAACAATAGGATAGTTGTAGATATGGATATAGTATAGATACAGTCATAGAGTTGGAGACAGAGCTTTATTATGAGGAATTGGTTCATGCAATTATGTGGTCTGAGAAGCACCACAGTCTGTTATCTGCCAGCCGTAAGGCCAGCAAAGCTAGTAGTGTAGATGGTAGAAGTTCAAAAGCTTGAGGATCAGGGGAGCTGATGGTGTAAGTGCAAGTTTGAAGGCCTAAGAACCAGGAGTGCTGATGTTTGAGGACAGGAGAAGATGGTTGTCCCAGGTGAAAGCAGAGAGTGAATTTTCCCTCCCTCTGCCTTTGTGTTTAATATAGGCCCTGAATGGATTAGATGATCCCCCCCAATAGTGGAGAGGATGGTCTTCTTTACTCAGTCCACTGATTCAAATACCAACTCCAGAAACACCCTCACAGACATGCCCAGAAATGATGGTTACCAGCTACCTGGGCATCCGTTAGCCCAGCCAAGTTGACAAATAAAATTAACTATCACCATCACGTAGGGCTGCCTGGCAAGTGTGCTTTCCTCATAGATCTGTGCCAGGCAGGTGTGTCAGCTCAGGTGGCCACGAAGGGCAACAGTGAGGAGGGGCTTCAGAAGGCAGGTGTAAAACTGTGTCAAGAGAGTTCTGGTTACAGTGAAAGACGCCAAATCTATTGCCATGTCCCAGGGACAAATCTGGAGCTGAGGATGAAAAAGAAAACCAAGGAGTGAAGTTCTGAGTAGTGCAGGAATACAGTGGGTGAGAAGGTCTAGGACTTCTATGCTATGTGGCACAGGGATGCTGATGTTATTAGTCTGCACTGCATGGTGCTTTGGTAGATGCCGTCTGAATTATGGGAAAATGCTGGGCAATTTTTAGGAGAATTTAGGAATTCCATTTCAAAATGTATATGATATGGAAGCTGCCTAGCTGTGGAAGAACAGTGGATGTTTTTGCTGGTTGGATCCATCACAAAACTGCTCCTTTCCCCAAATTACATAAGCTCCACATTGAAGTACTTACAGATGAAAAGCATTTCCTGAAAGCTCTTGGAACATTTCACAGTTTTCGTTCTTTAATTCTTATACATAGATACACTTAAAAATACTATGGAAAACTGCGCCACCACACAGAACTGAAGAAAGCGAGAAAGACGGAAAAGCTTTTTGTGTTGATTTTAAGACCATTTGTATATAATTACATAGAAATATCAGGCTTGAAATTTTCTCAGTTGAGATAAGGCAAATGACCATTTGATGTAATAAAGTAAAAGAATCAAATTCGGGTGGGAACCTTGTCGCGTTCGGAAGCGAAGCCGCTTCTTTTGGAGAGTGGGGATTTCACTTCTCATTCTTTGGCTGCAAGTGTTTTACATTGCAGTTGGCAACTCCTTACAGAGAGGAAGCTTTTTGTCAGTTGGGTAATTTTCTTTTTCTTCTTTCCAACCTCAGAAATACCATGCTCACATTTTCAGATTTATTTTGATTTTCTTTATTCAAACGAAGTGCAACTCTTTTTTGAACCTAATGAAAATACACATTTAACTCAAAAATTATGTACTATTTATGCTCTTACTTTGTTCAAAGTGATGATACCAAGTTCATTTTAGAAAATTTGGAATTTACAGTAAAGCATACTAAATAGCCAGCTGTGATTCCACTACCGTGAGATAATTTTGTTCCTATTTTGATGTTTGTCTTTCTAGCTATTTTCTGTACTAAATGATATCTTGTGATAATGATTTGTTTTCACACACTAAATTATAATCTAGATTTTATCTTTTTACATCAAAAATTGGACTCTCTGAAGTGGATGTACCATCATTTATTTAACTAATCCTCACTAGTAGATGTTTAGTTGGTTGCTACATCTTTCCTATCATAAACAGCTCTGGAATAAACACCTTTGAAGACAAATCAATTTGCATTTCCATGATGACTTCCTTACTATCAGTACAGTTCTAGAATTGAAATGTATTCCTGGATCTCAGAGTAATATCTTGGCATTTTACCTCTTTGTTCTTAGTATAAGTGAAGCAGTGTAAGTTTATAATAGAAATAGTAGTTCAATTCAACTTTCAAGGTGTCAAGGTTAAGCCTGATTGGGATAGACCAGTGGGTCATTGTTGAGGCTGGATGTCAGGGGCCGCAGCTTGATTGGATGTGGTAGTTATTTGAGGAAACTGATAAAGTGAGAGCCCAAGGGCTCAGTTGGTTAAGTGGCGATACAGTTGTAGATTAGGAGTGCCCATGTGACTGAACACTGTGCTTCATCTTGTAGACACCATTCCTCTAACCTTTATAAGCCTCCAAGGCAGGTATCACCACCATTATTTTGGAAACACAGTAACTGAGGCTCAGAGAATGTAGCTAAGAATCTTTCCTAAGGTCATCCCTCCAGGCTAGGGTCCCTCAACCTTGACATTATTGACATGTTGGGCTAGAGAATGTTGCAGTGGGCTGTCCTGGGCATTGTAGGATGCTTAGCAGCATCCTTGTCCCCTGCCCAATAGCACCCTAACCCCAGCTGTGACAACCAAGCATGTTTCCAGATATTGCCAAATGTGCCTTGGGATGGAGTAGGGGATGTGCAAAATCACCACAATTGTAGACAGAATTGAAGACAAAATTCAAAATTTAAACCTGTGATTTCATAGTGTATGTTCTTTTCCATATAGTATTTCCTGAAAGCACTTGGAACTGCCTCTTTCCCAAATAGTAATCAGGATCTGCTCTGGGGTCCTGGGTACCAGACCTGATTTCTCACAGATGCTGTTGACGGCGTTTCCACTCTCTGAAAGTTTTATGACCCTACTCTTAGCAGACAATTTCATCTGCATTTGACTGAAAAGATTGGCATCATTCAATGTTCCCTCATCTTCCCATTTGTTCCTCACTCTCCCTCCGACACCAGTCCAAATAAACCTGGTATCTTCATTCGACCACTTTTCTTTTCACCTGTCTGAAGGAAAAGGGAATTTCTTGGACAAGTGTAGCTAGGCTTTGGAGTAAGAGAGCTCTGGATTTGAATCTAGACTCTTACACTTAACTGCTGTGTGACTTTCAACAAGTTACTCAGCCACTCTGAGCCTACTGTTTATCATACAGAAAATGGGGATTAAAAATACCATATGTACAGTAATATTTGAAGAATAAGTGAGCTAATGTACTTGAAAGTACCCAACAGAATGATGACACAGAGAAATCAAGAACTTTCCAAGCCTCATTTTCCCCCCAGGTGTAAACATGTTTGCTGGACCATCCATTCCCTTCTCTTCCAGGAACCGGCTTCACTTATACTATTTCTCTTTCATTGTCTCTCTCAAAACAATATAAATCAGGGCAGAATTATATACAGTGTAGAAAATGAAGAGAAAAGTCAATGAGAATCCCACTACCTTTGAAAACTTTTTTTTTTTCTCTGTGGAAGGGATAGACTGGGATTTCAAAATTGTAGAACAGATAAACAAGATTACACTGTATAGCACAGGGAAATATACACAAAATGTTATGATAAATCACAGAGAAAACTTTTAGTTTTTGTCCATATGTATAGTCATATACTGCTAGCAATCATGTACATGTAAAATTTTGTAATCTAGCCTCTTTATTTAATATTATATCTGCACAGCATAGGCACACTGCTATGTAGCATCTTCCTTGTATTAAAAGACAACTACCTTGACAGTCTCATTGTTTATTTAACTATTCACCTACTTCCCATAGTGAGATTGCTTTTGATCTGGGGTTGCTATCAACAATACTGTCATGCCTGTTTTCAGCACATAACTTTTTATTTCCTTTGGTTTGTTTATGGCTTTTGTATGTTTGGAAACTGCTTTCCAGAAAGGTAGCTCTAGTTTGTATCAGTGCTAGCAGCAAATTTGTGCAAAGCTTTGACCATGGGATTATTGAGAATTGGATTTCCCTCCTTCCAGTGCACACATAGTCATCAGCTTTCTAGGTGGTGATTTAATAGATGAAATGCTTTGTTATTATTTAATTTGTGTTGTTACTTTATTTACAGCCTATTGATTAAGCCATATGATTTTTGATTACGTTTATTGATCGTATTTTCTTATACTGTTCTCCTTATTCTGATATTTAACCATTTTATCACCTTAGCCTGCAGATGAAAACTAAGTTTTAACTTCCTTAAAATGAACCTTCCCTTGTTTTCTTATTAGATGCTAAGCTTCTTTGTCTTCTTTCAATCCTTTGCTAAATTAAAAATAATTTTTGGTTCCAAAACAATAATATTCGGAAAGTAATAATAGTGAAAATTTTAAAGAAAATATAAAAACATTGGAGAATAAAAAGTTCTTGTAGTTTAACTACCCTAAGATAACTAATTTAAAAATGCATTGTATTACCATAAAGTTTTGTTGTATAAATACGTACAAAATTAGGATGATACTGAATGTAGCTTGAAATCTTAATTTTTTATTTTGCTCACTATTATGTCATTAGTAGTTTTTGATAGCCTTAGTTTCTCAAAACATTAATTTAAGTAGTCAAACTATATTTCATAAAAGAGATGTATCATGTATTTAACTATTTCCCCCTAATACACTTAGGCGAGAAACATTTTTCCTACCATTAGAATTAATATTGCATTAAGCATCCTGGTACACAAATATATACTCGTGTTTGACTATTCAGGATGTATTTCTGAAAGATTACTGATTCCACAGATATATATTTTCTAAAGACTCAGTTCACCTCGCAAAATTACTTTTCAATCAGGTTGTGCCAATTTACCCTTCCTTATCATAATGGATGAGTGCCTGTCTAATGCATCCTTGCTAACAGTAGGATTATCTTTGAAAAATCTTTGTTACTTTAGTACTTGAAAAATATTAGCCATTAAATTCATATTTGCTTGATTATTAGGAAGATTGATCTTTTTTCATATGCCCACATTTGTCATTTTACTTACGTGAATTATTTAATTTCCTTTCCCTATATTTGTTTTGGTATTCGAGTGATTTTTTTTATCGATTTATAAACATTCTATATAGTTGAAGAATATTATCCTATTTTAAGCGTATTTCTTGTAGTTTCCTTGATAAATAATTTTCATTTAAAGTTTTTCATGATTATGTTTAGTGTAGAGTTATCTTTTTCATTCACTACATTTAAGCTTGGAAAGCTTTTCTCCATCACAAGATATTTAAGATCCTTGAAGTATTATCTACCAGTTCTGTTTATTTATTTAACATTTAGCACATAAATTAATCTGCACTTTGTTCTATTTTATGTTGTGTAGAAAAAAAGCTAACATTTTTTTCTTTAAATAGACAAATTCTTGAATAATGTCTGTTGAATGATCCATCTCTTCACCTGTTTGAATATGATGCTTCCTTTATCCTATATTAAATACTACATTTGCTACCAATTGTTTCAGGCTTATTTTGTTTAATTACTTTAATGATGGTAGCTTTGCAGTATTGTTTAATATGTAATGAGGTTAATTCCCTTTTTATTTCACATTATTTATAAAATTATAATTGCCACAATTATCTGTTTATTATTTTCTATAAATCTCAGAATTTTTAGTCAGTTTCCCCGAGAAATGCTATTGGAAATTCATGAAAACAGCTTTGATCCCCACCTTTGTGGAATGTAATCCACAAAGGGAGAAGAGACAGTAACCATGTAAACAAACAAGTGAACATCTAATTTTGTATACTGATGCCTGGTCTGAAAGTAATGAGTAGAGTTTGGTGATTGAGAATAAGTGTATATGTGATTTGGAAAGATGGGAGGGAAGCTACCAACACAGTGTGTTTCAGTAAGACCTTTCTAAGGAGCAGTCTTTTAAGCTGAGGTCTGAAGAATGGGAAGGATCCACAGAGCAAGAAGCAAGGACATGCAAGGCAACAAAAAGACCATGTAAAGACCCCAAGGTGAGACTATCTGGGCGTATTTGAGAATCTTAGATGATGTGAAGGGGCCTGAAGCATCTCAAGCAAGGGGTAGAGGCAGGTGATGAAATTGAACAGGATGGTGAGGCCAGAGTTATGAGTCTGGATTGTATTTAGGACACAAGGGAAGTCATTGAATGGTATGAAGCTAGCCAGTGGCATGCTCATATATGTTTTAAAATGATTATTCTAGCTACTTTGTGGAAAATAGATTATAAGAGGTATAAACAAGAGGAGGAAAAGTTATAAGAGGCTATTATGGTAGCATTGGTAAGACATAATGCTATTAATTTTTGAATATTTATTTTGTATTCATTTACTTTATTAAAAATCCTCTTTATTATAATTCTAGAAGCCTGCTTCATTTAAGATTTATAGATATATAATCATTATTTAAAATTAATAATATCTTTTTCTCATTAATAGTCACACCTGTTGTACCAGTTTCATGTCCTATAGCATTGTTTAGATGTTCCTAAGGAGAAATTACAGTCAATGTGACAGTGATTTGTTTTCCTTCCCTTGATTTTAAGGGCAATGCCTTGTGTGTGCCGTGGTTAAACATGATGATGAATTTGGGCTTACACTGCTATTTATCATGCTATCTTTTTAACACATTGTGATAGACATTTGACTGCATCAGTGTCATTTTTGGCATCTACATGATAATCACATTGTGCTTCTCTTTCAGTAATCAAGTGGGCTTACCTCTTCTCATGTCTACAACTTTTGATTCTATAGTATTAATCCCATCTTAGAAACTTAGCTTGGAAGACTCTGTGGCAGGTGAGAACATTAACTAAAATAAGGACCCCCAAAGGAGGGAATTAACTGATTTCCATAGTCACCTCTGATTCTAGGACTGATTATCTGATTCTAGGATTTTCAAATCTTTGCAAATGAAGCGTTACACATTTCATCTCCTTGAACTCACTTATTAGTTTTCACGTGGTGAACTTTGATCCTGTGTGAAGAAAGGGCCAGAAAGAATAGAAAGAAAAGAACCAAGGAGACAATGGGATGTGATTAAAGATGCAAAGATTTGGGGGGGGCTCTTCATTGCATGGTTCAAATGCCACCTTGATCCTTACCAGTTGGGTAGCTCTTGGCAGGATACAGGACCCTCAGGGATGAGAACGGCATCTTTGCTATGAGGGAGCGCTGTGAGGATTGGATGATAAAATCTGAGTAAGGAATCTGGCACAGTGGCTGGCCTAGAGTAGTTCTCATAGAGATTTTAGATAAGCCTACCACTGTGCTAAGAACATTTTGTGCAAAAATGTTAACTTATTCAATTTTTCCAGCAAACCTTTGAGTGTTATCATTATCCCAGTTCTACAAAGTGGGAAATGAAACACTGAAAGTAGCCTATGATCCCACTGTAAGTCAGTGGCAGCACTGAGGTGAGAACATGGTTCAAGTCTCTGCTCTTCACCACTTGGGACGTGCCCTCTTGATGTAAGTCGTGTGTGTGTGAATCCTCTATTTGCTAAGCCTGCAAGCCCTTGCAACTCCTGCATTTTACAGCTGAGGAAACTGAGACCCAGAGCAGTAAATGGCTTTCCTGTGTCATAAAATAAATGAATGCCAAAACCTGCATTAAATTTCTGGGTCTCATTTTATTCGCAAGTAGAAGGGTCTTCTAGTATCTCACTTCGGAACATTCTAGACTTGCCCTCAAGCTTTTGGGTGAACTTCAAGTCTTGTAAAGTGACAAGAGGCTTTTATCTGTATTGCATCATCCCTTTCAAACAATTTTTAAAAACTTGTCCTTTAGGTCAGAGATAATCATTTCAAGGGCTATAATTATGAACCTTGGTGGATTTTCATAATGGTACTCCAAGTGAGTTATATTTATTTTATTTTTAAATGTGGAAGAAAGCATAAAGAAAAGCAAAAACTGAGCAAACAAAAAAATTCAAAGAAAATGTCTACACATACAAATTGGTTCAAGTTTACTTAAGGCTTTATTCACCTGGCCTGACTTGAATTTCTAGCTCAGCTCAATCAATGCAAACAGTACCATGCTTCAGATGCCAAAATGGATTCATTTCCAATGTGGATAAAGCAACACCTACAACACTGATCCTGGTTTTCTAATTGACCAACGTGATAATATCAGAAGTTTGTTCCAGTGAAGGAAACCTTCCCCAGCAGACTTAGCTGATAAGATTTGATGAGGAAATGAGGAATAAGTTGAGTACCTGGAACTTAGGTTCTAAGGGTGTTGTCTACTAGCAGTTAACTGTGGGAGGTCTTCACAATCATTACTTTCTTTGTTGCATGCTGTAGTTATGGAACTCTCGCGATTTTTTTCTGGGTGCTCTTCAAACTGTTGTTACACTGACCCTGACAAAATATTACCACATATCAGGTTAGTGGGATGGCATCACAAGAATTTGATAATTCTTTCCTTGCGTGGCTTTGGCCATATCTTGAAATTAATCTAAAATCCAAGAGTTGGAAAGGACAACTCTGTATCTCATAAGACTCCTTTAAATAGCATTTGTAATGACTACTCATTTCCTACTTGATTTCTTCCAGAGACAGGGAACTCATCACATCTTCACCATCATTATGATCACCTAATAAATCTTGTGTATTGACAACTCACTATGGACTGAGTGCTCTCCACATGTGCCCTCTTTAGCCCTTTCAACAACTTTGTGGAGTTATTTTCATCCAGATTTTACAAAAGAGAAAATGAAGGCTCAAAAAAAAAAAATAGCTCACAGTTTCACAGTAGTGGAGATAAAGTTGAACCCAACTCTGTATTGGTTCTGAGATAAGACTCTAGTCAATTTCTCCCTGCTAATTGAAAAGCCACTGTTACCAGGTTGTATCATTTCCACCAAAGGAATCAAAAAGAAGTTTTATTTCTTCCTCCATATCTCAATGCTTCAGTGCTGATTTACCCAATTTCTTTATCATCCCATGCTGGGAATACAGTGACTTTTCTGGGTCTTGAAATTTTTATGATTGTAATTAGTGAGTCTATTACAACACTATTTTCCGTTCTGTTTTAGAGATGTGGTGGAGTGCACTGGCTAAGAGCACAGACTGTGGTGTCATGCTGCATGTGTTCAAAGTTAAGTTCCCCAACCAACTAGCTGTATGATGCTGGGCCAATAACTTAACCTGTCTGTTTCCTCATCTGTAAAATGGGGTTTTTGTGAAGACTTAAAGGGCTAATTGGTATAAAACACTTACTTAAATACTGGATACCCAGTTAAATTTGAATTTCAGATAAACAATTAGTCTTTTAGAACAAATATGTCTCAAATAAGACATGGGATGTACTTAAAGTTAAATGATACATTATTCATCTGAAATTCAAAGTTACCTGGGCATCCTGTCTTTTTGTTTGTGAAATCTGGCAATTTACTATGTCTCACCCCAAATTGTACTGACTGGACCTAAATGTGTCCGCCTCCATCACCATAAAGTTGAAATTCTCCACACACAGTAGGTGCTCAAGAAATGTTTGCTAAATTTTGTTTTATTTGAAAGAGATTGATAGAAATCACAAAATGATAAGCAAATACAGGGAAAGTAACACGAAAAATGAAAACCTGAGGACTCCGTTTTCCTTAGACAATGATGCTGGTCTCCTGACGGATGGAGAGCTGTGTGCATCAGTTCTTCCAAGGGGATGAGCCATGTGAGTTCAGTTTATCCTGTATTCTGAAAGAACAAATTGCACATCAAGAGAAATTGGGATACAGCACTGTGGCCTCTGGAAAGGCTGGCTCTTCTTGGCAGGTGCTGTGCTGCTGTAACTCTAGGGAGCACATTGCCTTTTCTGTTCAGTAGGACTTGAGTCGTTCTTCAGTAAGCATCTCCAGGAGCCACAATCCCATGCTCTCACTTTCCCACAGTGCTCAGGTCTCTCCCATCAAGGCTTATTAGCACCAATGAGGGGGAATGTCATGTGGTTCTAAACCACTGGAGATCTTGCCTCAGTGCCTGAGGTGTGAAGTCCCAAGTCCTTAGCACAGTATTCCAGGCGATTGCTGCCGCTCCCATCCCAACACCTCTCCTAATTCCCTGCATCCCAGCCACACTGGGGACACGCGCTGCTCCTGAATAGCCTTGTTCTCTCATACCTCCATGCCTTCACTTCTGCCTGAGACATTTTTCTCCTTACTTTGCTTCTAAGACAAATCCTAAACCTCCTTATAAGTTACACTTGAAAAGTTTCCAGCCCTTTATGAAGCCTGTGCCAGCTTTCCATCATACTTCCAATATCCTAGCACATTTCTACCCTTGCTTCTGCCCAGAGGGGGAAGAAAATGACTCCCTCTTATGGGCTACATAGGAGTCAGTGATCTTTATGTGCTGGGGATTGCGTTCAGCCATGAATTACAGTAACTTGCCAAAAACAGCTCAAACCAATTGCTAGTTTTATTTTTCTACTTACATGTGTTGTCTGGAGGTTGGCATTTCAGGGCTAACGTGGTGGTTCTGCCAGACTAGACTCTTTCTAGTTTTCTGATGAACTATCCCTAATGCTGTATCCTGACCCAGGGAATGTTTATTTCTGAGAGATCTTCAAGGGCAGGGGCTACATCAGTAATTCCTCTGACATTTTTTTAATTGTTCACATCCTTGTGACTATTCAATAAATGCTTATCAAATGAATGACAGATAAATGCATCAGTAATGAGATAATCTCTCACTTGGAGACAAAGGAAAATGCATATTTGATCATCATAAACACAACCTCAGAGCCTAATCTATAGAATTTAAGAACATTCAGTCATCTCTATTTGCTTCAGATATCATGCTTTGATTTATCTGAGAAAACACCTGTTTTTCAGGGTCTCAATGCCTTGATCTGAAAAACTAAACTTAGAATGTAGGCAGGCTCCAAATTAGAGTGTAATAATGTACTCTTAAAAACATATAAAGTGTAATGTGCTTCTTATGGAAAAAAATGTTATAATAACATATTTTCAACCAAGGATCTGTCAACAAATAAAGCACAGAAATGATTAGTATGTCATAAAAACACAAAGCCACAACAATAATTTTAAAGTGTAAAATTACGCCTTGTGTCCTAGAAAATGAACATACACTTACAGTAAATATTTATGAAACGAGAGGTCCTAATGTACTATAAATTGTGTATATTACACATAAAATGCAACTCTATTGTGCCATAAATGTGACTTAAAACTAACATGCTAGCGATAATAATGCTTTAAAGGTTTGGACCAGATCTCATTGATCTTGTAACCTCAGGGCTCACCACAATCCCTACTGCATGGAAGAAACTCAAAACAAATGCTTGTGAATGTAATTAAACAGAATCTGTGTAGAGCTCATAAAGTACTCTCACATCCGCTGTCTTTTTACTCTGTCAATAATCGCCCTGTGTGTTCAGTAGCTCGAGTTTCCCACTTACAGATAAACTGAGGCTCATAACAATCTAAGTGGCTTGTTTTCTCAAGGTTGGGAAGTTAAGTTGTGGTGCTAAATCTCTAACCTAGTTTGCCAACTACGTGCAAAGTGTTTGATGTTGCTTCATACAAACATCTACGATTCGCGTGACTCAGGTCTGCAGAGAGAAGCTTGAAAAAACACGTCCTTTTTCTCTTAATATGTTTTCTTGGGGTTTAATAGAGGCACTCAAAACCATTTTAATTATTTCAGTTCTGTTATCTTAGTTCTGTTCATCTTAATGTAGAATAATACATGAGAAGAATAAATTCACTATTGAGGAGTCTGATGGAAACGGTGGTTTTTCAATAAATGCTAGTTTTGACAGGGAAGTCTGGCCTAAAATTTATCCCTGGTTGTTCTTCTACACCAGTTGTTTTTATTAAGAACGAGTTTGCTATCAGGACAAAAGGCTACTATGTAACATTAAGCAATGACTTTACTCCACTTGGCCTTTGTGTATGGGACTCAAAGCACTTCTCATTTCATGGAAAACTAGACACAGCAGTTACCACTGAATGGGCTTATAATTTTATATAGCATTCCAACACATCTGTCAAGGATTATTTTGTAGTTGGCTTTGTTTCTTTGGTAACCACGTAAGTTTAAAAAGCTAAAGCTCTGAACTATTCTTAGAAACAATGATCAGTACATATATGTGAACTAAAAAATGTGCAGTTTATTGTATATATGTATTTACCTGCAATGTATTGTATATGGGTAGTTAAATTGTAACAATTCTACCTAATAAAACTGAAAGATGAAAAAAAAGAAAAGGATTGCTGAAGCTGGGAGGCACTGGTATGCCCAGAGAGTGTCCTCTATTGGACAGAGGGTGTGTTGCAGTGTGCAAAACCATGACTTTATGACATCAGACTGTGGGTTTCAGCCCCTTCTCTGCTTCTTTCTCGAAGAGTAATCTTGGAAAGTTACTGAACTCTCTGTGTTATAGTTTTCTTGTCTATGTGGTGGTGAGGATAGTACATACTTCATATGTTGTTGTGAAGGTTAAATGTATAAACATATGTAAAGCATTGATAACAGTGCTTGGCAGGAAGCAAGCATTTAATGGATGGTAGCAAGTACTATTGCTGGTTTTATATTTTTGAACGATGGAGGGAACTTTTCACTGTCTACCTAAGATCTACTGACAGTTAAGACACCAGATAATTCTGCTTATTATGATGTTAGTAAAATACAAATTAATAGTATCTGCCTATAGATTGAATGAGTGTCATGCACAATAAAGTGCTAGTTCTCTTTACAAGAATTCTGAAATTCACAATTGGAGTCAAAGCTATGCTCACCACCAGGTTGTAGACTTTAAGAAGGAGGAGGTCCTCTCTGTTTAATCATATCTGCTTCTCAAACAATTGGCACATTGGAGGTGTTCAATAAATCTTTCTGCAACAAGTGAGTAAATAAATAGATAAAAGAATTAATAGCATTTCCAGAAGTATGACTTCTGACTAAGTTACCCTAAAGCTACCTAAAATGTTGAGTAGTCCTTGTAGAAGTTGGCCATCTTGATTTTCCCACAGGATGTGTTAACTTGACATGTAGGCGTACGCTCAGCTCATGAAATATAATTCTTTTGGAGTTTATAAAGATATAGATGTGGTATAAATTTTATCAGTGCTAATTGTTAGTCTCCCAATAACTGCGATCCCAGTATCTCCACATCACCTCTGCTCTTTTAGTTACATAAATCATAATGGAAAAAAGAGGCTATAATTTAATGCATTTAAATTTTCCATGATGGAAAGGACATCTGTAACTGTTAAGCAGGAGCTAAATGTTAAAGAATGTGTTTGAATATGATCTTTGCCAAGTGTGATGACTTTTCTGAGTAGAGAGTCTTCTTATTTTATGTTCTGTCTTTGAAGATTTTGCTACTGACCAACCATCAATTGTGTGTGGGGGTCATTTTGTGTGGTGCCCTTCTGTCTGGTTTACTGACTTTAGGGAAGATTAAAAAATGTTTATTCCCTTACTGAGGGCTTGATAAAGCTTGAGGACTATTTTCATGACCTAGGGATTTTGAAACTTCTGTTAGAATATTGATACAAAGACAGGAACTACTATATTAGTTGAATCACATGTTGAAATGTGTAATTCTGTTTGTGTTGGCAGAGTCTGTGAACATAAGGTGCTCTCTGGCCTTCAAGTTTTATTTGCTTATTGGCTGTTGGGAACTTGACACTTTACCACATAAACAATGCTAGCCCATGAGATGGAGAAACTGCCTCCCTTTTCACCTGAGCCCCACAACCTGTGCATTGTAACCACTGTTTCTGTGAAAAATCTTATTTCGAATTTCAGCTCTTCTTTGTACCTAATTCTGTGCTTAAAAGGAGGTATGTACTCATTAAAGGTTGCATGACCAAGTTATGTCGAGCAGAGTTCTCTGGAGCAGCCCTAGAACTGGGGCTGTTACCTGTATCTGAACCTTTCTGTATTGCCTCAGATGGTTGCCGATGGATGTAACCAGTGTTCCAGGTTCTTGTCCCATCCCAGAAAGAATTCAGAGACAGGACACAGTGGTTAAAAAAAGTAAAGTGAAAATTTATTAAAGGCTGGATAGTACACTCTCAAGGGGACAGCGGGCAGGCTCAGGCGAGCAGCTGTCCCGAGTTTCTTTGGCAAATTGGTTACATAGGGTGTAAAAATGAATGGGTGGAATATTCACTGGGGAGGGAAGGGTTTGGGGTCTTACTTCCTGATTATCATCCCAACTCCACCTTCCTAAAGGGAGGAGGGATTCTTGTCCTTATTTAGTCTGAATCAGAAGTGTTACTGTGTCGGTGCGTGATGGGTACGTCTAATCTGAAAGGCTAATTTTATGTAAATGAGGTCATAACAAGCAAAAGGTTACATCCAGACACTAGAAATTTCGGCCTTTTCCCACCTTTCTTTGTTAGCCTTTGGGCAGCTTATCACCCCCAAAGGTGTGACCACTTATCAGCCCAGAGGTTCCTGCTTTTCTTTTTCTACCCAGGGACCCCTGGTTCTTATATGATGTATGGTTTCCTGCATTGGGCCTGTGTCCCTCCTCTCTGCCCACTTCCTGCCATTTGGCCTGCATTCCCCTTTCTCTGCTCATATCTAGCTATCTGCCTGCTCTAACAAAATGCCAAGGGAAAACATTACATCAGCAGCAGAGAAGAGTGGGCAAGAAGAAGCCCCTAAATCCTAAGAATCTGTGAGCTGAAGGTAGGAGTGAATTAGTCATATTCTCGTTAACGGAAGCTCCTCTTTATGAAATACCCATTACATGCCAGGAACCGTGCAGGCCATCTTATACGTATCACCCAAATCTCAGAAGGCTCGTTTTATGAGTAAGGAGTCTGAGGCTGAGAGTACATAGCTTGTCCGGGATCACAGAGCAGCATGTGCCCAAACACGTCCTGCTGTCATTCTTTTCCTCTCCCTGTTCCAGCCTGGTCACTGGCGTGTCCCTGCAGAAGCGGCCAGGCACAGTCTTGCTGCTCTGTTGAGACTTGGTAAGTTCAAAGGGGAAAAGAGAATTAGGAAGCCCATTGCCTGTGGGTTCAGGCCACACTAGTCTCACCCTCTTCTGCAGAAGCAAATGCTTTGTTCTCTGTCTGTGACTCCTGTGTCTATTTCTAATTGTTTCTAAATTCAAAGAGGGAAGAATATACCTAATTATCAACCTGAAAAACCTGGTGTAAGCATGCTGTTGTGATGCTGTTTTATGTTTGTTTTTGTTTGGCTGGTGTTTGAGAGGTCTTTTGTGACTACAGGTCTCTCTGCAAACAATAATACATCAGCATGAAGATCAATTAAAATACAGGGAAAAAAAAAACCCTACACCAACCCTTACCCACGGGAACGGAGCCTCAGATCTCTCCACATAAGCCTGCCGTAAGCCACCTTGCAGTGCGCTGGCTGGAGAAAGTGACATTTACACAGAAATGCCCTGCAGGAGGAAGAAACATGAGTTGAAACAGAGCCACCATAAACATTGCGGTTCATAAACCTGAGAACAGGAAGGGTGACCTTTCCAAAGGCTAGAAGTGTACTTTTCAGCCTCTAAGATTCAAACCACTCTTGGTGTCAAAATGTCTTCAGCTCCAAGTTGCTGTTTTCAGAAACATGGCTGAGTTGAAAACTGTTGTAGCTGAAACTTCAGGTCTTCGAGTGAAACCAGTAGGGGATCTGGCCAGGGAAATGCTTCCCTGGGTGGGGCGTGGACTGGCCCGTGGGCCTTTCTGAACATCCTTTGCCGCGGTCTTTTCTTTTTGCAGCTGTCAGGTGGAGAACTGCAGGAATTCATATGCAGACCTTTTAACATATTCTCTCTAAAAGGCTCACTCAGTGTCAGTCTTCCGCTGGCCAAGTAAACCTTTCTAAATTACCACTTTTTTCAAGAGAAGATAGACCAGTAACAACTCAGTATTACTCAGGTTTCACAAGGTTTGGGTGCAGACTTGGTGTGTCAAGAGAAAGTTCAATGGAAATCCCAGGAGACTGGAGAAGTGAGGGGTGTCTCCAATGGCATGAGGGGCTCTTACGAGAAAGAGAGTGAGGTGGACACTCGGTCTCCATTCTGACGTGCTCAGATCCTTTGATCATTTCTGTGATCTCCTCCCTGGCTTCAGTATGCTTTTGCTTCCAAAGGCTCACACCTGAAATCTTCCTTCAGAGGACACCTCAGGCCACTGAGCTGCTTTGCCCACAGACACAGAGAGACAGAAGTGCAGAGGGTTTACAGCTCCAGGGTGGCCCTTTGGTCAATGACTGATTCATGGATTCATGGTGGAGTATGAGAGCCTCTGCTTCCTTGCTCCAAGTAGGGACTGGATCGGAAGATGTACCTTACACTCGAGAGCACTCCTTGGCGGGGTCAGTTTGAAGCTACCCTCCCAGGGACTTTGCCTGGCATCATACCTTTCCTTTCCTGGCTTCTTCCCTTTTCCTGTGCTCCATCCCCCACTCCCTGACAAATTCTCTTGGAAGCACCTCCATAATAAATCACTGGCCCAAAAATCCTTACTCAGGGTCTGCCTCTGTAAGATTTATTCTATTGGTCTGGAAAACAAGATTAGGACCGGTAAATAATAGTCAGAAGGAAGCAGACTTTGAATCAATGCAAGGGAGAAACTTTTTACAAATCGAATTTCTCAAATATGGTTTGTGCGAAACTTCCTAGGAATATTTAAATAGAGACTGGGTGAGTAATTATTGACACTGTGCTCTGTAGGAGTTCATGCACTAGGTATGAAGTTGCTTTTAAGTTTCCAGACTAGTGCCTTAACTCTGGAAGTTCATGGTATGCAAATGAGCTTTAAACTTTCACAGGTTAGCTGCCAAATCTGAACGGTATTTAATGTGGATTTTCACAATCTTTGTATATTATTCAAATTATTATAAGGCTCTCCCTCTATGTCAAGCTGGGAGTGTAGCTGAGTGGGCAGTATGGTTCAATGGGAACAACTATTGTAGGTGAAGGCATAACACCAGCTTGGTTCCACGTTAAAAATCTGTGAGATGTAAGAAGGGAACCTCACCTTGCAAGACTATGAAAGGCTGATTAAAGTAGGAGACATGCTTTAAAAGAGGGCAGAGGGCTGACTGCTGACTTAGTGATTGGTGGCGGTACGTGACAACAGAGAATGACACACAGTGACTATTCAGGCAGCACAGGAGACTAATGGACTAAGGCGATGATTGGGCTTCATTTTGCTGATTCGGTTAGTGGTGTTTTGAATCCTCTCATTTCTCTCGGATGACCACCAAATTCTGGTGTTTGAAATCTCACTGACCCAAAAAGATCAACAATTGTGTTTCAACCCCCTCCTCCTCAACCTGCAATGGTTCCCCTCTGCCTAGAGGCTAAAGCTTCCATTTTGTGGCTGGTCAGGCACAGACTCTCACACAGCCCTGGACGCGGGTTTTCTGGTATCAAAGACAGGATTTTGGTTTTGTGTGGATCGAGAGAGCGAGGAAGAAGAGGTCTCACATTGAGCGTAGTTCAAATGTGACAAGGAGGTGTTACATTAGGAAAGGGCAGGGTGTAGGACAGAGACTGCAGCAGGAAAGAGAAAAGCAAAAAAATCAAGAAAAACCAAGTTAAAAAAAAAAAACCCTACAGCTAAAATGTTGAAAGAGAACACAGCTGTTGCATTAGGGGAACTAATAGAGGTGGGCGTGAGATGTTTCACAAAGCAGAGTTGGAGAAAGTTTCGCCAAATGGCACCTTCCCAGAAGTACAGGGTGGCTGGGAACTTTGGTACCTCTGCTTTCTGGCCTCAATCAAACTGCATAATCTACACTTATTTCTAATCATTTTGTACTGCTCCAGCTTCTCTGCTGTACTCCAAATCATTTATTCATTGATTTTATTCGTGTAACTAACCCCATCTCAGCCAAACCAAATCCTACCCATCCCTAATGACCAAGCTTTGGGCTCTTCTCCACCATGGAGTTTTCCACAGTTTTTCCAGCCTACAGAACTCTTGATATCTGTTGACACCAAAGCACATTACTCATGCCAATTATTTGGTTCTTGTCACGAAATGCTTTCCAAGATTTTTCTCTTGCTTCTGTCTATGAGGCCTTGCATATTGAGCTTTTGTATATTTATCTCTTGCATGATGTATTAAGTTGCCTAGGCCTTGACTTCCCAAATAAATCTTAGTCCAGATAGTCATCAACCATATGTGCAAGTTACATTCATTTAGGTTGTAAGATTTGCATGTGAGAAAATAAATGTTCTATGTTGAGAGTTTAGGAAAGATTGCTGAGGACCGTTGTGGGTTAGGACGCCTTGATGGAGGTGGGGGAGATGAACTCAGCAGTTGAAGGACGTAACCTTCACAGTCAGATCTTTCAGCATTAGTGTGCCGCCTCTGTAGAAGAAAAATCCATAGTAACAGCAGAAAATGGTAGTGTTCATTGAGTGCTGTGCTAAATGCTTTAACTTAAATTGTCTCATTTAATCTTTTGACAATAAATTAAAATTTGTGATAGGTATTATCATTTTCATTTTAAAGCTGAAGAAATTGAGACTTAAAATGATAAATAATTTGTCCAAAGTCACATACCCTGTTAAGTAGGAGTGATCAGATTCCAAAGTTATTTTAAGTATGCTGTACTTTGTTCCAATAACAATGGAATCCTGTTTGAGATTTGCATTTTCAAAGGAATATGAATATCGGTTTCTTGAGCTTTCCCTGCTCTATCAGGAACTGTAAGACTCTGAAGGAACAGCGATTATAGTTTATGATGTAACTGCTCGACTTTGTCTCCTATTCTCTCACATCTTGTTCAGGCACTCTGCATTCCTGCTGAACGTCCACGTGCGGGATGTTTCTTTGGAATATCATTTACCACTCGTCCAAGGGCTTCTCTGATTACAAAGAGTGACTCGGAGTAGTGGAAAAGAATCCGGTGACAGGAATCTAGTCCTGCTCCTACCACCTGGAATTGTGGACAACTGAGGTTGGTGGTCAAGGTGAGTTTATCTGAACGATATAACTATGTAAAATCACATAGGACTATATCAAAGGATACCTTGTTGATAATTATTCATTAAAAGTTTGAGAAACATAAGCATTTATTACATTATTCTGCATACTCCTCTACATTTTTATTGTGTAAAATGATGTGCATATTTAATTATGATATTTGTTATAGAGTCTACACTTGTACTTTACCAAGTTAAAAAAAAGCAAAAATAAAAACAAACAAAAAAACACCCTCTAACTTTTTTCCCCTACCATCATGGCATAAAGGAGAGGATATTTTAACACTAATAAAATACAGAGAACATAATTTCAGAATTAAGATGACTCGTTTAGTTTCTGAAAGTCTCACTTTATTCTCTGTATTTTCTGCTTCTTTTCCTTGATGTGGTGAGAACTTTGTCATAGGTCTATAGGTCTACTCACTGGCATCTGGGACCCACTGAAGTGACCAATGCTAAGCTTACCTGCACTCTTCTCTTGTGTCTCTGAAACATATGGGCAAAACAAAGAAAATTTAACTTGAGCTCTTCAAGGAAACTATCACTGTAATTTGACCTGAATTCTGTTTTGTGTTCACACAGAACGTAATTATTTATCCATTGACAAATAATTCAAGATTTCTGCCTCAGTTCTCCACCTCCTCTCAAGTTCGGTGCATCAATCACAAATGAGGAAGTCTATGTGTAAATATGAGCAACACAACCAGATTGAGTAGAAGTAGGCAGTGAATCCATGCGCTCAGTGGCCCAGGGATTTGTTGAAGGAAGGATAACGTTAGGGTCAGCTCTGTTGGCCTCTCTCATGCCATAAAGTGTTTAGTTTATTAACTTTCTGCAAGGTTGCCTCTCTCCACTATAACCTCATCTTTCTGATTGTTCTGAAAAACAAACTGTGACCTGCAGTAGCAGGTTTTGCTCAGCTGGGGATGCTCTGTTGTGAACTTCTTCCTTCGCCATCCATCACAGCTTGGGCCTGGCAGTTACTAGGAGGCATGGCATGAAGCAGTGACTCCCTGTGATTCAATGAGAAAAGCGGGGCTTCGTAATGAACAAAGCAGGAGATCTGGTGGTGGCTCTGAGATCTGTGGAGATTTATTGTTGTGAGTTAGTGGTGTCAAGTTTGGTTCTGTTGCCATAGTGTTTGGCTACTTGGATTGTTTGTTTTAGCTTTTGTAAATGTGCCCAGATATGGGATGTGCGTTCGGTCAGCTGAAAGGAGGCTGAAGAAGCAGGGTGAAAGAGGAAACAATTACACTCTGGTTTGAGTCAGAATCCCCAAGGTATTTTTTATAAACTTGGGTGCATATAAATGTGCTTCTCGGCTTCCTTTTCAGAAATGAATTTCTGCTTTCATCTCACGGTAATCAATATTTGCAGCCCTGATCCCTGCAATCAAACATGGAACTCAGATTAACAGTCAAAGTAACAATATTTAAACAGGAAATTTGAACTTGATCTATGGATTACAGTCTTTACCCTTCAAACAAGACCAGGTTTATATAATCAGCCTTCATAATATTTTTTTGCTAGTGTCTGACATTTTCCCCTGGTTTTGGCCTTTTCATTTTCAATGTGATGTTCTGAGAAAAAATTATTACCCTGTAAGTGACATTTTTTCCCCATTTCTTCTCCTAAAACTTGTAAAAAGATGGCTTTCTCTTCAGTTTTCTAAACAGAAACCCAATGGCTATATCTATGTGGATCTAGTGAAATAAGTGGGGCCTTCCTGCACCTCTGTGAGCCCTAACTTTTCCTAACTAATTGCCTGAAATCCTATGTGAAATGCTTCAAAATCCTGACTTCTCAGTTTTCCCAAAGAACAAATTTGAGCAAACCAGGAAGACCAAATTAAGTGCCCTGACATAGGTGGCTGGTGTAGGTCTTCATTTATTTGTCCGTTCATGCATGCATTTATTCTTTCATTCCTGCTTTCATGTATTTCATAATGCATACATTCATTTGTTCACTCAATATTCATTATGCAATGAATGAAAATTGAATAGCACTTACTTGCCAGGCACTAGGCAAAGGTGGTAAAGTGAGAGAATTAGAGATAAATAAGGCTGACCTTGAAGGAGCACACCGTGTAATTGGAGGAAAGACATAAGCCCACCGAGTAACAGTGTGGTGAATGACATGCCCTGACAGAGACAGGAATGAAGTGTTGCGAGCTCTGAAAAAGAAGTGGTTCACTTTGACTCGTGTGTTGGTGAAGACAGCTGGAAAAGGCTTCAAGGAAGGATGGACCTCCAGCTTGAAATTAAAGATGACTTTCTCTTGTCTGGGAGACAAACAAGTTGTGAGAAATTTCAGGTGACAGTAACAGAGGGGCAAAGGCTATGGTTTCTAATAAAAACTGACTGGATTTAGAAATTTTACAAGTTGAGGTTCACTCATGTTCCTTTTAGTTTTTATTTAAATGATGCCAAATAACTGGCTACACTGAATATTTCAGTGATCCCCTGATTACCTTGGCACATAGAGCCATGGGGAGCTAAGTGATCTACTTCTATCTATTTTTCAAATCTTAGATTCCCAGTGAAACTGAAAATATCCAAGTTTTCCGACTTATAGGCTCCATATGCTACTTAGCATTCTCATTGTTTTGCAGGTTAATAATAGACACTGAAAGTTTTGGCTTGCAATAGATCGAAATACATACCAAAAGTTAGCTTTAACATAATGTGTTTCTTTAAACGCTTAATATTTGCATTGCTTCACAAATCGATGAAATACTGATGTTCCTAACACCATATCCCAGATGATCTCCTTATTGCCCATCCAGAACTGCTTCCTAGACATCTCCCCTGAAATGTGCCATAGAAACCACGAGTTTTCAAAGCTAAACAGTGCATCTTCTCTTTTCTATCTTAAAAGTCACCGCTGGTAATGCATGGCAGAAACACCAGAGTTACTCTGATGTAGCCTGTGTGGATCTTCATTTATTTATTTATTCATGCATGCATTTATTGTTTCATTCTTGCTCTCTTTTCTCCTTGGCCACTCCATGCTACCATACACGTTGTGTCTTATCCAGTGTAATCACATGTAATGCTATGGTCCCTCTACCTCTAGTCTCAACCCACTCTAATTTACCTTTCATGTTGTACTCCAGATGCAAATTTGGTGATGTCATTGTCTTCATTGAAAGCCTGCAAGGGCTCACAGTTGTGTATAGTGGGAGAGGTTAATGAGTATCCAAAAAAGGTAGCTCAATGAGGGAAAGAAGGAAGGAATGAGGAAGGAAGGAAGGAAGGAAGGAAGGAAGGAAGGAAGGAAGGAAGGTGAATGTATGTGAGAAGGGGGACACTTGTACCATGATAAAATGAGTTAGGAAGTATTAGGTTGAACTATGTTAAATGTTAAACAGACTTTTTTTCCTCTGAGATTTGTCTGAGTCCTTAACATGTAGTACACTTTGAATCTCAAAAATTGGGAATCATAGCACTCACAATTTCCCAAGCTTATTTGACCACAAACTTACATTTCTGAGGAACACTGATTAATATCTCGTGGGGCACTGGTGTTTTGGAGAAGCTCCTGCACCACAGTGATTCCTTGTTAAGATATTTAGGGCCCTTCTTATTTTGCCACAATCTCTGAATCTTTAAATATTAACATTTTGAATTGCCAGTCAACTTGCTAATCCCCCCAAACACTGTTTCTTTCTTTCTGGTCTCTTCATTTCTCTTCTGTTTCTCCCGGGAAATAGACCTAAAGTACCTCCTCTATGATTCCTCTGTGACACCCTCAAAAAGACTTCTCAGCTGCTTCTTTATTTGACCCATATGTTGTCTGTACTTCTATGAGAAAACATGAAATGGGAACCAATATTTTGTTTATGAGCAATCATTTATTGTTCATCTTGTGTCCCCTCAGACTATAAATGCAATGCTTCTGATATTTTAGTGTGAACAATTGCAAAATCTATGATCATCTTTTTCTGGATATTGCTCATTGACTTGAACACAGGAAGATGCCACTGGATTCCTCAGGGATACGAAACTTGTATGTGAGGAATTTTTAAACTAAAGTATCTTCTAAACCAGCTTGTATTCTGTCCTGTGCATTTAACTTTAGTGTAGAAGTTCCTCTGGGAGAAAGAGGGGAATGTCTAGCTAACATTCACTAAGACCAGTTCCAGAAAAGATAAGTTTCTGTATGGTCCAAACATTTGTGACTTTTGGACTCTGATTTTGCACTGTTTACTCCAAAAATCAGAGCCAAACCTATTTTTATCTCTGTTGTTAAGGTATTCTGGAGATGGTTGAAATTGAAGATCTTTTAATGAAATAATATCAGAAGCATTACTGTTATTATTGACCCTGAAAGTTACTCTATCCCAAATCTTTTATTCAAAGTTAAAAAATAGGTTAAAGTCATTAAAAAAAATCTGCATCAAATTGTGCTATTTAATTATTTAATTCTCACTTCTGGGGAGCCTGATGATGGATCTAGGTCTTGCTAACTTTAATGAAGTCCAATCTCAAATCTCATCTCAAAAGGAATCAAGTGAATTTTCTGCTCCAGTCTTTGGCAGAGCTTCTCTGCCTCCATTTTCTCTTTTGTCAGATGAGTGTTATCAATAAACTGTAAAGAAGTTCCTAGAAAAATATTGTTATTAATTTAATGTACACTTATTAGTCACTTAGATAATGGGAAAGTTTGGATACAGATTCAATTATCAAGTCCCCCCTCATTTTCAACAGCATCTGAATCAAGAATGGTCCATTAATTACCTACATTGTCAGGGGAGTGACTTGGAATACTCTGGAACAAAAAGAGTATTCATTAGTGGAAAAAGAAAATGGAAGGAGCTTGAGTTCTTCATTTCTTGGTTCCATGCCAACTTTGAAAATGGTCTAGCTGCAACTCTTAGCAATGGATTCCTGTAATTGCAGAGGATTCAATAATGTGTTTAGAATGCCAGGATATGGGTTTCATTATCACCCACAAATGCAGCTTCTGGTTGGACTTCTGCTGCAGGGCACCCTTTTTTGTGCTAGGAAAATTTGTACATCTTGAACTTACTTTCTGACTTAATTTCTTCATAACTGGGCCCAAACCCAGGGCTAACAGGGAAGCAGAAACAGTTGTCTCCCTTCAGCCTATGCTGTGCAGCCATCTCCTTTGGGAACCCAGAGCCTCCCATGCAGCCACAGGCACTTACCTTGGCCTATGGTGATGGAGACTCTTTCCAATATGTGGTGCTTTCTGGAATGGTTTCTGGAATGCTGAAGTTCTTGAAATCATCCAGCTCATGCCATATGCTTTGATTTACAAAAATTCTTCAACAAGGCCCTTTATTCTACCAATCTTTGACTCATTCATCAAATAATTATTGAGTGCTCCAATGTGTCAGAACACAGTGAGTACTGAGACATACCCCCGACTCTAAGATACTTAAAGTGTAGGAAACAGGCAAGTAAAAACCTTGGTACGACAACTTCCGTTCTCTTTGGTACTGCCTAGCTGTGTCACCCAGTTTGTGGATGGGTAAACTGAGGAACAGGCAGCACTGTTAGCCAAGTACTAGTAAGTACTAGAATTTAAAATATGGCGGCCTGGTTATAGCGCACAGGATCTTACTGAGTCATAAACTTATTCCAGTTAATGCAGTCATAGCATTGTTTTGAGGAATAAATGAAATAACCCGTATAAAGTTGCACAGCACTTGTCATATCCTAAGTGCCCAACTAAATGTTAACTGACATTATTGTGATTTTAATTATTATCATCCTATCACTTGATGCTGGAAGGGCATAGAGATTAAGAATACTCTGTGCCATCCAGACTGCAATCAATGCTAAGTTGAATACTAAAAATACGTGAGACATTCGTCAGGGTACGTAACTCCTTCACACTTCAGTTTCTTGGAAAACTGAGATTATAGAGGTAGCTGTCAGTAGAAAGTAACCTTCAAGGGAACAGTGATATTCTCTAACTCAGCTAATAGACCTCTGCCAGCCACAGACTAGGGACTTAAGAAATATTTGTTGAAAGAATGAATGAAAATCTTCTAGAATTATTCTAAAATCTAAATAAGTTAATAAATATAAAGTATTCAGGAAAAATGCTTGGAATAATATAAGTATTTAATGTTAGCTTGATTTTACTCCTATTATTTCTATTACTGTCGTTATTATTATCAAATGCCACTTCCCTCATGACGCCCTCACTGATTATCTCTTTCTTCTCTGGACATTTAAATGTATTTTCTTGGACCCATCTTAAGACACAGCTTCTTTTTTGAGTTGTAATTCTTCACATATTTTACCTCCTCTAGGAGTCCAAAAACTCTGTGAGAAGAGATATTGCTCATACATCTTTGTGGCTAGCGTGCCGTGTTGGTGAGCTGCTGCTCTGACAGCTCAGCCTTTAGTTCTTGCTTAATTATGCTCCTCTATTTTTGTACTAAAGTTTTGTTTGTTTCTTAAGTCATGTATGAGGTCAGTAGAGAGAAAAAAAACCGAGTCAGATCTGTGACGTCATGGCTTTCCAGGGACAACATTAGACAATGACCAGCCACGTTCCTCTCTGCTCATATGGCGCCTTCCTCCTCCAGGTACTGCTCAGAGGTGTCTGATGGAGGAAGGAAGGGTTGAATGGGAGATGAAATATGCTTACTTTCCTTAATTTATAATGACCTAGGATGGACACTGAAGTATTTCCTGAAAGGAGACACTATTTAAAGGGAGAATGCGAAAAATGACAAATTAACAGCTGTATGTATACACAGCTTTAGAGCTAAACACAGCATTTTTGGATGGTCTGCGCGTAGGTGAAGATGTGGAATGACACAGGAGAGGTTAAATCTAAGCGAGAGGTGTTCAGAGATGGGAGAGAGTTCATTCCCTTAGGGTGCAGGATGTGATTAGCATAAGACATTAAGAGTCTCCTGTTTAATGGATGCCATTTGAAAATGAGTATCTTAGTAAGTAATTCCCAAAGGAATGCTTCTACCACATGTAGATGGTAGCAATGACTGTGTGGAGGACAGTTGCTCCAGAAAGTTACTCTATTAGTTTATCTACATTTTTTTATTCATCATCTCAACAAAGATAGATAAACAACATAGCAACAACTCCTCTTTGGGGAGTTTCAGAGAGTGATGATAGGGAGATGGTTGGGAGTAAGAGACATGTAGGAACATTTGAGTCCATGTAGGTTACACCAGTTACACCGCCTGTGTGAAGAAAGGCTAACCCATAACTGACACTATTATTTTACTGGCATCATGACTTCATATGCTTGAAAGTACCTCATACAAAAATGGTGCTCAATAAAGCTTGACTGAATAAAAGTGGCATGGGAGACTAAGGTTAATTATTGGATGTTCCACATGAAATAATGATATTGGATGCTGTATGTTTGTTGGACTCACCAGACTAGATATGGATAATAATTCCTTACATTTGCTTTGTGCGTTAAAGCTAGCAACTCAATTTCCGAAATGTCATTTGCATTACCTCATTTAATGAATGATTTTATATTGACTTTAGTTCTCTACCAAAGCCTTCACTCTTCTAAAATAGGACATGCTGGCCCTTACTCCTGAAGTAGCATGATTGGACATAGAAATGTGTTTTGACAGAAAATGAGTTAACAGTGTGCACAGCGTTGCTATTCTCAGTTTTATAGTGTGTGCGCTACTCAGAGATGGTAGTCTCTGTTGGCTGAGTCGTGTGTCCTGGCTCAAGGATGCATTTTCCAAGGAGGGGGGTACTTTTTTTTGACGTGGGTACATCTGAGTTGCATCTGATCAATTACGGGGGATACTTTTTCTAATTTGTTTGCCTAACATGAGTTAGTATCAGCTTGGGGTACACATATGTAGACATATTGTTGTGGTAGCCAGCCTTCCAAAATGGCTCCAGATGATAGCCACCTACCAGTCACCACGACCTTGCACAGTATCCTCCCCTTGAGCTGGGCATGGCTTTAGATGGCAAAGCTGACTTGCTTTAAATGAATGAATATACCAGAGTGATGGGCTATCAGTTCCTAGATTCAAGTGCAAAGAGCTGTGACTTCTGTCTTGCTAGCACTCTCTCTCTCACTCTCTCTCTGGCTGGTACTACTTCTCCTGCTGTCTCACTTGCTCACTCTGGAGAAGCCAACTTCCATACGGAGAGGCCAAATTGGCAGGAGACTGAAGGTGACCTCTGACCAACAACCAGTGAGGAACTGAGTCCATTAGTCTAATAGCCCCTGAGAACTAAACCTTGCCAACAACTATCAGGTGAGCTTGGAAGTGTGTATTCCTTCAGTTGAGCCTTGAGATGAATGAGTACTGGCTGACACTTGATTCCAGTCTTTTGAGAGACTCTGAGCTGAATGAGCCAGCTAAGCCATGCCTGAATCTCTGACATTTGGCAACTCTAGGATGTGTGCTGTCGAGGCTGCTAAATTTTGGAGTCACATATTACGCAGCGGTGGACAAGTAGCACACATTACAGAGTGGCTCTTTGACTTCTCACCTATTCTTTCCTTCTCAAATGTTGCTTAGGTTGTAGACTCATCCCTGTGTATCAGTCTTTATGTCCAGGGATTTTAGGGTACTCTGACTAGCAGTGTGTGTTGCATGCCCACCTTTATCCATACAATGACAGGGAAACAGGATTTAGAGAATCACATGGTGTTGGGGAAAAGGATTTCCCAAAGAGAGAGGCAGCCAGACAGAGAGTAACAGGTGACCATACAAGAGGCAGGGTTGGCAAGTAGTGCATTCTCGGGATTTCATACAAAGACTGTCACACTTGGCTTGCCCACCCATAGAATTCCTGAGCAACTACCTAGAAGGTCTGTTGACACAGGATCTCTTTCAGGGATGAAACAATTAAGATGTCTCTCTGCTCAAGTAAATGATAGTTAACTTAAGGGCAAATGTAGACTCTGGGTCCAACACAGAAATGTATGTGTATATGCTTTCATGACTAAGCACCTTGAATAGCAACAGGAGAAAGAGATACTAGTCAGAACATCCCTTTGAGGACTGACATTAAAGAGCACAATCAGTTCTTCCATTCTTCTTGACAAGTCCTTTAGAAAGTGCCACTGTTGATAGATGGACCCTGGGCTCCATAGACTGACTCAGGGCAACATATGTCCCAAGTCATCATTCCCACACTGTAGATACCAAAATATTTTACCGTAAGAATCACACACACAGAAGCTAGACTGATTAAAATCCAGACTGAAATTCATGTAAACCGGGTCAGATGGCAGTTCTTGGTGTTACTTTGGTGAGCTCAGTTGGAAAATGGTTCAAGTCAGTAAAAAACGTTGAATTAAACTGAATTGAACATCTGATTGATTAAGAGCTTACCCCATGGAGAGGAAAGACCACAGGATTTGGGTCAGCAGTCCAGGCTTTATGAGCATTAAGTAATTAAGCGGTCGGGGGTAGGCACTACAATCTGATGTGGTTGGGCATTCACTCAGTAAAATGATACTTGCAGCACTCAAAAATAACAGCCCTGAAGGAAACCTTGTGAATTTTTATAATAACAAAGAAGAGATGTATGATTTCTAGAAGTAATTTTATGCAATACCATTCTTAGAAAGATATACACAGTCATTAGGAGCAGAAGTTTTCTGGACAAAGGTCTCATTCAAACCTGGCTTCACCTCTTACTAACTATGTGGCTTTGGGCAAGTTAATTAACTCTTTGCCTCAGTTTTCTCATTTGTCAAGTAAGTATATATACTAATAGTACCTAACTCATGAGGTTGCAATATGGATTATAACAGCTACAGGGATATAAAATGGAGAAGCGGATTAATTTAGTGATTGTGTCCATGAACTCGGGAGCCAGATAACCAAGATTTGAAGGTCAGCCCCACTACGTCCTAGATGTTTGCTAGTAAGATAACCTTGCATATTGTTAAATCTCTCTGTGCTTCAATTTCCCACCTATTAAGTGAGATGATAATAATTGTACCTATGAAGTTAGGTGGTAGTGAGAATTGACTTGTTCATTTAAAGAAAAATACGGATTGGGCTTCGATTTGAATCCAGCCACCATTGTAGGTGTTATCAATATGCCAAAAAAATAAAAAAGTCATTGCCTTTATCTTTACCTTCTAGTAGAATGAGAGAGAAAACAAATAAACATTTTAAGAAGGAAAAGGAGATTAGGGCTATCAGCCCTGGAGAATAGGAGTGGGGGATGCCAGAGAAGGGAGGAGAATTGGGAGTTCCAAGAAGAGGGTTGGCATCTACTGTAGCTGCAGTAAATAGGGTGTTCAGAGTTGGCCTCATTAACATGGGATACATGAGCAAAGACTTGAAAGACATGAAGGGGTTATCTATGCAGATACCACCCAAGCAAAAGGCCCAGACAGACTGAAGCACTGAGCTGGGAGCATGCCTGAGAAACCTGCAGGATAGCAAGAATCCAATGTGGCTGAAGCAGAGTAGCATCGGAGGAGAGAAGCAGCAAGTGGGAGGAGGTGGCTAATGGGGGGTTCCTGATGTTGCAGAGCTTTGTGGGTGACTGCTAGGATCTGGGCTATCCCAGGATTCTAAGCAGAGAAGCGACATTATCTAATTTATGTTTTAAGAAGATCACTCTGGCTGTTGTGATGAGGACAGATGTAGAGAGACTAGCATAAAAGTGGGGAGGCTTGTGTTCCTCAACATTTCCCAGCATCCCTTTCAGCTAACCTTACCAGGTGACTGAGCTCCAGCCGGTGCAGTGTGACCACAGATGATTATGTCACCTCCTGTAGAGGCCCTGAGGCCCTAGGAATTATAGACCCCTGAGATGGAAGGTGGAAATCTGGGGGTCTTTTAGTGCAGCTGGGAGGAGAGTATCCCAGAAGAACCACCAGATCAGGGGACATCTGCTTTGAGCTTTGCATGAGATAAACATAAACTTTTATTGTGTTAGGCCACTCAGATTTGGGGATTGTTTTTTACAGCAGTTAACTTATTTGATGAAACCTGTTAGATGGCTACTGTTAGTAACTCAGAAAGAAATGATGATCTTTCATCTGTGTGGTAGCAACGCAAGTGCCCTAGAAAGCAGAGCCTTCTGGTTTGGGTTTGGGATGTGGAAGAAAAAAAAGTGTCAAAGGTGATTTCAAGGACTTTCACTTGAACCATTGCAAGGATGGAGTTACCAACTGAAATGGGGGTATTACATGTACAGCAGTTTGGACAGAAGGTCAGTAATGTATGTATTATTTGAGTTTAACTAATAGACATCCAAGTGAATTGAGGAGTCAGTTGTGTATATGTGTCGAGTTTGAGAGAAAGGTCTGAGCTGGAGACTTACATTTGAAAGGCATAGGCATGTAGATGATATTTAATACCATGGGATTGGTTATGATCAGTAAGCTTTTAAGTATAAATAGAGAATTGAATCTGGGGCTACTTCAAAATCAAGCAGTCAAAGAGAAGAGCAGAAACTCAGAAAGGAGACTGAGAAGGAATGACCAGTGAGGAGGGGAAACAAAGGGAGTGTGCTAACTTAAAAGGCAGGAAACTTGTGAAAGAGAAGAAAATGATCGATTGTATTAAAGATACAGGTAAAATGAGGAGGATATTGTTGACCTTGATAGATGTTTTTCAGTGGAAGGGTGGGAGTGAGGAGTGATTAGAATGGGCTTAAGAGAGAATGGGAAGAGAAAAATTGGAGATAGCAATTCCAGACAACTATTTTTCAAGGAGTTTTGCTGCAAATGAGAGTGAAGAAATTTTGGAACCCTTGTACACTGTTGCTGAGAAATGTAAATTGGTGCAGTCATTATGAAAAACAGTGTGGAGTTTTCTCAAAAAATTAAAAATAGAACTACCATACAATTCAGCCATTCTGCTTCTTGGTATTTATCCAAAGAAATTGAAATCAGGATCTTGAAGTTATATGTTCACTCCCATGTTCATTTTAGCATTGTTCACAATAGCTAAGACAAGGAAGCAAACAAAATGTCCATTGATGAGTTAATAGATAAAGAAAATGTGATATATACACATAATAGAAATTATTTGGCCTTTAAAAAGGAGAAAACTCCACCATTTGTGACAACATGGATGAACCCGGAAAACCTTATGAAAAGTGAACTAAACCAGACACAGAATGACAAATACTACATTATACCACTTAGAGGAGAAACAGTCACACTCAGAGCTGTAGACTAGAGCAGTGGTTTCTAGGAGCTGGGTGGGCAGACATGGAGATATTAGTTAAAAGGTACAATGTGTCAGTTATACAAGGTGAGTAAGTCCTCTACGGTACAGCACAATACCTAGAGTTAATAATACTGTATTGTAAAATCTTTCTAAGCGAGTAGATCTTATGTCAGGTGTTCTTTTCTCAAAAATAATAATAAATAAATAAAGAGGGCGGGAGGAAATTTTTGGAGGTGATAGATACATTTATGGCATAGTTTGCAGAGATAATTTCACCCTGTGTATACTTATCTCCAAACCCATCAAGTTGAATACATTAAATATGTACAGATTTTTGTATATCAATTATAATTTAATAAAGTTGTTTAACAAAATAAGGATGGGTGGGGTTATGAACTGCAAACCATAGTCAAAGAGTTTCCCAAAGTAACTGAAGATCCTTACAGGTTTGCCTAGGAATTTAATGTAGTCATTCAAACTTATCACTCTGGTTTCTCTGACTTAAATCAGTTAGTTCATAGACTTGGTTGAATGCAAATCACTAATTGAGAAAATGCTGAAATGTCTCTAGAATTACAACTGAGATACCAGCCCACTGACATGTATACACTGTAGCTCAGGTAATCACCAAGTGATTTCATCAAGCAATTCCTAGGGCTTTTCCAAAGCCTGTTGATTGGAACAAAATTCAGGCTTGCACAGACAAAAAATGGTGAACCTGTTCATGGCTATTAACAATCAACTTCAGATTATTTTTAGAGAAAATTCTGGTCTTCACTCAGATGTTGATGCCACATGAGTAGCTTTCAATTCTATGTTTATTAACCAGGACCTTTCCCTTTTAGTCAAAAGGACCAGGATGGAATGGAAAACTGTGTCCACTTCATATTTAGTGAATCTGGCCAAGCGGTCCTCTCACACTCTAGATGAGTCATCTAAAAGGAAGACCGCCAGAATTCTTAATCTTCAACTCCAGCAGTTGAAAACTGCTAAGTGAAACCAAATCCTAGTTTCTGCTGTAATTGCAAAGAGCTATTAGAAATAGAACAGATAGATATAAACATAATAGACAGAAATAGAGCTTTTAGAAAATAGATTGTTACAAATGGAAGCACTTCAGATGCCTTCAGCCCTCTAACCTTCGTTTCCACTGTCCTCCCAATTCTCAATGACAGGGCTCTAAGGATCTCAGGAGCTCTTCCCAGTCCTCCATTTTAATCAGCTTGGGGAAACATTTCTTTAGACTGGGAAGGAATCTCTTCCAGTCCTAATTTTGCTCAACCCCACTCTATAAAGCAGCCCTGCCTTGACCTACTAAAACTGTTCAAATAGTGGGAATTTTTAATGAACCTTAAGAGGTACTTATCTCTGAACCTACTTCCTTTTGTTGAGAACCTTAGAGATGCACACCTTTGCTCCTTAGTTACTCTGCTATTAGGCCAAAACTTTAAGTATCATGATGGAATTTCTTTCTCTGAAAAGTGAGAAGTCATTTTAGAGCTTGACAAAAGTCATCAAATCAGCCAACCAGGTGAATTAAATGACATGTTTTATTTGCTGGAACTCTGACAGTTCTAGAGCTGATTCTGGACACACTGATCATCTGTACTTATTGAATCAGCTGCCACCCTCCTGATGGACAAAATCTCCAAATGATGTTGGCAAAATTCACAGTGCACTTCCCATCAAGTTTCAAATAGATCCCTCGAAACCTCCTCCCAGAATTAATCAATATCTTGTGAAGGAAGAAGTCTTTCAAGGCATGAAGACCATAAGAGAAGATTGCAAGGCTCAAGGCCTCATTGTCCTTATGTTAGTCCCTGCATTACTCCTGTTCTGCTGGTGAGAAAACCTTAGGGCTGAGGGTGGGGATTTGTCCAGGACCTCTGAGCAATAAACAGCATTACTGTCTCTCAGTACCCTACTGTTCCTAACCCTCATATGTTACTAACATCCATTCCCAAGAAGCCAGTTCTTTGATGTAATTGATGTATGCAGTGTGTTCTTTAGTATTTAGTCGACGAAGCTAGCTGATACCTTTCTGCTTTCACTTGGGAAGGAAAACAATTCACCTGGACAGTAATGCCTCAGGGTTTTACTGAGAGTCCTTATTTCTCACAAATTCCGAAGGCTGATTTGATGATATAAAGTTCCCTAGAGGTTCTACTTTGTGGCAATATGTGGATGATTTGCTGTTTTGCTCTCCTTCTCAAATGGAAGGTGGCATCCATTTATTAAAGTCTTGAGCCTTAAAAGGACATAAAGTCATCGAAGAAAAGTTGCAGTTTGTTCAAACCCAGATTTGATATTTAAGGCATCTGATATCAGAACAAAGGCTACCGTAAGATCCATGGTGTCCTGTTTCTCAAAATCCACAACTAAGCACCAGCTGTGAGTTTTTCTCAGTCTAGTTGGTTATTGCTGAAATTGGATTTTAAATTTCTCTCTTATGGCCAAACCCCTGTATGTCTTACTAAAGAATAACAGCCCTAACCCAATTTTATGGGAAGAACCAGACAACATTTCAAGCCTCAAATGAGAGTTTGAAGAACCCACTTCCCCTTGGGCACCCCAATGATCAGATTCCTTTTTTTCCTTTTTGTATATGAAAAGAAAGGGAATGACCACAGGGGTACTTACCCCAAAACACAGAGATCACCACCAGTCCATTGGGTATTAGAGCCAGCAGCTGGAGCCTGTGAAACGGGGATACACCCCTTTAACTTAGAGCCATGACTGTCACTGCCTTCTTGGCTAAGGCCTCCGAGAAAATCACTGTGGGATCCCTTTTAACCATTTTTCTACCTCATGCTGTAGAAACTCTCCTGAATTCTTGTCACACTCAAGAATTCTCATTCAGCTACATTACTCTTATGAAGTCCTTTTGTTAACTGCTTCTCACAGAATTCTTTTATATTGTGATAACCTTAACCCTGCTGCTCTTCTTCCCTCCATCGCTGACAAAGTCTCTCACGATAGCTTAATGCTGAGGTACCACTTCCCGATTCCCTTGTGATGCGCTGCAGGAAATTCTTTAAGGATAACACTGACTTCTCGTTGTTCACTGATGACTCTTATTTAAAAGATAATAATGGCAAATATTGTGCTGGATATGCTATTGCAACTCTTCTCGATGTTGTTGAAGCAGCATCTTTACCTATGGTTACTTCAGACCAACAGGCTTAATTATACATTCTTACACGGGCTTGTGCTTTAGCCAAGGGCAAAACTGCCAATATTTATGCTAATAGTAGATATGCTTTTGGAGTAGCTCATGAGATTGGAATGTTGTGAAAGCAATGTGGCTTCTTTACTTCCAGCAAAAATAAAACTTTAAAAATGGCTCCTATGTTCAGGGATTATTGGATATAATATCTCCCCCTGCTGCTTTAACTATCATTAAGATTCTGGGGCACCCTATATTTGAGAAATCACCTTGCTGACATTTCTATAGGAAATACTGCCCTTAAATGGACCAACAGTAGTCAAACCTCTGTCATGATCCAAAGGGATATTTCCCCACATGATAACTTAGAAAAACTAGCTAGAGAAATGGGATCAAAATGACAGAGTTAGGAAGACCCTGAGCTCACCTCCTACAAACACGCCAAAATTACAACTACGTGTAGAGAAAACTCTCTGAGAATGACCTGAAGGCTAGTACAAAATGACTCTTTGACAAGTAAGGATTGAAAGAAAAAGACCACACTGAGATGAGTAGAAGGGGAAGAGAAGTGATATAGTCAGGACCCACCAACCCCGTGAGTGACCTGAAAGAAGAAGGAGATGAAGAAGGAGATACCACGCCTTGGAGTTCCTCCTGAAGGAGTGAGGGGCTTGAGCCCCACACTGGGCACCCCAGCTCTGGGGTCTGGCACTGAGAAGACAAGCCTCATTAACTGGCTTTGAAAACCAGTGGGGCTTACGATCAAGAGAATCAGAGGGCTGTAGGAAACTGAGATTCCACACTACAAGGGTACACACAAAAACTTACATGTTCTCAGGCCCAGCACAGAGACAGCAGATTGCAAAGTGTCTAATGCTTTATCTGGCCTACCAAGACTGCTCCAGCGTATCCCCTAGCCTGTGCTAGCCTCTGGCACTAACAATGCCCACCAAGGTGGCAGCCGTGGAGCATCCCTGGGAAAGCCCTGGCTCACATCAATCTCCAGCTCCAGCTCTGCTCTTTTCAAGATGGTGGGCATCAACATGCCTCAGGAGAAACCCTGTTCTGCACCAGGTTTCAAATCTAGCCCTTTTGGCTTCAGCCACCCCACCAAGGTAGTAGCTGCCAGAGTGCCCTGAGAGAAGCCCTGGCCCCATGGTCCATACTAATTTTAGTTCCAGCCCTCCTGTGAAAGCCACTGGGCACAAGCAGTCTGTATAGGGACATTCCTACACAAGGGTACACCTTCAAGACCAGGATAGGTAACTGTTTTGTCTAATTTCGTAGAGACAAACAGAAAGTCAAGCAAAATGAGATGACAGGGGAACATCTTCCAAATAAAAGAACAAGATAGTAACCCCTATCGTACCTTCCTCCCAAACCTTAATGAAATAGAAAGAAGTAGTTTACTTGAAAGAGTTCAAAGCAACAGTTATACAAATGCTCACAAAACTCAGGAGAATAATAGTGGAACACAATGTGAACTTCAAAAAAGAAAACAGAAAAAATAAATTAGAGCTAATTACAGTAAGTGAAATTAAAAATGCACTAGAGGGAATCAACAGTAGATTAAGTGTTACAGGAGAATGCATAAGTGACCAGAAAGAGAGAATAATGGAAATCACCCGATTGGAACAGCAAAAAGAAAAAAGAAAAAAAAGAATGAAGATAGTTTAAGAGATCGCTGGGATACCATCAAACATACTAATATATGCATTATAGGGGTCCCAGAAGGCTAAGACAGAGAAAGAAAAGGGCAGAAAATGTATTTGATAAAATAATGGCTGAAAACTTTCCTAACCTCTGGAAGGAAACAGATATCCAAGTCCAAGCCCAAGAAGTACAGAGAGTCCTAAACAAGATGAGCTCAAAGAGAACCAAGCCTCATAATTAAAATAGCAAAAGATAAAACAAAAATTTAAAGACAGTAAGAAAAAAACAAAGAGTCACATACCACCTGTAAGACTGTCAGCTGATTTTTTTTTCAGCAGAAACTGCAGCCAGAAGGGAGTGGCATGATATATTTAAAGTGCTGGAAGGAAAAAAATTGACAACCAAGGATACTCTTATGTGGCAAGATTATCATTCTGAACTGTAGAGAGGTAAAGAGTTTGCCAATGAAAAGCCATGAGGTCTTTATTTACTACAGCCCTTCTAACTTCCTTTCCCCTCTATAAAAGTTATCGTTTCCTTGCTGTATAAGGACTTGCGTGTGACTAATTGTGGTTGCAGATCCCAAATTGCAATTCTCTGCTGATTTTGAATAAATCTCTCTATATTTTTTTGTTTACTGGAGAAACAACAGTTTTTAGTTTCAACACTCCAATATATATTTTTCTAAATTATTTGTTATGGTGTATCTTACTGTCTGATAAATTAAATCTTTTTATTCTCCATCATTTTTCTACTCATTCTTTTACTATGATCATTCTCCAAGGTTATCACAGCTAGGCTAGGCTCTATATTCTTCTGTATAAATTCTTTAATCAGCTATTGAGGTGATCATATAAACACACACACACACATATTCACTCAGACAAATGGGTGTTGAAACTGAGAACAATTTCATGGAATATGTAGATTTATTTAATGAGAATTATTACTCTTATGAACTTGAGATTTCCTCTCCATAATTATGATATATATTTTCATTAGTAGTTTTCAATAAAGTCTGATAAATTATTTTGGACAGTCTTGAACATCTTTGAAAATTCACTTCTGGATACTTACAGGTTTCTTTCTTTGCTGTCATATTGAATATTGTTTAAATAAAATAAAATTCACGGATTGTAAGTGTTCAGCTTGGTAAGTTTTGATAGTTATATCAACCTTTGTATATCCCAAACAAGATGTAGATCATTTTCACTACCCCAGACAGGTTTTCATGATGCTTTCCTGTGAAATTTTCATTTACCACCAAAATAAGTACTTTCTGATTTGTATCGTTACTTTTGCCTATTCACGGACCTTCTTCCTATAAATCAGATTATACCGTCTGCACTTTTTTGTGTCTGGCTTATCTTCAACGTGATGTTCTGTGGTTCTTTTGTATTGTTGCATGAGCAGCATTTTATTTGATTTTATTGTGTGTACTAGTCTTTTAGATGATTATACTGCAATGCATTTATAGATATTTGGGTTGTTTCCAGTTTTATGCCCATTATGAGCAAATCTTCTAAGAATTCCTAAGAAAACTGGGAGGTTCTCTTTGTGGGTAGATGCCTCTCTTTCTTTGGGACAAATACCTGGAATAGAATTGCTAAGTCATCAGGTAGATATGTAACTTTATAACAAGTTGTCAAACAGTTCGCCAAAGTGAAGGAACCATTTTATTCTCCCACACATCTTACAGTTTGTCTTCCTTTGTAAAAATTGTCTTTTTAAAAAACTTGCATGTTATACTTATTTATTGCTGTTATGTTAGCAATAAAAGTGATCTTTAATATTACTCTTATGTCAAGTATGTATGTTGAACTCTTTCATTAATAAGGCTTTGTAAATCAGTCTTGTTGAATTTTCTGTGTCTGTTGGGTAATTCCTATCAGACACAAACATGATGACATGCTATAACATTCTCATATAACCAGTCTCTGTCCTTAAAGAGTTTACAATTTAATTTTGCATATCAGAACAGAGTATCACATTTCTTATTAAATGTCCGTAAGTTCTCGTCAATTCTTAACTCCTTTGAGATAGTTAAGAACATGTATGGCACCTCCATTGTCTTGATATCTCTCTTTCTCTCTGTCCCCCCCCCCCCCGCCCACCTGCCATTTATTCTGTGAATTTAGCTGAAAGCAAAGGTTTCTGCATAGTGGAACTGCACTGGGGGTACAAGCAGCCTGAGTCCCTTAGTGTGTTCTTAGATAAGATCGTTGCTATAGGTCCACCCTGTCTACACTGGATGGCGATTTAAATGAGAATTTCAGATTTGTTTGGCTAATGAAATTTGGTAGTTTATTTGCTCCTGAAGCTTAACTGGGCCTATCCTATTATAAAAAGAAGAAATTAATTACAAAACAAAAAATTAGTACTATCGTAAGTTTAAACTCAAGGTGCCAGGGAAACACAGAGGATGCTACCTGACTCAGCTGTGAAAGTTAGAGGATGCTTCCCAGAGCACTTACCATCAAAACTGAGACTGCAAAAATTAACAGGCATTATTGTGTTCCAGCACAGTTCCTAGAACATGGTCATTCCAAAATGCTTTTCGAATCTGTCAGTGAACTCTATCAACTATCAGAATAGAGATGTGCTTCTGAGCATGTCTGTAAAGGGTTTCTGATTAATCTAACCCTTGAAAATATATGACATTTTGTTCGGGCCAGTCCTAGAGGCTAGGACATTTTGGGAAACAACTCCATGTGTTCCCGATGTGGACTGATAACCAGAAATGAAAACCTGGCTTCTTGTCTGCCTCACACCCAGTTGTCGATGCAGTGCTATCTCATTGACCTCTTTTCCTTGGTGTCTATGTTCCTGTAGCCTGACAGTATTTACATTTTAGGCAATTCTATGAGGCTTCTCTAAAACAGAGGAAGCCAGAGCTCAGAGAAGGTAATTAAAAGCAAAAGCAGGAGAGAGAACAAGGATGTTTGCTTGTCTCTGAAAGACTCACAAGGCTGGGAGGTGAGGGGAGGCAGAGGGAGAGCGAGACTGAAAGCACATTGGCCCAGTGACAGGAGGGACAGGATGATTCAGAAGTAAATCCATGGTAACCTGGGGGTAAATACCTGAAAGGAAACAGCTGCTGGGGAGGAACATTTTCACTTTGGATGGAAAACACAGGAAAGAAATCTTAAACAAACTCATTATCTTTAACCTTAGAGCAATGGTAGAACCCGGTTATCACATTAAGGCACTACCACATTTATACAAATTTGTCAATTCTTCCACAAAAGAGATGAATATTTTATTAAAAAGAAGGAAGCGGCAGAGCTTTGTTTCAATACTTGAGGGGACAGAGTGAGTGCTCTTTTAATTGCTGTATGTTTTCCCTGATAGATGTTAAATACTCATATAATCAAGTCAAAAGCATTTTTTTTTTTTCCTGGTGAGAAGTGCTCTCTAAGCAATGACGGCTAGTATTAGGTGTAACATGTTCTGCAAGGGTTGCCATGGAAAGAGTTTGCCTGCTTCCCCCCGCCCCCACCCCCACCGCCATATCTTTCCATAAATAACAGAGGGGAAGAGTTCAGAAAGCCTGCACAGAAAAGACGTGTGGGGCCAGAGTAACTCCTTAGTGCTTTGCCACGCAGGAGAGTCACCAGGTTTTACATTAAATATATTTTGTCCTCTCTCTCTCCCTCTCTCTTTTTCTGTTTTGGGTAGGTGACATTATTTTCAATATTAGACCATTCTAAGCACTACCACAAACACTGGAGACTTAAATGATTTAATGAAGCAGCAGTGTAGTGTGTGTGAGTGAGTGTGTGTGTGTGTGTGTGTGTGTGTAGTTGCAGTTGAATTTCAGTAGCAGTTCACTCCTCGTAAATGCTGACTCTGTCTTAATTATATGAGGCTTAGCAGTCATCTGATTTTTACGGTGAGGTTTCAGACATGGTTTTCTGTTTCCTTTCTAGGAAGGAAAACTCACTACCTATATGCCTACTGAAAATTTCTAATGTACTTTCAAGACATTCTTACGCAATTCTCTCTCTTGGAGTGGATCACTATGAGGTGACATGAAAACTTTTCTTTTTCTTCTGAACAGATAAACCGTTGGTGTTCAGTTTAGCAAATGCTCCTTTAGTGCCTATTTTGTGCTCTGCTTTTGGGGGAATCAGAGATAATTAGGATGTGGTCCTTGTCCTCCAGGAGTTCTTATTCTTCTGGCTTATTTTTAGAACCATTAGTCTTGGGTTTAGAAGGTTTATCTTTGCAGGCTGGAGAGATGCTCTGTGGTCAGACACCTAAATGTGCAGGTTGAAATGTACATGGACGGAGTCCATGGTTTGGTAACTCAGGAGAGAGTATGCGTAGCTGGCTCCGTTGTCCAGAGGCAGAGTGATGGATGGTAGGAAGGGCCTCTGTTCTTGCTCATTCAGTCCTCAGTGGTTCCTAAAAGACTGCAGCCACCGCAGGTCCAAGGCCTGAGCAATCAAGAGAGGCATGTGGCCATAGTTACTCTGTCTTTTGCCGAGAGGCTTCTGCTGCCTTTTAAGTCAGAGTAGCTCTGGAGTTTCTGCTCAGTTCCGTTCTTTCTAGCTGGGCCCTCTGGACTTAAAGGGCAGTTGTTAGATTGGGATGACACAGGGCCTCTGTGTGCACATCCTGGCGTGAACATTGCTTTGGATATTCAGGGTTTGGGCTGAAGAAGGGGCCCACAACCTGGCCAAGCACAGGGAAGTGATTAGGGTAGCACATTATCACAAGCTTATTATCCAGTAAACCTTAAAAAATATTTTTGGTTTTATTTTCATGTAATAGAAAAAATTAGCCAGTACATCACAATAGAGGATAAAGTCAATAATGCCATGATAAATAATTTAAGAAAAAAATTAGATGTGTTCAAATAATATATCAAGTATAAATAGTTTATCATGTATTGGTCAGGGGAGACTAGCTGCTGTAATAAATAATCCCTGAGTCTCCAAGCTTAATTAGTGAAGGTTTTTCCTGCATGTTACAATCCAATGTGATTTAGCATCATAGCTCAGCTCCATGGAGTCAGGGAAGCCCCAGGCTCTTTCCAACTAGTTGCTCCAATATCCACTGAGCCTTGGGCCCTCCACTAGATGATCTGAATACAGTTAGCAGAGGTGGTCATAGGGAGAGCTTGGTGCTCTGCACAGGAAGGTCTAACTGGCCAGCTCTGGGGATGACGGTCGTCACACCCACCACATTCCTTTGGCCACATTTCAGTCGCGTGGCCACACAACTTCACCAGAGGGAGGCTGGAAGCCGCGGTCTAGTTACGCACCCAGGTGGGAGAGAAAAATAGTTTGATAAACAACTAATCTCTGGCACGCAGCAACATAATGAAGTTAAGGTTAAACGCGAACGACAGACTTACGAGAACACTGATGAAACAGGGGAAGACTGAGCTTTGTAGGTTTTTGCTTTTGTTTCTTAATCACAACACTGATTTTTTGTGTGTGTGTTTAAGTCTCGACACTGCCCTTTATTAGCGGGGAGACTGTGGGCATATTACTCAGTAATTCCGGGGCCCTTTATACAGATCAAGGAAATCCTTCTCAAGGGCTTTGGGGAGAGTGACAGGAGCTCACATGTGCTTAGCATCACGGACAGTACTTGGCATAATGTAGATGTTCACCCTCTACATGTTAAATCCCTTCCCCTAACATCTCTTTCTTCAGCTTTCTCTGTAAAAACTTTGGGAGAGATTTTGTCATCGAAGAAACTTGTTAGCAATTAAAGTGCTAAAATGCTTCTAGCCCGGGAAGGAGGGTGTCTTCTCTCTTCCTGTACTGGCGTGCTTTCAGTTTCAATATTCCAATTTAAATTGTGCATACATTCTAAGAATTGGTTAAGTCACCAGGTGGCTTCACTTTTTAAAACATTTACAAGGCAATCATGTGAGGCCTTGCTAGATTAAACTAAAAAATAATTAAATTAAATTTTTGTAATAAAAGCTTGTTTACAGTAGCCCCAAATAGTCGTCTTGGTGGGTCAGAGAACCTTGTTTTAGCTCTGTCTTTGAGTTGGTGCTTGCTGTGCTGGTCTGTCCTTTGACATTTAGATAGGACAACAATGAGACTGAAAGTCAAATAAAGGAGGCCATTGTCCTTTAATTTCCCCTTCAACCTGAGGCAGGAATTTCGAAAGCTTTTTTCAGGTTTACAGGGTTAAGTTTTATATTCATTTGCACATTGTCTTGTTTATCCATAGTCATCAAATTCCCATAATCTATTGAGAAGTTCCTGTTGTAACTTATAGCTCATCTAAATTAGATTCTAAAGCTAATTAAACTTAGCAAATCTGTAACAGTAACCAAGTAATATTCTCCCCTCAGTGAGCACAGGGAAGTTCCATTTGATTATCAGTGAACAAAGTCTTGGGTAATGGGTGGGAAATTAATCATAACTCCAACATCAGTAACTTATGTCTTACGTTTTCCCCACCAGATGCCTGTGACGAATCTGTTTTTCCCTAAGGCAGAGAAATCTCGTAGGTAACAGTGGGGAATAGTCAGATGAAGCTGCCCCAAGATTCTGAGTCAAATTTCTGGCGGACTGAGAAACATACCAATGTGTGTTTGTGGTAAAAAATACAGGCTCTTATTTATTTGGCACTTACTGCATACGAGAACCTGAGGCAGTGCTTCACAACTGGAGGAGGTGTGGCTTCAACTCCAGCTTGGGCGACCTCAACAGTTCTTACCCCGTGCTGCCCCGACTCTGCAGACAGAGCAAGACAAAGGAGCACTAGTCCTTTGGAATCAGAGCACAGCAGTGTGCTGCCTACTTCCTGTGAGACTGTAGGAAATCAGCTAATCTCTCCAGGCCTTCTCCTTCTAATTTCTAAAGGGAGGATTAAAATTATAATTCTCCTGTCTATGTAGGTTATTATGCAAAGTGCAGGTTCCTCTGGGGCTCTAGAGAAACTGCATGGCTGAATAGTCTTTACAAATAAATCATTTGACTCAGATAAATTTCCTCTGCTTTAATGAACCAGGTTACATGTTAGGGAGGTTGAATGCCATTTGGAATCAATCACATTTCTTTCCATGAGCTATAGATTAATTAATCTAACCTAACATTTACTGAGCACCTACAGTGGGCAAAAAACTCATTCCAGTGTTTCACTGGAGCCACAGATATAAATATGCTGTGGTCTTGGTCAGCAGGAGATTCTTGATTGCAGGTAATAGAAATAATAAATAATAAAAAAATAAATAATAAAGATAAGAAGAAGAAGATGTCGACAACGACGAAGAAGAAAGAGGAGGAGGAGAAGAGATGGACTGTCTTCCCTAACTGGAAGTCAAGGGGTGTCCATACAAGTGGTCAGTGATGCCATTAGGAGTGTGTTTTCCTTCCATCTCTCAGCTCTACTTTCCTCTAAGTTGGATGTTCTTCTAGGTAAGATGATATCTTGAGCTCTTGACTTGCAGCCTTCTCATTTAACAGCTACCTTAGCAACTCCAGCGTAAAAGGAAATTCTCGAACATACATACACTAACCCCACCTGTCGTTCTCAGCAGCCTATATTGGGTCACACGCCTATCCCCAAACTAGTCCCTAAAGTGAGGGGAATGTCATATTCTCTTAGACCTGAACTGGGTGTTCTTGTTTGCATTTTTTTTTTGGCCAGGGAACAGCATCTGCAGCTATATCAGAAGTGGTGTAGAGAAGAAATGGTTCCTTAACGGAGCATGAACTGAAAAGGAAAACCGGATGTTCATTCACAATAGAGAGCACTTTGTCTTGACCATGAAGGCCGTGTAGGGTTTTGACAGAAAGGGAGGGGGGGGTGTATTCCAGGTGGAGAATCCAGCATGAGCGTGATGCCTAGATCCTACATAAAACATCATTTCTGGGTGTGTCTGTGAGGGTGTTTCTAAAAGAGGTCAGCATTTTAATCAGTGGACTGAGTGGAGACAATCACCCTAATCAGTGTGGGTGGGCACCACCCAGTCCACTGAGAGCCCAGATAGAACAAAAGGTGAAGGGAGGGAGAATCTGCTCTCTGTCTGAGCTGCACATTCATGTTCATCCACTTCTGCCCTCAAACATTCCTGCTCCTGGTTCTTGGACTTCAGACTCAGACTGAACTAACCACCGGCTTTGCTGGTTGTCTGTCTTGAAGGTGGCAGATTGTGGGACTTTTCAGCCTCTAGAACTGCATGAGCCAATTTTTATAACAATCTCTTCTTATTGGTTCCATTTCTTTGGAGAATCATGACTAGTTCAATGAATAATGAAAACGACATGGGAAATTTAGTTTGATTGGAAACAAACATTGTATAAGGAGGTTCAGTGGGGGACAGAATGGGGTCATACACTGGACTGTTTTAAATGCCAAAGAACTTGAATTTTATGTTCTGGGCAATAAGGAGTCTCTGATCACTTTGTCGATGGACATGTGAAGTAAGATATTTCCAAATACACAGTGAGTCCCTTCAGAACCAGAAGTTATCTTTTTTCCCACCTTCACTCCCAGCACAAGATAGAGTGCCTAGCACATGGCCAGGCCTCTTTAAATACTTGTTGAAGAAATATCAATTTCATCATCAGATGTCTAATGATTGTTGCTGCTTGTTGGAGGTGTCTATGTATTGGACATTGTAAGTGCTTTGCAGACATGTTAAGGTCATCACAGAAGCCACAGGAGGGGAGTGTTGTATGTGTCCCATTCTATAGAGAAGGACTCTGACACTTACAAAGGTCAGGTGATGGAACGAGGACTTAAACTAAGGTCCTGTGCATTCAAATCATACACACACATCACATCAGTGTGATTCCGTGTAATGTTTGTGCAACACCTTAGAGGATATAAAGAGCTTTCCACGTATGTACTGTTATACTCGGACTCAGTAAAGTGAAATCCAGAGAGGAGAAGTAGCCCAGCCAGAATCACAGGGCTAGTGAGTTGTGGTGCTTGACTGGTATTTGGCAATCCTGTGTTCAAAATTCATTCATTTCCCCTACTCCAACTAGTTTCGCCAGCAGCTGCCAGACCATAAAGTGGGCGTGGTGGGGAAGATGATCTGTCAGTTTGTGTATGTGAATGCCAGCTCTAATAGTCAGAGATTCTAGTCTTTCAACAGAAAACTAAATGTGCATAGCTCTTGTCTCAACTCTTTCAAATATTAAAAAATGTGAGCCATGCAGACTGAAATAAAAAGGTCACTGGAATAAGATCATGATTTTAGTTGCAATGTTGCTGTTTCAATCTCATGAAAAGGGGCTTGGTTAGCTTTCTTTAATTGTTTTTCTCTGTCTTGCAAATATCCACAAATTCTCTGCACTGTTTGTACATTACACTGGGCACTGAGGGTGAACCGACTCATTCCATGAAAGGGCTAACTTTTCCACTATGGACACTTGGTGAAGTGAACTGGCTTGTAAACCATTTTTGAGCTTGTAACCTGAACTTTGATGCAACATATGACATAATCAAAGCATCTCACAGAGTCAAACTCTTGCACAAATTCAGGATGGAGATGACCAGTTTTTTTTTTTTCCCCATTTGACTCTGAAAAATCAAAAGAGAACAAGGTGATTTTGTACTTGGTGTATATGCTGGAAGGATGGCATACTGCAAGGTGATAATAGATGACGATCACAATGTTAAAATGACTAACATCAATCAAAGGCTTATTGTGTTCCAGGTACTGTACCCAAGCAGTGTGTATGGAAATCTGACCGACCTGACTGGAGACTTAACTTCCTTTTGTCTTTAGGTCATAGGTCTCTTTTTTCTGGGAGAAAGGACTTTGGTGGGTCTTGAATTTTATTGACATTAGACAAACCTACATCCATCATTCTTGGCAAAGACCCAATTGACAGTGGAATTATCCAAATGCAGAAGCTTCTGATGGCAGTATTAAGTTATTTGTTTAGTAATTTACCTTGGACATATGTTTCATGTACTTGAAAATTGTGCAGGATATGTTTTTCCCTAAATTTTTCTTTAAATTTATCTATGTCTAAACATTATTTTTTGTTTTAGAAAGATGTTAGCATGGATTTTTGCCTAAGCATTTGCTCCCAGGAGATGGAGAGTGGAGGGCAGACCACACATGAGTGTTGTGTTGACTTGATATTATCCTCACCTGGCATTGGAGGAAAGGCTGGGAGAGAGTTGAGATCAGCTTGGACTAGCACAACACAACCCTGGCAGGACCACTGATGTCCCATATACAGAGCTGACTTACCCTAAGTACACAAGCATTTTAAGAAGGGACCTTCAGATCATGGTGATTTCCAGGACCCTGGGACCAGATCACACCTTGCGGGTGGGGATGGATTTTCCAGGGATGGAAAAAGATATTGTCTCTGGCAGTAGTTGTGGGAAGAGATTATTTCCAGGCCAGGATATGAGGTGGGGCTTAAAGAAAGGGTTAGAGATTAATATGCTCTTCTTTATTCTCTCTCCCTCTGGGGTTGGAGGGCAAGAGATGGGCATTGATTCCAGGTGAGGTATCTGTGGGGAATTAGGCAAGAACTCAGTGATGGATTTTGGTTTAGGTAGCCACTTCTGAAAGAGTAGCTGCTTCTAGGTGGACATGAAGGAAATCACTTAGGACAGATCTGTGACTCCTCTGCAGGTCAGAGTGTACTAAGTCCCCAGCATAGGCCAGCTATCCCTGCAAGAGAGATAATTTGACAAATCAACTGGTGACAGAGGGTGTGGGCTGCCAGGAAGATGGGGAGAGTAGAGGAGATTAATAATAACAAGGATATGAAGGAACATTTGGTGAACATTCATTGAATACATATTGTTTCACTCCCAGTGCTAAGACATAGCTTTAAGTACAAATGACTTCTCGTCTGTGAGATGCTCACACTCTGAGAGGCAGAGGGGAACTGGGACTAAATATGGGAACAGCAGATTCACACCTCCCTTCTCACCAAGGAAGAGCTACCAATTATTGAAAGTGGAATTTCACATAATGTTGAACTGTTATTTTTTTCTCTCGCTTTCTTTATATTTCTGTCTCTGGATAAGAGCTTACGGATGAATTCTTATAAGTTAAATGTGGCTGATGAGTACTTGCATCATTTCATTTAATCTCTAAAACAATCTTACAAGGTAGGTGGGTAGCAGCTATTATCTTCCTCATGTTATACCTAGAGAAGCAGGAGAGTGAGGCTGAAAGACTTGCCCAAAGTCATATGGATACAAGTAGTGTGTTTGGCACTTAGGCCCAGGGAGAAGAGAGGTAAAGATGGGGTCCAAGATCTATGCCCCTTTGCTGGTATCCAGGGCCATAACTCATCTTCAGAGTTTCCTGACTTCCCAGTGAGACTATTATAAAACCCACCAATCTGTTGTATAGTCTAAATTCTCTCTCCACTTCTCCACTCTCGTTCATCCTCTGCTGTAGACTGAATTTTGGTGCTACTCCCTAACTCATATGTTTAAACTTCTTCTCCAGGGTGATGGTATGAAGAGGTAAGTTCTCTGAGAGAAATTAAGTCATCAGAGCAGAGCCCTCATGGATGGGATTAGTGCCCGTATGAAAGAGACCCCAGAGGGCTCCCTTGCCTCTTCCACCACGTGAAGATGTAGCCAGGAGATGGCCGTCCCTGAACCAGGAAGAGGGCCTTCACCAGACAAGGGATCTGCTGGTGCCTTGATCTGGACTTTCCAGTCTCCAGAACTGTGAGAAATAAATTGGTGTTCTTTATAAGCCACCCAAACAAGTGAAGGCATCCTCTACATGGCTCCCCAGTTCAGACTGAATTTCTTACTATCCTGAAGCGTTTTAGTCCCTTTCATCTCTCTTTAACTTTTCATCTCCTCTCCTTTTTGTCTAGGGTACTCTTTCCCTTTCTGTAGTTCATAAAAAAGCACCTTATCAAAAATCAGGCCAGCATCGGTTCTTCCAGAAAAATAAGTTTAGCATAGTGTTCAAAAGCATGACCTCTGCTGGGAGGGTACAGCTCAGTGGTAGAGCGTGTGCTTAGCATGCACAAGGTCCTGGGTTCAATCCCCAGTACCTCCATATAAATAAATAAATAAGTAAATAAATAAATACTAGTTATCCCCTCCCCCTCAAAAAATGTTTTTTAAAAAAAGTGTAACCCCTGATTCTGGCACTTGGCATCTGTGGGAATTCACCTTCGTTAGTATTCACATTTCTAAAATGGAGCCACCAGTACCACCTACAACATGGGATTATTAAAAGCATTAAATACGAAGGGCTTTGCATAGATCTGACACAGGGCGAGTGCTGAATAAATGCTGTTACCTCGGTTCTCCAGGAAGACACCCCTGATTCTTCAAGCACAATTAACTACCTTCTCAGTGGGTTGTAGAGTAGATATTGTTCATATCTCCACTTTACAATGTATTCTGTTACCTTGTAATTGTCTGCTTAAATATCTCTTCTTGTGCCATCCTATTTCCTGCTCCATATATATATAAATATATATATATATTTTTACTGTCAATAATACCGCAGATTCTGCCTCGTGGGAACTCTCGCTGTGCCATTTGGGATCAGGATGAGCCCTAGAAAGCAGACCCCAAGAGTCTGTTTTAGAGCTGGGTTACTTATGATCTGATGGCAATAGGAGACCCATACTTTTGGCAAATCGGGTAATAACCCTTGTATGCAATGGCATTACAATTAATTAATGTTTTCACCTACAATTAATTGGGATGAGGAGAAAGGAGCAGGTGAAACATTTTATGGGAAGTCTCAGCTGAATAAACAATTTGGAGAAAATATAATTAGAAGATACTGGAGTGGATTAACTGCTTTGAAATCCTTGGCAAAAGAAGATGATAGAGAAGTAAACTGCTAACTTGAAGCACGCTGTGAGAGTCAGGTGGGCTCGGTGGTCGCTCTGAATGGCGCTGAGGTCTGTTACAGCTCTGAGGCTGACTTGTAGAAAGTCAGGGGGCGGAGCTTCAGGGTAGACCAAACACACAGCCATGGCCTGTTTCCTTTGTTAGGACCTTGGCAGAAAAAAAGGAAGAGCCTGAGACCCGGCTTTTTGGCCAACGAGCCTGAGAATCTTGACCCTCATATTCCTTGGAACGTCCCACATCACGTGGGAAAAAGCAGACACTGTCCTCTCGTGCGGGGAAAGCTGCCCTCTTTGCCTGGAGACCATGTGAAGCTCTACCATGAAACAGGGCCTTACGATGCCATCCTGTTCTGCTCGAGATCTGCCTCCACCAACTCTCAGTTCCCCTAGACCAATATCCAGGATCAGATCTTAGTACTCATTGTCTGAATGGGAAAGTGCTATCTGGTCCCCAAGAACAGGCAGTTTACACGGCAAAGGAATTTCAGAAGTTGACTAATATGTACTGTTACTAACTAGGGAAACATTTGTGAGAATGGAATTAGAGGGTACTGGAGCAGACAGAGTAGTTATAAGGCCGGATAGGGAGAATTTTTTTTATGTCAGGGCACTTATGACTCTGGATTCATGTTCTGAAAAAGATAGACCTGAGTTTTCAGGACAGATACCTTGGAGCTTGAATATCAAGGTGAACTACAGTCAGTGGGGTGGAGATGCCAGAGCATCCTGGAAAGTATCTTGAGGAATGGACCTGAAGGTGTGAAGAGCTGGGAATGTCTGAGTGGCTTTGCTATGTAAGACTCTGAGGGCGTAGCAGCTGACTGTCTCCCAGGAGGGCCCAGGGAGCGCACTTCCCGCTAAGCGAGTGAAGGGCTGCGCTGGTGAGGAGGACCCTGGCTTTGCTAGCTCAGGGGTGGCTGTTTTCTGTAGGCATGGTGGGAGGCTTGCTTTATATGTGTGATAGTAGGAGATGCTGCCAGGAAACTGAGTGCTCTCAGCTATGGGTGGTGGATTTGGGGAATGGCAGAAGCCACATGGCAGCATCTACATGCCAGTTGCAAGACAGAATTAATGACCATAATGGGTACCAAAGCCAGAGTGGCAATTGGGGCATCTTGTCCAACAAGGATAGGGCGATAATTATTAAATTATGACGTTACTTGGGGGAGAGGAGAGAGAGGCACAGAGAGAGAGAGGGGGAGAGGAGAGAGAGGCACAGTGAGAGAGAGGGAGAGAGAGAAAGGAAGAAGATGGAGAGCTGGTGGAAAGAAGCCCCATCTCCACCGTCACAATGAAATCATGGCCCCTCATCCAGTTTCAGATCTGTATCAGTTTAGAAAACTGTCATGTACCATAAACATCATATTTCTCTTCATTTTGTCTGTTTCTTTCTAACCTAACTGCCCTTTAACCATATTCAGTCTTTTATGATGGTGGTGGCTATGATGTGACTTTTAAATGAAAAGAACTCTAACCATACATGTTTCTTAGTTAAGGTCACAGGGAGAGGAAATAAACCGTAGGTATCTTAAGTTAATTACAGTTCATCCTTGCTATGGAATATTCTATGTGAAAAAAAAATGATAAGCCTGTGTGGATATAGAAGGATTTCCAAAATACATGTTTAAAGGAAAAAAAAAAGACAAAAAAGGAAAAGTTGAAAATACTGTGAAGCGTAAGATCCCTTTAGTATAAATTAAAAAAAAGAAGAATACATGGCTATTCATTCACAAGAAATAATTTAATTGATTAATTGATCTAATACTTTCAAAGTCCTGCAAACTGTGCCTGGCTAATAGTTGATGCTTTATAAGTGCAGCTTGTGTTATTACATATACCATTATGTAGTATACTTGTACTTTAAATTATTTATTGCTTATTATTATTTATTAAACATTATTAGCGGTGATGTCTGTAGATGGGGGTATGGGTGTGGGTCATAGAGAAGTTTTTTACTTTCCATTTCGTACCTTTGTGTTTGGCTGTTTTTTTCTCATTAGCCCCACATGTTATGCTTCTCCTTTTTATTTTCAAGACATCAGGGCTCCCTTGGACAATGAGTTTACCAGCTATTTCTTGTTTCCTTCGTGAGATTTCTCTATTTAAACATCTAAAAATAAATTTGAACAATACCAACATGAAAGACAACAAAGAATCATGAAAAAAGAGGGAGAGGTGATTGTGAGTGTGACATGAGTATGCTGAGAAGAGAACATGTGGCTTGGGTGCCAGCTGGGTCAGGCTCTGCCCATGTACTCTCAGTGGGAACGCGAGTCAGTGCAGTTCACTTTTCTTGACTTTGCTTTCCCTATTTGCAAAATGGAAATAATGTCAGAATTACTGTAGGGATCAAGTGTGACAGTCTTTTCAGTATACCAGGAAAAACATACAAAACAACAACAACAACAACAAAAAACAAAAAACCCCACAAGCTTATATATATATATATATATATATATATATATATATACACATATATACATATATATATATATATAGTTTTCTCCATAATGAAATTGTATGTGATGGGAACGGGATGAAATATTTCGAATGCATGGATTTGCAAACTGGCTGCACTGTAGATTTATTGCTATGAAAAAGGTGACTGGTACAAATTAGAAGTCACTAACAAAAAGGGAAAATGCCAATAGAAACATCTCCTTCCTGTGTCTTTGTTGGAAAGTCCAATAAAGAGAAACGAGAAGAAGACATTTTGAACCTAAAATGATAGTCCTGTTCTTTTTGCCCTTTTTGCAGAAGCGCTTTTCTCCAAGTCCCTAGGTGTACTGGTGCCGCTCAGAGCTCAGAGTAATTGGCTCATTAGGCTGCAGTGTTACACCCGCATCCCTCCGGCTAAGCTGGACGGAAGAAACAGAGCTCTTCTTTCAGGGACAGCACAGCTTGCTTTTTTTTTTTTTTTTTTTTTGCATATCTGTATGTCAAGGAGAACACAAAAGGATGTTTTCCCGAGTTAATTGGCGATGCATTCTCTTTCCGAACTGCTGAGGCTGGAAGCCTTTCAATGACATGATAATACTGCCTCCAAGTGGTCAAATTTAGAAAATCTCTCCCAAATCCTTCAGTTAGAGTAAAACCTTATCTTATAAAGGACCAGAGGAATAGGCTGTTAAAGACTTCTGTAGCTATGCTGACTTCGTGGGGAAACCACTGTGATTGTATGGATAGAACAGTTAATTAAGTCCTGCAGAGGGTGGCTGAGTGTTCTGGATCTTGGAGCTAGTCACAGTGGTGCGACTGTAGTTTTAAATCACTGGTTTCTGCTCTAGGGAGTAAGGATGAAAATCCCCTTACCCTCCTATTCCAGGGGTTGAAATGCTCTGACTTTCTAGGTGTGACGGTGTAATAACATGTGTGGGAGCACAGGGGAATCTGACAGCAGAAGTACTGTCACTTGAATGCTGTCGCTCTGTGGGGGTATGAGCTGAAGCACGTTTGTAAATTCCCTGAGACTGTGCCTTCTTGCTCTGAAGAAGCCCTGTGAATAGGACCCCAAATACTCTTTTAAAACTGGGTTATTGTATGAATTGTTTGTTGTAAACTTGCTTTTTAAAATGTAAAATGCAATACTAATCTTAGCTTCATAATTATTAAATATTTGAATATGATCCTAAGAGCTCCTGTGGTGAAAAGTCCTTGCTCACTAACTTTTTAGGTAAAGTTGGGTAAGCCAGGTGTCCAAGTCTGGAGGGATCCGTTTTCTCACCTCTCTATGTGAATTAACAGTTTTGCTTTGCGTATCTCCTTGTGAATGTTATTGACAGGAGCCTTTTGGGGAGAAATTGTGAAAACTCTATATTGCGCATGTTAAATGCGTTTCCTTTCATTCCAGTAACAAATACTTCTTTCCTCCTATTAACAAGTAATAAGATCACTCACAGATATCAGATTCACCTCAAAGTAAATAATTCCTACAAATTCATGCATCACTTACTATAAATCATCACGGAGCCAGGAGCTAGACTCCGTCTCAGGCCTGCGGTGTGTTAAGTTGAATGTCTTTCCCTAGAAGATACAGTGTTCCTTTCTCTATGGCAGGTGGCAGTTCGAATATAGATGTTCTACGTGTGGATCGTGTTGGTTTTCCTCTGCCCCATTAAAATGCATTTTCTGAATAACTCGGCTTAAGAGAGTGAATAATTCACAAAGAAAACTCTCCATCCTCCCTCCAACATTAGCAATAAGAGCGTATTCTGTTCTTCCTCAGCCCCTTCCCCGTTAAAAGAATGTGTCACATCAGAAAATGCAGTTCTTTTCTGATTGGCCTTTACTGAGGTCACACTGTGTGTTGAACAGAAACTTCTTCGAGTTTATTATGATGAACACCCAACCCACCTCTGTCCCCTCCCTCCCAGCTCCTCCCAGAGTGGAGGGTCAGCGCAGCAGAATTGGGGTGTCTGTGTCCTGATGGGTCCCTGAGAGCAGCTGGACTTTAACAGAATGGAGAAAATACACTCACCCCACAGTACTTCTGAGAGAATACATGGAGACCTTAAACGAGATTAATGAGCTCTGGGAAATGAGAATGGGAGTGGAGAGTCCTGAGAGCACTGAAGTACTTCCATTTCCCCTTTTTAGGTTTAATGCTGTTTTTCTTACTATGAACATATGAATACATATCACTTCTGGATGAAACTAGATACCATGTAGATATTAAAAAGGATGATATCCATAAGTACAGACAGCATAAGCATTTCAATATATTTTCAATGAAAAAAAGGAAGTCCCAGGATCACATGTATAGTGATAGTTAGATTATGTATAATATACGTGTATATATACATTTAGAAAAATTGTGAACGTCTACATAACCATATGGTTAAAATTACTCTCTTCAAGGTTTTCAGGTGAAGAAAAGATGTATTTAAATTTTTTTCTTCCATACTCCTAGTTTTGATTGAATTTTTATACTAAACAGGCATTTATGGTTACTTGTATAATTGAAAAAAATATATTTTTGTACAGATTGGCCAGACTGGGTGGTCGTTCCCCACTGATGAATACACCCATTTGTCCGGGGCTCTTCAACAGTCTCCGCCCAGGTCTCCTTCCCTGTCTCTAGGCTGTGTCTCTCCTGGATGTGTTTTCTCCCCGCACCAGGCTGGTAGAGGGGCTTGGTCGTGCTCCCAGCATGGTCCACTCCTCCTCCCACCAGAGAACTTACCTCACTGCATTTCAACTGCTTAGCAATTATCTGACCTCAGTAGTCCATAAGCAATTTAGGTTATATTTCTGTGTTTCAGGCATAGATTCTGACATATAGATTCCGAAATCAATGTTTATTAAATAGATAAACGGAAGGAAGGAAAGAAAGAAGGAAGGGAGGGAGAGAGAGAGAAGGTAGTAATATCTATAAGAGAGGTGGTCAGATTGGAGCTTAATAGGAAAGAAAAATGTGTCAGTTTTTATTCAGCTCTAAGGAACAAAAGAAAATTTTTAGTCACTGGAGAGACATATATTATTTGGGAACAAGAATTTTTCACCACGTTTGCCACGTGCCATGTTCTTATAACCTCTTTGATATATACAAGAAGAAATCATTATAATTCCATTTATAATAATTTAAAAAATTAATGTATGAGAATAAACTGAAGAATTGTGTAGGAGGTATATAAAGAAAATCATGAGAATTTATTGAAGGACACGAGAGGGTCCTAGAATAAATAAAGAGACATTCCAGTTCAGTAGATGGGAATACAGGATGCTGAAGTGATGCTAATTATCCACAAACGTCTTTTATCTTTGATGCAATTACAGTGCAACTCCCGATGGAACTGCTTCCTTCCCTTCTCTCCCCACCTTCCCTTCCCCACGCTGGCATTATTGCTGCTCCCTGAGCTTCAGGCCCTCCCCAGGCTCAGCACTTTTGCATCTGCAGTTCCTTATATTGCATTTCTCTTTTCCCAGATCTTCTAGTGGCTGCCTCTCCTGTCAACACAGACCTCAGCCCAAGTGTCACTATCTCAGAGAAATCTCTCCACCACCCAACGTAAAGTAACTGGTAAGTCACAAAGTCACTCTCTATTACATTACCCTGCTTGCTTTTTTTCATAGCACTTACCAGGATTTGAAAATACATCTTTATACGTTTTCATGCATATAATCTATTTTTCCTCACTAGAAGGTAAACTCCACGGGAGCAGGGGCATCTCCTAACTTAACTTGGCTGCATTCCTGCCTCCCTATAAAACAGTGCCCGGTACAAAGAAGACATTCCATTGACTGGTTTTGTTCTTAAGGAATGATCAGTGTTCTAATTTTGAGAGATCATTCGGCAATGGACTCATAACCCTTAACTGTTTTCCTTTAAACGTGCCCAGAGATTTATTAGTCTAGTTTTAATTTGGATCACATTGTATTAAAATCACTTCTGTATTTTGCCTGAGTATGATTCTCATCTCGGTCGCCTTTTAGCTGTGTGACTTTGGGCAAGTTGCTTAAGTTTTCCCAGCCTCAACTTCCTCATCTGTAAAATGGGAATAACGAGGGAAGCAACCTGATTTCTTGTGGCTCATAACTGAATGAATAGATATGATAACTTCAGACGTTGTCTGACATACAGTAAACTCTCAATAAATGTTAGTAATCATTTATTAATAACATAATATTATTTTCCTCTTGGAAGTCTGGCATAGAGGTGCCTTAACTTATGGCCACCCAGTTTTTGAAAGGCTCTTTGTAAGTCATTTGTTTGTGGGTCCAAAATCACATTCCACACGGGCTAATGTGGGTGTATTGGTGCAGTTTGGTTTCACAAGAGAGCTGTGCAGGTTGATAGTATCAGTTTTGATAATCCCCTTTGCACAGATACTGCTCATAATTTTCTTACAACCTATTGTTTAAATGTCCTCTTTCTTTCCTATCAAAATTTCCAGACTTGTCCTGTAAGGACTCTTACTGCATTTTAAAACAAACAGTAGTGTAAATACATGACTGCTAATGGGCTCTGTAGTGGTGGGCAGAGCTGATGTTTCTGCTTTGATAGAAAACTGTATCTCTTCTTTCAGCTGATATTTATGGCGCGTTCACCTTGTCCCAGGCACTGCTGTAGTCTCGGGAATGACGTGAAGAATGGAGCAGATTGGGCTCTGCTCCCTCATGATTTACATTTACTTGCTTATGAAAGGGTAGATGTTGAAAATTTTAAGCACAAGACTTCATGCATTTTCAGATGGGGTTTGGCCCTTTAAGGGCTCTCTAGCTCACTATGTACTAGGGTTGTTTTCTCTTTGGGAGAATGTCACCCTTGCTTTCAACATTAGATGTGGGTATGCCATATGCTAAGTGGTTTGACATTTCAGTTGGATTTAAACCGATTGACATTGACAGCTTCATGCCAAAGTGTGTTAATTCTTAATCAGAAATGATATCCCCTTGGACCAATGAATGTGTTTAGCATTAATTGGCAGTGGCTGCCTGTAAGCTTTCTATGGGAAGATGTGGACAGAAAAGAAAATTCGGGCAGTTTAGGGGGAAAATAAGTGTGTTTATGAATCAGCTCTGTCAAAGAGAATTTATTAGCTTTTTGTGTAAACTACGTTTTATTCCTTGACCATTTGTGTCTCCCTTCAAATAGCATTCAAGAGCATATGCTACGTGCTACGAGCTCTAGGGGTACCAAGGGCTACGCTGCATCCCTTAAGGAGCTCATAATCTGAGGGTGGCATCACATAAGGAAACAAAAGATTGGCAAGCAGCGCAGTCAGTTCTCATGATCTTCGGGAGGACTTGGTGCTGCCCTCTTTGGCACAGCTAAGCTCATTCTGCAGGAGATATTAAAGGTTTTGCACAGGAAATGGAAATCCATGTTTCTGCATATTGAGAAAATCTGATTTATTTTTTTCTTTAGAATTCCAATTCTTTATAAGGAACCCCCCGCATCGATACATATTCAAAGGCTCTCTCCCCATTGCCGCAGGGCTCAAGAAAATGTGGATTTCGTGAGAGAATGCAGCTGCCAGTGGTGCACAGTGTTGGAGGCAGAATGAGCTCAGGAGGAAGACTGCTGGATGTCTTGCTTTTGCTAGTTTCTCAAGCCCAAATTCTGGGTGACTTCTCTCTGCCATTCTCCACATCTGATTAATCACCAAGTTCTGTCAGTCTTCTCTCCTGCGCATCTTTCTGGTCTGCTTTTAATTGGTCTGGGGTGCAGCTTTGGTATCAGCAGCTTTAAAATCCCCTCAGGTGATTCTAACATATACGGATGTTTGAGAACCACTGGTTTCCAACTAAATCAGGATCTCTGGGGAAAGGCCCAGGCGTCGCTATTTTGCTAGCTTTTCCCAGATAACACCAATGTGCCCCCGAATTTGGGAACCACTGCTGTTGTGCAGGGCATCTCAAACATCTCCTGGGGAACTTGTGGAAATGTGGATTATGATTTGGTAATTCTGGGGTGGGGCCTGAGATTCTGCATTTCTGAGAATCTTCCGGGTGATGCCCACCCTGCTGGTCTGAGGATCCCACTGTGAGCAGAAGAGACTAGAGTCATGCAGGAGCCTTATAAACGGCCCACGTGCATTCAAACATGGGACGCTGCCAGCAGTGCGATGTTTCTAAGACACATACAGTCATGTCACCTCTCTCTTTAAAACCCACCATCAGATTATTAATATTTCCAAACCTTGTATAATGGCTTACAGGTCCCTCTAAGCTCATGCTCCACCTCACCTACCAGTTTTATTTCTAGCCACTCCCTCCCCTACACGTTCCAGCCGTGTCCTTGCGTTTGAGCTTCATAGCAGCGCGGCGCTCCTTCCGGCCTTAGGGTGTGTGTAGACTGTTCCTTCAGCTGGAGAATCATCATATCCTGACAAATCTTTATTTATTTTAGCTTAGATGTCACGTCTTCTAACTTCTCCACTCTCCCCCTTCTTCAGGCTGGATCAGGGACACCTTCAAATATGCTCATAATTACCTGGCTTATTATAATTTACTACTTGTTTGTATGTCTTCATTATAAAGGATAAGACATGTTTCCCTTATCCACTCTAATTTCCTAGTTCAATATTTAACACATGAAAGATATTTCATAAATATCATTAAATATGTGTTAAATGAATAAACAGACAACATCAAAATTTGGTGAGGAGCTACAACTTTGGTAGAAACCAATTAGAAAATATTTTGAGTAAATGCATTTGAAGATTACAACTTACAAATAAGCCTTTATACAGAAAGTATTTCACCTGACCAAGGAAAACATGACATGGGACCTTTATAAGAGGATACAGCCTTACAGAAAATGGAAAAACTCTCCTTCCCAAACATAAACATACCCAGTTAAGGATTATTTCTATGTGAAAAGGAACTGGAGGCAGATAACCCACTGGTTGTGCTTCATGATTCCTTGTATATAATCTTTAAAGTAAACTTTGTGTCCAAAAAATCATTGCCATGACTAATACCAAGGAACTTTTTCCCCTGTTTTCTTCTAGAGATTCTGTAATTTGAGGTTTCACATTCAAGTCTTTAATCCATTTTGAGTTAATTTTTGTGGGTGGTGTAAGATCGTTTCATTCTTTTGCATGTGGATATTCATTTTTCCCAACACCATTCATTGAACAACCTATGCTTTCCTGATTTTGTGTTCTTGGCATCCTTGTCAAAGATTATGTGTGTGGGGGTTTATTTCTGGGCTTCACATTCTGACCCATTGGTCTACGTGTTTATTTTTATGCTGGTGTCACACTGTTTTGATTACTGTAGCTTTGTAATGTATTTTGAAATCAGGAATTGTTATGCCTCCAGCTTTGTTCTTAGGATTGCTTTGGCTATTTGGGGTCTTTTGTATTTCTATAAGAATTTTTGGGTTGTTTTCCTATTTCTGTAAAAAATGCTGTTGGAGTTTTGATAGGAATTTTTTTGAATCTATGGATTGCTTTGGGTATTATGGCTATTTAAACAATATTAATTGAAGAATACAGGATATCTGTCCATTCATCTGTGTCTTCTTACATTTCTTTCATCAATATCTTATAGTTTTCCCTGTACAGATCTTTCATCTCATTGGTTAAATTTATTCCTAAATATCTCATTATTATTGATATATTGTAAGTGGGATTGTTTTATTTATTTTTTCAGGCAGTCCATTGTTAGTGTACAAAAAAGCCTAGGCAATAAAAGCAAAAATAAGCAAGTGGGACTACATCAAACTAAAAAGTTTCTGCACATCAAAGGAAACAATCAACAAAATCAAAAGGCAACCTATGGAATGGAATAAAATATTTTCAAACTACATATCTGATAAAGGGTTACTGTCTAAAATATACAAGGAACACGTATAACTCAATAGCAAAAGAAGAAATAACCTAATTAAAACACAGGCCAAGGGCCTGAATAGACATTTCCCCAAAGAAGTCATACAAATGGCCAACAGCGACATGAAAAGGTGCTTAACAGCACTAATCATCAGGGAGATGCAATTCAAAATTGCAATGAGGTATTACCTCACAGAACGGCTATTATCAAAAAGATAAGAGATAACAAATGTTGGTGAGAATGTAGAAAAAAAGAAAAAAGTGTACACCGTTGATGTGAATACAAATTGGTGCAACCACTAAGGAAAACAGTATGAAAGTTCCTCAAGAAGTTAAAAATATAACTACCATATAATCCAGTAATCCTACTTATGGGCATATTTCCAAAGGAAATTAAATCAGTACCTTGAAGACATATTTGGATTCCCATGTGTGGCATTATTCACAACAGCCGAGTTACAGAAACAACCTAGATGTCCATTGATGGATGAATGGGTAAAGGAAGAAATACACACACACACACACACACACACACACACACACACACACACACACATATTTATATACACATACACATATACAATAAATATATATACACATACCTATACATCTGCGCATAAAATGCATATATCTAAATTGGATAGGTTCCTAATTGCATAAATGTCCATAGTTGGGAATATCAGCTTATTATCTACTTCTTTTTTTTTTTTTTAAAAGGAATGCAATTTATTTATTTAGGTGGAGGTACTGAGGGTTGAACCCTGGACCTCATGCATGCTAAGTATGCACTCTACCTCTGAGCTATTACCCTCCCCACTCTGCTTGTTTTTGAGAAGAGCATCTTCTCCAAGCTTTTCTGACCACTGGGCTTTGCAGATACTGATTCTGCAGCTGAAATATCTGGGAGTGAAATATGTCACATTATAATGGAGGTTTTCACCTAATGGTATGGGAAGTTAGGCTAAATGGACTTCGGGGATGTTTCTTCCTTTCTCATCCAACTGATAGGGTTTTCCATAAAGGTATAATGAGATAATTTATGCAAAGAGCTTAGCAATCCACCTGACATCTCTCAGGCATTCAATAAATAAAAGTTGGTGTCATAACTGTTAACAGTGGTCTGATTTCTGGCCTTCCTCCATGATTCCCTTAGATAAACTGCTCATAGGAAAAGCTGTTGTAAAGCCAACTTTAGAAGAATAAGAAGTGAAATAAGAAATTAATTATGCAAGTTTAAAAACAGCATCAAAGTTAAAAACACAAGGGCTATTTGAGATGATATTTGCTTAAATTAGAACATGATGCAGGATTCAAATTTGACTCTGAGATCTGTGACCTTGAGAAGAAACATCCTTCTGAGAAAAAAAAATTATCTTTCAGCTTTGGTACAGTAAGGAACTACCAAGAGAATTGTCAGTTTTGTGGTTTGCACCCTTAGGCACCCTGGGTGGAAGGGACCATCAGTTGCTATAGCAGCACCTACTTTAGGAGTATTTTTATGCAGATATATGTCTTTGTAAAAAATAGTAGTGGAGTGGCTACGCGTGAAATATCACTTGTAAACTTCAATTTGCAGCTCATTTTGAGTCTGGAATAAAATCTAGGTGTGATTTTTCTAGCAGTGAAGGAATCCATATATGGATATTAGAAAAGATTTGTTGATATAAAAACAGGGTCTTTTCTTCTTTTAAAAATCTAATTACAACAGCTGTTTAAGGTGACAAGAGTACAAAGGCTAGATGAGAATTTGTTGTCCAAAGAGAGATTTTTTTTTTTCAAGATTTAGAAAGAGAAAAAAAAAAATCCAAGGAGAGGATTCATGGAATAACATGATATTGGCAGAAAGTCATCGTTTCTTAGAACTGGATCAAACTCTGAGAACATCTTCAAGTATCCCAAGAAAAATATTATGTTACATACTTTAAACTTTTGAGAAATGAGTCCCTCATTTCTTTTGAGCCCCTTCTTTTAATATCAGAGGAAATTAGGAAAATTGTCAAGGCATGGATATGACTAGTCAACAAGGGTTTTCTACAGATTTGGGGAAGACAGAAAGTAGACAGGACAGGGCAAGTCACCGCGGCATAAACGCATATCAGAAGAGGCTTTCAGAAGTGAGGGGTAATCAGTCCGGTGCAGCTCCTGGCAACCCGTGGCTAGATCTGAAGGCTCACCACCGGGACAAGTAGGCCGAAACTGACAAGGGACATTGAGGATCCATTCACGGGAAAGTTGCTTCAGCCTGGTGGCCCTACCATCCTCTCCCAAGCCTCTGAACACTGTGGGGGAGTTAGAAGATACTTGGACACAATTTGGACCACTCATATTTCTTTTCTTTTTCAAGGTGGATCTGTGCATATGCTAAGGTTCTGAGCTGCCACATACCAGGAATTCTGAAATCTTCAGTTTGTTTCTAATCAGAAACAGTAAAACCTTGTCAAGTATTTTTCATGTATGTACCTTTGAGTCTTTGGAAAGATGGCATAGAGCAGTTATGAGAAGAGTGGGTCCTGGTGTCAGATTGTCAGTGTTCAAAATTTATCAGCTGTGGTTCCAGGGAAGTACAGGCTGGCTGCAGAGATTAAGGACGCAGTCCAGGGGACTTTACTCGGACAAAACTGAAGCAAGTATTTGGAAAAGCTAACTATTCTAGTGTGAAATTCAATACCTCTGAATAAAACTCTGTCACACTAACATTTGTCTATATCTAGGGAATCTGGCTAGATCCTTTTCCAGGAAAAAAAAAAAATGTTGCTTTTGGACTTGCCTGAGAGCCAGGCACTGCCTGCTCCTCCTCCTGTGACACTTGCCAGTCATTCAGTATAGCTTCCCCTCCAGGAACGTATCTTTCCCACACAGAAACATCATTAAAATTCCCACTCCAAGACCTGGTTAGAAGGAGCCCTCCACATATAGAGCAGAGGTGACCCATGTGAGCTGGCAAGTCCTTTGTTTTAAACATGTAGAGACAACCATGAGTCACTAGTTGTATGAAAAGAACTAGAAGTATGAAAGAGAAAGGCCATTACAAACAGAAAAACTCACCCCGGAGGAAATAGATACAATTCAGGGAACAGAAGGAAAGTTAATATACCCAGAGTCAATTAGATATCACAAAAATAAAGTAAAAATAGTATTCTCTAAAAAGGAAAATCAGAAAACAGTAAGAACTAAAAATATGATTGAAAAATCAAAAATTTCTATTCACAGCCTGATACCTAAATTTGAAGTAATGTCTTAGAACTTAAAACAAAAAGGAGAAAGATAGGGAGAATGTGAGAAAATAAAAGGAGCCTACCAGAGCAATACAAGAGGGCAACTGTTGGCCAATTAAACCACAGAAACAGAAGTCATACTAAATGGAAAAGAGAAAATCATTATAAGATAAAAGAAGAGAATTTCTTAAGGGTAAAGGAAGGACACACATTTTCATAGTAAAAGGACATACTAAGTGTCCAGAACAATGAATGTGGGAAGAAGGACTCACATATGGAAACATCACTGTGAAATTTCAGAACATCAAGGAGAACACAGATCCTAGCAGCTTCCAGAAACACTTGTTGCTGGAAAATAAAGGCTCATATTCTAAAACTTTCAGGGAGATTTAAAAACATCTAGTCTTTCGCAGGAAGTTAACTTGAAAATGTACTGTAACGAAGTGTTATACACACATAAGCAAAGATGAAGGCATGCAGGAACCAGCAGGTCTAGACTAGCAGAGAGTTAGCGGGGTCTGTACAGCGAGAAAACAGTGTGCATTTGCAGAGGAGGGAGCTTCCAAGGGAGGTTTTCTAGGGAAAAAAATAAAGAGTAGGATCAGCATAGATAGATAATCAAGAGATTGATTTTTTTAAAAGTGAAAATATAATTATGGCAAATAATATAAGGATAAAGGGAAGTAACCAAAATTTTAAAATCCAACCAAAAAATATTACAGATAGGAAGTAAAATGACACATATAATAATTTGCAGCAATATATGGAACATAGTAAAAGAGAATCCATTCACGGTGACGGCTGCGTTGGTTGAAGAGGCCCAAGCAGCGGCATGGAGGCCGAGACCGCGGTGCTGGTGGCTGTACGCGCAGACTTCTTGCCTCTCTTCCCTTCTCTATATACTGAATTTTCCCCAATTTATTTAATGTTTACCCAAGCCATATGCATGTGGTAACAAATTGAATAATACAGATTATTCCTCCTCATTAGATCCAAGAACTCAATATAGGACCTGTAGAAAAACAAACACAATCTTAACATATCATACTTATTAAATGCTGTTCTTTGCTTTTCACCTTTTATGATCAATTTATGGATGATTCACAAGTGAAAGTGGGATAGAAATAAAGGAGGCGTGAAAGAGGAGGAACAAAGAACTTGTTGCTGAAAACCAAGAGACACTGTCAAAAGTTGGTGGAACAAGAAATCAAGGTATAACTCTCTGATGTTGCAGAGATGATCATTTGATGGACTGAAAAGGCAGTATAAATGGTAACCTTTGGGAAGAAAGGAAGGGAGAGAGTGGAGGTTCAGGGAGTTAAGTATCATAATACAGAGTCATTAGTTGTGGTCATAGGTTAAGTCAGGAAATGTTGTTAACATGTTACTTCATATCAGAAAGAAAATTATCAGAAGGGCTAAAAACAAATGCTGAAAGATGATGCCGTGTGTAACTGAACCTCTTTGTATGATGGAATGTGGGAAAGGAGTTCTGCTTTTTTAATACAAATTAAAGCTGTCGTTTGATTTGTTAAAAAAAATGTAAAGGGAGAAGAAAGGAAGGGAGGGAGGGGAGGAGATAGGAAGGAAAGCAGGCAGACAGCAGCGAGTCTGCAGAGCACTGCAGGACCACCGTCACCTCCCCGGCCACGACCGCGGTCGCCAGCACCGCTGCCCTTCCTTACGCCACGCCTTCCACTGCTTGGACTTGTGCGCCAGACACTGGGCTAAGTGATCTGAATGCCTGTTAGTTTTAGTCTCCTTAGAAACAAGGCTTGATAAATTCTGACTAATGACTCTGCTGATACTAATCTCTTTCTCCCATTTTAAATCTGATTTGAGAAACAGTGGTCATCGCACATTGTCTAACAGATATTTAACTATCCTTGGGCACAGGGTACTTAGAAAGAAAAATTTCAGCAGCAGGACAATATCAGTCTTTAATATTTGAAGAGCTGACATGTGAAAGGTAATTAGATTTGTTTTCAAATGTTAGAGAGCATGCTAATGGTGTAGACTGTAATTCAGTAAGTCTGGTAGGGGGTCCACATTTTTAGTATGCATCTCAGTGGATTCTGATCCAAGTGGTTCATGCTTCGTGCACAGAGAAACATTAGCGGTGGGGGCTGTATTCGCTGATCTCTAGGATTTCTTCTACCACTAATAGCCTCTGACCTTCTTAGATTGATGCTTTGCTTAGATATTAGCTTAGAAGTGCTAAGTAGATAAAACTTTTTTGTGATGTGAATAGCAATCATCTTGATGATCAATAAAAGAAAATAAATTCAATTCAAGTTATTTGACTTCCAGTTTCCATCTCCTTCCATTCAACTGGGATATTCTTTGTACCAGCTTTATGGACAAAAAAGTCCCCATTTTAAAAAGACTGTCCAAATAAGAATATAAATATAAGAAGACACTATGCTGGTTTGTTAAAAAATGAACAAAAACAACCAAGCAAGCTAATACATAAAACCTGTTCCAGCCTGAAAGATTGGTTTTCCAATAAGAATGAAAATAGATTATCTTATCAAATATTTTTTCCTACTCTGAGAGGCACATACTCCCACCATTCCCAAAGACGCTAAGGACAGAGAATAATGTTTCTTTTTGCTGAACTAATGCGTTTCCCTTGTTTTCTTGTTGCAGTCTGGCAAAATTAAGAGAAAAACTGCTATAGCATTTTTTGGTACTTTGCAAAAAATAGCAGGCTTCATGAGACTTGATATAAAATTAGGAGTAATAGCCAATGAAGCAAACACTGTGGGAACAAGAAACTTCTAGTTTTGCCAGTTTTGTGTTCTAAAAATTTTGATTCTATATTAACCCTTTATTTATTAAGTGGCCTATTACTACATTTGGATGAAGGAAGTAAAGCAGTTGGTTTAGTATTTATAATTAATATTGCCCATGTTCATAAATCTTGGAGTAATGAAAATGTGGTTACCTGCCTTGTATGGCAAGCTGCTGGGTCCATGAAGAAAATCATAATTTTAATTTCAGCTTTTGAAATGAATAGTGACTCAGTAATAATCCAGCAGACTAGTCAACCTGGTAGCATGTTTGTCCTCATGAATCTAGTCAAAAGGAAATCAAGAAGGTGGAAAAGAATGTATTTAAAAAGTTAGTAAAAATTTTAGCATGTTTTCTGTCACATGAATAAATCTTTGAACCTCTATCCTGAAGACAGTAATAAAAATGAGAGGAAACAATTTAGACAACATTTTGTTATGTATTGTCATGTTCTTATTACCATGTATTTGCTCCTCTATTATTATTGAAAACAATTTGTGGAGAATCAAACTTTAGAGTTAGAATAAATCTCTGCCAAAATCTACTAGATTTCACTTTATTTTCCTTCCTTCCTTCCTTCCTTTGTTCCTTCCAGGTTGTCAACTAGATTATAAAAATTCAAACTTGCTTATTGAGAACATCATAGTGAATTTAAATGTTCAGTGCTGGGGCTTCTGTGACACACCTTAATTTTTCCTGCTCCTCTACCACCACCATTACTTTCTGTCCATCTTCCTTTCGTTTTATCAATAAGCATCTACTTACCTCCTGAGATACCCACTTTCTTTTCTTTTGTCAGTATTCTCATACAGGATCATCTAGACAACCTGGCCAGCTCCTTCTCCAAGAAAAAAACTGTTTGCAAAATCACTAAAACTCAGAAATACCCAATGCTTATGTTGACTTCGGTATTTCAACCGTGTTATCTTCACAACTTGGGAGTAATATAATTGATGAAAAGATGTCAACAGATCAAGTTCAAGAATAAAATGTTTATTAAATGGCAAAGGATGCTGACTTGCATATTCCCAAAGGGAGATACATGCTTTCCAAGTCTCTTGAATTTCCCTACAGAGAAATACAGTGACTGAAAAAACAACCTAAGCAAAAGGTAGCTTCAACTGGGTGTCTGAGTTTTCCTTTGTCATTCTCATGGCGTTCTGTACCTTACCACCTCCGGCCACATGGCTGTCATCATTAGGTGCAAATGTGTAGTCCACAGCCAACCAGCACATTTCTGAGGATCCCATACAAAGCAGTTTCTCAGGAAAAACTAAGTAAAAGCATCAGAAGCTCTAAAGCCATTCTGCAGCATAACGAAACAGTCGTGGCGTGCGACCGTTACAAGTACCGTGAAGTCTTCGTCCATTAACAGGTTCATAAGCCATAATATTGAAATGATGTAAATTATTCCAGAGAGTATTCACAAATCAGTATTAGAACATAGCTGTGGCTTCTCCAACTTTGGAAAAGGAAATTTGTCTGAAGAAGCATATTCCAAAGGACATAGGTCTTTTCATGATTTTAAAGTAACTGCGAGTTTCTGTTTGTGTGCATCGACCTTTAGCTTAAGACAATTTCTTGTAGGGAACTGATTTTTATAAGTCTCTCAGGAGGTCCCCAAAGCAGATTTCAGTGCCTTGATTTTGAGGCAAGAATAGTAGTATACATCAGGAAGGTGGTCAGGGTCTAAAAAGGAATTTAAAAACTGTGTTGAAAGACAATTTTCTAACAGAGTCAGTATAATGATTAAAGGAAGACATTGAAGTGACTTGTTACAATCATTTATCTACCATTTATTCACAACTTATTTGACAAGAGTTTATTTTGTCTACTAAGTGCTAAGTGCTGGGTTGCAGACACAAGCAAGACACTGCTTCTGTTCTGGAAGAGCTCATAAACTGGTGGAGGAGACAGAAAACCCATCAATTATGAAAAATGGAAGAATGAAAAAAGGCAACAGACGGGCACGGCTTGTTGCCTTTGGGATGTGGGGAGCGATAAGAAAAAGCTTGCGTGACTTGCTGCTCTGGAAAAGCTTGGCCAGAAATAACAAACAGGAGAAAGCATTCCAAGACCATGCATTTGAACATGGGAATTTCCTGACTCATTCAGAGCTCTACAGCTCCTCTTGGCCTAAGAAGAGCAGGATGAGTTAAGCACATTAACAGCCAAGAATCCTAAAAAATGCCCTCACTGACCCAGCTCCCTCTTCCCTTCCTCTAGTCTAACATTATATTATGATTACTTGTTACATTGTTTTCTTCCCGACTAAAAGGTGAATAGAGAGGAATCATGTGTCACTATCTTGGTATCTCATCATGCTTTTAATACATGGCAAATGTATGTCTAAATGCCATGGAAACGTTAAAGAACACATGTCACCTTGCTGTGCACGAGTCAGGAGGACTGACTCAGCTGTGTGGCTTCCGGCAAGGGACCGTGTGTATCCATGCTCTGCCTTCCTCTCGTGTGTGGCAAACACGTTAGATTAGACGCTCCCCAAGATCCTTGAGTCTAAGTTTGGATGAGCCTGTGATTCTCCCTAATTAGGCTGTAGAGCTTCAGTGAGGTTCAGAAATGAATATCGCTTTTCAGTCCTTTCAGGGCACTTAGCTTAGTGCTTTGTAACACTGGAGTATGTGCTTTGAAGTCAGAAAGTCTTAGTTCCCAATCCCAGGTCTGCTCAACCTCCATCAACCTTAGCCTTTTTCTTTTGTAACATGAAAAACATAAATTCTAATTATGTAGAATTATTTTGAAGATTGAATGAAGTAATGTCCAAAAAGTACCAAATAAATGGCCTGATCCTTAGGTGCCAGAAAATGTTAGCTCTCTTCTCTTGTTTACTCAGAATAATTACTTAATAGATGTTTGTTGATTGCTTTGACTTAGGTGTTGGTCCAAAGCCAGGGGAGAGGATAAAGTTGGGCAGAAACTCCGCACTCCTTCCTCATGCTGCACTTGCCTGAGTGGAGAAAAGAGGAAGAGTTGATATTTTTATATTCACACGTCCCTTCCTAGCTGTGAATTTTCATTATCTATTTAACAAAACAAATTCACTGAGTGTCTACTCTGTGAAAGTAATTGTGTTAGATTCTTTAGTGTAAGAAGTCTGCCTAGTACCCTGAGAAGGGAAATGAACACAGTTTGAGATCAAGTTTTCACGTTTTCTGAAACTCAAGTCAGGAAATATGGCCTGACAAATACCCATGTGCTTTGGGGGTTGTTGAGATAGACTGTTCAAAATTGATTGTCATAGAAATGAGAACAGCATAAATATAAGAGGGTCATTTTCCTCCCAGGTTCCTGTCACATCCACTTCACGAGCCAATTCCTCCTCCTTGGACAAATATAAGCTCTCTACAGTAGTCATTTCCTCTACCTTCTGGGATGTGAAATTGTCAGCCACATACAAATACCTTTAATATTGGAGCTAAAGTGATACTTGCCTGAGGAGAGGTGATGGACGTATTCCTACTGGAATTCAGAGACAAAGGACGTCTCTGCAGCCGGCCCATTGCTCTCCTTGCTACTCTTATCCCTAAACCCTCACTACCCGAGGTTCTGGAAACTAGCTTTCTCATGAGTTGGAGTGTAAGTTGGAGCAAGGCCATAGAAAAATTGTTAGTTAACACTGTAGATCTGAAGTGACATTGCATTTACAAATTGTTATTTTTCACAAGTGTTTGGTTTAAAAACAAAAGTAGAGTGGGACTGAAAATACCTTTCTCCATAGTTTGGTAGAAAAAAGTATTTCTTGAATGCAAATATTTTCTGAACTCTTTAAAGGCATTCTAATTGAACACTGAGTGATTGCACATGTGCCAAGGCATCCCTCATTTTAAGTTAATCAGAGTTTCCTTTAACCTGCTGCTTTCTAAGCTGGTCTATCTTGTTTGCTCAAAGGACAAAAACAGAAATTGGTTAAAGTAAGAATTTTTTTGATAGGCCTATAACATACACAGCAAATATAGCTTTAGGATTTCTTTGAATCAAAGGTCAAATGAAATCGCTACTCGATCCCTGTTATAGACTGAACTATGTTCCCCCTCCCCCCAAAACTCATATGTTGAAGCCCTAAACTCTTAGTATGCTGATATTTGGAGATGGGCTTTGGGAGATAATTAGATTTAGATGAGGTTGTGAGGGTGGGCCTTCATGATGGAGTTAGTATCCTAATATGAAAATACACCAGAGTTTGCACTACCCCTCACACTGCCATGTAAGGGTATGGTGAGAAGTTGGCATCTGAAAGCCAAGAAGAGGGCCGTCACCAGAACTGACCGTGCTGGCACCCTGACCTCAGACTTCAAGCCTCCAGAGCTGGGAGAACATAATTTTTTTTTTCCAATTGTTTAAGCCACCCTATCTCTGGTATTTTGTTATGGTAGCGTGAGCTGACAAATGAAGTCAAATTTTCCCTTCATGCGTATATTTTAAATTTCAAATTTGAAAATTGAGTATAGAACTCTGTGGTTGAGTGGCTTTCCAGGGAGATTCATGGCAAATATTGCTGATTTTCATGCTGCTGCCCTGTTTGTCTGAACAAACGGGTGATCCGTGTGTCATGGAAGAGATGGATGTGGAAATAGCACATGCTTCCCCCATGGCCGGAGTAAGATGGTTTCACTTAACAGTGGCCTTGAGCCAGCTCTGAGAAACTGTGGCCCAGGACTCGGAAGGACACCCCTGAAAGAAACTGCTGATTTCTTACCGCTCATGGACAGTTTTAAGAATTTGTTTTTCTCCCCCCACTCCCCAAATTTCAGTCTCTACACTAAAGGAAATGATAGAGAAACAAATAAGTAGCAACTAAGGTCTACTCAGTGCCTTTGTTTTTCTAGGTACTCTGGTAGAGGCTTTCTGCAAAGTATGTCAAATAATTATAATATCCCATTAATGTAGGCATTTCCATCCTCAGTTTAGAGTTGTACAATGTGAAGCTTGTAGAGAGAAGTTGATTGAATTGGCCAGTATTGTTACTGAGTTGGCCAGGTCCTAGCTGGGGCTGAGGTCCCCATCCTGGCCAGGGAGGTTCTCTTTCCCATTGGATTTGCACAGCCAATAATGAAAGTGATACTGAGACTGGAACGGCATAGGCTTTATTCAATGGCCAACGAGTGGAAAAGCGGGAACCTAGTTAGCAAATCAACTTTTCAACCCAATTTGGGTGGAGACACCAAATATATAGGGAGTCGAGGTAAAAGGGATGGAATTGGAAAGATTGAGAGGAGTATTCACAAGTTATCTGAGAACAGGGGTGTGGTTTGGACCCAGAACTGATGCAACTCTCCTTTTCAGTCCTTGTGTAGCTTCTCTGGTTACTGTCATGGCAGTCATCAACTGTCCAGGAGCTGGTGGGTGTGTCATTTAGCATGTTAATGCATTACATTGAGCATATAATGAGGCTCAAGGTCTACTGAAAGTCAAATCCTCCTCCATCTTGGACCTAGTTGGTTCTAACCAGTTCTTGTTTCTTCTCTTGCAGCTTCCTCCTGAAACTTAGATAAAGTAATTGGTTTCTATTCAAGAGAGAGGCAAGGGTATGATTCTAGGGCAACAGCCCTGGTAACAGGATCATACGGTGAGTGAGAGTGTGGCTGGGACTTCAGTCCCAGAGCATCTCATGTTTATGTCATGCCTGTGTGCTCTCAGCTACAGCACCAACCTTACAATCATTTTTCTTAATTCAGATAAGAAGAGATCATTTATCCGCTGGGAGAACCCACTCTAGTCAGCAAAGTCACGGTGCTGAAGGGATAATTTTTGTTTGGGGAGCAGAGCAAAAAGTTCCATTTCCCACTTCAGCTGTTGTCCCTGCCTTTTTCCCTGGTGGAAAAGAGAGGGACTTATTAGCAATTATAGAGACAGAATAACCAGAGTTTTCTGTTTCATGGAACTTACTCCCTCTTCTCTTGCATCCTTAGAAATTTCTTGAAGCACAAAGTTGTAAGAAGAGGTTTAATTAACAGAAAGTATTTGATGTGCTTGATACCAAGCAGGACCCTATGAGGTCCTCCCTGGAACAAATCTTTCCATGTCTCCAATTTCTTGTTTGTAGGAAATAGGCTTCTTTCAGCTTCCTTGACCTTCCCTGAGTTCCAAAGGGCAGATTCAAATACCTGTTAACCTGAGAAGGGAAGGGATGCAGAAACAAAGGAGGAACAGTCAAGAAACAACAGTGCAACTCTGGGGCAGAGTCCTGGTTCGTCCTTAAAGAATATACATAACAATATCTTTAAGTTCCTCTGCAGAAACTAAGCCCCAACCCCACAGTCCCTGCCTCTTATTTATGGCTGAGCAGAATCTTGGACACAGTTTTTCTGGGAGGACAGTGGGTCCACCAGATTGCAGGCATTCTGATTAAAAGCAACTTTCCTTTCTGTTACCAAAGCTGTTGCCCTCAGGCTCATATCCTGGCCCATCCCTGGAATAGAAACCAATTATTCTTATCTAAGTCTCCGGAGGCAGCTGCAAAGAGAAGAAACAAGAACCAGTTAGAATCAACTAAGTCCAAGATAGTGGAGGATTTGACTTCCAGTGGACTTGAGCCTCATTATACACTCATTGTAATGCATTAGCATGCTAAATAACACACCCACCAGCTCCATAACAGTTGACAATTGCCATGAAAACAACTGGAGAAGCCTGTACAAGGACTGAAAAGCCCACGCAGGGACTGATTGGCTCTGTCACACCTGGAAGGAGGACATGATGGCAGAAGCCTCTCACAAGGGTTCACATGGCCCAGCCCCAGCTGCAGCTGTCTTTTTACCGGCCATCTTGACTGATGGCTCCCCACTTCTTTTTGTATTAAGAACTCTGAAAGGGGTATATGCAGTAATTTATTTAGTATTCTAAACTCAAGTTCTCACAAGCAACTTTGTTTGTTAATGGTTATCATTGTGTCTTCCCTGTGATCTTCAGGCTATTGTGAAATCAAGTCTAGACTGGTGAGTCTGTGCACACGTGTGCTGTTTGTGAATGTGTGTGTCACAGATGAAAGGGGAAGAGGACGAGGAGACTGTGCACACACGTCAGACATGTCAGGGAACAGAAGGCTCAGGACGCTATTCATGGCAACGTTTTATGCCTTCTTTTCCAGTAAACCTCAGTGTCCCTCTACATATTTTGAGGAGTGATTACCATGGAAACTATTAAAAAGCTCAAAAACATTGCCGCTTTATATTCTCCACCTAGAGCCTCTTACAAAGGGGACCTCACAGATACTTAACTTCCTAGTTTTTTTTTCCTAATTACACATTCACATTTACCTTATTTTATGCAGAGAAAACATAGAGACTGGTGTTGTGAACATCACTGTTAATAGTCAACATTGACAGTGTCGTCTTTATCACTCGTAAACCCAGCTTTGGTTTTGGATTTCAAAGGGAAAATATCAGATTTGATATCTCAATAAAATTATTATGTCATCGTGGAAAATTTCCCTGAATTTAACCATATTTCTTATTCCCTGCTTTAAAAATTATTTGACTTTTGTGACAGAATGAGAATAATATTTTAAACATCTCATATGATAGGAATAATACTTATGAAAAATGTTGTCAAAACATTATGGAGATCGTCTATGCTGAGGTCTTCTTTTTACCACTTGCTTTATTAAAAAAACGAGAACTGCACACTGAGACAAAAATTATGAAAACATACTTGGTATGCTTGGAACTAGAGGCTTTGTCTTTTGTTGTTAAAATACACTACAGAGATGGAGTGTCTGGAGAACTGCAATCCATTTTAGTTTTTCTCTGCCACACATAATATGTTGAGATACAGTTGCCAATTGGACCTCTTCCTCTGCTGTCTGTATTTGCACAGTATGCCTTCTGCTAGGCAGGATAATGAACGATAAAAAATTATACCAGTTGGTGGCAATGTTGTTTTCACAGCAATGGTCACTTAGTTAAAACCACAAGCCTATGCTTATTTTCTCCTTATTAACTGTTATTATGAGTTTCTAACTTGTGCTACAAGTTATTTCTGGCTTGAAAATGAAGCCGGGTTTCTATAACCCCCCAAGTTTTCACCTTGTTTTCTTTAAATCTTTTTCATCACCGAAGGCAAACTAAACGTGAAATAATAAACAGCAAGATTGTGTGGGCTGAAAAAGCAAATTCTGAAGACCGCAGGAAACTATGTCAAACATTGCCTTTCCTCATCAAGAAATTATACATACATGCACTGGAACGCAATTTCGAATCCTGGTCCTCAGATGCCTTTCATCTGGTATTCTGTTTTAGAACTTATTACTCAATAGGCAGAATATGTGATATTTAGTGAAAACTTCCCTGAACATCAATTTTTATCCAACTAAAATCAGAAAACCTTCCAAGACAAGCAATTGATAAAGTTTAACTGTTTAAATTTATTTCATGTGTAGAAAGGACAGATGGAATACAAGAATACATTTGGTGGTTGGAAATTGAGCACCAATTGGCCTCAACTTGTGCTACAATTCTTTACCCTCTGGCTCAAATCTCAGCTGGTCCAAGAAATCTTTCCAAATGACATCCCAATTTGAATTAATATTTGTACCTCAACTGTTAGCAACTTCTAAAATGCCTTATTCATGTCTCCACTGTAGTATTTACCATAACTTGATTTATATTGGCTATTTGTGCACACGTTACCCATGTTAGGTATCAGTTTAACTCCACAGTTTGCTGGACACCAACCACGTACTAGCCACACTCTGCTGAACTCCAGTACTGTGAACTTTACAAAATCAGTGGCTGAGTCTTGTCCGATTGTGTGTTTCTCACTTTTCTTAGCGTTGTGAAACATCAATATGTATTTGTTGACTTTGATGAGCTTAGAGCTTCTGTCTTTAAAGGGTGATGCTGGTGCACTTGTTTCTTGAGTAGTTGCAAGTGTGCAAACCTAGTGTCAAGAACGAACCAAAGAGACGAGCCGGTGAAAAGGGACTGAACTGACCCTCAAGTGCCAGGAACAAAGCAGGGGGGGAACAGCAAGTGAAGCTAGTGGGTTTAGCAGGAAAGATAGTGAGGGAAGCAATAATATTAATAATAACAGAAACAGCGACCACCACATACTCTGAGCTGTGTACATGCTATGAGTTAAGTCATTAAATCCTCCCAACGATTTCCAAGGTGGGCATTAATGTCATTGTCCCCGTCTTATAGATGAGGGAACTAGCAATGCTATTGTAGTGGCCGATGAATTCTATTTCTTATTTCCCCCTGTCTGTCAGTACTTTGATTTGGTTCAGAGGTTCACCCTTTTCCAACACAGAGGGAACACCTCTTTGAAAACTGATACCATTTCCAGCTCTAGAAGAGGTCCCCATTGGTTTAATGATTACTCCATCCCTTGCCAACGATCTGTTCAGGAACTCAGGCCCAAGTTGTTAAGTCCGTGGCACTGCCTGGCCATAGGAACTGGTTTGGGAATCGGCACGTGACCCAATTCAGGCTGAAGGCCTGCTGGAGGCTCCTAGGAAAATAAACCCTTGAACACCGAAGAGAGAGATCCTGGAAGCAAATCTCTCATTTCCTCTCAATTTAATGGTGAACACATATAAAGTCAGAGACTGCTACAGACATTTTGTCACCATGACACAACGAGGGAGGAGCTCAGATTTGATGGGCCAATGCATTTACTCTCTTTAAATGATGAATTGGGTCAGATTTTTTGGTTTGATTTGTTACTTGTTGCTGACAGCATCCCAGTTGACACAAACCCGAGATAAAAGAGGTTAAGTAATTTTTCCAAAGTCATACATCTGGTAAATGAAAGTCAGGTCCAGCTTCAAAGTCAGGTCCATGGGACCAGTTGTAAACACTTTTTAGCATCACCTCCCTGTGGCTACCTGGGGAAATTCTACATGAATCTTCTTGAGAGTATATCTGTACTTTGGCTGAGTTAGTGTGGGTTTCCTTAATAGGTTTCAGTTTCTGTCTTTATTATGGACTTCTCAGTGTTCAAGTTCTTTTACTGGGGACCTTTTGTTGGCCTGATATCTCTAGCCAGTTCACTCCCCAAACCCTAGTGACTGGAGCCACTTCTTTAAACTCCTAGCTAATGAGTGGAAGGAAGCCTGCTTCAACTCAGATGGCTCTCTCAGGAATGGCAATGATATAGCCACCTGTGAAGCTCTCTCTGTGCAGACACCCCTGTAGTCACATGGACTCAGCAACTCAGCCTTCTAAGAAATACAGTTGTGATCTGGCAAAGTGTTAATTCTTCCTTGCAACATTGTGATATGAGCTGCTGCCCTTCTCTTAGTCCTCATCCACCAGATTCCAGGACTCTCTCTCTTGCCAACCCAGCCTTAAGATTCTATGCCTTGCAACTAAAGTGGGGCTTGGCTGGGACTGTACATTATGGTCAAAGATGACCCAGGTATACCACTATCATACTACAAGGTACCATGTGATTAAAGAACTGTAATTGGTGTTCAAAAAATGCAGCTGGTGTAAAACAAAGATTAGTCCAAATCTCATTGATGGGAAGAAGAAGAAAAGACAAGAGGGGGAGCAAGTAACGCAGTAGATGGGAATATTGCATCTTGTTTTTAACAGGCTTCTGAGACCCACAACAGTTCAATAGTTAATACTCTTCCCTGTGCCCTGCCTCCTAAAACTTTGTGCAGGCTTCTTACAAGATTTGGAGTTTTTGCTTGGTGACTTTGAAAACTGGAGACACAAATAGCTGGTGTATTGAGTTGCCTCAAGAACATAATGAAGTTATCTTGGCAGACGAATCAAATGATAGTTCTTAAGCAAAAATGAGGAAAATAATCTAATATTTATACAGTATTGCCAAGAGTCACATCTTTTAAAATTTCAAAGGAGAAACTAATGGCCTGGAAACCTTGATAAATGTATGTTGACATCCTAGAAAAGAGTGGCCATTCAATTACTTCCATGCTGTATCAGCTGGAGATGAAAAGCATATGGTTGGAAAATGCCCCCAAGTTCATGAGGCCTTTGACTGTTGCTAAAATATTTGATATTAATATCCTTCTTGACTTGGTCTCATAAAGTATTTCCTTTCAAACAAAAACTCCGAAGGGGGAGGATTAGCCCAAGTTTGGAATCAATTCAGATCAAATACACACATTCATTCATTCATTCATTTGTTCATCCATTCAGTTAACCATAAACCCTGCAAATATGTGTTGAGCACTCACCTCACTAAAGACTCTGGGTTAAGCTCCAAGCCTTCCAGAAGGAAATGAGGGGAGATGTTCATTTAAGAAGCTCACAGGGTACTGGAGTACAGGGGGAGAGGTGAGGGCACTGCACATACTCATCAGACCCATTGTGTTTGGAAAGACAGCACAGGAGTGGGAAGCGGGGCGGGTGAGCGCAACACTCCAGGGAAGAAGATGCCAAGAAAATGATACAGGGACAGAGGCATAAAGGAAGAGTTATCTTTACTCCGCAGAGAAGGAGGGGAAGAATTCTAGAAGACAGAGGTTGGAGGCGGGAAGCAGCATGCAGGACTTTGGTGATGCTGGGTCGGGGTGAGGGGAGTGGGGGAAGGAGAGGCTCTGAGGCAGGAAAAGCCAACGGGCTGTCAGAAGGAGCCACAGGTTCAGACATTTCAATTTTATACTCTAACCGAGTCACCAAAAAATTGTTTAAGTGAACGATTCTTCAGAAAATTTACTTGGCAGTAGGACAGAGGATGGGCGAGGGGAGAGAAGACTGTATTCATAGTCTCTAGAGTGAGAAGAATATTGTGTCTGACCACGCGTCTTCTTCAGGTAAATTGGCCCATTTCTTCTGCCTGAAGAACCATGTCTGTATTCTTTTCCCTGCACATTGTACTGGTGGGAATGGCTTCACCCTGTGGATCTGGGGGAGAGCATGAGACCCAGGCCTGTCCAACATCACATGGCCAGTGATTATAATAGTCTGTGTGAGCTACAGCAAATCATTTCATTATCACCTCATCAACCTCCATGGAGAAAGGGGAAGATACTGTTCACGGTCTATATAATTTGTTTTGAAGATAAAAGATGATAATTAAAATAAAAACAGCAGAAAAACAGCAGAACCATTCACGGTGGGTCTGCCATAGATATTGCTTTAATTTAATTCCCTCATTTCACCATGAGGAGCAAATGACATGATGTGTATGGGATGCTTTCATACAGAGATCTGCAATTGTTATTATTTTTTTTTTCTGGATAGGATAAGAGTACGGAGAGAAGAAAAGTGGGTAAGAGGGGAGTGCAGAGATTATCTGGGTCAACCTCAACCTTTTGATTGGTGTATTTCTTTATACCTTAATCCATTCCAAAGATGCGATCACATCATTTATGGATTAAGAAACTGAGGCTCTGAGGGAAGATGGTCTCAAGTTAACATGGCTTGACAGTCAGCGAGCGAGATAACTGCTCCCTCCTAGTCCAAGCTACTGCACTTTCTCCTATAATTTCTTCTTCTGAATGAAATTGTTATGGTCATTTACATATAGAAAATAATTGAAGTCTACCCTTAGAAAACAAAGCAAAGTTAGTTTTTACTTTTATTATTTTCTGATGGAGAACATTTGGAGTGTGTGTGTTTGACTGTCATAAATAATGCTCTAGATGAAAGCGTGGGGGTTCGAGATTTTGTGGGGAGCACAGATCTCTCTTCCCTTGTCTGTTAGAGAGAAGGAGGCAGACAGCTGAATTGCCTTTCTGTATCATTTATTAACATCCCTTCACTCCATTTGAAAGGAGCAACTTGATCATGAGGAGTCATAAAGGACCCAGGGCTTCAAGATACCTTTCCTGAATTGAGGCTAGTAAATCCTCTAGACATTCCAAGTCACTTGGATTTTCTGAGAAATCATCTCTAGAGCAGTGACCTAAGGATTACACAGAAAAGAATTTCATATTCAATAGGAGTCTTATTATGTCCCTTTAATTTAAAACCAAAAAAAATCCTACCTATCCTTGCAGTGTAATGGAAATTCAGCCTCTGGTGTTGAGGTATACCACACTCCTGACAATTTCACAATAAAAAATGTGTATGCAGTTCTTCCAAGAGTCATTTTTGCATCCACTATTCATTCATGTTAAATGTCTTTTCTATTCCCTTGCTAAGTAATGAATGTTCTTCTTTGTGCCTCCACCAGCTGTTTTGTCTAATCAGCTTTCTCAGACAAGTGGACAGAAAACATTTGTTGAATAGCCTGTGATAAAAGCCGTCAGGAGCGGTTGAGACTGCCTCTCTTGCTTACTTTCTGCAGCCGGGGAAGAAATTCGACATGCATGTCATACTGAGGGCATCTCGTTTTGAGACTTAGCTGGTGCTTTTGAAACAATACTAATTTTCCAATTAGACTCTACATAGACCGTGGAGTGCCTTATGAATGAAAATCAAGCATGGATTGCATTTAGATGAATTCCACGAAGATGAATAATACACAGGGTGAAGGAAATTGATGCCGGCTGTAGTCTCTTATAGATTGTTAGAGCCTGGATTTAAGATCATTTAACCAAACTCCTCACTTTATAAAGAGAGACGAGATGTGAAGAAGGAAATGATTTCCCTAATGTTGGCTCCCAACACAGTGCTCATGTCCACCCCCAGGTAGATCTGTGTTTGGGTTTTTATATATTCTTCCATTTTGGAGTTGATGTCAGTGTTCCCTTTGACATCAGTATTTATTTATTTAGAGTAATGGCACAACTTTTATTTGATGGTTTGGTTTTGCATTTGCAGTGGGGTTGTTTATTGACTTACCGTTTTCATTTCAGTTATTTTCTTTCAGCGACTTCCTTCCCACTTCACAAAATGGACATATCACAAAATTGGTGAACTGGAAATGGGATGTGAAAGTTTACTTTTATACCCTTTATATTTTCTGGTTGTCTTAGAGACTGGGATATTGTACTACAATTGTAGCATTTTTCTTTTCCCAGAACATGTCAGAATGGTCATGCTTTGTATGTGTCTCTAAAAATTTCTAGGGCTAAAAGGTCACTTAGGAATTATCTAAGCCCCCACCCACAGCAACTTACAATGAAGAAATTTAGACTCAGATAATTTAAATCAGGAGTCACAAATTCAAATATTTACAGAATACAGACAGGGATCCTGGCAAAAGACAATGATTAAACAAACTACTCATATTTCAACCAAATTTAGCTAATTTCACATTCCATCTCAAAAAATTGAGTGGTCCGAGCATTTGACTACCATTAGAAGGCAGTGTATCCAAAAGGCTTCTCAGTTTTGACCCTGATTTAATTTACATCCAGCGTCTGATACATGAGCCACGATTAGGACCCTGCTCTGCTCAGTCTTAGTGCTGGCCTCTTTCCACTGCCCTGGGTGGCTTTTCCCATCTTCCAACTCATCTGACTGCTCCTTTATTTAAAGCACATTATCTGTGTTGGTGAGGAAAAAAATCACATGGGAAGTTTTTGTTGGCAGCAACAGTCAGGCAATAATAAAATGCCTTTGAAGAAATTTTCTTAATTTTTTTTAACATCAAGTGTATGTGTGTATGTGATGTATGTATATGTAGGTGTGTGTGTGTGTCTGTGTGTGTGTGTGAGTGTGTGCCGCTGTGTGTATGTGTCAATGTCTACATGTGTGCATGTGTTTATGCGTGTGTGTGTGTGTGTGTGTGTGTGTGTGTGTGTGTACTGGTTGTCACGGCTCATGAATGATTTCTTCCCTGTGTTACCTGCTCAGTTCTCTGGGCAAAGGTGTATAAGCGGCCATCGTCTCTATGTACATATGTTTTGGGATTGTTCTCTTCCTGGGGCACTGTGCAGCATTCCCTATTTATCATGACCTGCAGAAAGTGATAGTTAAATGCATGTTTGTAGAGCCTTTCTTTAAGCCCATGGATTGGCCAAGGGATATTTCCAGAAAGAACAGAATTTTAAAGACTGATCAAAGCAATCTGTCAGTATTCCCCCCTGATTTTTCACCAATGCCCAGTTTTAAATTTCTAGATACTACCTTAGTAGACACCAATGAATTTTCGGTGCTTACTTGAGCTGTTTGTACCAAACAGCAAAGAGCTAGTTTGATGTAAGAGAATGACTTTCATCCTGATTACAGTGAAAGATTTTTTATGGGAAGGAACTTGTATGCACCAAAGATACACGATGCTTTATTTGTTGTGTAAAAACCATTTTCTGGGACAGTATACATCCAGAAAAAAAGTATTTATTAAAAACAAAAAGCAAAAAGTGTTTTTAAACTGGACACTTGAAGAAGGAATTTGTGAGACCTCGAAACTCAAATAAAGTGAGACTAAAACAGATTCATCTCCGTAGAGATGAATTGACCTTATTCTTGTGAGAGAACTCCTGGTGATGAAAAGTGATACCGACGTGTGTGTATTATAATGTTCAGTTTAATGGTTTAGTGTAGTCACATAATATTTTTTCCCCTTGAAATTGAGCTGTAAGTAAGCCTTATTCAAATTCCAGTCAGGAAAAGTCCCGAGTATAGAAACTAACTGGATATTGATTGTATCAAACATTCTGCAAGTGACCAAGAAACTTATTGGTCCCCAGACTAAAACAGTCAGTCCCAGAGTGTGTCCTTCTACATGAGGCCACGCCTACTTGGTAGAAAGCAAAGGAAAGGGAGATATTTAGTGGACATGCCACGTTACACTGATATACTTTCCAAAATGAAGGTATATTTGCAGAAGCTCAGCCAGTCTCTCCTCTACTTTCTACCAAAGACCAACAATAACTTGAATTTCTATACAATTTTGCACCTTACAAAGTCCTTCCAACACATTATGGTTGCCTTTCCTATCAACCACCAAGCAGGTGGAGTCCTCCCAAACTTACAATGAAAAAGAACAAAAAAAGAAGTGGAAGTTCATGAAAGTGCATGTGTGCAAAGCAAGGATTTTTCCACCATGGCTGAAGGTACCAAGGCCACAAATGTGACAACGGTGAAATTCCTGAAAAATCAAAGCTTGTTAGTGGCAAAGCTAGAACTACGTCCCTGGTTTTCTGGTTCCCAAACTAGTATCCATTCTGTGATTCATTCAATGAAAGTTCATTGACTATTTATTTTATGACAGTCACTGTCCTAGTTGCTGAGGCTAAAAAGTTAAATAGGATATGGTTCTTGCTTTGACGGATCTCAGTTCCAGTGGAGGATACAGTAAAATATACGAGCAACTACAGTGTACAGTGTGGTGAGGGCTCTGAGCGATCCACATGCCGGAGGCCACTGGGAGCACTGCTGATCTGGGGAGTAGGGACCACTTTCAAGGGAAACTACAGTCACCCAAGTTCTGAAGGGTGTGTTGATATTTTCTCTAAGCACAGCAAGCTTCCTACAGGCATTAGGAGAAGCAGAGGGTGCATGCAAGGACCCAGAGGTGAGAAGGAATGCAAACGAGAAACAGAATGAGCGAACACACCATCTTTGGCGACCTGGATGAAATTAAATCTTGCTGGAGCGTAGACTGAGCGGCACGAAGTGACAAGAGATCAGGATGGAGATGTTAGCAGGGGGCCTTGTTCGCTGTACCTCTTCTCTTTCCAGCACATTTGGCTACATCTCTGAGCATGTAAATCAGGCCGCCTCACGTTTCTAATCAGGAAAGCTCTGCTGTTCTCGGTGCCTGAATGCAACCAGAGCTGCTAATGGGCCTCCCTTTGACCTACGGTTTCTGAGGAAGGGAATCAGTGTCTTGATGACCGTCAGGGGAGTCATCGACTGTGACTTACAGGGAATCAAGGCTGCAATTAGGGAGGCCTGGGCATTTGGTACTGAGTTTGGCAAAGCAGAAATCCCCCTGCCAGTAGGGAAAAGCTCTCCAGAAGGTGTCAGCCCTCAGTCGCTTGCCAAGGTTCTTTAGGCACCAGACACTGCAAGGTGAACTAGCCCGTCAGGGCATCCCGGTGATTCAGTATTAGGCACAGACGTGGCAATCCACTCCTAGGCTTGTTTTATTGAGACAAACTTGCTTTATGAGAAGGATACACTTTCTAATATTTCTGTGGCTTGACTTACAACTCATGTTTTGTTAATCTCTCAGCTAGACTCAATCAGACACAATAATCTGGCTGATTAAATACAAAGGCAAGTACTATATATTGCTTAGAGTTGGCTCTCTCTGAGTTCCCAAGAATTCTACATGTAGCTGCAGAAACCACCTTTGGCAGTTACATAGTATCTAATGAAGGGAAAGCATTTCTGGTTAGAATATTTAACACACATTTATTGATACACTTCTGTAGAGCAGTACCCTGATCCACTATGGAAGATGAGTGACACAAGACATTTCCATGGAATGGATTATTTATTTCAGCGATTTTTTTTCAGCAAAGATCAGTTGAGACTCCTTTCTTGTCAGGCTTTAAATTAGTACTCCCTTACAAAATGCAGTGAGTAAAAGTTTCAATTCTTTAAGTCATATGTCAGATAAAAGTTTTTGTTTTAAAAAAACAAATTTCATTTGTCTTCTGTTTTAGAGTTTAGAAAGTAAAGATGAGATTTTTATCTGCACTAGTTTCCCAGTCATTTTCTGGTGGGATCCTCTTTCAGAATTGCTTACATGATATATTGAATTGCGTCCCCGCAAAAGATATGTTGAAGTCTTAACCTCCAGAACCTCAGAATGTGACACTATTTGGAAATTGGGCTATAGCAGTTGTAATTAATTAAAATGAGGTCATACTCGAGTAGGGTGGGCCCTAATCCAATATGACTAGTGTATTTAGAGGAGAAGGAGAGTGAGAAACATGGGAAGAAAACCATGTACAGACAGGGGCAGAAATGAATATGATGCATCTACAAGCCAAGGCATGCCAAGGATTGCCAGCCCTCATCAGAAGCCAGAGAAGAGGTGTGAAACAGTGTCACTCAGAGTCCTTGGGAAGAATCAGCCTTACTAGCACCTTGATTTGGGCTTCTATCCTCTGGATCTGTCAGACAACACATTTATGTCGTTTTAAGGCACCTAGTTTACGGTATTCTGTTGTGGTCGCCCTAGGGAACTCAGATAAATGGTCTGAGCAAAACTACAGAGTCCTTTCCTCCATGATCGCCAACTTGTGAAGATCTTGAGCTCCATGGATATGACTGGTCCTTGTTTGTTTCACCTGACATGAACTGCCTCCTTCCCTTTTTCAAAGGATGTTTGAAAGGGTGGATGTCCAATGAAAATTTCTCCTTTCACATTTAAGGCAATGAAAGATAGACTTCTATTCTCATACACAAATGTTACAAAAAAGAAAGCACAAAATTCTTATGATGTCATACGAGACAAAATGGCTGTAGCGTACCTATTATTGTTCCTCTTGATTATAATCTATGTGAATTAGCTCCTGGGACTATTGATACTGCAGGTCTTCTCCACCATGCTGTCCTCGTAACATTTCATCAAGACCGTGTGTCCACAGGTGAGAGAAAGGCAGTCCTCAGATGAGTGGCTGAGGCCTCAGCCTCCCCGGTATGTTAGTCTTAGGGTCACCGTGCATTCTGCCTCTCAGTCTTCCTACTGATTGAGAGCAGATGGGCACTAAATTCTAGGATGCATGGGAAAATCCTTGTACTGGACCATTTTCCAAGGCAAAACAAGAGACAGTGATGTTTTAGTTTGGCTTGGCAGTAGCACTGGTCTTGTAAAATAAGGACTGGTAATAGATTGTCATAAGGTTCAGGGATACTCATCTTTGGCACTAATATCTCAGCTGCTCAGAGCTCTCCGATCACATGTATTAATTTGGCTTCTAATTTGTGTTAAATTTTGCACTGTATTTGGCTTCATCTAATTTCCAATTAGACAGTCAATCCATGGTTAATTTGTTATATTGTGCTAGATTACAAATTTTCCATTTCAGTTTAATTTAGATAATGACAGTCTAAAAACTGAGACAGACCTCAGTTTACTACCCAGGCTGATAATGTTTGTTTGTGGTGAAACAAACACCATGCATTCCTCCTTAAGCACAAGATTGTCTTTCAGCCAATGGAGTGGTTTTAGTAATCAGGTTCTCCAAAGCTATGGAGAACATAGCCTTCACACGGCACTCATGATAACATTGCTTGGTTAAATTAAATTGTGACACCAAATCCACTGGCCTAATGTTGAACTGGCCCAGACTTTCTACACTGTCAGAAGATTGTAGCACCCACTCTTCCTTAGACCAAAACCAGCTGCTATAAAAGAGTCTCTTAATAGCTGTAAAGAAGCAAGTGAAACACACTAAAACAAGCTTATTAGAATATGTTGGGTAAGAAGACCACAGATTTGTTTCTTGCTTGGTTTTGGCAGGTGAACCGTTTATTCACAAAACAAGGGAAGTGAGAGCAGAATGAGATTTCTTTTGGTACCTTGAGCTGCAGGCAAGCTGACCATGTGATCATGTTACCACGCTGTGAAGCAGTCTGCACAGTTGACAATGAGAAGTGTTTTTCATGAGTTTGGGAAAAACTTGAGAGCGCTCTCCAAGAGTGTGAAAGTCTCTCCTGGACTGAATGCTTGTGTCCCCCGAAATTTGTATGTTGAAATCCTGACCCTCAGTGTGATGGTAGTAGGAGGTGGTGCCTTTAGGAGGTTTGGGTCTTAAAGGCAGAGCTCACGAATGGAATTGTTCCCTTATAAGAGACAGATGAGTTTGCCATCTCTCTTTGCTCTCTACCATGTGAAGATACAAGGAGAAGACAGCCATCTATAAGTCAGGAAGCAGGACAGACACTGGATCTGCCAGAACTTTATCTTGGACTTCCCAGCCTCCAAAACTGTGAGAAATAAATGTCTTTGGTTTAAGTCATGCAGTCTATGGTATTTTTGTCACATAGCATCCCTAGCTGATTGAAACAAAGGTGTATTTTTCAAAGGATGAAGCCGAAGTTTCTGGCATTATTGAATTCATAATTTTAGGATTTTTAAGTTTTGAGCTCTACAATTTGTGTGTTCTCTCTTCTAATTGATGAGTTTCTGTTTTTATTACATCTTGCTTGCAATACCAAGGTTAGGAAAAGAGTATATTGAGCAGTTATGGTGCTGCTTAATGTCATATAACAGAGAATTTGAAAATCAAAAAGTATTACTCTGAATCTGACTCTGTTCTTTTCTAAGTATGTGGTATGTGTCCTTGGAAAATTAAACCTCTGTGGGTTTTTTTTTTTTTCTGTGAAAGCAGATGTTTGCTAGAATAGAACCTTGGTTAACAGAAGTCAAAGTTCCTAGCACTGGATCCAATGAATTGGTTCTGATTGGGGTAAGCAGTAATAACCAGAACCAGCAGGATATAAAACTTTATTACAGGTAAGAAGTCTGAAGACTGTTTCGTGTCGCAGAAAAGGGCAGACACCAGAAAGGGTCAAAATCAAAGAGAACCTAAATACTATAAAATTGTTCTCTGGCATAGAAAGCACCTTCTTTTAAGACATAATGCTTATTCCCTAAAAAGAAAGGGACTATAATTACACGTAGAAAACTATTTTTTCACCTCCTTTCAGTCAGCCATGACTTTCGGTGTTTTATACACTCTGTTTCCTTGTCTTTTCTGACATATATTTCCTTGGTGTCACACATATCCACTGAATCTCTGCTGCTCCTTTTTTTTTTTTTAATCCTTCTGAGTATGTTTTTCTTTAACTGGCTGGTACATGGTAGAGTTTCTTAGAGCAGGGCCTGCACCTTATTCTCTCCCTGTAGGAAGCCTCACATACAACTACAGTTTTAATCATCACCTTATGTCAAAAACTCCTAAATATAAATCCCTAAGTCCTGACCTTCTGCTAGAGTTTCAGATCTGTGTATCCAACTGTCTCTTTCATATATTCAGTTAGGTGTCTCGAAGTCACCTCAAATCCAACACATCCAAAGACAAATGCCTGCTTGTCATCTGCAAACCTGTTTTCTCTTTTTTTCCTAGGTGCTGTCCTCAATGGTACTGCCTTCTATTAAGCTGCTTAAACAAAATGTTAGAGTACCACCTTGGAAGTCTTTTTTCTCATCTTGAATCCACCAAGCTCTCTATATTTTCACTGTTATTTTCCTATCCAAGCTAATGTCATGTCTCGTGTGAACTTCAGCCACATCAAGTCTCTACCCATTCTTGCCCCTTCTAATCTAATTCATATTTTATAGCCAAGGCGATCACTTTAATACCTGAATCGGAATTAGCAACACACTTTTTTGTTTCCAGTGGGTGGGTGTGCCTGTGGTAGAGGATTGTACTCTTTTCTTCACTCTCATCTCATCATCCAGTTTCCTGGTGGTGTCTCCTATTGGCTGGATGTATCTGGAAGCTGGAGGGTAAGGGAGCCCATTGTTGGAGCTTTCAGAGTTTCTTCTTCTTGGGTATAGGGGGTGGTGAAGAAGAATATAGAGTAGATCTGGGGGCTACTTCGAGCATGAAGATTTCCAGCCCAGCTGCTAGTCGGTTCCCTGCCTCACTTCCTGCCTAATTTCATGCCATTCTTCTTTCTAACACTCTCTGTTCCAGCTAAACTGATCTTCTTCATTCAGGTACTTGGATAAGCTCCCTGCTTTTCGTATGCTGATCAGTGTACCTGGAGAGACCCCCCCCCCTTGCCCAACCTTTCTACTTAGATAATTTCTGCTTATCTTTTGTAAATTAGCTCCAGCTTCCACATGGAAGCCTTCCCTATACCCTCAGATTAGGTCGGGCCTCCTATTATACACTCCTGCAGTACCGTGTACCTTTACTGTATAGTACTTGTCATAGGCTTAATTTTATATTTTTCTCTGATTTTTTATTAATACCTAGCTCCTCCATGAAACTGTCAACTCCTCAGCCTCTAACCCAATGCATGGCATGTGAAAGATGTTTGCACAATATGTGTCAAATGAACAAATGTTATATCATGGTGTATAGGTGAAAAGGGAAAAGAGAAAGTTTTGAATGGATGACTCACACACCTTTATTTTAGCTATCCTTCTAAATTTGACAAAGAAAGTGAGCACTCTTTTAAGTATCAAGTATTGGCCCAGAAGTTGAAGCTTACAACTTAAAGAGTGCAGTGCATAGTAATGCATATAAGAAGAACTTCATTTTCAGAGGAAGAGTTAGATGGAATTAGGTAAAGAACTTTCTTACCGCATATGTTGTCATGGGACATTAAAAAAAAACGTAGTTCTGTCCTTTGGTTTAGGTTTTCTGGTAGAAAATCAAACAAATACTTAAATGGAACTCTGCTGAGCACTTTCTGCAGCTCCCCCCGCCACCGCCCACCCTGACAAGATCTTATTTGTCAAACTACGAATATTTGTGTTGCTAAAGGAAATCATCAAAGGCAAAAAGTAGTGACTTTTACTTTGGGTGTGAAGTGGGGATATTTGTCTGAGACGTTTTTAGGCATCAAATTGAAGAGTGCTTCCAGTGAGGGTTCATGAAAAATTGATCTTCCCCTGTTCTCAGAGGGGAAACTGAAACTTGGTGTGCTTTTTTCATTGTGTGTCTTGGTAGAACAGAGAAAGCCAAGAAGCAAACAAACAGCATTTCAAGCCTTCAAGTATTAGGCACTTAAGATATAAAGATTCTTTCTGAGAATACTGAGTTGCGTGGAGGATTATATTAGTGAAATATGAACCTACCACCTGCCATTTGTGGTTCAAATTCTACTTGGGTGGGAAACAGGTAGAATGTATTTCACTGACTGATATATTTAAAAAGGTGTATGTGAAACATACTGGGGCTTACATCCAAATCCCTGAAACTGTATACCACCAGTTTAATGGGTATTGTGGTTACCAGCTTAGTGGCTATTGGTATGAATTCATACCAATTTTTATGCTACATTTGTTAGCCTAAGGGGTTAGTGAGCAGCATAATAAGGGGTTATTAGAAGGATACTGACACTAAGCAGATTAAGACCAAGAACCTCAAGTTTGTAATCTTTAATTTTTTATTTAGTATTTTAGTTCACAAGTTTGTGTCAGTAATTGGTTTTCAAAATGAAATCATGTAAAATTAAAAAAAGGCTTTCTTTTCATTGTTTAACACAAATAAATTGAAATGCCAAATGACACATTGTTACATTACTAAAGAACTAATGTTTATCAAGCAGTCATCATGTGTCAGCGACAGTTTTGGGCATTGCACTGGTTAGCACTTGTAACAATAGAGCTGTGTAAGAAATTATCCCAATACCAAGTGACTTGAGGCAGTCATTTATTTGCATGAATCTGCTGGTCAGTTATGGTGGTTCTGCTGATACAGGTTGGGCTCTACTGGGCAGCCCTGCTTCAAGCTGCTAATCAGTGAAGTAGCAGAAGCAATTCTGTTTCCTGTATCTTTCACCCTCCTTTGTCTAGCAAGCTAGTTGAGGTATGTTCTTCTCATGTTAATGGCAGGAACACAAGTGAATAAACAAATACACGGGGCCTCTGAGGACCTAGGCTCATAACCGACATATGTGTCATATCTACTCACATGTCATTTGACCAAAGCTAGTTACATCCAGACTCCAAGTCCATGAAGGACATACACTCTACCCAGGATGAGGATGTGGTAAAGGTCTAGATGGGGGGAGGGGGTGGGGGTGGGTCCAATCATTCAGTCTCCTGTAGGGACACTTAAAATTCTTCACCTCACTTAATTCTCATAACAGCTCTGTGAGGTATTACTATGCACAATTTAGAGATGAAGAAACCAAAGCTCAAAAGTCTGAATAGCTTCCTGTTTCCTAAGATAACTAAATGGCAAAGAGAGACCCAGCATCTGGTTTTCTTGACTTCAGAGCTTATGCTTTCTCCTGCTGGAGCATCTCTTAATGTCACAATGTGTTTCCTAAAGTTTGGGCATAAATCACTATGAAGAATGAGTGAAAATGAAAGTTTATTGACATAGTTTTCCCTCCTAATTTAGCTTTACTCCTTTTTAAAAATTCAGATAATATTCTAAGTAGAAAATTAAATCTATGTCAACTAATTTGTCCTTTTCCTTTTATCTTTATCTTTCTTAGATGTTAGGAAAAAAAGGAAAAAGAAACACAACAAAAAGAAGAATCATACTATTTTTCAAAGAGAAAATAAAAACTTAAAATTATATTTAAAATTAAAACTTAAAAATCCATTCTGATTCTATTTTACCTTAGAATTCCTCTGAATTATGTTGTCATGAAATTATTGTTTTCAGTTTTTAAAAATTCTAATTATGTGGTGGTTTCTTTTTCCTGTTTTCCCAGTTTTCTGGTTCAACATACTGAGCATTTTTTCTTGTTCTACAGTTAATATGATAAAATTCAATGGTTATAAATACCAGTAAGAGGTATAAATAATAGCTGGCATTTATTAGTGCAAGTCATGGTCTGGACACTACTCATCCTAACTCATTTGGTACTCACAAAGACCATGTGAATTGGAATGATATAATGTAAAGTGCTGTGGATTCAAATCTACAGCATACCAAGCTAAATGATCTTGGCCTAGTGGCTTAAATTTAGAGACACACAGCTTTATTATTATGTAATAGAGATTGCCTTTCACAGCTATCACAAAGATTTATATATATATATATATATATATATATATATATATATAATTACATAGCATGTATGTGTGCATGTGTACATAATACCATTCTTTGAATGTATAATGAACTTATATTTCACTGTAGCAGTAATTGATTCAGGCAAGAATCATCAAAACCATTAGATGAAAATTTGTGTGGTAACAGAACGTGATGTGATACACTGAACATTGAGGAACTCTTCTAGAATTGAAGAGAACAACAAGGCAAGACAAATAAATGTGATGCACAATCCTGGATTGGATCCAAAAAATAGTTAATATAAAGGACATTATTAAGGAGGTTGACAAAACTTGATTATGTTCTGTATGTCAGATAATAGTATTTTTAAAATATTAGAGTTGTTGAGTTTGGTAATTGTACTGTGGTTAGGTAAGAGAATGTGCTTGTTCTTAGACGATACGTAAGGAGTATTTAGCGATGAAAAAGTCATGATACCTATGACATACTTTCAATGGCCTGGAAGAAAAACAATTAGATTAAGAATAAGAATAGTAATAATAAGAAGTGTATAATTAGAAAGAAAATTCCAAAGCATCAAAATCTTAAAAATTTATAAATTCACACAAAGAATACATGGTGTTCATCATACTATTTTATCTATAGGTTTGTAAGTCTTCAAAATAAAAAAAATTTAAAAAGGAGAAAAAAATAATTGAGCCAAAATGTGATCTACCACAGTGTGGACTCTTTCTGTGATGTCTGTAATGGGTGTATGTTTATTAGCAAATGCCTAGAACTCCTGGTGAGAAACACATTTTACATTACCGGCAGAATACATGGATATATTTATGCATGTGAACATGTAAAACAGAAGCAAAAGCTTTACAAAACAGTGTTTTTTTTCTCATTTATCTGACTTGTCCACTCCTGTATATTGCCTTTTTTTCTATTTCATTCTCTTCTATTCCACTGGACTTCATGTTTTTACAAGCTTCTCTTTGATTCCTGCTGAATTGATTTCATCATCCCTTAAGAGGTTATAAACCATGGATTGAAAATCATAGTTCAATATGGTAAATTTTGAATACCTGGCAAGACATTAAGTATGGGAGGAATTTAGAGGCAGATGGAATGATATAAACACATTCACCAAGGAGAGGGAATTAAAGTTGTTTCATCCAGGAAGGTACGATGTATGCCAGGGCACTCATGTAAAAGTTTAATAGCTTATCGGTCCTTCTGACTTTGATATTTCTAGATATCAGTATAGGGACACTACAGAGAGCAGTTATACTACAGAGAATAGTTAGGTAATAATAGTGGCATAAAGTTCTTTACAGCGACTCCTAAGGAATAGCTGGGATTTAGTTCTACTTATGTGGGTTTCAGTAAATAAATGTTTGGTTGTATTAAGCATTTATCTGTACACCGTGGCTTGGTAGTGGAGACCAGATTATAGGCACACTCCCAAAGAGCTTGCAATTCAGATTCATAAAGATAACTAAAAGTTACTATATCTCCAGTAATGAAGATTATGAAAAACTCTTTGAACTCTTACTCTGTATAGGCTCTGTTCCAGATGGCTTATTGGCATCATCTCATTTAAATCAATGACAACCCTGTGAGATGATTACCATCATTCAGCTTAATTCACAGTTAAATACTGAAGTGCCCTTCTTAAGTCTGCACAGCTAGTACACCATGAAGTCAGGATTTGGACCCAAGTGTTTTCACTCCAGTGCCTAAATGCAAAGCTTTCAAACAATACATGACCTGGACGAGATATGAGTGAAATTTCTCCTAGAGATTTTGGAGTGTCCCCCTGCTGACACCTTGATTTCAGGCTTCTGGCCCCTAGAATGGTGAGAGGATAAATCATCATTGTTTTAAGCTACCTATTTTGTGGTAATCTGTAATAACAGGGCCAGGAAACTAATGTAGACAGCTTGACAAAAACAGGAATATTAATACAGTAATCAAGATTCTCCAACAAGTTAAGTGGTGGGACAAGTTGAGGATTTAGGAATCAAATATGAGGTTTAGAAAGCACAATTTTCAAGGAAATGTATAAAGGCCTATATTAATGAAATTCCAGGTACGAACTGAATAGTCATTGTCCAATCTAAGAAGACATTGTACATAATACTGATCAAGAGATCTGTCTCTTTGTTGAGTTAGGGTTTCATTTCACATATAATTCAATAACAGCATGGCCATTGATTCTTAAATAAGTTCTGTAACAGAGATTAATCATGGCTTTGTTTTATGTGCACCTTGGTGACCAAGGGAAAATAATTACAACAAGCCAAGTCATCAGTGCCATTGATGTTAGGGCCCCAAAGAGGCAGGGGCAAGCTGACACTGAGTCATGAGCTGGTTAAGTAAGACTGAAAGGCTGGAGCCTGTCCCTGGCTGTGCTCAGCAGTCCAAATCCAGTAACACGAACACCCCCAGCAAGGGCTGTGCACAATTCCAGAGTACTCAGTTGGTCAAATGGGTGGGGGTTTAGAATGTCAGGATCCCATGCAAGAACTGGGATTTGGGATCATCAGATATACTTTTTCACACATAAAAATTGCAAATCAGATTCTTCTGAAATCTCCTGATTTTTAAGTATGGTCAACTAATTCAAATTAAATACCGTTATGCAGATTGTATGGCGAACATCGGTGGGGTATATATACACATCACTGTGGACCATGGCAAGTCCCCTGATTGAATAGATTCCTCTTTCCAGTTGAATCTAAAGGCAGCAGAATTCAGGGAATGAATGTAGATGATAGAACCAGGTAAGGATTTTAATCTTTCTTATCTGCAGGTGACATTCTGTGGTACAGAGCTGGGCTCCACTAGGATTCTTTAGCACAGATATCAGGGTAAAGAAAACAAACAGACCGAAAAAAAAAAAACCCGAAAAACAAAAAACAAAAAACAAACCCACCAAGTAATCAAAAACAAAAACAATTAAAGAAAACAAACAAACAAACAAAAATTATCCTTGGTACCAAAGGTAAGACCAACAGGGGCTAGTCTAACCAATTGCATCTACATCCATGATAGTAAGGGAGGCTGAGAAACCTTTCTTGCTCCGTTCCTCTGAAGTATGAGAATTTAGATAGTAAAAGTCCAAACTGCTTTTATATCCACTCATTACTGTGGTTGGAGATTTTAATATCCTGGAAGAATTTTTTCTCACTAGGGTTAAATGATGTTGAAACATAGGTGACTGTTATTGTTATATGCAATAGGAAAAGGTCTGAAAAGTAGGGACTTAGCCTTTAGAGTTGTGTTGCCCAGAACAGCAGACACCAGCTTCCTTTGCTTATAAAAGGCAGGATTTGAAGTAGCAATATGGAGCTATTGAGCACTTGAAATGTGGCTAATCCAAACTGAGATGTACTGTTAGTATAAATGCACCAAATTTCAAAGACTTATTACAGAATAAAAGAATATAAAAGATAACATTTTATGATGATTTTATGTTGAAATAAAAGTATTTTGTATATATATACAAGTAAAATATATTATTACAATTATCTTCAATTGTTTGACAGTGAAGACTGTATTTTAGCATCTCTAGAAAATTTAAAACTTCATGTATGCCCTGTATTTGTGGCTCACACTTATTTCCATTAGATAAGACTGCTTTAGAGGATTAAGAGTTAGGTAGCCATTTGATAAGCACCAAAAACCTAAGTTTCTAACTAATGTTTCACTTAGTAGCTGGATAACATAGTGTCATGTAGACCAAAGCAGTGTTAATTTTTCAGGAATTAGGCAAATAATGTAACCTCCTGAGCATATCTTTTACATGATAGGTGTTTCTTGCAAATATTTATACCAAATAATTTGAGTCAACTGCAAAAACAGGAGGCAGCTGATGAATGCCTGTCAAAGCAATCTTCATTTAGATGAGAAAGTATAATTTTAAATCATAGCAGAAATTATAGTTTACACGCTGCATTAGCCATCTCAATCTGCATAGTATATTTTCTATAATGAATTTCCATGTGATACAACAAGTCCAGATGTAGCATTTGGATGATCAGTAAGCTTTTTAGATCAATTTATTATGAATGAAAGAGGCATTTATCTCTTCCTCACACGATTTAATTTGCATTTCCTTTCTAAAATCTTAAAAGCTCAATAGAGGGAACTGTAATGGACATTAAATCAATTCAAAATTGTAATCACTCAGTTTTCTCATATAACATCATTTGTCTTTAGAATACAAATGGAGGCATTAATTTGTAAAAAAAAAAAAGTATAAATTTTTCTCCTGATGAAGGAAATATTCAAGTTTATGCTATTCAGGCAAATTAAGAATCATTTTTCAGAAAATTATTTTTTCTAACAAGAAATTCAAATATTGTCAATTTGAATTTAAATTATAGGAAGAATTGCTACATCCATTCAGGAAGACAGGAATTTAAATGAATGAGATTGCTAAGACATGCATAATGTTCTTAGCATTATTCTGTATATATGGCGCTGTTGGGGGGGTGCGTATGTGTGTAATTGTCACGATCCAATGACGTTTGTTAAGTGTCCTTTATGTATGTTAGATTGTGTTAAAATAATAGGATTGTAAACTTTTAGTGCTTTTAGGAATAGAAAGAACCTGTAGTCCAGTCCTCTGACCAAAGCGTGTAGTCCACACTTCCCATCATTTCCGGAGGATTATTATCTAAATGTTTCTGGTTCAAACCTGTGGCAATAAAGAATCCGCAGCCTCACACAGGACATTCATATTTTACCACCTCTTAACATTTTCAGGCAATTCCAATTGCTAGCCATGGTCTTCCATACACAGTTTCAAATTCTACTTCTCTAAAACTTATATGATTAGGGTATTATCTCTGGCTGCCAGATGTACTTCATTCCTAGGAATTCATAAGAACACTCAATACATACTCATAAAATTTAAAATCATAAAAATTCATCTTTATACATGTCATCCTACCTAATCGAGTGATGCAGTATTTTGCATTGTTGTTTTTAATGCTACTGGCTTGATAGTGGTTTATAATATAAGGCTGCATAGTAGGTAAGAGTTTGAGTATAGAGTAGAGGGTCTTAGATCAAAATCTCTGGTACTTACACTGGTTCTTTGACCTGGAAATTATTTAACTTCCATCAGGATAGCTGATTGACATGTACCAGAGGAGTGGTATTTAAGAGCTAGGAGAGTGTGGTGGTTGAGAGCATGGACTCTGAAACCAGGCTGCCTGAGGTCATGTCCACACTCCATTGCTCACTAGTTACACGTCCTGGACAAGCCACGTAATCTCACTAAGCCTCATCTGTAAAGTGGGGATAATAAAAGTACCTTAAGGCATTGTGAGAATTAAAGGACATAATATATGCAAGGTTTAAACAGTACTGGTTGCACAGTAGGTATTTATTAATGATATATAACACATACATAATCAGAGGCAGAAATAATATTCTTAAGTAATGAAGAACATGAATAAAGGAAGTCAAAATGTCCAAGCACACTTAATAATTGTAGGGATCCTTAGGGGTAGCCTCTGTGTTTATGCCAATCTTGCAGCAAGACTTTTTTCTTTGACACATCTCAGAAACTCTTAATCTCCCACAATATATAAGCAAGAAATAGATTGTTTTCTTAAGATACCTTGGAGAGATGAAAGAAAGAGTTCATGACACTTTGTATGATCAAACATCATGGGTCTCTCTTTGGACCACTCTGTAATCTTCTCCAAATCTCTCTTCTGATCCTATCTTATCTCTCTGCTCTTCCAAAAAGCTAACTCTCCACAGCTTCTCTTGGAATACTGGTTCCATCATTCCTGACCTGGAGGACTCCAGCATCCCACCTCAACCCAGAGCCCCAGTGTGCTTCCTTTTTGTAGTCTCATACTCACTGCTCTGCTCAGTAATGAAAGAATCTGTTTCAGGAACTCCTCTCATTATACACAGAGGAGGCTGCTGAAATGTTCTTTCCTTTTGAAAAACAAGCCTATGGAGGAAAGCATGATCTGGCTGGCCAAGCAATGGCAGAGGACTGACATTGGACAAGAGTGCCTGATGAAGATGATTGGACGTTATTCAGTCGGCATGAGAAACTACGGCAAAATTTAGGGTCAGGGAAATAACAGAATAAGTGCAATGTTTCTGGAGAGAACCTACTGTGTTGGTCAAAAAAAATTGAGACTGGAATCAGGTGAACTGAGTTGCTGTCATTTGACCTTGAGAAAATTATTCTTTGTTGAAAATTTACTTCTCTGTGTTTACAGTGTACAGAGAGATTCAAATTCAAAGGTGATCTATTCTTTCCAGATTAGAAATCTCAATTTTTAAAGTAGCTCACCCAATGTCACAGTGTCCATTAGAGCCAGAGCTGAGATTAAAAAGCACAAGTGTCAGTCTTGAAGGGTCCAGAGAACACATTCAAGAAGGAAAGTCTTTCGTTTCTGAATCGATGTTTTCGTAACTTGCTGGAGTGATGGGGTCTTCTTCATGATTTTTCCTTCAAAGTGTGTCAATCAGGGTTGAATTCATTGTGCTGCTCTTTTATGCAAGACTTTTCCTTTTCCTTTGGGGTCTGACCTTTGTCCCCGCTGTCTTCTCTGCAAGCCATCTTGCCTTTCTAGTTAAAGGAATAAGATAAACAAGAGCAAGGGTGGACATCTTCTCTCTGCTAAGTCCACATATACATAAACACACCTGGGAGCTAAACAATCCGAGTTTTAGAGATTTCTAGGTTAGAATTTGGACATGTGAAGTAACTTTTCCAATTTCTGAAGAAATAGCTGAATCCAAGCCTAGGGATGCCTATTTGGGCAATTCAACTTTTTCTTTTTAAGTATAGGGAAGAAATTACTATAAAAGTCAGGATAATAGGGGAGAGTAAAAAGAGGAGGCGGATATGATAAGGATGGGGCCCACGAAAGGGATTTTTCAAATAGGGAACAAAAGACTATTTCTTGCCTTGGGTGGTATTCTGAGCGGTAATGATAATTAATAAAGCTATACCTGTTAGTTACTTGGTTATCTAAATTTTTGTTTTATTTTACAATAGAAAGATTGTGAAAATTATCCAAAATTCATCATGATGTGGTGAAGGTAGGATTGGAGCCGTAATAATTCTACAAGGATTCAGAAGTACTGTGCTATTATTGGCAGTAAAAAGCTATAGCTAATTACTATAAACTTTGGCAATGAAAGTTTAAGAAAAACCCATGGAAGCTTCCTAGCCTTTTCCAATGTCTACTTTTATTTCAGAGACACACATAAAAAATAATCTTTTTAAGGATGAAATTGAAGAATGAGCAATAACTCCACTAACTTACACACCTTGTGCATGAATTTCTTAAAAAGCCACATATCAGAAATTGCTTTTTCCTTGCCCTTTTTCTGAGCTGTTATATCTTTTTTTTTCTGAGTAAACCTGTGCAAGGACAAGTATTTCGTTTCTACACTGTATAGTGCTTGAGCAAAATTAAGAGTCAAGATTTTTACATTCTGTTGAAATTCATGAATGCCTTGCTGTTTAAAAAACATTTTTAATATAGGACACCATTAATTACTAGGATTCTGTTTGTAATTGCCTGGTCTCGGAATTGATGAACAAAGCCATTTTGGAAAGCAATCAATTTGAAATCTAATTTGTTGGCGAAATGAACCATATAAACAAAATGCCACTTGCAGTTTGTCTAAAATGAGATGTGCTTAACGAGCCCATCATCTTCTGCGATCCTCATCACTGTGGGTCGCAGCCACCTCGAATGTCATCAGTCGGACCCAGAGCAGAGAAAGCTGAAATAGAACATTGCACCGTGAGCAGAGCAAAATGTGAAGCAGATGGCTCTGTGGTCCCCACAGGGTGACTTTTGGGGGCAGCTCTGGGGTGAAGGCAGAGTGGCTACTAAAATCAGCTAAATGCAGTAACACGTTCAGCTCTCCTGTGCCACGCACCCCCAACAGCTGGGATTGTTTAAGGTAAACCATCTCATTCACACGTATTCAGAAAACAAAAGTGCAAGAAACTGGATTTGGAGAAAAAGATCTGAATTATTTTTTATGAAATATATACACACATACATGCACACATGTATAAAACATATATTATGCATACATAAAACATACTACACACACGCACACACACACACACGCACGCACAGAAACCGAAGCCATCTAATAATGTCTGTTGTAGAATCTGCTCTGTACAAAGTTTGGCACAGTTTTCACTTGTTCTTTCATTAATGAAGGAAAATTTTCACTTAAAAGTCTTAACTAATCATCTTTAATGACTTGGACTGCATGATCCTAAGACATTTTATATTCTTGAAATGGATCGCAAGAGAACTATTAGCATGTATGAGTTGAAGTCTTATATTTGTCTTCTAATTATTTTAAATTTGATAGGCAGTGTGTATCTTGGGATTTGTCGATGTATGTTTACTCAGTTGGCATCTATATGCTAGGAATTACTTGATAATACAGTAATCTCAGGGCTTTGCACAACTGAAATTACAAAACTGAAATCATAAAACTGAAATGAGTCTGAAGGGGGCTAGTCCTATCATGAGACTGCTGGAGATAGGTGGGGACTGCTGGACTGTGGGCCACCTAATTTAAGGAGGGGAACCCTTCCGAATCAGCAGTCCACATCTATCCAGGATCAATCAAGGGCTCAGCAGAGAGAGATAATCTTTAAGTTGACAAAAATTTATTTCCCAGTGGACCTCAGTTGAGAATATTTCATTCTGTAGAAATTTACCATGAATCAATGTGGCCTTGTCACTCAATGTCATGGACTGGCGGCATCTGAATCACTTGGGACCTTATGGGTATGCAACACCTCCCGTCCCATCCCAGACTTTCAGAATGAAAATCAGCATTTTAGATCCACTTAGAAGCCATTCTATATGGAACTCTTCAAAGTTACTCCTACAGGGAGCTACCAAACCTCTTGGGTCATATGGAACCCTCCATTAACCAGAGCCCGGTTCTCCAGAGAATCAATTTTCTCTTCAGTCTTTTAGATTACACTGGAAATTTACTCTTTCTCCTACAGTTGCACCTTGCACCTAGTTTCTAAGAATTAAAAATAGATACAAAATGGATGACAGAAATGGAACAAATTTATGTTCTCTGGTTAAAGGTAGACATTTTCATTGTTTTCAGAGAAAAATAGCTTCAAGTGAAAAATGAGAAGTGAGTGTGGAATGAGGTAGTGATAATAATAATGTGATGCTGAATACTCACACACAAGCACACACAAATGCATACACATGCACATACACGTATAAACACGTGGGTCCGCACGCATATGCACACACACACACAAATGTCTCACTTTGCACCTTCAGAGCTAGATCTAGAAGCATATTTTATAAGTGTTACATAAGTTATTTTTATTTTCTATCATATTATATGAGGTTTAAAATTTTTTCATGGAAAATTTCAAACAAACACAAAGCTAGAAAGAATGATATAACAAATATCCTTGTGCCCTTTACTCAGATTCAACAGCTTCTTTCAACATGTTGTCAAGCTTATATCATATACCTCCCTCCGTTTTTGGTGCAAAACTTTTTTTAAAGCAAATCCAGAATACTGCCATTACACTCGTAAATTCTTCAGTATGCACTTCTAACTGATAAGGGCATCGGGTTTTTTTTCATAACCACTGTGCAATTATCACACCTAACAAAATTAACAATAATTCATTCATAATAAAGAATAAATAGTTCATATTCAGATTTTCTCAATTGTCTCAAAGCAACTTTAAAAAAAAAATCAGGGTCCAAACAAGGTTTACTTAAAGTATTTTATTGTAATTGGCTGTTTTGTGTCTTAAATTTCCTTTATTCCATAATAGAAGATGCTCCCCTGCCCCCTGCTCAAATTTGCCTTTTCAAATTTGCCTTTTGTTGAGGAAAATGAATCTTTTTTTACCCTACAATCTAAATTTGTCTCATTGCTCCACACTAGTGTTTAACTTGTTTTTTTCTCTCTCCTGTGTTTCCTGTTTAGTCAATAAATTAGCTTCCAATTAATAGAAAATCTTTTCTTTAAAAATTTTTTTAGCGATTTTTAGTTACATTTATTCACAGTCAGCATATACATTTTTGTGTGAGTATTACTATCCTTTCTCTTGGGTGAATGTCTAGGGGTGCAGTCACTGGATTGTATATATTTCACTTTGTAAGAAACTGACAAATTATTTTCCAAAGTGTCTGTACCATTTTGGATTCTCATCAGCAGAGGATGAAAGTCAGCTTTAAGTTTAAGGAAGCTCAATCTGGCTATTGTGTAGAGAATGGAGTGGCTGGGGTGGGCAAGATGGGTGGGAGATGATTATAGTTTAGAAGACAGGTCTTGGTGACTTAGAATAGGACAATGTGGTAAGTTCAGGGACTTAGTGCTTGATCAAGGAAGTGACAAGACCATAATAGGCAGACATATATACAAGCTTTCTTTGGGCAGTGCTTGGATAGAGTCCCTCTTAGCAAGGAACCTTCTGGAGGCAGCATGGGCCCGCCACCAAGAGGGCAGACAACAGGGGAGCTCAGGAGGAAGGAGGGGAGATCACATGTGAGGTGCTCTTACTCTGCAGCAAGGTGGGGAGTTCCTGGTTCGGAGAGCTCCAAAGGGCAGCAGCAATTTGGGGGCTTTTATAGCACAGGGTTTGTTGTATTTACGGTTAGCGGATATTGAGTGTAGTTTAATGGGGTATGAAGTACGTAGGATCTTAAGGGCTAAAAATATAGATTTTAGGGGGTTATATTTAAAATAATTGGATGTGTAAGAATTTGAGTTTGGCACTGGCAGTCTTTGCGCTAATGGTGCTGACCTGCTGTGAAGCAGGAAACAACCTGGAACATTTTAGGCTAATATACAGGGACATCTCTGGCCTGTTGATACAACGGATGGTATCAGTAGTGATGGACAGGTAGCGTCAGCAGGATTTACTGGGGGTGCGAACACGTAAATGAGAGGAAGAGGAAAAGTAAGGATGTCGGTCAGGTTTTTGGCTTAGGCAGCTGGGTTGCTTGAGCTATTTTCTATTTTCTGAGATGGGAAATATGACTGGAGGGGTATGTGTATGTGCAATAAAGAGCTCAGTTTTAGATGTGTTAAGTTTATGATGAAGTGTTTAAAAGCACCCCTGAATCATTACCTGTCTCAATCTCCCTAATCAGTAGAAGGGAACAGTGAACACAGGCTGACCAACCTTACCCCCAAGCCAGCTCTGACAAACACGCTGTGTCCAAACGTCTAACCTTGCAGTGATGTCTACTGGAGGGAAGATGAGGCCCAGGAGTTGTTTACACAAACGTATTTACACTCAAAACACGACATCAATAGGAGAAATAAGAGGCATGAGCAGTGCCCTGGAAGGTCTCAAGTGAGGTGGCTTGGCTCTACACGTTCAGATTAAATCAAAAACACTACTTCTAAGTTCTGTACAAGGTAAGACAAGAAAAGGAAATAAAAGATATACAGATCAGGAATAAAGAGAAACGTTTACACAGATGACATGATTGTCTCTAATGAATCTCAAAGAATCTAGCAAAGACTACTGAAGAACAAATCGGTGAGTTTAGTCATGCTATAGAATGGAAGGTAAGTGCACAAAACTAAGTTGTATTTCTATATGCTAGCCTTGAACAACTGGACTGAAATAAAAACAGTGTCCTATGCAATAATACCTGAAAACATGAAATACTTAGGGATAAATTTGACAAAGAAGTTTGAATGCTGGAAACTACCAGACACTGTTGAGAGAAATAAAAGGAGACACAGCTGAAAACAAAAACAAAATCTGACAATAGCAAGTGAAGTCAAAGATTCAGAGTAACTGGAGCTCACACTCTGTTGATGAGAATACTAAATGATATAGTCACTTTCCAATCAAAACACTTCAAAAATTAACACAATTAGAGTCCTTTTCATATAAATTAAAAATGATAAGAATTCATCACCAGCAAACCTACTCTGTGAGGAAATTATTCAGTCTGAAGGGAAATGGTACCAGATATAAACTTGAATCCACAGGTAGGAATGAAGAGCACCAGGATCATAAATATTTAGGCAGTAATGAAAATGTGTATTTATTTTTACCTCTCAATTTATTTAAAAGGAATATTGACTGTTTAACAAAAATAATAACACTTTCTTGGGTTTATGATATGTGTAAAAGTAGAAAATATAGCAATAGCAGTATAAATGAAAGAGTGGTTAAATGGAATTATAGTGTTGTAATGTTAGACTGCTTAACACAATAGCATAATATTAGTTCTGAGTAGGTTGTGATAATTTTTAGTTGCATGCTATAGTCCCTAGAGAAACCACTAAAAGTAACACAAAGTATAGCAAAAAATTAAAAATAAAATGTAAAAAAAAAAAAAGAAATGCTAACAAAGACCCAGTCCTGAATATGTGAATACTTAAAGGTGTGAGCACCTAATAACAGAGCTTCAAAGTAGATGAAGCCAACAGTGATGGAACTAAAGGGAGCAAAGATAAAAATCCACAATCACCACTGGAAATTTTGATAACTGTTTTTCATAAATTGATAGAACAAGTAGGAAAACATTAGGAATTCAAAGAAGTTTGAAACAACACTACTCACCAACCTATACCTAGCTGGCATTTACAGGGTTTTTTTTGTTTTTGTTTTTTTTTTTGACTGCCAAAACCATAGTTGAGGTGGTTAAGACAATTTTAGACTTACAGGTATTTCCTCTCAACATCTCCATCACTGTCATTGAGAATTCTTGTATTTAATTTCTTTTCCTCTAACAGACAATCACTTTTTTCTTTGCTTTAAAAATCATTTCTTTGTTAATGATATCATGCAAATTTATTAAGTGTTCAGGAGATTGCTATTATTTTACCTACTGGGTTTTCTTTTTGTGAATCTCATTTTGAATTTTTATATCATTATCAATTCTTAAAATTTATTCACTATGATCCCTTTCAATATTACTTCTCTTATATTCTTTCTAGTCTCTTCTTCTGGAATTCCAAGTTGAAGCATGTTAGTTTTGTGAACATCCTTTCCTCCATATTTCTTTGTCTCGTCTTCATGTATTTCCTGTATACCTTTCCATGATGTGTTCTGCCATTCTGTAATTTCTTTAGATGTATCTTTCATTTCAGTATTTCTTCAGCTTTATCAAAGCTTTTATTTAAGCTGTATTGAGGTCTTATCATAGTGTTGACATTTTTCATTTTTAGAAAAATTATTTTTTAAATGATGCCTAGTTATATATTTTAGTCTCTTGTTTCTTATTCATACTTTGAATTCCATCTATTATGTAAACAGTTAAAGGACAGTTACTTTATATTCCAGATTTGATAATTACACTATTTGGAATCCTAGGGGTCTATTTTCATGACTTGTCCTTTTTTTTTTTCTTTCAGTTATGGTAACTTGTTTTCTCATGAATTGTTAAATTTTATGTTGAGAACTCAAGTTTATGTGAATTTAATATGCAGAAATCTGTATGGGCCTAGGCTAAGGACAAACTCTTTCATAGAGAATATGTGTTTCTTTCTACCCAGCAAGTTGATGTACCACTATACTTGGACTACATGAATAAATTTTTTAGTGTGGGTTTTCTAAACCAAACAGCAATGTAATTATATATGAAGGCAGATCTGTCTGTGGTTAGTCGTTTTTATCCCAGTGTCTTTTTTTCCTTCCAGTATCTAAACCAATATAAGCAAGTGTTATTACTTGTTATTTACTGATTTTATAGGACTTTTGCTTATGGCTTTATCTAGTTCATTGCTTAACATATTGGTTAGTAAAAGTATAGCCCATGGTTAGACACGTGACAGCTTCATTGACCATATCTTTGGTAGCTGTGGCAACAGAGTGACTCAAGTACAGGCAACTTTGGCGGCTCCGAGATTTATGAGTTTGAGATAGTCTGGGACTTTCTCCCTCCCTGGCCTGCACTAACCCACAGTTCTGACCTCTACTTCAGTTGAACTTAAAAATTAACAAAAGCCACAAAGGATGATGCATAAGTTTTAGAATTAAAGTAGTTAAAGATTTAAAAAGAAAATATCCTGTTCTGGACTCTACAAGAACTTCTTAGGAATGCTCTGAAAATTAAATAGTTTCTGGATTCTTGGAAGCATTATATCAGGTTTTATTATATTTGCACATTCATCAGCTGTGGACATAGATATAATATTTGTGAGACAAAATAAGATGTCAAAACAAATAAAAACAGATAAAAATTTAGAAATGAAGAATAAAACTATAAAGTTAGGTTGTGAGATGGTTGACGAGAACACATAGACTGGGTTAATTGTTATGGTTTCTCAGGACAGGTGTATAGAAGGAGGTCAGTATTGTCTTGGAGAAAAGAAGAAATAGTTTTTGCTTGGTTTGTGAGGCCCCTAGCTAGGATATGCAGAAGGAGAGACTGCAAGCTGGCCACAGGGCGTAACCTGGCCATCAAGAGGATGGGATCAAGTCTGCGGCAGTGTTCAGAGGTCTCCATTGAATGTAGGAAGAAACTGGGGAGCCACTGGGGAGCTGTAACCATTGAAGCGATATGTTAAAAATGGCAGCCAGGAGAGCAATTCTAGAAGTATTAGGCTGAGCTTTTGTTTCCAGGATAAGAGTCTTCCTGATTCTCCTGGATCATCCACAAAGCCTTCTATTGACTTCCCACTGCTGCCAGGCCCATTGAAGACTGCGTCTGGTGAGAGACTGAATATGAGAGGCAGTGATGACAAACACAGAGCTCTCCCTCCTGATGGGGCTGACTGTGCCAGGCTCTCAGAGGACGTAACGCGCTTGTTAAGTTCTGGTGAATAGCACCAATCTCCACAGAGGATGATTTGGGTTCCCATAGAGAAGCCATCAACACAGAGTAAGAATTCAGCCAATTATGCCTCACCTCATCGGTCCTATTTAGATGGTAACCCCATGGGGCATGGACCATGTCTTTCCCTGTGTATTGTACAGTGTTGAGGAAACATTTGGCACTCAATAAATACCAATCGAGAGCTTGTTACTTGTCTCCCTCTGCCTCCCACTGAGCTGATCTGAGGAAGGAATTCTCTTTGAAGTCCCTTGTCCCTATGCTTTTGATAAACAACGTAGAGGCACAGAGAGAGATGAGGCATCTACACAGTCCTGGAACTGTTTTTGATACCCGTAGATGACAAATACTATCTCTGTAGCGATTTAGCTAGGGGGGAAGGGGCATGTTTAGTGGGACCATCCAGAGGAAAAAAGCTCTTCTTCTATGAACATTGTCTTACTTCTTATTTCTCGCAGATTGACGATTTGTGCTTTTAAATATTTGTTAATACCGCTGCCAAGCTGTCTTGCTGAGCTGAGTGGTAGAGTCCTTATACATTTTGGTTCACCGTAGTGGTTCACAGCTTTACCATGTCCATAGAGAAAAGCAAAGAATAGGTGGATAAGAAATTAGAATAGAAAATAAAAGAGAAGCACTATTAGACTTAAAAAGGATTTTTAAAAAGGTAACCTGTGATAACTTTGATATGCCCTGGGCAAGGAGTCACTTAGAGCATTGAATGTGTCTCTGTTGAAAAATGATTCTGTTTTTTATATTGTAAAATATTACAATTTTTATATGAAGGAAAAATTATACATAAACCTTTTATTTAGGTATTGAGATTTAGGAAGAAAAACACAGAGAATAATATGTTACAAGTGAAAGAAGCTGTCTGAATTAATATGTGCATATAATATGCATATGTATTACCAACAAATACACGATTTTCTTTACCTACTGGAAAAATCTCTCAAAGTGTTGTCTTTAACTATTGAGGCCAAGACATCTAAAAAGACATCATAAAAGACACGACTAATGAGGTTAAATAATCCCTAGAAGATGTGGCCATGGGCTGGAATGATGGCAACCCCAACTCTTTTTTCATATACTCGTAGTTCCAGATCTCTCTCTCCTATTCTCTCTCCCCCTCTACCTCTTTTCCTCTTTTTTCACTTCCCTTCACTCTCTCTCTTCCTTTCCCTTTTCCTTTCCTCTATAATTTAAGTATTCTAATTATTAAAAAGATTTCATCTAAAACGTATGATGCTGACGGTTCAGCTTGGACTTTGATTCAGTAAAGCACTTAGTGTCTCTTATCTTGAACAAAGTACAGGATGAGATGAGGCGTGATGCAGCCAGGATTGTAAAGAGATGTGCCGGGTTATTCAAATGTTTGTCTAGAGAATAAAGAAAAATAGTTACATTATGAAAGGTGTCGCAGATCCTGAAAGAGTGACAGAAATTAAGAATGTCTTGACTCAAAGATAGTAGAGATTGAGAAATTTTGTTTTTGAAAATTTCCCCTTTTTTGTTGTTGGTTTCTTAAACTTTGTTTATCCCTAAACTAAAGCCAAAGGGTAAGGCATTAAAATTGTAATAACTAAAAAATGCAAAAGTTCACTGAATGCGCTGGGAATTTTACCACCTTTGGTCATGAGAAGGGGTTCTCAGATTGAAATCATGGCGTAGAGTGTCTCAAATGGAGGTGGAATTAGCCCTCTTCTGTGTAGGAGAGTCAGATCACATGCAGGGTTCAAGGCCGTGTGACCCCAGGAGAGTGACTGACAGGTTGCAGGGAACTTCACTGCTTCAGTGTACCAGTGAAGGATGGAAGCAGCAGTGAAATCTTTATCAAGGACAGAGTAGAATGAGGAAGTAGGTGTGTTGGAAAAATTGTGTTGATGTAAGTCATCTTTAGTTTTAAGCCAAAGTTTTAAAACAATGTCTGGGACTGGGGTTGGGGTGGTGGCTAAGCCAGCCATCTGGGTGGTGAGCTTTTCTGCCATGGCTGCTAAGGTGTAGGTGATGGTGATGAGCAGGGTGTTCAAATGTGAATGATGATCTTTAATTCAAGGCAAAAGAGCAGTTAATGCCCCAGATCAGATCCATTCATCCAATTAGCCTTTCAGTAAATGATTCCTGAGCTCATGTACCGGATAAGGCACTGATAGCTGCTAGAAAATTTGGGTTCAGATGAGAATGATGTACTATCTGAACCTGTGGGTTTCAGTTTCTAGAAAGACAGACTTTCATCAGCCGCCTACAAGTTGGTATTTAATTATATTGTAGCGAGTGCCTTTGAGCGGTATAGAGTGCTGAGAGCTTACGGCAGAGGAGGGTCTAAGCTTTCCTGATAGTGGGGTGGGGTGTTCATGAAAGTCTTCACAGAGGAGATGGTACTATCCTAAGATGTGAACATAAGGAGAACAAAGCAGAGCACAGGCAGGTGAAGGGAAGAGCACGTGTGAATAAGGACACGGGAAGAAGGTCCTAGAAAGAAGCCCCACGGCCCATTTCAGAGAGTGGTGAGACACCTGTGTGATGAGGACTCAGAACGGGAGAGGGTGAGTGTCATGAGATGAGAAAGGAGAGGCTTTGTGGGCCTTGATAAGGACTTTGGGATTTATTCCAAGAACAAGGGGATGACTTGTTAAGCTTTAAGTAGGGAATTGGTATCACAAGATTCACATTTTTCCAGGATCTTGTTGACAGTAGTGTGGAAAATGGTTTGGAAGGCTTCAAGGTCATATATGGGGAGATGTTTTAGAAAGCTATTTAGCATTCATTCAGCAAATATTTATCAGTACCATCTATATGTCAGGGGTATGTGTGTGTGTGTGTGTGTGTGTGTGTGTGTGTGTGTGTGTGTGTGTGTGTAAGGGGCCACTGGTGAAGAAAATCAAGATCACGTCTGCCTGCACAGAGTTTAAGGCATTAAACAAACACATGTAATCATTTAATGAACATTTATTGACTGCTGACTATATGCAAGCACTATATTAGGTATTGGATATTTAAAGCTAAACTAAGTAGATATTATCTCTGCCCTTGTGGGGTTTATATGGACCAGTGGTAAAGAGAGATGATAAACAGTTAAGCAAACAAAAACGTAAGTACAAGTTCAATGAATTCCTGAAGGGAATTTCTGGGGAGCATTAGAGAGAATGATGGAGCTTGGTGAGCAAAGAAACCTGTCTGAAAAATGATGTTTAGTTGAGAGTTGAATAATGACAGGGTGTAGCCAGGCTGTGTACTGATTATTCTGTATTCATTCTATTATTATATGTTTACTTTTCAAGGTGTTTACAGAATTTATGCAAATTTTAGTTCTGAATTGAGAAGGATATAATCAATTTGAATGGTGGGAGATATTAATTTATTAAATCCGCATAGTTTTGGATTATGAGTTATGTAAGAAGTTTGTGAATATTTAGAGAGTATGAACTATGTAATAATAAGTTGAACTGAGGAAAAAATAGTAACTATTGTTCTTCATACTAGCAAGTCGACACTAACATAGAAGTCATCTCCAAAGAGCTAACTAAGAGAGAAGTCTTCCCAGGAGACTGTACACTTCTTCACGTGCCTACATTAATAGTACACACTGCCCTGTGTGGCTGTTCAGTTCAGCATATCTATCCATTAATTTATTTACTCCCCTTTATGCGTTTGCACATATATACAACTCATTCATATGTTTATTAAGCATTCATCAAGTGCCTGCTTTAATGCCAGGTACAATAATGGCACGTGATATAGAAAACCAAATAAAACAGGGGCCCTGTTATCAAGGAACATTCATCAGAGGAAGTCAGGGATAAATGACTCTGTTACTACAGAAAGCGTAGGAATTTCTGTAACAGAGCTAACCTGGAAGGGTTTGGGGGCACAACAGAGAGGTGTCTTAATCAGTCAAGAGGAACAGGAGAGACCTTCTGGAGAAAGGTTCCCTTGCATTGAATTTGTCCTTAAGAACATTGCAGGGAGAAGCAAAGCATAGCCAAAGACTCAGAAACAGCACTAATATGGGCCATTCATGAAATAACAAATAGGTTAGTTGTACCAGAGCAAAGGGCTTATTTATTCCAAGTGATCAGCACCTACTGTGTGCAAGATCCTTTGGTAAGATGGTGCTTACAGGGCTTCACACAGGATACAGGGCTGCACAAGAAAGATGTTGATCCCATGCTCTTGGCATTTATAGATTTTTAGGGAATGACAAAAGAGGAATTAGAAAATCAGGCAGGGAACCAGTTATTAGGGGCTTTATGCATTAAGCTAAAGTATCTACATTTTATCCTGATTAAGTAAGGGAATTACAGGGTCAACTTAACTTTATCTAAGAAAGATCAACCTAGCTGTAGTGCAGAAGATGGATTGAGGATGTGACAGTGTTCAAGATTTGACATAAGAAGAGTGACTGGGAGACTTCTAAGGATCAAGGCAAGAACTGATGGATGCCTGAACTAAGGCAGGAAGATGTTGTGGATGAGATTAATTTAAAGACGTTAGGGAGGTAAAATCTATAGATCTTTTGCACCAATTAGCTCTGGGGAATGAGACAAAGGACTTAAGGGTAACTCATGGTATTCAGACTTGAGAGGCTGAGTGAACGTTGTAATTTCTCAAAACTGGGAATCCTAGAAACACAGGTGTTAGAATGAATCTGTAATCTTGTACATTTATGTTTTCCAATGTTTTTATGAAATTAGGAGCTCCTTGCAGATAGGAAGCCCTTCTTAGCCCTTCCTTGTAACTTCACATCTGGCCACACCATAAGCAGTCTGTCTGTTCACAATATAAACTCAATAATCATGCCATCAGTTGAGAATTAGATTTTTTTTCTCTTGTAGAGAAGAATTTGGATGTTCTTTTGTACACTTCAAATGAAAAGAGAGGATGCTTTTTGGCAATTTACTGAGAAAAGGGCATCAAGTATATAAGCTAGAAGCAGGAAAAGCTCTTTACCTCTGAATTACATATCATAGAAAGGTATAAAAAACCTTTCATGTCTCTAAATAAATACCACTTCTTATTTTTTCTGATATATAAATTTCAAAAGATTTTTCATCACTTACCATTAAAAGGTAAACGTATCAAATGTTATTCTACTTCACAATCCATAATCTCCCCCTATATTTGTTGATCCATAGATTAGAAGGACAGTTCCTCACAGTCCCATAGCCTTCTCTCTCAAGAAATCACCTCTCAATGAAAGAAGAAAAGGTATCAGTGTCAAGGAGATGCAGCACCCAAGGAACCCACAGGAAATGCTTCAGTAAAGGTTGTACAGGGAAGGATCAAGCAAAGCCAGCATGAGCAGTGAATGTTTTACTGATCTCCAGTGTCCTATGCTGAGTCTCCCACCTCCTCCAGACACACCTCCACTTTGGTCGAATGTTTTCATCTCCCTTCTACACCCTTCTATTTAGGCCAATGGAGCAGACACAGTCGAGCTGAGATGTGCAGGTGCTGAGCACTGCCCAACGGCAGGCTAACAAGGGAGCACACAGGGAGCTTGAGGCTAACAGGGAGCTCAAGTCAACCAAGTAGTCTTTCTTGACTATTAGCTCTGGGTGGAGGTTATGCGTTTGTGAAGGTGAAGAAAACATATCTAAGACAATGAAACTACTTTCGAGGCACTTACAGTTTGCATGCTGCGTCTGAACAAGTGAAAGGATGGCCAGTAAACGTGTATGTGGAATCATTCTTATGAGACCACGTAGTAAACTCTCCCCCAGAGCTTATTTGCCTACCCCAATGAGGATGATCAGTTTTACTTTTTCATTTATTTAAGAATTGAGAGGGAAGAGCCTAAACATTACACAATGTCTGAATTATGATAAAGACACTAAATACAAAAATAGAATTTCTTGAAGCCTTACTGTAGCATGACATCATAATGGTATCGAATGTACCACAGCCCATTTGATGTCACGGGGGACGAGGTTTGCTCCTCTTAATCATCTAGAAATGAGCATCGTGGTGTGTGCTGCAGTGACAAGGGTGCCTTTCTCTTAAAGGCTGTTTTGCAGAGAGAACTGCAGCTTAAGGCAGAAGAGCGCTATTTGATATGGGGCCCCCAGGCAAGAGAAGACATCAAAGGGTCCCGAATCTAGACACAGCTGGACACTTCCACGGCTCTGCCCTGAGAGTCCATGATGCTTGCAAAGTGCACCAAGGGCACGTCTGCACACACGTCCAGCCTTTCCCCATTGAAGGTTTATGGGGCTTGTAATGTCAAGATTCATGAATTTCAGGGACTGTACTTGTCCTTGGATCAGATTTGGAAGCAGCTTTTGATCAGTGAAGTGAAACAATTAATTATAATAAATAATGCTACTAGGAGTCCTCACATTCAGCTGATGGAGGAGGGGAGCCAAAGAAATAAAGCTGGTCCCTGGCAGAACCTCAGCCTCTGGCTGTCTGGATCAGATCCTGTCTGGCTACGGCACCCACGGCCCACTGAGCCCTGGGTGAAAGGCCCGGTTGCTCCGTCTTCTCATTCAGTGGGGAGTATCCAGTTCTAGTGGGTGGAGGGGGTGATAGAAGGAGGTCAAAAGGAGCAGGGGGGAGTGCAAAATTTCTTCCTATTCATCTGTATTTCATTGCTTTGTGCCCTGAAGCACATGATTTAATTATTTTCATCACTGCCTCAGCTTCCTCGGCTACTGATCTCATTGAGGGCAATAAAATTATTCAGCCTTTACAAAAAATGCAGCCATAATAATTTTTGACTCGATGAATAGCTAAGGCTATAAAATCATCTCCCTGGATGACCACATCCAATTGAAAACACCACCCCAGGTTTTTCTCAACAGTGAAAGTAAAACATAACGTCGCAGGAGAGAAGTACCCTGCCTGTGATTTTCATAACAGATGCTGGTTATCTGCTGTCTGCAACTTCCATTCACCATCTCTTATCCACACAAGAATTCTCTCTGCAGGTCTTATTATCCTCAGACTAAAAGGGCGGAAAGTGACACTCAAAGACCTTGACATGGGTTGGCTTCCCCCAAGGGAGCTTGAGAAAACCCTGAGTGAGTGTGTTCAGTTGCCGTTGGAAGGTGTGTGTGGAAGGGGCAGGGGTGGAGCTGGAGGGTGGCCAGAAATGAGTGCTTGTGGTCCGTACAAAAACAAATCAAAAGATAAAGCTGGATCGAAAATGCTACAAATGGAAAGGAATGGGGGCAGGGGGCTGAGGAGAAGAGAGATATCAGGAATGAACCAGAAGGTCCTGGGATTCCTCTGAAAGTCTAACTTCCTTGAAAGGTCACAGCAGAAGGTTCTGGCTCTGTCGGGAGCTGAGAGCCTTCCCTCTGAATTTGTATGTGCCTTTTAACGTATGGGTATATGTGCGTGTATATTTTAGTTTAACCTCCTTTATTTTTGTGATTTCTTTATTAAAAATGCTTTCAGGATCCAAATCTTGGCTTGCTGTAGACTTGAACAAGTTAATCGTAAGGCTGGCTCTTATTTGAAACTGGGGACAATGAAAGTGCTATTTCACAAGTAGCTGCAAGGAATAAACGTATGTGCAACACTCAGCACAGTGGCTTTTTAAAGTAAATACATAGTAAGTCAATAATTGTTTATTTGTTGATTTACCTAGCCTCTTTCCTTTGTACTTGCATACTTGCTTACTTCCTTAAAGCCACCATATTTCAGGGTTTGAAATATGTGTTATTTACTGTTGCACAGGACCCACCACGTAGAAAGGATTGTGTTAGATGCAGTGAGGAGTGTCTGTGTATGTGTGTGTGAATCAGGTATGGTGGGTCCTTTTGAAAGTGTGTTTAACTGGTGTGATGGCAAAACTGTTCCAAAAATGTAGTGTCTTCCCAATGATATTTCACCAGCCATATGCAGGTGCACAAGGTAGGTACAGGGTGCCAGAGTGATAACCAGCAGGACCTGAAAGTATTATCATCTCTGCCCAAACGATGAGCGGGTTGAGCTATGGATGAAGTGTGCCTGGTTGGTTTCACCCAAAGTCAGATGGAGTGGGTTTTCTGTTAAGTGTCTAGCCGGAGAGGCATGGCTGCCCACTTATTTTTAATAAACTGGTAGCTGAGAGATTAAAAAATTTTTTGTGTGTGTGTGACTTTTATGTTACTAGTCCTTCCCAAGTGAAGTTTGGCTTTAATAGAAAATACATTCACTGTCACCCACTGCAAAAGTGTTAACAACACTCTGTGTAATTTCACTGTCTTTCAGAGGTTACAAAAAGTCTGGCTGAGTGGGCCATCAATACCTGAGTACCTGAGCGCTGTCGGGCTGCTGATGGGGAGTGATGACGAGGACAGAGGACGGGTTTTAGTGTTGGGCGGTGTGGCTTTCAATCTTAATTTCACCACTTACCAATTGTGTGACCTTGGACAAATGACTTGATCTTACTGAGCCTGAGTTTCCTTATCTTATGAAATTAACACCTCGCTCCCAGAGGTGCTGTAAAGATTAAATGGGGTGAAGCACATTAAATGTCCATCACGCTATCTGGACTTGACTAAATGCATCATCAGCATGAGACCAGTTGCCAATTCCCCTGGGATACTAATGACAGATTCAAGCCTCGGGTAGGGGGTTGGACGAAATGATCTTTAAGTAACTGTCCAACCCTGAGATTCTATGACACTAAGGTTACAAACTCTGAGGGAACACCGAGAAGTAATGCCTTCAGTTGCTGGTACGCTGCCTCTCCCTGCCTTCCGTAAATCACTGCGGGGCTGGGAGCAGCAGGCAGCCGACCTCTCAGGGCTTGACATTTCTCAAGTGTTAATGGGATGGTCCCCTTTATGTGATAATGGTGAGAAATGATTGCTGATATTTTAAAATAAAGGGCACTATATGCTCATAAGCAATTAATCAGGAAGTTTTTGCCACACGAGAAGGGACTGAAATTACAGTGGGAAAACAGAGTCCGGGGTTTGGAGTCCAAGATGGCTATGCTCAGATTCCAGTTCCTCCAATGGGACAGTGACTATTATTTTTTTTTCCATTTTAACCATCTTGTTTTGGGGGGAAGGAGGAAGTAATTAGGCTTATTTATTTATTTATTAATGGGGGCCCTGGAACTAGAACCCAGGACCTCATGCTTGCTCAGCACCCACTGAGCTATACACTCCCCCACCCACCAGTATCTCTAACTTCTACTTCCTTTATTACTAAAATGGCAATGGTAATCTCCACCAACCGCGTCTTACATGGATTCAGCTAAATAAAGCACGTGAAAGTGTCTTCAATGAAAAAAAATAAGAGAAAAAAAAATAAAGAAAATAAAAAGTAAATAGGACACATAAAGCTCCTGGCAACTAAAATTATGATATTGAAAGATTGGATTAGCAAAACAATCACAGTTAGCGGTATTAGACCCTGGAATACCTCATTTTGTAAGTTTTCTAACAATGTGAGGATAAGTACTCAATATATCCGTTTGCCAGAGTTTAAATGTATTGTTTTTTTCTCTCTTTCTTTAGAATCGGATTACACAAACTTTGTCTGTAAAGGGCCAAATAGTTAATAGTATATGTTTTGCTGGCCATATGGTCCCTGTCACAGCTACTCAGTTCCGCTGCAGTGTGAAGATAGTCATAGACAGTGGGTAACTGGGTGGGCATAGCTGTGCTCCAGTAAAACCACTCACAAAAGCAGGCTGCAGGCTGAATTTGGCTCATGGGCCAGAGTTTGCAAATCTGTGTTTTAGAACACTGATGTATCCAACAGTATTTATTAAACATCTACAATGTTTGAAACATTGTCTTTGGATTGTTTAAGGTACGAAATGAATCAGTGTTTGCATGGAGGAAAAAAAACTCACAAACTAGAAACAGGTACAAAAATTTTTTTATTACTACAGAGTAATTGGCTAGAAGCAGGCTTTAAAAATTGTTGACAATGTCTAAGCAGCTAAATCTTGATTTTTGCCAATTTTTCACTATGTGACTTTGAGCAAATAATTCAAGGATTTTAAGCATCGATTTGCTCTGTATCTATCAAATGGAGATAACAGTATGTCCTTCACAGAGTTTTGGGGGAGAATTAAACAAGATAAGACACAGAGCACACAGCACATTGGCGCATAGTAAGCAATAAATACATGCTAATTATCATCATTCAGAAGATCGAAGGATATGACTTGTCACTCCAAGCGTGCAATCCCTACACAAGCCACAGTGTGCTAAACCGTGGTCTTGCTCTCTGGTCCAACTTCTTAAATCCTACTCATCTTTAAGGGCCACGAGCAGGTATCTCTTTCTTTGGGAAGACTTCACCACAATCACAGAGTTGTTATAATACACAGTCTTTACCTGTATTCACAATCGAATTTCTGCCAGTTTTTAAGCACCATGATCATGAACTTCCCTTTACAGAATTGGTCCCTGCCTTTTACCACTCTCTGAGCACTCTTTGTAGTGTAGTATTATGTAGCACATAGTCCTCAGCAGAAAATACTTTACTGAGGTGCGATTCTATCGGTGTTAAAACACTGTGTCTTCCTACCTTGTCACAGTGATCACTTGCCATCAACGTCCTCACATTCTGTTTTTGCTGGTCTATAAAGGATATCAGGATACAACCGATGAGGTTTAAATGTTCTCTACATATATCCAGGATTGTTGTCAATAATGCATCTTTATCAATTTAATCCTAAGAGGGTTCACTCCCTACAATGAAGTTCCATAACATGTCTACTCCTTATTTTGCTCAACTTTTAGGCTCTGCTGTCTAAAATCAATAGTTTTGCTTTCTCAGGCTCACTGACATTTGGGAAATAATTCTACAACTTCATTGTTGTTAAGTTGAGCCATAAAATTTACATTTTTGATGTAGGTCAAATGGTTCAATATTAAAAATTTCATGTGAATCAACCTAAGGCTATGGCTATCATCATCATTATATAGTGATTGTACTTTGATTAGAGTTAAGATGCAAATGAATTCCTGCTGTAGAGCAGAAATGTTGATGTCATGATTTTTATTGTGTATTGCAATTAAGTATCTATCTCTTTTCAGCTCTATGCAACAACTTAATCACTGTTTAATCATTTCACATTCAGTAATATATAGATACTTTACATATGGACAGGTAGTCAGTTTATTAATTCAACAGTAATTATATGATATCTACAACACACTTTCATGTTTCAATGCCAAGCTAAACAAAGAAAGGTCATGTGTTCTTGGAAGCACATAATGGGTTGAAAAATATGGGGAAGAAGTGAGAAAGGAGTAAATTCTAGGTAAACATAATTAGACTAAATCATTCTAGAAGACTAAAGGTAGATTTAATAGGTTACATAAATGGCTCCAGTTTTCCACTTAACCCTGTATCTACATCATTTGTGAAGTAACTTTGCAGCTTCAGCCATCAACAAGTGAGATTGCTCACCCCTTGATTTTGGGCTGGACTTGCAACTTGCTTTGGTCAACAGCAGACAGCAGAAGTGGTGTGTGTCAGGTTTGGACCTAGGCTCTGGGGAACCTTTCCCACATCAACTTGCTTTTGATGGGGTTCAGGACATGCTACCCCAAATTATGGTACCTTGGCATGTTGAATATTTTAAGCTGAAGAAGTCTGAGGAAACAGCAGAATCAGGAAGTTCACTCTGACCCCCTCCTCCTTCACCCTTCTTACCTGAAACAGATTATAAAACCCTCACATGAGAGGTGCACTTCCTACACCCAGAGGAAAAGAGCATCCTTATCTCTGAAGACAAAGGGATGCCAAGAAGAATCCTCACAAACAGATCTTGCTAAATTTCCCTCAGTTTAGTACAACTGCCTCATACTCTTAACCTATCATATACTTCCACAGTGATCCACTCTACACCAAACCGAGCTGAAAATACAGCTCTGTTTCTGTGGGTCATCATTTCCCTACAGAGGCTCCCTTGTCTCATAAAACTTATACTAAGCAATTCTGTATGCTGCTCTCCTGTTAATCTGTCTTTGTTGGTTTCATTTTCAGACTCAAAGAGGGACCCTTAGTGGGTTAAGGAAAACTTTTTCCTTCTCTACAACTTCACAGAATCTTGCTCAGTTTCCCTTCCAACAGCCCAGCTTGACCTGCTGGATGGGAGTGTAACTGAGCGACCCCTGACCACCCAGCCGCTGTCTCACCTGGCAGCCGGCTGCAGACACAAGGAGGCTTGAAGTCCCCCAGCTGAGCCCTGCCCAGACTGCTGAGCCACAGGTCATGAGCCTGATGAGCCCTCAAGCTTTGGGGGTGATTTGTTAAACAGAAAATGATCACTGATATGCAGCTTTCAGAGAGGAAGTTAGAGCTTAGCTAGTTCTTAAAATGAAATGAGAGACTACCAGATGAAGAAGAAGGAATAGGAAATTGGAGGCAGGGCAAATATTGACAAACAGGCTTAGATTCATGAAAAGGCTTCTTTTATTCTAAGAAAGTGAGACATCCAGTAAGTCAGGATCATACTAATTATATGTTGTAGACCATAGAATGTGTGTGTGTGCATGCAGGTGTAAGCATGGTTATGCATGTCTGGGAAATTGGGAGGGTATGATGCAAAATGCATCTGGGAATCTAGGACCAAAAAAGCCTTACAGACCAAGCTTATGAAATGATTTTCATCTCATGTGTTTTTCCTGCTGATCTGTAAACTCTTTGATTTGGGGGAAAAGAATTGGAGCATAAAAAGGGAGAGCAACTAGTGACTGAGAGATCGCCACACGCCGGATGCCTTGCTGGGTGCCTTGTACACCCATCATCAACTCTGAGAGGATTCCTATCACTTTTAGGGATATTGGGCTAATTTGTGGAAAGAGAAACAGTCCTAGAGGGAGGCAGAGAGACCATACCCCCTGGTTTGTCAGACAGTCCTGACTTAACACCTGTTGTCTCAGCTGACGACACCATATATTTCACTGTCAAAAAGTCTGCCTTTGGATGACAAGTTATTTTGTTGATCCTACTTAGAAGTCATATAAATGGTCTGATTTTGCACAGTTTAATAAGTGATGGACCTGAGGTTTGAACCTGCAAGGCATATTAATATTAATTATTATATTAAAATGATAATACATCTCAGAATGTTTGGCACATGTAGGTACATTAAATATTTGCTCAACATTTTGTTTTTATAAGAACTTGGGCATGAACATTTTTATCTTGTGAATACATCTCTGGCATAATAATTTGAGTTGAGAGAAAACTTGCCTCAATTTATAGAAAATCAAATGGTCATAAGAATATATCTCTTATGCAAATTCAGATTCACCTATATTGACAAAAAGAAGAGACTTTTAAAAATGATAGTTTATGGAACATGAAAAATGTATACAGATGTGTGTATGGTGTATGTGAAGGGGCAGAAAGTTCAACCATTTTCAATCATCTCCTGACCACACTTGAAGACTAATGTTAAATCAGTAGGTTTGGCATTGGCTTTGTTCTTAAGTGAGTATTGCATCTGCCTTTTTCTGCCAACCACTGTAATTACGAAGTATATACATTGTAAGCCAATCAAAGCAAAATTCTGACTCAGAAGATTCAGTGAGGTGTCATGGTACCTGATTTAAGTTTTGAAAATAGCCCATGTCCATTTTCCCCTGTTGGGTCCCACGTGTACATCTCAGCAAACTTGAGGTTAATTGCTTTGTTCTAGAGTAGGTCAAGTGTGCTGTCACTCATTTCTGATTATATTTTTCCTGAAGCTTTTCAGTATCCAAACTTGTCTTGCTCTATCACACACCACTGATGTTGTACATGATCAGCAAATTAACACACTGCCCAGACAATTTCCTGTGGTTATTAGGCAGTCTGATCAGAAGCTGTTCTAAGCTTCAGCACAGATGAGTAAGTCTAACTTGAAAACTCTTTTTTAAAAAATAGTTGAAGCAAAGCTTTTAGCTGTATAGTGTAGAATATAATGTTCCCTTTATAGAGAGGACACATTGGACATGGCATAGGTGTATTTACATGAAGGATTATAGTTCTGGGAGCCGTGACCTTTAACTGCATGGATTTTAAAGAATCTGTACAGAGAAGGGCTTCAGCATTGGAATTAACTATTCACTGATCATCTGCCTGGCTGTCACTGCAGATGTAAGAGTCAGAAATAATTCTCATCCATATGCTAGTGAGGGCAGCACCAAATCAGACCACCCTGAGTTCAAATCTTACATTCCAAACTTACCAAGGACAATTTAATTGACTTGTTTTTGAAGACTAAATTTTAATTTTTCAGATTATGAAACCTTTAGACTTTGAAAATTTTACAAAATTCAGAAAAGAGTACAGGAAAAAAATCACCATACAGACTTGGCAACTGTTAAAATGTTAGTTATTTCCTTGAAATCTTTTTAAACTCTCTTTATACATCTACGTATAATTATATCATACTTGTGTCTACATTAGATCTGTATAATTAGTACCTTGCTTTTTTACCCCATAACATTAACAAAATGTGTGAAACTTCTAAGCTATTGATGTTCTTTGAAAACATTTTATTGGCCTCACGCTTTTCAAAGTTACGGATGTGCCACTGTTTATTTAACCCTTTCCCTGTTTATGGACATTTAGATTATCTCTGGTCTTTATGATTATTAACTCTTTGAGGAGTATCTTAATACATTTGTATTTGTATCTCTGATTCTTCCTTCTATTTAGGACATAGAACTGCTATTACTGGTTTCAAAGTTATGAACTTAAATGACTGTTTTTATATTTATATAGTAATACCTATTCATAATTTTTTATAAAGTTCAATAGTTCTGATGATTTTATGATTAAAATTGTACTAGATTTTTTTAAGCCAAAAATGAACCTGGCTTTCTCCTTCTTAAGGGAAATAACTTTCAAAAGCTTTTGTTGCTTCTTATAGTATTTAACATCTTATCACCTAATTACTTGCCTATATTGTTATATCATAATTGTTATATCATAAGGTTAGACATCAGTTATCATCTTTCTGATATGAAGATGAACATTTCTTTCTCTTAAATCTCTTAAATCTCTTTCTCCTCACCATTTCCTCAAACACTTCTCTTCCCTCATTCACCCAATATAATTACAGCAAATTGGTTGCATCGATATTCAATGTTCATGGCATTATGATTGTGTAACTATTATTCACAGCTGGGTCAAAGTGTATATGTTAGTACTTATTTCTAGGAAAGCTTTGAATTTTTCCTGAAGCTCAGGATTGCCGTTTTTTAAACTGATGAATTTTCTATGTACGAATAACCAATTCATCCCAACATTCTTTAAGAAAACTATAAAATAAACAGTCAAATATAATAAGCAAATATATAAGGAAGTACATAGCTTCTATTTTTTATATAGTATACCTTCTCAGACCACCTGTGTAAAAATAGGACACGATTTCTCAAGGTGATGCCAACCTGGCAAACATTAATCTATTCTCTTTCTTCACATTTTTATCATTTCAAGAATGATATACAAAGAGAATCATACAGTATATAACCTGAGATTTTTTTTTTTCAGTCATCATAATTCCATTGAGCTCTGTCTAAGTTGTATGGATCAATACTTTGTTCCTTTTTATTACTGAGTAGTGTTCCATGTATGCTCTGTTTAACCATTTACCCATTGAAGGACATCTGGATGGTTTCCAGTTTTTGGTTGCATGAACAGTGATTTTTCCACAAAAGTTGTCTTAATTTTTATCTCCCAAAACAGTATCATAGTTAAATATATGTCTGCTCCCTCACTTTCGAGTAAGATTTTGTAACCAACCAATGTCTGTATCCCAGAACTTTATATCGTTCTACCACATAATAAATACTCAGAATAAATTCAGTTTCCAAGGCAGAAGAGTGAGTGATTACTCCAGATTTCACTGTGTTTGAGGACTCTGTCATGGTTTCACAGAATAAAAGGAACTTACATTGTCCTTTGAAGAGTTTAATATGATATGGTCAAGAGACATGCAAGATGGGGAAATTATCCCATGGCTTAATTAAAGGTATCTTGCAAGGAAAGTGTGTTAAAAATTACTGGATGGATCAATTTGGATAAAGAGTAGAGTGCATGTACATGAGTCAAGGGAAATGGGATGAAAAGATAGACTGAGAGGACATTGAACACGGCCTTGGAGGTCTAGCTAAAGATTTTGACATTTTTCTCATAGGCTTTCAAAAGCCCTGTCTGGTTCACTTTGGGGAAATGAAAGGTGAAAGCTGAATTTTAGGAAGTAATTTGGTGACATTTGCTGCAAGACTGGTTATTAATTTTCAAATGATATGTATATCTTTGCCTGTGACTGGAGAAATCTCAAGTCCTGTATTGTTTTTGGACAAGCAGTCACCACAGCAGGAGTCAGAACCTATGAATGGTTTCTATTACCAGTTAGAAGCAGGGCCCACGAAGGGCAGGTGCTCTGAAGGCAGTCACCAGACTCCTGAGCAAGCAGAGAAGAGTAGAGACTGGAAGTGTTAGGTCCCTAAATTGGAGCCTTTTTTTTTTTTTGCCCTACTGGCTGTCCTGGATGTTAAAGCCTCATAATTACAGTAATATATTGCAGCCCCCATGACTTTCGCTCCTTCCATGTAATTTCCACATAATATATCTTTTAATGCTCACTGCAAGCTTGCATGGAAGGTATTTTTATTCTCATTCTAGAGACTAAGTACCTTGATTCTAGAGATACGTCTTGTGGGGCTACAAATAGGTCAAGAGACTACTGCCTGTCACAGGAAAAGTAGGAGAGAAATGAGAGAATTTGGAGGATATTTAAAAGTCAAACTAGAGGATTTTGGTGCCATCACTAAATTAAAAGAGCAGTAATGAAGTGATGCAAACAAGAAGTTTAAGTGTGCAGAGCGGGAAGGAATTTGGAGTGAAAAGGAAACAGATGACCCAGAGAGAGCCCTGAATCAGGACCTCTGACAGCACTGTGGTGATGATGGTTATCTGCCTTATCGACCCCCTCATGTATGAGTAGAGTAGCTTAATTTAAAGAACAGGATGTATCCCTATCTGTATCACAAGAAATAGATACTTACCTTAAGGAACTGGCTCACACGATTGTAAGTGTTTGCAAGTATGAAATCCGCAGGGTAAGCCAGGAGACTGAAGGTCCAGAGAAGAGTTGATGTTATGATCCTAGGTCTGAATTCCTTCTTTCTTGGAAGACCGCAGCCTTTTTTCTCTGAAGACTTTCATCTGATTGAATGAGACCCACCCTCATTATAGAGGGTAATTTGCTTTACTCAAAGTCTGCTGATTTAAATGTTAATCATATCCTAAAAATACCTTCACAGCAACATCTAGACTGGTGTTTGACCAAATATCTGGGTGCCATGACCTACACAAATTGACACAAAATTAACCATCACACCCTCTAAGCTTCAAAGTCACCTCTGGTTGCTCTCCAAAGGGAGAATGAAATTGTTCCTACCGCGTGTTGGCCAGGACGCCTGCTGCTCTTCCGTTTCTACCACTCCATCCGGACTTTCCCAGAGCCTCAGATGGGGGCTCAGAATAGTGGCAGGAAGGCTCCTTCCCAAGGCTGCACATGGAGACTTCTGGCAATGAGCTGTAGACAGCCACTCCCCTAAACTTTCAGCCACTTCACTGACAGGGAGGATAGACCCCTTGCGGAGAATCACAGCTCCATCCAGAACTGAGAGCACATTCTCCTGCCTGGGACGGATGAGGGTTCTTGGAAGGATAAGTGAGATATAGACCCAACTCTGCCTCTCCCATTGAAGAAGTCGGCATAGAAGGACTGACACTGGCAGGAGCCCTGCCAGACCTCGTCAATCATTTAAATTTCTATAATGAGATCTCCACGGGATAGACCTCTTAAGTCTACTATGGACATGCAGAAACCCACCAAGATGATCTATGTGCTGGTAAAAACGGACCAAAATGCATCAATGAGAGGTTTCTCTGGAGACTGGAAAAATCCGTTTCCTTCCTGTGCCAGGGAAGAAAGAATGACCCTATTTTCAAATGCTTGATGCTATGGAAATGGTGTCAGGTTCAGATGTGAGTTAGCAAACTAGATATCAGACACCGCCCATGGCCTGTTCCTAGTCAGCCAAGGAAGGGTCTTACAAGTGAAATGGATGAAGAAAAAAAAGAAAGAGAAATGGAAGAGGAGACAGAGAGGGAGAAGACCAAGAAACAGAGATGCTATGTGACCTGCAAAGCTTAAGGTGTTTATTATCTGGCTCTTTACACAAAAGTTTGCCAAGCCTAGATCTCGAAGAGGACACACAAGCACTGGAATTCAAATTCAGCTTGTTCCAAGATGAAGTGCTGCCCACTGGCACTTCTAGGGTGATTATTTTGCTTTTTGAGCCGGATGGCCTCACCTGGGCACACTGCACACCAACTTTCCCTGATGGGAAGTCTTACAGGAAGAAACGTGTAAATTTTCAGTCCAGGATTTTAGAGACAGCAGCGCAACAGTGGGCATACTGTAAAGATTCTGTTCATATGAAATTCCAAAATAAGTAAAACAAATCCATGGTGTGAGAGGGGGCTGCCGTCCTTGGGAGGGGAGTTGCTGGATCTCCTTCTCTGGCGGGGGTGTGGAGTAAAGTGACTGTTTATTTCTTGATCTGGGTGCTCCTTATATGTTTGTTCATGAAAATCCATGAAAATTCATATTCCCTTAGGAATATTGTTTTCTAAACATAAATGATACTATATTAAAAAATTCAAAAAGTGCATCTAACCCCCCCACCTTTGACAAGCTACTTAAAAAATAAATATTTTGCAGGGATTTGTCCTCTGCACAAAAGGGGACACGACCTGGCTTTGTCTTCCTCCAAGAAGTCATGCTGTAGATTTTCCAAGCCAAACCCTTTTCCTAATGACTCGTAGCCCAGTGCCCTCCCCACTTTACACCGTCTTCCTCATCTTCTAGACCAGAACAGAACAGGTCAACACCTTCTGGATGGCTGGCGACCAGAAGTGGGTTTAAATTCTTCTTTGCCCTTATATAGTCACAGTAGGGACAAGACTTCCTAAAGATCTGGCCCTGCCCACTGCCCCTTCATGTCTGGCTGTGTCCGCCGAGGTAGACTAAAATGTTTACGAGTTTATTTGAGCAAAAATCGATTGGAATCAAGCAGTGTCAAGCTGGATGGTTAGGAGTATTCCATGGACAGAAGCTCAGGAGAGACTTTTATAGAGAAAAGCAGAGGCAGAGCAAGAAAATTATTGATCGGTTTTAGGTTAAAGCCTAGATGGCTGTTTGTGATTGGTTGTCCTTAGCGTTTTGATTTCATAACCTGGAGGAATTGACAGGCTTAGATTCTGGCTTATCACTTAGGCTGCCATGGCATTAGAGCTCCCTCAGTGTAATGGCCTCTTGATGTAATTTAATTAGTTTAATGCCACCTCTAAACACATACTCTGATCACAGTGAACCTTTCCTCTTCGTGATCACATCAAGATGCTTCACTGTTCTGACCTTCATCCCTGCTATTCCTCCTCCCCAAAATGCCTTCTGCCTAATCACCAACTTGGGAAACTTCTGCTGATCCTTTCTCTACAGATCAAGTGTTTCCCTCTGTGAAACCTTCCAGACCTACATCCTTACAGAGCTAACCAGTGTCTACTGTGCATTAATACATGGTTCCATCAATGCACCCAGGACATACGTGATAATTTTTCTGTATGTTTGCCTCTACTGGTACTCAAGAGCTCTTGAATGAAAAAGAATATATATATGTATGTGTATAACTGAAACATTATGCTGTACACAAGAAATTGACACAACACTGTAGCTGACTGTAATTCAATTAAAAGAGAAAAAGAACTCTTGAAAAGAGAGATGTGCCATTTATTATAGTGTCTCCATGCTTGACACCTAGTAGGGACTTAAAATGCATTTGTTGAATAAATGAGTGAACGAGAGTTCTTATTACTTGATATTATTTTATTATGATAGAACAATTCATTTTTCCCAGTTGTGTAATTCTCCCTAGTGACGAAATAATCTGTCACTAATTTGTTAAAGTTTTCTTTTAAAAAGCAAATAAATTTTAATACACATAGTACTATGATTTTTTAAACTTTTTTATTGAGTTATAGTCATTTTACAATGTTGTGTCAATTTCCAGTGTAGAGCATAATTTTTCAGTTATACATGAACATACGTATATTCATTGTCTCATTCTTTTTTGCTGTGAGCTACCACAAGATCTTGTATATATTTCCCTGTGCTATACAGTATAATCTTGTTTATCTATTCTACATATGCCTGTCAGTATCTACAAATTTCGAACTCCTGATCTGTCCCTTCCACCCCCCTCATCCCTTGGCAACCACAAGTTTGTATTCTAGGTCTATGAGTCTGTTTCTATTTTGTATTTATGTTCTTTTTTTTTTTTAGATTCCACATATAAGTGATCTCATACGGTATTTTTCTTTCTCTTTCTGGCTTACTTCACTTAGAATGACATTCTCCAGGAACATCCATGTTGCTGCAAATGGCGTTATGTTGTCATTTTTATGGCTGGGTAGTATTCCATTGTATAATATACCACATCTTCTTTATCCAGTCATCTGTCGATGGACATTTAGGCTGTTTCCATGTCTTGGCTACTGCAAATAGTGCTGCTATGAACATTGGGGTGCAGGTGTCTTTTTGAAGTAGGGTTCCTTCTGGATATACGCCCAGGAGTGGGATTACTGGGTCCTACATTAAGTCTATTCCTAGTCTTTTGAGTTATCTCCATACTGTTTTCCACAGTGGCTGCACCAAACTGCATTCCCGCCAGCAGTGTAGGAGGGTTCCCTTTTCTCCATGATCTCTCCGGCATTTGTCATTTATGAACTTTTGAATGATGGCCATTCAGACTGGTGTGAGGTGATACCTCATTGTAGTTTTGATTTGCATTTCTCTGATAATGATATTGAGCATTTTTTCATGTGCCTATTGATCATTTGTATGTCTTCCTTGGAGAATTGCTTGTTTAGGTCTTCTGCCCATTTTTGGATTGGGTTGTTTGTTGTTTTCTTATTAAGTTGTATGAGCTGCTTATATATTCTGGAGATCAAGCCTTTGTTTGTTTCATCATTTGCAAAAATTTTCTCCTATTCCGTAGGTTGTCATTTTGTTTTGCTTGTGGTTTCCTTTGCTGTGCAGAAGGTTGTGAGTTTAATTAGGTCCTATTTGTTTATTCTTGCTTTTATTTCTCTCACTTGGGTAGACTGCCCTAGGAGAGCATTTTTGAGATGTATGTGAGATAATGCTTTGCCTATGTTTTCTTCTAGGAGGTTTATTGTAGTACTATGATTTTTAAAAAACTAATTTAGGAAGCTCAAAAAAAGTTAGACTTAGTGAAGTATAAAAATGAGTCATAATATTATCTAACTCTGGATTATTTTTTTCTTGAGAGAAAACCAGAACCAAACATAAAACAAACAAACAAAAAAACTTTTCATGAGCTATTGAAATTTTACCTATAAGCAAAAGAATAATTAACTAGAAAATACTGAATTTGTTTTATAGATTAAATGTGAATTTTTAAAAGTATATTCACTGATAAATAACAATACAAATTGCAAAAATTTTAGAATGAAATCGAATTAATTGTGTGCCTGCTGAGTAATAAAATATTGTATTTGAGAGAGAGGCCAATTATTTTGTACTATTTAAAACACTACCATTAGCTAATGGTGAGGCTTTAGGAAGCATCCTTCAATTCACCTGCTTCAATTTACCAATCTCAAAATTGGTTCCAAAAAGCTACAATTCTAAAACAAATCAAGATTTAACATTACGTATTTCTGTAATTTGTCAAAAAATGGTCTAAGGCGTGATACCAAAAAGTCCCACTAGATGGCAGGCTTCCCATTTCAAAGGAAGCCATTTTTTCCCCCTTCTTCCAAAATAAGAGCCTCCAACAAACAGAATTTGAAATGTGTTTATTTGTAGGGCTATAAATATGGCTCATCTGATCCAGTTTTCCACTGGGTTCCATATTTTTCAGTGATTTGCAGCCAGTTTGTTTTAAAAGCCAGATTGAAGAAGTTATTTGATATGCAGCCACATTCTTTCCAAATAATCACAGTTAATCCCTATTTCTTCTTTTTAATCAGACATTGCATGTCCACAGTGTTATTAACTGAAAAAAAAAATTATGGAACCATTCATTAAGTAGTGTGTGATTTTTGAGCACAATTCCACAGAGCTCTAAGCAAGCGTAAGTGTGGACGTCTCTGGAATTTCTTTACTGTTTCAGAAAGCCAAAGCAACACCTGCTAAATTTCATTAGATTCCTGACAGGACACTCACTGCTGTTTAAAAACCATTTCTACCCTGGTCAGTTGTGACTGCCTGAGACCAAATATTGTAAAGGTAAATTAAACAGAATTTTCAGACAAGTAAAAGTGCTTTCATCAACTACATAAATATCTGTGGCTAATCTTTGAATAACAAATGGCATGCATAAAAATGATGTTATTTTTATTATTACCAGTTATCATGATTATTATTGTTGCTGACTTTTTTATTTCTAAAATCTTCAGAGGCGTGTTTTCCAAGAAACTTAACAATCAAGAAACAGTAATGCATTTCTTCCAAATGTAACATAGCAGACCCAATAGGTTTCAACCAAAAGAAATTTCTTTCCCCTTGCAAAGTACATACTGAGTCATGCTTTATTAAAGAGAAAAAGGAATTATCCAGACATCTCTGAAAATTGCAGATTTGCTCATTCCCGGCATTCATCAGAAATTGCCAGCCTTTGTAGCTGAAACAAATGAAAATTATCCCAAAGCAGAGTTATCTGAAGCATATATAACCCTTTCGTTTTATTTGTAAAACAACACAGCACACTAAAAAGAATCCTTTCGAACGTAAAGTGAAGTGATATCTCATGTGGTTTTCCAGGTAAAATATGAAACAAATGCTCAAAAGAGCTACCTCTCTCCATGTGAAATAACAACTACAACAAAACTGGCTTATTCTTGAAATTTCCCCGCTTGTGATGGACAATAGGGCTTTAAAATCCCTCTGCAGCCTCTGGGCAGTGTTTAGGCACAAAGTATTTTCATATATCATGAGATCTCTGTCTTCCTGCCTAATCCCACTGTATCATAATGCCTCACAGCACAATGGAGATGCATGCATGCCTAATTTCCATAAATTACACAGCCCTACGTTTTCATAAAGACAAATTCCAATTGTAAACTATTAAACCTAATTCAGCATCCTTTGATGTCTCTGAGAAAAACTGTGGGGGAAGTTGAAGCATTCCCACGTGGGCGTGTGTTCTCTGGGGCAGGTGAAGGACAGAAAGGAGGTAATATTTTGCCCTTTATATCTCTTCATTAATTTAAAATGTGTTCTTCTGAAGTTGAATTTAGTCCCTTTAGAGAAAATCTTCTTAAAAACCCTAAATGCTGAGGACAACCTAAGGCCTAACACTTCTCCCAAAAGCTCTAAATCCAAATCAAAGGAAGGTCTGTTTCTCTGAGCCTCTGATTTGGCTTCTTCTGTAAGGTGGAAGCCGAGTCTTCGCTGCCACCAAATGATAGTTGTACTCTTTGGATTATTTAAAGTTAACTTCTCCCCTTCATTTCTAAATTCTCTCCTTCCAAACTCTCACGTGAGGAGAGCAAACACCATGCAGGCCTCTCTATTCAGGCACCATCATTTCATCATTTAGTTGTGGAATTCCCTCCACAGGTTTTGTTCTCAGCATCCTGTTGACATAATTTAACATACAGGTTATAAAGAATTCCGTGAACCTTCTCCCTTCCTGTTTACTTTCACTCCTCAATGGAGTCTAGTGCTCAGGAGCCGGCTCTTTTAAACCTGCAAGCCGGATCACCTCCCCCTGAAGCAGGAAAGGTGTGAAAAGCAAACAGAGGGGAGCAAATACAGTGGCTTTTCAACAGTTCCTCAGTGCTGGCTGTAGTCTGAGAGGTGATTCAGGGAGTGAGAATTCTGAGCAGGAGGCAGGATGGGGACCACGGGTACATTTCTGGGTCCTGCTGAGTTAGCCCTTCACAGGGTGGCTTTGTTTTGAGGCGTAAAGTGTTATGAATTCCTGGAACCCCATGCACACCAGGATGCAAATGTAAGCATGTGTAGACAGAGAGAAAGCTCGCAGGCTCAGGGCCGCTAACTAGAACCAGCGAGCTGGAAGGTTCCTTGGCCCTGTAGCTACGCCTAATGGGATAATCCATGCACACCTCTGGGAAGAGGATCTTCCCCAGCTCTGTTTGTAAATGCTGGCTGGAAACCCTGGGGCCAGGCCAGAAATCTCCATGTGGGTAATCTCAGGTCCAAATGAGTCAAAATGTCATAACAGAGAAACAGTGCTGTAAGGCCCCTTAACAGCAAGCTGAACTTTTGTAAGCGCAGCACAAAGCAGCTGTTGATGGCCCGGGCTTGTGGAACGTGCTGGGCGTGAGCCCGAGGCGTTGGTGGGTGGGATGGATGTGCGTCTGCTGCGAGGTGGCACTTCGAGGCAGGCAGAGAGAGACCAGGAAGGTCAGGGACTGTTTTACATGCACGGCTGACGGTGAAGGGACACGATTAAGGATAAAGTTGGGCAATCTTCAGTTACCTGGTGCACCGTGAAGATTTCCTTAAATCCGTTTTGACAAGCTAGCAGCCAAAACGCTGGCATCCGGACCAAGAACGGACAAGGCTGACTCAGAGGCGAGCTTGGTGTCTGGACATTCGAATACAAACTTAAACAGACTAAGATTTTATCAATTCAGTTCACCTCTTTCTTTGTAAAATAATTTTTGTAAGGAAATTAAGTCTTATGTGACATTTTAAAAAATTATCAAAATCAAGTAAAAACTGGAAGGCTTATGTATATTCTACCTGAATAAAATGGAAACTTTAATGAAGGTTAATTCAGTGACTTTCAACCCAAATTCCAATTTTTGTTTTCATAATTAACAGCTCTGGACTTAAAACTCAGAGTTATAGCAAGTGTATATTTTAATCTTATGTGATTATAGCATTCTTAAAATTATAGGTATATACATATTTATATATTATTTTTATTTCTGTTATATTTATAATACTTTGCAAAGTATTTTCTCATATGCTTTAAGTGTACAGACTTTAACAATAATTGTTTAGACTTACTCCACATTTAATTTTATTTCTTGCTACTAGTTGTTAGTAATACCGTCATGCCACCGTATCTTCATGTCTGTATTTTTATTCATTTTTAAGCCAACTGTCCTGAATATTTGAATATATTTTCCATGAGGGGTATGGGAATAAAAAATATACTTTCTAAATTCACGTATGAAGTTGTGTCTCTGTTTTTGTCAAACCAGGACAACAATATGCCCTGTTGTAGGTCAAAAGTGTGTCTTCTTACAACACTGAAATTTCATTTATTCAACATGTATCTTGAGCCCCTGTTCTCTGCCTGTATCTCCTGGGTGCTGTGGACAAGATTAGTTGTCGAAGTTTTTAAACTTTCATTTGTTTGAGGTTAAAAGACATCATTTATTTCCTTTCTCCCTCCATCACTTCTTTCTTTTCCTTCCTATTTTGAGTAGATGGAAACAGGTATTTTTCTCTTTGATTTTTGAAATTGAAAAATGTTATTGGGTATCTATCTGAGAACGTGTCTCTTTTTACTAATTTTTCCTGATTGTTGGAGGACCTTTCAAAATGTGAAGTATTATGTTAACCATTAAGCCCTCGCGTCTTCAAGTTTTATTTTAATCTTTTCTTTCATTGTTCTCTCTTTATCTTTGTATCCTGACACCTGGGGCCACTGTAGGCCAGTTCTCTTCTCCACTGATTTGCTCTTCTATTGCATTCAGTTACTATCTGCATTGCAATGTTTAATTCAGCAGTTATCTGTGTGATCCCTGTGTATTCTTTCCCGATCTTAGATCATGCTCTTTTCAGGACCGCCTAACCTACTTGTTTTGTGATGTATGTCTTCTCTAATTTGTTAAGAACAAAACCTGAGTGATATTTTCAAAAATATCATTTCTTGCAGCAAATCTGTTCCACTGAAATGTTTTTGCACCTTCCTCAGACTGTTCTCTTTCTTTTGAACCGTCTTGGCTTTCTTGTGTCTGAACACGTCTCTCTTTCTGTTCATCTTTAAAAAGGAAGAGCTCTGCTGGTTTTGTGTAGACCGTGTAGGTTGAAGTGAGCTCTGTCAGTAAGCTTTCCTGATTGATTCTTACAGAGCAAAATGAAAGGACAAAAGAAAAGTTTTAATTTACTCTACATGCGCTTTGCCATTTCTGATCCCCAGCAGTGAGGAATAGGTGAATGGGGGGAATTAAAAAGGGAGCTAAAGTCAAAACTTTCTCTGGGCTGAGTAACTGCTTTGTCTTGTTGTTGAGACTCCCAGGGGACTTCTAGATAGTTCTGTTTTCCTGACACTCACAGATGCTACTGTGGACTTCCTGCTCTCAGTGTCCTATGGCATCGGAAGTGCCTCATCTTTAGCAGGGGTCCTTGAGAGTTATGCAACCCATCCCACCTTCTCTCCTAGACTTTTCTATTTTGGTAGGCATGGTTTTATCAAGTTCTCTTCCATTTTTATTCCCCCAGAAAATAATGCTTTGCCTTCATATAAAAGGAACTTCTATCAGTTTTCAATATTAATTTGATTTTGTACAAACTATACTACAGCACAGACTGTTAGCCCTTCCCCTAGTACATCTCTCATTTTCTTCTATAGAATTGGATATTTTAGCAAGTCACATGGCTGACCGGTTAAAGACGACATGACCAGCCTCCCTTCCAGTTGGTTTTGATCAAATGATTGGAGGGGGAGTTGATGTGGTACCTATGGAGTCATGCCTTTAAAAGAAAAGGAGGGTACATAGTCCCCGTTCCCCCCTTTCTTGATCAGTGGGATGTACATGTGATGGAAGGAGCCAGAGCAGTCACCTTAGACATGAGATGGGAGCTACCTATTACCACAGCAGAACAAGGAGACTGAATAAGCCTGCGTTCCGGCAACCTGCCACTGTGTGTGGCCCCTGGGATGCCTACCATCCCTGTGGACTACTCCGCGAGTGAGAAATAAGCCTCTCCCTTGTTGAAATGCTGTTATATTTGTCTTTATCACAGCTAATAGAAATCTCTGTGCGTGATATCCTGCCCTGGTTTCCAGGAGAGGGTAAGTTTCCTTATTTCCTTATTATATCAGCCATTTTCAGGGAATCTCCCATTCCTGAGATGATTTCAAAGACTGGTAGAATTCTGCGTTAAGACCACGTCGCTTTACCTGTGGTTGGTTTCGTCCCTACTCCCTGCTTTGTGCCAAACTACCACAGCAGTGCTGTTATTCGTTGATGAAACACGTCATTTAGAACCTGCTGTATCCAGGCTCCACTAAGCACTAGGGATGCTTCAGGATTTCACCATTTAGTAGAGAGAGAGAGAGGTGTCTCCTTCAATTACTTTCCCATTTAGTAGGAAGAGATATTAGTGAAAACAAATAAGTACACTAAAGCCTATGGGGAGGGTTGCACAGGGGACAGTGAGAGCACAGGGGCGGGAGGAGTAGTTGAGCTTTGACCTGTCGAGTGGAATCAATGCACAGCCTAAAAGCTGAGTTAGGTTTCATTTGGCGGACATTTCTGAGGACTCGAACCCCTTTCAGCCCGGGGTGACAGCCTCTCAGATGGCTCTGAGGGACTGCTCCGCAGAGGCAGGGGAGGAGCCAGGATATATAGGAGCTTTACGACAAAGACCAGGGAGTTGGAACAATAGAAGATTACTTGTTAACTAAAGAAAACCAGGCATCTCAAGTTAAAGAATGTAGTGCTTTTCTATGTCTGGGAGGGAGCAAACATTCGGGCTCATTGTATTCATTCCTTTGACAAGTATCTCGATACCTAGGGCCAGTCTCCTGTCCTTTCTTATTCTGAGTCCCCTTGGAGTGCACCATGGTGAGTGGCTGCGGAGACCAGGCTGCAGGCTAGTATTCACTGGGGGGTGGCGGCAGCCGCTCAGGGCTTGCTGGTTTCTGCATTCTTTGTTTACTGATATGGTTTGCAGTATTTTTCATTCACAGACCCGGTGGGGCCCCTGTGGCTCCTATTTATATGCTTTTAAGAAGTTCACACCCCTTGAATATTTTATTTCCCTGAGACTCTCAGTCCTGTAGGCTGAATTTTTTCCCTCTCTTTCTTCTGAGGAATAAGTGATTAAAAGGCAGTTAGTTAATCAGCTTGAGATAATTGTTCATTAAGTTGTAAACACTAGTCATATTGAGAAGTGACTTTAACTAGCTTTACAACTTGTGTAATACCTAAGTGCTAGCACACAGGACTGAACTACAGCAGCAGGTTTCCTTGTTGTAAATTTTGCTCTCAGTTGTATACTTAGGATAAGACATAGACCTCTGGGTGCTAAGCACAGTATCAGACAAGCAATACAGTCAGTAATCGTTCACTGAGGGAAGGAAGCAAAGAAGGGAGGAAGGAGGAAAAGAAGGAAGGGAGGGGAGAAGGAAGGAGACGGGGAAAGAAGGGTTTGAATGAATGCATTGTGTCATAGCCTATTTTGTGACTAGATTACAAGAAACCACAACTCCTGTTTCTTGTGCGTGATCTGCCCTGCCAAAAATTGATGCTTATTAAGCATGTCTGGTGCATTATTTAAACTGCTAGGATCGATGCAAAAATAGAAAGACATAGGTAGCTGTGTCATTTGAGTCGGTGGCCAGAGACTTCAGTTAGACTCTTAGTTTGGCAGTTTACTCGCTGGGTGGTCCTTGGCTTGATACTTTGAACCTCTGTGACTCTCAACTTCCACATCTGTTGTTTGAGCATCATATGCATCCTGCAATTGTTTTGTGGCAATGAAATGGGATAGTTATGAAACTACTTAGCAGAGATCCAAGCACATAATACATACTCAGTTAATGTTAATGCAATATGCATTTTAAGAATACTCCACTTTCCTTTTTAATTCACATTTTAAATTTGCAAAAAAGTACGTATTTTGAATAATAAATATCCACTTTAATGATACGCATATACTTTCATCGGTGTTAAGCATCATTCTTATCTCTGTGAAATTATTTTTCCATTACAACTTACCCATTGTAGTATCCCAATATATTTTTATTTTGGAAGTCTTTTATTGATCCAGCACCTTTCTCTGATGTAATAAAAGTTTGCAAACAAGTTGGAAATTAAAATAATTTATTAAAATAATTAAAATATCAAGCTCTAAATGTTTTGTAGTTTCTTCTGGATGAGATTCACAATTCAAAAATTAATGTGCAATTGATAAAAAAGAAAAGCATTAAAATATTGCTAATATATATTAAATGCAAAAGGTAAAAATTTATTAGAAATGCATTTCTTGTTGAGATGGGTGGAGCTGGATTATCAAGGTTTGATTAAGGGACACTTCCCTGAAGTCCCTATTTTGAATTGTCCTTTTGTTACATACACCAGAGTTTCCCCTCTTTAGAGCAACTCACCACAGTTACATTAGAAATGAGGTCATCTTTGTTACTGAACTGTTCGGCTGTTCACCACTCAAAAGCCAATACTTGAGAGGCCAGGTGTTGGTAGAAAGAAAATTTGCTTTAATCAGAAAGCTAGCAATTTGGGGAGAAGGTGGCCTCATATCCTAGAAAGAACTCCAAAGATTCTGCTCAGCTATGACATTTTTTAAAAGGAAAAAAGAGGGAAGAATCTCAGTGAATCACTGAGGCAGGAGGTTGGACTCCACATCATTCTCCATTGGGTGCAGACTGGCTGACTCATTATCTTTCTTAGATGTTATCTTACCCGCATGATCTGCCTGCTGGATTGCTAAGGAGGCTTCTGAGGGGTGGAGAGCTAGTCATTCTTTAACTATTTAATTCTTCATTCTTATTTCTTTTAATCCAGGAAAAGAATCACCAGGTTTGGCAAGGCATGCTGTGCACTCAGGAGAGCATAAGTCAGGACTTAGGTTAAATTGCCTAGTGATCGCATTTCTATAATTGGGTTCTTCTAGGGTTCGAAGGGAGCAGGAACGGGCAAACAGGAAAGCGGAAGAAGAGCTGCTTTCATCTTTCAAGGAATCGCGGTTGTGAAACAGGAAGTGAAGGAGATCTTATTAGTCACATTCTTGCACAGTTTCACATTATGAAATATGACATACGTTGAGGATACGGAAATTGATTCCCTAAAAATTATCTGTGCACATTTAACCTTGAGGTGAAGGCAATTATGACGAGGAAGCAAAGATAAATAAGACAAATAGGAATTAAAACACAGCACCTTGCTTTTCTGTGTTTTTGTAGCATTTTTAATTCCTTTTCTAAGTATAATATAAACATGCCAATAGAAATTTCTACTGTATAGTAACTTTTAATGGACAACTGAGATGCAAACAAGTAACATATAAACCCAAGATTCTCTGATAAATGCTATACTTCGTGTGTTACACTTTTAAATGTATTTTAGGAATGTATTTGCATTTTAAGCATTTTTCATTATATACTATATATTTGTAAATAGATTTTCTTTTCCAAGATAAACATTTAAATCTCCATATTTTTATGTAAGAACAGAATTTTATGATTTTCTTCATTATAATTCAGTTCAAATATATTCCAACTTCCCATGTGATGTATTTGACCCATGAAATTTGTACAAATATGTTATTTAATTTCAAAATAATTTGGAGTTCTTTTGGGGCAGCCCTTGGTATCCCTTTGTCTTTTCTCAAACCAGAAAGATGCTATTAATATGTAAGTCAGATTACTACATTTTTCAAAGTTTAGACAACATAGATTTTTACAGCTCACCATTATTTTATGTATGTCTAAGGTAGAAGAAAAGGTTACCATGTAATACAGCATTGATTTCAAGACATGTCTCTATTTCAGTGATGTTTAAATGTGAAAAACAAAACAAAACCTATTCTTTGGAATTGAGGAAATGTATTATTGTCTCCTTAGCTCAAAACTCATGATCTTCGACCTCTCAGTAGAATCCATAGGAATTACAACAGCCCACCAGCCCTCAAGTACGCTACCATTTCCCCTCCCTGCCTCCTTACCTCTCTCCTTATCTCCTGCTACACTCACTTCTTGCTCATATAGCTCTTGTCACTCTAGTGAATCTGAACTTGCTGTCTTCAAAGGCTCTGGACATACTCTTACTTCAGAACCTTTCAAATATCCTATTTCTTCCCCCAAATGTCAATTTTCTCTTTGCCAAATCACCATGTGGTTTACTCTCTCATCTCTCTCAAGTCTTGACTCAACTCTCACCTTCTCAGTGAGCCCTAACCCGCCCCCCGTGTTGAATTTGCTAGCACCCGTTTTCTCTCCTACCTTCCTAATCTTCCTTCCTCTTTTCTTTCTCGCCATTGCACTTATCAGAATTGAAGCTATGACAGAAAAACCCTACAGAATATCTCCCAATTAAGATTTTCCTAGTGGAATACCTCTTGGTTATTAATACCCAGACTCCACAGAGTGTTTCTGAATGCACTATTTTTTTTAGCTAGTGTTTGAAAAGAAAACAAAATTTATGCCCACAAGTCTAAATACAATATTTTTAAACAAAACAATGTGCATGAACAGTCTTGAGTTATATTCCAAATACAACTGGTGGAACATTAAAATTTCAAGAAGTGAGAGTTGAATGTCCACTAAGGAGATGTACATCATGACACTGCACAGCCAGAAGCCATGATATTTATTAACAACATCATCAATTTTTTTTTGGTGAGCAAAAGCAGTGCTTTAAGCATTTCACATCCCAATGTAAACATTTGATATTAATATTTAGGTATTTGACTGTATTTTAATTACGTTGGGTGATATTTGTTGGGTTTGGGGGCTGTCAGTTTTGAGTGAGACCTGAAGCAAAAAGGGCACCTTACAGGCCTAGCCCAAGAGACAGTCAGCTCTGCTGTTGGGTAATGTGGTCCTGCAGACTCTGTGGTGTTGGAATTGCCTGTCCGGGGCAAGGATGCATTGTGGTTTATGGCGAGCTCCAGTGGGAGAATTACAACACAAACTCCTGAGATTCTGAAGTAAGGCTGTGCTGTCTACCGCAGATGATTACATGTCATTTGAGAAGTAGCTTGTGGTATGTTATTAGGTTCTGGTGGGGATGGATCATTTTACCATTAGGTACCAAGTGATCCTACAGCTAGAACTTCTCATTATGACCTCAGTTCTGACATACTCATCAAGCCATGAAGATGGACAAGTCCAGCAGTTATCTATCATGAGATGGAAATGGTATGTGTGGAATGGAACATTAGAAGGACCAGAGGACATGTGTACACTACATGTCTCCCACCACGGTTGCACCAATGCACCTTCCTAGTCTTACACCTATGCCCTCAAGGGAGTTCTTAAGAACATTTGAAGGAGAAGAAAAATAGATGGGTTTGGTTTATGAGTGGATTGGCTTGGTACATGGGTGAAGCTGAAAATAGATGATAAAAACATTACAGCCCCATTGAAAGGTGGAATGGGGAGGGGAAATCTTCCCAGTGGGTGGAGAGGCAAGCAGGGTACCCACTCATCCACTTGATGTGAAAGGAGTGGTGGCTTGAGGGGAGATAATGTAGAGATTCCTGGGCAGTGGCAAATGACCTGACCTTCTGGCCGGGGGGACGGGAAGACAAGACTCTTTGGGACAGAGGCATGTGGATGGACATATGAAGATGGACATCAAATGTCTTACTGATGATTGTATCATCAGTTAATGCCTAACAGGAAGTATCTACTTAGAAAAGGCACTGAAAACTTACATAGACAACATTATTCTAACCATTAAAATTTGGACGCTCAGAACTGGCATGATGAGCACATGACGAGTGGCATGGAGGCATGGAGGCTGTGTATGGGCCAGTAACACGGACAACCCACTACTGAGGCTGATCCAGCTATTTTTGTCTCCGAGTGTCCAATATTTTAGCAACAAAAATGAATACTGAGCCCAAACCCTTACAGGGAACTATTCCTCAAGGAGCACATCTGGCCAGTTGGTTCCAGTTTGACAACATCATGTCCCCTTCATCTTGGATCAGTCATTCATCTATTTCAGGCATAGACTTGCTTTTCTTGCCTGCAGTGTCCTAGTTATGACCACTATCAGGTGCTTATAGAATGCCTGATCCACTGCCTTGGGATCAATCCCACACAACATAGCATCCAACCAGGGGAACTTTATGGTGAAGGAGGTACTGGAGTGGGCCCATGGCCATTGGGTCCACTGGTCATATCATGTACTGCATCATCCAAAAGCGGCTGGCCCCCTAGAACACCAGAATAACCTTTGATCTGTACAAGTGAAGTACTAGTTCACAGGAAACACTCTGAAAAGATGGTGTGCTATTCTTTTGGATGTAGTGTATCTATTAAATCAGAAACCTCATATGGCATTAACACAATGTTCATACAAGAACAGATGGATGGGTCCAAGAACTAAGATGTAGAAGCAGAAGTGGCTGCACTTACCAATATTCCCAATAAGACACTAGGGGATTTTGTCCTTATTGTCTCCTTAACTCTAAGCTCTGCTGAGTTGGAGTTCTTAGTCTCAAAAGAAACTAACAGTTATAGCAAAGGTCCCACTGAATTACAATTTACAACGGCCGTCAGGGTTCTTTGGATTCTTTGTGCCCAGACACCATCCGGCAAAAAGAGGTACTGCCATATTATAGGGCAAATTACTCCAATCGGGAGGAACAGCCAGGGGCTGCTTATACACAGTGGTAGCAGGCAGGATTACATGAGGAACCCAGGTGATCTACTTGGGTGCTTCCTGGCTCACCCTCGTCCCAGTGTAACTGTGAGTGGTTAGATACAGCAAGCCTGGACTGAGAAGGATGTGAGGATCAGGTGTTCCAATTCTTCAGGTATTACGGTTTGGATTCCACCATCAGGATAAGGCACCAAAATGTGCGAAGATGATCGCTGGGGTGAGGGGAATTTCTAGTGCCTGTTGGAAATGGGAGAAGATGAGTGCCCGCTGTGCTCGGAGCTCAGCTGCTGCCCCAGTAGTTGTGTCCCCCCATTAGACTCCTTTTCCTAAGTTCTCACTCAGGCCAGCACCTCCCAGAAGCTGTGATGAGAGCTGCTCACTGGAATAGATTACAGTCAGTTCCAGTTTGTCTTGGTCTTCCTCAAGAGACTTCTTCCAAAAGTTGACGTTTTGCAAGAAGGGATAACTAATCGTTACTACCCAATCTGTTATAATCTGTAAATAGAATGTCCGTGGTCACAGTAATGTAAACATGTTTAATTACACTGGGAAGTACAGAGTAATAAAAATATGGGAGTGTAGGTGAGAGAGAGAGGGGGTGTGTGTGTATGTGCTGAAGCTGACAAAGGAAAAGGAAATAGAGCTAAGTCTTATCTTCTGCGGAGAAGGCAACAGATTAGACATCAAACTTAAAAAGCATGTAATGGTGGTAAAAGTATGATATGAAAGAGAAGGCAGATAAGAATATTCAGCTCAAAAAATTGAAAGTGATTATTCTGGGGAAAGAAAAATGTAGAATGAGATTCCTCTTTGTTTTAAAAGAAGTATTCTTTCTTAAATATGTGCATGGCTATTTCTGATTAAAAACAAAAAAGAACAAAAGAAAATCTGATTGTCTCCTGAGTAATATGAATATTTCAGGATGGTTTCACTTCTTAATCCCTTATCCTACCTCCTCTTTATAATGAACAATTCAGGATTTTCAATTCAGTATTATTAGTGTTAAATTATATATTATAATGTCACTTATCTTCTGATTTATGTATATATTTATAATGATTTTATAATTATATTAGTAACATTTTAGATGTAGCTGTATTCCAGTTGTTTCTCTCCGTCCTTCCTTCCCTCTTTTCTTCTTTTCTTCCTTCCTTCTTTACCTTTTTTCTAAATTTAATTTTGTCATTCTCCAGTTCTTTGTTTTGTCCAGCTGGACTAAACCTTTGGAATTTTTAAAAGTACATTCAAGGAAGGCAAATGGACACCAGCATCCTGGGATAAAATTCCAGGACATTGCAGCAAAAAAGTGCTGTATTTCAAGTGAGCAAGGATGATGTGCTTTGGTAATTGGTGTTGGATGAGTTGAAACTCATCTTCTGTGATAATAAAGGCATTGATGTTGAATATGCATATAAACAATAAGAATAAAATAGATTCATAAACTGAGTTGAAAAAGCAATATTTTAAATTCAAACACTATTTTTGTAAAACTATTTTATATAAGAATGTATGACATATAACCTAATTATTACCAGTATGTGTTTGAATATTTTAAACATATCCATGGAAGCATAAAATACCAAATTTGCCAAAAATTTTCCTTTGAATATTCCCATTGAAGAAAATGTTCTTAATCTTTAGGTAGAGATATATGGTATTGACTATTCAATCTACAAATGATCCCATGAGTTACAGTCTTTACAGTGCAGGTAAACAAATGGAGGCTAGAAATTTAAGTGTATACCCAGTGTCATACAGCTAGTAGAGGGGAGGTGAGATTTGAATTCAGTTCTAACTCACACTCAACAAACTTATGACAACTTAATATCATCTATACCAGTTCTTTTCTTTAAGAGACCCAGTGTTAAAATCTGAACTAGGGATGGTAAAGTCTGGGCAGACAGGATTTCAGATACAGGACAGTCTTAGGTTGAAGATTACAGTCGGGATTCTGGGAAGGAAGGGTAGAACTCTAAAGAGATCAGCATTCAAGTGAGGGGGCATACGGTAAAACACAACAAATCTGTGGGCAGATGGTGCTCACCTTACCATTATCCCATAAAGCATTCCTTGCCAGGACCTCCACCAATGCCATACCCTATCTTTTCTCTAATTGCCTGGAGTCTCCTGCTCCTCCATCAAGGCCTTCTCAAGTTTCTGCTCTGCTAAGATGCCTTCTCTAATCTGTCTCCTCCTTCCTCTGAGCCCCATTGTGCACATACCTGCCATCATTACCATCATCATCTTCATCTAGTAACTGATATGATAATAATTTATTTGCATGTCTAGCTCCACACTGGGTTGTAAGATCCTTGAGGGCAGCAAGTTTAGGTTCTTTAAAAGCATTTCTCTGCACAGCCTAGCTGAGTGTCTGGAACGTAACATGTAACCAATAGTAGGGCTTGGATTTGAACCTAGCTCTGGTTATCACATGAATGACTGAGTGAATAATAATTTCCCTTTTATGTGGGCAGTGGAGATTTAGAGTACATTTGAAAGAATTTTTTCTTGTTTTGATTTTTTTTTAACCTGGAGAAAAAGTTTTGTGATGTTTCACAGAATGGTGGATTATGTTTCAAAACTCAGGTGATAATATAATGTGGAATCATCTATCATTCTGTAATGTGTTTTCCAGAGCTAGTTGTGTTTTATCATCTTGAATATTTGGACCTCACACTGGGAGCATGAGGTATTGAGATACGAGATTGGGACATAAAGGATGTGCAGCATATGGCCATGTTGTGGGGTGAGTGGCACACTCCTTCCCACCATACCCCCAAGGGACACGTATGGAAATTTCTCCTGCTCTTAATCTGCAAGCTCTTAAAATTACAGAACCAGCTTTCCTACTAGACACTTTGACATAATTGAGTGGAAAAAAAAAACTAATTGCATTAAACTGATAGTAGAAAATGAGCCCCAGTGGATGACGCTATACAGGTGCATATTCTGAATTGTCAAGGTGTCATGGTGCCACCAGTTGTTCTTTGATCAATCAACCTGAAGGAGAAGAGAGAGGGTTTACGCTGGAGACCGTTTTTTAGAAGAACTGACTGCTTGGAGGTTTGAGCACCAACGTGGGGAGGTAAGCATTGTTCCCCCCAGGATGTGCTGTCCTTCCCATGGGCAGTCATTTTTATTCATGTTATAGAAACACAACCACAGACTCTAAAGAGTTTGTTCTAGGAAGTTATTCAGTTTTGCAGCTAACCAACACTTCTGTGCTCTCCTATAAAGACATCTCAAACATGCTTTTTGTCCCTCACACCTAATTTATGCAAAGGAACTCTTGCCCTGAGGGCTGCTCTGTTTTTTAATGAACTCACTTTGATGACAAGTAAATGTGGCAGGTATTTCAGGAAGCACACATCGCAGTTCATCCAGGGATGGTTTAACTTTGAAATTCTTTCACATGTGTAATATCTCTGAGCCTAACATTCTGATTGAAATATACAGACTTTATTTCCTTTTTCATCTCTTCCCATCTGAAACATTATCTTCCTAACTTATCATTGTTGGGCTGGAAGTGAGGAAAAGTTTAGTTTGCCTCTGCCAAAAAATGGCTATTTGACCCTGCATATGTTATGGAGCAAACTTCTCTGTGCCTCAAATTTTGAACCTTTAAATGAGTTGGTGACAGTGGTAGGGGGAGGGGGCATGATGTTGGATGAGATGACCCCTCCATGGCTTCAGACACCACTTCTGTGCTGAGGATTTAAACATCTGGATCCTCAGCCCAGTTTCTGAAACATGGGTGAGCATCTTCAGTCAAATATTCCAACACCTCAAGGCCAGCATGCGAAACTTGGCCAAATAGCTTTTCTGTTTTCCTCCGTGGTTATGAATAATGTCTCCAGCCGCCCAGAAAGATACTTTGATGTCATCCTCAGAATTACAACTGCATTATCTACCATATATGAGTCTGTGTGAGTTTTGCCCTAAATTTCTCCTCATTCATGGCTCCTGTATTAGATCAGTTATGATGAACTTAAAGCTGCATCACTGTTTAGTAAAGACAGTATTTTCATAATACTTCTTGATATATTTCCTCTTTGAAATAGCTACAGCTTTTCACTGTTAAGACTAGGTCATGAGGTTGAAGTAAGCCATGAGAGAGCGAAGGCTTAGAAAGCCCTCCTCTGCCCTGGGTGTCAGACAAGGAAAGGGGACTCAAAGGGCTTCAGGGGAGTGTCATTCTCCACTTAGAACAGCATACCTCGGGGCAATTCCAACATTGCATTTAGCAGGATACCAGGGTATTCTGATGCATGGGAAGTGGTTTACACAGGACTAAAGAAGGTTCTAGATGGAGTTAAGTGGACTCCCAAACAAGTGGAGGCCTGGGGTTGAGATGAGGAGGACACAAGGGTAGGCACTTGGGACCTAGAACTAGCAGCTGTGGCACAGATGTCAACACGAAGTAGAATGCGTAAACACAATTAGGCAGGGATTTTGCCTCCTTTACTTACTACTATATATTTCCAGGACCTAGAACACTGCCAGGTAAATACTAGGTACCTCTAAATGTTTACTGATTAAATAGGTATGACAAGATGCCCCAAAGAATCAGACACCATCAACTGTCCTTCTGCAGACGTCTTCACAGGATATCCAGAGACAAGATAGGGTGCCAACTCTGGGAGACAGGAGAAGCCTTGGAGGCCAACGCATGGATCTGGAGCTGATGCCAGACTAGTATGTAAATTCCCCACTTCCACCTCAAGACTTAGTTCCTAAGTTAAGGAAAAGAGGAAAGTCAACAAATTCTGAGTTCCTCTGTGCTTAAGCTGATAAAAGAGATTTTAAAAATATAGAAGAGCACAAATTGTCCTTTATTAACTATTTTTTAAATTTTTTTCTATTCATTATTGCACTATTTAGTTATTTTATTTTGGCAGTGGGAGATAATTAGATTTATTTATTTTTAGAGGAGGTGCTGGGGATTGAACCCAGGACCTGGAGCGTGCTAAGCATGCACTCTACCACTTGAGCTATACCCTCTCCCTCTCTATTGTCTATTTTAATTCCTTTTCTCTTGAGAGAACATGAGGTCAGTTACAGAAAAAGGAGCTGAAAGGTATCATTTGGACTTCCCTCAGTTCCTACCATCTCCTGCCTTCTCTCTGCTGCCAGTTTTGTTTCTTTGTAAGACTCTTTAATGGCTCCGCATACCAGGGCAGAAAATTGAGTTTCAACTCCAAATGGCTTCACCATGTCTTTAATCTTATCTCCTGTCTCCTCTATGTCTCCTCTATATCTTATATGCATTTATTTCAAGGCCACCACATTAGGTATCTACCCTGGGGGAGAGTGACTGCAAAAATCTGGTCCAGTTAGGGGCACCCTTTTCTGATTCACATCACTATGGGCTGGTGATAGCCAGTTCTCCATTGCTGGCACATACACACCAACTCTCTCTCTCTTTCCACACACACTAAATCCCAAGTCACATAGAAATATTTGTAGTTCCCACGAATCCACAAAGCCTCTAGTTACATTATTTCTCTATTCCCTCACTGCCTCTTCATCTCTCCCTTCCACTTTAGTGAACACGTACATATTTTAAAAATCTTAACTAATGCATTACCTCCTCTGTGAATCCCTCCCTTTCCTATGCCTTGTGGCAAAATTAAGTATTATTTGATATGCAAATAACTAGCACTGTAATCAGTTATTTAGAGCCATGGGTTATGTCTTACGCATCTTAGTTTCTCTAGGACATAGTATAATAGCACCAAATAATGTTTCTTAAAAGAATGTTCTCCACAGTTTCTTCCAGCTCTAATGAGATGAGATTAAAAGAGTAATGGATTTTACAATTAGGAACACAATTGGATTGAGTTCCTAAAGAAACCTCTTGGACCTCGGGTTTTATCTGATATTGATGAAGCTTCTCTTGGCATTTTCTAGGCCTGAGATAAGTCAAATTAAGTTCCCATGTTAAGAGGTAATACAGTGGACAGGACCTGACTGGATTTGAGTTTTGACTCCCATCTTGGCTACATGATAGTTGTGCAACTCTGGGAGAGTTACTGGACACTTTGGGCTTCAATTTCTTCTTTCATTTAAGAAAAAAATAATTTCTTCTTTCATTTAAGAAAAAAATTCAGAAGCAGGAAAACAAATCCTAGAGTAGGAATTGGAGAGTATTGATTGGGATAATAAAACAAGAAACGTTTTTATAATGACGAGTGCTGCAGTCACTAAGACTGGCTCTCATTTCATAATGAAACGTGATTCTGTGAACCAGTAGCTAGCGAAATGTCAAATGAAGGTTATTCCGTTAAAATGATGGTCTTGCCCAATCAGGCAAAGACAAGCTCGTGCCTTTACAGAGTACAGCTATGAGTGTTTTTTTTTCTGTTCATCCAGTTTTCTTTGGCTGGAGGAGTTTCTGCTAGTCTTTAGTGATCCTTCCTACATTAGAACAATCTGGCTGGGAATCTCTCTCTGTGCTAATGAAAAATCACACATTTCAATGTATAATACATATTAAAGTAACTCTATAGAGAAGTATGTGTGTGTCTGTGTGTAATTCTAATCTGTTATTTCAAAATGGGACCACGTGTTAAGGTGTTAAGGAATAAAAACATATGTAGTGTTTTGTCTTGATATCGAGCTTGGTGAAATTCAGTATATTCTACTGTAAGAAGAACTAGCTTTAAAATCAGAAATCTGGATACTTGTCTTAGGTGCTGCACTTGAATGAGCTCTGGCAAGTAATTTATACTTTTTGAGTATCAGTTTACCTATCTATGAAATTAAAGTTATAATGCCTCAACCTTGTTTTCTCTTACTTGTTATAAGGTTAAAAAAATTTGATAAGTAAAAAAAAATTTAACTGAAATGTACAGTAAGAGATGAAATAAAGGGTGTTATTATGAAACCCAGACCATAGCCTTTGGGGAAGACAGAGCCCTGGACTCATTGTTTTTCTGCCAATTATTAACTGGATGGTCTTAGGCTGGTTACTTAGAATATTCAGTCTTCTGCAGCTTCATCTGTTAAAAAGGAGGGAGGAGTTAGTCTTGCAAATTTGTGTGAAAAATCCACAGGGTGACATTTGTAAAAGACCTCGCATATGATGGGCATTAAAATAATAACAATCCCACGGCCTCCCCTTCATCAGTGCCCCAGTCCAAACAAATGAAGCTTTTTCATTTTTTTTCTGGAAAAATTATTTGAATACTTTCTTACTTGTAATGCCCATAACTTGTTTCTGGTCATAGTTGTGGCAGTTCTTTTGATTTCTGTTTTGTTTTGTTTTTCAAAAATGAGGTACCTGCGCTGAAATCTGAATAAATTGAAGACCGAAGACTCCCTCTCCCACTCATTTGTCCTTTTGTCACACTGACGTGACAAATGAATAAGTGGAGATGAGTAAAGGCTCTCTTGAAGTCACATGCTGGTGTAATTTCTCAGCAAGTGCTTTGATGAAAAATGAAGAGAAGATTACGTTGTTATTTCTCATTATTTTATTCTGTTTCATTTAGGAAGAATTTAGGACCTAGAGAACCTGATAAAATAATGAGCACAATAGAAAACATATTCATTGTTAATCCATCACCTCTTAGCTCCGTACTCCTTGTTGACAAGGACCGAGCGATGCCTTCCCCAGCAGTCATGATGAATATCTTCTAAAGGGTCCACCTCTTTTGTCTTTTCAGCACATAAATGGAAAAACTGTTTTATGTCAACTGAATGGAGTTAGTTCCATTTCTACCATATGTCTTTGTGTTCTTTCTTGTTCTTTTCACGCCTCTAAAATTTCCATTCCTTGAATGTTTCATAATTTATACACATATGCATATAAAATATATCTGTATATATACATGCATATGTGTTTATATGTATACACATACATGCAATACATATATATGCATATGTACATATATACACATATGGACAGGTGTGTGTGTATGTATATATATCCTAAGAATCACTCTTCAGTATAATTCAGGGCCTCATACACAATTCTAGAATTTCAGATATGACAGGGACTATTGGTAGCTGGCATTTTTTCTTAAATATACTTAACTATCCTTTTATAAATATTCTTTTCAGAATTTTCTCTAAAATAACCCACTGGTAGGTGTGGACCCTGCTTTATTCCCAGCCATCACTGCAAATGACTGTTAATGGAGTGCCATGGAATTGCCTTCTTAATATCTCCTTGTTCGGAGAAGTGTGATATATTGGATCCAAACTATCCACAGAAGGATGCAGGGTAGACCTAGACATTTCCTGAGCTAGAGGGACACTTAGAGGCTCTCTGTTTAACTTCACTTCAGTTCAGAGGAGGAAATAGAGACACCGGAGACTCTCAGGGGTGTAGCCAATGTACGATGTGCTGAGCTCCAGAGTCCTAAACCACTGCCTTTTCTTTTTAGAGCTTTTTTTCCCCTGTAATTTTGCTTATGGTAGAAATGAAGAACATTTTCTACAATGAAAATACCTGCAGCTGATTACAACTGCCAATATGGATATTTTAATCAATTCTTATCCTAAACGTCATAAAATATATGCTTTAGAAGCAAGATTAGCTTATGAGTTATGAGAGCTGTGGCCATTCATTCATCCTTCTAACCACCCATCCAATAACACTGATCGTTCACCTTGAGTACAGATCTGTGCTAGGCTTGAGAATGAACATAATGATGAAGACCTAATCCATGCTCTGAAAATTGCCATTGGGGTATGAAGAAGGAAATGCTACTTCTAGGTAGGGCTCAGCCTGAAGTGAACAGGACGCCTTGAACCCAACTGTAAATGGGGAAGACAGTTAATTCTGAGAACAAATTGGATAATCATACAGAGATGGGGTGAATAAGAAAGTGAGGAATGTTGGAATGTTTCATTCATGAAGGAAGTCATTAGAGGTACAGCTGGAGAACTAGTATGGAATTTGATCTTGAAGGGTATTGAATGCCAGGGCAGAGGTTTTGAATATAAGGCATTGGGGGAATCACTGAATGTTCCATGCTCAATAGCTTGGGGAGGAAAATGAATCAATGAAAAGCACTCTCCAAAGGAAAAAAGTGTCATTTTATGAGCTGAGGGAGTGGGAATTTTAAATAAAAGGTGGCAAACAAAGACTTTGAATAAGGTTGGTGTGATGAAAACACAAACATACATACACACACAAACATTAGGGTAAGTGACTAGAATGTGACATTTGAGAATAAAATTAATTGAGTGACTGTAGTGGAAGCCAGGTTGAGTTCAGTCAGATTGTGTGAAATAGACTAAATGTTGTAGATGCAGATGTCTTGGTGAATATTTTAAGTAATTTGCCAGCATCTACCATGGTGCCCACCACATTGTAAGCACTCAGTTAATATATGTGGAATGAGTCAGTGAGAGATGCATAAACCTTGGTAAGCCACACAGTTTCTCTCAGTGGAGTTAGTTTGAGCTGCACTTACTCGATACATAGACCCAGCCATCTGGTTCATCAGAAAATCACAAGTCTGCAAGTCTGACAATTTGAAAATGTACATCTAAGTTTGAAAATACTTATAGAAATTATAGGAAATTAATATGGGAAGGATAAAAGAGTCTGACTCCCTGAGTTTTAATATTTTCTCTATCTTAGGCAAGTTCTTTAGCCTCTCTGTGCCTCAGTTTCCTCCATATAATGGAAGTAAGAAAGTAGGTAGCTCATAGCCATGTAATGAGAACTGTGCACTAGTATATGTGAAATGCTTAGCAGAGTCTCTGATAGATGGCACACATGATATTAATGTTTGCACATTATCATTATTATTATGCAAGAATGTACTTTTTAGAATGTGCATAATCCCTTGTATTCCACCTTAAAATTTATGAACTATATTCCAATACAATTTCTTAATTTATTCCTTCACCCCCATTCCATTCATTCCACATGGTCAGTGAGGAAACTTAGAATCTGTCAGGTTAATTGACCTGCTTAAGATGGAACTGAGTCTTGAAGCTAGATCTTCTAGTGATGGTCATTAATTCCTGAAAGGTCATTGCGGACCAGGCATTGTTTTAAGAACTTTGTCAAAGTAATCTCATTTAATTATTATTAAGCATGAGGAGGATCAGAGAGGTTCAATGCTTTACTTAAAGTCACATTGCTAGTAAGTCATGGGGGAGAATTTAAGTCAGGTCTCATGTCTTCAAAGCCTGTGCTCTTAGTTCTCAAACCAGATGTGTCCTAATGTGAAGTGGGAGGAAGACAGTGATGACTTGATTCTGGGGAAGAAAGGCATCTCTAAGTGTGCTCAGTGGACCAAGTCTTCTCAGCCTCCCTGGGGTCTTGGTTCAGCATCCCTGCTGGGTGCAGATGCCTTTGGACAGAGCTAAGTTTTTCCTCTACCTTCATTTCTGAGGCCCATCTCTTTGACTCCCCTGGCTGGGCTCTGCCTGGGCTCTGCTTGGGCTCTGAGTAAACAACCACAGCCATAAACCTTTCAAGTAGGTGCAGAGAAGAGCTGTTTTTCATCAGGTCATTGTAGGCAGCCTGGGCTGCCAACTTCCCATCAAAGCCTCATAAACTCTTTTACGAGGCCCATAAAATGCTGCCTACTCCTGTTAGGGGAGAGGAGGACAGCCATCAGACCCAAATCATGCTGGTTTCAATTGCTTCATTTCCATACATCAGACTCCTTGGAATACCAAAGGCAGACCACAGCCAGATAATAAAGTTTTCGTTGTGTTCCTGGGGTGTTCCTTTACCAGGCCTCCCAGGCCCTGTGATGCACAGTAGTGCTTGATTACCCTGGAGAGCAATTCTGGGTGGTAGAGTTAGCAGCAAGGATTGTAGGGAGCCATGTCTCCCATTCAAGGCTGGCGGAGTGTTGGCTGCTGAGTGGGTTCTGTTTTCTCTGCAGGGACGTTTAGAGAGAATGTTTCCTGACAATATCTCATGGCTGCTCCACTGCAGTTGGACATGGAGTCTGCCCTTATTTGTATCTGTGTTCCTGGCATGGCCTGTGGTTGCCAACAAAAAGATAACCACCTTGTTAATTAGGTTCATGGAGCTGCCAGCCTCCAAATTTTTCTTATCTAACTTCCCACATCATGCTTCATCTTCTCTGCTTTGTCACGAAAAACCAGTCAATTTTAGATTTAGGAATAGGAATATAGTCAGAAGGCAATTGGCAGGTAATCTAATTCTCCAATTAGTAACTATTTTCATCTCACTCTATGGTAAGCTCCCTCAAGGACAGGTGTTACTTTTGTTTTTTTTAAATTATTATTTATTTTCAAGTGTCTAGTCTTGTGCCTGGTGTATATACAGAGAAAGTACAAAACTGTTTAATAAATGAATCACTGTTATTGCATGTATCAGTCAGCATATGCTAAGTTATGCTGTGGTAACAAACACAGCACTGATGATTTATGTATTATAGTTGCTGTAAGTCTGTCTCAATTTGGTTGTTCCATGCCATCTTCACTCTGAGATCCACACGAATGGAGTAATTTTTATTTGGAATATTCCTAAGCTCTTGGCAGAAGAAAAAGAGGACAGTGATATGAACCACATATCAGTTTGAAAGTTTCTACCTGACACCTTATTTCTATTCACATTTTATTGGCCAACTCAAATGAAGACAAGGTCTGACTTCAAGGAGCTGAAACATTAAAATTGTCCCCCACACGAACCCTTTCTTAATCTCCTTTATTTTTTTTTGTCAGAGCTTAATATTTACTTACAGTGATGACTCTAAGATATAACTTAGGGAACACAATATTTAATTGTAATTTTAAACAGGCACAACTAATCTGAAACCTTGAACAGCAGATATATATTTTGTGCTCGGCACCCTAATCTTATACATCTACAGTTCTGTATAAAAAGAATCAATTCTCAGAACAGTGATGCCACTAGCACCAGAATGATCGTCAATCATTAAAGACAACTTCTTTTATTGCCATCAGCTATAGTTACTAAAGCAAAGAAAAACTTGATACATGTCATGAAGATTTTCAACAAAAAGTAATTGAAATAAAGAAATGCAAAAAGGGTTTCTGTTGAAGCCACTTTTCAATTCCTGCAGGAATATAGGGAGGCATAAGAACATCACAGTCAGGAGTGGTTTTATTCTATTTCTTTTATTATTCACTGCAAGAAACCATTCCTCCAAGTAAATGACCTGCAATAAGATTATAACTGAGGTTGAAAGAGTTGGCTAATAGTCTAGAAAGGGAAAAAATAAAAATGAAATTAAAAATGAAGTCCTTAGCAATAAAAGAAAAAAGAAATATTCTGAGAAGCCTGCACTTCAAGTCAATTTTAAGGACTGGGGAGGAAAGAGAGAAATTAACGTTGACTGATTTAATGTCTGCAAAACATTGTACTGTGTGCTTTTTATATATGTGATTTTGTAATAAATGACAGTGCGAGAGTTACCTCCTATGAGAAATCTCTTCCTTTACCATTCAAAATCAGATAATGTTTAAATATAGTAACAGCTAATATATGTTGGACACTTAATATGTGCTAGATCAGTGGTTCTCAATCACTGTGTGATTTTGTTCCCAGGAGACATTTGGCAATGTCTGGAGACTTTTATCTTTGTCACATCTGGTGGGGGAGGATGGAAAAGATTGTGCTGGTGGATTGAGGCCAGGGCTGCTATAAACATCCTACAATACACACAGGATGGCCCCCAGTGCCAAAGGTTGTCTGGCCCAAGGTGTCAGCCTCCAGTGCTGAGACTGAAAAATCCTGTGCTAAAATTCTAAGGGTTTACATAAACAAATATTAGATAGCTAATTTAATTAATGAATTTAATCCTCACAATCATTTTGTGATTATATAGTATTGGTATTTACCATCTACGGACAAGAAAACTGAGGCAAAGATTATTATGTAACTTACCCAAGATTATATCGCTAGTGAGAGTCAGGCCCTGTGTTGGAAGACAGGCAGTCAGGCTCCAGCCTGCACATTCATAAGCACTAACCCCTGCACCTTCCCACTGTCCTGTAAGATTGTGAGAGTAGAAATTCTGTATATACACCACTATTTTCCACCAAACCTTTAGTACAATGGCCACAATAGTGTTTGTAAAGTAGTTGTTGGGTGACAGAATGGAATAAAGAGTCCACTCTCAGTTTACCAAGTAGGTACTAGTTAGTTAAAAGAGTTGTTCCCAATTTTCAATCATAAAGAAGTTTTTATATTCTTCTATAGGTTGTATTAGAAACTTAGGGGATTCTAGTGAAATGCATGAGACTTATGTTTCAGTTATTCTGCATGTGCTAGATAAAAAAAAATTGCTTTCACCAAACTTTAATTGTGAGCAAAGCCTAAGGACATCCCCAAATCTAGTTATCCCAGATTAGGAACTGCTGAGAGATGACAATACATACTCTACTGGTTGCACACAGGAAAAAGGGGAACAAAATAAAACAAATCAAAACACCTTTTCATTCCCCTAGACCTGGAGTTGAACATTACAGTCCACAGGCCAAATCTCTCCCACTCCAGGTTTTGGTAAATAAAGTTTTATTGGAACAGAGCTATTCTCGTTTGGTTATGTATTGTCTGTGGTTGCTCTCACAGAACAGGCACAGAGTTGAGTAGTCACGATGGAGACCATGTGGCCTGCAACCCTAAATACTTACTATTTGGACATTTTCAGAAGACGTTTGCCAACCTCTGTACAGAACATAGATGCCGATACTTGAAAAATATTTTTTGGTCAATTACATGGTACAGTATTAATTTTTTTCCAGGAGTAATATCCAGACCTATTCTGTTGGCTTTGGAAAGTATAAAGAACCTGGCAGTTGAGCTCTTGTTTTCATAGAGATTATCAGAATGACTGTGGCTTGTGGCTGGATAAGTCAGTGCACCTGCTGTACTGAGTAAGTAGAAAGCTTCTGGGAAGCGCAGTAATGTGGCTCTATACTTGCATCCGTAAATGAAACGGCTACAAAATTCTAGGAGGTTTAATTTCTGCCAGAGTTCCTGTGACAAATAAACCAGTAGATTTTTAAAGCAGCATGTAAACAAATCTAAAAGAGATCTATAATTAGTTGTTACTGCATATGGATTTTAGTAAAAATTAGATGAAATGCATCAAGGTGACCAAGAGTTCATTGCTAGTGTTTGTCTGCAAAGCGACATTTCTGTTCTTAAGGTTTTAGACAGTTTTTAATATAATACAATATAAATCCCTTGACTTTGCCATAATGGCTTCTTCTATGGTATTGAATACGGAAAACTAATGGACAGAGAGGCCATTTTTACAACTTTGCATTGATGTACAACATATTACAGAAAAATGCACATATCATATGTCCAGTTCAATGTATTCTCACAAATTAAACACATCTGTGTCAACAGCACTTAAATCAAGGGGTGGAGAGTCACCAGAAGCCCGCTCATGCCCATTTTAGGTTAAAACTCACCTCAAGGGTTAACTTTACCCTCACTTCTAACACTATACACCGGTTTTGCCTGCTTTTAGTTACTCTTCTGTGTCTTTTTGCTCAACTTTATGTCTGTGATTCATCCATGTTTTTGTGTTGTGTGATTTGTTCCTCCTTGTAGCTGCAAAGTATTCTATTGGGTGAGTATCTAACTTTTATTTATTCTACTGCTGAAGTGCATTTGTGCAGTTTCCAGATTGAGGCTATTACAAATAGTGTTCCAATGGACATTCTATTACATGCTTTTATTGAACATATATGTAGATAGATACACATTTCTCATCCCTTTTGCACAGTGGAATTATTTTGTATATACTTACTAAGCCTGTGTGAAAGGGATTTTCTTCCTTTAATGTATCATTTCTTGTTTAGAATAAGAGAATAATTCATTTGGAATTATTCTTGATAATGAATTTTAAAAAATCCTTTGTCATAGACTCATTAAATCTCACACTTAGAAGAACTGCAGACTCATCTCCAGGATTAATTTGATGGATGTGTCTCTTCTCTAATATTCTCAACAAAGAGGCAACTATCTTCAGTTTATTTACCTTTATGATAAAGAAACTCACTTTCTGAAAAGGAAGCTACTTCAATTTTCACAATGCTCAAATATTTAGAAAGTTATTTCTTATATTAAGCTGAAATACAGTTTAGTAAACCTTTTGATACTAGATCTACTCTCAGTAGTCCTACAGATTTGAGCTTAATTTCTCTTCTGTATGATGATCTTATACATATTGAAAGACAGCCATTGTACCTTTCAAAAAAAAAGCCATTTTCCTCTTTTTTTTTGTATTGGTTAATTGTTTCTATATTCTTCACAATTATGTGAAAATTACATCAATGTAGTCTAGTCTGTCACCATCTCTTTTAAATATTGATGCCCATTTTAAAAAAAGAGAAAGGGAGAGAGACTGGAAAGCTGATGCAAAAATAATCAATAAATGTTATTTCTGTAAGCTAGGACAGCATATAACTTAAATTTTTTTTTTGGTCTATATTTTCCTTAGCACAAATCCAGTGTGAATAGAACACAGCTATTTTCCTTCTTGTACTGAACTAATTTTTCTATGAACATAGGTTAATTATGTCACTTATTCTTGGCAAACACATTTAATTATCATATCATACGTGAGGCATAATCAATGAAACACTTGTGGTAACTTTCACTTTTTCATTCAATGTTATTAAATATCTACTGACCAAATAGCATGAGTTATCTGAGTCCCTGTTCTTAAGGCGCATGCAGCTGGTGAAGGAGGTAGATGCATGTACATCCCAGTATAAAACTATGATAATAGTTGCCACATGGATGACCACAAAGTAGCACATAAAACAAGCACGCAACCCATTTCAAAGACTTTCATGGAATACTGAGCCTTGGAGTAATGTAAAGTAAAGCCCCAGGCCTCCAGAGATTAAAAATAAACAATAAACATACAAAGTGCCCAGAAGGGAGGAGTGTGGATGTGATGGGATCCTGGAAGAAGGTTTGAAAGGTGGGGTGAGTGGAGTTTATAGAGGAGGCTGAAGGGTCAACCAAAGATCATCTCCTTAAAGGCTTTCTGAAAGGTATCCTGAATTCATTGGGACATCAGTAAAACATTTAAACACAGAAGTGACAAGATCAGACTGGCTGTATCCCAAAACTCATTATGCCTGCATGCTACTCCACTGTAAGTCAGTTTTACAGGAGTATATATTTATTCATAATAATTTCAATTTAGATGGAAGTTTCATCATTGAATAAATATCATTTCTGTAGTCAATATGTAGTTAACTTTAAATGATCTGAGAGAAAACTAATGAAAAAGATATTTTTTTTCCTAAACCAGATTTGAAATTTTCATTTTTCCTGGCTCCCTCATAGATGTTAACTTCAGACTTCAAATATTTATTTAATTTCACTGGTGTTGGTGGATTTACTATCTTTGAAAACCAAGTGTGACATAACTTTATTTCATATTAATAATGCTGTCTGAGCTTGGTTTCTGTGACTCTCGGATACATTTGGAATATAAAGACAATCTTCTGGAAGTGGAACAAGACCTTTGCAGCTGTGCTTGTGTTAAGCAGTTTCAGTCCAAAAATAATCATGCTCTTATATTACCATAGGGCACTGGTCTTTCTTTTGTGTTCAACATTGATTTGGATCTGTAAAATTTAGCATGCCAAGTTCGTCATCAAATCCTTGGAACTCACGAGAGAGAATGGAGTTAGAAGTTAGTTTACAGAAACAGAACTTTTTATTAATATTGGAAAATAGCCATGCTGATTGAAGGAAGGATGGAAAAGCATTACTGTGTCTCTTTCAGTTTGAAACAACATGTAATCTCTTGCTAAGTGCTTTACTCCAAAGACCTGAAAATGTACAGCATCGGGCTGCTTGAAAATCAGCACTGGAGGAAGGAGGAATAATTGAATAATGCCTTTCCTCCAAAAAATGTCAAGCTCTTTGCCTGAGCAGACTCATTTGCCCACTGCTCTTTGGCATCCATCAAATCCAGCTCTTTAATGTCAGTCAACTTGTCTAGGTGATAAGCACAGAACTCGTTCTAGCCAATGGCTCTGTGCCTACATTTTCCCATTCGGCTTGGTTGGCCTGGGTTCTGTCAGCAGGCTCTCCGGAGTGAGTAAAAGGAGAGATTGTGCCCTCACAGAACCTTGTGTTAAAAATTATCTTTCTCTTCCAAACCAGTTCAAGCTACCTGTGCGCTAGGCTGTCGGTGCTTGAAAAAAGAGAACCTTGGATTACCAAGCTCCTCCCTGCAAAATTCCTGCCTGGTTTGCGCCTTTCTTTTACTGATTCTGTTACTCTGTGTTATGGGTTGAATTGTGCACCTTCTCCCCAAATAAAAAAGTGCTGAAGTCCTAACCTTCACCACCTCAGTGCTGAAGTCCAACCCCAACTCCCTCAAAATACGACCTTACTTGAAAATAAGTGTTGTTACACATGTGATTAGTTAAGATGAGGTCACACTGGAGTAGGGTGGGCCCACCATCTAATGTGACTGTGTCCTTATAAAAGGGAGAAGTTTGGATACAGAGATACACACGCAGGGAGAACTCCATGAGAAGATTGGAGTTACACTGTCACGAGCCAAAGAACTACCATAAGCTAAGAGAGACCTGAAGCAGATCCTCCCCTAATGCCTTGAGAGGAAGCATGGTCCTGCTGAGGCTTTGACCCCAGACTTCTAGCTTCCAGAACTGTGAGACTGTAAGTTCTAGTTGTTGAAGACACTCAGTTTGTACTACTTTGTTATGTCAGTCTTTGCAAATGAATACAATCTGTTTACTCAACTCTCTCTCGCTCTCTCTTTTTAAACTTTGTGTCATGTGCATACCCACTGGGCTAAAGGTAAACTTCACACCTTGGTACCCTGGCCTGGAGAGCAGTCTGGACTTCTCTAGGTTTTTCTGCTTTGAGTTGTCTTAATAAAATCACTTTACTTAGTCAGATTTGAGACTAACACCCAGGCTCATTATCAACCAGCTAAGTGGCAGCTGTGTCCAGTTTACCCTGGATGCCCTGTGGGAGTAACTGTACACCCTCCACAGTCCAGCAGTAGACCACAGTGGTAGACCCTTTCTCATGCCAGGCTAGACAGACCATGTTAAAAAGGCTTTTAGCATAGCTCTGAAATTACTTCCACCAGCCATACTAGTGCCACAATTCATTTTTATTATATAGGTCCTTTATTCTATCCTTAACTCTGGAAATAAAATTTGCCAACTTGGAATGTTAGAATTACTTTAGAAGTTTCTCCCTTCTTTTAAAAATCTTTCTCTCTCTCTATTATTTTTTTCTCTTTTTTTTCTTTCTTCTTTTTTTTTCCTAAGTTCTATTCCTAAATAGGCATTAGATAGATAAAATCCTTAAGATCCAAAATAGACAACTGATACTCCATAAACCACAGTGCCAGAGATGTATGAGCAAGATGAAGAAGCACAGAAACCTTTCCCAATTAAAAGAACAAGAGAAATCCCCTGAAAGAAAGCTCAATGAAATAGACATCAATAGCCTACTAGATCAAGATTTCAAAAAAGGAGTGATCAAATTGCTGAAGGAATTAAAAGAGATAGTGCTTAGAGAAATAAAATATGTCAAAAATGAAACTGAAGCTATAAAGAAGAGCCAAGCAGAATGGGTAAACTCATTGACAGAGATGAGGAATGATCTAACAGCTGTGCAAAGCCGACTAGTTAATGCAGAGGAACGAATTAGTGATCTAGAAGACAGGGCAACAGAAAGCACCCATTCAGAAGAACTACAAGATAAGCAAATAAAAAATAATGATAATAGCATAAGGGACCTATGGGATAATATAAAGCGTCCCAATCTTCGCATAATAGGGGTCCCAGAAGGGGAAGAAGGATCAAAGGGGATTGAAAAGGTTTTTGAAGAAATCATGACTGAAAACTTCCCAAACTTAAAGAAGGAATCAGATATACAAGTACAGGAAGCTCAGAGGGTCCCAAACAGGAAGAACCCAAACAGACCCACACCAAGACATATCATAATCAAGATGGCCAGAGTCAAGGATAAAGAAATGATTCTAAAGGCAGCAAGAGAAAAGCAAAGAGTGAACTACAAGGGAACCCCCATAAGGCTCTCAGCTGATTTCTCTACACAGCCACTACAGGCCAGAAGGGAGTGGCAAGATATATTCAAAGCCCTGAATGAAAAAAAGATGCAGCCTAGGATACTTTATCCAGCAAGGCTATCCTTTAGGATAGAAGGAGAAATAAAGAGTTTCACAGACCAAAAAAAGCTGCAGGAGTTTAGCAACACTAAACCCATGCTAAAAGAAATATTGAAAGGGCTATTCTAAATAGAAAAGCAGCAGGATGCTACAGAAATGAGAAACGTACAACTGGAAAGGTGATAACTCATGAATTACAAATAAAGAAAACACGAAATTATAAAAGAAGACATACAAATCACTGAGAGTGGGAGAGAGAGGCAGGGAAATATAGAATTTTTTTTCTTTCTTTTTTAAATTCTTTTAACAGTAGGATGGGTTTGAGATCATGTTATTATCAGTTTAATAAAAACGGGTATAATTTTAATAGATTTACAAAAAAGGGTAACCACAAGTCAAAAATTTACAAGGGAATCACAAAAATTAAATAAAATCCATGATAATACAGAGGAAAATTACCAAACCACAAAAGGAAGAAGAAAGGAACAAAGAGGATATACCAATTCAACTGCAAAGATAAGTTCAAAATGGCAATAAACACACATCTATCATTGATTACTATAAATGTTAATGGACTAAATGCTCCAGTCAACAGACATAGAGTGGCAGAGTGGATAATAAAGCAAGAACCTTCAATATGCTGCATACAAGAGACCCACTTTAGGGAGAAGGACACATATAGATTGAGAGTGAAAGGATGGAAAAGGATATTCCATGCAAATGGAAAAGCCAAAAAAGCAGGTGTTGCAGTACTGATTTCAGACAAAATAGACTTTAAAACAAAGGCCATAAAGAAAGATAAAGAAGGACATTTTATAATGATTAAAGGAGTGATACAAGATGAAGACATTACACTCGTTAATATATATGCACCCGATATAGGAGCACCTAAGTACATACAAGAATTACTAACAGAGATAAAGGGGGATATTGATGGGAATACAATTATAGTTGGAGATTTTAACACTGCATTAACATCACTAGACAGATCTTCCAGACAGAAAATAAACAAGGCAACAGAGAAATTAAATACTACAATAGAAAAACTAGATTTGGTGGATATTTTCAGAGCTTTACACCCCCCAAAAATAGAATATACATTCTTTTCAAGTGCACATGGAACATTTTCCAGGATCGATCATGTACTTGGACACAAAAGAAACCTCAACAAATTTAAGAAGATAGAAATTATCTCAAGCATCTTTACTGACCACAATGCCATGAAACTGGAAATCAACAACAGAGAAACAAAGGAGAAAAAAAGAAAAGCATGGAGATTAAACAATATGTTATTGAAAAAACAATGGATCAATGAGGAAATCAAAGCTGAAATTAAAAAATACCTTGAGACAAATGATAATGAAAGCACAACCACTCAAAACCTATGGGACACAGCCAAGGCAGTGCTAAGAGGGAAGTTTATAGCGATACAGGCCTTCCTCAAAAAAGAAGAACGATCTCAAATAAACAAGTTAACTCACCACCTGAATCAATTAGAAAAAGAAGAACAAAAAGCCCCAAAAAGCAGCAGAAGGAAGGAAATAATAAAGATCAGAGAGGAATTAAATACAATAGAGATTAACAAGACCATAGAAAAAATCAACCAAACCAAAGCTGGTTTTTTGAAAAAGTAAATAAAATCGACAAACCTCTGGCCAAACTCACAAAGAAGAAAAAAGAGAGAGCACAAATTAGCAAAATAAGAAAGGAAAATGGAGAAATTACAACAAACAAAATAGAAATACAGAATATCATACGAGAATATTATGAAAAACTATATGGAACCAAACTGGATAACCTAGAGGAGATGGACAAGTTTCTGGAAACATACTGTCCACCAAAACTGAATCAAGAAGAAACTGAACACTTGAACAATCCGATCACTAGAAAGGAAATAGAAATAGAAATTAAAAACCTCCCTACAAATAAAAGTCCAGGACCGGATGGCTTCACCGGGGAATTCTACCAAACATACAAAGAAGAACTCATACCAGTCCTTCTCAAACTCTTCCAGACGATTGAAAAGGAGGGAATACTCCCAAACTCTTTCTATGAAGCCACCATCACCCTGATACCAAAACCAGGCAAAGACACTACAAAAAAAGAGAATTATAGGCCAATATCACTGATGAACATAGACGCCAAAATCCTCACCAAAATTTTAGCAAATAGAATCCAACAACACATAAAAAAGATTATACATCATGACCAAGTGGGGTTCATCCCAGGGACACAAGGCTGGTTCAACATATGCAAATCAATCAATGTAATACATCACATCAACAAGAGAAAGGACAAAAACCACATGATCATCTCAATCGATGCAGAAAAAGCATTTGATAAAATTCAACACCCATTTATGATAAAAACTCTCGCCTATGTGGGTATAGAGGGAACATATCTCAACATAATAAAAGCTATATATGACAAACCTACAGCCAGCATAGTTCTCAACGGTGAAAAACTCAAAAGCTTCCCACTAAAATCTGGGACAAGACAAGGATGCCCACTATCACCACTCCTATTCAACATAGTCCTGGAAGTCCTAGCCACAGCAATCAGGCAAGAGAAAGAAATAAAAGGGATCCAAATTGGAAAAGAAGAGGTAAAAGTGTCATTATATGCTGATGACATGTTACTATATATAAAAAACCCTAAAAGGTCCACACAAAAGCTACTAGAGCTGATTGAAGAATTCAGCAAGGTAGCAGGTTACAAAATTAATGTTCAAAAATCAGTTGCCTTTCTTTACACTAACGATAAATCAACAGAAAAAGAAAGTAAAGAAACAATCCCCTTTAAAATAGCACCCAAAGTAATAAAATATCTGGGAATAAATCTAACCAAGGAGGCGAAAGAATTATACACAGAAACCTATAAACCATTGATGAAGGAAATTAAAGAAGACTTTAAAAAATGGAAAGATATTCCATGCTCTTGGATTGGAAGAATCAATATTGTTAAAATGGTCACACTGCCCAAGGCAATCTACAGATTTAATGCAATCCCTATCCAATTACCCAGGACATATTTCACAGAACTAGAACAAATCATAATAAAATTTATATGGAACCATCAAAGACCTAGAATTGCTAAAGCATTACTGAAGAGAAAGAAAGAGGCTGGAGGAATAACTCTCCCAGACTTCAGACAATACTATAGAACTACAGTCATCAAGACAGCATGGTATTGGTACCAAAACAGACATATAGACCAATGGAACAGAATAGAGAGCCCAGAAATGAACCCACAAACTTTTGGTCAACTCATCTTCGACAAAGGAGGCAAGAATATACACTGGAATAAAGACAGTCTCTTCAGCAAATGGTGTTGGGAAAACTGGACAGCAGCATGTAAAACAATGAAGCTAGAACACACCCTTACACCATATACAAAAATCAACTCAAAATGGATTAAAGACTTAAACATAAGACAAGATACAATAAACCTCCTAGAGGAAAACATAGGCAAAACATTATCTGACATACATTTCAAAAATTTTCTCCTAGAAGAAATAAAAGCAAGAATAAACAAATGAAACTTATAAGCTTCTGCAGAGCAAAGGAAACCAGAAATAAAACAAGAAGAAAACCTACGGAATGGGAGAAAATTTTTGCAAGTGAAACCGACAAAGGCTTGATCTCCAAAATATATAAGCAGCTCATACGACTCAATAAGAAAAAAATAAACAACCCAATCCAAAAATGGGCAGAAGACCTAAACAAGCAATTCTCCAAGGAAGACATACAAATGATCAAAAAGCACATGAAAAAATGTTCAATATCACTAATTATCAGAGAAATGCAAATCAAAACTACAATGAGGTATCACCTCACACCAGTCAGAATGGCCGTCATTCAAAAATCCAAAAATGACAAATGCTGGAGAGGCTGTGGAGAAAGGGGAACCCTCCTACACTGCTGGTGGGAATGCAGTTTGGTGCAGCCACTATGGAAAACAGTGTGGAGATTCCTCAAAAGACTAGGAATAGACTTACCATATGACCCAGGAATCCCACTCCTGGGCTTGTACCCAGAAGGAAATCTACTTCAGGATGACACCTGCACCCCAGTGTTCATAGCAGCACTATTTACAATAGCCAAAACATGGAAACAACCTAAATGTCCATCAACAGGTGACTGGATAAAGAAGAGGTGGTATATTTATACAATGGAATACTACTCAGCCATAAGAACCGACAACATAATGCCATTTGCAGCAACATGGATGCTCCTAGAGAATGTCATTCTAAGTGAAGTAAGCCAGAAAGAGAAAGAAAAATACCATATGAGATCGCTCATATGTGGAATCTAAAAAACAAAAACAAACAAACAAACAAAAACAAAGCATAAATCCAGGACAGAAATAGACTCATGGACAGAGAATACAGACTTGTGGTTACCGGCGGGGGGTAGAGGGTGGGAAGGGATAGACTGGGATTTCAAAATTGTAGAATAGATAAACAAGATTACACTGTATAGCACAGGGAAATATATACAAAATGTTATGATAAATCACAGAGAAAAAAATGTGACAATGAGTGTGTCCATGAATGACTGAAAAATTGTACTGAACACTGGAATTTGACACAACACTGTAAAATGATTATGAATCAATAAAAAATGCAAAAAAAAAAAGAATTACTTTAGAAGTGGCTTTAGAACTATCAAGGTAATTTAAGATGAGGTTAACCATACTTCTATTTAGAAGAAGTCTGGTAACCAGCTTACAATCTTCCAAAACTTTCTGTGGTGTATTTCATAGACATACTTAAATATTAACCACGTGCAACACATTGTGTGGAATATACAAAAGTGAATGTTCAACCAGAGAACTTCTCTGTATGTGCAAATTAATAAATGCTTGCTAAGTGAGAGTCCATTAAGTGGGTTATTAACTCATTCAACAGTGAGTTACCTGGAAGTCACCTCGTATCGGGCACTATGTTGTGCCTTGTAGATACGGTAACGCGTGAGATCAAAGAGGCCCTGCTCGCGGGAACTTTCCACCATAGGAAGAATCTCCTTTCAATTCTCAAGGACTAGGTCCTCTAGAGGGGAGATAAGATAAATGCAAAAATAACTGTATCAAAATCAGATGTGACTAAAGGGACTTAAATGGCAGGCAAATTTCTATGAGCAAATAGAAGTGAAAACCAATGTAGTTAAAAATGAAGTTGGATAAGTCACTGAAATATTAGTCCAAACCAAGTGTAATAATTGTACCAAATTAGTTCCTTAGACCCGTATTCTGGGCAAACTATAAAATGTCTGTGCTACTACTATTCTGCTCTTCCTTTCCACCCCTTAATGCCTTCCCCTTCCCCCCAGTTCCAACTTTGAAATCTCAGGAACATACTTTTCATACAAGATGCTTAGAACATTTATGATGGCACAGATAACAAACAGAATATTATTTGAAAATTTCTGAGGTCATTAGCACTAAAATGCAAATTGTACACTTTTTACTGTGCAGTAGAGGGGTGAGTAGGTCAGCATGGCATGTACATTTCTTTTGTTACCAATAGTCAGTGGAAGGGGAAAGGATGTTAATTTATTTGAGGGAGTCTGCTCCAGACTGCTCTACCAGCATGTGCTAGTATAATTAAAATTACTAGTTGTAATTACTGTAGAAGAAGAGTCAGTTTGGAGAAAACATTCTAAAATGGAAAAAAAATCTATTTTTGAGATTTTAATTTCTCTTTGTCAATGGGGATAATTACCACTAATGATTCATCTAACAAGGGATAATGAATGGAGGTAAGAACCAAACAGGGAGACTGAATGCTTGGGTTCTAGTTTTGGTTGTGCCATATAATCTATGTCATTATGGATTAAAATGCGTTCTCTCTCTGAGCTTTATTATCATCATCCATGGAATCATGTGCGTTGGCCTGGATGGTCATTAAGTTTCCTTTCAACAGTGAGATTCCATCTTACAAAATTAGCTCAATTAGAGCAAGAGGCCCGTGATGTACGCGTCTTGGATTCTTTCTGGCTGGATGCTGACCAGCTGCTCGTCCCTGCATAAAGCTGAGCCATCTCCAGTACTGTACGTTATTGAGGAAATAGCTAGTAATTAAAGGGAATATTTGTGCCAGACACGATGCCAAGTCTCTGTTGTGTGATTTTTCATCATAAACCAGGGCATAGGTGCTTATACTATTGACATTTTACAGATGAGAAAATGCTCTGGGTCATTCAGTTGGGAAGTAAAGAACAGATTTCAATCCAGGTGTACCTGACTCCAGAGTCTGGCCACAGAGCTCAAGGCTTCTCTAGTGGGTTGAATGGTGCCCATCCCACCCTGCAAAAAAAAAAAAAAAAAAGATATGTTCTGCTTTTGGAACCTATGGATATGACCTTATTTTGAAAAAGACTCTCTGTAGATGCAATTAAGTTAAGAATCTTGAGGTAAGATCATTCTGGATTTAGGGTAGGTCTTAACTCTAATACAAATACCCTTACAAGAGACAGAAGAAGGGAACACATGGAGTCACACAGAGGGAGGGCCATGTGAAGGCAGAGGCAGAGGTTGAAATGGTGCAGCCTCAAGTCAAGGAACATCAGGAGCCTCTAGAAGCAGGAAGAGACAGGGGAGGCTTTGCCTCCTGAGCTTTTGGAGAGAGCATGGCCTTGACGGCACCTTGATTTTGGACTTCTGGCCTCTATAAGTTGGCTGGATCTTTAAAAACCATAGGAAGGTTTTCTTAAGTGCAAACAGGAGGGCTTGGGCCAGATAAACTGAATGAGGATGATATTTGCACACAAGGCCATTCAGCTGCCACCAGCCCACAGAAAACTGCACCCTGGGAATGACACCCCTGACCCCACATCCACCCTGTGTACCATGGCTCTCACCTGTGTCAGAGTCACTGCAGTTAGCCACGTCCCGGGTGACTCCCTCAGTAAGAGATCCAGAATTCCATGCTGTGGGCTCCCTGAACCTTCCTTGGGCTTATTTATCAGAAATTACTGATAAAATATTGCAATGGCTCAGTACAACTTTAGTTTTAAGGGTAAAATATTAACATACTCCAAAGAGAGAAGAAAAATAATGTCAGTCACGGTGTTCATGGAGCTGTCCCTTTTCCTTATCATCTGAAAGGTAGATCAAAATTCTTTAGCAAGATGGTAGGAAAGTTAAGGTGGAACTCAGGTAAACTCTCCAACCTCAAATCTCAGGGGGTGGGTGTATTTATTGTTTAGTGTTATCATAGATATTTGGCTTAGTGTAGCATAATCCTTTGCAGAAATGCAATCTTGGCTAAAATGTGACCTTGTTTCCTCTTTATAAAATTTGAACCATTTTTTTTGGTCCAACTTCTAGGTAAAGAGGACTTTACTTCTGGGAAGTCCCACAATAAGCTTAGATAAAAGTATTGCGAGAATATAAATCTACATATATCATAGTAAATGAAGTAATCTCAGAGGGATGGTTTCCTAGTCTGTAAAAAGATAATGGAAATGACACCTAACTTGCAGGAATCTTTGCAAGACAACGATGTGAACCAGATGGTACCTAATACAGTGCTTGGCACAGATAGGTGTGGCCCATGTTGGTTTTATTTTTACTAGTGTCTTTTAATGGACTTGACATAAATTTTCTCTTTCAGTCTCATCTGCTTTATGTTTTCCTAAGTACATGTTTCTCATAAATAACTTTTTAGCAAGAAATTATTCTAGAGTATTCTATATTTATTAATATACTTCTAGGAATTTTTGTTAGGTGTTTATTTAGAAAAGATGTGTGATCATTGTTTATGGAGTGGTCATAAAAGCAATACTCTAAATAAGGAAAGATAATGTACTATGGTTAAGTAATAATTTTATCTCCTCACATGCTTGACTGAATCAAGAATACTTTTATTTGGTTCTGTAGGGAAGGAAAAGGGACCCCTTTCCCTTTGAACTCCAAGGACTAAAAGCAATTAAAGATCATTCTTGATTTTTATCATTTTATTGAGCTCTTTGGCAGAATATATTCTGTTTGTATTTGGGGAAAGGAGATATTTCCAAGGAAATTAGATTTTTTAAACTTATATTTTGCCTTGATTCTGTGGTAAAAATAATGTTTTATTAGTTAAGGGTTTGCAAGAATTTTTCTCCCTTTTCCCTACAGCTTCTTTCTAAGTAGCACAGAAGATCCTCTTGATAAATCGATAGAGTTTGTTTATCACAGATTACTGGAAAACTGTTTTTTGGTAAATGATAAGATTTGCTTATTTCACTAGAAGACAGTAAATAATGTACAAGAATTTATATCAGTACAATGTTATGGAAAAGGTCAACAACCTTAGATTGTCTATTGGTGTAAAATGATTTAACAAGTAACTGGAATTCCTTTTATAATTTTTACAATATTATAAGTTAATATTTATTAAATGTTTGCTGTGCTCTGAGAGTCGTTCTAAAACTTTGCATACATAATCTCATGTAATCTTCTTCTTGTAGCCATTTAAACGGTGAGGAAATCGGAGCTCAGAGAGATCATATTATTTGCCTAAGGTCACACAGAAACAGTAACAGTGATTGTTAATGGTAGCTACTAACAGTAGTACAGTAATGATAGTCAAACTGTTAGCATAGAATAGTGTCTGTTGCTGACCCAAAGGATCAAGACCATACACGATTTATTATTATCACCATGTGCTTAATGAAGGAATGTTTCACACTAAACTGCATGCAGATCTGCCCATGCATGTTTTGGTTAAGCTAAATGTTTTGGTTAAGTTTCATTGATGCAGAGTAGTATCAATACAGTCAATTATCCCAAAATATTTAGCATTACATTGAGAGCTGGTAGAGGAAAGTGGCAAGCCCTTTTGTTAGTTATCTATTTCTACGTAAACTAAAACAAATTTAGGGACTTAAAATAACAGACATTTACGTTTCTCACAGTACTGTAGGTCAGGAGTCTGCACAGCTTTCCTGGGTCCTCTGCTTCAAAGTCTCTGATGACGCTCCAATCAAGTGACAGCAAGGGACGGAGTGTCATATGAAAAGGGGAAGGATCTGCTTCCAAGCTGTTTGTAAAATTATGTCCTTTTTTGGGTGGCTTGAATGTCAGTGTTTCTAGCTGGCTATTGACAGGAGGCTGTCCTCAGTTCCTTGCTCCACGGGCCTTCCCAACATCGCAGCTTGCTTCATTGGGTGAGGAAGAGAGTCTGCTACCAAGGTGGAAGTCAGATTTTTTGAAACCTAACCACAAAGATGACTTTTCCTAATTTTGAAAAATTCTATTAGTTACTGAAGGGAGAAGATTGTGAAAGGCTGCATATCATGTGTTAGGAATCACTGAGGTCCACCTTAGAAGAAACCTACTCTAAATCTTCCCTCTTTTTTGCCATGTTGCTATTTCATAGAAAGCTTGCAGGGAATAATTAAAGAGGGAGCAAGTCTCTTAAATTGGGTTTCCTGTCACTGAAATTTTTTTTCTGTTGCCTCTGATGTAATTTGGCTCTTTATTTACCCTTTTGGATTTTACAACTCTCTAGGTGTTCATTCTCTATAGATGGCGCCTCTTGTTGTCACATCAAGGTATGTAGTTTATTTTTTAACAGACTATTTTTTAGAGCAGTATTGGGTTCACAGCAAAACTGAGCAGAAAATATAGAGTTTCCATATATCCTCTGACCGCACACATACTCAAGCCTCCCCCACTATCAATATTCCGCATCGTTTGTTACAACCGATGAACCTACAGTAATACGTCTTTATCCCCAAAGCCCATAACTTACATTCAGGTTCATTCTGAGTGCTGTACATGCTATAGGTTTTGACAAATTTATAATAACATGCATCCACCATTACAGTGTCACGCAGAATAGCTTTGCTGCCGTTAACATTCTTTACACTCCCCTGGCAACCACTAATCTGTTTGTTTTCCAGAGTGTCATATGGTTGGAATCATATAGCATGTAGCATTTTGAAATTGGTTTTTTCCATTTAGTAATATGCTCTTTAGTTTCCTCATGTCTTTTTATGGCTTGATAGCTCATTTTTCTTTAGTGCTGAATAATATTCCACTGTCTCAGTGTATCACAGTTTATTTATCTGTTCATCTACTGAAGCACATGTTGGTTGCATCCAAGTTTTAACAATTACGAATCAAGATCTGTGTGCAGATTTTTGTGTGGACCTGTTTTCAACTCATATGGATAAATAGCAAGGAGCATGATTGCTGGATCACACAGTAAACTATGTTTAGTCCTACAGCTAACTGATAAACTGTTGTTTGAAGTGGCTGTACTGTTTTCCATCCGCACCAGCAGTGAATGAGTGTTCCTGTTGCTCCACATCCTTGTGTCCTTGCCAGCAATTGGTGTCAGTGTTCAGATTTTGGCCATTCCAAAAAGTTTGCAGTGGTATCTCATTGTTTTAATTTGCAATTCCCTAATGACATATAATTTGGAGCACACTTTCATATGTTTATTTGCCATGTATGCCTTCTGTGTTGAGGTGTCTTTTCAGGTCCTTTGCTTATTTCTAACCAGATAGTTCATTTTCTTATTATTGAGTCTCAAGGATTCTATGTGTATTTTAGATGACAGTCCTTATCAAATATGTATTTTATGATATTTTTCTCCCAGTCTGTGACTTATCTTCTCATTCTCTTGACATTGGTTTTCACAGAGCAGAAGTTTTTAATTTTAATAAAGTATTGTTTGTCAATGAATTATTTCAAGTGTGCCTTTGTTGTTGTATCTAAGAAAGTCATCATCGAATCTCAAAGTCATCTGCATTTTCTTCTATGTTACCTACTAAGAGTTTTATGTTTTGCATTTTACATTTAGATATATGATTAATTTTGTGTTAGTCTTTGTGAAGGGTGTAAGGTCTATGCTGAGATTTTTCTTTTTTTGCATGTGGGTGTTCATTTGTTCCAATATTTGTTGAAAAGTCTATTTTCTCCATCATATTGCCTTTGCTCCTTTGTCAAAGATCAGTTACTTGTATTTATGTGGGTCTATTTCTGGGCTCTCTATTCTATTCCATCGATCTCTTGTGTATTCTTTTGTTAATACCATGCTGTTTTGATTACTGTAGCTCTATGATAAGCCTTTAGGTTGGGGAGTGTTTGTCCTCTGTTTTTTTCCATTAATATTGTGTTAGCTATTCTGCATCTTTTGCATCTCCATATACATTTTAGAATCAGTTTGTTGATATCCACAAAATAGCTTGCCGGGATTTTATTGGGATTGTGTTGAGTTTATAGATCAAGCTGGGAAGAACTGACATCTTGGCAATACTGAGTCTTCCTATCCATGATCATGGACTATTTCTCCATTTATTTAATTCTTCTCTGATTTCTTTAATCAGAACTTTGTAGTTTTCCTCATATAGAGCTTGTGCATACTTCTTTTTTTTTTGAAACATCCAGCAAATATTTTAATTTCATTTTTTCTTTTTCAGATTTTTTTCCATTATAGTTTACTACAAGAGATTGAATGTAGTTCCCCATGCTATACAGTAGGGCCTTGTTCTTTGTCTATTTTATGTATAGTAATTTGTATGTGATAATCTCAAACACCTGATCTACCCCTCTCCTTGATTTCCCTTTGTTAACTGTCAGTTTGTTTTCTAGGTCTGTGAGTATGTTTCTGCTTTGCAAATTAGTTTATTTGTATTATTTTTTAGATTCCACACATAAGTGATATCATATAATGTTTGTGTTTCTCTTTCTGACTTACTTCACTTAGATAATCTCTAGGTGTATCCACGTTGCTGCAAATGGTATTATTTCATTCTTTTTTATGACTGAGTAATATTCCATTGTATGTATGTCTTTTCTGAATATATGCCAAAGTGGGATTGATGGATTATATAGTATTTCGTTTTTTGAGGAACCTCCATACTGTTTTCCATAATGGCTACACCAAGCTACATTCCCACAAATGGTGTGGAGGGCTCCCTTTTCTCCATACCCTTTCCAGCATTTATTATTTGTAGACATTTTAATAATGGCCACTCTGACTGGTGTGAGTTGATACCTCATTGTAGTTTTGATTTGCATTTCTCTGATAATTAGTGATATTGAGCATCTTTTCACGTGCATATTGGTCATCCATATGTCTTCATTGGAGAAACATCTGTTTAGGTCCTCTGCTCATTTTTTGATTGGGTTATTTATTTTCTTGTAACTGAGTTGTATGAGCTGTTTGCATATTTTGGAAATTAAGGCCTCATGAGTTGCATCATTTGTAAATATTTTCTCCCATTCTGTAGGTTGTTTTTACGTTTTGTTTATGGTTTCCTTTGTAGAAAAACTTATAAATTTGATTAGATCCCTTTTGTTTAATTTTTGCTTGTATTTCTCTTCCCTGGGGAGACTGACCTAAGAAAATTCAGGCCAAAGAATGTTTTGCCTATGTTCTCTTCTAGGAGTTTATGGTGTTCATGTCTTATAGTTAAGTATTTAAGCCATTTTGAGTTTATTTTTGTGTATGGTGTGAGGGAGTGTTCTACTTTCATTGATTTGTGTGCAGCTGCCCAGCTTTCCCAATATCACATGCCGAGGAGATTGTCTTTTCTGCATTGTATATTCTTGCCTCCTTTGTCATAGATTAATTGACCGCAGATATGTGGGTTTATTTCTGGGCTCTTTATTCTGTTGCATTGATCCATATTGCACATATCCTTTTTTTTAGATATTTTCCCAAGTATTTAATCTTGGGGTATAACTAATGTAAGTTTCAATTTCAAATTCCAGTTTTATGTGTAGATTATATGTAAACAGTTTTTGTTTATTAACCTTGGATCTTGCATCCCTGCTATAATTGCTATTAGTTTCAGGAGGTTTTTTTTGTTTTGGGGTTTTTTTTTTTTTTGTCATTTTTGACTCTTCCAGATTTTCTACACAATCATGCCATCTGCAAATAAAGATCGTTTTATTTCTTACTTTCCAATTTATATGCTTTCTGTCTTCTTTTCTTGTCTATTCATTAACTAGAACTTCCAATATTATGTTGAAAAGGAGGAAACTTTTTTCTATCTTAGAGGGAAATCTTACAGTTTCTCACCATTAAATATTATATTAGATTTAAGTTTTTTGTAGATTTAAAAAGAAATTAAACTGGGGAAGTTACCTGCTGTTCTTCATATTCTGAGAGTTTTTAATAATGAATAGTTATTGAATTTATCAATTTTTCCCATCTATTAATGTGATCATATGTCCTTTCTTCTTTAGCCTGTTGGTGTGTAGTCTATTATTTTTTCACTTAGCACTATTTGGGAAGGTGAATGTAGTTTTGACTAAGTAATTCAATTCAAGAGGAAGAAATTGTTTGCCCACATTTTCAAGCAATCTTCTCCAGTGCAGCCTTATGATAGTAACACTAGTATATTCATATCTACCGGTGATTTCTTACCAATGCTCAATTGCTCTAGAGTTTATAGAGAGGAAACAGCGTGACTGATTTTTACCAAATAAAAAGAGCCCTGAAAATTCTTAACAAAAGTAGTACCAAGCTTATAAGAATGTTTAATGTATTAGAAGAGATCAGTATTCAATAGAGGTAAGGTAAGTACTTGGTACATGGTAAACAATCACTAGTTACTTCTTCATTTTCTTACTTTCTTTTTCTTCTTCTTGTGATGATGGTGATGATGATGATGGCTGTGATCAGACTGCGTTTTCTAAGTACTATACTGCATGTTTTTTGCTACCTAGACTGCAAACTCATGTTTCCAAGGTTGTACTACATGTGCTAAACATTTTTACTGTATTACATATCCTACTACATAGGCTCAGGTAAGGCGCAACATAAAAATAATATAAATTTTAATAAGGGCGTGTGTTTATTTTTCCTTGTATATAGTTAAAGGGAAACTATGGAAGGGATAATGATATATCAACTTTCATGCTAAAAATGCAAGTAAAGAATACTACTATGGAATAACATATGTAAAATATTTTCCTAGTAGGAGCATCCTGGCTAAGGAGAGGAATAGATGCTTGGAAAGGTCACTGAGAGGCTAAGTTTCCAGTGCTTGCAATTCCACTGTATCCTGCATTGAGAGGGTTGGAAAAGAACCAAATTACTCCGTGAAAAGAAGTTGGGAATGAGATTTGGAGACTGTATAGCAGAAAGAGAGATGGCATCTTGCATGTGATAGCAAAAGAGGAATGATGATGGGGGCAGAATTTTATATTGGTGCTTGTAGTTTGGTGGCAACATAAACTCTCTCTTTTATTTATTACAAGCTTTTTCAGTAAGTGCCAATAAATCTGCATTGCTTATGAGCAGTTTAATAAAAAGATGTGTTTTGAAGGGAGAACATACAGGACTAAACCTTTTTTTAAAGATTGGTTTGGCATGAAAACAAAGGCTACCCATTGAAAAACAGGCACATATTAGCTAATAATTCAAATTCCCTGGTATGCGTGGTAATGTGCTACCCACTGTTGATACAGAACTGAGCATGATGTAGACTCTGTGAAGACAGAGGCCACAGTCCTTACTACAGCATATCCTATAAATCTCATAGTGTATCAGTTGAAAACCTGTTTAAAGAATTATTGATGAATGTGCCTTGAAAAAGGATTCATTGATTAGAGAGGTTTGGAAAACTCAGCATGCTCTAAATCCTCTTGGAGATTCCCAAAGCTTTTTAGTACATTAAAGACTGAGATGTCTGTAATTAAATGTACTCCATCATCACATGTACTTATTTAACTTTGTTTAAGTCAGTCTTTCCCAAATGTATTTGCTCGTGAAACTCATTTTTAAAAGAGCATTCCTATTATCTCCTCTTGGACAATGTTCCTTGGGAAAGTATCACTTATAAAACACAACTTAGTGGAAAAAAGTAAAGTACAGAATGTTATGTTTTTGTAAGGGGACATGAATTTGTTAACATGATAGCATATTGAAAAGAGCTATCATTCTCTTTGAAGTTCTCTGAGGATGCTCACCCTATTAGGTCATTCTATAAGTTAGGGTAAGTAATAAAAGCTACTGTAACAAACAATTCCTAAATATTGATGACTGAAACATGTAAAAGTTTATTTCTTGCTTAGGTCACAGTTGCAATGCTGATTGGCAGGGAACATTGATCTGTGAAGTCATCCAGTGAGTCAGAATTCTTGAAATCATATTCTGAATCATCATGGGTTTTCCCTTGACTCTGTTGCCTTATGAGCAGAAAAGATTCCTCACAGAAAATCATGCAGATAATTTGGTGAAGCATACCTAGAAACGGCAAATTCTGCCCACATTCCATTGTCCGGAGCTTGGTCATATGGTGGCCTCACATCTATGACTGTGCTAAGCAAGAAAAGGAGAACACAGATAAGGGTGAGCACTTGCTGTTCCTATCACAGATTTTGAAAAGTATCTAAGAGTTTACTAGTGGGACGAAGTAGGTAAGGATATTTTAGGCACAAAGAGCTACATGAATAGAGGGCACAGATTCATAAAATGGAAGGAGGTTTTGAATAACTGTGAAGTTCAGGTGGCAGATGAGTCTGCAGAAACAGTTTGGGAATAGACTGTAAAGGATCATGGTGAGGATTTTGGACTTTGTATTGGAAATGATTGGGAATCAATGAAGGTTTTCAAGGTGAGTACGTGAACATATTTATTCTGTATAAGCAGCTCTGAGAAGAGTGTCCAGGATGGACTGGAGAGATAAGAGACTTGTGAAGAGAGAATAGTAGACAAGAAACTGTTGCACTTACCTGGAAGAGAGGGTTCATTATGAGGATAGCATTGAAGATGAAGAGGACAAGCTAAACTGGGTAATTTCTTGGAGAAAGTAAGATTTGATAAAGGGTTTGTGGTGGTGGAGGACTAGAAGACAGAAATGACTTTAAAGTTTCTGGTTGTTGTACTTGAGAGGATGCTGTACATATTTACCAAATATTTTGGAACTGGAGCAGATTTTGGGGTAAAGATAATTACTTCACATTTTACTTTGAGTTAAATGTGACTATTGGAGGTACGTGGCTGGAGTTTGAAAGAGAATAACATTGCTTGGAGAGAAATAAGCACACAGACTCAACTTGAAATCTCGAGAATCAATGAAGGATAGGTCACAATGAGGAAAAACAATGGAAAGAGAGCCAAGGAGAGAACTCTAAACAAAGCTGAGAGTTAAGTGATGGGTAAGGAAAACACCGTGAAGTTGTCTTATTGATCAGGAATAAAAGTTTATCCTGAGTAGTGTGGTGTCTAGGAAAAAAGTGCTCTTTCATAAAACATAATATCCAAGAACTTTCCTTCCTTGAATAGCATAGACATTTTTGTCAATGTCTTGGAAAATAAAATGTATTGCTATTGAGATAAAAAATAAACCTCTATGACCATTACTTAAAGCATGTTTTGGAACTTGTTGCTTGACTAATAGAAAGCATTTGTGTTGAAAATAGGGCAGCTGATACCACTTTTTCTCAATAGTGCCTATATTCGGTAAACATTAGATTTTATTGGAAAAATAAGGGAAAGCAATTTCAGTATCTGTAATGCATGTTACAGAACAAGAGATGGTATGAGAAGGGAAAACGCTCCAGTAGTTTTTGACCACTGCTGCTGGCATGCTGACTTTGTGGGAAGGTGGAAATGATTGTCACATTTTAATTTACTTAGAAGAAGAAATACGAAATGGGTTTCATGACAAATGCATATCTGAGAGATATTTCTGTACAGGAGAAAAGAAATAGCTGCTAAGTGGATCCTGATTTGGGGCATAATCAAAACTTGACAATTTCCATATATATGTATTTGTGAACATGTCCTTTGTGGACTTTTAAATAGACATTTATAAAAGGTTTAGTATTTTTGGCAGGGAAAACGCATAAAGAATATGTTGCCATTTTGGAACTTGAATTAGGACACAAAAATACATTAGTCTATCCATTTTCTCACCTTGTTTAAAGAAAGAGAAGGATATTGAGCATTAAGCGTATTATTAAATTAGGGCTCCCTTGGGATCTGTGCATTATCCAACCAGATGTATGTGCTATATGTGCCTGATTGCTCTACACACTATTTCTTTCTCTTGCTGTCTCCCTTGCTCCTAGACAAAGTGAACCAGTGGTGTTCCAAGTGGAATGGGAGTGGTATGGAATAGAGGGAAACTATGGAGAGATTTTCATCTCTACTTTCTGCACAGCACAGCCAAAGTTCTCCAAAAATTTGCAATAGTCACAGCTCGCTTCACTTGCCTCTGGCTTAGACACCTTCCTACTTCTACATTCCGTCAAAACAACCCTGAGTAAGGCTACCAAAGAGCACTCCAAACAGAGGATCAAGTACTAGATGCTTTATGCATCCACCCAGTTGAGAGCTCTTTTGTTTTGCCGCTTTGGTTAAAAGGAAGCTATTCACTGCTGCCTCTTTTCTTACTCTATAGCCACTCCCTCGTGTTTCTGTTGCACACCTATGTGGGACACCCAAGTGTGGTTTGTCCCCAGATTCCTGTCTACTGACTCTGTACCATATGTTCCTAATTTTCTATGTCTGGGCTCATGGCATTACAAAATTAGAAACTTGGGTTTGGAGTTCACATTCAAATGTATTAAAAGACTCAGAACAACGTTGCAAAGTCATTCATTAATGTGACATAATTAGCTTAACACTATTTCATGATGTAGGGAAAACGCATAGTCTTTGTACTACTTAAGTGGGTAAGGTTGTCTTCTCAATTACATAGTCTCACTAACTAGCCAGATAAGCCTAAGAAATTTAAAAGTAGAAGTGATTTCTCCATGCTTATTTTTCCCCTGCTCCAGCAACCCTTGAGGACAAATGTTCCGTTGTATTTACAAATGTAATCTCATTAAAATCTCTTACTAATTTTGTGATGAAGACACTATGCCCATTTAACAGATGATGAAACTGATGAAACAGACTTAATGAGGTTAAGTAAATTAGCTAACATCACATAACTCATAAGGTAAAGAGCTCTAATGTGAACCTTATTACCCCTACACTGCACTTAGCGGTGACATATAATTTGGTCCACTCTACTTTGAAAAGATTGTTTTTCAATTGTGTTGTTGTAGACTGAATGTTTGTGCCCCTACCAAGTTCATAGTGGGGACTTCGGAAAATAATTAGGATGAGATGAGGTCATGAGGGTAGAGCCCTCATGAATGGGATTAGTGTCCCTATACAAGTCAGGAGAGAGCTTACTTCTCTCTCCTCTTTGTCATGTGAAAATACAATGAGAAGTAGGCACTCTGCAACCCGGCAGAGGGTCCTTACCAGAGGTGACCATGCTTCCACCCTAATCTTAGACTTTCAGCCTCCAGAACTGTAAGAAGTAAGTTTCTGCTGTTTATAAGCTGCACAGTCTACAATACTTTGTTATAGCAGCTGAAACCAAGACAAATGTCATTGCCTCAATGTTCTTCCCTGGAAGTTCCGAAGTTTTTTCTTCCCCCCTCTGTGCCTTCTTTCCTTTTTCCTATCTTCCTTCCATCTTAACTTTTCTCATTCATTGAAACTTTAAAGACCATGTTAGTCAACACCTGGGCAAAACAATGATTCCAAGAGGATCACAGTCCTCTTGGCTAGATTTTATTGGCTAGATGTGAAATTTTAGAGAGAGATAGAGAATCTATAGTCACTTTGGTGTTTATCTCCAAAGTTCCTTTCCAGTGACCAAAACTGAGCATCTTCTTTTTCTTCTTCTCTTCTTTCCACGCATCCCAGAGACCTAGACTGCTCTCTTACTCTTCCGCCACTCGCTATATTCTTTGGGTTTCTTCTCCCCGCGTACCAGGTTGCAGAGAGACTGCATTTCTCCAAATGCTTCTCTTTCTGGCCTCCCTCAAGGGAAACTATACAGTACTAACTTAAAGAAAAAACCCCTTTTAGATTTCAAAACAGTTTTCCCCAACTGCTGAATTTAATCTCAAGATTCAGTTTTTTTCCCTCTAGTACTTGAATGTTTGCATTTCTTTGTTAATTAATAGGTGAGGGCAGAAGAAGAGACTGCAAGAGAGTGCAGGAAACCTGGGATCAGTTTCACTGGGCTACTGTTGTAGAACTCTTCCTAGGAGAACTCCAAGCCTACAAGGAAATAAAAGCCACCAGGTTTATTTTCATGCATACAGAATACTTTGCTCCTGAATTGGCAACAAAAAGCTAAGTGCTGTGTAGCATAAGGCATCCAGGCCCCTGGGGCAGAGAATGGAGGCCTGCTCCCACGGTAGGTGCAGCTAAAGGCTGTTGATTTACAGTCTGCTTCTGCGAGTGTCGGGGGGAAACATTATTCCTCATACATATTATTCATTTGTCTATTTATGCATGAGATGTTTATTGAGAAAATAACACTCCAGAAGAAATGGCACGTGCTTCTGGACACTCACAATTTATAGAAGACTTCCTTCCCTCAGTCCCCGACTGCATCTTATATCTTGGTCAGCAATTACCGATGGTCACTCATGGAGAAACCAGCCTGTACCACAGCAACTGGGGACACAAGTAACCCCTCCATATGTTGAGTTATTTATGAGCCCATCAGCTGTTTGAGGGACAATAGTAATCTTTGAGAGTAGTGTCACACCTGGCTTAAAGGACATCAAAGAGCATCTGTGACTCCCCTTTGCCTTTGGGGCCACGTGTGAGCTCTGCGTTGTGGTGCGGGGAGCTCTGTAATAACCGAGCGCTGACTAATCTTGACTCATCTGTCACTGCTCTGGTTTGTGCTTCACTCACTAGCAAAATCAGACCGCTGGAAGTTCCACACATCAACATGTTTCCCACTTCCTTCCATTCCTCTCTGCCTGTAATGTTCCCCGTTTCCATGACCCGCTTCCCCTCCCAGACTATGCTTTGGTGCAGCACCCCCAACCCGCTAATTCCTAATGATCCTTAGAGGTTCAGTTTGCCATGACCTCCCCAGGAAACCGTGCCTGACTCCAAGAACTTTAGACTCTGATACTCTCCTTCTGTATTCGTTAAACACTACTTAGTGCACTCAGCTGCCCCTCTGCAATTGTAATGACCCATTTTCGTGTCAGACTGCTCACTGTGCTGTGACATTCCTAAAGGCAAGATCTCTGCATTATCTATTTTTATATACCCATGCTCTTGCATGGTATCTGACATGAAGCAGGAATGAGTGAACAAAACCAATGAATAAATGCAAGAATAGTGAGGTTTAGCTTTGTACCAGTTTGAAATTGCATTCGGTATTGAGTGACAGATCCAGACACCAAGGAAATAGTGATTCTCATGCAATATGAGGATATAGGTGGTTCCATGTCAGTAGATGTGCTTCATGCACATCTTAAATGACCCAGGGTTTTCTACATTTTTGTTCTTCACTCTTAGTAAATGATACCCTCCAAATCTGCTCATGGTCACAGATGACTGCTTAGCTCTAGTTATCATGTCTGCATCCTAGTCAGGGAGCAAGCTGCAGGAAGAGGGAATACAAAGTTGCATAGCAATTGAGCGGTTTTTCGGCCTTTTATCCAAAAGCCAACTGCCACTTCTGCTTACCTCTCATTAGCTAGAATTTAATCCTGTGGCCACCTCCACCTGACAGTGAACCTGAGAAAGGCAGAGTTTTTGTTGCATACATTGTCACATCCAACAAATCAAAGTTCTGTGAGGGTGGGAGAGAGGAGAGTGGATATTGTCGGCCCCAGGCAATAAAGAACATTTGAGTGTCTAATGTTATGAGTTGATTTAAATGGAGGCTGTAATTCCAATCTTCCAGTTGAATTGAAATATCTAAATTCTTTGTGTGGCTATTTTATGAGTTAAGGTCTAGTTAGGGAAACATACTACTGTTCAATATGAGAGAATTAATACAGGGGTTTTAGAACAGCTGAAAGGCTAAACAGGGAACTAAGAAGCAGCCAGGGTTAGCAGCAGATAAAACAACGTGAGAAGGTAGTATCACTGGGGCCCGGGAGACAAAGCGGCCCGCTGGGCCCTGGGCATCAGTTGGAGTTGCCTGGAAGGGTCTGGGACCATATAGGAGATGCAACCGCTACCAGACACAAGAGAGAGACAGTAAGAGTCTAGATTCTCCCTCCCACCTGCCTTCAGTCTCCACCAGTGCCCCCCATTCTCTGCCCGTAGTCAGAAGCCTATGGTTAGGGCAGCTTGGGAAAAGTTTACAGGGTCAGCCCACTGTGATTGGGGAATGGATCTGAGAGAAAATGTGCAAATGTCTAGCACAGGCGCTGGTAGTGGGGCAAAGAACAACCTTCCTAAATGCAGCTTTTCATAAGTCAGTAGGGGAAGGAGTGCACGGTAGCAAGGCAGGTACTCACTTGTATTCAGAAGTGAATTTATGTATTAGCTCCTCTGCTTACCAGCTGTAGGACTTTTAGCAAGCCACATAAACTCCCTGAGCCTCGGTTTCTTAATTTTAAAAATGGAGATGTTAAATATCTCGTCTACTTTCCTCAAAGGGTCCCTATGAATGTTGAAGAAGATTAAAACAACTGTGTGAATACGTCATAAAGGATGTATTTGAAGATGACTGACGAAGCAACTGCTATATTCCAGGTACTGTCTATGGGCTTTACCATGTCATCTGATTTAACCCTCACAACGGTATTTATAGGAAGGGATGAACTGGTCCATTTATAGATGAAATTGAAGAACAAAGTAAGAATTGAGGCTAGAGAGGTTGATAGCAACTTGATTCTAAAATGTCTTGTAGATATTGTTGAGAGTTGCTTTTTTAAATGCTATTTTTAAAATAACGTTTGTTATTCAAATGTCTGAAGTTACTCTTTTAATGTTTAAACAAATGAGACATAATGAGGTCTAAATTTAAGAAATAAAAACCGAGGTGGCAGGGAGCGGGTTGACTGGGGGTGAGAGGAAGTGGTAGAATGGAGAAAGCAGGATCAATAGTACAGGGCTCGCTTCTTTGATTTTCAAATCTATTGCAACACTGCGATTCAAATTATTGGTTTTTTAAGTCATCTAAAGGGAAAATATGCTCTATATAGAGAGATTTTGAAATAAATATTTCACTAAGATTAACTAAACCTCAATCAAAATTGATATCTGATGAAGGATTAAATTAGAATTAGAATTTCCTTAGAACTCTCACTTTTGCTTGTTAAGCTCTGATACCTTTATGGTGCTAAAGGGCATGGATTTGACTGAGGGCCACGTCCACTCTGGCCAGTACAGAGTTTGTCTGTGATCAGAAACAGTGTGGGGCATGATGTGCATTTGCCTGTTTCTGGGCTTGTATGGGTTCCCTGTTTCTGAACATGGTCCTCTGCACCCATTTCTGTGTGTCTGGTTTTGTGTATTTGTCAAATGCTTTCTCAGAGGATGTGGCAGTGGTGAAAGGGAGCGCCTAACATCTCTGGAAAACCTCAAACCTGCTTTAAGGTGATCAAACATAGACCTTTTCAGAATCACAGTTGCAAACAGATGCATTTTTTGTATATATATATTTTTATTGAAGTATTTTTTTATTGAAGTCAGTTTACAATGTTGTGTCAGTTTACATAAAATACATAAACAGGTTTATACTGCATAGCACAGGGAACCTATATTCAATACCTTGTAGTAACTTATGGTAAAAAAAGAATATGAAAATGAATATACGTATGTTCATGTTTGAAGCATTATGCTGAATACAAGATGTATTTATTTTTATTACTTTTTCTGACAGTATTGACGGATATAAGCCAACGTGTAATCTCTTATATTGGGATTGCCTTGTACTGGATTGCATGATGGTCCTTAGAACCTTCCTCAGTGTCCCTCTTATGCTTTCTTTGGTGTCTTAGGGCCTAAAAGGCCAGGAACTGCACTTCCCAGTGTCTCTCACTGTGTGTTTCTGGTTTACCTTTTTCTAATGAATGGCACTGCATTAGTGTAGGAAGGTGGGAGGAAGCAGAAGCCATGATACTTCTTTGTCAATGGAAGGTAGGTAGCACCTGGCCTTTAGCAGATGTGAGGTTCAGCAGTAATTTCTGGGAACACTTTTAAAGTCACCAGCCTCACTGTTCCAGGCAGCAGTGACTATCTGACAGTGGTTTCCTGGAGTTCCTGACCTGGTTGAAACTTGCTGATTCTCAGAAGGCTGGTCAGGTCAACCTGAGAGCTAGTGTCAGCCTTCTCTGATTTTCCCTGATCTCCTCTAGCCTTTCTAACGGTATTACTGGCACCAAATTCTGGGTATTCAATCCTTTCCTGCTTGAAATCTCTAAAGCAGCTTCTGTTTCTCAAACCTGACCAAATATATCCCATGGATCCTGGTACCCACCACATTACTTAGAAATGTAAGGAGGAAATTACTTTTTTATTGCTGATTACTCATAAGGACACATAGTAGACTGAAAGACAATCTGAATGGCAGAATCAGGTAGATACACTGAGACATCTCTCCTATCCAATGTGGCAACACATTTTTTGAAACAAATCTTTGAAAATTCATGATCTGTTGAGTTATGGCTTCCACATTGGAGAAGCCTTCTCTCTTCTTATAGCAAACAACTTCTGGCAGGCCTTGTTTGTAACTCCTCCAGACAACCTTGTAAGAATTCTAGGGTGAACATAATGAAACTATCACCTGAGACCTCTGTTATACATGTGTGAACAGTGTATTAAATAAGCACAAATCATGGCTTCATCAAAACACACCTACATTTTGATATATTTTTTTCTCTGACTTACTTCACTTAGAATGACAATCACCAGATACATCCATGTTGCTGAAAATGGCATTATTTTATTCCTTTTTATGGCTGAGTAGTATTCCATTGTATAATTATACCACATTTTCTTTACCAGTCATCTATCGATGGACATTTAGGTTGCTTCCATGTCTTGGCTATTGTAAATAGTGCTGCTATGAACATTGGGGTGCATGTATCTTTTTGAATTAAGATTCCCTCTGGATAAATGCCCAGGAGTGGGATTGCTGGATCATATGGTAAGTCTATTTTCAGTCTTTTGAGGAATCTCCATACTGTTTTCCATAATGGCTGCACCAAACTACATTCCCACCAACAGTGTGGGAGAGTTCCCTTTACTCCACAGCCTCTCCAGCATTTGTTTGTGGACTTTTTAATGATGGCCATTCTGACTGGTGTGATGTGATAATACCATATGATATCACTTATATGTGGAATCTTGAAAAAAAAAAACAAAGAAACTTATTTACAAAAAGAAACAGACTCACAGACAGAAGAAACAAACTTACGGTTACTGGGGGTGGGGGAAGGGAGTGAGAAGGAATAAATTGGGAGTCCAAGATTTGCAGATACTAACTACTATATATAAAATAAATAAACAACAAGTCCATACTGTAGAGCACAGGGAACTATATTCGATATTAGGTAAAATGCAGTCTGATAGTCACTTTACAAAATAAATAGTATCTTAATTCAGAAATTTGGCACCCAGTGTAAATTATTCATCAAAACGCTGAACATGGTTTAAAGTCAATCTTCTCTCCTCCTCATATTCTAACCTGCTTCAGGGTGTGAGCCTGTAATTGACTGGTTGATCCTATTTCTCTGCCTGCTTTTCCTCCTTCACCCCCATTTGTTTGCTTCCAGAATTCTGAGAGTCCAAGTTTAAAGGAAAGGAATGGAGATGTGATAACACATAAGAAAGAACAAGTAATTGATTCTCACGTAGCTGGCTTTGTGTTCTCAGGTCTCGTCTTATGTATAAAGCTGTATCTTTCTTTATTGTAGGGTCAGTTTTTGGCCTTTTGTCAGGACCCTCACTGCCTCCTCTAACTGCAGTTTCCTTGATCTGGGCTGTTTGCCTCAGGCATTTTCTGAACCTCTAACGAACCAGTGTTCATATAATATCTAGCTTCCTGGTGCTGGGTTTCCCCTGCCTCTATAGACCAACTTATTGGGAAGGTACCAAGAAGATCACAAGTCAGTTCTCTGTTTCCTGTCTTCCTACATCAGGTCCATGGGAAACACCCATGATTTCTTTTCACTGACAAACTCAAGGACCACAGCCATCTCTCCTCCTTCCTTCCAATTCTTCCTGACACATGTGATCTTTCCTGCCCCTCCTTTTCCATGAACATCCATGATGGTCTTTTCATCTACTCCTTCATTGTAACTTCATCAATTCAATACCTTTCTTGAGTTATATTTAATCTGAGTATCATTTCCCATGTCCATGTGGTATTTTTTTATTCTGTACCTTTCTCCTGTTTGCTAGAACCTCTTCACCCTCTTCCTTAATAGAATTTTTACATCTTGATTTTGAAAGTGAGAGTAACTCTATAGAAATCTTTCTTTGCTCTTCACCAGCTGCATGACCTTGGACCAGTTATTTAATCTCACTCTCCTCCTCTGTGAAACAGGGGTTAAAAAGTATCTAAGACATAGATTTCTTGTGGAAAATAGCTAACATGATCCATGTGAAGAAGGCCTTAGCACAATACCTTGTGCTCAATAAATATTGGCTTTTTGCTGTTATTACCTATGTCCAACTACACTTTTGGTTCCCAGGATGACAACCCTTAAGAGTTACCTTCACTAGTAATTTGTGTGAAAGTGATTTGTGGAAGAGGAATTTGATTGGAGTAATTTGTGGGGGAGGAGTCTAGCTCCCTTCTAATTTCAGGGGGTCATCTGAAGGTTGGGAATTTGCTAACACCACTTGCATGGAGGAAGGATATGACTGGAGTTCTAATGTGGAGAAAGAAATACACAAGACCAAGAGCAAACCTTGGAGTTGAGTGGAGGAGAAGGAACTAGCAAAGTAAAGAAACAAATAAGCAAATGAACAATGTCATATTAGAAATAGGAAAACTCAGTATGCAAATTGTGGAATGAGAGATGTGTCCAAAAGAATGGATGCTGGTGTTCCTCATTACAGTAGAGAGGTTAAGGAAATCAACTTCTACTTCAGTAAGAACATCAGCTACCTTTAAGTGAAGAAGTGCCTGCAACGCACCAAGCAAAGACTCCAAGGCAGACCTAGGAGATCCAAACCATATCTTCAGAGCTAGGATTAAGAAATCATGTCTTAACGAGAGCAGAAAGAGAACCATTCATGTCCCATTCGAACAGTAGTTCTTAATCTGGGGAACTTTAAAAAAATACCTGCGCCTGGGTTTCACCCTCAAAAGATTCTGATATAATTAGTCTGAGAAGCCTGGCGTTTTATAAAGCCCCAAGTTCATTCTAACATTCAGTCAAGTTTGAGAATCATGTACTGGAGAGTGGTTCTCAAAGTATGGCCTGGACCAGCAGAATCAGCTTCATGTATACATGTGCTGGTGCGGTGAATTCTCTGATCATTCCCCACACATGCAGAATCTGAAACACTGGAATGCGCCTAGCGTTTCATCAAGCTTTTTAGATGCTTCTGATGCACACTAAAATTTGGGAGCCATTGTATCAGTATGGAGACTCAGTGGTGTTTTGAGGGGGGAAAAAAGGCTAAGTTGTGGTCTTTGCATAGAAGATACAGGATAAGAAACTGAAGGTAGACATGAATGTATCCACAGCTTGGTGGTAGAGCATGGTTTTGCAGTTTCTCCCCCTTTTCCTTCTGCCTCTACTTCCATTTTGTCTTTGACTTCTGGTTTATGCAGCATTTTTCTATTTGCTCAGGTATTAACATTGTATTTCTTAAACACTGTGGATAAGCTGAGCTGCCATAGATACTTTGTTCATGGTTGGAGATTTCAACGCTATGAAATTTGACATAGAGACAAGAGGGAATTGGGAGGGGAATGTAAACATGTCAGTGCTCAGAGAGGTGAAGTAATTTGCCTACTGCTTCTCAGTTATTAGGTTGCAAACCTGGGATTAGAATCTAGGGCTATTTCTCTCTCTAGTATTTGTGCTTTCCCCCTATTATTGTGTACATCAGTGTCTTCTTTCTGGGCACACTTCTAGACCATGATTTCTAGTCTTTCTTGCAGCGAGATGTGGCCATGTGTTTAGTTAATGGGAGAAGAAGTGAAGTGCATCACTTCAAGGCTTGGCTTATTAAAATATCACCCCTCTTATTCTTTATGCTCTTTCTCTTTCTGATGGCTTTATGCAGATGTGCTTGGCAACCCCATTAATGAGGAGGGTGCAGCGAACAAGATGGTAGGAGCCTGATTTCCTTGAATCAGCAGTTGTGACAAAAACTTTGGACTTCACATAAAATATTAAGACGACTTCTGAAATTTGAGTGGTAAATGAAAAAACAGCTGATAAAACACCCCAAATCTACAATGATCACTCAAAATGCTCCTACACTGGTGTTAAGCAGGTCTTCCTTCTTCTTGTCTCTCTGCTCACCATCACACCCAAAGCAGCTGAAACAGTCTGAGCCCTTGTGTCTGACATGCTTTTGCATTTGCTGTGACTGATTAATTTCTGCCCATAATTTGCCTGTTTTGTGTGGATTTAGGAGATAGACTTTTGCCTCCAGAACAGGATCCTGGTAGGACTCAGCATTCCACTCAGCAGTCAGAGCATGGCCAATCAACTAACAAGTGAGCTGATGTTTGTGCAATCAACTTACTAGGGTCTCTTAGAGCACTGCTTTACTGGTTTGCTGCTGATCTTTGATTCAAAGCTCCCATTTGCTTCAGATATATTATTGAACCAAGCTTGCTGAGCAAATTAACCCCCAAGGGTTTTCTGGAAATCAGCAAAGCAGATTTTTGAGCCCATCAGACGTTCTTCAACAACATTCATGAGGTTAGTGTCATTAGAAAGAAAATTCAGATTATCTGCCTTCCTATGTATTTTTAAATGCACTTTAACTAGAGTCTGATGCTCCAACTGGTTCTCATTATGCACTAATTACTTGCTAAATTTAATTGAGAAGAACAAAGAAATTTTGAGTTATTCAAGGACAAAAAAGTCGCCGATTCTCAAAAATATACATTTTTTACATTCCTGCTACTCAAAAATAGCTAACACATATTTTTTTCAAGTTTCAGGGGAAAATCTCCCAGGCTAAGGAATTTGTTCCAAGTTTTGTCAAGGAAAGAATTTATGCTTTAATTTTGTGCCTCAAAATAGAAGAAAGTTGGAGTAAGTCTATCTTTTTGGTTCTAAAATGCCTTTACTTAATGGTATTTTTTTAGCGTGATTTTTGACTTTGACTTTTTAATCTTGACTTTGACTTTCCCAAAGTGTTGTAACTCTTGATAATTTATTAATATTCATTTTTTTTTACCCAAATGCTTATGGACAGCTTTTCATGCTATGCACCTTCTTTGAAATTCACAATATCACCAGCATACTGAAAGTTCTGGCATGTCCCTCTGTAAAGACATCCTCCTCATCCTCCCCATTTTTGGTGGCACTTTTTGTTCCACCAACAAAAAAAAAAAAAAAAAGAAAAAAGAGAAGAAGAGAAAAAGAAAAAAAATTTTTCCCAAAATACTCACCCACTTTTGTGTTTTTCTATACTTTTCCCGGAAATTCTTTCTGCAAAAGCAGACTTGTCGGCAGCCTTAAGTGAGTAGGCCATGGGGCCCAGACCAAAGTTCACAATAGCTTACACCTGGTAAGAGGTAAATGTACGCATGCGCCAGTAGCGTGAGTCAGCATTGTGAACACCACGCATGCGCCAGTAGCGTGAGTCAGCATTATGAACACCACGCATGCGCCAGTAGCGTGACCACTACGCATGCACCACTAGCATTATAAAAAGGACAACTGCATACACCTGAGGGCCGCCAGTTCGCTTGGCTTGCCACCCGCTTGAACTGCAAGAAAGTGCTGTTTTGCTCCTTGTCGGCTCTTCATGCCTTCTTCCAGTTGGAGCAACGCACCTCCTCGGATCCCTCTCCAGCCTCCCGTGGCTGACAAGACTTCTTGTTCTTTTGTTACTTCTCCTGTTTCTCTCAAAGTAAGTCCTTAAAATGTGGTTCTAACACATTTGAATTCCTGTCATTCGTATCATTTACTATCCTCTTCATCATCTAGAATAGCACAATGCTAGATACTCGATATGTATTTCTTTAAAATCTGGCTAAAGAAGACAAGTAGAAACAGACAGTAGAAGTGTCTAAAAATTCTTCTTTGCTTCCCTATGTAAAGTGTGTGAAGTTTCTCAAGTTGCTTTAGATTTTTCTGTTGAGATTTAACCTGCTTGGATGAGACTGTAATACAATTAGTCTGGGCAGCAACGTGTAATTGGGAAAAAACAGGTTTGTTGTCAAGGACGTGCTCTTCAAGGTCCAGTGGACCTAGTTCTGACCTAGAAATGCTTTCATAATATAACTCCATTATAATTACAAATTGCTTGTTTTCCCTGCTGGACTATAAATCCTTGAGGGCAAAAGCTCTGTTACCTCCTCTTCCTCTATATCTTCACAGCCTAGTGCAGTGACTGAGAGAAATACTCAATGGACATTTAGTAATGTGTGACTGAATTTGCTATTTTCCTAGAGAAAGAAGCTCTGTCCCTCTAATTCAGCTGAGTGGTCAAGTTCTATGTTTTGGGGACTTGGATTCCTAACATATTCTCAGCTCATGATCTGGCAGGGAATTCTCCTTACTTACAATTTGCATCATAACTCTAATTTCAAAGAAAATAGTTTAATTCTCATAGGTCACCCTGTATTAATGGATGGCTTATTTCCCAGACTCTGTTGCTTGCACTTACTGCTCTAAGTTTGAAAACTTTATTTGAGATAGAAGTATCACATTAACCACCAATAAATTTTCATTCATCATATCCACAAATGATTGGATTGTATTTGGCTTCCAAAATCAACTGTAGAAGCAAAATATTAATCTTTAGGAGATGTGAATCAGCTGAGATTGCTTCATGTAGCTGGATTCAGGAAGTCACTGTCCATAATTTGAAACCGTTTAACTGGTTAATGTTGTTAAAAATATTTATGACACTTGTTAATGAATGGTAAGGTAGACTTTATTCAGGTATGTCATGATAGAGACCTCTGCAGTGGGGTTTTTGCAGTAGGGGCTAGAGATTAGGCAATTGAAGGCAAAGTGGGAATTTATAGCCAAGGAGCAGGGTGAGGAAGGAGAATTACTAACAGGAAACATCAGGAGTAAGGAAGATTTTTGGTTAAACCAACCTAACGCGATTCTTGCTGAAGCCAGGCCAAGGTAATCAGACATCACCTGATCAGTGGTAGAGAATGAGTGATCCTTTTGGATATGAAAGGTGATCAGATACTGCGGATGGGGATTCTGCTTAACTGACTTAGCAGGATTCTTGCTGAAATCAGACAATGCAGAGACAAAGGAAGCCTAAGAGCCAAGGCCAAGCTGGGTAGAAGATTCAGAAGAGTCTGACTAGAGTTCAATCAAGGGGAGAATCTTTGGCAATATACAAGTACCTTTATAAACCAGTTTCACTAAAAACAAATTGGTATAGACACCCTGCAGGCAAATGATTAATAATTAAATTCATATTCTTAGAACATTTTTAAAGTTTTTTTAAGCAGGGAAAACTGATTGTATATTTAAAACATGTAAACTACTTCCATATCTTGGCAATTGTAAATAATGCTGCTATGAATGTTGGGGTGCGTGTATCTTTTTGAATTAATGTTTTTGTATCTTTTGGATGTATACTCAGCAGTGGAATTGCTAGGTATTAATAGTAGTTCTATTTCTAGTTTCTTGATAAAATTTTTTCCACAGTGGCTTCACTGAATTACATTCCCATCAACAGTGTATGAGAGTTACCTTTTCTCCATGTCCTCACCAGTATTTGTTATTTGTGTTCTTTTTGATGACAGCTATTCTGGCAGGTTTGAGGTGATATCTCATTGTGGTTTTGATTTGCATTTTTCTGATGGTTAGTGATGTTGAGCATCTTTTCATGTGCCTTTTGACCATCTGCATTTCCTCTTTGGAAAGATGTCTGTTCAGTTCTTCCCATTTTTAAAATCGGGTTGTTTGTTTTTTTGATGTTGGGTTGTATGAGTAATTATATATATGTTGGATATTAACCTCTTCTCAGTCATATCATCTGCAAATATTTTCTCCCATTCAGTAGGTTGTCTTTTCATTTTGTCGATGGTTTCCTTGGCTGTGCAAAATCTTTTAAGTTTAAAGAGGTCCCATTTTAAAATTTTTGCTTTTATTTCCTTTGCTTTAGGGAATGGAAATATAAAAATATTGTTGCTACTTACATCAAAGAATGTTCTGCCTATGTTTTCCTCTGGGAGTTTTACAGTAATGGGTCTTACATTTAGGCCTTTAATCCATTTTGAGTTTATTTTTGTATATGGTGTTACAGAATGTTATAATTTCATTCTTTTACATGTAGCCGTCTACTTTTCCCAGCACCATTTATTGAAGAGACTGTTTTTTCTCCATTGTTCATTCTTGATTCCTCTGTTGTAGATTAACTGATTGTGTGTGGGTTTATTTCTGGACTCTCTATCTTGTTCCATTGATCTTTGTGTCTGTTTTTTTGCCAGTCATATACTGTGTGTTTATCAACAGATGAATGGATAAAGAAGATGTGGTGTGTATATGGTGTGTATATATATATATATATATATACACACACACAATGGAGTATTACTCGGCCATAAAAAAACAAAAATGAAGTTTGGCCATTTAAGTGAAGTAAGTCAGAGAGAGAAAGCCAAATATTGTATGATATCACTTACATGTGGAATCTAAAAAGTACAACAAATTAGTAAATATAACAAAAAAAAAAAAAGCAGACTCACAGATATAGAGAACACATTAGTAGTTACCGGTGGTGGGTGAGGGGATTGTGAGGTACAAACTTCAGGATGTAAGAGAAACTCAAGGATATGTTGTACAACACAAAGAATATAGCCAATATTTTGTAATAACTAAATGGAAAGTAACTTTTAAAATTATATAAACATTAAAAATAAATAAAAAATAAAATACATAAATTATATTCAAAAGATAATTTGAATACTAATTTTATTTGAAAATATTAAGTATTTAAAAATTTGTTTGAATATAAATTTTAAACATTCTATTTAAAAATACAATATGGTAAATCACTCAATCACATTGAATAACAGCCAGATAAGCATTATTCAGCTCCAGAATTTGTTTCAGTCAACAACTCGTGAAGGTAACAACAGTAACAGTAATACACTTGCAGATATGTCAGTGCTTAAAAAATTACCATTTAAAGGCACTGTAGGAATTTTAGCATTTTCCCCAATTTATATCTAAAAATACATAAATATTTAATTTGGCAGTAATGAAGCTAATTCTACTTTTTGTGTTTATAAAGCCATGGCCCTTCATGCCCCATTCATTCCCCAAAATGATGTCACTTCACTCAATTATATATTTTAGTCTTGAGACACAGCTGTCAAATAATTAAGTGAATCACACACTCCAAATCTTCTTTTAGAAAACTTTCTTTCCTGTACTTCATCTTCAGATTTCTACATCGTGCTTTCTTCCATCTCTTTTCCACAGTATCCTTTCATAAACATCATCCACATTGTCTGCTTGGCCTGAGTATGGTGTAGCTCTCCTTGGGAATCAGGAAAGAAGGAGAAGTTACGTGAGTAGTGCAAGGAAAAGCCATGGCCCCAGGCATGTCAAAGATTTTCCATATCATGTCAATTTCTCCGATTTATTCCTGTGATGTTTTCAGAAAGGAGAAAACCCAGCTGGCTGCCTTGCTGGCTGCTGCTAACCTGCTAGTCTGTGTGTTGCTCTCATGGGTACATGTGGACTGTGAGTTACGGTTTGGAATGAAGCAACTGGAGCATCTATAAATACATTCCAGTGACACACATTGGTTACCAGTCAACCAGGGCTAATATCACCTTTTAGTTTTTATTTTTATAATGAAGTATAATTAATAAAATTTGGGAAATACTCTCTGGAACATGATGGACTTTTGCGAACATCTTTGCCAATATTTTTATTTTTTCCAGCTACATCCTGTATTTCTAATAAACCTATAAGTCTCCAGCATGTTCACGTCTAATATTAAAACTCATATAAAAAGTGGAATTTCAGTACTGCAGTACTGTGATATTTAGGGTCATGGATCACTGGCTTTCCTGGCCCCCAAGATCTCACAGAGAAAGCTGATTCCCACATTGATGGTCAAGGTAGGCTGTTAGTATCAAAGGCATAGGGAAAGAGATGAGACACAAGGAGATGCTAAAACGTATGCCTCTTTGACCTCTTAAATGGTGGGAGAATTATGGGCTTTGAAGATGGGCATCTGGGGTGGAAAAAAAACTCCACCTTTTCCATTATCTTTAAAACTGGGAATAATAATACTTATTCTTCAGGGTTGAATAAGATGGTACCTCATACTTCTTAGGAGTGTTATAGATTAGAAATATTATTCCATAGCTATATATGGGAGTTCTTATTCCACAGGTAAGACAATGTAGTTGTTAATTTCCCACATTAAAACTAGCCTTTTAGCACCTCATTTGAATCCCAGAGAATGTTCAACCTTTAATTTCTTCCTTGAATTCTCTTTTCCACCGTAACTTCTGTAATTGAAACCATAAGGGAACTTACATGTTGGGTTTATTACACTCTCAATGCTAAGATACAAGAACTCAATAAAACATCTTTACAAGAAAATACTTGGTAAACTTCTTGAGGACTAAAGATTTCATCTGGTATTCTGATTCTACAGTCTTGGTGGAAATTGGAGGAATGTGCTAAGTGAATGTTAACTGTCTAGGGGGAAAGAGCTATCACCAAAGCACACACATCATTGTCTTCATCATTGGAAGGTGGCAACTGATAGAATTTCTCATCTGTGTGTATTACTCACTGTGTCGGCAAAATTAGATACAGTTTTCTTTCATCATTTGTAAAGTGGAGTTGACACTGATATCAAAGGTGAAGAGTATGGGCTTTGGGTGTTATGATTACCTTTAATTATTTAAGAATTAAGGAACTCGTAACTACGTACAATAGTAACATCAAAGATCACTGATCACTGCTCACCATAACAAATATAATAATAAAGCAAATTTTTCAATATTGCAAGAATTACCAAAATGCGATCCAGAGACATGAAGACAGGAAATGCTGTTGGAAAAATGGCATTATTAGACTTGCTTGACACAGGGTTGCCACAAACCTTCAATCTGTTAAAAAAAAAAAAAAATACAATATTCATGAAACACAATAAAGGGAAGAGCAGTGAAACGAGGTGTTTGAAATAGAGATACACTTTAAAATTGAAAGCTACATACAAATAAGTGTCACTGTTTTAATATATAAAGAGCTGTTGTGTGTGTGTGTGTGTGCATGACTTTCGACTGGCTCTTAGGTCTCATATTAAACTTCCCAAATGCTCAGAGTACTATTAAAAATCATGCCCAGAAACCTATCTTACTATATGTCGTGATTTAATATGCTATAATGAACGTATAGCACATCTATGGAGAAATGAAAGATCACTTAATAAATTATATTGGTACAATCGCTGAGCTATTTGAAATGAAGGCCAATTTATTCTCTCTTCTGTAGGGAATATTTATCATTTTTGCCAACTCGACATCTTTTGAACACCCATATTATGCTTGGAGAACGTCCCATCATATAAATTTTGTCTCTCCAAAGTCAAAACTTGGAACTGTCTCCCAGTCTCTTTCAAAGGTAGATAAAAACATCTGATGAAGGCTTCAACAATTATATCTACTATCTCATGGTTAGTAAGTAAAGGAATGGGTGATGCTTGGACTCTGTCCTTTGGCAGGGATGGTGACAGGGACATCTGACTTTGTAGTCATGATCCCAGACTAATATTTCATTTTGCCCCACTCATCAAAAGAAATTTGACATAGATTGAATAGTTACATTCTAAAATTTAGATTTTTAAGGCATATATAAAAAATAAAAGTGACTTGCTATCAAATCTAGTAATGAAAAAGCATTTTAACTTTTTAAAAAATGGAAATTGTAAAAGGAAAATCAATATATTGATAATAAAAATGAAATTATTTTCTCTCTATTAATACATCTGACAAACACAACGTGCAATTTATTATACAATAAGCTCAAAGAAGACCTATGACAACACAAATATTGTTACTGAAAGCTTGAGTTAAGTGACAAGAAAATGAGAGAAGATGAATTTTAAAAAAAGGCTAATATTTGAGTAAAATGTTCTAACTTATTGGTAATGAAAGAAATTTAAAGTAAAGCTATGACAAAACATAATTTATTGTCTGTCAAATCGGTGCTATTTTGCTTTTTTAATAGAAATATCTCATGCTGATGAGTGCATAGAACTGGTTTACTTATATGTTGAAGAGAGTATGATATAACCTTTTGTGGAAAAAATTTAGAAATATGTATCAAAATATTAATGTTTTCTGAGCTAGTAGTGCCTCTTCTAGGAATATTTTGTTAAGGAAATAGTCTGAAGTATCCACAAAGATTTATACATATGGTGCTTATTGAAGCATTAATTATTAAAGTACAAAAATTTAAAGTACGTAAGGTAAGTTAAATATCTAACAGTAGAGAAATGTTTAGGTACATTACAGATGATCATGTAAGTGAATATTCCTGAATTGTTAAAATTGTTAAAATATTAAAATCATGTTTCTAAAGAGTTCTCAAATAACATGAAAAATACACATATTATAATTTTTATGAAAATTGAGGTAACAAAATTATCTCTGTAGCCTGAGCTCAACTGTAATATACAGAGAAACAAGGTGGGAAAGATGTCAGCAACCAATTCCTCTGGGGATAATTTAGTAGAATTTTTTTCTTTTTGTATGCATTCATATTTGCAAATTAAATTTTTTGTAATTAGAAAAGAAAGTCCTCTAAAATTAATTTTGCCCACAAGAACAACTGGTTTGACTAAATTTGGTTTAAAAATAAAATGTTAAGTTAAACAAGTCTTTGTTGGAGACAGTTTGATGGAAAAATTAGTTTTTCATTTTTCCACTGCCAAGATCATTTATTTCAGACAATGCTTTTATCTTGTGCCCTGCTTAGAAAACTCACAGGCTCCCTGTTCTTCATCCTCTCAAGTCTAAGTCTCTTTGACTGCTTTTCAAGGCCTTAATTTTGTTCCAGGGAAAATTATTCCTCCTTCCTCTGCCTTCTGCTTGTCTATACTCTGATGAGTGTTGAGAAAACCCTTGGAACTCCATACTTGCTCACACATACACACACACACACACACACACACACACACACACACACACACTCTCTCTCTCTCTCTCTCTCTCTCTCTCTCTCTCTCTCTCTCTCTCTCCCTTTGGACTGTCTGCTCATCAGTCTGAGAGAAATCGTGTTGCTCATTCATTTATTCAACAAATACTTGCGTTTCTACTGTGGATCAGGTATTGGAGATGCAGAGCTGAAGATGTTCAGGAGTCTGTTCCCATGAAGTTTTTGCCCAGAGGAAAAGTCATTTAGCATCAACCCTCTAAAGACCATGAGGTGGATGGACTCCTCTACAAATGTAAAGAAGATGCTGTTGAAGGCATTTTTTAAATCATTCTGTTTTACCCTGTAAGGTTATATGCCATTTTTATTTTATAAAGTATTATTTAAAAAGCATTGTTTCCTCTAAGAAATCAGTTTGCTTCCTCCTCTCCAGTAAGAATAAGGATATGACACATCCTGTTTCTCTTTTTACCCTGGCTACCAGGAAGATTAGTGACATACTCTTCAATTGCATTGACATCTATAAAAATTGGTGTACTTATATTAGCATTATTTTGGGACATCAATTTTTTTTTCTAACTGCATTGCTTTCTTTTGTGACCTGTAACATCTTGTAAGAAGGCTCAACCTTTTGAAAAGAAAGCAGTGCTATCCAGATGCTGCCTACTGGATTAAAGTACTCATTTTCAGCTGCTTGGAGTGGTGGTGACCATTGGCTCTCACCCAAGTCCCTCTTTGGTAACTGCTCTTAGTCAAAAAAGCCCAAGGCTATATTCCAATCACTGTGGCAGCCCATATCCAATACTTGGTTGACTGAGGCAGAGGTAGAAAGATTCTGATCCCTTTTTCTCAAGGGAGGTTAATGTTGAAGGTCATCCTAGATCAATTGCATTGCAGTTCACCTTCTTTCGTAGCCCAGCCCTGCATCTCCAGCCCTCACAGATGTTGTTCCCCACAGCACTCAGCAGTGAGTCTCATACATGCAAATTTCACTCTTAACATCTGTTTCCTAGGAAATCCTACCTACAAAAGCTAGATTAACAAAAAGTGAAAATGGTAATATTCCCTGCTACCCACAGGTGCCGTCTACTGCATGAGCTCAATAACCTTGCTGCCCCAACCTCATTTTTATATGTCCAGGAAAACACCCTCAGTCATTGATCTGCATTTTGCCATGAACATTTGCAGATCTCAGTTAGAGTCACACTTCTTAGCACTTAATTCTTACTTGACTTCTGTTATTCATTGTTGTTTCAGAATGTTTAGAGCCATATGGTTGTACTTGACACCCTTCTCAGTGATTCTCATCTGTTTTTTGCATTCATGGTAAGCTTTCAACTAGTAGGAATTTTGGCAACTCCTTTAGAGAGGTTAAATTGCTCTCTTAGCTATTGTGCTACTTGTTCACTTTTAGCCTGTATCACTGTGTGTGCAGAGAATGTAATCTTAATAGCTGGACATGGCAATCTTATGATCACAAAGGGCAAAGCTCTAGTCTGTACATGACCATTTGTGGTGCTCCTTGAGAATCATGATCTTCATGTCTACACTCATAATCAAGATTGTCTTAGGGTGCTAGGACTTCCAAAACAGAGTAACACTAACTTGGTGGCTTAAAACAACACAAATTACACTTCTGGAGGCCAAAAGTCCAAAATCAAGGAGTTAGCAGAGCCATGCTCTCTCTGAAGGCTCAAGGGAAGGATAATTCCTTGCTACTTCCTAGCTTCTAGTGGTTGCTGGCAATCCTTGGAGCTCTCTGGTCTGTAAACTCATCACTCCAATCGCTGCCTCCATCATCATGTGACTTTCTCCTGGTAAATCTCTGTATCCAAATTTGCTGCTTCTTATAAGGACGCTGGTCATATTAGATCAGGACCCACCCTAATCCAGTATGACCTCATCTTAACTTGATCATATTTTCAAATACCCTATTTCCAAATAAGGTCATCTTCACAGGTATCAGGAGTTAAGACTTCAACATATCTTTTTGAAGGGCACGATTTGACCCTCAACAAAGGTATACCTTGCTCTGGTCTTAACTCTCTGACCCAGCAAAACCAATATGACAGATAATACTCATCTTCAGTTGAGTAAAGTTACTTTTATTTAAGACTGAAATCTGACACCACACCTAAGAAAAGTTCAGTGTGCAATGCATTAAATACCAATAGACCCACTTCTGTAGACGTTAGGTCTTCCTCCTTCCCACCCTCCACTTATCTGATGCCCTCCTCATTCCTTTATCTGACTGTACCTGCCTCTCCTTTGCCTGAGATGTGCTGGGTGCAACGTTGGACAGAATTTTATAATTTCCTCTCACCTACTGTACCTTCTGTTTCATACCTTTTTTCTCCTCCTTTGCTCTTGTCCAACTTCATTGTCCTTTATATCAGTCTTCAGGATTGTGGAAAATGATGAGTCATGCTGGTAGCTCATTTTCTAAATTTTCTATGTTAACTTTTAAAATGAAAGAAATACAGAACATTAATTTAGGAAGATGTTAAGAGAGATTTTCAAAAGTGTGGGTTAGAGGAGCTCCTTGGACAAATACATTTAGGGAATATTATACACGAGGTCTCTGCTTCCAGATTCACAAGCTCTTTAGAGTATCTGGGTTATGGCAATTCCCACAAGCAAACAAAAGCAAACCAACAAAATATGTGTAGCTTGGTTTAAGTCAGCAATTTCCAAGTGTATTTAATCATAAGGCAGACTGAGGAGAACCACACTGTGGAACTTTTTCAAAGCCTCTGTTGAGGGAAGCAAATAAAACTGTCACCATCTTGGTATGCCTCTCCACATAGGAGGCTTTTCTAGATTAGTCTATGACCCCAACTGTTTAGAGCCAGTAATGAGAATCCCAGACAGCAGCACCTGTTTCTAAGGGAAAGGCTCAGCGCCTTTTAGAATGTATTTTAGCACAGATATTAAAAATGTGGATTCCACATTGCCTGAGTTTAAGTTACTTCGCTACAATTACAAGTTATGTGTCTTTGACTAAATTATCTAGTCTCTCTTAGCTCAGTTTCCTTATTTATTAAATGATTAAAATGAGGATAATGTCTGCTCACAGCGTGATTGTGGAGATATCACAGCCATGTGAGATGCCTAGCAGAGTCTTCATCGCATGGTTCAGTTTCAACCTGAAGACTCCACCCGCATTCTCTCTTACATGATACACAGGCACACAGGCACACGGGCACATAGCATTATTGATGCTGAAATCATATTTAATCTCAGATACCTCCGCTATCGCTCTTAGAGTCGGGACTTGATTTTTGGCTTTTTGGCTTCGTAAAGGACCCTATGCCAGGAGTCAGGCTGTCATAACTTGAGTTCCAATTCTGAAAGTACCCGTCTGATAGGTCTTGAGAAATCAGTTCTTCCCAGGTTTTATTTTCTTTCCCTGTAAAATGAACACAAAATGCAAAAGATCACCTCCACTCCCAAACTTAAAAATATACTAAAAAAAAGAAGTAACGACTAGATTCCAGCATAATTGGTATTTTGCTGTCATGAATAAACACTTTGTCTTCAGATGCAGCATAACATATCCCTGTATTGTAATAGAGTTTACTTTCTGCTCATTGTTATTGTGGCAGCTCAAAACCTGAGAGACAGTAAGCTGATACTATAAGATAACTGAAAGATTTCAAAAACAGTGAAATGTTAGGAATACACCAGAGACTATCCTTACTTCACTGGAGGCTTAGATATCAGGCAGCTCATCCCAGGACTACATAGTTATCTCAATTCTACCACTTTTCATTTGCCCAAGAATTCTGTGCCTCAGTTTCCTTATCTGTAAAATGGAATCTCTACCTTCATAGAGCTATTGTGAGATAGTATGTGTAAAGCACTTATAAAACAATATTTATTGTCTAGTAGGCACTCAGTATATGTATGCTTTTATTATCGATAGATGAGTCAGTATTCTCACAGGTGAGAAAACTGAGGCTCAGAGATTAAAATGTGTGTCCTGGAAGTCACAGAAAAAAAATAATGATGGAGCAGTGACGGGATTCAGGTTTTGAGCCTGATTATCCCTTTTCCCTCAACAATTGCATTCCAGCAAGGACGGCTGTAAAACCAATCTTAGTTGCTTTAGTCATCTGATTTGATTACTCACTCAAAAGCCCTAAATCACTTTGGCTTACTTCTCAAAGTAAATTTTTTTTTAAAGCAAAATCTTTTGATTCAGTGATTTTTCTGGTAAGTGAGGCATAACAGGTTGTTTCTATAAAGTTGAAATTAAAAAAAAAGTCAACTTAATTCAATTCCAAAATATTGATTACATATCTATTATATAAATGAAGAAACTATATAAAATTTTGTTTCAGATCTTGTTAGGAGAAAATCTGTCTTTCCCTCCCCCTGCCCTTCTTGTCTTCCGTGAGGAGTCTTTGCCAGACCTCAGCGTGGGTGTGTTTATTTGCGCAACAGTATTTATTTAAAACCTGCTGTATTCCAGGGACTGTTTTTTGTGAATAGGAGAGAGTGGTGAGCAAGACTGGTTGAGTCTATTGTCATGAAGTTCATGTTCTAACACAGGGGTCAGAGAATTATGATCTCGGTCAGATCTAGCCTATTACCTGTCTTGAACATAAAGTTTCATTGGAACACAGATAATTCATTTCTGTTTTGCTTATAACTACCTTCACACTACAATTGCAGAGTTGAGAAGTTGCAACAGAGACCATATGGATCTCAAACCCTAAGCTATTTACTATTTGGCCCTTTGCAGAAAACATTTGTCCAACCCAGCCAGTAGAATAAGCTATTCAATAAACAAATAGACAAGATGCTTTCAGTTACTATGAATAAAATAAAACAGGATTATATAGCAGAGATAATGGAGAGAGCCTTTTTATTTGGGTGGTTGTCGAAGATCTTTCCAAGGTGTTGACCTTTGAACTGAAACTAGTCACAAGAAGGAGCGAATCTGGAAACAGGAACAGTGAGTATAAAGGACTGATCGAGGTCTATCTTGGACAGATTGTTGTGCATGAGGGCAAAAGCAATGAGAGAGAAGGCTAGAGAACATGCAGTGGCTGAATCACCTCGGCCCCTATGTGAGGAAGAGTGGTGTCTGACTTGGAAATCTGGGGAGTACTTGACATGTTATATCAAATTTTTATTGGCCGCATAAAGGTTAGTGCTCATGCATGACCTTGGTCTTCTATGTCTACCTCAGGGTATAGAGCAAAGTCATCTTCTCTGTATGGATGAAATATGCATATTTCTTTCTTTAACTTCTCTTGCCGCTGAGTGGGTAACTCTAGGTGCTTGCGGTCTGAAATCCTAGGTTCTGAGAGTAATGTGGCAGGTCCTGCCCCATTCTCTAGTTTCAACAGTAATAAAGTTGCCCTATGTTTTAGCTTTCATTTGGCTTATTGTGTGATCTTAATTGACTATAATCCAGAAAGGAGAGGAAAAGGGACTCATTAGTAGCCTCATAACTATATTTTTTCGCAGTTTAAAGTAGTGGTTTTGATATCATAACATAAAGTCTAGTGCAAATTTTCATGAATACAAAACAATTTACACACATAATAAATGATCCAGCTATGCAATATAGAATCTAACATCATATCCTAAAATGCAATGAAATGTTTCTGTGATCTACATTTTAAACTGTAATTAACTGTGTAAGTCAGGGTCAAATGAGCACAGAATAATTAAAATGCAGAACACCATGGAGGTAACCACAGCTGTGCTAACTACAGGGATCTCTGTATACTTATTTTAGTTTTGCTTTCGTCTAAGGCACTTTTAAGTTCCTTCACTTATATCCTCATATAATCATTGTGATACCCCTGTTATTATTAACTGTTACTAATAATGAGTAGCATTAATTATATTGGTAGCATTATTAACTAAATAAAATAATTATTATTCATTCCTACACTTGCATTTAGAGGCACAGTTGGGATCCCAATCCAGCCATCAAGTTCTAGAGCCCACTCTTAAGACATGGTCCTGACAGCAATGATGAGGGTCATTGTGGCGCAGGCTGTGTGGTAGGGAAGAGGCGCATGGGTTTTGTAGTCACGTGGATCTAGATTCAAAGCCAAGGTCTGTTCCTCATAGGCTATATGGTTTGGAACATCTCATTTGCTTGGCTGTGCACTCCTGTTTCTTCATCTTTAAGTTGTGAATAAAACACGTATTTCATAGGAATGTTTAGAGGATTAAATTAGCTAAAAAGAGGAGAGTATCCAGTATAGCACTGCACACAGGGTAGGCACCCTTTTGGGAACAGTCATTTTTATAGTCACTGCATTTGCACAGCAATAGAGTGAATTCCAGCTCAAAGTAGTAACATATTAACAATCACCTGGTTAAATATGGTTTGAGTACCTGCAATGTAAGTGATATATGCCTTAAAAGAAAAAACAAAAACAAACAAAACTGATGACAATAATATCAAAACCCAAAACCGAAATTCTACTAATTGCAGACACAAGAATTTAGAACTTGTGTGTATTAGTTTATCACAACTCTGATACCCTTGTGGACTCATGGTAGGAGCATATAGTATAAGTGAGTGTCACAGACGTGAATCAGTAGATGACACAGAATCACACATCAAAAGACACAGAGATCCTAAGTCAGAGCAGGGAGTTATTATACAACCGTGTTGTAAGCAGTTTATTCTCTGGCGTGGAGTCACCTTTTCTTTAGTGAAAAGTTCTGTAGGCTTTACACAGTGCCAAGTTAAAGAAGTCTGTCAATTACGTTTAAGACGAGAAACTTGTACTTGCTGAACCCAAGTGTTACTTGCAGTCAGTTCCTGTGTATGGAGTAAGAAGGTCAAGTGAACAGCATCCCTAGAAATGCAGGCCAAGGCGGGGTCTGTGTTTGCTTGGGTGTTTCAGCTTTCCTTGGGGTTCTGGATAAAACAGAGATCAAAATTTGCTTCCCTATGATACAATTTTCTTTTATTATGAGGAAGTTTCATACTGGCTATCATTCATTCAGCACTGTTACAAGCTAGATGATCCCCTGGTTCTTTTAGATGTGTTCCCAATCCTTTCAAAAAGCCCAGAGGATACTGTTGGTGAATGTGAGGGACAGGACACTACTTCACTCACAAGGATCACACGTATGGCTCTGAAGCAGTGGAGTTTGGGGTTTAGGGTCTCTGGTTCTAAAGTTCTTACCCTCTTCTCTACGTGATGCTTCTTTATACTTGCAGATGATGAGTAACAAACATTTCAATCTACCAGTAAAATCTAAAGTTATCTAAAAGATACCACTTGAGTCCTCCATGGGCTGATCAAAGTTTTTGTTTCGACTTTCATAGCATATTTTTTTGGTGGTGGGTAAAAGAAAGGGAATCACTATATGCTTCCAATTTTCTGTCTCTCCATTCTCCTGCTCCCTGAATGAAACCCTTAAAACAAAAAGCCCTCATGGCCATATCATTTGAGGAGCTAGTGTTAAAAATTCAAAGACCTTAATTGTGTTTTCTTACCATCCAAATATCTTGTCCATTTGATCAAAATTTCTATTGACCAGAAAAAATTATCTAAGCCAGCTCTTTGTCAGTTAATCATTTAAATATTTCTCAACCAGATGGTGTGTTAGAAAGGTAAAGCTATAATCTCAAACATTTTTGTCATATGTCTAAACAGATTACTTTTGTTTCTTCAAGTCAGAGTGAAAGTGGTTTAGAAGAAAGATGATAAGATCAAAATTTTATACAAATGTTAATTTCTTTGGTAAATTCTTTGAAGTGGAGGGAAGTCTGTGGAGTGGTCTGTAGTGAAATTTATTTAGCGTGATTCTTCATTTGTGACTTGGCACCTCTGATGTATATCTGGGTACTTTTTTTTTAATTTGGAAAAAAGCAAGAAATGGTGAGTAGTTTGAAAAAAATTAAAAAAGGGTAACAGAAAAACCACCTGTACCATTTAAATTAAAAAATGATAAATTTTTATGTCTATTTTTAAAACCATACAAATGGAAAAACACATGGCATAATTTTATTCATTCACTATGGAAATTTTAATGAATAGGGATTCTGAGCATAAAAATACACAATGCTGCTCACCTGGACTAAGCTGTGGTCTGAGCCTGTGAAGAGGATACATCACAGCACCCACCTTGGACCATTTGGAGAGTCTGGCTTAAGTACAGAATTCCAGTCCACACCCTTGAAGGTTCTGCTTCTAAAACATTATGGTAGGGGGAGGGAATTTAGACTATGAGGGAAAATAAGGGCACTGGTGAACCTAGAAAAACCATTATGGAAAGTCATCTGGGGACTTCAACTACCCAGATGTATTTTCCTTCCTCTGATTTCCCACTGAGGAACCTGTCCTTTCCATTCTGCAAAATCTTGCTAGAACTGTCAATCAAGAGGCCACTGTGTCCTGGGTGTGGTTGGGATTAGCTTCCATATGTATAATGTTAACTGCTAAGGCTCCCAGAAGAGTGTGTCTTAAGCTATGTGACCCAAACGTGAATTCCATAGGCAGGTCCCTTAGGAAAATTTCATTATTTTCTAGTATACCCCATCCAATGACTGCTCTGTAAATGAATGTTTTTCATCCTTTCCTTCTTGTTCAGTGGGATACCTCAGATTCTAAATGCACTATTTTCAGTTTCTTTCTTGATCTCACTTTCACTTTTTAAAATCCATCTTTACTGAGATATAATTGGCATACGGTACTGTATAAGTTTAAGGTGTCCAGCATAATGATTCGACTTACCTGCGTCATGAAATGATTATCACAATAGGTTTAGTGAACATCCGTCATCTGATATGGACACAAAATTAAAGAAACAGAAAAAAAAATTTCCACGTGATGAGAACTCTTAGGATTTACTTTAATTATATTTATCATGTTAATTATATTTATCATGTTGTATCATGTTGTATCCTTTATTTATCTAATAACTTGAAGTTTGCACTTTTTGAGTACCTTCATCCAATTTCCCCTCCTCCCATCCCCCAGCCTCTGGTAACCACAAATCTGACCTCTTGTTCTTTGAGTCTGTTTGTATATTCATTTGTTTACTTTTGCAGTGTAATAGACCTACAACATTTCATTAGTTCCTGTTACACAACATAGTGCTTTTCTCTGTACATTGTAAAATGATCACCACGATAAATCTAGTTATGATATGTCACCATATAAAGAATTACTTGACTATATTCCCAACACTGTACATTTTATAAATGTGACCCACTTATTTTACAACTAGAAATTTGTACCTCTTAATCTCCCTATTTTTTTAATCAACCTATAGCTTGGCTACTGTAAATAATACTGCAATGAAGGTACAGATGCATGTATCTTTACTAATTTGTGTTTTTATTTTCTTCATATAAATAACCAGAAGTGGAATTGCTATTTTTATTTTTTTGAGAAACTGCTATACGGTTTTCCATAGCAGCTGCACCAACTTACATTCCTAAGCGCACTAGTGTCCCCTTTTCCCTACATCCTCACTAACACTTGTTATTTGTTGTCTTTTTGATAATAGCTATTTTGACAGATGTGAAGCGATATCTCCCTGTGGTTTTGACTTGCACTTTGTTGATGATTAGTGATGTTGAACACCTTATCATGTACTGGTTGGCCTTCTATATGTCACCTTTGAAAAAATATCTATTCGGATCCTCTGCCCATGCTTTAATCAGTCTTTTTTTTTTTTTTTCATGTTGATCTGTCTGAGTTTTTTGTATATTTTGGATATTATCACTTGCAAAATATCTTTTCCCATTCAGTCAGTGGCCTCTTTGTTTTGTGGATAGTTTCTTTTGCTGTGTAAAGGATTTTTATTTGATGTAGTCTCATTTGTGTCTTTGCTTTTGTTGCCCTTGCCTGATGAGAGAGCCAAAAGAATTTGGAGTAACAGACTCCTAAATCTTGATATTCATAGGACATTTTGTTCTGCCAAGTTCCTAATTTTACCTTCACTACAGTCTTATGAGTCAGATTCCTATTTGATTTTTATCTAGGGGTGCAGAGACTGAGGCTAAGAATTCAGGTGAAATCCACTGAATTCCCTCAGGTGGGGAACGTAGGAGCTGAGGTTATGATCTTAGCTTTTGGGCACTAGAGCCTAAATTATGTACATTTCCCTGAACTGCCTTTCTAAATTCCTTTTAAACCAGCATGGTTCGGCCCAACTTTTCAGCAACAGAGATTCTCAGCTCTCCTTCTATTCATCCCTGTCAGCCATTCCCTTCTTAAGTTTCAATTTATTTTACAGGTGAAAAGAAATTAGAGTCTTGCTTTGGAGATTTATAGCTAAAAATGCCCTATCTTTTCTTAAGATATAATTTGTTTTATATGCGGGACATGAGCACACATGCACCAAACCTCTAGTCTTCAAACCAACAAAACCTATATAGGAGAGAAGAAATAAAAATATCAATTTGCATTTTCAATGCACCATAAAATTCCAAGATTGGAAGGGATCTTAAATCATCAGGTTCAAATGCTGGTATTTATGAAGTTACGCTGTGTAACCAGGTGCTGGTACAAGACCTGATGTCATTTCAGACCATCACGTGCCACGTAGTCGTGGTGAAGGTATATTCAGTGTTTCCCACTAGTGCCAGATGGTGTTCTAAGTGAATTACCTATGCAGCCCTATTATATGTGTTATATATGTATATAAATCATAATGCAGTCTCTAGTCAAAGAGTCATAACCTATAACGCTTCATTCACATAAAACAGATTGTCCTCACAATAACTCGATCAAGTATTTTCTTTTAATTATTCCACATTAGAGATGAGGAAACTGAGGCATAAGCTTATTCAACTTCCTCCAAGTCACATTGCTGGCAGCAGTCAGAATTTGAACACAAGAAGTGTGGCTCCAGGACTGCTACGTGACACCTCCTCGTGGAACTGGGGAGGAGACCACTCACCTTCCCCAAGGACCCTGCCACTGCTCAGGGACTGCAGAGATGATGGCTTTGTAAATAATGCTCTTTTCATTATCTCTCCTAACTTCTTTTCCTGTTATGGAGGAAGCTACTGATTTTTATATATTTACTCTGCTATTGGGTATCTTACTGACTGCCATTATTAGTTGTAATAGCTTTTCAGCGATGCCTTCTGAGTTTTCCAGGCGTACAATTGTGTCATTTACAAATAAGAACACGTTTTCTTCCTTTATGCCAATTGTATATATCAGTGACCTGCTTTGTTAGATCAGGTTTAATGCAGGTTTTCTTACAAATTAGTTGGAATGATGGAAATGCTGTAGAATTTTGGAGCCTCTGTAGGCAGTTAAGAGGCTTTTCAGTTGGAAGGTAGTAATGGTCTGGCCTAAATAATGACATGGGAAAATCAATATCTATTAGAGCAGGATTTTATATTAAAAATTGACTAAACTTAGGAATACAGCCTGGGAAACACTAAAAGGTTTTCAAACTAAGGCATGCAAGTCTAATTGATAATGATCAGGAAATTGACTCTATTTTAATCGCTGTTGAATTCCGCTAATCTGTTCATCTGAAACAAGGTAGCTTGAAAGAAATAATCAGAACTTTCAGTTTATAAACAATTCTAGGAATGTGTTTCTAAGAGAAACACACATATATTTTTAAATTTGTACAGCCTCTCCATGGTTTGATATTTGCTCTACTTACCTATAAACTATATTATATAAAGTTAGCATGATGCTTATCCAATTTATAAAGTAACTTAAAAAACAATATTCTGACTCATTTAGCCTTTTAAAACCCTGAGATGGATAATACGCTGGTTTTTGAAATTTAGTTCACTTCAGAATACTAGGATACATCTTAAGAATGGGTGTTAAGGCAAAATTATTGAGGTAATTAGTCCAGGGTAGAGCTTAGGAACCTACATTTTTAGCTATCAGTCCAGGTAATCAGAATTATAGATTGGCTCACAGACTACGCATTGAGAAACCCTGGGCTAGTTCTTTACAGTTTGCACCAGCGCTTTGAACTTGTGTGCTGTTTGGTACACACTTCCCTGTCATTCACATTTCAAATGTCGGCACCTTCTGCTATTTCTCTGAACGTGGCGGGTTGTTCAGATTTTCCGTATCCCTGTCTATATGGTTCTGACTGCTTAGAGTGTCATGATTTGACAAAATTAACAGTCAGATTATCCTTCTCAACTCAATTCAGGCTCAGGGGCATCATGGTTCTCTTCCCCAGGGTGAGACTGACGGTTTATGGGTCCCTCTCCAGTAAAGAAGCAGCCAAATTGTCCTTTCGGCCTGGTGGGACCGAGCAGAGGACCATGTGCAGGGTGAGGCACATTTCCTGAACATATGTGGAAGCCTCCACGGCCGGCCTCAGCCCATGAAAATTATTCATTCTTTGGAGAGCTTGCTGTCACCACCAAGTGAGGGTTAAACAAAGGCAATTAAAAAAAATGTACTTCTGTTACTCCAACTTTTTTGCTTAGTCCCAAGGAGAGGCAGAGTCATATTTAGTAAGGCCTACTTTGTAAAAATAAAAGAAGACACTGTATACATGTAAGCTTAGGGGAGGAAAAAAATCTGAATATGCAGAGCTTTTATCTACTTCCAATAATTCCTCAAAAAGAAAAGGAGGAAAGCATAAAAATGCACTGCCACTAAAACTGAGTGGTAATGATCAACCTGTTTCTCTAATCTAGGATGGATTTCCACTAACTGCAAGAATAGACGTGGATTAAAAAACACAGTAGTGAACGAGAAACACCAAATACTTGGTTTGTTTACTTGAAAGTAGGTAGACATAATCTGCCTGTCCCTTGTTCCAAACCCAGCATATGACTGGGAATGTGATTAGCCAGCACTCCTAGATGGCTGGAAAGGAAGGGACGAGTGATGGTGTGTCACAGGTGCTGTGCATCCCACGGATGAAGGAGCTGGGATTGAAACACAGGTCACCGCAGTCACTGTTGAATTCAGTCTGTCTAACTGCCTCTGATTGCATGAGTGCCAGACAGTTGTAGACTGGCTCTAAAAGGCCATATATTCAGAATTCAATCAAAAACTCTTCGTAGCATGTCACTGTAATGGCCAGTTTTAAAAATGAAATGAACAAAACAAATAAGGCCTACTACACAAACCAACCAAACAACAAACCAACCAAACAGCCCTGCAGAAGAAGAGGAAGAAAAACAGCATCTTAAAGACAATTCTCAGAGAAGATACCCCAAGCTATGTCAATCACGGGCAGCATCTTGTAGGTGAGTTTACACTTCCAGGACCAAATCTGATAAAGGTGGCCCTCATTTGAATGAGAAGTTCCCAAAATATCTGTTTAGAAACAGTCTCAGCGTATTACCACATATAATTCGGAAGATATTTTGCAGTATCTTTTTTGGTGAAAGAAAGGGGGAGCCCCGTCTCTTCTTGTCCCTCCTGGGTGGTCCTGTTCCTGCGTAGGAGCAAAAAGAGTGTAATTTTTTCTTCTTTCAAAGATCCTAAGTGGAGGTTATTTCTCTGCCTTTATTTTTTGTTGCCTTCTCAGCACTGCCTCACTCCTGCTAGTTTGTGTAAGAAACCAATAGGGGGCTTTCATTATCTTTTCTCTAAGTGTTGCCTTCCCTGATTTTACCCCCTTGTTTTCTTTCTTTCTGAAGATATCTTCATTTCCATTTTGCTAGGATGTTTCTTTGAAAAAGGAGAAACTCGTATACTTCTTTAAAAGTATACCTCATTCAAAACGTGGAGAAGAGAGAGACTAATAAATTAAGAGCAAGGGCATGAATTGAGAAAGTTACAACTCCCCAAACTGCAATTGTGGGAGAAAGAAAGAGGGAAAGAACAGAAGATAGTGCAAAACAATCTCAGGCAGAACACTGAAAACCCCTATTCAGAAGTGCAACAAATTGGACATTCCCTTTAGCCTGTCAATCTCCCATTCTCAATCCTTATACAGCATCTCTTTTTCCTGATGCTCAGTCTGAAGTATTTCCTCTCATGAAAAGAATAGAGTTTTTCAAACTCAAGAGCCTAATTAGGAACAAGGTTTTCCATCCTTTCACTGTTGTAAGTTCAGCTTCTCTTTTCTGCACTATTTACAATGAAAGCATTTATAAGAAAGGATATCACAGTAGGATACTGCCATCATTGGTAGTATCGAAATGAGAACTGTGGATAGAAAATAGACATAAGTTCAAGTACTGCCTTGTCCATTCTTTGCGAGTGTTTTTGTGTAAGGCAACGACGAGCAGGCACATACCATATTGGAACTACCCTAAGTGGATTGTGAAACACCTCGGCGCTATCATTAAGTCGCTACAGCCATATGGAATGAGCCTCAAACTTCCAAATTTCGACACCATTCTTATAGACTACGTTTGTTTAGCCTCCAGGAAGAAGCAGAACTGGAAATAGTCTTGTCAGAGATGACGGGGAGAAAAGGAAGCATTTTTATGGGAGGGATATAGAGAATATTAGTTTTAATCACATGCAACGATGCTTCTCAAACTTTAGCATGCGTGAGACTCCAGTGTAGAGCAAGATTTCTGGTTCCTGCCGGAAGAAGTTCTGCCAAGGAGCCACATGATTTGCATAATTTGTACTGCTGATGCCAAGGCTTCCAGTAAATAAGTGGACCACAATTTGTGTAGCAAAGACATAAGGCATAGGTTTTGGGGGAGAAAAATCAAAACAGGAGATGTCTCAAATTTTGAAATTATGCTTGACTCTTCCTCTCACTTTTGTCCTTCCCTCTGAGCTTTCTCATTCTGTGGCCCAATTTCCAATCACTCGTAGACCGGTCTTCTAAATTCTACCCTCAGATTTCCTTTTTAGTTTACCTCCATATTTTCACCCCCACTTTAGTTCAAACCATATACATATACATGTATATTATATATATATATATTTGAAGTATAGTCAGTGTATAATGTTGTGTCAAACTCTCATATATATCTTTTCATATTCTTTTTCACCGTAAGTTACTACAAGATACTGAATATACTCCAACCCTGTGCTATACAGTATGAACTTATTGTTTATCACAGACCCTTTTAAAATTGCTTTTTGCCTGAATCTTTAATGGTATTTTGAGTGATCCCCCAGCCTCCAGTCTTGTTTCAGTTTAATCTAACCTCCACGTAACTTTCTTTTGAAAATAAAATCTGATCAAGTTGTTCCTTTGATTAAAAGCACTCCAATTCTCTACAGAGTGAAGTCCAAGCTTCTTAGCATTGCATATTACGATTTCCTGATCTCTCCCTCACCCATCTGTCCAGTTTGCTCTCCAGCAATTCCCCCGTTCCATCCCATCCGAGTAATGCTTTATTTACCTGACAGCCATGCTGAGTTACTTGTGGATTCCCTAACAGACAATGCTATAGTCTTTCCACTTGAAATGTCTTTAACTGGAAGAAATTTCCATTCATCCCTCAACATCCATCTTGGCATAACTCCTCTTTGAGATTTTTCATGACTCTTTAGATAGCCAACTGCCTAAAACCATCCCTCTCCTGTGGCCACTTGTCAGCTTGTAGTAATTATTGCGTATCTTCTCTAAAATAGTGTAATTTCCTTGAAAGCAGGGTTCAAAATGCAACTTGTGCAGCGTCTAGCACAATGATGTTTGCTCACAATTAAACTGATTTTAAGAGAGATTAAATAATATTTGAAGATTTCCATTTTTCAGATATGGAAAGAAGAAAAGAAAGATGAAGAAAGTGTGTCAAAGCCTTTAAAATAGAGCTACAGAGTGATGTGATGTCTTTGCTAAAATGAGACAGTTCAGTCAAATAGGATTTCTGTCTTGTTAAGAGGCTTATGCAGATCACTGTAAGGACCAGGAAACACTTAGAAACCAGTGAGTGTGTCTGTCTATCTTTGTGTTTCAAGCCTTAAGTATATTGTTTAAATACTCAGTACAAATATCACCAGTTGTATATAGAGCATGCAAATTGCTAATACTTGGGTTATTTTATTCCAGCTGTGCTCTGCTTTGGAAAGCTATCAAATATCCTTTACTTCATTAAACATGAAGCCTACAGCAAGTCTGGAGATTTACAAAGTGTTTATTTTCCTATTAACCAGGAGCAAAAAAAAAGAAACTTTGTAAAGTACAACATAACAGAACACTTTCCCCCGTCGCCTGGAATAAATGCACAGCCTAAAAGTTGAGAGTTATGTTTTATTTGGCGGACATTTCTGAGGACTCAAACCCCTTTGAGTCTGGGATGACAACCTCCCAGATCTCTCTGAGGGACTGCTCCAAAGAGGTAGGAGAGGAGCAAGGATATATAGGAGCTTTACAACAAAGACCAGGTAATTGGAACGTTAAAAGGTTACTTGTGAACTAAAGAAAACCAGGCATCTCAAGTTAAAGAATTTAGCGCTTTTCTCTGTGTGGGAGGAAGCCAACATTTGGGCTCATTGAATTCATTCCTTTGACAAGCCCCTCGCTATCTAGGGCCAGTATCCTGTCCTTTCTTATTCTGAGTCCCCTCAGGGTGCACCATGGTGAGTGGCTGCAGAGGCTGGGCTGCAGGCTTGTCTTCACTAGGAGGTGGCGACAGCAGCTGATGACTTGATGGTTTCAGCATTCTTTGTTTACTGATATGGTTTGCAGTATTTCTAATTCACACCCCTTCTTCCTCTCCCATTCTCTGTATACGCCAACCAGCTCAAGGAAACCTGGGTTGCCATAAAGTTACAATAAATTCTTTCGTATCTCTCAGGCTAGGGGCAACTCTCAAAAATTTCAACTGTAAGACAGAGTATGAGTCATAAAACCAAGCAATTCTGTCCCCAAATACTATACGAATAGGACAAGGAAAATTCACCAGGGTGGATGCTGTAGACACGCTGATAGAAGCAGGTAGAAGAGCAGAGCCCCAGGACAGGTGGTACCTTGATAAATGTTAGTTTCTGAAATGTGTGACCAGGAGTTCTGCTTCTCCATATGGCTCTAAAGCAATCCAGGGGGAGTCCTAACACATATGCCACATGTTTTCCTTTTTTTTTTTTTTATAGCCTAAATTCTCATGGAAGAGTCACTCAAGCTCTGAAGCTGGCTCAGCTTATTAAAGTGCTTTGCTTTCAACGTGGGCTCTGCTCTGAGAGGGACAGGAAGGAAGAAGGGGGTTGTTGAGCTGACTCTGGACTCTCATTTCCTAAGAAGCTCAGGTGTGTGCTAGCCATGATGCCACTGCACAGTTTAGTTAGGGGTATATCCTGTTTGCTCTGGTTCATTTGACTCTAGGTCCTCTTTCTAAACCTCTCCTAATCCTTACTATCATTTAACTCAGGAGCAAATTCACACCTCTTGGAGTGTTTTTGCTTTTGGTTTTTTCTCCTTTGATCCAGGCAGGTCCTTAAGGTAGCCCTGACATTCCCGTTAGAGAACAATTGTAATCTTTGAAAGTATACTGAGCTCATGGTTGCCAAAGAATTCAAGAAAACAGCGCACAACTGTTTCGATTCCATTGTCTGTTTCAGGAATAATAGCCTCCAGATGGAGAAGATAAAATATAGCCTGTGGGTCATTTATGTGATAGTTTTACTCTTTCTCCCTCCAGATTCTCACCTCTAATTTGAATCCTGTCTCTATCATCCTTGGGAAGTAACCTCCTGGTTACTACCTTCTGAATATTTCCAAATTATAAATTTTATTACATCTTACGCAACTATGTATATTTTTATGTTAATTCAATTTTTAATGATTAGAAGTTTTATTATTTTTAATTGGCAAAATATATTAAAGTTTATAGGTTTAAAAACATTTAAAATTTCCCAAATAGAATAAGTTTTAAATTCTTAGTGTATGTATCTATAAAAAATGTAATTATACGTGAGTTGTTGTGCTCTGAATGGGAGAGAGAGGTATTTTGAGTGCCACACAGCAAGATTTTCAGTTCTCATATTGTAATGCAGCATAAAACTATTGAAGCCTTAAGTTGGAGTTTATATCGTATTGTTGTGTATTAGGTTTACCATGAAAGGAACATTATGTAATCTGTCCATCACTTCAGTGTCATTCTCAATCTGGCGACTTTTCATCAGAGTCCTGGTGTCTTCGCACACTCTGCTCTGTTCCAGTCACTGATTTAACACTGAACAGGCTACCCTGGTGAATCTTCCCAGGTTGAAAATCTGATTTTCACAAATGAAATATATGTAAATAGAATGTGTGTGTGTGTGTTTGTGTGTGTGTGTGAGTGTGATTGCAAAGTGCAGTCTATCCCGGGAATGTGATGTTTGTTCAGCGTCTGAAAATTAATGAGTATAATTTATCACATTAATAATATATGGAAGAAAAATCATTTGATCCTCTCAGAAGATGTAAAATATGACTTTTAACAAAATCTAACATCCATTCCTAATAAAAACTCTCAACAAACAAGGGACTGAAGAAAACTTCTTCAACATGAAAATGGGCATCAACACAAAAAGATCGCTAGTTTCTTAATGGTGGAAAATTGAATGCTTGCGCACCAAGATAGAGTACAAGGCAGGGGTGTCCCGTCTTGCCAGACCTGTGAACATCATACCCTAGGTTCTAGTCAGAGCACTGAGAGAAAAAAGAAAGAAATCCATACCAACAGTTATGAAAAAAGTAAAATTATCTGCATTTTAGACAACGTAATTATCTACTTAGTAAATACCAAGAAACGTAAAAAATGCTACTAGAACTAGTAAGTTTAGCAGAGTTTCAGGTTACAAAGTCAATACACAAGAAATAACCACACATATTAAAAACTGACTATTTTGAAATTTTAAAAAGTATTGTTAATAATAGCACCAAAATCATGAAACAATGCAGTGCACATATAAAATCTGTGCAGATTTTGTACACTGACCATTGTAAAACACTGATGAGTAAAATATTTGAGTGAATAGATATATGCCTTATTCATGGATTGGAAGGTTTAATGTTTAGAAGAGGTCGATTATCTCTGAACTGATCTTTAGTTTCAACTCAACCTAAATTAAAATTTTAGCAGAAAATCTTTGTAAAATTTGACAATCTGATCTTAAGGTTTATATGGGAAGGCAATGGAATTAGAATAGCCAAACATTTTTGAAAAATTCATGGACTACTACTTGCCCTATTTTAAGACATCACATAAATTTAGTATTCAAAGGAGTGTGGTATTAGTGAAGTTACAGATACATAAGGAGCAGACTAGATTCCAGAAGCAGACTCAAGGTACAGGATCGAGGAAGTTTTGCCCAAGGAATAAAGGCAATTCAATATTGATTTGGCCATCTTTCCAACAAATGTTGCCAGAACAATTGGACATCCATGTGCAAAATAAATTAAAATAAATAAATAAACAAACAAACAAACCAAAATAAAACAAAATAAATACAAATATTGGTTCTTGAACTCAAAGTGGGTCATATACCTAAAAATAAGACCTAAAAGTGTAAAATGTTCAGGAAATAGCACAGGTGGAAGTATCTGTGACCTTGGCTAGGGAAGGTTTTCTTTGATTAGACCACAAGAACACAATCTATTAAAGAATATTATACACAGGACTTCATCGACATTAAGAATTTCAAAACTGCTGCTCTTTGAATGATACTATCAAAAAATATAAGCCATAGACTGAAAGAAAATATTTTATATTACATATTTGATAAGATATTTGTACCCAGAACCCAATGGTAAGAAAACAAGCAATAACTGAAATATGTTTTTGAAGTGTTAGTACCTACCTAGGAAACAAAAGGCTAAAAAGAGGGGGTGTGTGTGTGTGTCTAGGGTCAGAAGGAGAGAATAGTTGATGAGTTTGGTTTTCGAAATACTGGGTTTGAAGAGGTAAGATATCAAATGGAAATTTTCATTAAGCAGCTGTATATTTGGATCTGAGGTTCAGAGGAGCGGTGTAACCCTGAAGGAGATTTGTGAACTATAAGAACACAAGTGATAGTTGTAAGTAGGGAAATAAAAGAAATCAAATAAGTTAAATATATAAATTACACAGAGAAGTCATAACTCTAGGAAATACAAGTATTTTATGTCCAGAATGAGGGATAGAGTTCAAGATGGAAAGAAACTTATAGGGAGAGACTAGATGATTCTGACAATAAAAATGGTAAAGTTCAATTAATATTAATTGAATGTTTATTATATAATAGACACCATGCTGGGTTATAAATATATATTAAAGTATTATCTTATTTTATATATGGGGAAATGAAGGCTTAGGGATAATAAATGATGTTCCAAAGCACGTGTTTGTAAGTGGTGGATCTGGGTTTGAAGTCAGGAAGTCTGACTGCAGAGCCTGAATTCCTATAAAGTAAATTCAATTTAGAGAGTTGTCACAAAAGTCATGGGAAAAGAGGAATGCCGGAAGGGAGAGTTTAACTGTGTGAAACAAACTTTGTACATTTTGCATTGGATGTAACAATTAGGAAGAGAAGTCATGAGTGATCTTGAAAGGAGACATTTCATGTATACGGCAGGAGGCAAAAGCAGATTTTACAGAAAGTAGAGCGGGTGGAGCCAGGACCATAGTAAAAGTGATGCCAAGATCACTTTTTCAATAATCATAGCCTCTTGGGTTTCTGGAATAGTTTTAAGAAGGCAAAGACCTGACTGGATTGTAGAAATCTGGAAGATTTTTAACAATCTTTTCTTCCTTTAAGCCTGTGTATCAACCATACTGACCATTTTAAGCTTCCCAAACACACCAGATTTTCCCTTGCTTCCTTGACATTGAATAGTGTGTTCTCTCTGCCTGGGCTGTGACCACTTCATTTTATATTTGCCACATGAAAACTAATAAGGGAAGCGAAATTATTATTTTAAATAGGTAGGACTATTTATTTAACAGCAACACGTGCTCCCTCCCATCCCCTACTGTCCATTCAAGCCCAATTTATGAGACTGGTTCTTCCTGTCCACCTCAATCAGCTGTTCAGTCTTAGATAACGAAAATGTCATTGTAACGCCAATCCACAAAGAAGTCTCAATTCAATCCTAATTTTTTCCATTACAGTGTAATAGTAAAAATCTTAAAACTTTGTTGGAAGGCCAGTTTTCCCATCCTGTAGCTTAGCTAGGACCTGGGTCAAGCTGATTATATGCAGGAGTGAGGCTTCAGAGATTGCTTACATTTTCCCACTACCAGCACTTCTGCTTTTCTTCCCTCATCTTGCTCATAGATTTCTGACCAGTAGAATTGGGAAACTTTCAGCAGTAGAGGAAAGAGAGATACATGAAGCAAAATTTTTTTTCATTCGAAAAATATGAGTTAGCTGGATTTGGTGGTCTCTGGGTCTAGGAGGTGTTTGCAGTTGACTCATTCATTCTCTGATAAGTTTCCTGCATTCTTGTGAGACCTGTTTTTCATCACTGGGAACTCTCTAATTGGACAAGTGTGTTAATGTTATTGCCTGGTCAATTATGACTTCATCCTAAGCTTGTAGGTGACAAAAGTACAATTCTAGTTTCCAAGGTTTCCAAGACGCCTTGCCTCTCCACACATGGGAGAATGAGAACCTCTCATTTCATTTCGCTCTCTCACGCGTAGTCTACTCATAGTTCATGGGAACAAGCCACGTGGGGCCCATCTACACAGGCGATGCAATTACTCCCCAAACTGCACTTGCTATGGTGCCGTTTCCACTGGTCTCTGTAGTCAATCTATCCCTTTTTAGATTTTTCAAGGCAAAGAAACAGAAGTGAGTCCACCTTGCTTCTCGAGTCTCCAGGACATATAATAGGCACTTTGAGTGCTCATTCGAAGCCTTTTCTCAAGGTTTGAGGTGAGGCATGGGAATGCCATCCCTGACCTTCTGGGGCTAGTGGCACTCATAGAACCCAATGGATTTCTCTAAAATTCCTCCTTAACCTCTGACTCCTCAACATTTTACACTTTATATGTGGGAGAGGTGTTGAAAACTGTGAATTAGTTTTGTTACAAAATCCTGGCTATTCTTGAACCTTAATCTGGAATGTGGCTGAGTTAGAATCAGCTAAACTGATTCTAAAAGGATTCATTTAAATGTATTATTACTCAAAATTGAGAGAATGTTTGTTCTCATCTGCATGAAAGTCCCCTCTAAAAAAAAAGCATGCTGGAGAGTTCAGGGTGCTGACCCATCCTTGGAGGTGCTGGGGTTGTATCTCTGAATAAATAAATTCAGTCGAACATTATTTAAAATAACAACACAATGAATTAACACAACTTCCTTGTGCAACATAGTGATCAATTAAGGAAAGACACAGGTGCCTTAGAGAAAAATTTAATCTAAGTGCAAATCTTTTATTCATAAGTCTCAAATTAAATCTGCTTGACTTTTGAAAGCTCCATTTAAACATTAATAAATGTTTTTGTATCAAAGGGAAAAATACCACAATTCTTTTGTAAACTAAAATGCATATGATTTTACATATTCCCAAATGAAAAACCTGAGCCAAACACAGTGTATAAATGAGGAAAAAGAGTTAAAATGAGTTTATCATAAGTTCCAGTGTAAGTTATGTTCACAATTGCATCCTGTGCTTATGAACAGTTATATTGTCACACGTTTATGTTTGTCAAACATAAAGAGCATTCTTGACTAAAGAATTCAATTTACTGAGGAATTAAATTATTTTATTATTGTTACTGCTGAACAGCTCTCTGTAAAATCCCCTGCCATTAAGGCAAAGTTAGCTTGGGGAAAAAATGAAAGATCACCCACTCTTATGAACAATAAATGCTCATAGAGCTAACTTGAGGATGGTCCAAAGAGACTCAGCAAAGGCCAGTACATTCTCAGATATTCACAAAGGCTGAAGCATTATGCCTTATGGAATGATAAAATAGAACCAGGCTCTTTGGCTTGTGGTGCTTGGAACATCTGATTCTATTCTGTGAGGACAAAGGGTCCTAGTTAAGACCATAGTCAAAATATATGCAAAAGTATTCTGTGAAGACTTCTCATTGACAAATAAACACAGAACACTTAAGAAAAAAGAATAAAATTTCCAAAGACAGCTTCAGTTTGGGAACCACTATAAATGCTGGTTCTCACTTTGGATTGTTTTAGAGATGTGCAGATTAATATCTTGGACTCCTGGTGAATCAACAGTATTCTCTGAAGTTAAAATCACATTCATATCATGAGATGAAAGCAGAAAATAAAGTGAGATAAAATAAATTCTCTAATGATTTGTAGGATCTTCCTTTCTTCCCATTATCACAAGGGAAATGGTAATGATGTAAGGGTATTTATAATAGACTTGATTGTGAAAGAACTGGATGGTGGTTAAAAGTGTGCGTTTTTGGAGTCCAAGCACCAGTATTCTAAATCTGAATTTACAGTTAGTGCATTTGGTTACAGGCTCAAAAAGGGGGAGGATGGTGCAAGCTCATTCCTGCCGGGGGAATGCTTCCACAGAAACCCAAACATGAGGGAGCAGATGCTGCTGCTGGAATCCTAGCTTTGTTTCCTGACACACTTCCCCTTGTTGCATCCATTGTGTCAGGTTACGCATCCTAAAATAGTACTTTGATCATCTCATGGTCAGTTCAGGAATCTACAGTATTTCACTGTTGCTCCCCCATCTCCCCTCCCAACAAAAAAAGTTATTTCATAAACTCAAGTTTAAAGTCCTTAAAATCATACTTACATCTACTTTTCAAGCTCTTTTAACATTTTACAGTCTACATAAGCTTCCCTGTCTATAAAACTAGGTATTTTACTTTCCTGCAGAGACTCTTAAACATTATTCCTTTCTCTACTCTCCTCTCCCCCTGCTATTCATGCTTGTCTTGATTTGGAAACGTGTGTGTCCCCTTCCCCTAAGTACCACCTTGCATCCTGAAATCGCACCTCCTCTAGAAAGCTGTCTACAAAGTTTCGTAATGAAATGAGCTCTTTAAAAAAAAAAAAAAGTTGGCAGTGTATCCTAGATACCTTTTGATGTATTTGCATATCTACCTCTAGCACAGTGGAAGTGCTAGACTTAGGATGGCAAGCAGAAAACAAATTCTTTGTCACTCACTTTGCTCCATCATCCCTCCCCTTTCCAGTCCAATATCAGAGCTAATCCTATAGATTTTCTGGCCATTTTCATACAAAACAAAGTCTCATTTCTAGATCATTTAAAAAGTCCATTCGAGCCTAAATTGAGACTTCAATCTCTGATCTGTTGAGTCCTCTTAGCTCCTGCTGTCCTGCCTGGGGCCCCAAAGCTGGTACACAGCCCTTTTTTGGTTGTATTATTTTAAGAGGATCTAGCTCAGCAATATTTGCCCTTTGGTAAAACTTGTAGGCTGCCTTTGCCCACTTTGCAATGCAATTCCAAGCAGCTCCAGCCGAGTTTTAGCTTTAAACTGTCTGAAGAGAATGTTCAACACTAAATCCTTTTCCTTACCAAGGATGCTAGCTAAAGAAACGTTCAATATACTCTGCCCCAGTAACAGAACAGGACGGTTCTTTGAAATTCTATAGCTCAGCAAATAAAAGCCTGATGTCAGTATCTCTTCTGATAAGAACAAACGTCTCTATGAGGAGTAGCCTTCTCGTTTTCTGTATTTAAGATGGGTTGGGGAAACATAATAAGTAGTATTGGGGAGAAAAACCAATATGGCACCCACTTCCCAGCTCCTCCCTTGGGGCAGAAAGCAGAGAGGTATCAAGCAATATAATACAGAACAAAGGAAAAGAGAACTCCCACACGATCTTCTCATTGATGCAGTAAAAGCACTTGACAGAAGTCAGTACCCTTGATAGAAACACTCAACAAACCAGGAATAGAGAAGAAAACTACCTCAGCAGAATAAAGACTGTACTTGAAAACCATAGCTAACATCATGCTCTATGGTTAAAGACTGAAAGCTCTTTTTCTGCAAATGCCTACTAAAATGAATCCCTGGATCCTATTCCAACATGTGTGTGTGGAAGCTTCCTTTTACCAAAAGAAATTCTGGTTGGCCAGCAGGGTGGTCAAAAATTCAACTCCATTCTGATACTATCTACCCAGAGATAGAATCAGATTCCACAGATAAAGGTCTCAGTTGCTAAAAACCATCCTCCACTTTAGATGCCAGTCACAAGTCCAGGTTCTTGCCTATACTTCTGACCAACTGGCTGTAAATCAGAGAGTCCCACATCCCCCTCCTTGGCTTTGATTAATTTGCTAGAATGTCTTACAGAACTCAGGAAAACTCATTTACTTACTAGATTACCAATTTATTATAGAAGGATATTAAAGGATATAGATCAACAAGCAGATGAAGAGATACACAGGAAGAGGTTCCAAATAAAAGGGCTTTTGTCCTCATGGAGCTTGGGGCCTGGCACCCTGACGCTTGGGAGCATTCTGTTTCCCCAATAGAAGACTCTCTGAAAAGGGGACAAAAGGCTATCCTTTTGGGTGTTTAGGGAGGCTTCATTACATAATTATGACTGACTAAATCATTGGCCAGTGGTGATTGATTCAACCTTCTCTCTCCTCCCTAGAAATCAGATGATAGGGCTGAAAGTTCCAGCCCTCTAATCACATGAATGGTTTTCCTGGCAAACAGTCCTCACCTTTGGATGGGATCCCAAAGTCACTTTCCCTGAAGCATTTTCAGGAACTGAGGCCTAGAGAACAAATATCCTATTGCTCTTATCCGTTAGGAATTCCATATGTTTGGGGAGCTGTGAGCCAGGAACTGTGAATGGAGATCAAATTCTCAGGGTACTAAATAAGAAGTATTTCTTTGGTTGTCTGAATGATCAAATATATATATTTTCCTACAAATCATAAGATACCAGCTTTTACCACCTCCCTTCCGTGGTACTGGATGTCCTAGTCAGAGCAATTAGATAAGACAAAGAAAGAAAAATACCATATGATATCACTTATATGTGGAGTCTAAAAAATAGACAAATGAACTTATTTACAAAACAGAAATAGACTCACAGACATAGAAAACAAACTTATGGTTACCAAAGGGGACAGGAGTGGGAAGGGAAATTTGGGAGTTCGAAATTTGCAGATACTAACTAATAGGGTTCATACTGTACAGCACAGGGAACTATATTCAGTATCTTGTAGTAACCGATGGTGAAAAAGAATATGAAAATGAATATGTGTATGTTCATGTATGACTGAAACATTATGCTGTACACCAGAAATTAACATAACATTGTAAATTGTACTTCAATAAAAACTATATATATATATATACACACACACACATACACATAAACAAGAAATGGCTAAGATGGTAAATTTTAGGTTATATTTATCTTATTACAATTAAAATTAAAAATTTTCCAGCAGTGTGCACACTTCCCACCACTGTCCATCACCAGTGGATTTTAGAAAAGTTTGAGCTTTTGTATAGCTACTCTGAAGGCCATCAATGTGACCTACATGAAAATATATTGTGTTGGAATATATTTACAATAACTGAACCTTTTAAATTCTGGTAGCTTTTGAAAAATTAAATATGTTGGAATATACCTTAATAAAATGTTTAATGAATGGAATCCATGAAGCTTAATATTTTGACAGCTTTATTGAATTGTAATTGTATTTATTGAAAACAAAATGAGAAGTCATTGACACTAATCACAACAAAATCAAAGCAGGAGTTTAAAAAATTAAAGACCAAGTGCTCAAACAACTGAGATATGACTTTGATTTTCTCTAATTTGTGCTTTGGAACATCTTGACTTGGTGAAAAAAAAAAATCATCAGAGATGTTATTGTTATTTGGTTAAATTCATATCTAATAACATAATGAAATGAAATTGATGTGGCCTAAATTTACAGTATCTAACTTTGAAACATTAAGAAATATGAATAGAGATATTATTTGATGAGCTTTAGTGTGTCAAAATATTTGTTGAAGAAATATAGTGTAAATGAAGAGAAAAAATAGCTGTGAGAATATTTGAGTTCTGATTTATATAGGTTAACATAGAAAAATAGAATTGAGTATATTCTTCATTTAGCACAATTTTCTCTGAATTTACCAGTTATCTCAGCACCTACAAAAAGGATAGTCTGTAAAATGTGAATATTATGGTTTATGTGTAAGCTTGAAATATGTCAACAGTTTCAACCTATGAGCCTTAAATTGTAACTTTGAGATAAATGACAGGCACATCCTCTCCAATGGGTAACATTATTGAACTTTAATTTTTAATATTCTCAGGGTGTTAAATGGTATCTCAAGATGAAAGAATGCTCTCCTTGGGTAACAAGGGCTGGTGATGTTCCACCTACCACAGGTGGGACCCTCACTGCCAGGTGGGCAGCAAGCCGTCTGTTTCCAAAACCCCTCATAGACCAGCTTTCTCAGAGTGTTCTCAACCACTGTGGTAGCTTGGCACCCCTAGGTGTAGATACTGAGAGGGAGTTTAGCCTGCAGGTTATTTATTAAGAATCAGCTCCCTTGGAAGAGAAGGAAAGAAAGCAAGATTGGGTAGAAGACGTTGAATCATGTTAAAAGCCTGGCAAAGCCTCTTTCAACTCCGCAGGAACCTCTGAAACAAAGTCCATCATAGTTGTACAAAGTTGGCCAAAATTGTTAGGCTTTTTTACCCAAGTATTATTCAGTCAATAGATGTGGACAACCCTAGGGCATGTGTGCCCCAGATCTCTGCAGCTTCAGCAAACCTGAAGAGACTCACGGCTGGAACAGTTGAAGGAGGATCTAGGTGGACTAGCTGTGTTTCTGCCACAAGATCTAGACTGCAACGTTCTCCTCTTTGTCTTCAGTGTTTCAGGTTTTTATATTTTGCTCTGTGCTTTTTGGTATTTCACTTATTTGCTCTTCTAGGTCAAAAATAAAGCTCTCAACAAGAATCTACAGAATTGCTTTATAGGAAAATCATGGGTTTTTTTTCTAACTCTATAATGTATCTTGGGAGATACCTTTATTGTAGGTGCTCTTATATTTTTACTCAGGTTTTCATCCAATGTCTCAGCTGTCCTCTTTCATTGGGTCAATGTTGTGGTCACTCCACATGGTTTTCTACTTCCTGAGTGCTTACTCTCTTTGAAGAACTGGTGATTTTTCTTTTTTAGATTATGGGGCATCTGGCTGGTTACCGCTATATCCTAGAATGTGCTGAGGAAGAGGATCTCTTCCCCTGCGGGGCAGGAGGCAGTGTGCAAGAAGAGGCATTGCCTCCCCTGACCGGAGGCAGTGTGCAAGAAGAGGCATTGCCTCCCCTGACCAGGAGCTTGAAAGATGCTCTCTCCATTATCTTGGTTCCCTGGACTTTTAGAGCCACGACTCTGTCTATTCACTTTTATTGCAGTTTCTGTCCTATCCATTGTCTCAAGCTGTTTGATGAACATTACCTTTCTCTGATTAAAAAAAAAAAGTACAAAATAATCATAATACTTTTTCTATCCATATTCAGTTTTCCTCCTAGTGCTAAAGCATGAGGAAGCTGTAAGGGTTCTTCTGACATTCATTTTGGCTCTCTGAGACTCAGTTTCATCTTAAAGATTTTACTTCTTGAGGTAATCATTCTTTATTCTGATTATTTCTGGTATACCCTACACAGAACTGCCTGTATAAGGGGAAAAGTCAGACTTGATAGAAAACCACAGCATATCATTGTTAGAGGGAGAAAGTTTCTGGAATCCAACTTGAGTTTGAATCTCAAATGTGTCATTTACCAGGTTTAAATGTTGGGCAAGTGATTTAGTTAAAGCAGAACTCAATCCATTCTCCTTAAGCAGTGTTTTAAAATTACCTTGAAATTTAGTTGTGTTACTTAAGAAATGATTTTATATACTATTATTTATACTATTATTTGATGGGGTTTAAACTTGAACTCAGGACTGTCTAATTCTAAGGATACTTTTTTCTCCTACTACTTATATAACCTTATTTATTATAATGTAACTTCCAGCTTGTATTCTAAAAATGTTATATATCATCACCACAGAAATTTACTTTTAATATAATCGTCATATGACACAAAGTACTATTCCTTAAAAAATTTTCCCACCATTTAAAAATGTAAGCAAATGTAGATTATCAAAAGATATTACTAAATTTACTGTATTACAACTGGATTGGAACTGAGGGTTGAGTGGAGATAAAAGAGAGATGATACATGTTGTGTGGGGGCGTGAGAGGGACAGAGAGATAGAGGTAAAGATAGAGATACATGTGAGAAAGAGAGTGACGAAGGCACATACAAAGAAAAGAAAAAGGAAGAGAGAGATTTGGCCTTTGGCTTTCCACTTTATGGAATAGTAGTCCAAGCCAATTAGATCTAAAAGCAAGATAAGACAACTCTAGCTGACACTTTTGGATATGAATACAAACAAAAATAATTGATCCCTTAATTCTGTCACTAACTAGTTAGTTTATAATAAGGGTCAGCAAACTAAACCGTGAACCAAATCCAGCTTGACATCTGTTTTGATAGAGCCAGCAAGTTAAGAATATTTTCACATTTTAAAGTTGCTAAGAATATTTTTCACATTTTAAAATTGCTAAAAAATAGAAGAATATTTTGTGGCATGTAAAAATTAAATGAAATTAAAATTTTCATGACTATATATAAACTTCTGTTGAAGCACAGGCTTACCTATTTGTTTATATGTTGTTTTTGGCTGCTTTCGTGCTTGCTACAAGGCAGAGTTAAGCAGTTGTCCTGAAAACTGTATCGCCTGCTGGCCCAGTGTTTGGTATCTCCTGGTTTGTAGACATACTCTTTATAGGGATCCAAATTCTGGCTTGTAAACTTTGGGTACACGTGACCCATTTTTAGTGTTCAAGTAGAGGTTTTGATGGAAAGTGCCCATCCTCCTCTTTGAGAAGTGACATCAGTAGAGTTGTTTCCAAGTCAACAGGTCTAGAAACACACAGTATCCTGCCTCCCATGTGGGTCAAGCTAATAAACATCCAAATAGGTTACACTGTTTGTCTTGCTTTGTTACTGGAACATCTTAATAATTATCAAATGACTTCATTAGGCACACTCTTCCCATCATACATTTCTAGCGTCTTTTTACTTGCATTTTCACTGTTCTCTATAAACATTGCTGTGGACTCATCTCCTTATCTTTTATGTCTAATATCTTGCTGAGCTATACCTGGAGGTTAACACTTAGTTGAATTACTAAGAGTGGGTCAAACCAGAATTTCAAAGGAAAATTCTCTGACAATGTTATTCCAAGGAGCTGTGGGCTCCTCATTCAAGCCATTGCTATATTCTGAAAAAAGCTTTCTATTGCCTTGTTTCTCTCAAAGGATTTGTCCTTTCTACTGATTTCAGCATTCCATTATCTTTTTTGTTTTTTGTTTTTGTCTGTTTTTTACCCTTCATTAATCTTTTTGTTTATTTCTTCAGGTATGTCTCTTCTTATTCTTTATAGAAATAAAAAATAGAGCAATGAAAAAAAGAAAATAATATTTAAGTGACTTCTTTAAAATAGCTTTTTCGAGGTATAACTCATACACATAGAACTGCCATAATTAATGTATACCATTGAATAAGGCTGTATATGTACAAATACCCATGATATCATAGCATCAATCAACATTAGAGGCATCCAACATTTTCCAGAGTTTCCTTGAGCCCCTTTGTGTTATTATTTTTGCCTTTTTTTAATGGGGAGTTGTTGTTAAATGGATGTAAAGTTTTGGTTATACAGATGAATAAGACTTCTGTACAACATGAGACATACAGTTAACAGTACAATATTGTGCACTTCAAAATACCTTAAAAGCGTAGATATCATATTAAGTGTTATCATATATACATGCAAAAAACTTCTGAGATTAAGCTCAGCAAGGTGATTAATGCCTATCCTTATCAAACTATTTCAAAAAATTGAAGAGAAAGGAATGCTTCCAAACTCAACCTATGATGCCAGCATTACCCTAATACCAAACAAGAAAACTACCTTACAAAAAAGAGAAATTACAGGCCAATATTCCTGATTAACACAGATGCAAAAATCCTCTACAAAATATTAGTAACCAAATTAAACAATGCATTAAAAAGATTGTACATAATGATTAAGTGGGATTTTTTCCAGGGATGCAAGGGTGGTTCAGTGCCTGCAAATCAAATCCATGTGATACACCACATAACATGATATAGGATAAAAATCGCATGATCATCTCAATAGATACAGAAAAAGCCTTTGATAAAATTCAAGATTAATTATGATAAAAAAGTCTCAACAAAGTGGGTTTAGAAGGAACATACGTCCACATAATAAAGGCCAAACATGACAAACCCACAGCTGACATCATACTCAATGGTTAAAAGCTGAGAGCATTTCTTCTAAGGAACAAGTCAAGGATGCCCACTACCACCAACTTTTTCAACATAGGTAAGTCCTAGTCACAGAAATCAGATGAAGAAAAGAAATAAAGAGCATCTAAATTGGAAAGGAAGAAGTAAAACTGTCACTCTATGCAGATGACATAATATTATATATAGAAAACTTTGAAGACTCCACCAAAAAACTATTCACAGTAATGAGTGGATTCAGTAAACTTGCAGGATTAAAAAAATCCATCTACATAAATCTGTTGTAGTTCTATACACTAATAATGGACTGTCAGAAAGAGAAATTAAGAAAAAAATCTCATTTATAATTTCATCAAAAAGAATAAAATACCTAGGAATATATTTAACCAAGGAATTGAATGACCTGTGCTTTGAAATTTATATTACATTGATGAAAGAAATTGAAGACAACACAAATGGAAAGATACAGTGCTTACAAACTGGAAGAATTTACATTGTTAAAAGTCCATACTGCTCAAAGCAATCTACAGATTTGATTCAGTGTCTATCAAAATACCACTGGTATTTCTCACAGAACTGAGCAAATAAATCCTAAAATTTGTATGGAACCACAAAAAGTCCTGATGAGCCAAAGCAATCTTAAGAAAGAAGGACAAAGCTGATTCACTCTGATTTCAAAGTGTACTAAAAGTTGGTAACTAAAATTGTATGTTTTTTTCTGGCACAAAAACAGACACATGGATCAATGGAATAGAATAGAGAGCCCTGAAATAAACCCACACTTATATGTTCGATTAATTTATGATGAAGGAGCCAAGAATATATAGTGGGGAAAGACAGTCTAGACCATTTTCTCACTATACATAAAAAAATAAACTAAATACCCCCCACAATTATACAACCCAACTGAAAAATTGGCAGAAGACCTGAATAGAATAGCATACAGATGGCCTACTGACACAGGAAAGAATGCTCACCGTCACTAATCATCAGGGAAATGCAAATCAGAACCACACTGAGATGCCACTTCACACCTATCAGAATGGCTATAATCAAAAAGGCAACAAAAACAAGCATTGGTGAGGTTGTGGAGAGAAGGCAACTCTCTTGCATTGTTGGTGGGAGTGTAAGTTGGTGCAGCCACTATGGAAAACAGTACGGAGTTTCCTCAAAAAATAGAAAATAGGGCTACCATAAAATCCAGCAATTCCACTCCTGGGTATTTATCCAAAGAAGACAAAAACACAAATTCCAAAAACTATATGCACCTGTATGTTCATTGCAGCATTATTTACAATAGCCAAGATGGAAGCAACCTAAGTGTCCATTGATATATGAATGGATAAAGATGTGGTATGTAAACAATAGAATATTACTCATCCATAAAAAGAGTTAAATCTTCCGATTCGCAACAGTGTTAATGGACCTAGAGAGTGTTGTGGGAAGTGAAGTAAGTCAGACAGAGAAAGACAAATACCATATAATTTCATTTCTATGTGTGCCATCTAAGAAACAAAACAATAGGAAAAAAACTAAAACTGAAACAGACTTACAGGTAAGAGAATAAGCTGGTGGTTGTCAGAGGGGAGGGAGGTTAAGGGGGCTGTGCAAAATAGGTGAAGTGCATTAAGAGATATAAAATTCCAGTTATCAAATAATTAATTCACAGGGATGTAATGTATGAGTAGGGGATATAGTTAATAGAATTGTAACAACTTTGTATTGTGACAGGTTACTTGACTTATCCTGGTAATCAATTTGTAATGTATATAAATGTTGAATCACTTTGTTTTACATACAAAATTAACATAACATTGCATGCCAACTGTATTTCAATAAAAATTTTAAAATATATTTCATATTAAAATAGTTACAAATAAGTTTAAACTGAATAATCCCTACTTACAAATATTTGCCCCCGTTTATAAATCCTTTCAGACTTCTCTGTAAAAATTGGGTACTCTACAGAAATAAACTTTAGAAAAAGAGAACAACCTCAGTAAGTTGAAAGAGAAGAAAGACAGAATAATTCAATTTTCCATTGTAATGTTTGAAATGACCAGCTCACCCTCATGGTTTTTTGAACTTATATTCAAGTTTTTGTATATTTGTTATATAAACTCACATCTCATTTGCAGGAGGTTATGTAAGGCTCTCTTAGTCAAATCATCCTTGCATAGCTTATAGTCAAATAGAGACTTAGTGTTATGAAACATCAAATTAGAGAAACCATGGAAAATAATTTTAGCTCTTACTGAATCTCAGCTGCATTTTGCCCTGGTCTAAATTTTTGTGGACCAGACTTTCAGGATAAATGTATGACTTCACAAGTTTGCTTGAATTGTGTGAGAAAGACAGGGCTCAGCCAACTGACAGAATCTTGAAACACTCTGACATTAGTTGCTTTGACTACTTTCAGCTGAGTCAATTTGTTATATTCTGATATTAGTTGACATTATGTATGAATATATCATGGGGGAAATAGTCCACAAGCTGACATTGTCCTGACCCAGAAATTTCTCCAGGAGCAAGAACTCCACTTGAATACGTCTATTGTGATTTTTCTCAGCCTAAGGAGGAAATGTGTTGATGTGTACATGCCTGTTCACCTGGTCGACATTTACTGAGCACCAGCGATGATAAGGTCTCAAATATAAAGATGAATTAAGACATTGTTAATCCCCTCAGTGTGCTCAGAGTCTAGTAGAGAGGCATACTTGTAAATCATAATACAAGGCGACATACCACATGCTATGGCAGAAGTACGTACACATGGAGAAAGGGACTTAGTACGACACTAAGAGTACAGGGATGTGTAAGAGTAATCAGGACAACAAGGATATCCTATTCCAGACAGAGAGGGATGGGTGATGGATGGTTTCTAAAGATCTCTCCTCTGGCTTCATGAACCTCGCCTCACGTATCCCTGTCCTTGTGGGGTCCCCAACACTTGAATCCGGACTAGCCCTTTGATTCACTCTTAGTCAGTAAACTGCTGCTGTGTGATTTCTGAGGCTAGAGCTTAAGAAAACCGTACAACTGCCATTTAGGCCTCTTAGGGCTCTTGCTTTTAGGATGATCTCTCTTGGAACCCATCTCGGAAGTGTACCTGTTTGAGGCCCCCATGCTGTGAGAAGCCTGAGCCATGTGGAGAGTCTCAGAGGATGAGAAATCAGAGAGTCCAGGAAGCCTCATGCCAAGGCACCAGGCATGTGCATGAAGAAATGGTCTGAGAAGTGTATTTTCTAGCCCTAGCTACTTTAGCTGAAGCCACTTGGAGCAAGGCCGTTTCTAAAATTCATTATCTTAAAACTAGGAGCAAAATAAAGGATTGCTTTAAACCACCAAGTTTTAGAGTAATTTCTTATACAGCAGTTATTAACTAGAATGGAGGGTAATGTACAGAATGCAGAGGTATGAAAAGGTCAGTTTTAACCTAGGAATAGCAAGAAGTTTAATAGCTTATTATAGCTGGAGAAAGAATGTTAGGGGAAATATAATAGAACATTTGCAATTACAATTGTGGGGACCCTAGCCCAGTCTGAGTCTAGAGGTGAAGCTGATTTCAAGCACTGAAAGGGACAATGATTCAAGTGACGTCTTTAGGTCTCCTTCCACCTCCTCCTCGTTCTTCTTTATCATCATCATCTCCTCCCCCCTCCCTTCTCCCTCCCTTCCCCCTCCTTTTCCCCTCCCTTTCCCCTCCCCCACTCCTCCTCCTTCTCTCTCTCACACACACACAAACTATATTTGTCACTCTACTAAAGTTTGTGATGTTTTACTTCCAGTTTCAAGCTGAATAATCTAAGAGACTCTTATGACTCAGTAAGATTCATTTGTCCATCCCTGGATCAAACCCAGAGGCCAGTAACTGATTTGCTAGGTCAAGATTAAATTTTCTGCCCAGGGGTGGAGGGTACTGTGGGTAGTGGGTACGATCCTATCCAAATCAAGTAATAAAGTAAGAAAGAAGCTATTTCCTCAAGGAACAGGGTGTTAGCCAATAGTTGTTTACTGTCTCAGCAGTTGTTGGTCACAGAAGGTTTTGTATTTGGAGCGCAGGTATAGCCCGGATTTTGACCAAAGAGTGTTATAAAGTCATTTCAGTTTATGATTGATTAGATGTGTTCTCTTGACTGTTTTGTTTGCATGATGATGACGATTTTCTCTGTAGGGAAAATACTGATACCTAATAGACATTTTCTTACAACTCTACAGATGGCTTTGTGTCAAGAAAACCATATTCTCCCATTTAGTTTGTTTGCTACTAATCTGTGACATATTGTTTCAACATACTTAGTAATGGAGTTTAGGCTATAGCTATGGTATCAATTCCTTCCTTCATTCATTCATTGACTAGATATTTAATAAAATGATCCTTTCCCAGACCAGTCTAAAGAGACAGAGGCTTGATAAATAGATGACAGACAGAATTGGCCTTGGGTTTCCCACTGACCAAAAGCAAGTGAGAATGCAAAGACAGGGGGTTATACCAGTTTTGATTTTCTACAAAGGAAAATATAAATTGAAAAATTTCTGAGCAATTAAAAATACATTTTTATATGAAGCTTCATATAGAAGACCCAAAAAGCAAAAGAGGGGTACTTAGCAATGTCTTTAATTATATCTTTCTTACAGAAAAAAAAAAAAAGACCAACAAATTTTCTGAAACAAGTAAGAGATAGCCCCTACCCTCTGGTCACTTACCTAACAGTATAAGAAAGAGGTTTAATCATGAAGAATGGCAGTCTTCAGGATGTAACTGTTCTGAAGTGGTTGACTTGAGGTGCTGTTGAAACAAAGAGGGTGTGCTGTTGGTACAGCTGGGTCCCAGTGGCTTTGGTTCTCCCTGTGGAAACACATGTGCTATGGAAATTCATCCACTCTGCTCTGGGATATGCTGGACACAACTCAATAGTGTGTATGACCTGGGTAAATCATCAAAGCTGTTAAGATGTTCATTTAATGGCTCTGGATAAGGCTGTGGGAGCAGGAGAGAGAAAGTCTTATGGGGACACAGGATATGACCTAACTTACAATGCCTTAAAAAGGCTGACTTCTTCCTAGATGTCTTGGCCTGCCTCTTTGAAGGCCAAGGGAGGTGAAATAACATGTTATTTTAAGGATTTCCCCTGCAAAGAAGAAACTGACATTTTCTTCCATTTTAATTGGTTACTCTCTTTGACAGCTATCAGAAATATTATTCAGTGTTACTATCCTGTGTGTTGTGAGGACAGGAAAAGCAAAAGGAGTATGAGTCTTTCCTGACAGTAGTAAAGGGAGGCTAATTAAGATATGCATGAGGGAGAGTATAGGGTTGTAGTTAGGAGAACAGACTCTGAAGATGGATTCAGTGGGCGTGAATCCTGACAGCATTCCTTACTAACTCTTTGACCTTGAATGAGTTAATCTCTCTGCCTCAGCAGCTTCATTTGTAAAATGGGGATAATTACACATAACTCATGGAATTGCTGAAAGGACTAAAAGAATTCATGCAAAGTGCTTGGAACATAACTGACACACAGGACACTAAATATATATGTTGATTGCCATTATTGTTTGCTTAGCATATCAGTAACAGCAGTGTCGTTAGATACCTTCTACTATGATACCTCTATTTACCTACCTACTTATCCATCTTTATCTATCTATCTATCTATCATCTATCTATCTATCTATCTATCTATCTATCTATCTATCTATCTATCTATCTATCTATCATTCCATCCATCCATCCATCCACCCACCCACCCATCCACCCATCCATCCATCCATCCATTCATCCATCCATCTATCTATCTATCTACCTACCTACCTACCTATCTACATCCCTATCTACCTACCTATCCATTTATCTATCCATCTACCTAAACTATTTGTCTTTACACATACATATATAATCTCCCTCATCTCAGGTGAGAAAATTAAGGTGCAAATAACTCTCAGCATCTCTGCCTGTGGACCTGGTTGCTATTTTAACTAAAAAAAAAAAAACTGGTTCAGAATAATATCAATCAAGCTTATGCTGAGTCTGCAGTTATAGGCGAAATGTGTCATTAGATATATTAAAAAAAATCAGTTTTTCAGATATCAGCAGCAGCCCCCTTGCTCACTAGTCTGTTCTTTTAAGGGGTGCACTTTTCATTTTAAAGGACTTGCGCTCACAGCATTCACAAACACTCCATGTATCATTTGCCTCATTCTGTCAAGCACTGCTTTTTCATAAGGTAGGGAAAAAAGAAATCAAAATCACTTGTGGAATGTTTTCAGTTTATACAAACCAAGCACCTGAAACCTCCAAGTCATGGAACACCATCTTATCGCACAAGTGTTAAGAGCACAGGCTCTATGGTCAGGCTGCCTAGGAATGAATCTGGTTAGAGACATCCTGGCTGTGTGATCTTCAGCAACTTAACTAACCTTTCTTTGTCCAGCTTCCTCATCTGAAAAATGGAGTAATAATAGCTCCCATATCATAGGGTTACTGTGAGGACTAAAAATTAACATATGAAAGGCATTTAGGACGGCACCTGGCGAATACTAAGAACTCAGTTAATATTTGCTGTAATATTTGCTTAATTTATTTTCTATCATTGAAACTAAATAATAGATAGGCCTTTAGCCAGGGACTCTAAGATCACAGCTCCCACCAGGCTCATTTTGGCCCTTTCTCCATCCTGCTCCTTTTTACCAGTCACACTGAATTCTTTTTAGGTCCTCCTACATGCCAACTACTTTCTAGTCTTATGATTTTAGTGTTGGTTGTTTTTATTGCCTGGAAATGTCTTCGCCTGGTCTCCTTATCCTCCAGGCCTAGGTCTCAGTTTAATGTCAACAGCTCAAAGTAGAGGTCCCTGAGCATCCCCCACCCCAAACTCTCCCTCACCAGGACACTGTGATTCCTGACTTCAGTACCTGGTTTCCTTTGTAGCGTGTATCACAATGTGCAATTATTTCATTATTTGTTGTTCTATTTCTCCTGTCTCACCACTAAATTGTTAGCTCCATGAAGACAGATTCTGTCTACCCTTTTCACTGCCTTTCAAAGATGAGCTGATGAAGTCTGAGTATAAACCACATAGTAACACAGCACCTGACTATATTCCTTTTCCTTAAAGTTCACTGTCAGATTTCTGGACCTTGCTATTATCTAGTTTTTAATCCAATGTCCAGAAGGTTTTATGTAATAATAGTGGCATAACTCACCTCAGGGTCTCTGATTACATCAATTTAGATGCATAATATACAGTTTCATAAGATCTTAGAGCTAAAAGGAATCTTTGACATGTTATAGAACAACATGACCACATTGGTGATGAGAGAGTGGGGTCTTAGAGCAGAGGAATGACTTGTCCAATGCTGTAGATAATCAATGCAAGAATTGGGAAAAAAGATGTTAAATCTGCTTTCTTCTCATGGAGTACTTTTTCCAAACCACTAGAGTGTCTTCTTCTGTTTTCACAGGTAATTGTCTTTTATTACTTCAAGCCGGAGTCATTTCACTGGCTTCCTAACCTGTTTACGCAACCACTACTCTCCAGAGATTAGAGAGGTTCCTCCTCTTGAGAAACACACATTTGACAGAAATACCATTCTATGTGTAAACACTGTCTGGTAATCGCAATTAATCCAGACAGCTGTCCAAGGTCAAAGGAACAGCTCTCCTTCGAGTGCTTTCTGTGGGTTCAGTTGTCCTCTGTGAGTTATGTGCGTTAGCTGGTGAAATCCTCACAACTCTGTGTAGTAGGTACTATTGCTTGCCCATCTCACAACTGTGGAAACTGAGGCACTGCTTGAGCTACATTGCCGAGGCTCTTCAGTAGCAGGAAACCTAGGTGGTTTCTCCAGAGAGAGCTCTCCTAGTTAGAGTGCTGTCTTGTTCTGCTCAAAGTAGAACAGGATGGAGCTTGGGAGAAGGAGGAGGCTGCTTAGAGGGGATTGCACTGGGCTGGGCCTTGAAGGACCTGAAATCCTTGGAATTCCTGCTGGCCAATCTTTCTCCTCCAGTAACCCCTGTAGGAGCTCACCCTGGCTGGAAATCTCCCTTTCCTTTTTTCTGTGCACACTCATGTTTATGTCTGTCAAATTAAGAGTTGCCTCCTCCTCTCTATTCTGCATTTCACTTCCTGCCTCAGATAGAATTGTAAGGTGACAGCTCAAAACATTTCTTGAGTATAAAAGATTTGCACCAGAATGTAGTTTTGACTTGGTCTGATTTCTCCTGTGAGACCATATTTCTCCATTATACTTAACAACGAACTTGTTATGACAATGGCCATTCAGTCCTCACTTTTCATGGTGGCCCCCAGGGATGGTTGGAGAGCCAAGCTAGAGCCTATGTTCCTGTGTCCAGTGCATGTAGGGCACACATTGTCCAGTGCTGGGAGCTCCTGAGACCCTCTTCCTGTTTTAGATTCCAAACACAAACCTAAGCATGAGCTCTTGCTTACCACTGTATGTTTCCATTCCCTTTTAGGGTTCATTGAGATGCTTTTCATCACAAACTTCTTTTCTTTTTAGTATCTCTTGAAATTTTGTACCTGTTGGCAATGGAGGAGGCCTGTGAAGCCAGGTTTCTCCATAAACACATTCTGCCATCTTGGCTGAAATTTACACAATTGTGATCTGCATTGTACACTGCTTTTTTTCTCAGACTTGATCTCAGTTAATTATAAAACCTGGTTAATTAGATACTACTGTTTTTGGCTTACAGATGGCAAAACTAACTCAGATGTTTTATGATTAAGCCTGCACAGAGGTATGAATACGTGTTTTCTTACAATTATGTTTAAACTAGAGTGGTCAGGAGCAAGGGATAGGAATTCAGGTGATGCGGGATTGCATTTAGACTCTACAGCTTATTAGCTGTAACATCATGAACATTTCTCCTCAGCACCTCACTTTTCTCATCTGTGAATTAGAGTAATAACTCCTCTGACAAATTATTGCTTATGTGAAGTGTAGCACAGTCAGTGCTAAGCAATTTGTAAATGTTTTCCAAATGATCATTATTGTTAGCTGTTATAGTCAGCTATCTCTCCATTCATGAGTAGGTTAAATTTCCAACTCAGGCTAGAATTAAAGTATGTTAATCTGGAATGACAAATGTAAAATGCTCTTAAAATTAATATCTATTTCTTTTCATTTTCCAAAATTTTCCATTTCATTGGCTCTAAAGTATTGAGATCATTTCTAGATCTTGGAAGATGCAGATTTGCATTGGGATTGGATTTAGGGCCATTAACGGTTATTTTATGATTAATGGTGACATTCACCCCTTCCTTGCTTTCCCAAATGATTTTATGAAAACTGATCATATTTTGTATTACTAATAAATCTTCAATTTACCGTGTGGGACAAATTGGAAAAGAGTGGTCTAATGTTGCATGTTTTTATGTAATTTCCTCTTATTTCTTAATTAACAGTGCTGAACAAGCCTACTGTATATTTCTATTGGTCATTAATAGTACTCACTTCTGTGCTCTTGAAGGATTTCCTCTAGACCTGAGCAGTGCATCTTAATTTTAACATGCATGAGGAGTCACTTGGGGATCTTGTGAAATTGCAGATTCTGATTTTGTAGGTTTGCAATGGAATTCTACATTTCTAACAAGTACCCAACTTTGAGTAACAAGACTCTGAGAATTTCCTAAACTAAGAGCTTTTAAAATATGTGTATTCTCGGGCCCTACTCTCAGTGATTCTGAAACAATAAGAATGAAATCAGATGTCTATATATTTCAATATTTATATAGGTAATTCTGATAATATATGTTTTGTTTTTGTAACTGCCAAAATATATTCTAGTTATGAATGTTTTGATTAATTGGGGTCCAATCTATCTTTGAAGTCTATCCTGTGACTTGTTTTCTGTCTATGCTGCAACCCCATCAAATTACTTACAATTTTCTGAATATGCTGTCTCTTTAGGTGCTGTTTCCTTTACTTAAAAATGTAGATTTTATTCTATTTATTGAGGAAATGACTATTTATCCTTAAAAATCTAGCTCTAGTATAACCCCCTCTAGGTAACCTTCTCTAGTGCCTAGCTTACTAGTTCTCAAAAGTGATTTTTGTCTCCTTCTTCCCTTAGGGACAGTTGATAATATCTAGAGACATTTTTGGCTGTCAAAATGGGGAGAACAGGTGGGTTGTGACTGGTCTAGCAGGTAGAGCTCAGAGATGCTGCTCAACATTCTACAATACTGAGAACAGCCCCACAAGAAATAATTATCTAGTCCAAAATGTCAGTAGTACTGAGGTTGAGAAACCCTGCTCTAGGCTGTTGGGCATCTCTCTTTTGTTTTCCTCTTGATTGTTCTATACTATTACTTATCACACTGAGTCTTGTCTATTTTTCTGTTTTCCCAGTAGTCTGTTATGTTCTTGGGCAAGGGATTTTTCCCTTTCTTCTCTATTTCTTCACAACCAGTGGACTTGTGTGCATGTATGTATTAACATATATATTAATTACACAAATATTGAATATAATAAATGAGTAAATATCTCCTTGACTATATAACTGAACCTAAAAATAAACTCATAGGCAGTGTTTTGTGGTAAGCAGATGGGCTAACCCAAGATCTAGATAGATTCATGGACTTTCACGGGGGGTGAGATATTACTCCGGTCTGAAAAGCATAATATCGAGTCATCAATCACCAACTGTAGGGTCAACCTCCGGAGGGAAAAAAAATCCTACATTTATCGCTTGCCAATTGGGAGGAATACAATTGACTGAAACCAGCTGGTTTTGGACCATCTCAAAGGCTGTGATCCATTTAATCAGTTTGGAATGCATCCATGGCTTTGAAGGTGGATCAGGAAGGATGGCAAGCATGGACAAAATCAGCAAAGACCAGCGATCTCCTCATTTAAAATGTTTGATGTAAGAGACACAATGATTAAACAAGAAAAACTATGTAAGTAGGGTCAGGGGTAAGGGTAGGAAGATGGGTCATTCTTTATGATTTTGAAAACTGACAAAATGTGTTTAGTTTGGAAAGATCTGAAAAACCTCACATAACTCAGCCTGTACTCCATTTCATCAACAGTGTGGGGAAATAATGAAATCTGCAGTTCCTGCTTTCTATCTGTCATCCAAGTCATTCCAGGGACAGTAATCCTGGGTAGTGTCTTTCAGTTGGAGCCATTTCCCTGGAGAGATGGAGTTATTAATAGGACATTGCAAGCTACTATACTTTTCCCTACCTGTTTTTGATTTTCTTTCTTTCTAATGCAATTTCACTGATCTCTTGGAAACAAGACAAACAGGGGATGTTCTTCATTGCTCACGCTTTCCAGGTTTGTGCTCCCCAGATTAAAATGCTGTACCATGTGCAAAATTCAGGGCTAGAAGATTGGAAATAATCTCTTACATTTTTTATTTGTATGTGATACTCCTGAAGATCAAATATTACATTTGCTTTATTTTATCCTCACCTTTACCAAACGTATTCACTTGCCTGTCTCTATTTTCAAAACTGGTAATTCTTCCATAATTTTCATTTCAAGCATCTTTTTTCTTCTTATGCCTCTGGTTTATTCCCGTTAATACCCAAATTTAATATTTCTTGAAGCCCACTAAGAATTAAAATCGACTGATACTTCATTTTAATGCCACTTTTCCCCTCATGACCTCACTTAATCAGCATTGATTCCAAGGTCCATCACTCATCCCTTTTATCCCCTCTCAGCCCCTCTACCATTCTTTCCCTGTATTATATTTGCCTGGCTGAACACACACCCTGGTTAATTCCAGCTCTCTTTTTCTTATATCCATGTACCTGAACAGCTGAAATTGTCTGCAGAGAATTTTCCTTCTCATTCCCACCCCCAAATACACACACCCATGTTTGCTAGTCTCCCTTCTAATTTATGACTATAACCTTGTGACTCAACACTGCTTCAAAATCCAGCTCAACTCTCTAAACCAGAGGTTGGCAAATATTTTCTGTAAAGGGCCAAATAGAAAGTATTTTAAGCTTTGGGGGCCATACGGTTTCTGTCACAATTTGGCCATCATAGCGGGAAAGCAGCCACAGACAGTACGTAAATGAATGGGCATGGCTGTCTTCCAACTAAAGTATTTACAAAAACAAACAGTGGTCTGGATTTGGCTATAGTTTGATGACCTTGTTCCAGACCGTTCAATCTCCCACTATCTTAGATGACTATTTTATGTCTTCTCTCGTCCTCACACTTTCTACAGTTACTCCCTACCCCATGCCAATTCTTTGCTCTTAACCTTGCTCTGTTTGATTAAAACATAAAAGAAAGCAGAAAGGGAGAATCACATCTTCAGTGGATGTGAGTTCATTTACTCTGCATTCCCTCCTATCACTAGGGATGAAATATCCACATTTCTCTTTGAAGCCAGCCCCACTCCTTCTGCACTGGATCCCATCTTATCTCCTGTACTTAAGGGAAAGTTCCAGCAATCCTCTCTTCTCTTTCCTGTACTGTTAACTTTCCCCTCTTTGCTGGATTATTCATATCAGCATATAAATGTGTTGTAATACCTGCCATCTTAAAAGAGAAGGAAGGAAAGAAAGGAAAGGAGGAAGGAAGGAAGGAAAAAGAAATAAGAAAAGCCTATTCTTGACCTCATATTCTTCTTCAGCTACAGCTCCATTTCTCTGCTCCCTTTACAGCAAACCTCAGAGTTATTTATACTCATTACCCCTCTTTCCTCTCCTTCTGCCGTTTCTTGAATCCACTCCCATCAGATTTTATCCCCACCATTCCACTACAGCAACTCATTAGAATTGATGTACCCCAGGAACTTTAACATTGTCAACTCCAACAATCATTTTAGTCCATGGCTCAGCAACATTTAAGACAATTGATAATAGTGTCCTCTTGGTCATATGGCCTTCGTGTGGCTCCTAGGATCCATTCTCTCTTATTGCCTCCTATATCTCTGTCTGCTTCTTCTCTGGCTCACAATTTCATGGTCTGCAGGTAAAATTTCACCTTTCTAGAGAACTTCTTTGACCACCCTATGAAAAATTGCAACCCCCCCACAGTGTTCCCTATCCTCATTTTCTACTTTATTTCCCCCATAGAACTTGGCACCATAAAACTCATTATATATATTTATACATGTTTGGGTTTATTGTCTTTGATAGTGTCCCATCACTAGAACGTAACCTCCATATACGGATATTATTCTGTTCACAGCTGTATTCCTAATACAGACTTCTGGCATGTAGTAGACACTCAGTAAAAAGTTGCTGAATAAGTGGATGAATCTTTTAAATTCTTCCTGCACACGCAATCATGTGAGAAGCTCTAAGTCTCCTATTGAGTATGTTATCCCCTTTTTATTCCTGCAAAGAAGCTTAATGTTCAAAGTGGCTAAGTGATCACATCTTAGGTGAGAAGCAAGTGCCCAAAGAAAGATACATTTCACCACATTTTTTTGAGAGATGGCCATCCAACCGCTGTTTAACACCTCAAGTATGACAGCCTGGCAGAAGCCCACCCCATCCTACTGCTGAGGAGCTCCATCTGTTAGAAGGTTCCAAGTTAGTGTTCTCTCCTTATTCCCCCAGCTTGACCTGATCAAGAATTCTATATTTCTGCCACAATCATTCAAACCCACCTTCAGAATACATACCTGAATTTTCACAAGGTATTTCTGCTGCCTTTATTTACCGTGACTACAGTATAAACTGTTTCTTTTATTTAGTCTATTTTTTGCTTTTTTTGTCCATTTGTTTTCTTTTTCAAATTTTTTAAAAATTAAAGTACAGTCAATTTACAATGTTGTGTTAATTTCTGGTGTACAGCACAATAGTTCAGTCATACATATATATATATACATATATTCATTTTGATATTCTTTTTCATTATAGGTTACTATAAGATATTGAATATAGTTCCCTATGCTTTACCGTATAGACTTGTTATTCATCTATTTTAATATCTAATAGATGTTACCATCTTGTTGTAACATTCACCACTTTCCTCAAGTTGTTAATTGTTTTCTGTGTTCCCATGTCGCTGTGTGATCCACATCACAGTGTTCAGCACTGCATTTTCTGTCGGCCTAATGGCAGGGGCATGTCTTATTTATCTTATCTCCTTTCAAGTCCATAACAAAGAAAAAATTAACTTCTATAGAGTTAAGCATTGTATTTGGCATTTTACTTAAATGATTTTATTTAATCTTCACAATGCTATGAGGTAAATACAAGTCATACCCATTTTATGGATAAAGAGAATGAGGATATAATAACATCCCCATGGGAACTGAAGCATTTATATTTTATTAATTTTTGAAGCTTTGCTGAGGAATAGTTGACAAAGGAAACTGTATATAAAGTGTACAACATGATTTGATATACATATACATTGTAGAATGATTACAACAGTAAGATAGTTAACAAAGCCATCGCCTGACATTATTGGCATAGTTAACTTTTTATTTTTTGTGGTAAGAATGCTTAAGATCTACTCTTAGCAACTTTCAAGCCTGTAATATTGTATTATTAACTATAGTCACCAAGTTGTACGTCAGATCCTTGGAACTTAAGATTGAAAGCTTGTACCTTTTGCCTTACATCACCCCCAGGCCCTGGTAACCACCATTCTATTGTTTCTATGGATACCATACCACACTTGTCTGTCTTTGGCTTATTTTACTTAGCATAATGCCTTCTAGATTTGTCCATGTTGTCACAAATGGCAGGATTTCCTTTTTTTAAAGATTGGATAATATCCCATTTTGTGTGTGTGTGTATGTGTATCAGAATAGACATTTTTCTAAAGAAGCTATACAAATGGCCAATAGGTATATGAAAAAGTGCTCAACATCAGTAATACTCAGGGAAATGCAAATTGAAACCATGAGATATCACTTCATACCTGTTAGAATGACTATCATCAAAAATATAAGAGATAACAACAGTTGCCAAAGACGTAGAGAAAGGGGAACCCTCTTCATTGTCAATGGGAATGCAAACTGGTAGAGCCATCATGGAAGACAGTATGGCGGTTTCTCAAAAAATCAACAGTAGAGCTACTGTATGATCCAGCAATCCCACTTCTGAGCATGTATCACAAGGAAATAAAATCAGTGTCCTGAAGAGATAGCTACACACCCATCTTCATTACAGCATTATTCACAGTAGAAGATATGGAAACAACCTAAATATCCTTTAGTAGATACATAGATATAGAAAATGCAGCAAATGAAGCTTTTAAACATCAGAGCATGGTTCACCCACACCCAAGTCTGTTGACTCCGATGACTGTGCTCTTAACTCCTATGTTGTACTCACAGTAATTTTGAATGAAGGAAGGAAAAAATAAATTAAACAGAAGAGTGAATGAAATATCATATCCATCTTTCATCATTTAACCTAGCCTGACCATTTCAGAAACAGAATAATTATATTCATTCTGTAAATAATGACCTGTCAATCTCTGAAAAGGGCATCTGTAATCCTACCAAATCTCTTCTGAGAAATTATCTCACTGTCTTGGCCACTGCTGGGCTCCATGACTTCCAACTGGTTAGTGTTTCCAGATCTCTGGGTGTCCAAAGTGGCCTCTGTGACCTTAGGTGCATGGTCTATTATGGGTCTGAGGTTGCAGTGTGCAGTACAGTGGCAAGAATCTGGGTAACTTTGAGTGATTCTGGCTCCAGCACCCATTCTCTACTTTTCACTTAGTGACTTAACTTCCACATAAATCAGTTTCTTCATCTGTAAAATGGGGTTAATAATGTCCCTTGGAGTTTGTTAAGACTAATAAACTAGTTAAATTGAGTAAAATACTTAAGAAAGTGCCTGGTGCATAGTAAACTCTAACGAATTCTAAATAAAACTGATTTCTCTCTGCCTCTCTTGCAACTGACTTTAGCAACGCAGCAAAAGTGTCACAGTGCTACGTGATGGGTGATTTTACCCTTTCCTCGGAAAGAGTGCTGAGAAACAATTTAGGCTTTGTCTCCTGAGGGCTGGCAATTCCTCCTGACTGATTTGACCTGTCAATTCAGAGAAGAAAAAGGAAAAAAAAAAACCTACCAAACACCTAATCAGTTCAGTTAAACATCAATTTGGCTGATTATTTTATGTTGAGCTGACTGGCAGTCTGCCTGAGGAGATCAAAATGGCTTGTTTTGGCATCCCTTGGCACAGGCTGAGAGCTGACAAATGATTTTTGAATTTAGGGAAATAGAGTCTGTGATGATTGTCCAAGGCAAAGACTGTGCCCAAGGTCATGACTCCAGGACATGAAGAGGAAATTAACAGGCTAGTTAGACTCCTATTGGTGGCCAAACTTTATCACTCATGGATTTGGAGGCCTGAATTGATACTGCTTTCTGCATTTTGGCCAGGTGTGCCAGATCTAGGTTTGCCTGGCTGCTGCATAGCCGTGTGGACCTGAGGGATGTGATTGCTGTTCTCTGTCTGTACCAGTGGAAAGGCTTCCCATCCGAACTTAGCCACCTCTACACTCTTCGATTCTCCTACCCAGTGTGCATGCTACGAGCTCAGGTAATGTCTTCTGAACGAATGCCGAATGGGCTCCATAATCAATGTACGTGAAACTGGACCAAGGCCCAGAGGTTAGACAGGATTCATTTGAGAGGCTTGGGTGACCCAGAAACAAGACTCAATTTTTTTTTTTTTTGGAGTGTGAGGACAGTATATTTAAGAAGATCAGAGTTTCTTTTCTTTAGAGTTCTTCTTAGAACAAATGGCATTACCAACAACTAGAGTCCCTCACAGGGACATTTGGCAATTTCTATCTGAGAAATGCTTGAGAGGCCAGGCAGGTGCCCCCTGAAAAGACATACTGAAGTATGTGGCTATGTTTAATGATATTTTGGACTCAAATCACTAAAACTAACTGCTATTAGGTGTTAAATGTTGACCAGCCAGTTCATCTGTGGATGGAACTTTCCAAACCTGAGAGGGCTCCATCTTTCTTCCCCAAAGTCCAACCGATGCTACTGCCCTCCTACCCACCTCGTAGGCTTTGTAGCTGCTGTGTCCCGTGACGAGAGGTGGAACTTCAGCAGCAGAACGTACAGAAGCTTGCTTCATCCATCTCCTTAACCTTCTCTCATCCCAATGCCTTTCTTTGAGCAAGTTCTTTCTGTGTCTTCTCTTTCAATTGATGTAGAAATACCTACAAACTCTCTACTCAAGGCTTGGTCCCATGAACAGTAGCATGGGTGTCACCTGGACGCCTGATTTTCCAGGACTCAGGCTTTCTACACTAGTACATGACATGGCGATGAGGTCATTCCTTTCTAGTTGTCTTTCGATCCTCCTGCTTAGAGAGAGGAAGTTCTAAGCTAGATGTTCTAATACTTCTTCAATACTTTTACCTTTCTCTTTCCACAAAGGAAGTGCAGACTCAGCAACGTGTGGCAACCAAAAGTATCTGGCTATAATTTGTCAGTATTGCTTACTTTTCATTGTATTTTTATGTGTATTCTCTCCTTGTTGCATACTGAGCTGCTTTTTCTCCAGTGCAATTGGTATAAAGCTTAATCCATGAGCCAATTTATTTCTGTTAAAGTTGTGAGTTGGATTCCTATGGAAATTTTAAGTAAATAACAGTAACTATGATGCACGGATAGGAGAAAATGTGTGTGGAAGATATTTAAATGATTGTAGTTGAGCAAGCATTGATTTTGAGGTCAGAAATTAAAGTGTGACTTACAGCAGTGCTTCCTAAACTTTAATATACAGTTTAACCAATGGAATATCTAGTTAAAATAAAGATCCTGACTCAAGAGACCTGGAATGGGCTATAAGAACTGAGATTCTGTGCTTCCAGCAAGTTCCAGGATGGTGCTGGGTGCCAATCCCACTGTTACTGTGGACACTTTGTAAAGCAAGGATCTAAGGGAAGAGAACCCTAAAGGCTTTCTGTTGTGTGCACACCTCTACAGCTCTTCCTGATCCAATCATACTCACCAGGGGCTCACACTGTGCCCTGAGGTCAACACTGGTAATAGTAATCCAGGTGTTACCTGCCCATGTTCTCTGTATCTGTGGTTCCTAAAATTTCGCATTTTTCAGAGTCACCTGGAGTGTCTGTTAAACCACAAATTGCTGGGCAGCGATGATGGTGAGAAGTCATCAGATGCTGGTCATATTCTGGAGATAGTGTTGTTAGGATTTGCTGAGAGATTGCTGAGCAGTGGGAAAGAAAGAGGAATCAAAGATGACTCTCAGGCCTAAATGAGTGAGCAAGTAGACAAGAGTGCCATTTATGGAAATGGGGAAACTCTAAAGAAGCAGGTTTGGGGAAACTAATCCATATTTTTGTTTAGCCATACAACATGTGGAATGTTTATCAGATGTGTAAGAATAGATACTGAGATAGTGTAGAGTCTGGAGTTCAAGGAGTAGATCAGAGCTTGATTCACATTTGGGAACCATGAGCATCTGGGTGCTACGTAATGCCTTGTACCTGGAAGAGAGCTCGTAAAATGAGTATAGATAGAAAAGGGATTGCCTCTCAGGGAGTTGCTTTACACAAAGTGTGGAGAAGTGAATGCTGCAGGTTGAACTGGAAGGGGGATTTTGTATTCTCTAAGATAGCACCTGAGGATGTGGCAGCACCTGGGAAGGACTGGCCAAGAGGGGCACCAGGGAGAGAGGATCCTTTGTCCTGGATTTACAACTCAGTCAAAGATTCCTGTGCCAGACACGGCAGAGGAACCAAACAGATGGAATCATTCAAGGAGGGACAGTGGGCATCTGAACTGTAAGGAGTGAGGGCATCACCAAAGATGCCCAACTGATACCTCAGCATTGACTAGATCCCTGTTCTCAGCACAACATCAAGTTGCCCTTCAGGTGCCCTTGACACCTCAAGTATGTGCAAGAATAGCATAAATTGTCATGAGATAGACAAGGAATAAGGCAATTAATCAAAACTAAATTAATCTAATGAAAATGATAATATATTTGTTGCACGTGCCTGAGATTTGCATCCACTACATCCTGATTCTAATCACTAGTGGTGTAAATGCAGTTTCCTAAATAATAGAGGATTTTTTTTTTCTAATCATTTCCCCCATTCCCAGAAAATGCTTGCATTTGTCTAATATACTAGTTTTGGAAGATGATCTTGAAAAAAATATTTTTTGCATAGTGATGAGCTAAGGAAACGTATCTTTCTGCCTGGAGTCAGGAACCTGACACAGTTAACACAGTGAAATTTGCTGTGCATTTAATCAGAGGTAGTTAATTTGATTTTCTGAAATTAAGCAGAGCATCAGTTTGTCATTAGGTCTGAGAATTACTGTGTTTCAGAAGTCACTCTGCATACCCCAAAAGGGCTTTATTGGATGTGAATAATAACAACCTACAAATATATTGATGATAATGAGCATCTAAATGTTCTGTAAGGAGAAAAAGAAAAAAAAAAATCCCTGACAAGCATGAATGGTAATTCATGATGGCCAGAATTTTTAAAATTGATGATCATTACAACATGAAAAAATAATTATGAATAATAAAAATCTGTTACAATAATTAGCTGTAATGAATGCTCTTGGTGAGCCAAATGAACTGGTACAATTTAAGGCAATATCACATAATTTGCATTTTGTGTTATGTCAGATCATTCTATCATTAGTGAGAAAGGAGAAGTCCAAAGAAAGATAAAGAGACAATGGAGACAGAAAGGGGACTGATGAAGAGAAAGTAAAATAAACTGTTCAGCTTCCTCTAGTCTTCTCCAAAAAAGTGAAAACTGCTGCGTATTGCATTTTTTTATACTTTACTTTTTACATCCATTCCAAATTCTTCTTTGAGGGTGTCAGTAGTATGAGATAGTAAAAGATAATCAGTTTAGCAGACATTTGAATCTAACAGAATTGAGTTTGAACCTCTACCTGGCTTTGCATACATTATGTAACTTAGGCAACTTCCTTAGCCGACCCAGATCTCAGCTACACTCGTAAAATAGAGCAATAATAGATAATGCCTAAAATTGTGGTGAGGAGTGAATATGTCACTGTAACAACTACCTCTCAGTCAGTGCTCATCACACACCTGGCATTCTCCTAGGTACCTTCGCACGAACTACGTCATTCAGTCCTCCTGACCACCCCAACCAAGAAGGGCTGCAGTGATCTCTTTTGCAGATGAGAAAACAAGACCTAAAATGATGGAATACAAATAACAAGTGACGGAGTGGGATTTGGTACCCAGATGGGCACCAGGGTGCTTAGGCTCCAGAGTTCGCATCTTCCACTGCTCCTCTAAGCAGCTCTGCTGGCCGGTAGCAGCACGGTGCCTGGGGCGCAGCTCAGCAAAGGTCAGGTATCTCTGTTTTTCATATCACCTTTGTGTGAGCAAAAAAGAGTGTGCATTTGCATTTGTGAGTGGGCTTTACTGTAATTAATTTAACTCTACAGCCTGAAGGGCAACACTTGGGGTTGGCTTTGAAATTCTCCTCGAGTAACTGGTCCTATCCAGTAGGAGCCCTGCATTGTGAGACCACAAGGTTACTGCAAAGTGACTTTCTCAGTTGGAGGGTGATGCGCAGCTTCCTGACATCCGACAGGATGGAAGCACCTTCGCTCACCAGCACGTCACCCAGAGCACTTAGGGTAATCCCCCCTCCACTGACCCCAGCAGGGACGTCTCTGTGACTCAGCTGAGTGACGCTTCTCTGGTGCCTGGATTCGGGGGCTCAGTATGGTAGTGAGGAGTGGAGGGAGGTTAGTTCTGTGTGCCTGGAGCAGGAAGACAGGAGACTTAATTGCCCAAGTCTCCTTTTCTCTGCTTGGGCAGTATTTGCAAATGAAGTTAAACAGACACTCCCAATTTGTGTCTACTTAGTTAATTTTGGAAGAGGTGCTCATTACATCACTTCAGTTATTAAATGCGAGCATTAAAAATAGAGCCCATTTCATAATTTGATTTTGTAATTTCTTTATTTTATAGTACATCAGGAGCCTTGTCAAATGGGAAGGCTTGTCAAATTGGCTTTCCACATCCGGTGAGAAAGCTGGCATGGTTGACACTGAGTTAAATGTGTACAAACTGTCAGGATGCAGGTGGACTAACCCTCTCCGTTGTACTGAGACAGGTAATAAACACAAAACCAAAAGGTAGAGTAAGTAAACATTAAGTGGGATTTCTCAGCCTGTAGGCTGGCCCCTTTTCCTGAATGTTCACTATTTTTCTTTCAAAAGAAATGCAAAGACAGGAACTTCAACCCCAGACCTCTCCTCTCCTGTCTCCTCCAGCTCAACTCTTTCTTTTCTTCTCTCAGGTCCCCCTGCTCACCAGCTTCCAAGCTCTCCGGTGGTCTCCCTGCTGGACGTTATCAAACCACACAGCTGGGCCTCCCTCTCTCACCCTCCCAAGCCTGGTTAGCCCCCTGACCGCCTTAGGGAAGCCCCCCAGGGCAAGGGGAGATGGTTTGTTTTCCTCTTTCTCCCCAGGAGGCATCAGATGAATGCCTCTAGGCTGAACAGGGGCCTGCAGGAATTTGCTTTTAAAGAAAAGACAGAAGAAAGAAAAGAGGGAGGAAAGTTCCCTTTAGGCAGCATGTCTCCTTTGGGTGAACTCGAAGTTCCCTGGGCAGAGCCACTGGGCTGAGTCCAAGGCATTGTTTTTAAATACATGGATATCAAGTCCATTAGGAAACTTGTCTGGGATTTTGGATGGTCTCATTCACAGAAAGGGCATACTTGTTACCTAGTGGTTGCTAAAATCTCACATATGAAATGTTTTTGTTTGATTATAATCGGAAAGGATTAGTTTTTTTTAGCGTGCACAGGGGTCCTTACTCAGTTGGAGTTCGCTTCAGGCAAAACAGAAACATGGGAAAAGAGAACAGCCCTGGGCTGCCAGTTATATCAGGTCTCTAACAAGAATTGTTTTCCTTTCATTTTCTTGTAAATTTTTTGTTAAAGGAAAGAGAGAGGGGGGAGAGAGAGAGAGAGAGAGAGAGATTGATTGATTGATTTAATTAATTGCTTAAATTTTTTTGTTAAGTGATAAAGACATTAATCTTTGCTGAAGCAATGGATTTTAGCGGTCTTCCAGGGACGGAAAGAACACTTGAGCTTCAACTTCCAGTCTTGCCATTTTCTCCGAGGACCTAGTGAAAACAATTTTACTCCCAGTTTACAAATTGGGATTTCTTTAAAAAGGCAGTATATGGTCAGGTTGTTGGAACTAGCTTTAATCAAAGAGTTCAAAGTCCCTTATTCCAAGGGCTGGATTTGTTGTTTTTACATTAATTGTGTGTATTTGTCATTTCTGGGTCAAAGTAAATTTTTGTTTAAACCAAATACTTTCATGTAAGACAAGGACAGTCGGACATCAAAATCGTCCCCCAGGAACAGCTTCAAACTACTTCTTTTGATAACATTCTGCATGACATGTTCAGTGCACCCATCACATCAAAGCTGATTCTGTCTTAAAAAAAATAAAAAGACAAGGAAGGAGTTCTTTAATTTTGTTTTTCTTAGAAAATGCATGTTTCAGTTTTCTCTCCATGTGTATTTTTAAAGCCATTGATGTACTTTCAAAAGAGGATTTTCAATAACCTTGAGTAGAGATGTAGAATGCACAATTCTTATTTTGAACACATAGAACCTGACAGATTTAGGAAAAGTTGTTAGAGGAGGTCACTTTGGGGGCAGTTCTATAAAATGTTTAACGCTGACCCCAGTGGCCATGAACAGAATGAAAGCCTTCAAATTACCTTCTCTTCTTGGATGGTGATAAGTTGACACAATGCTTAAAGTATACTGTCTTTTCTGTTATCACTGCCAAACTCTGGGATTCTGGCTTTCTGATGCACCCAAGCCTTCACAGGAAGTCTCCTACTGCATAAGAGATGGATTGCTGAGATCAGGAGCAAATGGCATTTCTTGGAAGTACCCATAAAGAACTGATTAAAATGTTATCATTAGTGGAAACACGTTATGGAAGAAAAATACATAGGTTGAATGTAGGTTTATGGCCCTTCATACTTTGTCTAAAGTGCTTTTTATAAAGATGGCTTGGAAATGGAATTTTAAGGCCTGCTGAAATATTTGTACTTTGATGGAACTCGTGATAATAGCTATGGTAAATTAAATAATACACTTCTAAGATTTCATGTACTCACTTATTTCATGACCGTTCTTAAGTGTCCAGTAAATGACAGATGAATAGTGGGGATGCTCAGAAAAATGTAACAGTTACTTTCCTTATGGTTCAAAAAATCTGCTGGGACAGATAGATAGGAAATCCTCAACTGTTCTGTCGGAGACACATGCCCAAAGGATGAACATCTAAGGAAGAGAAGAGTGATCAGTAAGGGCTTCAAGGAAGGGGGCACCGTTAAGTTTACTTTTGCCTGTGAAGTATCTTTGGGGAGAACAACCTACTGAAAACTCAAGAAAGTTGGTTAATCACAGCAGGTTTGCTAAAAAGCTCAGTTCTTTCTCCCTTTTAGCTAAAACTGCCCTGACCTTGGCATGGAATCTTGAAAGGAGCCTGAGTTTTTGTGGTGTGCACTGTTTGGACTGGGATGAGCACAGGATCTGTGGGCTCTCTAATTGTTGAAAAGTTTCTCAGTTTGATCCTGGGCTCCCTTCTCTTCTCCCTCTCTGTTCTCTGTCTCTTATACATCAGTGCTTTTAGTCATTGACTGTATTCAATGACAAACTGTATCACCAGCTCAAACTTTTCCTCTGAGTTCCAGAGTGATATAGCCTACCATATTGTCCACATTTCTTCTCTAGAAAGTCTTAGAAGAATCTCTGGAATCAAGCATAACTCATTTTGATGAGTATCACTATCATTCAATTAGGCTTAACCAGAAATTCCATATTTTTGCTTAACCCACTCATTTCTAAGCTCCCTTCACATCCAATCCATCACTAAATTCTGTTGATTTTACTTTTCAAACTTCTCTGGAATTTGGCAACATTCCTCTATATCTATCACCAGAAACGATTCCAAATTATAATAAACCCTTGCTGGTTCAATTACAGAATTATTTTTGTCCGCTGTATCAGCCAGGTGGTCAGGATTCTCCAGAGAATTGTATATTTCTATCTATATCTGTATTTTTAATTGACTCACACAATTGTGGGGGCTGGCGTGTCTGAAATCTATAGGCAAGGCCAGTTGGCAGCAGGCTGGAAACTCAAGTGGAGTTGGTGTTGCAGTCTTGAGTTGAAATTTGTAGGACAGGCCATCGTGCTAGAAACTCAGGTAGTATTTCTGTGTTACAGTCTTGAGACAGAATTCCTTTTCCTCTTGAAAACCTTAGTTTTGCCTCTTAAGGTTTCAGTTGATTAGATGAGACTCTACATGGTGGAGGGTAATTTCCTTTATTTAAAGTCACCTGATTGTGGATGTTAATCACACTACAAAATCGTACTTCACAGCGGCATCTACCCTAATGTTTGACCAAATAACTGGATACCACATCCTAGCCAAGTTGACACATCATGTTTAACCATTACACCTTCAATCCCTTTGAATCCCTTCTCAGCACTGTAGCTAGAATTATGTTTTAAAAATATAAACTGGATGGTATATCGTTGACTCACATCTTAAAAACTTTAAATGTATTCTCCTCATGCTACCTGTCCTACAGATACAGTGAAGCAAATTCTAACTGGACTGTAACTTCATTTCTCACATGATTATACTTTGTGGATCATCTGCAGTGGCTTTCTTACATTTCTTTAGCTGAACCCCTTTCTCCTGCTACCGGGATTTTGCAAACATTTTTCCTTCCACGTGAAATGTTCTTCCTTCCTCTTCTTATTAGTTTCCTCCTATGCATCCATATTTCAGCTCAATTGTCCCACGTTCAATGAAATTGACTTTTCAATGACTTCCTTGACAAGGTCAAGTGTGTTAGAAGCTATTAGAGTGCTATGAACTTCTCCATTATATATTCTAATCTCTATTCATGTTTGTGTGATTACTTAATTAAAGTCTGACCCACATCTGAACAGTAAACTTTAGCAGTTCCTTAAGAACAGAAGCTATGCTTGTTTCTGTTCATGGTGGTATCTTCCACATTTAGTTCATAATGGATACTCAGTAAATACTTGTCTAAAGAAAAAAATTATGAATTAATAATTCATTGGGTACTCTTTCCCAATAAACATTGAGTTCTTTGTGAGCAGAGACCCTCTCTTGTTATGCAATTTTATCACCAGCACCCTGCATATTACTAGGAATGTAGAGGTTTTTCCCTGGAAAAATTTAGTTTAGAAATATGGAGACAATAATCATTAAATGGCTGGCCCTGAGACTGAGCGTTCCGTAAACAGAGTTGCAGTTGTTGGTCATGTATTGTCTCTAACAAGGCAATAAAGTAAGCACAGACAGCTACTGGGGAGAGGAATGAACCAACTAGCTAACACAAGAGACACCGTGTGGCCCTAAAGAGGTGAGGAGAGTGGCCTCAGTTGTTAAATTTCTGTGCTTTTATATATTTTTAATTTTTTTTCCCTTCTTAAAGTCTGGACATACCTTTACTTCAGTCTTTGGAGTCTAAGAAATTTCTGTTTCCCTATAGGAAATCTCAACACCACTGTTCCCTTTTAATATTTAGGTTATTGATAGAAGCTTTTACTCCTTGCAGCTAAAAGAACTCTAAATTAAACAACATGCTTCTATGGAACACTCTGACAGAATCATTACCCTGCCTTTTCTTCACTATTTCCTCCTGCCCTTTTTCTCCCTTCTCTGTCCCGTCAGTATCTTAAGTGCTTAAAAAGAATACCAGTGGAGGGCAAATTTTGCTGGCCTGGCATAAGAGTGAGTGACGGGAATTTGGCTAGGTTTAAGTGAAAGTGCAGTCTGCTTAAAAATCCAGAAAGCAAGCGAAACAGCAATGACACTTACTACTGTTTGTCATTTATTGGTTCCTTAGATTGCGCCAGGTACTCTGGTAGGTTTTTCTGAAATCTTCTCTGACAATGGCTGTCCCTCTACCCCTGGTTGTCTTACGTACCCCTCCTTAGTCTTTGTTTGCATCCTTATTATCATAATTACCATATTGTTTTACAATTTCTCTGATCAGTCTTTCTCATTATGTGGTGAACCGTTCTGAATTTGAAGATCCTAACAATAATTTTAAATCAAAGATGTTGAATCTGTGTCTTCTATACAAATAAATATGTAGGCACAAATATATTATCTTAAATAATTTCAACATAGGTAACATGTATATAGTGCTTGTTAGTTGCCAGTTACTTTTCTAAGTTCTTTTAATATTTTAAATTAATTCATAGTTGTTTTTTTTTTTAATTGTAGTCTTGGGTTTTCTGGATTCCTAAAATGGTAGTCTTGCCACCAGTTCTGTCTCTGCAGGGCAGGTGGGTTTAAATTATGACTCTGTGGGTTATTTGTTTTGATATTGGGTATACTAGAGTTCTTCAGAGAAACAGAACAACAGGATACATATATTGCTCTCTCTGCAAGAGAATCACTATGCTGTATACCAGGAATTAACATAATATTGTAAATGACTATACTTCAATGAAAAATAATATGTAAGACTCTGCTTTAATAACAGCAGTCTCTAACTTGCCTATATTTGGCAATAAATAGCCAGCACACAGTAGGTCTTCAGTAAATGTTACGTGCTTTTAATTAAAGACAGATGGGATTTGTATAGAATAGAATGATCTTTAAAATGAATTATAAACCTCAACCAAAACAAGCTAACATTTTCAAGTGTGAAAATAGGTATTATTTCTAAATTAATTTAATACAAGTCATAAATCAAAATTGTAGTATCTCGAATATTTTTATCTTCGGGTTTGAAGCAAGCAACAGCTATGCAAAATGCTTCTAAATGTTAAGAACATGTTTGTGTAGGATGAGTAATTTACCACGTCTGACATTGAACGGTAGTTTAACTGACCTCTCCACCCTTCAAACATCTGGTATGCTTCCAATAAATAGGGCAGCATAAAAGGTAATATAGAAGGAAAACTTGCTCAGGGGTTTAGGGATATAAGTTTGTTGGGCTGTGGGATTATGGATGTATATGCTTTTAATCATGGAAGATTATGAACATACAATCAGAATTTTTTATTAAAAAATATAAATAGCTTCTGAGCAACCACTGGAATTTGAAATTGAAGCAGGGAGCTTCGAGGGCAATGTAATTTTCTTAACAATTACAGCTTCCATTCGATGAGAATTTTTATTTTGCCAGGAATGGTGATAGGAAAATTGAGTTCATTACCTTTCATCCTTAAAACCATCTTAAGAGATAGGTACAGTTCTTGGTTTAATTGCAAAGGAACTGAAGTGCAAAAAGTTGGACAAAGTAGCTGTAGGTTCCAAAACAGAAGCTAGCAGAACGAGATATGCCTTCAGGTCTCATGGATGCAAAGGCACATGCTCTTTTTGCTACCTACCTCTTAGAGTTGTTGTGAGACTAAGGTAATGATAATGTCAACACTTCACATATATTAACATATTTAGTCCTTACAGCAACCCTGTCAGGAAGTTGAGAAGTTATACGAACTGGCCAACAGCGAACAGCTGACTCGTGAGACCTGGCTCTGAGGCACAAACTACACTATCTTCTTTGTATAAGAGAAATCATGGATAGCAACTCGCTCAAAGCATGGCACATATTAGGCACGAACCAAATGCAAGCTCCTTTCTTTCTGCATACGGCTAATGCCTTCCATAGAGTGAAAGCAACACATTTGTTGAATAAATCGTGGAAATGATAATACATGCCGTTATGTATAGATATATTTAAAAAAAACCAACAGAACAAATACTAGCTAGGTGAAGGATAGCCCCTGTGTATACTTACTACATTGTTTTATATGACATTTCAGTCCTCCCATCTACAGGAGAGTTATGATGTTCTGTATTTAGGTTTATAGAAATATCTGGCACGGTCATCCCTTTTGGGTTATGTCTGTTTCATAAACTCTTGGAGCCAGGGCATTTTCATCTAAATGCCAGGCAATTTGTGATTACTCTTTGTTTTATGACCTTTCAGTTAGTATGCAATCTATTTGACAGTGCTCATCCAACACCTCTAGCAATTTTGCCTAATATGAGAGCTAGTTTTTCTGAGACACTGACTTGGGCCTGAATAAATCAAATATAACCCAATCCTTCTGCAATCCTTCTTTAATCAACTTATCTTCAAATGGTACGACAGAAAGAATCATGCTTGTTGGCATGATCTGTTTCTTTGGAAATCTATGCTAATTCCAGCTTATAGACTCTGCTGTTTCTTTACAAGACTATTTTTATGAATAGGTAGTTCATCATTCCAGTGAAGGTAGAAATAAATATGCTTAAGGAGGTTAAAGAGGGTTTACACCACCATCATATGGCAGGTTATTGAACTGTATCATCTGCCTTCATTTAATTTAGATAAAATTGGTAGGGAGACTGAGGTATATTTATTTGGTTTTTGATCATCTTCTGCCTCCATCCCCCCTTCCCTGCTTTACACACACACACACACATACACAGAGTCACACAATTGAGCATTCAAGTGTGTACTCTTTGCCTCCCTTTAAATAGAATGTTTGTTTTTGAGGGCCAGAAGTAATGATTTTTTATAATTATTTTATTACCTTACATGCCTATCACGATAAGAGCCACAGAGTAGGTGATCAACAGTTCTGATTGATTCATGTTCTTAGTCAACTGAGAAGGGATATAAAGTTGTGGTTGCTGAACCTTAGATCTAACCTTCTTTGATTCCTACTGGCTGTGTATTCTTGGGAAAGTTATTTAAACCTCAGCTTTTCATCTGTGCATTTAGGCTAATAACAGTCCTTACCACATGGTGTCAAGTGATACAAATAGCACTGTGGTTGGCACATTGTAAAGACTAAAGTATTACTGTTATCAGTTGTTTATTTAAAAATATTTCTTGAACACCTACTATAAGCTAGTTATGGCCTGAGCTAAGGGGTAGGAAAGTCAAGTTGTTTTTGACTTTGAGGAGACTGAGAAATGCCAAGATACGTAATAAGATATGGTAAGTATTACAATCCATTTTGTGAAAATATGGTACAGCAGAAGCCTAAGAGAAGCAGGGAGGAATTCAGAGAGAAAATCATACTTGGATTGATACCTAAAGACGAACCAGATCAAAGCAAGGGAATTTCAGGCATTGAAATACATGATTAAATAGCTTTTCTATTTGACTAGTCCTTTCGTGAAATTTTCACATTTGCAGCCATATTAGTCAGAGTTCTTCAGAGAAACAGAACTGATAGGATCTGTTTATCTATGTCTATATCATATGAATATAGATATAAAAGATTTGTTGTGAGGAATTGACTCACATGATTATGGTTGAGAATTTTCACAGTCTGCCCCCTGCAAGCTATAGGCCCAGGAAAGCTGATGGTATATTTCAGTTCAAATTAGAAGACTTGAGAATGAGAGGAGTTGATGGTATAAATCCTAGTCTGAGGGCCAGAGGCAATGAGATGAGATGACCCCACTCAACCAGTGAGGTAGAAGAAAATAGAGGCAAATTTCTTCCTCCTTCATTTTTTGTTCTATTCTGGCCCTCAGAGATTGGATAATGCTCACCATATTGGGGAAGGCAATCTATGACGTAAATGCTGATCTCATCCAGAAACATCCTCACAGACACACCTGAAAATATGGTCACATTTGGGTGCCCCTATGGCCAGTCAAATTGACACGTAAAATTAACCATCACAACAGGTAATACACTTACTGTGTATTTTTGTATTATTTACTTTGAACAAGGGGAGGCCCTTCTTTTCAACATGTCCTTTGCAATACACCTCTCTAATTATCATCCCAACAATATACACTTAAAATATTTTCTGTTGGAGAAGTATGTATGTGTGTGTGTGCATTTAATTTAAAAATTTCTTCACAGTGATAGTGGAAAAGTAACTTAACCTACTTTGAGTCCTAGTCACTCCCTGGGGTGTTTCCTTGTTCGCTTGACAAAGTTGGTTCGCCACCCCAGTGTACACATCCCAGCCCCAGGGAAGGAAGAAAGAGGACAGAGAAAAGGACACTAACTAGGAGTTTAACACGCCACTCCCATCACAGCTCACCTGGCAGAATTTAGTCAAGGGGTTTTAACTAGTGCAAGAGTTTCTGGGATATATATGGTCTTTAACCAGGAGGCTATGTGCTCAGCTGAAATCCAGATGTTTAATTATTAAGAAAGGAAGAATGGCTACTAGGGAATAATTTGCAATCTGTATCACATGCACACCATTGCAACAATTCTCTAAGGGTGATCTTGTCCACATTCAAAGGATAAGATGGTTGAAATTCAGAGAGGAAATTACTTGTCAAAAGTCACTTAAATGTGCAGATCAAAGAAGAAGGACGATTATAATCAGGGCAGCACTACTAGGTTTTCAGCTACAAAAGAGAAGGAAAAATAGCTACTTGATATTGTTTTGCAACCCACCAGAAAACAGGCAGCTGCAGTGTTCATGTGCCATTGGCAAGGCTGTGTTTTGCCGGCAATCTTGTGGGAGCTGACATAACAGGAAGAAAATTAAATCATTGAAAGTAGTAGCTAGAGTTAAGCCCTTGGAGGGAGAGGGGGAGCAGGGAAAGCATGATTTGTTTCCAATTACTTGACTACACAGGTCTCAGAGATTCTCCTGTATGTCCTAGGTAGTTGAAATCTCCATTCTTTTTAACCACCAGCTTTCGGTTGAATTTTTAGTTTGAGAAAACAACCTGAGAACACAAGTAATATAAATTCACAGGCAAAACAAATTCAACCCTGAAAATACGGGGATGACAAGATAATAAAAAATGTAGAAGCTAAAAGATTGGACAAGACCTATCAATTTGCCAAAATCTTGAGGTCAGATGTCCATGAGCCATGAAATTGTTTAAAAATTGCTCTGGATAAATAAATATATGCTTGGAAGGATTGCTTACACAGTGATTTTTGAGCTTTCTAGCTAGGAAAATGATGAGAAAAGCGAGAGAAAAAATATTCCTTAGGGCCAGTGACAACATGAATACTAGGAAATATATCCATGCATAAAGGTGATACATTCAGCAGTAGATAATCACTGCCCCGTACTCCCCCTCATTCATGGGGAGAAATTTCTAAGCAGCCTGAGTTATTGGGCAATCTTCAGTATTTCTTGCAGGCATTAAAAGTTTTCAATCAGTTATCTAATTTTATTTGGAGTTCTTACCTTTTAAAATTCGTTGACTATTTTTTTTGTTAGATTAGAAAAACTCAATTAGATTTCACTGTTTTTCACTCTTCCTTTACTCTACCAATCTCTCTTAAAGATATGTTGCCTAGAGGATTGTTACTAGATAAGTAACTTTGGAGGGAAGTGGGGAGATTTTGGCAGAAAGCAACAAGTACTTCACACTGAGAACCTAGAATTTGAGAACAGATGTTCCTATACCTTGAGCATCAAAGTTAAAAAGAGAATCTCAGTTGAATTCTTTGGTGGAATTAATTGGTTCATAACAATGACCAAAAAAATGATATGATCCAGCATCTCACGTTACAGTTGCCGCTTCTAAGATTCCTTCCTGTGCTCCAATGCCCCTACTCACCAAAGATTGATAAATTCAGAATCCTAGGCTAAGTAGCCTTTGGAAAATTTTCGCTCCTCATTAATCAGTCAATATCTGAGAAATATACACTCAGTGAGCCCTGTAATACATTAATTTTCTAGTGTGCAGAATTAAGCAAAACCAACTGTGATGGGAAAATGGAGTTAGACTGTATGTAGATTGATGTTAGGAGTTTATAAAATCCACATTTTTGTTTGGTGTATTTATCCTGTCTTTGAGGATGACTGAAATTCCCACTATTTTATCAAGTCCTTTGAGTAATGCTGTGTATTTGCCTGTTCAGGCTGACATGATGGAAAACCAGACTGTCTTAGAAATATATTTTTCAGTATATTTATTGAAAAATAGAAATTTATTTTTCAGCATCCTGGAGGCTGGAAGTCCATTATCAAGTGTTGGCAAGATTGGTGTCTGGTGAGATCTCTCTCTCCTTGGATTGCACATGATCGCCTTCTTATCGTGTCTCATACGGCTTTTCCTCTTGTGTGCACAGGAAGTGGAGAGAGACAGAGAGTGAGAGCAAGAGCGAGAGTGAGAGAGAGAAGGAGAGAGAGGAAAAGGAAGAGTTCTCTCATGTCTCTCCCCTCTTCTTGCAAGGACACTAGTCCTATCACTTCAGGTCCTACCCTTAGCATCTCACTAACCTTAACTAAAGGCTAAATGTTCTATCTTCAAGAACAGTCCCACTGAGGAGTTAGGGCTTCAACACATGAATTTTGAGGGGGCACAATTCAGTCCATAAGAGACCTCCTCCAAGACACTAAGAAAAAACAAATCTGTATCCTGAGTGAAGAAGGATGCCAGAGACTTTAAATGCTCCTTAACATGGACAGTTTTGGCATACTTATTAGCTATCATTTTTGAAATCACAAAGCAGGATTTTGGGAGTTTGGGGGGTGGGACAAAGCCTTTTTAATGGAGATGGTAAAGTGGCCTAGGAAAAGACAATACCCCATTTGCAGGTAGGAAAGGTCTTGTAGGGACACAGGTAGTTGAAAGTTGAAATGAGGAGCAGGGATGCAGAAATGGGCTTTAGAAACCGTATTTGTCCCACTTTTGGTCCTTTGTCATAACCCACCTGCCTTTCTACTACTTGGCTAACATGTATAAGGTAAATTCCTCTATCAAGATTTACTGTCACTGTCTTAATCCCCCTTCTTGTGTCTCTTTGTCTAGTTGTTCCCAATATTCTCAATCTCTTACCTTTGATCATAATCATTATTCTCACTCCTTGGACAATTTGACCAAAACTTGTATGAGATATATCAAAAATAATAATACGCTTATCTTTGTGTAAAAAGGATACTATGGTTACAAAGCTTATCTATAAAACATTAGGCAACATATTCTGAAAACTTATAAGTGCTTTACATTCCCCTTTCCACTGTATTTTTATAACACCCTAAAATTATGCTCCTTATTATCTCCATGCTCTTCTAGCATTGAACCTGGATGCCTTACATTTTGCCCCTATCACTGGTTAGTTTGTCATGTTCTTGTCTCAGAATAAGAGGTTGTACCTGTCCTTTAGGTTATAACCTAGGGTATAAAATTGCAGAGGCACAGAATGGAAGACTGCTTCAAATCTGAGTCCCCACGACACAAGGCATCACAGCAGGTGGCCAATTCAATGGTAAACATCCATCAGACCCACTTGTTTGGAGCCGAGTAACAAAGACAACTGCTTGATGAGGTGGATATTCCACTTGGTATTAGGTTATTGTTGGTTGACACTGTAAGGAAGAATGTGCGTGAGTGTTTTTGCAGACCTGTCATCTCCTCTAAGGGTGCCTCTAACCTGTACAGTGTAATCTGCTCATCTGTCTTATTGTGGCAGCATATCAAGGGCTCTCTTCGTCCTGAACACCCAGAAATTTTACTGATAAGCATACCAGCTTGGAATTAAAGGGTATTTTAGACATATAATTGTGCTTTCCGATTCTCAATCTCTTTTAAACATATTTCATTACTCACGTAATGTAGCTTGAATTAGATTATTTTTAAATCAGTTCAATTAACTGTAATCTACAAATCATCTAAAGGCACTATCATATTGCATTATATTAATGTACAGTAGTTATGTTGAGTGTGTGCCTAACGCGTGCCTGGCACTGTGCTAAAATGAGAGGCTGTAATACCATCAAATATCTGACTGTTAACTATTTGCTACCTCCATTTAAAGACGCAGAAGCTGAGACAGATGTTTAACAGAGAGGTTAAGTATCTTTTCCAGTGTCACAGAGCATGAAAATGGCAGACAGAGCTGGGATTTGAAGCCATGACTGGCAAACTGCAATTCAAATATGTTTTACCCTTTTTCTATGATTCCTCAAATGATTTTATCTTTTCCCCAAATGACCACAGCCATTATGTTAGTCTCTGTTCTGGTATATAGAAAAGGTTTATTTGCTCTCACTATTTCCTCTGTTTTCGAAGGATGTGCCCAAATTGTTCTATAGATTTATGATATAATTAAAAATCATTCCTTCTTTGTATGTATTAGAAGTTTCCTCTTGTCTTGAATCAAAGAACACCAGGAAAAAAAAAAATCAGTTTAGAAATTCCTTGAACCATGTTAAGGAAAAACTAGAAGTTATTAATTTTTGTTTGGCATTTTAAATTTAAAGACATTTTTACTCTGGAAGGTTAGGGATTTGGCTTAAACCTTTGGCCCTCGGCTTGTCTGTGACCTCAGAATCACTGTACAAATTTTGTGAATGGGCCTATTTGGATTTTTTGGAGAGTACTTTTTCCTGTCTTTGGGCTTCCTAGCTATGTTTCCAAATGAGTATGCATTTCTGTATGAGTATATGTGAGTCTATTTTTTTTTCCCACAAAGATGAGTTTATTTCCAATGAGATTTGTGATGCAGTTAGGGTAGCTGCTGATTATTTGAGAGAATTAAAATCCTGCTTCAAGAGAATTCAACATTAACCCTTGATATTCCACCATCCCCAGGTCCCTTTGTCCACTTATTTTCTGACTAAATCATAGGCACTCTCAGAGCCAATTTTCAAAAATTTACTTTGAAATTTTTATTTCATCAGCAGCCTCAAGATCTGAAGGGGATTACATTTTCCCCCTTTTCTTGTTTCTCGAACTAGCATAAATAATCCTCTTTGTGATAATACCCTGTCTCCCCGAGTGCTTGTTTATCATAAGAGGGCTCTTGTTTCCACGGACTAATGCACTCAGAAGCTTGGCTGACTTTCTGATGCAAATGTCAGACAGGAACCATGTCTTTGCTTTTTCGGCCAAATTGCCTCATTTTTACAACACTATGCCTGATTTATAGGGGTCTTTGAAATATTTAAATTGCCCCCTGTACTAAAAGAAATGCACCGTGTAGGCATTTTAGTATAGAAACATTAATAAGAATAATTTATAGGGGAAATGGGTTGCAGGGTTTTGGAAAATACTCAACTCTTTGAGCAAAATATGGCAGAGCCAATGAACAACACTGACATTCTAAAGGAGGTACATATATTGAGGGGTAACCAGAATCAGTACCAAAAGAATGTCATAATTTCTTAGTTTGGATTTAAATAACCCTTATAGAAATAGCAAAAAAAAGGAACACAAGAAATCTATTCATTTTGTTTTTTCTTATACTATGCTTCATTTTTTATTGATAAGTAGTTCAAAGTGACTATCAACCACATACTCAAAAATAGTTTCTATCTCAGGCATTTAACTGGGGAGCATAGCCGTGTCTATATAAGAAGTGGGGAGAATGGAGAAAGAAAGTAATTTATTATACACATTCAACATGTCAGGAACAAGGACAGACAGTTTATAGTCTTGTAAAATTTCATTCCTTTCATATAACATGAGAAATGAGTGTTAGTGTTCACATGTCACTGCTAAAAGTCAGAGAGGTAAAGAGACATGCCTAAAGTCTCATGGTTAGTAAACCTTGGGTCAAATAGGCAATTCATAGACCACATTGGTAAGGGGAAGAGAACAGAATAAAATAATTGGTTTAAAGATAAATATATTTTGTATTGAGGTTATTAAATATCAAAATACTACTACAACCAGTGAGTGAAAATTATGTTTTTCCAAATACATGACATTATTTCAACACCAACGGGTATGTTTGGTATTGTGGGAATGGGGAGTGGATTCTGGCAACATGATTTTTATCCCTCTTCAGAGTAGTTTCATAATGGTTTTATGTTTTAATTAAATCATTTTCTGACCATTTAAAAGTCAAGGAATCTTTCAAAATGCTTTAAACCAGAGCTATATTTGACAATAGATAACAAAGCAATAAAAATAAAATAGTAGGTAGATGGGAGAGTGAGAAAAAAATACATATGCAATGAAAAAAACAAAGAGAACAGAAAAATTGAGGGGAAAATATTAAATCCAGTGTATTAAAGACATAGACTGCTTCTGGTTAATTTTATTATTTGCATTTGATCATTTTAAGGTGTCATTAGTTTTTGAACACTTGCTTTGAACCAGCCCTTGTTCTGGACAATAAGATACAGAGTTCCATGACCTTACAACCTACTGTGTATAACAACCAAAGACGTGTGTGATGGAGCCAATGTGGGGATAATTGGAAGTCACCATGAGAGAACAACAAAAGGTCTTTAATCTAAGATTAAAGTGTCAGGAAAAATTTCTTAAAGGAAGTAATAGACTGGGCTGAGACTTGAGAGGTGAGGAAGGGTTAGGCAAAAATAAGGAGTTTGGGCAGGGGACAAAAAAGTGCTCCAGGCATAGTATCCCATGGGGAGAGTGAAATGGGACAGTCTAGGAGATTTAAGGTGTTTGGAATTCCTGGAGTGTAGAGTGAGAGGACACAGGAAGTAGGAGGTAGGCCATCCATTCTTTTTTTCATTAAAGCAAACATCCTTATCATTGTCACATCTTGTCATTCGTTTACTATTCACAGACATTTATTATATAGCAGGTGCTTTTCCATTTAATGTGTTTTTCAATGGAGAATATTATTTGAGTTTTTAGCAGAGTTTGGGAAAACACTCCAGTGTTTCTCCTTTACTCACACACTCACAGTACTTCTGACACCAGATGTGTGGGTTTTTCTACACATCAACTAATTCTCTATGACACTAGCTGGGGGTCCCATCATTCAATTCAGTTCTGACACTGTCTACTTGGAGTTAGCATCAGATCCCACAAATTAAGTGCTCAGTTCCACAACACTACCTCCAATTCAAATGCCAATTGCAAGTCCCAAGTTGTATGTCTTCTGTATTTCTGACTGACTGACTATAAATCTGGATTCCCGTAACAGTCTCCTTAGATTCAGTAATTTACTAGAATGGCTTGCAGAACTCAGAGAAACACTTACTTGCATTTACCAGTTTACTGTCAAAGTGTAATGAAAGATACATATGAGCAGTCAGATGAAGAGATACACAGGGCGAGGTCCAGAAGAGGACCTAGTACAGGAGATGTCTCCATGTGCCACTTGGGGTGGGCACCACTTTCCTGGTACATAGTTGTGTTCACCAACCCAGAAGCTCTTCAAACCCTGTACTTTTGGGATTTTTATGGAGGTATCATCAATCATTAACTGAGCCAACTGTCCCTCTCTCTTCTTCCCAGAGGGTGGGAAGTGGAGTGGAAAGTTCCAGGCTTCTAATCATGGCTTGGTCTTTCTGGTGAAAAGCTACCATCTTGAAATCATACAGGAGTTCAGCAAGAAACACCTCATTAAACACCCAGGAGATTCCAAGAAATTCAGGAGCTTTGTATCAGTGAACGGGGGCCAAAGGCCAAATATTACAACAAAAGATGTTCCTGGTGTTCTTAAACCACTTAGGAAATTACAAGGGTTTTAGGGCTTTGTTCAAGTAATGGTGGCAGAGATGGATACATATTTTTTCTATGATTTCACACTAGAGAACAAGGGAAATGCTTTATTTATCCTTGTATTCTTCATGATAGCCTGAAACTTTCGTTGTGCATAAAAGTTGCTAGTATATATTTTAGACTCTTGTTAAATTACCTTGATATTATAATTGATTCTAGATTGCAGCTAAGGGTCCGAAAATATTTAAAATTCCATGATGAATTTAAGAATTCCATTTACAATGGCATCAAAAATAAGTTAATTAGAATAAATTCAATAAGTATAAGACTTGTATATTGAAAAGTATAAAGTATCACTGAAAGAAGTTTAAAATATCCTAAAAAAGTGGAAAGACATTATATTCATGGATTGAAAGGTTTAATATTATTAAGATGATACTGCTCCTCCAGTGAATCTATAGATTCAGGCAGGGTATTTCATATCGAAAAATTCTAGTTGCCTTTTCTTTTTTTTCTTTTTCTTTCTGTTTTTTTTTTTTTGCAGAACTTGATCAGCTATTCTAAAATTCATGGAAATGCAAGGAACCCAGAATAGCCAAAACAACTGTATAAAAAAAACAAAGTTAGAAGACTAACACTTTCCAATTTAAAAATGTATTACAAAGCTACAGCAATCAATAGAGTGTGATACTGGCATAAGGATAGACATAAATCAATGGAATAGAATTAAAAGTCCAGAAATAAACCCTAACATTCATGGTCAATTGATTTTTGACATTGGTGTCAAGAAAATATGATAGGAGAAAGAATAGTTTTCAATAAATGGTTCTGAGATAACTGTACACCTACCTATGTGCAAAAGAATGTGTACCTCATACAATATAAAAAAATTAACTCTAAATGAATCAAAGACCTAAATGTAAAAGCTAAAACTTTAAAAACTCATAGAAGAAAACATGAGAGTGTATCTTTATAATCCTGAATTAGGCAACAGTTTCTTAAATATTACACCAAAAGTAAAAATAGATAAATTGGACTTGAAATTTAAAATACATGCTTCAAATGGCACAACCAAGAAAATGAAAAAGCAACCTACATATTGTTGAAAGTATTTCAAGTCATATATCTGATAAGGGGCCCATTAACAATATATATATATATATATATATATATATATAATCTTTTACAACCAACTATAAAAATACAAACAACCTAGAAAAAAGTGAGCAAAGGACTTAGATATTTCTTCAGAAAAAATATCCAGATGGTAATAAGCATATGAGACGAAGCTAGGCATTGCTAGTCATCAGGGAAATGCAAATCAAAACCACAATGAGATACCACTATTACCCACTAGGATGGCTGTAGTAAAAAAGTTCAATAATAGCAAGTGTTGATAAGGATATGGGGAAGTCAGAACCACATAAACTTTACTTGGGAATGTGAAATGGTATAGTTACTTTGGACAATGGTCTGGCAGTTCCTCAAACAATAAAGAATAGGTACCATATGTTCCAGTAATTCCATTCCAAGAGAAATGAAAATATATCTAGGAAAAAAAAAAAACTTCTACAGGAATGTTCATATGAGTATACAAATATATGAGAAAATGGAAAAAATATAATTATTCATCAGTTGATAAATGGGTAAATTAAATGTAGTATAACCATACAATGGGATATTATTTGGCCATAAAAAGGGATAAAGTACTGATATATGCTATAACATGGATAATTCTTGAGAATGCTTTGCTAAATGAAATGTCAGATACACAAGGTCACATATTATATGATTCTATTATACGAAATGTCAGAATAGACAAATCCGTGTGGACAGAAAATAGTAAAAAAAAAAAAAAACATTTAATTTCTTCTTGAATGTTGTCTGCTCTTAATTTGTAGTTTTTGAGCTTTGAGCTTATTCTGAGTTTATTCTTTTGGGTTTTCTTTGTTGCCTAAAATATCTCTTCCTGAACTCTTTTCTCTGTCCATGCAGGACTTATTCTCATCATTTTAAGGAGCCAACAAAGGCATCAGCTTCTGCAGGAATATTTACATTTCAGGGTGATGGAGTATTCTTCCCCTGAGACCAGTGTCCATAATGTTTTCATTGCACTTCCTTCTAATTACAGAGAAGATCTTTTTATATAACGACCTCACAAGACTTCATTCTTAGGGGATATGGACTATGCCTTATTCATCTTCCTAACCTGAAAGAATATTAAAGAGCTTTCTTCATAGTTAGCAGTCAATAAATATTTGTTGAGTGAATTTAATGAAAGGGTGATTAGAGTTAAAGATATTGAGAAGTAGCAGGATAAAGATACTGATTAACTTCATCTTTGTTAAGAAATAGTGACATGTTAAGATATTGAGGTTTTTTGATCTCATAAAAGGGGAAGAAAGTAATGAGAAAAAAGAAAACTGTTATTCAAATTCTTGCTTAAAGAGAGGAAAAATAAAGAATCATAGAATATGTAGGATAAATAGAAAGCAAAATACGATAATAGAATTACATCCACATATATCAGTCATCAGAATGAATGTAATCTCCAGTTAATTAGCAATGGTACTGAGCAAGAGTTTCATATAAGAGGCATAGAATGTGGAAACTTAAAACTAGAAGAATTGGAAATGACACTAAGCAAATATATTTTAATACCCCAAAACACTTTAATACCTTTTAGTATTTATAACTTTGCGTTATTTGAAAGAATAGCTCTTTTAATAAAAACTGAGCAAATTTCCATGACAGCAAGTCGAATAAATAAATTATGATAAAATAATATGACATACTAAATATGCAAAAAAACAGATGAAACTTAGACACATATATCAACATGGATTATTCTCAAAAGCAAGAGGTCAAGCTTAAAAATAAGTCCAGGAAAAAAATTATGTTTTTAATATAAAATTTAAAATATGCAAATCTAAGGAATTCATTCTTTAGGGAATATAAACATGGAAAAGGCAAACAATAGCAAACACAGAATTTATGTCAGAAGTTATCTCTCATAAGAAGGAGGAAGACTGGAATCAGGCATACAGGGGACTTCAAATACGCTGGTCATTTTCTACTTGGTGGGCACACTAGCCGTCTATTCAATACCATTCTTTAAAGCAGTCTACAGATGTTTTATATATATACATACATAAATACACACACATATACGTATATGTACTCACAATATACATATATAGTAATTTATGTTAACGTATTTCAAAATTGAAGTTAAACACAGGGCTCAAATAAACACATTTTTGTAACTGAAGAAAGTTGAAAAACACCTGCACGTTAGAAATTTGACAAGAATCGACAGATTTCATATATCTGTGTGATGAAATCGTATGCACTCATGAAATGATTTATAGATAATCTTAATGCCAATGAAATCATTTATAATGTAATATTTAACTTAAAATGTTAGCAAGCTAGAAAATGCTGAGAATAATATGGTTTTCATTACGTAAAACATGTTTGTTTAAAAGGGCAGGAAAGAAATGCACAAATATCTCAATAGTGGCTGTTTCCGTGTGGTAGGATTATACACATTTTTCTCTTGTTTCTTTATGTGTTTCTAAACTTTCCTGATATTGTACATACAGCATATACTGGGCTTCCATAAGTTCAGGTGAGAATATGTTATTATCGTGATTTAAAATCACAATCAGTCAAAAATCAATGGCAAAAAGATTTTAAGAAAAAATACTGGAAAATGAACAAGCAATTTTTGCTCTACAGACTTTTGATTAATGAAGCACTTTTCTCCTGTTGCTTAGTTCATCTGGAAATCTGATAATAGTAAATGATTACTATTTAAAGACAATTTCTGATTGGTACATGACAAATGGACTGGGTGCATTAGAAATACATGATGGAAACCATGCCTTGGGTTCCCTGGAATGCAGGTGAGCCTTAGAATTAAGCACATCTTTTTGCAGAAACCCTTGGGCTGTAATAAGAGATTGTGAAGAATGAGGCTTCTATGACAAGGTGACTCTCATACCTGTCCAGCGTGGATCTTTTTCCTTTACATACCTGATTGCTACCTAGAGGGGACAAAAAGGATCGCTCCTGTACAACTCTGAGGACTATGTACCTCTGTGAATATTCTCGCTCAAGAGAAATGTCAAATTCTTCTTTGGTGGAAAAATGGACTACCTACCCTAGATACTTGCAAATGAGTGTGATGACAAATCTGGCTACTGGATTGACATCAGGTAAACCATTTACAAGCATTTAATACATTAAAAACCAAACTTTCTTTGCAACTAAAAATATAATAGCCCTAATCTGAATTTCTAATGGTGTTTTAAAATAATTACTGATGAATTTGATCCCCATCTCATTTTATCGATAATCTGAAGAATCAACAGTATTTTCCTATTCTTGAGCCTTTATTCTAGGCAAAATTGTTGAATAGGTAATACCAATATTTAATGCCATTGATTACAACTTCTCATTAATCTTCCTTGTACCAATACTCTTCTGCTCATTTCATATATTTTAAAAATACTTTGAGTAAAAAATAATATAGCAACCATTTCTAATCAAATGTTTGAGTATTAAACCTTATTTCTGATTGTGAAGTATTTCCTCCCTCCCTCCCTTCCTTCCTCTTCTTTTACTTCTCTGTCCTTCCCTCCCTTATCCCCTTTCTTCCTTTAAATCAAATGGATGAACATGTTAGAGAGAGAGTTGAGTGAGAAAGAGAGCCTATTGGAATCTGCGAAATCACAGCTGAACTCAGCATTAGACTTTATACATTCCATCAAATAATTGAGTGCTTAAGTTTATTCTAGTCTTCCTACTATGTGTATTTCTTTGGGAGAGATCATAATACTATTAAAATGGCCAAAAATGTTTAAGAAAGCCTATATTTGTTGGTTGTTGTGGCCTAGGAATGATCTTGGAGAGAAATATCATTTTCTTTTTTAACCTGTGTTTTTAAGTTAGAGTAGACATAAGTTAGAGTCAGAGTTAACAAAAAGATTTAAGTTTGTTTGCCTCAGGACAGCACTCAGAGGATAATCATTAATTCTTTTGCTGTGTTTCTGATTTGAAGCTCAAAGTATTAATAAACATCAGCCCAAGAAAAAAATAATTTCCTTTTTTTTATTTGAACTTTATTGAAAGGCTTAGAGTTTAAAAGCTATACACCTATAAGAACCTATTGAGTTTTTTAAGAACTTATAGAGTTTAGTATTTCCAAAAGAGATTTGTAGGTGGCTTTCTCTTATCTAAATTTAGATGGCTTGAAACGACAAACATAATGAATGTACTCATTGATTACAATACAATTATCTTAGGACCCTCATTATGATCTAGAATATTTGGTTGAAATTACCATCCCCATGTAGATAAATCTGATTTAAAGTGATTAAATACATGCCTTACCCAACCTATATTCTTCTGAGAATGAACTCAATACTATATCTGGCTTCAGAATATATAGAATGGAGATTTGGACAAGATTACCTCAGTCACCATAGGTTTTTTGAAGTGAAATTATGTTAGCTCTCAAAGAGGAGCAAGTCATTGTGTTTTAGGACTGAAAACAGCATGTCTTTTGATACAGAGGTATTTCCCTTTTCCTAACTAAAACATTATCAGAAAGATCTTAGGATGAAAATGTATTGGTTTAAATTTTTGATCATCCAATTCAAATTCCTATCTATCTGTATTTTGCATATATGTTTATTTATGTACATACATACAAATATACACATAGAGCAGTATGGTTTTTTAATAATAAACTGTATGCTTGAAACTTTGAAATAAAGATAAATGAATCCATGCCCAGCTTTAATATATTGTCAGTAGAGAAAGAAACAAGCTTTCCCAGCCACGTCAATTCGTCACTTTTGTTGAAAGGCTGGGTACAATTTGCTCCATCCAGAGCAAATCACTCAGAGACTCACCTCATCCAGGAAATTTTCACAATTCTTTTATACATAGGTTTGCCATGACCTGAAGAAGAGATTTTGAATGAAATTTGCATCTTCAGTTGGACCCATTTTCTGTTGGCTCTCTTTAGAAGAGTTGCAATGAAATAGTAGCAACAGACTGGGAACAGCTAAGAAAGTATTGTTCCAAGTGCGTTTAAGCCTGAATGGGGTAGGGCAAACTGTCCCCCTTGGAGAAGTAGGAGACTTGTGTACCTGGACATCATATACCTAATATTAATGTTCAAAATAAATCATGTGTAAAATTTGATGTGTAAATCAAATATTGGAAACCATCACCCGGACTTGCTTTTATTGCCTACCAGTTTCCTGAGATAAGCATAATGAGCCTGGTTTATATTACAGCATAATAATAATAAATGAATACTGAAAATTCTGTATGAACTAGTAAAATGAACTCAACTTTCATAGGCGTGTGGACTGTCAATCTTAATTGAGGCACATGACTAATATAGTAGATTATGTTTCCAGTTGGGTGTCCTAGTTACTCTACGTCTTTGAGTGTATGACTTCTGAACTAAGAATGTAAAGATTAACCAGTGTGCACCACTCTTTTCTACCCAGTTCCAAGTTATAAAAGTCTTCCAGAAATTATGGATTTAGCGTCAGTCAAGGTGTTAAGTGAAGTTTTTGTCTAAGTCTAGAACCCTGCTCTTAATTTTTAAAATTTATAATTTTACACTAAAAAGTACATAAGTTTAAAAATTATAATTTCCATGCTACTTTACAAAAATCATCCATTAATTGTTTTCATGAAAATCTTAATCATGACAGGATGTTCATAGGGTCATCATATTAAGAAAAATGAGCAAAAAAATGAGCACCTTTCTATCTGTATTTAATCACTCAATTCTACCTACAGAAATCAGATTGACTCAACTGATACTTTCCCCTGGATCTACATTATGTTCTTTATTTCTAGGGGAAAGTGATTAACTCACAAAATTGTATTTTGTTTTATTGAGAGGCAGTAGGGCACAGCGGATAGAACAGGCTTCATAGACAATGTTTAAAGTCTAAGTTATTCCCTTCTCTTCTGTGTAATTCTGGGCAGAGTTGCTTGAATTCTCTGATCCACAGTTTTTAGTTCTAAGTAAAATATCGTATCTACGCTGTTGAGTTCTTTGCAATTTGAAGAATATTTGTCATGTTGTCAGTGTTCAATAGATAGTTTCTATTATTGATTTTGCACAGCATGTTGCAGCCAGAAAGGGCTTACACACTCTTTTTAGATCAATTTAGTGAAAACAAGGGCTACATGTATGATTATCTTATTCTTACAAAGAATTGGACTCAGAGAAGTGAGATTTTCTTGAGTTCACAGCTAGTAAGAACAGAGGTTAGACTTGAGCCTATCTTCTGGTGTTTAAATCTTTCAACAAATATACTGTTTTTTCTTAAGGCCCCTCTCAATCTTAAAGTCTATGATTTCTGGAAGAAGATTGCAAAGACTATTATCCCAAAAATCTATGGGAGATAAAAAGACTTTGTAATACTGGTTGCCCTGGTCTTCTTGCATTTACAGTACAATCTTATGTGCAGTATCTCTGAGTTACATTTATATATGGCATTATTTCTAAATCTAAGTACAAGAATGCATGTTGATATTTAAAAAAAAAACATTCCATGGATCTATGTGTATGTATGTTTGTGTGTGTATGTATAAAATTGCCAACTAATAATAATATTATCATATTATCATTTTATGATATAGTTCATTTAAATCTTTAGTGAGCATAGCAGTTTGTGTACACCAAAAGAGAAGCACCCTTTTGGTAACATTTCCAATATGTAGTTTTTCCCTTGACCTTTGAATCTCAAATTCATCTGGATAATTTATTTCAATGTCATTAAACATAGTACTCTCCTGGAAATCAGAGCTTTTTCAGCTCAATCACAGTATCCAATTTTTGGTTTCAAGATTACTATAGATATATTTTAAATATGCATGACTGATAATAGCCATTTGTCCTTCCAAATACTTGTAAGTATCCCAGAGCCAGCTAAGCCATTTTCCCTCAAAAGGAAAAAAAACCTTAAAAAAATCACTCCCAAATAGTTATATAATATCTAAATTTCCTATATGAAATCCATATATGTTATTTTAGCAACTAATATGATATATTAAGTTGTATAAACAGCCTAGACCTTGGGTGAAAACTCCTTTTATAAACAAAGGAAATTTTGTAGTGATAATAATATGAATCATATTGAAAGGCTGACATTTCAGGTGTTAGTATTTACTTTTTTATTTTGAATTTATTATTTCCATTGTTAAATTCTTAAATGTTTTTTACTTTATCTTGCTGAATAATTGTAATCAGTAATTTTCTTTATGTACTAAAGATTGTGTCATAGTTCTCATATTTCTACATAAACAACTGAAAATCTGGCAAATGTGTGATCTTTGAACCTTGTCTGAATGACTCATGGAGTCTAAATGTTCAGCTCTCCTTGTGGTAGGCTGAATAACAGTCCTCCAAAGATATATACCTCCTAGTTCCATGAACCTGCGTTATCTCATATGACAAAAGGGACCTTGCAGTTGAAAGTTAAGAATTTTAAGGTACGGTGATTATCCTGGATTATCTGTGTGTGTCCAGTGTAGTCACAAGTATCCTTATTAGAGGGAGGCAGAGGGATATTTGACCAAAGAGGAAGATGAGAGTATGATGGGATCAGAAAAGATAGTGATGCCTTTTAAGATGAAGGAAGGAGCGATAAGTCAAGAAATGCAGGCAGCCTCTAGAAGCTGGAAAGAAACAAGAAAACAGATCTTTCTCTAAAGCCTTCAGAAGGAACACAGCCCTGTCAACACCTTGTTTTCAGACTTCTGACCTCCAGAACTATGAGAATATATTTGTATCGTTTTAAGCCAATACATTTATGGTAATATGTAATGGTGTCAATATGAAACTAAGACATCACTATGATGAATAGCTGTAATTTATTATTTTAATTCCCTTCCCCCTTAAGTAAAGTGTTAGTTGAAGAAATGATGAGTCTGGAATTTGACAATTTTCAAAGCAGGCAACTAGGGAATTTGAGCCTTTTAAGAGCTGTGATGGCTTTAATCTGTAGGAACATGCTAAGGAGGAAGTTGGAGGAGATGGAGTGAGAACACCCTACAGAACTGGTGGTTCCTTAGAATGGAACTGTCTTAACAAATGACGTGGTGATTGCCTCTTTCTGCAAAAGTTACTGATCTCTTCAGCTGCTATTAATAAATGATACTGGCAATGATACTGGGTCATTTTTTCATGTCTGTCCCAATCTTAACATTCTCCACATCTTAGATCTTTTCACTCATTCATGAACACTGCCTAATGCACCAGAACATTGCGTTAAGTGGCTATCTGGCTCTCTCTATAAGCATTTAAAAGAGTCATCGGGAAGGAAAAAAACAGATTATAGAAGAAAGAAAGGCCTTTTGTAAATTGCTTTCCAAGAGCTAGGCACCATTCCAGGAAAATGAAGGGCACTTTTCAATGGACTTTAACCTCCCATTGGTAGTATTTAAAGTCCTTCTTTGGGACATTATATAAGCCAGTGGTGAATATTTTGCCAGAAATTTTCCATTAAAATTATAATCACTTAATGCTTTGAGGTTAGCCAAAGAGATTATATTATATAGAGAATGATCTTAAAATTTGCATTGTAAGTTAATTACTATTAAATGAACAAGCCTGTCAAATATTTCTCCTGGGAATCATTCAACTATGTATATATTTTTCCAGATATTTGTGCCAAAATATCAAGAATTCCCATTAAGGAAAAAAAATACTTCTTTTAAGAGGAAAACCTATGTTTTCAATACTATGATTCTGTGGAAAAAATAAATATTCCAAACAGGTAAAGAGTGATAGAAATTTAAACATCAGAACCTAAACATCCCATATTCCTTGCCTATCATGAGCATTTCAAATTCAAGAAAAGGAAACATGAAAGAAATGGTAAATAGTGTATGACAAAGTAAGATATAAGGAGAAAAATGCAAAATATATGATTATACCACACTCAATAACTTGTCCATGTGGAATCAGGTAAGTTTATCTATAGGTTAAATTATATTCTGTGCTCACTCTACTCACCTTATTCTTTCTCTAGTATTTGTTTGCATGAAATCAGGTTTAGAAAAAAAGAAAGCAAGTAAGCTTGCATATTTACTATATGCCATGCATATATATGTAATATCTATCTCTTTTATACCATTTGGGTTGATCTCATTTCATAAACGGCAGGAAAACAGAAGCCCTGACATATACCTTACTTAGGATTTCACAGGTAGCACATGACAGAGAGAAAATAAGAGTTTAAGTCTTTTGATGTAAAAATTACGTTCTTTCCTCAGATAGGGGGCATTTCTGAAAAATGAGTGTCGCAAGGGGGAAGGGAATTGAGCTGAAATTTTTCCTGATGGAGTTGATGCATTTCAGGGTTTGTTGAATTATTGTATGAGTCTTTGTTCTTTGTATTTTGATGTATATGCACGTCTGCAACAACTGGTATCTGTCTGCATCTGTCAATGGAGAGATTCATACACCAAAACTTCTTTTTCACAATCTCCTGGAATGATTTTGCAAAAAAGTAATTAAAATGGATCTCTGGGTCCAATGAAGATGGATCTATAACCATACTGACAGTCTGACATTTATAGAACCATAGAGCTGATAAGTAAATTACATGTACATTATTTTTGCTAGTTGCTATCTGATCTTATCTGGTAGAAAAGTCATGTAATCATCATTTCATAATGGCCAGAAATTTTCACTGACCTGTAGAGACAGCATAGTGTACTGAACATTTAGAAATGATGTTAGGAAACATTTAAAAAGTGCCACATGCCTGATAAATTTCTAATTTTTTTAATACATGCCAACATAGTCTTTACAATTACTTTATGAAGTAGGTACTGTTGTGGTCGCCACTGTACAGACTGAGGAAATGAGGCACACAGAGGTAAAGTAACTTGTACAGAGTTGCTCAGATAATAAGAGGAACAATTAGGATTCAAATCCAGGTGTCCTGGTTCCAGATCCCATATGTGCTTAAACATTTAATTTCTAATAGGAGTTGAATAGATGTCTTAAGATATTCTAAGTGAAGTAATCCAGAAAGAGAAAGAAAAATACCATATGATATCACTTACATGTGGAATCTGAAAAAAAAAAGGGAGACAAAGACAAACTTATTTACAAAACAGAAACAGACTCACAGACATACAAAATAAACTTACTGTTACCAGGTTGGGGAGGGGATTGGAAGGGATAAACTGGGAGTTCAAGATTTGCAAATACTAACTACAACATATAAAATAGATAAACAGCAAGTTTATACTGTATTGCACAGGGAACTATATTCAATATCTTGTAGCAACTTATGGTTAAAAACGTGAAAATGAATATATGTATGTTCCTATATGACTGAAGTATTGTGCAGTACACCAGAAATTGATGTAACACTGTAAACTGACTCTAGTTCGATAAAAATATATATTAAAACTAAAGGGAAAATAAGTGGAGGAACAGAAAAATGAAATTCCCTAGAGCTAAATTATGATGTGAATCATCAGTACGGGAGTCAACAAAGCACTGAGCAGGATGAATGGAAAATGCCCACTTAGGCACGTCCCTCATGAAGTTTCAGAACATGAAAGAAATTTTTACAAAAGATTCCAAAAATTTACAGAAACAAAACAACAAGCTGGTTACTTACCAATAAATGAGAATTAAAATGGCATCTGACTTCTCATCAGCAAAACTGAGTATGACAGTAGAGGGAAAAAGTTATTATAAATTACAGAGGAAAAGGCTATTTTCTGCCAAAATATCAAGGGCAAGTGCAGCCCAGACACATATTTGGATAGACAGGGACTCACAAAGTTTACCACTCACATCCTACAGTGATTTTCTAGAACGCACTCCAACAAATTTAAGATGAAAGACAGGAAAAAGGAGGATGTGGGATTCAAAAACCATCATGTTAAGCTTGTGTATAATTAAAAAACCCAGCTGTTGACTGTGCAGTTGGCTTAGAAACCAAATGAACTAAAGCAGAACAGGAAGTTAAGAAGTTTTAAGAAGGAAGACATTAAAGAAAAAAAAATTGATTCAATGTAACAGGTAAAATAATGTAGAAGCTAGATAACCTTGGTGCAGTTTTTCTTAGTCTTGGCACTGTTGATATTTTGAATAAGATCAGTTTTTGGTGGGGGAGGCTGTTTTATGAATTGTAGGATGTTTAGCAGCAACTGAAAAAATGATGAAATGCCATCCTTCTTGTGTTGTGTAGTATGTGTTCAATAAATGTTTATTAACTAAACTAAGTTTACAGAGATTAAAAAGAATAAATGTGAAAAACATGGAAAAAGTAATGATGAATAAAATATAGAACATGGGGCATTATATTAGTTTACATAGTGAAAAATCAAGAAATAATGTCTTAAGTTGATAGGTTATAAAACAAAACTTAAGTAAATATGCAACTCTATACATATAATGAACAGGGAAGATGAAAATAAAACTTGGCATAATTTGAGAAGAATGGAGAATATGAAAAGTACAACAGAAGATGATTGAATTGTAACCATCATCTTTTATATTAGGAATACATTATTATGAGAAGTTGAAAATCAAGAACAGATACAAGAACACTTCATGCAACGTTTTGGAGATAATCTCTAAGTTGATTCAAAAACAAATTAAAAAAATATACAAAAATTCCATGATTGAAAAAACAGATAAAAACAAAATGATACAAAAATACAAATAAAACAAAACATTAATGAGAGAAGAGTCAGCAGTTGGGGAAGCCAGTTCATTTGTGTCTTTTACTCTTTCACTCTATTTAATTTATGTTTTAATTGACTACTTTAAAAGAAAAATTATAAATTTAATGGGAGAGCTTTGGGAAAAATAACAGAATGATCTTGCCATACAATGGACTAGTTGCTTCATATGAAATCTGATATCCTCTTTAGGATTATTGAATGAACAAGAGATTGCTAAATGAGTAGTGAGAAGACATCCTTACAGAAAATTCCAGACTCAGGAATGATGCAATGAAATTTACATTTTAGATTTAGCACTTTCATGGCTGAATAAATAATGAGTCAAAGAGGTAATAAAGATAAGAATTCAATTAGGAGGTTATTTTCAATTAGGAGGCAAGAAGCAATGATGACTTGGACCCAGGAGCAGCTGGGGTTTGGAATGAGGACTAACAGACTGACAGGAAACTTGGGAAACAGGACGAGTAGGAGTTGGGGACAAAATATCATATGAGATGAAGAAAAAGAGAATGTCTAGGATGACCTCAGTGGTGTTCCACTGGAAGGTTCAATGAATGGTGGTGTCACTACAACAAGTAACCTAGGAGAAGAAAGAGTTATTTTGGAGAATGGGAAAACAAATTTAATTTTAAAAGATGTTGACCATGAGAATTTGTTCATTCATGAAGATGTTGCAGATACAGGGCTGAGGACTCAGAGGAGTCAATGGAAGTAAAGATTTGTTAAAATCTTCAGTCTAGTGCTAGTGTCTTCAAGATAATATGATCAGTATGGGAACTAGTATCCTAGTCAGGACTCTCGCACCTAGCGGTGTGAGCTTGGAGAAATTATGTCTTTTCCACACCAATAAGATGGAACAAAAGTAGGATAAGATGATATTAAAGATACCTTGAGACTTGGGGTTTTTGTCAAATCTGCTTATTGAATTAGTCTAATATTGATAGTTAGATTTGTAATGACAAGGTTGTTTTACTAGGCATGGAAAGATTGAGCTGTAGTTTATGTTTCAGAGCACTGTTCTTTCTGATCAGCTTCCTGCCATATTTGATATTTTCCAAGAACCTGGGGAAAAGTGAATACTCTACTGAGGCAAGACTTTTCACAGCTGCATAATGCCACTCATTTTTTGTTTTATTATTGTGCTCGTGGATTACAGCTCATGTGGTGATGCTTAATTCCCTATTTTAAGCACAGAATTTCACTTTATTAACCCGTTTTTAATAATCATAATTTTGTTAATTAAAAAATATCCGCAGGGAAGCTGATTGAGTTGGGAAGGGATGTGATCCAGGACTGTGGGGAATCTTTGAAAGATAATGCTTATGTTTTTGGATAGAGAAGTGGAATTTTGGCCTGAATGCATTTTTGTGGTCCAGATTGACGAGCTCTTGTTCAGTTTATTTTTCTTGATTTTTATCCTGATTGTCCAAAACAGTTTATTTTCTTCTTTGTTCTTCCCCTGTGGCTTTCTGTTCTAGAATGGACACATGTCTTCTCTAAGCATTTGGGAAATAGGTCAATATGAAACTCCTTTATCAAATCCTATGCACAGCATTTTCCTGGGAAAAATGCCAAAATTGACCACTTACGCTAGATAGGAAAACCTCAGCTGGCTTTCCAAATCTAAGCACTGTGATTTTCCCAACAAAGATCTTTGAAACTTAAGATATAGGGTGCTTGCATATTTTGGTTTACAGTACTCAAACTGAAATTTGATTCCCCTTGTTTTTCATTAAGTACCAGGAAAAGAATAAACATGGCTTTTCCTAGAATTCAGCATAATCTGCTTCCAACTGTATTCTGTGAATCTAAAAGCGTTTCAAATGATTAAAAAAGTAACCTTGGATCTGTAATTCAGCCACAGCACTCATAATCACAGCACAGCTGACTGAAATCTCGTGTGTTATCTTCTAGATAAATGATCCTCTATTGTGAGTAGGGAGGAGAGTATTAGATTTAGAAAACTGAATGTTAAAAAGGAGCAAATTCCAGGTTCTGTTTTAAAGCTTACGTTTTTGAAAAATACTTTCTGCTTAATGCTTATTGGCTTGTGTAGAGGGTGGCATGAGTTAAACTAGTTTAAGGATTTGTTCTTTGAATTGATAGTCTTGTTTTTTAGTAACGCAATTTAATACTTTGGTCCATGTTAGAATACACGTTATTAGTACCATAGATTAGTTGAAAATTAGATACGGCTTTTATCACTCATCATTAATATCAAGTTTTTAAACTTTACATAACATAAAAACTGATCAACTAGGGAGAGGGATGGGGTTAGTTCATTCTATTTACCACAAATTACACATGATTCCATCTTCTTAGGTGCACCAGGGAAGTTATTTTAATGAAATCTTGGAAATCCAAAAAGGTAAGGATCTAATAGATTATTCAGCCTTGTGTTAGATAAACATGAGAATGAGCCCCAGAACCTTGGGCAGTAAAAATATTCAATGTTTGATCTGGATTCACTTATACTTCACAATCATCAGGTATTTTTAAAAAGCAGTTTAGCAAGAGTAACCATCTCTTGAACACAATAGTGTGTACCTACTAAAATATGTAAAAATACAGTAAAACTTGGATTTGTTGCTCTAAATAAATCTTAAAGACAAACAGCATTTGAAAATTATTTTTCTAAAGGACATATTTCCTTTAAAATTTAATTAAAATTTTATGTGGGTAATAGTTACAAATATAAATATTCTTTTGCATTGCAGTTGATTGTGTACTTATTTGAATAGCCCAGAACCTCCTTACAAAAACAGCTATAACCACTAAGATAACATATCAGAAATATCACAGGCAGCATCTACAATAAAGTTATATGAAAAAAATATTCCTATGTGTGGGGTCAAACCAAAAACAGCAGTAAGAATGATATAGTTTCAAAGATTCTTCAAGAGAATGCAGAAACAGTGAATAAAATCTTCATGTGGCTCAGAGAGCTAAAGAATCCAGAAATTGCTCCATTTGTTGTAGAAAGCTTGATGAGCAAATCTTGAACAACTCAACTAGGAGGGTGTCTACAGAGGCTTAACTCTGTAAGGAAGTTAATGGTGACCATGTTGAATTTCAGACAATGTTGAGGTATGAATCCTTGCAGTTAATGCAATAGAACTCACTTTGGGAATAAAGCACTGGAAACAGAAAGGACACATCTCAGAAAATACAAGGCCATGCGTTTTGAGACTTATATGTTAACAATAGAGAATACTACTGTAGAGTCATGTGATTTGATAATATTTTAGCCTACTCTTTCCTTCTGAGAATCCACGAAAACCTAGTTATTTAGAAATCATCAACTGAAATATACTGCAGCCACAGAAGAGTCGGTATGAGCTCTTCTCTGTCTGTTTGATAGAATTCCCTGGACTTTCGCTTGCAGGGAGTTGCTTTTTATTGCTGATTCTATTCCACTTCTAATGATTGGTCTGTTCAAATGATCTGTTTCTTCTTGATTCAGCTTTGGTGGACTGTATGTTTCTAGAAAGTCATCCATTTCTTCTGGGTTGTCCAATTTATCGCCATATAGTTGTTCATAGTATTCTCTCTCTCTCTCTCTCTCTCTTTTTTTTTTTTTTTTGTATTTCTGTGGTGTTGGTTGTAATTCCTACATTTTCATTTCTTATTTTGTATATTTGTGCCCTCTCTTTCCTTCTTGATGAGCCTGGCCAGAGGTTTGTCAATTTTGTTTACTCTTTCAAAAAAACCCAGCTCTCGGTTTGATTGATTTGTCTATCATTTTTTAAAAAATCTGTTTTATTTATTTCCTCCCTTTATTATTTCTTTCATTTTGCTGACTTTAGGTTTTGTTTGTTCTTCTTTTTCTAATTCTTTTAGGTGGTAGGTTAAGCCCTTTACTTGAGATTGTTCTTGTTTTTTGAGGAAATTAAAGAAGACTTAAAGAAATGGAAAGATATCCCATGTTCTTGGGTTGGAAGAATTAATATTGTTAAAATGGCCCTATTACTCAAAGCAATCTACAGATTTAATGCAATCCCTTTCAAACTACCCAGGACATTTTTCATAGAACTTGAACAAATAATCCTAAAATTTATGTGGAATTTACAGTTTTCACTGAAATGGTCAGCCTGCACTCAGTCTTTGCTGAGCACAGTAATCAAAACAGCATAGTATTAGTACAGAAACAGACATAGGAATCAATGGAACAGTACGGAGATTCCAGAAATAAACCCACAGACTTCTGGTCAACTAATCTTTGACAAAGGTGGCAAGAATATATAATGGAGTAAAGACAGTCTCTTCAGCAAATGGTGTTGGGAAAACTGGACAGCAGCATGTAAATCAATAAAGTTAGAATACTCCCTCACACCATACACAAAAATAAACTCAAATGGCTTAAAGATTTAAGCATAATACAAGACACTATAAACCTCAGGAGAAACATAGGCAAAACATTCTCTGATGTAAATCTTAGCAACGTTCTCCTAGTGCAGTCTACCTAGGCAATAAAAATAAAAGCAAAAATAAACAAATGGGGCCTAATTAAACTTATAAGCTTTTATACAGCAAAAGAAACCATAAGCAAAACAAAAAGACAACCTACGGAATGGGAGAAAATATTTGCAAAAGATGAGACTGACAAGGGCTTAATTTCCAGAATAAATAAATAGCTCATACAGCTTAATAATAATAAAAGATTAACAACCCAGTCCAAAAATGAGCAATTCTCTGGTGAAGACATACCAATGGCCAATAGGTGCATGAAAATATGCTCAGTATTGCTAATTATCAGAGAAACGGAAATCAAAACTACAATGAGGTATCACCTCACATCAGTCAGAATGGCCATAATTAAAAAGTCTATAAATGATAAATGCTGGAGGGGGTGTGGAGGAAAGGGAACCCTCCTACACTGCTGGTGGGAATGTAGTTTGGTGTAGCCATTATGGAAAACAGTATAGAGATTCCTCAAAAAACTAAAAATAGACTTACCATATGATACAGCAATCCCACTTCTGGGTATATATCTGGAGGGAACTCTAATTCATAAAAGGCACATGCACCCCAATGTTCATAGCAGCAGTATATACAAAAGCCAAGACATGGAAGCAACCTAAATGTCCATCAAGAGATGACTGGATAAAGAAGTTGTGGTATATTTATACAATGGAATACTACTCAGTCTTAAAAAATAATAAAATAATGTCATTTGCAACAACATGGATGGACTTGGAGTTTGTCATTCTAAGTGAAGTAAACCAGAAAGAGAAAGAAAAATATCAAATGATATCACTTATATGTGGAATCTAAAAAAAAGACAAGTGAACTTATTTACAAAACAGAAACAGACGTGGAAAACAAACTTATGGCTACTGTAGGGGGAAGGAGATGGGAAGGGAAAAATTGGGAGTTTGAGAGTTGCAGTTACTAACTACTATAAAATAAATAAACAACAAATTTATAGTGTGTAGCACAGGGGACTATATTCAATATCTTGTAGTAACCTACAATGAAAAAGAATATGAAAGTGAATATATACTTGATTGAACTGTTACGCTGTACACCAGAAATTGGCACAACATTGTAAACTGACTATACTTCAATTAAAAAAAAACTGAAAGAAAGGCAATAATAATGCAACGTATGTATAATGGCAGTAATTGCAGAATATGACTAACAAAACAATAGAATTGAACAGATACTAGAAAATAGAATTCAAGTAAATTTTCTTAGAATTAAAAAAAGACTTGAAATGACATGTTGAAAGATCATACTACATCCCTTTGAAAATACCCAGAAAGATACATTTTTAGCATAATTATGGACTTCAGAGAAATAAAAATCCTTCAGACATCATTCCAAAAACTTAGAGTGAATTGGAAGTTCAAGATTTGCAGGTGCTACCTGCTATATACAGAATAGATAAACAAAAAGTTTATTATGTATAACACGGGGGAATATATTCAATATCTTGTAGTAATCTACAATGAAAAAGAATATGAAAAGGAATATATGTATGACTGAAACTTTATGCTGTACACCAGAAATTGACATAACATTGTAAATTGACTATACTTCAGTTAAAAAAAGAACAAAAGGATATAGACATTTATAAGCAAAAGAGTACCCAATTGTTGTCTAAATTTATGAAATTTATATTTTATGTAAGAGGACAATGTAGTAATCTTTGCAAGAAAATGTAGAAAAGAAAATGTAAGCCAACAATTGCATATCTAGCCAAGCTGATGTTAAAAAATAGTGACATTTTACATAACACAGACATACTATTATTAGCATACGTAATGTTAGTTAATATTTCATGAGTCCTTCATAAGAAATACACTAAGGAAGGATTATAAGATGACAAAAAGGCCTAAAAAGTCACTGTCATTATTATTTACAGTAAGCATTAAATATAATGTTATTAATAGAACTGAAATTAGGGAGAGTGGGGAGAGGAAAAGGAAAGCAGAATGAGTTTACTGATTGCCTTCTGGATGTAAGCTGGGATTAAAAGTCTGTCTTCTCAAATGAAGTGCAAGGAGACAGAGGAGAGGGAAAAGAAAAGATTCTACCTAACAACCTCACTTATAGTAGAAAATGAATAGACTTTATCCAAAAAGAAAAAGAAAATACTAATTAACAGTATTATGTAAAGAAATTAGCATAAATGCAACTATTACCAAAAAATATAGACATGTCTAAATATTAAAGATATGCAGAGAGAAGAAGAGTGAGAGCAAGGATGAAAAAGGAAGGAGAGAGAGACAGAGACAGAGACAGGGAAACACTCGTCAAATGACATTAAAGATGGAAAAAAGCAGAGAATTCAGAAGGCCAGATCAGCTAACCAAGATTCAGTTAGAAGACAGAACCACTCTTTGCGCTCAGGTATAATTGTTTTCATGTAGCAAAAGGGGTTTAAATATCAGTCATAAGAGTCAGAGGGGCAGAGATCAGAGAAGCTACTGCTGAAAGTCAGAGGGTCTCCTGCAAGTCAGAATAATCAATACTCAAGCCTCAACCCAAGGTGCCAAAATGAATAATTCTCAAACTGGCTGCTTCTGCAACTCTTGAGAGTCAGAGAATTCCCCACCTAATATCTCCACTTGTAGTGGACAACCAGGTAAGTCTTAAGAGTTGTCAGGAATTTCTTACGTGCCCATATGTCTGGCTGCTGCTGCTTCAAGAGAAGAACATCTTCTCTTTCATTTTGATCTTTTAAATTCATTTAAGTTCCCCATACCTGCAGTCTTTTACCTAGAGCCATACACAGAAGGGCATTCTGGGAAATGCATTGCAGAGCATGGGGATAAAGATGATGCTGAGGTAACTGCATATATGCCATCACAGTAAGCAAAGAAAGTCATACAGTATGCTGTACATAAGAAGTCATCTAAAACAAAGAAGTTCTTTTTTTCCCCATTTTTTAATTAAAGTAAGGTCAATTTTCAGTGTTGCTTCCATTTCTGGCATACAGTATGATGTTTCAGTATATGTATACATACATATATTTCCTTTTATATTTTTTTTCATTATAGGTTACTACAAGATACTGAATATAGTTCCCTGTGCTATACAGAAGAAACTTGTTTATCCATTCTATATATAGCAGTTAGCATCTACAAATCTGCCAGACATTCTTAAGTGTTTAAATTAAAATAATGGATACAGCTACACAAGGTAATTGCAAATTAAAAAAAAAAGAGTCATGAGTTTGATATCTGACAAAGTTGAACTGAGCTCAAGAAACATAGAGATGAACACTTTTACTGTTAAACTCTGTATTTAATAATAAAGATATGAGTTACTAATATGCATGCATCGAATATGTATCACAGCAATGACTCACATAAAGACAAACTATTTAACATACAAGGAAAATGGACAAAATACAAAAATGGTATAAATAGTATTCCCTCACCATAGATAGCACAAATAACATTAAAAAAGACATCACATGGATATTTTATGTTTGAATTGCTCCTAATAATTTAGGCAAAACATAACATTTTATTGTATTTAAATTGCATATACTTTATATATAAGATTGTATATACATGTATCCTTTTAAATTTCTAATTCTGTGAACTGTTTATTTACGTCTTTTGTGCATTTTATCTGTTGGTTTCTCTGCCTTTTTGTAAAAGGTTTATAGGAGATTTTTGACATTCCATATTGATGTCCTTTGCTGTGGTCCGAACGTGCTACAAGATTGTATCATGGAATTCGAGCAATTGTGTACGTCCAAGCCAGTCTACTAGAGCCACTGTTGAATATACTTAACCTCTTCTTATAATTGAGTTCTGGCTGCTTTGTAAGTGGGTGACTCCATTTCTATGGCTTCTGGTTGGAATTAATTTTGCAACCTAATGCATTATATATCCCTTCTAGGTGTCTTTCATTTATCACCATTACTTAATATTTACAACCAAGGTTGCAGCTAATTCCCTTCACCCCTTAATTTGATTCAGTCTTTATTTTTGCTGCCTCACTGGATTCTTCATTGTTTTCAGATTTTTCCATCTGGCACTAGGCCCCAATTTTATAGGCATTTTATTGACATTGTTTAATTTATTTCAAAATAATTTCCACACTAGTAAAAATATATTTCCAAATGTATGTACTTCAGCTCTCAGAAATATCCCATTATGTGAATCTCATTCCTCAGTGACAGTGGAAAAATGTGTTTATGGGGTGGATGAGTTTGGTTATGACAACAATTCTATTTCTCTCCCTTAGATAAGAAAAATGAGTGAAAAGACTGAACTGTGAGTCTCAGTAAAAATGTGCAATTATCGTGTTGTCATGCAGACCCAGGCCTCTCTGCTTAAACTTATTTTAAAGAAATAGAAAATACACTGGCTAAGACTACTTTTCTTTTCTCTCTCTGTATTCTCGCTCCCCAGGAAGCCATGTCTTGTCTGGCCAATGTCTAGGGCTCTACTATACCAAGAAGAGATCTCCTGGTTGAAAACTGATCAAACAGGAAACTCATTTGGAAACGCTGATGCATTTTGATGCTAGGTTATGTAGATGACATACCTTGCTGACCTAACTATAATTTTTCAGTCTCCTTATTCACACTAATTAAACATGATTCAGGTTACATATTATTTCTGTCTTCTCCATTCCATCCCATTAATTTATCTCTTAACTTTCATTCCGTAAGTATTCTATATTTGGCCTAGATACTATGTTTTAATCATTTTATGCTGCATTTTCTGTCTTAGGGTATAAAAACATTCAGTTCTCAAATTTCAAAGGAAAAGTGGATCTTGAAGGATAAGGAAGGTTTAGACCCGTGGGGAAAGGGGAAACAATGTTTAGAGAGCGTAAAATAGTTTTAAATAAGATTTGGGTGCCTGTGTATATAATATTTCATACATAATGGTAAAACCCTGTTTACTGCATTTTACCTTCTATTATTACTTATGCTATAATAATTTAAACTTTAAATGCATACACCATATAATTCTATTGAACACATATTTTACCATAAGGAGTTTGGGATGAGAATTTCACTGATTGATGCTATATGATTCTACGTTCTCTTTACTCTTATCTAGCGGTTATAAAGATCAGGTTAAGAACATACACCCTGGAAAAAGATTATCTGAGTTTGGATTATGTCTCTTTCTTGCAGTATAGTCTCGGTCAAGTTACTTAACCTTTCTCTGCTTCATTTGCAAATATTAATGCCACATTTACCTCCTATGGATGTTGTAATGATTAAATGAGTTTGCATATGTTAATGGCTTAGAAGTGCTTGGCATCATAGGGAGGAGTATGAAACCAAAGACACTTGGGCGGGAGGCAGATGGAAGACATAGTCTAAGGCCATTTCAAACTATTCTTAATAATTAGTTGTTTGTTACACCATTTCCATTTCTAATCCTGTCTCCTACATATGAGGTTGCCTATGTCTTAAAGTAGCAAGAAGTTCTAAACTATGAACTAGTAGGTAATAGTTGTAAATCTAAACAAAAGTCTTATCATCTTTTCTTTCTGCAAGTCAAAGGAAATGCTGGAGGTTGTGTTATGAGAGTCTACAGAGCAAAACAAATCTTGAGTCAGATAATCACTACACTAATAATGTAACTTAAGGTAAAACTTAAGATAATTTCAAAGGGTTTTAGATTGGTTTAGCAAAGAAGAGGTTAAAGGAGAGGAATCTTATATTTTGATTAATGAGTCAAGAAAACATGGCATAGTTGGCTCAGAATACTCTATTTATCTTCACCCTACTTGATTCATTATCCAAAACTCTTCAAATATTTAAGCACTGTATTTAGAATCAGATATTGGGCACTTATTCCAGCAATTTTAATATTATATTTATCTTTGCTGAAAGGTATATTTGTACATAACAATGTTTATAGAGATTAAAGAGATTTTTCACATCTCTGAAAGTTTATGCTGTGTAATCAAGTTAAGAACATTAAGCGGGCATTTAAGTGCCAAAGATATCTGCTGTTATAGAGAAAACAGTTCTCTTATCCATTGTACTGTGATCCTAGTCTTATTTTAAGTACTGAAGATAAAATTGATAAAAATGAATGAACTGACACATAGATCAATGGAACAGAATAGAAAGCCCCCAGATAGTTCCACATAAATATGGCCAATTGATTTTTGACAAAAGTGTAAAAATTATTGATGAGAGAAAAAACTGCCTTTTAAAAAAATGGTGTTGAAACAAGTAATCATTCATTTGCAAAATGAAAAGAAGGGGAGAAAGGAAGGAAGGAAGGAAGAAAGAAAGAAAAAGAAAGAAAGAAAGAAAGGAAGAAATTCAAACTATACCTTTCTCTTTATATCTATGAACTACAAATAATAATGCTGGAGAGGATGTGGGGAAAAGGAAAGCCTCCTACACTGTTGGTGGGAATGTAAATTGATGCAGCCACTATGGAAAACAGTATGAAGATCCCTTAAAAATCAAAAATAGAGCTACCACATGATCCAGCAAATCTACTCCTGGGCATATGTCCAGAAAAGATGAAAAACTCTAATTAAAAATGATACATGCACCCCAATGTTTATATCAGCACTATTTATAGCAGCCAAGACATGGAAACAGTCCAGGTGTCCATCAACAGAAGTTGGCTTAAGAAGATGTGGTGTTAAGAAAGAAAGAAAGAAATGAAAGAAAGAAAGAAAGAAAGAAAGAAAGAAAGAAAGAAAGAAAGAAAGAAAGAGAAAGAAAGAAAGAAAAAAAGGAAGGAAAGAAGGAAGGAAGGAAGGAAGATTACTCAGCCATAAAAATAATGAAATATTGCCTTTTGCAGCAACATCGATGGACCTACAGACTATCATACTAAGTGAAGTAAGTCAAACAGAGAAAGACAAATATAGGATATCACTTATATGTGAAATCTGAAAAATAATACAAATGAATCTATATACAAAACAGAAGCAGACTCACAGACAGAAAACAAAATTATGCTTACCAAATGGGAAAGGTAGAAATAATAAAGATCAGAGAGTAAATAAATAAAACAGGGACCAAAAAAAAAACCAACTATAGAAAAGATTAATATAACCAAGAGTTTATTATTTGAAAGGATAAATCAGATTGATAAGCTTTCAGGCAGGTTCATTAAGAAAAAAAGAAGAGCCAAATAAAATAATAAACAAAAGAGGAGAATTTACAACTGATATCACAGCATTACCAAAAATCATAAGGGAATTCTATGGATGGTTATATGCCAACAAATTGGACAACTTAGAAGACATAGATAATCCTAGAAACACAATCTTTCAAAACTGAATCAGGAAGAAATAGACAATCTAAACGGACAGATCATTAGTACTGAAATTCAGTTGGTAATGAAAAAACTTCCAGGAAGGAAAGGCCAGGACCCGATGGCTGGCTTCACAGTGGAATTCTACCAAATGTATAATGAAGAGCTAGTACTTATTCTTCTCACACTATTCCAAAAAATTGAAGAGGAGGGAAACACTTCCAAATTTATTCTATGAAGCCACAATTACCCTGATACCAAAACCAGACAAAACACTACAAAAGAAAAAAGAAAAAAAGGAAATTACACACCAATATCTCTAATGAACATAGGTGCAAAAATCCTCAACAAAATATTAGCAAACCAAAGTCAATAATATTTAAACAGTGTCATACACCATGATGGAGTGGGGTTTATTCTAGGAATGAAAAGATGATTCAATATCTATAAAACAATCAATGTGATATAGCACATTAACCAAACGAAGGATTAAAAATCACATCACCATCTCAATAGATGCAGAATAAGCATTTCACAAAATTCAACATCTACTTATGATAAACACCCTCATCAGTGTTGGTATAAAGGGTACTATCTCAATGTAATACAGGCCACTTTTGACAAACACACAGCCAACCTTATACTCAGTGGTGAATAGTTAAAAGTTTTTTTTCTAAAATCAGGAACAAGGCAATGATGCCCACTTGATATAATGTTGGAAGTCTTAGCCACAGCAATCAGAAAAGAAAAAGAAAGAAAAGGGATCCAAATGGGAAGGGAAGAGGTAAAATTGTCACTATATGCAGATGACATGATACTATATATAGAAAACCCTAAAGGTTCCACACAAAAAACTACTAGAACTGATAAATGAATTCAGCAAAGTAGCAGGAAACATTTAACAATCTAAATATTAAGACTGGAAGCCATAGCACTCCTAAAAGAAAACTTAGGCAATACATCCTTTGACTTAAGTTGTAGTTATATTTTTTTGTGTCAGTCTCTTCAGGCAAAAGATACAAAAGCAAAACTAAACAAATGAAACCTAATTAAATTAAAAGCTTTTGCAAAGCCAATGAAAGTACTGACAAAACAAAAAAGACAACCAACTGAATGGGAGACATTATTTGCAAAAGATGTGTTTGATAAGGGATTAATATCCAAAATGTCTAAAAACTTATATAACATAATATCAAAAACCAAAACAACCCGATAAAAAATAGGCAGAAGACCTGCATAGACATATTTTTTCAAAGAAGACATTCAGATAGCTATGAAGCACATGAAAAGATGCTCAACATTATTAATCACCTGAGAAATGCAAATCAAAACTACAATGAAATATCACCTCGCACATATCAGAATGGCTATCATCAAAAAGACCACAAACAACAAATGTTACCAAGGATGTGAAGAAGAGGAAACCTTAATACACTGTTGGTGACAATGCAAACTGGTGCAGTCATTATGGAAAACAATGTAAACTGGTGCAGTCGTGGAAAATGGCATGGAGTGTCCCCAAAAAACTGAAAATAGAACTATCATATGATCCAAGATTTCCACTCCTGAGTACATATTGAAATAAAAAAGGAAACACTAATTCAAAAGTATATATGCACCTCAATATTCATAGCAGCATTATTAAAATCGCAAATATATGGAAGCAACCCAAGTGTCCATCACAGATGAATGAATAAAAGAGAAGTAGTACATATGTATTTATTGTATATGTAATTATAATAATTATTATTATAATGTATAAAAAGAAGACTAAATATCTAATTTTCTTCCTATAATTAAGATGTAAGACAAATTTAAGGGAGGGTTTGCCAAGCACACTCCCACCTTTCTGCATTTCAAGCAGAAGTAGCAGGAAGTGCATAGCTGGATCAGGACAGGTACTTGGCAGACTTTAGAGGAAGAAAAAGGTAGTGTGACAGGAGCACACTGAGTAGATTGGGGGCGTTGTAGGACATGATGTAATAGAGCCAATGGGGACCAGATCAGATGGTACCTTCTAGGCTACTGTAAAGATACTGGCTTTTATTTTGAGCAAGATGGAGTGTCATTGGAAAATCTGAGAATAAGAGTGCTGGGATCACTCTAGCTTTGGGTGAAAGTAGAACCTTTTATGGCAAGCATGTAGCAGAGAGGAAAATTAGAAGAGTATGGAAAGAATCCAGATGAGATATGATAGTGGCTTAAACAAGTGTGTAATGGCAATGGCATTGAAAAGTGGTTCAGTTCTATATATTTTTAGAGGAAACTTGCCTTGGTGTGGGGCATAAGAGAAATAAGGGATTCAGGGATGGTTTGGCCTGAGCAACTGGAAAGTTTGAATTCTCATTAAAGGAGATGAAGAAGACTACAAGGGAAGCAATTCTGTGTTGAGGGGAGAAATGAGGTTACCACTTATAGAAATACTAGTTTTGAGGTCTTTAGTAGTCATTCAAGTGAAGGTGTCTAGTAGGTAGTTGTGTCTGCAAGTCTAGGGTCCTAGGGAGAGACTTGAACTGAAGATATAAATGTATAAGTTGTCAGACAACTGTTGACATTGAAAACGCTGGGTTTGGAAGAGATGACTTAGAGATTGAGTATAGATGGAACAGAAGTGTGAGGATTGACACTCAGGAATTTCCATTGCCTGGAGATCAGGATACATGGAGAAATTAACAAAGGAAGATAAAAAGAAGCTGTCACTGATGTAGAAAGAGAACCAACTGAGGGAGATACCCCATCAGCTAAGTTGAATAAGTAAGTTTCATGAAGCAGTTGATGATTGTGTCAGATATTGTTGGTAGGTGAGGTAAGGTGTGGGCTTATCATTGAAAAGAGCAGTTTCAGTGGAAAAAAGAGTTGAATGCTTGATCTGTTAGGTTCAAGAGAGAATGCGAGAAGATCACTTGGGGACATAATGTACAGATACCTGCTTTGAGGAGATTTTTTCTATAAAGGATAATGGAAGCTAGATGGGGTTATGAGGTCAAAGGAGAATTTCCTGTTGGTTTTTAACTTGAGAGTAACTGCAGGATATTTATGTACTAATGAACAGGATCCAATAAAGAGTAAAAGGAGATGATTTTCAAATACGCAAACAACCACTACCTTAAGTCGATGAAAAAGGAAGAATTATAGAACACCACAGTTGGGACTGGCTTTCGGTGCATGAAGAGTATATTCCTCATTAAATGGGATGAAGAAGAACTCTGTGATATAAAAAAGTAGTTTTGTAGTACATATTTTGGTTAGAGCCTGTGGATTTACCTTCTGATTTTTTTTTCCATTTTATCAGTGAGGTAGATCCTGAGCCATAAGCTGAGAATGAGGTGTTGAATGTTCGAGGAGAGAGAAGTTGTGAAATAGTGATCTAGGAATAGGGAAGGAAATGAATCTGTGCTAGGACTTTTGGGCATAATGGCCTGTGAAAGTTAAAGTGGAGGTATTTAAAGTGTATGCCTAGCATGGTTTTATCTAACCGAATTTATTTGAACAAGTATAGGTGGAGCATACATAGTGAACTGGAATTTTGCGAGGTAGGTACAACACAGTGAGAGATGGGCAAGGATGTTTATGGTATAAACAAGAACGTCATTAAAATCTTAGCCCTTATTTGAAGGCAAATCCATAAATGCTTTGTTGTATGCCCCCTCAATCTGACCTTGACCAATGAAAGCTTCTAACACAAATGGCACTGGCATTGTTATTGTTATGGATGAATATGCATTAAAATATGTCTGCATTTCTCACTGATAGCCTAACTACGGAAGTAGTCGCTTTGACTCCTGTTATAACTAACCAGAGGGCATCCAGTGATACCTAATGTAAAGTAGACAGCTTCCCAATAAGGTTAAGGGAATTGAAGTCAGAGAGAAGTGCCTTGCCCCAGGCTCCAGACGGTGGCTGAGCTGGGATCAGACCTGTTGCATCCTTTGGTACGAGCCTTCTCTGCCCTCTAAAACACGCCGCATCAGCCTGTGCCTCGGGTCACAATTTAATTCCATGTTTTAGTTTTTGTTCAGGTTTGGAATGACTGTTATCTGACTTGCAATTTCCTTTGTCCTCATTAGTGAAAAGGTCAAAATGTTTGACTATAACCAAGACCCACCTCTAGTAAACGGCAGGCCTTCTTTGTCACTTTCCTCAGCCTCAAAGCTGTAGGACAGAAAACTGTAAAAGCCTCTTGTATGCAATACAAATTAGATATGGCATTAGAGGACTGAGAAAGTTTTGGAAACTAAATCTCAAAGGGTCATTAAATAACTTATTTTTAGGTCAGTGTTCATTTTCTCATAAAATGTGGATCACCCAAGGAAATAAAAATTAAAAAAAAAACTTTTATCAAAACGCTAAGTGGAAATTTAATTTGAAAAGGAAGAGCTTGCTCTGTTTTCCACCATGGAGGCTAAGCTCTGGAGAATTGCTGTGTTGAATCTGTGCTGTGTTCCTCATATAGGCAGTGCCTTCTAACAGAGAACACAAGCATTTGTCTGCACTTTGCTTATTAAACCACTTAGAAGTAAGTTATTTTGATTTGGAACTACTGAGGTTCAGTTATAAAAACTCGGAAAGTATGCTGTTTGGTAATGTGCTGACATTTGTTTACTATGCTAATGTCTGAACTTTCTCATTCACGCTCACATGACATTCTGAGAGTGTTGTAAATGATGGCATTTTAAATGCATTATCATCCAACTTCATACCTGCCGTGCAGCTGCATGTTCTGTAAGCATCTGAAGTGAAACAATTTAATATTGATCTTATTTTTTTCCCAACAAACAACTCCCTCTCTGGGCTTTCCTGTAATCTACTAGAGAGTCCAAGCAAGATACCTGGAGTTTATCCTAGGCCCCATGACCCAATGGGTAAGAATTCAGGCCCTGGAGCCAGATGTGCATTCAGATCTTGACTCTGCATCTTATTAAGGCTGTTTTAACATGCTGTTTCTTCCCGAAGTACTATGTTACTTATCTTTAAAAATAATAAGATAACAACGGCTAATTCGTAATTTTGGAGATTAAATAAGGTAATACACTTAACAAAGTATAAGAGTACACTTTGTGTACATATTTACTGAATGTGTACATTTACTGAACTCCTACTGTCCGGCTTTGTGTGGATATACCAGTGAGCAAAATATGTAAGATTAATCCTACAACAGACTAGACATTTTAGTTGGGAAAATATATTAAATCAACAAAGCAATACACAAGCATGATTATGTCAAGTAACAAACGCCATAACAGAAATAAAAGTGGATTATTTGACAAAGATTCGGGAATCAGATTGACAGAAAGAGAAAGATCTTTGCAGGCAGGTGAAAATAAAAACCCAGCAATGCAGGGATCCAGAGGCAGAGGCTTGAGTCCAAGAGAAGGGAATAATTATTGAAAAAGTACTAGAGTAGGGTAGTGTCCTTGAGACATGTTTAACAACATAAAATAAGCCTCAGAGAGGAATGAATAAGAAGCAGAAGAGTGCAGATGACATCAAGCAGACTGGCAGAAAACAGATCATACAGCATTTGAATACTTTAAAATTGATGACAATGAAAAACAAGACATATCAAGATTTGTGGGTTGAAGGTAAAGCCGTTCTTGGGGCAAATTCATACTTTAAGTGCTTATATTTATAAAAGAAGGAAGATACAAAATTAAAGACATAAATTTTCACCTTAAAAAGCTGCAGGAAGAAGAGCATATTTACCCAAATTAAGTAGAAGAAAAACAATAATAAAGAACAGAAATCAAAGAAATAAAAAAGCAGGCAGACAATGGAGAAAATTAAAGCCAATAAACAGTCATTTTAAAGGATCAAACAAATTAATTAATCTCCAGTTAGACTGATTAAGCGATGCAGAGAGAGAGAGTGATAGCAGGGATATGCAGGAGAAATACATCACAAATATCAGGAATGAAAAAGAAGTTTTCATCTCAGATCCTAGACATTAAGATAACAAGAGAATTCAATTAACAAATTGATGAAAACAACTTTGACAACTTGGATTATACGTAAAAATTTATTGGAAAATACAAAATAGCTATACCCTCCCCTTGAAAAATCGGAACACCTCTATACCTATTCAATAAATCAGATTTGTTGTCTATACAAGCCTCAAAAGTAAATATTCAGGCCCAGATGCTTAACTGGTGAAATGTATCAAACATTCAATGAAGAAATAATATCAATTTTTCACATACATTTTCTGAATGTAGGAGAGCAGTACCCCAATCATTTTATGAGGTCAATGATAACCCTAATACATGAAAAAATATTGCAAAAAAATTCAATATCCCTCATGAACATAGATATTAACTTCTTAGAAACATATCAGCAAATCAAGTCTGATAATAAGAAAGATGACACATCATGAGGAGGTAGGGTTTATCCCAGGTATATGACATTGGTTTATCCTTTGAAAATCAGTCAGTATAATTCATCACATTAGCGACAACAAAAAAAAATCAAAACTTAAAAAAAAAATTGTGAAAATGAAATATGATTCTTTCAATTGTTGCAGAAAAACATTTGACAAAACTGAATATTCATTTAAGATAAAAACTATCATGAAATTAGGAATAATATGAAATTTTCTCAAAGACAAGGGGCATCAGTTAAAATTCTACAACCAACATAATGCTCACTAATGGAAAACTTAAATGCTTCCCCTTGAGCTAGGGAACGAGATAGGAATGTCTACTATTGCCATGACTGTTCAATGTTGTGCTGGAGGAGCTAGGCATAGCAACAAGGCAAGACAAATAATAGAAATTACAAGGATTGGAAAAGAAGCTAAGCTCTCCTTATTTGTAGAGAATTGCAGAAAATCCCAAGGAACTTACAAATAAGACTTATTAAGACCAAAAAATAAATTTAGCAAGGTTTCAGATATGAGGTTAATATAGAATATAAAGCAGATTTGTATATACTAGAAGCAAACAATTGATGTTAAAAATTAAATTCCTTTTACAGTGGCACCAAAACCAAAAAAAATACTTAGTAATTTATTTAATGAAACATAGCGAAACAACAAAACATTAATGAAATGAAAGAAAAGCTATATAAGTGTAGAGATACATGTTAGTCATGAGTTGGAATGCTCATTAGTGCTAAGATGTCAAATTTTAAAATTATTCTAGGATTCAACATAGTAACAGTCAATGTTTCAGCACCCTTTTTAAATAAATTGAGAAGATTTTATACATTGATTCTAAAATATATAGAGAAATACAAAGTATTTAAAATAGCCAGGACAAATAAAGGCCTTACCATAACTGAGTTATAAATGAATCATGAACTTCACTGTAAATCTAAAAGAATAAAACATCTAAAAGAAAACAAAGAAGAAAATTTTTGCTGTCCCAACATAGATACAATCCAAAAAGCATGAAGTATACATAATATGAAAAAGTAATTAGTTGGATCTATCTAAAATTTAAAAATTGCCATTGAAATACTTATTTTAAAAGATAAAAATAAAAACAACATACTGGTAGAAAATATTTACAACACATATATAAGACCAAAGTCTTTTTCCCAGAATATATAAAGAATGCTTACAACTCAGTAAAAAATTGGGCAAGAGATTTGGACATTTTACAAAAGAAAGGATTGAAATGACAAATAAGCACATGAAAATACACTCAATAGCATTAATTATCAGGGAAATAAAAATTAAATCACAATGAGATACCACTACATACCCACTTCATTTTAGATTTGCTAAAATGAAAGAGACTGAGACTACCAAGAATTAGCAAGGATGTGGAGCTACTGGGACTTTATATACTGCTGGTAGGAATATAAAATGGTACAACTACTTAGCAAAATAATTTGGCTATTTCTTAAAACATTAAATGTACACCTACCTTGTGACTTAGGAGTTCTCCCCCTAGTCATTTACAATGAGAAAGGAAAACTCAAAAATATGTACAAATAATGACTTCTATATGAATATTACTAGTAGCTTAATTTGTAAAGGTCCCAAACTGGAAACAACTCAAATGTCCAAGAGTAGGTGAATGGATACTTGAACTTTAGAAGGAATAAATTATTGAATACCCAGGAGAAGAATCTCAAAATCATCATTCTGAGTGAGAAAAGCAAGGGAAGAGTTTACACTCTATGGTTCCATGGATATATATTTTTAGACAGAATAAACTAATTTATATTGTCATAAAGCAGGTCAATTGTTTCTTGGAGAAGGGGTTGGAATAAAGAATGTATTGCTTATGGACACAGGGAAAGTTTTGGTGATGATAGAAATATTCATTATCTTGATTCTATGGTTGATTTCATATGCATATAAAAATGTCAAAGCCATTTAAATTATACTATTCAAATACATGCTATTTACTTCAATAATATCCCAATAATGTCATGAAATTAAAAAAAAGTGACAGTAACAAATATTTAGAGAAATAGGATCATCATTTATTTTCAGCTGCTGAGAATTTAAACAGACACACTTTGAAAGTAACCTGACATATTCTGATAAAATTGGAAATAACCATATCCAAACTCATATATTTCAATTCTGCAAAGGAAAACGTTCTCACATTTGTATAGAAATATTCAGAAAGATTCTCACTGCAGCATTATTTATAATAGATAAGGTGTTTAATAAAATATTCATCAGTAGGTGGATGATTGAATAAAATATGGTACAGTCAGATAGGACACTATATGACGATTTTAACACGAATAAACTAGATCTCTAAATGGAAATATGGGTAGATGTACAAAATATCATAATTGAGTAAAAAACATAATAAAGAATTATATATACAATATGACATGATTCAAGGAAATTTAACATCTATCAAAACTATATTTTATGTATATGCACCTAAATATTTTGTGTACATCTACATGTACATTTATAATTAATATACAGTATTGCTAGTATATAAAAATGAACCAAGCTCATTGTGCATTTTTTCTTGAAGGTCCAGCTAGTATACAGGGAACTGAAATTGGAGGGATCTCACAATAGAAGGACATTTTACCCTTATCTTTAATGCATCATTTCCTGAAAACTCTTAAACAAATCTCATATTACTAGACGTTAATTCTAGGTGTTTGAGATATGAGCATTTGTTACATTATTCCTCCTCATTTTAAAAGCTTCCCACACAGAGGCAATACCTTATATATGATTGTGTATGTGTGTGTGTGCGTGTGTGTGTAAGTGTCTAAAATAGATCTAAAACTGTACAAACAAAAATCAATAGATGTTACTTTAGAAAAAGAGAATGAGATTTAGGGTGGACAATTTGCAGTGATGGGTGGAGGTCAAGTAGTTAACAGGGTTTTTGCCTGTATCTAAGTTCAAATTTTGACAATGAGAACATATTTGCGTCTTATTGAGTGTCCAAAATAAGTACTTCATAAACTTAAATTAATGATAGAATGGCAGTACATTGAACTAAGTTCTTTGGTACAGGCAAGCATATGTTACCTTCAGAATACTGAGAGAGGATGGTTATGGATGTGGAGAATGGTTTCCCAAAAGCAGTTTTTCATGAGTAGCTGACTCCTGAATAAAATCTAGAATTTAACCTGGATGTTTAATCAGGAGTCCATTGGTTCGTATTGGAAAAATATAAATGCTTAGTTTCACTAACATCTAACTAAAATTCAGCCTTTCTATTAACTACGAATCGTAGCAACAGGTCTCATTGATATTGACAGACCTGTGACTTGGGGGCCAATAAAAGCTATAGCATTTTCTTCTAGTTACTACAGTTATTATTGATATATTAAAATATTATTGAACTTATTACTAATTGAAAATTATGGTAGTAATTAGACTTCATGCACTATCTTATTATTTAATGTGTTAATAAGAAGGATACACATACATTTTTGTTTCAAATTTGTTATTTTTAAAAGTTTCAATAACTGGCTTCATTTGTGATCCTATGTATGTTTATTATGGGTTTAAACACATTGCTCTGGGGTGGGGTAAATAGGCTTCACTAGTCTGCTAAAGGAGTCTATAACATACACAAAGATGTTAAGAACCTCTGTGCAGAAGGATGAATCAAGCAAGGATTGGTGGTGGGCAGGATGCACTGGGGTGGTGGGTTGGGGAGAGGAGCAGAGCGGGCCGAGGAAACTGGATGTGGAGCGTAAGAGCATGAGGAAATATGGCACCATTCGGCTCAGCTCATAAATAACTTTTTATGTTGCAAATACAATTTTCCCTCCATAGTTACCCTTCGGGAGGATAATTCTATTCTTATCAATCTAATCAGCAGATGTTTTGGTTCAGGAAGTGAATAACTTTGAAGCACGAAAGCATATCATGAAAAAAATGCTTCTCAGGTTTTACAGTTCATGCCACTTTACACGAGAAAGTTGTTATCTTCAAAGTTTCAACTATGAGTTCATAGTTTATAAATAATTACTTGTCACAAGATATATTGTTGGAAGAGAATCCTCTGATACGTCCATGACCAATCTTGGCCTGATTAGCAAATCTGGACATCTCCATGACTACCAACATCCAAATGAAAACAAAAAATCCAGACATTGTACATTTTGTCTGGATCAGTAGAATTATTGTATTCAAATAAATTTTTACTTGGATTATAATTTTGATTAAAAATAAAAATAAAACTGCTTTGCTTGGTGAGCTAATGGAAGGGCAGGGACTCTGCCCACTGTTTTGTTCACCTTGTCCATCATGGCGGCCCAGGAGGCTGCTTTACCGAAACTAAAGCTCCACATACATCAACATCTAGATATTCAGAGGCATCTGTATTTCTCCCTGGAATGTCTCCTCAGTTCTGTGCCTTTGAAATAGTAACATCATCATAATGTATTTTATATTTGTCTGTATATCTAAAATGTTCAATGTTGGCATTGTGATTTCCATCTCATCCAAATAGCGTAGGGACACTATTCAGAAGAGGAGGAAGGTAAAAAATCCTCTTTGTTTCCTCTCCTACTGTTCACTTTACCTTCTGGGTCATTGCCTCTGAAAAAGTTCTTAGAGATCTTTGGTAAGCACATCCTCAGTTTTATTTCAATAACGTTTTACTCAGTTTATTAGCATGTTCTCGGCCACAGCACGGGTTTTTCTTAACTTTAATATGTTCAAGTCTAGAACGATCATTCCTTTATACATTAGAGACTGACAGCAGCAAACTGGGCTTCGTATACTGAATTCCAGCCTTGCTATTACAAATCACAAATAAAAAATTAAAAATATTCCACGGTGGCATTAGTTATCAGTCAACAGTTCTACTTTGGCAACTTCACAAATATGTATTTAATTACATAACTTTGATACTAAATTTTATTGTATTTTGCTTTGTTACTTTATAAAAAAAATAATCGGGGAGGAAAACTTAGAAGTCCTATCGTGTTAAAATTAAATACAGTTAAAGATAATTTGTAGCTATGTCCAAAGTACCACTCTCATTGTTCTGGATTGGCTGGATACTTACTGGAGATAAGTCTGTTCATACTGGTTCAGTTATAATAGAAGGAACACTTTAATAAAATAATAGAAATAAATTTTATTATTAAAGATATTGAATTAGGAATGCAAAACTTTTCCTTATCTCCCACCCCATAGCATATCTGTCACTCAGCTTTGACAAATTCTGCTTTTTCACAAGTCTTAGAGATAGCAAAGTAGTGGGTTGACTTCTTTTGTAATTCCTTGCTTCGGAAGTCTGCATACAACAGTGGTCCTGCTCTCTGATAGCACTTTAAGCTCTGTAACTCTGAGCAAATCACATAAACCTTCTGAACCTGTTTCCTCATTCATGAAATGACAAGAGTTTGACTAGCTGATCTTTATAAAGTCCCTTCCAGAGCCATTGTCATAAGACAATATTTGCTGGATTGAGGAAAGATAACAGTCCTGGCTCCCAGCCATTACATAAGCCTGGAATTAACCTGCACCTCCAGCCAGCTGCCTGTGATGTCTCATGCACCATATTTCACTGTATTGATTGGATAATAACCTTTTCAAAACAAGGCATTGAGTGGGTTGCTCTTTTATATCACAAGCTGTCTTTACTTTGATGCTTTCAAATCCATGTATTCGCTTTAGATAAAGTATAAACTTATTTCATTATAGCTGAAGAATTCTGACATTAAAGTAAAAGGATGCCAGAATAAAATCAATGGGCATCCACTTTCCTTCAATACATTGCTTCAAAATTAAATGTCAGCTGATAATTTAGTCTCAGATCTGTTCATGACTTTACCATAACTGAAAGTAGCTTCAGATGATTTCTTTCTTCCAGCTAGGAAATTGATCTCATACATTACATCTAAATAGTTTAAATCTGTGCACTATTAGTAAACTGGCCAAGGAAGTCTCCAGTCTGTATAATATTAATTCAGAAAAGCTTGAGATTTGTTAGCTCAATAATGAGGTAATAGTTTGTCTAATTTCATCTCGACACAGTGATATGTGACACTTCAGTAATAGCTAATGTGACCTTAAAGGTTAATGATGGCATAGCTCATCTGAAGTGACAGCCTACTCTAAGTTCTCCTACAGTCGATCTTAATTCCTTTTTTTTTTTTTAATTAGGTTACTGGTGTAGCAATGAAGCTTTAGTGACTGTTATCTGGAATTGCAGACTTGGCCAAATTAGTTCCAGGGGTTGCATGATGAGACATTCTGTTGAAGTTCTTACTGTATAACACAGGGAACTATATTCAATATCTTGTAGTAATTTGTGAAAAAGAATATGAAAACGAATATATGTACGTTCCTATATGACTAAACATTGTGCTGTACACCAGAAATTGACACAACATTGTAAACTCACTATGCTTCAATAAAAATATTAAAGAAAAAAGAAAGGCAAATGGCAGCGCCATTAAGATAGTGGATGCAAGGAGATAGAAATGTTTCTGTGCAGATCAAAGGATGCAGGAAGGCCTCAGCTATGCTTCTGTGTGTGGCGCTTTCTCATCTAAAAGATGGAGTTTTCTCAGGATATTGTACCTTTTATCCTCCTCTCTCACTTGGTGCAACAACCATGTATGTGGTTGTTGCCGTGAATAAAACACAGTGCTTGGCTACAGGAAGAAAACTGACATCAACCAGAATGTGATCCAGGCTGTAAGGAGTTTAAAACCCATTCAAGGGAGGACAACAGATAGACAAATCAGCATTAACAGAAGGTAATGAGCACCACGCCTTGTGAGAGAACACGTGGTGCTTTCAGATTCACAGGAGGATGGGGGTGGGGGGCTGGGGCAGTTCTCCCAACTAGAGGCTGAGAACGGCTATTTCCTGGGTCACCTTCAGAAGCAGGATAATTCAAAAATGCTCTGATTAAAATATATCTTACTTTCTGCAGCCTCCCCCACCTTCTGTATCTTCTGTTGACATGAAGGAGAAGGGGGTTGGGCAGGGGAGAAAGAGAGGGGGGGAGAGAGAGAGAGAGAATGAGATTTGTTATGGGGTTGAGAAAGGTGGGTTTTGGCCATGAAGAGGTAGAGGGACTCTACCTTCAAAAATATAGCTAAGGCAACGTGAAAAAGGAAATGTAAGTGAATGATCTTGAATGTTGTGACAAGTGTGTAGACTTCTCTGGCCCATACATACGAGATGTAATATATAGAGAGAGAAACTCTTCAGTGTGAGAAGCTTAGAAACACATAGAAAGTCAGATTAGTTTTATACTGCAGATGCTCTCTTTTTAACCTCTCTTAGTTTAGTTTTTGAAAATTCAGCGTGTCTCTTCAATGTCAATAAAGCCAAGGAAAGATTTGTGTTGGGTCAAGAAACAGTGTCTCTTAAGTCTCCCACTCTGTTTATTTGCCAGGTTTGGGAAAGTCCTGCCCTGGGAGACACAGACCCTCTTTTACTCATTTGGATTCCCCTCACACACATTGCTCCCTCCTGTACAGTCCTGCATGATTGAAAGTATTCAACAAGGTGTTGATTCAAGAGAGATGAATTGATTGGACTGGATTATCCCATATGGCTGCCATGTGACCTTCAAGTCACTGTTGAATGCATTTTTGTAGGAAACTCAATTCGTTTGTATAATGTATCAGCTCCCCCTTGTGACTGTCCAGCAGCAGATTTGACAAAGAGGAAATAAAGACATATTTTCTTTACCTATTTCCATTTCCTGAGTAGAGTGTTTAGAAGAGAGTCACTGCTCAGAGATATTCATATTCCCATGCAAAAAAAAAGCCGAGACATTGAAATCAGTGAGACGAGGACCCTCTATGCTGTGACTCCAACATGTTCTTGCCCATTTGATACATTCTGTAAAGACCTCTTATCATTCTTAGTGGAGTGAGTGCTCTACCAACCTGCAGACACTAAATGTATAATGCAGCTCAGAGTAAGGCAGGTGAGCTCAGATAAATATTATCTCAACAATATGATGACGTGCCAGACAGTTCCCAGTGCTAATATCTTCTATAGCCCATTAGTGCTATCTCAAGACATTTTCTCTAAACATCAAAAATAAAAACAACAGAGAAGCCGTTCAAATCGTCAGCTCTTATGCTGTTTCCCTATCATCTGACTACATTTTTTAAATCATCCATCTCATCTTACCGGACCTTAATCCTTTCTATTTTGTTAAATAACTATAGCTAATTTTGCAGTCTGTGAATCGTTTTTGTGTGCCTTTTCTCATGCCTTTTCTCGTTTGCCTCTCATTTGTAGCCCGGGAGATCCATGCTGTTGCCACTCTCCTTTGGGTCAGGCAAGGGCTGTGGAAGTGGGACTCAGGGAAGTTCATTTTCAACCAGGAAATGGTGGAACTGAACTTGAGTCCCAGCTTTGAGACCTGATTTTGTGACTCTGGGTCGAGCCTTTTTTGTTCACACAAGTGTTCTCAAAGAGTTTAGAGCTGTCTGCTACCATTCACATGACGGTCAGCCACACTTTTGTAAACTGCACAATCTGGTACCCATATCAGCCTTATTAAAGCAGACCTCTGGCTTCTGGTACTGTCTCTCTAACCCTTTAGTTTTCTACACATGTTTCTTCTTTATGCACATTTTCATGTCTTTCACTTTCTTTTAAAATCCTTAAACTAAGTTTAGTGCCATTATTAAATATTCATCCATATAACTATGGTATAAGTATTTACTGAACTCCTACAAAGCACCACACAGAGCCCCAAGATCCAGCGACAGATGAGTAAGTTATAATAGTTGACATCCTAGCTTGCATTGTCACTAAGGAAGTCAGCCATCAGGCTGATCAGTCGTACTATTGGCTTTGGACATGCAGGAGGCATTCAAATTGAGATGAATGATTTCAATCCTTTTAAAACAGTCTCTTAAAAGAGAGAGTAAAGAGAACAAAAGGAAACCACTGGTATTCATAACCCAGTGAGGAGTGCGAGGAAGACCTCAGGTAGTCCTGGCACAACGCGTAGGGAGGCTTAAGAGGAAAGATGACAGGTCCAAAATCCACTTAAAATCATCTCACTGTGCATCCAACTACCCAGCCCACCCCTTTCAGCCCCCACTGGTTCCCTTTGAAAGGAACTCCTGGCATAAGCAGGTGAGGGAATTTGTAACAGAGCATGATCAAAAGCAAATTGGGTAAGCGAGGGAAAGCAATTACACAGGGAGATCATTAATTGGACGGCTTATCTCTTCAGTGAGTTTGGAATGTGTAAGCCGCGCCGTTGTGAATTGAATTTCATGCGCTCCTATTGTTTGCGAAGTGCTGGCTGTGTGTGGGAGGCACCGGGTGACTTGCCAAAAGCGTTGTAAGAACACCAGCAATCAAAAAGCCACTGGGCTCTAAAAAAGCCCCGAACTGAGAGAAGGTACAAAGGCATGAAGGTGAAGTGAACTGGGACTTTTTACTGAAACAGAGCTTGACGCTGCGGAAGTCCAAGCAGCGACGCAGGGCGGAGAAGGGGCGCGCGGGGCGGGAGGAGGGGCAAAGGTCGTGCTGTGACCCCGTTTCGGCCATCAAAGTTAGGCTCCTGCTGGGACGAAGTCTACCTGCACCTGAGGTTGAGACCCCTGGGATTCATACAGCTTATGAAGAAGGGCCTGTTAGGACTCATTTTCACGTATCTCGAGGGGAGGTAAGAAGTCATCTTAAACCATTCGTGTACCTGACGGGACACAGAGGGACGCGAGGAAGCAGGCACGCGCTTCCTCTGACACTGCCGTCCCGTCCCGTCGTCTCCCGCACGCGGACCTGCGCAGACACCGGAGCCCGTGTCACCGCTCCAGCAAGTCCTGCCGCCTCCAAGCTCCGTCTCCGTCGCCTGGAGTTCTTCCCCCGCCTAATTCACTCGGGCTCGACTTTCCAATCCCAGCCCTGACGTTCACTTCTCTTTGAAATGAGCGCAGGTTAGGGAGACTCGAGGATTGGGAATCCCTCTTCACACTTTAGAACTTCTCAAATGTCAGTTCTTTAGGGCTACCTTTTCCAGTCCTCGAGTTAAATAGTCTTGCAGCCCCTCGCCTTCGAAACATCGATTATTTGATGTCTCTCTCTCCCTCTCTCTCTCTCTCTCTCTCTCTCTCTCTCTCTCTCTCTCTCTCTCTCTCTCTCTCTCAACTGTAATCTCAGTGAGGTCAGGGCTGCATTTGTACTGCTCTCTGGGGTCTTACTGCTTCCCAAAAGGGGGCCTGGCATAAATGAGGCCCAGACAACTATGTGTTGCCTTTATTCTTTCTTCTCAGCGGAATGTGAAATCCTGGAGGCCAAGGACCTTGTCTTTGATTTGTCTTCCTATGTCACAACAAAACACCTGGGGCATAGCAGGTATTAAGCAAACGTGTGTTAAAAGCATAAAACTTAAAAGAAAATAACCTAGAGCAGCGTTTCTCAATCTAGGCACCACTGGCATTTTGGGTCATATGATTCTTTGTTGCAGAGGGCCATCCAATAAGATGTTTAGTGGTGTCCCTGGCCTCTACCCACCAGATGCCAGTAGCATCACTACAGTTGTGAAAACCAAAATTGTCTCCAGACATTGCTAAAAATTTCCAGGGTGGGTGGGACAGGGGGCAGCAGTGTGCAAAATCACCCCAAGCTGAGAATCACTGATCTAGAGTACACATTTCTAAACCACTCAAACTGTAAACATGAGCTGCCAGCTTTCACAAAAGAAAAGTGATCCAGGAGCGATGGATAACAATTATAAACCTTATTTAGGATTATTTGAAGATTCATTTAATTTATGCAAGGTGTCATCCAAAGCTTCTTGGCGGATCAACTTTTATGTAGGCAGATAAAGGAGTCAATAAATATTCCGAGAATATTCCTAGAAGAATTAAATCAGATAATGCACACAGAAGTATCTTAGATCAGTGTTCATAGTTAGCACTTCAGTTATTTTCTTTCCTTGATCTAATCAAATCATTTGGTATAAAACAGTCACAGCTAAGAATGATAAATTAGGAATGATTTAGTCAAATGAAAACACACACACACACATAAACACATGCACAAACTATTTAGTTAAGTTTTTTTTAAGGCAAAACATTTTGATCAGTTGATTGACTGAGTTCTTTGTTAGGGGACCAGTGTGTTGACACAAAGAGTTGGTTAGTTTCTTTCCTGCTGGGGAACACTAAATTACATCCCACCAACTTATGTCCCCTGGAGTGACTCACACAGTGGTTGACTTTAGAGTTCACCAAAGGTGAGGGTTTTGGTTATATGAGGTCAGATTTTCTCCATGAAGCAGGACAAACAAAAATTCATAATACCAGATTTCTTGATATGTAATTTCTAAAAGTAGAAGGCTACTGATTTTTCCCTCCCTCAACTCGTTCCTGGAAAGAAAGTATAGGAATTATCCCCAGAGGTGCTGGTTGATGCAGAGTTACTGGGAAAGTAGATTTTTCCTTTCATACCCAGGGGAATTCATGGCTGGCTGGGTAGTAAATTCAGTCTCGGTGTTTTAGCTCACAAATAAAGAAGTAATCAGAGAAGCTCTGCATGTGTATTGGCTGAAACAGAAAATGGACAATGAGCAACAGGAGTTTTTAAGACAACACATCCTGCTGGAAAAATGTGATTGCTATTTTGGAAAGAATTGCAAAATTGGAAGGTACAGGGAAGTGTCGATGTCATGCACTTTAAATTGAGGTAAATGTTAGAGACAACGATTTATGAAATGAGATTTGAAAGAACAAACAGTCTAGTTAGATTGCAGTGTGGCTGCAAACCCGGGAGGGAGTGTGAGGGTGTTGCTGGGCAGGGGAGGGAGGTTTGTAGGTACGTCTGCAGAAAACCTAGGATTATTATTGCTGCAGTTTAGTGAGCTTTATTTCTATATTTGGGCTTTGACTAAAATTATTTGCTGGGCTACAGCTGCCCTAAGTGAAATACTTCATGTGGTACACAGAAATTCCTCAGTGCTTTCTGTTTCCTGTGATTTATGCACTGAAAATTTTTTTCATGATTCTAAATTAAAACCTAAACAGAACATCAGTTTCATACATCTTGCCTATTTTTCCAGCTTAAGATTCCTTTCCTGTAAGACACATGCTTACAAATATGTTTTTAGGTAGCTACGTGATTCTAGGAGAGTCCTAATCACTCTGGCCTCAGTTTCCATATTTGGAGAAGGATGGATTTGTTGTCTTCAACAAAGTATGACTTCTTCTACTTGATTCCCTTCTGCTTGGAATCCAAAACCATTGTCGTTTGCCTTCTTCAGGCTAAGATGAATTCAGACTTTAACAAAATGAGTGGGTTCCTTGGGTCACCCCAATCTGATTATGACTTGGAATTTAATGAAAGGGCATAGACTCCTATTTTATGAGTGAGAAATGTTAGAGATCAATTTCCATCCACAGTTAGAAACCTATGAATCAACATCAGGGTTGTAAACAGGAACAAACAGGCTAGGAAACTGAGGGAAGCAATGAAGGAGATGTCTATTACTTATTGGCTCTGTGACTTTGGACAGCTTACTCCTGGTCTTCAGCTCCTTTTTCTGTGAAATGGAGTTTGCCATTTCTTCTCTGAAAATGTTCTAGAAAGATTTAAGCGTCTGTTCACAGTGGCCTCAGACTGAGACGAAGAAGAGGAGACTATGAGAAGATTCATAGTGGAAAATGAGGATCAGAGTCATTCTTCTTCTGTGTCATGAAATCTCTCAAAGATTTATTTCATCACATTTAGTCTGGCCCACTGGCCAGGCAGCTAACGTGTGGGTAAACCAATGTCATCATGATGCGTTGCAGTGCTCCCTCTGTAACGTGACTATTGCATTATACACAAACTAATCACTGCTGGTCTCCTTACGTGATTGTATTAGTCTGCTCAAGCTGCCATAACAAAACGCCAGATTAGATGGCTTAAACAACAGAAATTTATTTCAGCACAGCTCTAGAGGCTGGAAGTTCAAGATCAAGGTGCCAGCAAAGCTGGCTCCTGGTGAAGCTGCTCTCCTTGGGATGTAGATGGTTCCTTCTTGCTGTTGCTTCATGTAGCCTCTCCTCTGAGCATGCACACGGAGAGAGCTCTCTGGGTCTTCCTCTTCTTATAAGGGTACCATTTCTATCAGATTAGGACCTCACATTTTGACTTCATTTAACCTTAATTACTTCCCAAAAGACCTTACCTCTAAATACAGGTTAAAGCCTAACATAGGAATTTTGGTTTGGTTAGTGGGGAGTGAAAAATTCAGCCCATAACATAAACTATCTATTCAGTCTCCTTGGTACCTATGGGCTCTGTGGGAGGAATGCTTAAGGAAAGGTAGAGTAGCAGGAGTTTCTTGAAAGAGTTGTTTGTAGATGCCATGTTTGGGAGCTTTATTATTTTTGGTGATTCCCCTTTTATGAATCCATCTATCAAGAGTGATACATACATCAGAAATTCCCAACCAACCATGTGGAGACAGTACTGGGCTTTGGGTTATACATCTTAATTTTGATACTATTCACTCTGTAACATTGGATCTTACTGAGGCTCAGTTTTCCCCTCCACAAATAGGAACAATAAGGTACTATCCCAGTTTGAATACAGATAAACTACTATTGAATTAGCTACTTACCACTCGCATTGGCCCTATGTCTTTCTGTTACTCTTTATTTTTTCTAATATTCCTTTCCTTATGTCAAGATCAGCCTCTGGTCCAAAGCTTCCATGAAGGCTTCCATGGGATCCTCAAATATTCTCTCCCATTAGTAATCCAACAAGGTTTCCATGGTGCCTCAAATTAATGGCTTGTCCTGGAATTCTTCACGAAAATCCCCACCATGTTTTGAGAGCTGAGTCTCTATAACTTAAAATTTTATTCCTATTATTTTCTTTCTCTGCACATTTTATAAGAGCAATTACTGTTTCTTAAATTAAACTGACTGAATCTTGTTAAAAGAACAAGCGTTACAGAAAGAAGCAGAAACCATCCCCAGAAAGCCTTCAAAGATACCCTTCACTGATTTTTGTGCCTTGTCACTGCGGCATCCGTCATGAAACCCAACACACAGTTCTCTAATCACTCGTTTACTTGTATTTCTCTCCACTCTATTCTGAGATCGTAGAGGGCAGGGACTCTACCTGATTCTTCTCCTGTCCTTAGTGGTGTTAATGCTGCCTATTAGATCACAGGTTTTCAGTACATTGAGTGGAAAAGGTAAACAACCGAAAGTCAGGGATTTAACTCAACTACTATATTTTTCCAGCAGTTCAATATTTATTCTACCAGGACCTTACACCAGAGGCTAGTGTCTCTTCACTGGTTAAACCTTTACAGAGTATCTACAGTGTGTTAGGGTCTGTAAGAGGCAATGTGAATTTACAGAGATGACAGATCCAGTTTCTAACTTCGATAATTCAGTCCCGTAGAAGAGATGCCACAGTGGACAGAAAATTACACCACAGTGTGAGAAGCTCTGTGACAGAAGCAAGTGCAGAGGCTTCAGCGCCCGGAGGAAGCCCAACTGTGCCAGGCACTTGCCTCTCTTCTTCCTCATACACACCAGCTTCTCTTCCACACTCTACAATCTGCCTAGAACATGCTTTTCCCTTCTGTCCATACAATGGGCTCCTATTAATTATTTTTCAGTTTCAGTGTCCCCTCAAAAGAAGTCAGCCTCCCTTATTATTATTATTTTTTACATTACCTTTGGCTCGTTTATAACATTTGTGAAATTCCTCATTGGAATTATGTAAGTGGCTTATTTGCTTGTGTGGTGTCTCTCTTCTCCCTTAGACTGTGCACTCTGTGAGGGGAGAAACTATATCTTTTGTTCAGTACTATTCAAGGCACAGAGAACACAGTCCCTGGAATAATGTAAGAGCTCAGTAAACATCAGATAACTGAACAAATGCAAGAATGAATGAGCAGAGAATGGCCAGCTCCAGGGGAACCTGCAAGCAGAAGGCACAAGCACAGCCAGCCAGTAATGTTTGTTTAGGATTACTCCACGATTGAACGCGTTTTGGTCTTCCCCTCTGCACAGTGTTATAAGCAAATATAAGCATTTGGCAGATGAGAAAATTTAAAATACAGAGCTAAGTCCCTCTTCCAGAGATAAGCAAGTAATACACAGTGGAATAAATGCTCATAGTCAGGTTTATTTTGAACCCAAATTCTCTACTTTTCCACGAATTATGACAGTACCTCAAGCAACTGCAGGAATTGCTGCTCTGACCATTCATTTCCTTCTGGGAAAGCAAATAGTTTAGTACTCTAGAGTATTTTACAAACACAATATACCCAGGATTCAGAGATGGATAAAGGAATTTTGATCGTTTCTTTATAAATCCTATAGATGCCTTAATTTCTGCCTCTGGAATCTCTCCTCTTATGTTACTGTTCACGATATTTCATCTTACATTACCTTTTGGTCCTGTTGTCATCTAGGTAAGGAATATTAAATTTATCATAACATCTTGCATCTCCATGCACTTTGCATACTTTGCAGCAATTGCTTTGTTCACCGTTAATTCTTTGCTTCACCAGAGTTAATTCTTTTATAACAACTGCAGGTTTTCAATGCTCTGTCTCGCCGACGTTTCCTAATTTCTTCTTCCCATTCCCTTTATGTATTATTGAATTCTCTAAGTGAATTATTTAACTCTGCATAGCATTTTGGGATGTGATTTGCATGAAATACGTTGTACAAAATAAAAGCATATCATATTAAAATGTCTATAATAACTTGAAGGAAAAGCCCCCAGGGAATGCATTTGCTATATATAATGGCTGTGGGGAAATTTTGAGCTCTAATGTGACAGCAACATGAAACAAACAAAAAAGTGACATAGTTCGACGTGGAGATGTGACTTGCATTTAAGCTGATAAAATGTGTTTATGTGCCAGCTAGGCTTTTTTGGTTTTGTTTTAAACTTTCTTTTTCTCTCTGACTTTAAAAGCAATTAAAACAGAAAAAAAAAAAGGAATTTTCCCCTTAATTAATCCCTACAAGAATTTTGTGGAGTGAGTAGTATTATCTCCATTTTTTATAGATAAATCAAAGATTTACCTGTAACAGAAAGTCAAAGATGTTAGTTGACTTAAAGGTCTTTCCAATTCCAAAGTTTCTGGCTTTTCTCTAGATTCTTGCTTATTTAAAGAATACGTGACAATGGACATAGTGCAACTGAGTGGATTGAACTCTGCACTTAACGGCCTTTGTCGTAGAGCGGAGTAAAAGTTGTGTTGGGGATTTTAAGGGAACAGACTCGTTGGTAAGTCAGAGTGCTTTCTTCTAGAACATTCCTCTGTAACTTGAGCCTGGGAGTCAGGGCTTTCTAACTATTCCATCTCTCAAGTGCTAGCAACTGCACCTGTTGCCCAACGGCTTACATTCAGACATCTCTGCTCCACCATAAAAGCCCTTGGTAATCTAGATCCACCTCTGACTCCAACCAAATTCCCGTTATTTTCTCATTTTTCTCTAGTCAGAGGACTTATCACTGTCTTTGAAACACTTCTTTCAATCACACTTATATGTATTTCTAGATGATGAAATGAATTAGTGATTATTTCTTACCCCATTTTCTCAGAGAAGATGGGGATGGGGAGAAAAAGGTCTTATCCAGCAAAGCTGATGTTATTCTTCTGGAGGGAAAAAAAAAAGATAACTTTGATGGCAAATGTTGATTGTCGTGGTCTTAGTCAGATCAGGCTACTGTAACAAAATACTGCAAACTGGTGACTTAACAACCTAGTTATTTCTCGCAGTTCTAGAGGCTGGAAGTTCAAGGTGAAGGCACCAGCAGATTCGATGCCTGGCGAGGGTCCACTTCTTAAATGACCGTCTTCCTGCTGTGTCCTCAGCATAGCGGGTGAGAAGGAGCAGACTCTCCTGTGACTCTTACAAGGGCACTAATCCCACTCATGAGGGCTCTACTCTCATGACCACATCTGATCCTAATTCCTTTCCAGAAGACCCCCCTCCTAATACCATCTCACTAGAGATAGGGTTTCAAGATACAAATTTTAGGGGAGCACAAGCATTCAGTTTGTAGCAGTGTTTCATTGCCTCTAAGCCACAGAATAAATCTCAACTGATAGAAGAAGTGCTCTTTCATCAATGTGTGATTGAACTGTGCTGGAGGGAAATTCACAGAGTTTGCTAATCTCATGGGAGATATAGTCAGCAGATTTGGGGAGGCTCATATTCAGACCAGTTCATGTTGTTAGAACACATTCCTTCTCCAGAAACTGAGATATGAATTGCACAAGCCCAGGCTCTGGTAATGTTTGAATTTGCAAACCTAGAAGCACTAAGGGATGAAGTCTCCTCCTACGGGGAGAGAGGAAGTTGAATATGAGAGAGAGGGGCTTCCCTGATCTGAAAAATTTGAACTGAATTTTAAAGAGACATATATGAAATTGAGTGGTGGTGGCAGAGGTGGTGGTGGTGGTGATATTGAGTGAGAGATGAGTGGAAGGGGTGTCCTTGAAGGACAAACCTTTGGCAAAGGCATATGTGAAATAAGCCGTAACACCAACACAGACACAGACACAGATACAGATAGTTACACACACACACACACGCACAGATAGATTTGTTTGGTTCCTTGTGAATCTGTTCCCACAAAGAATTCGCACATATGCATCTTAGACCAGAGTGACTCTGGATGGCCTGTGGAGGGTCAAATATGAACTAATATAAGGAGATATAACCTTTAACCCAGGTGGCCCACGGAAGACACCAGGAACTACAGAGGGCAAAGTTGACTGTGAAACCATTCTATATAATTTCATAATATAATTAGACATCGCTGTTTGAGGACTAAAATGTGCCACATAAATTACGTTAGCTTTCAAAGCCTATGTGAAATGACAGTTTTTCTTGAAGTAATTCTAATTCTTTCTAGTCAAGAATGAGTATTTTGGAATTTTTAACCACTGTGATCATTTACATAAGATTCATTGAATTTGTGCTCAGTGACAAGAAATGGGTGAGACTTTAAATACGCCGAAATGTGTAGGCTGACATGATTACATGCATCAGGATTCCACGTAGAAGGATGACCATTCTAAGCCTGGAGGTAAAAGCCCCCTTTCTGAATAGGCATCTCAATTTCTAGACTAGATTTTTAGCATTTGGTGCACCACATGACCCGCATTTGCTGAATGTAATGCAAAGTGATCTCTTTTTCAAAAATTACACTCTACTCTTTAAGGAATAATTTTATACAACTAATTTGCCCAGTCCATGGGGAAACTGAGTACCATCAGGAATTAATCTTGCTTTGCCTACCTTGGTCCTGGCTGTTGACATTCAAATGCTACTATAAAAATAGTGTAGATATTCGTTTGTTCTGTTCTTAAGAAACTTTATATTGTACAAATTGCTTTGTAAAATTTTTAAAATATTGTACAAATTGCTTTGTGAAAGCATTTTTTTTTAATATGGAAGAATTGGTGTGAGGTTTAGATTCCCATTAAAAAAAATCCAACCATACTGCAGAGATTTCAATTTAAAATTTTTAAAATATAATGTAAATGCTTAGCTATAAAATCTTAAGATGACAAAAAAAATTCAGAATTTGGTTTCATCTTGATCTTGACAAATATTAATGATTTCACAATATTTATAATCACTAGCATCATTGTATGCACATTACTATTATACAGTCATATAATTCTTAATATTTATCTCCTATTATTACTATATACAATGCAGAAAGCCACTGGAACCATTGGTCATGAAGAATAACTTCTTCTTTATGATCATGTCACCAGTCTGTGATCATTATCAGCATGATACAATGCACGTTCTCAAAAATAATGACAGCTAACATTTATTAAACTCTTAACTCTTTTCCAGATAACTCGTAAGTAACTTTATGTAAAATATTTTATTTACTGTTACACTAGCCCTGTGAGATTGGTACTGATTTTAATTCCACATTAGTAAAGATAAAGTGGCTTCCAGGTTGGTAAATAACTGCACTGGGATTTGAGCCCTGGTAATGGTGTTTCCATAGCTCGTGGTCTTAACCAATCCACCTCAATAGTGCTCCTCATTAATCCAATGGCATTTTGAAAATGAAAGATGTAGCAATACTTTACTGTCAAGACAATGGAGGTTGTAAGGGGAAATGAGTAAAATGAGTATATGTTGCTATATAATAAGTTTGGACATAGTATATATAAAATAAATATATATGTTAATGGAGTTCTGTTACAAACTTCCAATGACTTAATACTCAACTATTGACCATTTTGACCAGCCATGTCTTTCATGGCTTAAATTACCTTTCTCCACTAAGTCTGATGCTCTTTTTCAATTTATTTCATAATTTCTGTGCTGTGTCATATACTTGTTGTTTTGGTACTCTTTTTACCATCAGCAGAAAAAAATACTTTTTGTTCATGAACTAGACTAAATTGTTTTCTTTAAATAGTATTTCTTTTTATTAGTTGATGGTTGTTTTCTAAGAAGGACTTTGCTTTGTAATAATAGGTCATGCACAGTACTGCTGGGTTGCCTGCATTATTGGTTAAGGAACACAAGCATATGTTGTAATTTCTTTTCTCAGCTGAGTACTCAAGGCTAGAATTCTCTATGTTGATGTCAGACATTTGTATATTTATTGTCAATGACTATGGAAGGGGGCTTTTTAAACTTTTATTTAAAAAGATACAAACACTTTCAATTTGTACTCTCAGCTAAAAATGGACTTTCCCATAAGTTAGCACCATGACATAGCCTATGCAAAAAAATTTAATGTCATCTCACTCTCTCAGTCTCTCACAGTTGTACCTCAAGCTATGACAGTTTAATGTGTGTCCGATATTATGTAGACTATTGTTCAACTTACCGTGCAGTGGATGAGTGTAAGATCTCTGTAATCACACTATGGTCCAGCTAGGCTGCTTTACTGCAAATAAGCTACATAACATCTTTAAAACCCAGTTTACTAACCTGATGTGACTTGGACGTAACTCACAGAACAGTACCTGCAGCAGAGTATTGCTGTGTACATGTTTACATGTTAAATTCCCTTTATTAAGTTAAGGACAATCCTTTGTCATCCTAGTGTGCTGAGATTTTTCCTTATGAATGGATGATAAATTTTGTCACTTTTACTTTCTGTACCTATTGACAGGATCACATGGTTTCTTCAGACTGTTAGTGTGGTGTACTAGCTGAGGTCCTGTGTGAGCTATGCTCTCCAGCTAACATTCCAGTGTTGTCCCTTACTATTCTCTCCTTCTCTCTCTGCTTCAGGCACATTGTTTCCTTCCTATTTCCTGGCTACTTCATGCCTTTGGACTGTTGTATTTGTTGTTTCAATCAGTTTTCTCCCAAGACATCCACATGGGTAATATCTTAACTTCCTTAAAGTCTCTGCTCAGATTTTATCTTCTCAATGAGTCATACTGACCGTTCTATTGAATTATGTTAACTTGAACCTGGCAGTTCTGATTCCCTGTAATTTGGCTTGATTTTTATGTAGCATTTTTACTTTCTAAGGTATTATGTAACTTACTTTACATTGTGTTCATTGAATATTTTTCTGTTCCCCCCTTCTGTGCAAATTCTTCCTCTCTTCTTCTGCCTCCCTCCCCTACAAAAATGTAAGCTCTGTGAAGGCAAGGATTTTTATTTCTTTTGTTTTTAGATGTACTTCAAGTACCTAGAACTGGCTCATAGTAGCTACTATGTACATATTAGTTGAATGAATGACATGAACAGAATGGATACTAAATGGGTTCTGCTTTCCTTTCTGTTGGCCTTATTCTCACCTATTGCAGGTAGGGGGTATAGTCATAGAGAGCTCCATCCTTACATCAGACCACTTTAGGGAATCTAGAGGAAAGAGAGGTACAATAGATAGCCAGCTAGATAGTGGCAGACACCAAAAAGCAGTGTGAGAATTGTGATTGGTGAAGCTTGGATAGTGTTTCTAAACTTATTTTCTTGGGTAGCATGAGTAAAAGGGTCTCTCTCCATAATCAGAACCATGTGGATCTTGGGTTAGGGTGAGGTCTAGTCATTGGTCCAGAAAAAGTAATATGTTTTACTCTAAGAAAGAGCTATGGAGATGTTGGGCAAACAAAATCCACAGCTGTTGACCACTGTCTTTATTTCAATGTGACACTTCTATGACACATTATTTGACTAGAGGGCTCAAATTTCCAGATATATCAGTCTACCTTAAATCATCTTGAAGGAGGAGTTACTCAAAAGTTGGCACAAGCTCACTCTTCCAAGTTACTTTGTTAACCATTGAAAATTCAGAAAATTCTGTTTACATTGTTCTTTGCTTCCAAACCTTTTCAACTAACCACATTGTTAGTGCTTTCTAAATACATACCAAGAGGGATCTTGGCTAGCCACAAAGTTTATGTTTATTTTAAAGAAAGTGGGTTTAGTCAGCAAAGATAACTTTTCCATATTGGCAAAGGCCTCCACAGCTTACAGAGTTGAGAAAGGATACTAAAAATAACAAACATGAGATTTTATAATGGATGGATAAAGTTAAGTCAAGAAAACATTGCAAAAAGGAAAGTTATTCAAAATACTAGGTTTCCTATAGCATCTTAGCCTCTGTCTGAGAAGTAAAATTTTGTAGAGTGAAACAAAATATCAATTACATTATTTTATTTGATTAATGTCTTTTAGCATTTAAATAATTCTATTTACTAATATTATTTAACATTTAATACATTATTTAATACTCATCACAACACAAAGAGATGGGATTTGTTGCCCCATTTTATAGATGAGGAAACCAAATTCTCAGTGGTTTCAGCAATTTATTCAGTTTCATCCATGGCAAAATGGAGAATCAGACGAACCTAGGATTATCTGATTCTAAACTTCAATTTTCTGCATTAGACAACAATATTCTCCTAAGAGACTTAAGACTATTTTCTTCTAAATTGTAATATTGTACAGTTTACTAAGCTAAGTAAGTTGATCGTTGCAAGACTGAACCAGGTACATTAGATTCAAAAGCTCTGTGCATTATTTTTGTATCCATCCAAAATGCAAACCATTGAAATGAAGGAAAAATCATACACGGATTCTTTCCCTTATTATTAACACAGGCCTAGAGTTAAGGATAAAGGTCAATTAGTGAAGCGCATAAATGAAAATGCATATTTAAGCCAATCTTTATTATTGGAAAGTTGATTCCTATAATAAGAATGATTAATTACTACCTAGCAAAGTATTCCAGATGAAAAGCATTTCATTGACTACATAAGTACAACATCTTGTAGCGAACCTAGGAACTATTATACTGTCATTTATAGCAAAGATTTCAAGTAGTTAAAAACTCAGTTTATTTTTATAACAATAAACTGTTCAAGAAAAGTGTTGTTATTTTCTATTACTTGAACTAAAAATAATACCAGAAACCGTGGGACGCAGTAAAGCCAAGGGCAACAGCAACCTATTATTTTTGAAGAATGGTCATATATTTAACTAAAAGAAATATTCCCATGGTATCTGCCTATACTGTGATATGTATGACTGCTTTCACCTCTCATGGTAAACAGCACTGGAATTCCAGTTAGACTAATTATGAGATCTTGTTGGCTGATACTTTTCTACTAATTTGTTGAGTGAACTTGGGCAAGTCTTTTAAGTTCCCTGAGTCATTGTATCTTCATTTATTAAATTTTTCACTTTTATAAATATTTTACTGGACTACAGTAGAACTACGCGCGCGCACACACACACACAAATACATAGTAAATTGTAAAATCCTAAACATAAAAGGGATTGTTCTTAATGCATCATTAAGTGCTCTAAAATGTATTTCAATATTTTTGTCACTGCTGTCATTGGCCAGAATTCTTGTTACCAAAACTTGTCTTACTAAACAGAAAGTCAAGGTGGGAAGTGGGGGTGGGCGAAAGGATGGCTTTATTTGTACAACATCCTTAAAGTGTTTTAGCTAGCTAGAAACTTGGACACTTCTCTTTAAAGATGTAGCAATTAATGAGAACATTTTATGTCTGTGTGTGTGAGTGTATTTCAAGGGAAGAGTTGGTAATGGTAAGAAATGTGTAGTTGTAGCGTTGGGACTTTTATTATAAAATTACTAACTAGAAATACCCAAAGGAATTTATTTTCTAAGTTAACTTCGAACAGTATATTCAATGTTTATTTAAAGAAATAGTTACCATAGCATCCTTGCAGGAAAACCCACCAGTACCTGAAAACAAAAACAGAAATTTTAGTATTGTTCTTTAGAATAAAAAAGAGTACATGCAGCTAATATTATAAAAGCATGATTATATATGCCCCAAAATATATGTTCCAATGGGAAGATTTTCAGGAAAAAAAATGAATTAAATAACAGTTTTTTTTAATAAATGATATCACTTTTACTTATACAGCTAGGTAATTACATTTATGTAAATTAAAATGATATGTTTTTTCAGAACAAATAAAATTACATTTCTCTTGATAAATCGCCTGCGTTTATCTTTAGTCCTATGACTTCCCTATAGGCACTGCGGCCTCTAACTTGCCACATTGCTTATATTTCTCAGAATGTGATCCCCTCCCCACCCCAGGCAAAATTCTTTCATGGACTTTTGTTCTATACAATGACAATGACATGCCGTTTCTATAGCTCACAACACTTCTCAGTGTGCTCTGCTCCATTGTTTAAGATGTAGCTAAAAAGTTTTCATAGTTTGAACTGTCCTCTGCCATCTGGTAAAATGAGGAGTTTTTGTGTCTTTATAATTACTTTCATTTACTTCTGTAATAATGCTGTGTGGCTATAATTTACATGCCTGTCTCATCAACCTAACATGAGCTCCCTAAAAGAAGTGTCCACAGAGAAAAGGATGAACAAATTTAGGCTTATTTATTTACTTTTTCACTCATTGTTCATTTAAACAAATATTTTTGGAGCATTTGTCATATGTCAAGTTAGGAACCATCAGTGAAAATTTACACAGTCCTTGCCCCAATCAAACTTACGTGAACCCATCTCCCAGTAGGAAGGCTGATGTTGATCGAACAATCTTACAGCAAGTTCATTATTACAATCATTTTTAAATTCTTTGGAGGTGACCTGTGATATAGGCTATATATAGGCTACCTGTGATAGAGCAATTTGGTCTAACTCAGCATATCAGAAAAGCACCCATAAGAAAAGATCTTATGATAGGTTAGAGAACTGAAACAGAGAAAGCAAAGAGGAATCTTGCAGGAGAGGAGCCGAGAGAGAGGTCAGGAGTACTGGAGTACTGTCTCTATCCCAAAAGAAATAGAAAATGGCTAGAAGTTTTAAAGGGAGGTGGCAACATCAGCAAAGAACAAAATCATATTGTCTTCAGTTTGTGTGAGGCAAATGTCAGATGTCACGTGGTGCCCGGTGAGAGGTGATGGTAATTTGGATTAGATGCAGAGAACAAGCCAGATTCGAGATATACTTAGCAGGTGACACTAATGAGACTTTTTGATGGATTAAGGGCTTGAGGGATTGAGGGAGCTCCAGATGCCAGGGGTGCTGTCCAGCCTTCTGGCTTGAGTCCCGCTGACAGTCTTAGACTGGGAGCGCCTAAAAGCAGAAAGTGGCTCTGATTCAGCCTCACAACTTCTTTATAAGCCTTGCTCTTGCTCGGTGCCTTGGACATTATTTTGACTGTTTATTTTTAGTGTTTACAGCAACTACTGTGGTCATGCACTGTATCTGGTAATTTTTCTTTTTTCAACTTGAAAATAGGGCAGATTCCTTCCCTTAAGATACTTATTATGGTTTAATGAGGTACAGAACTTTTACATATGGCCTCTAATTCTCTCATGGTGTAGTATTCTAGGTATGATCATTAAAGATGGTATCTTGGGGGTCACAAGGGCATAAAAGACTTACTACAAACAAGAAAATGTGAGAAGAAAAGTATAATGGACGTAATGAAATGTAAGTATGGCCTTGAGGGATAAATATGATTTTGAAAGGCAGCTGCAAGTGTTCTGGCAAAGTGAACATCTTGAACAATGTCATGGAGGAGAGAATACAGGGACCAACCCAAGAGTAAGAAACAGTCTAATTTGGTGGGGACACAGTGTTTGAGATAAAAAAGAGACCACTAGAAGTATTGATGTGGGTTTTGACTGATAACATGAGGCTTGTTTACTTAATTTAGTAGGTGGAACATGTTTTAAGTTAGATAGAATAATTAGAATTGGGATGGAGGAGACACAAGATACTGGAAGATATTAGATACAAACAAAAATATTTACTTGGTGTGTGGCCAATATAATTTTTTTGATGGAATTTGAGGATCAGAGAGGAAGAAATGCTGAAATATTAGTAAAAATGATGCTAGATTCTGTCACAAATAACCTGCAAATTCATATGGCTTGATAAAATAGAACTCTTATTTCTCACACAACTTTCCAAAGCAGCTGATTGTGGCTGATGACTGTCTTTGAGCCATGTGGTGACACAGGGATCCCAAAAGTGCCATCTTGTGACTCTGCAGTACCCTAATGCCTTGGAATCACTGCATCCAGTTGGCAGAAGGGGAAATAAAGCATTAAGGTATATTTTCTAAAAGCTCCATCCTGAAAATTATACATATAACTTCCACTTACATTGCATTATCTGGTAGTCCCACAGCCAAATCTGAATACAAAGGTAGTGAAATATAATTGAGTCACACATCCAGGCAAAGAAGAAGGAAACAGGTTCAAAGAGACTGCTAGCTCTCTCTTCAAGATAATCTCAAAGATTCTAGCATGTGTCTGTACATTGATGTTGGTGTCCCTAGTTACTGTAAACAACACACAAGAACAGTGGGGTGCATGTATCTTTTCGAATTTTAGTTTTCTATGAATATATGCCCAGGAGTCGGATTGCTGGATCTTATGGCAGCTCTATTTTTGTTTTTTAAGGAGTTTGTTAGTTTTTTAAGGAACCTCTATACTGTTTTCCATAGTGGATGTACCAATTTACATTCTCATCAACAGTATAGGAGGGTTCCCTTTTCACATACCATCTCCAGAATTTATTTGTAGACTTTTTAATGATGGCCATTCTGACTGGTTCGAGGATAAATTAGGAATTGGAGATAAGTAGACACTAACTACTATATATAAAACAGATAATCAAGGCCCTACTGTATAGTGCAGGAACTCTATTCAATATCCTGTAATAAGCCATAATAGAAAAGAATATGGAATTATATATATATATATATATATATATATATATATATATAAAAAACATGTACATACACACATATGTAATTGAATTGCTTTGCTGTACACCAGAAATTAACACAACATTGTAAATCAACTATAATTCAATTAGAAAATACACAACAAGAAAAGTGGTACTAGGATGCCAAATATGTTTAATATGAAGTTTTGTAGGAATTTTATTGGAGATTTCCAGCAGAAATTTGGTTGATAAGTCTGAAACTTGGGAAACACATTTGAGCTGCTTTTTGAATATGGGGAAGAATATCTAGGCTAAGCTGACTCTTGTAGAATTTATTCAATCAATAACAGTATGTTGGTGCTACAAATATAGTGATGGATGAAATAGACAAGATCTCATCTTTTTAGTGAAAAAGGAAATTGACAAGAGAGCAGTTTAAGTCAGCACTGTCCAATAGAAGCCTCTGTGATGATGAATGTGCTTTATTTCTTTTTTTTTGTTTTGATTTTTTTCTTTTTTTAACCTTTTTTAATTGAGTTATAGTCATTTTACAATGTTGTGTCAAATTCCAGTGTAGAGCACAATTTTTCAGTTATACATGAACATATGTATATTTATTGTCCCATTTTTCTTCTCTGTGAGCTACAAGATCTTGTAGATATTTCCCTGTGCTGTACAGTATAATCTTGTTTATCTATTCTACATATGCCTGTATTCTATTTCTGTTTTGTTCAGTATGGTAACCACTAGCCGCCACCTGTAGCTCTTGAAGACTTGAAATATGACCAATGTGACTAAGGATGCAAATGTCAAATTTTATTTAATTTTAGTTAATTTAAACTTAAAATCTCAATAGATTGAAATCCCAAATGGACAAAGACTAATATTTCAGCTCACGTGAACAATAACAATCTCCAGCAATGACAGTGAACATCTCTGGAGCGCTTACCACATGCCAAGTGCAACTCAAAGCACTTTGTATGTATTAACCGACTTAACCTTCATAACAGCCCTGTGAGGTTAGTGATATTATTATAATTATCTTTTTTTTTTGGCAAGGGAACTAAAGCACAGAGTTGTGAGATCGATTACCTGCTCTTAGAAAATACACAGTCCAATGCAGGAACTAGACAAACAGATAATTCTTTTGCAGTGTTGCTAAGAGTGGTGAAAGAAACCAGCAGGCACCCATAATAAACTGGGAAGCAAAAACTGGAATTCACCCAATGAAGGAGTTGTAGAGGCTAAGACGAAAAGTGGACTATACTAGGTATGAACTAAGCCTACTGCATAAAATCTTTATAAAGACCCAGTCAGTGTTCTTCCTTCTTTTCTCTATCCTAGAATTGCAGGATGTTCACAATACTCCTTTGCCCATTGGCAAATGCCCAGTTGTTTTTGACTTTAATCCGACTTTGGACTGCAGTATGTAGAGCCCCCGGCAACATGGAAATATTGGAATATCAGAACTGAAAGTTCTTTCTCCTCTCCTGCCCTCTGCCTTCAGTTGGTCGGACTCTCAGTCTGCTTGAAGCTGGAAGTAGCTACCATGGCCCAGCTGCCCTTTCCTCGGAATAGGTCATCTTGCCTGGAGCTGAGCTCAGCCCATTTCCATGCATCATTAAGACTGGATAATGATTAGCTAAATTATTCCTTCTCTAAGCTTAATGAGCTGTGAGGTGATACATTTGTAGTTCATTCTAAAACATATAAAAGTAGATGAAGTTTTTGTTCAGAAAATCTTCCTCTAGAAACCATTCACTTGGCTCCTCCTTTGTCATCTTAGAGAAGTGTTGCCCACATGGTAACCCAAATCTTTGATGAACTAGTAACTTTGAGATGATAACAGGTGACTTTTTTAGTTTACACTATATATGTGTGTGTGTGTGTGTGTGTGTGTATATATGTGTACATTCATTTTATGAAAATGTGACAATGTAGGGTCCTGGAGGTCTCTCTCCTGGGATAGTAATAAATAACTTTCTTTTTTGTTGTTATTCTTTTCACGTTCCCTTTGAATTAGTCTTTTGTTTATGCCTTGCTGGTATGTTCAATGTAAATTTTTCTTCTATCTCAATTTATGCAATATAATATATTTCTGAAGAGTTACATTCCCATCTTGTCTTTGCAAATGAGTGAAGAAACTTAGTGTTTAAGTGAGTTATATGTGCATTATCACGTATGACTGTGTGTGTTTAAATTTGCATAGAGTTTGACATTATTTAAAGAAAAGTGACAACTGGATTTGCAAATGTCACATTTTGTGCCAGAAACTTTGTGTGTTTGTTAGGGTAGGCTCAGCTATGGAAACAAAAATATCATTGGCTTGACAAAGCAGAAGTGTGTTTCTTCTTCATGTAATGGTCTTGGGAGGTTGTTCCAGTAGATAGAGGGACTCTCCTCCCCTGAGCCCTGCTGGCACCCTGTGCCCCCTAGCTTGGGGCCCTGTCACTTCACAGGGCAAAAGAGGAAAGGAAGTATGGATGTGGAACACTAACTTGCTTAAGAATTCTGGCCAAGAATTTTCCCACATCATTTGTGCTCACATTCTAATGCTGAGAGCCTAAGTTTTGATCTAAATGCAAGGGAGTTTGGGAAATTCGGTCTAGATTTGCATCCAGCTAAGATCCCCATTTGATGGAAGGAGAATATTGATTTTGGTGAGCAGTTGAGTTTCTGTCACATTCTGGATATGTAAAACATGGTACAGATCCAATTGGCATGGCTTCTGCTTTTTTAAAAATAAAAATATTACCTTTACCTTTCAGATGTTCCAAACTTATACTGTCTGATTGTCTCCCCCATTCCTCTGGCTTCTCTTTCTACACACACACATACACACACACACACACACATATATATATAATTTTATATAATTAAATATATCTGTTTAATTTATCTGCCCTTGAAATGCTTTGATTTCTCTAATTTACTCTAGGCTCCAAACCTCACACACAGAAGTAGATCAATCTTTATAAAGTTTATCCCATTCCTCTCTTATGACTATTCTTTCTACCACTGCCTTTCAGACTTTGAGTCCATCTTAACTGAACTCTGCTATCAGTCCCCCAGGGAGACTTCCTGACTCCTACCTTCTTCTCCTCCAATCCATCCAGCACGCTGCTTCTAGATTAAATCTGCACAATGCCCCAACACCCCAAATCCCTAGTTCAAAGTATGGTGATTTCTCACCATAGTTTTGAATTTGGATTTGCCTCACCCTAAAAGTCAAGGTGCTTCTCAGCATGGAACCAATCTGCCTTCCATGTACTGCCTTAAATTCTATAGAATACACTGTGATGCAGTAATTTACCATAATCCATGTTTATTGTTTTTTTTACATCACAGCTCTTGCAAATTACCTGAAATTTAGTATCTTAGGACTAGATAAATTTATTTCCTTGTAGTTCCAGAGGTCAAAATTCAAATGAGTCTAACTGGGCTAAAATCAAAGTGCCATCCTGTCTGTGTTTCTTTCTTGGAGGCTAGAGAAGAGGGTCTATTTTCCTGCTTTTTTAGCTTTTAGAAACTGCCCCTGTGCCTTGGCTTGTGGTCTCCTTCCTCCATCCTCAAAACCTACGAATTCATCACTCTAACCTTGTTTCTTTTGTAATCACTTTCTCTGTTTCTCTCTTTTGATTACACTGAGACCATCCAGATAATCTAGGATAATATCCCTGTCTTAAAGACAGGTGATCAGTAACATTAATTTCATCTACAACCTTAATTCCCCTTTGCCATGCAACCTGACGTATTCACATATTCTGGGGATTGGGACATGGGTACCTTTTGGAAGAGGCATTATAATTCTGTCTACCATACCATGTTTCCCCTGTTCTTGACTCCTGCTTACTCTGGCCCCTCCTTTCTTCCCTTCCCCCCACCTCAGAATGTTCTCTCTAAGCCACTTTACCTTTTGAAACCCTATCCATCCTCCATCCTCAAATTTCATTTCATATTTAGCTTCCTCTCCAAATTCTACTCACTGGGAGAAAGTCCATCCTTTTATTTTGTTACCTTTTAAACACATTCCTGCTTTACTTAGAATTTTAACTTTTAAAAAATTGAGTGCATTTTGAGTTATCGCTGTGGGTCGATTGCATTCTTCTCGGAGGGAAGGCATTATGCTTTGTTCACTTTTTATAGGCTTCATAGGCTTTGAGAATATTCTTGCACATAATAACCACACATGTAATTTTTGTCACATCGAATAGAATTTGCTCATTTACCACAAGCAGCACAGGGGCACAGTAGCATTAAGCAATCCTTTAAGAGTGGGGAACCCATAAGTAACTTGCATGTGTTTAAGGAATGCTTCTGATGTGGCGTTTGCAAGAGATGTCTAGTTAAATTTTTCTCCTCATAGTGATTTGATTTCATGCCGCTCCTCTCCTGTATGGACTCACGAATAGACATGAAGATATCATCTTTGACAGCATTTATTTGCCGTCTCCTTAAAATGGATTCTCTGGGGAAATAGGATTTAGACATTAGTCTGAAGATTTTCTCACAACAGAAGTGCTTACAGAGTTTCCCCCTGTGTGAGTTCCCTGGTGAATGACAAAGTCGATTTCCAAACTCATTTTTTCTGTAAGTATCCAAAGTATAGATTTCTTCCCATGGGAACCCCTTGGTTGGCCTTTTGACAAACTAGCTTCTCAGTCTTTCAGCCTGTTGTGGCTTTTGCCTTATACTTTGATCAAATGTTGACTTAGCTTACCTAAATCTTATTTTAAATCACACTCTTAAATAATTTTTCTTTGCTTTAGGGATTTCCTGTAAATACTAGGTTATCTATCTCTCTCAGATTTTGAGGCTCGATATAATTAATTTCTTTAACTGAGTTTTTATTGAAAGTCTTCTTAAACTTTATTTAACTCTTTAATTCAAAACTAAACTTCACATTTATATATGATCTCATGAGAGTATGTGTTTTGTGAACCCAGTTGCTTCCTCTTGTTTAAGTGGGGCAGGGACCGTGGAATTCATTGTCTAAGCAACGTTAATTGGGCTAGATAATTGGTTCTCCAATGAGTTTGCAGCACATGCATTAGAATCACCCAGGCAACTCGTCAGATCTGAGAGTTAAGGGGTTTTTTTACCCCTAGAGTTTCTGGGATTGGCTGAGAATTGGCATTTTTATCAAGTTCTCAGGTACTGTTGATGCTGCAGGTTGGGGACCACACTTTGAGAAACACTGACATAGTTAACATGCCTCAGGAAGAGCCATTTAAAGATGAGTAAGAAAATGTATTAATTTACTTATTAACTTATTCATTCATTCATTCATTCTTTTAAGAAATATTGATTGTGTACCTACTATATCTGATTCCAAAGTTTATCTTCTTTGCTTTATATTCATTTCATCTATTTGGAAGGCAATATGGAAGTGTCTATATTTTACATAAATTAAATATTTAAGATAATTTATGTATATAAATTCATACGTTAACATCTAAATTGATTATATGCTTTTTACAGAATGTAACTCAATTCAGTGATTATTGAGTGCTTACGTTAGGTAAGGCTTGTACTAGCAACAGAGAACAAAATAAGAAATTAAAAATATTAGCTATATTGACATGCCTCTCCACTTCTCTGAATTCTCCCATGTGTCATGTATAGATTTGTGAATTTGGCTGTTGACCTCATTATAATAAAATCTAATTATTAGTCTATATCTGTTATGTTATTGTTATGAATTGTGCTAATTGAGTTTTATTTGCCTTTCTTGTTTGTTCTAGCTTTTGCTGCTAGAGCTAACTAGAGAAAGAAACACTGCTGGGTGCAAAAACATGAAGTGTATGAAAATGCTATATTAAATCTATACTGATTTTCATTTATTTTTGTTGTATTTATATCCATAGGCTTTTATTTATTATTCAAACATTAGAGTAAAATAAAAAGGAAGAATCTTGAGAAGAAAATAAATGACTCAAAACCCAAGTTCATTAATAGCTTTGTGTGCATAGGTGTATGTATATGTGTGCATTCGTGTGTGTGTACACTTGAATGTTGCCTGCTGCTACTTGTCTGTATGCATATTTCTTTGTTATAATCTTGAGGTATTCATAGTTTTTATTTCGCATTTTTACTTATATTATAAACTATGTCCCATTTTCTATGATCTTCATAATTATTTAAACGGCTCCATAAATTTTTGTTTAGATAAAATTGAACAGCATTTCATTTCCCTTTGCTTCAAACATATAAATCCTTCTATTTCTCTAATTCAGAAAAAATAGAAAATATTCTTATAAATATTGCTGGTAGACAGGTTCTATGGTCAAAGTTATGAGTATTTTTATGACTTTTTAAATGGGAATCTTATTATATATAATATAGACACTGGCTTATAAAGATAATTTTAAAAGTTTATAATCATTGTAAATTTATGATTTTTAGTCAATTGATAGAATTTAAATGTGCTTTTTATTTTTAATTTATGTGGATTTCATTACCAATGAATTTAATCATTATGCTATGTTGATTTATAATTTTTTACTATTCTTAGACAAAGAGCTCATTTAAATTAATAGAATATGCTTTATTTATCTATTTATTTTTAGTGGATTAGACTGCTTTTTATAGTTGTGGATTCCCATTATAAACCTTAACCTCATTTCAAGTTTATATAAGCACTAAATAGAAAGTGCATATTCAACTATAAATTGAAACTACATTTTCAAATTAAAATGAATATTTTTCTTATCAACCATTTAGCATTCAAAAAGCAAAAATATCTATAATAAGTCACTCCAAGAAAGTTCACTTTAGTAGTAATGTAAGAAATTAATTAAAAAAAAAACTCTTATAAGGTAAAAATGCATGCAAAATAGCATTACCACGAGGTTTTTCTATTGTCTGATAGATGACTGCATAAAACTACAGTGGGAATGTTTGAAAAAGAAACATTTTTAATTGTATTAATCCCCAGTGTGACTGTATTTGCAGACAGGGGTTTTAGGAACAAATTAAGGTTGAATGAGGTCATAAGGGTGGGGTCTTAATCCAATAGGACTGATGGTCTTACAGGAAAATAATGAGATCTCTCTGTCTCTGTGTCTGTCTCTTTACATGTGTGCACTGAGTAAAGGCCACGTGAGGACATGGTGTAAGGTGGCTGTCTGCAAGCCAGGTTAAAGAGCCCTCCTCAGAACTGGACCTTGCTGGCACCCTGATCTCGGACTCCCAGGCTCCAAAACTGGGAGATTTATTTCTGTAGTTAAAACCACTCAGGCTATGGTATTGCATTATGACAACCTGAGCAAACGAACACAGTAACCAATAATTATTATACTCACATAATTAAAATATATACTACATATAATAATAATAACAATACATATGCTTATAAGAATACTTCTTTTCCTACTCCTCGATTGGAGACTAATGCAGAACTTCGTTTCGGAACAGCCCAGAAAGTGTGATTTCAAGTTCTGTTAGTATTTCCCCAATTGTATACTAGAAATGATAATATTTGTCTTATTTTTTCTTTTTCCCCCTAAAAATCATTATGTTATTGTGTATGGAAATGGCTTGCAAACAGAAAGCTCTAAGAGATAAAAAGAGATTATTGAGTGATAAAATCCATAGGTATCTATTGAACCACATACTTATTGCCTGGGCTGTACTTTTTTGATCATAATCTACATCGTCAGATCATCTGCTCTAATGGAAGTGACAAAACTATTGAAAAAATAAACTGAATGCATATTGGGTATACCTATGAGCAGGTACTACATGGCCAGAAGTGTCTGAAGTCCTAGGCTGATTCTTAAATTAAGGAATCTGGCATTTTTAATAAGACTTATTCTGAATATACTTAGAGACTCTTCATCACCCGTATATCATGGAGAGTTGGGGAATACTTTCAAAGACATGATTTTCTGAAATGATGACTTGTTTGTAATTTGTTCTATTTAAGAGGAAGAAGGAAGGGCTGGTTAATCTGAATCATCAGTTTGCTCTGTGCCTGACATGGGACCACAAGAACCTTGCAAAGCATGAGTTTTTCACCTTCCCCACCCCTCCCAGCCTCTCAGCATGCTCTGTCAATTTTCCTACATAAATAAACTTAGCAAAGTATGTAATTTCTGGGAACGGTTGTCACCCGAGATGGAGAAAAAAAAAATGTCCGCCAAACTAGGGACAAAAATCTCGTAGCTTCTAGTCCCAGATTTATGGTCTAGAATCGCTACCAAAAACTGTTTCATCTGTATTAGCAAGACTTTCTATCCCTGGAGGTAAACGGGTACAATGAATATTTATTATGGCCCAGGGTATTGTTCTCATTTTTTATGGCTGCTAGCTTTTGTTCCTCTTATGTAACAGGGAAAGTTTTCTGGAACAGCCAGCCAGGCCAGGACACTGTGCTTATATGGTGGGCTCTTAAGACCTATTTGTTGAACTGAATGCATTTTCTTGTTATGAAAACTTCGGATAGAATCCTGGATTTACTTGTTTATTAAACCTTGTAAACTTGTACCATTTATTTTTATTCTCGGAACCTCATCTGACAAATGCGCATAGTAATAGGTGCCCAGGTTGCTACACAGATTAAATAAGTAAGTAAGTAAATATAAAATAACATTCATGAGGTGGATGACCTGTTCTGGAACATATTAGTTACTCCCTTTATGTTATTTATCCTATCCTATCCCCTTCTACTTAAAAAAGAGAACTAAAAAATCTACTGCCATTTCTGTTGAATCATCTTATTCAAGAAATTCTCATGAGCCAAAGGTCAATTTCACAAAATTAAAAGATGGGGGCAGTTTTTCACCTCTAAGATCTGTAGATCATTCGGAACAAGAGTGAATTTCTTTTCCTTTCTATGACATGGATACTTGCCTCACTGAAGAGTTGGTATTTTCAGAAGTCTTGCCACTTTTCCAAGGTACTTTTCCATAGAATATCTTATTTGGTTCTCACGGTAAAACTTGGGGGATAGAGCCATTATCAGTCCATTTTTTAAAATTTGAAGATAATAAATATAAGTAAACACTCACGTACCCCCTCAAACCTGTTCCTCCCCAGCCTTTACTGTTTCAATTAATCATAATTTTGTAGTTAATCAGAGCTACCATCCAGGAGGTGTCTTTCCCTATTTCTTCTTTCTCACATCCAATACCTCTGCTAGTTCCATGGCTCCTGCTTCTAAAATATATTCTAAATTCATCAATTTTTCACCATTGCACTTTGACTCCCTTAATCATTGCCACCACTGTGTGTTATCTTGAACAGTTGTGATAAGATAAATATGGAAAAAATTAACTCAAATGCTTAAAATCGATGTAAGTTATTTTTATTATTGAGGTTTCGATAAGTAATACTCTTTCTCCACCTAAATTCTCCCCTAGTAGGAAGAAAGATAAAAGAATTTGGCAGACAGAGATAAAAGTATCATCTTTATCACTTCCCTGAATGCAGTTCAACACTTCAGTTCTTCATTAATGAAATGTGTGACCCTTCTCTGGATGAATTCATGTCTTGAGTCTGTGAAATCTCTCTTATTCCATCCATACGCCTGGGTGTTCTAAATAAATTGGCCTCACCATTTGATTATCCCTTAAGCATGAACGACCAGGTTAGAATTATTCTACTTTATCCTAATTGGAGAGCTGAGAGCAAATTTAACTGCCAAACCAAGACAATGCCTACCAGACTTCCTTTGGGTCTCTTTGCCTTTTGCCAGACTGAATCTTGCAGCACAGCATCCCTGCCCCACCCAAGGAAGCTGCTTTTCTCTCCTGTCGGCTGTGTGGATGACTTAAAGTCAGACGTGCCAGAGAGCTTTTCGGCTTTACCCTTTTTCACCTTAGCGTTATCTTACGTATAATGTCTAATCTATGCCCCACTGGCTTTTGTAGAGGTCAAGCCATGCTCTTGTAGTTCAAAATCAAGCTGTACCTTTACACAGTCATGGCCAACATGGACTGACTGCTCAATAAGGTAGAGCTGTCCCAGTTTGCTGAGGTCCTTGCAAGAATTGTTTGCTAAAGGTCTGTATTTTCTATGAGCTATGCCTGCTAAAAATAGCCCTACCTCTATCAATGAAGCCACTTGCCTGTGAACGAAGCTGCCATAAACCATAATGATCCACCAAGGACAAAATTCTACTTAGGCCACACTTAACTAAAGCCTTAAGAATAAAGCTGTCAGATGATCTCTCCCTCCCCCGCCTTCCCTCTCTCTCTCTCCCTCTCTCTCTCTCTGGCATTTTGTTCTTCAAAGCTACTTCTTGACTTTTATCAAGTTTCCTAACTATCACAAGCATATATTAGAGTTTGGGAGAACTTAAATAACTTTTCTTCCTAGCCTTAGTTCAAAGTAAAATGAAATCCAGGAGACAGAGAGACGGTAAATCCGAGGATCTGCTTTATTGGCATTAAGGTAAATGTAGACCCTGGTTATGTCCCTAGGCAAGGGAGATTGCTATTACTTTACTCTTAAAATGAGCAGACAAATCCACCTTGTCACAGGCAGTACTGCATGACTGAAGACTTTGCGCCAAACGGCAGAGTCCACCCGCTAAGTTATTTGCTCCATGGAAGAGCAGAATGCAGTTCTATGTGAGCAGAAAGACCCCAAAGGGAACAGAGGAGGAGACTGAGAAAGCAATGCTCACCTTCTGTTCCTATCAACACCAGTCAGCTGGCTGACTTCTCCCAGCACCGGGAGGAATAAGGGCAGTGGGTGGGGACAGAGCCAAGAGAGCTTGTTTGGCTGAAGTTTCTCCACCTGGAAGAATGAGGAGTGGAGAATTACTGTTCTTCTACCAAAAAATATCATCATGATTCTGAATTTCACTTAATAAGTGAAGAGATAAGCACTGAGAACTTAAATGATCTGAAGGAACTAATGATCATTAATTACATGCTAATACCAAAGAGAGAAAGAGATGCTCTTATAAATATGCAGCTGGTATAATTTTTCATTCCACTTATTTTGATGGCAATAATGATGATTATAATATGATGGTTGCTTAGGATAATGAACAGAACCTTCCCTAGGAAGTATTATCTTTTTGAGATTCTTAGTGCTTTTTTTGGACCAATGCTTCTAAATGTGTGGTAGTAAGGAATATTGTCACACATCAGAATGAGAGGAAGGAGAGGGCTCTTTTCAGACTAAATTACTCGGATAAAGATTCTGATACCCAACTTCACCATCTCTACTTGAAAAATCTCTTCTCAAGCGGGCTACAGAGTAATAGTTTTCAAGATCAGCATGTTTTAAACCTCAGGTCACTGAGCCTGAAAAGAATTGAAGACTGCTGCTTTGGAATCATGTTAATTTCCCATCATCATGCCCATTTGTGGCCCCTCCAGACCCTCCATTGGCCTGATGCTCGGACCCTTTGCTCAATATCTTATCATTACCTTCCAGCTACCCAAGCTGTTGCTTCTTGTGAATCTTTCCTCCCATACCGTTCCATCTTCTCTCCTCACCCTACATGAGGATACTCTTCTCAACCTATTAGGAAAGGTACCTACTTGTAAAGCTTATCAGAGCAAGGCTTTCAAGTGAGCCACTCTTTCATACACCCGTTTAATCCTAAAATAATTGTGGGCATCACCATGTGCCAGACCCTGCATAAGAGCTCAGGTTACCAATGTTGGGAAGCCACAAGAATGGCTATGAGGGATGTTAGGTTGCTGCTGGAGCTGAATTTCTCAAAGTACTCTATTTACAACTTCACTACCTAACGTGTGGTTCTGGGACATCGTGTTAGAGATGCCGAAACTTAGACCCCCACACCTGAGCTATTGAATCAAAAATCTTTATTTCAACAAGAAACATAGTTTATGGGTATATGAATTAAACTTTAGGAAGTACTGCCTTGAAACACATTCTGTAATACGTCCTGTGTCTTAGTCTGCTTAGTCCTATAACAAAATGTCATGGACTAGAGAGTTTAAACAACGGACATTTATTCCTCACCATTCTGGAGGCTGGGAAGTCCCAGATCAGGGTGCCAGCAGGCTTGGTTTCTGATGAGAACCCTCTTCTTCTCTTGCCTTTTTGCTGTATTCTCACATGGTGGGGAGAAGGAAAGCATACCCTGGTCTCTATTTATAAGGGCACTAATCCCATAAAGAGGACCCCACCCTCATTACTTCGTCTAAAACAATTGCTTCTCAAAGGTCTCATCTTTTAATAGTCTCACATCAGGAGTAAGGGCTTCAACATATAAATATTGAGGTCACAAACATTTTGTCCATAACATTCTACTATTACAAATATTTCATATTCTATTCAAATTCAAAAATTTTGAGTTAAGTGATGTTAAACAGCTTTTTGTATTGGATAACTTTCCAGAGGCTTTATATGGTAGTCTGCCATTTTAATCTCCAAGAAGCACATATAGTGCATTGGGTTTCCAAAATTTTTGACCAGGGAGCCACATTTAATCTAAAATATTTAATGAACTAGGGTTTTAGAGAATGTCTTTTGAAAAAATTGGGGTTGCATTTTTTTTCTGCTTTTCTTTTTTTAGCTTTTATACTTCTGGAAAAGTTTTCATCTCATTAATTTAATACTCTATTATAACAAACTCTTCTCTACAGCATACGTTCTTCTAGTAATAGAAATCATGTCTAGTATTTAAAACTACCGCCTCCTGTCTTAGTCCATGTGTTGGGTAGGATTAACCCAAAGCCTAGGTATGGATGAGCATGTGACTCAGGACTGGCTAACCAATCACCATGATTTTTGCTCAAGGATAGGTATATCAACGATGCTGGGCCAGTGAACTTAGTTGAAGGACGACATTAATTGAGACAGTGGGGGGAGGGCTGGGCCATGAGGGAGAGAGATCATGAGATAACTCCCATTTTGAGATCATGAGACAACTCATACAGAATCATGTAAGCATGCTGATTGCAATCTGGACTTCCACTGTTTTAAATTTAAATTATTTAGAGTTAGGATTCTATTGTTTTCAACAATAAGATCCCCTTTTCATGCATCTGGATTTTTGATACACTCTTGGGGCAGCTATTGAGTCTTTTCAAAGGTGTTGTGCCGTGGATGGCAGGTAGCGAAGACATGTGGGGCAGGCTCTCTCGTCGGCCAGTGCCCCTCAAGTGTGTGATGAAGCTGCTGGGGTTGGGACCCATCTTGGGAAAAGGGTTTACTAATCATGGTCACTGTCAGGGGTCACTAGTGCTCTCGAGAAAAGCATCTGGTATCCCTGAAAACCTCTTTAAAAGTGGTTGCCAATCTGGCTCTTCTCAGAATCATCTGGAAACCTTGCTGAACATATAGAATTTTGGACCAATAAAGAGTTACACATCAGAGTTCCTGGAGCAGGATCTACAAAGATGTACCTGAAACCACATCTCACCTTGTAATTCCTACTGTGGCCAGCTTGGCATTTGTTGATGGATGATACTAAAAGACCCCTACCTTCGAGGATCTTTGGCTCCTATCCGGCTTTGAGTGTTCTCTGGCTGAGAATCAATTCTTTTCCAAAGTGGCCACAAATAAAGCCCTCTACCTACTAAGCAACAATCCTTGGGAATTAATCAACATTAGAACCCTGTATTAAATCCACTCAGAGTATTTTTTCCCCTATTTTGGAGAGATCAGCCATATTTACCATCTCAGTGTCTTGTGTCAGAGCTTCAAAATGTTTTACATGCATTATCTCACTTGATCCTCTTGTAGACCCTCCCAATAGAATACATAATGCTCAGTTAAATTTGAATTTCAAATAATGAGTGTGGTTTTAGTATAAATATGCCCCAAATATGGAATGGGGCATGTGCTAACAATGTATTAGTTTTTTATCTGAAATCCAAATTTAACTGGGCTTCCTGTATTCTTATTTGCTAAATCTGGTAATCCTATGACCTCATAAACTGGGAAGGAGGCAGAGCAAGTATTTGTCTCATTCAATTTTATAGATGAGAAAACTGATATTATGCAATATCCAAAACTGATATTCTGCAAACCTGTGACTTTCTCCAAGTCATGCAATCACTGAGCTACAGAGCAGAAACCATACCTTGGTTTTCTAGTTTCTGATCCAGGACTCTAGCTTTCACTGTTTTAGCTTGAGGGGTAAGTGAAGAATGTTGATATTGTGTTCCTAACTACCATAGTTCATTTCAGCATACATTATTTCAGCATATTTTGGGGACAGAGGGATTACCTGACTTTAAATTGATGTTCAAATTACTATAAATATTTTGGGAGAGAAAACTATGCAGTCTTGTAAACTAGTGGATTCACATATAATTGGAAGAATGTATATTTCTTTAAATATTGGTTAAATAGGAGCCTCTATGAGTCTAGAGAAAGTCCAATGAACACAGCATAATCCATAACATGAATAAGAACTAAATGTAAATCTTCATGAAATTAAAGAATAGGAGATTACTTTCCTTGATTGAATTGGGAAACTAGAAATTAATACTATGGTCCAGGGGTTAAACCTTTGACTTTGAATTCAAATTATCTGGGTTAAACTTGGATCTAGCTCTCCTACTCTGTGCCCTTAGGTGAGTTGCTTAACTTATTTGTGACTCGGTTTTTCCCCTGTAAAATGGATCTAATCCTTGTAAACAGCTCATATGGTGGTTATGAGGATTAATTAATTTAATGCAAGTAAAGTGCTTTACAACAGTGACTGGCAGGTAGTAAACACTCAATAAACTTAAGCTGCTATGATTATTATTATTTTCCTTCTGCAGCTGCTGCTACCAGCGTGCGCCATAGTTATTCCAAGTTTCCTCTTGCCCCAAATTGCTTTCTTACTGGTTCCATTAACAGCAACAATAAATCACATAACTTCAAACAAAGGTTTGCAGGTTTGCATCAAATGCTCCATCTGTTAGTAGACTGCAGTTAGTATAAATGGTGAAAGCTTAGAATGGTGCCTAAGCTGTCCAATTCTGCCCCAAATTCTAAGAATTAAGCTAAATATTTTGCTTAGATTCCCCTACAATGTAGTATTGTATGATGATCTCTTAGATTTTCAAGGTAGAGATAATTCAGGTCAGGAATCACTTTGAAAACATAAATCTGTCATAAGTCAACCTTTATTTCTAATCTTCATTTAATCAGTGGAAGAATGTTGGAAATTAGAAGCAATAAGATATACAGACAATTTGGAGTTTGTGAGTCTGAGCACGTCAGACTAAGGTTTAAATCCTTTGGACGCGTACTTTAAATGAGTCTGGTTATCATAGCCAACTTCTTCAGTCCAGCATATTTTCCTCCATCTGCCAAGAGTTTGAGCATTTGATAGGTCTGTGCCCTTTCTTCAGCTGATTGCACTGCCCCATTGCTGCTGACTTGAAAATATTCAAACCGCTAATGTAATATGCAGCACCTGCAAATCCTGTGAAATATTAGCACAGTGGTAATGAGAATTGACTCCAAGTATAATGACAACAGGTGAAATTATTCATAGCCTGCTCATGTAGCAAACTTAAGATATAAACTCAATGAGCATAAATGGAATAAGTTCATGACAAATATGAAAATATCCCAAACTGCTAAAGTAATAAAAGTAAATACAATAAATCTTTCCTGCAGATATAGTAAGGTCCCTAACTGCAAATGTAATAAAACCTATCAACAGCTGCAATATATTTGGAACATATTATATAGCTTTACAAAGAATTATACCCCCTGCTGGTATGACTTCAACAATGTCATGCTTTGTCTTTTTCCAGTGAGTCCAAATCTAGCAGACTACACGTTGCCCAGTGTATATTAAATATGACAGAGTGTTAATACAACCAGGTTTGGATTGAAAATGAAATGCTCAATCCAGATGTGCTCTTTGGCCATTCTGCAAGCAGAGCCAAAGGCTGTGGATCTCCCAGCAGGGGCTGAAATGCAGCCAGGAAAGCTAAGCACGGGAGGTGAGGAATTGATGAATCACTGGATAACCTTTTTGTTGCTTGGATATGGTATCTGAATCAGGAAAAGTGAGCAGTACGTGGACCAAGGGGATGGGGGCAGAGGGACTGAAGTGAGAAAGAGATGGGCCGGGGGGCAGGTGATGACATTCTGTAAAGATTATTCAGGTGCCAGGCTGTTTGCTAGATATTTTGTCTCTTCTTTCCCTTTCTCCTTTTTTTCCTTCTTTCGTCTCACAATTCAGAGCATATCTGTTGACTACCTAGTAGTTTATAGTTACTAATTATATCCAGGGAGAAAAGAGTAAATAAACTCATTGTCCCTGGCCATTTGAGGACCTGAAGTCCTGTGGGAGATTTAGAAAATGACAATACTAATACAGTCACAATATTAATACTAACACAATTCTAATACAAGGCAGATACATCTGTCACTGGGCAAGAAGAGGATCTGGGACAGAAGCCTAAAGAATATCAACATTTAAGGGATGGGCAGGGTTACTTACACACTTGTAAGAGTCTTGCAGGTTTTTTTTTATATACATGTACATCACTGTTCATCTTGCTTCACCCACTTAAAAATACAGCAGGATTATTTCTTTAGGTCCACAAAAACAAAACAAACTCATTATTTTTAAATACTACAAAATATTTCATGCACTGAACTCCCTAAATTAACCAACATTTGGGTTATTTTCAGGGTTTTTTCCTCTCTATTTCTAATTGTTTGTTTGCTGTTTTGCTAGCCCACCCCTCGCCCCCATACTACAACAGGTATCTCCATACACATTGCTTTGCATGCCTGAGCTTTCATTCTGTAATACTGATCATCGAAAGTGAAAATGTGCAGGCTATGGGATTTTTGTTTCTAATAGGTATTGTGAGACTTTGCTCCAAAGTGCAGTAGCAATTCACAGTCTTACCAGAAAACATGTGGCTACCCATTTCCCACATCTGGTCACTACACTAGACTTATTTTACTTTACATTTTTTTTTTGTTATTGTTGTGTTACAGTTTGAGAGGTAAAATATAGTTTTTCATCATGTCTTCAACTTCCAACTGCCAATGAGGCTGATGATTTTGTGTTTATTGGCCATTTGGATTTCTTACTCTGTGGACTGCCTGTGCATGTAATTTCCTTACATTTTAATTTTTTGTATTTTTTCTTTTCAGAGCATTTTTTGTATATTTGAGATAGTAATCATTTATGTATCATATGAGTTGTAAGTATTTTGTTTTATTTGATTCCATTTGTGAAATTATTTTTTATGTCCACTTTCCTTTATGATATCTCGATTTCCTCTCACTTCAATGGGTCTGTTCTTTCGTAAAAAAGCTACATGAGAGCTCTTAAATTTTTCTAATATATTGTTTTATTATAAAAATTACTTTATGTACAAAGCTATAAAATATATTATATATGAATATCATTATTTATTAATGACTTTATTTGCATGTATTTATATATCATAATTATTTTATAGTAGATAATTCTATACTAAATTCTTCTGCAAAGAATTTACTTTTTGTCTTGTGTGCTTTGTTTTCTTGTGGATGGTTACCCAGTTGTGCTGGCTATGAAATAAACTTCCATTTTGCTGCCTTATTGAACTATAAATTGTCATAACTTCAACCACACTTTCAGGTGGGTCTATTTTGAACTAGTTTTTCTGACCAGTTTGTCTATCCCTATTCAGTTGCTATACTATTTTTATTATAATGGGTTTATTATAAATGTTGGTATCCACTTAGGCAAAGTTCCCTTTATTATTCCTTTTTGTTTTGGTTTATTTTGTTTGCCATATCAGGCATTCATTTTTTAATATGAATTTCAACATCATCATATTCAGTATTAAAATAATAAGTCAGTAATATAATTTTTTTAATTTCTATTTTTTTTTTGCTTTTTAATAGACTGTATTTTTCACAGCACAATTAAACAGAGGTACATAAATTTCCCAATTTCTAACTTAGAAATTGTGCATTGTTATTCAAAACATGTCTGATGAAAGTTTTTTTTTCATCTTGACAAATTTAGATTTAAAAGTTTCATTAATTTCTAAGAATAGGATAACGAGATTTTAATCTTTTGTGATCTGTAAAATTTTTTAATAGTACTGGATTATATGTTATTTAAAGATTATATAGAACTCATCTATAAAAAGAGTCTGGGCTAGTAACTTTATAAATGTTAAAAAATTTCACTAATTCCACTATCTTTTTATAGTTATTTGTCTGTTTAAATTTTTTACATCCTTTGGGATCAATTTTAATAATTTATAATTGCTAGGTTATCATCCATTTTTCTTCCATTATTCCAATTAGTTGCCCAAGCTTTACACACAATTTTTGTCTTTAAATATTTTTAAACTCTTTTGAATATATGATTATTTCTTTTTCTTACTCATTATTAAAATGTATTTTTGTTTTCTCCCTTTTTCTTAGAATTTTTTCAACATTGCGATCCTTAAAAAGTCACACTGTAGAGTTTTAAAAAATCATTTCTACAGTTTACTTCTGCTTTCTATATTTCAGTAATCTCATGTTTTTATAACTAACTTTTCTTTGATTTAAAAAAAATAAGTGGACAATAGCTAATAAAGATATGTGTTTCCTGGGAAATATTGCCATGCAGCAATAGGAATACAGTAGTATTGTCAAGTCATACGGTAACTTCACAGCTCTAGTGAGACATTATGGATTTTTCTCCAGAAAGACTGCATGCTCTAAGTGCAATCAAAATATATCAGCACTATCTAAATACATCTATTTCACCACACTCTTTGAAGATGTTGAGTATTCCCACTTGCTAAATTTTTGCTATTGTTTGTTCCTTTAATTTGTATGTATATATACACATATATGTGTGTGGATACATATAGCATGTGTGTATAAACAAATCAGATGGTGTGTGTATATATATGTATACACATACACATGCTTGTTTATTAAAAAGGCTGAACAATTGCCAAGGTTTCATCTCTCATTTGTCTTATACCTGGTGTGAACTGTCAGCTCCTATAGTCTGCCTACTGGCTACTGAAGTTCGGGAATTAACTTAGTATAAAACTTTTTTATCAGTTCTGGTGTATTTTGTATTGCAAACTTTGTCACAACAATGACAAACTTTCTTCTACTCTGTCCAAGCAATTACTAAATGATGCAAATCTTTTTCACTTTCAGTAGCCTCTCTGCATGTACCCACCAAATATGGAATCCAATTTTTTAAAAAAAGTAAAATTAACATTTATTGAGCACCTACTATGTGCCAGATAGTTTCTGCATGACACAGGGTACTTCTGTGTCATGCCCATGATTTGATCCTCAGCATTCAACATAGTGATTGGCATATAAAATTTTCTCAATAAATCATTATTGGATAGAAATAACCAATTGCATTTAATTAAGTGTTTAATAAGTGTAGTCAAAGAAGAACCCAACTTGAAAGCGAATGAAAAAGAGAACTCAAGTAGAAACTTCTGAGGATGTGGTCCACTAAAATGCCATTCCTTGCTCGGAAATTACCGTGCATCAAAGTCTGTGTGTTCTTTTGTAATCTAGAATAACTTTTTTACTTCATCCTTTCCAAAGTCTAGTGAAGTTGGCATAACCTGTATATTTATCTGAACTCAAAATTCAGACAGTTTAAGTCACTTGCTGTATGTCATCATATGTCAGAATTGGAACAAGAACCCAGACTTCTAACTCCAGTGCTTTTTCCATCTTTCATAAGCCATCTAAAAGTTCTCATTTTAATAGACTTTCCTGTGGAATTGAAGTCTCTTATATTGCTCTTCTACATTATTATTTATATTCCGTGTATTATGTTCTGTCCTCTCTGCAAGATCGTAAGTTTACTTATGGTGGGCACTTGGTTTTATGTCTCTATTTTAGGCAAATGGAAGTTTGTAGGTCCTCAGTACATAACTATGGAAGGATAGCATAAATGACATCACACCTGTGATTAAGCCGTCCATATGCTCACATCTTTGAACATCTCTACTCCCTGTCCACCTTCAGGCATAGACATCATGCTGCTGAATCTGCTGATTGGCTATGCTAATGATGTGGAACGTGGAAAGTACACCATTTGCAATCTCCGTGTGACAGAACAGAAATGAATGGGTCATGCTTTGATTTGTGTGGTGCCTTTGGCCAGACCATACATGCTATTTTCTAAGTACCTAGATTATAAAATACAGACACAGAAAATTCAGAGACAGCCATACATCAGTGGAAATGACTATACTTCCCAACTGGACCAGTTAAAGGAAAATATATCTTTCTATTATACACCCTCAAGCAGTTATCTTAATCACCTTATGGAAGATTACATCTCTTATATGAGCTTTGGTTAAATATCACGTATTTTGATGTTTCCATAGACTTTTTTTTTTAAAGTGAACCCTCATTGTTTAAGAATATAGCTTTGTGAATAAAATTAGCATGAAATTTTGCTTCATTCCAGGTGCTGGGGAATAAATATGTATTTTCCAGGGATCCAGGTAAATATTAAGTAGGGGAGGGCTTTTGAACAAAGTGAAACAGCTCGTGAATGATATAGAGACATATTCAGGGAAATTCAAGTGGTTAAGTGTATCTAGGGTATAGAATGGGTGTAGATAAATTGAGATGAAGGAAGAGGAAAACATAAGCAACCACGAAAGCCACATGAAGAAGTCTGAACCCCTACAAAGGCAAAGGTAAACCATCAAGAGCCAGAATGACATACCATCTTGGTGACTGGATGTGATTAAAATTACAAGCAAAAGTATTTGTCAATAAGCTAAAGAGGCTTTAGGGAAAGGTAGAAATGAGAAGGAAATGATGTGGTTGCAGATCATATTTGAATATGAATGCATCAGTATCAGACACTCAACTAACATCAGAATCTTAAGTCTGTAAAATGGAAATAATGCCTTTCAAAAATATAGCTGTTGTGATAAAACATGAAAGTGTATGATCATCGTTGGGGGTACAATAGGAGTTTAGTAACCGAGAACATCACTGTTGCTGCTGAACAGGGCACACCGATTTTGCATGACTTGGCCTCTTCTTTCCTCTGTCCCTTTGCCTCTCATCATTTCCTGCTCCCCAGATGTGAAGTTTCAGCAACACTGAATACAACTCATTGCATCTTATATCCACATCATTGCTGATTCTGTTGTCTTGGGAATAATTTCTCTGTTGTGTTTCCTTCTTATCTCAGCATCTCATTACAGGATTTTAATCTACCTGGAAGGCTTTCCGCCTTCTCCTCTGATCTTCATGTTTTCTGTGTGTACCTTTAATATCTTCAGCGGGGAGGGTATAGCTCAGTGGTAGAGCACATGCTTAGCATGCACAAGGTCCTGGGTTCAATCCCCTGTGCCTCCATTAAATAAATAAATAAATAAATAAATAAATAAATAAATAAATCTTATTACTTATGCCTCCTTCCAAAATACCTTGTATTAAAGTTATCTCTTTATGTCTCTATCTCTTCCGTGATCCCGTTTGGGTCTGTGGCTCTATCATACTCTCTGTGACAGCCTCAATGCTTCACACATACCTTACCGTAACTGCCAACAATTGCTGAATTTAAAAGGTAGACAATTATGTAATGAAAATTGGCCATAGCAGTTGTCCAGATTAAAGAGAAACGGGCGTTTAAATAAGTAAATAGTACTGGAGAGGAGGTGTAAGCTTAAATAAACACCTAGCAGACGGAATAGAGAACATTCGGTGCTTCCTTTAATATTTTAGTTGAAGGAGAGGGAAGAGAAGAGTTGAACTCATGCTTTCTGGAATGTAGAAATAGTTACTCACAGTGCTCTTGCCCGAGATGGGGAATCCAGATGCAAGCGCACATGTGCGGGGCTGCCGATGAGGGATGCCCACGAGACATCTGAGAAAGCACAAGGTTTAGACGGAAATGCATCATAATCAGACTTCAGTAATGTGATTTGCATCCACCTCTCATTCTGCCTGCGAAGTCCTTCCTCCCATTCTTCATCCTGGTAATTGCTGCCTCTTTTCAAAATTTGACCCCGGCTTCTATTCTCTGGGGAGCTTTGCCTGACTTGCGGGTTGGATGAAAGTTCTCTCTTGCCTGCTTATCTCACTTCTCTCTGGCACAGGACTTACCACACTGTCTCAGAGGAGATGCTCAACACTTATTCATTCATTTTTTTAAATGAAGACTTATGGAATCAATAAGACTGATCTCTTTAAAAATAAAATAAATTGTTTAGTTCCACAGCACTAAAAATTAGCCCTCACTGTAAAAATGTGAAGGAAACAATACAGCCCGACAACCTGGAAAGCTCACGTCTTTATTAAGGCCAGATGGATTTTCTTCCCCCTCAAATCAAGGCCTGCCACAGCACAACATTAGGGAAGATATCATTTTACTTTTAATTTGTATTCCCTATTTCAGAATTATGAGGGTGCAGTCTTCTTCAGATTATGTTAGACTGAATTTGTTTTGCATTTTTTAAAAAATGTTCTTGCCTAAGGGGTTCACTGTGTTGGTCAAAAGGAAATTCAGGGCTCCAAACCAGCATAAACCTTCTCACCTTCAGAGGAAATGGTTGTACTTCTTGAAAAATTTTAGTAAAAATCGTGTCAGGTGGCCATCACATTAGGAAACAACCATTATGGGAAAAAACTGTGAAAAATAAAACTCTAAAATTCCACTCAGTAAAAGATGTTGTCCACTCTGGACCTGAGAATTTCACTGTCATGATTTTGAGTGCATGTGTATGGTTTCAAGGTCTTTACAGAATAGGGAGGGAGGTGTTGCTCAAAGGGGCCTGAGGAAGATGAAAGGGTTGCTTAAGAAAACTGAACACTCATTCAAGCCATATTCAGTTTAACATACATGGAGGTAGAGGTATATATATATATAGCTGTAAGGAATACATTATAGGGATTTGAGGCAAGCATCCTTTTTTTAAAAAAAATTCACTAAATATAGCTGGGTAATTGTTCTGCTATGGTTCAGATTCATTTTCTTTCCTTTTAGTTTCATGTATCCTAATGAGGGTAATTCAGGCATTTTCCACCCACACATATGTGCTACCAGTAAGAATCATAATTCGAATCCTGTAAATCAAATATGTCATGCATTGCAGTGCCTGGCCAAAAGGAGCTATTCAGCAAATATTCTCCCCTACACTTTTCCGCTTAACTCTCTGATGATACAATAGTGACTGCTTTGTGAATGTGACAACGTGCTAATTTAGCTTTTGGTAAGCACATTTTTCACACGGTGGTTTTCCTTTCACTGTAGTGTCACTAGAAGATGTGAGAGGATTTAAGTTCTAGCCAGCATGGAGATCTGTGTATCTGCCAGCTATCGATCCAGCTTACAGAAAGGCAAAGAGAGCCTAAATTGTGCTGAGCAAGGGTTTTTTTAACCACAATTACATTTCTTTGACTAGGGGCTCTGGTACGTAATTACTTTTCTTAAAAAAAAAAAACTTCTTAGCCCATCACAATAGCAACAGACCTAATAGAGCCAAATAGATCCCCGAAGTTACTGGAGCTGATCTTCTAGCTGATAGAAGCTATTTCTTTCAGTTGAAAAGGAACACACCTCTGGCCTTTATTTTCTTGTTATAAAATTCAAATAAAGTATTTAGTAGCATTTTGCCGTATCTCTTTCAAGCAACTCTAAGTGTGCCTACAAGTGTGCCTTTGATTTAGGAGTAAATTTCCACTGAACTTTAATTTGTCATCATCATTGTTTAGGGGACTGAAAGTGTCTGAGGCTATCTTATAAACTGAATGGGACTGAGTATAAGGTATAAGGGAATATTGTTACCATATTGCTGGCAGAGGCAGTGTTGGACACCAAAAATGCCCATACACCCGAGTAGGACTGTAAGCTCAGAAATTCCACCTGCTATAAAGGCTGATAATGGAAGAGGAACTTGGTAGATGAGACACAAAGGTTGAAAGGTTTTTCACATTTGTTGGTGCTAGGACTAAAGCAGAGTGAAGGCTAGGGTGCAATATTTAAGGAGATGTTCTCTCTCAGGGTCATGCAAGTCCTTCATTCCTTCACCCCAGTCCCAAGCAATGTCTCAAGATCTTCTGTGATTCAGTCAGTCAGTGGTACAGAGCATTCCAATCCAGAAGTTATAATAATGAAAATTAATATTCATTTACGTGTTCACTGTAAACCTCTAATGTGTTTTATTTTTCATTATCTCATTTTCTCCTCACTACACCACTATGAGATAGATACAGATAATATCTTCATGTTAAAGATGAGAAAACTGAGGCTCAAAGAAATGATTTGCCCAAGGTCTCACAGCAAATGTAAGATAGAGCTAGGATTAAAACACAAACACAACATAACCGAGAGCTGGGATTCAAGCCCAGGTGGGAGGACTCACTATACTTTGAATGAAACTCTAAAGCGCCTCCCCCCTGCAGACAGGAGGCCAGAGTGCCAGCCTGGGAGGAGATCGGAACAAGGCTTGTCTGTGGTAGCTGAGTATATAATTAAAAGAAGTTGAAAAGACTATTGTGAAGATGGTGGGACTGGGACTGTATTTCTTAGGGCTGCCATAACAAAATGTCACATTCTGAATGGCTTAACCAACAGGTATTTATTTACTCATAATTCCAGAGGCTGAAAATACAAGATCAGTGTGGTGGCAGGTGTGACTTCTCCTGAGGCCTCTCTCCTTGGCTTTTCCCTTCCTCCCTCCCTTCCTTCCTTCCTCCCTCTCTCTTCCTTCCTTCCTTCCTTCCTTCCTTCCTTCCTTCCTTCCTTCCTTCCTTCCTTCCTTCCTTCCTTCCTTCCTTCCTTCCTTCCTTCTCTTTCCTTCTCTTTCCTTCTTTTTTTGTCCTTCCTTCCTTCCTTTTCTTTCTTTCTTCCTTTTCTCTTTGTTTTCATGTCCCAAGCGTCTCCACTTCTTACAAAGACAACAGTCCTGCTGGACTCGGATGGCACCCTTATGACCTCATTTCACCTAATTACCTTTCTAAAGATCCTATCTCCAAATACAGTCACAGTGGGGGTCAGGGCTTCAGTCTATGAATTTGGGGTGAGTACAGTACAGTCTGTGAGAAGTACTTAGTGGCAATCCTACTCCCATTATCCAACACTATCTAGCATCAGTTAAGACAGGCCAGGCTCTAATGTAATAATGAGCAAACTTGAAATCTCAGTAACTTAATGCCATAAATGCTTTTTTATTTTTCCTTGTTCATGCTATAGGCACAGTATGGCTTGGCAGGGGTTCTGTTCATGTGCTTTCCCAGGGACCCAGGATGTCAGAGTCTTATCTTGGCACATGCTTCATCAGATTACAGAATGGAAAAAGAAAAGTTGGAGAATTGTGTGCTGGTTTTAAAGCTTCTGCATGCATGTGACACATCTCAGTTTCTTTCACATTTTAAGAGCCAGAACAAACCACATAGCTCTGCTTAAATTGAAAGGAGACAGAAAGCACAATCCTAGTGCTATACGTGTGAAAGATGCTCAGGGTGCTAGGCTGAGAAGCAAGAATCAGATCTTGAACAAATGTATGTTATTTCTTGGTGGGGAGGCAGCTTTAAGGATGGAAGCTGTCTCAGATATTTTTTATTTGTTTATTTACTTTGGTTTTGGTTTCGGTGTAGAGGGGCAATTTATACTTTGTATTGCAAGATATCTGGCATTTTCACTATGCCAGATAAAAGGCAGTAACTTCTCCCCACCTCTTGATGAGAACAAAAAACACCTCCTACACCCTGAAAGAGTGAGCTGTGGGCTGGAAGGACCAGCCACTGGGCCACAAAGTGCTGCAATTTAGGAATATCCAATAATATTCAAAGTTCACTCCTCAACCCCAGACCTTAGATCAGTAAAAGCAACACAGAATTCACTTGCTCATAAATGTCATTCATTTTTGAACTCAAGAAATGGAAATGGAAGGAAGACATTGCAGTCTGTCCACCAAGGGTCAGACACTAGGATGGAAGTACTTCTGCAAAAGATATGATGTCAAGGAAACCAGTAAGAGGAAGGGAGAGAATACAGACCAAAGGAAATAAAGTACGGTTTGTTATAGCCCTGACATCTGCAGAATTTGCAAGGAGAAATTTGCCTAAATGCCTGCAGTGTTTGGACTTAAGAAGCAGACAAATATTAATTGCAACAAATCATAAATACAACAATTTGTAGAAGCCATGTGGAAGTATTCAGTTGGGTATATTATGGTCTGCGTGCATAAGTTGGGAAACATATTGCTGACTATGGCCAACATCAAAACTAGTGAAATGTGCAGATTTTAATACCTCATTTCACTGTTGTTTTGCAGCAGTAAAATACTTTTGCAATTATGTAGCTTCTAGGGAAAATTACTTTTTCTTAATAGAATGACCTTTTAAGTTGCGGTAATACTTCATTTTAATTTCAAAACTATTTGTACCACTTACAGTTAGTGTCATATGATTTACAACTTTTAATTTATGGCCTCTTATTCTCTACAATGTTTGTTGTATAAATATTTCCCACTTAATATAATTTTCTAAAAATGATGCTGTTATAAATATGTCAAACGAGGAGACAAAATTAATATCATTTGTGTTTCTATACATTGTAAAACATGACAATGAACAAAAAGACAAAAAAATTAGAAAAGTTAAGGAAAATCACTTAGGTAGTTTAACAATTCATATATTCAACATTAACATCTTTTCTATATAAAAATAATAACCAGATAAGAATCATAATTGATGGAAAGTTTCCACATACAATAACAATAAAAAAAGATAAACTGCCTAGGAATAGACTTAAGAAATATGCATGCTTTATATAAAGATAAATTGAAAACATATTTAAATTATTTAATGAGCCAAAATAAAGTTTTAAGTAATTGACCACTCTTATTAGAAGACTCAATGTAGTAAACATTTAAATTCATACAAAATTCATCTAAAAATGCAGTGCAATCCCAATTAAAACACAATTAGATTTTATTGAAAATAAACATGGGATAACAGCTATGAAGATAGTGGGAAAAAAGAGTAAGGAGAATGTATCACGCCAGATACTGAAATCACTACGGTAATTAAAACAGCTTTCTAAGGATTAGTGTATCAGTCGGGATGTACTAGGATATTCTGGCAACAGACTACCTCGAGATCTTCACGACCTACAACAAAGGCTTAGCTTCTTGCTCAGTCTACAGTCCACTGCAGGTCGCCTCAGAATACTGTCCACGACTCCCAACTCTAGGATTCAAGCTGACAAAGCAGCATCACCTTGAGCTTTACAGGTTACCATGGCAGATAGAGAAAGAGCACTGAAGTATAGTGCGTTAATAATGAAACGCTCCAGCACCTGCTATGTCTGTTCGCAGCTCATTGCACAGAGATGGCCCCATCTATCTACAAGGAGGCCTGGGAAATGGAATCCTGTCGTGTGCCTGGAAGACAGGGAGCCCAAAATCTTTGGTGATCAGCGCCAATGACCAGTGCTATTAGAAATAAGCAGATAAATAAAGCAGACAGAAGCATCCAAAGTAGAGTATAAGAATGAAGTTTCTAATGAAGTTGGAAATATAATATTGAGGTTGTGTGTTTGCGTGTGTGTGTGCGCGTGTCTTCTCTATTAAGTAGCTAACCCTCCATTCAAGAAGGATTTACCCTTTTATGTTTGTGCCTACAATATGCTAAGTGTGGTTATAGGTCCTTGGGATATACTGGTGAAGAACAAGACCAACAAAAAAAACCCTTCCTTTGTTTATCAGAGATACAGTTCTGAGGGATACATGATTCATGTCCTCACAGATCACGATGTTCCCAGGGAAAAAGTAGATGTTCCTGATCACACACACAATTTTACAAGAACGCTTTCATTACATGTACATTATGCTTCCGAGTAGGTTGTTTGAATATTTGTTTAAATTCTCCATTTCCTTTCGGGCTTTAATAACCAATTCTCATTAAACTATTTCTTATAACACAGATATGTATGCCCTATTTTGTACTATTTAAAAAATTTTTAGTCCGTAGATTTTATATTAAATGATTCTACTTATATGTTTTAATTCCAAAATTTCAAAAAATATTCATTATTTTATATACATGCATCATTATGTGCATTAATTGCATACACATTTAGTAAAACACTGAACTAGAAAGAAGAAAATATTTTCTTCTAAGCTGCCACCTGTAGATGTCCACTTTTATTCTTTTGAAATGACTTTATTCCTTTTTTATATGGCAACTGCCATATAGAAACTGGATGTTCTTTAAAGCTTGAAAAATCGGAGAAAAAAGAAAACCCATGACTTCGCTTGAGTTTTTAATCTTAATATCAAATAGTCTTTTAATAACTTGTTCAAATTGCTGCCATGCATTTTTCTACTAAGGTCTTCTATTTTTTCTTCCTGGATAAGTTTTGCTCTATTAATTATCTTAAATATAATGCTATGTATTATCTTAAAAATAATATGAGTATATAAAACTTATATTATCTTCCATATTAGTCATATTCTGCTTCTTTAACTTTTAAATAGACTCTATTTTTAGAGTAGTTTTAGATTCATAGCAAAACTGGGGAGAAAGTATACTCCCTGAACCCACATATACACAGCCTCTCTCACTAATAACACCCTTCACCAGAGTGGTACATTTGTTACAATCGGAGAAACTACATTGACACGGTGTTATCATCCAAAGTCTGTAGTTTATGTTAGGGTTCTTGGTGTTATATATTCTATGGGTTTTGACAAATGTATGACGACAGGTACCCCACAGAGCAGTTTGATACCCTAAAAGTCCTTCTATTCAGCTGGAATCATACAGTATGTGGCCTTTTCAAATTGGCTTCCTTCACTTAGTAACATGCATTTGAATTTTCTTCATGTGTTTCCAGGCCCTGATAGCTCATTTCTTTTTACTGCTAAATTAATATCCCTTTGTTTCGACATATCATAGATCATCTGTTCACTTACTGAGGACATTTTGTTTCCAAATTCTAGCAATTATGAATAAAGCTACTATAAACATTCGTGTGGAGATTTTTGTATGGGCATACATTTTTAACTTCTTTGGGTAAAAACGTTAAGAAGCATATTGCTGGATGGTATGGTAAGAGTATGTTTAATTTTGTAAGAAATTGCCAAACTGTCTTCCAAAGTAGCTATACCACTTTGCACTCCTGCTGGCTATGTATGAGAGTTCTTGTTGCTCCACATCCTCACCAGCATTTGGGTTGTCAATGTTCTGAATTTTGGCCGTTCTAATAGGCGTGTGATGGTATCTCGTTGTTTTACTTTTTAATTAACTAACATGAGTTCCCCAATGATAGATGATGTTGAACACCTTTTCATCTGTTTATTTTCCATCTGTATATGTTCTTTGGTAAGATCTCTGTTCAGGTCTTTTGCCCATTTTTCAGTTGGGTTGTTCATTTTTGTATTGTTGATCTTAAGAGTTGTTTGTATATGTTGAGTAATTGTCCTTTATAAAATATAAGCCATATTTGCAAATGGTTTCTCCCAGTCTGTGGCTTGCCTTAATCTCTTGAGCATCTTTACAGAGCAGAGTTTTTCATTTTAATAAATTCCAACTTACCTATGATTTATTTCATGGACTGTGTCTTTGGTGTTGTAACTAAGTTCACTGCCATACCCCAAAACACCTAGATGTTCTTCTATGTTATCTTCGAGGCATTTTAGATTTTCGTACTTAAACATTTAGGTCTGTGATCCATTTTGAGTTGGTTTTTCTGTGGGGGAAATGTCTGTGTCTAGCTTCATTTGCTTGCAGGTGGATATCTAGTTGTTCCAGCACCATTTGTTGAGAAAGGACTATTTTTCTCCATCCTATTGCCTTCGATTCTCTGTTAAAGATCTGTTGGGTATATTTATGCAGTCTATCTCTAGGCTCTCTATTTTGCTGTATTTATCTATTTGTCTATTCTTTCATCGGTACCACAGTGTCTTGGTTAGTGTAGTTTTATAGGAAGACTTAAAGTCAGATAGTGTCCGTCTTCTAACGTGATTGTTGATGGCTCTAGATCTTTCATCTCTCCATATCAACTTTAAAATCAGTTTATTGATAGTCACAAAATAACTTGCTGGTATTTTGATTGAAATTGCATTGAATCTATACATCAAGCTGAAAAGAACTGACATTTTCACAATATCTAGTCTTTTTATTTATATGAGTCATCTCGCAATTTATTTAGCTTTTCTTTGATTCCATTTGCCATATTTTTGTAGTTTTCCTCATATATATCTTACACATATTTTATTTGATTTATACTTAAGCATTTCATGTTTTGCATTGCTCATATAGATGATATTATGGTTTAAATTTCAACTTCCGGTTCATTAATGCTGAAAAGTGATTATGTTTTGATTATTAATCTTACATCCTGCCATTTTGCTAGAATCCCTTATTAGTTCCAGGAATCATATCCCTTTTTACTAAATTTGTATTTTTTCTTTTTGGTTTTCTCAGAGTTACTGAAATTGTAACTATTTTCTTTCTTTAATCTAAAAATTTGGCATTAGGCATATAGAAAGTTTATTCAATTTTTGGATTCACTAATTTCTGTTTTTTTTCTTGAAAATATTTACTTCATTTTTACATTGATTTTATGCTAATTTTACTTAAATTTTGAGCTGAATGATTGCAGCCACTATTCTCTTCCTGTCCTTTTAATCACAAAAGTATTTATGCAATTTGATATAACACTGAGTACTTTACACGTATCTTATGCCTAAACCGTCATAGGAGATTAACTATGGATTCATATGGCTGAAAAAATTACTAGCTCTGTGACACTGAACATGTAAAATGAGATAGCAGCATCTTCCACAGAAGACAGTTGTAATGATTAAATAAAATGATCAATGGAAAAGACAGAGCAGAATATCAGGTACATAGTACACACACATGGTGGGTTGTTACTCAGCCATTAAAAAAGAATAAAATCTTGCTTTTACAACAACATAGATGAACCTAGAGGGTACTATGCTAAGTAAAAAAAAGTTAAATGGAGAAAGACAAGAGACAAATACCATATGATTTCACTTATATGTGGAATCTAAAAAATCAAAAATAAATTTTAACAAACTTAAAACAGAAACAAACTCATAGAGAACAAACAGGTGATTGCCATAGGAGAGGGAGTCAGGGGACTGAGTGTATATATTTGATAGGTATTTTTTGATATATATTTAGACAGATAAATGGCCTATAAAACCTAAAATGTTTACTATTTGTTCCTTTATGGGGGGAACAAGTCTTTACATTGTATATCACTTTGGAAACAGTAGCAATTGTCACTTTCTGTATGATACATTGCATTCTGTATCTTGCTAAACTAGGGTAAGATTTTTTTTTATGGCATAAAATATATAGGCTCTGATGGAACCAAGGATGGTAAAAGAGTAGAGGTCCACAAGAAGAACAATTACTGTAAGGAGATTGATCTATCTATATATCTATCTATCAATCTAGATCTAGATCTAGATCTAGAAATATATCAGGATGAGAGCTGTCTGGATTGTTTCCACTCAGATCATTTTCTTGAGGATGGAAGGCTTCTCAACATATTTTTAAAACAGGGACTGAGCCTGTTAAGGGATAGGGTTACAGACTAAATTTATGGAAATGGTTTAAACAAATTTTAGGATTAATTGAATTTTCACAATAATTTTTAATGATAAACTACAATGCTATGAAAAGAAATATGATAAACAGGCCATATAAACTACTTTCTTTGCATCCTTCTAAAAGTGAAGATTTTCCCAAGTAGGTAGCCGCTTTGGGGATTCCCTGCTCCCCCGACCACAAAGCTGATTTTGAAATACCACCAGTGTTGTATCTCCATTTATTTCAAGGGGTTTTGGAACATTTTAAAAAATGCTCAAGGGAGAGTTGATTTGAAATAACTTTAATTTACAAAATAAATACATGAAATATAGCAATTTTAGGAAACCCTAGGTTATAACATTCAGTTAAACAAACAGAAAAATTAAATAACCACAGAATCAAGAAACATGAACTCCAAGAACAATAGATAATATTTACTGTAGAAAATACACCACAATTCTTGTAACATGCTTTTTTAAACTCTCTATGCAGAATACGAGCACTTACTCTCTCTGATTATTTTGGCACATAATCATATGCAGTCTTACTACATTATAGTATTAGTGTTGTCTTACAGAATAACTCCTGGATCATTACTATTGATGAGATAATATCTTGTTTTAAGACCTAGATTCAGACTCCTTGAGACAAGGGGCTATTTATAGCTCCCTTTACTTGCGTAAGTCAATAAATTCTCAGTGGCTGGTTTCTTTGTGTGACCAGTACGTCGATAAGAAAGCACAATCTCTTCTTTCATGAGCTTACATTCTAGCGAAGCTAGACTCTCAATGAGTACACAAGTGGACAACATTTTTGTAAGTAATGATAAAGAGCTGGGGAAGACAAACAAAAAATAGTGACACTATAATGTGATAGCTATCGTAGAGAGAGGGGGCAACTTCAGAATGAGTGCTCAAAAAGGGTGAGATCCAACGAATGAGACAGAGACAACCTCAAAAAGGTGAGACAAAAACATGTTTCAGACACAGTGAAGAGTCAGCATGAAGTTCCTGAGGTGAGAACCAGATCTGCCTGCTCCAGCAACAGCCAAGTTTGCTGTGGCTTGAGCATGGTTGGCAAGGACAGGGAGCAGCTATTGGACACGATGTTGGAAAGGTGTATGGGGAAGAATAATTTAACTGCTAGTAGAAATGGATGTTAGGATGCAAAACGTGAAACCACAGTGACCAGTTAAGGGCCTGTTACTGAGAATCTTGCCCTAGGAATAAAGATGGCTTGAGTGTCGGCGATTTGAGTAAGTTTGGAGCAAAATGGGGGGGCCCAGGATATGTTTTTAAAAAGGAGCTTTGTAAATCTTACTGCACTTTAGAAATGTACTATTATTATAGTTAATACATATTTTAAAAATTCAACTCAAAAATTAATTACTTAAGCCCCTTCCCATTTTTAAAAAAAACCAGCTCACCGCTATGCACACTGCTATTTCATAGCAATCTTTTTATTTTTTCCTGGTCTTTTTTTTGATGTAAGAAACTAGCATCTGATAAAATATGATCCAGGTACATAGTTGCTATGATAAATATTTGCCATATTAATGACTGCATAAATAAAATATGGCAGACTTGCTTCAAGACGGTCGGGTCAAGGAGATAGTTGAATGAGTGAAACGTAGATTGAAGGAGCTTATTGCTACAAGATAAAATCAGTCGACAATCTCCTCATTTCAGAATGGGAATTTTACCGTATCACTGACCCTGGGATATATTTTTACACGAAATTTCTTGGCAGCATTGAGCTTAGTCTGTTAGCATGAAATAATGTATATAAATGAGCTTTGAAAAGAACAAAGCTTTGTGTCAATAGTACTAAGAATTGCTGTCATTTATTTTCTAACCCCTATGAATCAGATCTCATGCTAGGCATTTGCACATACATTACCTTGTTTAATTCTCACAAAAATCATGGAGGAAAGACATTATCCCATTGTTTTAAAATTGAGGGATCTGTTACTCAGAAATGTTATTTAACAGCTGGAGGAAGGATAAAGCTTTCAAATCCTGATCTGACTCATTTCATTGCCTCAATAAAGGCCGACATTACCATCTTGATTTTGAAATAAATATTAACACGCAAATATCTATTACATTGTTGATTTCTTTGAAGAGTGTCTTAGAAATTTTGTTACATAAGCTTCTAAAATAATCACAGAATTACAGATTTTAGAGGTTTAGGGGTAGATTTCTATGTGACCAGATAGTTCTTTATATGTAATTCCTTGCTTGACTTTCAGATGCTCAAGGTCATTGGAAAGCAAAGCTAGGATTCAAATCCAATTTGGTGCTCTTCAGACCATAGCATACTGATTCAGAATTTGACATTTTGTTCATCTCTATGTTTATAAGAAGACTAAGATAAAAGACCCAGAGAAATCTATGAAAGGGCTCACTTTGCCATTTGTGAAAAGAATTTCTGGTTTACTTGAAAGAAAAAAAATGACATGATAGCAGTAACAAATAGCTTTGGCTTAAAAAAAAAAAAGTGTATGCCCTACAAAATGCCGAAAAATAATGAAACAATAGTGCTTAGCATCGTCATGAGAGTGCTGTGCTTTGATGTACAGAAATACAGAAATGAAACGGATGCTGTTGGATGTCAAAGGCAAACTTTGCCAATGTCAGCAGTGTCAGTAGCATAAACATCTAGAATGCATGGCAGAGAAAGTAGAAGAACACAGTAAGCAATAGAAAGAAAGATCATTGCCTTCAGCATTTTAGAAATTTCTCAAGTGTAGAAGAGGTCTTCATATCCCTGATCCATTTGGTTCAAACTCCCCCAAATATGAATACTCAGGCTGCTTTTTTGAGTCACCTACACTGTGATCTCTGAGTCAAAAGGAACACCTATGGAGAAACACAAATCCTGGGGAGGGTGGGTTCATGCAGTCAGGATGCATAAATAATCCAAATGTTTACTCTGAACTCATCCATAACAACAAATTCAGATGTCTCCCACCCCCACCAAATTCCCCAGAAGCGACCAAAGTCTGGGCTATGTAATTAAGACAACTGATTTCTCAGAAAATTGTGGTTGCATTGAGCCCATCAATTACAATTTTCTTTAAATGAGGGTTAGTCCTTATCTCTCTCAAATATGCAAAACCTCAGGTTCTTTATGGGTTTTAAATGAATCCAGAGCATCTGCTGACATCACCGGAAGCTCTGATATCGATTACACCCATGGCGATATAAAAGAATGAGGCAGAAAAATATGAGAAATAAAGTCACATAGACAGGCTATAATTTATTATAGGCCACCCACAGCATTAACAGGCAGGAGGTTAGAACCCTAGGTTGGCACCTCCTTTTTTTGGTTTTCCACACTATTTGCCACATGGATGGTTAAAAGCGAGTTGCGGCTCCTCAGCTGGAGGTAGAATAGGGAGTCATGGACAGTTGTATAAATTAATGTTTGGGAGGCTTGGGTTAAAATGACCATAGAAGTTTACGTGTTTATACTGACTTAACTGTTTCCCCATTGTATTGGGATCTAATCACAGCTCAATGTTTACTTTGTTCCACTGACTCATGGGACTTGGAGAGCCTTCAACCCACTGTGAGAAGAAATGTCAAGGTGTTTTCAAATAAATAAATTTAATATAGGAAAAAATTATAGAAATTAGAGCCAGAAAAAGATTAAGACCCAAAGCAGTAGTTTCCAATGGAAGATATATCTAAATCATCTCAAGGTACTGCCTGCAAATTATTTTATGGCTCCTATGCCTGGTCTATAGAATATATCTTATGTTTTTCTATGTAACACATTGTGATTGGATAATTGTTTATGTAATTTCTTTGCTTGATATCAGAGCCAATTCTAGACTATAAGAAAGTTGAGAGAGCAACTTTTGTCTGTATTGTTTTCCATCAGAATCCATCGCCTAGTAAGACCCTTCACACCTAGGAGGTTTGGAGTAGACATTTGTTGAATGAATGCATATTCTTGAACTTTGCTCTCTCAGTGGGATAGTCTAATGTTGAGTTTGGTTGGATGGAATCCTACATATTTTCATAAGCTTTTAGAATTGCTGGTCTCCTTGCCCTGATTTCTTTAAGCTTCTGCCTGTAAGAGCATGTCTGGATCATTGTTTGCCTGAACTTGACAGGGCCAAAGTATTAATAATAAATCCTAGCATTCTCTTCTTCATATATTTTTCAGAAAGTTATTTACCGGTGCTTACTACGTTCTAATGTCCTGCTAGCACAAGATGAATGATCTGAGCCTTTTATACGAGGACCTCTATTCTGTCTGGTGGATGAGACAGATCAACAGAAAGTCTGCAGTTAGCACTACAGCCACTAGAGGAGGACACAGAAACCTCTAGGAGCACAGAGCAAAGCCCCAAGTCTAGCTTTGCAGGTTGGCCTCCGCTGAGACCTCTTCTGTCCTTGCTCCCACCCCTCACCATCCTTTTACAGTAGTGCTTGGGATGAACTACACTCAAATGCACTGTTTTCCAGCCCAACCATGAGTCTTAGGAATCTATGCCCCCTTTTCACCTTCCTCCCCACCTCATCTTAAGTACCGACCATACTAGGTATCTCTTTTGCAAGTTTCCTGTTTATTCTGTCCTACATCTGACACTTACATTATCTAGGCTGCTTTTGTGCTTCAACCTGACTCCCTTTCCTTGGCTTGTACCCTAATTCACAGTGCTTCACCCAGTGAGTGTTTAATAAAAAAATATTGTTCAGAACATGGACTTCCAAGTGTGCAGCTACCCACATTTCTTCTTGCTGGGACACACACCTGAGAGCCAAATTCTCCCATCCTTCTAACCTTTGGAATTTTAAACTTCCTATATCAAAAGTGATAGAGGCTAGCAATTCTGGGTTATACAGATTTTCATATGACTTTAAATGTAAATAGTACACAAGGACTTAATAAATCCTTTAAGTAAATACTAATATTTATTTGGGAAGAAATTATTTGGAAAAATAAAATCTTATACAAGATTTCCCCCAATAACCTTACTAATAATTCCTTCCAAGAGCAAAGCAAGGGTTTTGTCAGTATTTCCAGGTGACCTGAAAATGGAGCACCTTTCACTGTGAATGGCAAAAGGAACTTAAAACTCTCTTCAAATCTTTACTTGTTTCCTATAATTTAACAATTATGATCCTTCTCATTATAGATGAGGAAACTAAGTTTAACAGAATTCTGATGATTTGTCCAAGATCATATAGCTAGTAAGCCACGGAGTGAGGGATTTTGCCGTGGTTCCAACTCTCCCCCAAAGCTCCTCTTCTTAGAAAAGTAGAACCAAACAGTTGAGAAACTTGTTGCATTCGGATCCAGCTGGCTATGGTTTGAGTCCCAGCTCTTTCATGTGACCCTGTGTAGATTGTGGAGTTTCCTTGAACACTCATTTCATTATTAATAATATTGGAATTAAAAAGACTAAATAATTAAATTAGCACTGGAATGTGCTAAATAAGTCATAATAAAGAGCTAATATTTATCCAGCAGTTATCATACACTGAGCACTTTTTGATGCATATGATTTGTATTAGCTCATTTAACAACAACCATATGGCTTAGGAGCAAATATTGTACCCATTTTACAGTTCCAGAAACTGAGGCATACAGAGTTTAAGGGGTTTCTTTGTCCCAATGACTTCATGATTTTGTTTCTCTTTATGCGATATAGTCTGTGCTAGTTTGCAGTTTGACATATTAAGCCATGATAAGCCCTCAAAAACTGTTAGTCTCCCTTCTTCTGTTTATTTGTTGCTGTAGATTTTAAGCAATAAATAAACCACCCGACATCAACTTACTGTGAACTAGTACAAAGCTGTCTTTAAGACTACAGCAAATAGCAAGTCAAGTAAAAATAGTCAAATCACTGGTGGTGGATTAGAAATGTTTGAACTCTAGGGGATGTGGATATTCACAGTTTATTTCTGTTTATTTGGGTTTTATTTTTCAGAGTAGCACTTTGTGCATGGTGTGCGAAAGTAATAATCACTTTTTGTCTTGCCAAATACCCCACCTTCCTGTCTAACTTGAGGAAATCCATACTTTATCTAGGTTTCTCCTACTCCTTGGTTCATGGATTGCAAGTTAATTCTGATGCAAGTTATCTGGAGGGTCTGACTGCAAGTAAGATATTTGGAGAGTCCCATGGAGCCATTCATTACAAATGGAGCCACCATGGCTAACAGGGACGACCTGACAACCATTTCATGGTGAGTCTCCAAGGAGCGACAGCTTGAGCTATAGCATATGTGCTTGGAGAGCTTTCGAGGGACAGCAGACTGCATTTTTGGTCTTATTGTTTCAGAATGCCAGGGCGTTATGGGGACATGACTGTTAACAATAGAGCCTGCCATTGTTTTGCTGTTATTTTTTTCTCAAGGCTTTCTGAGTGACAGTCCCTGGGGAGAGTGAATTATCATCCTTAACTTGTAACTTAACTGCTCCTTTTGTCATTCTGCATAATTGCTGTCACCCAGGTAAAACTAAATGGTTTTTCTCCCTGGTAAATTCTCCCACACTCAGCTTGGAGCCCTTCAGGCAAGACAGGCAGTGGGGAACCTGGGCAGATAATGTACTGATCTAAAATGAGTCCTAGAAAAGGAAAGTCTCGGAAAGGCTTTGTCTCTGAAAACAAATGTCAAGCACAGTGAAGACACTGGCTTAAATAACTAAAGTTGCCATTTATTTAGCAATTACAAAAATAGGTATTAGAGTAGCATGTGCCCCATCGAGCAGTTGGGACGATTAAACTGTTAATACATTAAAAGTGTTCAGCCCAGTGTGTGGCATAAAATAAGAGCTCAGTCAGTGTTAGCTTGTACTGCTTTGTGACATTGTGTGTTTAATCATTACAACCATCTTTCAATGTATTTATTATTAGCCCCATTTTCCAGATGAGAAAACTGAACGATTATTATTGGGGCTGGAACTTAGAAGTAAGTAGGCTAAACTCTAAAGCTGAAATGTGCTCCACTTCCAAAACGCTCTTTGATTCACCCAGTGACTTGTGTCAAGTGAGAGGCTGAGACAATCGGTCATCCAACGAAAATGAATCATCTCTGGGGCTGATCACAGACTACAAGGTTTACCAGTTAGTCTCATTATTTGAATGAATTATTTCATTTTTTCATAAATCTATGTTTTCATAAAACTCATATAGTAGGCTAAATATAATCATCTATTTTGAAATAGCGACTGCTTTGGTACCATTTTGTTGTTTTCATGAAGACCTTGAGACTGATCATAGATATTGATGATGATATTTACCACAATAGTAATAGTAGTCACAATAGTATCAGCAATGATAGCAATGATAACATGAATAGCATTTGTGGTTTACTTACTGTGTGGCAAGTGTGGATCTAAGAATTTACCATCAGTTATCTCATTTAATCCTCATCAGGCATGTACCGTTATTATCCCTGATTTATATGCTATAAGACTGAGATTCAGAGAGGTAAAGGAATACACTGAAAGTCACAGTTATTAAATGGATGAGACGGGATTTGAACCCACGCCGTCAGACTTCTGAGTTGTGCTATTTTACGCACATAGGAAATGATAAACTGAGATGCAAACCCAACACTTCCTTTCCCACATGTCCCCATCCTTTCCTTCTCATTCAAATCCATGATAGTATGGGAGCCTCTTGAATCCACTGTCTACTGTACTCACAGCCGTTTAATTTTAGGAAGCAAAATTTTCTTAGTCTTGGGCATGTTACGTATTAGTAGTGCTAAAATGAATAAACCAGAGTAATTGCGACACAAGGACTGATTTCACTGACTATACAGATGACTCTCAGCTGGGTCTGGGAGGGCAGGGGAAGCAATGCAGGGGATATGGGTAGAGATGGGGATTGGAGCCTGGGGAGCGAATGAAGTCTCTTTGGAGCCATGTAGCATTTCTAGAAAAGGGATCCATCAAAAAGCACATTCATATAAGTATGGTTTTCATTATGTACAAACTACAGAAAGAAAAGTTCAGCAAAATCTTTGCTGGCAGGTATAGGGCATGGGTTAGAAAGAGAGGCTGAACAACACTGACCTACCTGAAAGTGTGTCTAGTTCTCACTAATGCATACCTTAGGCTGAGACAGACCTCTGCTTAAAGACTGCGCACGTATTTGAATAGGTTATTTCAACTGAGCCTCAATTTAATCACATTTAAAAAAGGGATTCTGGTACTCTTCTCGCAGGCACAGTTCCTAGCACATGGTAGGGACTCTGTAACTGGGACCTATGATTATTTTCATCTTGATCATCCATCTTAATAAGAAGGTTAAAGTAAGATTCGTTCAATGGCGAAATGATCAGTAGTTCTGAAAATTCATGTCCACATTAATTTATTCTTGATGCCCCATAGTCGACTTAATATCTTTCTATAAGCACTGACAAAGGTAAATATACTCCACTTTATGCTCTATTTCTCTCCATCTCTCTCTCTTTTTTTTTTTTCCATATTCTCTCTGACCCCCCTTCCAAAACAGTATATCTCTTCAGTTTATGCTTCGTGACTTCTCTCTCTAAGGGGAACTCAGAACAACAGATTCCAGTTTCACAGCATACATAATGTATTTTGCATTAAAACAAAAAACAAAGAACAATTTTAACTCTTGACCATGCTCACTGAGGGAAAGCTGGTATTGTAGTCTGTCCACTTCTTGGTGAAATTCCTCATAAAGAATTGGAAAATGCACAAAGGCTTGGTTCCATGTTAATGAAAACATATTTAGAAATAATGTGAAGACCAGCCTGTCTCCTAGAGATAGATTGAGTTGCAAATTCCAGCTACATTCTCTGAGGGGTTAAAGTTGTCCTGAGGAGTACCCCTGGGAACAAATCACCCCAGCGATCAGGTGGTGGTCACACTGCTACCTCCTGGTGATCTGGACGAGATACATTACAGGTCAGATCTATCGTAGCCATCCTGGCAGTCATAGGGAGGAGCTGGTGATCTTTAACCTAGGACACCAGCCAAGGATTATTTATCCTTCAAAACTTTTCAAATACAAGCCAGCGTTACTGAGCCTGTGGGCCCTAGACTGTCTGCCTGTCTGATTTCCATGAGGAAGATCTTCAGACAATTTTGGTAAAGGCAGGAAAGAGCAGCCTCATTGCCAAAAGGCAAAAGGAAAGAGACATAAGACACTATTTTGTCCCTTTCTTCTCTTCCACGAAAAGCAAACGAGCGTCCCTCGATTTTGAATGCATTGTCTCCGCAAGCAGCAGCCCTGAATTTTGAGTCAGGAAAAGCAACGCTTTCCATTCCCTGGCTCCCCCGACAGGACCTTCAGATTTCAAAAGTCAGCTTTGAAGCACCTGGTTTTCCAGGAGTTCGAAATGTGTCAGATTGACTTAACTCAAACTTGCCTGCACACTCCTTTCAAGTGTAGGAACAATGACCTCGTCCAGGCCACCTTCCGAGTTTCTTTTTTAGGCTTGGATCCCCGGAGCTGCAGCCCGGACTGGGCCAGTTGTTGCTCCCTCTCAGCCCCTCAGTTAAAATGGCACATCAGGTTTGCAGAAGACGGCACAGATCGCTTGCCTTGGATTCAGTTCTGTTATAATTTTCTTTGAGAACAAGTTTGTTTGGGGGAAGGAGGAGAAAAAAAAAGAAAACCTCGTGTGTGTGTGTGTGTGTGTGTGTGGTGGGAGGTGAGGGTACGCTTACAGCCCTGCTGATAAAAAAAACTGCAGATATTTGGAAGCACATTATGTTTTTATTTTTCAACCAAACCACAGAGCTGAGGGATTTGGCTGCTGGGAGAAAAGAGGGCACATTTGTCAGACTTCCGCTTCGGTGCATGCTTGTCCAGTTAGTAAATAAAATATCTGAGAGGATATGAATTGCTCTGCTGTCCAGTGGCTAAGATTTACCTTATGGTTTTGCAAGTCCTCCCTCTGGCTTGTAACAGTTTCGTATTGAGTGAAGATACTTGATACCCATCACCCTATAGAAATGCAGGTGAAAATTAATTTGCCTACTGAAAAGTAAGCTCACAGGTATGAGGAGCAAAACTTAGTCAATGTCAATAAATGTGTTTTGGAGAAATTCTGCATTTCTGCCTCCTGTGTGATTTCAGCACAGACTTTAGGACATGGTAAGTGCTTGATAAATGATTTGAATGAAACCAGGTAGGATGCTACGTTTACAGAATACATATTACATAATTCTTTAATATTCTACCCCTGATCTAAGTAATAGGCTAGTAATGGGTTTATGTGATATTTAACACACAATGCTACTTAGAAAGGATACCAACTCAACTGAGGTGTTTAATACATGTTGGTTGGATAAATTTTAAATTCACTACTGAAAACTATTGCCAGTAAAATAATTTTATGCTACCTGACCCCAGGCATAGGCAGAATATATATTAAACATGTATTTATGGCAAACTCTATAATTTCTTTTAGAGAAATTAATTCCCATGGCAATCCGTTTCTAGATTTGCCCAGAACAGTTGTTGAAATCACAATTAAAATGTTTTCCTTGGCTTGGAAAGGGGGAGGAATTGGGCCCTCGGTTGTCCAGCTGAGAGAAACAGCCCTTTATGGAGGAGGAGGTAACATTCTTTCTGTCCATAATTCAGTGGCTTAATCCTTAGCAACAGATCTAATCATTGCTTCAGGCTTTCCAGCTGAGTTAAACCAACATCGTGCTACAAAGACCATTAAGGAAAGGCTTGCTTGTTCATATATTGATTAAATCCTATACATCATCACCCCATTTTTAAGGTCGAAATGAATAGAAGTTAGGAAACTCTCCCAGCATCCTCGGATGACTAAGTGTTTAATTATTGAGAGAAGGAGTAGCCTCACTCTGCTGCAAAACCTGCAGCCTGATGTGTCTGTTTAACTGGCCTTCACCTTACCTTGAACGACTGCCTCCCTTAAGATGCGCTCCTTTCAGAAAACGGTTCTATGGGATATTTGCCACCTCTTGAACAGCATCAGTTGAGTTCCTTTTATCAGACCATATTATCTGTGTACTTAATGATGTTTCCCCCTTACTTGAGCTTGGAAATAGCACAGGTCAAACCTCTTGCTCTGCTACAGACTTCATAAAGACCAAGGATTTTTCATACTATTTGTGCCCTTCTGCTTGCTGAAAGCTTGGTGTGTGTAACACTTAAACACCGTGTTCCCCTTTCTATTTTAACAGTCTTATTTGTGTGTGTATGTGTATTGTAAACCATAGGACACTTATTTTTGTATTGTGCGACCTATAAATAATACATTTTGAATTATAAATGTAACCACAAGCTATCCTAAAATCAATGCTAGCTGTGCCATCTTTGGCAAGTTTTCTTATCTGTAAAATGGGGATTACAATGTTTATCTTATAGTGTTGTGATGAGGACCAAATGAATTAATAATGCAAAGTATGAATTGTAAAGTACAAACTTGACCGTTGGCTCTAAGCTCCATGATACCATAGGAAGTAATTTAACCAGTTGTAGATTCCCAAGGCTCCAGACCACACCTAGCATTCATTGTCAAGGCTTTTGGCCATGGGATCTCACAGGCCTGGGATACCTTCACCTTCATAATGTCTTCCTGCTTCCTGCCAACCCAGATAGAACTGATTCCCTGGTCCTCGATGTTACTCTGCTATTTTGGATATATTAGCATTTCTCAGCCTTGCTGTCATTGGCATCTGGGGCTGGATAATTCTTTGTTGCGGGTGTCTGTCCTGTTCATTGTAGGGCATTTATCAGAATCCCTAACCTCTAGCCATTAGATGCCAGTAACATCCTCCTAGTGTGGCAACCAGAAGAGTCTCCAGGTGTTGCCAAGTATCCCCGGTTGGCCAAACAGTCCTAGTTGAGAAATACTGATTTACAACATTTTATGGTACTTCTTTTATTTAACGAACGTTTATTATAGCGCCTATAATATGTCAGAGATTTTTCTAAAAGCGATGCATATGTCAATATTAGTCCTTGCAAGTTAGGTGCTAGTATCATATCTGGTTCACAGCTGGGAGACCTAGATGGGGGAGGTTAGAGCTGAGGAATCTGAAGCACAGAGAAGCTGCGTGACTTGTCCCAGCTCGTCAGTGGAGAGCGGCGCTTCACACTCCATTCACATGCTCTATCCGCCATGCTGTGCTCTGTCCCCCCGGGGCTGTGCAAGCCCTGGAGTCTGGGGGGCGGGGGGTGGGAGTGGGGGTGAGGCTCAGAGGCTGGAATTATCTTTGGTTCCAGAACATCAAGCCTGGTATAAATGTTAAGCTAGGGGAACCAGTGCCTGTCGGTAATTCTACCTCTTTACCAAGAAAGGCTTTACATCAAAGGGGAAGTAAACAATTTCTACTCTAGTGTATTAAATAACTTCTAGATGAGGAGACTGAGACTTAGGGGGAGTAAAAGATCCCCCAAGGTCACAAGGCTGGTGAATGGCAGAGAGAGGCCATGATTCAGGGTCTTCTGACATGCAGTTCAGCGCCCTTTTTTTCCCACATCACTCTCCTTTCTTTGTTTACTTTATCAAAATTAACATCGTCACCATCACCATGATCATCACCATCACCACCCACGTTCCGGTGATGACTATTTTGTATGTTCATTAAAACCCCCCAGGTTATGACTTCACTGCACTTCTTTTCCCATCCATGACAGAGAAATTCAAAGCTCAAAATATTTAATACCTCCACGAATAACTCCCTTCTCAGTAACACTAGTCTTCAAATCATCCTAGTCAATTATATCTCAGTAGAGCTGGGGGCGGGGGGTGGGGGGATTCTAAACTCTTTAATTCTCATCGCTAGGTTTTATTCCTTTCACAGTCAAGATTCTTGAAGTTCTGCATAAATGATGTTGTTTTTATATATAGGAATTATTAATTGTTGACTTTAAGGTTTGGGGTATAGTGGTAGGACTATTATAGAATTATCAGAGCTTTCCAAGCTTTCAAATTACTCCCCACTCTCCTCCTTGGTCCTTAATATCACTGTTCTCTGGTCTGCCGGTGACCTCTAGGCAGAAGGTAATGGTACAGCCCCTGTTCTGACTTCTGATTACTGGAGCCAGAAAAGAATCTTCAATTATTTAGGAATTTAAATACGTACAATATTATTAATAAGGCAGCGTCATAGTTGAATGATATCATCAAAATAAATCTTACACACAAGAAGGTATTTTTCACCTTTATTTTATGTGATTTGTGAAACACCCAGAAGGTCCTTTGGCTTCCTCTAAATACCTACTTACTCAAAGGCTATAAGGTCTTAAATATTAGCATTAATAAATGAATCCTTTTGCATGCTATGTTCTTTTAAAAGTCAAAAGCCCTCAGAAGGAAGTGTTAATTAAAATTAATTCACACTGAGGTATTAATAGCAAGGCAGAGTGAAGAAAATTTGTAGACACAGAGTTAAAAGACTTAACTGACTTACCTTGCTACTTTGAACAAGTCACTTAACCTCTCTCAGTTTGAGTTTCTTCATCTGAAAAATGGAAATGATAAAACTGACCCACAGAATTCTATTATGAGCATTAAATAATGTAATGCAAGTAAAAACACTTTTTAAAGGCTAATATTGCTGTTTTTTTCAGCTTTTTGTGACATTCTTCTAACTAAAAGCCCACGATATAAGACCATTGAATGGCTAAGATGGAGACATTTAAAATAAATTCCCTGGACTTCAAAGTTTTAGTCACAGTAATCGTTGCATATTGGAAAAAAAAACTAATAATGAGTTTACAGGATTTCTGGAGTATCAGAGAAAATTGAAGGCCAACTGACTAAAAATGGAACAGCAAAAAGATTTCTCAAATGACCATCTGCTTTCTAGATATTACACTCCCTACTCATCACCCCGGCCCTTCCAGACTTCTGGCTGTCCCCTTTGCATTTGAAAAAATAAAAGTCATTATTCAGCTTCTGACTGGACTTTTAAAATCCAAAGTGGAAGTTATATTCCTATATTAAGTCAGGGAAGTGCTATTGAAAACCATCTGATACATGTATGAAACCAAGGTTTAATATCAACCAGCCTAAGGGGAGAGACTAATCTATGCTTTTGGAAACCAATATATGAGGGTCTTGGTAGCCACCAATTTAAATCTTAACAATAGAGAAAAATATCTTGTTGCATTTGGGGCTGGTCACCTGAACACTATGCTTATCAAGAGTCTGAGACAGTCCTACCTGCTCTGTCTCTCTCTGAAGTCACACTGTTAGAGACGGTGTAGTCCCAGCAGGCATCGTCAAAACGCCATTGCTACCTTGTGGGGAGGTCACAGCAAACAAATGATTGCCCACCTAGACTAGGGACGCGAGCTGCTAGTCTCTCTCCTCTCTCCAGATTCGTAGTCACTGGCTATTCCTAGCCGCTCTGCTCTGCCACATATTTTTACAAACTTTGTCTAATTTAATTTTCCCAGCAAAGCAGGGGGAGGGAGAAGTGCTCTTGTCCTCTGCAAGCTGCCATTGGAGTTCCTGCAGCCTGAGGAGTTAAGTGCGTGAGGGTCAGGTGTGGAACGGAGATTCAAACTTTGATGTTCTTGTTTTAAGTGAGCACGTTTTCTCTACCTCACAACCCAGGGAATAAATAAACCTTAACATATCACATGGTCAGTTCCTGACGAGCCCAGCACAAATAGCAGGACTGTACCTAATCCTGAATTAAAACCTCAATCCTCTGTATCCTATGCTTCTTTATTATACCTGTTAGTGCTTGTATTACATTTTTTATATCAAAAATCATGAGACTCTCCCATACTAGAATTAACATTGAAGTATTTCCTACAATTCCAATCTTTCCAACACATTCATTCATTCACTCATTCATCCATTCATTCGTACCTCCCACGTTTGGGGCCCCAGGAACACAGAAATACATATAACAAGCAAAATCCAGAAGTTCTCATTCTAACTTTTGTTGAATGAATGAAATACAGCCTCTCTTGACTATTTTAGTTACTCCCCTAAATCCCTGGAGATATAAATTATCCTTTCATAGCTCTTCACTCACACATGTTTTTTATTTTAGGATTTTTCCCCCCACCAAGTATGTATATCTAGCAAGTGATACTTAAGGTCTGGAAAATAAGTTCTCACGTGGTAGGACCTTTTGTCACCTATTTCAAAAACAAAGTCCACATTTCTCCTTCATCTTACTTTTGCTTTTACAGCCATAAACTTGTCTGTATTCATTATAATCATAGTCACTGACACAGATAATCAGCCCAGTATGTGAAGGGGATTTTCAGAATTTTCACAAGGCTGGAGAAGGGTTCCTAGGGTGAAATTTAACCGGGTCCACATTAAATTTTTGTGCTTGCATGGAATACATTTTCAGGTTTTTACTTTCTAATGTATCCACTCTTGTGAATAGTACCTCCACACCTGCATTTTTTTTTTTTTTAATATTTCCTGGCATTTTTCATTTAAAAATAATTTTATAATGCCTTTAGATTAAAAAAAAACATTTGCAAAGATTACAAATATAGAGTTCCCATATTTATTTTGCCCTGCTTTTCCCATTGTCAACATCTTATATTTCCATGGTTCATTTGACAAAATTAAGAAATTGACATTGGTACATTACTATTACCTAAAGTCCAGTCTTAATTTTGATTTCACCAGTTTTTCCATTAACATCCTCTTTCCCAGTATCTAGTTTGTACCATACAGCACTGTCCTATCTCCACAGTGCTTCTAGTCTGTGACACTCTTTTCTTAGTTTTCGTGGCTTTGACAGTCTTGAGGATTGTTAACATTCTTAGAATTTCCCTCAATCTGCATTTGTCTGAGGGTTTCCTCATGATTAGATGAGGGATACAGGTTTGGGGAAGAATACCGCAGAAGTGAAGTGCCTTTCTCATCTCATCTTGTCTGCTACGTGACGTCCACGTGGTATCACTGACGATGTTAAATTTCACCAGTTGGTTAATGCAGTGTTTGGGGAGCTTTCCTCACTGTGCAGTCATTATTTTCCCCTTCCCTGTGCTATGCTTTGGAAAGAACCACCAAGTCTAGCATGTTTTCAGGGGAGACAGAGAGAATCTATACTCTGCCATCCTGACAGTTGGAATTAGTATTAGTCCATAACAAAGCTTTGCTACTTCATAACTATTTGGAAATTCATTGTTTAAGATCACAATATCTCCTTAAATTGCTTGATAAATCTCTCTATATATACAGATAAGTATTCTCACCCTCTGCATGCTACTGATGAAGGTACTTGTAGATGGAGGAGTTAAGTGTGTGAGGGTCAGGTGTGGAACTGAGATTCAAATTTTGATGTTCTTGTTTTAAGTAAGCACTTTGTCACTACATCACAACCCGGGGAATAAATAAACCTTAACATATCACATGGTCAAGTCCTGACAAGCTCAGTACAAATAGCAAGACTGTATCTAACCATGAATTAAAAAAATACACAGGTATGGATATACATATATATGTAACCGAATCACTGCTGTACTCCTGAAACGAATACAACATTGTAAATCAACTATACTTCAATTAAAAAAATATTAAATTCCTTTAAAGGTTGTTGAGTGACTTTCCAATAACATAGCTGGAAAGTTCTTTCCCAGGGGACAGTAAGCCAAAGTGTTCTCTTTGCATCCCTGCCCTTCCACCAGCCTCCAAGGAACAACATTCCTTTTGCACCTTGTTTTATATTATCAAAAACTTAGGAGTCTAGCCTCAACTCTTTCAAAAGTCTCTTCCAAAACAAAGAGCTTCCAAAAGCTAAAAATTTATATTTTCTAATGAGAACAGTCATGTTGACTCAATAGACAGATTTGAATTCTGATCACATTGTTTTAGGCAAATTACCTAACATCTCTGAGACTCAGTTTCTCTCTTTTTCTTTTTTTTAATTTTAACTTTAACAACCTTTATTGGTTTTCTTTGATTGCTTCTGGCCCGGCGTTGGAAGGGCTCTCTGGGCTCTTCTGGCTTTGTTTCTGGGCTTCTACAGCTGCAACTTTTAAGGCTCTTTTTTGCTCCTTTAGCTTTTGAACCTTCTGGAAAAGCCACATGCACAAACCCAAGCAGCAGTGGGTTTTTTAATAGAACAGAGCGGGAAAGGTGTACTCAGTCCTCAGTTTCCTGCTTGTCTGCTCAAAGATAGCATAGTTGGTCTTACTGAATTATTTGAGCATCTTTTTCCTCTGGTCACCGCTCATCAGCAAATAGCACTTGTGGCTTGGTTCTTTCGATATTTCTGCATATGTTCTTTATAATTGTGGAACTTGACAGTCAAGGCAACAATTTGAGCATGCAGAGAGCTGGCGTTTTCAGTTTTCCACCACCTTGTTCATCAGCAGAGTTTTCTTGATTTTTAGGTTCTCCTTCTGTTATTTCCAAAGACAACAAGGAGATAAATGGCAGATCATGGGTAAATAAATATATTTCTTTTTACTCTGGAAAAGGCACTTCTGATAAGCATGTCTGTTCACAACATCATCAACCTTCTCAATTCCAGGGATGTTCTGGCAGTCCTTGAGCAGCATGGAAAGAGGCAGGACATCTTTTTGGCTGGCAGCCTGAGGATGAGACCTCCAGGAGGTGAGGGAAGGCCCCACTGCCTGGAGGGAAACCTGGCGCATGCTCCGCCCAGCAGTGGGAGTACTGGAGCCGGGGTCACTGTTTGGGTTCAGTTGAGCTCCACGTCTTCCATGCCACCCTCACCATGGTGACCGAGACTCAGTTTCTTGATCAGTACAAACTGATTAAATATAATAATGTCTCATGTGGTTTTGAAATATATAAAATTTCTAATTTAAATATGCATACATTAAATGCTATTTTCCTCCTTGAATTGAGACTTCTCATGGTCTAAAGAAAACTTCAAACTATTAGATGTGGTCTTAAATTCTGATCCTATCCTTAGGAAAATTACTTATATTTTTTGAGATTCAGTTTCCTCATCTATAAAGAGTAGCTGATATAATGATTTTCTTATCATTTGTTGATGTTCAAATGAGGTTATGTATAGGAAATATCTGATTCAAATATGTCATCATATAGACTTTGTTCTTTTCTCTCTTTGGATTCCATCCTGATTTTAGTTGTATTTGCCCAAAAGAAGAGACAGCATTAAGATAGCAATCTGTTCCAATGATGAGAGAACATAAGCTTTCAAGTCAAGGAGACCCAGGAGTGAATTCTGGCTCACCAACTCATTAATACTTGCAATGTACCTTTCGGCTTCTCCAATTTCCTCATTTGTGAAATAGTACAAATAGTGTTGGGAAGGTTAAACCAAATAATGTATTCAAAAATGGTGTTTATTTTTTGAGATATGAATGCTAAAAGAAATAGTGCTTTTAATATATAAGTAAAGTGAATCAGATTTTTACCTTATTATAGAAAATTTATTTTCAATGAATATTTCTGAAACTATAACTAGATTAACCTCAGTTTGAATTACAGCTCTGAGAAATCATCAGGAGAAATGTTCTGGGTAACAATGGCATTAAACCCCTTTATGGATCAGCCACATATTCATTTACTCAGCTAATATTGACTGAGCACCTACTATGTGCTGGTGTCTTTTCTGGTCACTGTTTATTCTAGGTTATTTGAAAGCATTCTTTCCCACATAGTTTAAGATGATGTCAGTAAAAAGTCATCAAACTAACTACATAATTATAAACATTTGGTTATCACATCATTACATCATGAGCTATATTCGATAAAAAAATGAAACAAAAAAGACATTTCAGAAATGTCCAACAGATAACTGGATAAAGAAGATGTGGTATATTTATACAGTGGAATACTATTCAGCCATAAAAATGACAACATAACACCATTTGCAGAAACATGATGTCCCTGGAGAATGTCATTCTAAGTGAAGTAAACCAGAAAGAGAAAGAAAAATACCATATGAGATCGCCCATATGTAAAAGAAAAAAACCAAAAAAAACCATAAATACAAAACAGAAACAAACTTATTGACATAGAATACAAATTTGTGATTGCCAAAGGGGCGGGGGGTGGGAAGGGACAGACTAGGAGTTCAAAATTTGTAGATACTGACAGACATATGTAGAATAGATGAACAAAATTATACTGTATAGCACAGGGAAATATATACAAGATCTTGTGGTACAGCTCACAGTGAAAAAAAATGTGACAATGAATATATGTATGTTCATGTATAACTGAAAAATTGGGTTCTACACTGGAATTTGACACAACATTTTAAAATGACTATAACGCAACAAAAAAATTTAAAAAAAAAGACATTTCAGGACAGCAAATGTTATATTTGCAAGAATCTAGCCAGGGGTTGAGTGCTGCTTTCTGTATCTAAGGTGATACTTCATAGATGACAATACAATGTGCCTCAGGTAAGTCGGATTAGCACTGAGACCCTCTCTGAAGAGCACCTGAAAATTACGGGGGTTTTCTGTAAACTTCATGGATATTGCCCCGAGTTTGGAAAGAAAAAAAAAAAAAGGCTCTAATTCTGGAGCAGAGCAATTCTAGCAGAAGGCTGCTGTAGATCTTACCTTTGCTGTCAGTTAAAATATTTTTTTCTCATGGACTCCTAGAACACTGAGGCCATGGCTTTGCTCCAAAAGAGATCCAATTGTGCACTTCTTATTAACACTGTACATATGTCAATAATAATTCTTTGGAAAATTAACCTAAACTGGGCTTGATATATGAGTATCAGAGGGCTTTTAAACTCTCCGTGTAGGATTATTTATCTGCTAGATAATGTTACAGCTAAAGAAAGGTAAACATATATGTGCATAGGGCAAAGAGTCATGATCTATATAATAAGGTATTTTAATTAGTGATACACGACATATTAGCATGATTATCAGAAGTGCCTTCTCCAGATTAAAAAAAAATAAATTACCCATGATCTACTACTTCCTTATTGTGTGGCCCTGGGAGACTTTCTCTAACTCCTTTACTGCTGGGTTTCCACCTTTATGCAACAGAACTGAGTCAATTCTCTAACTTAGGGGTTAACGTAATGATTAACTTAAACTGATGAGTCTAAAGTGCCTGGTGCAGAGTTTTGTGCACTTTAAGTGCTCAATGAATAATGTTCAATATTTTTGTCATTTTAGTACCATTATTATTGTAATTTATGATAGTAGTAATGATGGCCTGACACCAATGAGAAGAAAGATCTCCCAAATATTCTCCACTATGTTAATTTTGCACCTTGTTTATTCTGCAGCCTTTTCCAGGGTATTCTACCTTCCTGTGGTCGTTTCCATTCTCTATTTCTCACTGCAGTGTGACTCACACTGAGGTTGTTCTTTGCAGAGAATCTAGGGGGAGCTTGTGGTACAGAAATTAACAAAGCACCAGCTAAAATAAGGAAGGTTGTTTACTGGAAGCTACCTGAGCTTTGAAGTAAAACAGAGCTGGGTTTGGCTTGCTCTCTGTCATTTGCTATCTCTGTAACCTCGCACATGTCTCTTAGGTTCTTACTCCTCAAATCCTCATCTGTAAAGGAAATAAATCATATCCATCTCCCAGGGCAGTATGAAAGTTCAGAAGATAAAGAACATGTAAAAATTAAGAAAATGAAATACAAAATTCAAATAGAAAAATGAATAAAAACATAAACTTTTCACAAAAGAAGAAACATAACTGACTGTTAAATATATGGCAAGATTTTCATTTTCAATAGTAATATGGAAAATGCAAGTAATACCATAATGAGATACCATTTTACCTATCAGATTGACATTAAAAAAATATGACAACATTAAATACTGGTGGCAGAATAGAAACTGATTCATGGTGGCCAGATAATAGTACAACTATTTTGGAAAACAACTTATCATTAACCAGCAGAGCTGAAAGTTTGCATACAGTAGGACCTAACCATTTTGCTACCCAGTCTTTACAGAGAGGAACTATTTTAGGAAAAGAAGAGAACTTGAAGATGATTGACATTTTTATCACCATTTATATGCCAAGGCCTTTACAATGTCTTTTATTCTCTCAGACATTCTGTAAATGTGGCTCTTAACTCCAGATAAAATATTCATGTGGAGCAATCCTTACAGATCATACTCTAGAGTACCATTTATAATTTCTTGATTTAATTAAGTACTGGCCCCTGTACAGACATATGTACACTGTGTCAGTTATTCATCCGGGGGACTGATTAGACATCATGTCAGAAGGATGGGGTGGGGAAGTCAGTGGAGATACCTGCTTTGCATCCTGTCTCAGGTCTACACGAAATCTGAGTTTTAGCCTCTGCTGTCACTTAGCCAGTAGTTCGCCTTTCCAACAGGGTTCATAAATTACTCTTCAAATAAACTTTACTCATAAATCACTAGTTTCTAGTAACATATTATAGGATTTTTACACTAGATCCCAGACATTTTCCTCCTCTCGTTACGAGATACCATTCTGCTTGGTGATAGGAGATGGGTACACATGATGAGCAATATGCCACCGTATAATTCCATAGCAGAATACTTTGAAACAAGCCCTCTTAATCAAGTGCTGCATAATAGATTCACCAGGCAGACAGAGCTCCCACTTCATGGGGTAAAACATATTGACATGGACACACTTTCAGTCTCAGGGTCTCAAGTCTCCTTTTTCAGTTTGTTAGCATATTAGTTCTCTGATTTGCTGAGTGGTATATTTATCCAGAGCCAGCTTTCTATGCTTCCGAGGGTGATTGTGTCAATATTCCTTGTCTTTATACTGATGGAATTTTACTTAATATTGCATAAATTTGTTAAATAAAAAAATGTGAAAGGAGTTTTTATAAGAAAACTATGTGTAAAGAGTCAATAAAGAGAATTCCTTAAAATACTGTGGAATTAGGTGTAGGTGAGACAATTAACAAGATAAGGAAAGCAATTAAAAGTCTAAGGCAAATACAAAAGACTGATGTATTTCATGAGTCGTTCTAAACCATAGCTTCAGTTTAAAGAACCTGGAACTGGTAATTGTATAAGATGCATTAGGGGTGAAATTTATGTAAGAAAGATAAAGGAAATGCAAAGATGGGCATTGGCATGTCGTCTTTGTATGTTTTAAGTTTTAAATGTTATGTTTCCCTGCTGCATCAGCCTTTACAATTTATTGATCAATTGTCTTTTCTGATCTGGTTTGATAAAGGGGATTCTACAGTAGTGATAAAGTTTCATCATCTAATACAGGTAATTAGAAGAAAAGAGCCTGCTTTAGGCAGGATTGTATGTGCAGACAGTATACAAGGACATTTTCTCAGCTAATTCTAAAATAACGAGCACCTGTATAGTAGTGTACAGTCCCATTTCTGGAGATGTTTTAAGCTCAGGACCCCTCCCTCCTGGTTGCTGGGTAAGTTACTTTTTGTTTGGGGACGAGATTTGATTTATGCCAAGGACCTTATGCATTCAATAAAAATTTGTTCATCTGAAACCCTAAATTCAAGAATTTTGTTTTTCTAAGAGTCACCATGATTTTGTAGGCCCAATGTTAAAGCTCCTACTTGTCCTGGGATATACTTTTCTGGGTTAATGTAGTCGTGGGGGTGTGTGATTGCCCAGAGCCCTCTTGTGGGTTCCTCATGGTGTCCAGCAGTAAGCTGGAGGAAGGATCTTCCTCCCTCTCTAGCTCTGGGAGGTGAGCAGCACAGATTACCTAATTCAGGCTACAATGGAGGTAACAGTGGGAGTGGCCACCAGTCATCCTTGTCAAGTTAAACACAGTGCCTGTAGCAATTCTCAAAAATTCTTGGCATTCAGTTTCCTGGTGCCAAGACAGATTGATTAGCAGCTCTGCTCCTTCCAAAACACCGTTATTCAGGGATGCTTGTCTCTTCCACTACTCCCAGTGTTCAGGCGACTCATACTGCCATATAAGCATGGACTTAAACCTTACAAATCAGTCGTGTTTTCCATTATGTAAATGTAATGGTGGTACCTAAGGAGGTAGAGGATGGTTGTGGCTTAGAATGGATTATCACCATAGGGAATAAAAAAAAAATCTTAAAAATGCAATGGAGATCTTGAAAAGATCTGCAACTTGCTGGTGTCTTTACTAGCAGTTCACTTGGAGCCATCTGAGCTCCTGAATCATTGATCAAAAAGTCAAAGCTTCATTCTAATAAAAATAATAGTTAGCATATACTGAGATCATATTGTGTTCCAGGGGTCTTAATAAGGGCTTCTTGTTTTATTTAATGTTTTAATCAGTGGTTATTGAACTTTAGTGTGTGTAAGAGTTTCCCGGTGAGCTGCTAAAATGCAGATTCACAGCTAACACCTCCCATCCGCTAGTTCAGATTCAGAGTCCTGGGGCAGGATCCCCAAATTTGCATTTTCAGCAAGCTCAGTCGGTGCTACAGGTCTAATAGACAAAGGCTGAGTAGCTCTGCTGATGATTCTCTGAGTCAGCTGCTGCTGTAATTATCCCTATTTCATTCATTACCAAATCTAGTCAGAGAAAGGGGGTAAGTCATTTTCCCAAGATTAAAACATAGGAAAATGTGGAACCAGGATTTGAATTTGGCAACAAAATCCACTATCTTAGCTTCTGTATATACTATACCTTGACCCTGGGTTCTACTTCCTTTTCAGTTTGATTACTGAATTAGGTCCTTGTCGTGCCTGGATGAGTTTGATCGGCACACCACAAGCTCCTATGGTGAACAGAGCTGTGGGGGAAATATTGTCACTGGTTTCTATTTCACCAAAAGAAGCAGAGTGGCTACTGGGACTAGAGGAATGATATCCTGGTAACATTTTCTGGTGATCTAAAAGTATAGAGTTCCAGACTCAGGTTGCCAGGGTTTGTGAATAGCAGCTAAACCTCTGGCAACATTCCAGGCTCTCAGCAGGACTGGAGATTTTGAATGGACCATATTTCTTTGTTGACTTTCTCAAAGTAAAATTAATCATGGCTGGACATTGTTTAGAAATGTCTGGGTGTATATTCACCAATAATTGATTTGTTTCCACATGAACACCTTGTTTTCCATGCAAATACTTCTCCTTGATGGGTGATTCTATTCCTCTTCGTGCATGCCAGGGGGCAGTGTGGTTTAATGGTAGTGATCATGTGTTTCTTGAGACCTTGTTCTTGTTCTCCGAAATCTGTGCTTATAATCTATAGATGGATGGGGTATGAGTCTTTCTACGACTCTCAGTTAAGCCTAATTTCTAAAATTGAGAAGCAGAGAGCTTCTTAAATATTACACTATTTCTCGAGCCCAGGAACCCTAAGCAAATCTCACTTTTTGAGGATAGCTTTATCAACAGGAAGGTAGTGCAACAGTAACACAGAGTATAAATTTTAGAGAGTTAGTGTTGAATACCTATTTAAACACCAGACTAAAATAAAGGCATAGCTAAGTGGAATCTAGCATTTATATAAATATCATTGATTAGCAGAGTGCTGAACCAAGAGATGTTGTAGAGTGGGATTAAGAGGAATTTAGTGACCTTTCAGGACTTTGGGATAACCATTGAGGACAATATGTCTTGACTATTTTTGACACTCCAAGGACTCAATCCTTGAAATGCAGGGGCATCATGGCAAGAAAGACATTTGTCTTATGGATTGAGAGCTCCATATACAGCTGATGTGTTTTATCATGATTGTAGCTATCTTTCTATGAGCCCTCAAGGGTACATATACAAAGCAAATCTATTTGTTATTATTACTATTTGGCCTTGAGGAACTTCCTAGCCTATGAGTTTAAATTTATGTGAGTACAGAGGGCTTTTTTTATGTTCAATAACATGATATGATGGTTGAGTGTACTCCTGAAGTCAGATGCCTGGGTTTTGAACACCTTCTCACCATTTACAAAGTGTGTGATGTGATCTTGGGTGAGTGAACCATCCTCTCATCTGTACAATGAGATCCATAGGGCCAATGAAAGGGTTAAGTGAGTTAATGTATGTAAAACATTTAGAAAGTGCCTGGTACCTAGTAAATGCTACATCAAATATAAGTGTTAATTATTGCAATTAGTGTCCACAAAGTCAAGAATAAGAGCAGGTGGATGAGCCACTGTGACCTCTTTTGCCAGGTCTTTACCCTGATTGCCCTTGCAGTCTTTTCATGAAAAGAACCATAAGTTATTCTACGGAAAGATAGCAGCTCTTCTATGCACTCTATTCCGGATCTTCTTTGCTCTGGGCTCCACACTAGTTTCTGGTTGGAAATGGGTCCCTCTGAAGGGAAGTCAGTTCCAGGCCTGTCTTGCTGCAGCAACTCTGAAAGAGACTCATTGCAAAAAGGAAAGAAGCTATTCATGGAAAAGGGTTTTTAAAACCTTATACCTCCTTCTAAATATTTGGCTCCCCAAAGTCTTGGTTCATTTTTTTTTCTCCTAAGAATAAATTTGTCTATAATAGATACGTCTTTTCTATCTCCTTTTGGATAAAGGCAGAGACTCAGAAGAAGCACCATGTGAAGTCACCTTTACGTGTGAAGTCACCTTTATGTTAGAGTACAGACGCTAAAGGGAACAGTCAAAAGCATGTTGTGTGCTGCACTAAATGACTGCACCACTGTGGCAGCTTCACTGTCAGATCTTGGTCACCCTACTTTTGATTTTGTTTTGATGATAAAAGTTTTAATTATTATAATCCTACAGCATATATTTCAGAAACTTTTTTCTTTTGTTTTATTACATTTTACCCACCCCCTAGAAAATTCAAATGTTAAATCTTTAGTTTCGCAGACATACATTGTCATTGTCTTTTTTTTTCAGCTTTATTGAGATATAATTGACATACAACATTGTGGAAGTTTAAACTGTGCACCATGTTGATTTGATACACATATATTGCAAAATGATTACCACCTCTATTACATCATAAAATTACCATTTCTTTTTTGTGATTAAAATATTTCAGATCTACTTACTCTCTTAGCAACTTTTAATATAGAAGGCAGTATCCTTAGCTATAATCACCATGCTGCACATTAGATCCTCAGAACTTATCTTGCAGCTGGAAGTTTGTACCCTTTGAGCAGTATCCCATTTCTCTCAGACTCCAGCCCCTGGTAACTACCGTTCTACTCTCTGTTTTTATAAGTTGGACTTTTTAAAAAATTTAGATTGCACATATAATTCATATTATACACTATTTGTCTTTCTCTGTCTGACTTACTTCACTTAGCATAATGTCCTCAAGTTTCATCAATTTTATTGCAAACTGCAGGATCTCCTTCTTTCTTATGGTTGAGTAGTATTCCCTTGCATACACACACACACACACACACACACGCGCGCACACACGCACACACACTACATCACTTTTAGTTGTATGTTTATGGACAAAAGTTGTTTCTGTAATTAGGTTATTGTAAATGATGTGGCAATGAATATGGGAATGCAGATATATTTTTGAGGCCCTTTTTTAATTCCCTTTGGATATATCCCCAGAAGTAGAATTGCTGGATCACATGGCAGTTCTAATTTTAATGTTTTGAACAACCTCCATGCTGTTTTCCACAGTGGATGCGCCAATTTGCATTCCTAGTAACAGTGCAAAAGAGTGCCCTTTTCTTCACATTCTTATCCACGATTTGTTATCTGTTGTTTTTCTGATGATAGTCATTCTAAGATGATATCTCATTGTAGTTTTGATATACATTTTCCTTATGATAAGTGTTGTTAAGCATATTTTCATGTACTTGTCAGCCATTTGTATGTGTCTTCTTTAGGAAAATACCTATCTAGTCCCTCTGCAGATTTTATAAATGAATTGTTTGTTTAATTTCTATTAAGTTGCATGAGTTCTTTATATATATTGGATATTAATCCCTTATCAGATATGTGATTTACAAGTATTTTCTCCTTTCCATAGGTTGATTTTTATTTTTGTTGACTGTTTCTTTTGCTCTGCAGAAGTTTTTTAGTTTGCTGTAGTTCCATTTATTAATTTTTGCTTTTGTTGTAAAATTAGCTTTTTCCCTAAGTTTTTTTCTAGGAGTTTTATTGTTTCAGCTCTTATATTTACATCTGTAACCCATTTTGTGTTAATTTTTGTGAATGGTGTAAGTAGGGGCTCTGATTTCATTCTTCCGCATATGGTTATCCAGTTTTACCAACACCCTTGATTAAAGAGACTATCCTTTCCCTATTGTGTATTCTTGGCTCTCTTGTCAAATATTAATTGACCTCATATTTGAGGGTTTATTTCTGGGCTCTTGATTTTGCTCCACTGGAATATGTATTTATTTTTTGCAAATACCATACTCTTTTGATTACTTTATCTTTCTGGGATAGATTGAGACCAGGAAGTGTGCTGCCTCTAGCTTTGTTCTTCTTTCGCAAGATTGCTTTGGCTATTCTGGATCTTTTGTGGATCCATATGAATTTTAGGATTATGTTTTCTAATTCTGTGAAAATGTCATTGGGATTTTGATAGGGATTGCATTGACTGTATAGATGACTTTCAGTAGTATGGACATTTTAACAATATGAATTCTTTTGATTCATAAACATAAGCTACCTTTCCATGCACTTGTGTCTTCAGTAATTTCTTTCATTAAAATCTTGTGGTTTTCAGTGTACAAATCTTTCATCTCCTTGGTTAAATTTATTCCCATGTATTTTATTGTTTTTGATGCTATTGAGAATGCAATTTTTAAAAATTTCTTTTTCAGATGTCTTAATGTATAGAAAAACAGTTTTTTTTGTATGTTTTCTGTATGGTTTTGTATTCTACAACTTTATTGAATTGCTTCTAAAAGTTTTTTGATGGAGTCTTTAGGATTTTCTATACATAAAACCATAGAATCTGCAAGCAAAGACAATTTTACTTCTTTTCCTATTTGGATGTTTTTTATTTCTTTATATTGATTGCTCTGGCTGTGCCTTCTAGTATTGTGTTGAATAGCTGTGGTGAGAGTGGGCACTTTTGTCTTGTTTCTAATCTTAAAGGAAACCCTTTCAATCTCTCACTTTTGAGAGTGATGCTGCCTGTGGGCTTATCACGTATGCCCTTTATTATGTTGACGTATATTCTACATCCAATTTGTTGAGTATTTTTATCATAAAGGGTATTATATTTTGTCAAATGGCTTCTCTACATCTGTTGAGATGATGACATGAATTTTCTTTCTATTAATGTAATGTATCACATTTTGTGTGTGTGTTGATCATCTTTGCATTCCAGGGATAAATCCCACCTCATCATGGTTTATAAAACGTTTAATGTGTTGTTGAATACAGTTTGCTAATATTTTGTTAAGAATGTTTGCAGCTATCTTCATCGAGAATGTTGGTCTGTAGTTTTCTTTCCTTGTAGAGCCCTTATTGGGCTTTAATATTCAGGTAATGCTGGCCTCATGAAATGATTTTGGGAGTCTACCATCTTTTCTATTTTTGGGGAAGTGTTTGAGCAGGATTGTGATTAATTCTTCTTTAAATGTCTGGTAATTCCGCAGTGAAAATTGCCTAACCCTGGGCTCTTCTTGGTTGGTTGGCTACCCTACTTTGAGTTCGGCAGGGTCAAATCCTTTTCCAGGCATATCTAGGTTCCAGGAATCTGCTTTTCTTTCATCTTGAGGGAAACTTAACTAACTCAGAGGTCTAAGAGACTGAAGAAGGTATGAAACCCTGCTTGTCCTATGCTCTTTTGCATGTAAAAAGAAACTGTTGAATGCAAGATAATATTAGGGAAGCAGTTGATTGACATTTTGGGTGTCCCATATATACTTTGTAAATACCACCAAGTTAAGGATCGGATACCATGGTTTCAGGATTATAGTAAAGGATAAAGTGCCCATGTCTAACGCATCAGTGATGCTGCAAATGAAATTTATGGGATTCAATCCAACTCAAGGTACTGGATCCCATCCCAGTGATAAAATGTCTGTTACAACCATCAATGACACCCACTTTTAGTTGTTCAGAGCACTTCTTTTCATATGATCAAATGATCTGAAAATAAGAAAGATTGGAAGCGTTTGAAAAGGTCAAATGTTTCTCAATTGCAATTTATTAGTTAAATGCATTCCGATCAATTAGAAGCCGTACACAACATGGTATCCCTATTCTCCTCTAAAACAACCTGATGAAGATTGAGGGATAGAATAATTTTGTAACTAGAGAAATCATTGCATTGACTGTAGAACCTATTAAAACTGTTTTTCTTTCTTAAATTTTTGATCAAGGAGTGTGTGTGTGTGTGTGGAATGAAACCAAGGAAGCAGAGTGACCTAGTGTTTTATTTGACAGCCATTCTAAACAAGATCAAAGCAGCATCTCTCTTCCACATGGGATAGATCTTTCCTGTGACTGGGCCGTATTTCGTTTTTAATAGGTTTTGAGTAAAACTACATCAATAATTTCAAAAAATAGAAATGACGGAATAAAGAAGATTCAAGGATGACTGAAAGCAATCTTTCAAAGGCACTGTTATAAATATTTAGTGTTTTCTGTTTCTATCTAATTCATAAATCTATGACTCAGAAATTTTTACTAAAATTCAAAAATGACTTCTCCAAATGCCATAGTTTTTGATAATAGTGCCTGAGTCAGTGTCCAAGTAAACACATTATCTCCCACTACACAGAGGAAATAGAGCATTAACATATGTTCTGCCAAGCAGGTTTCATAACCAGAGCCACCATCTTTTCCAATAAAATGAAACCCTAAAATGTCAATATGAATAAATTACAAATAACGAACTCTTCACTTATCTTTTATGCTTTGCCAAATACCAACTCAATTGAAATGCTGATATTTAGTAGAAAGAAGAAAGGGGATATCTTGAGGAAGAATCAAACGAACAAGGGTAGTAGGCTAGAATGTTTCTGTGTCAAATTCCATCCGAACAATCCTGTTTTTTTAAAGGTCGGAAGCCCATACATACTTGGAATTTTTGCTCTCTGCCTTTGATTTAAAGCGCAAAATCAAAAGCCTGTTCTATGAAAAGAAGTGCACTTGAGCAACCCAGGAATGTGCTGAAGCCTTTCTACAAATTAATCTCTTCTTTAGTGAAGTGAAACATCGGGACCATTCAGGGACACTGGGAGGGGCTCAGGGGCTTGAATTTGAGCCAGGCTTAATGAGAAGAGTTGGAGGCGAAATGGAATTGAACTGTACCTTATTAACTGGTGAAAGCTGGGAACGAGGTGGACTTACTGGCCAAGAATTCTTTCCCTTTGTTGCAGTTAACTACAGGGGATATTTTGAGGTAGTTTTCATGCTCTTTAAAGATCATGGTATATTTTAAAATTTTGTATGTTTTCAAAATTTTGAGATAATTCCTGAATTCTGGTTTCCAAATTTCCCACTGCCTTGAAGAGACACCAGTTTGTGTTTCAGTTGAGTTAACATGTATTTACTTGGCCATTGTATTAGAAATCTATATTGCTAGCCACTGTGTCAGGTGCTGGGGAAAACATGATGATAATTGCAGTCCTGTCTCACAGTGACTCACGTTCCAGTGAGAAATGCTGGAATCTCTCAGTCCCCGCAGGAAAAGCAGAAACCATGAGGCCAGACATGCATCAGACATTCAGTTTAAGTCTGAGCAAATCATTTCTCTTAGGGACCATGACATATCTTTCCCAGAGAGACCCTTTTGTGGTGAAATACTAGTGTATTCCATAAATTTCTTCTGTAGAAAAGTTGCTAGATAGGAAGCCTGGTATTATGAGAGTGAATGTTCAAATAGGGTTCAGGAAACCTGGATTTTCTGAGAAAGAGTTCAGAAACCAGTTCCTAAAACATTCTGTGTAAATGCTCAGTGGATTTTGTTTTTTAAAATGGAGATGAGAACTGTTCTTCAGAGTTACCATGAAGGGAGTGCTGACAACATGTAGCAACAGCTTAGCACTGCAAATTATTTGTTTAACAACTTCTGATCTTTCAGAAAATCCTAATTTTGATGGCCCTGTTCTCTCTTAAGAGCCTGACTGTTAAAATGTGTATAGGGGTGAAATAATACTGTGCCTGGAAGGGCCATTAGATTGAGTGTGGAGTCATAGTTGTCACTTAAGAGCCTCTCCAGAGTGAAGGAGTGTCCAGAACTTGAGCAAACTTGGTTAGTAAGATGTGCACTGGGGTAGGGGAAGAAAAGCCTCTATGTTTGCTTTGTCTTCTCTGCTATTACTTTCCACTTATACCTTTACCTCATCTTTAATGATGCATATATTAGAATAGTCAATTTATATATAGATTTTATTAATAAGTACACATATATTAGGAGTACATGCTCAATTTTTCTTTATTGACAGAGTTTATAGTCAATATAGTTAGGAGATTCCTGTTTTAGCAAAGAAACAACTAAACCAGTGGGAATATATTTCTCTTCAATCGAAAGCAATAGAATATCAAAACTAGTTTAATTAAAATTCTCTTTAACACGAGCCTAGAAAACCCTTCAGATATAAAGGCAGAACTAATCTCTGTGGTTATTTGTCTATTTTGCTTGTATGGTCGGAAACCCTGATTTGAAGAAGTTTTCTGAAAGCTGGAAGCCTGTTTTTAACACCGGCTTTCAGAATTCTTTTACAAATTTGAAACCCATCAATGCATTCTCCAGAGTGTTTCTTGACTTTGTAGGATGTTTGTAACTCCAGATCTTCTTTCCTTTCTTTCCACCTTATTGTGAGCTTTTGGGATGCTGCCCACTGTGACTGCTTCTGGCTTCTGTTTGCAATTTGCCACTGAGAAGCCCTGGCAAGGCCGAGTGGAAGAAGACAAAGTATGCTATATTTATGACCTCAACTCCCTCCTGATAAGGTGATGAGTTGGCAATGGCTGAATGGCCACAGCCTCCATCCAGTAGACCTCCCCTATAGGCAAAACTTGCCTGGTTCCTTGTGCTTGTCCCTCCCTTTGCTTCTTTAGGTTGAGAGAGGCTAAGAGCAATCTTGCCATTGCTGTATCATCTCTTGTTGGTTTCCTGAATCTTGCCCTTGGGTTCTAAGTAGATATATCATTAAATTCTTCTTAATTGCCCCTTTTTGATTTACATCAGTTCCCTCTCAGGACCCTGATTGAGTTTCCAGTTCAATTCAACTTATATCTCTTACTAAACTTTTAGCAAAAGATACATAGATGGATAACACACAGACCTGAATCTGCCAAATCTGGTTATGCCCCAAGTTTATTAGTTCTTATATTCAAAGAGAGTTTTTGATGTTGTTCTTGTTAAAGCAGAGTTTTTTTTTTTAAAGAAAACATATATGAAAGCAATCTCTAAGTGGAAAATATTATGTCCCTGGTTTTCCTTACCCATGCAAACATATCCCTAGAAAACGGGCAAGTAACCACTCAGAAAATTGCCTTTCAGGAGGTCACATAACAAGAAAGGATATTATCCTATAAAGAAAAAATACAAACCTATAGTGAAAACATACTTAGAAAAATAAGAGTGTATGTTTATTTAAAAACTAAGTGCCAGACCTGTCCTGGTGGAGTGAGTGGACCAATTTATTACATTATAATTTAAATGCAAAGAAATACAAATTTAGAAGAAAAATATGCCTTGTGTTAAAATCAGACTTTTGAACAAGTCTAATAACGCTACTATCAATGATACTTCATATTTATTGAGTATTTATAATGTGCTTTATGTGTATTAACATACTTAGTTCTCATAACAACCCATAAAATATTATTTTTAATTCTCATTTTTTGTCAAAAAAACTGAAGACTAGAAGAGGAAATTCACTCGATAGGAAACTATACAATCTAGCTCCACATATAAGCTGATGATTTTACAAGATCAACAGAAAAAAATAATGGTTACTTAACAAAAACTATTTCATGTTTAAAAATATTTTTTCCTCCTGCCCATCATGTGATACATTTGCCTTATTGTTAGAGTAACTCAAAAAGAGTGTTATGACTAGACTTCCTCTCGACTTTTAGAACACTTTTTTTTTCAGCAGTTAAACAGTTGGATTATTTCAGAAAGAGAGAAAAAGGAATTCTACACTTCCTTTGAGATGTATTAAATGAATACATTTTTAAAAAGAGAGGTTTTGGCTTTTCAATAATTAGGATGTTAGTATAAAATTCATTTTTGTAGGAAATAAATGTACTCTTTCAAAGAAAAGACCCAATTTTCCAAAGCTTCTCCCAGTCTGGCCACATATCAGTGTCCAGGATGTCAACTGATAGTCTGGAATGCTTAAGAAGCAGAGACAAATATTTCAACCTAAGATTGCAATTGGAACTCAGCTTGAAGATTTACTCCATTTGAGAAGTTGTAAAGTCTCCTGGATGTTTAAAATATGTCACACTGACTTTTTTTTTAAATCACAATCAACTATGAGTTTCATCCAGGAGAAAACAGATCTAGTTGGGGAACGGTGGCCCCAACTATGGTTGGATTATGTGATTTATCCTGCATGGAGTAAATGGGAGGGGCCAGATTGCTCTGGGTCTGGTCTGTTCTGATGCTGAGCAGGCCTTTGCCTTGCTCCTGATATCTGGCTTTGGACGTCTTTTGGCCGGGCTTTACTGTAGATCAAATACATTCCATCAGAAGATGTCTTACTAACTTTCTAGGATTACCCTGCATTTCCAAGACTGGAGTTCAGAATCTGTGGAAATAGCATTTCCCATAGAATGCTGAGTGTAAGAACTATCAAAGGAAAAAAAAACCAAAACAAAACAAAAACAGGAATGCATGTCACATGAGATCATTATTAGGAAGGAAAACCATTTCTGATGGAAAATTCCAAGCTCCCTTTGAACAACTGCCTTGGGAAATGTCCTTAGGAAATAGAAGTCTTGCTTCTAATATGTCATTAACTGTGCTTATGATTTCCTTTGAGTGTTTATAGGTAGAAGTCAGGGTGTGGAATGTACAAATATTACACAAAAATTACAGTACAGTAATTGCTTCCTTTGCTAATCCACTCTGCAGAAAGTCATGAAACGCTGCAGTGGCATCTCTGGTATGCACGGAAACTTCAGCTTTTACCTTTATTTAACCTCACAGTCTAGGTCTGACCCAGAATCTGCATCCAATGTATATTAAGACAAGCTTTTTGAGTGAATTTCGCAATGTAGGATACTTGTGTTGTGGACAAGTTTGGAATCTCTCTGTTCCAGAAAGATCTTCCTCAGCCCTACTCATGCTTGACAATAGGAAGAGATATTGTCTACAGAAAAGGAGCCCAAAGTAATGTCCAGTTTTCCCTTGGGCTGTGCTCTACATGACCCATTGCTGATTTGTTGACTGAAGCTGTGTGCTGAGTTGGTGGAAGTCCAGCACTAATGGGGCCAAAGGTCACTGGTCTGGTTTATCTCTTGGGGCTGTTATTACTCCACCCCATCTGGCACAGTTACACCCTTTCCCATCAGGGTTATGGGGTTCTCAGAACTGACATGTGGCTTAGAGGAGTGAACCTGAAGCTCCAATCAGGTGGCTGAACTCTGGTGGTCAACTCAGCTGCTCTTCGCTCTGAGACCGTGAGCAAAATATTTAGGTTCTATCTCAGCCTCTATTTCCGTTTACAAAGGGCTTTTGGAAACATTTATGGTAATTTCACCAGCTAAATTCTTAGGCCATTGGTGGTGATGAATACAGTTTACAGTTCCTCTCGTCCCCATGCAGTGTCATACCTGCTGTCAGATATAAAGGCAGAATTAGAGAAATCCTTATTGACTTATACTGGGCCCCAGAAGACTGAGTGGTGGCAAGTCTCTTCTTTACTATCAAATAATAATGGGAATAGTGGTAGTAGCAATAGAAGTAATATAGTAGTGGTAGAGCAGCTAATATATGCCAACTGCATGACGTTTCTTTAAAGGTTATTATCTATTTTGATCCTCATCACAACCTTCCTAATCAGGTATTATGGCCAGTTTATGGCTAAGGAAATCAAAGGTAAGAACCCTGATGTTACTTGACCAAGGTCAACAGCAAAGAAGTGCCAGAACTAAGAATTGCTTAAGATTGGTTCCAAAGTTAATGTCGTTAACCATTACAAAGCTGTCTGAATGTGGGCATTTCTAATATACAACTGTCTATTATTCAACCTGTTTGACTGCTGTAGAGTATTTGACAATGAAGATGTGTCTAGTTTAGAAAATCAGGGGTTAAATAACTGAAGAGTAGAAAAAGTAGAATATGATTCTACGTAAGTATTTTCCTTATCACTGGCCTCCTACCATGAAAGAGTTTCAGAAATTAAGAAAATATAAAACTGTCTAGCACCTATTTTCTTGATTTCCTTTAGGAACAAAATAAATCAGATTGCCCTTGGTTAATTTATACTCTTTGGGAAAAGATCTAGTTTGCTCTTGTTCAGATTTTCTGGTTACAGCTCGTTTCCATCCAAAGGTAGATTGATAAATTAACAAACCAAGACTGCACACAACCCTTAAACTAACGCCATTCTTGAGTAAAAACACAGATGCTTCGAGCTCCTTTCCTTTCATTTGGTAAGGATCAATTTCGCTGACAGTTCTTCGTACCTTTAGGGTATTATTGATCCAGCTTCCCACTCCACCAGATTTTTACTCAAAGCTGCCTAAAAAAAAAAAAAAAAAAAAAAAATTCTTCTGTCTTTATAACTGGGACACCAGGAAGGAAGCAATTTATTGGGAAAGTTTTGTGATTTTTTTTTTGTTTTTTTTTGTTTGTTTTGGTAATAACAATAGAGATTTATTACACACACTTGTACTTTATGGTTAAAGGCATGCACTTTGATTTTCTAAACTCCTCCATCATTTGGCTTCCATTTTTTTTTCTCATACAGCCATGAAAATGCCCCCACAATCAAGACATCTTTAAAATCAATACTATTGGTGCTATAGACCAAATTTTGTGTCACCAAAATACATGTGTTGAAGTCCTAATCTTCAATGTAACAGTGTTTACAGATAGGAGCTTTTAGGAGAGCATAAAGGTCAAAAGAGGTAATAAGGGTGGAGTTTTAATCCTGCATTGGTGGCTTTATAAGAAGAGGAAGAGTGATTTCTTCCTCTCTCCCTCCTGCTCCTCCCCTCTCCTTACTGCCCCCACCCCCACCCTGTACTCACCTAGGAAAGGCCATGTGAGCCCTGGGAGTGACATTAGCCACGCACAAGCCAGGAAGAGAGCCCTCACCAGTACCTGACTATACTGGACTTGGACTCCTTGGACTGGTCTTGGACATCTAGCCCCTAGAACTGTGGAAAATAGATCTGTGTTGTTTAAGCCACATAGGCTATGATGTTTCATTATGGCAATCCTAGAAAATTAATACACATTCTTTTAGGCATTGGGGTGAGAGATGGGTGTAATTTTTGAGCACAAAATAAACCTTCTTAATACATTGATAGTACATTAGTAAACAATAATCTATTCAAAATGTTGATGAGCAAGTAGGATCTAATTCTCATTTCACTTGCAACAATAAAATCGTGTGAACCGTAGATATTATCTATCAGTCTCTTCATTTGATGTGTTAGAAAACTGAGGCATAGATAAGGGTACTGACTTGCCCGAGGCCCACCTCTGTTAGTTACAAAGTCTGTGCCAGAGATCAAATACTTCAATTTTCTCTGTTCCTTCTACTGTATAAGGTATTTTATCTTGTTCTTAAATTTTTACAGTCAATTCAGTTTGTATATTTTTGTTTCCTAAACTTCAACATCAATGTGTTTACGTTTTCAAAATATTTTGTTTGTTCCTGTAAGTAATTATTTTGGAATATATTTTCTCTACCTGTTTTTATTACCTTATAAACTACTTGGTTTTCAGGGAATACAATAACAAGACTTTCCACTTCTTGGATGCTTTACTCAGTTAATACGTTACAGTGGTTTTCACCAATGCTTTTCAGCTCCATTTAAAAGTTGGTTTTACTGAAATGAACATGCAAATTTTTCTTTATTAGATGTACTGAATTTGTAATTACAAACCTTAATTAGATTATGGTCACTGTCCTTGAATTTTCTTTACTTCTGTATTACTAGACTTTTTTTTTCCTCTACCACATAAAAGAAGGTCTCTGGCTGTTTCCATTTTTAATTCTGCTTTCCTGAACTACAAAAGAGCTTTTGTTATGCCCTCACGGGGAGTGTTGATGCCTTGTGAAGTCTAAGGATGGCTTTGTCAGATAGAATCTTGGCACAGACTCAAATAAGTACTCAATCTTCATATGTTGATGCTATGTATAGACATGCGTTGTACTTTGTAAGCGTTTTGAAGACCATTTCTGATCTTTTTCAAATAAGGTAGTCTAATCTCAACATCAGATTGAAGTGGTGTAGGATCCCGTTTTCAATGGTTAAAAGTGGATTTTAATCAAAGGGCTATCAGGATGATTAAAGCAGATGTCTCTAGGGAACCTAGACGTTTACGAAGCAATTACGCATACGTGAGTCCAAAAACTCTTCACATGAAGTGCGTGAGAATTTTACAAGATGAATAATATTACATTCATTTTGCAGATGATGGAATGGATAATGAGAAATCTTAAATGACTAACTCAAGACAAACCACTATTGAGAGCTGAAATCCATAGTTTTTTGTCTTCAGTCTTTTCATTTTTAACCACTATTTTCTTCCTTGCATGTTGCATCTTTACATCATTAGTATATTATTTTATTTACAAAATGTTTTGATAAATTTATTCTAAGCTATGAGGCTAGAAACATACATTTGGTTTAAGTAAAATTTAGCCATTAGTTCCAGTTATCCTTCAGGTTTTTTAATCACTAAGCATTTGACTCAGTTTCATTTTCAAAGTAAAGTTGATACTATTGGCCCTAGATTTAGTTAATCATGACCTAGACCTGTTGAAACCTAATTCTGAACCACGGCTCTCTACTAAGATATATGGCGCCTGCAGCATGTCTGAGTCTCTGTTACTGTTTATGAAGACCCATTTGACAATACAATCCAGTTTAGAAACTTGGAAAGAGATTGATACTATAGAGGTTAATAGCTTTTCAGACCTGGCTTTGGAGCTGGTCTTTTATAGCTTAGGCAAGATACTTAACTTCTACAAGGCTCATCTTCAATTTTTTTAAAAAAGTGGAAATAAATATACTATCTCTACAGTGAGTTTGGTATAAATCTTTAATCAAATAGTACTTGAAAACTGCTTTGCACAGTGCAACACCTTGCCCTCAGATGTTTATTTTGTTAAAATCGAGGCTAACCAAAATTAAAGTTTCAAAAGTCTCTTGCTTCCATTATGAAGTCTAAATTCTTTAGCTTAATACTCAGAGTCCTTCACAATCTCCAACTATCTTACCAGTTCAATTGCATCCTCCTCTATTTCTACCCAACTTTCGTTCCACTCCCACTGAAATGACCACCATCCTTCACCATCTGCTCTGCCCTGTCCTTCCTGTTTCACCAAGTGTTTGTATTTTCTTTGTTTTTTAATTGAGATATAGTTGATTTACAATGTTATATTAGTTTCTGGTGTACAGGAAAGTGAATTAGTTATGTGTGTGTGTATATATATATATATATATATATATATATATATATATATATATATACACATAGATATATTTTTCATATTCTTTGTCATTTTGCCACTTGTTAGAAACTCCTCTCCTTCTTTTTCAAAATAAAGTGCATAAAGAATTTACCATTTACTTCTCTACCCTCTGTTTCCAAGTTACTTTCCTCTTTATATCGATAGTAATAGTACTTTCTGTACTTAACTGTACTTTGTTACCCCTTGACTCTTTCACTAGACTTCAAGGCCATGAGAGGAAGTACTTAATTCATCTTTGCATTTCAGTGTCAGGCACAGAGCAGACAGTCAATAACTGTTGGATTGAATTGAATTGGTCAATTAATCCATAACTTATGACAGAATGTTTACTATATTAGGTGTCTGGAAGAATGCCTTCGACAATGAAACTTTGTGATATATTTAAAGTTTATTGAGTAAAACCTTGAAAGATAAAGTACTTAGGGAGCTTTTGCTTAATTAAGTGAGATGAATACTGTGCAGTACCAGCACAGTGTCTGAAATATCACAGGTGCTCACAGACTTGAATCCTTCCACCCACAGGTGGAAACGTATTCAAATCTGAAACGATCTCAACAGTGCTTTCTCTCTGTGACAATTATCCTAAAATTGATGAGAAACCATATGAGTCATTGAAATTAGTGTTTAGATAGACAGCTTGTTCAATGAGTTTTACTCTGGTGATTTTAATGTCTTCTGAAAATGTTTCCAAATGAATTTTAAGTAGAAAATGTTCAATGCGTCCAGGCAATCCATATCCCACTAGCCTTCAGTTAATGGATAAATAATGTCAAACTTTGTTTTGTTTTCAGTTTGAGCTCTTCTAACAAATTGGAAGAGCAATTATCATAGAATAAATTCAAAATATGTTTATATAGGTGGAACTAATTCTTTATTAGCATATTTTTTCTTTTCTTTATTTAGAGAATACAATTTGAATTTGACTAAATAAAATGTATAAATTTAAATAGTTCCTTTGGAGCCTATTTGTCCATCACTCTTAAATAATTGAAGATGCACTAAACTGGCTATGACCTCTTTGTTGCTTTTGATCAGATATCTCACATCTAACCAAACTGGTTTTATACTTATGTTCTTGGTTCTGAAATTCAGCATAATCCATCCAGCTCTCTGCTTTGGTGTTGGTGTGTAGGATGATGTTATCTTAGGGAATTGATCACATCTATTAGTAAGATTACTCAGGAGATGAGCAGTACTTTTTGGATATCAGATTATAAATGCCAACATTAGGAAAAAGTAAATTCTACCTCAATAATCCTAAAACAAAACTGAATTCTTATCCTTTAGTATAAAGAATAAAAATACTTTCCCATGTTTCATATATTTATAAAATTATATGTTATGAAAACTAGAAAGAGATAAATATCTGGAATTAGAATTTCTGCCTCCTCTGCTATTGCCCCATCGTGGACCTATCCACCAGACCTGCTTTCTGACACACACATCTTCATCCCTGACAGATGTTCCTAAAAGAAGTAGACTCACCAACCACTATGTGAAGAATTATTTTCATATTTAACCTCTCCAAGCTTTAGTTTTCATATGTTAAACGGGGATGACATTAATCCCTACCTCATCAGTTGTTGTGAAAATTAAATTAGATCATTAATGTGACCAAGTACATGCTTGGAAATGGTTAGCTATTAACATTAAAGCTAGACCTTTAACTGCAAACTTTGAATCAACCTCCTGTTAATATTTAATCTTAATATATGTTAATTCTAATAATAATTATGCATTGTTTTCATAGAACACATATGATTTGAATCAGTGATAAGGCATTTACAAAGAAGATTGGCAAAGAAATAGCCTTTGGCAAGAATGCAGAGACCTATGCATTTATTCATGCAGCCACCTGTCCATCTATCAGCCCTGCCCAGATGTGCAACCATTTACTCAGTACACACCGGATTTGTAACTCTATCGTGCCAAACAAATTATGTTGGCTTTGGAAATGTGTCAACTTGCCTAAACTAAACTTCATTTTCTGGAATTTCTGTTCCTATACGTTTTCCATCAGTGTGAATCACAAGAGAGAATTTTATGTGAAACTTGAAAGGTGCAAGTGAAGCAGTACCCCTTTTGTAGCTCACCTACAATGTCTTATTTGCTGGTGCACTCATTTACGCAAGGCAGTGGCCAGGTCTGCAAATACTCCACCACCCCCTGGATCGATCTTCTTCTGGTCAGCCTCCTGGACCAGGTATATGCAGTTAGCTCTATGATGAAGAATTCCGGCTTCTGCAAGACACCTAGACCATAAAGATCAGAGTCAGAAAGAACAGATAAATGTTTCAGTCTGTCCTCCTGGGCTCCAGTCGCTGCTTGTCCTTCCAGTTCATTCTTGTTCTCCCTAACTTTACATTATCTTCCCTTCCCAATTATATGCCCTACAGACTTCAAGCTTTAGCATCAGGCATGAATTCAGTATGGTTATAGAAACTACTTAACCTGCTCCCACAACTGTATATAGTCAAGTTTCTAGAACAAATCCTGTCACATAAATATATATCCTAGAGATTTTGCTTCCCTGATTGAACCTGGAGTGATACACAAACTTAGTCTTAGATCTGCCATCACTGAATCATATTCTTTTACAAGTGGAAAGAGCACTAGAATTAATTCTAGGTAAACCTACTTGAACACTCCTTTCCCTTGATCACAGAGAATGTATTTGTTGCTTGATCCAGAAATGCTTTACTTGACCTCAGTGTTTTTTAAATGTGTTTTTATCTGATGGACACTGTCAACCTTAAAACTGATGATTCTATCTTTGAACTGACTTTTTAAATGCACTTTTCCACATATTTCTTTGCCTTCTGGTGAGCTGTGAAACTGGTGACTATTTACTAGACTGAGACTTTATTTTGTTTATTAATACTTAAATTATATCTTCTCTGATTTCCTCATCTGCTTCAAAGTATACTGTATCCTCTTACTGTATTGACCTGTTTGCTAGGTTAAATCACTTTTTCTTGGAGGGTCGGGGAAGCAGGGCACAAAGGACACATAAAAATGAATGTTAAGTATTTTCTTCAGCTCATGATTTGTTTTAATAAGAGAACTTACGTACTTAATAATTTTAACTATTAAGAAGAATTTAGAAGTTTCTAATGTGTCACAAACATATTATAAACTTTCAAGAGCAGAACCCAAACTATTAAAGCAAAACTAATATTATATTATACTCAAGAGTATGTAGATGTTTAACTATTTTTGTATTTTTCACTTATCTAACATTCGTTCATTTATGTCATAATTGATTTATTCAACCAACAGCATCAGATATATAATACTATAAGAAATAGTGTAAAATGCTGAAAATAGAATTTTCCTGTACCTCAGCTAACTAGGAAAACAGATGAAGATTGGAAAAAATATAATCCACAATGTATAGATCATAATGTTAGAGAGAAATAGAAAGAACACAGGCTGAGGGCAGGGTATTCTCAACCCAAAGTGGGACAAAAATCAACTCAGGGCATCATTATCAAGAAAGGTCTGTGAAGGATAAAACCAGAACTAAGTCTGGAAGAAAGAGAGTGCATAAGAAAGAACAGAAAGATGTTTCAGGGAGGCATATGGAGGCATAAACAGGCATAAACAGAGTGGCATTTTGAGAACTGCAAATAGATACCAATGTGGCTGAATATTAGAATATGTAGGTGGAGGAAAGAGCATTTGATATCTTGTGAGCACTGGATATGTCCTACCAACAGGTTAGGATTTGACTCCAAGGGCAGGTAGAGGTCTAGAAGGATTTTGAAGTGGAAGGGTAATAATTTCGAATGTGAGTTTGACATCTCCTCATGCTGCCTAGCAAGCATCTCAAATTTAACACGAGTCAGCAGAAACCCACTATTTCCTCCTGAGATTCATTCTTCCTCCAAGCTTCCCCATCTTAAAAATGGCAATGCCATCTACTGAGTGCTCAAATCAGCAGTTAAGCATTTTCCTTGTTTTTCTTTTCCTCGCCTTCCCATCCAGTTCACAGGCATTCCACTGACTCTAAGTCTTAAACATATTGTGAATCCATCCACTCCTCTCCGTACCCATTCCTAGTGACTTCAACTAAATCATTTGTTTCTTTTCTCTCTGAAATAGGCTTCCAAATAATTTAGAGCGCCCAACCAATCTCTTTTCACATACACATTTTCATTCTCTGCATAAGATCTGCCACTCTCTGATACTATATTTTTCTGCTTCCTTGCCTTTTTTTACCTGTCTTCTTTTAGAACGTAAATTCTCTGATATTAAAAACTAGACTTGTTCACCAACAGGTAAGAATATGCCTGACAAAGACAATATGCTTAAGAAATTTGTGCCAAATTAATGAAAGAAAATGTGAGAAAGCTTATTCTGGAGACAGTGTAAAGAGGGGCCAGCCTAGGGAGGAGAGTGGTTAAAAGGCCTCCTTTGCCCAGGACACTGGCTTCAGCTGCAGCTCTGTTGGGCAGTTCTGTGCACACTGCCAACATGCTACCATAAGGGCCTCACTTATCCCTGCTTTTCTGTCTCCAGGCGTATTTGCAGGTTAGCTCAGAAGTTCGGGAGAGTTCACTCCTGGGGCCTTTAGAACTGATAGGGGAAGTGAGACAGAGGAAACAGACTCACTTCCCATCCTGCAGAGGGGAGACTCTGAGGCACGTTCTACATGATTCTGCAGACCTGTCCCGGCACGGGTGAGCTCCGTCACTCACAGTAGGAACCAGCACACTAACACAACCTTGATCACCTTTTCTTCCCTCCCGGGCTCACTTTTCCAGCTCTCATGTTCCTGCTCCCGGGGTCACCTCATCAATCAACTACCAGTACTCAAGTGCCTGTCTCAGATTTTGCTGTAGCAAGAAACTCAAACTAATACAAGCCTTTTGTATCAATCTGTGCAAAGGGCGTTGAAGATTTTCAAGCTCTTTGAGTGAGGAAAGTTACAGGGTTCTGGGACTCTTTTAACGGGATGATGGGGATTAAAAATAAGACAGAGAATTGAAGGACGAACCCCAGGTTTGTGTAGTCCATTCTGGTGGAAAAGAGGGGGAGGGCATCAGATGACTAGATAAGTTTTCTAGTATATCAATTAAGTACAAAAATTGAGAAAGTAGTTAAATGTAAAAGTATGGAGATCAGAAAAATTCTTGCAAGCAACTAATATTTCTTGGAGTCAACTTCAGCTTGGTGTGATAAATAGTTGAAACAAAAGCAAACAGAAGAACCCACAGGGAAGATGGGTAGAATGAGAAATCAAGAGGAAAAAGAGTAGATCCTTGTGCTAATGACCCCTTTAAGTCCTGAACTAAAGAGAACAGATGACCGTACCTGGGTGGTTTTGACTATTCAGTGGTACAGTAGTTCCACTGCTTATTAATGGATATTTTACCCATAAGATGGTCTATGGTCAAATATATTTGAACGCTGGCTTAGATATACATAAATTAATTTTCATTGCAGACGAGTTTTGACAGATGTTAACATGCCTTGAGAAATTTCATAAAGGGAGATTTATTATGTGGCATTTCACAGCATTATTTAATGTTTTCTTCTTGAAGAACCCCAGCAGATAGTTTTGAGCAAACATTAGCTTAGTTGCACTTAAAGTTTCTTTCTAGTTATCGTATCTGATAATTACAGTGTCTAAAGTGACATAATATCTAATAGTCTTCTTGACCCCAGAAACAATGAGTCTCCAGAATTCAGGGACTCCGTAAATTGTAATTACATATAAACAAAGCAGAATTTAATTTTGTCAGAACAAACCGTTGCATTAAAACTGTCTTAGCAATTAAAGGTTATAGGGAACATGAGGAAATATCCCAGCCCTAGGGAGACTCAGCTACTGCAGGTCCCCAGGCCTGCAGACTTGACCCCATCCAGCGCCTAAACCTAATGGTCAGATAAAATCTTAGAGCGCTGATCTTAGTCCAGCAGTGTTCATGAGGCTATGCCTGACCAAGCTGTAGCCTGACTCCCTGGCCCTGCTCTGACTGCTCTCTCCGGCTGGTTGTGCCATTTTCTGATTGACATTTCTTTTTTCATCCAGGTAAGGAGTCTTGCCCTAAATTCCACCTTGTTTGGTTGTGACTCTGAGGACCTGAGAAACTCCCGTTGGTCTCTGTTGAGGGCAGGAATAGAGTAGTGAATAGAGAGTGATGGGCTTCACACCAGATGGATTCTCCTATACCCAAGATTCTAGCATTCCACTGAGTTTAACTGTGCAACTACTCTGCTCCTCCACTTTAATAGTTACTCCAAAAGAAGCATGAAACAAGACCGACTGCCAGTTCTCTCAAGGGCATTGTGATGTGGGTGCTATTACGGAGGAGGCATAAAATCTATATAAATATAAAAACATGCATACCACTATAGTGTATTCTCATCAGAGCTGAATCTCCTATCCAGATTTTACTAATTGAAACAAAGGAAAAGGCAGAGGGGGAGGAAAAAACAAAACAAAACAAAACAAAACCTGAGAGCATAGTGTTCCCAAACTTAAGACTGAAAGAGGATAAGGAAACCAAAGACACATGTTCACTCATTGATTCATTCAACAGATATTCCCTGAGAACCACTATATGTCAGACACTGTTCTATATACAGGAAGTACAATTATAAAGAGACGTAAAAATTACCTCTCTTCTTGGCCAATCACTTTGTGCATCCCTAGCACATCTGCTCTTAAAGTAAATTCAACTTACTTGGAAAGACCCAATTAAGGACAATTTGTTCAAGTACCAGATCCGAAGCTTATTTTCCTGTAGTAGATAAAAACGCTAAATAAGCCAAAGGTAGTTTGTCAGGGAAAAGAACTGTGACCACATGATTAGTTTTATTTACCTTTATACATATTTAATAAGAATTTAATAGAGTTTTAATATGGGAACTTTAGAGACAAAGAAAAAATTTAAAAAATTTAAAACACTGTATTTTCTAAGGAATTAATTTGCTCACAAGCATGACTACTTGTCATATAAATAATCACAGATAACTTTTACTTAATCACCAATTTAACTCTATAAGAAATTGAAATGGGGAATAGTCAGCTTAGGTGGGTGCAGGAAATGAAATGTTTTAAGCACAAACTTGGGGCTTGTCTATATTTTCTTCTCCTTTTCTCTCTTATTCCCCCTTTTTTTCCCCCTTTCCAGATACTTTTCAGTATCTGGGAAGCTTTCTCTTTCTCTTAAAGTTTGCTCTCTGCAAACCTCTCAGATTCCTGTGGCACAACCATCACTCTAATTGCTTAGAAGGAAAATTCACTCAACCTGATTTTGCTAATGGTCATCTAACCTAATTGATAGGTCTCCGGTATTCGATACTGTTTGCCACTTCCCCTTTCATAAACTCAGTATCTTATTTTGCTTTAATAACACCATTATTTCCTGTTCCCCTTTTATTCCTCTTTCTTCTCAGCTTACTCTTTATTTAACTACATCTTAAGTATTTATATTACCCATGCTCTTTAATTCTGTCCCTGTGTTACTCATCAATGAAAGATGATTTCAAGATGCTTAGCTGGCATAGGGGAATATGTACTCTGTAGCTATGAGATCCACTCTGTCATTAATTAACTCATTCATTAATTGACCAAATCTTTAATGAAATGATTCTTTCCTATACATGATAATTCCTGGTCCAAAATGTGGCCTCATTATTCTACCATGATAGTTGGAAGATAGTTATGATTAAAGTATCTCAGAAGAATTGTGTGATAAAATTCAACGGGTGACAAATAACAGAAATCGCTCTACTCTGCTTAAGAAAACAAGAAAAAAGGACTGATTGGAGTAATTTTGTGGCTGCTCAGAGAATCCGAGGGTAAGGAGATAGCTGGGCATTGGAAACAAGTTGGAACTAGATATTTAAACGTTGCTGTTTCTGTCTGTTTGCATCAGTGGACTATTGCCACTATAATGCTGAATAAAAAACTGTTTCAAGAGGGAAAACAAACAGCAAGAATTTATTTATTTCTCTTGCTTGTTAAGTCTATTACTGTTCAGTTTGGAAAGCTTGCTTCAGGCTGACGCTTGGCTGGGTTTGGCTGGCATTTTCTCCAGGCTGTGGATTGGATATAGGTATTCTCTATGGGCTTCCTCATTCTTCTTGGACCCCAAGCTACCTGGAGCATGTACTTCTCCTAGTGCATCCCTGGAATATATGAGTCTGAGCAGAAATAAGTTATTCCTATTAAAGCCTCCTCTTGCAACTGGCATACTGAAAATTCAGTCCATATTTCCAAATTTCATTGGCCAAAACATGTCATATAACCAAGACCAACATCAATGAGACAAGGAAAGATACTCTATGTCCAGTGGGAGGCGCTGCAAAGTCACCTGGCAAAGGGTTTAGATATATGGGGTGGCAATAAAGAACTGGAGAATAATGATCCAATTTACCACACTCCTTCATTCTGTCTATTCATTGTGAATTATGTGTAATCATTAAGAAGATCACAAATCACTCAGTCTCCCAGGTTAAATGCCTCCAAAATGCCTTTGACATACCCAGATTCATAATTCCTGATGTCCAGCTAACCATACAGTTTCCTCTAACCTTCTCTCTCCCTTCTAGTCCTTCTTTCATTTTTATCATCACTGCTTGACTTTTGGGTTTTTTGCTTTTATATTTTTATATAAATGCAGGCTTTATTGTATTTATATTATTATACAAATTTATATTACTGTATGATAATATAAACGTAAGTTTATTTTTTTACTGAAGTATAGTTGGTTTACAATATAGTGATAATTTCTGGTGTATAGCATAGTGATGCAGCTACACACATATGTATTCCTTTTTCTATTCTTTTTCATTACAGGCTATTACAAGGTATTGTGTAGTTCCCTGTGCTATGCAGTAGGGTTTTGTTGTTTATCTGTTCTATATATACTAGTATCTGTAAATTCCTATAATTTTTAAACATACATGTATATAACTTAAATATAAATATTACGTATAGATAATTATTATATCCTCTGAACTGGTTTTCCTGTTCTCAGTCTCTCCTTACTGTTATCTGCACAGCTCCTAGAATTCCACATTTCACTTTTCAAAGTATGATTCTGAGGTATTATTTCTCTTCTGTTAGATTTTTAATTATTCCTTATTTTCAGAGGTTAAAATTCCTTACCGTGGAATAGAAGGCCATTCACAATCTTCTCCCAACTCATTTTTCAAGTCTCATTTTCTTCTATCACTCAGCGTGAACCCACACTCTAATCACCAATAATTACTTGTCATTCCAGTGTAGTTCTGTGTACTTGTATATAGGTTTCAATTTTAGGACTTCCAAGTTACCCACCTCTTGAATCTCTGCCTGTGATTTCCCTTTTAGATCCCACCTCAAATTTCACATCTTCTGAGGAGCCTTAACTAAATTAGTGCTTCCTTCCTGTGTCTCACCACAGTATTTCATTTATCTAACATACTTTAGGCTACATTAGTTGAATGTTTACTAGTAAGCATTTTATATACCACATTTATTCTCATCATTGGTTTGAATCCTTTGAGGGAGGCATTTTTTCCATTTTACTGATGAAATCAGAGTTCAGAAACTTAACCAAGGTCAATGTACTTAGTAAGTGAAAAAGCCGGTTTTCAACGCCATGTACATTTCACCTCATGGATTTCCTACATTCTGTTTCACTTCCATTCCTCCTTTCATTTTTATTACCAATGCCTGACTTTAGGTTTTATTGCTTTTATATTTATATAAAATATAGATTTTTATTGCTTTTATGTTTATAATGTTTTCAAATGCTGTATTATAATGCTACACAGTGCATAATTGGCAGATTTTATGTCTATCTATTTTTCTACTGATGTGATTTAATCAAACCAGGGACCTGGATACATTCTTTTTTGTGTAGCTACTAGCCAGTACACTTGTCCCCAGGTATCTGTTGGACAAATTTAGAGCATAAACACTAAAGTCAAGTGTAGTAAAACAACCGACTGTCCATCAGCAGGTACCTTGGGATGTGCTAGGAAAGCGAGGGAGAGGTATAAAGAAAAGACCTGGAACTGGTTAGAGTAGAACTGAGAGAGAACTTGGAGGGGGAGAAATTGTAAGCTTTTTACTAGCCAATAGCAAAGGAAATTTCCTTATGGATCCAAACATATGCCCTTCAGAATTTCCCACAGGCTAGAGAAGGCAATCTCTGCAGATTATAGTGCATGTTTTATTTCATTTTCTTCCTGTTATAAAAATGACTCACTTCTGCTTGGAGAAGGAAAGTGTTTACTTTTGCTTTTTGAATAATTTCCTGGGGAGAACTGCTATGTTTATTGGGGGGGGAGGGGGCTGGGAAACTTCAAAATTGGCTTTATTATGCAGAGTGTTTTGAAAGTGCTGTAAAGACATCATAAAATAGCTTACTTTATAGAGGTCTCATGCCTACCCCTCAGACTGTAATTATTAACATAACCCTCTAGGCATTCTCTTGTCATCTCCACCTGAATATCCTATCTTGTTTTATCTGTGATCTTTCTCTTGCTTTATTAGTTTAAACAGCCCTTGGCTACTCTCTAATGAGAAGAAACTGGATTTCTGCAGCCTAGGTCACCCTCTATTGCTTGAAGGAAAAAAGAATAAAGTTCACTGGAAGGTAAAGAGGGAAACCACCCCCCCCAAAAAAAACCCAAACCTGGCAGACCTAATCTCCTTAGCATCCTTTTGTATCTACTAAGAACAACTTGCCCAATACTGAATTTTTGCTTTTGCTTGACCAAAGTTTAAAAAAAAAGAGAGAGAGAAAAGGAAAAAGAAATCACACCACAAGCCTACAGTATTTCCCCTTGGGGGAATTAGCCTTATCTTGGTGTTCTCGCTCTCTCCTGTGATCTCTAAATGCTGACAAATCTGCTGTACAACAAGCACGGGTGTTTCCTTCTGGACCCTCAAGTCCTCTCCTTACAGCAGTCGGCTGTGGGTGAGGTTTTTCAATCAGCGTCAGCTTCAAGCCAGCAGCTTGCATCCTACTGCAAAATTTATGGAGCATGCTGATGAGAACAATGTGGCTCCCTGGGAAGATGACTGGGAATTGGCAGAGGCGTTTTGTAAGTCTGAGCACCGCAGCTGGGCCATCGATTGTTCCTTCATCTGGTTGGACTTCAAAAGGTTACGTGCCTTGTTATCTGTTTTGCACCCCTAGCCAAAAGCTACTTTGGGAGCATGCGATGCTTCTTAGAATATGTCAAAGCATTTTCCACAACCTCATCTCCCATTTAGCTAAGGCCACTGCTTATCCAGTCTTCACTTTTCTAGGGTGGTGAGGGAGAGAAAAAGGGAGTGATGTGTTAGACTGGTCAGTTATCTGATCTGTCTCAAAAGCAAGTGGTCAGGAGGAGAAAAAAAAAATGAATGAGTTGCATTAAATGATAGTGAGAACATCTGGCACAGAGCTTACTCTATAGTATGTGCCAAGTGAGTACTTGAGAGGGAATCAAGGATAGACTCTGAAGCCAGATGCCTGGATTTAAATCCTGGTTCTGTTCCTTATCAGCTGCATGAACACAGTTACTTAACCTATTAGTGCCTCAGTTTCTTCATCTACAGCATGGGTACAATGGTAGTAATGTCTCCTAGGGATGGTCTGAAGACTGTGTGAGAAAATACATGCACATTCTTATAAGCATTTCTGGCTCATAGCAAGTGCTTAATTAATATTAGTTATTTGTTGAATAAGAATAGTAAATAAATGGAGAAAATGGATCTCAACCACTTTCAAAGTCTACTTTCTCTCATTCTTCAAATAGTATCTGAGATATGACTGAAAACAGCCATACTTTTCCACAGCTGTTGCATTTCTGAAAGTGATGTAAGGAGTAGAAAGATCTGTCCAATATAATATACATTTATATACACATGTATATAATCTCTCATGTTATATACTATTTGCATACTATATACATTACATATACTGTAATATATATTTATGTGTTTATGTATAAATCTTTCTATTTTGACATATAGTATATGTAAGTCTGATTTATATATTTCGAGGTATATTACATTATATTATATTATATTACATATAATCTTTTTAATCCCACTTCTGATACTACTGCTAAATTTCATATCAGTATGTAGAGAGAACAAATATTTTGAAATTTGAGTGTCTAGATTGTGATTGTATTTGTATTAGCTGCCTGATGTTCTTACAGTACTTGGTTTAGAGAGTGTTTGCTTCATCAGATTTTGGGGATACTATTTCATCTGGGCCAAAATAGTCTCTTCAGAGGAGCACGTTTTGACCTGCTAATGTAGGATGGGGAGGCAAAGTCCCAGTGGAGTCCAAATGTAAAGTGGGTGGGGTGGTGTTGGAAGAGTTTACTGTGTAATTTTCCTGGCTCATACTGTCACTCAGTGTGAACTTCCATGTCATTTTTCTGGTTGGTTTATTTAAATGCAGTTCTTCCCGAAAAGAAGCTGATGAAAAACTGAAAATTTTGATCACCTTTAGTGATATATACAAGAAAGCAATCCAAAGGACCATCAGATGTGTTCAGATGCACTCAGTTCCAATTAGGGACAGGCTTGGCCAAATTACAAATTGAAAGAGGCATCTAGATGTGGTAGAAAGAACATGGGTTTGGGAACTTAACAGAGATGCGTTTGATTCTTAACTCCACCACTTGCTAGCTAAACTCTGAAGTTTTAGATTTCTGAGCTTCCTCACTTATGCTTGGAGATCTCTGTATTATCCCTCTGAACCTCACTTTCTATACAGGGTAATTATACCTCCTTTTTGTTGAGTATTGAACAAAGTACTGCTATAGAATTCAATCAACCAATTTGCCTCAGTTTTTTTTTGTAATGATTTCGTATTTTTAAGTGATATAGATTCTTCCCCTAATGTAGTGTCAATTAGAATTGTCAAATCTTAACCCAAGTATTGATGAGGTCAAAACAGTATATGTTTTAGAAATAAGGTTAAGTGGATTTGAATTTTAGGCCTTTTAAAATTTTGAGTTTATTACTTTTTAGAGCAGTTTTCAGTTCACAGCAAAGTTGAGGGGAAGTACAGAGAATTCCCATATACTCCCCTGCTCCCACACATGCAGAGGCCCCCCTGTTATCAACAGCCCATACAGAGAAGTACATGTGTTAGTTGATGAACCCACATTGACACATCATAATCACCCAAAGTCCATAGTTTATATTTAACTCATGGTGTTGCACACTTTATGGATTTGAACAAAGGTAGAATGACAAGTATCCACCATAATGGTGTCATAAAAAGCATTTTCACTGCCCTAAAACGTCACTGTGCTCTGCTATTCAAATTCCACCCGTACCCCACCAATCTCTTGCAGATACTGATTTTTTCTTGAAACAAAGAAAATGAATCGCTAAGTCACTGATCTCATGGTGTCGAAGCTTTGGGCTTTTGCATCTTTTTCCTTCTGCCCTAGAATATTCTTCTTCCCTTTCTTTTTAACCTAGTAAACCTTTATTATTTTTCTTTGTTAAGACCCTTCTAAAGTATCACAGGTCTAGAATATTACCCATCTCCTCTAATATAAATATGATGAGGAACTAACATCTTGGGGAATATATTCTATCAGAAGCCATTTCAGCCGTGTGCATAGACTATTCTTTTTAATTCTTCCAACACCCTGTATTTTGATTATCTCCATGAGATTGGAGATGTAAAGTGATGAACACACGATCACTTACTTCATTCGTAGGTGACAGAGAGGTAGAGGGTCTGGGATTCTAACTTGTAGGTTTATATAACCCTAAACTTTCAAGCAGATTTCCTTTTTTTCCCTCCTATCTTTTGCTGCTTCCAGAGGACTTTGTACTCATCTTCCTTCTAATACTTATGCAAATTCTGTAGAATCATTTTCACATACTCATCTTCCCTATTAAGCTACGAATATCTCAAAGTCAAGGGCCTTAGTTTGCTGATCACTGCATCCCAGCTCCTACAGTACTCTTTGGCAGGTACTAGAAATACAGTCAGTGCTTCGGTTAACATAAGTTCAAATATTGACATCCTGTTTCCAAACAATTAATCTGTCGTACAATGGAGTTATTAGCCAAATGATGCTTTGCAGAATGCAGTCCTTCCTGTGTCATTCAGAAGATTCTATAGAACAATTAAGAGCTTTAGGAGAAATACATTATTAGGAATATCTGTTATCAACAGCCAGTAAGAATAAACACATGCTTTATTTAAGGTAATACCTTTCCTGTAACTGTCTATAAATTTCCAAGTAATCTAGTGATAGTCACATTTCTTGACAGCTGTCAGTATTTGAAATCTCGGTCTGGACCACGCAGACTTATGCACGTTATTCATTACTTTCCCCAGTGCAGTATTTGTAGAGAGATCAATGAAAAGATGGTTTGTGGGATTTACATAAATAAGTGTTAAAAGATTCTACATATTCCAGTATCCTATTATTACAGAGAAAATTAATTAAATCAGGTTAATAAGGAGCCATATTTTTCTATTAATGCCAGCAATTTAAAACTTTAAAAATAACACCTTTTCAACCAAATATAGAATAAGCAAAATTTACTGACCTCATTTGATTGGTTATCTATTTTTGTAAGTCCCCGAAGTAGCAGACAATTACTCTTGTCAGTTTTTGTTACAGTCTTGGAAAGATCTTGGGCAACCCTTTTTCATTTTTTCTTTCTTCGTCATGTTTAACTGCAGACAACAAGGACAGTTCACAAGCATATGCCAAAGACATCAATCGCTTTTTAATGAGGCCATAACCCTGAGTAGGTCATGGAATATTAAAAATAAATTAACATATTGCTGTCACTGGGGATTGAACTCTCTTGGCTGAAGGGTATCGATGAGGAAACACAATACCAGGACACAATACACTGCACTGCCTACATTTCAAAAGGCAGTTAATTAGCAGAAGCTATATGAATGACCCTTGCCCATGTCCTTGGTGCACTCAAGTTATGTCTGTGTCAGTGTGAGAACTGTGCACTGCTCTTCTCAATAGAGGGCCAATTGGCTGAGACACATGACCAGGCTTTATCTACACAGTCAATTGTGAGAATTAAAAGGTCAGTCATTCAATAGGGAAGATTTCCCTTTTAGTGGCCCTGTCTGGCAAGGAGATTATCCTCTTGAATGAGCAAGAGTGAGAACAATGGTTTGTGAAGACCCAGACACAATCAAAGAAAAATCTGAGGGGAAGAGGGAGTTGAATGAGAAGATAGGGTGTTACTATAATGACATTTAGGCTCTTCATCTATCCCAGTACACTCATCCTCCACTGCTCACTACCACATTGTTAATGCAGAAGCAAGGTGGAGCCCCCTTATCTTCCTGTTTACATCTGCAGTCATTGTGCATGTTTTCGCTTCACCTGGGATGATCTTTGTTGCCTATCCTTCTGGATAATGCCTATTTGTTATTCTAGCCTCAGCTCATGTGCCACCACTTCTCTGAAGACGCCTAGACTCTTATAAGCAAGGAGCTGTCTCTGGGAAGCACCTTCTTAGGCAGGGATTTCATTTTCCAGATTTCTTATCATCTAGGCAAAATCCTTCATTTAGCTTTTGCTGTGGTCTGTGGATGGAAACGGCATGCCTCACTTTCCAGCTGAGATGTTTAAGAAGTGATTGTGTCCTCTTCTGCCTCTCTTCCCACATCCTGAAGCTGAACACAGATATTTGATAACTCTGAAAGATAGCTGAGGAAGAAGATGGCTGAGTAACACAGGGAAGAAAACCACCTTTTGGCCATATGGAACATCTGTATTGAAATTTGGAATTCATTAGCCAACTATGACTTCTCTTAATAATGAAATATCCAAGAATAGTTTAACTTATTGACTCTCTGCCATGGAACTTACATTTTGAAACTCTAATTATAGTATAATAAAAATCATTATTTGCACATCTTTCCTAGTGGACTTAGGAAAAATGCCTTGTCACCTTTTTAGCTTTGCTGCCTAGTAAACTGGTCACACAATGATGGGAATGCAATAAAATAAGATGAATGAATGATAATCTCAAAACTACTCTTTAATGAGTACCTTCTTTGCAAAGTAATACATGTCATTTATCTCCTTTAATCTGCAACATCTGTATAATGAGTATTAATACCTTTGTTTTCCAGAAGATTATAATCTTTTATTCGTTCATTGAGTGTATGTTGATTCCTCAATCCTGTATCACAGATTTTGCAAGGATACTAGAGAAAATACTGTGAAAATACAGACTTTTTTGTTCTTTTAATGTCTATAGTTAGTGTAGTGCATTTGTTTCCAAATGTTATCTTCTATGTCACTGTGGAAGCTTTTGAAAAAATGGATCCCAACTGGTCTATAGGTCCAGAATCCCAAGGACAGTCACACAGCCTAGTAGAGCTGGAATGTTAACCAGATTTTTCTACTCCCAAACCAGTGCTTTTTCTGAATTAAAGAATCATCAGATTGTTTTTTGTTCCATGAATAGTATTGACAGTGAGATCAGTGGGCTAGGCTTGCTTTGACTGTCATAATTTTGTTAATTGTTAAGAGGAGACATAAGGTAATATAACCTTTCAGTTCATTGAGATTTGTCAAGAAACTGAATCACAATTGTTCTGATCGTTTGGCTACTTTGGAAGAACAGCTAGGTGTTCTTTACCAATGATCTAGCCCTCTCTCCGTAGTCATGGTCCTAGAGCTAGAAGGGAAACCAGAGAAAGAGTTTAAGTAATTTCTCCAAAGGTAGAGCAGGCATTTGAACCCTGAACTCTTCAGTACTATACAATAAAAGAAACCACATTTCACCCCTTTTAATAATGGAAAAGCTATCCTTCCCCATTGTTTTACACTGAGAAATTTGTATTCTTTCAAATATATTAAGCTTTTATGATGAGGAGCAGTCTAAAAAACACAATCTCTTTCTAGATTTAATTAAAAAATTAACTTTCTTAGTACAGCATTAGGAATACCAGCTATCAGATGTCTTATGAATAGGGAGACATTTCTGGCCAATGCCAGAATACAGCATGAGTTAAAGGATAGTTACTGCATTAGTTTGTTAGTATTGCCCTAAGGGAATGCCACAGATTGGGTGGCTTAAACAATAATATTTTATTTTGTTCACATTTTGGGAAGCAACTTCAAGGTGTTGGCAGGTTTAGTTTCTTCTGAGACCTGGGCTCTTAGTTTGTAGATGACCCTCATCACTACGTCCTCAAAAAGTGCTAGGTCTTTTTTCTGCATATGTGCACTCTGATGCCTTTCTGTGAGTCCAAATTTCTTCTTATAGTGGCACCGGTCATGTTGGATTAAGGCACATCTTGATGATCTCATTTTAACCTAATCACCCCTTTAAAGGTTCTGTCTCCAAATATAGTCATATTCTGAAGAACTGGGAGTTAGAGTTCAACAATGAGTTGGGGGTGGTGCTGATCATAATCATCCCATAACAGTTGCTGAGTGGTATTGAGTAAAATCAATAAAGATGTCATAGACAAGTGTCTTTCTCATGAAATCTACTAAATAAAGATGGCTTTTTTTTTCTGTAAAAGAAAATGAAGTAAAAATAAACATCAGTCTGCATTTAGCTCCCACATAAAAATGTTATATCCATGATGATGCCATAACATTATTATCATTGAAATAAACTATGTTTTTTTTCTGCGAGTGGCTCCAAAATGCATGAAGTCATTGTCATATATTGATATACTGAAATGAGTCCTTGATGCATTTGTCTCAGTGTCTACTGAAACAGTCTATTATCTAATTGCATTCTTTCTGGGTAAATGAACTTTTACAGAAGATTTATATGCCTACCAAAATAATGATGGTATAAAGTCAAATTTCTGTCTTGCCCAGGTATATGCAACCTTATAATTCTATCCATATACCCATGTAACAATCTTACCCTTGCTTGGAGTCTGAAGTTCAATTGCTCAATAGTAAAAATTCACAGTACAAGGTCAATCATTATGGATGATACTAGCTTGGAGCTAAGCCTCCTCCTTGTCTTTGCGTGTCAGCTGGATTTCTCTGTGAGTGTAAACCCCATCAATATCCATCCAAGGAAACTGGCTTGAAGAATAATTGAGAGTACACATGGGCAATGATCAAACAAAGGTTTTTGTTCTTTCAGAATGCATTTCAGGAAATGTACAGTAAACGCCCTCGTTCAGCAGTTAAATGCAAATGTTTGTACAGTAGGGTAGACTGCAGATATGGACTCTCTTATCAAATGTCAGTTAAGGTAGTTGTAATAGTTGCTGTTCTCCAGGAGAAACAATATAGTATAACTATAATTATCACAGGTAACCTAACAGTTTCTCTCACAACCCTGCCTTTGCTGTTTCCTAGCTGGGTGCTTTCTGTTGTTGTTTTGTTTTTGTTGACTCTACCTCCACTTCTTATATTATCCACATTCCTTCTTTTTTCAAAGGAAAATAGCAAAGAGACAAGATTGTAAAAACAAAGACAAAGACTCCTTTTCTCTATTCGTTGTTGTAAAAACAATTTTTGGGGGGCATAGATCTTTTCAAAATGCTTCTATTTGCTTTCTTCCTAATTTAGAACCACAAAGGTGGGCTTGAGGCTTTGTGCACAGATGATATTAACTTTTTGATATTTAACCAAAGCTCATATCAATCTATTTGGATCACTAATAAATATATTGTATTTGCACTGAAAATCTGGTAAATATATTGTAATTGCACTGAAAATCTGTTAAAATATGAATTTTCCTTGAAAGTTCAAGTGCCTCTTGGTTACAAATAAACCGAAAACATTTAACCTGAACACTTTTGGAACAAAAGATGACAAATTGACTTTCCTCCTGAAAATAAACAAAACCAAAACTATGTTTCATCATATCCATAAAGAAAGAAGATAAATACAGAGAAAAAAATACACTGACACATATTTACAACACAGAAATCATAATCCACGCTTACTCTTCCCCATGAAGGGAAATGTATATATGTTTCTTTCTCCTTTATCTATTTATTACTGGAACAATTTACTCATGATTTTTCATGTACTTTCACAAATTCCTCATTTCTAGGGGAAACCTCTATTTATCTGTCTCTGACTGTAAAACTCTTGACATTCTCTTTATGCCTAACTTCATAAACTATGACCATATTTCCCAAATAATATGACTCTTTGACATTTGACTTTGCCATTTATCTTCTTTGACATTTTCTTTGATTTATACATTTTCTTTTTTGTTATCCATTCTGAAACTACTCTTAAGAAGACCAGATTTCTCTTATGAATGGATTCTTTTTTTATTGAAGTATACTCAGTCATAATATGTCAATTTCTGATGTACAGCATAATGTTCCAGTCATGCACATATATATATATACACATATATTCACTTTCATATTTTTTTCATTAAAGATTATAAAATACTGAATATAGTTTCCTGGGCTATTTAGAAGAAATTGGTTTTTTTAAATCTATTTTTATATATAATGTTTAACATTTGCAAATCTCAAACTCCCAAGTTTATCCCTTCCCACCCCTTTGCCCTCGGCAATCATAAGATTGTTTACTCTGTCTGCAAGTCTGTGTCTGTTTTGTTGATGAGTTCATTTGTGTCCTCTTTTTTCTTTCCTTTTTTTTTTAGATTCCACATACAAGTGATATCATGTTTTTTTTTTTTCTTTTTCTGGCTTACTTCACTTAGAATAATAATCTTCAGGTCCATCCATGCTGCTGCAAGTGACATAATTTTATTCTTTTTTATGGTTGAGTAGTATTCCTTTGAAAGAACAAAAACCTTTGTTTGATCATTGCCCATGTGTACTCTCAATTATTCTTCAAGAAGTTATGCCATAACTTCTTTATCCAGTCATCTGTTGATGGATATCTAGGCTGCTTCCATGTTTTGGGTCTTGGTTATTGTATATAGTGTTACTATGAACACTGGGGTGCATGTATCTTTTTGAATTAGTCTTCCCTCTGGATATGTGCCCAGGAGTGGAATTGCTGGATCATATGGTAAGTCTATTTTTAGTTTTCTGAGGAATCTCCATACTGTTTTCCTCATGAATGGATTCTAATCCTAATCATTCAGTGATCTTCCTGTTTTTAATGTCTCCCATTTGCCCATCCTACTTACCGTCCCAAATAAATTCCCAAATCAATCCTTTTTCACCTCTTTGCTCAGAAGCCTGTTCTTTCCCCAAGCTTGCTCCACCTATAGTCACCCAATAATTTATTTGGTAGCAATTCTCACCCACCTTTCTATTATTTGAGTAAAACATTGCATAGTCAACCTTAATTCTTGCCTTTCTCAAGTTCACTTATACATCAATCACTCAGATGATCCAATGAAACTCCAACTATTCTCACTCCTCTGTTACTTCCCTATGGATTAAGCAATAGCCTCTGCTTTATTTATCTATAACTGCATAGATTAGTCCAAATTACTCTAAACCTTTTTTTGTGTCTGTGATTTAAAACAATGTATTACTTTTCTCCATTGTGCTCTGGGTTGAGTGATTTTCACTTTAGGTCTTTCATGCATTCACAGTCTGATGACACATGTGACTGAATGTCCAAGATCATTTACTCACTTGGCTGGCAGTTGATACTGCCTATTGACTAGAGCTCAATTGCGTCTGTCAGCTGGACCATCTACATATAGACTTTCAATGTAGCTTGTGTTTCTTACAGCATTGGAACTAAGTTCTAAACTGGAGCTTCTCAGTTATGAACATCAGGAAAATTAGTTCAAAGCTGTGGGATTTATGAAGTCTTTCTGTTACTCCCATATCATTTTGTTACTCAGGCAAGTCACTAAGTCTACCCTAGATTCAAGGGAAGAGGGATGAATGAGCCTCCAACTTTCATGCTGAGAAGCAGCAAGTGCATAACCCAGGGAGAGAAGGAATTGATGAAGATCATCGTGGGGACTCTGGACCATAGGCTCTTGTTTTTGCTTCCATCTTTGTCACCCTTCACTTAATTATTGCTGAATCGGCAGGAGTATTTCTTTATAAATGTATGTCAGAATATGTTAGTCCTCTGCTCAGAACGCTATAATAGCTCCCCATATAATTCAGAGTAAAAGCCAAAGCCCTTACAGTGACCTACAAAACCCTACACAATTTGGCTCTCTGTTACCCCTTTAAACTTAGTTTCTATAACCATTTCCATTGCTACTCTGCTTTAGCCACACTGGTTTCCTCAAACACTCCAGGCATATTCCTGACCTAGGGCATTTGCACTGGTTGTTCCCATTGCCTAAAATGTTCTTTATTTACTCAGATATCCACATGGTTATATCCTTCACGTGTTACAAGTCTTTGTTCTGAGCTTCTCAATCAGGTCTAACATGAATATCTAATTTAGAATTACAACTCCACTCCCGTTTAGGGCTCCTAAGTAAGGTAACTGCTTCATTCGTTTCTGTTTTGAGAGGGATCTTGATTTGTTGAACAGTCTGGTGCATACTTATTTCTCTACAATCTGTTGGAGATGAGTTTTGGAGAACAATAATCTTGGCATGGATTTTGGAGAACATTGCCTTATCTGGGAGTGTGTATACCTGGGATGTACATCTTAGACTGTTCCTTCACTGAAGCAGGTCATCAGCATTACCACACTTGAAGAGGCGTGGGTCTTCTGGAATAACATATTCCATACTAATTATTTTCTTTCCTCCATTCATTTTCTTGTTCTTTTCCTGGTGTAAGAAATGTCTTCCACCCTTTTCAGCAATTTATCCATATTCAGATATCAGCTTCTAACCCTGCTTCACCTCTTCCATATGGATCCAAACTCCAAACTCTTACTGTAAATATAGTTAATTTCAGGAGAATATCTTTTAATTCAATGATTTTCAAAGCATGATCCAGAATGGTTTCTGAAGCTATTTCAAGAAGCCTTTGGTATCAAAATACTTCAAAATAAAACTGAAAACTTATTTGCTTTTTTCACTCTCTTGCTCTGCAAAAAAGTAGCATTAAACCCATACCTACTGATGAATTAGGTTCTGCAATGCAGCTCAGAATGTCATACAATATGGCTTCCAAATAGGATAGAAAGAAGCAAAAAATAACACATTCATGTTTTCCAAATAGAATAAGCAAAAGAAGAAAAAGAATGTGATTGCAGAACTGGGTTAAAAAGTGTAATTGTGAAGTCAGATAGGAAAAATCTAGTATGACATGTTGAGAAACAGACTACCAAAGTGTTTGTTTCAGTCAAAGGAATTCCAGCCCTAATTATTAGCACCTAATCATGATGCCTCAGTCTTTGGCTACATTTCCTGGTTGGCCCATTGTCAATGATATATGAGGTGCTAGACTGAGAACAAAGTTAAGACAAGGTGTCAACTACCACATCTGGAATGGATTGAACCCTCCTTCTAGCCCTATTGTTAACACCCTCTTAACACCTTTCTTTTTATACTGCCTAGGCCAGGAAGGGGTAAATTGGTGGGCAGGTAAGACAATACAGCTGGAAGTACTTGTCTATGTGTTCATAACCTTGATGGGAAGGATTATTCCATACTATGAATAGATTTAATTTCTGCTAGTGTAGAGAGATTCGTTTGCTTAATTGACAGCTCACTCTCCTTTGGTACACACATTCCCAAATAATTTAAGGAGACAATTGAGTCAAATTAAATACATTGATTGAGTACTTCTTTTATAGATAGAACAAAAGATCTTATATCAAAATTATCCTGAGAGATTAAACAAAGGTAGGACTGAGATTTTAAATAACTTTCCAGAAAGGATAATGAAATTATACTTAGGAGGCCACATTTTCTTTTAAAGTTCTCCTTATACATCAACTGTTCATGTTATCAAGGCAGCTTGAGTGGTATGAGAAGAGGACAGTATTCTAAAAAGAGAGAAAACCTCTTCACACCAACGATGTGCCTAAGTTTCCAGCTGTCCTGGTCCAGGGTTGTGAAAAATGTAACATTAGGGACTATGGAAAGAGACCGATTTTTAGACATCCTGAGAGCCAGTAGACACAAATTCAAGTCCAAGTCATGACATTTACCAGGCAAAAGTGTCCTGTCGCTTCTGTAGGTGCCATTTTCTTCAAGTGTAAAGTAGGAAGAACTCTAAGCTCCTATGCAGATCTGAAAATCCTATGGCTTTAAGTAAATATGCACTTTTAAGCCCACGGATGTGGTGGAAATGCCAGCGGCAGGCACTTGTCCTCGAAAGCACATCTGTCTGTGATGAGGGGTCTGTTTTGAGCTCAGTTGTCACTCTGAGTTCTGACTGTCTCCCAGGCTCTGTCCCTGCAGTCACTCAAAGGACAGACCCACTCAACTGTGCAAAACGAACCAAAGAGAAGCGACAAGCATGCAGAGGTCTCAGCCACCAACGCATTCTTGCAGGGCATTGCCATCAGCATTTAACCCTTGCAGTCACAAGGGCAACAAACTAAGTCAATAGAGGCAGATGCATCTACTTAAAAAGACAGCTGGCTGACACTTTTATAGGAGATGCTGAAGGAAAAATAAATTCACTGACCTAAAATGATGGCAGAATGGATACCTAAAGGCTCATATATTCTTTGGATACTTATGGTTTTACTATATGCCACTAATACTCAAAATAAGCAAAAAAATAATTGGTATTTACTTCCTTTGTCTTTCAATAGATTCGTATTAATCAAATGAATTCTTCAAAATGCATTTTGACATAACCTGACTCCATAGAAACTTTATTGCAACTTGGCCTTCCTTTAAATGTTTGTATGCAATACGTGACTGATATTCTAAATCAGAACCACATACATTTGTGTACCCTAAATCCCCTACAGCCCTCGTTAAAAATGAAAAGTCTCCTGTCTAATAGCTCCTGAGGCTGTTGAATTTCACAAACTCACCGTTACCCCTTCCTGCATTTTATTTTACTACTTAGTCAACAGGAACTGTTTGCTGCGTCTGGAGATTTTAGGTTTTATTTATCCAGCGTAAAAGTTGGCACTGAATCCTCAGCTCGATCTGCCACATAGGCTTCATGGGGAGCTTCTGGGTGAAATGAACTACTCTGTGAAGGTAATAATACTCTCATGATCTCTTCTTATTAAATTGTCAAGCATGGTGACAGTCTTTATTAACATCTGCTTTTACTCTTTAAGCAGTCAGCAATAAAACTTTCCTCTTGCCCCCAACACACACATATGAGTTGTTCCTTATTTCTGTTTTCTGATGGGAGGGATTTGCTTTGCTTAGACACACAAAGCATTATAAATAAATATATATATATCTCTCCTATACACAGCTCTTATCTCTATGTCACACACGTTTATGCACATCCACTGCTGAACATTTCTCCGAACAGCAATGGGTGATACTAAGATATTTTTGACAGTTGGCATAGATCGTCCCAGGGAGCTGAGAGTGGATGGAAGCATTTGGGATCCAGAGGTGAAATAATTGGCATCCAAAAGTAGCACTAAAGATGTTTTCTTAGATACCCATGATTAGGAACATTTTTCCCCTTCCTTTGCCTTCCAACTCATAGCAGGTTAATGGCATTGTCTCCATAGGGAAGCTTGTGCCTGCCATCTCAACAGTTGGAAGAATGAGCTTGATTTCCAAGGGAAGCTGCGCAGTAGTACCAAACATAAAGAGCCAGGAGCCCAGGAATGAGAAACAATTAAGGACCACTTGATTAATGCTTAATGATGCAGAGCAGGCATGCAGCAAAGCTGACTGTGTGTTCTGTCTTGGCCAGCGATGCTCGCATAATGCCAGCGTGCTGCTGTAAATGTCTCTCTTCTATAGGCTGTGGATCAAAAAAGGCAGGAGATGAAATTATCTGGGGAACTTTGGTATGACATACTGGAGAAAAACCAGAAAATGAGCAGTGTGGATCGCACTGCCAATCTCAGTGCAGTTTGGGGAAGTTATATACTTCTCATATTTGGTTTCCTGAGCCTAATTCCTAATAGGCATGGTTAAATCCCACTGAGAATGTCTGTTCCCAAAAATGCATTAAGCATCTCAGTTGGAAGGTCCATAAAGCATTTTCCCGTGCTTTTTTCTCTATCATACTGCAGTGAAAAAGGCTTATGAATATACTGCACAGGTGCAAGTTGCAGCTGTTGTGGGTAAACTCTGTTCTACTATATTAATTCATATCCCACCAGGGGAATTGGAGAATAGTTTATTTCCCATAAAAAGGAAAAAAATTGTCTTCATCAAAGAAGAAAGAAGTTTCTTATCCAGAGTGTAACATTGTTTCTGGCCAGAGGGGCTTTTATAAATACAACTTACTAATCTAGTCAAACAATCACAGAAGTAAGGAGGAAACTCCTTGGCTTTAAAAATTATTATTTAAATTTATATGTATGTACACACACACACACACATATATATGTGTGTGTGTGTGTGTGCGCACATATACAGTATGTGTACATATATAGTGTACTGATACATATATGCAAAACCCCCAGAAGCTACATTTTAGTAAATAAGTTTAGTGATCAAGGCTAAGTAAGCCAGACCCACATAATCAGAGCCTTTTATTGTGCTTAATTCCCGGGACAAAAAAGAGTCAATGACAAAATATAAGTTTTTATTACATATTCATTTCAAAAAATAGATCATATATCAGGGCATCCTTGCCATAAAAATACGGCTTTATCATCTTTATTTCCTATAGCTTCATGTATAGTTGTGTATGTTTATCACTGATGTTCACAACCATGACCTCCAATGTATATATAAGCTTTGAACTATTAAATGAAGATTCACATATGCTCAGTCTGGTAAGAGAGGAGGGTAAAGAGGAAGAAAGGGAGAAAGGAATAAAAAAGGATGGAAGGAAGAAGGAAAGAAAGAAGGGAAAAAGGGAGGAAGGAAATAAAAAAAGGAAAAAGGGGAAGAGGAAAAGAAGGAGAGAGGGGAGGGAAAATGGAAAAGGAGTGTGCCCTTGGCACATTCTCCCTCCTAGACTTACTGGCTCCAAGGGTGACTTTTTTTTTTAACTTCTAGGAGCCTCAATTCCTTCAAAATGGGTAATAGTTCCTGACCTGCTTGTCTTTCAGAAGAGTCATAAGAATCCAATAAAATAATGATCAAAGATCCATTGTAATCTGTGAAGAAGCATGTAATCATAATACGCTTCTTGTAACTCACATCACCCTGCGCTTTCATATTTTTATAAAATCTTCTTGGCTCTCCTATCATGTTTCAAAAGAAATCCCTTGTGTCTCCAAGATTTGTGTGATTTTTACATTTTCATGGTCACTTCCAGCTCTGTGTTCCCCATGCTTACACTAAGCTCTCTAACCTGTGGGCACCATTGTATCTTGTGACCATTCTCTTCTCTTACTTGACTCAAATTTTAGTTGAAATCTCTTGAGTTCATGAAACAGCAGTCACACAGGGCAGGTTTGCCACAGAAGTTGATGTTCAGAGCCTGTACATCCCTTGACCTTCCCTGTCAGGGAGAATGCTCACACTTCATGTTTCTCTGTCCATCTCCCCTAAGTCATCTCCTATTCCTCCTCTCCCTCTTCTCTCTTCCTATTTCTCAACCACTCCCAACTTAATGTTCATTTTTATAGAGTCATATATCTGTCACTGATTTCTTATCTTGTCTAAATAAGGGCATGTGAGAAGATGAAGGGCATCTCAATTTTAACAGCCAACATAGCAAATAAAAAAAAGACCACGCATTCTAGAAAGAAGTGATGGCAGTCCATTTAGGGTAAGAAAACCGATTTAAAGTGCTGTTTTAAATCTTATGGTTACGGGGGAGAGGGAGTAGGAAGGGATAAATTTGGGAGTTTAAGATTTACAGATGCTAGCCACTATATATAAAAATAGATTTAAAACAGTTTCTTTTGTATAGCACAGGGAACTATGTTCAATATCTTGTAATAACCTTTAAAGGAAAAGAATATGAAAATGAATATATGTATGTATATACATGACTGGGACATTGTGCTGTACACCAGAGATTAACACATTGTAATTGACTGTACTCAATTAAAAAAATACAGTACTGTTTTATATAATGTTTTCATTATTTTATTTTCACATTTACATTCCCAAGTCTAAAAAAATCGCAAGTGTGTGGTACATATATCCTCACTTTCCCCCTACTAAACCCATGGCAGACATTACTGAACAAACATGACCTTTTGTCTAGAATACAGAAATGACATTAGATTCCTTGTGAATAGAAAGCTGCTGACCAACACTGCTAGATTGTACCTCTTTCCATCCATGCCTTAGAACGTCTGTACCAAGCCAAGAGTGGGAAACATTGCATTAAGTCTTTCAATAAGTATGTACTTATATGTTGGATCCTTTGATGTTTGCTCAGAATACACAGGTGATCTTTTCACAAAGATGACACTATAGTGGAGGAGACATCCATGCCAATAAAAAAGTGGAAGGAAATTTGACAGGTTATGTGATAGAAGTATGATTGAGGCTTTGTAAAGACACACAAGAAGGGGTGCTCAGTGTATAACTGAGCTTAGGAAAAAACTTCACAATGTAAGAAGCACTTTGTATCTGCCTTGCAAGTAAATAAAAGTTTAAAAGATGAATAAGTAAAAGGCCAGGAAGGAGGAATAAATGGACAGTGTACACACACACACATATTTATTACATGCATTCCATATGTATACATAAATGCAATGATAGTGATTTTAGAAATAGGCATTTTACAAATAAAGTTTGAACAGTATTTTTCCTTTGACTGTCTCAAAATTATGTGGCAAGTATGAACATATCATATTCTTCTCAATGACAGTAATTTTTCTGTATTGTTTGTTAATGCTTCTTTAGTGTCAATAAGAGTAATTGGCACAGAGAGGGTGCTTAATAAGTATCTGATTAATTTAATTGAGAGCTATGTAAAGAAATAGCCCCTTTCTTTCTAAGCCCTATTCACCTAGTTCTTACACCACTCCAAAGGAAAACTATTTTTCACAGAGCTTTTAGGCAGTCAAATGCAATGTATAATGCTTTCTTTTTTTTCTCCTGTTTGATTTTTTTGCTAACTTAATTAAAGTGTAATTGGCATACATTAAATGATACGTGTTTAACATGCATAATATCATAACTTCTGACTTATAAACACATCCATGAAACCATCTTCACAAGAGAGTGAAAATATCCATCACCTTCAAAAGCTTCCTTGCACCTCCGTGTAATTTCTCTCTCCTATGGTCCCTGCTACCCTACCTCGATCCCCAAGTGACCACTGATCGGCTTTTACTCATTATAGATTAGTTTGTATTTTTCAGAATTTTATATAAATGGAATCATAAAATACGTAATATTTTTTGTCTGGCTTCTTCCACTCGGTGTAATTATTTTAAGCTTCATCCAAGGTGATACATGTTAATTTCTTTTAATTGCTGAATAGTGTCCTGTAGTCTTGGAGGCCCATTTGCAGGTTTTAAGCAATTGGATGAAAGTATCATGTTGTATGCATTAGATCCTAAATGAACTAAATCTAATTCTTCCACTGTTGCTGAAACTTGGCCTCTGTACCCCGCTTACTGAATTGAGACTTGAGGACAGAGTTCTGGATGAAGTAGAAAAGGTAGCTTTATTTCTTTGCCAGGCAAAGGAGATCACAGTGGGCTAATGGCCTCAAGACTGTGAGCCTGCTAAAAAGAGAAGGCAGGGGATTTTATAGTAAAAGGTCAGGAGTTCAAGGGCAGAGCCAATGTCCATAGAGATGACATACAGGGTAACAAATCATGGCAAAGTTGTTCTTGCTTTTGCAGATGAAGCTGATGCCCTTCCCTCTGTTGGATATGAAGTGCACCTCCAGGTTTGAGACACTTCTAATTTGTCTGTGCTTAGAACAAAGGGTGCTTATGAAGAGGATCTGTGGAGAGTTGCTCCACAGAAAAATGTGTGCTGTTTAAAGTCAGGTTGACAAATGCATTTTAGGCAGGGTAAGACTTGAGACCTTTTGCTTCAGTCTGGGACCTACACCTTGTACAACAGAATATAAAGAAACCACAAAGGGTGAAAAAAAAAAAAACAGACATGCAGTCTGGCTAGTTAGGAACAAAAAGATGAACAAAATACCCAACTGCCATCTCTGAAGTGTCAGGATGGAAAGATCACCCAAGCTCCACTCTCTCCTCTCAGCCTAATCCTGGTTAGCAAAAGTACAAGGAAAAAACCCTTTAAACTATTATACAGTTAAGCAGTTACAAGTACCATATGGTCACCAGTAACAATAGGGTCCTGCTTGGTTACATTACTAGGCTAGTTTTCTACTACTCGGTGCACTTCTTTATAAAAATATTCTTTTTTTTTCTTTTTTTTTTTGCTCCATGAACTATTTTGGTCTTTTATTAAAGGTCTTTTATTTTTCCATATGCTAGTCATTATGCTTAGAAAAACATCCCCTCGACTGTTCATGTAATAAATACCCACTCACATTAGAAGCTTTGCATCTGAGTATCTTCTAAAATATTGTCTCTATCTATAATGGAAATGTTCAAGTTCTCCTTTGTGTTGCTTCAGGATTGTATTGTCATCTCTTTCAGCATTTATTGCACTCTATGCTAATTATTTGTTCTCATGTGTTTAATCTCCTACTAGAATCTGAGTTTCTTAAGGTCCATATCATGTTGTGGTTACCACTTTCTATCCAATATTATTTTGGTGCCAGAACTATAATTGGTGTAAATACAATTTTGCTGAACCTGTATTGTGTTTGCAATAGGATTGACTTGAATGGAATAGAATTACTCAGTAATCTCTCTTCAACCTCTGGAATTAAATGAAGAAGGCAATGAAGATGACTTTTAATAAATCATATCAAGGTAATATCCAGATGGATAGTGGCTCCCTCAATGTACATTCTCAGGAAGGGAGGATAATGGTGAAATCTGGCCCCTCACAACTGGCAGACCAATATCCTCTGGAATCATGACTATAGATATAGTGGATTGAAGGGACTCAAGTATTTCTCCTTAACTATACATAAAATTTTCTTTTCTTTAGATGTTATTAGCTCAGACAAGATTATTTGAGTAAATCTCATGGAATAAATATTATAATTCTTCAAACAAGTATCTCACCACACATTTAATCAATTCACAGAATACAGCAACTAACTACTTGTTCTCAGCTCGGGGTGGTTCTGCACCACTAAGGAGCATTTAGTGATCAAGGGCATTTTTCTTGTCTGGTGATGTTAACACTTAACTGGGGCGACAGGAATTTCAGGCATTGTGGATTGTAGAGATAAACATTCTACAATGCTTGGGACAGTCTCTGCAAGGAAGAATTATCCTGCCCTAAATTTTAATAGCAGTCCGATTGTGAAACACGGATATTACACAAATGGTGGGTAATTAGCATAAAATGCTTACAAAAGTATCTTGGCTCTTATTCTTTTCCATTCCCTGGTTCTGTTTCCAAAATGTATCCTTCTGGGCTCCCTGTAAATCCTTGTCTCAGAGGCTGATGTACCGGGTACTTTCTTGTGTCAATAATCTTATATTAAATTCAGAAAACATTTCAGCTCTCTTCACACAAGTTCTCCAAGTTCAATCTTGATGACAGTCTTCCTCACCAGTATTCCTTTCCTCAAGCTTTTAATGTTCTTATTTGTTATTGCAGAGACTTGGGAAGATGCTGGAATGACCCAAGTCTCCCAGTTCTGTGAATATACTGCCTAGGAATTTCTGTGCATTTCTTTCTCACGGAGCTGCAGCAACGATAAGGTTTTATAGGGCTCCAGAGATTTTGGCAAGAAAAGGAACTACTGAATTTTCTTAATTTTAGTATTTCATGTTTACCCTGATAAAGTAGTGTTTCTTTTCCTGCCAAAATATTTTAAACAGCTATCACTATCACTTCTCGGCCTTTTGGCTAAGATCATGTGTAAAAGCTATCACTAAATTTGTCATAAAATAAGTTGTGTTTGAGAATTAGAGAACTTCATTATATCAGGATCGAGTGCTGCTTATAAGAACATTCCTTTTAACCTTATGACTTCGGATGCAGTGCCTTGGATGATCATCTAGAACAGATAGGATTTGAAGCTCTTCACATGGTGTTTGTAGAGACTTTGCTGTTGAAAACATTTTTGAGTGGAAACACCATGTGATAATTATGAGTATGGACTGTGTAGATGGAGAGATTTAGGTTCTAATTTCCAGCTCCAAGATTTACCAGTTGTGTATCACCAAGTATCTGACATGTATGTACACATGTATTTATGTATGTATGTATGTATGTATGTATGTATGTATGTATGTATGTATATATGTATGTGTCTGTCCAGGAGTTAGATCAGTGCCTGGTATTTATCAGGTACTCCATACTTGATAACTATTATTTTACATAGGTTCTGGCCTCCCATCTTCCTTTTGCCAAGTGTACTTATGTAAACAGAGGGTTTAAGCTGATTGACACACTGGGAGATCCCCCAGTGCCGTGTCTTTCCACTTCTCCCCAGGCCCTGGCTCTACCTGTCCTCCTGGACCATTCATCACCACAGGGAGCTCAGACAAATATATCTAATGCATGCAGTGACAGCAGTATCTACAGGAACCATCAGCCTGGAAATTTCTTCCTTCCCCTTGGCATCTTTTAGCTTCCTTCTCCCCAAGCCAACACACCAGCTGTACAAGTATAGACAGATTTATATACTGAAAGTTTGGGCCATGGTACTCAAAAAAAAAAAAAAGTAAAACCAAAACCAAAACAGAAAACAGTGAGGGATTTTGTGTACAGTGGAGATGGAATTCAGGAAAACCTCCAGCTTAGGCATGGATTCTTCCACTATGATTTTGTTTTTACTGGTCCTCAGATGGACTGGTTCCTTTATTACAGATGCCATAACAAGTGATTTGTGGCCCAAATCCAGCCTGAAAAAAAAAAAAAGAAAGAGCTTGAACAAAAATTGAATTACTGATAAGCATTCTTTTTAAGATTAGAAGCGCTGACGCAGAAGTCTGAAATTCCAGCTTATGCTTGGATATCAGGAGATCTGGCACGCATGGGCCTTATTTTCGCTCAACAGCAATCAGCTATAGCTTAGCGGGGACTTCTGTGTTTTAATTAGCTATAATCCCCATAAAAGCCTATGGTTTTTTATCAGGGATGTTTCATTTATTTACACCATAATTTCTTCATTTATCTGCCTGCCTCACTCCATAGAAGGTTACAGTGAATAGTCCAGACTAAAACCTGTTTTTGGAAAGGGAATGTCTCTTGATTGGCAAAGTAACTCCGCTTTCCTCAGATCCAGTGCTCCCATCACCCATTGTGAAGAGCAGTATTTCTCAAGGTGCAGGACACACCTGCATCAAAATGTCTGGAATGCTTATTAAAATGCTGTTTCCTTGGCCACTGCTAAACCGGGCCTGAGAATGAGGCTCAGAAATCTGAATGCTAAGATAACTGCGCACTAAAATTAAAAGACTGCTGTCATCCCAAACCTCTGTAAAGCTGATTCTTCAGGACTAACATTAGCTTTAATGCGGGATCTGTTTTCTTGAAAAGGCTCTGGAATTAACTTGTTATCTTGTTGGATTCTTTTCCTGGTGAAGGAACATTTCAAGGTCCTTAGGATAAATTATCATAGTTTTCTTTGCATCATGATCACCATTATAATTTTCATCATCATCTTTATTATAAAATGTACTCTGAATTGAGACACTCAGTCCTTCAGAAAAATTCCCTGTTCAGTCTGAGCTTTGAACAGTGCTGGTAGCACCAAGGATATACGTGAGAACAGTCCCAGGGACCAAATAACACCCAGACTATACATTTTAGTTTAGAAATACTTCAGTACAGTGGTTCTCAGCTGGGAGCAGTACTGTCCCTCAGAAAATACCCGGCAATATCTGGAAATATTTCTGATTGTTTCATATTAGGTAAGTGATGTTAGTGGCATTTGGTCGGTAGAGAGGCCAGGGATGCTGTTAAGCATCTTAAAATGCAGAAGAAAACTTCCCAAAGCAAAGAATTATCAAGCCCCCAAATCTCGAAATTGTTGAGATTGGGAAATCCTGCTTTGGAATTTTCTTTCTGGATTGAAATGCCCTAGATGCCAAGAGTGTCTATTTTGGCTCACGGTTCCACTTCTGAGTGACAGCAGCAAGAAATTAGCCTGGTCCCTGGGTTACAGGGGCACAGGAACTTAAGGAGGGGTTAGGACTGGTACCTAAAGTAGCTTCAGTGGTACTTTATGACATAAAGTTTATAATCCAAACTCTGTAGTCTTGTGGTTCTCAATCAGCATGCATCAGAACTGCCCAGAGGATTGTTAAAATAGATTTCTGAGTCTCATCCCCAGGGTTTCCAAATGAGCAGATTTGCAGTGTGGCCAAGAATTTGCATTTCTTACGTTCCCTGGAGATGCTGATGCTTCTGGTCTAGGGACCACACTTGGAGTTCCACTGTGTGTTACTTTCTGTCTGTCTGGTTCCAAGCTGCCTTTGGAACCTCATTAATCATCACCAATCAAGCAATGGTAGAAAAGTCAGGTGGAAATCCTCTTTGATTCCTGTTACATCTGCCATTTATCTATTTATGTGTTTGCTTATTTTTACATTGGTACCTTAATTCTGTTTCTATTTTTCTCAGAATGGCCTTTATTGTCATGTTTCACAGCATCTCTTCCGGAGCCAAAGATAAACAAAACACAAATCAATGAGCAACGAACAAAAGAATCCCTGCCCTTCCCCTTTCACTGATCTAGTAACTATTGTACTGATTTAATAACTGATAGTAATTTTCTCTTCATTTGGTTAGAGGAAAATTGACATCCTACCACCTGAACAAAAACTAACTGAATACTATGAATTCCAATCTGCTAGTGTTATGCCTTTCTTGCTTCCTTTTTCTTTTTCACTCATTATTTCCCCCTAACTCCTGCTTTCTGCTCTTTGTTATTTTTAAATTTTGTTTTATAACATTTCTATAAGCAGTTTAAATCCTTTGAAAAGCAGGGCAAGGTATAAATTATGCATAATACAGCCTTCAGGACCTGTTAAAATGCTATCACACACAGGAATTTCCCTGCTCTCACATTCTTAAAATAATAGTGTAATGATGCTCGGTTCTGAATTCTCATAGACTCTTATTTATGCCCCTTGTAGGTTATGATTTTTATGTTTTAACTCTTTAAATTATGCAGAATAACACAAGTCAAGACTCACAGCAATAGAACAAAAGCCCCTGACCCACCTTCTAAAATAGTAATCCACTTTTACAAAAACTTCTGGGACCATCCTTGACATGCGTCCTTGTCCCTCAAGTAGGTGCTGATTTTAATTGTACAGCTGACTAGAGCTGCCAGATTACAGGGTATGTGTATCACAGGGTTTGTGACATACTCTGGATTGTTTTCCAGAATGGTTGTACCACTTGCCACATCTTACAGTACTGGATGAGAGTTATTCTTTTCTTTAAAGCTTTAGCAATACTTTGATAGTGTTATATTTTCTTTAATTTTGCCAGTTCATCCAGAAACTGTTAAATAATATTTCATTATGGCCTTAATTTGTCTTTCTGTGAATGAAATTGGAAATTGATTTATCTTTATTTTATTTTGCATTTATTATTTATTATTTAATTTTTTGCCTATCTTGTTTCTAACTGTGAAATAATTTTTCTTGCCTGGCAAACTTTTCAATTGGGTAATATGGCTTTTTCACATTGATTTATTTTTTAGGACTTCTTTATTAAATCTATGCAGTTAAATGCATTACAGATTTCTTAGTATGATGTTTTGATGAACAAAAGTTCTTAATTTTAATATAATTTAATTTACCAATCTTTACTCTTTTGATAAACTGGTTTTATGCTTTTTAGGAGAAACCTAGTTATAAAGATAGTCTTCTATATTTTTTAATAGTTTTGAAGTGTTTCTTTCTCATTTAAATTTTTACCCATTTGGACCTGTCATCTGTGGTATGTAGTAGGGATCTATCTACATTTATTTAACTAAAGAATAAATAATTATGTCAACATCACAGATTGGATGGTTTCTCCTTTTCTTCAATGTCATCTCTCATGTAACAAGTTTCTATATATTAGTGGTTTTGTTTCTGAAATCTCCATTTTATTCCATTGGTCAATTTGTCCATCTCTGTGCAAATACTACATATACTATAACTTTGAAATGCACAGATATTTGGCAGAGCATGTTTAAATATATTATTCTATTTCTTCTTACTTTTCTTGCCCTTCAACTCTTTAACGTGTATTTAAAAGTATGTAGTTAAATTCCTGAAGAAGAAAAGAAACAATGAGGTTTTCATCAGAATTGCATTAAATCTATAAAAGAATTTGGAGAAAAATAACATCTTTATGATATTGAGCTTTCCTATCCATGTATATGGTATGTGTTCCCAATTGTTTTGACATTCTTTATGTTAGTTATCAAAATCATATATATTTTCTATAAATATATTATGCATATTTTGTTTATTGCTAAATAATTTATTTTTGTTGCTATTACATTATCTTACTGTTATGTTGGTGTCTATTTCAGCTTATATGTAGACTGTTAAGTTGTTTTAATTTAATGTGAACAGTTATATCATTTATAAATAATGAGTGCTTAGTTTTCTGCTTGTCCATTTATCTATCTATCTATCTATCTATCTATCTATCTATCTATCTATCTATTTATCTCTTTATCTATCTGACTACAATGACTATGTCCTGAGGATAATATTACGTGGATACAGTGATAGAGACATACAAGACTTGTTCCTGATGCTAGCAGTTTGGGAGAGAGGCTTCTACATTTTTTTTTTAATCATTAAAAATGATATTTCCTGTACTTTTTTGTGGAGGAGGTAGAATGCATATACCATTAATAAGATTAAGGGAATGCCAATCTAGTCTTAGTTTGGTAAGAGATTATGTTATAATGGGTATTACATTGTATGAAATTATTTATTCTCATAATGTGTACAATTAAATGAAATACACATTTCTTATGTTAAACCACTCATATTCCTGGAATAAATCTAAGTTTTTGTGATAAATTATTATTTAGGACTGTATTATTAATAATAGTGTATTATATTTGATATTATTTTGGATTTGTGCATCTATGGTAGTGATATAGGCCTATAAGTTTTAAATTTTCTGCACCATTGTTGTCTGTCTTTAGTTACACAGAATCAATTGGGTGGTGGAGAGATTTTTAAGTAAATATATTAATCTATTGCAAGAAGATTTGGCAGGAGTCACCTGAAAGCCATCAGCGACTGAATTTTCCTTTGAGTTATAAGTCATCTTCTACCTTATTGTATATTGTTTTTATATAATGGAATGATACAATTTTTGAATGGATTAAATTATTTTTCATCACTCTGTGTATCTGAAGATAAGGAATTATCAAGGGAAACTCCCTAGAGTAGACAATGTGTACCTTGTTTCAAAATAATAAAAGAAACACAAGACAGACAAATAGGGGACGGGCTAATAAACAAAAGGATCGACTTTTGCAAAAACTTGAAGGCATTTTAAAACTTTAGTATATGCAGGGAAAGAACATCAGAGCCCTATTTCTAGAACATAAAGTTTTGGTTGGGGAATAATAGTAGTTGGTAGGTAAGCAAGGGCAAGGTTAGACAGCAGACTAAGGAGCCTGGTACCTTCTCTATCTTATGATGGTCATGGCTTGCAAGGTGAACAGCCACTCAGTGGCCTTTGGGTTTGGCCAGAGAGGATGCCAGGGTTCCCATCGAAAGGATTACTAGATGGCCTCAGAGAGTCTGCTGTATGTTTTTGCCATTAATAAAACACATTGAACTCTTACAAGGTAGGTTCCCCTTGGAAGGTGTCGGGGAGAAAAGGGTCTGGAGATTATCCCAGCTTGAGATTTTATGTAGATCTATGAATTTAGCAAGATCTTGCAGGTATGATATCTTATCATGGAAATTCTAATGCATATTAGAATAATAAAAGGTGAAGATACAGAAAATAATGAGCTCTCTACAATATACATGGAAAAGGAAATGTCTCTTACTAAAATATATAGAGGGATTTCCCTAGAAAAATGAGAGTTAACAGTTTGGAATAATTTCTCTATGCATTTTTATTAGGCAAACAATCATTAAATAGGATGTACATGAGAAATAGGAGGGATTAGTGGTTTGGATAATAAGAGTGCTGTGTTTGGAATTTTGCTCCTTGAAAATAAGCCTGGTAGAGGAAAATTCGGGCAGACAGCCATTAAAAGAGAGGATTTCACTGGATTTGGGTCTGAGTGCAAACACAGAACAGATTTTTTTTTCTTTTATAGCTCAAGACCTAGTCAAATCTTTATAAATTTCAGAGAATGTGTAGAACCCACGTAATCTTTCCAAAGGATTAATTTTTTGAGAAATGAATGCTTAGAAAATATTAACAGTAATTCAGGCAAGAAAGTACTGATATTTGCCTTGCTTCAAAAAAAAGGGTAAAAGTTTCACCCCTGTCCAATGTCTTCCCTATACCAAATACATTATTCTTTGCCATGTACATGAGTGTGTAGATGTCAGATGCTAAAAGACTGACTGAAGAAACTAAAGAAAAGCAGGATAATCTTTTAGAGACCTGGAACCCTTGGTTAAAAGTGTGGTACAAGGTACCTCAGTGTCCTCAATTACTCATTGAATTACTTGCCCTCTCTGGGACTCAGTTATCCCATCTATAAAATAGGCTGACCTGTGTGTATGTAATTCTTTCTAGTTGTAACATTATACTACTATTAATTAAAATGCATTTCGCATGGTGTGTGTGTGTGTGTTTGCCTGACCAGCATCTATTCCTCTTACTCAGGTAACAGTATTTAGATTTAGTTTGGGAATTTACTGAGATCTTATTCTCTGTTCATTATAACAGAAGTATCATAAGTGCAGATACTGATGTACATATATGTGGTATATGACTGGCATACGAAAGGTGTTTAATACATACTCGTTATATATTTGTTCAATAATGTAGCTCAGGTGGGGTTCCATTTCCCACTTCTAGGAAGTTGCTAGTGATCCAAGCCTGGCTGATATAAAAGTACCATGCTGGCTTTGTTTTTGTTTTTAAAAAGAATATGTATGTAACCATTTGACCAGATGAGGTTCAGTGTTTATGATCTTGTTAACACTATTAAGATAGAAAACTCTACTTCTAAATTTGAAGGTATATTGAAAGGAATTTCTGGGGTTCACCATAAAAATATCTGAGAACTTTAACCAACCTACTAGAAAGCAGAACTGAGAAAAGAGAGAGAAGAAAGAAAGAAGGAAGGAAGGCAAAGAGGGAAGGAGAGAGGGAGGGGGAGGCAAAAAAGAAGGGAGAAGGGGCTGGGTGTGATGGTATAGGGTAATGCATGGTGATATGCTTTGGGCATCTAATTACACTCATTTACAAAGGAAGCTACATCTCCTGGACTTTTCAGTTACAAGTGGCATTGAGTTCCCTGTTTTGTTAAGCCTGCTTGATTTTCTGTAATTTGCAATTTAAAATATCTCAATTTCTTGGAAAAGATTGGAAAACTGAGAAGAAACTGGAATGCATTTTTTCTTTTTAAGACAGGGAAATATTCCAAAGTGAAACAGATAATAACTCATACAAAGATTTTTTTCCAGCAGTGTTCGCATCCTGAAACACATTACACATTGGAATTTGGGGTCAAACAAAATCGTGTGCAAATCCCAAATCCATTCTTATAGGTTGTATAGTCCAGCTCAGGACCTAACAGTACACAGCTGGTGCTTCATTAATTATGTTGAATAAAGGAATAAATCAGTGGGTGAATGAACTTTGCAAGATTACAACACTCTTGCAGGAAAAATGCTATAGGACTATAATGATTCATTGTAATCAAAATGTTAAGCTCTGTACAATTCCTCCACACAGTACACAGTCTACAATAGCACCCTATTTCTTAGTGATGAAATTGAGTGAAAATTAATATATCCAGGGCAAGCTCAAAGGGAAAAAAAAGAGAAAGAAAGAGAAAGATGAAGGGGAGAGGAAGAGGAAGAAAAAAGAAAGAGGAAGGGAAGAGAGAGAGAAAGAGGAAGACAGAAAGAGGCAAGTCCTTTGCAATTTAACTAAATTTCTGGAAAGAGGTCTGCATATAACCCTTATGTTAAAAAAGGGTTTAAAAAAGAAACCTTGTGTTTAACAATGTTCTAGAAATACCTTCTACCCACTTTACCTGCAGTCACTGCCTACCTCTGGGCATCTGTTCCTAAAGCTGGCATTCAGAACAGAAGCCACTTTATGATGTGGGAGTAGGATTCACATCCTTTGCCACAGGGGAAGTTGGTTTGCTATTTTGTCTAGAGAAGTCATCTGTATGCATCACCACCATTCTCCAAGGGCGAATTATAAGGCAGTGGTTGCTGTGCTCATACCAAATTATAGTCTACAGACTGACAAGATCAAAAGGAAAGTGCCAACGTGGAAATGGTTACCACAGGTGTCAAATAAGGTGTCACCCTAATTAACCTATACACAGGATATGTTTATAGAAAGTATTGCTCTTGGGGAGTTGTTTGTGTGAAAAATGTCTGCAGCAACCCAGTTTCACCATTTTCTGCTGGAAACCCACAGCAGAATCATGAATTATTTTTAACAGAACAGTTGTAATATCGCAAAGTGTAGATGCCTCAATCATGCTTTTAAAATAGCTAGTCTTGGAATTGGAAATATATGGCTAAAATAAAACTAGGATTTTAATAGAGTGAAGTCAATTTAGACAATTTTAACAAGCAGGCTGGGATAGGCAAGAATTGGCCACATTTCACTTCTTACAACTGACAGAGAGGAAGAACGAGGAACTTCCTTCCTGAAGTGGCGGGCCAAGTCTATATTCATTCCTTTGCCTTCTGGAAGTTGTGCGCGTATGTGTGTGCGCGCGCGCACGTGCAAGCCTTTTGGAGAGCTGGGAGGAGTCCAGGGGGCTTCAAAAGACCCAAGGTTCAACGCTCATATCTGTGCATATGGTTCTCCCTACGACATTAATAAACACCTCTGACGCCTACCACAGTAGCCTTGCATTCTCACAAGTCGCCCATTAGGTTTTAGAGTGGTGTTTCCTCAAGTATGGTCCCAGGACAGCCCCCTTCACTATCACTCGACGTGTCTGTTTAGATTGTGAGCCCTGAGCCTCACACGGAGCCTGTGTCGTTTCTGGGAGGACACTGAAGAAATCTCCAGTGGGAAACGTGTGATTTGAAAACCACTGCCGTAAACAACCCAGCGTGGTATTCTGCAGTGACCAAGAGAAGATATTAGAACCCAAATGCCTGACTTCAAGTTTATTTTCCACCAGTTATAAGCTGTGAAACACTGAGAAGCTTACTTATCTTCCTTGTACCTCATTTTTTTTGTCTTTAAAATAGTCACAGATACCCATTATATAATAATACCTAAATTACACATGTATTGTTAAAATTAAATAAATTGATAATGTAAATCACCTGAAGAAGTGCTAAGCTCTAAGTAAATGTTAATTAATATAATTTGAGAGGTTACCAGGCATGAGAATTCTCTTAACTCACACAGTATTCCCAAATTCCCCTACTATTTCATAGTATTTCCCTTATTTTGATTTCTAAGCTCCATGAATGTAAGGGTTATGTTAATTTGCTTACCTCTTTGCACAGCACCTAAGATACTGTATTATGAATAATTTTTTAAACATCTAATTTAATACCACCCTCTATTTCCTTATTAGAACCAACAGCAAAGGAATAACCCTTAACAGCTTACTGTCTCATAGGAAATTAACCTTACTATTTTAAGATTGAGAAAAATGTGTGGACTCTTCAAACCCAAAAAGTTTCCGGACATTAGCAAGTCAGTCTTTATAAAAGACAGGCTTGTATCCCTTTATCTTGTTGCTGCTTTGGCTTCTTTTCTTCTCCCTTTGCATAGAATGCCCCCCATAGTCTAATTTCTGCTTGCCTCTCAGCTTCGCTGACTTTTATTCCCCCTTTTCTTTTGCTAAGTTCCAGGTTTGGGCATATGGTTTACATGTTCCACCAAGGACCACAGACTCTTAGCTAGGTATTACCACGCTTGCTGCACTATCTCCCTGAAAAGTTGTTCTCGAAACCTTCACCATCTCTAGTCAAAACTATTTGTCCATGGACCTGTGTCTCCCTCTGTTTGACGAGTATCTTGTGGTCAGGAACCTTGTCTCATTCGTCCCTACATCACCAGCGCCTGATTCCAGGCATCACACCCACATTTCCACTGAAGAAAGGAAGGAACTGAGGACACTGTAGCCCAGGATTCTTCCCTTTCCTTGTGATCTCCTCTCAAGCATCAGTCTAGGTTGTCATCATCTCAGGGGAAACCCTGGCACTGGACCTGCTAAGGGCCAGACTGGCCAGCTAGGAAGAGACTGATCAGGCTGAGGAGCATTCCTTCGGACTCCATAAAGCCCACAGACTCTGCAAAGCTTCTCCTAAGTTAGCCTCAGAAGTCACTCAACCATGATCTTGCTGTGTTCTCTCAGCCATCAGCTAACACTGGGGGTTTGCTCAGAAGCAAGGAGAAGAGCATGCGTTGCTGTGAGGGACTTGATTCATCAGTTGGGAGGACAAAGCCCTTTCAAGACAAGCCACCACCCTCTCCCTTATCTTTTTCTGCCTCCTCAGATAAATTATGAAGAAGCGTCTTATCATGAACACTGTAGAAACTTTTAGATCTGCTACATCTGGTTTCAGAGCCTGAATCATCATTTATCAGCAGCTCATATAATCTGTAAGAGGGAGCTAAAAATACCATACCTATATTGTAAGTTTATTGTGAGAATTAAAGATAGTAAGGATACAATTTCTGCTGTAAAGTAGGCACTTAGTAAGGGGTATCTATTGTTAATATTACTTTGATAATTTAACAATTAAGTGCTTATTTAACATAAAAAAGAGATGAAGTACAAGATTTATGTTTTTCCTCCATTTAAAAAAAAATCTCTAAATCAACCTCATTCTGAATGTCCTTATACAAGATTATATATTTTCAGCTCAGTTTCAATATATTTTGTGTACAGGTTGCCCTTAAATCTGAAATGAAATCAATAACGTTTAAAAGCTCTATTGATTTCAATCTACCAACAACAATGTGTAGTCTGAAGCTTGCAAATATTCTTTCGTACAGATGAATTATTGATAACACAGTGTTTCAAAATATTTGGCCTTTGTATTATTAAGTTAAATGCCTTTTTCTAACGAATGAAAGTACCCTGTATATCAAGCACGTGCAAATCCATCAGTTTTCACAATTTTCTTATAAGAAAATATTGCTATTCTAACTTCTTCCTTTATATTTTTAGGAAACTTAGGCCAAAGAGGTTAAGTGCTTGATCAAATCTATTCCATAAGCTCATGGTAGAGAGGGGATTAGTCTTGTGCCCCTAACTACGACTTTGTGGCATTGTTACTAAGTACGAACTGCTATACTGGCTCTGTACCAGGTGCTACCAAAAGTCAAAAAAACAAAACAAAACAGAACTCCTTTGCAAAGCATCATTCATTCTGCTTTGGCCATCGAGCCATTATCTTTTGATTAGAGAAGTAAAAGTAAAAACTTTGATAAATGGTAAGGGTGAATTTTGATGACATTTCTAAGTAAAATCAGAATCACTGACCCCTGAAGATTTGTTTTTAGAATTATAGCAAAATGGATTTCCATTAATTCAGTGTTTCTTACAACTTCAAGGCTGGCCAAGATCTTTAGAGGTCAATGAATGCAATACCCTGTTGCTAAGCAAGACCCAGGTAAACTTCAATGCGGCAAGAATGGACTTTTCCTTTCTTAAAATTGCCAGCCCCAAATTTCTCTTTGCTCTGTTCATAACATAGGTAATAAAGCGTCTGATCTTTTATCCGGATAATACTTTCTTATCCATCTTTTCCAATTTTCTTATTCTGAAAATGAAGGAACAGAAGTTGAGTCCTTGTCCAGTACTCTCGTCCAGTGCCAACACTGTCACTGTGCCCACACCTCCTGACTCTGCTACAGACAACATCAGACGCTTCCTAAAGCACCTGCAATTTATATTAATAATAGGAATTTAGGTTTTATATTATCATATGAAATATCAATTTCAATAACGTCTGAGGGTTTCATAAGGACAAGGACCATATTTTCATCTTTAATTTCCAGTTTCCCTCACAATGTTTGATAGATGGAAGACTTTCAAAATACGCATGCTAAATGAAGGAAAGGATGGATCATGAGTTAATGACCTCGGCCTTACTACTATTAGGATAGGCAGATAGTTCTATCTGTAAACAGCCTAATTTTTACATATTAAGACATCTCCTGAGGAACTGACTGGATTCTCAGGCAGAATCAAGAAATCTTTTGGCAGAATAGGTCATTGCTGTTAAGAAATTTCTTCTTTTATTTCAGCGTTGTTTCTTCTGGAGTGTCTCAATCTAGTGGTCTCTCCCCTAACACTGCTACGTTTGATTGTCAGGGAATGCAAAAAGACTTAGATAATACTTAATCTTTACAACAACCTCACTGAGCAAGACTTTCAGAGCTGAGTCTTACTGACTTGTCTAATGTGATGTGAAAGGTAGTGATGGGATTAGAAATAGATTCTCTTTTCTGGCTCCAAAGCCTATGTCTTTAGATATGATACTCTTCTGTCTTCAAGCATTGTTGAAAGATGCTTGTGCTCACTTCTGAACTGGATCTGTATCTACTCCCTTACCAAGTCCTCTTAAGAGATGCAGTATTACCAAACTGGTTGATTTAACCAGAGATATTTGTGGGAATATATGTTTATTTTTTCTTTAACCATTTTGAGGTTTTTTTTTTAACATTTTTTATTGATTTATAATCATTTTACAATGTTGTGTCAAATTCCAGTGTTCAGCACAATTTTTCAGTTATACATGAACATATATATATTGATTGTCACATTTTTTTCTCTGTGAGCTACCACAAGATTCTGTGTATATTTCCCTGTGCTATACGGTATAATCTTGTTTATTTATTCTACAATTTTGAAATCCAGTCTATCCCTTCCCACCCTCTGCCCCCTTGGCAACCACAAATTTGTACTCTATGTCTATGAGTCTAATTCTGTTTTGTATTTGTGCTTTGTTTTTTGTTTGTTTGTTTGTTTTTGTTTTTTAGATTCCACATTTGAGCGATCTCATATGGTATTTTTCTTTCTCTTTCTGGCTTACTTCACTTAGAATGACATTCTCTAGGAGCACCCATGTTGCTGCAAATGGCGTTATGTTGTTGGTTTTTATGGCTGAGTAGTATTCCATTGTATAAATATACCACATCTTCTTTATCCAGTCACCTGTTGATGGACATTTAGGCTGTTTCCATGTTTTGGCTATTGCAAATAGTGCTGCTATGAACATTGGGGTGCAGGTGTCATCCTGAAGTAGGGTTCCTTCTGGATACAAGCCCAGGAGTGGGATTCCTGGGTCATATGGTAAGTCTATTCCTAGTCTTTTGAGGAATCTCCACACTGTTTTCCACAGTGGCTGCACCAAATTGCATTCTGTGGGAATATATTGAATAAGTGGGCTCGGTTCCTGTGCCTTAAAGGCCGTTGAGCAGTGAGATTTCTTCCCCTCTTCACTTTTGTGGTCAGAGATCAGTGAGAGGGCTAGATTCATTTCTGTAAGAAAGGAAGGACCACATCTTCCGTCTGCCTTTTCCTGAGGGATGCTCATGGTCTGTCAAGGATAATGCTTTGCTTGGGTTTGCTCATCTTACCCCTGTCCCTCTGGTACTGGTGAGTATGTTCTTATTACATAGCTGTAGTAAGATTGTACCCTGAGGTCAGAGAGGGGAGAGAGAACAAGACTTGAGATCATGATGGAAGGAACCTCCCTTATGTATTCCAATCTAAACCAATGAGAAAGTGAAAACAGCCCTGTTAACAATCAGAGCACAGTGTTCCCAAAACATAAATAATGCTCAAACAAGGACAACGCTTTGGCCACTCTGCCTGCACTTTGATAACATGTAGACAAGGCTCCTCAGGACCCAGAAAAGACTAACCATCCTCAGCTCCTGAGAGACACTGCCTTTCTTTGAGTGATTGCTGCTCCTTTACTGTGCAGTTCTAACTCCACTTTATTCTGCTGGCCTCCTAGATTAAATTAACTTTAATATCTAGTCATTAAATTACCCTCAGTTTTTTGATAACATCTGAACCTAAACTGGTTCCTGCTTCCCTAAATCTTGCTTAGAATTTTCTAAGACAAACCCTGATCCTATAAAAAGCTCCTCCCAATTCTCTCTTCCCACCTAGATTCCCCTGGGGTAAACCGTTCCTTTCTGCAGCAAGCTGGATTCTTAACCATTATTTCGACTGGAGACATGTTCCTGGTGGCCTTTAAAGGTGGACTTTCATTACGTGTGTCTCACTGCACCCTGCGTTCTCCAAATGTTCAAGCAGCTCTGTGTTAAGGGATTCTGGGTCCTTGTCGAGCTATAAATCAAAGGCATACGTGCTTCTCTATGAGGTTGCTGTGCTTCATGGTATAACTCCCTCAGCCAAGAAGTCGATCAGAGAAAAATGTGAATCATATTCAGGAACAGAACAGCATCTTGAATCATAAGGATTTCTGGTTTCATTCCATCTGCCTTGCTCTTTTTTTGTCTGTCTGTGGTAGGCAGGGCTAGATTAAAACCTTTAGAGGTAGAAAGCTTTAAAAATATTACTGTTTCCTTTTGTTTATTTTTGCCCCTACTCAGCTCTTCCCATAAGCATTTGCTTAGTCTGAGTATTACTTAATTAGCCAATGCTACTGTACGCCTTGAGAGGGACCTTTGCTAGGACCGCTGTGGTAAAATCACACCCTCCGAACTGGGGGAAAAACAACAAGAAAGAGCAAAAGCCCCCATGTACCTGGAGCCTAGACTACTCTTTTCAACTGAAAAACACTGTTGGGAGGTGAGGGGTGTGTGTGTGCTTGTGTGTTTGTGTGTGTGTGAGTGTGTGTGTTTGTGTGACTGTGTGTGTGTTTGTGTATGCGTGTGTGTGTGTGTGTTTTTGTGTGTTTGTGTGTGTGTGTGTGTTTGTGTGTGGTATGTGTGTGTTTGTGCTCATGCAGGAGGAAGAGGGATTATTTGATACTTGTTTGGCCACTAATGAAACAATTAAATTGTGAATAGAAGGGAAAGGAAGCTAATGCAAAATTCTAAAACTAAAACTTATAATCTGGCAGCCAGATGCTGGAAGACACTTCTCAGTGGACTTTTTGCATATCAGCAAAGGCAAACACTGAGTTTTTATAGTGACATGTGTTCTGTGCTTTGATGGGAAAATGCCAGAGGCTTAGGAGCTTACACAAGGGGACTTTAATTTAGAGTCCTCAAAAGGTGTCACAGCTGAGGTCTGAAGAATGGGTAGAAGCTTGCTAGGGAATCCTGTGTGGGAAAGAAGCTGAGGGCACACAGTCTATGCAAAAGCCAGGAAGGAAGGAAGAGCTTGGAGTAGAGGAACAGAAAGAAGCTCCATTGCATAAGGAATGGAAGCGGGGGAGTGCTAGGGGATGGAGTGAACCTCGTTAAACAGTGTGGACTCATTGGCCATCTTTGTCGGTCCTGTCTACATACGAGTACATTTTGGGGAGAGAAGGCAAACTCTTTTTCATCCTCATTTGTACCCTATCAGGAAAAAGTGTTTTTACCTGAGGTCTCTCTCCCTGCTAGTGAGCTTTAAGATATCTGCTTTTCTAACCTACACTGTCATTCCTGTCTCCTCATTCCTGAGTTGACCTCTGGCTGCTCTATAGTTTGGTGTGCCCCTGGATAATAGGTTTGGGTTCTCACCTGGGAAGTCTCTCTGGTCTCACCTTGCTGGGCCACAATCATGCTCGGAGGGTCAGAATATGTGAGCAAGCAGCATTCCATTTGTGACTTGAGAGGGAGTTACTTAACTGCTCTGTGCCATAAGGTTGTTGGAAAGATTAGCTGAATGATTTTATGTAGAACAATTGCAAATAGCTAGCACATAGTAAGCACTCAATTACTATTATGTCTAGTTATCTGCAGAACGGTGTCCACTGCTTTGTGCTTGTTCAACATCCACCCCCACTTCTGCTGGTGAAGGAACTGAAATGAACTTTGGAGAATTACTTCTCCTCACTCTAAGTCCATGGGTTGGCTTTACACCCTGGCTCCAGCTGTGAGCACATGCCCTAGGCTAGGCCAGTCCCAGTCCCAGTGATTCATTCATGAATGGACTGTGATGCACTCCAAGTCAATGAACCTTGATCTCGTGGCTTTGTGCCAGAAAGAGAATCTCTTTTTTACAGGGGGATTGCTAGATAGAGTGGAAAACAAGCCGCGAGTGCTCACTCAGATGGATTTCCTTTCTGAGAATGAAACCAACACAAAGCAAAGCAGACCTGAAGGACAGAGACCAACAGATTCTTCTCAACCACTGGATTCAGCTGTATCTTAAGTAAATATCTCATTCACAGTTTTTGCTAAATTAGTAAAAGAAGAAAACTATATTTGATTTTGTTGTCAATCTGAGTAAGATGCCTTCATTCCAAAAGAGCTCAAACGCATTGACTTCACCCAAGCATTTTCCGACTTGCAAGCTGTTCAAGGAGGGATGTATGTACTGAGTCCACAAGGTGACCCAGGGGAACACTATTGAGCATAGAGATTACTAATGTATGTATATCATATTCGTTCACAAATTAAATCTCTTTCTGTCCTCAAATCAGCTTGGATCTAGGGACCCAACAGCTCAGAACATTTGTTACTTAACCAGAGGCTTCTAGTCCTAGTTTTTCTCACATCTTGAGCCCTTGGTTATGTCAGACTCGCTAAGTTGTTGGTTTTTGTGTTTTTTTTTCTTCTTCTTCTTCAAGAAAACAAATTTATACCAATTGTACTCATTTTAAATTATATTTCTGTCTCATTGTTCCTTGCTATCCTACCTCCATTCCAATCTTTCTTAGATCAGGGAAATATTTTATCCAAGCTTCAACTAGCACATCAAAGAAATGAATTTTGGCTACCATACAGGCTCAGAATGGAGCCAAAGAGAAAAGGGGACCTTAAAGAAATACCAATTTAACAACCAGAATTAGTGAGAAGAAACAATTGATATTAAGTGAAATGGGGTTTGAGATGGAGCAGGAGGTCAGTGCCTCGCTGAAAATTGAATGAGAAATCCATGCCGTAATTTTCTACTGTAGCAAAAACAGAAGAAAATACAGCCAACATTGCATCAAGGGGGCAGGAGTACTTGAATGTGCAGATGAGTCCAGAAGCTACGAGAACTGAAATCAAAATCAGTGGGATTAAGTATAGTATTTTTGTCAGCTCTGTTCATAGACTAGTGAGAAGAAAGGCATGCTTTTTAATGTAACTTCTAAAAATACATGCAAAGGCTATCTGCTTTTTCCTTGTTTAAGAGCTCTGGGTTTGATTCCCAGCTCTTCTACCAACTAATTGTATGACCTTGGAGAATGTTCTAAACCTCCCTAACCGTCTGTATCTATAACATAGAAATGATTATTATCATTGCCCCAACTCAGAGGACTGTAGTCACAACTAAACAAGACATTGAATATAAAGACATTTAACAAATAATGAGGACTACAAAAATAGTAATTATACATATTAGTAGTATGATCATCTTTGTTATTATTTTGTGGATCAAACACTCAAGTGGAGACTCAAAAGAATACAATAAATCTTCATCATGCAGATTATTTCATAACTTGCTGTATCAGTGGGCACATCCTTTTCAAAATGACAAATGCAATACATCAGGGATCTGAATCATTCTTCTCCCAAGAGGAAGGCACAGAGTTTATAATGATTGATTGTGACCTTGAAAACATAATTATTTCAATGGTGCTGAAAATGCAGTTTATTCTTTTCTGTGTTTAGGTAGGAGGAGGAATTTCACACTGGCCTGCAGAAGTGGTAGTAGGGCACTTACAATTCAAAACACAAAAGGGAACATTGTGTCAAATTCCAGGGTAGAGCAAACAACATTGTAAAATGATTATAAAACCATAAAAAAAAGGGAGCATTGATGCCCCATAGAACCAATCTTCTAATGATGCTTTGCAAATGGATTTGTATGTGCATTTTAAAAATGCTCAAGTGCCCATATTTTTAAACATATAGGTTATTTGTTATTAAATATTGGCAATCAACAAAGTAAGAGGAAAAAATCAATTCATAGGTATCAGCTATGTATAGGTATTTCTTGCTAGGTTTCATGTGATCTACAATAGATCTAGATTTCAGGGACTTAGAGATTGAGAAAACATACAGAAATTCCCAATATTTACCCTGAAAATATAGTATAAATACATGGCTTGAGACATTCTGAGATAAAAAGCTTAGATTCAGTATTTACTACCTTTGCTTCCTCAAACTTAACAAGTGCTTTGGGTCTCAGTTTTCATATCTATAACTTAGGAACACTAATAACTTCTTTGAAGGCTGATGTCTATAATGGGTTCTATGCAGAACAGATGTTCAATATTGCAGTATAACTTCTCCTATCTTGATTAAATCATAGGGAAAGGCTAGAAACAAACATTTCACTTCTTTCCTGAAGACATAATTGGAGGCCAAAGTATGATAGGATTAGTATTTAAAAAAGGAATAGATGTTTAATAATAGTAGCTATTATTATTAGCATTCAAGATTTTGCAAAACAGAAGGACAGATTGTTTTATATTGTACACTTCTATCTTTTTCCTAAAGTAGAATATGATTGCCTTTTGTAAACTTGCAGTGAGGAGTGGTGATTTTCTTATTTTCTTAAAACCGTACATAATCTTCCTCTACCCAACTAGACCCAACTTGCAGAGTCGTTGTATATTACTTTTTTGCAGACCCCTGAACTCTCATCCATCCCATGCTCTGTGTATTTCTGACTCAATGACCTTTTCCTTGCCAACTTCTCCAGATGTATTCCCACCTTAGTAATTTTCTCCATCTTTTCTGCCCATCCATAGCTCACAAATCCTTTGACACAGATTCATTTTTCCTGACTGCAGCAAAGCCTTATTCTCCTTTAAAGAATGAAGGTGGTCGAATGAAAAGAATAGATTATGTAAGATATAGAATAGGGGTCAGTGTGATAGGCAGAATGATAACCTTCTGAAGATATTCATATTCTAACCTATGGGACCTGTGAATATTTTACATTATAAGGCAAAGGGAAGTCAAAGTTTTGGGAGAAATTAAGGTTGTTAGTCAGCTAACTCTAGGATAGGGAGGTTATATGGATTTATCTAGGTGGGCCCAACATAATCACAAGGCTCCTCAAATATAGAAGAAGAAGGTAGAAGAGTAGGTGTCAGAGTGATACAGCACAAGGAAGACTAAATCAGGCATCGCTGTTTTTGCAGCTGGAAAGGGGGCCCCAGACTAAGGAGTGCAGGTGACTTCTAGAAGCTCAAAAAGCCAAGGAAACTGATTCTCTCCTGGAACTAAGAAATGTAGTCCTGCTAACACCTTGACTTTAGCCCAGTAAGAGCCGTTTGTGACATCTGACCTCGAGAACTATAAAAGTTCTGTAAGATAATTAATTTATGTTGTGTAAAGCCACCAAGTTTGTGGCCATTTATTATAGAAACAATACAAAACCAATATAGTCAGCAAATGGTTTCTGTGAAGGGAGAGATGAAAAATATTTGAGGCATTGCAGGCCATACAATTTTTATCACAGCTACTCAAATCTATTGTTGTAGTGTAAAGGCAGTCACAGACAATGCATGAATAAAGGGGCATGCCTGTATTCCAATAAAGCTTTATCAGTGAAAACAGGTGACAGGCCAGATTTGGCTTGGGGGCCACAGTTGGCTGAGCGCCAGTGAGATCTGCCTATGAAGTAGCACTCCAGAGCCTCGAATCTTGGGCGTGTTATTTAACGTCTTTATGCCTTGGTTTCCTTATATAACCAGTGGTGTCACTTCTATTCACGTGTATCAGAGATGATGAGCTGTCCTCAAAAGTCTCTTTCCCTTTTCATAGTGGAAGTCCTACCTGAGAAGTGGCTGCACTGCCAGAACTACCCCTGTTGCATGCCTTCTAGATGGGTACGGTTGTGGCCTCCGGCTTCTGGGACGTCAGCTGGAGTGATGAGCACCTTCCATGCTTGTCCCTGTAAATCTTCCCCTTGAATCTCCTCCAGGGGCTTTGCTCCTCTGGCTGGATGTAATGGAGTATGCTTGAGTGCAATACTTTGAAGATAGAAACCTTCTGTTTCGGGGTTCCTGAATGACAGTGTGGAAGACAGCTGATCTGTACAACTGATAACTGACCCCAAAATATTGAATGAGCAAGAAGTAAGCTCCCAGTGCTTTTGTCCCATTGTAACTTCTGGAGTCTTTTTGTATAACAGTTAGTATTCTCTAAATAATGTCTCATATTTAAAGTTATAATGAAGATTAAAGAAAATATTATGTGAAATAGTATACACAGCACATGGGATTTAACAATTAATAGTTAATCCGTGCCTTATTTCTTAATTCCTCCAAAACTCTATTTTGCACTACACAATGTAAGTTTAAACTGGGTACTAGTCTTGTCTCCCTAACTTGACAGGGAACATTGTCTTCTTTTTCGAGGCAGCGTGGCATAGTCTTAAAAGAATGGGCTTTGAAGTTTGTTATACCAGGAGTCACTCCTTCATATCCCACCACTACCACAACAGTTTATTTTTTGGCTTTAATTTCTCTCAACCTCTGTTTCATGTGTAAAATGATAATAAATGACACAGAGCTATTATGTTTAACTTTTCTATTTGCTTTCATATGTCAGGACTTCAGCACATGACTGAGTCATTCACTCATTTATCAATTATTTAACATTATGAAAGTTGCTTCTGGAGAAAACTGCTAAATTTCCTTAATTCATTTGTAATATACTATGGCATTTCCATAAGAAATGTGAGTAAAGACAGATAAACATAACATCAGTTGATATTCTTTACTTACGTCTCTTTTGTTTCAGAGTATGGAGACAAATAATAACTTTGAAGGGAGAAAACATAGGTTAGAGTTTTGTGCTCCTATTGTAACAGCCATATGATCATATTTTCATATAGTTATTCTCACATAGTCTCTTAATTCAATTTTCATATCTATAAGTAGATAAGCCTGAGTAAGTTTTAAAGCGAATGTATAAAAACTTCTAACTTAGAACCTGGTGCATAGTAGGTGCTCAGTAAATTATTTTTATTTTCATTATTAGTATTATTGAGGTGAGTTACAAAATTTTAAGAATAATCACTGTTTTTTTAGGATTGGGTCCTCATCATTATTATCAACAAAATTATATTGAGTTTCTGCTATTTTCTAAATACTGAGTTCAAAACCCAAAGTCCTTATTCCCAGAGTTGGTGTAATCCCATTACAATATGCTGAACCTTGCAAGGGAGAAACAGGTATGTACATGTATTGACTAAGTTCTGAAGATGATAAATGACTTTCATTGAAATTCACCCTACTCTATGTAAACCCAAATACTGTACACAGTTAAATCTTCTGATAAATCAAAAAGTCTATGTGAAAACTGAATACAAAACAGAGATCATTTGAAAAGTGAGACTGATTAATCAATTCATTTGTGTATCTATTTAGACCTTCTATTTAGTTATCCATCAAGCAATCATGGAAATATAAATCACCATTTCATGTTAGTTTCATATTATCAGACACTACACAACCCTGGCTCTAGGAAAACAATAGATCATTACCAACAATATTTATTGAACTATGAGAAGCTGAATAGGAAAAAAAAAAGAACTCAGCAGGCCAATAATGTCAAAAGCCTCAAGAAACTTCTGTCCTCTATTCTCAGTTGATCAAGGCTATAGTTTTAACTTCTACTCCTACAAGGAGAGACAGTTGACAATGCCACAGCCCCAGTTTTTTATCCTTTCTACACTACAGGTCTGAGTATCCATTTGCTTTTAGAGTATCTGCATCTGTAAATTCTAGGAAGATGAATCATCTTCCTGATGTTCTGCTTTTGATTTCCAGGTTTCATTCCTCTAATTCCTAAACTCTAGTTTCATATTTATATATTTGACGCTGATTTTCTTCTCCTTCATAACAATCAGCCATTAACCTTGGTAGTTCCTTCTTCTAAACATTGATCACACTATTTCTTTATTGTCTCTATTTAGTTCCTCAGGAAGTTCTTTAATGCTTTAACACAATTATTCTGAGATGGTCATCTAATCTTCAGCTATGGCACCCTATTTTCAGAAAATATATATATGAGGAGGAAACTCAAATGCTTCTAGGGCCAGGCAAATAATGCAAAGCCTGATACCAGTTATGGATGCAAGCACGTTTTGTTTATTATGCAAGAGGATATTATTCACTTGCACAAATATATATATACATATATATGTAGATAGTCTCTATTTTTCTTGAAAATCTATACTTTTGTAAATTTGTATTTATTAATTACTAATTAAATTTTTGTTCTTATTAAATTACATTTTCATAGCTAAAAAAGTCAAATACCACTAAAAGTGTCATAAAGAAAAACAATAGAGGACAGGATCAAGATGAGACTGAGCAGATTCTGAGCTCACATCCTCCCACAAACACCAAAATTACAACTACATGTAAAACAATTCTCTCTGAGAACAACCTGAGGACTAGCAGAAAGGATCTTCTACCACAAAGAATACAAACTGTTGGTAGGAATTGGTATAGGCATTTTTTGTGATTCCTAAAATAATTAAAAATGAAACTGTGGCATGATCCAGCAGTTCTACTCTTGGGTATTTACCTGAAAAAATGGAAACACTGTTTGGTTTTTTTTAATATAAATGCTCCAATGTTTATAGTAGCATTATTTGTAATAGCCAAGATATGGAAGCAACTTAAGTGTCCATCAACAGATGAATGGATAAAGAAGTGGTAAATATATACAATGGAATATTACTTAGCCTTAAATAAGGATGAATTCTTGCCATCTGTAACAGTATAGATGGACCTGCCAGGTATTATGCTTAGAAAAGTAAGTCAGACAGAGGGAGACAGATACTATATGTTATCATTTATATGTGGAATCTAAAAAATAAAACAAATAAACAAACATAACAAAACAGGAATGGACTCACTGATACAGAGAGTAAAGTAGTAGTTACCAGAGAGGAGATGAGTAGGGGAAGGTAACAAGTAGGTGAAGGGGATTAAAAGGTAAAAACTACCAATTATAAAATAAATTATGGGGTGTAAAGCACAGCATAGGAAACACAGTCAATATTTTATGATACCTTTTTATGGTGCATAATCTATAAATCTTGAGTAACTATGTTGTACACCTGAAAAAATGATATTTTAAATGAATTATACTTCAATACACTAAAAAAAAATTCCCTGTCCTACAATTTCCATTCCTAATTTTTGGTTTCCAAAGGAAAATGCTTTTAGTGAATTTACCAATTCCATTGGTATTCATATTCATGTTTCATAAGAATGTTATAATACTGCTCTAAGTATTCTGTTTTCCATTGATATTCTACTCTGGAAGATGAGTGTTTAGCTTTCATGATCTTTTCCTCCAAGACCTACATTTATACTCTTCTAATACAATTAGAGTAGTAGCATGCATCAGAATCAGCTGAAGAGCCTAATGAAACAGATTGCTGGGCTTCATGATCAGAGTTTCTGACTCAGTGCTACTGACATAGAACTCAATAATTTGCATTTCTAACAATTTCTCAGGTGATCCTGACACTGGTGGTCTAGTACATATTTTGCAAACCACTGAATTTTATAACATTATTATTCATCATATCAAAATTTGCTTTTTCATTTTAATGACCAAAGTGTTAGTCAGATCTGAGCCACTTAGTGTACTATAATTACATTCCCATTATTGGGCAACATTCTCTTACTTTTATAGTTAATACTTTTCCCCCATACTTTTATTTCCAAAGTTTCCAATAGAAGTAACATTTTTTTTCCTGTTTGAAGACATTCAATAACATACTGATTTATTTTATTTTTAGGATTATTTTCTGGAGTTTTCCTTTTCGAAAAAAATTTGCTTCATTTCAACTGCTTGAACTTTATAGTCCTTATCACAGGTCTTAGATAACTACCTCTAGAATTTTTCCTCCCCTCTCTCCTGGATTGCATTTTCTGTTTCCCAGATCCTGTTTCTTGTTTATTCATACCTTTCACTTTTATTTTGCAGAAGCATATCCTCTAATGGCCTCCCTAAAATGAGTTCTTGTATGAATGTGTCATTAATATACACACACACACACACACACGATTGATAGTTTGGCTAGTTATAGATTTATAGGTTGGAAATTATCTCTCAGAATTTTCAAAATATTGTTAAATTTTTCCCCTTTTAGTTGTTGCTGTTGAGAAATCTGACATCATTTTTATTCTGAAAACTTTATATGGTGAGTGTTTTTGTGTGTGGGGGGTATATGTATGCTTATAAACTGAAGGAGTAATATCATTGAAAAGCTGTGACGTTGTAAATCCAAGACGACTAAAACAGAAACTAATTAGAGCTGCTAGAGGTAAATAACACAAAACAGCACTACTTTTAAGTGTGATGAAAAGAGCATATACTTCCTTCCAGTTACCCCTTTTCTCCAGTAGCAGAATATAGTTGAAATTTTGCGTGTGTGTGCTCTGCAGGCAATCCTGTCCCCCATGCTTGTGTTTCTTCAAGATATTGGAAGATATTTTCCCTGACTCCATGTGGTCCCAGGTGGGCTATTGATGACAGAATCCTGTCCGTACCTGTTGGATCGGATAGGGGAATGAGTCAGGCTGACTGCTGGAGAAGTGTTCTTATACATCAAATTTAGCATGGGCACATAACCCAACAAGACCAATCTTATTGGTGTGCTGAAATTAGGAGAAAGGTCCCCTTTGAATGGGTTTGCAAAAATGTGAGAATAAAAAGCTCTTGGTATTCAGCATGCTTACCAAGTGGCAAGAGCCTTTCAGAGAAGAAAGTCAAACAGAGATAAAGAAACTCAGCTCTGATAACATCATTGAGCCCATAATCCACCTCTGCCCGTCCCTGAAATATGAGACAATAAATTTCCTTTTCACTTAAATGTACAGTATATTTTGTGGCAGTTAGAATGGATAAAGCCAGAAGAGTACATTTTCTATCCACCCCCATGGATAAGCTATTTATGCCATTAAACAGAATATTTAACATGATACAATTTTTAAAGAATCAAAGTATCTCTTAGTAATATGTTCTCAAATGTGAATTTATAATTCAAAAAGCTTTAAAATACAAATACATATCAAAACCAAAGTGATAAAATGATGTAGTATAGGAGTTTGGTAAACTATAAGAATATTAATAATTATTATTACTCTTATTTTAGCTATTATAATTTTTATTAATATCACTACTATTGTAATGCCACAGATTTATTATTCTTCATGCATCTTCTGATTAGAGCTTATGACATATTACTCAGTGTGTCTAATGTCACAATGTTTTTTATTGTACCATCATTTATTAATGTGACCATTATCATCATATGGAACAAATTATATGAGAGATCATTATATTTCTGGAAAGTTTTATCTTAACCCATCACAATGCCACAGGCCCCTCTTGCAGCTATGATTCCATTGAACATTTTAGTGCCTCTATTTTGTATGCCTTGCTTCTTATCCCCTTCAATCATAATCTCAATTTAATTGCCTCTTCTCTGGCAAATACAAACATTATCTTCCTTACTCCTAGAATTAATAACTTCTGTGATGGCTTATCATCTTTTTTTGTTCTTCAGTGCACCTTTTCCAATTAAAATGGAAATTAAATGGAACGGAATACGACAACCAAAATCATGTATATAGATCTGGTGGATTTGGATTCCACTGAATGCTAAACAGAACTCGGCATATTTGAAGATTTTTCCTATTTATTGTTTCCCACAAGCCACTAGGCAAAAAGTAAATATATGTTGATTGTCTGTGATTTATTGTTTTATGTATATATATATATATTGTTTTTTATACACACACACACACACTCACACACACTGGAAAGAGAGAGAGAGAGAATCAGGTGTTCCTTCCTCTTCCAGCAGGGACACTACCAAATTTATGGGATTACAGCTCCACCATTACGGCACCTCTTAACCACACTAATGAGTCATCTACAAAACAGAAACAGACTCCCAGACATAGTAAACAATCTTATGGTTATCGGGGAAAAGGGGATTGGAAGGGATAAATTTAGGAGTTCAAGATTCATTAATGTTGACCACTATATAAAAAATAGATAAAAACCAGACTTCTTCTGCATAGCACAAGGAACTATATTCAATATCTTGCAATAACCTTTACTAAAATTAATATGGAAACAAATATATGTATATATATGCATGACTGGAACATTACGCTGTACACCAGAAATTGACACACTGTAACTGACTATACCTTGATAAAAAAACAAAAGCATTATAACTTCCCTAAAGGCCCTATCTTCAAATTTAGTCACATTGGAGGTTAGGTTTTCAACTTATGAATTTTGTGGTGGATATAACTCAGTCCATAACAAAATCTTCAATGTAAGTTTTAAAAGTTGCAAAAATTTTTAATTGTAAGTATACAGTACTTTGCTTGAGCAATTACATTTTATATGCTTGGGCTATCACCAATTTTCTTTCTCTTAACTAAAAAAAATTATAACTAATACTACATGAACATTCTTTCTCATATATAGCATTTTACATCATTTCTCAATTACTTCCTTTTGATAAAATATTCTTAGAAATAAAATTACTTGGCTAAACTTTCAGGTTTTAAGATTCACACTACCATACCAATTTATTCTCATAACAGTTGTGATGAACATTCATTTCCCTTCCACTTGCCAGCACCGGCTATCAGTATATTTTCTTAAATATGGGTAATTTTGTTATAAGAAAAATATTTTGTCATATAAAATTATTATTCTCATGTGTTTGAGTTGATTGGTAACAGAGCTCATCATACTTCAACACTCTTCCTTTCTCAAATGACTGGAGCTATTTGCCTAAAACATATTCTTTTTTATTGAAATATAGTTAATTAACAATATTATGTTAGTTTCAGGTATACAACAAAAAGATTCAATTATATAGCTATTTTTCAGATTATTTTCCATTATATGTTATTACAAGGTATTGAATATAGTTACCTGCGCTGTACAGTAAATTCTTGTTGCTTATCTAATTTATGTACAATAGTTTGTATCTGTTAATCCCATACTTCTAACTTACCCCGGCCCTCTCCCATTCTCCTTTGGTAACCATAAGTTTGTTTTCTATGTCTGTGAGTCTATTTCTGTTCTATAAAGACTCATTTGTATTATTTTTTAGATTCCACATATAAGTGATATAATATTTGTCATTCTATGTCTGACCTACTTCACTAAGTATAATATTCTCTAGATCCATCCATGTTGCTTCAAATGGCAGTATTTCTTTTTTATGACTGAATAATATGCCATTGTGCACGCGGGCGCGTGTGTGTGTGTATGTGTGTGTACACCACATTTGCTTAAGTCAGTAATCTGTTGATGGGCACTTGGGTTATTTTATGCCTTGGCTATTGTAAATCGTGCTGCTATGAACATTGGAGTGTATGTATCTTTTAATATTAGAGTTTTTGTATTATTTGGATATATGCCCAAGTGTGGAATTGCTGGATCTTATGGTTGTTCTATTTTTAGCTTTTTAAGGAAACTCCATACTGGCTTCCATACTGGCTGCATCAATTTACATTCTCATCAACAGTGTAGTGGGGATCCTTTCTCTATATCCTCTCCAGCATTTATTATTAGTAGGCTTTTTGATGATAGTTGTTCTGACAGGTATGAGGTGATACTTCATTGTGGTTTTGATATGCACTTCTCTAGCAGTTAGTGATGTTGAGCATCTTTTCATGTGTCTGTTGGTTATCTGTATAAACATATAGCTTTAGAGAAATATCTGTTTAGGTCTTCTTACCATTTTTTGACTGAGTTACTAGTTTTTTCAATAGTTAACTGTATGAGTTGTTTGTATATTTTGGATATTAACCCCTTTTTGGTTGCATCATTTGCAAATATTTTCTCCCATTCTGTAGGTTTTCTTTTCATTATTTTGATGATTTCATTTGCTGTGGAAAAGCTTTTTGGTTTAAAATTCCAATAAGTACATATCTATCAATAATTTCTTTAAAAGTCAAGACTAAATGTACCAATAAAAAATATAAAGTGGCAGATTGGATTAAAAAATAAATACCTACAATTTGCTGCCAACAAGAGATTCACTTTAGGGTGAAAGATTGAAATTGAAGGGATGGAAAAAGATATTTCATGCAAAATTGAAACAACAAGAAAGTGGGAATAGCAATACTCATATCAGACAAGTTAGACCTTAAAACAAAGTCTATAAAGAAAGACAAAAAATAACATTATAATGATAAATAGATCAATACAAGGAGGATATTACACTCATTAATCTATATGCATCCAATATAAAAGCACCTTAAATATATAAAACAATTACTAACAGACGTAAAGGGAGAAATTGATAGGAGTACAATAATAGTAGGAGATTTTATCACCCCAATGACAGCAAAGGACAGATCTTCCAGACAGGAAATCAATAGGGCAACAGAGGTCGTAAATGACCCAATAGACCAGTTGGACTTAATTGATACCTACCTGACAATACATCCCCCCCCCCAAAAAAAATCAGAATACATAGTCTTCTTAAGCATTCATAGAACATTCTCTAGGATAGACCACATAATAGGTTAAAAAAACAAGCTTCAACAAATTTAAGAGGATAGAAGTTATTTCAAGCATTTTTTCTTACCACAAAGATATGAATCTAGAAGTGAACCACAGAAAGAAAAATGGGGAAAAAAGGAACACATGGAGACTAAACAATACACTACTAAAAAAAAGCTAGGTCTATGATGAAATCAAAGAAGAAAACAGAAAATAACTTGAGACAAACAACACTGAAAACACAACCTTCCAAAATCTATGAATTGCAGCAAAAGCAATTCTGAGAGGGACATTCATAGTGATACAGGCCTTCCTCAAGAAACAAGGAAAATTTCAAACAACCTGAACTATTACCTTAAAGAATTAAAAAGGAAGAATAAATAAAACCCAAACTCAGCAGAAGGAAGGAAATAATGAAGATCAGAGAGGAAGTAAATAAAATGGAGATCAAAAAACATTAGAAAACATTAACAAAACTGAGTTGTTTTTTGCAAAGCTAAACAGAAATAAACTCAACATGGTTTAAAGACCTAAATAAAGAAATGACACCATAAAACTCCAAGAAGAGAACATCAGCAAAACATTCTCCAGCATAAGTCATGGCAATATTTTTTAGATCAGTCTCCCAGGGCAAAAGAACTAAAAGCAAAAATAAACAAATTGGGCCTAAAACTTTTCTATGGCAGAGGATCAACTGGTCTTTCTCATACCTCTCTGATAGCAATTACCTTGCTGACTTACTAGAATTTCCTAATGCTGTGTTTTGTCACTGGTGTAAGCTTCACTACCCATCCTTGTCACTTGCTGCTAGTCCAAATTGCCAAATTCTTCTCACTATGTCTTTGCATGATCCATTCTGTCTGTCATGTATGGCCACCTCTGACTTTCTTCTCTAAATTCTGCTGATGATGGAAAAAAATAATCTCAATGATTACTTTCTCTGAACTCCTTTCCTGACTTTCCCATTCTTATTAAATATCCAATTTCCCCAACTCCCAATGCATATAGCTACACAAAGATGACCTAAATAATAAATAATATTATTACTATCACTTACTTAAGGTCAAATTTCCCTCACTGTAATTTAATTATTTCTTTTTCTTCTGTGCCTTATCCGTTAGACTGACTACGTGATCCTTGAAGGTGAGGTACATATCTTGTTATCTTTTAAGTTGTATGGCATAACAATAAATTTGTTTAATCAATTAATAAATGAACAGAGTGAGGAGTATTGTCTTAGTTTGGAGTCACAGTATCAAGGTTAATCTTACACTTACCTCTCTCTCACCACTGAGGCCAAATTTGACCCTGAATCTGATTGCTTGAGAACTTGGTATTTGATTCAGCACTTCTTTCTTCTATAAGCCTGAGTACTACTTTTTAAAAAATTTAAGTCAATTTTTAAAAACAAATTCGAGTAATTTTAGATTTAGAATAAAGTACAAAATACAGCATAGCAAAGTACAGATAGTTCCTATATACCCTCACAAAATTTTCTCTACAGCTAAGACTTTACGTTAACATGGCTCAGTGGTACATTTGCCAAGACTAACGAACCAACAATGTGTCACTATTAACTAAACTATACAGCTTATAAGGGTTACACTATTTTCCCACTAATGTGTGTGTGTGTGTTTTTTTTAAGAGTCCTTTCCCCATTTTACATTTAGTTGTCAAGTCTTCTTACCCTTCTCTTGTTTTGAAGATTTTGACAGTTTTGAGGAGTGCCAATCAAGTATTCTGTAGAATGTCCTCAGTTTGGATTTGCATGATATTCTTCTCATAGTTAGCCTGGGTTTATGGGCTTTGAGAAGACCAGAGGGAAGTGCCATTCTTATCACATCATATCAAGGGTTCATACTATTAACACCTAACATGATCAGCTGCCTGAAGCAATCTTTGTAGAATGTCTTCACTATAAAGCCATTTTTATATCTACTTGCCATACATTATTCATTTGAAGTAAGCCACTCAGTACAACCCACACTCAAAGTGTTGGGGGTTTTAAGTTTACTTCCTTGAGGGAGACTAACTACATGAACTGTTGGGAATTCTTCTATATGAAGGATTTGTCTGTTCTCCCACACTTATTTATTTATCAGTCATTTATTTACATCAGTATGGGTTTATGGAAATATTTTGGATTATAACCTAATAGTACATTATTTATCTTTTGGTCAAATTATTCTAGCTTTTGACAGCTGAAGCTCTTTCAGGTAGGTTCCTGTGTCTGTTTGACATGGTCTCGTCCTTCCTGATTACTTCCTCAATTTCTGGCAACACAAGATGCTCTAGATTAATTTTGTGTAATTCTTGACCCAGTCCTGGGGTCAATCATTTCTGTGGTTCCTTTTCTTGGAGAATAATATAAGAAACCAAAATCAAGGTTCTTGGGTATTTTTCATGTTTTGTTTCCTGAGTTGGATAGCCAGCTGTGTCATTACAACATCAATCTTCTTTCCACAGGATACATTTTTCCACTCCTCCCAGAACCGCCTTTATGCTTTGGCCTTTATATGTGATTTAATGGCACTAGTGTAGCCAAAAACTGAGCTAGATATCACATTAAAGCCTTATGTCTTGCCCTACACCACTGCCAATGCTGAGCCTTACCAATAAAGCGAGGCTGGCTTCCCCATTCTTGCCCATGTTTTCCTGAGTTTCACTCAGTTTTTTTTCTCTCAGTTCATTTATCTTTTCTGTAATTCCAACTTATGACTGAGTACCAACACCTTCAACTTAGAGCCCTTTTGTACAGTAACAAGCAATAAAATCATCCTTGTGGGGGCCTGGCTACAAGGTGAAGGTTTTTGGAAAGGATACACAGATAAAGTTATTCTGCAAACACAACCATTAAGAAAGTCCTTACTGAGTGCTTTGACCAAATTTATAGGAATCGTAGACCTATACATTTTTTTTTTGTTTCTCTAGGTATGAGAAGGTCTCTGAATAATAGTGTTTTAAAAGGCAGAAACAAAATTTGAAGCAGTAAATCGAAATAATAATAGGTTAGTTGGTAATGCTCTTAAACATTTTAGTTGATTTTTTATGTTAAAACTTCATATGAGTTATAATCAGCAGATTAAAAAAATTAAATAGCACCCAATAAGAATGATGCCCAATGGAAACTTCGTATTTATGCAAAGCTTACATTATTCCCAACAGCCCCTTTCAGAAGTTTCATGAAGTGATAAAGGATACATCCAGTATTTTTGTGGATGACTGTCAAAACCAGGCCACTCTCAGTTGTCTATGTTGGTTCACATATTTAGAAAATTAAAACTATCCTTTACCAAGAGATTATTTTCCTGGAATTCTTGAGAAGCTGCAGTGATTTAAACATTTTCAAAATCACTCAAGACCTCCCCCCTTGAAGATATTTATTGGCCATCACTTTTTTCCAGAATTTTCTATTTTCTTTTCTGAAAGAGATATATTGGTTTTGCCCAAATCCAATCAACTTCAGTGGAAAGAAAGGTAACAATACACGTGTGACGTGTACAATGGTTGTCTTACAGAAAAGTATATTTGAGTTAAGTACCATTGCTGAAATTGGGTCAAAATGTTCAAAATTCAACAATCTAGTTTCTTATTTGATAAAACAGACATTTCAAATAATAGTTATAATTCAATTTCAGGAGAGAAAACCTTTATTTGCTGGGTCATTGGTATTTTCCTTTTCCTCCCGGCTAACTGCAATGATGAATTTTTGTTACGTTTCAATAGATACATTTTACATAGTGCCTGAAGTGGCCCATGGGAAGAATGTACAGAAGAGAAAATACGATGGTGAAGTGAAGATTTTTATCTCTTACTGACTTGTATAGACATTTCTTACAAGGTTGGCTTGAATATGCATTAGTGAAAACTTCCTTCAACACCAGTAGAGAACAGTGGTTAGTACCATGAGTGCAGGTTCCAATTCAGGTTTCCAGTCTAGACTCCCTCACTTACCAGCCCTGCAACTTTGGGCAAATTACTTAATCTCTCACCTGGCAAGTGGAAGCAATGCAAATGCAAGTAGCTTCGTAGGACTGCATTATCCTTTATAGGAGCTTAAATGCAAAGCATTGAGCACAGTGCCCAATACATAAGGAGTGTTCACTAATTGTTAGATGCTAATATTTACTCCCACAAGAGTTCAGATGAGCCCTGTGATGATTAATTTTATTTGCCAATTTTACTGGAGCACCAGGTGCCCAGATAGTTAGTCAAATGTTATTCTAGGTATCTCTATTTTTGGATGAGATTAACATTTAAATAAGTAGACTGAGTGAAATAGATTGCTGTCCCCAGTGTGAGTGAGCCTCATCCAATCAGCTGAAAGCCTGGATAAGACAGAAAGCCTGACCCTCCCCTGAGTAAGAGAGAATTCTTTCTGCTTGGCTGCCTTGGAAATGGGACATCAGCAATTTTTAAATTTTTTCTTGCCTTTGGACTCTAACTAAAACATCAGCTGTTCCTGGGCCTCTAGGCTGTCAGGCTTTGGATGAGAACCACACCATCCACTCTCCTGTGGTTCTCAGCCCTTTGGACTCACACTGAAACCACACCATCATCTCTCCTGGGTCTCCAGCTTGCAGAGTCACCCTGTCAATCTTGGGACTTGTCAGCCTCCATAATCACGTGAGCCAATTCATTATAATAAATCTCTTTCTATGTACAAATAAGGGTAAAATGGAGGGAAAAAAAAAGCTGAGATGTTAAAAAAGCCCAAGTGTGCTAATTTCTATGATGTTCTCTTCTGCTGTCATTCTTCCATCCGATGTTGACCTGTCAGTGTCACACAGTCATTAAAGAGCTGCCAATGTGGGTGTAAATTTATAATTGGCGTAATCCTTATTGCTGACATGTCAATATTTAACTTGCATTAACCTTTCCTTTGAGGCTGACAAATTGTGCATCTGTGGCTTGTTCAGTCTAATTTTTCATGCCATTGCCTTGCAAAGCATACAGATTTATAATGTCACTGTGTGATGGATGCAAGTCCCTCCTCTGCTTTGGAGAAGGGTTTCAACCCACTTAGATTATCCATCGGTTTATTTATTTATTTTCGGTTCCACCCACTCCCTATTTTTACAGGCTTTCGGTGAATTTACCTCCCCAAGGCCCATATTTTGAGGACGAATGGAAGGGTACCCCTGTCAGAATCATTAATGTGCTGCTGCTAAGGCCCCTACACATTGTTCTGGCCTGTCTCACACAAAGCAGCCTTCATCTATGTGTGCATGTTGTCACTAAGAATTTGTTGACAGAAAATGGAGACAGGTGAAAGAAATTAGGTCAGAATAGGGTGTGGGATGCAAAGTGACATTTGACATTCTTGTCAATTTTACCTAATCTGCAAGAACAGATTGGTCAGGGTTATAATTTCCTTAGGATGTGGACAGCTGAGACTTAAACTCAGTTATTTCTATGTCTTTTTTTTTTTAACTTTAGAGTTGTTCCCTTCCCCCACTTCCCACTCGCTTTGGATACAAAAGGTGGACAAGTATCCAGGAATTCTTATTTGAGACTCTTAGACCTGAATGCTAGGGATTGGGACTAAAGGAGTTTTGGAGGGCTGAGTCATCCCAAAGATGTTGAAAGACATCTTTGTGTAAGGATAAGAAGAATGACTTGCTAACAAACATTTCCTCCAAGTTTCACAATGCTTTATAAATGCTAAGCCACTCTCTCCACTTCACTGGAATGTTTTAGAACAATGAAATTTATCCCACCTACCCCTAGCAAGTCCAGTACATTGATTTAAAACTATCTAAGGTAAAGCTGAGATACACTGGATCTTATCTTTAGAGATGGATAGTTACTTTAATTTACATTTTATAGAAAGTTTGAAAAAAACCCAAAGAAACTGACACTGAAATTTTATCTCAGTTCAGCAAGGTATTATTTATGTGCGTGCTATTAAAACGTAGCAGTCATTGTTCCATTTCTTGGATCTTAAATTCTCACATATTTAGAATGTCTTGAATGATTTATGGAAATTAAAAATAGTTAATATATGTGTTTGGAATAACACTGTATCTAATTCATTAGTTATATACCTGGCTCTTTCTTGGTCCTAAACACCCCAAAGTAAAACTGATATTATGTTCTTCAATTATTGCTAAAAATGATGTTTTTCTACCTCTTAATTTCCAAGCAACACATATTATCATAATAAATTCAAAGACTCAAAAAGTGGTCTCAGATTAATCTTTGTCAAGGCTAAGACAGTGTTGACAGACAGAGGTACAGTTAGGTTTTTTATCATAATGAATCATGATAAATTTGTTGACCAGAGAAAGCCATTCCAAACAAGCAAGCAAACAAATAAACAAATTCGAGCTAGATTATGTTTTAATCACTTCCCTTAACTATAAAAATCTGCTCTTCAAACACTAACACTAGTGTCTATAGAAGCCTAATATATAAAATAGGTAAAAACGGAAAATCTTTATCTGAAGTAAGGACTGTGTTTTAAAACCCAACTCATAAACAAACACTTTTTCTAACCAAGTTCCTCCATATAGCCTTTATATCATGCAGAATTTAAAAACTCCAAATTTCATTCAACTCTTAGTTTTCAAGAGAGAAAATTACAATTAGAGAATATTGAGTTGCCTGATGTCAGACTTTAACCAGCAGAAATCTGATCTAACTTATAAGTCCATTAATAGTTTCAACAGGTCAGGAGACTTCCATGCTGTCACAGGTTCATTTATCTATTCAACCTAAAATTTAATATTCATTTTTTTATGCATTAGACACTATTTCAGGGGCCAAGGATACAAAATTTTTCAATATAAAATTCTTATCTTCATAAAGTTTACATTTTATTGAAAGAAACAGGCAATAAATACATGTCACTATGCAATATAATGTTACTGCTTTATAAAATAAAGTGAGAAAATGGAAAAGGTAACAGGAGATATAATTTTTGGTGAAGTTGCAAGAGAAGGACTTCCAGAAGCAAGAGTATTTGATCAGAAACCAGAATGGGATGGGGGAGTGCATTGTGAGGGAGAATATTTAAGGCATAATAAATAGCTCATATAAATGTCCTGAGTTTGGTGTGTTTTTGGCACCTTAAGAGCAGCCAAAAGGACAGAGGGTCTAGAATGCAGTGAATCAGGGGTGAGGGGGAAGGAAGAGATTAGGTTGGAGAGGGAGCTCTGAAGGCCATGGAGATCACTTCAGATTGATTTGAGTCTGTTGGGATACCATTTGATGGTTTGGACTGAGCACATGACATGTGACTTTCAATTTCATTCTTTCATCATGTAGCTGTCCAGTTTTCCCAGCTCCTCTTTCTGAAGAGGCTATCTTTTCTCCATTGTATCTCTCTCTGTTGGATGAAGGATGAACTACAGGGAGGTGAAATCAGTAATGCTTATCTGTACTAACAAAGAATAATGCCAAGTTTTTCTTTAATGTTGTGTAATATCATCTCCCTAAAGGCTTTCTGCACCGTTAATTGAATTTTTACAATTGTTCTGAGACATAGGTAAACACATAGCATTAATTCCATTTAACAGATTGGAAGTTGGGCTTGTAAAGGAGGACATCAGGTACTCATATTTCAAGAATGGTGCTTTATCAACCACAAAATAATGAATGTTTTACACTGATGGATTGGAAATTTGGAAGCAAGTAGGAGAGAGAATGTGCTTCTACTTAGAAGAGAAAGTGAAGACCAGCAGCTTTTTAATTCAATCAATACTTATTTATTATATATTATGTGCCAGGCACTGCATTAGACACTGGGGATACAGAGGTGGAAAAAGTCAATTCCTGCACTGACGAAGTCGGCTCCAGGATATAATAATAACCTTTAGTCTTTTATTCGTCACTATGCTAACCAATTTAGAAGTAGCGCATGCTTTAATCTCCCTAATAATAGTATGCTATGAATATAATTACAATCAGCATTTCACACATAATTAAATTAAAGAGCAGAAAGACTAAACAGTGTATACAAGGTCACTCAGTGTGCAATTTGTAAGCTTAAATTGGATTCAAGCCCCAGTTTAACTCCAAAGTCTGTTCTTTAAACTCTATGCTACTTCGACTCTTTTAACATTCTACATGTTTAAATGCTTCTTGCATTCTTCCCTCGGTTTTTGTATCTCTTTTCTTATTTTTTGCTTATCTTGGCATGTGATTGGTGATACCGACCAAATGAGTTGGTGGATATAGAACTTCAATGGCCTTGAGCTGGTGTAGGTAAATGGGATCCAGAGTACTGCACAATACTGAGCTGTCATTAAAACCAAAATCATATACACACATGCACATGTATTGCCAATAGCACTGAACCCATCTAAGTCTTCAGTTTTTCTTCAATTTCTTGGGAAATCCCTTTAACAATCTCCTGTTACTGTTTCTCCAAAAGTTTTAGACAACCTGAGAGTAACATCAGCTTCCCAATTCTCTAGATTTCCCAAGTACACAGAAGATCAACTAATTATATGCTGGCAGGACAAAATAAACTTCAAACTTAGTTAAAGGCTCCATAATTCAGAATATATCTCTTCCTTTCCAACCTGAATTTACTGAATAATGACCCATGAATTAGAACTCCAGGTGATTAGTGTTATTACTAAATATTTTAAATTTTATAAAACTCTTGGGAGACAAACATTTAAGAACATGGACTATGAACCTGAGTTTAAATGTCCGGCACACTGCTTACTAGCTGTGTCTATAGAAAGTAAATAATTTAACTTTTCTATACTTCAGTTTTCTTATTAGTCAATAAAGATAATAATAGTGCCTACCTTACAAAGTTGTTTCGAGAACTGAGTGAGTTAATAAAATGAAATAGTAAGTGCCATATACATGACTACTATTATTTAATCTCAAACTTCAAAAGGTCTCTGTTAAGAAATCAATAGATGTTTTGATTATAGAAGGTTTTTTGACTAATGAAAATAACCACCATTTTGTACTTCATAGGTCAGAACATCTTTTCTGTAAAGGGCCATAGCGTATTTCAGGCTTTGCAGACTGTACTCAACTCTGCTGTTGTAGCATGATGCAGCGACAGGCAATACATAAAAAAAAAAAAAAAAAAAAAAAGGATGTGGCTGTGCTCAACGAAACTATTTACAAAGACAGGTGGACGAGGTTTGCCAGCTCCTAGAGTATATAAATTTGCTAGGTGCTCTACCAGGTACATTATATATTTTACTACATTTAACTTTCAAAACAACATAATAAAGAAGGTGTTCTTATTATCTTCATGTATATACACGAAAAAAATATCACCAGAAAAATAAAGTGTCTTCAGTCAAAGTTTTAGTATGTGCTCAAGGCAGCTTCAAACTCTGGTTTTTGTGTCTGTTAAGCCAAGCTCTAGACCATTCAGTCAATTATCTCCTCAAGTGGTAAAATATTATAACTTGATAGCTTATCTAGAGTTGATTGATCATTTTAGCACTAAGAAAACAGTTAGCTGAAGGAAGGGAGCACTGAAGTAGTATGTGTTGATGTGGAGAAGAATGACCCATGAATTAGAACTCCAGGTGATTAGTGTTACTGTTGCCAATAATATTGAGACGATTGTTTGATATTTCACTGAAATGAATACTGATTAGCCCCATAATCAGCTAAGCAGAAAATATTGACTAAAAATGGAAATTTTCTACATTTATCTCCATCTGTAAAGTGGGCTAGTATAAAGTAGATAAGTAAACTTCTTTTCATTAGACATAGCTCGAAATCCTGAGACTGTAACAGGGAGCTACATTTAAAAGTTTATAGAGGAGAAAGTTAATAGAGGATAAAAGCAATAAAAGGTACACAAAATAATGTATACTCTGTTTTATGCGATACATCCTATTAAGGGAAATGAAGTGGCATGAAAGTGATGGAGAGTAGACAGAACACTGCTATTTGATACAGAATGGTCAGGAAAGTCCTATCTAAAAGAGGGCACTGTGGGAAAATCTGGAAGAAATGAAGCACCAAGCCATACAGACATGCTGGGCAGGAGTACTGTGGGCAGAGGGAACAGCAAACACAGAAATACTACAGTAAAACTGTGTTCAGAACGTTCTCAGACCAGCAAGGTGGTCAAAGAGAGAGGATAGTGAGGGAGTCAGAGACATAGCAGAGATCAGAAATTTGTAAGCAAGACAACAAGGTGTGACATATTGTGATTTAAGTGAAAAAAGAAGGAAGGAGAGAAAGAGAGAGATAAAGAAAGAAAGAGAGAGAGAAAGAAAGAAAGGAAGGAAAAAAGGAAGGAAGGAAGAGAGGAAGAGAAAGAAGGAAGGAAAATAGGAAGAGAAAGAAGGAAGGAAAAGAGAGAGAAAAGAGAAAGAGAGAAAAAGGAAGGAAGGAGGGAAGGAAGGAAAGAGAGAAAGAGAAAAAAGAAAGGAAGGGAAAGAGAATGGATGAATGATTGAATGAAATTCTTGCTATTGTGGGGAGGAGAATAATGGGGCAGAGCAAAGCTGGAAGCCAGAGAACCAAAGCACTTAGAAGAACGGAAGTTCTATTTATGGAAGATCAGTGAGGAGCAAGTATGGGGTAGGGAGAATTTTAAATTTCAGATGCACATTACATATTCAAGTATCCATATTATATACTATTGGATGTGAGTATGGAATTCTAGATTTGTGGAGATGTGAGCATGCTTTCCTTTTGGAGCTATTAGATAGGATGAGATTACCAACTATGTAAGTGACACAAAAATAAGCCCAAGGACCAAGCCTGGAGGCAGAGGATGGCGCTCATGTTTGGAGGTCATTCTCCAGTTCCTTGGGAAAGAAACCAGCTAAAACTGAACAGGAGACATAAGGGATATAAGATTAGCAGAGTGAGTGCCTAAAAGCAACATGTGTACAGTATTTCAAAGAGGATAGACTATTCAAATATGTCCAATATCACTAAGCCAAGTGAAATAAGAACTGAGAAATGACTATTAAATTTAGCAAACTAAGGTCATTGATAACTGGCAAAAGAAATTATGGTGGATGTGGTGGGAGGTAGAACGTCCTTGGCTTAAGAAAGAATGGGAAGAGAGGATATGAAGGCAGGACATAGAAACTGCAGACTTGATTTTTTTTATTTTTTTATTTTTATTTTTTGGCAGTTACAGCAAGCTTATTGTTGGCAATGGAGCACTGTGACTGTGCCCCCTCTCCAAGGGGGCACAGGCAGTGCTACGAGGAAAGTGGTGGTGGCAGGTACGAGGAGGCTCTGAGGTAGAGGCCTGGTCTCCTGGGGCCTGTGTTTCCATCCTTTCTCTTTGGGTCCAAGAAACATTGTCTACCTGGGCATGGATCATTCTAAGATGGATTATGGCTGGGTATGCCCTGAGAAGGAGACGAGGGTGATAAATATGTATATGGCAGTTGATCTAAAGAGATTTAGAGATTGGGTGTCAGAGAAGAATTTTTTTTAAGAAGGTGTACTGGTGTTATACGAGATATGAGTGATCCAGTAGATAGGGAGATGTTATGATGCAATAAATGGAGGGGCAATTTCAAGAGTGATTCCTTGAGTAGGGTGCAACACAAAGGTAAATGATTTGCCTTTAGGAGTACAGTGAGTTCATCCATCAGAATAGGAGGGAGGTCAAAGCAATGGGCCAAACTGGTAGCTTTATCATAGGAGTCTATGCAGGTCCTCTTCGAATTTCTTGTTTTCTGAATTAAGAGGCAGTCAAAACTGAGGAGAGTGCAAGTGTTTGGAAGATTAGAGATTCATACCTTCTTGAAACATAGGAGACTGAAGGACAAGGAAATTAATCAGTACTAAAGGGTTACATCCTTCGAATAGTCATGGATGTAAAATGAGGTATATTAGTATACATATGTGTCTCTCTCTAATCACATTCAGCTGCTCCTATGCTGATGTTGACTGAGGAGAAGACCTGGATTTTAATAAGAGTTAGGGCCTCATCAGATGAATAAAAGAGGGGAGGTGATATGAAAAGTCTTGCTTTTAATGACGAATTCTGAAGGGAGAAGTAAAAGAGATAAAGGACCTAAGGGACAATGAGAAAGTAGATTGGTAATCTCAAGTGAGAATAGAAAGCAGTGGAGACAAATAAGCCAGAGGAAGAGAAATGAAATTAAAAGATGTGATAGCTGAAGAATAAAATAAAATAAAATTTAAGTACTGAGAGATGAAAATTACTGGTAATAACACATGGGTTATGAGCATGAGAATGAGTGAGTATACCGCTTATAGTCCTCAAAGCATGCAGCATTTCACAATCTTGATAGAATTTCAAGCTCTGTAAGGATTTGTTGGGTAGTTTTTCTCTTTTTCTTTTTTTTTTTAAGTGTTTTTTTTTTTGGCAGAGTGTTTTCCAAGAATTTTTAATATTTCATTATAAAAATTGTCACTTTTCTGATCAGTCAAGAGATTAATTGTTCAATATTGTGGTCACTGGCAACAGGTGGCTACTTAAATTTAAGTTTTAATTAATTAAAATTAAATACAACTTAAAATTCATTTCCTCAGTCTCATTAACCACATTTGAAGTTCTCCAGAACCATATGTGGCTAATCACTATTCTTTTGGACGATGCAAATAAGAACGATTTCCATTATCACAGAAAGTTCTATTGAATGATGTTATTCTAAAGTTTTGCTTCATACTAGTCCGATGTTAAAAATTCTGGGACAGAACCGAAATTAAATTTTGCTTTGTAGCCACCTGATTGGTTTTGCTAGATCAGCAAATTACCTGACAACTGCTATGGCACGACAACTCCCCAGATACCGTATATTTTACGCCGTCTCTGAAATAAGCAGATCATTGCCATGGCTACTGCGTTACAAAATAGGAGCTAATGAGAAGTAATTCACTGGCAAAAGGCAGCACAAAACATGTGTTTGATTAAAGCAACTCTTTTGTTAAAGATTCTAGTTACTTTGGAGTGTGGGGAGAGTTTGTGATGCAAGTCATTAACCCTTATTATGATGATGTACCTCTAGCCTTCAAATCAAATCCATGATATTGGTTCAAAATGGGGGCGAATACACAGATGGGAAAAACCAATGATTCTTTTTAAGTCTTGAAGCTAGCAATTTACCTCCAGGCTTACTTCTTTTGGAAAAACAAAATGAATGAACAAATAAGCAATCATTTTTTCACGAGTGAAATTAAGGTCAGCTAAACATCTGCTTTATTCTAGCCACGTGGCACAATTTTCAGAGGAAGTTGCTGTGGCTGTAACCAGAATGTCAGAAAGGCTCACTTTCCAGCTTCAGCGGCTGTTGTGTTCATTTGATGGAATTTTGCTTTCTGTGGCATTTATGCCAAAAACAAACACCAGGGCAGGAAACGGAAAGGAAGATCAAGAGCTAGGAACTAGATATAGGTGAACTCTTACTCTTTTTTCTAATCAGTCTAATAAAAATTTTGTCAATTTCATTGTTCTTTTCAAAGAACCAACTTTTAGTTTGTTGATTTTGTCTACTATTCTTCCATTCAATATTTCATTCCTTTCAATTTTAACTTTCATATTTTCCCTTCTGATTGGTTTGACTTTAACTTACTCTTAGGTACTAGTTTCTTGAGTCTGATGTTAAGTTTTGACATGAGATATTTCTTCTTTTTTAATGCAGACATTTACAGCTCTAAATTTCTCTCTAAGTTCTGCTTTAGTAGGACTCCATACATTTGGTATATTTTGATTTCTTCTTTGACCATTGATTATTTTGGAGTGTGTTATTTAATTTCCACGTATTTGTGAATTTCTGAAATTTCTTTCTGTTATTTATTTCTAACTTTATTCCATTTTGCTCAGACCACATAAAAACTATTCCAAAACACAGAAAAGGCAGGAATACTCCTCAACTCAGTTTATGAAACCAATATCATACTGATACCAAAAATAGAAAAAGATATCAGAAGAAAAGAAAACTACAAATCAATTTCTCTTATGAATATAATATAAACATCCTTAATATGCAAAATACAGAAACATATAACAGGGATAATATACCATGATAAAGTAGGGTTTATACCAAAAGTTTAAATTGAAAACGTAGTACAATATAATATGCTGTATTAATAGAATAAAAGTCAAAAACAAGATGATCATCTAAATAGATGGCAAGAAAATCATTTCACAATATCCAAAATATGTTTCATGATAAAAAACACTCAAGAGATTATATAGAAGAAAATTTCCACAATTTGATAAAGACCATCTCCGAAAACACCAGAGCTAACATTATGCTTAATGGTAAAAGTGTAAATGCTTTCCCCTAATACCAGGAACAAAACAAAAATGTCTCCTGTGGTCACTTCAAAACTGTACTGGAAGTTATAGTTAGGGCAATTAGGCAAAAATGAAATAAAAGACATTCAGATTTGAAAAGAAGTAAAACTATCTCTATTCACAGATGATATATCTTGTATATAGGAAACCCCAAGAAATCCTTCTCCCCATACCCACATACAACACACTGTTAGAACTAATCAATGAATGCATTAAACTTACAGAATACAAGATTAATATTAAAAATCAATTATATTTCTACACACTAGAAATGAATAATCATAAATTGAAATTCAAAAAATCAATTTCCAATAGCATAAAAACTATAAAATGCTTAGGAATACAGTAACAAAAGAAATGTAAGTTCACTAAAAATTATGAAAATTGTTAAAAGAGATTAAAGAAGAGCTAAATGAGTGGAAAACTAGTCCATATCCATGGATTGGAAAACTTAAGATGGCAATATTCTACAAAATGATTTGACCTCTATCAAAATGCCAGTTGTTTCTTATTGCAGAAATTGACAGACTGATCCTAAAATCCACATGGGGCACAGAATAGCCAAAGTCATTAAAAAAAAATCATAATTGGAAGAATCGTAATTCCCAATTTAAAATCTCACTACAAAGCTGCAGTAATCAAAAGTATTTTTCACTGGCATAGAATAAACATAAATTCATGAAGTGGAATTAAGTGTCCTTTACATTTATGATCATCAGATTTTTGACAAGGGTACCAAGATCATCCAATGAGGGTAAAGAACAGCCTTTTCAATAGATGATGAAAGGGACAAGTGGATTAAAAAAAAAGATATAACCCCACTTCACACTAATTACGCAATCAACTTGCAGTGGATCACAGGTCTAAATGTAAAAGCTTAAACTATAGAACACTTAAAAGAAAACATAGGAGTAAATCTTTGGAGCATTGAATTTGGAAGTTCTTTCTTAGATATGACACCAAAAGCACAAACAACAAAAGAAAAAAATTCAGACCTCGTCAAAATTAATAATTTTGGAGTTCACATGATGCTATCAAGAAAATTAAAAGACAACCCACAGAACTATAGAAAATATTTACAGATCACGTATCTGATAAGTATACAGTATCCTTATTAAATAGAAGAATGCAGGTGCACAAATAATCAACTAAAAATGGCAAAAGATTTGAATATATATTTATCCAAAGAAGATACAAAATATAGCAATAAACATATTAAAAGATGCTCAATATTATAAAATGCAAGTCAAAACCACAATGAGATAGCAATTCCTAGCCTCTAGGATATCTACTGGAAGATTCATACGTTCCTGGTCGGGATATATAACAGAGCAGCTGCTTTGATAAACAATTTGGTATTTCCTCTAAGATGATGGCAGTGGTTTCCATATGACTCAGATGTTCCATTTATATATACATATATACTCAATAAAATTGAAAACACACATTCACACAAAAACTCACACATGAATGTTCACAGCAGCATTGCTCATATTAGCTAAAAACGGAAGGAACTCAAAAGTCTATCAATTGATTAATGGATAAGTAAAATGCGGCATATTTGTACAATGAAATATAATATGACCATAAAAAAGAATGAAACATTGATAGATGCTAAAACAGATAGGAACCTTGAAATAGTATGCTAAATGGAAAAAGCCAGACAGAAAGTACCACTTGCTGTATAATATCATTTATATGAAATGTCCAGAATAGGTAAATGTAAAGTAAGATTAAAGTAGATTTTCAGGGACTGTGGGAAAGAAGAATGAGGATTAACTACTAAAGGATACAATGTTTCTTTTGGAGGGATAAAAAATATTCTAAACTTAATGAAGAAGTTTGCACAGTTCTGTGAGTATACTAATTTACCTCTGAACTATAATGTTAAAAATATTGGGTTAAATGAATTGTTTTCCAAGACTAAAAAATGAGTTTTGTTTTGTTTTGTTTTTTCATTTTTGCCAATGGTGAATTTCATGACAAATCCCTGCTTGATCTTTCTGCAAGGATCAGTTCAGAATATCCTCCTTCTTTGTGTATCCTTTCTCTAATGCTCAGCATTGATATTCTCACCTTTGTGAGTACATTTTTATTGCACTTATCAAAGTGTAAATCTATTAGTTGTTTATAAGTTCATTGACCCTCCTGGAGGTCAGGAACCATGTTTCATATGTATCCCTATCACAGAATCCAGGTTTGACAGTTGGATGGAGATAAACACTCTAAGGAAGCTGCTGATGAACAGAGAGAGTAGCTTCTTAAGAGGACAGGTAACAAGAGACTTCTGATATTATATATGCAGATATAAAATGAAACAAGATAAATCCCAGAAAGGCTGATTGCCAATCAGTGAGTAAGGCTATTGACTGTTCAGGTGAAAAATAACAGATAGGATCAGAATTTAAGAGACATCAAAGGAATAAATCTTGGGAGAAGATAGGAAAGAAAATCAAAGGAAGAGAAATGCTTTGGGCTTTTGCATCTGACAGGAGTGCAGGGCCATTTGGAAACACTAATGCCACATGAGGACAATTTATGCTGTTGCCAGAAAAGCTTGTTATCTTCTGCTCAGTGTGACCCATTGAAGTTGCAGGATTTTGGTAGCTGCCCATTTAGGGCAATCCATCATTTTCAACCCAGCTGCTCCATCCTTACTAGCAAAGTGGGTGGCAAATTGCAAAAGAAACAAATAGCTCACTTGTGCAATGAGATACTTTTCCCCAAATGTTTCCTGAGATGACAATTTCTTTGGTGTATCAACCTGGCCCTTCCAGTGCTCATTAGAAGTGGGATGTAGATATGTCAACAAACATTTCCAAGTCTCTGGAAGCAATCAACATGAACTCTGCAGGAGACATGGCTCTCTTCTTTTGTTCCAGAACTATGTGAAAGAGCTGATAGGCTCAATTATGTGACAGCAGAGAGAAGGAGGAAAGATTGTCTGAAAGTCTTTTTTTTGTGAGTTAACTGTGGTGAGTGTGTATACATAATCCCACCATTAAGCTATATTGGGGTAGATTTCAGATTCCATGGTTCTAGTGATGACTGGTGAGACATTCAAAATGTGTACATAATCAAAACTTTATTTCAAGTCCAAATAACATGGTCCTAAATATTTAAAGCCCACAGGATGGTATAGTTCCAGGAGAAGATTTTGTCAGCTCTTTGATTTGCATCCCCAAATCCTCTCACTTGTGCTTCATCCTAAACCTTGGAGTAGCTTTGTTCAAGGTTTGGAGACACCCTCACCCTCATCCCCATGGATCATCTCTCACACTCAATCTCATTTCTTCACCCTCTGCAAACTATCCAATTCTTTTAAAACATGCAGAAGCTTGCTTCTTCTTGAGTTCTTTGTCATTGTCTATAATTTTCTCTAGGAGATAAGGGTTGGAGTTTTGGATCCTGATAATGGAAAAATACTGCATCCTCTCAAAGTTTCATAGTAGCCTGACTTCCAGGTGGCAAAGTCTAATATGTTATCAGATGCTTTTCTTGATGAATACTACTTCACTTCAGCCTGTCTTCTGCCCTTTTTCATGCTCAAAGATCCAAGACTATGTCCCCTTATGTTTTAAGCTCCTTTACCAAAGTCTCCCTTCTGCTACTTCTGGGGATGCTAAGGAGCCATCTATCCTGGATGTAAGCAATAAAGTTATGCATTATCTGTAGATATTTTAACATTATAATAAAACTTACTGAAAATGAGCCTGCTTTTCACTACTGCCCTGAGCCAGCAATTTTTAATGATGCCAGTAATGAAATACTTGTCCCTACTGGAGCAGACCTGTCCCACTGCCCCCATCCTTACCCCCCATGCCACTATTGAAGAGTAAATGATTCCATTAAGAGCGAGACACGTCTGATTTGTTCCAAGTTGTGTAATCCACAGTACTTTGTATAACAGCTGCCATTTAGTAGATGATCATTAAGTATTTATTAAATTGAATGTTTACATGCGAAGGGAAGAAAACGTACAAAATAACTGAGGTTAAACTATGTGATATGTTCAGAGACATATACAAAATTGATATCCTGATGCATAAAGTATAAGGAGGATCCAGGGCATAAAATGCTTATGAAAAATGAGGAATATAAATTGGGCTTGTCAAGGTAGATACTGTATAAAAAGGCAGTAAAGGGCGATGAGAAAGGAAGAGAGTCACTCATATTGAAGAAAGACACATTTATTCAATTACTCAAACATAGTTTGAGCACTTTCTGTACAAGAGACATTTTATTTTTTTTGGCCCAGGAGATGTAAGATTTACAAGATACTGTTTGTTCCCACGTAAATCACAGTCTAGAGGGAGAAGTAGAAAGCATTAATAGCAAAACTATAAAGGGTGTCCTTTATGCGCCTTCTAAATACTAAGTGTTTTCCAAATATTAAGTGTCCTGATAAGGCTGGAAGGCAGGCGTTATGGTTATTAGCCTCTTATAAATGAGAAAACGGAAGGTCAGAGAGGCCCAGTCTCATACAGTTTCAGGTGAGGCAGCTGGTTTGTGAGGCCGGGACCATCTGGGCCCACTGGGAAACGGAATGAGAAAAAAATACCAGTTTTGTTTGTCTGCAGGGTGAGGTTCACAGGGGAGTGGAGGGAGCATAAGACAGGAAAAGAAGGTTAGAGTCTTTCAACTGGATTCTGAAGACCCCAAATTACTGATGAAGTCCTGACAGAAAAAGAAAGCCATTTGTTAAAAAAAGAAAATGGGAAAATCAAAATCTAACATTTTGAGTCCTCCTACAAAATAAATTGGTATTTTTGGCATTTTCTCTTTATCCTTGATTTCCTTTAAATCCTGATTTACTGGTGTATAATGTAAAAATAGATGCCTAAATAATATCTGGCCTGGTTCCATGGAGATTGCTTGAGACCTCAAATTGTCTAGGCTCATTAATATTATAAGATGTATTCCCACAGTTTCAAGTAGATTCACTCCTCAAACAGAAACTGTCTTTCAAAAAAGCAAAAATTATAACTTAAAAGCAACAGAGTTATCCAAATCTCCACTGCTGCATATATAAAAATACACAAATATGTGTATATGTAAGTGTGTGTATATATATGTGAACACACACACACATATATACACATATCCATACACATATGTATGTATCACCTGCTTCACTTCACAATGAAATACAAAATGAACAGATCAAAAAGACAAAGAGCTGTATTTTACCCTATGTCAAATAGTCCGAAATGCTATACATTTTAAGTGGATTTCTTAGTGTTTATATGTAACTAAAGTTACTATAAATGCTTAGAGAATCTTAAGTATACAGCCATATCAACAGTCTTTTCAAGAAGGTTGTATATGGAACCCATTAGTGAATTTCTTTCAAATATTCAAAATGCTGTTGTATTTGAGTCTCAGTGAGGAGGATTTGAGAATATTTGAGTTTACTCCCGAGGTATCTCCTTTGTTTTCACTGGTATTTGATGTTTCGTTCTCTGGGGTGTTGCAGGAAGAAGGGGTAGTTTAAAAAGGCCCAACAGAAGCAGGCCTGTTTTATGTTAAAAAGGCAAGTCAGTTTTGGACTTGCGTTGCTGTCTGTGTTTCATCCTGGGGCTTTAGGGATGAGAACAATTTCAGGGCACTCTGCTGTTCTCTGTGCGGGGGTCACAGAAGACCTGCAAGTCAGAATTTCTGGGCTCCAGCAGTCTCACAGCAAATCTGATTCATCTTTACAAATTACCAGATAAATTGGATCATACTTTTAATAGATTATTTTAGGGTTTTTATATCATTTAGTAGATTGACTTCATTTTGGAAACAAACTCAAGCCCCTCTCCTATTTTATATTGGAGCTCAGATACCACTAAGAAAAATTGGATGCCAAAGAGGTAAATACTTCGTTTTTAATGAATTGATGATTTCTTCTGCCTTATATGCCTAACTTGAAACGGACTTTATTCTTCTCAGTTCAAATAATGTCCATGGGTATATGTTTATTCATAATAAAGAATATATCAACAAAATTTTAATCACTAGATAACTCAGAGTAATTATTTTAGAGAATATCTACCAAAGTTATAGATGCCTTCTCCCATCTGGAATAGTGAGAAACTGAAATTTGAATAATCAGTAACTTCTCTGTCTTATCCCTGAGCACCCTTTATTTCCCACGCATGATCAGTTTGGCATCTGCAATGCTTTTCAATAAAATCCACTTCTGGGTTAACTGTAACAGAACCATTCTTCTATGAACACTCGTAAATAAATTTCCCAGGTGTCTTAACCAGGACTCCTATTGTTGTCATTTGGATCAAATTCAATCTAAACTGCATGAACACACACACGCACAGACACAATTATCTGATAAATAAAAGTTTTAAAAAAAGAAAAGGTAAGTGAAATTTTTAGCTCAATTAACCAAACCTTAGGAAAGCAGAAGTCTCATTCATGAGTAGAAGCTGTGTTGTCTTTCTCCTTTTGTCCACTCAGATTCTCTATCCGTCCTTTCCACTTTGAGAGCCTGCAAGTTCGGTAGGTCCTTGATTGGCCCATCATGAGTTCTGTACACTTCCCTACACCAATCACTTAAGCCAGGTTAGTAAGAGCACATAAGAGGCTGGCAGCTCCTGTGGGATAATTTTCAAATTAGGGAGGGAAGAATGAGTTTTCCAAAAGAAGAGAGAGAAATAAAAACATTACCAACCAGGATAGAAATTCTGTGCTGGGAGCCATCTCAGTTTGGATCTTCCAATATGGGAAATTAATTGCATGAAATAGGTATTCTTGGACTAATTGTCTCCTCCAGAAATCACTTAAAATTTAATGTCTTATTGTTTGCTCTTTGGTTTTTGAGTGTAGGGGCAGGCAATTTTCACGAAAAGGAAATTACGTGGTTCTTACCCATAGCTATTGTGAGGCATCAAGGTCAAACCGCTGGGTTGTCTTCCAACACAAACATGCCAACCTGTGCAATGATGCTATTTGTTAATATGTGGTGGTGACTCATTAAGCAAAACGAACAAAAGCATCGATACCTGTGAAGTTATCAGTTCAATCAGTTCTGAAGAGTGTCCACAGCAAACCAAACTTAAATAGGTCTGGCTCAAAGATCTTAGGTGTAAGATCAGATGAAGCAGAATAAGTAGGAGTCAGGCCACTAAGTCATTCCAGAGGCAGCCAGAGGTCAGCTGCCTCTGAATTATAATTCAAAGCCAGTATCACTGATGGTGGATGCCTGAGGCTGAGGAGGAGGTTTGTGTTCTAGGCAGCTAATGGTGCAGCTTAGAGAATAGGGTGATCTACTGAGTTTATCAAAATACACGTTTAATCAATATGCATAGGTCAGTGGAGAGAGAGATTTTATATGAAAGTCCAAATTCTCTGTAGCTCAATCCCAAACTGGTATATGCTTAGCTCATTTTCTCTAGTTCCCTAATTGTTGTCTCTTTTTGTCCTAAGACATGCGTTTGTCTCCTTAGGTCATTCTAAAATATGCCGCTCCCTTCCCGTAAAATATGGGAAAAGACTCATCTGAATCACACCAGCTTTATTATTCTCTACCTGTTACAATTTTTCATCATAGTCTTTATTTCAGCAATTTGACCATAAGTGCCTTGTCCACCCTGTCCTTCTGGTGTTGTTTCTCACGAACCCACCTCAGACCCTCTTTTCCAAGACAACCTCCAGCCCTCGCACCAGTGCTCACAGACAAATCTCCTTTGACCCACTGAGGTTTTACTCACTTTCCTTATTTCCTTGAGTGGCAGAGACCAATTGTTGTATGTCAAACTCATTTCCTTTCCTTTCCTGGAGGCACAGTTAGTCTGCTTCTCTCAGTCTCCCTTGCAGGGAAGTGCGGCCACTGAGTAAATTCTGGCCAATGAAATTGGAGTAAGACTAGCGTTCCTCACTCTCAGAGCCGTCCTGTCCAAACCTCCCATAATCCTGTGCATGAGCCTGTCTTTTCCCAGCCATCAAATCAATGGAGAGTTCACTAAGGGTCATCCCAGAAGGAGACAAAGCCGCAGATGGAAGAAGGGCTGGTCGGAGGGTAATTCTGTATGTGGCCAGAAGCACCCACCTTATATTGTGACAGGAAAACAAAACAAACCTTTTTTAAGTCACTGAGAAATATTTAGGGGTTTACCTGTTATTCAAACAAGTGTTATTCTGACTGGTAAACGTCTTCCTCTGTCTTTAGTCAGCATCACCCAGAAAGAGTTGATTCTTCTCATCGCCAGCGCCTGGTGATTTATTCATTGAATTCCCTCTTCAGCTCTCGGGCTTCTCATTAGTCCAATGTCAGGGCTTACGGAGTCAGTGTACAGAGTATACAGTAACTTCTCAAAGGTCAGTGCCTTCTTTCTTTCATATGTGTGATGGTGCCTATAAAGAAAGGCACGGAGCCTACACTATAGAGGTGCTTATTGGATTTAGAAATCCACAAGAAAAATGTTGGAGACTTCATGTCCTCCCCAACCAAGAGAGGTCCATGGAACAAGTAAATCAGGACAAATGTGTTGCATCTGCACATTTACCAAATACCACTCAAAACTCACACCAATTTTGAAAGTGTGCTTTAGATACTAACAATCAGAGCCAGGCTGGCTGATTATGTTACTGTTGCTCTCAGCCTCGCTTCCTTAGTTTTTTAGAGAACTTTTTTCTTTTTTAGGGCAGATTAAGTTCATAGCAAAATTGGGTGGTAGGTGCAGAGATTTCTCATACGATCCTAATTTTTTATATGTGCAGCCTTCTCCACTACTGACATCCCTCACCAAAGTGGTAGTTTTTTTTTTTTAAATGAAGAACCAACACTGACACAGCTTTATCACCCAAAGTCTATAGTTTACCTTCGGGTTCATTCTTGATGCATTCTATGGGTTTTGAGAAATACCCAATGGCAGGTAGCTACTATATTAGGGCCACACAGAGTAGTTTCACTGCTTTAAAACTCATTTGCAATCTACTAATTCATTACTCTCACCCTCCCTCCCAACTTCTGGCAACCACTGAACTTTTTACCATCTTTATAGTTTTGCCGTTTCCACCATGTCATGTAATTGGAACCATAGAGGATGTAATCTTTTCAGCGTGGCTTCAATTTTTTAGTAATAGTCATTTAAAGTTCCTTAATGTCTTTTCATAGTTTGATAGCTCATTTCTTTTTTAGTACTGAACCATTGTCTTGATGTACCACAGTTTATTTATCTGTTTACCTACTGAAAGGCGTCTTGGTTGCTTCTGAGTTTTGGAAATTTTGAATAAAGCTGCCAGAAACATCTGTGTGGGTATAAGCTTTTCAGTCATTTAAATAAAAACTAAGGAGTGTGACCTCCTAATTTTTGTTACTGAACTGTCTTAACCCCATCACTGTTTTCAGTGGTAGTGGGACTAGGGTAAGCAGTTTTCCATTTTCTTTTCTCCAAATGGCAAACTCACACATGAAAACCCAAAGAACTTTCAGTTAGCTTTTCTCTTGCGTTTCAAGAGTCTTATTTCCCAAAAGGAAGGTCATGAGGAAGTTAAAGAAGTCGGATGTGCTACCTCAAGTCCAGAATACTCACTCCTGTGTGTATCTGCACAAAAGCAGGATTTTGTTGGCCATGGCTCCGTATAACCCCATAAAGATATCCCTTTACAAGGTCTGACTTCCAACCTCCTTTTCAATTACTCATTTCCCTTGATTTCTACTTCTTCTTGGTCCCTCAGCTGGGGCTTTTCACCTTTCCTTCTTTTTATGGTTCTGAAATCTTCATCCCCCTACACAGAGAAATCCTCTTTTAGGATTTATGCTGCTGAGGAAAGGTGCCATAGGAAGTCCAGCTCACGATGATGGAGGATTAAAACTGGCTAAGAGATGATTTGTCCATGAGTTACAACTTAGCCTTTCTTTCTTATTAATCCTGATATCTTAAAATAAAAACAACGGAAAGTTTTCAGATGAGGACTACAATCTCAATAACAATTGTTAGTCCTTTAATATTAAAAGTGTATCTGTCTCCTTTCTACACATTAATTGCATTATGTAGCTGCTTTCAGAGCCTCGTCTTTAATTCTGGAATCATGTTTCTTTTTCCTGTCTGCAGCATGTGATGGAAAAGGCCACCCCACACAAATTAATATTGAGAATGCTTTGACTGCATTGTTTTTTCTTGTTTGATATCACATTTGGTACCGACTATAATTTGTCTAAAGGTGTTACAATCAGAGTGTAAGAGGATTCCTGTATCTCACATGTCACATCAATCAGCTTCAATTTAGCAGAAAACAATATCTTGAAAAGAAATAATACAGAAAGGAGGATGACAAGTACCATGTTCCCATCACTTTCCTCTGCTGGGATCTCAAGTCTTCAGTCCCTCACTCACCATGCTACCTTCGCAATGAGCATCTTCAGTGCTGTAGTATTGTGTGTCTTTTGCCTCCAGCCCTCCTATCCTCTGCCTAACTGGAGATACTCTTTCAGCTTTTGTGGATCAGCCTTGGGACAGTGTCCAGTCAATAGATTTGCCTGACCATCTTCACACTCCACCCTGACTCTCCTAGAACTCATTTTCTTTCACCAGGGTTACAACTCCTGGGATCAACAGTCACATAGAATCCTCTGACTGAATCCTCCTGGAAGCAGACTGCCCTCTCCTGTGTGTCCCCCAAGATCTGCTTTCACCATGAAAGCCTGAAAACCAGGGCCTGTACCCTGAAATGAATTGTTCAACAATCTCTGTAAAACCAGAAATAATGAGAAAAACTGTGATTTTTTTTAATAAAGCCCCGTACATCAGTTTAAGAATCTGACTTTATTCTGACAGCATGATATTAAATTGCTTTATATTTTATGAAAATGCAACTGTAATTGGATTTTCTCAGTGTCTGCATTTGGCAAAATCAAAAGTTAGCAATCAAATCTGAGTTTTCAAGTTGAAGTAAATAAATACACACTGCTTTATAAAATTCACATATCTGCCACAGCACCTGTCCATACTTATGACAAATGCTTTTTTACATAAATGAGTGTCTCTGTAGACTCCAGGCCCTGTGACAGTAGAAGTCATACCTTATTCATCTAGACACCAGGATCTAATACAGCGTATGTTTAAGGAATATTCTCTGCAGAAAGATGGAGGGAAGAAAAGTAACAAAAAGTTAAGAAGAGTATTAGAAATATTTTCTTTTAATCTTCTTCTGGGCATAATTTTAAGAAATGTGAAAGACTTCTCCCCCAAAACAATATGGTACTTCAAGACATCAATATCTGTCTATAATAAGAATTTCAGATATGAAAATGAATATATGTATGTATATGCATGACTGGGACATTGTGTTGCACACCAGAGATTGACACATTGTAATTAACTGTACTTCAACTGAAATAAAAAAAAAATCAGAATTTCAGTCTTTTATGTCTGCTTGCTCCTATCTAGATATATAAATGCATATAAAATATATATATAAAAAGAAGTAGTTTATTTCATAAAGTAAAACTACACTTAGAATGAAGATCTCTAGATCCATCCACGTTGCTGCAAATTGCATTTTATTCTTTTTAATGGCAGAGATAGACACATTGTAATTGACTGTACTTCAAAAAAAAATACTACATGTGTATAAGGGAGAGAATACTTTGTACCTAGGAAACACAATTTTTAAAATAAAGTAATAATAGTAACAGTTCATTCTTAATGATAGCTATGAAGCTTACTAATTTTTAAAGAAGTGTTGCCTCATTTGATCCTCAGAAGAGTTAATGAGTTTAGTATGAAATCCCCTTCCCAGATGGAAGGATCGGAGAGCCCTATTTCTGAAGTGACAGCGTGGAAACTTAGAGCAGTGTATTCTACCCTCAAGCCTAGTATTGTGTTTTGTTTTATCTTCCGGTAACAGTGCCACACTAAGCAGGGACACAGTGGGAACAGAGCAGTCTCTTTTGTCTCCTATGTTCCCCTCCTTTGTGTCTGTACAGTCCCCTTCGAGCACTTGAGAAGGGACATTTCATCCCTGATATTGTTTAGATTTGTCAGTGTATGCTGATAATAAAAAGGAAGCTGCTTTCTAGTATTACTGTTTTTCAGTTCTGGACAGATAATGCGTCATTCCCCATTTCCTGCACCCTGGGAGGTGATCAGCGCCTCACCATTGGTACACTCATATGCCTCAGCCAGACAAAGCCAACTGTTATGGCAAATACCCCTAAATATCAAGTGATACATATATTTTTGCACAATAACAGTTCATCTGTCACAGCACAGTATAATATAGGTCTTTAAGGGCTCCGTTTCATGCCATCTTTTAGAAATCCAAGCTCTTTTATCCTGTACCCCTGTACCCTTTAAATCTTGCTCTGTTCAGCCTGGAAATGGTGAGAGAGAGCATGATGATTTCAAGGGTCAGACTGGTGAGTGACGTCCATCAGTTCTGCTCAGGAAGAGGACATAAAGCAAGCTGGGAGATGTGGACTACATGTCTACCTGGGGGTAGGAGGGGCAGTGGGTTCTCGTGAGCATACAATGTCTCTACTACACCCTGTGTCCAGGATTTCTTCTCCCCAGGGCAAGGCTTAGAAATAGGTAGGTCCCTGGCCTTGCTGGATGCCAATTAATCATGTATTTGGCATAAATTTTTAGAAGCCATTATTGAAGTATTAGCACTATTTTTCTGGCATTTCCAATGCTAACTCACTTGAATTATCATCATCAGAAAATAAATCAAGTTACTTTTTAGTCATTTTATAGTTTATAAATAATTTCACATCAGTCTTCTTATTCTAGCTTAACCATTACCTTATGGATGGTCGCAATCTATTTCTCTCCCTGTTTTATACGTGAATCGCTGCCACTCAGGAAGGTTAATGGCTTGTACCCCTCACCTAGAAGCTGACAAGTCCTCTCAAAACATTTGCCATTCTGTAAGGGAGAACTGTGCCAGGCACTTTCCATTTACCCAACCAATATTTATTCACCCAGTTTCTTTAATTAAAGTAATTCTCATTTCATTCATACTTGCAGCAAATGGTAATTATGGTATAATTCAGGACAATGACATATAAGTAGAGTTTCTTCTAAAAAGGGATAGGTAGAACTGATTCTGCCTTCTCTTTTCTTCTTATATTGAGCAAAGACTGCCAGACCAGCTGATCTGATTCTGTGCAGGAAGGCATGTTGGAATATGAGGCAGATGTCCCCCGGTCTATAGGTCAGGGCTGATACTGCCAGGCACAGGAAGAAATCTGTACTCTCCCCACTTTCCACATACACAGGGAGCTGGGGGTTGTCAAGGCTCTGCTTACTCGCCTCTGGTGTCCACTCCCTCCTGCTCTCAGAGCAGTGGATTTTAATTTGCTGCTCTCTCCCTCATGGGAATCTCAAAGAACTCTGCAAGCATTGGGCTTATTCATCTTCATAACATCTCTGAACACCCCTGTGAAGTTACCAAAGGGCAAAGGAAAGAGCAGCAATAATTATTCTTATTTCACAGACAGGGGAGATTGTGACAGGAAAGTGATTCAATTAAGTTCTCAAATGAGTTGTGGAGAAGTGGAGAAAGACAGAAAAAAAGACCTAGATCTCCGGGGAAAAAAAAGAAAAAAGAGCATCCATTCCTCAACCCCTGGACCACTATTTTGCTTTTACAACTTCCTCACTAAGGGTTTAAAAAAAAAAAAAATGGTCTGAGCTTTCCAGCAGGTGAGTCAGGGGCATCAGATATGCAGGCTACACTCATTTACATGTATCTGCCTGTGTCTAGTGTCACAGTCTTTAAGGGGAAGCTTGGGGAAAATACATCCGGAGGTCGATGAGGCCAGAATAAGCCAACCCGATAGGAAATTGAAACTGAAATGTAAGCAGGGCTTATAGACCTCAGTTTCTCCATGTAGACATTATTGGGTAATAATATATTTTTTGATGGGTGGAATTGGTCTCTTTGCAATCTCAGATTTGAAATGGGCACAGGGTACAATAACAAAGTCTACTATATTTACCCAACTCTTGTGTACTTTCTAGGAAATATACACATGCTCCTTAAACTATGTTGGCTGAAAGCAAGCCAGTCTTTAACAACCGTTCACTGAAGGAAATTCATCACATGACGCGTGGTGGGGAAGAAAAAGGCCTAGATCAGTGATGCCTCCCCCTTCATACTCCTACATCAGACTCTGAACTGCATTGATCAAAGTCTCTACACCCTTCCCCCTCCTTTTCAACCCATCCCCGTGCTATAAGACAACATCATTTTTCAGATTTTTTATCAAGCAGAGAAGTTCACCAAACTAAGGGCAACAATCAGATAGATTACGTGATGTGAGACAGTAGAGAAGAGGCACCAGGTAGGGATCTCCTCTAAGTCCCTCGTAGTCCCTGCAGGTGAGCTTTGTGAACTCCAGCCTCTGTCACCTGCTAGTCTTCTGTCTTTGGCTACACTATAATGTGTGCCATTTCCCAAGCATAAATGCATCTTATTTCCTTCAAGTGAGATGCATTTTTCCTCAAATATTATCTTTTTGTACTTAAGTCCTCTCCTGACTCCTATTCATTTTCAGTTTACACGTCATTTCTTTTTAGAAGTCTTTTTTTTTCCTCCCTAAGGTTGGATTACATAGCCCTCCATTGCACTATACGTCACCTAATATGTGCTCCAAAAGTATTTGTTAAATAAATATGAAGCTCAATGTTCCAATATTTTTTGAAGTTAATATTTGAGATATGTTTCAAGGACAAATGCTGGAGAGGCTGTGGAGAAAGGGGATCCCTCCTACACTGCTGGTGGGAATGCAGTTTGGTGCAGCCACTATGGAAAACAGTGTGGAGATTCCTCAAAAGACTAGGAATAGACTTACCATATGACCCAGGAATCCCACTTCTGGGCTTGTACCCAGAAGGAAGTCTACTTCAGGATGACACCTGCACCCCAATGTTCATAGCAGCACTATTTACAATAGCCAAAACATGGAAACAACCTAAATGTCCATCAACAGGTGACTGGATAAAGAAGAAGTGGTATATTTATACAATGGAATACTACTCAGCCATAAAAACCGACAACATAATGCCATTTGCAGCAACATGGATGCTCCTAGAGAATGTCATTCTAAGTGAAGTAAGCCAGAAAGAGAAAGAAAAATACCATATGAGATCGCTCATATGTGGAATCTAAAAAACAGAAACAAACAAACAAACAAAAACAAAGCATAAATACAGGACAGAAATGGACTCATGGACAGAGAATACAGACTTGTGGTTACTGGGGTGGGGGGCGGGGTAGAGGGTGGGAAGGGATAGACTGGGATTTCAAAATTGTAGAACAGATAAACAAGATTACACTGTATAGCACAGGGAAATATACACAAAATGTTATGATAAATCACAGAGAAAAAAATGTGACAATGAGTGTGTATATGTCCATGTATGACTGAAAAATTGTACTGAACACTGGAATTTGACACAACACTGTAAAATGATTATGAATCAATAAAAATGGTAAAAAAAAAAAAAGAGCATCATCAAATCAAAGGAAAACTAGATAAAAAGCAAAGACAATCTTCAGCCAACGTATTTGTAAACCTTTATCTAGGAATCCCGTTTCCAGGAAATTTTCTTAAGAAAATAATCTGAAATTCAGAAAACAAAGTTTGGCAAGAAAATATTAATGGCAGCACTATTTATAACCATAAAACTTTTAAAGCAATGTAAATTTTCAAATACAGAAGTAAGGATGTGTTTTGGGGGTGGATTTTAATTCTCTATTAAAATTCTTCTTATGAAGTTTATAACAAGAATTAGAATGCTCATACTGTAGTGTTAAATGAAGAAACTAAGCTATAAAATTATATATAGCACTTAAAAAAACTTAAATGTTAAAAACCTCTAAATAACCACAAACTTGGAATAAGAGAGAACAGAGAAAAAAAAAAGATACCAAAATGTTTTGAGTAGTAGAGCTACGCATAATTATTTTTCATTTCACATGCCTTAATATATTTTTTTAAATGATAGGCTGTGATTAAAAATTAACTTCATTCAAATATGATTACTTTATAAAGAAGACCCCTATATTCACAATTTTCACCAAATACGTAAAGAAAATCCATATATGTATACACAACAAACTAGTAGTAACACCTAACTGTATTTTAAAAGGCATAAATTAACTAATAGTTTAAAAATTAATGATTTTTGTCTTCTTTCCTAGCAAGCATTGTATATTCCTTGTGCGGTTCAACTGACAATAGATATAGAAATAACATACTTCAGGAAAATGTCTTAATTTGCTTGTAGTGGACATCTGTTGTTTTCTTCCTGCCTGACATTGCTTTCATGTTCTTTGGAGATGGCATCCTGATTTTCTTTCGGGGACCACTTGTGCTGTCTTTGCGGTCTCCGGGGTTTAAATGGGGATGGGCACAGGACTCAGGCCAGTGGGTCATTTTATTTCATTCCCGGAAACAGGAACTGATCTAGAGATGGGAAAAGGGCCAAAAAGGTAAATGTTAATAATTCTTAGGGTTTCACTGACACTTTCAGGAATGAGATGCACATTTTCCTAGGAATCAGCACTAGTAAGAGCTGTGAAGACCTGTGCTGTAGGGCCCCGCCTTTGCCAACATGTGGAGAAAGTGTGCTGGAGAATGAGACTGTCTCAGAGAGCAGAGCTGAAAGCCAGGTAAATGGGTGCTTGGGGAGTGAGTGATACACAGAGAGAGAAGACATGAGAGATAAAGAGAAATCCAGTTATCTTATTTAAGTTCTTGGATCCATTTGTGTCTGAAATAACTTGAGACACTACATTTTGTGGTTTTGTTTAAACTATTTTGAGTTATATTTCTAACATGTGCAGTTGGAACAATCCTAAGTCTCCACGTTATTCTTGCGCTTCCAGATGGGTTCCTCTCCTGTCCATAAACACAGCCATCGTTCGGGAGAGCCGAAGAAAAAGGGAAGAGTGAATGTTCCAGCCGGGAAAACGTCTTAAGAGTAAGCCCATTCTGTTAAAATAATCTGTCCCGAGTTGCCACAGCATTGAGGTCTCTGATCACGTTTGACTGTTTCACAGTCACCAGCCTTCAGCTTATAGGTTCAAATATGTAAAACACCTTCGATTTTTATATTCCTTGGGTAATATATTTGATTACATTCTAAACTCTGTGCAGAACAGTTTTCTTCTTTCCATGTTTATATTTTATGCCATCAGAAGTTTTCAAAATATTCTCTTCAAAAAGTGTTGCTTTCTTATGATGAATTGCATAATTATAATATTATTTTATTGAAGTGGTAGTAAAATATTCATGTTACCATCTTTTAAAGCAGATTCTTATTTGCATGTCGTAGGGCCCCTCTCTCCGGGATTCATTGTTACATTTTGTTGTCTTGAAACGTTTACATCAAAAAATTATTTTTATTACCTTAAATGGAGACTAAATGAGCAAAGTATCTTCTTTATGAAATACATTTACCATATTCAGTTACAGAATTAAATGGGAACTTTCAGGGCTGAGGATCTGAGAATATTTATGCATAAATTCAAGCATTTGATTTTTAGGATTTTAGATGATGAAAAACAAATAAGCACCCACAATCTCTGAGTAAGAAGCTGCTAAGAATTTAATCTGGGTCTTTCTTTGAACTATGTTTTATCCATGAGATTATTCAATTAGTTCCTCAAGTAATAAATGACTACCCAGTGAAACGCCAAACGCCAGATAATTTTCCTGCAGAATTTTAACAACAACAACAAAAGTTTTCCCCTGGGACCCTAGTTGGAAGGCACTATGGATGCAGCACCTGGGGTGAACAAGGGTAATCGAGTTTATAATAATTAATTCACAGCAGCTATTCTCTAGTGATCAAAGATTGAATCATATGCAAGTGTGGTTTTAATTTCCTCCTTTAAATGAAGAACAAGCAAAACTATAAATCACAGATCCAATTCTGCTATAAATCTCATTTGTTCCATTGCTTGCTGACAGTCTGAAAGAAATATTCTATTCCTTGCATTCTTGGTCCATATAGGGTTCATTATATTTTATTCTTTCCAGTAATATGTAAGCAGAAGACATGCAGACTCTGAAGCTGTTAGCAATGACTTCTCTGTTGCCCTTCGAGATTGACGGTGACAGGCAATCAGACATGCAAATGATACTGGCTTGTGTCTCTGTATTGCACTTTACATTATGAAGGAGACAAGATACATGCATCACTACCCTTGAGGGGCCTCTTACAGAAATTTGTAGGTTGCATTGGACAAAACAGTTTCTGGAAACCTCAAGTTTTGAGAGTTTCTTCAATTTTGGAGCCCCCAAACTTTCCAGACACTAAATTCTTTTCACCAGTTCTTTGCAACTCCTTATACTAACCAATAAGATTCACTGACAAAAAAAGAGCTAAAAAAGACATGAAAATACCCTAAACTTTTATTTTTTTAATCTTCTAGAAACCAATATCTTCTAGAAGGTCTCAGATGCTTCAGATACTGAGAGACAGTAAGGATTTTGAGCCAAATTTGTGAGATGTTTTCATTTCTTTCCCAATCCTACTCTTCCTTTGAAGTTTTGCAGGTTTATATATAATTTTCTCTTTGTTTATACTTTCAAATATCTGATATATTTTTGTGGATACATAACTTTTTCTATGGAAATGGCTCTGCTTGATGGAATAATCTAATAGCAGATAACACAGATGATTTTTCCTTTTCTGTCCAAAATAATGGTTTTGCCCCAGTTACATATTGATATGCAGAATTAAAAGTACAACTGTTCCAGAAATAATGAAAAACTTACGCAAGATGTCTTTGGTCTTTTATATTTATTTAACAGAGAAAAGTATGCGGATTTTGATCACAATGTGGTGCAAATTTGTGGTTTCTTGGTCATAAATTTGAAGGTAAGATTATGACTCATCTTGAACTTGTAAAGATATGAATTTTTGCATAATATCCCCTAAAGTCACAGCTCATCATTTTGTAGGCAGAGAAACAACTTTCAGAAAGGCACTCATGGATTGCAATGCTAATCTCGGTCTTTTTGCTATGTCTTGTTGTGTAAACCATCTGATTTATTAATTTCTTTGGCTTTCCCTCAGGGAAAGCAGTTTTTTCTTCCCACTTACTCTCAAGGAAAATGTTGAACAACATGGACATTTGCTAAGATAATACAGTTTATTTGAAAGAACACCAAACCAAGAGTAGAATCGTCAGGGTCAAATTATTTAAATTTATCTTCTTTCTAGGGATAAATTCCTCAGCATATAGTCACATCTCTGGGTTTCTACTTCCTAAAGTAGAAAATGAGGGATTTTAAGCAGTGAAAGTCTAAATTTCTTTCCAATTGGAGTAAACTATGATAAGAGCTTTGGCTTTCTTTTCTCCTTTTATGAGAAGCAGGCTGAGGCAAATTTGAGATGAGCAGATGTGCATATAGGGTGAAATATAAAATGGTATAGCATAAAATACATGCCAAGCAATGTTCTTGGCAACACACATACACATATCTTGTGTAACCTTTGTAATTGTCTTCCTCCTTGGATAAGATTACTATCTGCATTGTACAGATGAGGAAACTGAACCACAGAGAATCAAACAGAATAGCTTGGCCAAAGTCTCACAGCCAGCTGTCAGTGTCAGCACCAAGCGTGAAACACACAGGCAGTTTGGCTACATAGTTGATGTTCTTAAACCCTGAGCTACAAAGTTAGTTTTTTTTCCCCCACTGAAATGTGATAATCTAGGATCTTTATACATTTGGTAAATTCTGGCACTGCTCAGAGATATCTGAACGACTACCTCTGGCCATGAGCACCACCTCAAAGCATAATCCCAGAAGTCCTTCCTCATCATCATACCTTCTTTACAAAGAAGTAACTTGCTCCTAATGACAGAGCCACTGTTGGTGGAGAGTTATCGGTTTGTTTTGGTTTGTTGCAGATAATTCATTTTCGTCATGGGAAATGGTCTCTCTCATATTTGCTGTACTCTAATTTCCTGAACAATACGTCCTTTCTCTCCATGTGTCTCCTCTGGAAGGCCTTCCTGGGGTTTCCTGTAGTATTTGTAATTCTTGTGGATTTTGCGAAATGGTTTTGTGACTTTGTGTGAGACTTGAGGCAGAATAAAAATGTTAACTACTTACTTCCCTCATAGGAGGAAGGAATGACCTGGATGATGATAACAATAATGAGAATGATAAAGAATAGAAGGATTTTTTTTAATTTGTATATAATACAGAGTTGAAGCATTTATTTCCATTTTGGAAGATTTACTCCAGCAGCAGTACAACACAATGTAGGAAAGGATTCCTGAGTTAGGAAGACCAAGTAGGAGAATGCAGAAGTAACCCAAGTGACAGTAACAGTGCATTGAATGGATGCGAAGGCTGTAGGAATGAAAAAAAAAATTGAGGGAATTTGAGAAATATTAAAACGAGGAACTTGGTAGAAGTTTGCAATTGGTTGCGTTCAAGAGGATGAAGGAAAAGAAGCTGTCAAAGTAATGCCTATGTTTTTAACTTCACAATTAGAAGAATGGTGGGCAAATTACTTCACCTCTCTGAGCTTCAGCATATCCATAGGTGGAGCAGAGACGCTTAGCTGGTGAGCATATTGGAGCATTCTAGTGAAAGGATGCAAAAGTACCGAGAACAGGGGCAGAAGTAGGTAACACTCATTGAAAAGATTATTATTTAATAAATTTTATTTATTGAAAAATCAATGGCTTAGCATGTAAGAAGTGTGAGAAGTCATCACAAAATAGGTGACAGTATGAACAAAACGCACAAGGGTGTGAATGTATATGACCAACCCCTATGCTTTTTTGGGATCTAAAAAGCCAAAACGTTAATAGTCAGAAATAATTTTAATTTATGCTTCATTCTTGAGAAAAATGGCAAATAGCTAAACATACTTCTTATAAGAAATAAGAATTTGAGAAACTTCATGTCTCACCCAGGGCCATGCTTGCATCACCAGGGTGGGCAAGGGGATTGCAAACTAGGTATGCTCCTGGAAAGACCTTCAATACTCACAACCTAACCATCATTATCTGTGCACAGAGCATCAGGACTACTCTCATTATACCCTCCATGTCTGCAGGCTGGAATGCAAAAGAACCACAGGGTGACAGTAGAAGGAGTTCGTTGATGATGGCACATCCATCACCAAGCATAAGTCTCTAGACAGCTTTATTGAGAAGGCTTGGCATGCCTAATTGTTCACTCACCCAGTTCTATTTATTGAGAAAGAAGTAAACTTCTTAAGCCAGAAAGAGGAAGAAAAATACCATATGATATCACTCATATGTGGAATCTAAAAATAAAAGACAAATCAACTTATTTATAAAACAGAAACAGACTCACAGACATAGAAAACAAATTTATGGTTACCGGGGGGAAGGGGATGGTAAGGGATAAATTGGAAGTTCAAAATTTGCAGATATTGACTGGTATATATAAAATAGATGAACAAGTTTATACTGTGTATTTGACATCTTGTAGTAGCTTACAGTGAAAAAGGATATGAAAACAAATACATGTATATTCATGTATGACTGAAATATTGGGCTGTACACCAGAAATTGACACAACATTATAAACTGACTATACGTCAATTAAAAAAAAGAAGTAAACTTGTTATCTAAAATTACTGATTTTTAAGGTTTATTTGTTATAGCAGCTAGTTTTATTCTAATACACTACCCATTTTAGTCTCTTATTTATCCTCTTACCCAACCAAGATGCCCCCTTCTTAGGATCCCCTTAAGAATCTGGCTTCTCGATGCTGTCACTGAACAGCTGAAATAAAGCCAGAAATCAGCTATCTCCACACATTTATTACATGAGATAGATACACTGTTACCTGTTTACCATCACTTTCATTTTTCTGTAACTTGAAGCCAAGAGTGCTCCCAGTTGCTACACCATTAGTGAAGATGGATGAAAAAAAAAGTCTCAATATGGAATTCTGTATAAGTCTTGGTTATGTCAAGCAGAAATTAGCTCATTTCCTATGAGTTAAGCAAGTACTAGGTCTGTTCAAACAGGAAGAACAATTATAATAGCATCACTGCCTCTGTAGGAAATTTAGCTTTTTAATCAAAATGTCTGTGATGTTTGTATCTGACTGATCTTAAGATACTTGGAAGTCTAGATTTAAAAAAATGTGAAAGCTGGCATTTTATGTGACTTAGCTCATCAATCATTTCTTCAGGTGTGCTAGAAATCTTGCTTACACAGTCTTTCTCTTTCTATAATAACTGAAATATTGGCCAAATAAAATAAATTATATACTTAACAAATGCAACATAAACATTGCATATAGCTTTGTTTCTTTGATAGAGTTTAGATAAAAAGACTGAGGCAGCAATCTAAGTGCTCATAAGTGTATGTTTGGAAAATTACTTTAAAAACTAGATCTTGGTATCAGCTTATTGATACGTCATTAGCCTTCTTCTCCTGGGGGGAAAAATACAAGACAAAACAAACAACAGGGAAAAACTTTATTTTGTTAATTGTTCTCATTTGGATTCAGCAAAATAAAGATGACATTTTTCAGTGGCAAGCAAGTGAAACTGTAAGGATTATGTACAATAATCCATAAAGATTTCAAAAGAGCTTGGGAATTTGCTGTATGTTTCCTCCTGGTGGAAATGCTCACTTGCAAGTAATGGAAAGCTTTCATCAAGCAGGATTGTACTTCTGAATCACATTTGGTTGTAGAAATACTTCTGTGGAAGCTATAAGATTAATTTATTAGAGAAATGCTTCTTAATTTTTTTAACTTATTTGTTAACATGTTATTCCTTGAATTAACCAATTTTATCAAGCATCCACCTTATGAAAATCCTATCAAGACAATGGCCTTCCTCTGAGGAGAGAGTTCAGGACAACAAGACATATAATGAATTTGAAGCCAGACATTCTTAAGTCTGAAGCCCAGCTAGGCTCTTCACTTCTTGTGTAACCTCAGAAAATGTAACTAAGGCTTTGATACTCTTCATCTTGTCCGTTATACCCACATTATATATTTGGTGGGAGGATACGGTAAGACAGCATATACAAAAGTCTAGCTCAGTTCCTAGACCCGAGGAACCTCCATGGGTATTTCTTCTTTTCTTCTGAAAGAGTTAACATTCATCACAAGGGTGACAAGACAGACCACCACACTCAAAAGAAGTATGGATAGAACACTGTGAGGGTGCACAGACAGCTTCCAGGGTGGGCAGGACAGGAAAAGAAAGCAGGAAAAAGATGACCTATGAACTGAACTTTGAAAAAAGGATTTCAGCTGAACAAGGAAAGAGGTATGGATGTGTCTTCCATTGCTTCTTAGAAAGGGAATCTCTTTCTGCTTCTCATCCAGCAAAGTGGCACATCTATTTTAATATTAACTGCACATCAGCTTCGTTAATGTACTGGATGATTTGAGTTCTTCCTTATTATCCCTCATTATTTGCTGTCTTGCCCAATTTAACCTCCTCCATCTGAAAACTGAGAAACTGTGTTTAGATTCTTTTTCATTGTTGTTTGGGTTAAGCAGGCTTGAACGTGCTGAATCCTTAATGACCTGTCTTCATTATGTGAGGGAATTACATAATGCAGTGTACCAGCATGGCATTTAACCTTAAGCTTTAACTGCATCATTTCCCCATTAGCCTTACGTTTTATATGACCCCCATTCTTAGGAGGATTAGAAGAGGCTCACTCTTGTATTACTAGGGGATAAATTAAATTAAATTCAATAAAACATCCCAAGTGCCTATCATGGTGGGCCAGGCACTTTACATGTTCATCTTTGTATTGTCAAGCCTACCATGGTACCTACATAAATTAGGTACTAATACATATTGTAATGAATAAATGCTGGGGGTTCTGAAGGATATCAACATGAATGAAATGCTGTTTTGACACTCAAGAATTTTTAAAAATGATTATGAAGATGTCCAAGTCCATTTGGGCCATTAATTAGGTGTCTTCTAGACAGCAAACACTTATTGCTCATAGTCCTGGAGGCTGGGAAGTCCAACATTATGGGGCCAGCAGATTCAGAGTCTAGTGAGAGACCTCTTCCTCATTGACAGCTGGCTTCTCATTCTGACTTCACATGGCAAAAATGCCTAGGGAGCACGGTGGGGTCTCTTTCATAAAAGCCCTAATTCGTCTTCATGACCTGAGCATCTCCCAAAGGGCCCACCTCTGATAGCATCACACTGGGAATTAGATTTCAACATATGGATTTGAGGGATGGGAGCAAATATTCAGTCTACAGCAGAGGGCTAATTAAAATATATCCGAATAATTCCACATGTCTGATTATATATGTAGAGATACAAAGTAGTATAGGAATTAGATGACTAAAAGGGTAGATGACAACTGGATGGGAAAGGAGAACCAGAGACTTAACGTGAAAGGCATAGTTAAAGAAGAGTATTAACAGGTGATTAAGGAAGAATAGTTTGAAGTCCAGGTGTACAATTCACATGCATTCCTGCATGGTCCTCGTAAGATACCACCATGCTTCTTATGGCTGTATCCTTCCCACATCATAAAAGCATGAAATAATCCCAGACATAGAGTAAATAGTATATAAGATGGTATAGCTTGTGAATTACATAGACAACTCGATTGTTAAGGCCAGTCAACTCTTATGAAACCAACGGGCCTGCCTAGTAAAATTCATTTGTTGTTGTCATATGTGGTGGTTCTTACATATAAAGGGAAATTGCACAGACAAAAATTATATTTTTTCTCATGGAAAAAATTACTTATTAATCCAATGAAAATTATCCTAAACATGTCACACAAGTCAGAAGAATCCTCACATCAAGCGTAAGGTAAGATACTTGGAATTACAAAATCTGATTTCAAATCCAGGCCCACCATTTTTTACCTACGCGTGTAGGTTATTTGCCCTTTCTTAGCCTCTGTTTCACTATTACTAAAGTAGCAATCATAACCTTTACCTCAATGGTTAGGTGCAAATTAAGTAAGATTAAGTTTCATTAAATGCTTAGCAAATTTCAGAAACTTGGTGTTTATGAACTTACTTACAAAACAGAAGAAGAATCACAGACATAGAAAACAAATTTAAGATTACCAGGGGGAAAAGGGATAGGAAGGGATAAATTAGGAGTTAAAGATTTGCAGATACTAACTTCTACATATAAAATAGATAAATAAGTTTCTTCTGTATAGCACAGAGAACTGCATTCAATATCTCATAGTAACCTATAATGAAAGAGAATATGAAAACAAATAAATGTATTTTCAGGTATGACTGAAACATTATGCTGTACACCAGAAATTGACACAATGTTGTAAACTGACTATACTACAATAAAAATGTAGCTTCTTTAATATCAGTTACATTGTCTTCATTTCCAGCTAATAGACATTTCTAACTCAAACTAACTTAAAGATTAAAGAAATTTCTTATTATGTATAACAAAAAGCCCAGGAAAACACATTTTAACTTGGATCCTTAGAGGACCAGATTCTGTCTTTCTACACTGACATTCTTAATGAATTGTTTTTGTATGCTGTCAGGTTAGCCTTGATTACTCTCATGGCCCAATAGGGCTGCACCAGTTCCAGACATCACATGTAGACAGAGTAATGGCTGGAGGCATAAAGTGACTGTCTTTCCCAGCACCTCATTTTTTTTTAATAGATACGTATTTTTCTAGATTAAACCTAATATCTGTATTTCCTTTCTCTTTGGCAAAAATGAGACATATGCATGCCTATAAGTTATCTGCCAGGAAGAAGATGGGATTATTTTTATCAGTATGAGTAATTCACTTGGGATGGAGTGGATTTTGAGGAGTCAAAAAACATCACTATTGTCAAGTATGATTTTCTCGTTTGAATTTTTAATTTTATTTCATAAACCTGGAAGCCAGGATTAAATTAAATTTTTTAAAAAGTAGTCTAATAAGAGGAAACATTTGGTGATGAAATATTTTTCAAATACATGTGAATCCTATTGAAGTATTTGTTTCTATCCAATAAAAATAGTCAATTATGCTTATTCAATGGAGAAAAATACTCTTAGCATCATAGAATTTAGGCAAGCACTAAAAGATAAAAAAAAATCAAGTTGAATCTTGCAAATAAGTCTAAATAAATTACAACAGATGGACTACCTCTCTGTCTCTCTTTCAAAACTACTTTGCAAAAAACTCCATGTACTCCTCTGTGTGTTTTTTGTGTATTTTCCATAGGTTCTCCACCATATATGTATTTGATTTTTATGAAGTAGTGTTCTGTACCATGAAATTGCATTTAACCAGAGATGAAATATGCATTTTGATTTGATCCCCAAAGAGACTTGACATCATTTAAGGTCCAAATATGGGTTCAGTAAGTTCTAGCAGCATCTCAGGAGCAGAGACTTGCATGTCATTTACTCACATTCTTTGTTCCCTTTGCCCTTTTTATAAATCTTTAATGTTACAAGAAAACTTTACCACAAGACATTGCATAGGCAATCATAATTTCGTAGAGGCATTATGATCTTAAAATACTACTTCCAATAAATATATGAAGTTCTGTGAAGAATTTGACCTTTTGTGAGGAAAAAGCAGAATACAAAAAGCCAGAATGGTTTCTCTTGGATCTTAACATATTGGCCTATTTTTACCAGATGTTTTTATTTTAGTGATTTTTTTTTTGGTTCCACATAAATGACAATATTTTTTCTCCAACTGTAAAAGAATGAATATTCATGGAAAAAAATAAGTTGTGAAACATTACATTTGGCATTTCTACTCAGTGCCAAGATTTAGTGATGTGGTGGGAAAGTTGCAAATTATTAATGTGTTCATTCCATTGAATGACCATAAGGTTTTCCTTTTATGGATGAAATGTTCCCATCCCAATTTTATCTTTAAGTTTTTTTTTTTCCTGCAATGTGCCTCTATAAACCACATAACCCACCCAAAACAGCTAATGATTTACATACTCCCCAGATGTTTAAAACCATGTAGGAAAAAAAACAGGCTAGCAAGACTAAACAATTAAATCACTAGTATTGTGACCAAGACACTCATCGGAAGGCTTTTGTATTTCCTGGTAGCTTATATTTCAGGATTGTAAATTAATATTACAGCTCCTTATAACTCAGGATACGCCATGACATTTTGAAATCACTGAACCAATGCTGGTTTATACGTATTCAGATAGAGCTGCAGTTAAAATAATCAGGTGTCATAGAAGGAAAAATAAATTGCAAGCGTAATGGTACTATGGGCCTAGACTATAGCAAACGTGAGGATTATTAATCATCTATTACATTTTCACGCTATCACATCAAAAGGATCGAGGGAGTAAAAATTATCTGAAATTTTAGACTTGATTAGATATATATCTGGTATTTAAAAATTGATATTAAGACAAATTTTCAGTATGTTTACTCGATCCAGTTTAAGATCACAGATATCCATAATTTTCTTGTTGTAGTAGTGCTAACTGTAATTTGATAGGGGGAGACAGAAGACAGTAGTAAGTGAGGGTGACAAGTGAAGCCTAATTAATTTTCCAAAAGTAAATCACAGAGGATGATATTATGTTTGTGCCTTCAAACATTCATGTTAGCGTTGCAGCATCCAGAAGTATTGGACTGTGTGACTCATAGTAATTCAACACATAAGAAAAGAGAGCCAAGTACACCAACTTCCAGTAAATTCACTTCAAAAGGGGACGTTCCTTCCCAATGACCAGAATTATTCTCTCTCTCATCCAGGGAATACCCATTCTAGCCTATAGTTCTTGGGAAACTGGACTACTAGTATTTGGAATGTTGCTTGGAGAACACAGAGACAAAGCAAAAGCAAGTGGTGAGTTTGGCCAGAATGAGTGGGTTTCATTATAAGGTGACCGGAAACGAAGTCTCCTTTGAGATCACTGCTGGGGCTGGATGTACTTGTTCACAGTGAGGTTCTGACATCATTCTCTAGCTCTTCCAGCCAACTGTATCTTTTAATTCAGTCTTTCTCCAATATAAATCATTAGTTTGCCACTTTTAAATTTACATCACAGTCCAGTTATGCCATTTAAATTATTTCTACAGCATCTACAGTGGTGTTTTGGATGTGCCCAGCGGTTTAAACCACACATTTACAATCTCAGGTTATCATCAGATTTATCTGATAATATTCAAAGTCCTGGAGAGTCACTTTGTTTATTGGTTTACTTGTTTGATTGTTTCTTACTTATTTATTTATTTCTTGTAAGGTACCTACCCCAAGATTATCATCTTTCTTTTTCTCTTTGAAACCACCCATTTACTTTTTCTCCATGCTGTATTCCTCTTTTTTTCCGATGTCTAGTTCTTAATAGTAGTGCTGCTGATGATAATTAAGATCTACTGCCTAATTACTAGTAACTCAAATGTCACAGCCAGGATCTGAAGTCATGTTTGTATAATGTCTGTTAATTGGTCATTGAATAAACAAAAGCAAGCAAAATTGCCATTAAACCTATAATTATAAATAAAAATAAATAATCATAGTAAATGGTAAATATGACAAGAGTTAAATAAATATTTCTCTAATAAAATAAACATGAACAAGTAATAAATTCACAATGAAAGTGTCACTCGTTGCCTCTTTCATCTTTAGCTGAAATTCCCAAATGCTAAGCAACTTCAGGGAATAGTGTATAGGATCAGAAAACTGCACTATTGGCCCCACAATAATAGTATGATTTGGTCCTTTTTTGTCTCTCAGTGATATTTTCAGCCATCTCTTACTGAATCAATTACTCCACATAAGTTTTATTTCAAATCTCTTACTCTTTTTGAGCCCCCAGCTCTTCAAATTAAAAGATAATCTTGATCTTATTTATTACTCATGCAGGTACAAATGAATGAGTGGTTAATCGCCACCTAACTGCTTATATTCCACCTAGAACTTTTGCAACAAATGAATCTTCACCTTAGAGTCATGAAATAATTTAATCTCTTTGAACCAAAGAAAGTGTACTTTTCAGAAATGACGATGAAAAGAAACAGTCCAGAATACTGAAACTAGACAAGTAAAATCATATTTTTTAAAAAAGGAGATGAAGAGAGATTACAAAATATAAAATAGGAAGTTCATTACCAAATCTAGGCAAAAGTGATAATAGATATTATGAATTTTACTTTATATGTAATTGCATAGGTAAAATTATTTATTTTACATATAGATTTTACATAATAACATTTTAAATTTATTAAGATTATGTATGATAGTAAAATATACCAAATTTGAAAAATACAGTAAGGTTTAAAGCCAAAAAATAAATAAGTAAATAAATAAATAAATAACATAAAAACCCCATCTCCCATCTCACTGTGGTAGATTTGTCCAGAATCCTTTACTCACAGCTCTCCCTTGCCATTGTCATCTTGCAGAATAAACTTTTCCAGACCACTGACTTTGGACTTCTTCATGTGACTAGTTTTGGTCAATAAAATATACATGACTTGGTTATGATGCTTACAAGGAAGTTTTAGAAGCGCTGTGGGTTCTTGACAGTCTTCTTGCATTCTTGGAGTGCATACTGGGCAGCATCATTGGAATCATGTTGCCCTCTTGTGTTATTGCCCTCCACCAAAGGAACACCCAGAAAGTGCTCTTTCAGAGGAGACCTAAATCTGATCTGCAGACTGAAGCCAAGCTCAGTGGAGACCAACTAAGATCAGCAGGACTGTGGATACTCTGGGATTCTCTGAAGTGTGATATTCAACCTTCATACAGTGTGAGTAAGAAATACATACTTCTTGTTGTATATGTCGCTAAGGCAATTTGTGTTTGTTTTTATTGCACATATGCTAGTGAATGCCGACTAATACATGTTTTATCCCATCTGCTTGTTCCTGCCCTAATTGGGCAGGGAGGAGAAAATCTTGGTAAAATATTTTCATGTATTTTTATACAGAAATTGTATTGCTTAAATCTCTTATTGCCTAGTTGAGGTAATATCCTGAAATACAATTTTCTAGTGTGATATTTTAATTTAACATTGTCCATGATAGGATAATTTCATATAGCATATTTGTAAATGATGAATACTATTCCATCATATAAAAACTCCAATTTAATTACTTTATTACTAGACCACTATGTTGTTCCGATTCATAAACGACACTGGGATGAGCACCTTTGATCTTAAACTTGTATTTTATTATAGATAGTAAGGATGTGAGAGTTTCCTAGAATGGAATTCATTTGTCAAAACAAATATATATGCTAAGTTAACCCTGCTGATGCTCATTGTTTCTGTCATCCAGAAATTTTGAATCATTTTACCCTTCCATCACCAGTATATGAAATTTCAATTTTTGTTATACTCTTATCAGTGTTAAGAATTGAAATGCCTGAACATTTCTTAATTGTATAGGCATAAATGACATCTTGTTTTAATTGTGATTGGAATTTAATTTTAAAATACTGAATTACACGCATTAAACGAGAAAGGACTGCTCATCAGGAGTCAGGCTGGGATAACAGTGAACAGTTTATGTCACATTAATATACACACTGACACTGTTTACTTTGCAAGACAGCATCAAAGAAATGGTATGCAAGGGATTTCTGGAGACATAATGCATTGACATTTTGAAAAATCATTTTTCAGAGCTCTTTGTGAATGAAATTGAGATGTACTTACGAATATTAAAAATAGATGCATTTGTAATAGGTTGAAGTAGTGATTTGGGTGTGGTTCCACCAAAGACTGCAAAAATTTTGAAAATCTACTTTGAGTTGTTACAATGATTTAAAGATGCCATAGGCACTTGGTAGATGGGGGCTCGGGACGAGGCATTTCTTATATTGCATAGGATGGTTCTTCACAAAAGAAGGTTGCCCACAATGCTGGAAACAATTTTCCTTGAGAATCATTTGACTACAGGATACAAATAATGACTTAGACGAGCTCTATAAGATCTGTGATAAGACTTTTTCCCCCTGGTTTGTGCCTTTTCCTCTTTCTTCCCTTCTGTCTCTCCCTCTACACACACAGGTGCACACACACACACACACACGTTTATTCACGAATTCATTTAATGATTTGAGTGGGAAAACACTGTCACAAAGCTCAAACTCATAAGGAGAAAACTTTAAGATAGAAAGAAAGAAACCAATGTCCTGGATGACAAAACAGATTCCAAAAATATTATAAAAGACCAACCACTGAAAGTATTTTAAACAGGAAAGAAGTTAAAACAGGAATAATCACCTAAGCAACAATCCAATCAGAGGTGCTGTGGGAGCAGGAGTCAGTGAGAGCCTGTTGACGTACCGGAAGTCAGGAGGTGCTGAAATTGACTTCAGGCACTGTCAGTGATCTCAAGAAGCAGGTTGTGTGAAGATGTTTGCTCAGAATTGCTTGAAAAGTTTTCTTCTGCCCTCTGCCCACCTTTCTACCAGCTCCTGCCGTAGAAAAGTGGCAATGGTTTCTCTTCTTCTCTATAGTCTACATCTCACATGAGTGCCTCTTACAGGCAGACCCTAAGCTACAGCTCAACTCGCCAGGAAGTCAGGGAAATGTAGTTTTCAGGTTTCAAGCCCCTGTGATGCCATGAGAATATAGAAGGGGAGGGAATGGTACCGAGCTATCAGTAGTCAATCTGACACATCAGGCAAGATTTCCAAACTGTGTTTTTACTTTTTATTTTGCTCTTTGAAACACAGTATTACCACACCATCTGCTGAACTTGTTTCTGTTCCTTAACTGCAGGAAATAAGAAATGTCAGAGATAGGTTCTAGATAGAATACAGTTCCTGGGATCTAGATATGTTGGTGGTATGGCTAAGATGTGGAAACCAGTGTAGGAACTAGCTCCCGAAATCCCTGATTTCAGTAACATCAATCACATGAGGACCTATGTAGAAAACTGTGGAATGTGCTTTGTCTGAGAAAAAGACAAAGCCCCAGAACATGCCTAGTATTATCAGCAGATACCAGGAACAAGATTAAATTAGCCGGCATTACTTGTCAGAAGAAAGTGAAATCCACGGGAAGCATGTAAAGTGAGAACTGCAGACGTGAGCAGCAGAGGGCTTACGTGTACATGGAGTGGGCAGGAGGACCTTTCGAGGTAAAGGGAAGTCCTCGGGAAAATGAAGGAGGTACCGGGACATGCGGAGATAATGATGCTGGATGCAGTACTACAACCATAGCTGTCCTTTGTTGTAAGTCACTCCCTGTGTGACTCTGTCACTCCATGATTATAAAGATGTGGTGTAGGACTTCTAATAATGTCCCTTCCATTTTCCCAATATTCTAGTGTTTTTTTAAATTAATGCATTCTTTACCCCATCTCTCATGGACAAATCACATTCTTTCCCTAAAACAACTCCAAATTCTGCTCTTCAAAATCCAGCATGTGCTGAGTGGCATTTGCTAAAAATACAAAATAATCTCCATATTGCATCTCCAAATGACTCTATGAACCACGACATAGGTCAAGATTATAAGGCGGGAAGAGATATCAATGCATTCACAAATTCTGATTTCTTACGTTTTAGACTAATGGCTGGCGAAGCGTTTCTGTAAATGTCCAGAAAGTAAATACTTCAGGTTTGTGGTGTCGTATTTTCTCCTGCAACTACTCAGCTCTGCTGTTGCTGTCTATGCAGCAGCCACAGACAACACATAAATGGATTGACATGGGTATGTTCTATAAGAAATTTTTAATTGAGAATAAAATTAAAATTTCCTATAATGTTCATGTATCACAATATTATTATTATTTTGATTTTTTTCAATCATTTAGAAAGGGAAAAACCATTCTTATCTCTCAGACTGTACAAAACAGGTTATAGGCTGGATTAGGCCAATGAGCCATAGTTCGCCGATACCTGCCCTAGACCTACACTGTCCAGTATAGTATCTAATAGCCATATATGGTTATTGATCATTTGACATGTAGCCAGTGTGGACTAAAGGATTAAATTAGGTATTAAATTTTTACTTTTTACTTTAAATTTCAAAAAGGAAGGATACTCAATTTAGTTATAAAGTTTTAAGTGTGCTTAAAACAACCTGGGTATGTAAATGTACTTTCTAATTGCAAATTTTATGAAATATAAATAGCAATTGAGTATTTTTTATTAAAATTTAACATCTGAATTTAAACATTGCTGGAAGTATATTAAATACACATCAGACTTTGAAGACTTGGTACGGAAGAAAATGTAGAACGTCATTAGTAATTTTACATTGAATACATGTCAAAATGATATTCTTTTGAACATATTGGTCTAATTCAATTTGTCTAATTGAATAAATTTGTCTAACTAAAATATATTATGAAAGGTGCTTTTATCTGTTTCTTTTTACATTATAATGTGACTACTAGAAAATTTACAATTACATATGTGGCTCACGTTTTATTTCTATTGGACTAAACTACTCTAGATATACAGCTAGGTTACATTTCCTGGTGTCTTTTGCAACTTGGTGGGACTATGAGTTCAAGTTGAAAGAGTGTGGGAAGAAGTGGAATAGAACACATCTAAGCTTAGATCATCAATATTTCCATGCTTTCTCTCTTCACCCGCATGCCGACTGAATGCAGAGAACTCAGAAGAAAACGAGGAAGCTTTAGAGCATGCTGCACAAAAACGTGGAGGGAACCTGAGTCCCGAGCGACTGCTTAGGGGCCAGCTGGCCCAGAGAGCCACCAGGTCCAATAATCCTGCTTTGAACGACAGTGAGAGCAGGATATAAACTTTAATGGTGCTAAGCCACTAATCATAATCTATTGTCTTTTGTAGTAAGTATTCTGCCCTTAAAAGAATACCCCATGGAGCCAGGATAGGGTACAAGGGATATATGTATCTTTCTTCTTTCAACAACTGGAATACTAGACACACCATATAAGACAACTACTTTTTAAACGTGGAAAGCTGGAGGCATTGGACTGTGATCTCTGAAAAGGAAAACAAACACATGAAGTCCTATGTTTAAGGGAGAGAGAGAACTCTAGAAACTTATAGAGAGATCCCCTTGACACCCTGACTTATATTGATCAGTGAATGTGTGAAAGGAAACTGTCAGAGACCTGGGGGAAGCCACCTAAAAGGAGGAAAGAGAATAAATTCTAGTGCCATGATGTGAGCTGGGAAAACTTGTGTTTCCATCATCCTTAGAGGAAGGATAAGATATAAAGTAAATGATATATGGTGTAGAATCCTCACAAGGGTATAGCCTTGGTTGAGAGGTTAACGTAGCCCTAGAATAAATGCTGCTGTGGACCAATCTGAAAGCCTTGAAATAGTCAAGCTAATTCTAAGAAATCTACTTGTGTACAAAAAACCCCGCCATTTAAAGGAATAAGAAATATCCATCAACTAACAAAAAAGTTATAATTCCAGCAAACAATAAAAATTATCAGGTATACAAAGGGGCAGGAAAATGTGACCCATTCAGTGAAAAGAAATACTCAATAAAAGCAAACCTGGAAATGCAATAAGGATGGGACTAGAAAATATAGACGTTATGACAACTGTCATTAGATGAAGAGGAATGAATTGGGAGTTTTGGATTTGTAGATACTAACTACTATATTATATAACAGATAAACAACACAGTCTTATTGTATAGCAAGGCAGCTATACTCAATATCTTGTAGTAACCTATAATGAAAAAATTATGGAAAAGAATATATATGTGTGTGTAACTGAGTCATTATGTTGTATACCAGAGACTAATACAACATTGTAAATCAACTAAATTTCAATTTAAAAAAATACTGCATACATTTAATAAGGTAGAGGAAAACATGATCATGATAAGGTGAGAAATGGAAGGTATAAAAAATATCCAATCAGAAAATCTAGAGATGAAAATTATCAAAAATGATAAATACACTGGATGTGATTTATCACAGATTAGATACAGCAGAAAAATGTCAGTTCACTTGAAGACATATCAATAAAAACCATCCAAAATAAGACAGAGAGAGGGAAAAAATTAAAAACCCTGAGCAGCAGCAAGCTCAGGCAGTAACCAGAATAATTGGAGTTCAAGAAGACGGGGGATGACATACAGAATAACAATTTTTTAAATCCAAAGGCACATCATATACAAATTACTGAAAATAAGTTACAGAGAAATTCTGTAGACATACATAGCTTAAAAGCAAAAGTACCAAAGAAAAGATGTACCACTCAGATAGCAATAAGAACACATGGCTGACTGAAGTGGTTAATAAGAATTAAATTACATTTCAGAACAAGAAATATTGCCAGGAATAAAGAGGAACATTTATGATGATAAATCGATCATTTCATTAAGAGGGTATAACAGCTGTAATTGTGTTTGCTTCAAACAACATGACAGAACTTGAGAAGAAAAAAGAGAGAAAGACAAAATCCATGGGTATAGTACATGCAGAAGAAATACATAGAAAATCAGCAAAGATTTTATAGACTTGAACACAACTATTAAATAAAACTCCACTCAACAACAGAATACATATTCTTCTGAAGTATACACGGGATACTCAATGGATAGATCGCATTCTGAACCAACACCAAGTCTGAAAACATTTAAAAAGATTAATCACGTGAGGTATGTTCTCTTTCCACCATGGATTCATTAGAAACCAACAGCAGAAATATATCTGTTAAATATTTGGAATTTCACGATAGACTGCTAAACAGCCCATGAGTCAAAAATGACATCTCAAAGGAAATTAGATTGGAGAGGTGGTAAGACTCTCCCTAGTTTCAAGGATAGGCAGGCGAAGTGGCCCTAAACTAATCTTTATACCATTATTGTATAATCAGTCATTGATTCAGAAAAGATTACATGAAAAAAGTTTATTCAGTCTGACATAATCATGGGTATTGTCCTGGCGAGAGTAGAAAGGTGACTCCTTCCTTTTGCAGGTGCCATGTTGATCCTGCCCTCATGTTATCTTGAGAAGAAAGCCGCCTGAAAAGAGAGACGATCTCAGGAAATGAGGGCCAAGAGATAGAGGAAAACAAGAGAGCTCTGATGATACTGTCTGAATTAATAAAATTCAGCAAAATCTGAAACTAGGACTAATTTTCATATCTGCAGTTGTAGAAGTCAACAGAATTCCCTATTTTTAAGCCAGTACAAATTGGGTTTTTGCCTTTGCATCAGAAAAAGTCCAACGTAATATATTCATCAAACCACTCCTCTTTTGTGTCTCTCCTTATAGGAGCCTTATTCTCTAGCATTGCCTTTCAAAAACACATATGGCAAAACACTAAGATTCAAAATGCAGATGGAATGAGTATTCTACCTACTTTCTCTGACCTGCATCTTGGGTCTCTAATTAAAGACATGGAGGGACTGGTGGCCAGGAGACATGGGCAAGAGGTTAATTTCTTCATTGGCCAGACTTCTGTGGTTCAAAGCTCAATATCACTAGAAACTGAGCCCTGTTGCAAAAGCAATTATCATTTGTTTCTTATTAGTTACATTTTCCAACCAAATCATCTGTGCCGCAGAACAACAGTCAAGTGTCCCCGATGAGTAGCCACTAGGTTTTACTTTTTAATGCTTTTATGGGTTTAAATATAATTCCTTTGCTAACTACAGGATATTTCCTTTAATTTATTTGATTAAGCAAGCCAGGAATTGGAAAGATGTTTCCTAACTTCCTTTCTGATGAATAATAAATGTCACTAAGGAATTGAAGAGTAGGAGGTTGTTGCCGGGGCCATCTGCTGCATGTGGGAACAGAAGAAAGATATTAAACTTTAAATTAGGTATTGCTTCACAGAACCTAAAAGATGAAAGAAAACATACACTAAACTGGAAGAGAATCATCAATTCCTACAAGTCAACTTGCTTCTTTGAAAGTATAAAAGCATAGTTATCTCTTTTACTTCTTAGTTGATGTGCTTTGTATTAGCTGAATTTGGAAGATCAGTAATTAGCACAACTTTTCTTCAGTTTGGTGTATCTTCAAATTTCTACAAATAAACGTATCATTTAAAAAAAGTATACATCTGATGGACCTCTATGAAAAAAGAAAAATACTATTTTTTGGACACATGTAACATGAAACAGTCTCATTTCCATGGCAACTATATCATAGGCCGAAGGAGAGAAATAGAACATGTGTGGACAAGTACATTTACTTCAGAAATTATTCACCAGGTTTTGATCACCAGCATAACAGTCAATTGTAATGAAGAAAGGCCCTCTTCATTTTTCTATGTAACTATTTATAAGAAAGCAATGTATAACTATGTCTGATTTCTGATCTTTTAATATTATTTCTGTTTAAACAAGTTGAGGAGAAATTGATTTTTATGTGAGGAGTGTAAATACTGGAAAGGATGCTACAGAAATAATTTAGTGTAGTTGTTAATAGCATAGCTACAAAGTCAAGCAAAGAGTTTAGATTAAGATTGTATAGACACTTGGACAAGTTACTTGACTTTTTTACCTCTAAATTATTCATCTTTATAATGGATAAATATTACAAATTTCCCCTAATATACACATTAGGGAAAATAATGTACACATTTTAAGTGAAGGATGTGAAAAAGCAATTCAAAGGAAAAGAAATATACATAGTAAACATGTTAAAGCACTCAATTCCACTAGGGATTAAATAAAAACACATTTACCACTTTTCACACACTAAATTGAAAAAAAAAAAAACAAAAACGGTTTAGAATGTCCATGTCAGTAGAGTGGTAGGAAGGAAGGATAAGTCTCATGCTCTGTTGCTGCATGTATAATTAGAACAATATTTTGGGAGTATTTAGCAAGTATCCTGAGAGATTTTAAGATACATATACTCTCTCGTGAATTTATTTCATGGTTAGAAATCAATCTTATTGAGATACTAATGGAAATCTACAGCCATTTATATGAAAAGGTATCTATTGCTAGACTATCTGCAGTTGTAAAAAATTAGACCAACTTAAATATCAAAAGCAGATGAAGGGACAAGTACACTGAGAAATACTATGCAATTTAAAGACAAATAAAGTTAGTGTGTGTACAATAACATGGAAAGATGTCAATGAGATACCATTTTATTAATAAAAAAAGGGAAAACAACATATGTAATATGACCTTCTATTTGTAACCATAAATATACACTTGAAAAAATGTTTTAGGTTTAGTATTAAAATGTTAAAGCTAAATTATAATATTATTTTATAACCTATTCAGCAATGTTCCTGCAAAACCTGTGTTAAATAATTAATATTATTTATGCAATTATTTATTTAATATTTTAGGTCAACAGGCATAAATAGCAAAAGAACTGCAGTTGTCTTACCTAGAAATTAAAACTTAGAATAGAACAGTTGTACCGGAGATATGGCTGCCAACAGGGTATTTCCAGAAGTGTAAATTGAATTATTGTCAAAAGAGGGTAAAGAATTAAGATAAAAATTTCTGTTTCTTCTTTGCTGCTATAGATACAAAAGGATTAAAATACATCTTTCTCTTTCTTTTTTCCTATTTAAAAAAAATAGTGCTTATCCTGGCATTTGTGTTCTACCGTATTTTAAGTTCTTTGCTTCTTTTTGCTTTGCTTTATTTGTTTAATGTGAATGGTTTTGTGAATAGATAGAAATATTTGATTTTAGAAAATAAGTCACCGCAATGCATGAGGTCAGATGTGATGGGGATGGGTAAGGTTGTAGACTGAAGAAGTCAGGGGGAAAGGAGAATGTCTTAATATTTAAATCCCAGTGGGAAAGATGCACATCCCCTGAGGCTAGGAAGAGTAAAGAGTGATGAAATTCTTATGTGATAGTCATGTGTACCCAACTGGTACCAACACCCCAAAGTGATAGAATATTATCTGGTGACGACTGTATGTTTGTTTTGAGACAAACTCTAGATTCTGTGTGCAGTGGATCTGGCTTGGTCCACAGTGACTTGATTCATCAGTCTTCTCCTAACTGAATATTCTACAAGGTCTTCATGAATAAAATGCAATGAGAACCAGAGACTCTTAGTATCTTTGGCTTTGTAAATTTAATATATCTTGTAAAATATGATGGGAAAAAGGAGGAAGTGGTTCTGACCTCAAATTATTATATTGAACAATTTGCTAGGCAGAGATTGAGTTTAAAACAAGTGAAATTTGATTTATAAAAATAATAAAATATGGTCTATCTAGCTATAATTTCCACATACATCAATTTCTTGGTTGTAGCTTCAAATAACATTATACAATTTAACGCTAAGTAGGTGGTTAATACATATGAGTTAATTATAACCTTAAAGTTTAATATTTTAGAATTGGAAGCTATGACTTTAAAATTTCTTGGCCTTGATTAAAAGAAAGATAAACTGAAATCCAGAGGTGTCACGTGCCTTTCACAAGGACGTGTAGTGGCTTCTCTGGCTCTTTATAAGACATAAAATGAAATACAGGAAAATCTGTCTACAAGGAATCTGATAACTCCAGTCAGAATTGCCTGATTGGTTGGTTATTTGAATCATTTCCTCACTTATGTAATCCAATCAATGGCAAATATTGAGCATTAACTATCCATACTGATGGTTGAAATGTCCAGTTGAGTGGATTACTGAGTTCTGCTCCTTCTTATTGACTATTAAATCTATGATTTGCAATCTAATTAATATATTAAATAGCTGTTTTTCCAAAATTAACAAGAAAGACTTAAGTGTTTATTGTTTAGTTTTCTGTTTATTGTTATCTCCTGGAGAAGTTCATTAAGTTTACAAAGATTTTTACTTACTTGTGTTCCATTTAGAAATGCACCAACAACTTATTAAAAATATAGAGCTATAGAATGAACTACACTGTGAATAAGAAAGCTAGGATGAAAAGCCAAAGTGGCTGGGTAATAAAATCAAGCTATGAAAATATCTCACCAAGTTGAAACAATAGGTACTTGTTAACTTGAGAGGTGAAGATTAGTTGATAAAGATACAGTTAGGTTAAATAAATTAATTCTTAAACTGTGGGATATGGGAAAATTTGCTTAATAGCAATTCAAATAAAAATAACGTAGGTTTGATGTGTTTGAAACTCAATATGTACTCAATATAACATGGATAGGAAAATGCACAGTTGCACACAAAGAAACCTGACAAAAGAACAGGGAATGTGAGAGCATGAGTCAGCTGAGACAAATCAATGAAGCTACTAAAGGAAAACAGGAAGAAATCAAGGTAACATCATTAGGGAAAAGGAGATAAATGAAGTAGGTTAATAAGCTCAAGTGACAGATTTTTATAAATACTTATTTCTGAGCATTATAAATTTCTTACAGAGCAGTTAGAGTTTTTACTAGAGAAGAAAGTCATTTTTTTCACAAAATTGTTGGCAAAATAAGACATCTGGTTCACTGAGGCTATATTCATTAAGGGAGTATTTATTTTGCATTTTCTGTGCCACGCAGTGTCCATAATTGAATATTACTCTATTAGTAGTTGAGGCTGTAGTAAATATGACCCAGGTCTTAAGGTTTGTTAGGAGAGTCAGTATACAACCAAACAAAATTGACATAATTAAATTGAAATGATTTGACAGTTTTTCTGGAGGCATTTCATAATTCTTTCTTTCATTTGATCCATCTTCCCTGTTTAAGGTGGCACAGGGTGAGCCGCAGTGCTAAAGCAGTCTTGTGCTTCAGGTCACCCAGCATTTAGAGTGGACAGAAACAGATACAGACGTGACAAAATAACAAGGCGACAGCTGCTTTATGGATGATGGAAGTGCAATGAGCTCTGTGGGTCCACAAAGGAAGATTAATTAATTCTTCAGAGATAAACTTTAAAGGAAGCAGGATGTTTGATTTGGGTCTTGAAGGACAAATATGAGTTAATCAGATTTTACTTGGGAGTGGAGAGAGATTGCTTCCGTCAGTGAGAAACTTGCTGAAATATTTTAGGGCCACCATTACTAGCATTCAGGATCACAAAAAGTGCAGAATAAAATAACACGACCCTATCTCATGTACCAAAATCAATGTCTAATAAGACTTGATTTCTGTTTACCATTTTTTTTCCCTTGGGAATCTTCTGTCATTCAAGAATTAACCTGCTGTACCTTCAGCTGGGGAGGCTCCCTGATCCTACTCACCAAACTGGATTAGGTGTCCCTTCTCTGAGCTCCAGTGAGCACTGTGCGCATACTTCAGTCACAAGAGAAAGTGCTCTCAAGCACTTGTCACGTTTAATCGGCACAATAGATGTTTGTGTAAGTTGCCCCACTAGGCTGTGGGTTCCTGTGGACAGCTCTTATCAAAATGCCTGTCACATGGCAGGTGGTTCCATAAAGGTTGAATGAGTTAAATGATGAATGAGAAGAATATGGAGATTTTCAATTGTTTTATTTTGCAGTGAGTGTCAAATACATATTCAAGCAAAGGTTCCCAGTTGCCTAGGAAATTGATGACAAACTGCTTAGCACAGTATCTCCAAGCTCACAATCTCTCCTTAATCCATATTCCCATCCCTAGCCCACTGATCTGAACCTTATGCACCATCTGAACTGGAGTCTTCCTGAGCCTGCCTTGGACTTGTCATACCCCCCACTTTCCTTTGTATCCTCTCTTGCCTCCATTAGACTATGAGTAGTTAGTAAGCATTGACTAAGATTTGGAAGACAGATTCTAATCCTAGCTTAGTCAGGAATGCCTGTAAGACTGTGAACACACTGATTAATTTTGAGTGTTTGATTTTATTATCATTAAATAGTTATTTGTCACTGCTGTCTTCTTACACCCTAAGTCTGCTCCCATGACTTTACCCAAAACAGTCTCTTTCCCTTGCTTTAACTTCCTTTATAATATGCGTCACTACCTGATGACCCAGAAACTAGAATAGTACCTAGCACAGAGTATATGATCAGAATGTATTTACTGAATGAATAAATGAATGAATAATTGCTTCCATGCTTATTTCATAACTCTGAAGCCCTTCAAACAGTCTTTGTCCAATATACCTTTGTGTCTCCAACATGCTTAGACTCTGAACCAGTCATATCGTGGATTTTCCAGGGATATTTTTTTGCGTGGTGAAGGAGGAGAGAATGTGTCACTCCAAAGTGTGCCATTCTGGCATATTGATTATTTTAAATGAAAGTCACTTGAGAAACAGCTGGTTCAATAACACTCTGACCCTCCTTTGTCCCTCTGAAGGCAGGAAATAAATCTCCCATGTGAAAAGTACCCTTCCTGTGCCAGGAGTAGAGAGACATCCTTATCACCAGAGATGGGGAATTTAGGGCTAAGACTGTGTAAACAAACCTTGTTACCTCTTCACCAATTTACTACCATGAGTCCAAGCTTCTTTGTCTTGTCAATTCTTCACAAATTTATTGTTTGTTTGTCTAGATGGTATAAAAGCTTCCTGCTTTGGTCACTTCTGGGAGTCTCATATCTTTGGGACTTCTGTGTGTATGAAATTAAACTTGTTTTTCTCCTCTTCATCTATCTTATGTCAATTTAATTGCTAGACCAGCCAAAGAACCTAGATGAGAAGAAGGGAAAAGCTTTTTGTCTCCTACAGAGGTGAATGCATGGATAATGTTTGAATAAGTGGTTTTCATTTAAAACTATAGTAACCGTAGCACAGAGGGAAGTCCAGATCTGTTCACTGTTGTATTAAAATCATGAACTAAATAGAACCCTAAAAGCATGTTCTTGAATAATTTTATGTATCATGTACAAAGGATGTAATTAAGTAAAGACACTACTTTATGGTATTGGGAAAAAAGTCACAGTATCACACATTTTCTGGGGAGGAAACAGCAAAGCTTGGGCACTCATTATTAGCATATTTATATATATGTAGATATAATAATAGGAGTAAGGACTTTATGAAGTTGACTTAGAACAAAATTAGACTCCAACACTGGAAAGCAATTTCTAGCAGTTCTTTTCTTCTGTAGAAAAATGAAAAGAAAGCCCACCACAGCCCTAACATCTATCTGGATTGTATTACCTGTTGTCCTCTGAGGTCACTGTCATGTCTCCATTTCTCTGCTGACACAGTCAGCTCCACCAGGAATCCCTTGTGTTCACCTACCTTCACCTCCCAACCCCCTACCTATCTTGCAAAGCATCTTTCAGTCGCCTCCTCTTTAGAAGCTTGTGTTTATCAGATGTGGTTGTGCTCTCTTTTACCCCAACAACACTCTACATACATCACTCTTATCTCCTATGTCGCATATCCGATTCTGTTTTAGGACAGCCATTGTATATGGATCTTATTCTCCATGTTAGCTTACAAGACTCTTGAGAGCAGCGAATCCTTTACTCATCTTTGCTTCCTAGCAAAGTGTCTTGAATTCAGATTGTATATAAACACTCTGTTCTATAAATTGAAATGGAACACTCCGTTTCCCGATGGGGCTGACCTACTCCATTCAAGAGAAGCACAAGGGAGGCTCTGGATCCCTAGGTGTTCACACGTATCTGTGCATTTATCCAGGTACTCTAGCATTCCAACTGTGGCTTTGTATAAGGTATCAGCAGCCACAGTCAGGAAGAATGGGCCAAGAGGGGACACACTAAATCTTGACTTTTTCATTCAGCTCCTCACTTACCGCTTTCACCTCAGTGCCTACAGATGCATGATTTCCAGGTCCAAGGCAGGGTAGAGGCTGCTGATACTGTTTGGGGCATATTCCAGGCCACACTCTCAGTAACTATGGTAATAGTTATAGGTAAAACAGCTGGTGGTACTGTACCATATAAATGAGCCAAAGATGGCCTTCATGTGTTGGGGTCTAGGTGCTTATTCCTTCAATGCAGGCTCAGACTGGTTAGCTCAAAAGCCTGCAGGCCCCAACTTCAAATTTTTACACATGCAGTTATTTTTAAAATAATTCAGTATGTGGATTTTTAGAAGTTTAAAACCTGCCTTCTTTGCATAGCCAGTGGAAACTCACCTCACATCTGCTGGCCATTGATAAGAGAGAGCCCCATTGTTGTTAGACTCCGGAGCTGTCTCTCTGAGGTCTCTGAACCAGAGACTCCCACCGGCTGCTAGCAACATCCCCTAGACATGTGAGCCCCTTCTGGATCCCCCTCTCTCCCAGGAGTTCCCTTGCCCATCTCTCCATCTGGATGGTGGTCCCCTGGGGGCTCTTCCTCTTAAGGAACCCCGTCCAAGGACCACCCAACAAAGAGCACTGGGGTGCTGCCTATCATGGTCATATCTTTTTCCTAGATCAGCCCCCAATACCTTCAACAGAATATCATCAAAGTCCTTTCTCAGAAGAAAAAAATAAGATAAATCTATTTATATATATAGAGATCTATAAATATAAATATAGATAGCTGGATAGATATAAATATATACATAGATTCCCTTTTTATGTTGTTTTGCTTTGTTTTTCATTTTAACTCACATTTTGATTCTCTTATCCTTTTCCCTTTTAAACAGTCTCATGGGCTTTCTTTTCATCTATTTATGTTTTCTCTTGAAGAATAGATAGAATTTTAAACAGCACAGGTTATGTAACACATAAAGATTAAAAAATAAGAGCAGAGAAGTCATACTGGAATGCGAACACGGTATTCAAACACACACATCCTGGTCCGCAAAGTACCCTGCAAGAAAATCTGCTCAGCAAGCTTTCAGTGACCTGTACCTTAGCCGTACAATCTTTATCTAAGGTAGGGAGATTATGGCTATGAACCTTTTTTTTTCTTCTTTATGTAAACTGCATCCTTGATAAAGAAATACTAGCTCACACAGGCTTTCTCTCCACCACTCTTTATAGGCTCCAAGCCTGGTCATTTCCCATCACCTTAGATACCATGAAACCCTTCCATAGCTTTCAATTACAATTAACTGTAATATCGCCTTGGCCTCCCTCTGTGTTCCTACTCTGCAGTTGTAATTGAATGTGGACTTCTTGACAGCCCCAGCCCGGCATCTCATCATGGAAGGAAGCTCCTGACTTTCATCTAGACTGATTATGCAGGTATGAGTTTCCCATGGCAGCTGGCTGAGATCTCCGTGGCAGCTTGCCTCCCCCTGGCATGTATACTCTGTCACCAAAAGGCATTTTTATGTCTTTCTTTGCTACGTGTCCTTTATAGCTCCTTGCAAGACAAAACAATTCCTTAAGAGAAAAAAGGGACAGTGAAGGGAGGGCAGGGTGTGGGGAACCACAAAAGAATTGGAGGGGAGAAACAGGAAGAAAAGTGAGCAACAACTTCCCTTCTCTCAAATTGTCCTATTTAGTACGCCCTATAAAACTCTCAAAGGGGACTCAAGGGTTTTCAGAAGAAAGAAATAGGCATTTACCAGACTTCTATGTAAAGAAACAATTATATTGAATGCTGACTATTCCCTTAATACTGTAGCAAGCATTTAAGCTCCATCAACTCATTAAAAATTGACAACAAATTAATTTGATGGTCACTATTATTCACCTATTTTACCAAAAAGTAAACTGAGCAAAGTTACACTTCCTAGTTAGTGAAGACGGGGCCTTGAACTGTACTCCTAAAACTTGCAGATCTTTCCTACCCATAGCCATAAGTTTATTCAACCTCATGGTGAATCTGAAATACGTGTTATACCTTTGTTTTAGATGTAGACACTAAGGTTTGGGAAATCTGCTATTTACTCCTACGTATGTACTATATATAAACGTACCATCCCTTTAAAAGAACTGTGATATCCTACAGAAAAACTACAAGCAGTAAATTAGGTCTTCAAAACGTAGAGCGGCTCCAAATTCAGACAGCTAGTGAGGTGATGGAAAGGGTTCAAGGACAAAAACGTCTAGCTCCAAAACACACTCACCTTCCATCACGGCTTATTGATTCCCCAGAGTAGCCTAGACAAAGGGGAACACGCAAGTCTCATTCTAATAGGATATTTCTGGGTGAAATTTTTCTTAGATGTTATTTATTTGTAATAGTTCCAACCAAGTGGCCATATTTGCTAACAGTGTCAAAGTTATTTGGGCCCCTAGGACAGATATAGGCATTCATACAACAACAAAAAAAAGGAATGGAAAATTTGACAAATGACATCCCATTACACTAAGAAAATGGGGAAGAAAAACACTGTTCATTTTATTAGTCATCAAAATAAGTCTTTATTTAAGGTGTCAGGTGGGAAGAGTTATTTAACAAGACAGGATGCTTAAGTGTTAATATTTTTACTCTGGATATGGGATTTTTGATGATCAATATGAGGAATCTCACCAAATAACCACAAAAAGGAAATCATACTGCCTGGAGCAATGCCACTGTGAGAGGGAAGGAGTAAAGGGGACCTACTAAGTACGCAGGACAGTCTGCCAAAAGCCAGATTCAGGTTAACATACAGATTATTAGGGCATTTGATACATGGCTAATAAGGCCTGTTTTGCTTTATGGTAGCCTTTTTCAATTCTTATTTTCCATCACATAATTGACTTGCATGTGACGGAAATTTGATACCAACTTCACCATCCCGACAGAAGTATTTCTTGTTTTATTTTTTAATAGTATTTTTAATAATATTTTTACAATCTAATCCAGTATTCTAAAGGTGTTCTTTACAGACATCTCTAAGAAAATTCATTTACCTGTCCTCTATTCACTCATATTCATATCAGTACCATAGCAAGTACTGATACTCATTATCTTGTTTTCTTGCCATATCTCTGTTTCCTATTAAATGAAATTATTAAAGGAAGAAACACTAGCATTATAACCTATTTTTAAAAGTGTTCAGCTTTGTTCAAACTAAGTTATCAATAAGCAATTAATTTATAATTGAAATTGTAGAATACAATCATCTGTGCCTCGATCTTTGTTTGTTCTGAGCCCATAGTGGAACTGGATAATGGGAAGTAGTCCTTTAAAAATGGAAAGCTGACTTAATACGTGTATGGTCGTGGTGGTAATGTTCTATCTTATTTTCAGTTAAGATATAATTAATTAATCAACTAATTAGGTAAGGCACGATTCTTGCTGGAAAAGTACTGAGTGGCTTGTTGACTACATGGTTTAAAGCCCTAAAATTTATAGACAGGAAGGAGTAGGTGTTTGATACAGTCAGCTTGCCCATGGTATCCACTCTATGCTCCAGGAGACTGGCCACCTGAGGACTGCAGCCCAGTGTTCCCTTCTGGCTGTCTGGTTGTCATCTGGGTGTGGTCAGTGGGAAGCACAGGTCAGCATCAGAAGGAGGGAGGGGAATGAGGTCGGGGAATCTACTACCCTGGCTTTTGTTCCCTTGGGTCACCACAGTTGGATATGTCCTTCTACTGTAGGTCATAGTCCCTGTCAACCCCTGACTCTCTCCATGCCCTTGCCTTGCTAGGTTCCATAATCATGCTGCTGCATTAGTTCCTCAGACCCAAAAGTGGGAAACGCCCCTGCTATCACCAGCTCTAGGAGTAATGCACAGATTCACATTTTTTATCTAAACCCTCCACATCCTTGAATATAATCCCTTTATCAAACTCTCCTCAATTGCATAATTCAGTAATGCTTTTTCTTACTGACAGAAAGATATGGAAAGTATCACATGTAGTGCTTGGCAATGATTTACAGAGCGTCTCTATGGATGTGCCTTGCAGTAACTTGAAAAATATAAAATGCAGAAGCTGTGTCTTTACAAATTAAAGCTGAAATTTGAAAAATTCAAGTCCTTCTTCACAGTTTTTTTACACAACCACAAACAATAACTTCCATTTCTTTGCCCTTGTACTGCACTGATGCGATTTGAATTTTCACTGTATCGGGAAAAGGACTAGGTGTGATTATGTGACTATAGCCACAAGTCTCAATAAAAGCAAGTGGCAAAATCAGAGTTGGTAGTAGTTAAAATACAATTAACTTGCATACATTTGTAAAATCAGCTTTACCTTTTTAAAGGACTTCTTGGAATCAGTATAAACAAAAATTGAAGCACAGAAGATTGCACCCTAAAATTTCAATTCAATTGTATGAAATAGTGTAACAAAAATTTTAGTTCTTGTTTACCAGGTGTCTTTCCCAGATACTTTCCAGTGTGTTATGAGTACAGCTTGAAGACCCCAAGTGAGAAGCAGTTTATGCATTAGTAAAATCTTTCCTCGTGAAAACAAGCAAAGGTGTTTTGATTAGAAATAGGTAGAAACCAATTTTGTTTTAAAGTGTGAGGGAAAATTTTGACTAATAGAAAATAAAATTATTCATTATATGGGAATACATATTAACTGCCGTTAAAATTTATTAAATTGTACTTTTCAAATATATGGAGAAAACACCTTGCTGATAGTGAAATAGACTGTGAGCTCACTTGTATGTCAGAGGGACTTGACCTTTATCCAGTTAACTAAGGTACATTTATTACTATTGATAGATACCATTTATTTTTCTTCTTTCTAGTTCCACATATTCTATGTGTTCCTATTTTGACAGTTTAAAATTGTGTTCTATTGACTGTGTATGTGTGGTTGAAAGAGATTTAATTTTCAGGCTATAAACATCAAAATTAAGTAATGCTTAATTACACTTTTATTTCTCAATTGTTTACTATTTCAGATATATATGACACATGTTTTTGATTGACTGCCATTAATACACATAAAATTTGCAAATTTTATAATTTTTCAGAACACTGAAGTCAATAAAGTAATAATGTATTGTGTAACTACTTTTTAATAGTATTTATTCAGAAAACACATTTTAGCTTCTACTATATGCCAAGTAATGCCTAAAAGAAAATTTAGGAATTGAATACTAAAAATACTTGCAGTTTAATGAAATCACAGATACTTAATTAGATAATGTAGTATGAAGAGCTGTCAGTTCAATACATAACTTTATGTATAAACATATGAATATCAAATCACCGAAGTAAGAAAAGTGCTGTTGGTCAAGATAAATTATGCTGTGGCAACAAATAATCCCCATAATTCGTATGCCTTAACATGATGGTATTTTATTTCTCTCTCCCTCTGTATGTTAAATGCAGGAAGGCAGGTTGCTCTAGTTATTAATAGACACCCAGAGATTGCCCTAACAAAGGCTCGATCTTGACACAGGCGTTAATGATCACCATGACCAGGAACACATGACATATCACACACTGAATCTTAAAACTTCTACCTGGAAGAGACACACTTCACTCTCCCTTATGTTTCACTGGTCCAAACAAGTGTTTGACCACACTTGCCCTCAGAGGAAGTAAAGAGGCACAACGTGTTTAGAAAAAGAGAACTGAAATATTTAACAGCTCAAATGCTTACACAGTGTTAAATCTGAATATACAACGCAGCATATTCCACAGGGAAGGTAATACTTGAAATAATTCCTAAATAGGAGAAAACATTTTTTTAAGGTAGATTAGTTATTTCAAAAATAGTTTGCACCCTAATCTGTTCTACAGGTCCTTGTAACTTAATTTTTATTTAATACTTTGTCATAATAAACAAGGATTTATCTTTCTAGTTATTAGCCAATATCTTTATATATAAGATTTTTCTATGCATACAATATAGGTATATAACGATTTGACATTTTTGAGAAGCCTAAAATATTTCATCAGTATTACTGTAAAGATAGTCTATGTCCTTTGTCACATACACAAACTGATGCCAATGTTTTTATAAGTTTATGAATGTGCTCTAAATTATTTTGAGAGGTTTGGGTTTTCTCTCATGCTAAATATTTCCCTCTAGTTCGTTGTTCTATGTTGTTTTCAAAGCAAAACTAGATACTACAATTTTGTTTTATTTATTAAGTGACCTTTATGAGTTTTGTGATGTTCCAATATACTGGATGCCCTGTATAAAAAAAGAAAAGACACAAATGCATGCACAGATAAAGTTTTTTTTTTCTTACATATCAGAAAATGATGTTTGGTTATAGTTGAGTAGAATTTGAACTTGGGAAAGTTGATGTTTCCTTCAAAATTCAAAAGTGACAGTGCTAAAGCATATTCTGGCCCTGGGAAATTCAACTTACCAGTCAATTTTAGAACAAACATTAGAAGGTAAATGTTTTGTTTGAGAGCTCATCTGTGGAAGAAACTATAGAATATTTGATATTTTTTAAATGGGTCCAAAATAAATTTCAAATATAATATTAGAAAGGTTTTCAAAGGCTATAGATCTACGAGAAAAGAGTTGTATTTTTACTTTCCTTTGGAAGACAGTATTGGATGGTGGGATTTTCGGTAATATATTCATAGTTTTCTTTAAAAGCCACATTTTTATTTTTTCCCAAATGTTCAAAAAAATGCTGCCAACATCCTACCATTCTTTCCAAAGGAATTAAATTGATTTCCATCTTCAACTACAAGTACAGCTTCCTTTCCTTTATGAAGCTCCCTTTTCTCACTTTATTGCCTATTCTAATATTCGTTCTCATTTCCTCCAAGTACCTGCTTCTCTTCTCTCTAGACAGACTACAATTTCCTGCCTGAATGTTCTGAGTTTCATTTTTTTTTATTTTCAATTCTATCTTCTGGGTTTAAAATCGTTTCTTCTCTTGTGTTTCAGTGAAATGCTACCAGTTTCTCTTTCAAGTTCCTTGGTTAAAAGAAATCAGAAATTGCAAGGAACCGACTTTAGATGCCCTCAGGATATGCATATACAGCCCTGGGAATGCTCACAAATATGTATTACCATATATCTTGTACAGAAGAGGAAATTAAGGTTGAGAGACAATTATTATAATAAAAATAATTACAGTAGTTAATGTATTTCTATCTTCTAAGCACCATGATTTGCCTGTTACAGAAATTATCTCATTTAATCCATACAGTAATTCCAAAAGATAGGTAGTATTATCTCCATTTTATAGAAGAAAATGAAACTCAAAAATATTAAATCATTGGCCTATACACTGTGGAATTTTAATTGGCACTCTATAAAGAGGCCCCCAAAATGTTAGTCACAAAATGATTCATGGGACAATGATCATAATTTCCATGATTTTACGATGATTTATTTATGAGTTAACCCTCACTCTCATATCAGATTCATATATGCCAAAACATCGCACATGGTACGTTGATTTGTCCCGAGGTAACAAACATATCTTAGTCTGTGTGGGCTGCTTTAACAAAACACCACAGAATGGGTAGCTCAGAAAGAGCAGAACCTTGTTTCTCACAGTTCCGGAGGCTGGAAGTCCAAGCTCAAGATGCCAATATGGTTGAGTTCTGGTAAATGTCACCTTTCTAGTTCATAACTGATGCCCTCTCTCTCTGTCCCCACGTGGTGGATGGGACAAGGGCTCTCCAAAGCCTCTTTTATAATAGCACTAATCCCATTCACAAAGGCTGCACTCTCAAGAACTAAGCACCTCCCAAACACCCACCTCCTAACGCTGTCATCTTTGGAAGTTAGGACTTCAACATGTGAATTTTGGTGGGACACAAACATTCAGACCTTAGCATTTGGTAATGTCACCCCATAGATAGTCATTACTATATCATTACTTCTTTTTTTCAGTTGCTTTTAGCACATTGAGATGCAGCATAGTTAAATTGCCATTAGCTAAATAAATTTAAAAATACATTATTTTAAAAACTATTATTTTTTAAAATAATCCACTCTGTCATGACATAAGAAATGACTATAAAATGATATTTAGAGCCAAAAAATGTTTGCTGATCATCTCATGGCCAAAACTTATGAGACATATCAACATTCAAGATAAAGTATGCAATTTTTTTTTCCCACTTAAAAAGTGCAACTACCCCTATCAGCTGACATTTTTATTGGCATTGTGGAGAACATACATATCTTTTTCTTGCAACTCCTCATAACTTCTGCTGTGGGTGGAGTGTATTTTCCAAGACCATGATGTTGGACTTGGTCATGTGATTTTCAGTGCTTAAAATTATCTTAGTAGACTTCTATATGTGGGCCTGGTTTGCCTTGCCCTTTTGAGCACCTAGGTTTTCTATAAGAACATTCTACGAGTAACTTTTGATTAAAAAGTAGTAATTAGAAAACACACAGAGCAGAGCTGAACCTAACGCACAATGCAGAGCCAAGCCTGGCTGATCCTAAGTGGATGCCCCAGTGGACCCACAGACTATAAATATTTGAGAGAGTTCAGCAGCAAAACAAGTGCAGATACCCAGCGGTAGTCAATGGTGTGCTGAATAGCAGGTATTTTTTTGAAAATATAAGCACACAAAATCAATCCCTTCAAGAAAAATGAGTAGCCACATATTAGAATGTTATTCCTTAGAGGACTTGGGTAATTGCTGTTACACTCTGCCAACTTAAACCAGGGATTCCAGCTCATGCTGTTTTGTTTTCACAGACATGGATTCAGAACTTGACCATGATTTTTTAATAATTAGTATATTAGCTCTTTATGAAATTCTTCCCTTCACTCCTGTGATTTTTAGTCAGCCCACAAACAGTGGGCTCACAATCCCTTTCCCTTCTAATCTACACTGTTTTTATAACTTAAATAATTCACATCTCTAAGTTAATTACAAGTGCCCAATCAGGCAAAATTTCATTGATGGCATTGTGTTTGTATTTTCCTGTTTGTGTTAACTTTCTTCTTTTGTTCCAACAATCATATTGAAAACATATCTTATGTGTAGGTTATGAATGTGGGCTCTGTAATTAGACAGAAAATCAATCACAATTATTTAATTTTGTTAAGCTTCAAATGCCTGTTCTTGCATGGATTAATATTAATTGCTTTTACAATTGTTGCCAGTGTTAAATAAGTCAATAAATTTCTTAGCAGAGTGGTTGACACGTAGTCAGTACTCAGTGGGCAGAGTAGGGGGCTGTGGGAAAGGACATGGTAACGCAAAAGACTGCCATTTTGATTTATCATACAAGGGCCATCACAATATGGTCTAAAAGTGCCTTGGGAAATCTACACTACCAGATACCATCCTTGTACACTAAAGGCCATTCATACAATTCCTCCTTGCTTTAGTGTGTGCTTGTTTATTCTTTCTATAATGTCTTTATTCTTCTCTTTTTTTTCCTAGCAGCCAAACTTCTCTATTTTAAGATGCAAGTCATATACTACCTCCTCTGAGAGAACCTCTGTGATCCATGCATGGTGAGTTTGTATATTTCACCTTCATTATCCTATGATATTCTGTTACTAAAATTATGAGCCTGTATGCGAAACACCCATCAAGTGGTCAGTTGCAAGAATGTCTGGGGACGTTTTTATTCATCTCCATAACACTAATGCCTCTGGCCATACTCAGTATGTGTTTATTAAATGAATGGATATATGTATGCAAAACTGAATGAGAACGGTAGTTCACTTTTTTGTGAAACAAATATTAACATGTGAAGACTCTCTACACATTCATATTTCCTGCCAAAATTAGTAAACACAGACTCTTCCATGAATTTAATTTTCCATGTGTCCACATGTCCCAAGATCTGTGAATACCATACAAACCCTTCCAAATATTCTTTTATATAATTTAAATGAGATCGTCAGTACCCACAGTTATATAACTTCAATATGTTGGATCTTGTTATTTTATTCAAAATGACTATCAGTTTGTCATATTTGACATCTCAGGTAAATATTAAGCGTTTTAAGAATTTCTGTGAATTTTGCCATTCTTGTTATGCTCTCCAAGTTGGATATTCTGTGTCTACATTTGGAGAGCACAGTTGGATGTCTTTATGAAGCCTTGAATAATTTTGATACTAATTTAACTGCGATAGACTAACTCCAGCATCTTGATTAACCTCAGTATTTTTAGTGCTCATTGAGGCATTTTTTTGTCAATGGTTTAAAGATTACAAAATTCAGAAGTGAACATCTGCTATTCTTTCCATCTTCACTACATAAAAAATTCAATTGCGGAAGAAAATCAGAAAACCCTCCAGGACTAGGTATCTCCATATTGTCTTTGACTTCACTTTGATTTTCAATTTAAATACGTCTGTAGAGTTTTGTTACAATAATAATTGTGTCAGACTGGGTACTCCCTATGTGCCAGGCATTGTATAGACTTTAGATAAATTACTCATTGAATTCTAAGTTGGTACTAAGAAGTAGCTATCATTATCTTTATCATATACAGATACATGGATAGACAGGTGGATAAAGAGATGTGGAGCCTCAGGTAAATTAATTTGCCTACAGACACATATTTAATAAGCAGCCAAACCTGGCTTTGAATTCAGTTCTAAAAAATTCCAAATCCCTTACTCTTTTCATGTACCACATGGCCTCTGTGCTATTTTGCATTTAAAAGAGGAATTTAGTTGTTTAGTTGGAGTATGTAATAAAGTATTTCATAACCGAGACAATTCCAGCCAGACACACACACAAACACACACACATGCACACACACAAACACAGAATGACTTTGGTCCCCATTTCCCAAACTTGGCAAAGTCTTGATGTGTAATTATAATATACCAAGCATAGCCTAGAGAGCTAGAGGGTAATTTTATCCTGATGTTCTTTTGATATAAATGAGCAGGAAAGGCAAAAAATATTCCAGTCTTCCTCTTATTAACCAAATGAACATCTGAGCAACCTGCTTGAAACACTCTTTGATGTAATTTGTGGATCTTAGCAAAGTTCTGCCGAGAGCACTGTTGTAAAGATGAATAAGGGCATTATTACAAAGTCAACAAAAATATAGATCCTTGATACAATCATTTAAATAGAGTCCATGATGTAACTTAAGTACACAAGTGTAAAATGGAGAACACAAATGACGAATTGTGCACATGTTGGGCAGAATGTTATTTTTTATCAGATTAAGTATGTTAACTGACTAAAAAGGCGAATTTTGTCATTAAAATAAATGTTTAGTTCTCTTGTTACGTCACAGTACCTTGTTCACTTCCAATATAACACTAATTATATTTATAAATTAAATAGATTTATTTGCTTCATGCTTGCTTTTCTTCAATAAAAATGTTTTCCAGAGCAAGAACTAAGTTTATCATGTATCCTTAATCCTAACACTAGTAAATACTCAGTAAGTATATTGTTGCATAAATATCATCAATGGATCTATTTAGATGGTCTTGCTCATAACCAGTCTAATAGACAACAATCAAAGTAAAATGTCATCTTAGCTTAAAATATTTTAAACTATTTATTTTAAAGTGCAATATAAAATAACGTTCCAAACCCAGCTTTGCTGTGTACTAGTTATATGACCTTGGGCAAGTTATTTAATCTCTTAATGCCGTTTCCTCATTTTAAATTAATAATAATGTCTACATCCTAGCATTTTTGTAGGGATTTCAAGAATCGACATCAGTATCTAGTATAGTGCCTAGTAGGGACTATATAAATGTTGGTCTTATTTTTATTCTTTATTAAAGATTAGGCATTTTCCCTCTGCACCATGATATCTAGCCACGTTGAGGGGATGCGGTTGAGGAAAATGATGATGTGTAAGGGATGATCCTTAATCTCTTAATGGAGACTTTTCTAGCACTAGGAGTTTTCCACCAGGGCAGTCACTTTTGCTTTCATAATTAAGCAGATTAAGAAAACTCCATAGAAATTAAAAACAAACAAGCAAGTGGGAATAGGCTGCCGCAATGGAAAAAGTATAAATATTGCTGAACAATAGACTTACTTTCAAATTCTGGTGATGATTGTGATCTTAGATGAGCACCTTTTTGATTTCTGGTTTTTTCATCTGTGAAGTGGGATTTGTTTAAAAAAAATTTTTTAAGATTATAACGTGCAGAATCTTAGCAAAATTGTCATTTCTGCCAGAGAATTTTATAACTCTTCTTTGATTTAATACATTTACTTATCAACAACTGGCTCCTCAAACAACCTGAAGTTGCATGGCCCTAGTGGTTTATCATCTGCTCCCTGGTCCAGAGGAACTGAGAGGGGATTGCAGTGACTTGCAGTGTGACTTAGCAGCGACAGTACTCAACAAAGCCTGTGGATTCTAAGCCACCATTCTGGCTCCTGCACATTCTCATGTGTTGGAACTTGAGGAAAGGACTATATTTCCAAGCCTTTGGCTAGCCATGCTGAGTTTATGATTATTATACTTAATCATAATGAAGACCAAATGAGAAAATGTAAGTGGAGACGTATTCAGATCTATAATGTGCTATGCAAATGTAATAGCTTGGGACCCAAATGTTACAAACATGGAACACTTGCTTCAGAACCCAGTGGGGGCAAGTTTCATTCATTTGGATCCAGCAGGCATTGCTAGGGAATATGGCTGGGCATTTGGCATCCTAGAATTAAAACAGGAGCTATTAATATGTCTCTGACTATTGTGAGGTTCATTCATAATTCACTCTGCCCGAGCTTCACTGCTAAAAAATCCGCTGAAATACAGCCCAGCCCACTCAGTACAGCTTATTTACCAACCTCATTGCACACCTTCCACGTGACGTGGAGCCATCCATCAGGGACACGTACAGTATTTTGGGCTCTGCTATTTCTTTTAGCAAGAAAAATACTGCTTTTAAACTGTTGCTAGATGAAAACTGCAATTTTTAATGCTATCTTACATTTATACCAAACAAATTAACATAGATGCCACAACACAAACAACTTAGTCTTTCTTTCAAGCGTTACCAATTGTAACAGTAAAGTCAAGAGATGATATATTAATTTGCTAGGGCTTTCATATCGAAGTATCCCTAACTGGGTGAATTAAACAGCAGAAGTTTATTGTCTCACAGTCCTGGAGTTTAGAAATCTGAGATGAAGGTGTCAGAGAGCTGAATTTTCCCAGGCTTCTCTCCTTGGCTTGTAAATGACCATCTTTTCCTTGTGTCTTCATATGGCTTTCCCTGCTTGTGTGTGCATTCTAATTGCCTCTTCTTGTAAGGATACTGGTCATATTAGAATAAAGCTCATCCTAATGACCTGACTTTAACTTAATTATCTCTCAAAGACCCAAATATAGTCACATTCTGGGGTACTGAGAGTTAATTTTTGGAGGACACAAATCAGCCAAAAACAGATAGTTATGGAAGTGCAAAGCACATACTTCTAAGAGAATTTGATGGAATATTTTCAAACATTTTCTCCACTTTTTTAATTAACAAAGATTTAGCAAACATTTACTAAATAACAACTTGGAGCAGGAATCTACATTATCCTCTAAGAAATAATCAGGTGGAGACACAATTAAAGTAAAAGTAAGAATTCTATAATTTTTAATAATCTTCATAACCACCCTGTGTTATTATGCCCATTTTGGGAAAAAGTAAACTGAGACAAAAGAGGTTAAGTTTCGTGTTTAGAATCATATAGGTGGTAGCTGGTAGTCCCGCTAGTCAATTCCAGAACTGTCAGATTCCACAGCCCATAATTTTTATTCTATTTAAAAAAAATGTTTTTTTCTCTAATATGCTGACTCTACAGGAATGCATGGAGGCTGGACTAATCAGCTATCATTAGGGACTTCAAAGAATGAAATCTTTATCAAGGATTGGCTTCGGGGGTAAGCTGCAGAGTATGACCTTAATGCTCACACTCGTAAACCGCTGCTCTCCCCAACAGCCCTACATTGTGTAGTCCAGAGGTTCAAAATCCCTTCTTCTCCTAGAAGGATGAAAGCTGGGTACCAGGAAGCTTTGCTGTGGTTTAACAGCCAGTGAGTCAGAAGATAAATCCAAAAAATACAGAAGGTGGCAAGGGATTCAATGATACAAACCGAAAGAGCAGAATGAAGAAAATGGCAGACCCGGGAGGCCAGGGTGAGATCAGAAAGCAAGGACGACTCCGAGGCATTAACGTGCATGGAGAGAGATGGTGTGAAATATCTCAGAAAACCAGCTCCGGGGCAGGTCTTGGAGGACATCGAATGCCACAGTAAGGGATTTGTGCAGCGGTTTCTAGGCCGGTGGTTCTAAACATTTGTTGTGCAAAGGAAACACGTGGAGGACTAGGGACCTATTCCCAGAGTTATTTATCTTGTACCTCAGAAAATTCTGAACCTAAGTTTCCGTATGTCCCACATTGAGAACTATGTCTGTAAACGGAGTACAGCCAGGAGGGGACGGTGAGCAGGAGAATGAGACACTGGCAGATGAAGACTGGGAAACTGGGAGACCAGTTAGGACATAATTTCAGTAGATGTGAAGGTAGTTATACATTCCATGTATTTCACACTTTAATACACATATAGTATTCTTTTATTCAGCTTAGTGGAAGAAAAGTTGTTTGTTGTTTTAAACCAAGATTGAAACTGTGTGCAGTCTCAAATAATCTCAGAAAGCATTTTAATTCTCTGTAAGCATCTTGCTGCTTATCGGATTGTTTTTCCTTTAGCTTAAATCTAATAAGATAATAAAGCCACTAAGAAAGGATTAGTGATCCCTGACCTGTTCCTCTAAGATGCTTTTACCACTGGTATTATGAATCAACTGAGCTGACTTAAGTAAAATAAACGACATCCTTTACTTTGTTTAATCTGGCAGTCAGAAAGACCAAGGTCTTTCTTAATGTTCCTGCCAAAGTTTCCTCGGAGTTCATTGCAAATCCTTTTCCCTGGTGAAGGGATGCAGTCTCCTTTTCTGGTTGTCTTCCTTGCTCCCAAGAGCAGTTCTGGGAGAAAGTAAGGTGACCAACTCAAGAGGACACGTGTATATTTGCCCACAAGTTCACGGGAACTTGACTTAATCAGAATGCTGTCACAACAGAGGCTTCCAGTTAACTAGACTTTCTCATTGACAAAAGGTGAATCCTATACTTCAACCCATGCTTTGATTCAACCCATGTTTAAAATCACAAGGCAGAGACTAATTTATATTTATGTTTATAGGTTAGAAACAGCACCTATAGGGCTTCACCCAGAATGAGTATTCAAGAAAAACAAAACATGACGATTACTGAGTCGGACTTCTATCTTAATACACTTAATTTAGTGAGTAATATTTAATCTCTTTATGGTATAGATATTCTAGTCTCTTTCCTTTCTAAAACTTCATAATGATCTTCTATTAATAAAATACTGCCATTATTATGGAAATAATAGTATCTTTCTGGAACATTTAGAAAATATAAAAGCAAAATTAAGAAATTAAAAATACCCCCATCCTCACTAGAAAGAAAGAAATATTTTTATAAAAATTTTTTAAAGTATTTAGTTGTTTAAAGATATGCATTTTGGCATATCGTTAGGCCCATATATTCAAGCAGAATATATATATATATATATATATATATATATATATGCATAAATATGTGTACAGGATTCACACATAGATGCATAGTTCATGATACAAAGCTGATGCCAATAGATTTAGATTTTGCCTAGTACAGCAAGTTTAGCCAAAAGGCTTTTATGTGATATTACTGATTAGAAATAATAGTACACTTCCAGACTTACATCAAATTGTGTTTCATTAAAGATGGTGTATCCATTAATTTATTTACTTACTCATTCAACATTTATTGAGCTACTGCTTTATCTGAAACCCCATGGTCAGCATCGTTGGAATGCACATTTGCAGAGTGTACACTGTCAAGCCTCAAACAGTTAGCTGACAAAGTAGTATCCAGGCTTGTGAAAGAGACAGTATTGTCTTTCACCCAACAGCTCCCAGTAGTGCCTCTGCAGTCTACATAACTCACTTGCTTACAAGGTTTATGACTCTGCACAATAGAATAGGACTTGGGCTATAAGATGGCTGTGTATGTCAGAGAGAAGTTCGGGAGCTGGAGAAGTTCTTGGGCCATTCAACAAAAATATTTACCCTCTGGGACAAGAGATACATCCTCATTCTCTGGTCTCTGCTTACTGGGACAATGGAGTCTGGAGTTGAGTAAAACAGATAGTCATTCTGTTTGTATTATTAAGACCAAGGAGAGAATTAAACAACACTATGACTTTTGTACTTACCAAATAGTGCCATCATGGTTGATTTACTATTGTTCTGGTTGAAATAAAGTATTTTTTAGGTTATTAGGCTGTTTTGTACCAGTTCAGTAAAATCATTTTTGAAATGAATATATCTGATTTCACTTTGAAATGTTTTTAATATTTTGTTTTATTTTGGAAACTTGGTCCAATTTTTTCAGTTTAGGTTATTTTGAGATTTAATAAAATATTTTGTTTCAATCTTATCTCTGGTTCTTGATCACCTAGATATAACCTGAAGGTCACATCATCCTGATTGTGTCTTCAGAAATCTAGTCAATTGTGTAGTAAACTTGTATAAAACTCACCATTCATTCTTTATTCATTCTTTTATTCAATAAATATGTATTGTACATCTACAATGTATCAGATTTTGTGTTAGATGCTGGATGCTGGGCCAGTTGAATAAGACATGATGACTTGAGATAATATAGAACAAGCACTTTGAATGAGTATGCATATGAAGCCAACAAAGTATAAAACAAGGGGATCTCATAAAAACTGTATATTCTGAAAAGGTTTTTTGAGAAGAATAGAATGCAGGAGATATTGAGAATGGGCTACCATGAGCTGTTTGGGGAAATATAAAATAGTACCATATGGTAGATGTTATGATTGAGAATGTTTGAGTAAATAGAAGAGGTGAGCATTAGGAAGAAGACAAATTATGAGAGATCTCATTTGTAGGTGATACAGCAACTATGAAGGTAGTATTTTGATCAACTTTGTATTCAGGATTTTGTTAGTCATCAGACTTTCTATAAACAAATGTGGTAAAGTGGTGATCATTAACAATGATAAGATTCGAATCTTGCTTCTCTACCTTTTTTTCTCATGCTGTGTCCTTTTCCTAGAGTGACTTTACCCACTACTTCTATGCAGAAAATCCCTGCTCATCTTTTAAAACTGACTTCAAGATCACTGTTCTGGAAAGCATTTCTTACCTCCTATCCATGCAGACACAGTTTTCCTCTGTGCCCTTTATCCACATGAGCACTTAATTCATTGCAACTGCACTGACATTGTGTCTGTCAGATTCCTTCACTGATCTATGAGATCAATGAGAAAGTGATTGTGACCAACTCATCTTTGAATGCCTTGTTCCCAGCTTACGGAATAAAATGGAGCAGAGTCAATCAATGCTAGTTGAAATTTTGAAAGAATGAGCATGGCCTTTCTAAAGAAAGACTGGCCCCCTGATCAGTACTGTGTTACCTCCTCTATCCTTTGGCATCAAAAATGTCTTCAATTGGATTATTTTATAATAAATTGTGTGATCTGTTTTCATATGGTTATTAAACAATGCATACATAGTCAAAATTTAAGAAGTTCTAAAGAGCAAAGGGCAGAAAACACCAAAATTCTAGCACCTAGAGACAATCAATGGTAGCATTTTGGAATCTGTGCTTACAACGTACTAAATTTTATCACGGAAAGGTTGATTTTGTTTTGTTTTTTACTGTATGTGGTACACAGCAACCAGTTTAGTTAAACTTACTGTATCAGTTTATTAAACGTCTTCCTCACTCCATCTTTTAATGACTGACTGCGTGATATTTCATCATATGGGTTGGTTATAATTTGTTAGCCATTTTCCTTTGTAGGAAAGCAATATTATATTTTGTTTTGGTTTTAAAGAACTTCTCATTGTAATAACTAATGATGTGAAGAATGTTATTTTACCTAAGTCTTTGAGCTTCTCACTGATATTTTATGTGGTTTATGTAGGTAAAGGAGTACCAGAGTTGGAGACTTTCATACACATTTTTATTTTTTATATTTTAAACATTTTTTATTGAGTAATAATCATTTTACAATGCTGTGTCAAATTCCAGTGTACAGCACAATTTTTCAGTTATACATGAACATACATATATTCATTGTCACATTTTTTTTTCACTGTGAGCTACCACAAGATCTTATATATATTTCCCTGTGCTATACAATATAATCTTGTTTATTTATTCTACATTTTAAAATCCCAGTCTATCCCTTCCCACCCCCTGCCCCCTTGGCAACCACAAGTTTGTATTCTATGTCTATGAGTCTGTTTCTGTTTTATATATTTTTTTTTTTTAGATTCCACATATTAGTGATCACATATGGTATTTTTCTTTCTCTTTCTGGCTTACTTCACTTAAAATGACATTCTCCAGGACCATCCATGTTGCTGCAAATGGTGTTATGTTGTCTGTTTTTGTGGCTGAATAGTATTCCATTTTATAAATATACCACATCTTCTTTATCCAGTCATCTGTTGATGGACATTTAGGCTGTTTCCATGTCTTGGTTACTGTAAATAGTGCCTCTATGAACATTGGGGTGCAGGTGTCATTTTGAAGTAGGGTTCCTTCTGGATATATGCCCAGGAGTGGGATTCCTGGGTCATATGGTAAGTCTATTCCTAAGACTTTCATATATATTTTTAAATTGCCAACTGGAAATGTTAAATAATTTACACTGCCACAAGCAATGGCTAAGAATATGAATTTCTTTGAATAGTTTAATATTATTATTATTATTACAAACTATCAATTTGATGAAATAGGTGTATCATTTTAAAGTTTGCATTTTTTAATTATAAAAAAAGTTTGGGTATTTGGATATTTTCATATTACTAGACAACTATTATTCATTGTGTAGTTATTTGTTATAATTATACAATTATTAACTTGCAGATTTATCAGACTATATTGAATTGCTACAAATTGTTTATTTGTTGTATTTTCTATTTTTTAAGAATACCTTTATGATATATGGCATAAATTTTCCTCATTTGCATTCTAATGCTAATGAATTGACCACAAGTCACATTTTGTTCAGTCGTGTTTTACAGCTAAATATTAGTGTAATACTGGGGATCCTTGACTTCTTCCTTGCGTTTGACACTAATGTGAATGTCTTGCTAGCATTACTCATAATTTATATTAGCTTTTAAGATCAGTGATAGATTTCTTTCTCATAAGAAAATATCATTTCATTCTTGGTTCACTAAATTTTACTTTATTTAGGCATAGATGATGCATTTTATCAAATATTTTATACATTTAACTGGATGTAATTCTTTTGTAACTGCAGGAATTAATGACATGAGTTGATTTTCTAATATTGAAACACTTGATGTAACTGTGTAACTTCCTACATTTTTATGGTTCCCTTATTCTTTCAAGAAAATGAGAAGCAGATAAATACTTGCATCCTTAGTCATAAATGAGTTTGGCCCTCATTTTCTTTTACTGAGATTTCTTTGTCATGTTGGGACTTTAGGGTTCATTGACTGGATCAGTCTTACGATTTGGAAATTTTGAGACTGTTTCCTGTTTTAATTAAGTTAATAATCTATGGGTTAGTAAAAATTGCTGCCTTTGAAAAATGGAGCAGTCAGCTGTAGCTCTTACCCTCTTATTCCAAGGCACTATTATATTTTGCTAGTAGAATTTTAGTAACCTTCCAACCAGTGTCCTGTGTCCACCCTTGTGAACCTACATTCTATTCTCCACACAGCAGTCAGTGATCCTTTCAAAACACAAATCAAATTATGTCAATCTTTTGTGTAAAATCCTCTAAAGGCATCTCCTGTCACTGAGAGTATAAGACTAAACATGCTTTCCATGAATTCACAGTCCTCAACTTGTACCATAGAAAACAGTACTAGTCATGAGTCAATTCACTGAATACACAAATAAAGCATGGATGTAGCATAGTTGGAGGGGGTACACTCCACCCCCTGCAGCATTGCCTTTTATTCCTCAACCCCAGATGGAGCTGGGATAGAACTCACTCCCCTTAGAATCTCGCTATATCTATTCAGTGTCATCTGAATGTTACAGGGCAGGTGGTGGGGTGTTTCTGTAGGAAATGTAATAAATAGGCCATGGCATAAGATCAAATGGAGTCATAAGCTAATATAAGTACACACACAAATGTATGCAGGTAGGTATGTGTATGTATGGACGTTTGTGCATATTATTAATAAAGGTAGGGCATGCATATTTTTTTAAGCACATGAATTATGAAATATTAAGTATGGGCTTGTTTTTTCTGCAGTGATGTAAACTGGAAAATCTTTTGGCTGGAAGGACTCCAACCCAAACAACGCCATACCTGAAATTCCATGAAACGCCCCACCTCATTTCTATCTGGTTCTCCCCAGATAGATTATTTTGGTTCAGTTATGCCTCTGCAATTAATTTATTTCATATGACTGTAAATCACATCTACAATGAATCCAACTTAGACATCTAAAGAATCTCTAAAATATCTTTCTTTCTGAATATGTGTGGAGCAATATGAGATGTAAGTGTAATTTCAGGTACTTTGTCTCTTTATGCTTAAAAAAATGTTAAAATCTTCTCAGCAACTCTTAGTATTGTTCTTTTCAGATTATAAAATGAACGATTAGAACCAGAGGCATAGGGAAAAGTGCTGGTTTGCATAGCAGCTTTTAATTGGCAAATTGCCTAAGAATACTACTATACCTAGTCTTTGCTTTCATCCTGGAATTTGCTGGAGAAAATGTTTAATGATGATTTTCCATTTTCATTTAAGTACTTGCTTAGTATTAGCAAATTAAATTAGTAACACTACAAAGTAAGGTCTCCCAAGCCTTTTCATTATATAGCATACAGAATGGTAGGTTCTGATCTTATTAGTTTAGACCTGGTCAACAAGATCACAAAACGCAGAATGTTTACTGTGTGAATGAAAAATACTGCAACCATATCAGTAAACAAAGAATGCTGAAATCATGATGTCATCAGCCGCTGCCGCAACACCCCCCAGGGAAGACAAGCCTGCAGCCCGGCCTCTGCAGCCACTCACAACCGTGCCCTCTGAGGGGACTCAGAATAAGAAAGGACAGGATACTGGCCCTAGATAGCTAGGTGCTTGTCAAAGAAATGAATTCAGTGAGCCCAAATGTTTGCTCCCTCCCATATACAGAAAAGTGCTAAATTCTTCAACTTGAGATGCCTGGTTTTCTTTCCTTAACAAGTAATCTTTTAATGTTCCAACTACCTGGTCTTTGTTGTAAAGCTCCTATATATCCTAGACCCTCCCCTACCTCTTCGGAGCAGTCCCTCAGAGCGATCTGAGAGGCTGTCATCACAGGCTCAAAGGGGTTCGAGTCCTCAGAGATGTGCGCCAAACAAAGCATAATTCTCAACTTTCAGGTTGCGCATTTATTTCAGTCGACAACTGTATGGGCAATGAGTGGGACAGAGGTGACTGATCTGGGTAGTTCAGTCCTGAAGTCTGCAAGGATGAAGTAAAAAAAGCTCTTCTGAATCTGCTACAGATTAGTGAGGCAAATATACATAAAAACAGTAATAAAGAAATAAATTGCTTTAAAGAAGCCAGAAATAAATGTCAGAAAAAACATTAAAAGAATAAAAAGACCCTGACATTTCAAAGCCTTGCTACATAGATATGGCTTTAATATCTGATATGTTTGGCCTCAGAAAGCTGTCAATTATGTTGAAAATGTAAAAAGCATCTGAGATATCATTTATCTAAGAATGGTCAATGATTTCAAACCTGCTTACTTCTCAGTTCTTATTTATCAGTCAACATGTACACAGTTGTAGGTATTCTGAAGTCCAAACTATTTTTGCAAATGTGATAATTCACTGGCCATTCATGGGTAAAAGTGAGAACTTCTGAGTCAGATGACTGACTTGAAATCCTGCCCTGGCCTCTCACCATCTACATGTCCATGTGAAATGTATTTCACTTCCCTAGGCTAGTTTCGTTAACAGTAAAAGGAAACAATAATAGAGTCTTTCTCAAAGGTTTTAGGAATTAAATGCAGTATTATGTAAGAACTGCTTAATATAATATAATATAAACATTAGGTATTTTATTACATGTGTGATACATTCCACTGAGCACCAACCATGTGCCAAGAACTATGTTAGGAGCCATAGAGCCAATGGAGAGCAAAGAATTTGTAAAGAATGCTTGCATGGAGAAAGACAGAGAGAGAGAGAGAGAGAAAGGGCGAGAACTGTAATTACAATGCATTTGTGTTTTACAGTGTAATATACCATGACTGTAATGCTGGATTTTAGCTACTGTACTTGTTCTTCTGGATTGTTATTTCAAATATCAGAAGTCTTTTTTAAAAGATTTGGAAACATGAGATACGTTGATTTGCTTGATGTTATTTGCCTCCGTGAACCTGGGGAACACTACTTCAGCATTGATAAACATTTAAGGTCAGTACTAAAATTTGGATGAATGAACACTAGATGGCGGCATGTATGAAAAATTAAATCGGAGTAAGCCACTGTGCCAGGTTAAAAAAAAAATCAAAGGAGTCTTTCACAACAATGACTTGCTTTTTTTCATTTGGTCAGTTATACATTTTTGTTTGTTTCTTTTTATGGTTTCAAAGATAAATTTTTAAGAAATCGGAAGGAAAAAGAGACAGGTGGAAATACATTTATACGCATTTCTCTTGTTCTATAGGTAAGGTCATTGAACACTTTAGAATATCCACATGCAGATAGGTGTTTGCTGAAAGGAGATGTTTTTGAAAGAAACTCGTTTTAAATGCATTACTTGTCATTTAGGTACTAAGGATTCCAGAAACAATTGAACTTTAAAAAAACACATGATAATGGATATAATTAATTGAGTGCTTAGGGAGGTTCAGGGTTAAAAACTGTTGTAGGAGTCACCTCATCGTGTTTTTCAACAATCTAACAAGGTGGGTATATTTTTGGTCCTGTTTCGTATATGAGGATGCAGAGTTTTACAAGGCTTAAGAACTGTGAGGTTACATGTGTAACTGAGGAAGCTGAGTTTCAAATTTTAAATCCAAATCATTCTGAGTCTCCACTGAAATTTTAGCCATTTTGTTGTACAGATACTTAAATCACAGATTTTAACTACTTGATTCCTGTAAAATACATAATTTTGAGACATAGAGATAGCAGCAACCGATGTTGAATATGAGGTAGAAATGGTTTGATTTGAAGATTGGAATCAAATTATTTACAAAAATTTTGAAAATATTGGTCTCTTAATTATCCAGAGAAAATATTTGACTCTTTTGACTTTGTTAGATAAGGAAAGTCAATTAAAATTGTTTTATTTTTCAGTTGTTTTAATTGCTATCCTAGATGGACTCAACCAGCTGTTTGTGTAATGAACCTCTTAACATATTACAGAAGAAACAGATTCTACTGTCATTATCCTTAGAAGTCAATAATTCATAAGATTCAAGAAAAAAGAAAAAGCAAAGAATCCACTGATTTTTAATATAGATACAAGTTGCATAATTTAGATTGTATGTAAATAGTATGTAGACTTCTAGCTTTTACATTTGCAGTATTTGAGTCATGTTGCAGGAGGATTAATAAAATGGCTGCACTTAGGCTAACAGATTGCTTATTCTTACGCTCGCCCTTAAAATGGTCAACTGACCAGTTGCTACTCACAGTTCCAGGCCTATTGTTAAAACTAAAGCTATTGATCTTACTGTTCTACTTTATTCCAGTAACTGAAAGTAATAATCAAGCTTGGTCTCTGAGTCTTTCTCTAAGGAGAAGGTCACAAGACTGTAACCTTACAAAATAGCCTGAGTTACCAAGGAGACTACACCTTGAGTGCTCATGAGATAAAGAGATCAAACCACTGGCCTCTATAGAATTGGTCCCCTGGAGTTGTCATTTCTCCGTTCTAAGTCTTCTGATGAGAAAATGATTCTGTTGCTTGTTATCAATGCTTTATTGTTAGAGCTCTGGCTATATAACCACCCCACCCCGTCCCCAAGGTGGGTGCACAGTTTTGAAGGCATCACCCTGCTGTGAGTCCCCTTAGCTCGGCAAAGCAATAAAATTGCCTCCTTTCTTCTAAGCTCCAAGACCTTGTCTCTGGGTTATTTGGCTCGTCAGGGATGGGGGCCAAACTTTTGGCAACAATGCTACAAAATATAACATGTGAACTTTAAAAAAACTGTGTATTTTGATGCTAAACTCCTAAAAGGTGATACTCTCATTTTAAAATGACACTATGTTCACAACTCAATTGTATACTCTTGTGTAACCATATTAATATTTTAAATTATGAAAACTAATTCTGCAGCCAAATCCTTACAGAATCATGAGAAAAAAATTGCTAATTGTCAACATTTTTTTTTGTAGTAGAAGATAGAGTGAAGGAAGAAAGCAATCCCATTCAGTTATTTAATTAGAAATTTTCCATGTCCCAGCTGATTCAGTATTTGCATATATCATTTACATGTATCAATGTTTTGTCTTAATTTGGCAGATAAAAATAGACCTTTTTACATGAAATTATAACATCAATCTGTTAGACCCATTTAAAACATCTTATCCCAAATTGGTAATACCCCATGTAGAAAATTTTTAAAATATGGAGAAATAAGTATTATTAAAATATCCATGCTGTTCTCAATCTACAGATAAGTATTATTCATGTTGAGTATATTTTTCTCTTGTGTTTTCTTAATGCGTTAGCACAGATGTACATAAAAACAGACATAACATATATCACATGCACACCCGTACGTCTAAAAATTAAAAACTTAGATTCTGTAGTGTCGACTGAAATAAATGCGCAACCTGAAAGTTGAGAATTATGTTTTATTTGGTGGGCATTTCTGAGGACTCGAAACCCTTCGAGCCCGGGATGACAGCCTCTCAGATTGGCTCTGAGGGACTGCTCCGCAGAGGTAGGGGAGGAGCCAGGATATATAGGAGTTTTACAACAAAGACCAGGTAGTTGGAACATTAAAAGATTACTTGTTAAGGAAGGAAAACCAGGTATCTCAAGTTGAAGAATTTAGCGCTTTACAATGTATGGGAGGGAGCAAACATTTGGGCTCATTGTATTCATTCCTATGAGAAGCATCTAGCCATCTAGGGCCAGTATCCTGTCCTTTCTTATTCTGAGTCCCCTCAGAGGGCACGGTTGTGAGTGGCTGCAGAGGCCGGGCTGCAGACTTGTCTTCCCTGGGGGGTGTTGCGGCAGCAGCTGATGACATGATGATTTCAGCATTCTTTATTTACTGATATTGTTTGCAGTATTTTTTTTTTTTTACAGTAGGGTTTTTTAAACAACAGTATTTTGTGTGCACATTCCCTTGGCTATAAATAGTCTTTAAGAAACTATATGATGCAACATTGTATTCATTTAACAAAATCTATTTAAACATCCTCATAGAAATATATACAAGGTTTTAATCTATTTTTTGTAATAAATAATTGCAGTAACAACTATATACATATATTTGACTGTTTTTCTGAGTGTTGCTTTCAGGTAGATGCCTAGACATGAAAATACTGGATTACAGGACGTGAACATTTTTAAGATTCTTTGTCTATATGCCCAATTGCTTTCCAGAATTTGTGTATCTACTTATATTTCTATGGTAGCTTGTGAAACAGCCTTCCCTAACATACACTCAGCAAATCTTGACCATTTTTATTTTTAAATTCTTAATCAAATTGATGTATAAAAAATAGTATATCGTTATTTGAATTCCAAGGTCTGGGTACTAGTACAGATGTCTGTATTTTCTCCTTGTGTTTCTTTTGTGCATTGGCTATATTCATGTTCCTTTTAGGCAACTTTATTGAAACAAACATAAAAGCAGCATCAAAACAACATGGTTGCCATACAACCACCAATCAGCTTGAAGCCAGCTTAGCTCTTTTTGTTTAGAATGTGAATAATGTACAAAAGGATGCTGAAAAAAATTACCTCTAGGGTAGAAAACTGATGCTAATAGTATTATTGTTTTTCAGGGAAAAAATTTTAAAAGTATGTTTGCTACTTCCCTTCTATTCCCTTGGCTAAATTTTGTTTTCACGTTTATTCAGTTAACTTAGGTATTTTTAGTGCTTCTCTGGATCACTTTTTCCAGTTCACCCAGATTAATCCTAGAATAGAGATGCCAGATTTAGCAAATACAAATAGAGAATATCCAGTTAAATTTGAATTTAGAATAAACAAAAATGACATTTTTAGTATATGTGTATCCCCAATATTGCATGGAACATTGTTAAACTGAATATATATACACACACACACGTGTGTGTGTGTGTGTGTGTTTGTGTGTATAAGTATGTGTGTGTGTATCTATATATATTCATTGATTAGTTGAACTTCAAATTGAACTGGCACCCTGTATTTTATCTGGGAACTCTATCCTGGGATCATCATACCCAAACTGGGGCATTTGTCCCCACTCTCCCTAAGGTAGCTGTTGATCTACCATTGAGCTTTGATGAATACAGAACTAGTAAGAAATAGATAAGGACCAGTCATACTTTGACCTTCCCTCCATTCCTGAAAACACGTGTTTTCAGGCTCTAGAGGAATTTTATCCTCAGATACATATCTCAATCCTATCTACCTATTCCCAGAAGGAGCCGGGAGTACTAACCCTCCTCAGTCCAAACTCAGCCTGGAAATCAACAGGTGTTAAAGACAGTCATCTAGAATGCCACAGTCTTCATTTCAGTGATACAGAATGCAAACATTCTTGAATGGCTACAATATTCAGCTGTTTTTTTTTTTTTTACACTTTCATGTAAAATCCTTATAATGGTCTCTCTTTGCCTAGCACACAGCACAAATTACATTTTCTGCCCAAACTTCTGTAGGTGATAGTGAAACTATTATCACTAGTGAGAGCATGGTTAGACTTTTATTTTACTTCAACCTAGACAAAGCAACCAATTAAAAACTGAATATTTAAAAGGTTAGTACATACCAGGCACTATGCGAAGAGTTTATCAGTGAGATGAGGTTTCACGTTATCTCATTTAATTTTCAGCTCCTTGGAGTCGTCTTATGCTCCCAGGCTTTCCATCATGTTTCTCTCTCTGCCCCTTTTTACTTCTATCTTCTCGCCACTTCTCTTTACCCTTCAACATCTAGTCCAGGCATCATGTCTTCTAGGTAGCCTACCAGACCCAGATAGCTGGCTTGAGGGATGTCCATCTGTGCTTCCTCAAACCTCTTTGCTTCCCCCTGTATTATAATAAGCCTTGGCTGCATGCACTCCAGAGCATCCCCCAGGGGCTTGTCACACTGGTGACCCCTTCCTTGGATAACTGTCAACCCCATAGACCCCCAGGTGGAGGTTTCCCACACATAAGAGGCAATCTACCCTGTATGGTGAACCACAGTCCATCCACAGTTGATTGAGATGAAGAGATCTCTCATTGATGAAGGCTCGTCTAAGGGTTGGTCTGACACAAATTTTTGTATCAATGCTTTTCAGAGAGTCCACCAAGCTAACTGAATTAATTGAATTATTTCTAAGAAAATCTGAAGCAGAGAAGGAGAATATAGATGGGTCCTATTAATACTAGATCTCTGAAGTGAAGTGTAGTAAACTCTTATTGCTGCTGGGGGGATGGAAAGAAAACTTTGTTACTAAAGAAACTTGGAAGACTTTCACCCTTAGTTGTGTAGCAAAGTCATCCTTGACCCCTAGACGACGTTCAGCCTGCTGTTACGTGCGCTCATGTTCATGTCACGGTTTTGAACTATATATTTAGAGGCATGATTTATGTCTTCCATTTCTATACAGCTGTAGAAGAATGAGATGGATTTGCATTTCCAGTGAAGGCACTCCAAAAGATATACAGCTCAATGAAGTTTGAATGAGCTGTGATTTTCACCTTTTTTTGTCTCCAAACAGCTGGCAAACGCCAGCGTCCTACATTTTATTTAAAACAAGGATCTCTCTGCTTAGATTGGCTTTAGAAACAACTGCTGAAATATTGCCGTAAGTTAAGCCCTGGTTCACATTCTGCCTCCTTCCACTCGCCCTCAGGGATATTCCTAGACAAACAGGATTCTTGCACCTGTAAATTCAGGTCTTTGTTTTTTTTTTTTTTAAATGTGGATTATATGTTCTCTTTCATTGTATGAACAACACCCATTTAAAAAAAAAAAGAAAAAGGAAAACAACTGTAATAAAAAAAAGAAAAGAAAATCAGTAACTTTAAGAGCAACAAGAAGAAATTACCAGGGAAACACAAAAGAGTAAGTGCTATATTCTTACAAAAGTGATTAGAAAAAGCTTAATAAATGAAGTGATATTTTAAATCAATCAACCAATCAATCAACAACTTCCTAAAGAAAGAGATTAAGTCATCTCTAATCTACCGTAGCAGTATCACAGACTCTAACCTCAGTGTATGTGGTATGTTTTTGACTGAAAAAACGCTGAAAAATTGAATATGATCCAATCTTTTTTTTTTAAATGCAGTCTTTGCTAGAGGTAATAGGGTTTCATAGCTCAAAGGAGCTGAATAATTGAGTCTAATTTTCTAGGTTTATAAATTAGGCTAAAAGTCCAAAGAGGTTGTGATTTATCAAGTTAGATCAGCTGGGTTATTTTGCATAATGATAAGTGTTCTGAAGGCAACACATCAGAGCAATAAGACAGATAGTCACTCAGAGAGGCTGAAGGAAATGACAGAGTTGGGGGAATCACTGAAGGCCATTTGAACTGAGAGCAGAGTTACGAGAAAGCGCTCACTGTGCCTTACATGAGGGCAAAAGCATTTCAGGCAGAGAGTATGTAGCATATACAAAGGTCCAGAGGTTAATAACAACTTGACCTGCTTAAGGAACAAAGAGAAAGAGAGACTAGAAGTAAGAGTTAAAGCAGAAAGAACTGAAGCAGAGGCGAGATGAAGGAAGGCCTTGCAGACTATGGCAAGGCATTTGGGTCTTATTTTAAACTGAATGAAAAGCCATTGGAAATTTGTATATATTTGCATATACTTATGTAAATCCATTATACATTTTTTACACATTTAATACATTTATACTTTTTATATTTATATATGTATACATTTATAGTGCACACATTTTATATACTTTTATACATTTATAAATATATATTAAACTTCTCCTGTATACTGAGAACTACGTGCAACCATTGCAATCAGACATGATTTAGGCAAGGCCTCTGCTCTCTAAAACTTCACAGTCTATTGGAGCAACATACCTAAAAACTATATATTTATAACAAATTGTAATCAGTGCCTTAGAGGAGGTAAGTTAAACTGTTAACTCTATAAGGACAGAGATATCCTCTGACTTGCTCTTTTCTGTATCTTCAGCTCATAACACAGTGTCTAGCACACAGTAGGTGCTTAATAAATGTTTATGAAAGGAAGTAAGGGGGGAGGAAATACAGTAGTTACGTAGATCAGTAGCAGGTGCAGATTCTGTCCTCTAGGAATTAAAATACCTCGAGCGAAGTTTTCCTGTTTGCTTTTCACAAGGGCTTATTCTGTGAAATGACAGAAAGTTTGCTTAATCCTCATTTTTCCCTGCACAAATCACTTCCTGCAGTTACTGAGGTGCTGTCATTAGACAGCCCTGGCTTTTCCTGGTAGTGTAGAAAAAGCTATCATGGGTGTCCCAGATGGGAGATTACATCTGACAGTCAACTTCTCTAGAGCTTGGGTGACACAAATGGACCTCCAAATGCTGGGAACTTGCTTGACAGACTTTGAGCACGTGCCAGCCCGCCTGACAAGGGCTCCATCGTGGAGAGTATGGGTGATGGTGATAAAGTGGAGGGATATGGTAGAGTGGGGACACCGTGACTAGAGTCACTGAAGAGAACAGAGCCATCGAGCAGGGGGAAAATGACAACAAGGAAGGTCTGAGGATTACAGGGTGATCTTAAAAACTGCATACTTGTCTTGAATAAGTAATCAGAGAAAAGTTACTATTGGTGTAAAGCTTGAACTATCTCCTTCCAGAAACCAGGTAAATCCTGGGAAGGCATCTCTTTTGTTTGTGATCAAGTCACTGTGAGTGTCTTGGGTGCTCAGAAGCAGTCAGTCACACAATAGGATTATTTACCACTGTTTCCTTCTCTCCCCTCCAGTAACACTTTTGTAAGGGCAGCAGCAGCTCTATTCTGGGAGGCGGGCTAGAGGGAAGAGTGCTTATAGACCCTCAGAACTGGAAGGGCATTTAAAGATCATCTGTTTCAAAACTTTAACCCGCAAACAAGGCAACTGAGGTTTAGAGACGTCAAGTGACGTGCCAAGGTCACTTTGTTGTTTCACAGCAGAGCCAGTCACAGAATCCAGGGCTCTTGATTCCCAGGCAAAAATATTTCTACACAGCAGTGGAGTCCCAGCTGCTTTTTCAGACATAGTGACCTGAAGGTGGTTTGTCCTGGGGCAGACAGAGCCCAGAATGGTCAGGCAGCTCAGATTCTTCAGCCAGTTCATTCTCTAATAGCCATGTTTATTGTTCAAGTAAAAGGGTAAATAAATGTGAGTTGGCTTAAGGGTGGAGATTTAACAGTTAGTTGAGAAACCAAAAATCCTTACTAGCCATCTTCATGGATAATCTGAACTGGCGTATTTTACTTACCACATATGGCAACTTAGAGTTGAGCTCACCTCATGTAAATCTTAAAACTGTCTGGATGGTAGGTATTAAATAATCACTATGTGGTTAACCGAGTATGTTACAAAGCAATGAGAAACCATGGGATGGGCAATAGATTTGGCTTCAGGCATACCTGTTTTTCAACCTCTGCTCTGCTCCTTCTAAATTCAGAAAATATGAGGGGGTTAAGAGTTTCTTTGTGCCTTAATCCATCCAGCCTAAGATGATATTAATGCTCTGAAAAGGTGTTTTAATGACTGGTTATCGTCTACAAAATGATAAAATATACACAGACACATATACACCTATGTTCAAGGCAGTCAGTGGTAGATTTTAAAATATTACTTTATAATCACTATAAAATTAAAGTAAAAATTAAAATTCTGGATCAGTATCCATATGGGCAATATGGTTTGGGGTCCTGCAGAATTTGATGCTTTACAAAGTAAGCATTCAAGTTATGAAGTTCTACCTTCTTGGTTCTCTTCCTTGTCAACTGTTTGAACACTGGGTAAGTCATCTAAGTATGCTAAACTTTCCTTATTATTAAAAAAAAGGGGGGAGGAATGGGGAGAAATGGGATCTTAGTGAGTAAATGTTGTGCGTCTTAATTAGTTATCCATGCCAGGACTTAGCACTTGCCTGGCTCAGTTAGCGATAGCTATGGCTATTATCATCACCTCGATTACTCATAGGAAGCTGCTTGCAGCTTTTCAGACTTGGCACCTTTGAGACTGGGTGTTATACAGGGAAAATCATGACCTGGAGACCCAAGTTTCACTCTCTGACTCTGCTTTTTTCACTTTTCATGATCACTCCTGTTCTCCCATCAGGAGGGCAGTTAATGGAGACAGGGCTAAGGCATCATAGCAGATGACTCAGAGACTGACCACGTCACACACAACAGCCCATGAAGAAACAGAGTCACTTAACAGGGTTTGTCTTGTATCAACAGTCCCAGGTCTTTCTGAGGACAATGTATGAACACTATACTCTTCTTTCTATAACGCCCAATAAAAAAAAGTGCTATAACTGACAGAAAGCATATTACTATCTTAGATCTCAAGTACACACAGAAGATATGAGAATAGCTCCTCTCTTCATTCTCACATGAAGAAACCGAGCAGACAGCCTTCCAAACTGGTTAGGGGCAGAGCTGGAACTAAAATTTAGGTTTCTACTAAGACCTTTCCATACAATCAGGCTGAACTGATATTTTTCTGTCTTCTTAAACATTTAATACTAAATATAATGAAGTTCCATAAATAATGAAATGTTTAATTCCATGAATGTATCTTCCTTCCAAAGATACTTTGTGAAAGTTATTTATTCACACATTGAATTCAGGACCATGAGCAGGTTGCAGACTGAAATTATTAACTTCTATCTACAAGGAAGGGCATTATAACAGAAGAAACCAAGGATTGAGACCAATTTCAAAGCAATTCAGGGAAAAATGAAAAGCTTGGGCTTGGAATTGCTACATATCATGTCCCAGATGAATCCCCTGTGCCCATATTCCTTTCCCTCAGTAGAGAGGAAATAGGACATGTGGAAAAGACCGTGGGCTTTAGTGCCAGAGAAACTTGGATTACAAATCCAGTCTCATCACTATTTGAAGAATATCTTAATCCTCAGTGTCCTCATCTGTAAAATGGGGATAAATACCCACTTCACACGCTTGCTCCAAAGATTAAACAGAATATAAAATTAAGCAGCATAATGATGTGTTAAATAAATGCCAGCTATCTTCCCTTCTCCTTTTCTTTAGTACTTGTGGATTCATAGCTTTAAAATGTTCGCTTCCCCTTTCCTGGGATGGTTTGCTCTTCTTAAGAGCCATGCACAGACAGCATTCCTTACAAGTGCTCCTTTGAACTGCTAAGTGGTCCACCTCAGTGACATGAACCACAGCAGCCTTTGACTTGCATTATCATGTCTATGATCACCAACAGCTATTTGGCTTCTGTTCAACTTATGGTCATATTTATGATGATACCTTTAATTCAGGTCTCAAGGGAAATATGCCTTTCCCATTAAACACATCAGTGAAAAAGGACATGAAGAACATTAGTGTCAGAGTAACTACAAAGGAGTAAATACTACTTAATTTTCACCTGAGAGATGAGAAACTAAACTCAGAATCTTACATTGAAAACCTTTGGCATTCCATAGTAAATTTTTCAAATATCAAATTTCAGTATTATTGTGTTGATTGAATTTCCAGAGACTGGCTCTGTACAGCTCTAAGAAAATTACTAGAACTAGAGGAAACACCCTGAAATTCGAGTAAGAACAAATTAAATGATGTAAAACCACCGAATTTATTTTTGGAGGAGATCCTCAGAATCATTATGTCCAATGGTAGGCAAATCTCCACAGAAAAACTAGAACACATTTTCTAGACCCTAGGTGTTTAGACAGATTTTTTAAAAATCTACTTTTTACTTCTGTGATAATATTGAAAACAATGTAAGAACATCCAGTGTCATTTTAATGACAATATAAAAATAGAACAATGTCTCAAGATTTTAGTGCCAGAACATATGTTTGTATTTATAAGTACTTTGGCACCAAAATAAGTTGCTTAAATGACAACATTTAAATATGATTTCAGTGTTTCTGGAAAAGTTAGATGCATGGAGTATGAAGAACCTGGATTTGTGTTTTCCTTTTAAAAAGCACCAACCGTATCGCTCAAGCATTTGGCCTACTTATTGCTAAGCAGGTGGCTGGAAGACTTTATGAAACTTGTAAAAATTTAGTATTCTCACTCATAATGCAGGAATAATAGATCTTATGGACTGCCATTCAATCAAATGACGTGATTTAAAGTGTTTAGCTTGTGGTCTCACTGAGGAGGCACACACAAACTTGGTAACCCTTTTCTTTCCCTTCCTCTCTGCTGATACACCCTCTTCTTGGGGCCACCAGCCACATGCGTTCCACATATAGTTAAATAAAACAAGTGATGGACATGTTTTGTCACTAATAAAATAAATGCAAAATTATTAATATGTAAAATGACTTAAGTGTATATAATTTCAGGGAAAACATCTCTAAAATACATCATAAAGCAGAGTTTTAAGAATATTTTAGGAAATGTTACCCTCTTAGGACAGTTTTCTGGCCTGACTTGGGGAGGAGGCACCAAAACGTTTTCCCACTGGGGCAGATGAATCTTCCAATTCTGTCATCTGGAGGCAAAGTACCGCACAGGAAAGGAGCCCACAGTATATGGGTGTATGAAGTTAGCCAGGTTGCTTTCGGTACTGGGTCTAATAAGTTTAAGAAGAGTCCTGAGCAACCTTTCACCCAAGGGTGACAGCTCTCCCCAACTTTGTCTTCTGTTTTCCTCAATGATATCCTCTCTTGAAGCGCTGGCATAGACCAACATTTGTGTTGCCTTCTCATTTTTGCCCTTGCCACTGCATTTCACGGCCTAAGGACAGATCCATACTATATTTTATGGTCCTGCCAAACTCCATCTTTCTCCTGGAAGACTGAATCTTGCTCCTAAATCTCCCAAACATTTAATGTAGAGGCACAGGGTGGGCTAATATGAGGAATCCAAATAGTTCAAGCCAATATTCATTCATTCAACAAATAATTATTGAATTTGTAAATCTGCAGGGTCAGTTTGAGGGTTTCCATGACTGAACAGTAAGAATGCTGAATGTAGTGCCTGGAATGCATAGCAGATAAGCTTTCTCATAAGATACTTGCTCTAGTTTATCTTTATTCAACTAATGGAGACTTAAATCTCGGCAGACATGTAGTGCATCATTTAACTACTTCTTAGCTACACAACATATAACAAGATAAGATGTTGAATGTTGGAGTGAAGGAGGAAATATCTAGTGGGGTTCAAACCACTTAAAAGAACAGATGAGATGGGAAGGTGGTGGATTTAGGCAGATGTGATCTATGTCAGCATAAAGTCTTAATCCTGAAAGATAGGAGGGTGGAGATAAAGGCCAAAATTGTACCCATGTTGTAAATAGGTAGAGTCAAAAATTAAAACCATCCTGTGGAGAATATCCAGATCCTCTTAGAGGATTGTCTAGAGACAGGCCAGATGCTGGCATGGAAGAGTCTGGAAGAGTGTCAGCTCCTGGGCGATAAAGAGATAAAGAGGGATGGATGATGGAAGTGATAACCAGTTAGAAAAGTCTGACCCAGGAGACAGAGGAAAATCCAGTTGCATAATCCAAGGTGACAGCATCCAGGCAGGGTCTGTGCTCTGCAGGCTCAGTGTCTGAGAAAGGGAGTCTGGATCATGAAGAGAGTAACTAGTTCAAAGATTTATGGTAAGCAGAGATCACCCAAACTGATTTGTATGTTACTGAGTCCAAATGGCTACTGCTAGCTGCTTCTTGCCTTCTGTCTCCTTTAAAAAAAATTGAAGTATAGTCAATGTAATTCGTTGTGTCAATTTCTGGTGTACAGCATCATTTTGGTCATACATATACATACATATATTCATTTTCATTATAAGTCACTACAAGAGATCATCTCCAAAGTGTCTCTGGTGTCAATAGACACATACTATTAAGTATAAAAACCAAGAGCAAGAGTAAATCTTAGAGAAATCAGACGAAGGTATGAGACCAGGAATGTGTGCATGTGTGAATACTTTGTCTCATCTGGGTGACTTTGCAGACATTTGTACCCAGTGTGAGGCAGCGATGAGATATGAGGATAATGTATTAAGCCCGATTTTTAAAAACAATCTTCACCTTTTTCTTTCTGTATCCAAAGATGAGCTGCATCCACAACAGTTAAAGTAACACAATTTACTCAGTTGTATTTGTTCCTCCAAATGATTTAAAAATTTTCTCCTGAGCCACCCTTTGAACCACATATATTTTTTTAAAAATTTAAGTTTGTTTTTAAATGAAAAACCCTATTGTTCAATCACTCTACTCTTTCACCAGGATTCATTCTGATTGATGTTCAGCAGTTTTTAAAAGTCAAATCTACCCTCAAGTGGTGATGATTTTTATCAGTGGTGACATTTAGTACAAGTTGAGTTGGAAAAATGTTTTGAACAATTTTCCGTTGTGAGTTATAGGTGGTGAGAATCTAAGCCAGGACAAAAATGTTTATCGTGCCTGTAGAAATAGCCACTTTATGTGTGATCTTACAGATTCATCTTGTATACCTTTTATTTTCTCTTTATATTAACACTTTTGTTTTTGGTTTTTTGCATCCCATAGGACGGATTTGATTTTACAAAGCAAAGAGAACATGCCAATAGATAATCAGTCTTAAGGTAGTTACCTTGTTGTTTGTCTCATATGACTGTATAATTGGTGAGCTAACTCAGAAGTGCCTACATGTTTGGCTAATAACTGCAGTTTGTCACTTTTATTACTACTTTAGCATTCACACAACTTCTTCCGTGGACATCATTCCATTTGGTTCTTAAAAACATTGCAGGATGTTCATTTTAGGGTTTAAGTAATTTTCTATCTCTGTTTTAAAGATGATGGTTGAGTTCAGGAGTTTAAGTGACTTGCACAGGTTGCATAGTAAAGTGAAAAAGTTTTGCTAAAATGCATTTCATAAAAGATTTCTTTCCACTCCACTATGTGAGGCTCTAAATGATTTATCTGCCATAAAAATGAATGCTCAGATAAAAGATACAGTCTAAAAATTCAGTAGAGAAGACATCCAGGAATACTAGATAGCAGGGTATTTTGTTTACGTGTGTGTCAGGAGGATGTGTTTATCTGTGAGAGGGAGAGAGAGAGAATGTGTGTGTGTGTGTGTGTGTTGTTTATTGGGAATACAGGTAATTTACATTAAATGTACTGAGAGTGTTCTTAGTTTTGTAATATATAAAACTTTAGTGATGGCATAGGGAAAACTAAAATAATATGGGCATAATTGATGCTTCCTTTGAGCCAAATAAGGGTAAGATTTTCAAAATATATAACAGGTTAAACTACAATCATTCTCCACAAATCTCTGTGCTCAGTGATACTCCCCTCCCTGCATGTTTTTGCACAATGTCTGCTCAGCTCTTTTGGCCTACGCTACAGCCTGCTCTTCCTTAAAAGACTGCAGTTTAAGGTTTACTTTTTTGAAGAAATTTTTGACTTTTCAAATTTTACTCACTGAGCTTTTTCTTAACTCTGAAGGCTCAGTGCTTCATGGATTGGTGCCCAATTCTTAAATTATGTCTCATCTATCGGTTTTCTCTCAGGAAACAACCAACGAATGACCACCATGTGAATTTAGGTACAAATTCCTGCTCTCAACCCACATTGAATAAAGTGCCTAAAGTCAGAAGAAAAATACTGCACCTTGTGTCCACAGTATCAGGACAAAGATTATCACAAATTTGGAAACGTAATTATTGCTTAATTGATTATAGTGATCTGTATGATAACTTTATTAAATTAATAAAATATCAGCAAACTTACATCAGGAGGAATTGTTGAGTGACTAGTTGTACATCAGAAGGAATTGTTTAATGTATCAGTTGATGTAAAAATAACTCTTTTAAAAATGAAGATTTAAGGGAATTTAAAATAGTTTGTTCACATACAGTTAAATATGACTCCTAAAATAAAATATTATACAATTAATTTGTTTATGAATAATCAATAGCCATTTTGTCATAGGTCAACCTTTTTAGCTTGGTTCTCTTTTAGATGATCAATTATATAATTTTATATATATATATATATATATATATATATATATATATATATATATCAATTATAATCATGACATTGTGGCCATGAGTGTGTGTGGTATGAGAATGTCTATAAATTCAACTAAAAATATCTTCCTGATGAAAGCTCATATGAGGAGGTAAAGAGCATATGGACTTGCTTTCTAAGTCACATGGGTACATTTTAGTAGACAATAATGGTAATTTATTGTCCAAAATCTTTTTGTATGTAAACATCAAGAACCCAAAGTGGATTTTAAAAATGCTTTGCAGTAGAGATTTGCCTTATTGCCTACAAAAAGACTGCCATGTTCTAGACATTGAAAAATACAAAGGGATCATTCTAATCACTTGGTTGCCTGGGTGCTCTGGATACACAGTGGAGAAGAGGAATGATAAAATAATAAGTGGTTATAAAACTCCACTGGGCTAGAGACTGCCAATGTACAACTTCAAATTCCATTTGCATTTAAAAGAAGCACACTCAAAAATAATTTTCTCTTTGAACATTGTTAAGCCTGAATTTATTTTATATAACTCCCACAGGACACATTTCTGGTAGCAATTGAATACATTTCCTTGCTCTAATGTTAAAGCCAATTTCTTGAGCAACTTGTGCCAAAATACCTATCAAAATTATTCTGAGGTGTAAAAACATGGTGTCACCTGATTCTAATTCCAAAACAGTCCAAGTTACACTGCATTTAAAATTTCTTGCCAAAATATTCAATCAAGAGAAAAATACAATAATTAGTTAAAATTATCACCCAAGTTTACAGACTAGAAGAGTTTTAACTGGATCCACATGAGAATTGCAAATGTTTCTGTTTGTTGATGATATTTCCATTGTCTGAAATTCTAAAGCACCCACATTTGTAGGAAAAAAATGCATAATTCAAATGCCAGACATTGGACTGGGTTTTGCTATTTGAGAAACCGAGAACAATAACTTTTTTCAGATGAACAGTGTATTTAAAATTTACTCTTCCAATTTTTTTTTTGTTGTTGTGGTCATAGTGAAAACAAGGTTCAGAGACGTTCACTTAGTCCCACATTACACAGCAAATAGGACCCAAGTTCAAATCCCCTAATTGTTAGTCCAGAACTCTTTCCTTTACCACACAGTGTCATCCCGGGTTGCAGTTCATGTGTCTTCATGGAGATAGTTGGTATTCTGACACCCTGCCATGAAACTGTCCCACACACCTGAGTCCTGTCTTTCTATCCCAGTGTGTGGATCAAAAGGATCTTCAAGCATCTCTCACTTACCCCACTCTTAGGAACATTTTGTGGGTCTCTGACTTGCTTTGGACTTGACCATGGCAGTTTGTCCCATTGCACAGGAGTGAAACGTGGTGTTAGCATTTGGTAATCACATTTTTCATCCCAACGCCTCTATTCCCCAATTCAGAGTTACGTGAATTGGAGAATGTTAAATATTTTTTATAGGGTTGACTATCCACATCTTTCAAAAGAAAATTTACCAAACTCTCAAAATTGTGTCTAGATGTGTCTAGAGCACATAACAAACATAACAACTCTTATAAATGGTACCTATCATTCTTATTATTAGTAAACTCAACATGATTCACTAGTATGGAGCTCCTGTCAAACAAGGCTAATGCAGTGATGGGTATATTAATGGAGATATGTGTCCGGAAGGGAAGACTTCTCTTTCCACTTCTGCCTTTATGACCAGTCCATCGCTGGGCTAAAACTTCAGTACTCTGTATAACAAGGCTTTATAAATAACATAGACAAACTTGGGAGTACTGTTTTATTTTTCTTCTCAACTACAATATGAATTCCTTCAACTGAATTCCTAAGTTTCATTTGCCCATATATCTTTTGAACCAAATAACCTCAGCCTTCTTATTAAAAAAAACCAAACCACCACTTGCAGGGTTGTTGTGATAATAAATAATGACAAAATTATGAGCAAAGATTCTGATAGATGGTTTGTAGTCCTTGAAAGATATTAGCCCCTACTCTTGCCTCAGTTCCATGCCTGCCCTCCTAGAAATGACTCCTGGTCTCTGCATTTCCTGGTTACACCCTTTGCCGTTCTGAGGACAGTCTGCCTTCTGCATGATGTCATCCAAGCTCTGCTGTCGTGCAGAAATGGCTTGCTAATCTAAGAAGTCTGTGGTCTTGTCTTTACAGACTTTAAATTCTTAGGTCTGGAAAATAAAAATGAGAAACAACTGTAAAGGTGATCAGATCCAGCCTCACAATGACTGACTGAGCTTTCACCATGGCCCAGGCACTGGGTTAAACAGAATTATTTCTCCCACTTCATTTAATCCTTAAAATATCTCTATAAGGTGTCTCCAATTTGGAAATCTCCATTTTAGAAATTAGAAAAATGAGGTTCAGAAAGATTAAGTCACTTATTTCCAAAAACACAGCTAGTGAATAGCAGAGCTGAGTTTAACCTTTGTTGTCTGATGCTGAAGCCCAGGTCCATAATCATTTTGTATGATGCCTCTTTTCAACATCTACCCATTGATCCGGATTCTGCTGCTAGATCTAAACAAAAATCTTAAATCTCTTCTTCATTTGACAGCCCTCTACACAAGTCAAATCAATTATCATTGGATCTTGGAGTCCTGAGCTTCGGTTTCTCCAGGCTAAAAAAAAAAAAAAAATAGAAACGAAAAAAAACAAAAAACCTCAGGCCCATTATTACTCACACATACGACATCAGCTCAAATCTTGTCAATACACTGGTCACTCTTCCCTTAACATCCATGTACCATTTTACCTAAGCTCCACTGAAAACAGGAAATTTAAGAAACCAAGGACACCACATTTGTTTCGCTTCAGCAAGGAGTAGAAACACACACTCCTGTTTCTTTTTCTATATTTTCACCTGATGGTTTCACTATTCTTTTCTTGTGTTATTCACTTCATAAAATTAATTATAATAAAACCATATTACATGGAGAAACGAATTAATACACAAAAAGCACATTGGTCCCTGTGTTGCTGTTTGGTGATCTCACAGCAGCCATAAGGAATAGAATGGCTGGGTGATGCCAGCACAGCCATTTTTCCCCTTTCATGCATTATGTCACATAGACTGAGGAGTGATGGGCCAGTCACTAGAGATGGAGTGATGCCTGAGATGTCTGCTTTTTCCATAGGAGGCGTATAGCCTCGTGAGGGAAAACAGACAAGAAAATAAAGAGGAATTGATAAAGCATTATAGATGTTGTAACTGAAGTGCATACGTATTTTTGTGGAAACACAAAAAGAGACGGATTATTCTACCTTGAGAGAATCCAATTAAAATAGAGGCAATGATAGTTTAGCTGAAACTTTTAAGATGTGTCGCTGACCAGGAAGCCAAGGTCATGGTGTTAGAAACGAGCAAAACGACTAATTCTCAGAGAGGCAGAGATAACTGCCCTAATTTGTATAGTTAGAAGCAGAATTAAAACTAGAGTCTGCCCTTCTCAGCCTCGTCTAGATTTTAAAGATTGTCTCTACATCCTTTCTGGGCTGGATTTCAGTACCGGAGCTACCTGGAGCCAACACACTACCCGACAGCAAGTTGACGTCCTGCCAGGTAGTAGGGGAGAGGCTGACTTCCCAGTAAGAAAGTTGGTGCCTGGTTCTTCCTGCCTCAAACTAGCCCTTCGAAAATATTGCTTGAGCCTTCTGGGAAGGCTGATGTTAGGCAGATTCCTCAATCAGCAGAGAACAATCTGCTTGAGCACACCCTGAAGATTCCAGACAGACCCGTGACACCCGGGATCTTGAAGCAATGCTCTATCTGAATATGTTTTAATGATATTTTAGGATGCTGAAGTAGGGATACAATAGGAGGATACAGCCCAGGTGGAGAGAAAAAGAAACTGAACGTAAACTGAGCATCCACTGACATTCATTGCATCAGCCGCTAATTTAAGGTTGATAACATCTTACCAGAGCTGTTCAGTTTTAAAACATGTCGGCAGACTCTTTGATGATTTTCTCACAAGAGATGGGATTGAACTCCCCACCCCTTGAATTTGCATCAACATTAAACGACTCACTTCTCATGAACAGAATGTTATATAAATTCTATACAATTTCCAACCATCTTTTTCTGTGTCTCCCCTTCCCTGGCCTAGGTCTTCAGAGCCCTGCATGTCCATGGACAAAGTTCAGCTCTCCTGAACTCAGCGTGCTTCAGTAGCCATGTGGAGACAGAGAGACTGGCTCCAGGAGCCCAGCTGTTCTCTTCCACAGCTGTTCAGGTCCAAGGCCCAGTGCGTGAGTGCGAGAAACATCAGGTTTTCCTCTTTTTGAGGTTTTTTGAGCCACCCCAGCGGATGGTGAGAAGCAGAGAAAAACTTTCCTTTGCTCCTTACCAGATTGCTGATCCAGGAACTAATTGTGTTGTTTTACTTTAAGCCACTTGGAGTCGTTGGCTACAGTAGTTGGAACACTAGCGCAGATGACCTGAGACTCAGAAAATTTTCAGCATTTGCTGTCACTGAATTAGCGAGCTCCAGAGGCAGGCACTAACCTCTAGTTTTCCTTACACCAAAGTGACTGTCTTTTCATCATATTACATGAACCAGTATATTTCAGTTCAGCTGCAGGCTCGTGATCTCCCATTTCCCCACCATGAAGTCTACCATATTGCAGTACTGACAGCTTCCCCTTGATACTGACAGTCACAAAGCTGTTATCCGAATGGCAAATCTCCGGGAAAGCACCTGTGACACTGATGTAATAATACTAACAACCAACTGTATGTACATTTGTAGTTTAAGTGACTTACACCTGTGGTGGCCAGTTTTTTTTAAGAGAAGGAACTTTTATCCTCTCCCTTGAACCTACAGTTGATATTACTAGTAGAATGTGGAGGGTGTGATATTTTGAAACCTCTGAGTTCTGGCTCCTGCTTTCTTTCTCTTGAAAGCCTGAGCCACCAAAGAAACCCAAACTAGGCTGCCAGAGAAAATGTCCCCACGAAAATAGGACGGAGAATAAACTGCCATGTGGAGAGAGAGGCCAAATGAAGGAGCACGAAAGAGCAGACGTCCATCTTCAGCCACAGCTGCCATCTGAGTAAAACACATGAGACATCCCAGTGAGGCCAGAAGAGAAATAACCCAGGTGATCCCAGTCTGACCCATGGAATTGTGAGATACAGTAAAATGGGCTAAAGTCTAGGACTTCAGTGTGCAGAATTCTCTACTTTACTGGATCACAGAACTATCACCCTGACATACCCACCTCCTCCCCTCACCCCTACATTTGCTGTCTCGTATCATTTATAAAAACTGGTTCTTAGAAAACTATACTTGTAAGTGGATGCTTTACAGACATTTCTGGGAGACGGGTTTGTTTCGGGGCACTTGTGTTTTCCCGGAGGTATCACCAATCAAGTTTCACTGTATCTTTCAGGAAGTGAGAATTCCGGAGTTGGCCTGGAAGAAACTACTGACTAGACTCCTAATTAGAAAATTTCACACCAGGAGGAAGCCTCTGGTCCAGGTCAGAATTTACAGGTGCATCTGCCCAGAATGGACTTAGTGTATGCAGAGAAAAATGAGCTACCTTTGTGAGTGTACAGACCTGCCCAGGTGGAATGGGCATCAACCTGGGAAGATTTCCAGTTTGACCTGGGGGCTCTAGCACCAGCGTGTGACCTGGTATTCTTCTATTCTTCTAGACTTTACAAAGTTGGTGGTGTGAGTTATTGCCTGTCTCCCTGCTGTGCCTTAAATTACAGAAATCATCCACTTACTCTATGGAGCTCTAGCTTGAAATCTTAAAAAAACTTGATGGCACATTTCTTTAAAATGAAAGATTGGCTTCTAAAATTGATTTAAAAACACTATTGAGAAAAATATCTGTTTTAGAGGTGATTTCCTTCTCATTTCCTACTTTTTATTTAAAAAAATTAATTCCTGTTTACAAAGTCCCTATAACTACTGTTAGTCCTGAGGATACAGTGGTTAAATAAAATAAAAAAGTTTTCGTTCTTTTAAGAGCTTAGAGTTTTCTACCTCAAAGGGAGGCTTTTTCCTGAATTTCATGTTGCTCCAAATTTTAGGAAATGTTCATCAGTGATAGTGTGTCTTTGTTCCATGGATGAGACCAAATGAGGCTCAAAGAGGAAATAACTTTATGCATGTTAACTACTCCACAGACCTGCAGATTATTACAAAACAGAATTTAGGAATAAATGATTATCAGTGAAGCCAGATGAATTACCCAGAGATGTCTAATGCCCAATATCTTACAGAAGTCAAGACTTTTGATTTGCAATTCAGCATACTTAATTATCAATTCCCAAAGAGGGTTACAGTCTGAATCTTCTAGTGCACAGTAAGGTGTTATCTGTATTATTAAGACATTGAATTGGTTATTCCAAATTTTTATAGAGTAATTAAGGTCACAGGCTTTGGAGTCATAGTGCCCTGGGTTCAAATCATGACCTCTCTCTACTAGTTGCATTATCTTGGACGAAATGATAAATTTCTAGGAGCCTCAGTGCTCCCATTGCTAAAATAGATTTTCTGTCACCTTGTAATTATCCAATTAAGGATAGCTATGAATTAGCAATTTTCCTCCCTTGGACTTCCATTTTATCTTTTATCTTTGGAAATATTTTATTTTCATTAGAACTATCAGTTGTAAAGTAAAGCAATGCTTTACTGATGCAAAACTAATGATTATAAATAGGGGTTTGTTGAACAAAAGTTACTTTAAAAAGACATGGAACTCACACTCAGAAAAAGACATTTCTGCCTACGTATTTCAATATAATTTTTTCAGTATCAACAATCACTACCAATTTAAGGTAAGAAGAAAGAATGAAGAATGTTACGAGAAATAATTTAATTCAAAAACCAAAGGCAACTGGGCATGGTCTAAGGACCTCGAGAAAATATGGTCCAGTTCTCAAGGTAATTCCAAATACATTGCTTTTTTCTCCCGATGTCCGGAGTCTCCTTTCTCCACTTGTAAATGTAGATTAACTTTGCTTCTCACCATCAAAAAAGCATGCTGTATCTTAAACAAGCATAGTGACAGGTGGGGAAGCGGGTAAGGACTGATGAGGAAAGTACTCAGTTCTCTTTGGCAACTGTAGGCAACACACTGAAATTAACAATTTTTTCAGCTCTCAGCTGAGGTCTCTGCTTACTTACTCTTTTCCTGCTTCTTAAGTCTCCACATTCACGAGCTTGGACAAAAGTTTATTGTCTTGTTTCATCCATGACATCATTCCATTATATCCAAGTCTTTATCATCCTATACCCTCCTTTCCAATTGCAATTTAGACCTCATATTTCTGTGGGAAACACAACTTTTTTCACTTCTGACATCCACTCTTCTCTTCATTTCTACAGGTATCCACACCAGCAATATACTCACTAAAAAGTTTTACTCGTCACTCTAGGACTCAGTGACTGAGAGAGAATCTGAGCAGAGGGCAAGGGTACTGCTTACATCCTGTGCCTTGATCTGGGCACAGACTGGATTTAAGGTATGTTCCAGTTGTAAAAATTTATCACACTGTATCTTTTTCATACAAACATCTTTTGATATGTTAATTATTGTTCAATGTAAAATGAAAAAAAAAAGAAGAGAAAAGAAGCAGTTACAAAAACAACACAAATCACTCCTATTCAAAATGAATGATGTCTGTGGAAGCCAGTTCTGTACATCAAGATATAAGCAGAATTCTACAGGATGGGGCTTGTGGTAACTACTGTTTTCCTGATAGAAGCAGAAGATTCAGGTTGACCATGACTTTAGTCTTTTATTCTCTCCATTCTCATGTTTTTCATTCCTGGGACTCAGGCATGAGCCTGGAGTTAAGTCATATCCCTTGTAATCATAATCGTGAGAGCTACAGGCTAACACAGTAAAGTAGAAAGCTAGAAGGAGCTTGGGCATTGATTTCCTTCATCCAAGGTCTTCTATCTTAGGTTGTGACCTCTAGACTTCTTGTTATTTAGGAAAAACACATCTTTATATATTTACAGCACAAAGTCTTAGATTTTTCTTTTGATCTCTCTTTCTCTATCTTTCATTCCCTCTTTATTTTTTTTCACATGCATCCAAATTTAATCCTAACTGACTTTCCAACCTTTCCTGAGAGACTCCAATATTTGCTCTTTTTTTTTTTAAACAAATAAGGCTATTATTTTCTTACAGAGCCAGATGTTGGAAGGGACAGGTGTGGATGATTGTCTTGATCTTTTATTCATGGCAGCAAGGTGGCTGCCCCAGATCCAAACATCACACCCACATTCACAGGAGGAAAATGAGGAATGGGGCTACAAAACCTTCCCCAAAAGCCTCTCTGTTGGCTTTGCTTAGTTCATACTAACAGACAGAGATCCAGCTCTGACCAGAGCTGGGTCACATGGCAGCCACTAACAGCAAGGGAAACTGGGAAAGTGAGCAAAAGGATTGTCATGATTGGCTGGGACCAAATTATGATCCATCATCCGTATCTGGGCATGTTGTTGCTCCAAACAAAATTGGGTTCTGTTAGCAACAGGTGGGGAGCAGGGGCTGGAGACTGGTCAGCAGCAACAGCACCTGCCATAGACCCGGCCAGCAGTATTTACTCTGATAGCCAAACTGTGTAAAGTTTAAATGTTTTATATGTAGGATTAGAGACCAACTAGTACCATTTTTGTAAGTAAGTCTGGAGAGTTTATGTCCTTTATTGGGGATTACTAGTTACTTGCACATGTAATATTACAATGAAATTTTTTCAATTTTCTCTTTTTGCTACCTTTTATATTCACTTTCTACAATGCCTACAATATTTCATGTCTAATACATTGGAAGTCATGTTTTAGAAAGAGACGAAATTAAGGTAAATATACTCTGCCATTTGGTTTTAAAAATGAAATTAAATGAGACTGAATATTCTGTACATTTCATTAATCGAATGAAATTCCAAAGAAGGACTTTAACTACTCTGAGGTGTGCAGCAGTATTATATGTATCAAGCAGGCATTCTTCTTAGAAAAGTCATTTGAAAGCTAGCATTTATTTCCGCACATACTACATATGCAGAATTTATATATACATATATTATTTAGGCACATTTTGGTACTAGCAAAAAGCCCAAAAACCCAGCAGCTCAGCAAATGTCACATTTGTTGTTCTGGTTGTTTATTCTCCAAAACTTGAAGTCAGACTTAATTCCTTAGTGTCTGTCACAGTCCACATCCAATCTATCAAAATCTGACCTCTTTATGGTCAAAATACAGGCAGGATCTGTGCACTTCTGTCCAACGTCACCTGTTCCAAACCTTGTCAGTCCATTCCTAGACAATTGCATCCTTCTTCCATCTCTCGTCTGGATCTTGATTCTTCTGTCTCCTCCTTCCCCTAGGCAGAAGTCAGTTCAATCCACTGCTCAAAAACCCACCTCTGTCTTCCCATCTCACTCATATTATGATGTACTAGCTTTATTTTGACCAAAAAAAAAAAAAAAGAATATTTTAGTGACCTGGCCCACTGCTATCAAACTTTCTTCCTACCATTTTTTTTTCCTTTATCAGGATGTACTTTTGACTCAGGGACTTTGCACTTGCTCTTTCCTCTGCTTGAAACTTTTATCCCAAATGATACCTTGGCTCCCTCCATTCTTTTGTTCATAGCTTCGATCAGATATCCCCTATAGTGACCACTCTATCTCAAACAACTGACCACCTTCTGCCCCCTCATCCTTTCTCTGTTCCCTTTAACCACACCTTTTTTTCATACTGTTATGGGAATTAATGTATATTTAACTTATCTAATAGATCTGATATATTTATCTTCTGTATAAAATGTAAGCTGCATGAGAGCAGTACTTTCATATATTTTATTTACAGAAGTGGTGTGTGCCCAATAAAAATGGGCTCAATAAATAATTTAAAGAACAAATGACATACAGTTCTGCTTCATCTTTGGATATATGTTCAATTATTGGAACAAAAGTTGGAGGACGAAAAGAAAGAGACCAGAAACAGGAAGAAGAAATCTGCTTCCCTGGAATTCTTTAAGACATTTTGACAATTCTCTGTCAGATGCCTGATATGAACAATGCAATTCCTTTGGACTCCATTCATCATGGTCAGCATTCCACATGCAGTGAGAGGAGGAAACCAGCCCTTCTGGCTGACACACAACTCTCCCGGCACTGACCCTCTGTGATGCCTCCTCTCACCCTGGCGTATCCCAGCTCACAAATGACAGGCCCTCAATTTGAGTTGGGAGACACAAGACAGGTAGAGAAGCTCTGTTTTGCAGCTTCAAAAGGTAAAGGAATGCCCTGAGTATTCTGGTTTAAGATTTATGGTTATAAATCTGATAAATCATCGGAGATAAATGTGGTTTGTTTTCCTCTCTCTTGTCAAAGATTACCTCTCTCCAGACGGCCATAAATGTCTTTAGGCTGTACCATCTTATCACTGCAAGATAGTGTAGAAGTATGTGAAATGCTCATTTAAATCCCGCCCCAGCATCCCCATCTTCCTCTGGCTCCTCTTTCTCACATTCATGCTCACTTCTTCTTTTTCCTGTTGTAAAGTGTGAGTACACATACACGCACATGCACACGCACACACACAGGAAGATACTATCATTTTAAATTTTTTTCTGGTGGTTTTGAACATGCTTTGTGTGAACAGTTTCTACTGTGAACTCTGACCTACTTATCCAGACAATGCATTCCAGGTTTCAGCAGAAAGGCTTTTTAATGAAACCATCATCTTGGGAAAGCAAGTGATGGTGCTTTATTCAAACATATCTAATTCTTAAAAGGTTATATAAATATAACACAATCACATTCAATCCTGGATTTTATCCTGCAACCTGATTTTTTTTTTTTTTGGTAGTTCTCCTTTTGCTTGTGGGGTCATACCATTAGGAGATCCATGGGATTAAAACAAAAATTTGGAAAGGGACCAAACATATTGAGTTACCATTCCAGTCTTCTAAACCCTTCAGAGCAAACCATTGAACATTTCATTGTATGATATGAATATTTGATTTCAAAAGCTGAAAATTATTATTTGAATGCTTGATTTTTAAATTATAAAATTTCTGTTTATTCCACAGATAAATTTGATGTGCCAATATATATACTGAGAAAATCTAACTCTCCACATTTTTTAATAATATAGTATAACGCTTGAATTTCAATTTCCTGGATGAGGGATGCTTAACCATTAGAGGACTCATGATGTATATTGAAGATAACAAAGCTTTGACAAATGAAGCCAGTCATACATAGAACTTTAAGTATTTTTCTCACTTTATTTCCACAGTATTTTTATGAGGCAGGGGTTACTACATCTAGTTTACAAATGAGGAAACTAAAGTTCAGACAAGTGAGCTGATTTTTTTTTCTGATGGTACCCAGTTAGCATATGTAAAGGCTAATGCTCAAAGTTGTATCTGATCCCCAACCTGTGAACAAGACACAAGAAAATCCATGGAGGCTCTGACACGGAACTCCAAGTATTTTATGATATCTCTCTGAGTCTTTGGTTCCTTAGAGTATGAGATCCAGAGAACATTCTAAGAAATCTTTGTAGAAGAAGTAAAATTTGAAATGGACTTTAAAAGAAAGGTGATATTAAAACAATGATAAGGAAAGAAAATAAAGGTAGAAGAAATAAGGAGAACAAATACTCTAGTGAGAGAGGGGAAATGGCATTTGTGACAGCTGATCCTATAACTGGAGAGATAGTTGGAGTTGAGGGGTGGAAATTCTGGTAAGTCAGGCTTATGAGAATCCTGCAGATACAGGTGAAGTTCTGAAGGGTTCACCGTGCTCACATGTGTAAAGCAGTGGATTAGGATGGTTCATATGAAAGTAGAGTATGGGGAAGTTGAAAGGGCAAAGAACAGAGATACAAGTACAATTAGAAACCTGTCACAATAGACTAGAGTAGATGGTTGTAGTTATGCAGCTCGGTGGAGAATGTTTACACAGTCATGAGCAGAATATTTTACACACAACATTAAGAGACTATTGTGTGCCCTGAACTTTTTCTTCTGTGAATACATGTATTCTTTAGTGAGTACCTCCTCCAAGGAGTCTGGAAAAACCTAATGGACAGACATCGTCCCTGATCTCAAAGAGCTTCAAGTCTAGTGAGATGGATGAACAAGACACCAGGCAGTTGCAATATGGCGCACTTGCTGCTATAAAGATGGTAAATTCAGGGAGCTATTGGAGCATGTAGGAATTCACTGCAGTTGCAGTCTTACTGTATCTTTGATCCACAGTTATTTAGTTCTGTTTGAGCTATACTTTTATTTGATTTTAATTTCCAGCTTCTTGGTGAATAAATAACTTTGTGAACAAATAGAAAGCTAACGAGAAAACAAAATTAGAGACCCAGTCACACTGGGTGAGCAAACACTCCAGAAGTTAGGGGACAACTTTGGAGGACAGGGTGGGCCTGAGCACGGAGTATAAAATCCTTTATACTTCCAGACAGCAGTTCTGTAAAAGTTCCTGCTGGTATTTGGACAACCGATAGTCACAGTTGTACTTAGAAGCGAAAGCAATTATTGAAAGGTATGAACACTAGGAGATAGTTTTCATGGTGAATTATATGTTTTGATAACGAACTAGGTATTTCAAAATAAATCAACAATTGAAGCATCTCAGATTTTACATTTAAAGTTGCAGTGAAAAAAAAGTAGAAGTCTGCAGCTATATTTTTCTTACAATGAATATTTTTATAGGTTAGAAGAAAATGGATGATTACAGAATGAGTTTAAAATAAATAAAGGAAGGTAGCGTATCATCTCACTCAAACAAAGCAAAAAGGAGGCAGAATTAGGGTATCAGAAATCTCACCCTGGATATAGTAATATCCTAGATAACTGTAAGAACAAAGAATGATTGAATATTAGCTAGAATCTATGGAATTTCTTGTCCTTCTCATTCTCTCTGTATGATACACGCATTAACCTACCCCTCTGCCTTTTTTTCTTAGTTTCTTTTTACATATAGTTAACATGTATCTGTGAAAAGTAGAGCCAAATGGTTAAAAAATATTCACAGTGATTTTTTTTTTTTTAGTTTCTATTTCTCCCAGTTGAAGTGTCTTTATTCATGAAGGAAGGATAATAATATATCACCTACTTCCTAGGGTAGTTTTGAGAATAAAGATGATGTGTATATGAGCCCCAGCACACAGGAAGAAATCAATCGTGTTCCCTATTACCATTGTGTACTAAGCATTTAGAATTGATTCCTCAATTTAATGTCTCCTATATTCTCTCAGATGTGTTATAATCATTTGTAATATTAAAGGATAATAGTAAAACCCCTTCCATCTGTGAAACTCTACAACTCAATGCTATGCATTCAAGTTACTAAGAAAAATACAATTGCCTTTGTTATGGAAAACTCTTAAACTATGGATACATGTATCCTCTCTCTGCCTCTCACTGTCTCTCTCTTTCTCTCTCCTGTCTTTGTCTCTGTCTTTGTCTCTCCTGTCACATTTCCTGGGAGAGAAATATGATGCCCATATTTCAATTTAATATTTCATTCTCTTGGTTGCTATTATTTACTGATGTCTAATTGGTAAGAAATCCCAGGAACACAGCACTGGCGAAGATAGAAGCTAATTCCATGATGGATATAATGTGACCTCATCTGGAGCTATTTAGACAGTCTGCTACTTAGTTTACTTACCTTGTTTTTTTAACATGGCCCTGTTCATGTCTTCTGTGAAGGAAAAGCATAGAGCAATAAGAGTAGAAAAGAAAATTAACAGCTGAATTATAGCATCGTATGCATTCATTGTTTTCTTCCTTTCTATAGAATATTTTAGATGAAATGGGGATCAAGATTATAAAGAAGCTCCAAAGAACATAAAAAAGATGAATTCCTTACATTAAAGAAGTATAGATGCGAGACATCAAAGATGGTCTTTTTGCACAGGCTACATTTTATAGCAAACATTATAATCATTTGATTAGGGATTAAAATAGCCTGTAGTTCACTTGAGAAAATATGAAAGCTTTTACATCTAATGAAAAACTCGACAAATTCTTCAATTTTATAACAGTACCAGATAAAAGTAGGTTTAGCTATTTTCTAGTTTGAGGGAAGATTCTCCCTCATAAAACATTTAGATCTGGCACTCTCTCTCGAGGTTGTAATGTAATTTAAATTTAAAGGCATTGACTTTTTCATTCTTGGAGGGTACCTGCTCCTGTGAGTAAATGATAAAAGTTACAGACCCTGCAATTCTTCCAATAGGAAGAATATGCTTATGCATATATATTCAAAATATTTCAGAGTTCAATAACCCAATTTTCCCCTTTTCTGCTAGGCATGTGCTCTACCGCTGAGCCACAACCCCCCTCCAATTTCCCCCTTTTCTGAAGTGCTGTCATTGGCCCTTGAGGAGCCACGAACCTCTGCTTTTGAGAATAATATTGTCTTCCAAAGTTAAATGATTGTCCCAGGAAATCCAAATTTTTGTTTCTCTAATTCACAAAGCAAGCAAAGAAGCTGGTGGAATTTCAAAGGTAATAGATTCTGAAAGGCTTGCTTTAGTTTGCTAATTCAGAAGAGAACAGAGCCAACTTAGTCATTTTGAAGGACAGAGATAGTTGTGCTTATCAAAAATTCCTTCTGTTTCCTCTTGGAGATGCACTCTAGCTTTGTATAAGTTTTGTAGAGGTAAGAATGAGACAAGCCGGGATTGTACAAAGAAAACACACTTTGATATTAATTGTATGTGAAACCCAGAGATGGGTCAGGTCCAAACATAACAAACATGGGACATTCACAATAGAAAAGTTTGGCCAAAGCAAACACTCCCTTCTGACTCCTCTTCAGTCCACAGGGTACTATTCACATCATGGTTGGCTGAGCAAAAATTCTCAGGATATGAATTCTCCCAAGCAGGTTATGGCAAAGTCACCAGCCTCCAGCTTGAAGAAGCCGGAGGAGTCACAGGACTGGCAAGACTGCCATGTGTTCTCTTTGTGCCACCATCTTTCTTGATTTCTTCACCTCAAATCTCAGACCAGCCAAGAGCTGGTTTCTGTCTAGGGAAGGTTTATGTGCTTGCAGGTGGCTTTACCACCTGTGACCATGGAGATCCAGCCAAAACAATGCTCCCTCTGGAATGCTTGGCTGGGGATTTGGATAAATACTAAGAGATGACTCAGAGACAGAGAGGAAGCAGAGTGTTTTGAAGGTGGGGAGAGAGTAGGGAGGGTGAATGGTAAATAATACATATGAATAACTCTCTTCTCCTGCTTCCTGCCTCTCTTTACCTCTTTATTCATGACATGATGAATGGTCCACGATAAAGATGCTCCACATTAAATTGTCCAGTCCTATTAAAAACAAATGACTAAGACCTGGGATTTGTATGCTTTTGTTTTTATTTTATTCTTGAGACAGTTTCTGCTTCTGTCTGTTTTCCACTGAATCTTTCTCCTGGGCTTTAAATTTAATGCTTCCTGTCAGAAAGTGTTTTCTATAACTCCCTTCCGTAGGATGATACAGATTTCTGAAAAGGAGAGAAAAAAAATACTTTGGATTATCTTGCTAAAACATCAGCATCAAGAAATCTATTTATTTATTAAGCGCTTACTTTGTGTCATATACTGCGGTGAGACATTTACATGGGTGATTTGTAATCATCACAACAACTCTGCAAGTCACTTTCCTTATACGCATTTTCAGTTGAAGAAACTGAGATGCACAAATATTAAATGACTTGACAATTTTATCTGTGAAAAAGGAAGACCAGAAAATACCTTAGAGTAGGACCAGGAAGTGTGAGAACTAATAAAAGCCAACATTTAGGGCCATATAATCCATGGCATGACTATTCCAAATAATTTGTATATATTTTATTATCATCAGAATCAAATGAGTTATTCCCATTCTAACAGATGATAAAACCAAGACAGAGAATTCAAAATCAAGTGGAGAGCAAGTGTGGTGGCTAATTTTATGTGTTATCTTGAGTATGGTGCTCAGTTTTTTGGTCAAATATCAGTCTTGTTGTTGATGCAAAGGCATTTTTTATTTGGTGCGATTACCATTTAAATCCATAGACTTTGGGGAAAGTAGATTAACCTCCATTATGTGGGTAGACCTCAATCAGTTGAAGACCTTAGGAGCAAAGTCTGAGGTTCTCTGGAGGAATCCTCAAGACAGCAACATAGAAACACTACCTAAGTTTTAGCCTGCTGTCCTGTGGAATTTGGATGAAGCTTTCACCATCAACTCCTACCTGAATTTTCAGCCTGCCTGCCTGCCCTAAGTATTTCTGACTTGCCAGCCCCCGCAATAGTGGGAGCCAGTTCTTTAAAATCCCTTCCCTCCCCCTTCTTCTCTTTCTCGCCCGGCCCCTCTTCCTCCGTTTTATCCTCTCATTCCCTTTATTTTTAATCTCCCTCTTTTTTCTCCCTCCTTCTCTCTGTATAATTCTGCATTCTCAGATTAAAACTGTGTCTGGAATATAACCTTTCAGTAAATCTGGTTTTGCTGATGATTGTGGCAGTGGAGACTAAGTGTCCGGTTAAAATTTCTGCTTCCCTTTCCATCATATAGGGTTGTCACTGGGAAGGGGCTTCCCAGGTGGGACTTAGATTTCCCAGCTCTCTTTGCACGTAGATCGGGCAAGGTGACAATCTAGCCCAAGGAATGTGAGCAGAGGTGACTTAAGACTTAAGAAATAGGTGAGGTTTCTCCACATGGCTTTCCACTTCAGTGTGATGGTCCCAAAAGTTCCCAAGTTCTCAGAGAATGGTGGGGACGCAAAATAAAAGGAGGCTGGATCGCTGAACTTTTATAGGGAGAAAAGCCTGCTCACTTTTGAACACTTTGGGGACTCATGTCAACAAGAAATAAATGTTTAATATGTTGAGCAACCAAAATGAGGGTGTTTATTTTTAGAGTTGCTAACTTAACCTTAACTAAAATAAAGGCTATGATAATGACAATTATGAAACAATTATTATATTCCCCCAAGCACCTAAACTTATAAATAAGCAGTCAGTATTATAGCTTAGATCTAGTTAGATTTAGATCTGGATACAGCTATAGATATCTTACTGGTTGTTCAGTAGATAGTTATAGCTACATAGATGGTAGATAAATAGGTAGATCCATCGATACTTGCATGTCTATCTATCCACTTATCTGTCTATCTATATTTCTATCTATCTATCAGCTTTTACTTTAGTAGTAAACAATTCTGATATTTTGATTGTTTTAAATGTATGCTTCTTACTTATGTATACAAAACAGCAGTCTGCAGTTAGATTAGGCTGATCTGGGCTGTTCCAGGTTTCTGGGCTATGCTGGGTTTGGCTCCATATGTCTCCTCATTTCAGAAACAAGGCTAAAATTATAGCTCCCCTCTGTGATATAATGTTCTTACAATAGAGGCCAAGAAAGAGACAGAAACATGAACAAGTATTTTGAGAAATTTGACTTCCATGTGGTGTATGGTATATTAGGTCATATTTAATTGTTCAAGGAAAATCATGTGTCCAAACCCAAAGGCAATCAGGCAAGAGAGTACATTCTGTCTACTAGGAAACATGGCAAGTGCAGGGAGCAAATGAATAGTCAGGAACCAATAATGCAATCGACAGCATTTTGAGGTCCATGTTCTTTGCATTATGACACTTTGTCAATAGCTATGGAAGAAATTAAATACCATCGTATGGTCCTACTAAAGCTGCTTAACTAGTAGAGTGATCAACTGACCTTATCAAAAGGCAGTCTATGTCATTTCCTATAGGGAAGACCCATATTGAAGTGGGTCCCATTTTAAAGTGGAATATGGGAAGAAACACAGGATGTTTTTAAGGAGGCATTTGAGCCATCATAATACAAATGTATGCAGTTTTCTACTTGTGCCAAAAAACATCATAAAAAGCACCACCTTCATTTTTTTAACTCTCCAAATTCCACACATTTCCATATGTGGTATTTACTCAATGAAAATTCAGTGAGTAGATATGAGTCTCAAAAGGTATTAAATTTTATAATTGAGATATTTGAACTAATTTCCACCCCACTCATAACCCTCATCAAAACCTTTTCTTTCTTCTTCTTATAACATCTGGCTAGAAGAACACAGATACCTTCTTTGAAAACCATTCTGTGAGCGTGGCCACCCATGGTTGAAGTTAGCTATGTAAGTGAATTTAGCTAGCTAGCTTTAAAACATCCAATTATTTGATGAAATTCAATCTCCTATCTACCTTGTTTTCCCTTCAAGCTGGAATAGTGTGTAAGTGTGTGCCTCTGTGTGTGTGTCTGTTTAATATCTTCAGTCATAAGTTCCACTTATAGATGATATCAATTAAATAAGAAATTCCATCTAAACAATTAGACAATGATGACTGACTGGGTAAGTTTTCTACATCTCATTCAGACATTCAGATGTTGTGCTTGTATGCAGAAGACATTGTATAAACATAAACTCACTGTAAATTGATTAGACAACTACATATGTGAAGAATTTAAAGATTAAATATTTTTAATTGGTTCACTTTCATTAATGATGGGCAGGAGACACTGATTCTGTATTAAGTTAAAATTGCTGAAGCGTTAAGGAAATAGGAAGTTATTATTTAATAAATATAATGTTTCAATTATACTAGATGAGTGAGTTTTACATATGTGCTATGTAACATAGTGCCTATTGTTATTGTGCACTTCAAAGTTTGCTGAAAGAGTACATCTATCTGTTAATTGTTCTTATCAAACACATACCACACATACACACACACAAAAACAAAGGGATGGAAAGAAACTTTGGGAGTTGTTGGATGAGCATAATGTACATTCCCTTGATTGTGGTAATGGCACCATGGGTGTTTGCATGTATCTAAGTTCATCAAATTGTACACATTCAATATGTGTGGCTCTGTGTATATTAATTATACCTTGATAAAGCTGTTAAAATTGCATGTAGACTTCACTGAATATGTCTTCATAACTGAATATTAATGTAGTTGGTATAATTTCAATTTATTTATGAGGCTTAGAGCTACTGAATGATAGTAACACTTGTGTATGTCAAAATATAGTCCGTTTCTTCCTACATATGTCAGAGTTTATTTTGCTCCATAGAAGAAATTATACCTGTTTCTGTGATTCTCTTAAGCACTATCTTATGTCATGAGGCTGTGAACAGATTCAAAATAATAATAAGAATAAGAATAGACATCATCTTTACTCTCTAAGAGTTGATGAGGTAATCTATGTTACATCAAGATGGACAGAATTCTTATAATACATCAAGCAATGCAGACATCTTTAAAACACTGACAGACACACTGTCATTAGTTAGTAGAAATAAAATCCAAAACATACACAATGCAATATTTACCTCTAGATCAATGGCTTAGGAAGGGACTAAGCGATTTAGTCTGTTTCTAAGGACTAGATCAGTTGACCTCAGTCTGGAATTTCATTCTTAAGTTGGGATAAAATGAGTAGAATGCCTTCTTTTTTGTGTTATGTAACTTGGAGTATGCTGTAAAGACTTAATTGCAGAAGAACGTAAAGCAATGAATTCCTATAACTTCATTAATAGTATTTATAAGAAGAGACTATAAAATTATTCTATGTTAATCAGCTCTATAGGAGGAAACAAAAACATAAAAGGTAGAAAATAAAATTTTTAAATTGTATTTTCAAAAATTTAATAAAATAATTGATGCTATGATTTCAAACATTCATGATAAAAAAATTGTTAATAATTGTGAAAAATTAGAAAGACCCTAGATATCCAAAAATAAGAAAAGGTTACTCAAATTTGACATATCTACAAAATTCAACATTAGGAAGTTTTCAGTAAAATATACTTTTTTATATGGCATACTGTATGAATAGTGCAAGTCTATAAATTATAGTGAAAATAGTGGAAAAAGAGAAACAAAACATATAATTAAACATTAGATTTATCTGAGTGATAGAAGAATTTCATTTTTCTTTTATTTAACAAATACTAATATAATACTAGGTGGCAGGCACGATTCTCAGCAGCTTGTGAATATTAATTTATTTAACCCTCCAGATAACAATATAGGAGAGGGACTATGCATTAGTTTTCTATTGCTGTGTGAAAAATTATCACAAACTTAGCAGCTTAATTTGTTATGACTCAGCTTCTGCTGGTCAGGACCCCAGGTGTGGCTTAGCCGTATCCTCTGCTTAGCATACGTTAAATTTGTGGTTGCACTTTGGCAGGGCTGCATTCTCATCTGGAGGCTCAACTAGGGAAGAATCTGCTTCTGAGCTTGTTCGCATTGTGAGCAGAATTCATTTCCTGTGGCTTTATGAGTAAAGCCTCTGGCTTCTGACTATCAGTTGGAAAACACCCTCAAGTTTTTAGAAGCCGCCTGAACTTTTCTGTCACATGGCCCTCCTCATAGGGCCTTCACAACGTGGCTGTTTGTGTCCGCCATGTCAGCAGGGAATCTCTGTTGCTGTAGTCTGCTAAGACAGAGTCTTGTATCATATAATGGAGTCATAAGAATGACATTCCACCTTGTTTGCCATACAGTGTAGCCTAATCAATGGAGTGACATACCACCATTTTGACATTTTCTATCAATTGGAAGCAAATCGCAGATTCTGCATGCACTCAATGGGAAGGAAACATACAAGGACATGACTCTTTGGAGGTAAACTTAATTGGCATCAACCACATACTATTTTTGCTATCATTTTATGTATGAGACAATTGAGATCCAGAGAGATTTAGTAACTTGCTTATGGTTAAAAGTTAGTAGTGGAAAAAGCTGATATCTGAACTCAAGCAATATGGATCTAGGATCCTTGCTCTTAATCTTATTTTTTCCAAAATTGAATTTACATTCAGTATATAGATTGTGTGCTGCCAATGTGTTAGACACCATGATAAAGCTGGGCATACTGTGGTAGGATGGATATGATCTCTGTTGTCTGAGAATGTGTAGTCTGGTGGGAAGATGATACCCCCAGGTTGGCAGCAGATGCAATCAAGTGTAAAGACAGTGCTGACAAAGTGTAGGGTGATGCGGAAGCCCAGAGAAGGGTCATTTCATCTAGAATTGTAGAATCAATGGAGCCTTTCAAGAAAATGTGACATGAAAGTTATGGCCAGAAGGATGGGTAGGAAGAGAGGACAGTGAGAAACGAGTGAAGGTGGAAGGTAGGTGAAGTGCTTCAGGAGATGGAAGCAGCAATGTTCAGAGGTACCATGGTGAGAGTAATATCCCTCTGGCCAGGAATGAAAAGTGTTCACACAGCTTCAGCCAAAGATTGTGGGGCCGTGATGGGAAAGGTGTAGTTGGAAGATATAAAACTCCTGGGTCAGGGAATGACTTGTGAAGGAATTGGCTTTACATGAGACAGTGGGAAGTCATTGAAGGGAAATATTTTCCAGGGTGTGGAAATATTTTACTGGCTGCAGATAGCAGGATAACTGGAAGCTGGGGCCCAGCTAGAATATAGTTGTAATAATCCTGGTAAGGATAACAGTGGTTTGGTCCAGGTTACTGAGATTTGGGGTTGGACAGAAGCTGATACATCTAGAGATCATCTTTAGGCTTTTTTGTCTTCCTTACAGTTTTTGTATGTTTTCCAGATTATATTCAATAAGCATATCTCATTTTTAATGTCAGAGAAATGTGCTTTTAAAAAGGAATCAATAAAGCAGATATTCTCCCCAAACACAGTGCTCTACTAATTTTCCTATTAAAGTTACGTTCATTAACTGGAAAGAATAATTTTTACCAGCGGAGGCACATACTCATCCTTGTCTACATTCTTTCGCAAAGAGCTTAGAGGTTTCATAATAAAAAGCTGCTTCATTAGTTCTAATGGTTTCCCTGTCACATGGGTCTATCCAGAATGAGTTTTTCATACGTATCAGTAGGAAATAGAAAGACCCCAAAACCTATGTCATCAGGGCCACAGGATAGGAATGAAGGGGTGTTCCCAGAAACGGGCTGCAAAACTTACATTTCAGCACAGAGGACGGAAGGGCCCAGAGGAAGGAGTGAGCAACTCAGTGTGAGTCTCAGCATTGTCTCTTCCCCAGCTGCTCACAGAAATGTGATATAAAAAATTGGCACAAAGAGACTGGAGGCCTGAATTTGGAGGCATCTTCCCCATTTCCATCATCCCAAAATGTTCCATTGAGTACATGCTGCCCAAGTTTTACAACAGGAGGGCTGGAGGTTAAATTCTTCATTCTAAATGACCCTGAGATCTGGGTGTGCTTGAACTCTCATCCCTCTGAAGGAAAACGACGCTCAGTCAATCATGCTGTCCTCTGAAGAGCAGGCTATTAGCTGGAAGCAGTTTGGGAGACAGATGGCAGGCTACTACAGACAGTGGTAGGCTGTGACCATCTTAAGATATCAAGTCCTAATCCTTGCAATGTGTGTGTCTTACCTTATTCGGGCAAAGGGCTTTTTGCAGATATAACTAAGGATTTTGAGATGTGGAGATTACCTTCAACTATGCCACTGGACCCTAAATGCCGCCACAAATATCCTTACAAGAGAGAGACAAAAGGAGATAACACAGAAGAGAATGTGATACGAGATGGAGCAGAGAGAGATGCAGCCACAGCCAAGAGCTGCCGACAGCTGCCTGAAGGTGGGAGGGGTGAGGAGCGATCTCTACCCGAGACCCCCCGCAGGGTGTGCTCCTAGCAGACACCTTGACTTCAGACTTCTAGCCGCTAGAACTGTTAGAAAACACAGCTATGTTACTTTAGGCCACTATGTTTGTGGTAATTTGGTATGGGAGCCCTAGGAAAGTAACACAGGAGGGAAAAAACAACGTTAGAATACGTTCTGTGCAGTTAGGAAAGGGCTTCACTATCTGAACGTGCCGCATCCCGTAGATAACCAGTAGGGGGAGGAAGTACCTGGGCTGGACTTCAGCCTCCCCTTATCTCTTCAAAATGCACCTTTGTGGAGCTAACAAATTGAACCACACACCCAAGATTGGAGGAGATCACAAGATTCTGGGTGTACAGAAGGGCAGAACTCTAAAAGAGAGTGCGAAAATAAGAGTCACGGCATGGAGGCCATGCTCCCAAAATAATTGCAGCTCTCCCTTCAGAGTGCATCTCAAAACTGCTTCATGTGAATTATCTCTGTGCTCTCACAGTACCCTATGAGGGAGACCGTTTCCTCGCCTCTGAATTCTGTTGGATGCTCTGAGAAGATTAACTTCCAAATATTCTCCTCTGTGTCTTGGTTTTCTGTCACCATTGGGTTGACTAGGCAGATTCACTTTGTTCTATCGAGAGTTTAATTAGGCAATTCTTTCAGGAAGCCTATCAAGTCTAGATTGATTAAGATTGCTTTCAGAATGATATTTAATTGGGATAATGGCTTAAATTGGTTATTGATGGGAGAAGATTTGATTGTGACTAGCTTAATTCCCTCTGGATGAGAGCAGAAAGCTTTCCCTGGCCAGTATTTAGTTCCTCGGATAATTTGAAAAAAAATATATTAGGCATGAAAATTAGCGGTTGAGGTAATGCTTAACTAAGGTGATCTAAGAATTTAGCCAAACCATTAGGAGTGTAAACTCTCTAGAGGAAACACGCTGTAAATGGCCAACCATTTCCACAGAGTTGATTGTGAATTTCATGGTCCTGCTCTGCTCTCATAGTTTATACTAAGGGTCAGAGGCAGGCATTTGCAGGGGAAGCAGCCACTGAGAAGTCCAGAGTCCTGCCAGGGATGGAATTAGGTACTGGACCCTCCATCCCTTCAACCACTCCACTACTCTGAGTGGGAGTTTCCCATTCTCATTTCGCAAGGCTCTGAAGTGTCAAATAAATAATCCAAGAGCACACAATGAATGAATGGTGATTAAAGCCCAGATCCCTCAAAGTCTGATGCTAGTTCATTCATTCAGCAACTACTCAATAAAGACCTGCTGTGAACTACACACTATTCTAGGCACTCGGGATAAAACAAAACAAAACAAAACAGATTCTCTCATGTGAAAGCTTACGACTGAGTGTGGGAATCAGACATTGAATGCATACGAAAGGAAATAAATTATTTATCAAGGTATAGGAGAAGTCAAATGTCCTGAAATACATTGTTCCCTCCTTCATTCTTTCCTCTTTTCCCAAGCTGTTGTCTATGTCAAAGACCACACAGTGTTGTGGTCCCAAACAAGAAACTTGAACAGTAAGTTTCCAGGAAGACATCCTATAAGCTGACAGGGGCAATGTGAAGAGTGTACTGTTTCTATTTAAAAAGTTTAAGAAATTGATTTTTTTTTAAACCAGGGTCTTAATCACCCTCTGTTGTTGAACTTCTCAAATTATCCCATTTAATCTACTTACCACTCCATTTATTTGCTAATCATTGATGCTCTGGGACAAACAGGAACAAATTTTTACTTGAGTGTAGGTTTCTACGGTAAGATTATCCAAGGTTGAAATCTGACCTTGTCACCCACTAGTTGAGCCTCAGTTTCCTTATGTTCAAAGGAGACTGAAGAATCAATGGGTAAGCTCAGGGAAAGTGCTTAGGACAGGGTGTGGTACACAGTAAATGCTCAATTAGCTTTTAATGCTAATCATCATTTCTTCATATTAATGCTGATCATCATTTCTTCCAGATACTTTGTAGTGAAGGAAATAGGTTGGGGATTGGGCAAAATCTTTGGTGACAAAGGTCTGAGGCTTCCTTCTTTCCCCAACCCCCTCCCCAGCTTGTCCTATGATTGCCTTTCTCCCGTATGTGTGTCTCACAATCCATGCAGCTTTGTCCTGCTTTGTTCTCACACTTGCCTCGTTTGCTTCTCAACGTGAATATCAATGCCCTTGAATTCTGGCCCTTGTCCTTCCATGCCTGTGTGGCTGTCAGCACATTTCTTAACCATCTGGGCCTAAGTTTTATTGTTTGTCAAAATCAGGATAGTAACTCCATCGCAGCAGTGTTACAGAAGTTAGTCATTGCTCACGCTACCGTATATTACCTGTATTTGTTGATAACTTACTGGTACCCAGCAGAGCGAGAATACTTTACAAGAGTATCTGCACAACAACCCCATCCAGTGACTATTATTTTTCTTAATTTGTTTTGCAAATGAGGAAATTTAGGTTTAGATTGAACATGACATGAGATTGAGCGTGAAAAAGTAACGCAAGATTAAGTAACAAGAGAATTACCATAACAAAAGAAGTCAAGATACAGTTTCCTTTAGAAGACTGATGAGATTGCTATGGTTATGTACAATTTCCAAAAGGCATGGTTTTAAATTTAAGTTGGGACTTAAAGGGCCTGGAAGACTTTGATCAGCCAAGGTAGCAGAGGTGCTAGCAGAAAGGTAGACTTTTTAAAATTAAAAACTATACCCCCATACACTTTTTAATACTCTCAGCATTTTTGAAAAAGTAGTGTGTCTTAAAACTGATGAGTTTATTTTACACCGTGATATTTCTTTTTGCATCTAAAAATCTATGATAAAAACAATGATTTTGTATTGTTGTTGTGTAAATACTGTTGTTTTGCATCAGGAAAACTGGAATTATTCATGTTTATTATATACATCTCCAGGAAGATACGTCTCTCAATTTATTTCCAAAAAATCAAAAACAGTCACTGCTTTGAGTTAATTAAGGAAGAATTACATTTTTGTGTATGTCAAGTTCTGCTGGGTTTGGAGTCAGGAAAACCTGCTTCCTCCTCACTAGCATAATGACTCAGGTCAAGTATTATATCACTTGAGCATTGGTTCTTCTATGAAATCAGGATAATTTTCCTATTCAACTCCCAGGATTGGTTACAGATTGAGTAAATAGGAACTCTACTGACATCTTGAACATTCTGTATTAAATGCCTTTTACATTTTTGTAAATTCTTTAAGACCATCAAGAATGTTAAATTTATTTTCTGTTTCTGTGTTTCTTCAAGTAGTATTACCCTGTTGGATAAACACACAATTGAATGGTTATTGTGGTAAAATCCTTTGATAAAATGTAAAAAACAAAAGAACCACACACACACACACACACAACACATACACACATAGGTTACTGTTGGACAATCAACCACTGCAGATAGAAGAACCATCAAAATTTAGCTTGTGTTATGTGCTCTTCACCATCCTAGGTGTTTGGGATGCAGCTGTGAAAAGGACAGACAGCAGCCCCGTCCACAGTGCCTTATGATCTCGTAGGATTTAAAGCAACTGTGGACAGTTCAACAGAGGCAACAGCATTCTCTCAGCATGTAGTGAATTACATTCTCTTTTAAAAATTTATTTGGAAAGTAAGTGAATCACTCTGATCATTCAGGCAGCTTCTCACAATTTTCAAATAAGCCCCAATATTATAGACACAGGAGAAACTACATTTCGAAACTTGGATAAGACCCTTTTTTTTTTCTGACACTGGATATTGTAAAATTTATGCAAAGACAGAATAATCACTTAAATACACTGATCTTTAAAATGATTTTTAAAATTTAAAAAACTAGTATAACTAGAGAAATTCATTTATTTTATTTTTAGAGACACTGCTAATGTTATAATTTCATAGGCATTTTCCATACAATAAAGAAATAAGCCATCTAGCTCTGTCTGTTTCTTTTCATGATTAATTACTGAGCAATCTTAGAATTCCCTTCAGAATTAATAATAAAACTCTCTGAGTTCCAGTAGCATTCCAATTAGCAGATAAATGTCTAAAAGAACAGATTAATATGTGAGAGCTACCTGCATGGGTGCAAAAAGCCTTTTTAACATTTGAATGACTATCTTGCTGTTCTGGTAGCAGACTTTCTAGAATGAGAAGACAAAAAGATCACCTCTGTGGGGATATATGTTTATCCTGAGATTAATAAGGAGCATTAAGAAAGAGGATTCTATGCTCATTGCATTCAAAGGGCATGATTTTCTTTTCCTATTATGGTATAGCTAATTCCTTAATTATTCTATATTTCTTTCTGATGCACTTAACAAACCAAATAATATGTCCATTCCCTCCTTGTTAAATACCTTTCCCATATTACTGATTGACAACTGAATTATTGGCCGAGAGTAACTCTTGGCTTTTAAATTATTCAGATCTAAGGAAATCAGAAATAAAAACTGTCAAGAGAATAGCTGAGTGATTCTTGTAAAATAACTGAAGATGTATTTCTTCAATTCTGCTGCCAGAAAGCCCCAAAAGAAATGAAGAAAATGTATCTTCAAACAAGATGGTAGGGCTATATCAAACATATCTTTTATAGCAAATATTGAATCAAAAAAATATATATATACTATATAAAAGCAAAAAACTGGAAGCAACATGATTCAGAAAAGTTTAAAATTAAAGGATGGGCAAAGACATATAAAATAATATGATAAATACAAGGAAACTTAGGCAGAAACAGTATTATGAGTCATAAATATGTTTTTTTAAATCCACTTACCAATTGAAGAAGACAAAGAATAATAACAATACAGAGAATACAATTTTAAGTGGCCGTAAAATGATCATATGATAAATAAAAAGTAAACTACCTTTATTAAAATTCTCACTAGTGGAATTAGTACATATATCTTGGATACTTTGACAGAGATGGCCCGATTTCCCATTTCAGCTCTGCCACGCTGGACAATTCCCACAGTCTCTCCCTGCCTCAGCATTATCCTTGTAAAATGGAAATTATAATGATACCTTCTACTTACAGGGTTATTGTATGTATTAAATGGTTAATAATAATTTAAGTACCTAGAACACTATCTGGCACTATATAAATGACAACTGTCATTATTTCTAGTTATCTTCTCAAACAATCATTTCTCTGTTCTGAAGATTTCTCTTCTGCAATCATTTTCTTTATTTTTCTTTTGCTTCTGCATTCTGAACAGTCTTTACAGCTTTGGTTTAGTTCTCAACAAACAATTCCTGTTCTTATTTCACTGCCTGCAAATATATTTCAATTTTGCTGTTGCATTTTATGTCCTTATATTATTTTTTCACATATTCATCTGATTATTTTGCATCTCAGAAATTACTTCATCATATCTCCCTATGATAGCTTACTTTCAATGTATCCAAAACATACCTTCTTGCAAATATTTTATGATACTTGGGTAATGCTTTTGAAAGTTTTTTTTTTTTTAAGTGATTATTTCCAGGGAACCTTGTTTTTCTGAATTTTGGGAAAACGCAATCTTTTCATAGATTTCCTTAAAAATAAACAGAATTGCTGTGTTTGCTTCTGATACTTATTTCTAATCTTCATCTATTCACAGAGAGGATGACTGTGTCTGTGGTGCTCTTCATCATTCAGTCAATGGCTAGACTATTTTTAGCCTTCAGATACCCATTAAATTATCATGAAAATATATACTGAGCACTTGCTAACTTGCAGACACTCTTCTAGATGATGGGGACATGTGAAACACAGGCCAGAAACAGTTCCTGTTTATGTGATAGACAGACAGTAAAAAAACAACATATAAATATATATATAAAATAGTATCAGTACTGGGAAAATAAAGCATGTGTAAGGGGCTAAAGAGTTACAGGAATAAAGTAGAGGGGAAATGTGACTGGATAGAGAATTGAATGAAGAAAGGGAGGTTCTCTGCAAACAGGTGGGCATAGACCATTCCAAACAGACATGCATGGCCAGTGCAAAGGCACTGAGGTACAGCAGAGTTGGCCTGTTTGAGAAACAGCCAGTGTGGCTAGAGCACTGTGCACAGACTTTCATTAAATTACTGATACCCAACAAATACTTGATTGTCCAACAGCTCCTTGCATGAGGGAGGCTATTTACTTCCCCTCACAGTTAGACCTGAGGTTTCTAACTGCACTCAAGTCAAACGCACTTTTTTCAACTTCCCAAAGACCGAGGTTAAGGGAACACCTTCAGTTTCCAACAGTACCCAATTTTCTAATCAAGCACACCCTCTATATTCCTCAATTAGACAAAACGGAAGAAAAAAAGGCAAAAGCTTTTTGTGATCTCTTTGAGAGTACATCTCATTCTGCATTAGATTGAAACATATGCCACTTGTAGAATTATGTTGCTCAGTCTGTTAACACTCACAGAACCGCTAGAAGGTTTATCTGTACTGGACATATGTTCTTACTAATTTTTAATACATAGATCTGTTGTCAATTTTTGCTTTTTTTTACATATCTTAGAAAATATTTTAATAGAGGGTTTCAAGGAGACACACCAGACCAATCCATCCCTGTGTTCACGTGTGAGTTTTGAGGGAATAGCTTTGGGGAGTAGATGATGGATTTGATTCAATAGACCTAAAAGCCTTCCATTTAGAGCTCTCTGGTGTGTAGCAGAACTCAGGGAAAGTCAAGTTTGGAAATATAGATCTTTGAGTGTTCTGCATCGAAGTGAGAGTTTTGCATGCCCTAAAGCAAGGAGAATATCATTCTCATTTTTAACAGTCCCTGTGCTTGGTGAAAGGCCCATCTAAGTGGCCCTGATTATATCTATCTCTTTTGCTCCTTTCTCATCCTTCAGGGCTCTATCCAAGTTTTATCTTCTTATGGAGATCTTCCCGGATTAAACACTCTACCATCAGGCATATTCTGTTCGTTTATCGCATAGTAACCACCCTTTTATTGTGTAGCACTTATCCTTTGTGTATATGTGTTTCTGTCTGTTTGTTTAATAACAGTCCCCATCATCAGATTGCAAGTTCACTGATGACAGGGTTTACATCTGCTTAGTTTATCGCTGAACTCTAAGCCTATCACAATATTTGCCTCATATAAACGGTTAGTTATCATTTATAGGAGGAATAAGAAGAAAACCAAATAACATAGAAGGTGCTTGATAAGTATGTATTCAGTGAGCACATTATAAGAGAAAAAAAGGGAACAGGAGACGAAGGTCACTCTGGAAGAAAAATCACAGCGCAAAAAGCAAAAACACAAACCAAAAGACCCACAGAAATAAAAGTAGAAGAATGAGAAAAGAACTGGGTTTAATCAACCGAGTGTTATTCAGTCCTTGCTTCTTTTTTTGTGGAAAACCTTCTAAGAAATATATTGGAGCAGGGTAGCTCCAAACCGGAAGTAGGTAAGAGGGCTTCACCTACAGGAGCTGGGGAAAGACTTTAACAGGGAAAAAGCAGAAGCAAAGTAGGAAAATTATTGATTGGCTATAGCTTAAGGCCTAAGTCCTGTCTCAGTAGTCTTGAAATATTTAAAGGCTTAGATTTTAGCTTGCTCACGTAGACCCCCCTGCATTAGATCCACCTCAGTCTAATGTGGCCTCCTTGTTTAATTAATTTAAGAGTTAAAAAAAATTGCCTTTTCCAGAGAAACAGAGAAAGAGCAAGCACTCATTATTATGGTATCTTATAAAACATCATCTGGACAGTAAGCAGAGCTTTTAAGAGTAACCAGGGCAAGATTGCGCTTACCTTGCTTGAAGAAAGTTGGGCAGGGAGAATGTTTCCTAAACAAATGCGATTGCTTTTCCTCACTTAAGGGATTCATGCTTGAAAACTAATAGAAAACAGGAAGCACCAGGAAATTAAAAGGAAAGACAGTTCTTGCAAGATTTCCGGGCCTCTCTTGCAAATTCAAGTACTTCAGGGGCATTCCATGCACACTGAGCCTCCAGCATGAAACACCGGTCCCACAGGAAGGATAGGAATGCAGCCTAAATAAGCAGGGCCCTATTTGCGAGTGGCTCATCCTAAGAGAGTTTAGTTATGAGTATTCTAATTATATACACACACACACACACACACACATATTTTTTCTATCAGTTGCTCAGTGAAGGCAGTAGGAGTGCGGGAGTGAGGAAAGCAATCTCAGCAGACAATCCCATTCGTAGCATCTCAGCAAGGGACGACAGTAAGAAAAACACTGTCTTTACGTTTTTAGAATATTGAGGAAAGGAACATTACAAAGTCATCATTAAAAGTCAATTGTAATAAGCAGAGAGGGGAATAGCAGAAGGGAGGAGGAGAAGGGACTTCCGATAGAGAGGGTTTGGCAAATGCATAAATACCTTCGGCCTCCCAGAGCCAGAGCGAGCCAGAGCCAAGTCTCCTCTCTCCTATACCCTCTGCTGTAACTTGACCTGTTCATACTGACTTTGAAGAATATGGACCTTTGAATTTTGCAGTTGAGTACAAAATAAGAAATCCCAAGTACAAAGATCAGATTTCGAGTATAAAGAAAAAGAATAATATACTTTTCACCTGAGAAAATGTATTGTCATATTCACCAGTGATAATAATGAAGAGGCTTTCCTTTTCCAAAGAAAGGTTTTGTTTAGAAAGGAAACTGGACTTTAGGTTTAAGTTGATGGAAAATGAGATGTACAATAATATTAATTTCAGGATCTTCTTGACAAATTCCAGGCATTCTTCCCTTTCTCTGTTTTAGAAATGAGGGAGGGAGTTTTGGCTTTCCTGAGTTCTGAGCCTCTAAAGAGATAAGAGCAAACAGGCCAAAAGAAATCAAAGGAGGGCTGTGATTCACTGTGCCGCCCACAGGACTCCAGAGGGAGGTATCGGGGTTTAAGCGCCAGCATTTCCTTCCCAGATTTCTTTACTCAGGTGTGAAGGTGTGTGATCCAATTTCATCTTGTTTGTCCAGTGACAATTATTTCCTCGAAATATTTTCTTTATATACATTTGTTAGCACAATGAGGTACCACTTAGTTAAACCCAGGAAATCAGAAATTCCTAAAAATAGAATCACCTTCAGTAATTCATGGAAAAGCCAAGCCTCCAGGACACAATTATGAAAACAGAGATAATGAATAATAATTGGAACCTCAAGTTAATTGACAATTATGATATCCAATATTCCTGGTATAGTCTCTTAATCACATTAGAAATGACACATTCACGCTCTTTAAGTCCAATAATTGCACTAAAGTCTTAGATAGATTTCTGGTTTTCTTGGCAGATAAAGGAGGCTCTGACCTCTGCTCGTGCTTAGATAGTGGTCCTTTCATAAAAATTTCATACTTAAGAAAACCTCCTTAGCTCCTCAATCACTTTAAATTTATTTCAAAAAGATCTTTGCTGCCTAAAGCAAGCTAATAGCATATTGTTCTTTGGGGGGGCATTTATGAATTCCAGATAAGAACACTTTGCCAATTTTATTATCTATATACATGAGATAGGAGAGTGACCTGTAGGATTTTCAGCAGAAGTAGTGGTAACCTTCATATAGGGCTAGATCATTACATATTTAACAGATCCTTGAGCAACTGACATCTGGAAAACATTCTTCTGGTGCTGTGATGGCTACAAAGATCATATGGATCAGCAACATTGCTTAAAGCTTACAGTTTTGCAATGGAGATGAGACGTGTACATAAAATACTCTAACGATGATCAGAACTAATACAGATCCATAAGAAGCACACCCAGTATGAGAATACAAATCAGAGAATAGGAGCCATAGAAGCTAAAGTAAGGAAACTGTATTCCTCCCACAGAAGATAGGAATGTTTTTAATGAAGAACACGGCAAGTTCTAAATGGAAAGACAGGATGCAAACTTGTGAAGAGAATGTAAGCGATATTTTGGATATAAGGAAAAATTGGGGCAAAAAAGATAGGCAAGAAATTATAGGACCTTTATCCCAGGTTTCTAGGGTCATAGAAAATATTTTCACCAGTGAAAACAGAGTTAGGAAATGACTTACTGGGTCATGGAAATGCTTGGGTGCATGTGAAAAATTGGGAGTGCTGAGTGAAAGTTTCTTTGAAGGAGACTGCCCTGGGTCTTTGATGTGCTTAGAACTGGACATTTAGAATATGAATCTGTCAATAGTTATTAAGACAGATTTTGGTGGTTAGAAACTGGCTGGAGTGTCTCAGTTAAAAGATTACTGTTGTGGATTTTTATAACAGCACAATTGGAGTGGCAAATATTAATATCGGCACTGGACCAGATGGCAGACACAAAGGTCCAGGAAAAAAATGCTATAGAATTTTTTATTTATGGTAAAATTACTACATGTCTATTTTACAAAATACTAATTAAAAAGAATAGCTATTAGTAAAAGGATTCTCTGGTGAAATGTGTTGAGTAGATAATAAGTACTTGATTTTGAGACCTTTCAGAGCCTTCATTTTATCAACTTGCATTGTCAAGAGAGTTCTGTTATAAACGATGGTATCTAAAGACGAATAGTGATGGTGATGATGATTTCAGCATCACTGTGTCAAGCAGTGTGCCAAACACTTTACAGGTATTATCTCATTTAAATCCATTAATGACCATATGAAAGAAGTATAATTATTATTATCATTATGCTCATTTACAAGTAAAAAAACCTCCAGATATAGATCCCTTAATACTTTTTCTAAGGCTATATGGCTCCCATGTCATGGAACTGAAGTTTGAATATAGACGTTGACTCCATACCTAGAATCTTAACCATGATTATACAATTAGTAAGAAACCATTTATAGAAATATGTATCTAATTTTTTAAATTAATTGTGTCTGAAACTATTATTAAATATATGAAACTAGAAACTCATTAAATGCTCCAAAATCATGGAATTAATACGTTCTTTTTTATGAAATAGTGTTAGTAGGTATCAAAAACTATATTTTCAAGCATTAGTCATGATATCTGAATATAACCGAGTACAATATTAAATGAAAAGTACAGTGCACACAACAATGTATAGCGTGATCTTAGAGCTGTTATTATAAAAATACAGGAAAGAAATGAATTCACTTCTCCAAATAACAAATAAAATATGTATTTGTTATTCAATTTTTTTCATATTTTTCTCTATTTTCACATTTTTCATATTTTTCTCTATTTTCTAGATTAAACCATAATGAAAATATATTGTTATAAGGTATTTGAGTTTTATAATCAGCATTTGTGTTTTCTCATTGTAGAACATAGTATCTGAATTTAATTTCTTTTTTCAAAGTAGGGAGGACAGATAAGAATCTCTATTTTTATGTTACGGACCAGTTGAAATCTCTCTAATCACCATTCATTCTTCTTAAAAGAAAATTCAAACTTCTTTCAGCGGCCTCTAATGCAAAAGTCATTATGAGTACGGAACCAAGCTAGTCTTATTCAAGAAAAGTATTTTGGGAGGTGAGACTGATTCACTAAAGTAGCATCAGATGAGAGAAAATCAAACCCTGTTTGGAGACAGCTCTTCATATGGAACATCGTCAAAATCATGCATCCTCATTTGCTTGAGCTGAAGAAAGACATTAGCGTTTTGTTTTCACTTAATTCTTTATTCATCTGTATTTATTTGATGTTTTCCATTTTGTATACAATCTAAACTGCCAAAAGAACCCCACAATTAATTGCTTTCATGTATTAGTGAGCATTGACACTAGTTACCAGTCTTGGAGAAATAGCCATGGTTAATCTGTTCTAATTATTATGTATTTTTAAGAGTTAGCTGTAACACCATAGATTACTCAGCAATCACTTAACTACACTTAGAACACCCATTTCAGCCCGGAAATTTTCTATTTTTTTTTCTTTTTATTTGTTTGGTTGTATAAGTAGGGATCAGGGATCCATTTTTATCACATGTAACTTTCAAAATTAAATTTGGCTAAAGCAATGAGATTTTATTTCCAAAGAACTTAGTTCAATGTAGTCAACACAAACACAGATAAAGTTGGATTGTTCAGCAATTTTATTTTTCTGATTCTTCAAACAAATAATTAGCTTGAATCATAAAAGGAACAGTCTTACTGTTTGTAAGTATAAGAATTTTTGGTATTAAAGGAGACTTTGGATATTTTAAAGCATGCTTTCTGTTGTTTTTCTGTAAGTTTAAAATATCATTAACTCAAACATTACTATGCAGAAAATTTCAACCAAATGTAAAACAAAGAGTGGCATATCTTTTCAAAATAAGGAAGAGAGAGATTGTTACTAAGAATACACAGTAGGAAAGGGAAAATCAGTAACTGACAATTTAAACTTCTAAGGATCAAGAGAGAAAGCCATCTGGATTTAATCAGCATAAATCTATAGCTTGCATTAGCTCCACAATTAAGATAGTCATAAAAATCCACTGTGCCAGAGCTTTCCTGAATCATAATTTAACCATGATACTTTATCAAATAACTCTTTCATGCTTCAATTTAAGACCGCAAAGAAAATGCATGAAGCAAATAGGTTCTGAAAAAGGAAAAAAAAAAAATTTACCAATTGGCTGTTACTTTTCTTCTGGTTAATATAACTGATTAGAAATCATTCTTTTACTGATTTGATCATTCTATTTTAATAATCTATGATATTATTTATCAATAAGATATATTTTTATAATAATACCAGATTAAGTAGATTTGCATTTCATTAATCAAATGAAAAGAAAATCTGGATATTTTAATTCTAGAAGAAGCAATTATTATATCATCATAATAACAGTGTATAGGAAACCACGGGGTCTAGATCCAGGGTGCTTGAATTTTAGAGGACAACTTAGCATTTATATATTACATTTCATTTTGTTGCATTTTATATACATATTTAAAATATTATCAAGTTTCAGAAAATATGGGAGATACATGGGTGAATTTAAAAACAAAAAGAAGTGAAGGAAAAGTATTAAATTGGAAAATGGTAGAAATCAGACTGAACATTTGGACAGTGGACTGGTCAAATCAAGGAAAAGCTTCTATCACATATTCGTGTCTTTTAGAGAAGAATTTTAGGAAATGAGGCAGAAATGAAATTTGGAGCTTGGCAAACACAGGACATTCAGAGTCACTAGATATTCAGAGGAATGTTGGGGAAGAAAATGAGATTTTCAACATTTCCTGAGATGATGTCCAACCTAATTTTTTTAAATCTCTAAAAGTAAAATGACTTCAATGAGCATTTGGATTGCTAAGTACTGAGCTGAAGGGGACAGTCAATAGGTTTGAGAGAGAAAAGAGCAAGGAAGCTGTGAAGATATGGATGAGAACCTGGGCAAAGGGTAGAGAATAATAAAAGCTCAGTACAGAAAGATTCAGCTAAATAAAGAGACAATTATCTATGGCTATGACATAGATGAGCAAATAATTTTCCATAAACAAAGCTTAAAATGTTAACAGTGGTTGAGTTCATTAAGCATGAGGCTATCAGAAAAGTAAAAAAAAAAAAAAAAAAAATAGGGTCCAACAGAGGATGTATCCGGACCTAATCAGAAAGGAATGAGAAGGAATGAAGATAATTAAATGCCATCTTACTCTCAAAGGAATGAGGAAATTAAGTACCATCACATACCTGGATGAGGGAAGACTTTGTGCAAGAAGATTCCTGTAGAACGGTTGCCTGTGGAAATACCTGCCTTTCTCCAATTAGGGGAAAAGTAGTTTTATCCCCAAACCAGCTTGGAAAGTGCTATAGAACACTGTCACATTCCTCCATGAAGATTCGTAATTCTTATTAGCACGCTAAAGTTCCAGACACAGTGTGCATCAAAAAAATAAATATTTTTTAACTTATTTACCTTTATTTAACACCGTATTAAAACTTCTTGCAAAGGACATAGCTTATCCCTTCATGCCAGTGTGATAAAATTTGGCGTAACAATGTTGATAGAGAAAAGAAAGTTCAAAGATTTAAGCCTGTACCGAGCTGAGTTCCTGTGATTTTTCTGAACAGTAAATTGTATTTTCTGAAGACATCCATTTGTGTGTGTATGTGGTAACAATTTTCTTTCTGAATGAATACTGGGTTTTGGACTAGAATAGAGAGCAAGCCGAGTAACAGGTACTGCCAAATAACAATGAAATGCAGAGTAGGTTTCCCTGCCCTTTCCTCATAGACTCATGGATACCACAAGGAAAACCAAGACCAGTAGAGGCAGTGACTGCTCTGAGAGGGTCTTCTTTTTGAGTTTGCACAGATAGAGGACTTCTAATGAAAAGCATATAGTTGGTTCTTATTCCAAAAGAACAAATATCTTGTAGTATACACATATGATAGAGCAATACAGAGAAATACACTTAGTGAACTACTGACGCGTATACAGCAGGAATGAATCTTGAACATTATGATTAACAAATGCAGCCAGAGGACTAGATACTGTATGGATCCATTTATAGGAAGTTCTAAAAGAGGCAAACATAATGAATGAGGGAAAAAGGTCAGAAAAGTGGGGATTCAGGAGATGTGTTGGCTGACAAGAAGCACAGTGGAATTTTCGTGGGGGCTGGAAAGGTTCTCTCTTGATAGTGGTGTAGATGGTGTCACATCCATCTAACAGTACACTTGAGATCTATTCATATCATTATACATAAATTTCACACCCCCCCCATTAAAAAGAGGTATACAAAATTTGGGGCTTTAGTTAGCAGAGTTTTTTTTTTTAAATAATGATATTGGTTCAGAACTCAGGAACTACTTTTTATGTATTTTTAACTTGAGAAATGAGTAAATATATTAAAGATAACGGGAGACAAGTTTCTTGCTATTGGTTAAAAAAGTTCTTGATATAAAAAAGTGTAAAATTAAATATACCCTGCAGTGCTGGAGTGGAACTGAATACCTCAGAATGTACTCATATTTCATAAACAAACATATACATGTATACATATATGTGTATAAGTGCACACACATATATATGTAAATACACATACAAACATATGGGGAGACAGTGAGAGAGAGAAATAGGCAAATATACCTGTGTTTCTGTGGACAGACACAAACACATACATACAGAGAGAAGGAAGTAGAAATAGGTAAATATGTTTGTATATGTGCATATAAATATATACTTACATGTGCATGTGTGTGTGCACACATGTCCCAGCTCTGTATGTTGAGCAGGGCTAGAACCATTATTGTCAATTCATTAGAAATGTGCAAATTGTTTCCAAATCCTGCTTTCCAATAACAATAACTATGGATTCTTGGAGAAAAAGCTAAATCCAGGATTGGGGCAGAATATCTGGATCATCAATAGATAAGAAATTAATAAAGTTACTTAAGAATGATGGGAACTTATCAAAAGCACAGAGGAGCCAACTTGAGAGAGCTCCACCTCTCCGAGACTGGGAAATTTTGAGGACTGATGTAAATAATGGCAATAACGTATTACAGCTCACTGAATAAAATAAAAACCCTCGAGTCTACAGTTGTATCAATAGATCAATCAGTTAATCAATAGACAGAGAGAGAGCAAAGCTCTTCCTTACAGTAGAATATTAAATGAAAAATATAGAAGGAATGATTTAATAAGAAAATTAATTACTAGATGCTCAAACTAATGAGTACATTTTTAATGACTTGCAAGGTATTACATTATAACATGATATCTCCCCACAAATTACCTAGTTGACACAAAGGAAACTTCATGGTGGAAAAGTTGAAATCTCCAATATTGAGAAAAATCAACGTCCTATGATGTGATGCACAAAAAAGGGCATATCACTTCTGATATTCCTCTAAACATGCACAAATAAATCTAGACATAAATAGAACGGAATTCTATAAAACGCCTGGTTTATGCTCTTAGGAAATGTCAAGATTAAGAAAAATATTGAAAGAGACAAAGGAAATAGGGCAACTGAATTAGTGAAGGATTCTGCATTGAATCCTGGAATAAGTAGCTATAAGGAATAATATTGGGGCAATTACAGAAACTTGACTATGGATAATAGAGTTCTATCCAAGATAGAACTTTTTGTATAAGTTCTGATAACAAATGTTAGACTTTGGGAACCATATGGTTTTTATTGAAACTACTTAACTATGTGTTGTTAACAAGAAGGTAGTAGAGATAGTATGTGAATGAATGAGTTCAACTGTGTTCAAAATAAACTTTATTTATAAAAACAAGTGATATAATAACAGAGTCCAGACTAATATACAAGGGAATGTTCTCCTTCTTTTTCTGTCTTACCTGGAATTAATAGAAAATTTTATATAGTTTTATTTTATCTTGCCTTTTGGCATATCAATCATATTTCTTTGTAAATAGTTTTACCTTTAAACAACATTGTATAACTTCACATTAATGCAGGCACCTTATAACAGAGTATTTCCAATTCTTTTCTCCTGTAACTTATGACATTGCTGTCTTTCACTTTATTTATCCATATCATGCAATTACCCAGTACATTGTCATTATTATGTTAACAGTTACCTTATAGATCAATTAAGAAAAAAATAATTTTTAAATTTACCTTTCTTGATTCCTTCACTTATGACCCTCCTTCCTTTTTGCAGCTACAAGTTCTGACCCATATAATTTTCCCTTTGGCTGAAGAACTTCTTTTAACATTTCCTACAGAATGGATCTGCTGGGAGCAGGTCTGAAGTGTTCCTCCATTTTTTGTTTGTTCTAAGAATGCCTGACCCTCTGCATTCTCCTATCTCCCCAGGTTTGTTCAGTTTTTCTTGCTGTAAAGACAGGAGTAATGGCTTCTAAGCTCTTTAACTGTCAGGGCTGTATAAAGAAATATTTCAACTGAGCATTTGAAATAAATGTCTTCTTGGGATTCCCCTTTATCCCATCTTTATATTACAGGAATCTTCACAAATATAATTTACTTTCATTCTGGGGAAAGGGACCCTCAGTGAAATATGTTCAGATTTCCCAATAAATGAATTGTCCCATCAAAGAATTCAACTGCATTTCATAGAAGCACCTTGTTCAGCTATAGGTCTTTCTTTTGGAGGATCCTTATCTTCTAAAGTTCCTATACACTTATGTGGATGTGATTGGCAGTTCCTACTGATCTAGTGGTATCCTAGATAATATTTAACAAGTTTTATGTCTGTTTATTTTAAATATATTCAATCATCATGTCTAAAAAATCCCCTGCATAATTCTAAATAAAACTCAGAAAATAGCATCACGTTATAACCTAGTACCTATATCTGCAATATTGCCATATCTTTCTTATAACTCTTACAGAACGCAAGACTTCAAAAGAAAGAATAGGGGTTTTGATAACACTTAATCTCATGCACCTTAATCCACTCATTTCCTTTTTTCCTTCTCCCTTGCCTTCTTTCTCTCATTTCCCCAGTCCTCTCTTTCATTTCTGATTCTTTCCTTTTCCTATTCTGCCTTCTCTTGATTTAATTCCATTTGCATATTGCTTATTCATTCATTTTTTTCCCTTCCTTCCTTCCTCCCTCCCCTCCTCTCTTTCTCTTCCTTCCTTCCTTCCCTCTCTTCCTTCCTTCCTTCTTTCTCTTTCTCTCTCTCACTCTTTCTTTCTTTCTTTCTTTCTTTCTCTTTCTTTCTTTCTTTCCTTCTTTCTTTCCTTCTTTCTTTCCTTCTTTCTATCCTTCCTTTCTTTTCTCCTTGAAGTTTCATTGCTTAATGCCTCTTTCCTCTCAGCATATTACTTAAAGCCTTATATCTTACAGTGACTATTTAATACAGGAGTAACATTGATGACTTAAGCATTTGCTGACCTCTAATTTATGGAAAACAGAAGAAAGAAAATGTACTGATACATTGATTTCCAAGAACTGACTAGTAGAATACTTCCATTATTCTCAGAGAACAAAGGCATTGATAACTTTTTAGCTTTTGCATAACTGATTTTTTTCATATTATGACTAATGTAGTTTACTTGGGCTGAAATTACTGTAAAAATCCTCTGAATCTGTTTTGTCATTCATCTTTGGGGTGAAAGTTTACAGTTGCTAAAGTTACCTTCTGGTATGTGCTACTGCATGGGAAGCCAAGTAATTGCTTGATGTCTTGACGTTAATACCACCTCATTCTTTCACAGTGAAGAAAAATTAATAAAACTGTAGACATGGAAAAATTTTGGAATTCTGCTTGGAGAGAATGAATTTAGTGCAGAATCATGAATATGGTAACCAAATGACCACTAAGCCACCCACAACTTTTAGAACTTTAAAAAAATAGATGAGGAAGGAAAAGGAAGACCATATACTGCACAATTAAATACTAAGCTTTTGAGCTTAGAGAATCAGTGTTATACTGTTTCCTGTTCTCTACACGGCACCACCTCCAAGGGGCTAAGAGCACAATAGCTTCCTGATTAGCACATAATGTAACTAGTATATACTAGCAATCCAGGAACCAGCACTGATTGGCTAAGGAGCTGCGGTTTCCCTGCTGGCTTTAGAGACACAACTTGGCTACACTTCTTAAGAAAGGGGTGAAGGAAGGGATACAATTAATAACATGGATGTTTTAAAATATGTCTTCAAATTCTTTTGACATTCCTTTCACTGAAATAGGGATCTATGTTCCCTCTCCTTAAAACTGGATGTACATTTGTGGCTGTTTCAACCAATAGAGTTCAAAAGGAAATAATATTAGTGACATGTGAAGCTAGACCATAAAATGTGGTGTAGCTTCAGCCTTGATCATTGGAATAATCACACTTGAAATCCTTAGATGCCATGTGAACACTATCACAGTTGTCAAACTGAGAGGAAGGTTAAAGCAGCCCCATGGAGAGATTACATATAGGAGCTTTGAGACCACACAGACACACACACGTGCATGTATGCACACATGCCAACCCCACACACACTTGCACGGGCCCAGAAAGCCCCTGTTGTTCCAGTCACCTGATGTTCCAGCTCCAGCCATAATCTGACTGTAACTGCATGAGAAAACCCAAACCAGAACTCCCGATCTCAGTCCATCTCCATTTCCTAGCCCGCAGAATCCAAGACAGCATGAAACATAACATAGTGATGACTGCTGTTTCAAGACTCTAACGAGTTGTTGCACAGCAATAGGTGGCCAGAACAAGTGTAATTCTTGTTTGTTTTTGTTTTGCCTCATAGGATCTCAAATTTAATGATGCGTGGTTGCACATAGTGTTTGAAATGAGTGTAGAGTTAAAGAGTCATTAAGCATACAATAACCAGAAAATACTCACCTGTATTCACTAATGCAGGGTACTGCAGAGAAAAAAGAACCAATAGGATATGTATGTAGATAGATAGATAGGTAGATAGATAGATAGATAGATAGATCAACAGATAGATAGATAGGGGTATAGATAGATACAGATATATACATTTATATTAAGCAATTGGCTCACATAACTGTGGAGGCTAGGAGAGAGAGAGAGAGTTGATCTGGAGATCCAAGAAAGAGTTGCAGATTGAATCCAGAGACAATCTACTGGTGAACCAGGAAGAGCTGATGATGAAAAGTCCAAAAATGGTCTGTTGACAGAATTCCTTCTTGTTCAGGGGAGGTCAGCCTTTTGTTCTTTAACAGTCAGATCTTTAACTTATTGGATGAGGCCCATCCACATTCTAGAGGGCAACCCACTTTACTAAAAATATACTTATTTAAATATAAATCTTATCCAAGAATCACATTTACATTCTGAATAACATTCCAGCTGAGTTGACACAGAATTAATCATCTCACCCCTTGAGTTAAAAGCAAGATGGTCTCTTTTGATATAAGGTCAAATTTATTCATTAATTGCTTTAAAGACTGAAGAGAATTTTTTAAACATTTCTGTGCCTGATTATCTCCTATATGTCATTGGTTTAATAATATAATTTATAAGAATGTTATAAAAATATAAATAAAAGCTACTGATATGTCTAACACAGTGCCTGGCATAGAGTAAGTGTCAATAAATGGTAACCCTTGTACTCTTCACTTTAACATGTGTCACGGATAAACAGAGAAACATGCAACAGTAGGACTGGTACCTTGGTGGTCATCTAGTCCACACTTAAATCAAAGACATCCTACTATTATTTTTGTGTATTGAATAGAAGCTGGAATAGGAAAGGCAACAATGCACTACCTGTGCAACCAGGTCTCCTACTTCCTGGCAGAGTTACTAACTGAGTCATTTAGTTGAGCCCTTAAGAGGCATAGAATCCCTCCCAACACCATATTGCCAGCAACCACTATCAACAAATATGACTTGGTTATTTAAGAGGAAGCCTATTGGTTTCCTGACCATAGATCCAGTTAATTCCACCACAGTCATTAAATATACATTCTGGACCACCTACTATGTGCCATGCCCTGTGTCCTTTTAACATATGTTACTTTGCTCTTCACATTTATTAATTTCCCTCTATGTTTTATGTATGCAGGAATAGCCTCATTTAATAAAAATTAACATGGGCGACATCTTATGTTTATTATGTGCTACTTTACTCTGAATTGATTTATGAAAGGAAAAGTGGGGTTAGGAGACAGATGTGGGAGAAATTTACCTGGGTGCAACTACTGAGGTAATTTCCAAGTTCTGAGGCCACCTTCAGAAGCTGAGATAAAAGAAATACCAGAGAAATATAATGACACAAAGAATTCATTCAGTTCAAGTGGTAAAATAAAGGTATAGTATTTCAAGCATAAATTGACCAATTCTGTTTCTGTATAACTCAGTAAAATACTGAGCATCAGGTACGTTCAAACCAGAATAAGTAATCTTAGAAGTAGGCTGACTATGACGTTAGCTAGCTAAAAGAGATAACGAATATTGGGGAAATGTGAAAACAAATTTCTTTATTTATTAAGATGGGTCTTCAAGGTCAGGTTCCTTTCTTTTTAGGGATGAGTATATGAAGATGGAATTTCATTCATAGAAGGACTTGGAAGATGGAAGAGACTCAAACAGTTTCTAGTACCAGGCGACAAGCTCTGACTGGACCCAGGCTCACAGATTGATGCAAGACAATAGACAGTTCTTAAGTCCCAAAGTGTTCATTTAGTTCTTATTAAGTGTTTGTTGTTCAGAATAATTGTTTGTCCTTGAAGCTGCAAGGATGCTGAGATTTCTGAAAAGAGAAAATTGGTTCCTACTACAGGAAAGGCAGGGACGCTGCATCCAGGAAGCATACAGAACCTGAAACTTCATAACCCTCCTCTTGCCTTCTTAGGGAAGTCTAGTGGGACTTCCAGTGGGTTATAAAAGGTTTAATAATTTGTCATTTCTAACTTTTGGTACAATTTTAAATTGATATAGGAAACTACCCTATACCTTAAATTCAGTAATTGTTTACATTTTCTCTGTTTTGTTATTATCCTTCTCTCATATGTATGTGTATATATATATTTATTTCTGAATTTTTGAGATTAAGTTAAGCACATCATAATAACCTTTTATCACTTTATGAGTTAAAATGTGTTCCCCCAAAAAGCTATGTTGGAGTCCTAATCTCAGCATCTCAGAATGTGACCATATTTAGAAATAGTCTCTGTGAAGGTAACCAAGTTAGAATAAGGTCATTTAGGTGAGTCCTAATCCAATACAACTGTTAATCTTATAAAAAGTGAAAAAAATGGGCACAGGTACACACACAGGGAGACTGGAATTAAACTGCCACAAGTCAAAGAACTACCAAAAACCAAAAGAGAGGTCTGGATCAATTCCTTACCTAGAAACTTCAGAGGGAATATGGCTCTGCTGATACCTTAATCTTGGACTTCTAGCCTCCAGAATTGCAAACAATACATTTCTGTTGTTGAAGCCACCAAGTCTGTGGCATTTTATTGTGGCAGCTCTAGCAGACTAACACAGAGTATAGATCTACTGGGGGAAGGTGTAGCTCAGTGATAGAGTGCATGCCTAGCATGCACAAGGTCCTAGGTTCAATCCCCAGTACCTCCACTAAAGAAAAAAAAAGATAAAATAAATAAATAAAGCTAATTACTCCCCTCAAAATAAAGAAAATAAATAATCAGAATAGTCAATTTACCAGAATAAAATACAAAAGTTATTGGAATAAAAGGCACAGATTTGGAACCTAGAAAAACAACAAGTTGAGTTGGGAAAATGTTCAGCTTGTGGTTCTCAGGGATTTATTACGTCTCATCACATTAGTGTTGATCCATCATTTCAGTCTTTCTGGCCCTTTAGAGACACCATTTTTTCATCTGAATTGTGCGCCAAATTTCCGGCTGTGATATCACTGATGATGAGAAATGTGTGCAATGAAATGGGATTCAAATTATTCTTCCATAAGTCCCTTTTTTGTATCAGACACCATTCTACATGATATTCATATATTTGTTTTAATGTGACACATCTATTCTACTGAGATTTTATAGATGAGAAAAATAAAGTTCAGAGTAGTTAATTAGTAAAGCCTAGATCTTGGTGAAACATGCCATTTTTGAGGTCAATGATCCTAGTAAATATATCTAAACAATATCCACGGCCAGTTGGATACTGTTAATACTCAGTGGTTGACAGGAAGAGTTCCGTGAAATATTTTAAGGAGTGGTAATTTGAGACATGCAGAGAAATCCTTCTGGTTAAATACACGTTATCTCCTTTCAAGTACATTTAATACCTTTTCGATCTCGTCCATTCAGCTTTCACAGTCTTCCCCATTTATTGAGCTGTCAGGAATGCTCTCCACCTCTGTTAAGGAGGCCATAGGATGAATTCTGTCTTCATGTTGTAAACCACTTAGAGCTTTCTGGGTAGAGTCAGTGTTACCACTTGAGGGCATCCTGTCATTATGTTCTGTAATAGTCCTGAACTTCTAAGTCCACCTCAAAACCATAGCTCTCTGACAGAAGGGACTAAGGGGGAAAAAAAAGTCTTTGCCGGAAACGCTGAGGCAGCAGTGAAAATGGTAATTTGCCATGCTAAAGTGGTGCTTCCTGGAGGACTAGGTCAGTGAAGAGTGTATTTCAGGAAATGCTAAGTCAACAGAAGAGTAAGTGACACAGATAAAAGTTGATGGAATCCTCCTGGCAGGGACCAAAATAGGCATTTCAGACACACTGAGTGCTCTCCAAGTTAAAGTGATTTTGGGGGAGGAATCTGCATTCGAAATTTTCTTGGAGCGGCGTAGAAAAGGAAAACACCATTGTCAGCAGCATTCATTCGGTAAGAGTGGCAGCATTTCTCCTTTGAGGCCATAAGTTATGGGGAAGAAGTTGAGAATGAATGACATATCTGATTGGAAAATTTTAATTAATAGTAACTCTAAACATTTAGGATAATTTTCCCTCAAGTTTTCAACAAATGTGATCAGAAAAATGCTTTAAGATAAATGAAATATTTTAAAATGCTTTAAAATATATGAAAATGTTTAATTACTGTTAAAATTCAATACATTTTTCTCCATTGTAGAATAATAAATTTAAAATATCTGTACTCATTGTGACCACTTAATTTTCCCTTTGTGTCCAATCAGGTTTGCAGAAAACAAAAACAAACAAACAAACAAAAAACATAATGAATAGATTCTAAGCAAAGAGAAGCATTGTCCCCTACAGAGAAAGTCATAGTCAAATTTAGGGTACGGCACACAAAGTTATACCTCAAAATATTGAACTCCAGTAACCCAATATGTTTAACTGATCTAACATAGTCTATAATTTGGGAGAGTGTCAAAGTATTTATGAAAAACAGTATAAGTTTTTAGTTTCATACAACTCCTTAATTTTTTAGCATAGACTTTATGATTTGAATGACTAGCAATACTTTGTTGTACACCAAATTGCCTTTACTTCTGTTGGAGGTTATAAAAAGACATGTGTATGAAAACAAAACATAGACAACAAGCCTATTTTTGTATTTGACAGACATTGAACTATTTTTTTCTATTAAGTTGATTTAGTATGATGCATATAATATAAAGAGGAAATATGTTTTACAATAAGGAAGTCCAAATCAGAACTAATCTTAGAGCAATTATTCCTGTATATTACAAAATGCAACATAACATAACATTATATAATCCTTAAGTGAACAAGGTTAATTCTATTTACACAGCAGCTGGTTAGTCTTAGGAAAGTTGGTTTAATGCCGTTCCTGACAGTTTTGAAATGAAGGGATCATGAGTGTTAGATTTTTTTCCTGTCTTCATGGTTTAATCTTTCACACCAATAGCTGCTGGTAGGCTATTAGCAGCCACAGCAGGTCAGCAGAGGAATGAGCCGTGTCAAGTAGTTATTGGTTTAGGGGCGGTATTCTTTAACACACTGTCATGACTGCTTCCGTATGACAAGATACCATCTGAAAAAGATCTGGAAGTAAACTTCTAGTTAAAGGCAAACGATCAATTCTCCCACCAGGAAGATGTGTCACCAATTTTCTCAGAAGCTTGGTCTTGGATTTCTATTCAAAATGGAGTTGAAGTCCTGCACATACATTCAGAGAAAGAAAAAAAAAATCCTCCTGGTTCAGAAATAGGTCCTGCTTGTCCAAAATAAAAATTTCCAGTTTGGATTTTCCTGACCGCTTCCGGAAGACAGAAAGCCCTAGCGGTAGCAGACTAGAAAAAACATCCCCTGGGGAGCTGAAAGCCATTTATTGTAGGCAAACCACCAAAGAGGGGAGAAAAAAAAAGAAAAGAAAAGTCTAGTGAGGTCTTGTTTAAATTTCAAACAAAGCATGTGTATGTGATGTATAGTAAACAAGTACTCCAAATTGATTTCCTTGAGGGCAAAGAAAAAAACGTTGCTACCCAACAAACCTTAAAAGTAAAAATTCACAGAGAGCATGACTATGAAATTTTCATTCACCTTATAAATGGCGGGTGAAAAGCAACCGGCTGCAGGGCTGACTGCTTTTTCATCGAATCAGCAAGCTGCTCCTGTTGCGTGAAATGGAATGAAATCAATGCCGTGGCCTTTTTAAGCGGCAACGGGGATCTCTTTACTGTGAGAAGAGATTTGCTGAATAATTGTAAAATGAAGAGATGATTTTGGAAGTCAGTTAACAGCTTTGCCAGGGAGACCCTCAGAACCCGCCTGTCCATCATATCTACGCCCCCTCCAACAGGCATTTCATTTACCGGAAATCATTTTTCTTGCCCTCATCAGCCAACATATCCGCCCAGTAAAAAAAAAAAAAAAAGGATTCAAAAAAGCGACAGTGACAATGACATGTGCTAACTCTTGGCATGATAAAGATAAAGGACATGGAAAATTGTCATTCAGCGTCCATTAATTTCATTGTAAAACAGAAGAGTGAATGTGTTTCAGAGTTTTTTGATTAGCGCGTGTCTGCTGTGGTTCTCTGTGTGAGTGACATGACAGGAAGTGAGGGATGACATGAAAAGGTGCAGTTTTTTTGGTAGTCCATAAAAATATTCCTCACTTTATTGGCTAAAAGGTGATGGGCTTATTAAAAGATGTTCCAAATTGAATATTTAATGTTATTTTGAGTATCAGTTACAAACATTTGCAAATGTAATTTTCTGAGATTTTACTTTGACCCTAAGTTATAATATAAAACAAACTTAAAAAATATAGCATTCATTTTTGTACCATTATTTAAAGCAGAGATAATGAAATTCTGATAAAATATGCATAAAGATGCTCAAAAACATAAAATTTATTGTCATTCCTGTTTTTAGCAAAGTAGCCTATATAAAGAGGAAAAACAATAATGAGGATTTAACCAAATGTAACAAACTCATACTGAACCCTCCCTCCCCTCTTCACACCCCCAGTTTTTATTCAACCAGTTGTGCATAGTCTATGATAAAATAAATAAACAGATTTTTGAGAAGAGTTAGAAGATAAATACATTTTAGGCTTAAGACCTGAAGGTGTTACTTTGGAAGAAAGGAGTAAAGGAAACTCAGAAAGAGCAGAGCTCATGATTCAGAGCACAAGAGTAACACAGTAAGGGAAAGTGTATTTCCTTGAACATGTGTGACATTCAGTAAAGCCAATTATCAGCCATTGGATGGTGGAATAGTGACCTTCTTTAAAATTATATAGATGTCAATTTTTACAGATCTCTACACAACCAGGTATTCTGTTATTGAATTCTGACTTAAATGGCAGACTTTCATTTCTAGTCGCGTGACAGTCTATACACCCCGAATGACCATCCCAATAAAACCAATGAAGTGTTTATAAATAAAATATATTTTAAATTTTAGTTACTGCATTACTGAGCAGGCATTTTAGAAAAACCAGTATCAGAGACAAAAGTAAAGCAAAAGCAGAAACCCTAGAGAGTAAGTGAGCTCCAGAACCGGCTGGAGGTTCTAAAATTCTGGCATAAAACTGGAACCCTCAAAGTGCTGTATCTGTCTTCTAAAACTCCAGAGATGAGGCTCTTCACCATTACGCGTAGGCATACAGTGCCACACCATGTGAGAAACGCCACACACAATTTCACAGTCTCTGGAAGTGGTGTGGTTAGTTTTCCTGATTCCTTTTGTACCCAGGAAGAAAAAGTTTTGCTTTTACACAATTTTAGATTTTAGAAGACATATATTTCCTTATTTAACCTCTAAATGACTCTATGATGTTAGAATCTTTTATCACCCTGATTAAGAGATTAGGAAAACCATGCTCAGTGAGAACAGAGACTAATGCAGAATTAAACTTAGTTTTTTTCTGATTTGGAAGCCTGTTTGCTATCCAAAACTGTCGAAACAGTCTGTTAATGTGGTGAATTTTATCTACTAAAGCATCCAGCCTACACCTGTGGAATAGTTTCTGCTCCGGGAAACTTTGAATCCCTGTCTAATAGATTGTTAAAAGCCTTAAAAATGTGCGACAGCTTTCTTTCTTTCTTTCTTTCTTTCTTTCTTTCTTTCTTTCTTTCTTTCTTTCTTTCTTTCTTTCTTTCTTTCTTTCTTTCTTTCTTTCTTTCTTTCTTTCTTTCTTTCTTTCTTTCTTTCTTTCTTTCTTTCTTTCTTTCTTTCTTTCTTTTTCTTTCTTTCTTTCTTTCTTTCTTTCTTTCTTTCTTTCTTTCTTTCTTTCTTTCTTTCTTTCTTTCTTTCTTTCTTTCTTTCTTTTCTAATGAATCAGCTTAGAAATTGAGTACAGAACAGAGTAACAGAAAACAATGATACCTACATGTCATTCTGAACCTTCTTCTCAAAATAGTAAGGTAACATTCTTTAAAATAGCCATTGAAGTTATTAAACACAATGTATTCAGTCACACCTATGTGGATAGCTCAGTCAATCAGGACCAGGAGAGGTAAAAAATTTGAATTCAAAACCGTCTGCATCTGAAGTTTCATACCAACTCCTTTCTCTTCCTCAGTTTCATTGGGTCATCTACAAAACCAGAAAGGGCTTTCAATTAAATAACCTAAAATCTGTAACAGTTTTTATTTAATAAAACGATCTAATGCTTCAACCAGAAACTTGATGACATTAAAAAAAAAACCCAAATAGCAAAAAACAGAAAATAAGGGAACCCAAGACCCAACTGCAGATATTTTATGGCAAATAAAATCTTATACCAAAAACACAATGGGAGTTAAGTTTTCCTGAAAAGGAAAAATTTTATGATGATAGTGATCATGATATTGATGAAAACTGTGTATCATGTGAGATACATACACGTACACAATCTCTCTCCTTTATATAATTAGAGGTAATTATTTTAAAATGCTGTTTTCCTTTGGCGTTTGAGACATTTGGGGAAAGGAAGAATACAGGGACTAGGACTTCATTATTACAAGGACAACCTGTTGCACTGTAACACTGAGAGGCTATTAATAAAAGGGAGGACTAGCTCCCACAGTCCTAAGGGGTTTGACAGGCAGCTCAGTAATCCAGAAGGTGACACTTTCATATCCTGGATGGTGGGAGTAGAGTAAGTGAAAAGAATTTTTAATTCATATTTGGGTGTGTGAGTTCTCTCTCTCTCACTCTGATTTTTATCATTTACGAAAAAGAGTGAATTACTAAAAAAAAGGTGAATTTTGGCTTGCTCACTGACACAGTGCAAAGATGACTCGGTTTTATTTGGGCACTTTTTTCCCAGAAGTGGTAGGAAATTCTTTCCCTAGCTCCTCATTCAAAATCTGCCCTCTCCTTTAGGCTTCCTACAAAATAATAATAATACACACTGCTAAGTTGCATCGCTATTGCTCTTCAGAAACTCTTCCTAAATATTATTTTATTTAATTATCACAGCAACTCTAAAATGCTGGAAGGGCAGATGCTTCTATTTCCATTTTGAAGATGGAGATACTAGAGTTTAGCATGGAGAACGTTATTACCGAGACCTACAGCGATTGCTTCTGCTTCTAAAGCCTTGGGGAACATGCAGCCTGTACCATTTTTTAACCTAGGTCTTAGATGGGAATCTTTCTGATGAGTAATAGTACAGCGGTAACTAGCACGTATAATTCTTGCTATATGTCAAGTACTGTTTAAGAGTTTTATATGTGTCAATTCTTTAATCATCACCTTAACCCTATGAGGTAAGCAATATATCAGGTCCATTCTGCAGAGGAGGAAAGTGAAACACAGGGAGGTCAAGTGATGTCCTCAAGACCACAGGTTTAACAGGTGGTAGAGACCGGATATAAATGAAGGTGGTCTGGTTCCAGAATTTGTGCTCCAGCATACATTAGCATTAGATTGCAGTTTTGGTACAAATGGCATTGCCCTTACTATTTTCAGTTACAGCCGCAATGCTGTATGTTTAATTGTGGCTACAAGGATGCTTTTGATTGTTTAATAGAATAATCATGGAATTCTGTTTGAAGACTATCAATTTCTGAATGCTCATGGAGAGGCTTTTCAGTGATCTGTGCCTGCCCTCCGTCCCATAACTCAATTACTTGCTACTATATTTGAATATGATACGGGTTAGAAAATGGGAGTGAGGGCTCCTAAGATAATCAGGTTTCTTCAGCCAACTATAATTTTACTATTAATCTGTTAGAGTGGCAGGAGGCCTCTGGAAGGAGAAGGGTGGAGATGGATCATATTTATAGGTATCCCTTATTTTACATGTCAGCACCTCAAGGGAAGCAGTTGCTGTTATTTTATTTGACAAATGTTTTGAATTTATTATTTTACCTTTAGTTGACAGTCCCAAGAGCCTTTCACCATTTCAGCAAGCTTTCACTTCAGCAAAAAGTGTTCTTTCCTGGAAAACAAACAAACAAACAAACAAACAAAACACTGTTTCTGTTATCCTGAATTCAGCCCTGGAGTGAAGTGGTTCATGCATCTCTCCATTGGAGCCCTGGAAATTTGGGAAGGTTCACCATAGCCAATATTAATAACCCACCCCTGGGTTCCAAAGTCACCAGATAGGTTGCAACACTTCCTACTGATATTTGTGAGACTGACTCTCCCGCATGGCTCTTGGGATTTCCCTTCTCTGCTGTCAAGCTTCCCTGAAACTAGTATTTTGGAAATCATTTAGAAAGATCCGGCACAATTCTAGGTGATCGGTTAATTAATGTATATTTCAATGCTTGAAATTCAACTCAGAGAATCTTGCAGACAGTTTGACTCAAAATACTAAAAGATAATGCAGGACGACAAATTTCAATGCTCTGGCTTATTCTATTGCAAGTATCTGACAATTTAGGCATTTCATATGAGGCTAGAGGAAATATGGTACAGTGGTTAAAAGCAGACTCTGGAGGTATCCTGTCTGGATTCAGATGAGTCTGCCACCAGGCAAGAGGGCATTTTTAAACTCTTAGAATATTGCCTGGTGCATAGCACGCCACGCTTTATCATTATGATATATCAGTATGACCTACAAAGGAGGTGCTGTCCTCTGGGTCAGTTGAACTTAAAGTAATTTTTACCCAAGAATGACACGAAGAGACTTTTAAAAATACAAGTTTATGAACTCTACCTCAAATCTATTTAATCTGTATGTCTGGCAAATTACAGTCTAGAAATTTCTATTTGAAGGGAGAAAAAATTGATGCAGTTTATGTAGGGGTTTCTGATATAGTAGGTTGAAGCCAATACCTTAAGCACAATGGACTAAAGATTTTTTTGACGTATTTAGCCTCGTTTCCTTAATGCTATCGAATCTTCACATTTCTAGGGTATTGCACTGAAACTACCCAAAGATTCCATCCTCAAGTATTTATAAAATGCCTAGCTTATATATTTTGCTAGTTTTCCAGCTAGAATAGACATGGCAGCATTCACATTCATCTTACAACAGAGGGCATGGTATTTAATGTTACCCTAAATTGTAAACATTACAGTTTAAGAAAAAACAAAAAAAGGGCAGTAAGTGACTCTTCGGGCATCCTAACGGAAAGGTGATGTGTGAGTGTTTGCTTCAGCCTCTCCCAGTGTGACTGTTGGAGCAGTAATACACGTGAGCAGGGAAAAAGTGAAGACTCAGTGCTGTTGCAGCAAAGCAATGAGTTCCCAGAGCCATAAGAGGAGCACTGCCAGCAAGGCTCTGGTCTGCCAAAATCAGTCTGAACCAGCACTACAGCAGAACTAAGGGAAAGAAAGCAACTTAAAATTTCAAGCACTGCTAAAAATAATGTGTTAACCATTAAGAAAGGTTGTGAGATTGGTTAGCTCAAGAAGCTTAGGTGAGGTTCTCGCATTTTCACTTTGAGGTGGTCAGTCAAGCTACTTTACATCACACAGGATGAATGCTACTCCTTGAAGATGAGGAGTTTATGACAGTAAAATTGGGAGTGGAAAGAACAATGGTTTGTACGTTATCAGGTTGTTGTGATGTTTTAAGGAGATAGTATGTTGAAAACCCATAGAAGAGTCTTTTGCACATGACTGTGTTACGTAATTATCAGGGTAAACATTATGTCCACAATATGTCTTATTAAGATGACTTTATACTGGAAGTTCTCAAAGTATGGCCTGTAGACTTCTGGGTATCTCAGAGAAATTTTGTCGTTCAAAAAGGTCAGAACTATTTTTAAAAATTTTAATTGTGGCTTAAAAAAAATAGAAACCCACAACAGAATGGATAAACCAAATGTGGTGTGTATATACAGCATTTTATTTATCCACCCATCTATTGATGGAAACTTGGATCGCTTCCACATTTTGATTATTACACATAAGGGTAATGCTGTTGTGAACATGGATTTACAAATACTATTCCAGGTCTTGCTTTCAGTTTTTTTGCGTATATACCCAGAAGTGAATTTGATGGATCTCATGTTACTTCTAATTTTAATTTTTTGAGAAACCACCATGTTTTCCTGAGTGGCCGCACAATTTTACATTCCCACCAACAGTGCAGAAATGTTCCAATTTATCCACATCTTCACCAAAACTTATCTCTTCCCTCCCTTCCTTCCTTCCTTCCTTCCTTCTTTCCTTCCTCCCTTCCTCCCTTCCTCCCTTTCTTTCTTTCTTTCTTTCTTTCTTTCTTTCTTCCTTCCTTCCTTCCTTCCTTCCTTCCTTCCTTCCTTCCTTTCTTTCTTTCTCTCTTTCTTTCTTTCTTTCTTTCTTTCTTTCTTTCTTTCTTTCTTTCTTTCTTTCTTTCTTTCTTTCTTTCTTCCCTCCCTCCCTCCCTTTCTATCTTTCTTTCCTTTTCTTTCTCTCTTCCTTCCTTCCTTCCTTCCTTCCTTCCTTCCTTCCTTCCTTCCTTCCTTCCTTCCTTCCTTCCTTTCTTTCTTTCTTTCTCTCTCTCTCTTTCTTTCTTTCTTTCTTTCTTTCTTTCTTTCTTTCTTTCTTTCTTTCTTTCTTTCTTTCTTTCTTTCTTTCTTTCTTCCCTCCCTCCCTCCCTTTCTATCTTTCTTTCCTTTTCTTTCTCTCTTCCTTCCTTCCTTCCTTTTTTTGTAGTAGCCTTCTTAATTGGTGTGAGCTGGTTAGCCCTCATCCTGAAGTGATAGCATAACTAGAATGGGATTTTCTACATTTTCTACTAACTTTGTAGATACTATTGTTCAAATTCAGGCTTCTAATGCTGCTTTTGAAAATGTAGCTGTGCGTATGATTAATCATCTTTCATTTACAAGTAAATCTATCCTTTCTTTCTGATCACTTTTAAGATTGTCTGTTTGTCTTCAGTGTTCAGTACTTTGATTCAGGCGTGTCTAGGTGTTCACTGATCTACTGAAATGTGCTTATCAAGCCAACAATGACCTCCAAACTAACTCCTAAAGTACATGGATATCTGTCCTCAGTCTTTCAGCATATTTTGGCATTATTCAACAAAAATACATACTTCCATTTATTGAAACACTCAGTTTCTGTGATTCCACATTCTCATAGCTTTCCTTTATCCAAATAATAATTTCAGGTAGGATTTTTTTTTTGTACATTCCTTAGTCCTATCTGACCTCTAAATATTTGATATTCCCAAGATTGGTGACAGATTTTACTCTCTCCTCTCTTGCTACACCTTTTCTGGATGATCACCTCCATGTCAATGGTTTAAAATATCAGCTATATGTTTATGGCTCCTAATTATATACTTTTGGCCCAAACTTGCTCCAAGTTTCATACACATATGGAAGATCTTCTGTCTAAAGTGACCTCTGAAATTTATTGAGTGGTATTATTGACTACTCTCATCATTCTAACATTTCTCTCACTCAATCCAGTCTGTTCTATATAATATAAATGATGTCACCATCAAACAAGTTGTTTGAGCCAAAACGTAGTAGTAACACTCTCTCTGTATCCTCTGCATCTTAACTCCCCACATGTTCTGCAATTACTGTCTCTGTCTTCACTGGATATCCATAGCTAAAACCACTCTCACCGCTCACCTGGTCACCTCCAAAGATGGTCTCTGAGACTGGGGTTTCCATCTTGCCTTCCAATAGTCTATTCTATTTTCAATAGAGTAATCTTTTGAAAAATGTCAATCAGATCAAATTTCTCCCCTGCTCAAAAGCTTCCGAGGGACTTAGAATACAGTCTGAAGTTCCTAATGGTAGCCCACAAATTTAGCATGGTTTTTCTCTGGCCACCTCTCCAACACCATCTGCTACTGCTCTCTCCTTTGCTCACTGGTCTGTAGCCCAGTTGTTCTCCTTGTAATTTCTTGACCAGGCCAAGCTTATTTGTGCCTTGTAGTCTTTGTATTGTTGTTTCTGCGATTGGAACATTCTTTCTGGTTTCTTTTCAGCCTTCAAATCTCAGCTTAAATTCTGTTGAGGCCAAACCTCAATCCTTTCTTGAATGACATCATCCTCTTATCCCCAATCATTACCACTTCAGGGCTTTTTTTATTTTCTGTGAGGCACTTGCCAAAATCTAGTATCACCCTACATATTATAATGTCTGCCTCCTTTTACTAGAACACAAACTTCATGAGGCAGAGACTATGCTTATCCAGGATCTCTCAAAGATTCTGTCACAGAACATTCTCAATCAATACTTGCTCCATTAACTTTAAATAATGAATCAAAGAATAACTGGGGATTAGTACATGTCCCTAACTTTATTAAAGTCTAATAGTAGAGACTGGTATGAAAGAAATGTTTTCCAAATAATAGCAAACTATGACAAGAATATGAAAGATAAATAATTAAATATACATATACTACATGTAATTTTTATTTTCTTTAACTATTTTGACTCTGATTTTGTATGTATTTAATACTCATAAGAGTAACTTTTATAAAATAAATGACCACAACTAATTAGATGATAGAATCTGTGTGTCAGAGATGTCTGGCTCCTTTTAGACAGACAAAGAGGGACTGGTGAACAGCTTCTGGATCTTCAAGAGGGATTATGTTCCAGAAGCCCTTTTCTGCCAAAATCAGTTTGTTCTCTCCTCTTACTTCTCTGAGTTCTTCCTGTAACTTCAGGTCTTGGCAGGATTCTATTATATCTCACCAAAGTCATTGCTAGTGACATTTACTTGCCTCTAACATTATTCTTCTTACTCACATCCTCTTGAGACTCCCCCCTAGTATTTCAGGACCTTTTTGATATTTTTAACTGCTCCGCTAGCAATGACCTCAAACATAGCTTCTAGTTTTACCTTCAGAGAACCAAGCTTTGTTCACGGTAGTGGTGCTGAAATAGTTCAAGGAAGAAAGGCAGCAACTGGGCCAGAGTAGTTAAGGCTGACTTGCATAGTTGGTTCCCCATCATGAGCATAGCAATGATGCATCTACTTCTGTTTCTGTAAGCTCAGGGTTTTGCATCTTAAGATATATAAGAATCAAAACCACTTAAGCATAAGAAAATCACACCATCTACCGTCCTAAAATAACTTTAAGTTCTTCACATGTGAACAGCCATCACAAACAAGATTCACTCCTTAAAAAAAAAAAATATATATATATATATATATATATATATATATATAGAGAGAGAGAGAGAGAGAGAGAGAGAGAGAGAGAGAGAGAGAGAGAGAGAGGTGTCACTTTCTTCCAAGCACTGTTCTAGCATTGGGAAATCCTCAGTGAACATGAAAAAAGTGGTCTCTGCCTCCATGAAATAAATATTTTGGTGGGGAAAGGGAAGATAATAAACACATGAATATATACTTGAGATAAACCAATATGCAATGAGTATATATATGTGCCAGACACTCTTCTAGTACTTCTATTGCAGAAGTTAAAAAAAAAGATATCTAACAAATTCTGTGAAAAAATAAAATGGGATAATAAGATTGAGTGTATTGATTAAGGATGGAAGGGATCAACATAATACACTTAGATCCATGGTCAGAGAAGAATATCAAGTTGGGATTTGAATGATCATGAGGCAACAGCAATGCAAAGATCTGGGGTAAAATGAGACAGAGAAAACAGTCCAAACACAGCAAGTAATGAGCTTGGCTTGATCAAGAGACAGCAGGAAGTCATTCTGTCTGGAACATGATGGAAGAGAAAGTAGTAGGCGATGAGACTATGTACATAGTTAAGCTCAAGGTCGTAGAGATAATTATCATAAATTCAGATTTTATCAAATCACACTGTATAGTCATAAATTAAATTCTTCATAAGGATGTTGGGTACAGACGAGCAGCCTGTGCAGTGCATCTAGTATCTTTGCAAATAGCTGTTTTACACAAGGTTGTCCTAGCTACTCCTGACTTGAGTCAGAAACCTTAGATACAAGCCTTGATTATGGCATCCACCTCAGTCAACAACATGCCTCTACAGGAAGTAGACCTTCCTTGGCCTCACAGCTGACTTTTAATATCTGGTTATAATGCTAGGAAGACTCTGCATAGTGTAATGTCTGGAAGCTCCATTGCTAAATTAAAGAAAAATTGTTTTCCTAAAGACAAATATTCACAGATCATTTTTTTTGTATTTTTAAAATGTGGTATGAGTAAAATGTTTTACTTCCCCTCAGATAGATACACTTGCATAAAAACTGTTTTGGTGAATGTCCATTTGGTCTTCGAGACACTGTTAATTAGTAATGCCAAGGTTGGGAAAGTTCTCAATCAACTTATACAATTTTGAATGCAAAATGGACCTGAGGAGGTTTATACACCAATCTCCAAATATACCCCTCAACTTATATCTGTCCCCCATACTTTTAGTAACCCGTATACTACTTGAGACAGTAGTATTACATTTTGATCATATACCATTGTTAGAAAAACAATTTATTTAATGGATGAAATTTTTCTTGAGACTTCCTACTCCGTGTGGTCTTGATTCTATTTTCTGGAAAGATTTCCTATTCCATAGACAGTCATGCAAGAATGCAATCATATCTCAGTCTAATGCCTCTCTAAATTGAGCACATAAAATTCTCTCAAATTAGTCTGAAAACCTTTTTTTCTATTTGGTTGCTTCCCAGAGATACAATCAAATGAATCAATGTTCTTTTTAAAGTGTTATGTCTAGGAAAACAAAGTATTTCTAATGGACACTCTATCCAGCACTAAATAATTATCACCTTCTTTCTGAAACCCCCTATTCTTTCTAAAAACCTAATCACTAAGAGGTTTCCTGCTTCTGAACTTTGTCTTAAAGAACTTCTCATATTAAACACTAGTTTTGTGTGTTCCTTGAAGCCCTCCTCATAGCCTATGACAGTCTCACTCTTTAGTAATAATAGGCAACATTTACTGAGCTGTTATTTTGCACCATGTACTATCGCAAATGCTTCATTTCCCAAGTCATTTAATGCTCACCCCTCTGAGGTGGATGCTGTCTTTATTCCCATTTTACTGATGGATGATTGACTAAAAGAATAAATGAGTGAAAGAATTCTGATCATTCTCCCACCTTATCTGGAGCCACAAATGGAGTCTGAGTGTCATTTCTATTCTTGGAAAATCATGCTTTCAGGATGCCATTAGCTGACTTGCTAATGGAAAATATTACTTCTCAGATAAGGGAGTTGGAGACGTAGAAAAGTTTTAAAAGTATCAAAAAATAAAGCTATAATGAATGAAATAATATACTTATAACTGATGTCTAACTGAAGGGCTTGCTCACCTTAAAAACCACCCCTTTAGGCACCGCCTTACTTCCTGCATATTCCAGCAGCTGTACCTGCCCAAATCCAGATCCCAGACAAGGTAATTATAGGGAGACGTCCATTCTCACCCCCTCACTCTGGTGTACCAAACGGCCGTTCAGTCAGTCTGGGAAGTTTCTTGGAATTACCGCTGTTCCCTGCAGTTCCTGTAAGGCAGCAGCCTACACGTTCCCTCTTTCTTAGCACACAGAAGGTTCCCCTTCATTTGCTGTTGTGATTTAAAGACAGCAGAGTCTAACTCCCAAATTTAATTTCAGACACATGTGCCTTGGATCAAATATCCTGCTGGCTGCTGCCCAAAACTTTTTTTTTTCACCTTCGATTTCCTGAGTTAATTATCTCAAACTCAGATAAAGCCAAGATCCAAATTGTATGAAAAATCATATCATTAGCCATTATGGAATGAGTTTCAGATTTAAAACAATTGCAGAACATGAGCTGTGGTACAATAATGAGGAAAAATACTCACTCCTAAAACATTTTTCCGATTCAGCATTTTACTAGGTGTGACTATGTTTTAAATGTATTTCTTTTCCTTGCCATCTTTGTCAGTATCCCCAGTAAATAGGTCTGTGCAGCAAGACCTGGACTGGAATTGTTGAAGAGTGACTCAATAACCACCTTCATTATCCCAAGTATGATTAGATGGAGGATGGTGACCAGCTGTTCTCCCTGTCTGATGAGGCAAGAACAAGAGAAGAAGGGCAGAAATTGCAGCTGGAGGGAATTCAAATGATGTAAGGAGGAACTCTGGGGGTAGCATGCATGGTTAAACAGAGGAGGAGTTAGCAGAGCAGTTAATTCCATCCCTGACAACGTGTCTGGAGTGGTTTGGTGAGCTTTACATAAGGTAAGGAGTTCACCAAGACGACTTTGACAGAACTTTCTGGTTCCAAGATTCTGCCTTCATTCCTCATTCTATATTTCAATTGGTGGCCCTTAAAGTCTATTTTATGATGCAAACAATTTGCAAAAGTAAAATCAATGGAGGGGTTTTAAAAATTGCAGATCTAAGAGATTATATAATGTAGAGACCACAAAAATTGGGCTTGAGAATCAAGCAGACAGGAGTCCAGGCTCAGCTGTGTATTTGTTTTCTGACCTCAGGCAAGCCATGTGCTGTTCCTTTGCTTAGTTTATGATGGTGTTATGAGAAATGGATAAATTGTCTGTTAAGCCCAAAAATACAAATAAATGAAAATTTTCCTACTTTAATCAGCAAATCTGGATGCACTCTGCAACTGTGTCTTTAGAGCATCCTTTAAGATTTGTTGGTATCTCACCTCTTGAGTTTCACCATAACCCATGAGATTGAGGGTTAGTATTTTATAGCCTGAAAAACTAGGACTTGAAGAAATTGAGGACCTTGTCCAGGATCACATGGCAAATAAAGACAATTTAGTTACTAGAACTGAAACTTTACCTTGCTTCTCTAGATCTGGATCAATTGTTTCTACTGTTTCATTATTTATCACCCTTCACCTAATAAAGTCTGTAGATTTACTGAGACCAAAGAAGGGAATAACCACAACCACCACAACTGTGACCTTTTCTCAGCATGAGAGAGCATTTTAAAACAGACCGTTCTGGGCACATCTTAATCTATAGTTCCAGAAAACTACAGTCAATGTTATTTTATGACAATTTTCAGCAGTAAAATCCTTACTTAGCAAGCTCCCTTTTCCTTTTAGATCTGGTTATATTATCTTGCAATTATATAAGCCCAGCATCACAGGCAGTGACCAATGGGGCCTGATGCACCCTCTTCATGGGGCGAACTTATAGGACCATATATCTCTATGGGCATTTCTTTAAGGGGAATAAAGATCCTATGGGGAATGGAGTGACCTATCAAATAGCTTTCTTAGGAGTGAGAATCTCAAAAACGTAGCTTAGACTGGAAGAAATGAATTCTCATGTGTGCCACTCTCCACCTGGCCCTAAACTGTAGGTCAGTGTATGGTGCTCAAGTGACCTCTTTCCCACATTTTTTGAAAGTGAAAGTGTAATGAATTGTGCACAGCTTTCCTCAGCTCCTCATCTGGGACCCTTCATTCAAACTGCACAATCCAGAAAAATGACCCCAGTGACTATTATCTCAATTCCTTCAAAGAGGATTCTTAGTAGTATCATAGTAAATGAATAGGAAAGAAGGAAATTCATTAGGTAAAAGACGCCTCATAGAGCTTCAGGGCCGGATTCTCTTGAGGAGCCCCTGATAGGCTGATGGAAGCAACTATGCAGTTGGTGTTTCCTCAGTCACTGGGGTCCCTAATGGTCTCAGCCTTTCTAAGATGCTCCACCTCCACTGTTCTACCCACTGTCCTACCAAAATGCAACTGTTGCCAACAGTCCCTCATCATTCCAAGGACCTTGATACTATATAAAGCCTTGATACTGATCTAGCCTTGTTTCACCACCAACTAGTAAAAACAAATAGCAGAATGAGTATGAAAAAGCAGAGTCATGTGAGTCAAAGTGTTTATGTAAATTCAGTTCCTATTGGATAAATTGTACAAGCATATAACTGCTAAATTTCATAAGGAAAAGAACAGTTGTGATCATCTTGTTTCGGCTCACCACCAGATCATTATTTAGCCAATGATTTCAATCATGATATATCTACAAACAGTACAGGAGGCTAGGACACTATCAAATACCATCATAAAAATTATTTGATAGCATTTTTCAAGGTAAAATATAAGGAATGGATGGTCAAGGATTGGGTCCACCAAAATATCCAGGTTTGGAAAACGGTATGAATAGAACCTGAAAGTCTGGTTGGCAGAAATATCAATTTATTATGGAAACAAGATAACAAAATATATAAATGTATGAATACCTTTTGTTACATTTATATACATTTATATACAGGGGCATATATATATATATATATATTTATATATATATATATATAAAACATGTGTGTATGTGTGTGTGTATGTGTGTATGTAATTAAATTTGTTCCAGTTAACTGTGAGTGGTAGGAGACAATGTAGCTGAGCTGGAAACAGGTTAAAATTAACTAGTGTATTCTGGGCTCTGTTAGAAGTACAAAAATAGAAGCTGTAATGGATGCTGGCCTCTTAACTTGTTTGTACAATGACACAGGATCCGGTGATCTCACATAGACCTACCTTCCTGCCTTGTCCAGACAAGAGAGTGAGTTAAGAAGATACCGAGGAAAGCACTGTAGATCCTCACTGATAGCATCTTTGCCCTGCCCAGAAAGCACCGTGAGTAGGTAAAATGGAAAATGGAAAATGCCATGTGTTCTGCAATGTGGCCAGATGTTGGGTTGTATCAGGAAGCTCTACTGAGAGCAGAGGTTCCAGGGAACACAGCTGGAGTTCAAGATAAAAATTCAGCCCTTTTATTGAACAGTGATGTAACTGAGGGTTGGTAACTTAAATTTACTAAACCTCTGCTTTCTTATCTGAGAACTATGCATAATACACAAACTTGCAGTGTTTGGAGAGAAGATTAGCACTTTAGTACTTATACTCCAGATGCTAAAGTAGTAATTATTTTCTAGATAAATTCTCAGACTGATTTTTTCCCTAACAATGATAAAAATGTATGTATGTAAAAACATGCCTTCATCTTGATTTAGATATTTTTCCCCCTTTGGGGTCATCTCACTTTTTCCCCTCTCATGAAACTTGTGGGTAAGGAGGAGACGTTTAGAACAACTCCAAGAAACAAACAGCCAGTGTTCCTAATACAATCTCTCTGCCTGTTCCTTTGTTGAGTAGGAAATATAAGGCCGGGTACCTTAATAAACTGACCGACATATTGCACGTATATGATAAAAATTGTCAAACAGAATGACCACAGAATGGCCAAACCCCTTTCCAATTCTAATGCCTGCAGATGCAGGTGGCATTGGGAGAGAAACTTAATTTTACCTTGTGCTGCACCAAACTTCCATTCAGGCTCTGACAAAAGCCACTGTAATTGAGTAAGTAAGAACAACAGTGGAAGAGAGAATGAAAGGGAACTTTGGGGAGTTAAGTTGGTAATAGACTGAGAAAGAGAGGAAGTGGGTAACGGACCAGCAGGCTGAGACATGACACTGGGCCTCACACAGATTGTGACTGAAAGTCATCACCACCTGCAAACTGCCCGTTCAACCGTGAGACTGTGTCTTCCGCATTGATTCTGTCCCCGCTGGTCTCAGGCCCAGCGCAGGGCCTCATCAGCTGGGACGCCTTGGGAAGCAAACAGGACAAAAATTAAATAAGTAAATTTTTTTAAAAAGGAGGAAAAAGAAGCAAGTGCTGGTCTGGTATAAAGAGTAGCCCTTCTCCGCAGAGATGCTCTTTCTGAATGGAGCCACCACGAGGCAACGGTGTGCTGCTTCAACAGAAATGGCTCACATGTATCCAGTGCTTTCCACAAGCAGGAGACAATAAATCACAAATTAACAAAAGTTTTTTTTTCCCCAGTATATCTTTTTGAAACCTCTGTATCTGTAACATATTAGGAGGAATTATAGATGACTTGTGACTTTAATGCAGATGGTAGGCAGGAAAAAAAGTGACAACCTCAAGAATATTACACAAGAAGAGATATATTTTATTTTGGGGGACTTTTTTTGGGGGAGGAATAGGTAATTACGTTTATTTCTTTATTTATTTGTTAGTGGAGGTACTGGGAATTGAACCCAGGACCTCATGAATGTTAAGCACACCCTTTGCACTGAGCTCTACCCACCTCCTTGAGATCTATTTTAGATTAATAATATTGTAGTATAGCAATATTATAGTAATAATAGTGATAGTACAGTAATAGTATTAAACCTGAAAAGCTACTGAAATAAAACTTTGCACACATTTTCTCACTTTCCACAATAATGCTGTTATTTATATAACTTTAATCCTCTTTCACAGGTGAGGAAAAGGAATGTTATATGTTAAATTGTGTCCCCAAATTAATAGGTTAAATCCTTAACACCCACCCGCACTTCAGAATGTAAACTTATTTGAAAGTAGGGTCATTGCAGATGTGATTAGTTAACACGAGGTTGTACTGGGTAGAGTTATGATTGGGGAAATTTGGACATAAATACATGGGCAAGGAGAAGACCACATTGCTTGCCATGAGCCAAGGAACTACCAGAAGCTAGGAAGGAAACCTAGAACAGATTTTCCCTTACTTCAGAGGGAGCAGAGCCCTGCCAACACCTTGATCTCAGAATTCTAGCCTCCAGAACTGTGAGACAATACATTTCTCTCTTCCAAGTTTCCAGTTTGTGGTACCTTGTTATTGGTAGCCTTAGCGAAGTAACAGAAGGAGATTGAAAGTGATTAAATTATTTTCCCAACCTTACAGAGACAATCAGTTGTGAAGCTGAGATTTGAACTCTGACCTATCTGACTCCACTACATTTATTCAACTCTTAGTTTCTTTTGTTTCTTCAAACAAATACATAGCTACATTGAAAGCGCACCAAGTGATATTTGGTTCAATGCATCTGATACCTGGTTATACTCTGCCAATGACATCTATACTAGTGGCTCATCACATCTCTTCTTACACATCTCCATAGAGAGTTATCTCCCTGCCTTCCAAAGTGGTCCATTCCTATCTTGAATAATCTGCAATGTTAGGAAGCCATGCATCTGCCTCAAAGCTTAGTTCAAATCTCAGCCCTTCTGTAAAGCTTCCCTCAAATGACCACATACCCAATGCAGAAAAATTAATAAATCCACTGGAACCTACACAGTATATTTTTTTAATGCTGCCAACACAGTGCCTTCCTCTCCTTATCACTTTACTCTAATTTGAAGCAGCAAGACAATTTAATGATTTAGAGCACTTGTTCTCAAAGTGTGGTCCCCAAAACTGCAGTATCAGTGCCCCCGGGAGCCTATTAGAATATAAACTCCCAGCCGCAACCTGAAACTTGCTGAATCAGAAAGCGTGGATGGGGTCCAGCCATTGTCTTCTAAGGAATTCTCCAAGTGATTGTGACAGATACTAAACTCTGTGAACCTCTGGTTTAGGGCATGGACTTCACTCACGTATAAAGAAGAATGTTGGAACTTGAAATACAGTCTAATGACTGCATTTATTTCCAATCTATCATAACTAGTTCCATTATAACACATATCAGGCAAGTCATGTTAATGATCGGTAAAATAGAATAAACTGAAATATAGTAGATATGGTAGATTAAAGCTTTCCCAAATTAAAGAAAAAATCATCAAAGTGAAAAGGTGAGATAAAATGAGCAAATAGAGGCGTAACTAGAAAAACAAAAAGTTATATTAACTTATTAGCAAAACAAATACCTACAAAAGAATTAAACTATGCTGTTTCAAAATTGTACTTTTCAAACTAAAGTTTTTAGAAGAAAATTTTGAGGAGAAAAATATGTATGTGTAGCCTACTAAGAAAATGAAAATGATTTTCTGGGGCTTAGAAACCACACAATGATATACACGTGTACAATTGTTAAAAACACACACCTACACACACACACACACACACAACATGTTTTCTTGATAATATGCTACTCCTACTTACTGAAAGAAGAAAAGACAGAAAAAACCGAAACCACTCAAAAAATGGAAAACCTTAGCATAAAATCCCAACTGTGCATTCAGCACCAGCTGGATTTCTCATCTGTTTCTCTTGATAAGACATTTTTTCTACTTCCTCATTGACCATTTGATCCTTTCTTTGCTTCCTCAAATCTCTGACCTCTTTTGCCTTTTTCGTTCTCTGCTAATGAATGTATCTTACACTTCATAGGGTAACATTTTCGCACCACATAGAAACAATTGCATGTTTCCACGCAGGTTTAAAATAGTCATCTGTCTCAATCCATATGCTTACTGCTACATTGCAATAGAAGGTGTCCATGCGTCCTGCCAGTGGCCAAATCTTCCATGTCTGGTCTAGATCCCATCTCAAACTGTCTTTCTGGCATTATTAGTTGCCCTTCCTATGCCACCTTTCTTCTACTTCTACCTCACTATTGTATCCTTCACCAAATGTGTTGATAATATTGTTAATTCTCAAACTCTAGTTCCTCACTTCCCATTCTCTCTTCCACCCATTCCAGTCTGGCTTCCTATCTACTGAAACTTGCTGTGTTCACAGATGATCTAGTTGCTGAATCAAATACACGTTTTAGTCTTCAATTTTACATTAATTCTGTGTGAACATTGTCAATTGTCTAGAAAGCATCTCTCATTCTTGTCTTCCTTTCTAACAGAATCTTAACTATTCTAGGCACATAACACTTCATCACTTGGCCACATGCCTTACAAGATTTGTATCCCACTCTCAGCACCATCATGATTAGTCTAAAAATATTTCCACTTCTCTTGCTAATGCAGAAATGAGCAGGTGACCTAATTGTTGCTAATGAAATATAAGGAGGTGTTTGTGAAAGACTTCTGGGAAAGATCTGAAAAGGAGAAAGATCTCTTTTAAAGGATGCAAACTCATATAACTCTGTTTTCCACCAGCAAGAGGGAAGCCAGCCTTAAGATGAAATTTACACTGGACAGCAGACTGAGGAAGTAGAAAAATCATGCCTTTATGACCTTGTTGAGATCCTGGATCAGTCAACCATGGTGTATAATCCAATATACATTCTTATTGTCTAAGCCAACGTCTCTAAGGTGATAAACGTCCCTGTAAATACTCTTCTCAACATCATGTCAGATTGGTTTTATGACAATCCCCTGATATTCCTCCTCTTTAGCTACTTCTCCACATTCTAGTTTTCATAATTCTGCTCCTCTTTCTGATTCTAAATTGGAGTGGTCCTAAAGGGCCTCATCTCCTGAACTCCAACAGTGCTGGGCTATTCACATGTCTTTGAATTTGAAACATATTTGGCTTCATATGCTGACTTTTTGGGGGGGGTGATGGGCAAGAGTTTTTTTCACAGTCTCCATCTCTTGCCTGCAAAGGTTCTATACATTCTTCAAGTCATGTCTTAAATACGCTCTTTGGCAGTCTTTTATTGTTCACCAACTCACCTATTTCAGAGCTCCTGCTATAATTTCTCATAGGTTTCTCCAGTTTCCTTTATAGCACTTGTCTCAATTTATTTTTTAATCTTGATAACACCAGTGACGAAACTTCTCCAAATAGGAAAAAAAATTAAAATTAGATATCACAGGTTAAATACAGATGCAAATATTAAATAGCATGATGCTAAATCAAAGATATGTGTACATTAAAAGAAAACTATGCAGCTTTATACTGATGAATATAAAGAAGGTTTGATTTTACCATGAAAATAATATCAATAGTGCAAATGAGAAGAAATAATATTTATTGATTCCGGTTATTAAATAACATTTTTCATTAAAAGATCCCAGCCATATATTCTTTCTAAATTAATCTTTTGGTTTGATATAATACCTATTAACATGTCAAATTATTTTAATGCTTCTGACAATAATATGTCTAAATTTTCACTAAAAACTCTATTTGTAAAAGTATTTTTAAAGCCATTCTCCAAATTACTGTTTTAGAATGAATGTGGTATAGCACATAATCTAGAATTTTCAGGAAATTTTTAGAAATGGAGTACAAGAAGACTTTTAAACCATTATTAAATGGTATAATAAAACTAAGATAATTAAAATTAGAATGATAAAATATATTATTTGCATACAGATCAATAGAACTATCCGTAGACTTAAAAAGTAGATACATGGTATTTATATGTATATGTGTATATATATATAATATCAAATGTATTATTCATTAGTCTAAATATTTTATAAAAAAGAATCACATACTGATTTATTTTAAGTTAATCTTTATCTTACATCATACAGTAAAGCAAATGCCAAGGATATTTAATATTTCATTTAAAAATGGAAAAATAAATATTAAAAATAATTTATAGGTGATTACTTAAAGATACTGTAGTATAGAATATTATTTGAAAGTGTTACCAAAAGTTGAATTGCAAATTAAGTGGTTTAGAATTATTGTAATTGTAATGAAGGAAAAACAATGAAGTAAAGTAAAACAAATGATAAAGGGAGAAATCATTAAAATGTAAATGCAAAAGACATACACAATAAAATATTATTTTAAACTAATAGAGAGAAGACAGTATTCACCCACCAGGCTATTTCCTTCTACATCCCCAGTTGTGTGTTCTCAGTCTTCTCTGCTAGCCTTGCATTCACTCTAGATTGATGCTTAAAGAGACCTATTGCATCATAATATTAAGAACAGAAGCTCTTAATTCCAATGGATCTGAATTCCATTCCTAAGTCTTTCTGAATTTGGGCATCAATTAATGAATAAATAAATTCCTTCTGTATTTGTAAAGTAGAGGTGGAAGATGTACCTACTTCATAGGATTAGGGAAGAGAATTTGCTGTGAGCTGTTTACTGTAGTACCCAGCATGCAGTGAGGGCTTAATATATATTAGCTATTTTAGTATATATACAAACAGAAAAAAGTTGAGGGATTGCATTTTCATAGAAGAAAATAGGATTTGCATATTTCACATTTCTGAAGGGAAAAAAGTAAGAACAAGTAACAAAAATTGGTAGGACATAAAGGAAGCATAATGCAAATAAGAAAAACTAAAATGAAATGACAAAATTAAGACCAGCTATATCTGATGTGATGATGATAAGTGTGAATGTGTTAAAACTCTCCCATAAAAATTTCTCAGGTTGAGTTTGAAATACATAACACAGCTCGATATTGTCTATAGGAATCACATGGGAAATGTGCCTTGTATATGGTTTATTATCAAAGCCACTACAAAAATGTATGTGTGTGAAAGGAACTCTTTTAGAAATAAGTGAAATGCCAAATGGAAGCATTTCCAAATGTCAGTCAGGACAGTAGATGGTTTGAAAACTACAGACATTTTATTGCCAGACTAATTTGACAATGCCAATACATTAATTACTTAATTAAAAAAATAACTCTAGTGCTTTATTTTTTGAATATATTATTTTCTCCTTTATGAACAAAGCCTCTGAATAACTCACTATGTAGAGGGTCCTAGTAAGTTTGTTCCTGACAATTTTTACTTATTTTCAGAGAGAAATTTTTTAACATCTTATGTTTGCCAGGTAAATCGTTCAATGATTGACACTGGAGAAGAAAATATTAAAATATTCAAGTGTAGCAAGCTAAAGGGTTTTTATATATACTTGGAAATCCAAACAATAACACTGAACAAGCATCTCAGTGCTGCAGCAAAGTTAAGGAAATTAGAGACAATTACATGGGGAAAAAGCTTGTAATTAGTACAGTTATAGTTAGAAGAAGAACTCCTCAAAACTTCCCTGGTGAAAATGCCTTTATTAGCAAGCCACAGCCTGAGGCACATTTATTTATTTTCTTTTGTACTTATTTCACCCTTTAAATAGCAATCCACATTAGATACTTTCTTAGACGTCTGAGTTGCTCTGCTTTCTTTCCATTCGTTATCCTCTTCAAATTATAGTGGAATCATTTCAATTGACATGCTTTGTCATTGTTTTTTTTTCTCTCTAAAGGCTTTTTATTCAATTCTGTATTTATTTGCTCATCTCCTCAAAAAAGTGATAAGAAAATCAAAGTCCCTTATCTTTAGAAACGTAGTTTTTCTCCAAATTTACTTAAAGTATCTTTTTCCCCCCTTTCCCTATGCTTTCCTCCAGCCATAGAATATTTGTTCTTAAATGATCAAATAATGTTATATGGTACACCTTCAAGAACTATGAATTTGTACAATTTAAAATTAATTTTGATTCTCAAATAAATTTTTATTTTCATACTGTCAGTCTACAGGAACTTGCTTTATTTCTCTTTTGGGATCTTAAATTTTGGGATAGGTTTACTGAATAAATTAATAGCTCAATCTTTGTGATAAAAACCACTTAATATGTACTAGTGTAAAATAAACCTCTATAACTTTAAAACTTCAATATTTTCTTCTCCGTGAAACTTTCAATATACAAAACTATCTAGAGTAAATGTGAAATCATATTTTCCCCAATAAATGCTCTCCTTTAAATATTAAGGTGGAAAGTCAACATAAAAAGTGTATTAATTCCTCTTGCTTGAAATGCTCTTAGTAAATCGTTCTCTGTCCAAAAATGAGAAAATGTGGAATATTAATTCTAACTCCAGACTAAATCACTCACCAGTGAAGAGTATCTGTTTCTAAATTATTTCAATCATTCTGAAACTGCAAATAAAAATATGCACAGTATTTTTAAGAATCACAAGCACTTTGAGATTTATGAAATGGAGGAACCTTAGCCATTTTTCCATTCAGCTGTTGCAACCCTGAGAGTTATTGATGGATTAACGATATGTGTAAGTGGCAGTGATATAAGTAGGTGGAAAGTTTCAGAAGTCTGGAATGTGTAAGTTTTATGTCAAGTGACTTTGAAATGGAGAACTCCTGCAGTTCACTTACAGCAACATGAAATAGCTATTCACTTAGGTTCCAATTTTAGCCTCTATAATTGGTTTGCTGAAAAACAATAATACAAAATTCTTATTCAAGCAATTTTTCTATAGCAACAAGGCTTTATTTTATTACCTATGTATTTTGGTTTAGTTTTTAAGAGTCAGGTAATTCCCAAAGAGGTTTGTATGTTTCCATTGAATTTTTAAAAGTAATGCGTTTCCACCTTATAAATGAAAGATAGGATGGAAGGTTAATTTTGCAGTGGGAGAAGTTAAGGAACCAGAAGACCACATTTGTATTTCATTCCAGCAGACAGTTTACCCCATTTGCTCAATGGGAGCCAAGTGGTTACTTCCATCAGTGGTTAATTAGCAGGGGATGCAATTTCAATATGTTCTGAGACGTAGACTTTTACGTACATAGTTTATCCATTTTACATCTAATCTTCAAAATCATGGCAGCTGGTCAGTGGGACAGACGCTGGGTTCCCATGGCTCCTGCCACTCAGTGTGTTTTGTGGGACCACCTGGTAGACAGAACAAAACCAGATGCCTTTTTGGTCTTCAGTCACCATAGTAGATAGTATTACATGAATAGTGCATTTTCAAGAAGGCCTATACAAGAAATAAGTTCATAGGGATTATGCATGCAGCAAAAGTTATATACAATATGAATAAACTTTATCATAACACACAGCCTAGAACCTTTGAGAAACTTCAAGCAAATCTTCACCTATGGAATCTTTAGAAACTGGATTTAAATATGTAGATGCTTTCAATTCTCTGCTAAATACCTATGCATGGTACTAAAGTCCATAGCTCTGTCTTCTTTTAATGTTTATATAGACCTGAAATTTACTGACTTTCTGAATCTTACTTGGCTATTTATACACATGTCTCCATTGTATCTGATTCCCAACTAAAAGAAAAATGTCCTATACCTCCTTCTCAATTAAAAAATATCATTCTTTTATTACTCTTTAAGTTGCCATTGTTCTTCAGTTGGACAAAGCTGTACACATAAATTTGACAACTTAGCTGAAATAAACCAATATCTAAAAAAAACCCCACAAACTACCACAATTCATATAATATAAAATAGATTACTTGAACAGCCCTGTAACTCTGAAAGAAATTGAATTCATAGTTAGAAACCTCCTTCCCACTCAAGAAAAATATCCAGTCCAAATATGTCACTGAAGAATTCTACTATATTTAAAAAAAGAACAAACATCAATTCTCTTTATAGAAAATAGAGGAGGAAGGAATATTTCTCAGTTCATTTTACAAAAATAAGCTAGTATTACCTTGATAGCAAAATTAGACAAAGAAAAAAGCTATACCAATATTCTCTTGAATATAGATGCAAAAGTCCTTAACAAATTATTAACAAACAGAACTCAGCAATACATAAAAAAGCATTAAACACCAATATCAAGTGAGGTCTATTCCAGGAAGTCAAAGCTGGTTCAATATTTAAAAATCAATCAATCTAAACCAGATTACATGACCATATTGATCTATGTAGAGCAGTCATTTGACAAAATTCAACATTCACTCAACATTTAAAAAAAAGTACTTTCAGGAACATAGGAATAGAGGAAAACTCTTCAACTTGATAGAGTATATTCCAAAAACCTACAGCAAACATTGTACTTAATGGTAAAAGACTGAAGTTTCCTACGTAAGATCAAGCATAAGCAAGGATGTCTCCCCCCAATACTTTTATTCAGCACAACGATAGAAGTTCTTGCTAGTGCAAAAGGGCAAGAAAAAGGAAATTAAGGATTACAAATCAGAAAGGAAAAAAAATAACTATTGCCCTTTTTGCAGATAACATGCTTTTTCACATAGAAAATTGCTAATTACCTACAAACAAACAAGATAAGACAAAGAAAACCCTCCTAGAGTTAACAAATGAGTTTAGCAAGGCTTTAGAATAGAAATTAAACATGTAAAAATTAATATTTTTATATACTAGCAATGAACTTGAGGACATCAAAATTAAAACATACAATACCAATACAATTGTGCAAAAAATAAAATACTTATATGTAAACCTACCAAACAATGTGCAAGACTTTTTTATGCCAAAAACTACAAAATACTGAGGGAGGAAATAAAAGACCCAAGTAAACAGAAAGCCATTATGTTCATGGATTAGAAAATTGACATAGCAAAGACCACAATCTCCTCAAACTGATGTACAAATTTTACAAAATTCTTATCAAAATCCAGCAAGAATTTTTTGTAAATATAAACAGTATTATTCTAAACTTTATATGACTAGACAAAGAAACTAGGATATCTAAAAAAAAATTTTGTAAAAGAAGAATAAAGTGGGAGGACTCAGTCCATCTTATTTTAAACTTATTATATACCTCTCATAATCAAGAGTATAGTATTGTTGAAGGAATAGACACATAGCTTCTTGGAACAGAATTGAGAATCTAAAAAGAAATCTACACAAATATGCCCAACTGAAATTTGACAAAGATGCAAAAGCAATTCCCTGGAATAATTCTAACCTTTTTAACAAATGACTCTGTAGCAAATGGACATTTAAGAGTAAAGATAAATAAATAAACAAATAAAGAATTTGAGCTAATTCTTATATCTTATACAAAATTAACCCAGAACAAATTATGGACTTATTTTTTGGTGGGGATGAGATAATTAGGTTTGTTTCTTTGTTTCTTGTTTGTTTAACTGGAGGTACTCAAGAATGAACCCAGGACCCTGCACATGCTAACCATGTACTCTACCAATAAGCTATAGCCTCCCCACCCCTGGACTTAAATATAAAATGTAAAATTATAAAACTTCACCAGAAAACATAGACGATCTTTAGGATCTAGGATTAGGCAAAGATTTCTTAGATTTGATAGCAAAATATGATCCAATAAAAATTGCTAAATTATATTTAATCAAAATTTAAAAGTTTCTTATTGTGAAAAGCCCTGTTAAGAGGATGAAAAGAGAGCTAGAGTCTGGGAGAATATACTTGCAAAGCACCTATCCAACAAAGGATGAGTATCTCGGATATACAAAGAATTCTCAAAATGCAACACTAAAAAATAAAATAAAAACATTCAATTAGAAATAGGATTGAAAAATAAGAGACATTTCATTGGCTAGGATATACACTTAGCAAATAAGCACGTGAAAATATTTTCACCATCATCACCCATTGGAAGGCAACTTAAAAACACAATGAGATATCGTTATACATCTGTTAAAGTAGCTGAAATACAAAAATAGTGAAATAACTAAATACTAGGAAAGATGTAGAGAATCTTCATCACTCCTACATTGCTGGTAAAAATTTGAATGGCTCAGCCACTCTGGAAAATAATTTAGTGGTTTCTTAAAAAATTTTAATATGTGATTACCACATGTCCTAGCAATTGAACTCCTATGCATTTTTCCAGAAAAAATGAAAACTCATGATCACATGAAAATTTTTACACAAATATTCAGTACCTCTTTTCATAATGGCTAAAACTTGGAAATAACATAGATATTTTTCAGTGAGTGAACAGTTAAACTACATCCATACCATAGAGTACTATTCAGCAATGAAAAGGAACAAACTACTGCCACATGCAACAAACTGGATGAAACCACAAATAATTATGCTGAGTGAAAAAGGCCAATCCAAAAGAGTTGCTCTGTGATGCCATTAATATATTATCCTTGAAGTCACAAAATTTAGAAATGGAGAACAGATTTGTGGTTGCCAGAAGTTAAAGTATATGTAAGTGTGGAACTAAAGTGAGTGTGGTTTTAAAAGAGCAATACGAGGAATCCTTATAGTAATGGAAATATTCTTCCATCTTGACTTTCAAAATCCTAGTTGTGATATTATATTATATTTTTGCAAGATTTAAGGAAATTAATAATAATGATGGTTCAAACAAGTCTAAGGGTTAAAATTTGGAGCAGCTCCAATTTCAGCATTTTCTTTCCAGCTAGTTCTTGGTAACACTGGTGAGGCCAGATATACTCAATATTCAGAAAATACAAGACACAAATACATAGACTTGTCGATTATGTGGTAGAGACATCTAAATTTTTTATATGGACCACTGCTAATGCCATAAAAACATAAAAAAGTAAAATATGGGAATATGTGTGGCTATTAAAAGGACCAAACTAAAATTCAAATTCTTAAGATCAAGACAATGTAAATCTTAAATATGAAATGTGTTTATTTTGTGTTTGTATAAGATATAAAACAAATAGAGTAAATGCAGCTTTAAAAGGTGATTCATTTCATAACTTACATAAAACAGACATTTTGAAGTTGAGCTAGGGATGGAAAAAAAAGAAAAGTGCTCTTGTTACAACCAATCTTTGCTGAGTTTTCACTACGCTTTCAGCAGAATGTAAGGCATAGTGTGGAATGTAGAACAGCATGGGCCACAGTTCTCATCTCCGAGGACAGCACATCCAGTTGAGAAGACAATACCTACATTTACAAGACAGAATTGATCTATAGAAAACAGGATATTTTTTACCAGAGAGTTTCACGGAATTGATTGAAAGTCCAATAAGAATTCAGACAACAAGGCTTCCTGCTCTCCATCTTGACAATAAAGATTTTAAGAAGATGAATGAATTAAATAAAGTTTTGAAAGACGAATGAAAATTGTCTGCAAAGAGATGTAAAAGAAAAAGTCAAGGTAAAGTTTATGAAAGAAGCCAAGAGGACAGAGACTAGCAGGAAGAGTATGTCTTAAAAAAAAAAACAACGGAGAACAAAGGAAATAGATAAGTAAAAAGTTTGATTAAAGAGATCTTGAAAGCCAAGGGGGAGGCCAGCCAGAAATAGTCAGTCACAGGAGAGTCTTTGAGCAAGGAAGTGACTTGATAAAATTGGCTTTAAATAACTTGATGGAGAGACTGGAGCTAGAAAAGTAAGCAGGGAGAAGAAGATTGAAAATAAGTCATGAGGTAGGAAGCTAAGCTAAGCTAAAGTCTTGGTGCAGGGGATGGAGATAATTTATCAGAAGACTTAATGAAGGAATTGTCAGTGTGGTGTAATTTCAGAAAACATATACATTGAATCTCAGCCACTCTCAGGACTACTTAATAACCAAACAAAATAACTGTCCAATGACAGTAAAACAGAAAAGGTGTGCACCTGTTTGCGAATTTAACTACTGTTGACTGAAATAAATGCACAGCCTAAAAGTTGAGAGTTATGTTTTATTTGGCGGACGTTTCTGAGGTCTTGAACCCCTTCGAGCCCGAGATGACAGCCTCTCAGATGGCTCTGAAGGACTGCTCTGAAGGGGTAGGGGAGGAGCCAGCATATATAGGAGCTTTACAACAAAGACCAGGTAGTTGGAACATTAAAAGATTACTTGTTAACTAAAGAAAATCATGCATCTCAAGTTAAAGAATTTGTGATTTTCTATGTCTGGGAGGAAGCAGATATTTGGGCTCATTGAATTCATTCCTTTGACAAGCCCCTAGCTATCTAGGGCCAGTATCCTGTCCTTTCTTATTCTGAGTCCCCTCAGAGTGCACCATGGTGAGTGGCTGCAGAGGGTGGGCTGCAGGCTTGTCCTCACTGGTGGTTGGCGGCAGTGGCTGATGACTTCTGCATTCTTTGTTTACTGATGTGGTTTGCAGTATTTTTCGTTCACACCACCAATTCACCTAACTCAAGGAATCATTTTTATATTAAATGAATGAAAGAAATGAAGTACCTTTACTGAAACACACCTTAATGAAAATTGTTAAGTAGCTTAATGAGTGAAGGATTTGAATCATATGCCAAAAATAAGAGAGCAAAATCAAAGTGCTAGCTTTTGGTTCAGTGGAGTAACTTACAGTTTCTCATCTAGTCCTTTGCTCTCTCGTAGCTTTATTACTGGGAAGAAGGAAATTTCTTCCCCCTTCATCACCTACATATTTCAGTTGTCTTAAAAGATTAGCTCACATTTTGAATTCTTACCCTGTGCACAGGCTGAACAGCACACCTCTTCTGCATCCCACTGCTGTCAAAGCACTTTCTACATTTTATTATAATTTTGTATTTACTGAACGTCTTTTAATTAGATGATGAACTCCCTTTTTTAAAATTCAGAACAGATTTACAAGAAAGAAAAAATCAGGAAAAACAAACCCAAAACACAGTGTTGAGTAAATGGCTAAGTGACAAAGGCAACTTCTGTCCTCAGAAAACTTCTATTTGAAGTTCAAGAGGATTGGGAGAAGGACAATCACCCCTGAAAGGAGGTCTCAGATGAGAGTAGAAATTATGTACAATGAAAACACTTAACTGGCAGGTAATTCTCAGTCCAGGAAAGCCCTGCATATTCACACATACGCCAAGTGCACATGTATTCACCCGTATTTGGCCTCTTCCCAAATATTTTGTGAAAATTCTACTTTCTGCAGTGGTCAGGAATGAAACTCAACCTGGCTTTCATGGCTTTGGTTCTCTCTTCTCATTCTATCACCATTTTCCTGATAAATGTCCTTCATGAGTGGAAATACATGAAGGCCTGGATACCTTCTCCTTTGACATCCCTCATTTGGGAAAAAGAATTCATGGAAGTAGACGTCATGGATCATGACAACGTCTCAGACCGTGCCCTTTCATTATTAAAAACTGAGAAGCAGCTTCCCCGAAAATTAAACTACAATGTGTGAAACTAGTAAAGTAAGACTCTCAGATTTGCAGATACTAATATATATAAAGCAGATAACAAGTTCATACTGTATAGCACAGGGAATTACATTCAATATCTTGTAGTAACCTATGGTGAAGAAGAATATGAAAACCAATGCATGTATGTTCATGTATGACTGAAGCATTATGCTGCACACCAGAAACTGACACAACGTTGTAAACTGACTATACTTCGATAAAAAAGTATATATGCAAAACAATTTTAATTAAGGAAATAAAAGACTCTCAGGCAAGATGTGAGGTTAAGTAAGGTTATGTCTTGCTCTTAGATTTGCAGTAAGTAGTTTGAAGAAAGGAATCCTAAAACCCCAATTCAATGGCCTTTGGGTATCTAGTTTGCAGTGAGCTCCCAGAATCAGTCTCTTCTTTCAATCTTTGAAGTTCAGACACTGTTGCCCTTCACATTTTGGAAACTGCAATGCAGGAAGCTCAAGTACAAGCCTGGGGTGATGCCTGTGGAGTCCCACTCTTTCATCAAAGTGACTTTGGGAAACTAACTTCCTTCAGTGGCTTCTGGGGAAAAAGATAATTGATTCTTTGGGGTGGCTGTTGATTTAACTCGCTTCACTATTCTTGTTTTATAGTTTTGTGTGACATATATACAGCATCCAGGGAGCACAAAGAGATGGAAATATGCACCAGGTTAACATGCTTTATTTTCACTGAAATAAAATGACATTTAAAAAGCAGGGACACAGTAATATCTGTGTTTCTTCCTCACAAAACTCTCAATAATGTATAATGCTGATTTCAGTCCTCAGTTTCTAGATAAGGCTGCCCTCACCTCAAACTCTGTGTGGCTTTCAACAACACTGGTTATTTCTCACTCCCACTAGTGGTGATGGGTTTCAAGGGACTCTGAACCTCATGCGCTCTCATTTCAAGATTCAGGCTAAATGAAGGGCCCCTTCTCGGGACATACTGCTCTGGTAGCAAAAGAGAAAAGCAAGAGAACCGGCAAAAACATGCTATGGGTACACAATTTCAATTACAGTCCACCAGCCAAGCAGGTCATTTGGCCAGGGCTGCCAGTGGGGCAAAGGACTATACTGTTCCCTCGGAAAGCGCTGAAAACCAAAGGGTGATGAACAGGGAGGACTGAGGCTCTAACAGAGAAAGGGGAGCAGATAATTGGGAATTTACACTCAGCATCTGTTTATATAACAATTATTTCTCTTGGCCCCTTTTTATTTCCATTTCCCTTTTACCTCTTCCTCCATTTCTACTCCTTTTTCTTCTGACAGCAAAATATTTGTAAAAACACCCTGTTTCAATATTGCTCAAATGTGAGTGATGTAAAATACAATTTTACAGGGAAATTATACCTGTGGATTCCTGCCATTGAATTATTTTTATCATAATGTTAGTATTTAAATATTTACAGAATAAAACCAGCATAATTTTCTTGTGCTTATATCTCTTTTACAAGCAGGAAAGAAAAATAAATTTATACATTAAATACAACAAAACTGCAAAATATTAACATTTAACTTTAAACATTAATTTATTGTGCCCGGTGATAAGTTTTTGCATAAACTATCTCAACTATGTCAAGTTAAATTGTGGAAGAAGTATTATCTGGCCCAGTTCAGGGATAGTGTTTTGACTGTAATAATGTTAATGTGGAAAATGCCTATTTGCATTAATATGTGTAAAAATGACATTAATGCATTTAATTTATCTTTGTATCTTCCAAGACCTGCAAAGGTGCCTGGTTCATAGCAGATGTAAAGAAATTATATGTCAAACTTTATTTACCAGCTCGTGATAATCAGACCCCATATTTAACAAATGTTTAAGAAAATGATCCCTCAGCTGTTTAGTCTAATGAGTGCCAGGCACCCTGTCAGGCATGGAGAATATGATGAAAAGCAAAAGAGATTATTTCTTAGCCTGTAATAAATAAAGGAAAAATGTGGTAAATGTTAAGATGTAGAATTATCTATTGCTCCGGAATATTTAACAGGACAATTAATCTAGTTGGAAAGATCAGAAAGTTATGATTGAGGAAAGATAGGAAGAAAAAGAAGAGTTAATCATGGAATAGGGGAGAGAGGGAGAAGGCATTTCTGGCAGAAAACAACTGTGCAGGTATTGTGGTGGGAGAGGACACAGGGGATCAAATAAGACCAGTGTGCTAGACCACAGGGAGAAAGAGGAAGCACGGGGTGTAATACTGCTACAGAGATGCATTAGATGAGGTATTAAGCATTAGTATTGTGAAAGTTTTTATTTTAAGAAAAAATGGAAGCTACAAATATGTTTTATGCAGAGAAACCTGATCAGACATATAGCACAAAAATAAGTGGCTGCAGATTGTGGTCAGGTGAGAAAGTAGGAAGATCCTTTTCCCATAAACCTGGGGGAAAAATGCAAAAAATAAACCAAACCAACTCACACACACACAAAATCATGTAAAGCCCCAAATATCTTTTCAGTGATTTGTAAATTAATAAAACCAAAGGCATAAAATGATATGAGAAGCATTTTTGCTACAAAAAGTCCTGCTGAACTTAAAAGAGTGTACATTAGAAGAGTGGAAATCTGTGACATTCTGACTGAAGGCTGTTTCTTAACACAGTCACATCCCCATAAGTTAGTACACATGAAAGTTCTGCCAGAGTAGGGAAAGGCATAAAGAACAGCAGCTTCTGCTGTCATCAAAGGGGGCTCCCTCACTTTGTAGGAATGGCGATGCCCACTCTCAGTGGCAAGAAGGACCAATGGCTCTATTAGCCTGATGCAATAGTTATTACCTACAGGAATATCTTTGAGGCTTGATTGAGGCTAAGACATAGAGGACCTAAGCCAACCACACACTCCTGACCAAATCTGAGGATGCTCACATGCACACAGAAAACTAAAAATGGCTCAGTGGAAAGTAAAATCTGGAGTAGATATGAGAACAATCTAAATTTGAATGCACTTTCTTACACATGCAGATACAGCTCATATGCAGAGCATAAAAACCTTATGATCTTGGGAGGGATGAGCATAACCTTAATTATTAGTTGATGACTAAGGTATATAAACATTGAGTAACCTCTTAAAAATAATTAAAAAAAAAGAATAATAAAAAAAGGAACTGAGCAAAAACATCAGTAGCAGCACACTGAAAGCAAGACAGAGTTCATAGATTAAGCCCTAACAATCATTAAATGAAAAATAATAAATAAATAAATGAAATAAACAAAAACCACAAACCATCATCATGGGGCAGAAATCAGAGTCCAGAGTTGCTACAACTAGTTTATCTAAAATGTTCTGTTTTCAACAAAACATTTTTGAGATATGTGAAGGAACAAGTGTGATTCAACTTATGAAAAAACAGTCAGTGCAGACTATTTCTGAAGGGTCTCAGGTGTTACATTTAGCAGATAGACTTCAAAGCTACTATAACTATGTTCAAAGAGCTAAAGGAAAGCATAACGACAATAAATCAAAACTAGATATGCTAAAATTTCTAAATTAAAATTAAGAACTAAATTGAAATTTAAGAGTGGAAAGGTACAGTAACTGAAACTGAAATTTGTTAGTGGGACTCCACAGCAAACTGAATAACTAATTAAAAATCTATCTTATAAGAGAAGCCCCGGCCCAGATGGTTGCGCTGGAAAATTCTCTCATAGATATATTTATTGAAGTATAATCAATTTATAATGTTGTGTCAATTTCTGGTGTAAAGCATAATGTTTCAGTCATACGTATACATCTATATTCATTTTCATATTCTTTTTCATTATAGGTTACTACAAGATGTTGAATACAGTTGCCTGTGCTATACAGAAAAAACTTGTTGTTTATCTGGTTTTGTGAGGATTTCCTTGTTTTTCTGATGTAAGAGATATTCTGCCAAAGTTCAGTAGGTATTCTGTGTGATTTACTCCATATACAGCTGTGGTTTTTGCTGTATTTGTGGGAGAGGGTAAGCTAGTCGTCCTTCTACTCTGCCATCTTGGCCCAGCTCAGAACGAGTGTTTCTTGAAATATCTTTTTTTTTCTTTTTCTTGGTCTAGTTTCACTTGCTCACAGGATGCTGTGTGCAAAGGACTCGCACCTGGTCCTTTAGATCAGAGTTCTTGGTGCGAAACAGCTGTGCCTGACCCTTCAGCTGGCTGGGCCATGTGCAGAGACATTGCATCTGACAATCAAATATTTAAAGAATAAATAATACCAGTCCTTCACAAAGCTTTACATAATTTAGAAGAGCGGGACACGCTATCCACCCCAAACTATGAGTCCAGTGTTACCCTGATACCAAAACAAGACTAAAATTTCACAAGAATATTACATACCAATATCCAAGATGAATTTATGGACAAAAAAATCTGCAATGATATTAGCATACTGAGTCAGCAATGAATAAAAGGATTATATACCATGGCCAAGTGGGACTCATCTCAGGAATGCAAAGTTGGTCTAACAACAAAAAATCAATTAATACTATACTATAGTAAAATAAAGGACAAAAAGACACATTATTATTTCAATAGAGGTAGACAAAGAATTTTAAATATCACAACACCAATTCATGATAAAAACTACCCCCAAAATTGGAATAGAAGGATATTTACTCAGCCTGGTAAGATCATCTCTGAAAAGTTTATGAGCAACATCAAAGTTAATGTTGAAAGACAATATGTTTTCCCTAAGGGTTGGAATAGGTAAGAATGCCTAATTTTGCCAATTCTACTCAACATTGTTCAGTAGGTTCTAACTAGTATAAGGCAGTAATGGAGGGGCAGGGCATTCAACTTGGAAACAGAGGAATAAAATGTCTTTATGATTTTAAAATTGTATGATGAAAATCCTAAAAAAAAATTCGTGGGGATGAGGATGGTTACTAGACATATAAGTAAGTAAAAAATTCTAGGACAGGAGATTAATGTAAAAAAATCAATTTTCCTCCTATTTACTAGCAATGAAAAACCTGAAAAGAAAATTGTGAAAACAATTCTTATTTCAATAGCGTCAATAATAATAAAACACTTAGATATAAAAGAAGGAAAAAAGAAATGGAAATACTCTAAAACTGAAACCTACAAAACATAGCTGAGAGAAATTAAAGATGATCTAAAATAATGGTAAGACATTTCATTTTCACAAACTGAAGACTCAATATCATTAAATGATAATTCTCCCCAGATAGATCTATAAATTCCATGAAGTCTCTTTCAAAATTACAATACTCTCTTGTAGAAATTAAGTAGATTCTAAACTTCATATGGAAGTTCAAAAAACCAAGAAATCCATCATACTTTTGAAAAAGAAGAAAGTTGGAGAATGCACAGTATTTGATTTCAAGGCAAGGTATAAAGCCATAGCAATCAAGATTAGTGAATTGGCACAATGATAGGTATATAGATTAATGGAAGAAAATTATGGGTCTGAATAATGGCGAGACAATTGTAAATTCCTATGCATAAAGAAGAAAAAAAGAGGAAGAGGAGGAGGAGGAAGAGAGGAACTTAGACTTTTAACTCACACTATATAAAAAAATTAATTCAGAACTGATCAGATACCTATATATACGAGTTAAAACTATAAATCTTCTAAATCAAATGTAGGACAAAATCTTTGTGATCTAAAGTTGGGCAATAAATTCTAAGAAATGACAATAAACATAAGGGAAAAAATGAATACATTGGATTTTATCAAAATTGAAAGTTTTGTGCCTCAAAAATATCATTTAGAAAATCCATAGACTAAGAAAATATTCACGTCAAACATCTGAAAAAGACTTGTACCGACTCACAGACATAGAATACAAACTTGTGATTGCTGGAGGAAGGGGGGGCGGGAAGGGATAAACTGGGAGTTCAAGATTTGTAGATACTGATAGGTATATATAAAATAAACAAGATTATACTGTATAGCACAAGGAAATATATTCAAGATCTTGTAGTAGCTCATGGTGGAAAAGAATATGAAAATGAATATATATATAGTCATGTATGACTGAAAAATTGTGCTGTACACCAGAAATTGACACAACATTGCAAACTGACTATAACTCAATAAAAAAAGAAAAACATACAAATTAAAAAAGAAAGATTTGTAGCCATAATATATAAAGAACTCTTTTGATTTATTATAAATAGACCAAAAAAAAAAAACAATTAAAATGGACAAATCCTTTCAGTAGACATTTCACTAAAGATTTTACTATCAAAAGCTAATAAAGCACATGAAAAGCCTTCAACCATATTAACCATTAGAGAGATGGAAATTAAAATCACAAAGAGATATCACTATACACCAACTAGAATGCCTGCAATCAAAAAGAGATACAATACCAATGTTTGGCCAAAATGTGGAAAATCGAATTCTTCATACATTGCTGACTGAAATGTAAAATAATCTGACTTCTTTGGAAAACCATTTGGCAATTTCTTAAAAATTTAATTTTCCCGTAAGACCAACTTGTTTCAATCCTAATAATATACGCAAGAGATAAAAAAAAAAAACAACCCATGTGCCTCAAATGACATATATACAGATGTTCACAACAGCATTATTCATAATAGCCAGAATTTGGAAACAATGTGAATTCCCACCAACTTGTAAACAAACAGACAGGATGTGATAATATACATATTAAACATTATTAAACAAGAAAAAGAAATGAACTACTGGTACACACAATAATATGGCAGAAATTTAAACCATTATGAAAAGTGAGAGAAGCCAGACAGGAAAGGCTACCTACTGTACAATTGAATGTTTATTAAATGCCTGGAAAATGTAAATTATATAAACACTGATAGCAGATCAGCTGATGCATGGCATTGCTAGTGAGAGTCAGGATTAGATGTAAACAGGTACAGGAGAGATTTTTGAGTTTATAGAAATGTTCTAAATTGTGGTGATTATTAAATAACCCTATAAAGTTGCTAACAATCAGTGAACTGTACAATCACAATGGGGAAACTTTGTAGTATGCAAATTATCTCTTAATAAAGCCATTGAAAAATGAGTGGCTGCAGAGAACTGTTTTGTGGGTGGTAAAGAAGGGATTCAATACAGAGGATTAGTTAGAAATACATTGCACAAATATAGGTAAAAGGAGATGAAATAAAAGTGTCAAGCATGCACCAATGTACAGAGTTAGAAATGGAAGTGACCCTAGAGATCTTTGTCTTCCCACACTACTGGATTTTAAATTAAAACTCGGTAAGTGTAGGTGACTTTTCTATTCTCATATAGCTTTATTAGAAGAACGAAAAGTAGATCTTACGTCTGTTGAAATATTCAGCACTCATTATATTTTTCATTTATTTAAGAGTTGGTAAAATCTCAGCTGAGATTGTTAAAAGCAGTTTTCTCTTTAAAAAACACTATTGTTCTTTAGAATCAGCACAAAAAAGCAAATGCTTTTGTATGAACTGTGTTAGATGGGCTCTAGGTGAGTGCTGAAAATGAAAATAAAACCAGCTAAAGGTGTTATTCAGAACTTTTAAAAATTTGAATACATTTTTCCAAAGGAAACATAATGAATATCAATTTAACCAAAAAAAACCCCCACAACTATTAACATTAAAAAGTAGTTAAAATGCAAGCAATTTCCTGGAAACCACAGAGAAGATGTAATTCTGATGTGCTTGTTCCACTTGGCAAATAAGGAGTGGGAGTTGGTGGGTGGGGGGGTTCGGGGATGGGGATGGCATCAATGTGATCAGTTAACTCAGGCAGTAAAAATTGTGTTCAGTTCAATTCATTCATTTCAGAATGACTATTAGATCCTTTCGGGTTTAACAAAAGGAGTAAAGATTCAAAAAAGCTACAATTTCCCCAGAAATAGAATAAGCAAATTTCAGTTCATTTTCCCTGAATTAATGCTGAATTACTGATTTTATTTCTGGAAGGGAAAAATGATCCACATTCCATATCTCTGCAATTTCAAGGTGACAAGCTTAGCCTGTGAAACACTACATGTATGGAAAATCAGTCCAAGACATTTTTTTTCCTGTGAAGCACATATTTCAATAACTAACCTACCATCAAGTGACACCTACTATAATAAAAATACCTTTCTTACAAGGAATACTAGTAGCTTAATATACACTGCTATTCTTATCTATAAGCACCTATTTTGATGAGGAGTGAATCTGGAGATTGTTAACACAGTGCCAGCTGGTGAACTTATCAATGAATAAGTGAATGAATGAGTAAATGAATGAATAAAAACTGGCATCACAAACTTGTACAAAAATCATGTTAGCACATTTCCTTGATTTTTGCAACGAAATTCAAAGCTATTCGACAGCAGAACTGAAGCAATAATTTAAATGAAAAAAAAAAACTCTTCATGCCAACCTTCCATTCTTAATTATCCAATTCATTAATAATATATCATCTTTCCCCATACCTCTCTATTTCCAAAGGAGAGAAAACTATAAGCTTTAGAGAATAGGGTGCTTTCTCTAGGTTAACTCACAAATTAGGTGAAAAGTTCACAAAATGTGAGCTAGCTGTTGATTTCTCCAGGCAAACAGGATGAGTGAAAAAAAAAAACAAAGAAGAAAAACCACACATCACTGGAAGACCTGGGATTTGAAGGCCAATATTATTCTAGAAGCAAGTCAGAAATGCTGAGAGTAAAAAGTATCTGATGTTCAGTTAGCAGCCTGCAAGTTAGAAGGGAAACTAATGATTAAAACCAGTATTTTATGCACACAGTAATATTTTATCCTAGAGTCTTCTTTTCAATATTTATTAACTCTTTATAGGAAAGTTAGCATTCAAATATAGGATCTTAAGAAAGAGTTAATAGTGTGAATTCTGTAGATTTACACAATGCTAAGTGAAGTAATATTTCCTTTGCAAATTTTTAATGTTTAGGATATGCCCAAGATATGTTTTTTAATGCTAGTAATATTGAGAAAACATATGGATACAAATAAGCTTTGCCAACAATTTTAAGCTCTGAATAATACCTATGCAAGAAGTGATTAATTGCTAAGCATTTTAACACTAGTTCAATTAACTCCATTCATTTTCCACATCGCACTGTCTCTAATTAGCTGACTTGCCACTAAAAACAGCACACTTGTGACAAGAATTGTACAGGAAAAGAAAAGGAAGATGCTGTCATTTGAATTGAAATGCTAATTTATAACTACAGCCTAGGGGAAGAAATATATTTTGTTTACAAAAAAATTTAAAATGAAAGCCAAACAAAAAAATCACTACTAAACAATAGTAAACATATATTCATCTAACTACAAATATCTTCTATAGCATAAAGCTTTTAGAATGAATTGTAAGCATAGGAACTACACTTTAGGAATTGGTTCTACAATTCAATCACATTTAATATAGTTGTAATATTTTACAAAGCATTCTTTCTTCCAATGTTTTTATTGCAAAATACAAACATGTTGATCTAGTTGCTCATGACACTTCTAATTCCCAAGACTGGATCACTTTATTGTGAGGGTATGTGAGAATCAGATTTCTAGTAGAAGGAGTCATCAGTACCATGGAATTTAATTGAATTTTGACCGCAAGCTGATAGGCAAAATTATTAATGGATCAGCTTTTATATAAATTGATGCTGCTTTGCTAACTTCTTCTTCCCATTTATATAAAGGGCATTGCACATTGGAAGTCTGGGAAAATGAGTTACAATTAAATAATAGCAAGGAATATTTTAGTCATTTACAGCTTAACTTTCTGAATTGTAGACCATTTAATATCATAGCCAATATGCTTTCTCTATTATAATGTTCTCAGTGCAGCATGTTCATTAAAACATGTATCATTGCTTTGTAATCTCTGAAGACAGATGCCATTTTAATGCAACAAATATGAGTTGTTATATGCTAAAAAAAGGGGGGAAGCAAAACAGAGCCTAGGATTTATTTAGAAAAGTTAAAATGGCAAACAGTATATTACAGTCTAATTTTAATCAAGGAATTTATATATTATCTAGTTGTATATATAAAGTACTGTAATAGATCAACAGGATTGTGAGCTGGTCTTGAGATGAGTTAAGGCCATGGGACCCAAGGCCATGATCAGAGCATGTTTATAGTATGCAGTAAATAATTGCTTCACACATGTGTCAATTATATAAGATTTAGAACAAAGAAAATAAAAGTACGCATGTGCTAGAGATACTCTGTAAGCCTAATGAACAAAGAAACTCAGATTGCGCATGTGCTGGCAGAAAACAGATAAAAGCAGGGCAGGTGCATCATAGGAACGCACCTCCCTGTGGCAATAAAGTGTCGTTAACCCCATGGTGTGTCCGGCTGAAGTCTGCTCGGCGGTATGGCAACTCTTCATGCATTTTTTTGTTTGGGCCACTCACCTCCTAGAACCCCATGTCAGCCTCCCTTGGCTGACAAGGATAATGATGATTAACCTGCCACTTTGGCTGTCAAAATTGTGCTATTAAAATGCTTTCATTAAGCATTCACATTTTCATAAAGAACAAAATATTATATTAATGAAACATCAACTTATGTCAATTTATTTAAATTAACATAATCAACATCAGCAATATTTAACTTTAAAAACAGATATAAAAACATGTTCATTTAAAAATTGCTCATCTTTGAAAATACTCCTCAAAGAAAAACCATTACCAGATCTTATAATGGTCCAGGTTACCTAGAGGGGAGATCAGAGTTGGGCCCGTGCATAAGAAAGTGAAGTATCACTAGCTATTTGATGAAGATTCAATTGTTCTCTCACTTGGTTCCCTAAATGTGCTGAAAAATAGTACTTAGTTTATGGCATTGTCATTTCTAAAGGCAAAGGAAACATCTGGAGATAAATGATTGCTTGATTTGTAACATCACCTCTCCCACATTTTGTGGCTGTTTTCTTCCTTTTCTTTTGGTATCAACATGCCATGTGTCACTGTAATCCTTGCTTTTCAAGCCACCACCACTGATGTGATCCAGCTGCCACAACAGGAATAGACTTGAGTTTGCCAGGATCTGCTTTGGGCTGATAGTGAGTACTGGGGCAAGATAGGGTAATACGTCAGTGACAATTGGGGTTGGCACACTGGCAAAGCCACCAACAGTTTTATGTGAGAAATCACTCACCTCTAAGCCCAATATCAATTCATCCAAACTGGATCCACTGCAGTTGAGTTTTGAACCTAGATACTGGCCAAAGGATCATGAAATGTTAAAGCAACAATAGCCCCGCATTTGGCATCATGAGGATTAATTTTGCCTCCCATATCGCTATATTGTATAGCATAGTGGTTTACAGGAAGAGCTTTGGAATCAAACATACTTGAATCTGATTGTCAGTTTCAGTAGTTACTAAGTATGTGACCTTAGGCAAAAACGTAAAATGATTAAACTTCTGTTTTTTCATCCCTAAAATGGAAGCATGATAGTACCTTTCAGAGAATGGTAGAGTAGATTACATGAAATAATGGAGGTTAGTTATAATATTATCATTAGAGTCATCGAGGGTACTGTGCAATGACAGTTAAGGTTCATCAGGTAATCCTCCACATTTCCAGGTTTCCTTGCAATTTATTGGGACCATGTGATTACCACTGGAAAATGAAATGTGAAGGACAATTACGTGAGTCACTTCCAGATTGAAGCAATAAAGAGGTTGGTGCCTCTTTGCATCTCTCCCATCCCCCACCACAGCAACCTTGTATACCACATGTTCCAGATGATAAAGTTACGAGATGGAGGAGGTCCAACAATCTAGATTGAATTTCACATGAGTGGAAAATAAACCACAGACGTGTGAGAGGTTTTTTTTTTTTTTTTACCATAACTTAGCCTGGTCTATACTGACTAACACAGATCTTTTTGAGATAGGAGTGGCGAGTCTAATTGCTTCCATTTTATAGTAGGAAAAACTAAGGCTCAAAGATTTAAAACAATTTTCCTAAAATTCCAGAGATAATCAGTGATATTACTGGGGTTAGATTTCAAATATTTCCATGCCATGAGATTTTTAACATGGAAGGTGAGGGGTTTGAGAACTTAGATCATGATCACCGTAATCATATCACATTTGTACGAAGATCTGAATCTATGCAATGCTTTCTATCAGTTGGCATTGTGTTGACAATCTCCAGATTCACTTCTCATCAAAACAGGTGCTGATAGATAAGAATAACACTGTGAATTAGGCTCCTAGTATTCCTTGCAGAAAGATGTTTTTATCATAGTAGGTGACACTTGTTCTATACTAGTGGGACTCAATCCTCAACAGTAACTGAAGATCTGAAACCTCTTTGCACTATTTTAAAAATAGACATGTCTGTACCCTTGAAGATTCTTCATCAGTAGACCAGCAGTGGGTCCAGACCAAACATACTATGAAGGCTATATGGGAAAATGAACTAATGATACACACCAGAGTTAAGAATCACTGTTTCAGATGTTACTCTAGTTGCAGGGAATATAAAGACTAATAAGAAACTGTCCCTGTAGTAATTTCTAGAACATTATGAACAACTAAGCAAAATGAGAATGCATGTACATTGAAAATGAACAGTTGACCATAGGGATATATCCAGTGGCTGAGGAAATTTCCCCCAGAATCATCTTTATTTCTACATTACCGGGTTTAAAATCCAATTTAAATATCTTCATTTTTATTATATACACAAGAATATTGGGGCTGATTAGAAGTGATCAAGAGATATGATGTTTTCTGAATTATAGTCATAGATTATAGACTTAGAATTAACATTCAAAACAGTATTTTTAAAATATATTTTCAATAGCCTAAAGATGTCAGGCCCAGGTTTTAGTCACCATTTTATTGCAAGGTGAAAACTGTGAGAGACACACAGAAACCATTCTATAAATTTTTGTTGAATTAATGGCTGACAGGATGAATAATGTATCTCCGAAATGATGATTATATTGGTTATTGTTTTACTTTGGCTAAGTTAATTTCACTAATGCCTCCCCCATTCTTTTAGTGAATGTCAAGGAAACCTTTTGAGTATTATGAAAGGAGTTTTCTGAATTGCTTCCCCAAATCATGACAGCCATAATGGCTAACAGAAATAATTTTCTCACCTGCTGAGCAAACTACCTCACCTCTTTAACAATCTGTGCAAAGTCAAACGCTATTGCTGCCAAGATGGGATTTTGAATTCTACAAATCTTGGATCCTTCTTCCTAGAATATATCCAAAACAAGATTCATGAAACCAAGCAAAATGTTGCCAAGGCAATCACATTGCTGCTTTCCAATTCCCAACTGTTTCAGAAGGCAAATAGCATTGGGAACCAAATTCTGTCAAGAATTAATTATGGAATTAGGTGATAATGACAAAGATGATAGAGATTTGGAGCCAATTTGGAGAATTATCTAAAGAATTAAAACTACAGTAATATAGCAACAATTGAGAGGATTTTTTTGTGTGCACAATACAGCTTTTGCCCCAATTTCAGCATATGAGTAAACACTGAAAAGTCGGAAACTGAAAATATCAGTCCTCAGACAGAAAGGTTCTGAGAGAACTGATTTATTAGAATCAACACCTAAGAATAATAATAGCTCACACTTGTCCAATTTTTTTTATATAATGTTGCCATGATCTGAGCCCAACTCTCAGGGTGCTACGAATATTGACCCTTTTTAACCCTCCCAACTAACCTATAAGTCCAATCAGCACTTTTTTTCTTCCTAATATTTTATGCTTGAGACAGACAGATCCCAGGTTTTCTGGTTCTAGTGTTTTATGATTTTAAACACTGTACTGAAAGAAAAGAATTTCAAAACATCCCATTTTGAACAACATCTTTCTTTAAAATTTCCATGCATGGCTACTCAGAGATGATAAATGAAATATTTTATGTATTATTTAGCTTCCAGAACATATAGTCATATTTTCAAACTCTTCTTACTTCTATTAAGACACTGATTCTCCATTATTGAAAAGACATCCTAGCTGTCATTCATGTTTGCTCCAGAATATAGCAATATTAGTAGATCTGCTGTCAATAAGGACCTGTTTAAACCTGAAATATTTGAGATACAAATGTGTACACTAGGCTCTTAAGTGAACTACTGAGACTCCATGACTCTGTAAAATACTTAGCAGTTTCAGGGATGGTATCTTTGACAGTGTGTTAACTGGTGGCAATTTTTTTTCAACTATGCCATAAATATATTTGGAAAATATCCCCCTGTTATGGGATGTCAGTTTAGAGACAGAAATGCTAAATGAAAGAAAGAGTTTAAAGGATCAGGTTGACTTCTGGGGAGAAAAAAAAAGTAAAGAAAGTAATACAAGGCTAAACTTACTTGTGTTACTATCTCGTCTCTCTTTGAATAGCAGCATTCAATTGTGTCCAGATAGCCTTGTCATGAAAACCAGTAAAAATCTTTATCCTCTTTTAAAGCCTTCTCAGACAGGCTGCTTGACCTAATGAACTGAAAAATCTTTCTTTTCTTCTTTGAATTAACCAAGAGGATAAAACATGTGGGTTTATAAGCTTGGCATGATGTCTTAAGATATGAACTTTGATAAGTCTAGGCTTCATTCCAACCACAATCTTGGTTCTTTGTTGTCTCCTAGAGGTAAGAGGTGCCACTCATTGATTCAGAGGAATCATTTTCCTTTCTTCTAACAAGGCTGTAAAATCTTCAAAACGTGACATGATTCTGGCATCTCCCAGCTGAAGTCGATAATAACCTTCACCTGCAGGCTTAGTCTAGCCAAATTCCTGAGCATTTGTGAACTTCTGATCAGCAGAAGCTTTGGCTTTTGGATCTTAGGTGTTATCTTCACTTTTCTTTTACGTTCAGCCACTGCATTCAATTATTTACCAAATACTAGATATTTCACATCAAATACATATATGAAATAAATACATATTTCACATCATGTATATTTCTATACCTATCTATTCATTATCTATCTATTATCTATCTATCCATCCATCCATCTAATCCTCTGCTTTCATATCAATCTCTCCACTCTAGTCATGTCCCCAAAATCTCAAAATTGGATTATTGCACCAAGTTCCTGCTTTCATTCTTCACTCTTTGGATTATACTGGTTCTAGGGTTCCATAATACAAACCCAACTGGGACACTTCTGTTGAAAATTTTATAGTTACTCCACATTTTCTAAATATTGTTTACCACACATAGAAAAGTCTGGATGTACTCATGCAGACTTACTTCCTGCTACCTTCTTTTTCACCTTTCATACTCCAGCAACAACAAATTGCTTATATTTTATCTATACTGCAATCCCTCTGCAGTACTTCACACTGCTTTTGCTTATGTTCAACTTTGCCTAGCTAATTCCTTCCTATGCACAGACCTCCTCCTACCTCTGCTCCCCCAGCCTGCCTGGAAAACTTCTACCCCTACTCATCCATTAAGAGTCAGATTAGAGGTCATTCCTTCCAGTATCTCAGCTCTGACCCCTCTAGGCTGGGTTATACGTCCCTCTTCTGTATGCATTTCACTTATTAGATTCTGTAGCATGTTTTGTGCCTACCTTTACCATTAGATTGTGATGTCCTTTAGGGCACAGGCTATGTCTCATAAATTGTTGTAACTCCAGCACCTAGCAAAGTTCCTGACACATGGCCAATAAACTTTTATTGCATGGGGAGTCTTCAAGCCATAAAATGACTCACAGGAGAATTAATGGAGAAGTAACACGGTCTGAGCACTCCGTTGGGAACCAGTACACTGCATGCTGCTGGCGAGGTCACTTAACCTTTCTGCGCCTCTATTCTCTCAGCTGAGAAGAGACCACCTATATTTTAAGGTTCTTTCCAGCTCCATATTTCTATGAAATGCATACTGTTCATGCTGCATTTACGTTTTTGATTATAGAAATTTAACAACTCCCTTGAGACATTTGTAGACATTACATACAGTAACTACACTGAAGTTAAGAAGCTATTGTGAACCAAGGCATTTACACAGATCAAGTTCCCTAGGAAAGTAATGTAAGCAAATGTAAATTTAAATAAATAATAAATGTTTGTGACTTAAAAATATTATACAAATGCAAAAGAAATACTAAATATATCCATGTATGTATGTATAGATTTCTTCAAGACATTTTATATATAAAAGTATATGTGTATAAATCACATATATTTCTCTTCAGTGCTTTTATTTTTTTCTTGTGATCTTGGTCACTCTTTTCTTAACACTGGATTTAGAAGGTTCTTTCCTCTGTGATGCTTTATTCTCTGTAAGGTCCAACCTAAGCACATTGTGCCACTTTACCTTAAAGAAATCAACATAAATTCTTTCTTCCTCCTCCTCATCATTTCTGTACAAGAACTGCATAGAAATGTCCTTGATCTTCTGTCCCTCATCAGTGTTAGGGACTGTTTGAGGTTGAGATCCTTTTGCGTTCCCAGTTTCTCTTCCATTTCTTCTTCATCTTCCTTCTTTTTCTTCTTCATTACTAATGCCATTAGCCTTTCTGTATTTTGTTCCTTCTGATTTTTTCCCCATCTTTCTGAAAAATGGACATTTTCTCAGTGAAGTAAGCTCTAAATTCTTCCACCTTATCATTAGCTCAATTACTTTGCTGTCTTGACTGATTACCTTTTCTTTGGTGAGTTGTTTCTGCATTTTCTGAAGAAATGTGACCTATGTTGACACAGCAAGACCAAGAGACAAGTCACATTCAGGCACAGGTCACTTGCTCCCATCAAATACCTTTTTACCTTTCATCAGCTACACTGAATGCATTGAGAGGGCAAAACACCTTTGAGCTATTTCTTTTGAATCTTGATCTTGGGCTAAAAACAATTCCACTTTTTCTGGATATCTATAAATTGTTTTTTGGATTTATTTTGATTTCCTTCACAGGTGCTTTCTTCTGGAGAAGCTACTGCACCATCTCTTTACCTTCTAAGGGAAGCAAAATTAATAAACCATCACCATCCTCTTTGTACCTTGCATTTTTACCTGCTCTATGGATAAACATGTTGGCATCCTTTGGACAATAAAACTAAAGAACCCAATTCACAGCCAGGAAGTTCCTCCCCTGGGTGTAATATCAGCAGGAAAGAGTAGTGCAGCTCTCTTGCAGACAAAGTCATTACAGACTTCCATTCTCTTCCCTGTGGCTGTCAAACAAGAAAGGCAAAGATAGAAATACTAGGAATACCAACAGCTGGTGGAGCACTCAGCACGGATACTAAACCTTTTTACAACTGAAGACAAATATTATACTTTCCCTCTTCCAGTGGCTTCTCAAAAAGGAATATAGCACTTTTTTTTTAATGCAGCTCACAAACTATGTAATTTTGCTCCAAAGTGATAAGGGTGATGTATGTTGCTTTTTCAGAAATCACATTTTTATATATATATATATATATATATATATATATATATATATATATATATAATCATATATATGTGATTTTAGTCATATATATATTTTAGTCATCATATATATATGATTTTAGTCAAAAAGTATAAAAACTCATCAAATATCTACAAGGTTTTATGTTTTTAGGGGGAGGGTATGAATAGTCCAAATAATCTATGTGCTAAAACCAAAGCATTCTTCATTAAACCAACTTTTTTTTTTTTGAGAATCTATTGAGTGCCAAGACTCTTTATTATATGCTGTGGGCAGTCCAATTGTCAATAACAATTATATAAAAATTACCAATTAAATTATATTTCCATGCTACTAAATACTTAATTTCTGTGTCTGGGGAATTTTTTATCTCTCTATGTTCCTGGTAGAGTATAAGTTCTGGAAATTCACCATTCGAATTAAGGTTCTGGCCTGAGGCAAGATATTTGAATTTCCTGTATCTTAGATTCCTTTTGTATAAAATGGAGAGGAATATTAGAGAATCTACACATAGATTGGGTCAGGCCTATCAAATGAGTCACTATATGCAACATATAAACAAGAATATGTAAAAGTAAGTAATTTAAAATAGCATGTAGCACATAATGTGTCCCAAAATATTATTGTAGGAGATACTTACTAAATATATCATGGCTAACATAAAGTTGATAAGGCATATAGATAATAAAAATCTAGTAGATAAGCCATGTATACAAAAAACTTAAAGAAAGGCAAAAATAATAATAACTTTATAGAGAGGTGAATTGTATTACAAGAATTCAAATTCATATAACCCACATACTTTTAAAAATTGCATTGTTGTTAATTCAAGAAATTTATCAAATATGTAATACATAACAGATATTATGTTAGGTACTAGAAATATAGTGGGAACAGAACATGATTTATGTCATATCCTTATGGTGCTCTCAGTGGTGAAGACATACATTGAATGATTTTTTGCACTTATAGAATATTAGGATGATAAAGTTTGATGTCCTGTAGAAGCACATAAAAAATAAATCCAATATAATCTGTGTGAAGCATAGGGAGGACGTTGTGGAGGAAGTAAATTTTGGCTGAAAACCTAAAAAGTAAATAGTTATTGAGTGCTGCAGGAGTTGGAAATGAGAAATGGTGAAAGGAAAGAAACAAGTTTTTACAATGAGAAATATAAGCAAAAAATAACCTGACCCAAGATCAAAATTTTCCGTGCGACTTCTCACAATATCCAACACTGAACTTACCTTCCACTTCGAAATCCTCTTTTCTGACCAGTGGAGCTGATGCATCCTCCTGGGTTATGATTACACAGCTTCCTCCAGGATATGCTTTGAGGCACCATTCACACCACTGTGTCATAACATTATCGTGAATAGCAAAATTTTATACAATAATAGCAAATTAAGTACATCTAATTTTTAAAGCCTTATTTTCATACACATTTTCTCATTTAAATTTCACAGTTACCAGTGACTTCCCTATGAATTTTTTCATTGTTCATAAAAAGGGAGTCAAGCTGATTGGCTTGTGCAAACTTACACAACTAACGTTGCTAGAAATCATGGGACCAAACTACTTCTTGAAGGTGATGCAGTGCAGAGATGCAGATTTTTTGTACTGAACAGGGTTTCATCTGCAGAGTGAATATGAGAGAGAGCCATTCATTCAATAAATACCTAATGGATACCCTGTAAGCACTGGGCACTGGTTTAGGGTTGAGGATACAGCACTGAATCATACAAGCCACAGTCTTAACTTTGTGGAGCTAATTTTCTAGATGAAGAGGCAGATCATAAACACAATGAGCAGATAATGTAGTATGTTAGTTGTAGCAAAGACTCAGAATAAAAATAAAGTACAATTGGGGGATAAAGAATGCCAACGAGCAAGTTTTGAGTGGTCAGAGATATCCTGATTGGAATGGCAACATTTGATTAAAGACCAATAGGCATAGGGCCACGCTGAGATCTCAGGGAAGGGCTTTCCAAGTACAGGCAATTGTAGTACAAAGGCCCCAGGTGTTAGGGGCCTAGGCCTGGTGTGTGTGTGGAATGAGAAGGAAGTTGGTGTGTCTGGAGCAGAAGAAACATAGGGAGAAAGCTAACAAGAGGCCAAAATTTATAAGGCCTCATAGCCCATGGCAAGAATTTGGGGTATTAGATTGAGTGAGATAGGCTGTCATTTCAGGGTTCAGAACAGAAGAAAGACAATATCTGGTTTATATTATAAGAAGTTCACCTCTGTTGTGCTAGGATGAGACTCTGTTGACAAAGACAAATGTAAAATGTCAATTAGGAGGCATTGAAATAATCATAATCAAAGATGGCCAGTGTGGCCAGTGAATAGGAGGTGATGAGACTGGATCAGATTCTGGATTTCTTTTTAAGGTTAAGATGACAGTACTTGATTTAAGACTAGATGTGGGGTGTGAAATGAAGTGAAGCATCAATGAATAGCACACGTTTAAAAGGTAATCGGTTATGTAAAATCCTCATTCATTTCCCTGCTAGCCCTGTGGGTATGTGTTGCTGAATTTGTTGTTGTTACCGTTTTTTACTGCTGTTTATCTGTTTATTAGTTGTTTTTTTAATGAGTGGCTTGATAAAGTAGAAAAGTAAGAGCCAGAAGGGTAAGGGAAATTAGTTGGAATTTAGGGTAAGTTGAAAGAAACTTTAGGAACTATATTCATAGCAGACATGCAATAAAAATGTCATTAGATAAGGCAAAGCTCCATTGCTTGTTTTATTTATTTTTTTTTTACCTAGTAAATATTTACTATTATAGGGGCAGAAATTAGAAAAGTGGCAGAATTGGGTTATATTCTTTGTGGAATTTGGCTTATGGTAACCAAGTCAGCAAAAATTGTCTCTGCACAGCATTCTTTAAGAGTTAATAACAGTATGGCTATCCAAAACTCTTCTTTGAAATGTTAATTGCTTTTAGTAGTATTTCACCTGGAGTAAAATTAAGTGTTGTGTTTACACATTGAAAGGCGTGCTTATCAGTCTGCATTTTATTTATTCAAACTTGGAAGTCAACTCCCTTTAAGAGCAAATACCTTGAGGTAAATACTTGGAAAGTATATTTACGGAGCATCAGGGCAGATATTAACGCTGAGCGATGACAAGTATGACATAGGTGCTAGACTTCACACGGAGGGGTCACCGCACATGTTATTTCACAATGGCTGCCTCAGTAGATGAGCTGACATCACAACCCACTGCCAACGCCATAAACAATTGCCAATTTCATTTTACAGGAGTTGCATGGGTGACTTGAACCAGAAAAAGAGATGAGGATAGGTGAAACTGAATATGTATGACTCATTCAGAGCTGGCTTATTAGTCCAGAGGCAGTAGGACAGATTCAGCCTTGGAATGCCTAGGTTCAAAACCCAGGCCTGCCATTTATTAGCTACATGACCTTGAACAGACCACTGAGCTAGGTTACTCACTTCAAAAAGGAGGAAATTAATGTAGACTTATTCTAGAGAATCATGTGAATCAAATGAGACAAGGCATGTGTAAAAATGGTTTAAAGCATTGTATAAATATTTGATGTTATTATTGAACAGGCTTTCCCTTTGAAAAATGGAAAGGGAGAGAGTAGGAATGATTTAGCAGTTATTAAATACTCTCCCTGGTTTTGTGAATTCCCCACATGCAAGACCATTTAAAGTAAACAACAATGTCATCTCTCTCTCTCTCTCCCTCTCTCTCCATCCATCCATCCAACCATCCAACTTGGTTGTGCATCTTGTTCAATGTCATTGTGTATGTTAGAGTCAAGATCCAAACTTAGGTTGTTCTTTGTGTCCAAGCCTGCATATTTCCTCACATTCCAAGTCACTGCCTGTGCATTTTACACGTAGCTGTACTGTGTCAGAGATTGGGAGACATTATAGAAATCATCTAGTGGAATTATTTTCAAATATTTAGTTGCAAAGTCTTATTGGGAAGCTCAGCATTTGCTAAAAGTAGATCTGCCCCTGTTAGAGCAAATGTGGGAACTCCAAAGTAGCTTCACTTGTCCCTCCTCTACATCTTTTGGGAGTGTGGGCACTTTAGGGTTTAAAAAACATTAATCTAGCCTGTTCCCCTCAGCTTAATAACTGAAAAACAGAATCTCAGGGAGACTAAATGACTTACCTAAGAACACAAAGTCTTTTAATAGCAAAAAAGAACAAGGAGCCCATTTCTGTGGAACTTGTGCACCATTTGCCCCCCACCATGCTTCCTACATCACTCCTACAATATTCATATTTGAAGAGTGTCAACAAATGCAGTTCATATCTCCCATTCAACTTCTGAACCAGTTAAGAGATATATAAAGGAGTTTGTCTCATGGAGATAAAACACACAAATTATATAATTGATGGAGCTGCTGGAGAGCATGGCTCGCTGTGTGATAACTAAAGGTTGCTCCACAGGGTCAGATGCATACTTTGTCACAGCGAGAACCCCTTCCCCAATATGGAATGAACCTTTTCTGATAAACTTAACCATTGAGTACAAAAATGGACCAGAATACAAATGTCTTGGAGGCTGGACTAAAGCTGAATGGGTAGTAGGTTGAGCTCGTATGTCTACCTAGTTTCTTCTCCCTAACTCACCTGATCAGTCATCCTGTATGAGAGTAAGGGGTCAGTGAGAATCCAGTGGTCCCTTAATACAAGACCCTTGTTATGAAAGGAAACATCAGGGGAAACCAGGAGGACAGGCTTAGTGACTTCCACCTCACAGGGTACAAGGAATGCAGGTCTGATGAGATCATACTCAATAACATATGGTTTTTATTTTATTCAAACTTCTGGCCTTAATTTTTGATTTGTTTGTTGTACTATCAAGTATCAACATTCTCATGAACATATCTCAGTCTTTTTTAACCAAAGTTATGAATGTTATATATTTCCTGGTGGCTTCATAATTTATAGATGAACTTGTTTCTGAAACTAAATGTTATTGCATTGAGATGCTATGTGAGGCAAAATCAAATGTGGATAAATCTTGAAATAGCATTTTCCCCTATCACCCTGAAAGAGTAGAGTAGGAGTGATTGTCACATCCTCAAAACAGGAGACATCCCAAGGACAGGGAGGAAATTGGAGTCTTAGAATCAGCGAGCTCATACAGGACTTATGAGAATCAAATAAAGAGCCTATGAATAGACAGTAATTGATAAAAGAAGCTTGGAGGCAAAGAGGGGTTTGAAACACATACCTGCCTCCAGGTAATAATATTAAAGAGTTGTTGAAGATCCTAAGTAAAATTTCATTACATCTTGAAGCTATGATTAAAAGAGAATTACTAGGTATGCATTTAAAATAAATATTCAACTTAATTCAAAAACAGGTTCAACATTTGGGAGCATCAATTTAAAGAGCACTCATTGAAAAATCAATGTACTGTGGTGGCTTTGAAAACCATCTTTCTATGTATATAATTATAAGTTATGGTTTCAATAGCTAGGAGTTCAAAATTAATACAAAATTTACATATATATATATATATATATATACACACACACATCTATATATATCTATATATATATCAATAACTCCTAGCTTCAATCCCCCTAAAAAAGAAAATTGCATATTCCTTCCCATTATTTTCCACTTTTCTCTAAATCTCAGATCTAATTTCTATCACTGGGATGCAGATTGCTCTCGTGAAAATTCTGCCTCCACTGATGTGGCTGTTGTCTGACTTCAACTCATCTTCTAATCCTCAGCTTCATTATCACTTGTGCAAGGAGCTCTCCAATGATCTTCAAATGATAATGAGTTCCCCCTATTGTATCCCTCATACCACCCTAAGATTCCTCCTGTCTCATTTTATAGCAGCCCCACTCTTATAATTTTGCTCATTTGTTCAGTCAAAAATGTATATTGAGCATCTATTACATGCCATGAATGTTTCTAGGCTCTGGATGTACAATGGTGAGTAAGGTAGACTAGATTCCTTTTCTTATGGAGTACACATTCTAGATTATAGTAGGGATACTCCACACCATCAGGAACCTTAATGGCTTCTTTGTTTTCTTACCAATGCTTGCTAAACTTCTCTAATATCCATTGACATATTGCATATGCTCAATAAATGTTTATTGAACTAATAATGAATAAATAAGTGGAAATTATGGGGAACAAATTAATAAATAAGTAAAAATAAGATATTGATAACTGCTGTGCAGAGAATTAATAGTGGGTGAAAGAACTGATGGTGGCTGACTTATCCTAGATTAAATGCTCATGGAAGACTTCTATGAGGTTTTTAACATTAAAACTGAGATATACATGACTCAAAGAAGTCACTTTTATGTACCTCTACCCAGAAGCGACAATATTCTTAGACGTTCAAGCATTTGGAAAAGACCTGGAGTTTAAGAAACTCCAGAGGGAGAGAAAGAGTGAGGAAACAAGGAGGAAAAAGTGGGACGACGGGGAAGAAGGAATGAAGAAGAGAGGGAGAGAAAAGAAGAGGAAGGGATAGTAGAAAGAGGTGCCAAGGTGAATCAAGGCAACAGCATGAGTGAAGACGCCATTTGGAAGTGGATCTTCTAGCCATAACTCTCACCAGTTGCATCAGAAATGAACCATCTAAATTCTTTTCCCATAGAGAAGCCTCCTTCACTGCTGGTGGGAATGCAGTTTGGTGCAGCCACTATGGAAAACTGTGGAGATTCCTCAAAAGACTAGGAATAGACTTACCATATGACCCAGGAATCCCACTTCTGGGCTTATATCCAGAAGGAACCCTACTTCAGGATGACACCTGCACCCCAATGTTCATAGCAGCACTATTTACAATAGCTAAGACATGGAAACTGCCTAAATGTCCATCAACAGGTGACTGGATAAAGAAGATGTGGTATATTTATACAATGGAATATTACTCAGCCATAAAAAGAATAAAATACTGCCATTTGCAGCAACATGGATGCTCCTGGAGAATGTCATTCTAAGTGAAGTAAGCCAGAAAGAGAAAGAAAAATACACAGGGAAATATACACAAAATGTTATGATAAATCACAGAGAAAAAAATGTGACAATGAGTGTGTATATGTCCATGAATGACTGAAAAATTGTGCTGAACACTGGAATTTGACACAACACTGTAAAATGATTATGAATCAATAAAAAATGTAAAAAAAATACCATATGGGATCACTTATACATGGAATCTAAAAAACAAAAACAAAAACAAAAACAAAGCATAAATACAAAACAGAAATAGACTCATAGACATAGAACACAAACTTGTGGTTGTCAAGGGGGTGGAGGGTGGGAAGGGATAGATGGGATTTTAAAAATATAAAATAGATAAACAAGATTATACTGTAAAACACAGGGAAATATACACAAGATCTTATGGTAGCTCACAGAGAAAAAAATGTGACAATGAATATATATATATGTTCATGTATAACTGAAAAATTGTGCTCTACACTGGAATTTGACACAACATTGTAAAACGATTATAAATCAAAAAATGTTAAATTCTTTTCCCAAAGAATTGAGAGGAAAGATAAAATGGCTAAGTTCCTGTGTCAGAATTGTTTCACAACAACAAATAATTGAAACTTATGTCTTTCACAGTCTCTGTAGCATCCACAAGTTTAGTTACTGGCCCAACTGGATGAAAAAAAAAAAACTGAAAGAAGAATAATTAAGCAAAGTGAGGAATCACATCACTACCTGCTTCTTAGACTCTGAGCTTTCATGTCTTTACATGAAAAGTAAGGATGCTTTATAATTTTCAGAGTGTTTAAATTCTTTGCCAAACCTTTGTGGTAGGCAGAATTAGGATTACCCAAAGATATTCATATCCCAATCCCCAGAACCTCTGAATATGTTAGGTTATGTAACAGTGAGAAATTAGTGCTGCAAATGTAATTAGTCTTACTAATCAGCTGACTTAAAGACAAAGAGATTATCCTGTATTATCTAGATAGGTTCAATATAATCACAAGAGGGTCCTTTAAAATAGAAGAGAGAGGCAGGAAAATAAATCAGAGTCAGAAAGAGATTTGAAAATGCTTTTTGCTGGCTTTGAAGTTGGAGGAAATAGCCACAAACTAAGAAGGGCATCGATCCCTAGATGCTGGAAAAAGCAAGGACCAGACCCCTTAAAATCTTCAGAAGAAATGCAGCCCTAATGAACATTTTGATTTTAGCCCAGTAAGACCCATTTCTAACACCATACCTCTAGAACTGTAAGATAATAAATTTCTGGATTTTGGACCACAAACTTTGTGGCAATTTGTTACAACAATAGAAAATGAAAAAAGCTCCCATATCATTTGCTGATGATTGATACTAGAATTAACAAACCTCTTTCAAGAAAGAGCTCTCCAATAGAGGATTAAATTAATCCTATGGATAACCATGCCAGAATGCAGTAAGAGAATCATTTTCCTGAAAAAGATAGACTTAACAAACTAATGATTTTCCTCTGTAAACCATTTACCATCTATTCTTTCAGAATTCCTTCAAACATACTGACAGCCTAAGGCAAAAGAACAACAAAAATCACATCATTTATTAACTAGGTCCTGAAAAAATGGCTTTCTTCCCCTCTGGTGGGGACAGAGGCTCTACTAGGAAAAAAGATTCAAATTTCTTCGAGGGCAGTGCAAACTTAAATTTACCATATGGGATTGCAAATTACCTATAGGTAATAAACAAACAAATAAATATATAAATAAAGCTTCTTTGTAAGCATCACAGTCCCAGACTTATGCTTTATGCATAACAACATTATTTATGTCTTACTACCACAATACCATCAGCATTCTTATCTCATTCCACTGTCAGAGCTCAGGTTGACTGCCATTTCATTTCGGACTCTAGAGAGTCTAACAAACACGTCTAGCATGTAACTCCCACTGCATTATTATTGTTAGATTAATTAACTAACATTAAGTGCTTGCTGAATTAACCCATAGCAATTCACAATTTAGACACAAGCCTCAGAATGAGCTTTTGCAAACTAGATCCTTTCAAAAGATAGCTCAGGTATACTGGGCAAGACTAGGATAAGTTAATAATGTTAACATATTCACCATGTTAAATTGCTGGGACAATAAAAAAACAATAACTAAAGTGAGAAAAATAACTGTGGGCACAGCTTTAAGAACAGGATGATTTATCCTAGAATGTATTAAATTTGATAGGCAATGAAATTGTACATTGAGAGTTTGGTTATTTTTAATTTTTTTTTTAATTTTTATTTTCTTTGGGCAGTATTCCAGAATAACTTTTCACTAATGTTTTTATCTTTCTCAAAACTATGAATTTAATCAATATGCTCAAAGGACTAATTAGTTATAATATCTTCAGGACTTTCAAAACTGAAAACACTGCAATTAAAAAGGTAAATATACTGTAAGTGACATTCCAGGAGTGTTATTAGAGGAACTAAAAGGCATTCAAAATAAACAGACTTATTGACTGTTGAATACCCACGGATTTCATCTTATATTACTATTTGGTTTGACTAAGTTAAACTTTCCAAGTAAAATAATGACTTGGCCGATATAATGCCCCCCAAGTTCTCATTTGCTGTTTTCAGCCCTTGAACATTTCAAGATCTCTGAGACTTACAGGACTCACAGTAAAATACTGTACAGCAAAAGGCAAGTTAATGGTGGCCTGGGAAAAAACAGAAGAGCTGGACTCAAATCTATGAATAATATTATCATGGCTTTAAAACTTACATAAAATTAATTCAATTAACTTATTTTAGATTAAACAAAAACATTTCTGACTCTGTAAACTGAATGCTGCGCCATGCTCTGTAAGTGTAGGGCCCCCCACAATGAGGTAAAAGTAAGACATCCAAATATTTTGGAAAGAGAGATTCTTATTCTCTGTGGCCATTACAACACATGAACAAACCAATCAAGAGTTCAGGAGCAGAGACATGTGCTAGTCTTTTCTTTTTGAACTGAGTTTGCAGCTGTCCAGCACCCAGTCTCACACAGTGTCTCACAGCAGGTTCCGAACAGCTGGGGCTCAAGGAGGAGGGCACCAGATTTAACAGCACAGAGGCCACATTTAGGAAAAGAAGGTGATCTGCAGATATTTGTGGTTACTGAAATCTGGGAATGTAATTAGAATACACAACACCCCATCAGTTGCAAAAATGACAGGGAAATACGAAATGGAGAATGATGCTAATGCCACTGGACAGTACTCACGTTGCATTCCTCAGATTTTGCTTAAAACACGTAGGGCATGTTAGTAGGAAGGCATCAGAAAAGACAACCTGTGTGTGGGTGTGTGTAATCATTTTGGCTTTTGCCAAATTACTTAGTTATTTGGGCAGATATTTTAACATCTCTGAGTCTCATGAGACTATTGAAAACTAATTCACAGAGTTGGATTTGAACCTGGAAGATTTTCTAATTACAACAGTGATTTGAGAAGCACAGTTGGTTTCCAGGGCATTGTTCGCCATCAGAAATGGAATAAACCCTTTTGCAGGTATCCGTCCAGTTTCCTCAGCACCACTTATTGAAAAGACGGTCTTTTCTCCATTGTATGTTGTTGCCTCCTTTGTCATAGATCAATTAATTAGGCGTTTTTAGAGTCTACACAAGTTAGATAAGACCCTCAAGTTTCACTCATGTTGGGAATATCAGAATTTCATTACTTTTCATGGATGGCTGAATAGTATTCGTATATATATCGCATTTTCTGTATCCATTCACTGTTGGTGGACATTTAGGTTGTTTCCATGTCTTGTTGATTACAAATACTACTGCAATGCACATGGGGAGAAGATAGCTTTTCAGTAACTTGTTTCTGAAAACTTGTTTCATTTCCCTGGGATAAATATCCAGAGATGAGATTGTTGAATCATATTATACTTCTATATTTAAATTTTTGAGGAAACTCCATACTGTTTTCCATAGTGACTGTACCAATTTACATTCCCCAACACAGTGCTCCAATGTTCCCTTTTCTCCACAACCTTGCCAATATTTAGTGTAACTTCTCTTTCCTAACAAATGTGAGGTGATATTTCATAGTGGTTTTAATTTGCATTTTCCCAAGATTAGTGATGTCGACACACTTTCATATGCTTTTTGGCCATTTGTTTGACTTCTTTGGAAAAAATGTGTATTCAGGTACTTTACCCTTTTAAAAATCCAACCATTTGATTAATTTTTGAGTTATATGAGTTTCTTATATAACTGGGATATTAATTTTTTTCAGATATATGATTTTCAAATATTTTCTAGGTGTTCTGCATTTGTTAGTTGCTTCTTTCGCTGTGCTTATTAGTTTGATGTAATCCCACTTATTTATTTTAGCTTTTGTGGGTTGTGCTTTTGATGTCACATACAAGTTATTGCCAAGACCACTGTCAAGGAGCTTATTCTTATATTTTCTTATAAGAGTTTTATGATTTCAGGTCTCATGTTTAAGTCCTCAGTCTATGTTGACTTAACTTTTGTGATTGGTGGAAGACAGGGCCCAATTTCATTCTTTTGCATGTAAATAATCAGTTTTCCCAAAATCGTTTTTTTTTAGAAACTATCCTTTCCCCATTGAGTCATCTTGCCTCTCTGTTTAAATATTTGTATACCATGCATGAATGGGTTTATTTCTAGGTTTTCAATTATGTTCTGTCAATGTGTCAGTTTATATGCCAGTATCATACTGTTTTGATTACTGTAGCTTTATAATATAGTTTAAAGTCAGAGTGTGTGCTACCTTGAGCTTCAGTCTTCTTTCTTGGGATGGCTTTGGCTATTTGGGTCTTTTGTGGTTCCACATGAATTTCAGATTTTTTTCCTTTTTCTTTGAAAAATTACACTGGAATTTTGATAGGGACTGCATTGAATCTGTGTATGGTTTTAGGTATTATGGACATTTTAACCATGCTAATTCTTCTGATCCGTGTACATAGGATATCTTTTCATTTATTTGTGTCTTCTTAAATTTCTTTCTTTAATATCTGGTAGTATTCAGTGTAGAGATCTTTCATCTTTTCATCTTTGGTTGAATATATTCCTAAGCATTTTATCTTTCTTGGTCACACACACCATGTCGGTACCTGTCTACCATCTACCTCCCTCTCACTAGAATATCAGTTCTCTGAGGTTGAGACTTTGGTTATTTTGGGGTCTCTGCTATGTCTCTGGCACCAAAACAGTATTTGAGACCCAATATTTATATGTTGAAAGACTGAATTTCATGCATCAAATCAACATTAAGATTTAAAATGAGATAAGACCAAATTTGTGACATACACACATGTACACACACAAACACACAGTCATTCATTGATAACTTAGAAGATGTCTCTCATTTTACTAGATACTTTATACACATTATTTTACTTAATTATAGCATCAAATCTGAAATAGGACTTATTGAGCTCATTTTTCAGGTTTAGAAACTATGCCTCAGAAAAATTTAAATAAAATGCTCTGAGTCACACATGGAGTCACGCAATTCTTAGAACTGGGTCTGTGTGATTTCAGTTCATTCTGCTCATCATCATCCCCCATCTGATACGTATATTTGCACTTGATCTAAAAGTGAGTTAAGACATCTACTCTGATGCTATAAATTGTCAGTCCCATTCACACAAATACTATGCATCCATTCAAAAATGAGCCTTGCTTACTTCCTGGTATTGTCTTTGGTCAACAGAGCTCTTGACCTGAGATTGACTGGTTATGGCTGTATAAGCTTACTTTTAATGGAGATATCCAAACAATTACAAAAGGAAACAAAAAAGTGGCTTATTTTTCAATTGTTTAGGTGTCAAGTACCTGTTTTTTAAAGGAGTGTGTTATAAAATAACAATTGACATTTTTATGACATTTTACTAAAAAATAATAGTTTGGTAGAAAGACATTTAATTTTGATCCATTTTTTTTCAGTTTATTAAAATTCTTGGAGTGTTCACTCTGATTTGATTTTGGCCTTTGCTCACTGATGTGACAGGTTTAATGATCACATGTCAGTAGTCCAAGAGCCTCCTGTTTAACAGAAGAGCACTGTTCCCTGGAATAGTCCAGTCACCTCTCATCACCTGACCTTTCCCCTGGAAACATTCATCACCAGTGACACTGACTGATGAGCAGCATGATCTCTGACCTCCAATTTATTCATGTTGATGGTCTTGACACTTCATAGTCTCCTAGGCTCCACACAGCTGCCTAATAGCATCAGTGGATCTTCACTTCCCAGAAATATTTTCTACTTCTTCACTGTACAGACAGTATTACCTTCTCCTCCATCCAACATGAACTGACACTTTTTTTCAGTTATTGTTTTCCAGAGTCTTCAGAGTTCCTCCCACCCCCACTGACTTTTCTGGGTCTCTCATTTAGTTACCTTCAGTGTGTCGTCTTAGGAGTCATTTTCTGAGGAAAGGGATACTCTTCTTGGTCAAATAACCTCATTACTTGGGTGAGAAATTCTACCTCAGTGATAAAAGGACAACTCAACCTAACCAGACCCCTCCAATCTTCAGATTATAATCACTGATTTCATGAGCTCGCTTAATAATGACTGCTACTATTAATTCCATGCCCCTTCCTTATGGAGTTTCAACAATTCATGCTGCTAATAAATCAATGAATTAAATTAATAAATTAATATTAATAACCACCTTTTTTTTTACTATTTTTCAAAAAAGAATAAACAAAGGAAGAAAAGAATACACTTCATATTAATATTTGTAATAATAAAATACTTTTCCTGAACACTTACCATATGTTGGAAATTTTGGTCAGTAATAAGTTTCACAGGTATCCTCCACTTTTCAGAAAGTCGCTGTATGCCACTGCACTTTTATGAGAGACCTACATTAGTACCTGTTTTCACTAACCAAATAAATGTGAAGAACATTTTCACTTCTATGAAAAGAGATGAAAACCAAAAACAGCATTCAGCATTTGTTTTGCAGCAAGCCCTTACAGAGGCAGAGCGCACCCCCAGTGAGAGGGGCACCACCACGCTCCTTTCCTGGGAACTATAGTTTGCATCTCAGCATCAAGCTGCCATAGCTTCGAGCTGTGAGCATCTGTGTTTTATCTCAATTTGTTTCATGCATCCATTAGTAAGATGTGCTTTAAGGAAATCGCTTCTTCCTTTTATGCCATTTCAACTTCCAAAAGTATTCATAGAAATGTTCGACTTTCAAATAACTGGGGAAACCTATATCTCATTTAATCTGTCTGTCAATGCTGTGAGGTAAATGATATTGCATTCCTTATATTGAAGACAGGGAAACCGAGATACAGTAATCAGTAGGTAAATAACATGCCTAATGTCACATCGCTGTTCACTGGCAGAGGCAAGATTTTGTTAGATATTTCAGTAATTATCTTGAATTAGCAAGTTTCATCAGCCAAATCTGGTTCAAGGAAAAAAAAATAGTTATGATGATGACAATGGCGAGAATGATGATGATAAAAAATATTACTCATAAAAGCTGTTATATCTGATGGCAGGCTATGTTCTGTGTATTTATATACAGATTCTTGCTTGTTTTTGTTCTTATAATAACAGAAGGAGATAGTAATCTTCATGATTATTCTATAGATCAGGTGATTAAAAACCGGAGAGGTGAAATGTTTTTCCTGAGACAATAACAGTGATTCTAAGCAGTTTTGTTGGCCACCTAAGTGCTTGCCTTGGCGCTCCATGAGTGTTGACAGCACGAATCATTACAATGAGAAAAATCTTTTATCAGCAGTAATAGCTGATGGGCAGTTTGATCAAGGTCTTAATAGAAGTAGGCATATAATATCCTTATCTTCCCTTAAATGGACTGGGAAATTCTTGACAGCAAGTGTTCTGTATTATCTGAGAATCTAGGCCATACACTCTCAAGAAATAATTATTGGATTAAATGGACTGAGAGAAGAAAAGCTTATAGGGGTTCACGTGCTTGACCTGGCTCCCAGAGCTAGTTGGTGCATGAGCTAAGACTTAGCACCCTGATTTGTGTTACAATGCTCTTACACAGTCACCTTTTGATGAGTTTGCAGATGAGGAATTAAAGTAAGAAACAAAGAATATGCTTGTATGGTAGCTTTTCAGTGGTTATCAGAGGTCAGAATATGGTATCGTAATTTCCATTCCAGTCTTTATTTCTCTATTATTTATCTACAATTAATTATTAAACATGACATTTATCCTTTATTCATAAAACTTTTATTATTTTTCTATCTTTATTTTGTCTCCTCCTTCAAAGTGCTTTGTCATGGCTCATTAGTCATGAAAATATAAACATGCATTCATATATTTGTAAAAATTTGGTTCATTTATATGTAGGTCTTGAAGGACAATAAATCTTAGATGTATTGCATAATTTTGAAGAGACACTTTTCCCTTAAATATTTCTCTGTTTCTGATGGGTGAAATAAATGAGTTTTTAAGTATTCCAGACATGCTTATACATGCTTGTATACAATCACAACTGATCATGTTGTGAAGCAGACACTCATTGTTTTACATTTTCCCAAAGAATTTGATTATGTCAATGACTCTGCCCTATCCGTATAAGTTGGAAGAAGGCTAACTAAATAATGGGTTTTCTAGTCTGTCTTTACCTACTGAAAGGCATACACACTTTGTCTTAAATGTATCTTCAAATATTTAATTATTAGGATGTGGAAAAAATTCACTTTCATCTAACCACATTTTCCTTGACTTTTCAGAAAGCACTAATTTATTTTCTCAGTATATATGTTGTTTATATTTGTCCTTTCATTTTACAGTTCTTACATCAATTATACCACTAACAACAATGCTTTTATAAGTCTTGATACATTTTACATTTTTTCTTCCTTAAGAATTGCTTGAGGAGTGACATCAGCAAGATGGTGGCATAGGAGTTTCTAGTGCTCATTCATCTCCTCCATCAGCCCCCAAGAACCATTTAGAAAACTCTCCATGCATGGAAATACATTCACAAGAGCTAAGCATTCCAGATGAGAGACTATAGTACCCAAATGGAGAGCAGAAATAAGAAAAGATGCATTGAAGATGATAAAAAAGGATATATTCACATTACCCCCATAACCACTCACCCACGCCAGGGTAGCCCAGTGCACAGAGAGACAGATGCTCATCCCATGAAGAAAAAAGAGCAAAATGAACTTCTGCCTCACCATAGACCCCAGAGTTATCCCACCTCAGAACCACGCCAATCCCATGACCGTAGGTAGCTCTTTGCAGGCCATGCTTACCCCAGGCTCCCAGCTCTCCTTGGCACCTGCCAGCTCCCTTGGCTACAGGTGACTGTTATATCAAAACGATGTTGGAGGACTCCAGCAATACCAGGCTCCCAGTTCACTAAAGTGCCAACAAGTTCCCATGGCCTGGATGACTCCTGGGGCCCCAGGATCCCAGGTCACCCCCGTGCTAGCTGGCTCCCATGGCCTTGGGAGGGTCCCATGGCACCAAGCTCCTGATGGGCTCCCATGGCTCTGGAAAACTCCTATGACCCCAGGATACCAATTTGATCCTATGAACACTGGGTCCAGACCAGCACCCATAAGCCCAGGCTCCTAGCTGGGACCACTCACCAGGCTAATACCATGGACCCAGGCCTTTGACCCACCTCAACCCAAGGCTAGATCACATACACCCAGTCTCCTTTCCAGTGCCAGTACAAAACAAATTCAATAGCACAATAAAGGGTTAATATACTTTAATCAAGCAGAATTTATCTCCCTTTGTGACCATCATTTTCCTCATTTTACAGATGAAGAAAGTGAAACAAAGGGAGGATTAGTAAAGCTGAGAGCCAAACTCAGGCTGTCTGCCTCCAGTCCATTATGCCCTCATGTCCAGCACCATGAGTTCCCTTCATCATTTATTTTGCGGCCATTTCTGGTTACAATTTAGTCTGCAGAGATGACGCTTGGTGTTGCTGGCCACAATCCTGTTCACCTTATTTCAGATTTTTCCCTCTTGCCCTGTTGCTTTGAATTGCCAAAGGCAGTGTTTATTCCTAGACATTTCTAACATTCTGCATCTGAAGTCAAATGTCTCACATTTATTTATATTTTTTGCTGATAGAAAGAGGTATTGAAAAGGAACTGTGGATCACTCGAAGAGAAAAATCATACTGTTTATATATTGCTTGGGGCTGGTCTGATTCAGTTTGTGTTAAAGCTCTTTACTATCCATCTCAATAGCCTGCATTTTCCAGAAAATGACTAAAAGCACAAAAGAATCATGGCCATGAATTCAACCAACATTTTTGCATTTTCAATACCCAATTTATAGTTTATTGATCCCACAATATTCTTCTTATCTAAAAACTGCTGTTTGAAATTAATATACAGTCTGCTTAAGAATGGTAGCATTTCAATAAAGTAAAAGGCATCAAATATTGTCTCAAAGTCTAACTACTGATGCCAATAAAGATAGAGACCAACTTTTAAACAAAAGAGGCATGTGAAGAGACAGATATTGTTTACAAGGAAAGAAAGTGATGGTTTTCAAGGTGAGAAAAATGATGCACCATCTTCTGAGATAATGATAAGACCATGAACATGTGAGTAATCTTTGTCTTCATCTGTAATGTATAGTTTCATCTCAGGCTCACCCTTTCTTTTTCTTTTCCAGTAAAACTATCATCCTTTATGAGGGTTAAATTCAAAACGAACTGTCTCCTTGTACCTTTTACTATCACCGGGAAGTACATCCTCACATGAATGATTTAGTGTTTGCTTTCACGTCCATGTTCGACTATATTGATTAACCTTCAAGATGGAGGCCATTGTGTGAATTGCGGATGTTGCCAGTGTTTTCTCCTTTGTTCATAAGAAGATGGCATGTCCCTGTTTCAGTCAGTTGGGGGGGGCATGGGATTATTTTAGCCAGTGAGTTTTAGGTGGAAATAACATATGTCATTTCTGGGCCATAGTATTTAACTGCACGTAGGAGACCCTCCAGCACTCTTTTCCACTGCTGTCGTGGACAGTTATGCGGGGAGGAAATAGCAGGCAGGATGTTCTTGACTAGGTGTGACACACGTTGTGCCCCTGGAGATCTACATTAGACAAAGAGCAAGAGCAAGATCAAAACCTTTCTTTATTAATTGCTGCTTTTGTTTTGTTTTTTGCTTTATGTATTTTAATAAACTGCTTTGTTTTCATTTCTTAGGCTGTTCTGAGATATATTGTATTATATTAATCGCTGATTCCACCACAGTGCAACACTTACCTTACTGCTTACATATGCTAAGCATTCAAGACTGAGTTAGTATTTTTTTCTCACATTTTGTCATTGCTTATTCATTAATTAGGTTATATGATGTACTAAATTCTAGGGTAATTGTTTTGCAGACTTAAAAAATAGTATCAGCATTCAAGGGGTTTGTTTTAAAGGCCATAGACTGTATATGAACTTATTTTAATATAGGTACATGGAATTCTTTGACCGTATGAGAACATTACCCAGAAATATTTTTGTTAATGTTCCCTTGTCACTTTACTGAAAAGTACACAAAACTGTAGGTTTTGTATTACAATCCAGAAATTTGACATTGTTTTTAGAAATAAGAATAAGAAAAAAGAACTTTATTTCAAATCAAAATACTTCTAAATTTTCATAGCATTTATTAGATATTAAAATACTTCACAGTAAAATTCCTCCTAATTTAACATAGCAAAGGCTGCACTCCAAAACTTTTGAATCGTGATTTGCTTTAAGAGGTAGTCATATTGATGTTAAGAACTCCATTCATGTGCATAGAAATGCAGGATGCATATGTTTCTTTAAAGATAATCTTGATGAATTTAGGTCATCAGATATCTAATTGGAGCTCCGCACACTGTATGTGGGAGATAAGGTTTCTCTAACTGGAGCATTATATATGATCACCAAATTCACAATCCCATAGGGATAACGTTTATTATCATAAAACGTACCACAGCATTTGAAATCTGAGGTTAAACATTTACTACAAGGTTTACGAGGAGACCATGAATCTCAAGTGAATTCACTGCATGAGAAAAGTGAATTTATTATCAAGGGCATGAAAGGAATCAGTCTTCTGAATGCTTAATACACTCCGTTAAAGCTTCATAATAGACTGTTCACCTCACTGCATGCTACTGCAGAGTCTACAATGCAAGACACGTCTAACCTCTAAATCACAGCCCTTTCAAGGCCCTGCCAATAAGGTAACTAATTCACATGTATTCATTATGAGAAAATCTGCCAAATAATCAGCATTATGCCACTGACTTTTCTAAGATATTTGGTTAGAATAGATTCTAGCTAACTTCTAATGTAAAGAACTTGCCTTTCAAAAAATACAAATATTCTAAATCTCAGAAGACTGTAAAATATCCGAGATCAAGTGATGGTCAGAGATGACAATTTTCAAAGCATTTTGGAGTAAACAAAAAATATTTTGGATGTTTCACAAATACTAAATCAATTACCACATAATGTAGTGGAGTTTGAAATATATAACTGCCTCCAAATCTCACCTTAGAAAAGAGCAATGAACCTGAGCTGGCAATATCATGAGATCTCTGATGGGATGTAATTTAAGCTAGGTTCATACTCTGAAAACATTTTGTTAGACTCACAAAATAGAAAAGAAACAGAGAATACATGAAAGAGGTCTTTTCATCCCTAATATGTATGTATAATTTCCATTACGGATAATTATAACTTCATACATGGAACACTGAAAGAATAGACTGGAATGTATTTTCTTCTGCAAAAAGCACTACTTCAGCAGCAATAGAACAGACTGCTGAGGTCAGAAGGGTCCTGGAGCTAGACAGTGTTTATGAAGCCAGGGAACAGATTTTAGTGTGAAAGAAATCCCCCATAGCCAAATGATGGAAACATAAGGAAATTATTCTGATGAATATGAAACATGTTAAGCATTACTTACTTTCATCATAAAAGAGTATAATGGGCTTTCATTTTACTACATGTAGCTTTTGGAGCATACATTTCTCCAACTAACAAATGGGAAAGCCAGTTGAATTAGGCAAGCCCTGGGGATGGCGTAAGGTAAAATGTCCACTCAAGCTGTGAGCTTGCCTTTGAATTGATGCTGCTACTGAGTAAGCGGAAATCAGAAGATGAGAGGAATAAACACAGTATAAGGAAATTTGTAAACAGGTTTAGATGACATTCTTTTGGTCCTTGAGCTGGAGTCAAGCATGCTTCTCCCTTCAGAAACTAAGTTATCTTTCAACAAAAAGGCAGAATGGGATAAAAGCAGGTGGCAGTACATTCAGAAAGACTAAGGAGATGCTCAGTCTTTCCAGGTTTATATGACCCATCAATATTAGACTTGCCTACTAATTGTCCTTATCTCTATAATAGTAGCTGACAGTCTATGGCAATCATTGTTCCACACACCTTCTTCTCTCTCTACGCAGTGATCTTTCTGCAGAGAAGCTGTGTTTTATCTTTGAATCCCCAGACCTGGTGCAATGGCTAACGCACAGTATACCTTCAACTCATGATTGTTAGTCAAATGGGTTAAATATATTTAACACTTGATCTGAGGGCTTTGATAGACAGCAGTGAAAATAAAGGGAAAGTTAATGTCTTGCATTACACATGCTTTTACACTGTGCACTATTTTTAGTCTAAAGAAAAAAAAGAGCTATGGATTTAAATGAAGGAGACATTTTTTAAAGCAAATTCAAACAAGTTATTGCAAACACAGGACACTGTATTTTTTACAAAGGCCATTTTTTCCCTCTAAAACTGCTCCCAAGCTTCACGTTCTACTGAAAACTCTGTAGACAGGAAGCAAAACTTGAGTGTGAAAAGAGTAAGAAAAAAAGAAAAAAAAAAACTTAAAGGATAAAATAGCAAGACTGAAACCAGTTTCGGGAGTTGGCCAGAATAATCAGTATGATGCTTATGTAGTGTGGTCAAGGGGATCAAAAATAAATAAAGATAATCAAGTAATCAATATTGGGAGTGTTTTGAAGAACTAGAGACCCAAGTTCTGTTTTCAGGCCCTGCACAGACAAAAAGAGTTAAGTCTCAAGAAAGAATACTCTAGTATATTATGAGAAAGATACTAGAGAATGCCACAGCCTACTTTATATTACAGTAGAACATTCGAAAGCAAAGTCTACAAAGTGTGGATGTCCACAAGCAAGCAAGGCTTATGCAAAGAACATGTACACATGTGGGTCTAGAGCTAGAAATGGGTATTAAATGATTTGAGAAGTAAAAATAGAGAGTCCCCAGATAAAAAGTGCAGAGTCAATAGTCATAAAAAAGAACAAAATAATGCCACTGGTAGCAACACGGATGAACCTGGAGATTGCCATTCTAAGTGAGGTAAGCCAGAAAGAGAAAGAAAAATACCATATGATACCACTCATATTTGGACTCTTAAAAAAAAAAAAGAGGACACAAATGAATTTATTTATGAAACAGAAACAGACTCACAGACATAGAAAACAAACATGGTTACTGGTGGGGAAGAGGATAGGAAGGGACAAATTGGGAATTTGAGACATGCAGATACTAACTACTATACATAAAATAGATAAAAAACAAGTTTCTATTGTATAGCACAGGGAACTACATTCAATATCTTTTAGTAACATATAATGAAAAAGAATATGAAAACGAATATATGTGTGTATGTGTATGCCTGAAACATTATGCTGTATGCCAGAAATTGACACAATATTGTAAACTGACTATATACTTCAATTAAAAAAAAAAGTGTGGAGTCAGAACATCTAGAAGCCAGCCATGCTGAAAACTAAGAGTAGATCAATATAGTACCACGGATGAGTGAAAATTCTACAGCTGGAAACTAAGGGTGATCATGAGCTCAAGTATATCAAATAGCACACATAGGAATGGCAGATGTAAGCATATGAATGTATGTGAACCACGATGGTGTCTAGGTGAATTATTCTAGAGAGGTGATTTTTGCCCAGGTATGTGCTTTTCATTATTGTTTTTGTTTTGTTCTGTTGCTTTTGCTCCCAACCCCACAGTGCTAGAAGGATTTCCTTTGATGAATAGAGTGTGGGAAAAGCTCATATCAGAACACATTGACTGCAGTATTTTGAAAGAGAGTTGCGTGAGAGAAAAATCAAAGTATGGAGATTGGACCATCTGTGTTTGCTTCCATGAAACTTTACTTATCTTCAGAAAAGAGATTTTTTTTAACCTATAAAATTGGGAGATGGGAGAGTAGACATAATAGCAATAGGTTAGAAACTGGAAAGCGTAGGGATGTATGATAAATAACTTATGGATGACTGATAATTGGCACTACCCCCATTCCTCTGGCTTTGGGATATGTAGGGAAGGAGGTACTGAAAATATAGGCATGGAGTGGGTGGCAAGGGATGGTTGAAGGTATTAGAGAAGCCATTAGAACAATGTACATATCAATTATAGAGCTGACCATAAATCAGGGATATTCTGATCAGAGAAAGTCAGAGAGACTAGTCTGAAACATTTTAATACATTATGCACATGAATTTACCAGTTTGGTTATTTATATTAGCCAAATCATTGAAGCAACCTAAATGTCCATCAACAGATAAATGGATAAAGAAAATGTAGTGTATATATTAAAAGGAATAGTATTCAGCCTAAAAGAAAAAAAGGAAGGAAACCCTGCCACTTTTAATGACATGGATGTATCTGAAGGTTATTATGCTAAGTGAAAAAAGCCAGACACCGAAGGATAAGTACTATATGATACCGTTTATATGAGGAATCTCAAACAGTCAAACTCAAAGAGGCAGAATAGTGGAATGGTGGTTTCCAGGGGCTGGGGAGAGGGGCAAATGGGGAAGTAGTAGTTAAGGATGTGACGTTTCAGTTGTACAAGATGAATAAGTCCTAGGGATCTCCTGTACAGCAGAGACTGTAGTTAAACACACTGTGCCACGTAATTAAAAATGTGTTGAGGATAGATCTTATATCATGTACTTATACCAAAAAATAATTAAAGTAATAAATGAGAGGATGAGAAAAACCTTTTAGAGATTAATAGATATATTTAAGGCATCAAGTTTCATACACTAAATACACACAGCTTTCTGTTTGTCAAAATTAATTAATTTAAAAATTAAAGATAGATTTCCATTTCATCAGGAAATAGAACTGCTGTATTTATATAAAATAAGAGCTTTAAGGAGAATCAGCTGACCCATAGGGAAGAGAGAAGACAGTCCTGGGTTGGCTTAGGTTGGGATAAAGTCTACATTGTTCTTAGCTTCATCAGTGTTTCAGTATAAACCCTGAGCAATGGACTAAACTTGGGAGAAAAAAACTCCATAGTGCTTTTAAAAAGTTTTTTCATCTGAGATGGTTTTACAAATTTCTGCCACTTGAAAATGTGCTTTTGATGATTTGGATAACTCATTACATAAAAGCCTTCATCCCCTGGCAGTCCTGGAAATGTGAGGTGTCACTATTCATGCAGCTTCTCCTAGGTAGAATACCTCATGAGTGCAGCATTACTCAAACACTGGAGAATTTATATGCAGAGAACAGAAATCAGCCGAAGGTCCTGGCACTTATAAGACGCTTGAAAGGGAATGGTAAAACATACCAGTGTATCTCCAGGGACACAGTCCTTTGGCTAGAGAGGGGAAATATCATGGTTAGTGAAATTTCTCTCCTGTGATAACATTAAATTATTGATACATGATTAGGGCAAGTTTTAAGTGAAATTATCAAGACTTGTCTTAGAGATGGAATTTGGTGTACGGAGGCATTGAGAAGCATGGCTGAACACGTTCACATTTTGTGGTTTTTGACTCTCATTTTCTCCTGAAAGTCATTAATTACCACAGAAGTTTCATGAAGAAAAGTCAGATTTCTGACCCCAATTACACTGAGGTCAATGTACCCATGTAAAGGAGAAAGGTAAGGTAATATTTTGCAATAACATCTCAAGTATTTTTTCTTCTTTAAAAATTTATGTTTCCTCCCTGAAATCATCTTGCAATTAAGACTAGGCCACGGGGATTAGGCTCCTTGCCATAGATAAGAAGAGGCAGGCGGACACTGCCTAAAAAAATTTAAGTCAATGCTCAGCTTTGAACTTCAAACTAAATGCCTCCGGTTGAGTTCTTTGGAAACAGATGCTAAGGCAGAGTTTAGCATGTGAGAAATTTATTAGGGATTCACACCTGTGGGAAAGAGCAAGAGGAAGCAGGATCAGGCACAGAATTGCAATGCAGGTCAGAGAAATCCTTGAGTAGGTCAACCCCCAGGGACCTGTGGATGTAAAGCCCCCTGCGTGGTTTGTGTGGTTTGTAACCCATGAAGGAAAAGGAGGCTCCCTGGAGCTGAGGCTGCTGCTGGCAGCTGAGACTACAAATATTTCCTTAAAGAAGAATCCAGCGGTGCATCTCTGAGTCAGATACTGGATTTTAATAAAAGCTCAACTGCAAAGTTTTCAGCCATGTTTTCAAATTATAGAAAGGGGATTTCTTGAACATCCTCTTTATATGCTGGGTTTTTCTGTATCCACAACCCCAAATTAGAAGATGAATTTTACAGTAAACCAAGAGCTTGGGGGAATACAAGCTTTAAAATGAAAGGATTTACCACACCACTGACACAATTCTTCTTGGTGAAGATAGTTGAGGCTGGGGAGAGAGAAAGAAAAAAAAGAAGATTTCCTCATGATCTCTTGCCAAAAAAGTCAGAATTTCTGGAGAATCTCTCAAAACTTCATTGCTGGTTCTCTGCATCCTGACCTAACCTGGAGATTCTGGTGGCCTCGGGAGAATCCCGCTTTTTACAGCCTGGGAGTTGCAATGATGGAGAAAGGCCTAAGAATTGGTGTCCAGGGTGTCCTTTTAGGGGAATGTCCACACCAGTAGCTGCCCGTGAAAGCAGGTGAGATGCCTTTATTATTGAGTTAGGAGTCAGATATTTTATGATAAACAGTGGACATGAATAGATCTGGGGGTCAAAAGAAAGTCATTCACACAAGCAGAGGGGATATCCATAGTCATTAGGTGTAGGTATTAACACAATCTCTAAATGATGGGAGGCACCTCCATTCCTCAACAAATACCAGCACCAGGCCTCTAGATGACCAGACGGACTAGTTAGAAAACATGGACTGAACCTGGTAACAAAGGAAGGGCTCGGGAGAATCAAGTCTGAGGTCCAGAATCAAAAGATCATGACACACCCCAGACAAGGATCAGATGTCATTCCCAGGATACTCTGAGGATACATAAACACACAGTCTTCACACTCCCACTGCGTCCTTACTCTTAGATGTCTTCTTGGGGACAGGATAGAAGAAGTAGGGATAGGACAGAAGCATTCTTAAGAATAAATTCAGAAATACTTAAAATGGGTTTAACTAGAAGAGAAATGCTAAACTTAATGAGCTTAAATCAGAAGAGATAAAATTGCACCAAGATGATATTATCCAAGTGGTTTCAGTAGAGTGGAGAGGAGAATTGGACTATGTAAGATGGTAGCCACTAAAACCGTATGACTAGTTAAATGAATTAATTAAAATTAAATTAAGGTAAAATAAATGAAAATAAATAAAGCTGAATAAAATTAAAAATTTAAGTTCCTTGTTTTTTTTCTAGCCTCATTTCTGGAGCTTAAAAATAACCAATGGCTAGTTGCTACCATATTGAATAATTTATATACAGAACATTACCTCTAACATAGAACATTCTATTGGACAGTGCTGCTTGAGAGAAACATGAGATTAGTTACTTAAAAAATATTTTCTATATTTTGAACATCTGAATTCTAATGTATCTTTTGATCATGCCATGTGAAGAAGTAATTTTTCAGTTCTGTTTAGAGTTAGGAAGAATCAGAACAAAAATTGTTTTGAAAAGTAGATTCCAGTAAGGCCAAATACTCAGGCTCATTACAGCTCTTATGTTTTCATCAATTTACATGCTGTTTCAAATATCATATATCTGAAAAAGCCATAGGTGAGCCAGTCTCTCCAAAAAGCCCTCCATTACATAATACATGATCATTAAGTGTTACACGTTATTTCTCCAACATGCAAGGGAATATAACAGTGATTAAGTTTGTTTCAGAGGACTGCATCAGGCTTCTTTCAACTAGTGTATTTTTGCGGTTCTTCTCCCTTGTAGCAAGCTTCAGTCCTTCATTTCTTTTTGTGGCTGAATATTATTCTATTGTATGGATATATATATATATATATTGTTTATCCATTCATCTATTGATGGACATTTTTGTCATTTCCATCTTTTGGCTACTAGGGATAATATTGTTATGAACATTTGTTGTTTGAAGGTACTGTTCAAATAGCAGCTTTGATTCTTTGGAGCATATACCTAGGAGTGGAATTGCTAGGTCATATGGAAATTCAGTGTTTAATTTTAGGAAGAACCATTACACTGTTCTCCACAGATGTAGCATTTTACATTCCTGTCATCAATATCAATGTATGAGGGTTACACTTTTTCCACATCCTCACCAACGCTTGTTATTTTCTACTTTTTTTGGTCTGCTTATTTGTTTGTTTTTAATACAAGCCATCAAAATGAATGTGAAATAGTTTTGGTTTCCATTTTCCTAATCCCTAATAAATCTGAGTATCTCTTTATTTGCTTATTGGCCATTTATCTATTTTCTTTGGAGAAAAGTCTATTAAAGTTTAAAACACTCATTTAGCGTGGGAGAAAATAGATACCAAATAGTTTAAAGAAAATTTCTATTATTGCATACCAATAGAAATCATCAAATATTAATCCTTACTTCCCACTATGCATAGATATATATATTAAGTTTTGCAATTACTATTTCACATTCACTTTATAATAACTATGAAGTTGACGGGAAAGAATTTCTTATTTTACATGGTATATTCTTTACAAGAGAGTCATTAAGTAAAAGATTTGTTTAGAAACTTCTTTTGATTCAAAACTCATTATTTTCAATATTACCTGCATTTTTTCAAATTGTAATCAAATTTTGGAATGTTTCAATATGTGTTTTAAGATTTCAAGGATTTTTTCTTTTTTGGCATAATATCTAACCTTGATTGTTCATTGATTTTATAAACTCACCAAGCAATTTTTAACCTATGCCCTCCTCTCAGAGGCATACTATGTTTTAATTATATTGATGGATGCCAGTAAGTCCTCTAAAAGTAGTAATTTTTTAATGAGTTATAATATAGGCATAGTAAATTGTGTAAAGTTCACTAATTTTGCAACTTAAGCTAAATGGATCTTTATAGATGTATATACCAAGTATACTATCCTCCAAATCAAGAAATAGAACTTTCTCAGCATCTCAAAGCATTCCCTTTTGTCCATTTCCAGTCTAATCTCTCTTTCAGAGGTGACCAATGTTGTTCAACCTTTCATAAAATCTGTCTATTCCTAGTACAGGATATTATATACTATTTTATGTCTAGATTCTATCATTCAGCATAATAGCTCAGAGACCCATTCAAGTTATTGCTTTAGTTTGTTCTTTTTATTGCTTTGCAAGTTTCTATTTTATGTATATAACAAAACCTTTATCTATTCTCTTGCTGATGAATATTCAGGTTGTTTCCAGTGATTAACTATTATAAATAAAATGATTTTGAATATTTTTGATTCTGTCTTTGGGTGGACATATTTACATATTTCTCTTGGACTCTTAGAACTGAAATTGCTGTGTCACTTTTAGTTGTGATAAGCAACTTCTAAGATGGCCCCCAATGATCTCCATTTCCTGGGAATCATCCTTATGTCATTCCTTCCCCTTGGGCGTGGGCTGGACTTACAGACTCACTCCTAAGAAACAGAATATGGTAGAAGTAATGTAATGTCACTTCTGACATTAAGATATAAAAGTGTGGCTTCTTCCTGGGGTCTCTTTATTTCTCTTGAATTGCTTATTTCTAGAAGAAGACATTTGAGCTAGCCTTACAAAGAGGCTCAACTGAGTGAACTCAAAAGCCGATTTTCTGAAGACTTTCAGCAGTAGTGTGAATGATTCTGGTTACAGATCTTCTGAAGCCCACCAAGCGTGTGAGTAGGCTTCATAAATAGTCTTTCCTCGGTCAGAATTTGTTATGATTGCAGGATGAACTGATATTTCAACAAGACCCTGTGCAGCCAGCTGAGCTGCTTCTAGGTTCCTGACCTATGGAAACTGTGAGGTAAAAAATATTTATAGTTTTGGGCTTTAATTAATATAATTTTGAAATACATGTTTTGCTTTAATAATTACTGAAAGTAAAAATTTTAAATGTTGGTATCACTTTATATTTCCATCAAAAATGTGTGAAGGTTCCAGTTGTTCCACATCTTTGAAAACAGTTGATATTGTCAGTATCATTAAATTTAGTCAGTGTGGTTACATTATCATTTCTCTGAAGACTAATTTTATGGAGAACATCCTTTTATTCTTATTGGCTACTTGTATATCCTCATTTGTGAAGTGCCTGGAGAAATCTGTTGCCTATTTTTTTGTGTGTAAATATATATTTTTTTATTGAAGTATAGTCAGTTTACAATGTTGTGTCAATTTCTAGTGTAGAGCATAATGTTTCACTTATACATGAATATACATATATTTGTTTTTATATTCTTTTTCACTATAAGTTACTATGAGATATTGAAAACAGTTCCCTGTGCTATACAGTATGAACTTTCTGTTTATCTATTTTATACATGTTAGTATCTACAAATCTTGAATGTTGCTTGTTTTTATATCAGCTTCTTTTTTTCCTGTGTAATTTGTCTAAGATATACTTTCTAAAATCTACTCATTGTTTGTGGCTTGCCCATTTCCTTTATTTTGGTGGAAAACAATTTAATAATTGTCATAAATCAGGTGATTGTACTTTTTGGTTCTGTTTCCTAACTATCTTGCTTCATGAGTGTTTTGCCTATAACTGGACCATTATCACACTATCTTAATTACTACAGCATGCGTTGTCTTAAGTGAAAATGAGTATCTTCAAACTGGCATTTTATTTAAGATTTTCTTAACTGTTATTTGTCCTTTTCATTCCCATATAAACCTTAGAATAGACTTACAAATGTTCACAAACACAGACACCCCAGCTAGGATTATGATTTTATTGTATTGAATCTATGGATCAGCTTGGAATTTACATTACAAAAATACTGAATTTTCCAATACACTAACTTGTATATCACTCCATTCATTCAGGTAATTTGAATTCCTTCAATAATTTTGGAGTTTTCAGATTAGATATCTCAGACAAGTTATATTAGATTTCTTCTTATGTGTTTAATACTGTCATTGCAGTTAATGATACAGTTTTTTGATTTCAATCTTGCACTTGTTAGTATATAGTAATGTAATGCAATTACTGCCAATAGACTTTTGGATGGATTTATTTAGATTTTTTATGTACACAAGTGTGTCATCTATGAGTAAGTATAATTCTCCTTCTGCCTTTTGATTATTTCTGTTTACAGTTTTCTTGTTGCTCTTCCTAGGACCTTGCTGCAATATTTGAGAAGTTGTAATAGTGGAATTATTTGCCTTCTTCCTACAATGAGGAAGAAGACACTCATTATTTTATTATTAAGTATACTTTGTCAGCACTTCAAAGACAGTATTCCACTACCTTCTGCCTTCTTTATTGCTGTGGAAAAGTTTGCTGTCAGTTCACTTGTCATTGCTCTGTAAGTATTCTATCCTTGAAAAATTGTCTTTTCTTGTATGATTCACACATTCACTAAGACATATCAAAGGGTGAAATTTTTAAGCTTCGGATTAATTGTGCTACCCAAACTTTAAGATTCTTGTTTTTTATCAAAAAATCCATGTTGTTTATGGAAAACTCTCAGCAATACATTCTTCAAATAGTCCTTTCTTTCCTCAAATTAGTTATTACTGGCTTAGTAAGAGATCAACTTTTCTAGTAAGAAACAACAAGACCCTTTCATGACAATCAAATTGATATAATGAAATGAATAAAGCAAATATTTACCAATTTTTTAGAAACAGTATCACTTTGTCATATTTAATCTAGTTCCCTGGTTTAAATAATATGTATAGGTTTATGTTTCACAAATTTATAATTCTACCACTAACCACTTTTATGAGCATTAGACTCATATCCAAGACCTGATATTTATACTTACATACTTGAAAGTTTAACATTTCCAAAATAAAATTTCTAGATTTCTCCCTCAAAAAAAAGCCTATTCCTTGGGAATCAATCTTCATTTTATTATTGGTGAAATCACCTACCGAGTAACTCAGGTCAAACTTGTAGGAATTAATTTTAACCCTCCCTTTCCCTTACCCCCTACATCATCCCATCCACTAAAGCCACGTTGTCTGTACTCATAAAGCAGCCACCTAATTTAGCATTCTTTCCACTGTTCACTACTACTCCTCTGGTCCAAACCACCATAGTAACATTCCTGAACTTCTACAATAATTCTTTTATTCTTCTTCTTTTTTCATTCTTGTCTTATTTTAATATCTAGACTAAGGTGATCCCTGAGAAAGATACATTAGTTCTTTTTCAATCTCTCAAGTGCTTCTATCACCTTTGCACTTCAATCAGAATAAAATTCTACTTTTCCTCATGGTCTTCAAAACCCTATTAGTCTATTCATCTCTCCAGCCCCAACTTACATCACTTTTACACAGTGATTTCTCTTAGTAGCACTTCAATTCTTGTTAAACCTTGAAAAATACCAAGATTTTTCTTGCTAAAGCACTTTTTCACTTTTCACTTCCTTTGCCTCAGTATTCTTTGTGGGCTCTTTATGGTTACTTTTTTAAGGCAGTGCTTAAGGAAGTGTCATGAGGACAGAGGAGAGAGCTTGATGGACTCTCACCACCCATGTCTAGGGTAGTTTGAGCATCAAAAATAATAAAAATAATGGATTAAAAAATTCATGTGTCCGTAAGAAAGAAAGAAACAAGAAGGTAGGAAAGAAGGAAGGAAGGAAAGAAGGGAGAGAAAGAGAGAAAGAAAGAATGAGAGAAAGAGGTAAAGCTCTTCTTCATAGTACCATGCCAACTGAAAAATGGAGAAGAAATGGTGGAGTTAAAAAATTTATCATTTTTCAACTATAAATGAAAAAATTCATTGCATAATTAATCAGAGATGGATGCTAAAGCTGGTGGTAAAAGTTTAATAGGGAACATGAGATTTACATAATTTTAATGCATTTTCCCACAAATCACTTGTCAATTACAAATGGTAAGATAATAATCTTATAGTGAAGAAACCTAGCAAAAATCACCTTAATGAAACTATCAAAGTTATCTTCACCAATCATTAACCTATATCATGTACTTCTTTATACAATGCACAAAGAAGAACACAATACTATTTTGGTTTATATACGTAATCTGTCTGCATGCATAATCTGAGTCTCATCATGAGAAAACATAAGACAAAATCAAACTGAGGAACATTCTACAAAACAAAACAAAACAAAGCAAAATTGGTCTGTACTCTTCAAAAATGTTAATTTCATGTAATACATAGAAGTCTGAGAAACTTCTCCAGATTAAAGGAGATCAAACACATACCAGAAAATGTGGCATCATGTCTACAGTTACTCTGAAATAGCACAGATACATGTAAATTGGACTAATTATGAATTTCAAAAAAAGGTTATTTTGGACTCAACTCTTCAGATTCTGTCTTAATTCTTTTGAACCACATTTCCCACCTCCACATTGTATCTTACCTTTTTTGTGGATAGATTACTAATTCAATGGACCTAGTGCATGGTCTAAGAAAAATTTTTTTCGTTATAAAATGATTGATATGCCAGAGAAGTAAATCAAAAAATATCTATGTGTTGAAGCCAAACATATGGCAACCACCTGAAAATAGGTCAAGAAAGTAATCACAAGTGTCACTACTGCTGTAAGAATTTTAAAGCTATCAGTATTGCCTTCTGGCCTACAAAAATAATGAAGGCTGGGAGAACACTACAGTAAATATTTTGATGAGTTCTCATACAACTTTATAACCCTCTTCTGTTTATAACTTCAGAGAAACGGTTTTTGGACTTTTCAATGTTTTTAGTATTTTATCAATTGTAAATGAAATTCAGCTTTTCTATTGGAATTGCTAAGAGGCTATATTATAGATCTTTGAAAACAGTATTTATTAACTCCACTGACTATTGAACAATGCTAAAGGTTTGAATTTTAAAAATATATAAAAAGTGATAGTTAAAAGACGTAGTCATCAGAAATTATGTTTTTGTTGTTAAGTTGCTGTGGAAAATATTTAAGGTTAAGAAAAATGAATACCTACTCAATGTCATGCTATTTTGTTTGTTAAAACATATGTTAAAGACATAGTATAGTATTAACAAAAAAAGTTAATTACTCACCAACTATCTATAGGCTACGAGCTATATGCTAGGAGTTATGGGTACATATGTGACCTGGCATATGTGGGGCTTTCTAAGCTGAGGACAAGATTGCACTCTAGGGCCTGGAGGAGAAGATGAGCTGCTATATCTTTATCCTTAAAAGATATCTCAATTTTTCTTTCTAAAATTCAGAATTTTAAGGAAGTTAGGCAAATTGGAAAATTCCTCTAGAGCATCATTCACCATGTTTTCATAAAACTATTGATGAATTAAGAGTAGGAAAATGAAGCCACATTTGTGTTTATATCATGCTATTTTTCAAACTTTTCAGGTTTGTCAAGATACAGCACATGGCTCTCTAAGCACTTTCCTTCTTTAATTTTTTGATCCAGACATTTTTGCACAGAAATTCAGTTCTTATGGTCTTCATTCCTTTCTACTTACTCTTCAACAAGTGACTCTACATAATATATTTGACATTTAACATAAATTTTATTATTTTTTCATAAACACAGGAAGCTGTATTTTGCTAGGTATAAACAAAATACTTAATTTCAGTTTGACTCCATCAAGTAGTATATATGCTTATGTGCCTATCTGTGTGAATGCTACTTTTGGTAAAACAGATTTGTTTCTGTTCTAAAAAATTTACTAATGTAACATGTGAATTGAAGAGAAAGGAAAGAAAGATACACATGACATTCAGCATGAACAAAATAGTCATCCTTGGATAAAAAGCTGAGTGAATAACAAGTTTACCACACACATGAATAATGGATTCTTCCCATAATTCTTTTTCTTCCAGTGTTTAAGTTGCATTCCTTGGTCCTAAATATTTTATAAATTAATATTTCAGGAAAAGTAACATCTAATACTTACTAGAAAACATCTATGTGATTTGTATGTATCACACATTTCTTAATTTTTACATAATCTTGATAATTAAGAACAATTATTTACACTATACAAATGAGAAATTTAAAGCATTGTAAGTTTGTGTATCTTCCTTAGTCACACACTTATAATTAAGTGACTGAGCCAGGATTTGTACCCTTTCCTTCTGGAGTGCAAAGTCTAGGAATTTTAGAATACCTTATACTTTCTCATTCTATTTGCCATATAAACCATTATTATCTTCCAGTTTATATAAAAGGAATAAACTAATTTGATTTATCTCAATCTACATTGCACTTTAGTTCACTTATATTAGAAACATGTAAAAGATCACCCATTGCTACAATTTTATACTTCTTTGCATGTCTGTAAGTAGCTTGTGATGGCATCAAAATGGGATTGATTTAAGTATTGTTATTCAGAGTCCTGGCTTTCACATTTAAACACTAGTCTTCTTTGCCAATGATTCATATCTTGAGGTTCAAGAAATCTTTTATTAAATTTATTAACAACACACATAATATCATAAATGCCCAATGGACATTATTGGTAGCGAGCCAAGTGAGTTAAGTTTATAAATATTCCTCATCTAGAAGTTTCCATAAAAACACATGAAAGGTATTTTCCTATGAAATTCTTATTTAAATGTGGTTAAGCAGCTAGATACAGAAGTCATCTTGCTAGTAAAACTCAACTTAAGATGTAAAAGCCACTTTTGCTTTTGATTGCAAAAACTTAAAGAACACTTACTTTCATTGTCTGTAGAAAATATGAAGCAAATTGTTTCCTGTAGAAAATGAATACCAACTTGGATAAATATGTAGGGGATCTTTTTTTTTTTTTTTTGGCCGATTTTTCACAAGAGCCTGAAAAACTTCCTTTCCAAAAATAAAATGTTAACCTTATTATTATATTGGAAAATCAGAAAGTGATTCTAAGACACAACTAATCAGATATCTCACTGGTGGTGATGACAATGGTGAGGACACAGTTATTGATCTGCTTGCATTGTGCTGACAATGTGAGAGTTTACAGCTGAAAAAAGACTGGGTTTAAGGTCATCACGTAGTTTAGACAAATAGATGCATAGAAAAGATGATGCAAATCCAGTGTTTAGTCCTTCAGTTCGACCCAAAATTTGGCATCTGCTGCTGGATTCCAACATTTTTCTTTGTGGCTGAATAATGTGTTAGATAAAAGTTACAGATAGATACCATTCAGTTAAACTTTAGAATGATTAATTAAGGAAATGAAGCTATTATGAAATAAGAAATAAGCCACTGAGGGCATACACACCACCTCTAAGAATGGCTGTATATTTTTAACTACCTCCATAGCCCTATTACAGCACCAATTGCAATGTATTTTCATGATTTTTATTTCTGCCTGCTGTTACCTGTCCATTTCTGAGAGAGAAGTGTTGAGGTATTCAGCTTGATAATGGGGTCATCTATTTCCCCTTGCAGTTGTATGAGTTTTTGCCTCATGTAATTTGATGCTCCAGTGTTAGGATACACACATTAAGAATTGCTATGTCTGCATGGAGAAGTGACCTCTTTACCATTACATAGTGCCCTACTTTATCCTTTATAACTTCTCTTACTTTAAATTAATATAGCTACTCCTGTTTATTTTGCTTAGTATTATCATGGTATGTATTTCTCTACCCATTTACTTTGTATGTGTGTGTGTGTGTTGATCTCTTACCCAGGTAATTTTTCTTTTCCTTTTTTTTTTTCTACCCATTTACTTTTAATCTATATGTATCTTTATATTTAAAGTGGGTTTCCTACAGAAAATGTATAGTCGGGTCGTGTTTTTTGATCTACTCTGACAATCTCTGTCTTTCAGTCAGTGCATTTTTAGATCATTGACATTCAAAGGGATTACTGATACGCTTGGATTAATGTCTACCATATTCATTATTTTTTTTATTTGTTGCTCTTGTTCTTTGTTCTTATTTTTGTCTTCTTCTGTTTTTTTGCCTTTTGTGGTTCTGATTAAGCAATTTATATTATTTCATGATTTCTGCTTTCTTAGCCTATCAGTTATGCATTTTAAAACTTTTTTTAGTGGTTGCCCTGCAATTTGCAATATACATTTACAACTAACCCAAGTCTACTTTTAAGTAACAATATACCACTTCATGGGTAGTGGGAATACTTTATAATAACAAGATGATTTTAATTCCTTTCTCCTGTCCCTTGTAACATCACTTCACTTGTATATAGGCATACTTAGGCAGTTATAGGAATATATATGATATACATATATACACACACATACACAATCAAATATAGTGTCACTATTTTCATTTTGAACAAAATGTTATCTATTAGATCAATTAAGAACAAGAAAAATAATTTTTAAAATTTTACCTTTACTTATTCCTTCTTCAATATTTTTCCTTTAGGTAGATTGGAGTTTCTGATCTATAATATTTTTCTTCTCTCAAAAGAACTTGTTTTAACATTACTTCCAAGAAAGGTCTACTAGCAACAAATCCCTCAGTTTTTATTTGTCTGAGAAAGTCTTTATTTCTCCTTCACTTTTGAAGGCTAATTTTTCAGAGTATAGAATTCTAAGCTGGTATTTTGCTTTATTTTGCTTTTTTCCTCAACACTTTAAATATTTTATTTCACTCTCTTCTTGCTTGCATGGTTTTCTGAGGAAAGGATGGATGTAATGCTCATCTCTGTTCCTCTGTTGGTAAGATGTTTTTGTTCCTCTGAATTCTTTTAGAATTTTTTTTCTTTTTATTTGCTTTCCCATTATTTGAAAATGATGTGCTGAGGTGTGGTTCTTTGACATTTATCCTGTTTGCTCGGTATTCTCTGAGCTTCCCAGATCCATGGCTTGGTGTCTGACATTAATTTACAGAAATTCTTGGTCGTTATTGTTTTAAATATTTCTGTTCCTTACTCTTTCTTCTCCTTCTGGTATTCCCATTACATTTATGTTACATCTTTCGTGGTTGTCCCAGTTCTTAGACTTTTCTGTTCTACTTTTTTAGTCTTTGTTCTCTTTGCTTTTCTGTTTTCGAGGATTCTTTTGATATATCCTCTAGGTCAAAGATGTTTCCTCAGTCATGTTCACTCTACTAATACATCTATCAAAGGCATTCTTTCATTTCTGTTATGATATTTTTATCTGTTATTTATTTTTGGTTCTTTGTTATGATTTCTATCTCCTCTCTTTATATTGCCCATCTGTTCTTCTACTTTATCTGTTAGAGCTCTTAGCCTATTCATGACAGTTGATTTAAATTTCCAATCTGATGATTCCAACGTCCCTGCTATGTCTGGTTCTGATGCTTGCGCTATCTCTTCAAATTGTGTTTTTTGTCCTTTAGTATGCATTATAATTTTTTTCTTGATAGCCAGACATGACGTATTGTTGTAAATGGCACTTTAGGAAGTCAGTGGTAAGGTGTAGGGGGAGTAGAAATATTCTATAGTCCTGTGATTACATATCAGTCTTTTAGTGTGCTTATACTTCCTGACTGTTTACTTTGCAGGTTTTTTCTCAGTTTTTTCTCCCTCCTTTGGTGGGACAGGATGGCTAGAGTGGTCTAGAAGTTAGCTATTTTCCTTACCCAGGTCACTTAGGTTCTGATAATACCTCAGCAGGTTAGGCTCTGGTTAAATAGTTGCCCTTGAGGGTAGAACTTGTTAAGAAGAACATGGTACTCTGGAATATTCCAAACTAGTTTCCTTTTTCCTCCCTATGTTGGAGACCTGAGGGAATTTTTCTCAGATATTTATTGCGGAAACTTGGTAGAACCCTTTGGGAGCAAATCTCATAGTATTGTGGGGTCCCTTCCACAACTGGATCCTCCTGGAATTTTTAACTCTCTGAGTTATCCATACTCAACCTCCAGCAATTTGTCAATTACAGTGTAGATGTTTCCTACCCAGAACAGGTTCCCTTGAAGATTTCTGTTTGTGAGTCTCTGCTTCAGTAAGTCGTAACTCCCTCTATGTGGTGTCTGTCTCCTCAGCCTTGAGGGTTGTAGCTTTCCCTGTGTCCCTCTTCTCATGAATCCAAGAAAATTGTTGATCTTCATGCTGTTCAGTTTTTTACTTGTTAGGACAAGATGGCAACTTCCAAACTCCTTACACGCAGAGCCAGTAACCAAAGTCTATTTCCCACTTATAGATCTCTTTACTAAGACTGTGATTTTTCAAAGCACAATGATCCTGTTTTATTCCACTCTGCATCCTTCAGTGGTTCAAGTGTCATGGAAGGCCATCACCTATGAAAGTGTTGTGAATTAAGAATATTTAATTATCATTAAAGTATTTAAGTTATTAAATCACTAGTATACTTTCTTCCTTCCGCTCATCACACATTGTGAAATCAATTTCAATAGGACCTATCTGGGATGCAGGTGAAAATTTCCTCTTTGAATGGCATGCGAGAGTAGATGAACAAAAAGCACTCTAGAATATTACAGTGAGAACTGCCAAAGATGAACTCTTCCAGAAAAGTGACAAAACGCTGGCAAAAAAATGTCAAAATTTTGGTTGACTTCTTGAATGTAGTGTATGCCAGGATAAAATGCAATGGCATCTTTAAAGTATTGAAAAAATATTCTCAATATTGAATTCTATACCTAGTGAAAATAGCCTTCAAAAACAGAGGTGGAAAAGAGATTTTTTTTCAGATAAATGAATTGAATTGCCACCAGTGAACAACTGGAGCAATATCATAAAAAATATAATTCATTGTATAAAATATAAAACAAGAATCTACAAGCCTGTATTTATATAAGAAAGAGGATAATTACATAATTTTGCAATCTTTGTGGATTTCTTATTAATACAATGAGAATAATTGTATCTATAGAGTTGAGAAAATTTGCAGATAGCACATTAACTATGTTATCAAATTTATCACTACCAATATGAGAACAGATCGATTTTGTGTCTCCTGCTAAAACGTTAAGAAGAAAACATAACTTCTGTGGCATTTTGGCCAAAAATGCATTACTCGACCCTCATCCTGAGGAAACATCAGACAAGCTTAAAATGCAAGACATTTCATAAAATAAGAAAAAAATGTAATCTTAAAGAATGTCAAGGTGACGAAACATAAAAGATGAGAAAATAATCCAGATTAAAGAAAAGTAATGAGACACTAAATTCAAATGAAATATGTGATCCCAAATTATATTTTAAAAAGGAGGAAAAATAGCTATACATCTGCAAAGTATGAGACATTTGAATATAAACTATTTGATAGTTAAGAATATTTTTCAGTGTTAAATTCCTTAATTTTAATAAATTTTTAAAGAGAGTCTTCTCTTCTCAGAAAATACTTAAGTATTAAAGGATGAAGGAGTACAAATTCTCCAATTTGCTCTCAGTTGTTTACTTGCACACACACGCAAACACAAAGGTTTACAATATGCATTTTTAAACTGCCCACTCTACTGTCAAAATACATCATACCACTTCATATATAATGTAAATCCTGCAACAGTGTACTTAACTTCCCTCTCCTATTCTTTGTGCTAATGCTTTTATATCTTTTACTTCTATATATCTTATAAACTGTATAGTTCTTCAACATTATTCTACTTTAAACAGTCAATTATTTTTAAAGATACTAAAATTAAAAATAAAATATTTTGTATCTACCTCCATATTTCATAATTCACTGCTCTTCTTCTGTCTGTGAAGATCTGAAATTCTGGCATGCAGCATTGTCTCCCAGTCTGAAGACTTTCCTTTAACATTTCCCACAAAGCAACTAACGATAAAATTCTTTGGTTTTGCTTGTCTAAAAAGTTCTTCATTCACCTTAAATTGTATAGTACAGTTTTGCTGGATACAAAAATCTAGGGTATCCAGATTTATGTATATTTTCTTTCAGTACTTATAATAAACTTTTGACTTCCATTTATTCTAATAAAAATTGACACCAGAAACTAGCACAACATTGTAAACCAACTATATTTCAATGATAAAAAAAATACAGATTACAGGAAAAAAATGAACCATAATTCTTATTGCTGTTGTCCTATATGTTTCTCCCCACCTGACGTATGGCTTTTCAGATTTTTCTCTTTATCATTGATTTTCAGCAATTTGATTAAAATGTACCTTGGAGAGGTTTTCATGTGTTTATTCTGTTTAGGCTTTACTGACCTTGAATTTCTGCATTTTTTTCAATATGTGTCCATATCAATATGTATATGTGTGTCTGTCTGTCTGTCATCTATCTATCTATCTATCTATCTATCTATCTATCTATCTATCTATCTAATCCCCAGGAAAATATTATAGGTAGGCTGGGAACAGAAATATAGTTTTGGAAGTTATCACATACAAGGATCACTGAGGACATAACCCTGGGGGACATCATAATTTAGAATTATAATAGGAAAAGAGGTTCTATAAAAATGCTGAGGAAAAACAGACCTCAAAGTCAGAAAACGACCAGGTGACTATGATATAATGGAATATTATCCTACAACACAATTAGGTCAAATTTCAGATAACTAGATATATCTATATATTCAGTAAAAACCTATCGAATCCTCATAGGTCTCTGTGCCAGTCCCTAGGACAGAAGGAATAAAAAGATATGTAGGACATGGACACTGTCTTTTTTTCATTTTCATTTTCTTATTGAAGTATAGTTGATTTATGTTTGATTGCATTTTTAGTTTTATTCAAATTCGAAAATAAATTCACCCATTATTTCTTCAAATAATCATTCTGAACTCTTTCCCACCTGCCGTTTTACCATGGGACTCCAATTACTTCATAATTAAATACTCAATATCTTTCCATGGGTACTGAGCCCCATTCATGATTCACTATCATTTTCTCTCTCTCTCTTTAAAAATAGCTTATAATTCTTTGTCTTCATGTTTACCCATCTTCTCTTCAGTACCATTTTATTTGCTTTTAAGCCCATTCCCTGCATTTTCCCCAAATTTTCAGATATTGTATTTTTAGCTCTGGAAGTTAAATTTGCTGATTTCTCATCTTGCTATATGTTTTCCATAATCCTTGAACATGTTTACAGTAATTCTTTAATTACTTTTACCCTTTCTTTTGCTGTTCCATTTTCTCTGCTATTTGTAGTTCTGTTTCTGTGATTGCTTTTTATCCTATGGTTCACACTTCATTGCTAGTTTAATACTTGTTGTCTGGGTGCCAGATAGTATGTTTGTTATATTATTGAATATTAGTGTTATGTTGTGTCTTTAAAGCATGTTGAAAGTTTGTTCTATTTTTTTTCTGGTAAATTCTTAAGGTACTTGCTGATCACATTGATTTTTATGAAGTTGAATTTTAAACTTTATCAGGATACTGCTAGCCTAGCTTTACTCTCCCCCTACTTTAGATGTCCTACCAACATGTGACCTTCTGGGATCCCTACTGAATTACTTGCATGGTAAGTGAAGTCTCTCTACCAGAGCAAGTTGGAATTCTAATGTCTTCCAGCCCTGTATGTGTTCTGAGGATTTTTCCACAAATGTCTGCCTGATTGATAGCTTTTGGTTGATTTGTTGGTTTTGCCCAGTCCTGTGAAGTTTCTCTATGCATGTGCAGTTTAGAAATCAGACAGACTCAAGGGACCCCCTGCGGCATTTTGGAACTCTTTCTCTGAGTAACTCCTTCATCTCCATTACACAGTCCCACAGAGTCCAGCCCTGCTGGTTTCTCTGAACTCTCTTTCTTCAGCTCAGTGAAACACCTTTTCATCGTCTCTGTGGCTCTCCCCTCCATGCACAGCAGTAGGAACAAGTATTTCCAAGAAAAAGATAAGCTTACTTGTTTGTCCCTCTTCGCCCATGGTGCCAGTTTTTTTGTTGACTATTGTCTGTTATCTAAAAGCAGATATTTATATACTTTGTCTAGTTTAATACTTCTATGCAGTGGCAGAGGGAAATCCAGTTTTGGTTACTTCAACATAACTGCAACTAGAAGCTTCTATATAGATTCATACAAAATTAAAATTGTATGCAGTGGGTTAGAGCACTTGGCACTCTGAGCATGAACACGGTGGTCTCCCGTATGTAGAGGACTCCAAATGTTTGCTGTAAGACCACCCAGTCTTTGTTGCCTAACATTTGGCCTCTGCTTGATACTTTAATCTCAATATAATATTTAATATATTAGAAATAAGCTTCCTCTTTCAGCACCTTCAAGTTTTGGTTAATGCTACATGTATTTATGAACATAGACCATGTTTTTAGAATAAAAGTCAGTTTATATTTGTTTATAACTTGTTTAATAAAAAGCAGTTTTTATTCTAATAAAAATAAAGAGCAGTATTCTCAGCTAAGAAGAGCATGTGGACTTTTGAAGATTGTCTGTTTTCTGGACTGCCATTGGGATTGTGCAGATTGCATTAATTTACTTGGTATTTCTCAGCTTCATGTGTGTCATGACTGACTATGGCGTTTTTGGACTCACAACCTTCTAACAAATGTTCTCCATTGAAATGTATTGAGTGAAGTGAACTTGTTGTGCATCTTTGGGTTAAAGGGGGAGAAGAGAATAGGTGGTTAGGTTGCTAAATGCCCTGAGTTTTCAAATGTAGTCCCAATCATTGTCATTCTTCTTCTAGCTCATTGTTGCACTTTTTGGTCTCTTGAAAGGTCAGTATCTGTAAATTGCAAGTTGTTCTCAAGACATTCTTCTTCCTTTTACTACACTTGAACTGTAGTGTTACGTATGTGAAGTATATTTAGAGTTTATCAAAATTACTTGTATTATAGGTCCCTGATCTTATCAAGTGCTCATGTGCTTAAACATGGTCTGCATTCTTCCACACTGTAAAGGTCAGTTTGAATTTCTACCTTTTTATCTACCAACGTCCATCTTAGCTGTATGTAAGACTGTATATATATGTATATGAATCCTAACTGGTTAAATTATATGGCATCTCTAAATATTATAATCAATGGCAGATATGTTAGTAGGTTTTATAGTGGCTTAAATACTGATCTTTTCCTCCTCACTTAATGCAAACTTATTTATTTCTATAGAGAAACAGATTGTTTGAAGATACAATTAGTTAAGGCTACTGGGATCAAATAATCCTGGACTTATGGTGTTCCATGGAGTGATACAGAGATAAGAAGACCATGTGAAGGTAAAGCAGAGATTAGAGTTAAGCAAGCGGAGTCAAGGAACACCTGGGACAACCAGAAGTTGGAAGACACAAGGAAGCATTCTTTTCTAGAGACTTCAGAAAAGCAGGGCTCTGCTGACACTTTGATTTTGAACTCCTAGCCTCCAGAGAATAAATTTCTGTTATTTTAAACCACCAAGTTGTGGTAATGTGTTACAGAAGCCTAGGAAAGTCATATAGGTATGTTTTAAAAAATATTTCAAGGAATGGTGAAGAATAAATTAAGATACACACTGGTATATATATAAAATAAATACACAACAAGGATTCACTGTACAGCACAGGGAACTATATTCAATATTTTGTAATAACCTGTAATGGAAAAGAATCTGGGAAAAAATATATATAGTAGTTAGCATTTGCTATATATAAAAATACATAAAAACAAATTTCTTCTGTATATACAGGAAACTATATTCAATACCTCGTAATAACCCCTGATGAAAAAGAATATGAAAGTGAATATATGTATGTATATGCATGACTGAAACATTGTGCTGTACACCAGAAACTAAATATGTATATAACTGAATCACTTTGCTGTATACCTAAAACTAACACAATAGTGTAAATCAACTATATTTCACTAAAAAAAATGAAAAATAAAATACATTACAAAAATTCTTTCATATGCCTTATATTAACCTATCCATCTTTAAGGATCATGTACAAAGTATACTTCTTATGACAAAACATAGAAATGACATAAATATCCATAAAGGCAGAATTGACTAAAACAATAGAACACATCATCCAATTAAATTTTGACGCACAATTTTATGGTGGATTTTGATAACTCTTCGATGTCGTGCTGATTCCATAGCTGACACGACCATGCTAAGCCTTTAAAGATGTTGAGATTGCCAGTCAATTACCTTCAACTCTTGATTCTTCCCCAAAATGTCTTATGATCACAACTCCAATTACAGGCAATTTCAAAACAGAATTTTTATGCATGGGCGTTTATGGGTGAGAGAGAGGCTATTCTACTTTTCCCAGCTTTCCAAGAATAAAGAACTCTGTAATTGACCCAATCAACTTGGAAATTACTGTACCAAATACTCTGGCTAAGTGCATCTTTACATGATACTAATTGAAGAAGAAACTAGGTTTTGATACCATCTCATTATCTGCAGTGAAGTGACCACCATCCAGTAGGATAACATTACTTAAATCTGTGAGCTCCACAAGAAAATAATAGGCAATTCTTCCAATAAAGGGTTATGTGGTGAAAAATATGTCATTAAATTTAGATGTGTTTCTTTATGAAATCCTTATAGTCTTTAAGAAACTAGTATGTATTATGAATCTTTATTTAGAAAAGTATGCATTATTTCTCAAACTTGTTTGCCCTTTGAATACCCTTTCCATAGATACAGTATCTATAGCAACTCCAAGAAGTGGTGCTCTGAGGAGAATAGTTTGGAAATAGTTATCCAGTGATGGGTGGTATCCTGGGCTTTTACAGTAATAACAACATAATATTTACTCTAATATAATACTTTCTTACTTTCATAATACTTACATGATACTCTTACATAATACTTTGTTTCAGGCACTATTCTAGATATTCTAATTTTATTACATTATTTAATCTTCTCAACAAGTTGCTGACATAGGTAATGTTAATATTTCCATTTATCATATTTAAATAAGATACCCAATGTATCATTCCTGGTTAGTGTTAGAGTAGGAATCTGGAACCCAGGTAACCTGGCTACATTGTTTTTAGATTTAACTTGCAACAAAACTTGTGGGCAAATATTGCAACCTGATAAAGGCAAGAATAAGCTTAGATACTTGCAGTTGAATATAAGTGAAAAGCCTGCCTTAAACTAACATACACATTAAGAAATGTATCAGTTCCACAAAATAGGACTCTGGAAGTAGGGCTGCCTGTATAATTGGAGGTACAATGGCTTAGGGATGTCATCAAGAATCCAGTATCTTTCTGCCTCTTTACTTAGTTGCCCAAGGTAATATTTTTCTTAGTGTTTGTAGGATGGTTGACAGCAGCAATCAGTGCTGAAAGTTTTCAGAAAGAGATAGAAGTAGAGATGTAGAAATAATATATATTTCTAAAACCACCCAATAAAAGCCTTCATTCTTCTACTGCTTGAATCACCTCTGAACAGATTATTATGGCAAGAGGCATGAAGGTTGCTAATTATCTTAAGAAACCTGAACTGATCACTGGAAACCTGGATGGGGTTACATTCATTGTTTGAGACCAGTGATGGTCAAGTCCTAGATTTGAGAGTGCAGTCAGTCCCACCCAACACCAGAGCAGCTACACAATGTACACAGAATCAAATGGATGATGAGGAAAGAATCAAGGACCCACCAAAGCCACTGTAGTGAACACACGATTATGTGTATATTTAATATTTAAAAATTAACAACTCCAAGTAAATGAGAAATTATCTGTTTAATTAATAATTATTTTTAAATAACTTGCTATTTCGTATGAGGATAACTTTTAATTTCAACTGACATATCAAGGATCTGAAGAAATTCTGCTCTCTATGTATTTACAAATCTATGATTGCAGAACTCACAAATTTAAGTATGTGCTTTGGAAAAGAAATGAAATGAGAGAGAGGAACAGGGTAAAACTGAACACTCTAGGATGACTGAAAATTTGAAATAAAAATTAGGAAAGTTGGGGAAAGGTATAGCTCAAGTGGTAGAGCGCATGCTTAGCATACACAAGGTCCTGAGTTTAATCCCAGTACTTCCTCCAAAAATAAATAATAAAATCTAATTACATCCCCTCTGCCAAAAACATAATAAATAATTATTTTTTTAATTGGGAAAGTAGAGGTGGTAAGCCTATTGATTAATTTACTTCATCCTGAGACAGTACTATTTCTTCTGGGTTACTTATAAGAGTACCAGTAAGACATCTCCCAAAGTACAGATGAGCTGGATGTTGCAATGGCATAGATTCAGATATGTCTGTGCTCAAGTTCTCACCATGCCATTTGCTAGCTGCATTATTTTGGGCAAGTAACAGTTTATCACTCTCTGTTCCCTCATTTGTAAGACACTATAATAATAGAAGTGGCTTCAAACTGTTGTTGTAAAAAAGACTTAATAGATAATGTATATAATGTTCAGTGAAATGCCTGACATTTGTAGGCTCAGTGAATGCTTGCTATTAATTTGGTTTAGATTAACAAAGTGTTAGACTTCCTAAGATTTTATGCAAGCTGGAGTCTGCAGAGCCATCTCTCTGCCTGTTATTTCTGATAGTCTGTTTAAATTACTCCTATCCCCTGTCATTGTTTCTATTCGGGAAGATTTAAAACAGGAGTGATAGGAACAAGGATAAACAAGTTGTTTTGGCATTCTTATAAACAGACTTTCATCTTTGATTTGCTTTCCTTATCCAGGCACTTATTTGCATAAGGACAAAAAATAAAAGCTCCTAAGGGCTACATGCCATGCAATCAGAGGAAAAGTAGGCATGACTTTGAAACTTAATGATCAAAGCACTAGGGATGCCATATTAGGATGCCCCCAAATCTTCAGTTTTGTGAAGAGCTAATGATGGGCTTCATGTGATGTTAACAGGCTTTAATTTAAAGGCAAAATATAGCATGGGCTAAAGAGAAATCCAACATAACATGTTCAAAGGTACCTGATCACTCTTATTTATCATCAAATGAGGTTATAACCATCACTGATCTTCAAACATAATGAATTCAAATATCTAGTGAGGAGTTGGGCAATTTAGAATCATCACAATAAGGCAGACCTTTTGGAATCACATGCACCCAAGTCATCTGCTCCTGTCACCTTGGGCAAGCTGTTTAATATCTGGGAGGAGGATCCTGTTTCCTCATCTGATAAACTGATATAATACTATAGATCTGAGATTTTTTTTAAAAGCATGGGTAAGTATATATAAAGCCTGTGTGGCATCAAATAGGCACTTAATACTTGCATACTTTTTTTTACATAAGTTTATTTCTTCATTTATATCACTTGTAAAGACAGACAAAGCAGCTAACAAGTATATATATCTCGCTTAAATAATATGTACAAATACAGGGAAAGGGCAACATGGCAGAGTAGGGAGACCCCGAGCTCACCTCCTCCCACGGGCACACCAAATTTAGAACTAATTACAGACTAATTATTAATGAAAAAGCCTGGAAGACCAGCAGAAAATATCTTTTACAATTAAAGATATAAAGAAGAAAGGACAATGAGGCAGGTAGGAGGGGTGGAGATGCTGTATAGTCAAGACCATACCCCCCAAGGAGTGTAACCCACAAACAGGAGAATGACTATAATTGCAAAGGATCTCCCCAGGGAGTAGGCAGTCCAAGCCTCACGTAAGGGTCCCGCACCAGGAAGACAAGTCTCCAGAACTTTGACTTCGAATGCCAGTGGAACTTGCTTTTCGGAGAGCCAGAGGGCTATGAGAAATAGAGGCCCTGCTCTGAACTAGTGGGCAAAAAATTTCCCATGTTTCAGAACGCAGAGAAGAAGCAGTGGTTTGAAAGAAGCCTGGATCAGATCCACCTGGTGGTCCTGGAGAGCCTCCAGGAGAGGCAGTAGGCAGCTGGAGCTCACCCAGGGTCAGACAGTGGGAGCTTGCGCTACCTCGAGGACACTGGTACTGGCAGGTGCCGTTTTGAAATTGTCCCTCTAGCTCATTAGCACTGGGACTCAGCCCCAACACCAGCCTGTGAAACCAGTGCTGGGACACCTCAGACCAAGAGCAAGCTGGGCAGGGACAGGAGGAAGGCTGCTTTAGGACCCTCTGTGCCCCAGCCATTCTGGGACCCAAGCCTGTCCACCAGAGAGTCTAGGACCCGGCCCCACACACCAGTGCAATGATACTAGCCCTGGGACCACCTGGGCTTTGTCGCCAGAGACATTGGGAACTTTCTCCACCCATCAGTGGACAGACAGTAGACCAGGGACCAGCTTCACCTGCAAGTTAGCTCTGCCAACCAGTGGGGAGTGTGTTGCTGGGACACATAGGATGTCTCCTACAAAATGTCACTTCTCCAAGGTTGGGAAATGTAACCAGTCTATCAAATACATGGAAATAAAAACAGCAAATTAGGCAGAAAGAGTTGTCAGAGGAACATGTTCCAAGGGAAAGAACAAGATAAAACCTTACAAGAACTAAGTAAATTGGAGATAAGCCATTTACCCAATAAGGTTGAGGTAATGAGCGTAAGACGATTCAAAGAACTCTGGAGAAGACTGAAGGAACGGAAGGAGAAGTTAGAAGTTTTTAACAAAGAGTGAGAAAATATAAAAAGGAAACAATACCAGTATTTCATTTACTGTAAATGTGGGAGACAGACTCTGTCCTAAGAATGCTCTAGACACATCATGCATCCTCACAACAGCCCTAGGAGTTAGGCACAGTTATGAGCCTCACTCTACAGATGAGGAAGTAGAGATAGACAGTGGTTGTGTTACCAAAAGTCTCATTAAACTTCAAAAAAATTTATCAGAACACATGTTTCAAGTAAACATTACATTTCTGCTTTATAACTCTGTTAATAGTGTTAATAGTATTTTTCATACAGATTTTCAAAACATAAAGCTCCTTGATATTATGGTCTGAAGGATTAACCAAAACTGTACAAATAACCTCCTACAGTTTTAATATATTATTGAATTACCAAAAAAATTTAATCCAGAATTTATTTTTAAGTATGGTGTGATATAGAAACTTAATTTTACTTTAATAAAAGTTTATAGATTCCATAAAGCTAAGTGCATATTTCTCCTGCTAACAGTATCATTTATCACTTTATATCATGTTTTTGTAACTTAGGCAAATCTCTTTTTGTACCTTGTCTCTTAACTGCTTTCTGAATTTTTCTACTATATTTGTAGGCCCAAATGAGCTTAAAATCAATTTATCAAAACGCATTAAAAATAATGAAATATTTTTCAATTTTGTTAAATATATAAATTATTTTGAGGAGATATGTCACTTTTTCTTCCATGTTTTCTTCCATGATGTCACTGATTATCATTTAATTTCCCTTTAATTTGTTGCACTATGGACTGATGTTTCCCTCCATCTGAGCATAGATAAAGATCTCTAACTGGCTGGACACATTTGTGGAGGTCTAGATGCACTAGACAGGCTGAATGCAAGGGCCACATTGCTAGCGAGGAGCATTCCCATTTCTCAATGGGTGGGAGATAATAATGAATTGTGATGAGAGGAGGAGGGGAATAAATGTACGGTGGGGAAAAATAATCTCTTCTAAGTCACTATTAGTGCCAATATTGTAGATATTATATGCCAAATAGATGTCTGTTCTTTCAGACCATATTAATTCCTTTGAGACTTAGAACGAAATGACTACAACATTGTTTCGAATGGCTCAACTGAAGTCCATAAATCCAGCAGCCTCTTGGAGACATTTCTCAGTTCTCTCAGTTCATCAAGATTAGAAGATCCCTCAGTTTATCTAGTCATCTTTGTGTCATGTGCCTTCAAAATAAATAGAGGCCTCTCCACCCATCTGGAACGTATCAATCCACAAACAATTATAAATACAGGTGGTATAGAAACACTTTATTAAGAATTCTGGAAGGTGCAATCAAATGTACGGATTATAATTTTACTCTGTGTAGCTTTACCCTAGCCCCTACTTCATAAAGTCATTGGAATACCGAGCCCTCTTCACTCTCACGGCCCTTATGCCTCACTATTCTGTTCCTTGTAATTTTCTTAGTCTCGTGTGTCTGGTGCTCTTTCTTCTGCTGTTGAATGGCTTTAAAATGCAGTTCTTGTTCTTTACGCCATTCACTGCTGCCACTAACTGGCTCACTCTTTCTACCATGATTTCCATTTCTTGCCTGGAATGAAGATTTCTCTCTCCACCAATGTCTAACCTTCTGTTCATTTCCCAAATGATATACAAAATCTTTCTGTGCTTTATAGGCTCTTCTCTCAAGAAATTTGAGATGTTTTCCTCCGACAGTCTCGGAGAACCATAAATGACAGCTTACAATCAAAAGTCTTCCATTTTTAAAACAGTAAATTGGTTTTCCAGGAACAACTCAGGAACCCTGTCATTACCTGACATATGAAAGTACTTTATAAATATCTGCCTTACCCATGGCATCTGTTACCTCTTAATATCAGCTATAAGCCTTGGAACCTTTCCTTTGTTTTAAGATCTTAATTTCTATGTCTCAGTCCCTAATCATGAGTCCCAGTGTGACTATGTTTTGCAATAGACCCAGGTCTACATGCATGTAAAACACATGTTGGTCCATCAGAATATCTTTGTATTCCCAAAGTAAGCCTATCAATTAAATTCCATCTTCATTACCACTATTTTACTTTGTGTTTATCTTGGTATATCTTTAGGGTCATCCCTATCTTCTAACCTTCTAAAAATATTCTAAAGGTCCTGTGGATCCATCAATTGACTAGGTAGTCCAACAAAGTTAGTATGAGATGTAGCTTTGTCAGAGCCATGGTTAGTTCAATGATGATATGGCTTTACTGTTGGAAAAACATAGAGTTTAGAGAGTAGTTTCATAGAAATGATCTCATTTGATCTTTACAAGAGCACAGAAAAATGTGCTTCATTTTGCAAGGGAAAATTAAAGTAAGACTCAAAGAAACTGAATGGATTGCCTATAGTTACATTGCCAGTGAGTGAAACAACTGGGGTTTTTCCTCAGACTTTCTGATGCTCATTGCTAAATAATTCCATTCCCAAGGTGGATTTTTGGGCACCAGGAATTGTCTTAACTTGTTCACCCATGTCTTATTTGAATCTAAAGTTTTTTAACCAACTCATTCTTCTTCCAAGCTAATTCCTTCTCCTATATGGTCAGTATTCTCCTAGAAATCAGGGAGATTTAATTTAGCCCATTACTACCCTCTTTTTCCCATCACAAATACCTATTTGTTATGTCCTAATGATTCTAAACCTAAGTATTTCTTGAATGTAACTTCCTAACAACATCCCTACTTTCATTACCCTAGTTCAGAACTCAACTTTTCATGGAAATCACTGCACTGTCTTCCCTCTTCCCAACTCATCATCTTCTCTCCAGAGATTTCCTGTCATTTACAGATCACAGTCAAACCTTGTTAAAATAAATACAGGATAATCTATGAACTGACTCCTTTCAACCTCACCAATCTAATCATGTGGCATTCCCTCCCTCATAGTCTATGCTTTTAGAAACCCTGAATTGCCTCCATTTCCTCAGTTTACCAAGCTTTCATCTGTGTCCTTTCTGTAGACTGCCGTTTCTGTTAGACAAGTGTCTTTTCTTCATTTTTTTCACGTCTCACTCCATTTTGTCCGTGCATCTCCTTTCTTATGCAACCTTCGTGAACACCTCCTACATCTCTAGTTACTGTGTAAGGGACTCTTTGGTGTGGCTACAATGCCACAAAACCCTGTGCATATGGCTATTACTGTACTTAGAGCATTACTTGATAAGACTTTCATTATCTTTTAATTGGCTCACAGTATGTACTTATCTCTTTATCTGATAATTACATATTCATATCAGATACCTTGTCTGTTTCTATGTTCTCGCCTCTAATTAAACTGCAGGCTTTTTAAGGGGATTACTTTCATTCACTCCTCACTTCTTCTAGCAGACTAAAGGAACTCCTTTGTGGAGATGATGTAAAACTATGTATTTATTTATTATTTATCTATCTCATTATATAATTTGTAAACAGGAACTATGATCATTAGTATATATATGCATATATCCATAAAGGTGCACACACAGAGACTATCATCTATGTACCAATACACATATATGATGCAGACATACACAACACACATACAAAAATATATATGTGTACATGCCATATATTTGTCTTCTCTCTCTCTGAGAGAATATATTTTTCCTTGAATTTTTATGTGTGAAATATAAAGATTGGTGGAAGTAGCTATACAAAATTCAACATCTGATTCCACAATATAACTCCTTCTCTGGGGATATGCTTGTGGGGGGCCCGTGGAGATTTGGGAGCTGAGTACGAATTAGGACAGGAGGATGTGCAGCAAGCTGCAGGTGTATCTCTGCTCTTCTCTGTTTAGGATTATGGCTAGGGTTCTTTTCAGATCCAGCTGTCTACAAGGTGATATGCTTTCTGTCATCTTCCCCACATTGTTTTGTAATCTACTAATATAGGTAAACTTAAGGAGCCTAGAAAGGCCAAACTGTAGAACAACAATCATGAAGTCGGGGTCTTAGGGAGGTGAATGTACAGAAGCAAAGTGCAGTTTCATTCTGGTATTGCAAATAATTGTCACATGCTAAATCCAAATATATTCATTAAAGAGTTTTTAGGATATAAATGAAATAAGTAATGACGTTTTAAGCACTTAATATACACAGATATTTGTAGATTGTTAAATGAGGGGATATAGTATCTAATCACTTGGAAAGTTTGTTGGACTTTTAGATAAGCTATGAACACACTATCCTTTTCCTCATTTAAAATGAAGGCATTCAGGTTTCCATGGTCTGAAATTTTGCCAATACTTTTGGGAAAAAAAATTATATTTGTATATTTAGAAGAATACACACACACACACATATAGTTACACATATCATATATATGTTATATATATCATACATATTTACATATGTATCTGTATATATACATGTGTTTATATGTGTGTATATATAATATCTAATATTTATATATCATAAGGACCAGAGCCTTAGTGCAGTACTATTCTTTAACACTATTTTCCTAATTATAGGATATGAATGATTTCACAGAAATTTCACTCCCTACTTATTAAATGAGCCTACATTAGATTATTCTATTGTAATTTTATTAGACTATATGTTCTAATGATAGAATATATACGCTGATCATATTCTTTAATCTATATGTCAATTTAATCATTTTCTTAGTCTCCTGTAATAACAGCCTCCATCCTATGATCAAAACACCTCCTTTCTAATTATATGTAATGTATTGAATGCACTGCCTTTCTGAGTTTATTTAAGTCTGTGGAGTGGGATATTACATTCAGGAGAAAGAAAGACTCGGCACTTCCCATTGCCTTGTGCTCATGTGTGGCTGGGACCTGCACGGCCTTCCAGCTCTCTGTAAGACCGGAATAACAGCTAGCAAGTGCCACTTCCCCCAAGTCAAGGTTCTCACTAAATCCGAATGCCAAGCACCCCATCTTCTAATTAATGGCGTCTGCAAATTCCCAGTTTAGAATTTCCTTTGATTTAGTTCTTCTTCGGGCTTAAACTGTTCTTTAGGGAAGTAAGTATCCTCATTTCATCAATCCTAATAAAGCTCAATTTATTCAAATCCCTTGCAAGAACCTGAGTGTCTCACATTTAAAACATAGTGATTATTCCTAATCCTTGTTAAGCAAATTACTCTAACTACCATATTGCTGACTTCTACAGGAGTGTAGTCAGGGTTGAGGGAATTCTTTTTCCCTGGCTTGAAAGTATTACAGTATAATGAACACGGCTCTAGATCCGTGGTTCTCATACTCAACATCTAAGCAAAAGCATCAGAATCACCTGGAGAGCTTGTTAAAACACAGGCTCCTGAGCCTCACCCCCAGAGGATCAGATTCAGTAGGTCCAGGCTGGGGCCCAAAATGCGCATGTCTAACAAGATCCTGGGTGAGGCTGAGCTGCTTTTCCCAGACTGCACTTTGAGAACAACTGCTCTAGATTAAAAATCTGACACTCTTGCTTCTTATTCTTTGCTGTTCTCATGAATATTTAACTTTAAGTTTGCCTCTTACCTTCCCTAAGCTTCAAGTTTCTCATCAGCCCTTGTAACACAATCTAATGCTCATTAGGACGACATACAGGCTAGGGAGCTGAGCTAAGAAGAAGCGAGCACACGCATGGATAATGGTCAGACCATATATAACAGCAGAACTGTGCAAAGGACTGCATGTTTGTGTCCCTCTTAAATTAATATATTGAAATACTAGTGGAAGAGGGTATAGCTCAAGTGGTAGACTGCGTGCGTAGCACGCACAAGGTCCTGGGTTCAATCCCCAGTACCTCCTCTAAAAACAAATAAGTAAGCCTGACTATCTCCCCCCTCAAAGAAATTAAAAATACATTGAAATGCTTTCCCCTGATGGGATGATATTAGGGGACGAGGACTTTTGGAAGCCATTAAGTCAGGAGGGTGGGCTCATGTAAAAGAAACTCAGAGGGCTCTCCCTCCCCTTCCTGCATGTGAGGACACAGGAACAAGATGACTGTGTGTGAGGAAGCAGGACCTCGCCACACACTGAGGCTGCCAGCTCCCTGACCTTGTACTTCCCAGCCTCCAGGCCTATGAGAAACAAACATTGTTTATGCTGCCCAGTCTCCGGTACTTTTGTTATAACACCTGAACATATAATGACAAGCTGACCCAAAACCTCCCAGCGATCCACCCAGGGAGTCAGACCACAACCTCAGCACCAACTGGCCCAGAACATCAAGACTCGGGCAACAGCTCCAGGCTTTCCTATGTTTTGCCCCTGCCTCTAACCCCAGCATCAACGAGAGAAAGATGACCTCCAAAGCAATCACAGAAGCTGCTTCCTTTCTCGTTCATCCAACTCAGCTGCCTCTTGCCAAAAATCTCCAAATGAGACATAGCTGAAACCTTCCCCTTTTTTCGCCATAAAACTTTCCTGCTCTTCTGACTGCCTTTGAGTCCCTGCCAAACGCAATTGATGGTGGCTGACTCGCCTGCCGTAGTAAGCTCTGGATTAATAGCCTCTTTTTCTCCACTTTTGGGTGGTCTTCATTTATTCCCACAGCTAGTGCTGAACCAATTATACCTCCATAAAACAAATTAAACTTAAAAAAATAAAAATGGACCTACCATATGACACATCGATTCTGCTCCTAGGTATTCCCCCAAGAGAAATGAAAGCATATATCCAAGTGAAAATATAAGAATACTAACACAATATTTATTTGTTCTTGTCAAAAACCAGAACCACCCATAATGTCCTTCAACAAGTGAATGGATAAACAAATCGTGTGATATCCATGAAGGGGAATAATACTCGTAATAAAAAAGAACAGTCCACTGAAACTTATAACACGGATGGAGTAATTATATTGAGTGAAAAAAGTCAGAGGGAAGAAAAGAAGTACATACTATATGATTCCAGTTATATGAAAATTCCAGAAAATGCAAAGTAACCTGTAGTGACAGAAAGCATATCAGTTATTATATGAGAAGGTGATATGCTGGAGGCAGGGAGGGGCAGGAGAGAGGGCTTACACCAGGTACCTAAGAAACATTTAGGGAGTGATTGATTTCTTTGCCATCTTGATTGTGGTGATGATGTTTTCGTCTGTGTATACATATGTTAAGAGGTATCAAATTTTACATTTTAAACATATGCAGTTTATTGTCTATAAATTGTACCTCAATAAACTACTAAAACAAAACAAACAATTAAAAAATTAAAAAATAAATATACTGGGCTGTATAGAGACTCTTTAAAATTATTTGTCTGATGTTGGTTTGGAACACTAGAACATTATGCTCTCAAATATATTAAAAAAAATTTCTTGCTACAGTTGTTTAATTTCATTCCATAGAGTAATTTTTGATAGTGCAATCTTCTGTGTTATGGTGGGAGTATTTGCAGGAAACAGACAGACTCTATGTGATATACAGACAGACAGACAGACAGACAGATATAATGCACAAATATTTCAGGAGCGTGGATATCAAATAGTAAGAGAGAAATCAGCTTTTTTTGTAAACTCACTATGGAAAAATGCACACTGAGGTCTAGTACCACCTAGGAATTCATAGTCTTTAATAGGATAAAAATAGTTCCTCTGCTTAGTTACAGATATAAAAATATCCATCTACCATAAGTCTCCATACAGCATTTCTCTCTCTAAAGTAATATCTGCCATTAAAGCACACACAAGGCCATGTAAATGCCAGTGTGTGCCCTTAACGAAGCAGCGTGATTCTCACCATAGAAGCCAATGAACACTGCACAGTATTCAAGATTTTCCCCAAGGTTGATATTAAAAGTTATATCCTGCAGCTTAGGCACTGTAAAGATAGCAAATAAAGAAAGGAAGCAAAATGCCTCTCTGGTTCTTCATTCCTCCCTCCCTACTATGATACTAGGAGGCCAATGAGAAGTGTTTTAATTAAAAGTCAGATTGTGTGAATAATCAAATGTGCATTTTCTCTGCCTTCTGCACTGGGGCATGAGACATGCTTATCTCAGTTAGAGCCAAGGGTTTCACACTTCCCCTTTGTCAATATGACAAAGGATGCAAACTGAAACCTAGGTCTTTCATGAAACAAGAAGATGCAAACCAGTGTGTCGAGGAGGAAACAGAAAGGTAAAAGCTGTAAAACCCTTATTCTTAAGTCAAGGCTCTTTTGTTACAGATATGGAAATAGAGGTCCTGAGAAAGGAGGCGACTCCTAAGAGCACAGAATACATTAGAGGAAAGTTAGAAACGAAATGTATGTTACCTCTTGAAAGGCACCTAACTCAGTTAAGCTAGAAGAGGTCTGATAAATGGCCTCCAATATTTTCTATTCGGATAAATTAAAGGGGGGAAAAAAAGCCTCAGAATCAGATCTCAGCCAGCAGTTACACCTTGGCTTATTCAAACAGATGCCCTTGTTACACATTCAGCAGGTTTGCTCAGGTTAGAAACAAGGTACTTTCAACTCCCTTCAACAATTGGCGATCCCTGAGAATTGCAACCTTGGCATTATTGACGTTTGGGGCCTGATGATTATTTGATTTGGGGGCTGTCCTGTGCATTGTAGAATGCAGCATCGCAGCCTCTACCCACTACATGCCAGTAGCCCTGCATTTCATTTGAGAGAACCAAAGATGTCTGCAGACATTGCCCATATAGCCCCTGAGGAAGTAAAACAGCCCCAAGTTGAAAAATTAATGAGCTGAATCATCCCTAAGTATTTATTTCTGATATTGCCCATTGGTTTAAGCTTAGAAATATCTTTACTCACTCTGAGATCTTACATTTTTTTTCTAATCAATTTTTCAATGACTTGAACCTTCTTTTACATTTGACAGTAAATTTTACCCAAATATAATTTTCTAATTACAGAATCTCAATTTTAGTATAACCATAAAATGTTTATTTCTTCATATCATTGCCTTCAACTACATCATGTTGATCACTCCTTTCCTGAAAGAAGGATGGGTTGTTAATGAAAGCTTAAGCCTATTCCCTAGCTTTTTGATCATTTTTGATACAAGCATATTTGGTACAAGTAAGAAACTTACAATGACACATTGTATAACCCAAAATCCACAGAATGCATTAGAGTCCACTGTTGATGTTGTATAGTCTACAGACTTGGGCAAACATATAAGAACATGTTTTCATCATTATAGTCTCACACAATGTATTTTCATTGCCTTGAAATTCCACTATGCCCCACTTAGTCACCCCTCCCTTCTCCCAGCCCTTTGCAATCACTGATCATTTTACTGTCTCTATAGCTTTGCTTCCTCCAGAATGTCACGTAGTTGGAATCATACCATATTAATGTATGCAGCCTTGTCAGGTTGACTTCTTTCGCTTAATAATATGAGTTTAAGTTTACTTCATGCCTTTTCACGGCATATAGCTCAGTTCCTTTTAGTGCTGAGAAGTATTCCATTGTCTGGATGGACCACCTATGAAGGACATCTTGGACGCTTCCAAGTGTTGGCAATTATGAATAAAGCTGCTAAAAAAAATCATGTGGAGGTTTTTGTGTGGACGTGTTCTCAGTTCATTAGGGTAGATAGCAAGGGATGTAATTGCTGGATTGTATGGTAAGAGTGTGTTTAGTTTTGTAAGAAACAGTCAAACTGTCATCCAAACTGGCTGTAACATTTTGCATTTCCACCAGCAATGAAAGAGAGTTCTTTGTTCTTTTCGCTCCATCCTCACCAGCCTTTGGTGTCAGTGTCCTGGGTTTTGGTCATTCTAATATATGTGATATCTCATTGTTTTAGTTTGCAATTCTCTAATGAAGTATGATGTAAAACACCTTCTCATATGCATATATGCCATCTGTTTATCTTCTTTGGTGAGGTGACTATTAAGTTCATTGGCCCAATTTTTTAATTAGTTTGTTTATTCTCTTATTGTTGAGTTTTAAGGGTTCTTTGTATGTTTTGGGAGCAATCCTTTATCAGATGTGCCTTTTGAAAGTACTTTCTTCCAATCTGTGGCTTGTCTTCTCATTCTGATAACAGAACAAAGGTTTTTGGCTTTAATTAAGTCCAGCTTATTACTTTTTTCTTTCATAGATTGTGCCTTTGATGTGGTCTCTAAAAAGTCATTGCCATACCCAAGGTCATCTAGGTTTTCTTCTATTTTATCTTCTAAGAGTTTTATAGTTTTGCATTTTACATTTTGGCGTGCGACCCATTTTTAGTCAATTTTTGTGAAGAGTGTCTAAGTTCTGCGTCTTGGTTTATTTTCTTTGTGCAGGATGTTCCAGCACTGTTTGTTGAGAACATTAGCTTTTCTATGTTGTATTACTTTTGCTCCTTTTCAAAAATCAGTTGGTTATAGCTGTGTGGCTCTATTTCCGGGAACTCTATTCTGTCCCATTGATCTATTTGTCTGTTCTTTCACCAATGCCACACTGTCTTGATTACTTCAGCTTAATAGCAAATCTTGAAGTTGGGTAGTGTCGGTCCTCCAACTTTGTTCTTCCTCAACATAGTATTGGTCATTCTCCTCTGTATAAACTTTTCTCCTCTGTATAAATTTTAGAATCAGTTTACTAATATCCAAAAAATGATTTCGGTTGGGATGATGTTGAATACAGATGGAGCTGGGAGGAACTGACACCTTGACAATACCAAGTCTTTCTACCCATAAATACTGACTCTCTCCCCATTTGTTGAGTTCTTTGATTTTGTCCAGCAGAACTATATAGCTTCCCTTGTATAAATCTTGTTCATGTTGTGTTGGATTTATACCCAAGTGTTTCATTTGGAAGAGTGTGAATGTAAATAGTATTGTGTTTTAAATTTCAAATTTCACTTTTTCATCGCTGGTTCATTTTAGTTTTTAATACTGATTAATATTCATCTAGCTTCCTCCCAGGTCAGATTCAAAGCTCTTCTTACTTCCCACCAGTTTAACAAGTTTATAACTCCAGTTTCAGAGGGAGTGCAGGGGGAGGATCACTATCTCACACACACACACACACACACACCCCACTCCCAGAGAGAGAAAAAATGGCTCATTATTTAGGAAAAAAAAAAAACTTTCACTCCTCTTTAGTTGTCATAATTCGTGCCTTGAAGAAATAAAGTATAAATACTTGTGTATGTCTCTTAATTTCAACAAGTAGTAACCAACTCCCCTAGACATTGTGTGTCCCTTGATGTTTAAGCCCTATTTGCTTTTGAACCATAGCTGGCAGTCTCACTCAATAGTTCCCTGGTTTTTGTATTTTTGGCCCCTGTTGCCTTTCCTGCAAGTCTAAAATTCTCATTTTCACCTACTCCCCATGACTCTCAAATGAGAGCTTGAGAGCATATGATTGATCTGTCTTCTAAGAATCTCGGAAATTCCAGGGAAGGCTGTCTCACCAAGCATCCTCCTCCCACCTCTTTCCTGATCCTCAGAAGCATTAGGCCATCTGCCAAGTCAATGAATTAGCAAATTTTAGGTAGGAGATAATTATGACACTTTATTTGACAACAAAGAGGCATTTTGTTCATTACTAACATAAAAAGTGAGTTTCTCCCCATTTTCTCTCATTTCTGGAATGGCATTTTAATGCTCTGTATTAGGATTCAAAATATATACAAAGATAGGTTAAAAGTCATGGAATCCCTTTATCACTGAGGTCACCACGTTTCAAATGATATTATAATTTATCATCTTTATAATCTGCCTTTTCCAGTACTTTGTGGGTTTCATGAGGAAATTTGAACCTCCAGCACCAAACACAGCTCCTAGAATATAGTATGTCAATTTTTCTGAAGCCATTGAATTGACTTCAAAACACACAGTTGAGGTCATATTTGCTAGCCGACTCTCATCTGGATATTAGAAGCAATCTTAATTTTGGTGGTGAGTTCTTTGTAGATTCATGATATTAATCATCTGTAATATAAATTAGCCTGTTATAATACAGTTTGTGTTGACTTATGACAGAGTTATTCTATTTACATATAATGGAATTGATTAATTCTATATTGTAATACTTTAATAATCAAAATTTTAGGCAATTAGAAGTAAAACAAAAGTCTACCTTTAAAAATATTTAGACTCTTTACATCCAACCCTTTAATTAACAGGATTATGCTCTGCTACATGCTTTGAAGTGAAGCCCAGACTTGATTTTACTCACTTGTAGGAAATGTAGGAAACCCACTTGTAATGGTTCTTTTTTTCTCATCTCTTTCAAGAGTCATTACTTGCAATTTATTAATTTCCATGAATAATCTTCTACAACTATTATACTGGTTCAATTAAAATAACCCTATTCCATATCTTCAAATACAGTCACATTCTGAGGTCCTGGAGCGTTAATACTTTAACAAATGAATTTTGGGGGCAGAGCACAATTCAGCCCATAATAACACATTTCAATATTATACAGTTTTATAGTGCTTTTAATATATTGAACAAAATAGACTTTAGAGTTAGATAAAATTGGTTCAAAAAATGGCCCTTCAACTTTTCAGATGGGGGGCATGTGGACAGGTTACTTAATGTCTCTAAGCCTCATTTTTTTTCATTAAAAATGAGAAAATAATTAAATTGTGTAATACATTCAAACTATTCAGGACAGTGCTTCACATAAGGTGAATTCTCAGTCAAATGCAACCAACTATTTCCAATTTGGTTTAAGTGATTCTTGGATGGGAGATGACATCTACACAATAGATTTTCCTTATATCAGTCATTTTACTAAATTCTCTTTTATTCGTATTGTCTTTAATAGTCTCTTTATAAAAGTATATTACCTGCAAAATTTTTCCCTTGGCATCTGTTTGTTATCTTCTTTTATTTGTCAGAAGTTACCAAAAAATGCAAAATTATAATGGCAGTTTTGTTCCTAGCTTTAATTGTGACATCTGTTGTTTTCCTAGCAAGTAAAACATTGACTTTTGCTTTTTAACATTAAGAAGAGTGTTATCTTTGTGTCGGTTTTCTAGAAATTATCATTAGGTGAATATTTTATTTTGTTGAATTCCTATTGCATTCTTACTAAAATATTAGTATAATTTGTCAGATTCTTCATGTTTCTACTGAAAATATAAGTCTTTTCCAAGGCAGATCATTTTTTAAATACTCTGTTGAAATCATTTTCTTAGTGTTTCACATATATTTTTCATTTTTATCCATAAGTAAAGATTTATATTTTTCTTCAGTATTTCCTTTGTCAGGTATAAATGTGCTTCATAAAGTAAAGCATGCAATTTTTCATCATGTTTAATTATCACAGTTTATAGAGTGTTTAAATTAAATTTTCAAATAAAATTTTTAAATGGCTCACCTGCAAATTTCCTTTGTTTGAAATATTTTGAAGACATTTCCTTGATAATTTTTACATTTTCTTCTATGACTTTTATCTATTAAGGTTTTTAAATCTCTTCTTGACTCAGCTTTAGTAAGTTGTATTTTTTTCCAGAAAAGGTGTTAATTTGACAAAACATTCTAAAATCAAATAGTTGTGCAAAGTATTATCCCAAACAAAGTTAGTCTTTATTCCCTTATAGCTGTATTTCTTGTCTAGTTCTAATTTCCAGCTTTTATTTTCTCCTTCTCTTGAATTCTCTGGCTTTTCTATTTTACATAATTATTTTCAAAGAACAGCTCTTTATTTTCTTTTTCCCTAATTCCATTTTTCAAATTTTTACATTTTATTTTTATTTTAATAATTGCATTTATTTTACTTTTGGTGATTGTTTTTACCCCTTTCTTAAATCTTAAACTAAACTTTAAAAAAATACATACTGTTAAAATAATAAAAATAATATAGCAATAAATTCTGCTAAGGCCATGATTATGATAAAGCATTTTCTCTGAAGAGTTCATGACTATAATTCTTTCACCTTTTTTAAAACAAATAAGGGGAGTACTGCTGTTACTGTGACTGCTTTGATTTTGTTTTGGTGGAGAGAGTATTGAGGGTGAATTTTCTAGTAATTGAGCTCCAAACATTTTTTTTTTTCTTTCACTCAAAACCTTTGTATATTTTCATGGTCTCTCTTGTGAGTAGATAGAAAACAATTTTAAGTAGAGATTGATTTATAGATTTGACAAAGTATTTCAAGAGATAGAAAATGAATACATGTTTGTGTCATCATTATTTAAGAACTACGATATCAAAATTGTAGATAAACAGGAGCTTTGGATTGAAAATAAATAGATACATAGTTGAGAGTTATTTTGTTATTAAAAATATACATGCATATTGTGTATAAATATATTTATGTGTGCATATAGATGTGATCTCACAGAGATACAATCTTCCATCTGAAACTTTGTTTCACCAAAAATTGGTTGCTATATGATCTCTATAACAAAATCAATTGTGGGATAAATTTCATACCTTCGGAGTTGTGAGTCCTTGGAAAAATTATGTAAGTTCCCTAATCCATGGTTTGTGTTTCACATGATTAAATGAGGGAATGCATTTCAACACCTAGAACAATGCCTGGTTTATAGTTTGTATTCAATAAATATTGTAGATGAAGGTATCTGACATAGCATCTGGTCCCCCATAGCTCACCCAACTTTATCTCCCATTAGCATTCTTCCTCCATCCAACTTCCAGTTTTCTTGTACAACCAAGACTGTTCTTGAAAGAAATGTAAGACAGCTACATGGTTGGGTAAATATTGTACATTCCAAGTATCCAAAAGCTTCCCTTTTTCTACCTGTTAACATCTTTCATTTCAGGGTTATATCTTAGGTCAGGTTTTTGTGTTAGAAGAATAATTGGCTTATGTATAATAACGAATGATCCAATGCTGTTCAGAGGAAACAGTTACAAAGTTCAGATCCAATAGAGTAGAATTCAAAAGCTGCTTTAATTCACCTTATCAGGATATTTAATCTGATATAAGCTTTTTATCCTTATTTTCAGAATAAGGTAATCTCAGTCAATACTCAGTGGGATTGTGTGCATTGAAGCCAGGTGCATGTGGCACCAAAGAAGAAACATTGGCCTTTCTTTGTTCTTTCATGCTGGTTACCTTCCTATTCTTACACACAATCCGCTTTGAAAAATGCTGTTCTTTTTTTTAGTGAATAGGTCTTCCTACAAACAAGTGTCAAATAGAGTTTGGATTCACAAATATGAGAGGACGTGATTTCTTGAGTAGTTGTACTTAATTTTTTAGATTTTAGTATTAGAATAACAGAAAAATTCTTTATTACTTATAACTGCCAGTTACTACAGTGAATAAAATTGTACTTCCCCAAATTTACTGGTGTGTATTTTTGTTCTTTAACATCAGTTCGGTGCTTAATTATCATCCAGTGCTGTGATGTAAAAGTTATTTAATTTTAAATTGGTTTTTCATTCTTGGAGTAAAAGCTCAGCCAATGTGAACATATTTTTAAACTGTTACTTTTGTGATAATTGCTGTTTAAGTGATTTAAATTTAGTGAATGAGTTTGGCATTCTCTCAACTTACTTCTTAAAAGAAGAGAAAACTTAAATTTCTACTTTTTGTATAGTGAACCCTAGTTTTTTAAAATAACCAAGTCCACATAGAACTTTTAAAACATACATTCTCTATCTCTAAGTCTATTCCTTAAGAGGGATAAGTCTGGTGAATTTCTGCCATTTGTTTCTGTGCATATAGAAGAGTGAGTTGGAAACCAAGAGAGAGATGTACAGTCGGAGACTCAAAGGAAGAGACATGAAAGAGACGAGTGTGACTTCAGGTCTCCAAGAAAGAACATTTTGCATAGTAAAGGGGTTTTCCTCATTCCAATAAGTGAGACCTTGGGGTGACTAGAAGACGCAAAATGCTATTTACTGAACCCTCATTCACTCTCGTTCCCTTTGTGCTTTTCATGTGGTCATCACGTAACCGTGCTGAATTTGGTTTCCCCAAGGCCATGAGTATAGAATAGAGTTCCTAAAACTAGGAATATTTAAAAAAAGAGAGAGAGAGACTCTCTAAGCACATATAAAGTCAGATACTAGAAGCTTCCAAAACTTTCCAGGGCTTAAATTTATAACATAAAGTAACTGACTCTACTGAGCATAACCTACTCTGTTCTAGTCAATCTTAGGAGCTGTTCATAAAAATATTGTTGCATTTATTTTAAATGTTAACTTTTGTGCCTCAGCGTCTTGCATATCTTTCATGGCAGTGTCTATGTTTCGTGGCTTCTTATATGCAGTCTTTCTTCTCTTGTGTTTTCTGCCAGTATTCATCCCACATGGTTTTATTTTGATTTCATAATCTATTTTATCTCTCCTCTAATGTTTCATTCACTTTCTCTCCAGGGTACCTCTGAAATCTTACATATGGTCCAGCCTTTTTACACTTCCTAAAACATTTAAACCCTTGATTAAATAAATATCTGCTCAAAAGTGCATAAAATACTTTGATTAAGTACATAAACACTTAGAAACACATACAGTTCTTATAAACACTTTATGTACTATATTAAGTTTAAAATTGGTGACACATGTTTAATGTCACATTTGAAGAAATTCAAAGCTTAACATAAAAAGATTAAGTAAATAAATGTCAGAAACACACTTTTTATAATGCAGAAGAACTTGTCACTTGTTAATAACAGGATTTATAAATTATTGGGTAGGATTTGTGTGTGATTACTCATTGATTGACCATTATTTGGAAAAGCTTTGTAAAGTTCATCACTAATTCAACTTGAAAAATTTAGCAAACAGGAAATAAAAAGAAACGTCTTTACTTTGTTAAAGGCATTCACTGAGCCTTAAGAAATAGCATGCTTAAACACGGCATCTTGGAAGTAGTCCTATTAAAATTATGCAGAAGGTAAGGATTCCCACCATAACTTTTACTGTTGAATATTGACCAGAACTCTCTAGACAGTGCAAAACTTTGTATAACAACTGGAAAAGAAGAGGTAAAAATCATCATTTATTTTCAAGAAATAGGATTTAATTCATTACAAAATCCAGGAATATCTAGTAATAAGATGGCAATAAGCGTGCTGGGGACAAATAAGTGCACAAGTCAGAATGATCCTGTGCATCATTACTGGCCAACGAAAATGAAAATAAATTATTATTCATCATAGCAAGAACTACCATAAAGTACATATGAAAATCTTGTATAAAAATACTACAAATATATTTGAAATTTGATTAACCCAAATTAAAAAAAATAAGATTAAGCTAGATTAATGTTCCTGAAATAACAAGACTCAACGCCATAAACATGTCATATGACACTATATTAATTTGCAAAATCAGTGCAGTTTAAATTGAAATCCCTCCAGGGTTTATTGTGGAACTTGACAAGTTGATCCGAAAGTCTGTATGGAACCATAAAGGATTGAAAATACCTAGAATGCATTTGAAAAAGAACTAAGTTGGGCAATTGGCTCTCTTGTGTGTTCAAAATTATTTTAAAAGTATATTAATTAAAACTACATGACATAGAGGCAAGAAAAAGACAAATAGGTTACTAGAACAGAATAGAAAATTCATAAAGCCACACACCACACACACACAATTTATAGGGCAGACCTTGTATTACAACCAAATGAGGCACAGATATATTGCTCACTAAATGGTGGGAAGAACATTGATTTTCTTTATGCAAAGTAGATCCTTGTGTTATACCATGGACAAAAATGAATTCTACATATAATAAAAGCATAAATATTAAAATGAAACTATCAAACTTTTAGAATAACATGTAGGGGAATAGCTTCATGGTAGTTAGAATGAATTATTTCACAGAAACTAAGAACAACTCATAAAAAGAAGACTGATAAATAAAATAAATAACTTCTACAAAAAGGCAATATACACAAATTTAAAAGACCATCCATGGGTTTTGAGCAGATATTTGCAATGGATATTAGACCAAGATTTAGTGTCCAGAAAACATTATACCACCCTACATGTTACTATCTTTTTAAAGATAAACACCACCCCTATGCACACACACAAAAATGGGTCAATAGTATAAACAGATAATTCACAAAATAATAGAACTGAATGAATGAAGAAAAAACTTGAAGGTACACAACCTCACTAATAATCACAGGAAAGTAAGCAGAAACAATGAAATACTGTCTCACCCATCAGATTTACAAAAATTAAAGAGTTTGATGATACCAAGGTAGGAGAGAATAAGGAGAAAAAAATCTCATCAACTTTAATAATTTACAGATGCTCAGGGCCTATATCCCAGTACTTCTACTCCTCAGGGCACTTACTAAAAGAAAGCATCATACATCTCCGTGTTTTAGTTTTCTAAGGCTGCTGTAACAAATCACTATAAATTGGGTGCCTTAAAATGACAGAAATGTGTTTCTTCACAGTCATGAAGGCCAGGGATCTTAGCTCAGGGAGTTGGCAAGGCTGGTTCTTTGTGGAGACCTTGAGGGAGAATTTGTTCCATGTCTGTCTTCTAGCTTCTGATAGTGGTGAACAGTTCTGCACATCCCATGGGTTGTAGCTGAATCACTCCAATCTTTGTCTTGTCTTTCACATGACGTTCTCTCTTCTATGGGCCTGTGTGTCTGAATTTTCCTCCTCTTATCAGGACAAGGACATTGGATGAAGGCCCATTTTAATCCAGTATGACTTTACCTTAATATCATTGCATCTGCCAAAGATTTGTTCCCAAACAAAGTCAGGTCCTTGCTGAACACTTGGAGGACACTATTCAGCCCAGGACACTACGCAAGGAGAAATGGGTAACAAGAAAGTTTACCACAGCCCTCTGCCATGGGGGATAATTTTAAACAACAAAATGTTCATTGGTATATCATGGTAAATAATTGTATAGACATACAATGAAGGTTACACAGCTTTAAAGTGAATGACCTCGACCTAAGAAGATCAAAGCTGATAAATCTTAATTACACATCATTGAGTAAAAAAAGAAAGTTGTAAGATACCTGACAGTGTGACACCTAATACATAGATATGATAAATATACAAAATGGTATTTTTAATCTATACAAAATAAAATCTATAAATATGGGAGTTATCAATTTTAGGGTAGTGGTTATCTCTAAAGAGGGAAGGTGAAGAATGAAATCAGAATTAAATGAATGCTTCATATACATATGTAATATCTTATTATTTAAGAGTGGGGAGATTTGGAACAGATGTGGCAAAATGTGAACATCTGATATGGTGAGTTTAGAGGAGAATTTCTCAGCCTCTGTACTATTGGTATTTGAGGCAGTATTTTTTGTTGTGGGAGGTGTCCTGTGTGTGGTAGGATATTTAGATGTCTAGCAGCCTCTCTGGTCTCTGCCTACTAGATGCCAGTAGCAAACCTCCTCATACAGCTCCAGTTATGACAACCAAAATATCGCCAGACATTTTGCTTTGAGGGGAAAAAAATCAACTTTGGTTGAAAAGCACTGTTACAGAGTATTTGTTATATCCTTCTATTTATGTTTTCTACTTGTTTGAAGTATGATATATTATAATATATATGTATATTTCTTGTGTACTAAGTTTTCATAGACAATTGTGGCAATTGTCAACATGTAATCATAAAATATGCCATATTATAAGCTAGAGAAATAAAAAGGGCGTAAGTAACTCGTACAATTTGTGATTAATTTTGTCTGGATTGTTTAGGAAAGACTACCCCAAAGGAAAATAGTTCCACTTCACCTTAAAAGAATGTACAAGATTTCACAAGTTTGAAAAGTGGGGATACCATTTCAAGTAAAAGGAACAGCATGGAGGTAGAAACTATTAATAATTTTATGCAATGGTGAGTTCTTCTGTGAAATCAAAATATAGGGCACAACTGTCAAATTTTTAGTGCCTCCAGTGGTGGTAGCATGTATGTGTGGAGCAAATAGGTATAAGGAAATTGAGAGTAATGTGGCCCAGGAAAAACTGGGGAGGGGGTCTAAAGATTCAGTCCAAGCCTGAGGAAGGAACAGACTAGATATGTCTGGCAAATAGTGGCTGATGACATTGAAAGATAAAATTAATATTTCTGTAGAATGTTGACATATTAAAAATTAACTTGAGATAAACAGCTTCATGGATTGGAAGCCTTAAAGTGGTTAACACTGCAATTCTCCACATATTGATTTTTAGATTAAATGCAGTCCCAAATACAATACCAGCAGAATTTCATAAAAACACAAACTGTCTAGACTGTCTAAAACAATTTTGTAAAAGAACAACATGGGAGAACTTATACTACACGTCTTTGAGAGTTGCTTCAAAGCTATATAATCAAGAAACGTGGTAGTGGCATAAAGATCAGCAAACAGATCAATAGAACAGAGTCTGGAGACCAGCAGCAGACTGGCAGTCACTCGGTCTTCTGATTTCTACAAAGATGCCAATGCAATCAGATTGTATTTGTCTTTTCAACAAATCATACTGCAATAAAGAGATTATCACTTGACATTTATATCACACTACATACAAATATAATTCAAGATGCATCATAGATCTAAACATAAAAGTTATAACCTTAAAGCTTCTGCAGGGAAACATCAGAGAATTTCTTTGTAAATTGAGGCTGTGCAAAATTTTCTTAGACCAGAGACAAATAATAATAATAATAATAATAATTGTAGTGAAAGAATAAATTGAATTGACAAATTAAGACTTCATCAAAAAATTAAAAGAAAGTTTAATTTTTTTCTCAATTAAGTATACCACTAAGAAAAATAATAAGAATGCCACAGATTCAGAGGAAATATTTGCAGCATATGATAGCTGACCAGGGGCTGGTATCCAGGATACATATATAAATTCTATAACTCATTAATAAAAAGACAAAGAAACCAATTTTAAAATGAGAAAAAAAATTAAACACTTCACCAAGAAATCTATAGGAATAGCCAATAGACACTTGAAAATATGTTTACAATCTCTGTAATCTGGAAAACGGCAATAAAAAAAGAATGAGAGACCAGTAGACAGCCATCAGCAATGACGACAGTAGTTGGGAGTAAGTGAATCAATCGGAATTCTCACATTAGAAGTGTGAAATGGTAAACCCCCTTCAGAAATAGGTTTTATAATTTAAATTTTTTATTTGTCTAGAAATGAGTTCTCCATTAGAGAAAGATCTAAAAAGAGGCCCCTTGTTTCTGCATCACCATGAATGTTTTATGAATGGCATTCAAAACTTCCCACAAGAGTAGGTGTTGCACTTAACATGCTAATTTAATACCCAGGACCAAGCTGATTATAAAATCGTGTACAAGCTTTCGGTGCATATGAGTTTTCATATAGTCTGAAGGGTGTTCCAAGATATGCACAATTAGGATTAGAATTAAACATTGCTGGGTAAACAGTCATATCTATGTTATTATTTTTATTCATACACTGTCCAGAATTGTTGCTAGACACTATGCATATGCTCTTTATTATGTTTAGATAAAGCATGATAACTCTTCACTTAACAGTATCTGCCTTTCAATAGAGAAATTCCAACGAGGGCAAACATTTTGTCTTGTTCATAGGATTTTCTCAGTGTCTAGAATAATATGCAGCACATGATAAAAACCCAATGAATATCTGTTGAATGAAGGGATGTGACTGTCAGAGTATAATATTTACAAGACTGTGAATGTTTATGAGCATACTATTTGTATGTCTTCATAAAATTTGACATTTTAAGAGGCTATGTGACATGCTGAATATCTACAGTTTATGTATATTATTTTGCTGGAAATTAAATACTCTTTTTTTAATTTGGGTAGATTTCTTTTGGTGCTTTAGAATTTTACTTCAAGTATTCTGCAAAGCATAAGTTTATGTTTATATTTTTAATAAAACATGCTTATAATTTGGGAACACAAAGTCTTATATATAAGACTTGGTGAATTTTATGTGTGCACATTTCCTATTCAAATGATTTTCATAGCTTATGGGGCCTTCGGTTAGAGGCAATCACTCTTAAAGTTTCATGGTTATGGAATAAGACCCTGGGAGAGAAATGCATTGTTCCCCCACCAATTAATTTATTTCACTGTAGATCAGACTCTTTTTAATATGTTAAGAACTGCATTTTGTCATTGTTGTTTTTCTTTATATCTGGTATTGTCCATAGTATTATTAGAACTCAGATTCCTATGTTACATATTTTTTATTTAGGTCTTTTTTTCACACGTTAGGTTTTCCTTTGACAACTTCTACTAGTGCAGGTATCGCACAGCGATTGCAGAATTTTTCCAGGATCAGGTATCCACCTATCAGGAAGGCCGCCGTTTGCTTTGTCACTCTTTGATGACTATGCACTCACAGGGATTGAATCTCACTTTTAAAAGTCAAATTCTGATTCTGCAAATGTGTTTTCCTCTCCCTTTGCCTGATCAGTGAAGGATTTTGGTAGAAAGCCAAGAAAGGAAATGACTGCTTTCACATTTTCAGATTTAGGAAATATATATCTGGCTTGAGAGGTACCCAAAATGAATCTACAAATAGCTCTTAGAAGAAAAGAAGAACTTAATCACTGGGTTTTCCATAAATACACTTCAAAAATGAAGTTTTAAAAATAGCATACTTCTGATAGTTTAAGTAAAACACATTTACTAGAAAAAAAAAAGGAGGGGGAATAAAATGGCATAGGAAAGAGATAAAAGACCTCAGGTAAGTCCGCCGTTGACACCTTGGTATATACTGTCCCTGCTATCTATTTATCTGACAAGTGAATATCATATTGAATTTTGCTATCTGAATATTTTGCCTTTTACTTAGCAATAATCTTAAGTAACTATTCAACTGCAATATGATTTTTAATATCTTAGTGTTCCACTTAGAATGTAATCACTACTTTTGGACATTTCAGCTGTTTTTGGTTGCAATGAATATCCCTGCCTCTACTTTTATATCTGACATCCTTTTTATAGGGTATCCTGGAGTAGAAATAGCACTTTGCATTAGCTCAAAATATTAACAGGAATTGCTGACAACGATGATCATTGTGACATAATGGATTGACTGTGGTGTGACTCTGGTTCTGATCCAAGTTAGTTAAGTAAGTTTAATTCTCAGAGCTTCTGTTTCTTCTTCGGTAATGGAGGGATTGGGCTGAATAATTACTGATTATCCACCAAGCCCTCATGTTCTTTTATGGCTATGGATGTTTCTTAAAGATTTGATGAGATGCAATTCCTGAGTACATAGCAGGAGGCTGTTTTATTCGTGATTTTTTAGTTATCTGCTCAGTCTTATCCTAGACGCCATGCTGTATTTTTAATTTTGAAGATCTTGGCAGAGATAGATTTTCACCTTTATGTGAAATGAGGAATCCTGATTGAAGGTGAAACATAGGAGACAAGCGAGTTATATTGTTCTCATCCATAATGGGTCACCAAACACAAGGATACCACCTCTTCAACAAGGGGTCCCCAACAAAGAAAGCAAGGTCAGACCAAATACCTTCTTAGCTTTTGAACATTTACATGTTTGGCTTTATTTTCTCACTTTTGCTTTTCACTTTTTTTTTTCATTTTAAGTCATACTTTATAATGGCCAGCAAGAGGCACTGGGAACAGTAGAGCAAGTCACACCACATAGTACAATTGTATACTTTATCCAAAGCATGCCCTGAAGTGACCTTTATGAATCTCACAACTGTAACAATAGATCTCCCATATATTTGAAAATCATGTGTGCAGGTGACTTGAATCTAACTCCTAAGTCCCCAGGGTCATTCTCTTTCAATGATATATTTGATTTATTGGAACAGTGACCTTTCTAAACCTCTTATATCATCTGGTCCTTATGAAAATTTCTGCTTATTTCATGACTGCAGATTTTTTACACATTTAATAACCATTGGATTTTCAATACTGTTTATGCCAATAAGAAATAAGGATGGCCCTTTCTCTCTGCATGCCTGCTGGGAAGTTTTTTAAAAATTGTCAGAAATTATACTAAGTAACATAAATCTGTCTAGAAAGAAGAGGCCTATGAGAAAGAGGTTCTCATTACCTCAGGACATGGACCTTGGTCATCTCTGGGAAGATGCTTCTGACAAAACTGAACAACTCAAATGGGGTCTTTTGATATTTTGTCTCTTCAAAGTATACTAATTATTCCTTCTCTGTAACTTAAGAAAATAGTATTTAACTTAATAATATTCTGAATAATACCTGACTGCTTAGGGTATCCTAACCCTTACCTAATTTTACTCCTGTGGCTGGACTGCTATTAGAACCGATTTTTGTACACCTGACCTGAGGGATATATATGCAGACATCCTTATTCAGATAAATGGTTAGATATATTGTATCTCATAGAGGGACCAGCTAATCAAAACTAGATTGACTCATCCTAATCAAAACAGAGGCTTAAGAAGGCACTTTGAAGTCCAAAGAGTATTCATTACAATCTCTTCTTTTCATCAAATTCAATGCCATTATACCATTACTCTTCTGTTTTCCTTGCTTAATAAAACAATCACCTTGGTTAACTCTAACTAGTGCTTGTCCTGTCCTAACCCATGCAGATGAACAAAGCTAAACAAAACACAGGAACATAATAACTGGTCTCATTTTACACTCACGATCCATAGACTTGCCCTATTGCTGTTCAGCAATCAAGATAAAATAAAGCATCTTGATTACTGAATTAAAGTATCTATTTTCTATTTTCTTTTTTTTGATTAAAGTATAGTTAGTTACAATATGTCGATTTCTGTCATATAGCATAATGTTTCAGTCATACATATACACATATGTTTGTTTTCATATTCTTTTTCATTATATATTACTACAAGGTATTCAATACAGTTTCCTATCCTGTACAGAAGAAATTTGGGTTTTTTATCTATATTATATATAGTAATTAATATTTGCAAATCTCAAACTCCCAATTTAATCCCTTCCCATCACTTTTCTCCCCAGTAACCATAAGTTTGTTTAAGAAAAATTCCATACGATATTACTCATATGTGGAATCTAAAATTTTTTTTACATTTTAAAAATTAAAAAAAAGAAAAAGAAGACACTAATGAACTTATTTACAAAACAGAAACTGACTCACAGACATAGTAAACTAAGGTCTATTTTCTGTTCAGATCTTTCACATACCATTTTCAACCTTCTCCTCAAAACTCCAGTATGTCGTCCTCCATCATCACTCACAAATGATGAACTTGTTATTATACACCTGATAAAATTATAGGAATCAAAAGAAAACATCTATAAACCCCCAGCACCACATATACCCACTAATCTGCATCTATACCCAGATACTTTTCTTTACAGCCTGTGATCACGAATTAATTACACTCACTTTGACTCAAGACTAACTCCTTCTCACAAACACAAATACATGTAATTCACCCCTCTCTAACCCCAACACTAACCCTAACCCTAACCCTAACCCTCTTTCCCACATGATGAATTTTCCCTGTGAGGTTATTTGTATCCAAATGCACTGTCTTTCTCCCATTTTAAGAAATCTCCTTCCTGTTTGACTCACCATTCCAGCTATTGCCTCATTTCTCTTCTTTTTGCAGTACAAATTCATAAAACACTTAGTTATACGGTTTCCAACTTGCCTTTCCCAATCTCTCTTGAAACCACTCCAAACAGGCTTTTGCTCCCACCATTTCTTCAAAATTATTGTTCACAAGGTCACCTACTAAAGCTGGTAATCAGTTTTTAGTATTCATCTTACTTGATCAATCAGAAGCATTTGGTGCCACAGAACTGTGTTTTCTTATTGGCTCCCCAGGACCTCATATTCTCATTTTTTTTTCCCTTTCTCTTTGCTGTTGATAATTTCTTAGGGCTTGGTGTTTGAATATACCTGCCTTAAATTCTGCATACACTCCATGGTGAAATCTTCTTGTTTCATGGCTTTAGTATCATCTATCTGTCTCTTTATTTTATCTACCTGTGTATCTACCTACCGACCAATCTACCTACCTATCATCTGTATAAATGTATATCCCAGAATTCTCTGAAATTCCAGAATCCTACTTCCAACTACTTACTAAAATTTCTTTATGGGAATACCTAATAGGCAGTTGAACATTATGTGTACATTTGAGTTCCTACTTTTTTCTTCTCAAACTTGCTCTGATTCAGTTCTTCCCCATCTCAGTTAATAGTTAAACCATAGGCTAAATCTTGGGTCCATGCTTAACTGTCCTTTTTCAAATTTTGCATTTAATTTATCCACAAATCTTGCAACTCTGCATTTAAAATACATCCAGAACATAACCACTTTTCAACAGTTATGTTGCCAAGACCCTTTCCTAAAATACAAACATTTCTCTCCTGGATTATTGCAATGATCTCTTTGCTTTCTTTTCCCTGTTTTTAGAACAATCTCTCTCAGACATCTAAATAGCTCACACCTTCACCCCTCACCTTCTTATTGAAGCCTTTCCTGACCAACCTATTTGCAGTCTCCTTTAGCAATCCCTATCCCATTGTCTGCCTAATTTTTCTCCTGGTACCAATAACATAACTTTAAGGTACACAATAGATTCTTATTACCTCCAAGATGTGGACCTTGGTCATCTCTAGGAAAAGGCTATGACAAATATGAATGATTGAGAGGAAGACTTTCAATATTTGGTCTCCTCAAAGAGTACTGGTTACTCTTTTCAAGTAACTTCAGAAATTAGCATTTAACTTAGCAATACTCTCTAACTAGTAACTGAATCCTTAGAGTATCTTAACCACTAGATGAGAGGTTCAATAACTGTGAAAAAAATCACGTAGAACACTACTTTATGTTTGCTAATAAAGAATGTTCTCCATCTAGATTGTAGAATATGATTGTAGAATATTAATATTGGATTTTATATAAGATTTTTCATATAGTTATGAGAAAATAAGAAAAATACTCATATCACTGTATTCAAGATTTCTTACCTCTATCTCTCAGGGGTAAAAATTGAATGATTAAAGGTGTTTTGGCCGCCATTCATGTCTGCTAATTTCAGGAAGATATCTGTTAAGCTTCTGAGCTCCCTTGACTAAAATTTCCATCTTCCTTCCGGTCTTAATTCAATTTTATGACAAGTTGGACATGATTTGTCTTAACACTTACATTCCCCCGTCAAGGCAAATGCATTCTGCTCAAACATATGGTCTCTTTTGGACAATATTTTAACTGTAATTTATTCTGCACACCCCTGTGACTTGGCAATCTCTGGGGACCTTGAATGCCTGGATTGGAGGGAGAGCTGATGAAGGCCTTCTTGGACTCAATGGCTAATGGGTGAATTGCTTACCATTCCTTCACAGACAGCAACATTAATCTAAATGGAAAAATTCATCACCAGCATTTGCAGTTCTGAATGGTAGCATGTGGTGCTGATCTGGGAGAGTTTCACCTTTATTATCGCTCTGTAGGCCAGTGACCTAAATATTACTGAAGTGAGAGAACCTCACTTTTAACTACTGATGTTACAGTGGCTCTTCTCTATGAGAACAGAGAAGTAGTGTTTCTTCTGGGCTTTAATTCTGGGCATAGCTGTCAAAGAACATTTCTATTATAGTTTAATCACTGAAGAAGGAGGATGAGAAGTCTTAGATAAACATAGGTACTTCCAAACCCTATTAGTGACCCATTGCTGTTTTTTTTTTTCTTTCTAGAATGATGCCATTTCCTAAGATAAATTGAATAAAAACATATAACAATCTTACCTCTTGAAATTACATATTAGACTTATAAAACACTTACAAATATCATCGTTTTATGTTTTACTGGTACAGCTAAATTCAGGAAAACAACCAAAGACATACTTAACTGTGATTGGCGCCTCACTGAGTGATCGATCTAGGTAATAAACATAAACAAATAGATATTTTAATATTTTTTCTGAAGATGGATCCTTGAAATTTATTAAGCTATGGCCTAATCATCAGAAGAAATAAACATTTTACTGATGATCCTATTGTGAAGCAACACAGACATACAGATTTTCACATTCTGGCACATTTAATAGTTTCACAGTAATATATAGTCACCCTCAATGTTTTGGAAAAGAACATGTATTATAATAATAACAGCTAATATTTGTCAGTACTTTTCATCTACCAGACAATATGCTCACATTTTTATAAACATCTTTTTTTTTCTTTCCATAAACATATATTGAATGCTTATTCTAAGTCAAACACTGTTCTAGGAAATTGGGATATAGCAATAAACAAACAGACAAAAATAAAGATGTCTGCTATCATAGACAACTTGAGTGAGGGAGACCTTCAGGAAACAATAGATACAGACTGTAATTAGATTTCTATTATAATATTGCTATTTGTTGAATTGCGTTCTCCTAAAATTCATGTATTGAAATCATAAGCCCCACTACCTTGGAATGTAACCTTACTTGGACATGGGGTCTTTACAGAGGTAATCAAGTTAAAATTAACTCAGTAGGATAAGCTCTAATACAGTATTAGTGTTCTTATAAAAAGAGGAAACCTGAAGACAGACACACGCTAGAGAGAATGCCATGTGAAGATGAAGGCAGAGATTATAGATTGTTTCTATAAGCCAAGGAACACCAAGGACTGTCAGAAAACCAGCAGGCAAGGGACTTGGCACAAGTTCTCTGTTACAGCCCTCAGAAGTAACCAACTCTACCAAGACTTTGACCTCAGGCTTCTAACCTACAAAACTGTGAGATAGTAAATTTCAGTCCTCAAGCCACCCATTTGGGGTACTTTGCTATGGCAGCCTGGTCAACTAATATAAGCAGTTCCTGTTCTCTCCAGTGGTACATGCTACTTGTCCCATCATGAGGTGGAGTCCATTTACCTTTGTAGCCAGACTGGCCATGTGACTTGCTTTGAACAATAACATGAGTTGAAAGTGAGGCTGTGCCACTATCAGGATTAGCCTATAAAGACCTGATAGGTTCTGTCTTTGCTCTCTAGGAATCCAGCTGCCATGCTTTAAACTGGAAGCAGGCCTAGACTTCCGGAGGAAGAGTGGTAACATGAAGGATGACTGAAGCATCCCAAGTGCAACCAATACCAACCAACAGGTAGACCCATGAGGTCGTCTTTCACATTCCAACTCCCAGCTGACTCCCACATGAATACAGCTGCAGAGGCCACCTGACCCAATACCACACAGAGCAGAAGAACCGCATAGCTGAACCCAGCTAATCCACAGAACAATGACAAATGCTACAGTTGTCATCTTAAGTTTCTAAGTTTTGGGGTGATCTTTACACAGCAATATATCATTGAGAAATAGATTAAGTTCCAAGGAAAACGATTTTAAAAGTAAGGTGAAGGGATTGAGAGAGAGTATTTGTGTGTGGTGGGAATAGTGGGGGAGGGGAGGATGCGGCAATCCTCATTTAATTCTCACAACAATTGATGAGATGGATATAATTAATATTCCATCTCCCAGACAAGTGAATGAGGCTTACACAGGTTAAGCAATGTGTCCATGGTTACCTGTGAAGTCCCAATTCTCATTCAGGGTATGTTTCTAAGCCACTCTATCAAATAAAATACAGGAAGTGGAAAAATAATAGATCATTGTTGGTGATGGAGTGTCATCAGAGTGAACTTTGCTCTCCTCCCTAACAGCCTAGAAAATATTTTTAAGTGAAAGATTTAAAGTGTGATGCCTAATTTTATATGTCAACTTGACTAGGCCACTATTGTCCTGGGTGTGTCTGTGTAGGCATTTCTGAATGAAATTAGTACCTGAATCCACAGACTGAGTAGAGCAGATTGCCCTCCCTAATGTGGATGGACCTCATCAAATCAACTGAAGGCCTAAATTGGACATAAAGGCTGACTTCTTTCAAAAAAGAGAAATTTCTTCCTTTTCACTGCTTTCAAGTTGGGACGTCAGATTTTTCCTGCCTTTGGACTTGAACCAAAATATCAGCTTGAGTCTTGAGCTTACAGGGCATTAACCTGGAACCATATCATCATTTCTTCTGAGTCTCTTGCTTGATTTCTGAAAATCTTGGGGCCTACCATCCTCCATAATTGTGAGTCAATTCCTTAAATTAAATCAATAAATTTGTACCCTTGGATTCTGTTTCTCTGGAAAATGCTGACTAATATAAAAAGTATTTTTCCATTTCTTATTAGTAAAAAAAAATTAAAGATACCTAAGTTTGAATAGAATGCCATTGCTTCCACACTAAAGATAAAATGCAATTGGTATATGTCTGAGAAAGAAGCACTGTTTTTGTTATAGATAACGGGTGAATATGATGTCTTGGGTTTAGAGAGCAATTTTAGAAACTTAGTCTGTAACAACTTTTTAAAAAGCAAAAAAACACTAAACCTTATGGGAGAGGCTGACTAATGTGGATATGGTGTAACACGCTGAAAGGTTGCTTGAGACTCATTAAATCCAAATTGAGTTTTCCAATAGGCTTCTTTATAATGTAAAAATAAAGTAAAAGAAAAATAATATATTCATGAAAAATTGGGGAAAAAATAGCATCAAGAGAAATGAACCAAATATAACTATGCACATTAGACATCTTGCAGTTTTTGTCATGAAGTGTGTTCTTTCATAACATGATAGTTGCATTTCTACGTGAAATTGCATAAGAAATAATAAGTTTTAAGAGAAAAAAGGAAATTCTTCAGGGAATTTTGAATTCTTTATACAAAGGAATATGTCACATCTTTACTATGTTGTTATGGTATTCAAAAATAACAACTTGATTAAACAAAATACATCTAATAAATAAAGTGTTTCTTACTTAGTCTTTCAATTTTCCAGATAATTCAGTTTCTGCTGTTATCTTTTACCTTGATCTTGTAATTTAGATTGTTGCATTGTTCACAATTACCAAAGATAAAGCAAAAGTAAAACCACATTAAAAGTTTAAAAGAGAAAAATAAGTAAATAAAAAGATGTTAACAGAACAATAAGCCCAGAAATACCTCTGGCCCCTATTTTTCCTCACGGGAAAATAAAATTACTATTCTCACATTCCCTGGATTCAAATCTTGATTATATTGCAACTAGTAATAGTCTGTGTAAGGCAAATAATGTTTTCTTATTAGTCAAATTCTAATTATCCTATTTACCCTGAAAACTCACACTGTAGGAGAACTGCTCTGCTTAAATTGTGTGGTATTTCCCTTGAAAGGGAAGCAATTTTTCTCCATGCATTTTTAAATAGAATCAGAAAATATATGCTTTGTGTTTTTCAGCCAGTGCTGTTTTCATAAATTGTATCTTACAGGGTGAAAATAAACAGATACTTTCTAACTGAGACTCCTCCTTGATGAAAAATTTTGTTACTTATGTTATAAGAGGAAAACATGTGAGTGATGAAGCAAAAATAGATTCATGTGGTTTCATGATTAATTTTCTGTATGACTTCCAACATGACTTATGAATTTATATTTCTCTCTTTTTAATAATAATAATATCTAATTAGAAGCGTGTCTCCCTTTTCACTTCTTATTTTGTTTATCTGAGTTCTCTTGTTTTTTAATTGAAGTATAGTCAGTTTGCAATGTTGTGTCAATTTCTGGTGTACAGCATAATAGTTCAGTCATACATGAACATACATATATTCATTTTCATATTCTTTTTCATTATAGGTTACTAAAAGATATTGAATATAGTTCCCTGTGCTATACAGTATAAACTTGTTGTTTATCTATTTTATATATAGTAGTTAGTATCTGCAAATCTCAAACTCCCAATTTACCCCTTCTCATACTCTTCCCCCCTGGTAACCATATGTTTGTTTTCTGTGTCTGTGAGTCTGTTTCTGTTTTGTAAATAAGTTCATTTCTTCTTAGTGAGCCTGGCCACAGGTTTGTCAATTTCATTTACCCTTTCAAAGAACCAGCTCTTGGTTTTATTGACTTTTTCTATTGCTTTTTATCTCTATTTTATTAATTTCCTCTCTGATCTTTAATATTTCCTTCCTTCTGCTGACTTCAGGTTTATTTGTTCTTCTTTTTCTAATTCTTTTAGGTGATAGTTTAGGTTGTTTATTTTAGGTTTTTCTTTGTTTTTTGAGGAATGCCTGTATCACTATGAACTTCATTTAAGGATTTCTTTTGCTGCATCCCATAGACTTTGTCTGGTTGTGTTTTCATTGTCTTTTGTCTCAAGGTATTTTTTTAATTTCTTCTTTAATTTCATTGTTGACCCATTGGTTTTTTATTAGCATGTTGTTTAGTCTCCATGAAATTGTTTTTTTTTCTCATTTCTCTTTCTGTGGTCGATTTCAAGTTTCATGCCATTGTTGGTCAGAAAAAAAAAATACTTGAATAGGTTCTATCTTCTTAAATTTACTGAGGCTTGTTTTATGTTTGAGTATGTGCTCTATCCTGAGAATGCTTCATGTGCACTTGAAAATAATGTGCATTCTGGTTTTTTGGGGTGTAATGTGCTGAAAATATCAATTAAGTTTAACTGTTCTATTGTGTCACTTAGTATCTCTTTTGCCTTATTGATTTTCTGTCTGGAAGATCTGTCCATTGATGTTAGTGGAATGTTAAATTCTCCTACTGTTATTGTGTTCCCATCGATTTCTCCCTTTATGTCTATTAGTATGGGTTTCATGTATTTAGGTGCTCCTATATTAGGTTCATTTATGTTAATGAGCATAATATCCTATTCTTGCATTGATCCTTTTATCATTATATAGCATCCTTCTATATCTTTCTTTATGGCCTTTGTTTTAAAGTCTATTTTTTTCTGAGGTGAATGTTGCTACCCCTGCTTTCTTGTCATTTCTGTTGCATGAAATATCTTTCCCACCCCCTCAGTTTTAATCTATGTGTACCCTTTTCCCTAAAGTGGGTCTCTTGAGACAGCATATTGTAGGCTCTTGTTTTATTTATCCAACCTTCCACTCTATAACTTTTGATTGGAGCATTTAGTCCATTGACATTTAAGATAATTATTAGTAAATATGTATTTATTGCCATTTTAAATCTCATTTTCCAGTTGATTTTGTGCTCATAAAGCCACCAGTGCAGATCCATAGGCACTGATCCACTGAAGTCAAGAACCAGGACCTCAGTAGTCATGCACCTGAATTTGCCTTGAGAGCTACAAAAGCAGTCCAGACCCCAGCCACACTTCCATGTATGTGTGCCCGCAAAGACTGCAACTGCTATGCCAGACCCACGCCAGCCACGGGAGAAACCCATAATCTGCTCAGATGTCCCACATGCATCGAGTTTACAAAGGCCCCCATGATAGCGTAAGTCCAGGGATCTTACAACCACAGGGAGAGGGTTCAGATTTCAGCCCTGCTGTCTAAGTCATGTGGCCCCTGGGAGTCAGCTCAGATGTCAGCCCTGCCCCCATTTGTGTGCAACCCACCAACACTAGCACACCCCCAGAGCTTGTGGAGGCAGAGCCATTCCTGCAGTGAGCACACTGAGGGTGAGGCTGCTATGTGGAGGCCTCAGCCTACCCTTAGTGTGCTTTTAGCAATGGTGTTTCTATGGCAAGCTCAGGTTCTTGTACCAAACTCCAGCCCCTTCAGGCTGCTTTCCCACAGCTAACTCCAGTCCTCTTCTTGGGTCTGTTCTTTGAAGCCCAAGTTTTCAGCCCTCATGCCTACCAGCAGACATGAGTCTCAAGTTGGGGAATGCAGTGAGGTGGCCAGGACCTTTTTTTTTTTTCTTTTGTCTTACCCAGTTACACAGCAATCTGTCTTAGTTTTGGTTGTCTGAGATCTTCTGCCAGTTTTCAATAGGTATTCTGTGAGAATTACTACAAACGTAGATGTATTTTTGATACATTTGTGGGAGGATGTGAGCTCCATGTCCTTCTATACTACCATCTTGATTGGAACCCTAAACAATGAGTTTAATTAGCTGTAAAGTTATGATTCTTATGAGAAATAACTGTATAAGTTTTCCATCACATTATTTTCCTGTAAAACTGTTTCAGGCGATACTCTGGTCTTCACATTGTGCTTGCAGATACTTATATTTCTGTCCATTATAAAATTATATTTCAATCCAGATACATTTTTGTGAGAGCTGTTAAATTATCTTATATACTCAGCCACATGTGTAGAGACTGTGACATTTTTTTCAGCAAGATAGTCTTTGCACTTGTGAACAGTGATAGTTTTAAAAAGTGACACTGCTCTGACACTGTTACTAGCCAGATACTAATTCTTACCACATGGGAAATGTCAACCTGACCAACGATTATATCATTAGTTACTGTCTTACCAAAGAAAGTCAGATTTGAGAAAATTATATAAAAATTCTGACACCTATCTAAATATATTATACATATATGAGCAAATGTGGAAGCCATTTGCTCTAGTACAAAAATCATCATAACTACATCCACATAGAATTTTGTAAACTCTAACCAAAAATGTGCCATACATTTCACCTGGATTTTTTTTTTTAGGCCTGGCAAAGATTTTTTTTTTTCTGTAGTTACATGTAACTTAGTAGTCTAAGCAAATCTGTGTCCTTGTCTTTGAAAGTTCCTTTTGAATAAAATTTTCTTAGCAATTTAGTTCAATCTAAGTTAAGATCATGGTTAGTTTGATCTAACCATGATAGTTGTTGTTAGGAATAAAATAATAAGCTTGTAAAGCACTTTGAACTATGCCTAGTGCATAAGAACTCAATAAATTGCGTTTTTATTATTAATAAAGCAAACTATACTTCAAAGGTTAGAGGGGCAAATTTCCTCATGTCTAGCAGGCCTTGCTGTTTTTATGATATTAAAATATCTTAAATAACATTAATTATGAAGCTGAGACTTAGTTTACTTATATCTCCAAAGTGATTCATTTGTTTTGAAAAATGGCCCAGAGAAGTTAAGAAATTTTCCCAAGATCACAAAGCATTAGACTTGGAGAGATATGCTTACCACTTTATATTTAACCTCCTTGAGTAAGTAATTGATCCAGAAATAGGTATTAGTTACAGGCATGACTCAAATTCCTAGGTAGGCTAGTTCAAGAAGAAAACTCGTACGATGGTTTCAATATAGCAAAGATAGATTTAGAAAAGAATAACTGAATTATGTTTAAGTTTCTCTTTTTAACAAAGCAAGAAAAAAAAAAGTGGATTAGTCAGCTTGTTGTAGATTATGCTGTGTAATAAACAATCCCTAAAGTCTTGGAGACTTGGAAAGCAAAGATTCATTTCTTGTGAAGTATAAAGTTGGTTTCAGTTCTTTTCCATGTATTTATTAATTTTACTATCCATGTTAAAAAAAAAAACAGCCATTTTACTAGATTTGCCCATTCTTGTGGTAGAGGGATAGAAGGCTCTGGTACAGACTCAAAATGTTTCATGTTGCTTTTGCTTGGAAATGGCACAATGGAAATCTTCACATTCTGTTTTCTAAAGCATGTCACATGACATGCCCAAAGTTAGTGAGGCATGGGCTTATATTCCTCCATAGAGGACATGCTTATGTATATGACAAGAGACAGGTGTTTAATTCTCTTACCAGCAGAATAGAGGAAAGAGGATTTAGAGGGTGGTGGTGAATAAATTCACGTAATAATAAGTCTACTCCAGTGTTTATTATATCTTAGTTTTTTTTTCATAACAAAGATAGACAATGTTTAGGAAAAACTTAATTATTTTTCCTTTACTCTCACACTACAACCACAGTCACAACACTTCTGACACTAGATGTATTTTTCCCCCAAAGTAATTTTCTGTAGCACCAGTTGGATATCCTACAATTCAACTCAATTCTGACACTAACCAGAGTTAGTGCAGACCCCACAGGTTAAGGACTCAGTCCCATAAGGTTCCTTTCCCCACCTCAGATGTCAGATGCAAGTTCCGGTTGTCACCTGTGGCACTAGCCACTGGCTATAAATCAGAGATTTCCAAGATCCCATCTTCACATTCAATCATGGGAAAGAGTAGCTCACAGAACTCAAGAAAACACTTACTTACAAATACCAGTTTATTATATAATAAACAATATGATAAAGAACACAAATGAACAGCCTGATAAAGGGAGTCATAGGAAGGAATACGGATGTATTCACCAACATGGAAGCTCTCTGAACCCTGTACTTCAGAAATTTTAATGGAAGTTTCATCCTATAGGCATGGTCAGTTATTAACTCTACTTCTGACCTCTCTCCCCTCTCTGAAGAATCAGGGGTGGGAGTGAAAGTTCTGATCTTCTAACCATGGCTTGGTCTTTCTGATGACCTGTCCCCATCCAGAAGCCCACCAAGAATTGCCTCATTAGAACAAAAGATGTTCCTCACACCCAGGAAATTCCAAGGGTTTTGGAGCTCTATGTCAGAAACCAGGGTCAAAGACTAACTATTAGAACATAAGATTCTCCTTGCACCCTTATTAACGAGGGTTTTAGGAACTCTGCATTACAAACTGGGGGCAGAGATCTATATAAATATTTCTTATTATTTCACAGGCAGAAAATAGTTTTTGGAAGGCTTTCAAGTAAACATAAATCCCAGTGGAAGAAAAGGTAGTGGGGAAAGGATAGTGGTAGACATAAGGCTTTAATCTTCTTGAGCTCCTAAAATATGTATATTAACCTTAACTGGATTCTTCTAAGAAGAGATTGTGTGTCAAAGAATCAAAGCTCTGAATTAAAAAAATAAAAAAGCAGGCTGGATAAGAAGTCTACCCAATATCATCTCTTTTGTTTTTGATGTCAGGGGTGTGGACACTCCATAGGTTAGCTGGGCCAGCAGATAGAAAGAAGAATTCAAGTGGAGGAGAACAAAGACCATGGGGAAACCCATGAGGACAATTAGGAGTCCACATCAGTCTCTTGCCATCTCCAACCTTGATGGTACAAGTGACCTGCAGGAGAATCTGTCACTTTATGCCAATGAAGTTGACCATGCACCTGACCTGGGATTTGGAGAAGTTGAAAGGAGAGGCCTGCTGGAAGAGGGAGGAGCTATGAGTCTTGGGGCTGACCCCACCAATCAGGCGATCCAGCACAACAGAAGATGCATGTAAAATGCCATGGTGCTGAGCCCCCTGTACCTGCCTCCCAAGTGTAAGGCCTACTCTTCCTTCAACTCTTTCCTAAGCTCATGCAAATCTCACTTGGAGACACCTCTCATTTGGAACCACACAGAGAAGGGATTCATGGGAAAAGTAATTCACTCAAGTGAATTACTAAGCTGAAACAGTACAAAGTCATGTCACGACAGAGATCCAGCTGGAATATGCTACAGGCACACACACACATACACACCCACACTCGGGTGTGTGCGTGTATGTGTGTGTTTGCGTCTGTTTACTTCTGATACTGACCTTATTGGTTCTTTTCTCATTAGTTATGAATCTCTTCAACTCTCACCCTCCTCCACTTCCTCAAGTCTCTTATCATTGTGGTTTTCAGAAATTCATAATTAAACTGAGATTACTGAATGTAATATTTTTTAGAAAAGCCAGATAGCCATAATAACATATAAAAATATTTTAATGGCCAATAGTCATAATAATAATTATTATTAAATTACCCAAGACAAATCTCTAACTCAAATAATAATAAGTAAAATCATTACACAGTTTTACCATAAATCCTGGATATGAAAATGTGACATAGTTTATGACAAGCCCAGTCAATCTGCAGTGACTGCTCAAAGTACTGCCTTAAGACAATTTCCAAGAAGCATCTGAGCTCAGTGGCTTGAGGGCCATGATCACTTCCCAACGTGTTTCATGGGCTCTAATCAAGGAGTATGGACACATATGCTGCACATTAGATGTGACAGCCATAGTTTAAAAAAAAAATCATGACACATATATAGCTACCAGCACCCATCTCATGCCCTGTTTAGTAGTAATTCAAAAACCCCACAATAGCTTTATCACTGATTGCTTTATGTGGTCTATAGCAGAGTATAATAAAAATGTTGCTTCCTGTGATCCAGATACTTGGCTTCTATTAATGCAACCTAAATTTGTCTAAGCTGTCATTTTTTTTTTTTGCAGCCACAGACTATAGTTGTACCCCCAAGATTGTGACTGCACATTCTGTTTTCCAGCAGGCTCTCCATCATTCTATATTTACATGAGTGAATTTCTGAAGCAAAATAAAGGACTTCGCATTTATGTTTCCACATGTTTGTTTTGACTTGGTGTTTTTAGCCTGTTGAGAAATATTTTGAATATCAACTTTGTCATCTGGCTATTTATCAGATGTCCTATCTGTGTAATTTCTAGAACTGCTAAAAGCAGTTTTGATTTCCAAGTAAAACTGGTTTAAGCAGCTCTCTGAAGCTATAAGAACAGCATTCTCTAGCTTGGTTCTTCCAATCTTTGGTTGAACACTTACTTGAATTTCCTTTTTAAAAATACTTAGGAAATTTAAATCAATTTTTAATAATTGCTTCATCCTTGAGGTTCAAAGTCATTTTAACATTATATTCTAAATCTTTGAAGGGCAAGGCCTTCTTTCTTTTTCTTTTGTCCTATGATGCACTTCCTTCCTTCTTAAGTTATTTCTGTTCCTTTTCTCTGAAATTAACAAAGCTGAGCAATCACTAATTCATGCCAAACACTGTGTAATCATTCCATGCGCTATATAATTAGGACATAACTTGTATTGATCACAGGTCTGTTGTGAAAGGAAAGGCACAAAATAATTCATGTAAGCCGTGTAACATAGTGCCTGGTATGCAGAATATGTTCAAGTTATTACTAATTTTACTTCTATTACTATTCATGTGGTTTGATCTGCCCTCCAGATTCCTCTCTGAATTTTTTCTAAGCATTCATCTCTTAGACAGTTACTTCATCTTCTATCACTTCACTTTCTTCTGCCCTTATCACATTGGAAGGAAGAGTAGAACCTGGATGAAAATGCCCTCAGAAAAGAAGAAATGTACAAGGTGGTCTGACAGGGAGAGATGGCTTTTTGGCATCCAATGATTTTGAAAGGAAGTCGTTTTAATTCCCTACAGGGCTTTGTGAAATGGGGTGGAGACATTTCGGTCATCACAATATCTAGGGTTACTGGTGTTTTTGCCCAGAAGACAGAAGTGCTTGATATCTTGCACTGAAAAGGGCATTTTGCCCCAAATGTCAAAATGTTCAAATGAAATCAATGCAATGAGCAACAAGTAAAGAATCACGAGGTTAACTAGAGGGGGATATGGAAAAACAGTAAAGAGTCATTAGCTCTATAGAAGCATTTTGTATGACTCTGAAATAAAATTGTATAATATAATATAAAGATATAATTTTATGAGCCCAATTTGAACTTATGTGATGCTCTCCAAATCTTCAAAATTCATCAAGAATCATAAAGTTTCCAAAATTGCAATTCAAGTAAATAATGTACTGTAATTTAATATTGTCAGAAGGAAGTGTCACTTATATGTTAAAGAGAAATGACAATAACAATGATTAGTATTACTTGGCCACACAGTTATTTACTTGTATTGGACCTTCTACAAATGCTTTGATGACTCAAGTTCTGCACTCACATTATTCCCTGTTATTATGATGTAAAATCTTTTTTAAAATATCCTATAACAGTTCCATGTAAAAACTAGTGATGATGCGGTAAAATGCAGTAAGAAATCAATAACCTAGAAAAGAAGTTAAGCAAGATAAAAATGCCATAATGAAGCCCAAACAACCTCCATAATAAGCCATACATTTAATTTAAGAGTGAGTATTCTGAGAAGTATCAGAAATAATTCCAAGGAAACAAAAAAGTATCATTAAGCAACTACACCTTTAATTTTCCAAAAATAGTCCATACAAATGGGCAAGCACAATGAGAAAATGCTGGCTGCATGATCAATGCTACTGAAATGTGCTTCTAACCCGAGTTACCGTATGTTCTAAGCTGTAAAGTATTCCTGATGATTTTAAAGGAGACAGTGTATTTAAATAGAAATATTTTTGAAAACATTTCCTGTGCTTAGGAAGCATGTCCTTATGCAAACATATATTATGATGTTTGTAGATGTCTGTGCTTTAGAAGCCATTCCCCCTTATTTACATTTATTCAATGAGAAAAGTAGACTTAAATCTTCTCATTCTAGTATTGCTCTATGAATTTGAGTCAGTCACGCTTCTCTAGTTTACTACTGTAAAACTCTAAGCTATAAATCTCTAAGGTCTGTTTTCTCAAATACATAACCCCCCTAGAGCTGACTGGAGAGTAAATGAGATAATGTGGATTAAGTACTTAGTACAGCACAGACTCTTAACCTTTGTCACTTATCATCACAGTAACACTAGAAGACACTATTATAGCATTAACCACGGGCCAGCCTCTGTTCTTAATGGTTAGTAGACGTTAGATTAGTAGGACTCATACTGTCCTCAAAGTGCTTTTCCAGCTTAGATGGTATATCAGCACTCCCATTTTACCGAAGAGGACATTGAGAAACAGAAATGTTTATCAGTTCCCATGACTAGAAAGTGGCTAAGTTGGGATTTGAACCTAAGCAGCCCCATTCTAAACCCTGCATGATTCTTAATTAGTGCCAGCCATTGACAAACACCAGCCCTTGATTTAGTTCCAAGGTACTTAGAAACAGAACATCTCTTCAACTTAGATTTTCATTCATTATGTATTCATTGTCCAACCAACATTCAAAATGAGAGCAAATTAGATATTCAGTGCTGACACTGATGAGTGATTCTCAGCAAAGCAGTCACTGGCTTGAGTTTGGGATGATTTCCTAGTCAGATTCATGCTCCAAAGATTATTCCTTTGGTTGCTAAAGGAAATTTGAAGGAACCAAAGACATAAGATGATGGAATAGGCTCTAACAAGAGGTACTCAAAAGGAGAAGGGTGTTCTTCTAACTGTGGAAGTGGTTGGGGGTGGGAGGAGGCTGCATTTGGCAGGGGCCAAGGACCACCATGATCCTAACAAAACTTTAAGATAGCTAAAAATTCTCACACCAGTCAGAATGACCATCATTCAAAAGTCCACAAACAATAAACACTGGAGAGGCTGTGGAGAAAAGGGAGCCCTCCTACACTGCTGATGGGAATGCAGCTTGGTGCAGCTGTTATGGAAAACAGTGTGGAGAGTCCTCAAAAGACTAGAAACAGACTTACTATATGATCCAGCAATCCCACTCCTGGGCATATATCCAGAGGGAACCTTAATTCAAAAATACACCTGCACCCCAATATTCATAGCAGCACTATTTACAGTAGCCAAGACATGGAAACAGCCCAAATGTCCATCAACAGATGACTGGATAAAGAAGCTGTGGTATATTTATACAATGGAATACCACTCAGGTATAAAAAAGAATAAAATAATGTCATTTGCAGCAAAATAGATGGACCTGGAGAATGTCATTCTAAGTGAAGTAAAGCAGAAAGAGAAAGAAAAATACCACATGATATCACTTACATGTGGAATCTAAAAAAAAAAAAAAAAAAAGACAAGCACACTTATTTACAAAACAGAAACAGACTCACAGACATAGAAAACAAACTAATGATTGCCAAGTAGGGAAGGGGGTGGGAAGGGATAAATTAGGAGTTTGAGATTTGCAGATACAAATATATATATGTTTATGTGTGTTTGTGTGTGTGTATAAATATAAAATAAATAAACAATAAGTTTAGCACAGGGAATTATATTCAATATCTTGTAGTAACTTATGGTGAAAAAGAATATGAAAACAAATATATCTATGTTTTTATATGACCGAAGAATTGTGCTGTACACCAGAAATTGACACAAAACTGTAAACTGACTATACTTCAATAAATACATTAAAAAAAAGATGGGTAAAAATCAAGGCATAAGTGATATAAGCTTGAAAATTGCCTGGCATTTTACTGGAGAGCCTTCTTCTATAGTCAGAGAATACTGAAGCGTACAGCAGTTAGCCCAGAGCCAAGTGCACGTGACCACCCCATGATGTCACGAATGGCAAGGTTATTGTTTCTACCTGGGGTAGAGCTGACCAGAAAAATGAAGTACTTTAACCCCTTTGCTCTTTAAATAGTGTTTGGGGGTTTAGACTCAGAATGAACTCACTAAACCACCTGTGTTTTTCTTTTACTTATACAGAAATGCTCTTTCCAAACTCTAATTAAAATCTGCTGTTTATACCAGCCTTTAATGCGGTGGGTACTGCCATGGAGCATGTGATCCTTGAATGTCTTGGTGAGCCACTGCTGCTGTTCAGAGAGAGGAGGAGATAGAAAGCAATAAAGAAATAAATGAATAGGTAAACAAACAAATAAACAAACAAATAAATAAAGTTAATCTGTTTCTGCCTGGTGGTAAATATTTGAAATCATAAAACTTGTATTTTGAGAAGCCATTAAGTATAGGATACATTGGCGTGAGTCTGGCCTCATTCAGACTTGGAGTTGTTGCGAGCATCATGCATTGTGGAAGGCAGATGCTTCTTTTTTCCTAAAACCTATTTGTATCCCCCTTTCCTCCCATCACAATGTTCTAAAAATTCTTGGAATCTTTATTTCTAATTAGCTTTGTGACCATACAATGCGGAAGTCAGGGCAACATCCCTGAGAATGACCTGAGTATTAGCGAGACGGACTGATGTGGAGGAGGGATACAGCTCCTGACATCTAAAGAGCAACAGTCTCAGCTCCTGATCTCCGCCAGCCATGCGCATTCAGAAGGCTCACCGCACAGTCAAAGAGAGAAACGTGAGTTGAAATTTAGGTTTGGGTCCATTTCTTGCTAGCTCTGGGACTCAGAAAGTTTAACTTCCCTGTGGTTATGAAACTACCTAGAGATGCTAGAGGGTACAGTGATACAACATGGATAGAGCTGTTAGCGATTCTAATAAATAGTGTCCTTTACAGTTTAGCTCAACTCTGCCTTCTCTGTGAAGTCCTTACCAAGGACCCTGACCCCTATGGCCTTTTCTTCCTCCACTTCCACTTTCGGAATTGTTTATATCGTGTCATTAATAAGACAGCAAACCCACTGCTATGGTCTAAGAGTTTCTGCTAAGGAGAGTGGCATTGTTGTTTTAATTTCTGCGAAGTGAAAAAGACAATATACTCCCCCACCCCAAAAAAGAGATTAAACTTACAATTTAGGGGTTAGCCAACGGGAGCTCTTGGGCCAAATCCTGCTGCTGCCTATTTCTGTAAATAAAGTTTTATTAAGAAACAGCCAAGCTCATTCATTCGTATATCATCGATGGCTGCTTTAGTGCTACAGCAGCAGAGTTGAATAGTTACAACAAAGACCATATGACCCACAAAGCCTAAAATAGTTACTATCAGCCCCTTTGCAGTAAAGTTTGCTAACTCCTTGGGGTAAGCCGTTCTACTTAGCATTCTACTCAATGAGTGTATGTTCCAGGGCATGTCCAATAAATTATGTGAATTTGTAGTTGTTTGTTTCAGTTCTATTCTATGGCTCTAACTAGGGTTCTATTGTTCAAGGGAAAGCAAAGGTTTTTCCTACAGCCTGACCATTAAACACAAGGCAGCTCCTTCATTTGGAGTCAGAAGAAAAACCAGCAATCTGTTCACAGCCTAGGAAGAAAATTGATGGTTGAATATATTGATAGATGGTTTGTTGGTCTACAGTGAGTCTTTTCTCTAAGGAAGTGTAATGATAATCTCAGCACTAAAGGGATTTCTACCTTAGGCATTGGTGTTGGAACCTGACCCAAACCTCCTACCACCAACTTAAACTGTGACTTAACTGTATAATTTTGCATAGACCACTTCAGCTTTGTCTTTAGATGTTTTGCAGAATTTTGAATTTTGTGGTTACTGGATTTTTTTGGTTTTGTTTTGTTGGGTTTGTTTTGTTTTTTGTTTGTTTGTTTTGTTTTTTAAGTTCTGTCTTGTCATCCAACCACTATCCTAAATGCTTCTGGTCAAAACAGACTACCTGTTCTAGTTAAGTCACTCAACTCAGTTCCTACAAGCAAGCTGGCTCTCATGTGTGTCTCTGGGCCTCTGTTTTGCTTCTCTGCTGGGTATCTCCCAAGATCTGTCCCACCTTTCTTTCATGGAAGCAGTGATTTTTATCAAGGCACATGCCTGGCTAGCCTCCTTTCTGATAGTGTGACTGGGTTTGCCCAAAGTACTGTGAGGGGAAGTGATGTATGCAACTTCTGGGTCATGACCTTCTAGGGAGAAGACTCATTTGTCCTTTTGCACCTGCACATCTTGCTCTCTTCTGCTGCCTGGCCTGTGAATGTACTATGAAATATCTTGGACAATAAAGAAATACTCTAAAGTGTTAGGTAGTTAGATAGGTGGGGGCACCAGGTGGAGGAGAGAGAGGAAGATCTGGAAGATGGCATTAACTCCTTTAACTTCTCTAAATGAGTGCCAGCAAGAAACCAGTTAGAGTGCAACAGCTGCAACTGCGTGGTAGAGAGAAGGACCTAACCAGACATAATCCAATGCTCGTTGTAATATAATTAGCACTGCAGCTTAGCCCCACCCCATGGGTTTTTCCTGTGTGCATCATGGGTAAGGACATGCATTAAAAGGAAAAACATGACTAGGCATTCTGGGGCAAGAGCTGTCACTCAACTCTAAGCAAGCATATAAGAGGAGGGACAGAGACCACCGCTTTTCCTCCGTGGACCAGCCCATTCTTCCCATACTTTCTCTTTGCTAATAAATCCTTAAAAATCTTTCACTACACAACACTCCATCTCTTATCTGAATTCTTATCTTTTGGGTATGATAAGAACTGGGTTCTTTTCCCTTCCCTTTTTGGAGTAATGTGAGGGTACTGGGAAAGTGAAATAGACTCTGGGCTCCTGACGTCAGGGAGCCCCTGAACTAGATGTAACTATTATACATAGGAAGAAAAAGCCTTGATCCTTTAGCAGCCACTATATTTTGGGTCTCTCTTTTATGCAGTAATTCCTATTTCCTAAGGAAAACCCAGTTGCTGCCCTTATAGAGTGTACCATCAAGTATCTGAAGGAAATGTTTATCTATGCATTATACCAATGAATATTATAATTTAAATTTGAATTTATGCAGAAATCTTTCTCTTAGAAAGAATCTGATCCGTATAGAGTGAGAGGAAAGTATGAAATCCTCTTCTGAAACGGTGAGCTGGAAAGTTTTAGAATTTTATACGTATTCCTTGAGGACTTTGCACTGGCTGTTTCCTCTGCCTCGTAAGCCCTCCCAGTGTCCACTGCACATGCGCTATAGCACAGGCGATGCCCTCTTCCTTCCTGCGAGTCTCTGCCTGAATATCACCCGACTGGGGAGGGCTCCCTAATGTTGTTCCATAAAAGCATTTACAGCAGAGTTAACTACCTTAAATACCCTATACCTATGTCTTTACTTAGCACCTGCCCCTTCTCACTCCCACACTACAAAACAAAAACACAAAGACAAAAACAAAACTACTTCTGACAGTGTATTCTGCATCGGCTTTTATTAACTGTTTGTTCTCTGGTGTAAAGAAAAATGCCTGGCAGAAAGCAGACCCTTGATGAAGGTTTGCTGAATGACTGAAGGAACCAATGAATCCATGTCAAGAAGACCAGAAGCACTGCAGCACAGACAGTAAGGAGGAGGTAAGTGAGCTGAGCCCGGAGAGGCGGTCCCGCCAGCGCGTGAAGGGCTGTGTGCATCGCGTGCAGTGTTCTGTCTTTCTCCCAAGAGCAGAGGAAGACAGTGAAAGGCTTTTAAGGAACAAGAGTGTCCCATGATCAGATGGGAGAAGTTGAAGAGATCATTCTCCCTGCACTATAAGAAATAAGTTAGAAAGAGGTGTGAGTTTAAGGGGAAAGTTCAGTAGATGACTGTGGTCATTTAGGGGCGGCATTGTGGGTGACATAGCAAAACTAGGCTTTGGAAATAGTGCTGGTGATTGTCCAGGCTGCTCTAACTTCCATTCCTCACCCTTTCTCTGCTCTGCTCTGCACTGCAACTGACCTGTGTGCATAGGATCTTTGTCCCAGGACCTGTTGCTGAACTGACTTCCTGGCTGGATTTGTCAGTAGGAAGCACTGGCAGGAGACTTGTTGTTGAAAGAGAGGGAGAAACAAGGTATTTCTCCCATGTCTCCTGCTGACAGTTTTTAATGCAGTGGTTGTATTTCCTTGGTCCTTCCAAGTTTTACTGCCCTTGTCTCCTCTTTCCATGTTCACAGTTTTCATGCGGCAATCGTCCACCACGGATCCAGCTCTCACATTATGTCTAAGTTCCCAGTGATACCATGTTTTCCAGTCCCTCCCATCCTAGGGGTGGGAGCTGCTCCCTGTAATTGTTAACCTCCATGTGGCCTCTCAGTTCCCCGTTCATTCATCCACCATCACCTGACCAGCCACTCTTATTATATCACCTATTTTGGGAAACACTCAGTGCTTTTTCTGTTTTGCTGACTGAACACTGACAGATACAGTTCTGCCACATCAATACATATGTCAGAAAACTTCATTATAGAAATGGCTGTTCCGTATTTTTCATGTAGCACAATTTACCCCAGAAAGATAATACTACTTTGAAAATGATGACTAGCATTACAAGCTTCTTGGAAGCAAGGTTTACATTCTTTTATCTTCTTGTTTTCCACGTGCCTGCTCCAAGTTTGCGTTGCTTAAAGCCCAGAGCCATGTCAGAGTGACGATGACATTGTGCATTTGGATGCTTGGAAGTAAAGATTCAGTTGTTGACTTTCTTTCGCTGATCTCTCTCTGGATAAAATGGACATTGTCTTGTGATGTTTTTTGTCTCTTTTCCATTAAAAAGATAGACCTTATTACATCATATTTCTGCTGTAAATGAGCTTAATAGCAGCTATCAGACTATATCAATGGTGTGGCCCAGCTGCTCTTGTTTTTATTGCACCATTCCAGTGCCTCGGGGTAATTACCTTTGAGACCTCAAATGCATTCTCCTATGTAAAACCCATTCTTGCCAGTTCGGCATTCTGAGGCATATATTCTCAGTGTTTGTTTGCTTTTCTCCTATTTATTCATCCACAATAATCATTTCGTAATCAGCTTTAAATGTTCTAATATAATCCTCAAGGAGCACATCCAAGGGCACACAAAATGAACTTCGTGTCTTTCAGAGCTGGAGAGGAATTTAGCACTTTGGCAGGAGTTTGGGGCTGTGTGGGAGCCATGAGTGATGATCCTAGCTGCTGCCTTTGCATGCATTAACTGCTGGTCGCCTCTGAATAATTGGCTAAGAATATTGGTTAACACGTCAAGTGAAAATGTATGTGGCGGTGCCTGTCTCCATCGTCCCAGGAGAACATCTGTCCACTTCCCAAATCCACTAAACAATTTGGCTCTCGTTGGCGTGACTGGCAGCCTGTCCCAGAGAGGCCCTTTGCTACAAGGCAGGGGTGGGGGAAGTTTGAGCCCGAGTTGTGTTGGCAGGTTTTGTTGAAGCACTTTGGAGAGTAATTTTATAATATTTGCCCGCTGGTGATATTAGCCCTTTATTTTTGTGAAAGTCAGAAGGGAAAAAAATATATCACAACTCTTTCCGTGCATTGAAATTACTTTGGGAAAGAGCTTTTTGGTTCTATTCAGGTTATTTCTTAAATGTATATTGAATCCCTCCAACCTGGAGGGAAGACCCATGCTTTAGAGGAATTTAGTTTTGCAAGGGGACTATAACGTTAAAAAAAAAAAAAGATACATGCTCTTATAGTAATGCACACTGACTCTCCTGAGGGACGAGTTCATTGTGTCCATGTGGAGAAAAGGGAAGCAGTAGACAAATCCAACTAATTAAAAAATATCATAGCATGATTTGATTACAAGGAAATAGAATGAAGGACAAAGCATATGACCTGATTTGAAACTATGAATCGATGGTAAATCCAGAATTTGCAGCCCACAGGGCCCATGTTGTTTTGTTTTGTTTGTGTTGTTTTCTTTTGTTTGTATTGTTTTGATTTGTATATATCAAGCTTTAATTAGAGTGTCATCTTAATAATCACAAGGCTATTGGTTTCTCTTTGAGAAACACTTACCACAGATTCTCTTCCCTGCTGGAGGCAGCATGTGAAACACTTCATCTCTGGGATCACCCACCTGTGTTTTCTACTAACATTCAGAGCTTCTTCCGTAACATATACGTTCCTGTCCATTTGTCCCCTTCATTAATTGTCTGTTCTGAACACTGAAGTCACTGTGTATCTTAGGTTCTCTGAAGGAGCGAGGAAGGCATAGATCACCAACTTGGCTTTTTCTTCATTTTTGCCTGAAATTTTAGAGCCTTCAGCCCAAATTTCATTTGCTTTCCAGACGTGGTTCTCTGATCCCCAAAACTTTCAAAGGTGATTTGGTCTATCTAGCACAAGACTTAAGTTTCTGTTGGTGATATGAATCACCTATGGAGGCTTCTTCCAACTGCTTAAGGCATTAGCCTTTCTCTTCATGGGGATAAGTTTCAGGTCTCAGTGTAGATAGGTAGTGGGTCAACTGCCGCCCCAAAATGATAGACTAGAAAGTCAGACAGTCCTTGTGGACTGCGACTCCAATTAATTTAAAAGCCTTCATGTACACCCCTTTCTCTCATTTAAAGAAAGAATTTGATAAAGATTCTGAATGAACTTAATGGCACACAAACTTGAAACTGGATATAGTGAAAAATGTGTTAGAGGCTCCTAAGATTGGTATGTACATGCATTAATTTATAAATGCAATCAGTCACCCCATTTTAATATTTGTGTCTCTTTTATTGGTGTCGTCATACAGTGGAGTTCACTATACAGATTTAGCACAAATGGCATCATCATTCCTACCACCTTATCAAGGTCCTGTTCCATATTTTCCCCTTAAATTATTGCAAATGTATTTTTCCCCCGTTCTCTCGCATCTGTATACTTGCCCACTGGTGGGCTCCCTGCAAAATGGATTCAAGCCCTACCATTTCCCAGAATGACTGCTTCATAGTGACAAAACTTTGCTGCAATCTTAGACATTCTCATGGTTCTTGACCTTTCTCTAGCGTTCATCACTTGTATCATTCCTTTCCTTTGTAAAGTCATTTCTCCCTGAATCCTCATTTTTGGGTTCCCATCCTACATGTATTTCCCTAGATTCTATCTGAACCCTCCTAATCGTCCCTTAAACTTTCTCCCTCTAGAATCTCATTCTCATGTGTTCTTTGACACCATCAACATTGACAACTTCATTTTAGTTGCTCTGCCAAGCAACTATCCCCCATTTGTAGCTGACTGTCATTCATTTCCTCCTGAAACTCCTGCTGGCATCTTTAACTCAACATTTCACAAAATGAATTCATAGCTCTTCTGCCTGTCCTCTGCTACTTTGAATATCTTGATCTTTCTGTCACAAAAGGGCTGAACCCTGGGAGCTCCTGTTCTCTTAGTCCCACCAGGGCACCAGGAATGAAGTCCTGCTGGTGTTACCATGTCTGTGGAGTACATGTCATCCCTTCCATCCCCTAAACCTCAGTCCAGGATCAGTCACTTATTACCTCTCTCATGGATTACCCCGACAGCTTTCTAACAGCCCTCCTTATCTACAGACTTCATTCACCTAACCTTCTTAGCTAACACTGACAAAAAAAAAAAAAAAAACACTGACAGATTAATGAAGGGAAGCTCAAAATGTTAAAATGATTTCCCATCACTCTCTAAATTTTCTTCTAATTTCTGGCCACAGAGAATTTTTCTCATTCATATGCTCTGCATTTGTGCTGAATTTGTTTACTCGCTAAACCACAAAAATGCACTTTGTCCAGTGCCTGCCTTACTCATGCTGTTCCCCTCCTCTTAGTAAGCCACACCCCCTACCCTGCCTGTCAAACACGACCCATCCTTCAAGGACTAGCTCATATGTCACCTCCTTTATGACAAACTTTATTTAGTAACTGTTACAGCAGGGGAAAAGAGATTTTAGTATAGAACCCAACTCAACTCCAAATGTAATAAGAACAAGTTGGGATTTATAGCTAAGGGGCAGGATGAGAAAATTACTAAGCAAAGTTATCAAGGGTAGGGGAATTCTCGCCATACCAATTTAATAGGGATTTTACTGAAGGCAGGTCAGGGTGATCAGATATCAAGGGTGAGGGATTCTTGCTAAACTGACTTAGGATTCTTGATATAACTGGACTCATCAGGCTGAAGACAGGGTGCAAGGATGAGCCTAGACAAAAAGAGGACTCAGAGGAGCTTGTCCAAAGTTTGGTCAAGGGGACAGTCTGTGCTGGTAGCCTTATGCTTTCTAGACTTCAAAAAGGAGACAACAGTGCCACTTGGTCTATCCATAGAGGTAATAGCATCTTATTAGAGGATGAGACTATTAAATGCTAGATCATAATTTTAATGGAGAACAATAGAAGAAGCAGTATCTTTAGAAACATTCCACCTGATATTAATTTTCTCTTGCTGCTGCAACAATTATTTCAAATTTAGTGACATAAAACAACAGCAGATGTATAATCTCAAAGTTTTGTAGGTCAAAAGACTGACACAGGTCTCATAGGACCAAACTAAAGGTGTCATAAAGGCAAGATGTTTTTCTGGAGGCTCTAGAGACAAGTCAGTTTCCCAACCTGTTCTACTTTTAGAGAAGGCCCACCTTCCGTGGCTCATGCCCCGTCTCCTCCATCCTTAAAACCAGCAAGAGTAGGTTGAGTTTTCTCCCATAGCATCACCCAACTTTGTGTCCAGCACCTTATCTCTCTCTCTGATTCTTCTCTTCTGGCTCCCTCTTCCACTTTTAAGGACTCTGTGATTATATTGGAAACACTGAGCCAACCCAAGATAATTGCCCCTTGGCTGTTAGTGACCTTAATTCCCCTTTGCCATAGAACATAACATACTCACAGGTTCCCAGAATTAGGACTTGGGCATCTTCAGGGGCCATTATTCTGCCTACCCTTTAACAATTTGTGCAGACTCTAATATAGCACGTATGCCAAACAGTATAAAATAATTAAATTTTTGAAATTATTTTAAATAAAAGAGATTTGCATGTTCCTCAGAATAGAATTTCAAATCTCATTTAATATATATTCTCATATATATTCACAAAGTGCGAAAATAAATAAAAGATAAACCCTTTCTTACAGCTGATAATCTCATGCAAAAAATTTCAGGAGACAAGGGTTCTCATTTTAAAAATAAAAATATAAAATTTATTATCCTATTTATGAATGCTCAGCATTCATGTTTTGTATGTTTTGTTCCTTGCATTAGACTGACTTGCTTTGATTATATTTAACTAGCATAATCTTTTTGTTTCTTTGCCTCAACCCTAGAGCCAGTTTAAGACACCCCGTAACTGGTACTTTCCAACCATGAGGAAAGGTGCCCTTGGCAATTTCCTTGCACTCCTTTCCCACCTGAAGGACCCTTCCTCAAACTAATCTCAAATCTGCCTGGGCTCAGACTCCTGGGATTGTGTCTTGTTTTATAGACAAGAAAGTTCTTCCTACAAGTACCTCTCCCTTGGCATCCTTACTGGAGATACTCAACACTTCATAGTGTCTGCTGCCCCATATTTGATGGAGGATGACTGTGGCTACTGTAGATTAAATAAAGTAACTCATAAAAAACGCTTAGGACAGAGCATGTCACACAGTAAACGTGCCATTCAATGTCTCGGTTTAACATTCTTTTCTTCTGCCTCGTTGAACTCTGGGCACACAAGTTATCTCTGGCATTTGACTCTCAGCTCCCTCTGATTAGCTTTATTTTGGATGCACGTCTACCTTTTGTGGCTCTGAACTGCCCTGGCGGTTAAGGCCCCTGGGAATCCCAACTTTGGCGCGGGATGCTTGCTTATTATCCTGGCTGCCGTAAGTTCTCCCTCCCATTCTTCACGGGGGACGGGAGGATTCAGAACTATTTGGAGTTCAGCTGCTTCATAAATCACATTGCATTTCAGTTTATTCAATAGTTTATGAATAATCGTGGAGACAAAGGGAAGAAGGACATTTATATGACTTAGGCAGCCGAGGGGTGTCTGGGATGCTGGCGGTTACACTGCATTCGGAAGAGTGTCAACTCTGCTCTCATATGTCTGCCAGACCTGGACAAAAGAGTCTGTCATTCCCAACCAGACGAAAGCACATCAGTATCAACACTACGTGTAAATGTGGAGTTATCCAAAGCTGGTGCGTTTGTCTTTTCAGCCAAGTTTGAGACAGCAGAGGGTGTCTGTCGTGCCAAACACGTGGGACACACAAACACTCCCCTCAAGTCCCGTCTCCAACCCGCTGCCATCTGCCCCCAGACTGAACTTGAGATCAGAGTTACGCAGAATTGTTCCCGTATAGTCAGCGCCAGCGTCACAGATCCAAACACTGAGCAGAGAGCGGTGGTCACAGTGTCCAGACAGAGGAGTGACCTTTGGAAACTCCTTCATGCCTCAGTTTTTAAGATTCTACTGTTTAGGGTGGTGGCAAAGAGCAAATCAGGCAATTCAGAGGAAACATCTAAGACGGTTCCTGGCACAAAGGAAGAACGTCCTCCATGGAGTCTGTGGCTCTTCTTACTCAGGATAGGACCTACGCAGCCACAACTGATACAATTCAGAGTGGTGCTGTTTGAACAAAACAGATGGGACAAAGGGGACTAAGATGTTGTGGGGGACCTCCACTCTCTCAATGATGGCTGCTTCCTCCGACTTACTCCTCAGTAATCCCTATTCACCAAGACTCCCAGGAAATTACCCGAAATTCATTTCTACCAATATGAAAAGATTCCTAGAAACTCAAAGTGAGACCTCTTATAAGAGGAATATTTCCTGTTTTAGAGAATTAATATAAACTCTGGTTAAAGACAAAAAAAAAAAAAACTCTAGCTGAAATTTCGCTGATCGAGTAATTCATTTATTCAATTATTCATCAAACCTTTCTTAACATCCACCATAGCCAAGAACCCTGCTAGGTACTCCCTAGCAAGGAAGGTTAAGACAGGAATTTTAGAGCCTGGTTGGGATCTTGTATCCATAAACAGATAGCTATGTGTCAAGGTACAATGACTGCTGCAATGACTTATGCATTAAAAAAAAAATTTTAAGAACCTAAAGGAGAGCTTTCCTTTATTTCCAGTGAAGGAAAGTGATTGGGTTGGAGGGAAGAATTTATGTACTCCAAGCAAAATGACATCAAATCACCCAAACAGCTGTCTACTTCTGTTAGGTAAAGAATGCTGCTGGATAGCTAATCACTGGCAGGAGCTATATAAATACACTTTATATGGTAAAATAAGTGCAATAAATTACAGTCCTGTTTCCAGAATTCCTCTAATTTCTATATAAGAGGGGCTGGGTTTTGAGGTACATGTTGGAAAAGTGGGCTGGGGGTTTTCTTGAAGCTGTGTTTGCCTAGCAATCATGCATTTTCTTTAGATCATATGTTTATTTGGGGCGATTGTGGTGCTACTGAAGATGCCACGGTTCTATTAGAATTCATGGTACCTTTGCATGTGTCCCTCTCATTATGCAAATTGGGAATTAGCAACCAAAAACTAGACATTCCAGCTTCAAGCAGTAAGTTAGATAAAAACTGAGTATACAGTTTCCAGCTGGCTGAATTTTGTTTCTCAGTAATTAATAATTATATTTCATATTATTTTCTTTAAACCTAATTATATTTCATATGCTTTTTTAAAAGACTGTTAATAATGCTGATTATTGGGAAGGAAAGATTGCTATAAAATGCTTTGTAAATTAATAAATATAGTTCTATGTGCTACGTCTTTGTGTCTTTCTAACATAATTGTGATATTGAAATATCACTTTTTTTTTTACTTTTTGTATGTCTTTTTCTTTCTTTTTTTTTATTCAAGTATAGTCCATTTACAATATTGTGTTAATTTCTGGTGTACAGCATAATAGTTCAGTCATACATATACATACATATATTCCTTTTCATATTCTTTTTCCTTATAGGTTACTACAAGATACTGTACAAGATACTGAATATAGTTCTCTGCACGATACAGTATAAGCTTGTTGATTATCTATTTTATATATAATAGTATATGCAAATCTCAAACTCCTGATTTATACATTCCAAACTCCCTTCTTCTCCTGGTAACCTTAAGTTTGTTTCCTATGTCTGTGAGTCTGTTTCTGTTTTGTAAATAAGTTCGTCATTTTTTTTTTTTTAGATTCCATATATGAGTGATATCATATGGTATTTTTCTTTCTCTTTCTGGCTTATTTCACTTAGAATGACAATCTCCAGGTTCATCTATGTTGCTGCAAATGGCATTATTTTATTTTTGTGGCTGAATAGTATTCCATTGTGCAAACATTACACAACTTCTTTATCCAGTCATCTGTCGATGGACATTTAGGTTGCTTCCATGTCTTGGCTATTGCAAATAGTGCTGCTATGAACATTGGGGTGCAGATGTCTTTTTAAATTAAAGTTACCTCTGGATATATGTCCCAGAGTGGGATTGCTGAATCATGATCATTTTCATTTTACAGATGAGGAAATTGAGGTTCTGAGCAGTTAATTTTGTATCCCGAGATATACAGCTGAGGGATTTGGAGGTAGGTTTCAAACCTAGATTTTCTTGGTCCAAATTTTCTATTTTCTCGCTTAAAAAAATGAATTACATTTTATCAGGACTAGAACTCCAAAATTCAAGAGCTACTAGATATTCAAGAGTCTAATTATGTATGAGGAAACGGAGAGTTTAAAAAGCCAGTATCATAAAGCTGGTATGAGAGGTAAAATGAGAAGTCATAGCTCCTGTCTCTTCCATTATACTGAGTTGCCCGCTCTTTCTGACCATGAAGTTCAGAAACAATCCTAAGACAGATTTTCTTTCCCATGCATTTCATTCCACTTGATTTCCTCTCTGTTTGAGTTAGCAACAGCTTAGGTAAGAGGAAATTCTGGAGCCAAGTCAAGTCTGCTATTAATTATTTTTCTGCATTTACAAGAAAATCAAGATTACAGTGTATAGCTCAGAGATATGATAGATGGCTTTTCTTGCTGTTTAAATCATCAACACTCTCAGTGAATGAGTCATCTGCATTCTAAAGTGGGAATTTAGACTAGAAATTACAACTGGCAACCTGTAGCCAGGAGAGCTGAGCCTATTTATTGAAGATACCAGTGCCTCGTCAGAGGTACAAAACTGAGTTCTAAGGGGGTCTGGTATCCTGCAGCTGGGAGGGGAAGGGCAAAAGGTGAATTGTATTTTTTAAGCCTGTCACTTTGAAAACTCCCTGCTTCAAAATGCATTTCCAGGATTGTCGACTTCACAGCAGCAGTGAAGCGGGAGAAGCAAAGGCATCTTTGGAAGGAGCTGCACACAGCAGCACTTAATCTCTCCCCAGGCTTGTGAGAACCTGCTTATCTGGCAGGTTTTTCCAAGCACGCTCTGCTCCATGGACAATGGAGTTGGCAATCTGGAGACTGTAGCTTCATAATAGAGAGGCTTTGGGGGAGAGAAGCTTCCTTTTAAAAGGATCTAAGTGGATAAGTATTAAATGACTTCCCTGCAAAAAAGTTCAAATAGTTATTGAATATATTCAGGTTCCATTTTGATCTCCCTCTTTGAACACTTGAACCCTTTTTTGCTGGGTATTATGCTGCAATTTTATGGTAGGTTAAATGATGCCACCACGTGCATTCAAGTTATTCTTGAAATGGTTATTATAGCATTTCTTATATAGCATTGAATAGTCCATCAATGAATGACATCTCAATTTGCCAACCAGTTTCAAAATAGTGTGTGGTACGTAACCAGAAAAACTGGCATTGCTCACCTGTATTCTGGTTCCAGTTGCATCACTACTGAGTTCTATTATGATTTAAGTCAAAGCTTTTAACTTTAGAAATACATCACTGAAAGCCTGTGTCAAGGCCAATGCTATTTTCAAGGAATAGAAATACATGTAAAGAATTAAAAACAAAATAAAACAAAAAAATAAGTAAGAGGCTTATTTTTGTGAGAATACAAGAGGAAAAGATCACAAAAGCTTAGATTGGATTCAGTTGGGCTGCATGGAGACTGATTCACTTAAGATTTAAAAATTAGGACAGAAGATGACTATAAATTAAGATTTGTATGTCTATCAAGATACCGTATGCCCGAGTATTATGTGTAGAAAAAATAAGGGTATCTTTTATCACATAAATCACTAAATCTAAAGATACTTTAGCTATGGATGGATTATTTCAAAATGTAACAAAATCATCAGAGACCAAGGCTGTTTTCTTGCTTCCACTGTACCATTTCAGGGTGAAGGATGTGGTCCTTTGGTTTGTCACCTTGTGGTTACAAGATGGCTGCTCTAGTTCTAGACATTGCATCCCTCACCGACATCAACCAAATGCAAGAAGAGCAGGTTTTTTTTTTTTTTTTAATGTCTTTTTGAGACCAGAATAGAACTTTTCCAAGAAGTCCCAGTATCTTCTCTTGGACTTGGTTCGCCATTATTGGGCCAGGTGCCCACTCTCCAGCTACATGGGAGGGTGAAGAAATGCTCATCTGGTATCATCAACCAACAGACTAAGAAACTGCTCTGCACAGATGGGAAAATAACAAAAGGGAGACAAGTACTTGAGCAGACAACTAGTGACATCTGCCATTGCTTTCCTCTTTCTCAGAGGTCACTTGGATGTTATCGGCAGTTGGTTTCTGTTTCCATGAATTTTTGATACATTTGCTGGGCTTACTGTGTATGTGGCTGGAAGCTGACAGTCTCTACCTTAGACTCTTCAGGAACCTCCCATACTGCTTAACCTACATCTTCCAGGGCCCCAACCTCACATTTCTGAAATTCTTGATAGGAGAAACTTACTGACCCAATTCAAATATTCAAGCTGTCTGATAAGTGCTAAGTGAATGCTTTGGTTAGGTTGGATTTGTTGAGGGCGGGCAGAGTAGGATCGCATGGTTCAGTTCAGATTCGGCAGTATTGTAGTGATGCTAGCTATGTCTAGGGTACTCTGAATATAGATCCCCAAGGCTTACAGACGCACTTCCTCTTCCAGTATGCTGGCGATGTATATTATTCTGGGTCTCATCTATTCCATATCCTTATTTTCAATATAAGCATCAGTCAGTGAAAACAACCTTCATGCTACTTATCAAGTAGCCTTTTTGCTAAGTATACATATTCTTATAAATACCATTAAATAATGCATATGAGTGTACTTTAAAAAGTGTTTTTAAAAAATCTGTTACATTTGTAAATTATTCTAGTTCCATAAATAGAATAAGTAATTCAATCATCCTAGACATTTTCTAGACTGAAATACAGGCTAAAGCATATTTTCTAATGTCTGGCATGATAATGCAAAATGCGCAGGATTTTCTGCTTTTACATCCTTTAGAATCTAGATGTTAGCTGTTAATGTGTAAGCACCAAGGCTATTACATTTATTTGCAAATTTCCCATAATTTAATCTAGACTACAGTAATATATGTAAAAATGACCACAATAATGGACTGATTATATTGTATTCTTAAAAACTAGAGTTTTACTTCACTATGTTAGAATTAAATGATCTAATAATTTGAAAAGTATTAATTTATTCCTAAGACTTAACGATAAATACAAACAGCTTCACTCTACTGTGATTGTTACCAAGTACACCTTACTCTTGAGGAAACCATGGCCCCTATAACAAGAGTTTCTAGATAATGTAAAATAATTAATGGGAACGTCAAAGCAAAATTATGGAATCTTGTAAAGGTTATTCTTAAATGATATCATCAAACATCTCAAGATCTGGAACTGTAGTCTTGCCATGTTATGGCACCAAAATCTAGCTCAGTATATTCAATGCATATTACTGAACGCAGCAGACAACAGTCCATGGTTTATACATCACATCGACTACTCACTACGTCTGGTAAGATCCAATGCTAGACTCTGAAGTCCGAAGAGTAAGATAATATTTCTGCTCTCAGTGGTCTTTCAACTTAGGTGAAGGAATGTGTTGTGGATAAATGAAAACGTAACTACAGCTAAGGCTTTCTGTGAGAGTAAACAAATTTGTGATGCTTAAAATAAACACTAAACATTCCAAAGAAGTTATTTCCTGTTCTCTGAGGACTCAGTCAGGTATAAGGACTCAGTTTATCTCTCGTGTAGGCCAAGAGAAAAAATTGCATTTGGACATTCTGAGGGTAAAGAGTCATGCAAAGGCATATGCAAAACATGGAATAGCACAGGTTGGCACCGTATTTTGGCTCCTCTATTTTCTGTCTGTCTATCCATGCAGCCATCTATCGTTATTTATCTTTATTTATAGCTAACTATAATCAATCTATCCATCCTTTGATTTTTTAAATCACTGACAATTTGGGACTTTGATGACTGTAATTAACCTTGCAACCAAAACTATGCATATGTGCCTACATGAAACTTTCATTGCTATGAAGTCAAGAACAACTCTGAATCCTCCTCATGCACCTACATTAGACTCACTCCCCCCAAACAGAGTAATCCAGGTGGTATTTTCATTGGAACCATCGGTTCCAGGAGCTCTGAGTCTTTTGTCATGAATCCTTAAAGCACAAGAGAGCAAATGATCAGTAGATCTTAGGATCTAACAACCCACTGAGAGGCTGACTTTTTAATTTCTGTTTTTAACAAAATCCAAGCAAATTTTGTAACATCTAGCACATATATCTGTGTATTGAAACACAAAAATCATATTATAAGTTATTTGCCATCTGAAAGGGTCATGTTTATCTTATGACTTCACATGCCGTCTTCACATTAGTTAGTATCACCCCCCTCCTTTGCTGATCATCCTATAAATGTGAGAACTAAGTTAAGAACTACTTGGTAAGGACTAGCTTCAGATTATGCTGAAGGTCTCCTTAGCTTAACAGAAAGAATCTTCCAGGATCTGACTTTTATCTGGTTATATCTCTTGCCCATCATAGCTCAGCATTGAAATATCTACTCCAGACTCAAACTGCCTCCAGAACTCTGTCCACTCTCCCTTCCATGTCTTTGTTCACACTGTACCCACTGTTCAAATGTCCTCACTCCCATCATTGCCTGTCATTTCCTGTTCATCCTTTCAAATGCATCTTTGTCTCTTCTTCTTGAAGCCTTTCCTCAACCTCTAGGTCTCTACCTGCTATTACATTTGCCCATTGCACATTAACCATCTGTTTATGAGTTTATTTCTTCTGCTAGCTACATTATCCATCAGCATATCTCCCATGTGTCCCAGAAGAGTTCCTGGAATGTAATGGATGCTCAGTAAATGTTGGTGCAAGTTAAGCTGGTTGAACATGGTAGACTTCATCTGAAAATCTCCGAAAACAATGTTGACAAGATAAAAATAATATTAAAAAAATGTATTCTGGAAGTGGGGAAGGGTAGTGTGGGCAGAAGCCAGGCAAACCAATGAGGAAGCTACTATAATTGACTCTTGTTCAGGAATAGGTTAATACAGGCCAGAAATATGGTAGAAATGCTGGGAATGAAGTGGAAGAAACAACTTTAAGAAGCAAGCCTTATAGATTTGAGAATGAGACAAAAGAAGGTCAAAGTTACTTCTGAAGTTTCCAGACTGAGTGATAACGAGGGTGGAGGTGTCCTTTGTTTCATTCAAAAGATTGCTTCCATTTGTTACTTCGGAGGGAGCAGTAATGAGCAGAAATCACTTCAAAAGGAGAGGACGAAAGCTGAGCTCAGAGGTCAGCTGCAAAGTAAATAGGTGGCTTCAACGCTGGTGGGAAAATATGAAGGCTACCCGCTAAAACCAATAGCCGTCCACTGTCAGGGAGAGCCAAGCTGAAGAGGAACCTTGTCGTGAGAGTGGGAGAGAAAGCAAGTATCCTCTTGGATAAAGTCCCGTTAGGCACTGTTACACAAGCAGTTACAACCAGAGGAAATGAGGCTAAGACAGCTTGGAGGTGGAACCCACGGAGGTTTCTAGTCTCACCCACACTCTCACAGCCAGCTCAGCAAAAACTATCATTTCTAAGCACAAAGTCCCTAGAATCACTCTTTTTTATGTTATAATATCTATAAATGTAAGTATTCATTTCTTTTTGTTTCAATGCCAATTTTTTTTAAAGACCAACTTAGTCGTGTATTCCTTATTATTACCTGGGTTCTGTTTCCATGTCATGGTACCAGGCCACTCCAGTTAACAAGAAGCTCACCCAACTAGCCTTACCATTTGCACTGAACCAGTTCAACCCAGAAAATAATTTCTTTCATGGCTAGCAACTTTCTTAACTGGAAACTAAATTGGCTGTGGTGAAGAACCAGCTGTCTCCCATGGGCTCCTTCCAAGTGGAAGCTCTCTCTTATGTGTTAGGGTGTCAGCCTTGGCTAACAGTGTCCTGCGGGCCCTTCTCTTACCTGCTTCCTTATCATGTCTTCTTCCCTCCTGGACTTACTACAACAACAATCTCAGCTGAAGTGTTTCTTTATCAAGCCTGTGCCAGAGCTGGCCCAGAGCTGAGGCTGGACAGTCCCTAAATATCTGATAGGAAAACAGCCATAAGTGCGTCTTGGAGAGACATACATTGATTTGTTCATTCATTCATCATTTGTTCATTCATACATTCATTCATCCTCTAACTCATGCATCCCCCTCCTTTTTAAACGATATCTCCTGAGTATTATTTATGTCTCAACCATGGTGTTCACAGTGTTTGACAGGCATGAAGGATAATCAGGGGAGAGTAAGAGATAAAAAAATGTAGACAAGCATACCGGAAATAAAGTGGTAGTCAAGGTATAGGCTGTGACAGATACCTAAATCAGTGTCACTTGTGATGCTTTTTAAAAATTCAGATTCCTGAGCTCAACCTCTGATTTAGAATCACTAGGATGAAAATCCAGAAACCTTCACTCACAGCCAAATGTTCTCGCCACACACTGAAATGTGTGAACCACTGCTGTAGAGAAAGGAGTGTTTATTTTGAATATTCCCTTGGAAAGCTCTAGTGTGATTAAAGATTATGCATACATATACTTGTTTAAGTGTCTAAACCAGAGAAGAATCCTAAAGACCATGTGGCTTCATGGACGTATAGAAAAGGAATGGGTCCTCTTATTTTATATATGAGGTGAGGTGATATGTTTGATGTCATAGATCTCTGACTTCTCATAATTGTGTTTCCAAGTAAGAATGAGACCATGCCTGGGAAATTATTTTATCATTGTATCTAGAGAATAACTACTAAACACAAAAGGGTGTATTTAACTGTTGATATATCCTTTGCATCTGGACATGAATTAAAGAAAACACTCATAAATTATATAAATTCATATATTAAAATATTTTGGAATCTGTGTCTAATGTTCCAAGGATATAAGTTTTATTTGGAAAATCTTAAAAAAATGGAATTTTACTTTTTTTAGGCATTGCACAAGTGGATGTCATTCTGGTGTTACCTCTTGAGGTGAACTCAGCTTAAACTTGGTGATTTATTAAAAACAAAAATCAAAACCAACACTGAATGAGGACTGGTCTAGATCCTGATATTATGGTGATTGACTCATGGCCCAGGCTTCTGGAAGGAGACAGATGAACAGGCAAATAAAGTACAATTGGTAAATACTATAATGGAAAGATACCATGGGAACTCATAACTGGGTGGGGCTAGCAAAGGAAGTCTTCTTGGAGAATGTGATGGCTCAGCTGAATTTTGAAGAACAAGTAGATGTTAACCAGGAGATCTGAGTGTACATGTAGGGTAGAGGAAGAGGGTGTGTGTGTGTCTGATGTGGAGGAAGTGGTCAATGATGGTGAGAAGTGGAATATTTTCTCTACATTCCACCTCTATTGTTCACCTCTCTCTAATGCAGCACACCTATCCTCACATCAGTCTGATTCAAACTGTATGCTTGGCACCAAAACAAAACAACCACAAAACGTGAGGTTGCCTGGGCTCCAAATACCCGCATTTTGAAATTTGCTACATTGGTGAGGTCTTCTGTCCTCAGTTCTATATAATCCTCTAAACCTTGCCTAGATTCCCAGAACCTGTGTGTGCCTCCTGGGTGACTGATTTATTCATTTTGGGGTCCTCTCTGGCTTCTTGCCTACTTCTTTTTGTTGTTGTTGTTTTATTCTTGGGTTCTGCCTGCAGTCATGTCTAGTTTTTGCCTTCTGAAGTCTGCCTCACTTTGGTTGTTTACATTCTCAACTCCTATCCTATTGTGGAAGATGGTGTGACACCATCCAAATACTGGCTCTTCTTGAGTTAGCAACGTAGTTGCATATATATTTTTCCCCTCAGGCATGTTGTTGGATGAGTTCACTCATACTTGTTCTACTTCAAGCCAGTCTGTACCAGGCTTCATCTGATTACTTCATTCTGCGAGAGAGCCAAATACATAATTGAGTAGGTGTAACCACTGAGTTGCTAAGACTCCAGGGATTGTCATGCCTTTGTTTGGGGAAATAAGAGAAATGCACTATTGAAATGTAATGCACAGGATTAACAACACATACAATGGGCCTTCAAATCTGCTTTTTCTTCTCTGAATCATAATCAAATGCACCAAAATGGCTGCCTCAGCTTTTCAAATGAGATTGGCTATAAAGACAGTAAAACAATTAAGATATATTAATATCTAACTGAAGTTGTCAAATCATTGAACTATTAAGGAAAGCCTTCCTACCTGCTCCTTTGACTTAACTCAAAGATCCTGCGGCTGCCCTAAAGTAAAATTCCTACTGTGCCAAGATGAATATTTATTGTTTTAAAAGTAAAAGTGGAGGGCCCACCTCCCCCTCTTCTTCATCTGGTGAGTTCATGTTCCCCACTCCCATTCTCTGACTCTGGGTCTTGGACGGACTGACCCCATTCTTATTTTTAGTGATGTGCTCATATAAATATATGACCCCATATGGGCTGATGAGAGTCAGACCTAGAACTTTTATTTGAATTTTCAAGGAAGAATTACTTTGTTACAGACTTGGAGCTGGGATTCAGTATGTTGCTGGAAGCCATTCTACCTGAAAATGCTTGGGGCCAATGAAGAGCAAAACAAAGAAGAGAGCTGAGAGATAGGGAGTCCCGATAATGTCTGAGCCTGTGAGTCTGGCTATGCTTCCAAGTCAAAGCCACCCTAGATTCTTAAGGCATGTGAATCACTGGCTTTGTTTTATGCTTCTATTTTATTTGTTTGTTTGCTTGTTGTTTGTTGTTTTTTGTTTATTTTTTAGCCAGTTTCATTTAGATCTTTTAAAAAAAATGAACCTAAAAGAATCTTGCTTAATGTATTTGAGAAATCTACTCAATGTTGTCTTTAACGTGGTAAGATTTCTTTCCTTGGTCTTAACCTCCACTCCTGTTTTCTTATTGTGATGTGCTCGTGATGCCCTGTTAGAGCATCTTGTTTGTTTTATAGCAGAGCCACATTTGCCTAAGCCTGCTCCAGTAACCTCTGTCACCTTGGTAAGTAAGAACTGTGCATGTTCATTCACTTTCATACACAGCCACATACATGCATGACTTGAATAAAAGACACTCTTCCATGACAATAAATTAATTTATTGGGCCTCAACACTCAGAATTGAGTTTCAGTGTCTGATTTGATGAGAATCACTGCTGCTTAACTCTGTCATTTGTTGTTCATTTTATTTGCAGAAGGTCAGGACTATAATTTGAGGCTTTCTCCCTAAGCTTCCATGATGGAGATGAATTTATCAAAGAGGTGGGGAGTTGTCCTGTCATTTTGAGGAACACGACACCCAAGTCATCAGAAAGAAGACTTATCGGGAGTCAAGATCAATTTTCAAGAATAGGAAAATAAAAGCAGAACTCAATTTGTGTCAAAATAAAGGACATAGGAGTTCATTCAGATTGATAACTAATGATTAATAGAGATCTTATTTATGCGGAACTTTCTCTGGGCCATTCACCTATACATATTAAGCTACCTCCCAAAGTAACACTGTGAGGTAGTTATGATTAATCACATTTTGCATTTGTCAGTTAACTTTTTCTACATAATAAATCAGCCCCAAGATTAATGGCTCAAAACAACAAGCATCTCTTATGTCTCAGAATTGTGTGGTCCAAGGAGTAGCTCTTTGCAGATGAGTTAATTCAGCTCATCTCTGCAGTCAGCTGACACGTGGCACTAGATGGTCTTCAATGACAAGTCCAGTCATTTGTGTAGGCTTTTGATCAGTGACTCTCAGCTCTCCTTCATGTGACTGCTCTGAAAGGCTAGTTTGGGCTCATTCATGTTATGGTCTGAAGTTTTCAAACACAACACGAGAGGTGAAGCCCCAGTGAGCCAGGACTTTTCGAATCTCTGCTTGTGTTAAGATTTCTAATGTCCTATTGGCCAAAGCAAGTCACACAGCCATGCCCAGATCTAAGAGGTAGAGAAACAGAGCTGTGTCATGATTGGAGAAACAGCAAAGTTACATTTCAAAAGGGATATGCTTTGAGATGGGAGGAATTGCTATGATGAGTTTTGGGGAAAAAAAAAAATACTGAAAGAAAAATCTACCAAAGGAAGAAAAGTAATTCATCTAAAGGTGCATATTTCAGAACAAGGCAAAAGAGTCTGACTTAAAAAACATGGTATTCTACAATCTGGGAGACTGACTCAAAAATGAAAACAGTTAAGGTAGAGTTTTAATTCATCTCACAGAGAAGATCCTTACGTATGTTTTCTTCCCAGCAGGCCTCCCTCTCTCATTGCACCTGCATTTATGACTGAATGAGAAGTTCTCTGTCTAGATCACTTAGCTGACATAGTCTTTCACTAATACATTATCTGCAGTGTTGTTTGATAGCAAAAGTTCCATGCAAGAGAGACCCAAACTCAAATACCTGAACGAGCCAGGCAGGTAACGTAAAGGTGTGAGCCTGATAAAAAACAAAACAAACAAAAAAAAAATCTTATGGTTACAATGGTTACAGAGGGGGCAGAGGATGAGAAGGGATAAACTGGGAGTTTGAGATTTGCAGATACTAACTACTATCTAAAAAATAGATAAACACGTTTCTGCTATATAGCACAGGGAACTATATTCAATATCTTACAGTAACCTATAATGAAAAGGAATATGAAAAGGAATACATATATGTCCATGTATGTATGACTGAAACATGCTGTATGCCAGAAATTGACATAACACTGTAAACTGACTATATTTCAAAAATTAAAAATAGGGGGAATGTAAAGTCTGGACAATATGAATTTTTCTCACTCATCTGTAAGTATCCAAGTTAGGAAAAAAATTGAATACTGCTGCTTCTGCCACCCCCGCCAAAAAAAAAAAAATAAAAACCTCTGCCCTCGGGGCAGAGATAGCCAGGAACTGCCGGCTTGTGAATTTTGCAATACAAATACCTACCCATCTTTAGCTGGAATTTGCAACATTCCAAAAGTAACCATCCCCCCAGAGTGCTGGTCTTCTACAGCTGAGACAGAACCTCTCCACGAGTTCTAAAGGAACCCCAATGGGCTTTCAATAGGGATGAGGTCATCAGTGTGTCTACCTCTCACAGGGCTGTGGTGTTCAGTGCATCTTGAGGAGGGACTGTCTGTCCAGGAGGCGTGGCAGCTGTTCGGGCTGCATGAGACATCATTCCGAGCCCTGGAGATGAGGGGTCGGATGTCCTGAACCCTGCCAGGTGAAGGAAATGCTCACAGCAAAAAGAACTGGAGATTCAGTCTGTCAACAGTCAAAGGGCAATGGAAAACTGTATTTTTTTTCTCTGAAGCTGTGAGAAAACCAGGCATTTAATACCACCGTTTTAACTTCAAACCAATCAAACATTGGCAGTTTGGAATTGTTTTATTTTGAGGCTTTAGCTTATCTCCATGGGATAAAAGCCTTTCCAAACTGGCTTTAACTAAAAATGTCATCTATCCCAGCTGCTCACTGGTTAGCAGAAACCGTGGTAACAGAAGGCCCCTTTTGATAGCCTTCTTCCATAATATCATCCAAATTTGCATGGCAAAGATGTGGGAGCTATTTATATGTTGATTATTACAGTGCTGCAGTTTATATTTTTCCCAGCACAGTTGAAAATTATATTTAGAAAGCCTGACATCATCTTTAAATATATATTATAGCTCTCATTTGGTAGAGATGAGCTGTTGAAATGCACGCCACCTACTCAACTTCTCAGAAAAATGGTATAGATGTTTCACACATGGTTAAATATAAATGTGTGCTCTGGCGTACACTGCACTGGGACCTGCAGGACTTAGAGGGAATTTTGTGGGCTCTGGTTTTGCCTTCTCAGTTTGCTCTCTATTTAAAAAGAAAGACTGTCAATGTGATTTAGTTGTAAGAACACGGGTTTTGTAGCCAGAAATTTCTGAATTCTGAATTCTAGCTCTGCTGCATAGGAGCTGTGAGAGCTTGGAAAATGGGAGCATCGGTGATCATTCCTACTGTTGGACTCAAACTGAAACATGAGCTTTTCCTGGGTCTCAAGCCCGCTGACCTTTGGATGGGAACTACACCATCCGCTCTCTGGTCCTCAGGCCTTCAAACTCCAACTGGCACTAAACCCCTGGCTCCTGGGTCTCCAGCTTTCTGACTCACCATGCTGATCTTGGTATGTATCAGCTTCCATAATCACGTGGCCAGATATCTTATAATAAATCTCTCTCTACATCTACACATCCTATATCAATTCTGTTTCTCCAGAGAACTCTTGCTAATACATAGATTATCCGGTTTTGTGTTAAGCTGCCAAGAATCACTTGCTGGGGTAGAAGATATTCTATTAGCTCTATTCTACTTACCCTAGTCAGTGGTGGAGGAGACTAAGACCTCCAGAAATAAATGAATGTGTTTTAAGGTCAGAGATATTACATGGTGGAAGCAGGATTTGAAACTTGGAAATAAAGTACTTTATTTTACCCATTTAACTACAATCTTATACTGTAAATAAAAGTTAGTTGCTGTTCCAGCCCTAAGAAGTTTATGTAAACCTGATGCTCACAGTGAAAGAGAATCAAGGAGACGGTAACACACCAGCGTACCCGAGGGAGACGTGTGAGGACCATCCCACTGCATCACGACAGGGACAGAGAAAGCCATGGGACCTGTAGGCATACTTCTGTGGAGTGCAGTTGGGACTGGGAAATGCTGTGGTTTCCCCAGACTATCAACCCCCACCCATCATCTAAATTGGATCCGGTATCTGACTGCTGATACCAATTAGACTTGTATTTGCAATTCTGCGGCATATCCGAGTGACCGTGGCCCTAGAGGGATATCTATGACTGGAATGGCATCTAAAATGTTTTAATTTTATAGGAAAGCAAAGTTAGAGCAGTATTTCCCTTATTAGCTTTTAAATGTCAGAGTCCAAAATTTCAGCAAAGGAGCTTCATGGCTTAGAGTGACTAAAATTTCACATTGTTTAATATAATAGGCCAACTTTCACACTTCAGATGAGAAGAGCCAGATATTCAAGATAAGTGTACTTTTTTGAAGGATTAAATGACCACCATATTTAATACCTTGAGGCCTCCACGTGACACTTAGATATTGTATTTTGCCGAATTTAACTATTATGAAGAATTATTTGAAAATCATTTCCCTACGAATGGAAATAAAAATACAGCTGCAAGTGCTAAGAGTAGTGAGATGACATTTTATTTTTTATAAGCTAGTTGGCAAAAATTCAACTTTTATAAACACATATGCCTGTCTCAAGCTTTTAAGGAGTCAGTTTTATGTTTCATACCATTCTTTCTTCTTGCCTATTAAGCAAGTCTCAGTTTGAGCCAAGATCAGTTTTTATATGAAGCTCAAAGGTAAGTCATTTTATATAATATTTGCATAGGCATAATTGTTTCCACACCCTCCATCCCTACTACCCCCCTGGATTGCACAGTACAGTGAAACGAATTGGTTTGAAACCCCACTCTCAACGTATCACACCCTTGTTCAAGAAAAAAGTTCTGTTTCATTAAGTGAAAATGCTGTGTGCTGACACTCATGGTTCTCAATAACCTGAGCCCACTTTCCCTGATAGTTATAATGAGAATAATATATTTTTAAATTAATTTTTTTCTTTTTATCTTTCTTTTTGACTTTCCAAAAGCAAAACACCTCAATTAGCAACACTGTCCTGCCCTCTCCGGTTCAGAAACAATTGAGAATTGAGATATGGAAGCCATGCAGAATCTGATCAAAGTGTCAATTTTATTATGAAAAAAGTAGACATGGAGAAAAACATGGCTAGTGACTACTGTCATGTATTCAAGGTTTCTCTCTCCCTTACTCTAACTTAAGCCCTATGACTGTAGATACTCCCTTGAGGGGGCAGACCCAACCCTGGTTAGCTCATCGCACCTATGAGAGAAGACCAGAATTTATCTTCTCAGCAGAAAGCTGGCCCAAACGAGTGAGGAAGAGCTAAGTCAGGCTTACCTGCTTCCTTCCCTCATGCTCACCAATGCAGGAAATAGACATATAGTAGGCATGGGTAGAAAGAAAATGGATGTGTTTCTCATGCTATCGCTGTATTAGCTTTCTTTTGCTGAATGAAAACAAAATTACCACCAACTTAAAGGATTTAAACAATACCTGTTTATTAACTAAAAATTATCTGTGTCAGTCCTCAAGCTGAAATCAAGGTGTTGAACAGACTGAATTCTTATCTGGAGACTCTAGGGAAAAATACACTTCCAAGCTCATTCTTCTTGTTGGAAGAATTCACTTCCTTGTGGTCGTAGGACTGAGGTCTTGGTTTTCTGGCTGGCCGTCAGTCAGTGGCTACACTTCATACCTAGAGGTTATCTTCATTCCTTGCCACGTGACCACTACACTCTCAAGTCAGCAACAATACATCAAATATGTCTTGTGCTTTGAATCTCTAATTTATCTGTCTCTGACCTTTAGGTCCATATTTTAAATAAGCTTTTTATTAAAAAACAGTTTTAGATTTATAAAATTATTGTGAAGATAGTTCAAAGAATTCTAATATACCTCACACTCAGGTTTCCCAGTTAGTAATATCATTCATTAATATGTTATATTTATCATTAATAAGGTTGATATGTTGTTATTAACTAAACTCCATATTTAATCAGATTTCTTCTGTTTTCCTCTAATGTCCTTTTTATGTTCCAGAATCCCATCTGGTAACCCCCATCGCATTCAGTCTTCTAAGTTTCCTCTTGCCTGTAAAAGCTTCTCAGATTTCCATGTTCATGATGACCTTGACAATTTGGAGGATTACGAGTCAGGAATGTTGTATAATGTCCCTAATAGGAATTGGACTAATGCTTTTCTCATGATTAGATTGGGATAATGCATTTAGAAGGAGAGGACCACAGAGGTAAAGTGCTATTCTCATTACATTATTTCAAGGGCACATGCTAGCAACATGACTTACAATTATTGATGTTAACTTTGTTCACCTTGCTTGAGGTAGTTAATGCAGCAAAGTTATTATGGTCTTCTCCTCTTTCCAGACTTAACTCTTTGGAATTAAGTCACAATGTGCAGTGTACACTTGAGGGTGAAGAGTCATACTCTACCTCCTTAAATGTAGAGTATTGACATCCGTTATTTGGAAATCTTACACACAGGGTATTTAGCTCTTCTCCCACATTTACATATTTGCTCAGACATTTATTTATAACAATATGAACTCATGGATGTTTATTTAACACTTTGGGTTATAATCCAGTGTTTATTTACTTATATACTAAAATTGTTTTAACTTCAGCCATTGGGCATTCCTTCAGTTGGCTCATGCATTCCTTTGACATTCATCCAGAATATCTTCCTTTCTTATAGTCAACCCTGCCATATTATAACCTAATCACAAGAGTGAATTCCATCATATTCTGCTCTCAGAAACTGCACAATGTACACCACAGAGCAAGAAATCTTGGAACTACCTTACACTTTTGCCTACCACAATCTCCATCCTAAGGAGCAGAGCAGAAAATTATTAAACCCCATAAAACATGACAAGTGAGAAATAATCTCCTCTATCTCAATATTATGTACACATATTATGGAGGAAAGATGATTTTCCTGTGTTTCTGGGCATACAATCTTACTAAACTTACCTTTCTGTCCTTTTCTCTTCCTTGTCACACGTACCCCACATTAAGACTGTCAGCAATACTTATTGGGTCTGTGTTCAAATATCTCAAATATTCCCCCAAATCCATGGTCTAAGTTATCATCTTTTTTTTACCTAATAGAGGACTGTAGCCTCCTCACTGGCCTCTTTAGCACAGTTGCATGAACTGGGATTTAAACAATGAAACAAATTAAATCAGACCTTTACTCTGCTCAAAAACCTCCAGTATCTTCCTAAAGCTATTAAAATAAATTCCAAAATCTTTATCATAGTCTTCAAGGACCCAAATCAGCACTTTGAACACTAACACTGAGGAAGGACCGGTTATCTGCACCAACTCTTCAGATCAATATCAATACATATCTCCTCCAACATGGGGCTGACCATGTAAATTCAACAACACCTGTTTCTGAACATATTCTATTCAATGAGATGAGTCCACTAATCACTGCTTAAGTGTTGTGCAATGTCAAGTTGCTATAAAATGTCTCTAAATACTCGTTTTCGATTTTATACTCATGGAGGACTGGTAGTCCAGAGATGGGACTGGTCAGTGTGCTACACTTTGATAGCACTGTGCTCTCATAGTCTGATCCCTGGCCATCTCCTTCCCTCTGCTCTCCCCTTTGCTGCCTTCTTTCCAACACATCTCACTTTGTGTTCTTTCTATAACACACTGCACTGGTTTTCTATTATTATGCAATAGAGTACCACTATTTTAGCAGCTTAAAACCACACATATTTATTATCTCAGCGTTTGCATGAGTCAGGAGTCAAGGCATGGCTTATCTAGAGCCTCTGCTTAGGATTTCATAAGGCTGTAACCTGGTTCTCATCTAGCCTTCGGAGTCTTCATCCAAAATCATGTGGTTATTGGCAGAAGTCAGCTCTGTGAGATGGCAGAACTGAGACCAGCAATTTCCAAAGGTACTCCATAGTTCTCAACTAAACGGCCCTCTCTGTATGCAGCTATGACACAAAAGTTTTTTTCCTACAAATCCAACAAGGGGGAGTCTGTCACTCCAGCCTGCTAAAATGGAGTCATACAATATTATAGAAACATGGGAGTGACATCCTATCACCATTGTCATAAAAAGTAACAAACAGGGAAGTAATATCCATCACCTTTGCCATGCTCATTCATTGGAAGCTAGCCATAGGTCTCACATACACTCGGCAGGAGGGGATGACACAAAACCATGGACAGGAGGGAGTGGGAAGTCATAGACTGAGAATCACTTTAGGGTCTGCCTGACATGCACCAAGCTTACCTAGAGCTTTGTACTTGCTTTTTCTCTTCCTACAGACTCACCTCCTCATTTCTTTCAGGTCACTGCTCTGGTCTCTTAATTTCAAAGAGTCCTTCCCAAGACCTGCCTCCCTAAAACAGCCACCCCGTTACAGTCATTCCTAGAACCTTATTCTGTTTTTCTTCACAGCATGGAACAGTCTCTGACATTAAATGATTATTTGTTCAAAATCTGTCTTTCTCATTAGAATGTAGGCCATTTTCCAAGCTGTAAGAAATGAACCTGTCATGTAGTTCATGCTCAAAACTGTTTGTTGAATGAATCAGTAAAAACTTTTAGTTTGCAGCAATGGTCACCAGAGTCTTTCTAATTTGATCCACACATTTTACACTAGGTTATCAATATGGCAATTTGCTATTAATGTTTAATCTTGGCTCTGTTGCAAGCCTGCAAATGGAAACAGAATGATAGAATAGAAATAGCACAGAGTCTGAAACAGCACGGACTGAGATCAAATTCAAATTGCTATTCACTATTTTGGTGATCTAGGGGGTTAATTTCTCTGAATTTCAATTATAATACTGGAGAAAAAAGTGCATGGTTTCCATCAAGTTGATTTGGTTTAGATCTTGGATCCACTACTTGCTAGTATGGCTTTAAACTAGTTTCTCAGGCTTCTGGAGGTTCAGTGACTTCGTCTGTAAAATTGGAATAATACTAATAATTTTCCCCACATAGGATGGCTGTGAGGTTAAATGGTCAAATTCATGAAAAGCACCTAGCTTGGTGATGGGCACACTGTTTGCACTCAGTACAAGTTAGCTTTGATTAATATTAATACTTATATGTGTATCAATATAATAAAATTATTATGTCATCAATATCAGTATAAATTCTATGGCACAAAGTATGCTATTAAATGATATCCATTATCTTTCTATATTTTTCGTTAGGACTTGGCATAGAGCTAGATATAACAATAACAATAGTGGTGACTGTCTTCTATGGAAAAATTTGATTACAGGTCCTAAACAACTCTTCATAACAGGTGATTAAGAAGCAGGTGTCGACATTCCACACATAGCTGACTATTCTGATTCATGCTGAGGGAAAAAATACATAAATTACTATCTATGAGTAACTGTGGGGAGTTGCTGTTCACTGGATACAAAGTGCAGTTATGCAAGATGAAAAAGTTCTACATATCTTCTGTACATTATGCTTATAGTTAACAACACTGTACAGTAACTTGAACATTTGTTGAGGGTAGATCTCATATGTGTTTTTTACCACACACACACAAAAACCTGAACATAATATTTTCATTATTTTTTTAAGATTTTGCTCATGGCATCTCACAAGTGATGTGTTTCTATGTAAGGATAGGTTGAACAACAGATTAAAAGAGGATTTTTTTTTATCATTAAGCTATATGAAACAGTCATAAAATTATGATTAAAAAGAAATATTTTCCCTTTCCTTAGCATCTAATTATATAGAGTCCATGAAATTTCCCATTACAACCTAAAATACTAATTAAGTAAAATTCTAATATGCTGAAAAAGAAGAAATGCAAAAAAAAGTTCTAAATATACCTTACTGCAGTTATGAATCTAAAAACATATATATCTTTTACATATTGCAAAATAAAATTAAATGGGAATGTAAAACAAAGCAAATTGTAAAAATTGAAATAGAACTCTAACATAAATATGATGACTTAATCACCCAGAGGAAATAATTATTTGAAGTATTTTTATAATATGCCAATTTTACTATTTATCTAGAATGGAATATAATCTAAGAATAAGTAAGACAATCAAGTAATCCCAAATAACATTCAACAGTCAATAGTCTCTTTTAATATTGCTACTACTATATTGAGGTCATAGGTGTATATATGTGGGTATACTCATTACAAAAATTTAAGTAAGTTATTCTGTTAATAGACTAGTTGGTATTCTCAGTGCACAATAAAAGATATAGAAATATAGACTCACATACTATAAATATAAGTATGTTATGTTAAACCTGAATTTGAAAATCTCAATTGAACATAGAGTAATTTATATATTTATTTAGTTAGTTAGCTAGTTAATTAGTTATTTTGGCTCTCTCTTTTTTTAAATTGAATTATAGTTAGTTTACAATGTTGTATTAATTTCTAGTATACAATATAGTGATTCAGTTATACACATACATCTGTATATTTCATTTCATATTATTTTTTATAACAGGCTATTACAAGGTATTAAATATAGTTCCCTGTGCTATATACAGTAGGGCCTTGCTGTTTATCTATTTTATTATTTATTTATATAATTTTACTTATCAGTTCCTTTTTTTTGTAGTAGTCAGTTTACAATGTGTAAATTTCTGGTGCACAGAATAATAGTTCAGTCATGCATATACATACATACATTTATTTTCATGTGCGATACAGAAGAAACTTATTGTGTATCGTTTTATATTTGGTAGTTACTATATGCAAATTTCAAAGTCCCAATTTATCCTCCACTCCACCTTTCTTCCCTGGTAACCACAAGTTTGTTTTCTATGCCTGTGAGTCTGTTTCTATTTTGTAAATAAGTTCATTTGTCTCAGTTTTTAGATTCTCCATACAAGTGATATCATATGGAATTTTTCTTTCTCTTTCTGACTTACTTCGCTTACCTCCTAGCTCTGCCTATTGAAAAAGCCTAGAAGCTATGACAACCCAATAGTGATAAGAACCCCTAGGAGCCAGATTGTATTCTCTGTATAACATACTCCACGAGAGAAAAACAGTGACCCTTGAGAAATGATTGATTTCAAGTCTTAAACAGAAACTGTCTGAGATGAGTCTTAGACTTCTTGCTGTACAAAATGCCAGGTCTCTTAAAAAGAAATAGACCGCTTCAGAAGGACCCAGGAACAAGCAGGAATTACCTCTCGCTAGTCACAAGTGAGAAATTTAAGCATATAGTAATAGTACTAAATGTAGCAGTAGTAATATTACCAGCAATCATAATATTCATAAAACTAATGAACACAAAATTAAAACACATTGAATATGTTGAAATCCACAGTGTTACTCAGAAAAGAAAGAAAAAAAGGAAGAAGGGTAAGAAGGAAGGAAGAAAAGAAGGAAGAAAACTCATTAGGTACCTTTAAAAGTTACCTGGGCATCGGCTCCTTTCTCTGAAAAGAATTATTCTTTAAAGGAAATAATTAAGAATAATTTAAAATATTTAATAACAAAGTAATAAATAAATGATTTAATAATAAACTGATTTATTATAGGTATGTATTAATAATTAGTATTAAGACATTATTGCTACATAGCTAATAATAAATTAATAAATAATTAAAATAAGAATTTCTTTTCTGTGCAAAATTTATATATATATTTTTAAATATATTTTCATTGAAGTGTAATCAGCTTGCAATTTGTTAGTTTCTGGTTTAGAGCACAATGCTTCAGTCATTCATGAACATACATATTCGTTTTCATATTCTTTTTCACTGTAAGTTACTACAAGATATTGAATATAGTTCCCTGCACTATACAGCATGAACTTGCTGTTTATCTATTTTATATATCTTAGTTAGTATCTTTCAATCCCAAATATCACCAAATACCTTTAGTTGATGAGGAGGAGATCTTTTCAGAAAAATCCCAGCTGATAAAGAAGGAAACTAGAATTCAAAAATCACCATTTGGTGACCTCAAATAAAGTAATTAATTTAGGTAATCATCATCAATAGATGAAACCCTTAGATGAAAATTGATGGTGAACTTTATAATGGAATCATTGGGCAGCTGCAACCTGAACCCACTGGTCACCTTATGTCATTAAAAGTAAGGTAAATAGACACATGTGTGTCCAATGTGATCTTATCACTTATGAACTATTACTTTAAAAGAAAAGAAAAACAAAACAAAACACTAATCCAATCAAGGATTTAGAACTAATTTTTAATCCAAAGGACAACTCAAAGGGTATCCTTGAAAGTCAATGACATGAAAAAAAATCGTGAGGGATATTCCAACTAAGTATAATGATAGAACTTGTTTGGATACTGATATAAACAGGATAACTGTAAAAATGCATTTTGATATGGTTTAGAAAATGTAAAGATGAACTGAGTATTAATGGATATGTGAAATATTGCTCATTGTGAGTTGGGAAGCCCCATGAAAAAGGCCAGCAGGACCCCCAGGCAGGGCCAATACTCTCCAGCCAGCACCATCTGGTTTCCTGGCCTGGCAGCATTATCTCACTTTTTGCCTCTGAAAGGGCTTACTTCTAGGAAAGTGGAACTTATCCCTAAGATTCTGTTGGTTCCTTGAGCTAACTCTGATTGGTCCATTTGTAGCACTTCATTTGCATGGAGCACACTCCTGATTGGTCCATTTCTACAAAGCTCATTTCTAATTAGTCAACTTTTGTTACACCTTATTTACAGATGATGTTGCAAAGTGTGGACTGGCAGCCTATAACAGCCTGTGTAAACCTACAGCTGGGGTCCAGAGCTTGGAGTGTTAACTCCTCTGGGCACGCTGATGTAATAAACCTGAGTTCTCCAATCCTCCGAGTGCTTCTTGGTTTCTCACCTGGATCCAGGTTGCTGTCACAACTGAGCTGTAACACACTTTGCTGCAACAATAGTACGTAGTTAATGATCATGTGATTTACAAGAAAATTCTTATTTTTAGATCCTCTTAGTGAAATACATAGAGGTGAAATGATATGGTGTCTGTGATTTACTTCAAAATACATCAGTACATGAGATTAAAATAAAGGCAAAAGAGATAAATGAAACAAATGTGACAAAATCTTGATAATTGTTCAATCAGGGTGATATATGGGACTTTTTGAATTAGTTTACTCTCAAGTATGTTTAACAATATTCATTGAAATTAAAAAGAAAAAAACAAACAAACAAAAACAAAATCAAAACCCCTTCTTCTCTGGGGTATGAACCTATAGCTAGAGGGACCCTATCACTATCCTTAGGGACCACATATCTGACTGGAGGATCCAGACACTATCCTAGGTCTGAAAATCAAGGCCAGGCCCCCCGCATTCCTTATATGCTCCTTGTTCTCCTATCTTTTTCTTTAGTCCAAAAAATCATCTCCGCCCCTGATGAGCCAAATAACTCAGAGACAGTGCCCTGGAGATTAGAAGAAAAGAAGCCACTTTATTGTTTTGCCAGGCAAAGGGGACTCACCCTAGTGCCTTCAAAACTGTGAACCTATCTTGGGGATGGGGCAGGGTGATTATATAGCCATAGCTTAAACAATAAAGCATCGATAACAATCAACAGAATTTTCTTCTCCTAAGACTCATAGTGGCCTCATGGTGTCTCCAGGTGATCAATTCTATAGAGGCTAGTGGTTGTCACTCTTTCGATCTCTTTATCTTTTAAGAACCCAAGGTGTGGTCTTCTTGGTAATTCAGGCTATTTTGTAAGGTTACATTCCCATGACCTTCTCCCTGGAGAATGGCTCAGAGATCAAGAATGATTATTACTTTCAATTACTAGAATAAAGTAGAAACAAGAATAATAGCTTTAGTTTTAACAGTGGGTCTGGAGCTGTGAGTAGTAAGCGGTCGGTCAGGTCAGTTGATCGTTTTAAGGGCAAGTGTAAGAATAAGCAATCTGTTAGCCTAAGTGCAGCCATTTTGTTAATTATCCTTCAAAACTATACATATCGCAGTCATTCGTTCTGCCATGGCTTCATACTGATCTCACTTCTTGACTATTCTGAGTTGTCATGAGAGCATCACAATGCTCAAAACTGAGTGCTGAGTTCCGTTCTGTGGACTCAGAATTCAAGTGCTAAATCATGGATTCTGATGATCAAAAAAGAATTTACCAAAGACCTAGAAGGGGAGAACAGGCTGCACTTTTAGAGTCAGATACAGTCACTCCACATAGAGGAAGAGGGAAAAACAGTAACCTGGTAGCCTCTGTGAGCCCAATACACATTAGTGATATTCAAGAGACTTACCTGATTATTAATTCTAATAGAACTAATATTAATGGAGCTCAGCTTACACTAGGCACAAGGGTGAGGCCCTTACATTCATTAACTCGTTTATTTATCGCAATTACTCTACAAGGTGGTCATTATTAATGTGCATATTTTACGATGCTTAATTAACTTGCAAAAGTAAAACAACTACCAAGTGAAGGAGTAAGGATCTGGCCCCAGATCTGACCCCAAAGCCCATATTCTGATAAGAAATGGAGAAAATAAAACATGGGGACCTCTGTTAGGTATAGAAAGTTTTGTTTTGTTTTGTTTTGTTTTGTTTTTTAAGCACTATTGATTCATCATCTGCTGTGTGTCAGATTTGGTGCCCAGATCAGGAGAATGGTAATAAATATGACCAGCTTTTGGAGAATTCAAAATCTAGTTGGTGAGTCTGATACACAAATAATCCAAATGCAATAATGCAGGTGTTAAAATCAAGGTGTATATAGTGGTTGCTTTCCTTTTTTTTTGCAGTTTGCCTGCCAGTCAGATTTTAGAGTAAGGATTAAAATGGAAGTGTTTATGAAATGTGTAATTGAGGGAAAAAGAAAATGTCACATGAAGTAGAGTTGGGGAAGACAGTTCACAGGAGAGTAAGAAAAATGAGTAGTACTTCAGCAGGGCAGATAGTGGCAGAAATAAACAAAAGTGAAGGATTTGTAGAAGTCAGGGCTCAGAGGGTTGGGGGTCAGGAAGGCAGCTGCAGCTCTAAAGGTAGCTGGGGATCTAACAGTGATGGTATTATAACAGGGAAGAACAAATCTAACTGCATATTAGATCTGTCCCTTTAGCTCTAACACTCTGCTGTTTCCTGTGCTTAGTCATGCTGGTTCTACACCTTTTATAAAAGAATGCTACCTATAGCCTGAAATGTACAGGACAGCCCATTCTCAAGGCTCTGACCTTCAAGGATATAACACTTCTTCATCCATATAGAGATAAAAAGTTGCAGAACAGAGAATAACATTTGTCTTGGAGATTTATAGGATCATGATGATCTGACCTACCTGGACAGCTGCAAGAACAGAGGATTCTGAAACCAAGAAGTTTGCAACAACCAGCCACACCCTCTTCCTTTTTTAGTATAAAAGGAGTGTGAATTCTGACTTGGGGAAAATGATTCTCTAGGACTTCAGTTCCCCATCTTCTCAGTCTGATGGCTTTCCAATAAAGTGGTTATCCCTTGCCCCCCAAACTCCTCTCTCAATTTATTGACCTCTTGTGTGGTGAGCAGTATGAGCTTGGATTTGGTAACAGTTTTACCCAGGAAATCCCATCATGCTCACTTTTTTAAGGCAGAGGAATTATTCAGCCAGACATGTTAGAAAAAGGGGGTCAGTTTGCACAAAATTTTGCTACAGTCTTTTTGACCAATATCCAATCTTGAGTATGAACTTTGTGATAAACTATTAAAAGAAAACGTTTCCTTAAAACAATTACCTTTTTTTTTCCAGTTGGAAGTTAAATATCCTTATACACAGTCTCTATTCTTGTCTTGGAATTAGAAGGGAATACAAGCCATCACATGGTTTCAGAAGTAACTAGCCCCTTCAGAATGCCACCTGAGCCCTTGGCAGGCACAATGGCTGCTTCTGATGCCAACCCTGGGTGCCGTAGCTAGGGGGACTAATAGTAATTACTGTTTCCAACCCTTTCGAAAGTTTCCAAGCTGTCTGTGGCATCTGTTCCATACATGTTCTGCTGGCAGCTAGGAAGTGAGGGATTTTGAAGATACTATTAATGTTTTTTTGTCAATTAGTAAATGTGTGATCAAATAATTGCTCTAAACTCTTCAAGATGGCCTAATTCAGAGAGCTGGAATAAAGCAATGGAAGGCTATCTATATTCATCCTAGGAGCACAGTTTATTTATGGTATGGTGTTAAAACCAACCCAAAAAAAATTTGAATTATCAAAGTTCTAAGGTGCTTGTTTGTCCACATGACTCGGGAAAATCCGCTTATTTGTAGATCTTTTATCCAACAAGGTCTCCTGGCAAAATAAGCCATTCTATTTTCTCCATATGTACTCTGGGATGCCCGACTTGAGTGCCCATAATGATGCTCTTCATTCCACAGAGAAACCTGTTCCTCCTGTCTCAGCCCTTCTAAGTGTCATTTGTTTCATCCACACCTGGATGAATTCCTGATTTCGCCACCTAATGGTTGAGTGACTTTGGGCAAATCTCTTAACCTCTTTACAATCCCAGCTTCCTCATCTATAAAATGGAGATGATAACTATCTAATATTTAGGATTCTGTAAGGATTAACAGAGATGATATCCATGAAGCACACAATAAATGCTTAATAATCATCCTCTATTATTTTAATATAAGTTATTATGATATCAGTAGTCTCTCCTACTGTCATCAATGTCTTAGGGTCCTTTCGGATTCTCCATGCAGCCATCATCCTCACCTGCTCTGAATTCACATTGCAGTGGACCTACACCCTTGTCAGGGAGTGCAGCATTTCTTACCTTAGATATCAGTTAATATATACCTGTTCTGTCTCCCCTGTAACTTTAGAGATCAACATCCTTTCCTGATTCACCTACATGTCCACATTTTCTAGAATGGTGATACGTTTAGGGGAACTACTTTATCGCATAGATATCTGATTTCCTTCACATTTTGAACATGATAAGCAAAGAACAAGTCAGTGCAAGCTAGAAGGTCTCAGTGGGACTACTGGCTACTTTTTCCCAGATGACCCTCAAGGTCACTTGACTGGCCTCCTTGACTCCCAGTCTGGCCCCTCCAGCCACAATCTCTAGACAGAGTGATTTTCCTAAGGTACAGACCTTATGGGGTTATTCCTTTGCTTTATTTCTTTTAGTGGCATTCCATGATCAGTCCAAACTTCAATACTGCCATAAAGGAAATTTCATAATCTACTAACCTCCACTCCCTCTTTTTTCACCTTGTCCCTCACCACTCTCTTTACCTTATGCAATATGTGGTACCCATACTTGAAATATGACATTTTCCAGACTCTCTCTACCCTCCAGTTCTGTGCACCTTTCTTTTTGCCTGAAATAAACTTCTTACCACTTCCCACTGTCATCTAGTTTACTGTGATTCATCCTTTAGAATTCAGTATAAATGTAACCATGTCATCTCATGAAGAAAACCTGTCCTGTCCCTCTCTATTTTACTTATTTCCCTGTCTTATATGCTATATTGTCACTCTGTGTGTGTCTCTCTCATAACATTTAAAGTATAGTACTAAATTGTATCTTACACATAGGTTTCACATCTTAATTCTGCAGTCATTGAGCAAAAAAAAAAAAAAAGCTCTCAATCATCTTATTAACCCCCTGGAGATTCCTTTCTGAGAGATCTAAGACTTCCAATAACCTAGAATCTACCTCATGACCTTCTACCCTCATATCCATCCACTCTGCCTCATGTTTAGTTAATATCAACTGCATACATTTTCCTTCAGATATCAACCTATTTAATGTGTTTTCATGAATTTTTACATGCAATTTACCCTTCCCTATAAAACCCATCCCACCTTTATTCTCTTGACCAATACTTAACTTTTTACTGAGATTTAGCTCAGGGGTTATTTCTTCTCAAAAGCTTTTATGAACACTCAGTTTGGATTAAGTACCTTGCTATGTTCTCTGTTGTATATAACATGTATAACTTCAGCTTCCCTCCTGAGTAAATTCATTTTTTCCCCTAAACACAATCTACTGGCCTTTTAGTGTGCATTTGGTAATCTTGTACACCTTGGTTTCTCAACCTTGAAACTATTGACATTTTAGACCAGTTAATTGTTTGCTGTGAAGGCTGTCCTGTGTTACTGCAGAATTCTTAGTAGCATTCCTAACCTCAATACACTAGATCCTTATAACATGCACCCCTGCCCCCACTGTGACAAATAAAAATGCCTCCAAACATAGCAAGATACCACCTATGGGAAAAGTCATCGTTGGTTGAGACTGTGCTCTAGATCCTAAAAGCAGAACTTAACAGTTCTGTCCCCTTACAGTGATGAATGTATTTAATCTGGTTCAATGAAAACTACTTCTATTGGTAGAGTAATTACTGATAAAGAGGATATGATTTGAACCTAGGAAGCAAATCTTTTTTTCCCATTAGTGTCATCTTCTCTTATTTAAAAAAGGGTTTTGTAAATTTGAAATGATGTTTTCTGTTTGTTGATAAATAAAGAAAGTAAGAACCAGAGTTTTAATTATAACATTGTCATCATAAGTAATAGGCAATAAGCACCAAAAATTGGTAGTGGAAGATCAACCTGAAGAAACTGCTAAAGAGGTAATGATGTGGACAAGTTTCTATTAATTTAATGCTATTTTGCATCCACACCAATAGTCTCAAACATACCAAAATGTATTTCTTTTTTTTCAACCTTTAATCACACTATGAATTACATATATTTCTTTCTGGCCTGGCTATGGGAACAAGAGATCATCATTTTTTTTATTTAACTCAATATAACTGAGTTTTATATAATTCAACAAACATTAGGCACTCTATTCTGTGGGCCTGACTCTTTAAAAAAATTTTAGGACTTTGCCCCTATACTCAAGATCCTTACATTCTAGTGGTTGTCTGGTATCTAAAGAAGGACTAGAGTTAAAGGGGTGGGAAGTCCAGGTGGTTGCAGAGGTTTCTCAGGGAAAGTAATGCAGATAGTGGTTTTGAAGAATGAGTAGCGATTTTTTAGGTAGACAAGGCAATGAGAATGTACCAGAGGATGGCACCAGAATGCAAATCAACACATGGCTTCCTTCCTTCAAAAAAAAAAATTCTTACTACAAGAAACTCAGCAAGTAGAGGATTTAAATTCTGTCACAGGCTTCTTGCTTTGACGACTGGTTACAAACATTTTATAAACCAGAAGAGGCCCATTGACTATGCTTTAAGTGACTCTCTTGCAGGCGCAAAAAGCAACATGTACGAACATGAGTTATGTTACATGAGTAAGCTTATCCTATGAGGATTTTTGAAAATCTGAACTAGGTCATAACCTTGAGTAAGATGAAGGTAGAGAAGGATTAGGGGAAAATCATTTCCTCCCAATAGTAAATTGGGTCTATAACCTGGTATTTCCTTTTAAGTCAATATTTGAGTGAGACTTACAGGGAAACTCTCCATATCATCGTCATAACTCTTCTGTAAATCTAAAACTATTCTACAACAGAATGTTTACTTAAAAAGAGATTTTAAAAGGTCATGAAAACAAAGAATAGCCTGAACAATGGAGAAGGTCAGCAGAAGGGAATAGTTAGGCAAGGTGGGGCACGGAAACACTGGAAGGGGACTGAGTGTTTTTGCAATTATAGACCCCCATCCTTAGCCCCTCCATGATCCCTCTCTTACCACATGTGCCCTTGCTCTCACTTCCTCCTATTACTAATTAGGCTGTTTTATGTGAATTTCAGCATGCAATATTTCATATTTAATAACCCTGCATCAGAAGAAATGGGAAGTCAAAGAGGCTGGAATTTATTGCCAGGTGTTCTGGACAGCATCTGGGGCATTTATAGAGAACCCACAAAATTCCTCAATACCCTGAGGAATCTAAAGCCCACACTTTCAGGAATCCAATAAGTTTCAGCTGAGAATCCCATAAATACTACAGGACAAAGGCTATCCTCTGATCAAGCTCATTCACTGGGTATTCAGGCGACAGGAAGTTGACATTCAGGCGTACTCATAATTGGCCTTTGCATTTAGCACCTTGTTAACATAAATTGAGGAAGTTCACACCTCTAATCTCTTGTTACTAATGTCAGTCTGCTAGAATCTGAACTCAATAAGATGAGGTTGGCTTGCTGGAAAAGCTGTTTTGTTTTTTTTTTTTCCAGCAGGAGGAGAAGAATCTAATTGTTTCAGCTGAGAGACCTGGAATCTGCTGACATGAGCGGTATCTTCAATTTAGGGGACAGCTCCAAAGCTAAAGGTTAAAGTCAGGAAGTCACTAAGGTTGTCACTCAGTCTCCATGATTTCTGTCTTTTTAAAAGATGACTTCACATTTTCTATTTTCTCGCATCTTACATTAGAGCCAGGCTGATCACTATGGTGGACCTGAATTCGCTCATGCTTTCTCTCTTCTCTCCTTTGTTTGCAATGTATCCATTACCTTAAGTACCATTTTCTCAGATCATCAAAAGTCTAGCTCCTCCCACTCCTTAACATTTCTGTTCAAATTAATTCTTTTCTAAAAATCTCCCAGGGATTTAAATTTCTGTTTCCTTGAAATCTTCTTTACTCCTTCAAATATCAGTTTATGTCCATTTCTGTTTATTATATTTTTATTAGAATCTTGACACCGAAGTTTCATCATTTACTTTTCCTTAGCAAAATGGCATGCTTCTTGGAGATACCAATCAAACTTCTCTAGCAGTGCATGAGAGTGCTGGTGTTAGTGATGGCACTCCCAGAAAGGAAAGTCGCTTTTTGTAAAGCTGCCTGTTGGGGGCTTTAGGATAGCGATCATAAGTGACAGTTGCTTAAGCCAGAAATAAGCCTCTCTTTAAAAACACCAGGACTGATGTAGCCATTATGGAAAACAGAATGGAGATTCCTCAAAAAACTAAAAACAACTTACCATATGATCTAGCAATCCCACTCCTGGGCATATGCTGAAACTTGAACCTTAATTCAAAGAGACACCTGCACCCAAATGTCATAGCAGCACTATTTACGATAGCCAAAATATGGAAACAACCTAAATGTCCATTGACAGATGCCTGGAAAAAGAAATGTTGGTATATTTATACAATGGAATACTACTCAGCCATAAAAAAGAATAAAATAATGCCATTTGCAGCAACATAGATGGACCCGGAGAATGTCATTCTAAGTGAAGTAAGGCAGAAAGAGAAAGAAAAATATGATATGATATCACTTATATGTGGAATCTAAAAAAAAAAAGACAAATGAACTTATTTACAAAATAGAAATAGACTCACAGACATAGAAAACAAACTTACGGTTACCAGTAGGGGAAGGGGGTAGAAATTGGGTGTTTGAGATTTGCAGATATTAGCTAATGTATACAAAACAGATAAACAACAAGTTCATACTGTATAGCTCAGGGAACTATATTCAATATCTTGTGGTCACCTATAATGAAAAAGAATATCAAAACCAATATATGTATGTATATGTATGACAAACATGCTGTACATCAGAAATGGACACAACATTGTAAACTGACTATTTAATACAAATATTTTTATACAAAAAAAAAAGCACCAGAATTTTGGCCTTTGTAAAGGCAGTCTCTGGGCCATCTGAAGAGAGAGGAAAATCTAGAGCTACTCTGAAGGGGGAATAATCCAAAGCACCGTGGTAACTATGCTATGAGAATGGATTTTACTTTACAACTGGGAGAAATGGAACATGATAAAGGACACTTAACCAAACATCTTTCTAAAAGAGCAGGTCGTGTTAAAACACTGCACATTCACTATTTTGTACTACCCACCATCCCACTGAGCTAATTCTCAAATGACTCTTTGGGAGAGAAAACAAACTAGTCCTGGATAAGTAAGGAAAAGATTCAGTATTCAAGAAGTCATCGAACTGCCCAAGAGCAAGCAAAATTGTGGAAGAAAATGGTATAGCAACTACACAAACTTAGCTAAGGAAAGAAGGAAGGGTAACACCAACAAAGTATTTCAAAGATAAATATCAAATCTAAAAGGAAAAATAACAAAGATACAAAAAATTCCTCATATGTCTTACACTTTACAACACATATAATTTCTAGATGAATTAAATGAACCAAAGTCTGAAAGACATGAAAATAACCCAACAATCAAAGTCTTGACGATAAACCAACAACAAAAGATGAAAAGACATACTGAAAGCTTGATAAGGAAAATAGCATCATTGCTGAATTGATATATAAATTGGAGTCAGCAAGGAACCAGAGTCAGCTGAAAAATCAAATTAGTACAGAAAACAGCAACAATAACAACTTGGGATAATCAGAAGTAATGCAAGTGAGAAACGCAAAAAAAAAAAAAAGATTAAACTAGTTCGACAATAAAAATCGATATCCTTGAAATAGAGAAAAAATTAAAAAGCAACAAAGAAAGAGAAGAAAGAGTATGTGTTTGTAAACCTTTCATAAAGAACATTTCTTTGAAACGAATATAGAACTAAATCCCTAGGTACCATTCAGAGAACATATTTCAATAAAATGTGATAGGAAACAATCAGTACCAATATGCATCATGGTTACGTTATAGAATTTCAGGTAAAAATAGAGTTTTCTTTAGGCATTTGAGCAGAAAAAGCCAATTACCCACAAGGTAGGTAGAACAAGGCTGGCTTCAGACTTCTCTCCAGAGGAACATCCAATGCTGGAAGACAATGGGTCTTTGTCTCCAAAGATCTGAAGGGAAAGAGAAGTATAGAAAGAACACTATGCATATGTTAATCAATCAAAACAATGAAAACCATTTTACCTTCTTTAATTTCTAATTTAGATTATTAGCACCTATAAGATGGAGACCTTGAGTGATAATAACAGGTGCTCTATCTCATTACTGATACAAATATTTATAGAAATTTTGAAAGAAATTGTGAGGTGTTAGTAAGGTTCTATTATTAGATAACTCTTAATCAGATAGGAGAGATTAAAAAATGTGAGTTAGCAAAATGAACTTCTAATATCATGATGGCTTAAGAAAGGGAGAATGTAGTGTATTTGGGTGGACTGACAGTTTTTGATAGGAGTGGCTTTGGAGAACAATGATGAAGAATAAATAAAACATGGAAATGTACCAATGGACAGAAGGAAGGTCAAGCTGTGGAACCAGCATAAGCACAGGCTGGAAGGTGGAAGATACCTGGTCCATTCTGGAGAGGGTAGGTCATGTCAGGGTGGCAGAGGTGGCAAGGACAAAGAAGGTAGTAACAGAACAGCAGGTGGACACAAATCTGTGAGCAGCCTGTGCATTTCTTACATGTTGTCCACTAAGCAGCATGAAACCACAGATGCATTTTGAAATAGAGTGTTTATTTTTGTGTCTCGTTTATAACCCAGTCTAAGGGGTTGATAGAGCTATAATTTCTGTAATAACTTAAGTGATTTGAGTACAGGTCCTTCCACTGCCCTGATTTTTATTTTTTCCTATTTTTTTTTAAGAGACCAGGCAAAGCGCATGACTTTCAAATGGTGTCCTGAAACCATTTTTAGCATTAGACATTTACTAGACAGCTACCATGTGTGAGAGCCTGGTCTTGGAGCAGGCATCATTTCTATATTTACAGGCCTGTATTATAATCATTTACATTTAGCAGGACAACCATAAATTCTGTAAGTAAAAATACTACCAGGACTAGTAAGGTAAGGGAATCAATACATTAGTTTAAATGGATTGTCAAAATGGTAAAGACCATGAGGCTATGTCTCAGAAATCAGGATAATTCAATTACGCTAAGCATCGTATTTCCAAGGCATCCTGTTTTTCTGAATTCAACTCTAGAGAGTAAAGCATTGTGAAAGACTGTCTCCTTATGTGTTTCAGCTACGGTTGAGCATATCAATGCATCAATCATTTTCAAATTCTTACCCCCTGTAGAAATGGACAAGTTCTTCTCGGCATGGCCTGATAGTAGTACAGTGTGTTGAAAGAACATGTGATTAAATCTCAGAATGTGATTATTAGCTTGTAACCTTGTAACCCTGGCCATGAGAGTTGCCCTTTAGAGTGTGTTTCCTTATCTGTAAACAGGAAGACTACTAAGTCGTGCCCACCATTATGATACACGTTAAGTAAGTTAATGTATAATAGGGTTTAGAATGGCAATCTGTGTATATGCAGAATAAATATCAATCGGTTACATTTTTTTTCTTTTTTGTCTCTGATCTTACAATCAAGAAACCTGATTTTTTTGTGTGTGTGACTCAAGTCCACAATGTTATACAGGCACTTAAGCAATTAGGGATCTTGTCTCTAACACATCTCTTATGTTTCTTCCAGCAGTACAACCTGTGCAGTAGATATCATGTAAAGTTGTTGTAAAGAGCAATTATGGTATACAGGGAGATGAAATCATTTAATACAGCTGCCCAAATGACTATGAAATCAGATCTGCAGGATTCCTGAGATATAAATCATCAGTCCTCAACAAGTGAAGAAATCTCAGCCACTGTAGAGAGCCTTGTAATTTTATTCACTGAATACGTTTATTCTTACTTTGTCCACTTTGCTGTGGGTGATGTTCTTCATTAATGGCAAATCCACACCTCCAAATGTCACTCATGCATGGCCAAAGTGCACGGACATTCATGTCAGTCGGATCACTAGCTGGAGCTTGTGCATCTCAAATGCTGCAACTTAGGTTCTTCAGGAAATAAATATGTTGAAAAAGAACTCATGAAGGAGCTACCTAAGGAATGGTAGGACTTTAAATGATTTTCCATTTCCATTTCCTTCCCCTTTCTTTCCTTAATGTCTGGAAAGTGATGAAATGAACTTGAAATGGGGAGTGATAAGAAGTGAGATTGATTGCCATTTTGAATTTCCTCAGCTCCCCTTTATTCTTCAAGATAACTGACACTATAAAAAACTTAAGAGAATTCCATTAAACATAGGTTTAAAAAATTCCCAACTTTTAGTCAACATATGTGAATATTGATTTCGAATTTTAGCCAGGCTATGCTTTGCAGGTCAGTTAAGAAACAATCATACTTGAAGAATAACCAATGGTGTAGAAATCTAAGTTTTATGTTGTCTATTTAACTAGATTTTCTGGCATTCCTGCCAAGTCTAGTTCTCCTGAAAGATAACTTATTTCTTCTTGGGTGGCACTGGAATCTATTTATGCAATTATAATATGGATTCATACTCCATTGAATGGTGTCACACTGATTTAAATGACTTGATCTTATATGAAGGTTGCCCAAAATGAAGACTGGGTTGGGAAGTATTCTAGATACAAATAAACACCACCGTATCAGGAGTATTATGAATTGTCTTGCTACATTTTCTCTAAAATTAACCCTTGGCCTAAGGGGTGCTGAAGAGCATGATCACTTTAAGTTTATTTAGATCTGTGGATTCAATAGGGTGACATCACTTTATTTCAAAAGTAAAAATATCATCTGCAAAGACAAACCCTATTCCCTTGCCAGACGAAATTTCATTAACTAACTTAAATTGGACTTAAAACAATCACATAAACCAATTAGTTTCAATTTTTAACTCCATTAGGAGTATTATTCATCACGGTATTGCTGGACAGAGCTGTGCTTCTTCTGAGTTTCAATGGATTAAATAAATATAACCTGGGGTGCTAATTATATGATGATGGTGCAGACACTTCAAGATTACTTTCCTTAATACAGATAGAATTTTGGAAAAATGGATTTTTTTTTTAAGAAAATGTCCTTAGCCCACGCTGCATTTTCTCATTTTATAATTTAAAGTGAATGTGAGTGTCTAACATATAATTGAATCTACAGTAACCCATGGGCTTTGATGATAATTTCTTTTCATGCAAATCCAGATAACCTTTACTTTTGCCTTCTCTGCAAAATCCATGGCTTACCAAGTGCTCTAATCTTGTGTAGTTTTATAATCCTTTCTGGTTCATAGAGGGAAATTTGGTGTCCCCAGGGCTTATGACCTGATCCTGGAATTCTATCAGCATTAGTGCTCCAGAGATTGGTGCTGAACTCTTTTTTTTTTTCTTTCTTTCTATCTATAGTATTTCTCTGTATGATCTCATGTTCGTAGTACCATCTACGCACTTGTGCCTTTCAAATCTGTAACTATGTCCAGAACTTATTCCAGAAGCTCTAGACTTGGGAATCTAACAACTGACTTGCATCTCCAGTTTGATGTGGTGAATGAAACTCTCTATTCTGCCTACCAAGAATGAAGGTAGTAGAGCCAGATAACTAAATTAGTAGCCCAGATCAGAAGAGTATCTAGCACCTAATAACCTGTCAATATGTGTGAATCATTATTATTTGTTATTATTACTGAGGAGTTGTGAAATATAATGCGAACTTCCTGTTTTTCTTCACTAGTACCTGGGGGAAATCTACAGACAAAGGTAACTAAGAACACCTCCCTATTGCTACCTAAATACCTTTTTATTTTTTAGATATTCTTCAGGTTTCTTTCAAGTAGCCCCCGGTTTTTTCTTTCACATCATTTAGTTTACATGCTATTTGCTTGTACAAGACCCTTATTACTATTCTCAGATTTCTTATTCACTGTCTACTACCACCTGAAGTCCGGGGTCAACACTGAATACCAGGGTATTGCCTAAGACTGTCCACTTACATTATTATCTGTGGTTACTTTCATGCTGCAATTGCAGAGTTGAGTACTTGCAAGAGAGAGCTTATGACCAACAAAATCTAATATGTTTGCTATTTCATCCTCTACTGAAAAAGTTTGCTGCCCCCTGCTCCAGAAATTTCTCTAGAACTTGCATCATAGCGGTTAGTATAATATTCCCCCAAAATTATCACTTTAGTTTCACTGAAACCAGTTACATACATGAATGTTAATTACTTGTATTTTTATTAGTTTTGTAATTTGACTTAAAACTTATTTTGGTTCTAGAGTTGTATAAGAACTATAAGCATGAAGAGTTCATGTAGTTTTGTTTGCAAATTCAAGCATTATAAGTCTCTTAGAGACACATATGGAGTCTAGGAGCACTTGCTTTTATTTAACAGAGGTCTATACTCTTAGATTTGAGAAACCCTCCACTAGATAATTATCTAAAAATTCTGGCTGTCATGGTGGTGAGCTGGCCCTGAGTTTCATGAGTCTTCTCTGGGCTTCATCCATACTCTGTTTCTAAAATAGCAACTTCTCCAACTACTTGTGATGAAGGACAGGCTTTTATTTTTCCTTAATCGATCATTAATTCATACTCTTCAAAAAAACAAAATTATTATTAGAAAAATAGTTGCACATTTGGGTAGGATAACGATGTCAAATTGCTACAAAATTTCTAAATGTATACACTCGATTTCTATACTCATCAAAGGTCAGCAAAAACATGAGGTGGGTGAGAACCAGTTAAAGGACCACATTAGCATGGTTTCTATAGGATTCCTCTAGGGTATGAAAGTCACTGCAATGAGAGGAAGGGGAGAGATTATCCCTAAATTCAAGGATCACCTGGAGCCCTAGGGTGAACTGAGGAATGAGTAAATTCCTCCCTATTCCTTGGGCAAATACTCAGGATCCTTAAAACCTATGTTGCAAAGAATCTAGGTTTGGGGACTAGGGACCACGTCTCTTCAGCAATACTTTTCAAAGTATATCCACTGACCACTAGGTTCATGTACTCACTCATTCATTTAAATCATCATTTTTGAGCAGACAAGGTATTCCAGGAACTATTCTAGTTACTGGGGATACAAGCTTGAGCAAGACAAAAATCCCTGCGCTCTTATAATTTACCTCCTAGTAAGAGAAATTGGAAAATAAATAAACAAGAAAAAAATGTAGAACACTGATCAGCGTTATGCAGGAAATTAAAATAGCACGGTTTGGTAGACAGTGAAAGAGGGGCAAGTTTCGTCTGGGTAGCCAAAGAAGCCCTAAAATACGAATGATACAGCAAAACGAGCCACAATTAGCAAAAAGCGTTCCAGGAAGGAAAAAACTAAAACCAGGAAGTGGAAGGTTCTCAGGGTAGCAACAATCTTGGGGAATTAGAAAAGCAGAAAAAAAGGTCCTTGTGGCTAAACTGTTGCAGGAATAAGGAGAGTAGTAAAAATAAAATCATAGAAGTAATCAGGGAACAAATAACATACGGCTCTATGTGTCAGTGAAAAGGAATTGGATTTTACTCAATGTTCAATGGAAAGACGATGGAGGGTCTGAATGGTCTGACATGTTTTTAACGTCACCATAGTGTCTTTGTAGAGAAAGAATGCCAGAGTGAAAGCCATCCACACCAAAGAAACCTTGAATTTGGGTGGTGATGTTGACAATGACACAAAGTGGATATATTTGGGATATGGTTTAAAAGAACATCTATATTTTGAGTTTGTGGGAAAGAAGGTGCCAATAGTTGAACAGTTCTAAACCTCTACTTCAAGAAACAATGAAACCATTAACATTTCCAGATAGAGAGATAGGCAAGATAGCACTCTGAAAATTCATCCTACTAGCAAATAGGTCAGTGAAACAATCAAATCCTCAGTAGATATATGAAGCAGTGACCCATGCACACTGCCGCTTTAGGAAGACAAAAACGTTGGCACCACAGAAGCAGATTATACCAGTTAAAATCTCTGAGCTCTGTTCCACTCATCAGCAACGTCCACAATATCCAGAGATACTATTTCCCGAGCTCCTTGACATGTGCTGTTTGGATCCGTTGGTCGAACTCTTAATTTCTGAGTTTGTCCTTCTGATATAACTGCTGAAAACTTGTTCATGTCTTTTCATTTCACTGCTACAATAATAACTAAGTTTATTAAAACCTGTAGCAGATACTTCTACTACCCAAGTCACGTTCTCCATGGCCTGCCTCTAATCTCAGCTCTAGCAAGAACTGGCTTTTGGTCCCTAGGACCTCAGACCCTGACAGCATTTGGTCTCAAATTTATATCCTACATCTTTTTGCTTTATGCCTTGGAAGTTTTAACTCAAAGGAGCCTGCTCTGTTGGCAGAGCTAATTGAGCCCCCAAACACAACTACAGCCTGGATGTGTGAGAGGGTTAATCATGCAGGGAAACACTCAACCAGTGGAGAGGACTGGCTGAATGTCCTTCTGCCCTTTAAGTCACCCAATCTAGGAAACATTCAGTTTGCCCCCTAAGCAGTCGCAGCCACGCTGGGTACCTGATGCCCACAATGGTAAATGTTATAATACATCCTTTTATTAAATTTTATTTCTTCCCTCTTCTTATCACAGTTTCCCTGGTTCTTCCATTTTTCCCTCTGGATTTATTTCTCATATGAGTTACCTGAATACAACCCCTGCTTGAGCCCCTACTTTTGGGACAATCCTAGAATAAGAAAAATAACTATCTCCAGTAAATCATCTGTAAAATATTTTCCTTATAATTTCTTTAATTCTCACCACAATCAAAAAGTAATACCTTATTTTTCCTATTATCTGTTAAGAAATTTAAGATTCCAAGAAATTAACCAACTTGTTCAAAGTCCCATAGCGAGTAGGCAATGAGGCCAGAATTGCAAACACATATGTCTGACTGCAATAGAGCATGTTTTCACTCTACATTCTACTGATGCTACAAGATATATTTCATTCAATTTTGGCTTGGTATTTTGGCAAAAGCTTTCCTACTCTGGTCTTGCTCTGGGCTTTATCTCTGGTGTTCACTCTTGATTTACTCTTTTCTGGGATGTCTCTAACCCCTGATTAGGATGGCTCATATCCCCAGAGAAGCCCCCACCACTCCTACGTGACATGGCTTAGATTCCAGGGCAAGCAGTGCTTATGGATTAAAAAGAGCTTGCCTTTATAGGTGGTAATCTTGAGTAAAGATTAGCGATGCTTGCTTTGAATTTTTGGCTCTGGTGAGCATCAGATTAGTTCTTATAAAGATCACAAGCAATTTTTTTCTGTCTTTCTTTAGATGTTTTTCTTAATTTTCAATTTAAGCTATGAATTATTTTTAGCTTATTATACTGCCTTAATACTATTGTGAGATTATAATTTTTAGAAACCCTTAATGAATGGAAAATTATGAATTCCCACATATTGTGTTTTTTTTTCCCTCTGAATAAAATAAAAAATAGATACTGTGGGATTTAAAATTCTTTAAGTACTACCTGCTGGGTAACTTAAATTATGTACATTTTTCTATCTTTTTGAAGCTATGAAATCATATTTTATTAATTTCCATAAGCTGAGTAAGTTTCTTTCCTCAAATTAGTAGCTAGGAACAGCTATAATTTATTGAGCTGTTACTATGTATTAACTGCTTTTCATGCATGTCAAAAGAACTGTTGATTGGCTAAACCAATGCCCAATATTCATTCCTAAACTCATTTTCTCACCTCCATTATAGAGGCTGGAAACATAATCACATTTCTAGCCCCCTTTGTCAGATAACCACACAACATAATTCTGGCCTATGATACCTAAGTAGACCTCTATTGGCGAGGAGCTTTTAGGAAGGTTTTGCTATTCCTGATGAAAGGAGTAGATAAGGCTGGGATGACCAACCGTCACTTCTTTTCCTGTGTTGAATATGTATTTGATGCCTAGAGCTGTGGCAGCCATCTTGTGCCCTTGAGGTGAAGACCAAGAGGATCACATTTTGATCAACAGAATAGTCATACAATGTTTCCTGTATATTTAAGACTTCAGGAGGCACTACAGAGAGCATAGATGTTAACAGGATTCTTGCACTAAAAACGTTATATTTGTAGATGTGTTGCAAGAATAGGAAGGAGAGTATGGTCAAAATTTTATAATAATTTGGTGCCATGATAGTTTCCAAGGGAGAAGATTCAGAGATCTTGCCAGTGCAAAGCACAGAGAGCTAGTATCATTGTGGCCCTGGCACAGGGTTCCACTGACAAGTACGCTGATTTGGGGAACCATCCTTCCCATCAACACCCTCTCCTCCTTACGAAGAGATCTTTAGTCTTTGTCCCACCACCTAGGGAACAGCCCAAACAGACAGACTATGCATTCCAGATCAGCATCAGAGAGGGAGTCTGAATTTAAGAGATGAAAAGCATTATTATCCCTTCCAATTGCTAAAAGCTCAGAAAGGAACAATATTTTCATCCAAATTGTCTGGCTTTCATTGTACATATTAGAGCCAGACATGGAGTAAACCAGATGCAATTTGAGACTTGTGGAATTTATTTCTCAGCCAAGCAAGAAGCTGAATTAATAGACTTTTACTTTTACTTTTGTTGAAATGAAAAAGCTGAAGATTCTCCAGCATACTCCTACCAGATGGCATGCTCTATTGCCTACAATTTTCTCCCTGCTGTGGATCATCTCCAACTTGGCCTATTCAAAGGTGAAGAGAAAAAATGCGTATCTACCTATTTGCATGGTAATCAAAGCAGAATAGAGAGAAAAGATCAGTGTGCAGTGTGCCTACTTCCAGCTAAGGCTCAACTTGACCTAACTGTACAAATCTTTCAGATTCTGGTAAGATAAGATATGTCTTCCTGAAATTTAAAGGCTTAAATACTTTTTGATATGGCAGTTACAGTGCATGGACGTTTAATGGCTAATAGCCTAAATATAAGAGAATGTTCTGATAATGATGCGGTCTATGAGTGATGATGAAAATTAAGAACTTAATATAATCACAACTAACTGAAGAAATTCACTACTTTAAAGACAGTGTTTAGATTGGAAGCATTGATTTGTTATTCATATTTTTATATGGGATCTCTTAGAAGTTTCTGCTGTGTCACAAAATGAGAGACTAATCATCTTTAGAGTTATAAAAATAGTAGAATCAGAGAAATGTATTATTGAAAGCTATATTTAGGTCAGTCTGAATTAAAATCTCCATTTTACACTTTAAATGAGGGGTGCAGAGAAGTGAGAAATTTAACACTAAATTAGAAAAGAGAATGCGTATATAGTGAATTGAGTGTGAATTTCAATCTCACCCCAAATAATGGATCATTACAAGTAGCATATTTCTGATGACATCTACAAAAATATCAGTAAATACGATATTGAGAGTTTTCAAAATAGCTGGTGATTTTTCAGGGTGGTCCAGCTCTGTTAATCCCAGCTTTGACCCACTTTTTGTATCTACTTGCTGGAAAAGCAAATGATCATTTATTTACCACAGTAGAAACTGACGTTAGTGAAGTAGAACCAATCCCTTTACAAGTTTTACCTGTTCCCACATTGATTTAAATAGCTAGAGACCATCTATAATTTATTTCACTTTGCCAAGAAGTGTACCCAGATATCAGACTTTAAAGAGGAAGCACTGAATGTCATAATTCTTGAAATATATTAATTGGAATGTGGTCCAGCATTTTATAGGTCATGATCGTGTATGTCAACTTTCTTTATCTCCATTATGTTTCTTTCCATTGCAGGTCTGTGTGTAACTTTCTCAGGTTTCTATGTCCATGGAGAGCCTTTCTAATTGATGTTTGGATTACCTGATAACCCCGGACTGTGACAGACCAAGAAGAGTATGCTCTGTTTCCTTTACCCTTTACAAGTGTCTTGCCCGATGGATGCATTTAATCGGAGGCAATGATTCCACAAAAAGCTATACAGAGATAAATCAGGATAGAGGGATGGATTCTGAGAAGTCACAAAAAGAAAAACAAAATCCACATTTTATCCACCACAAGGCAAAATTAGAACTCAAGCCCCTGTCATCTCACCATTGTCCTTTGGCTACTTCAGTCCCTGCATTTTTCTTATATTCTCCAAACTGACCATTTTCATCCAAGAATTAAGTTGTTTGGCTTGATATCCTCATAAGAGTATCTCTCTCTGTCGCTCCCTCTCTCTCTTTTAATATTTTCTATAAATTACAAGACTCATTTCTGGTTCTGGTTTGCTGTTAGAAATATCACATTTATCAGGTGAGTGGTCTGTGTGGTCTCTCATTGTTCTATTAAATATTGCCTCAAATGTGATTTTTCATATTTTCTCCCATCTTCCCAAACTGCCTTATCATATCTGCCAGCTGTTTAGAGAATTCATTCTTGAGCAGTGTCAGATTATCAACATTAAAATTGTACCTGTTAAGCTTTTTTTTTTTTTGGAAAGTGATTCAAGTCTTACTTTTTTTTTTTAATTTTACAGTCATGATTCACTTCTTCCATTCATTTCTCAGTGTGGACATTAAATTAAAGTTAGCTTCTATTTATTTTGTGTTTTGGAAGTACCTATAATTTGCAGCAATATTTATGGGGTAAAAGGAAGTGTTAGGTGTTAAACTCAATAGGAAATTGAAGCAGAGGGATTTATAGCTTGAGGGGAAAGCACTGATGTCATCAAACATAACTCATTTATTTGCAAATAAAAAGCCAAAGGCATCCATCCCATCCTTTACCAGCTCTGTAACCATGTTTTTGATATCTTTAAATAAACTACATAAATGCAAAGTATAGAATTTTTTTAAAATTTTCTTTTATTTTTCTGCTACAAATCTTAACTTTTTCTTACCCATTTACTGAAGATAGAAGATACTAGTGTACTTTTGTTGCCAAGTTCAACCTCATTCTGCTCGCCGCACAACAGGCCAATAATCGGGAGACGAGGTGTTGGGGCAAGGAATAGCGGCTTTATTCGGAAAGCCGGCAGACCCAGAGGATGGCAGACTAGTATCTTGGAGAACCATCCTGCTCTAATCAGAATACAGGCTCCTTTTACACAAAAAATAAGGGAGGGGCTGTGGTTGATTGTTGCAATCTCCTTGCTGCAGGCATTCTTTGTTCTTGCAGCCGTCCCCGTGGGCCAGGTCACGGTGTCCCTGCAAACCTCCAACAACACAAAGGTTATTCTCTACTATAATTTTCAGTCAAGGTCAAGGAGCTCAGCCATTCCCTTTGCCCAAAACTGGTCCCTGATTCCCAAATTCCCACATTCAGTGTATCTTGTGTCCATGTCAGTGCCCTTCATCGACTGCTTCTCTGACCACCGAAAGTGCAACAATTAACTTCATCTGAACAAAACTGTAACAGAAGAGATTCTTATAAAAGGCCAGAAAAGGAAATATTAGTTTTCAGTAGATACTCTTCTGTGTATCAAATATGATGAAACCCACTTGGTGAGATATTCTGAATAATCCATTCTGTTCTAGAATTGCGCAATGGCTTTTTCCTCCCTTTGGCTTTCTAAGTCAACAGACGGAAAATCTCTCACTCTCCTACATGCTTGGCTATTAAACTTTCAATATACTGCCAAAAAATATCTTGTCAAACAAATAACCAGATATACCGCAGAAAGCGAATTCTAGAATGATGAAGTAAAATCTAATCATGCTAATAGTTATGATGTTAGAGTGGTAATAGTGAACGGCTTTGTGTGTGTGTGTGTGTGTGTGTAAGGTATTCCATGCGTAACAAGCCTGAAGCAGTTTAAGTTTCATTTAATTTTTTTTTCTTGAATCTGAGTCATACCTTACAAAATTCCAGGGGCTTTCATTCGTTTCCCCAAATGTACACCCTTGTGAAAAAAATGCCCTCTTGGTTGTTAGGATAAGCTGCTTAGATTTGATTTCCTTTAGCCTCTGGTCAAGAAGAGAAAGGCATTTTTAAAATTTCTGTTTTTTCATTTTTGACATGGCACTGAAAGGTGAAGTTCAAGCAGACACTGTTCACCAAAGAAAAGAAGAGGAAGGTTGAGGGCTGGGGGATGAGGAGGAAGAAGAGAAAGAGAAAGAAGAGGAGGACAGGAGGAAAAGGAGGAGGAGGTAAAGGAGGAGTAGGAATAGGAGGAACTTCGCACTGTATGCAAAAGAAGTTCTGTTTTATAATAATTAGAGATAGCCAAGCTACAGATATCAAAAGGAAAGTGAAAGTACCATTTAAAATATGCTAATTTATAAGTTTCTCATCTATTTTTAAATTTCAGCTCTACTGAGGTATAATGAACATATAAAATTATAAGATATTTAAATTGTACATTGTGGTGATTTAATATAGATATACATTGTGACAGGCTTGTACTCTAGTCAGTTAACACATCCATCATCATCTCACATATTTCTCATATTTCTTTCTCTTTTTTTTTTTTGATGAGAACATTTAAATTCTACTCTCCAGTTACTTTCAATTATACAACACAGTATTATCAACTATAGCCACTATGCTTTACATTACATCTTCAGACCTTATTCTTCTTATAGCTGAAAGTTTGTATTCATTTACCAACCTTTTCCTAGTCCCCCACACCTGGCCTCTTGCAACAAACTTACTATTCTCTGCTTGTATGAGTTTGATGGTAGCAATTTTTTATTTTTTAGATTCCACATATATGTGATGCCATACAGTATTTGTCTTTCTTTATTGATTATTGCATTAGCATAATGTCTTCAAGGTCCATCAATGTTGTTGTAAATGGCAAGATTTTCTTCTTTCTCATTGTATTCGCACAACAGAATATTATTCAATAAAATGGGATATTATACGTACTAACACACATATATATACACACACACACACAGCCAAACATATACACATAACATATCTTCTTAAAAAAGTGAATAAAAACATAACGTATCTTCTTTATCCATTTATCCATTAATGGACATTTAAATTGTTTCTGTATCTTGGCTGTTATGAGTGATTGCTGCAGTGAACATGGGAGTGCAGCTAATTCTCTGTGATACCCTGCTTTCATTTTGATTTTCTTTGGATAGATGCGAAGAAATGGACTGCTGGATATACGGTAGTTCTACTTTTAATTCTTTGAGGAACCTCCATATTGTTTTCCATAGTGGCTCTACCAATTGACATTCCCACCAACGGTGCACAGAGTTTCCCTCTCCTTCACGTATTCACTAACACTTATCTCTTGCATTTTTCATAGATATTTATGACAGATATGAGGTAATATCACATTATAGTTTTTACTTGTATTTCTCTGATGATGGAAAGTGCCGTTGGACACATTTTCATGTACCTATTGGCCATTTATATGTCTCCTTTGGATAAACATCTACTTAGTTCCTCTGCTCATATTGTAATGGGACTGTTTCTGTTTTGGCTATTGAGTTGTATGAGTATATATATATATATATATATATGGTATTTACCTCTTATCAGGTATACAGTTTGAAAATATCTTCTCTCATTCTGTAGGTTACATTTTTATTTTGTTGATTATGTTTTTTTCTATGCAGAAGTTTTTAGTTTGCTTTAGTTTCACTTTTTAATTTTTGCTTTTGTTGCTTTGCTTTTGGTGTGACAGCCAAAATAGTGTTGCCAAAATAAATGTTAAGGAGTTTCTTCGCTATGTTTTATTCTAGGATTTTTATGGTTTCAGGTCTTATGTTTATGTCTATAATCCACTTCAAGTTAATTCTTGTTAGCTGTTTTAGTAAGAGTTTCATTTCATTCTTCTGCTTATGTTTATACAGTTTTCCTAGCATCATATATTAAAGAAACTAGTCTTTCCCCATTAAGTACTCTTAGCTTCCTTTTTAAATGTTAGTTAACTGTATATGTGAAGGCTTATTTCCTGATTCTGTTTTATTGGTATTTCTGTTTTTGATGCAAGTACCATACTGTTTTGATTCTGTACCTTTGTAATATATTTTGAAATTAGCAATCATGGTGCCTCCAGCTTTGTTCTTTTTTCTTAAGATTCCGTGTGCTATTTGGGGTCTTTTGTAGTTCCATACAAATTTTAGGATTTTTTTTTCTATTTCTGTGAAAAATGCCATTAGAATTTTGATAAATATTGCATATAATCTGTAGATCGGTTTAGGCAGTATGGACATTGTAGCAATATTAATCTTCCAATCCATGAGCATGAAATATCTTCCCTTTTTTTGTGCTTTCTTCAATCTCAGTCATCAGCATTTTACAGGTTTCTTATATAGATCTTTCACACCCTTGTTGAAATTTATTCCTATGTATTTTCTTCATTTTGATGCAGCTATAAATGGGATTGTTTTCTTGATTTATCTTTCTGATAGTTCATTATCAGTGTATAAAAACACAACTGATTTTGTATGTTCATTGGTATCCTGCAACTTTACTGAATTTATTAGTTACAACAGTTTTTGGTGTTTTTTTTTTTTTTTTGGTAAAGTTTTTAGGGTTTTCTATATACATCATGTAAACTGCAAACAAAGACAGTTTTACTTCTTCCTTTCTTACTTGGATAACTTTTATTCCCTTTTCTTGACTAATTGCTGTATCTATAACTTCCAGTGCAATGTTAAATAAAAGTAGTGAGAGTGGGCATTTTCATCTGAACTTCTTAGAGGAAAAGCTTTCAGGTTTTCACCACTGAGTATGATGTTAGCTATGGGCTTGTCATATATGGGTCTTTATAATGTTGAGGTACGTTCTCAGTTTGTTGAGAATTTTCATCATGCATGGATGGTGAATTTTGTCAAATAATTTTTCTGCATCTACTAAATTATATGATTTTTATTCTTTTTTGTTTGTTTGTTAAAGTGGTACACCACATTGATTGATTTGCATATACTGAATCTTCCTTACCTCCCTGGGATAAATTTCACTGATTGTCATGGTATGTGATCCTTTCAATGTATTTTTGAACTTGTTTTGCTAATATTTTCTTGAAGATTTTTCCATCTGTGCTTATCAGGGCTATTAGACTGTAATAATATTCTCTTGTGTTTTCCTGCTTGGTTTTAGTATCAGGGTAATGTTGGCCTCATAAAATGAATTTGGAAGGGTTCTTTTCTATTTTTTTTGGAAGAGTTTCAGAAGGATTGGCATTAATTCTTCTTTAAATGTTGAGGAGAATTCACCAGTGAAGCTATGTGGTTCTCTCCTTTTCTTTGTTGGGAGATTTTTTATTACTGATTCAATCTTTCTACTAGTAATTGGTCTGTTCAGATTTTCTATTGTTTGTGATTCAGTCTTGGTAGTTTGCATGTTTCTAGGAATTTATCTGTTTCTTCTAGGTTGTCCAACTTGTTGATATATGATTATTTATAGCAGTCTCATATGACCTTGATATTTGTTTGATGTAAGTTTAATATCTCCATCTTCATTTCTAATTTTCCTTATTTGAGTCCTCTTTTTTCCCTTGGTAGTTCTTGCTGAAGTCTTACCTATTTTGTTTATCTTTTCAAAACACCAGCTTTTAATTTCATTAATCTTTTCCATTGTCTTTTTTTGTCTCTATTTCACTGATTTCAGCTCTGACCTTTGCTATTTCCTTTATTCTACTACAAGGAAGCCTGGAGTGGGCCATAGGGACAATGTGAAGACAATGCCTGCCGGCCTCGCCAGAGGGTCTTAAGGGAGGATCACAATCAGGCCCTAGATGTGTAATAAATAAGAATCCTGACCCGCAGGCAGTAGTTTTTAAGGTCTGCAAATAGGTCTTTTCCAGGGAAAGACTAGAAGGTGAGTTTTTCCGGCTGCTCCCTTTGTATTTGGCACTGAGGGGATAAACACAGCAAGTCGTCCTGAGCCCACTAAGAAATATTCCTTTGTTTACTCTAGTCTTGTGTGTCTGATTAATTTTCAAAGCTAGGTGATTTGGTGGTGGAAGGGGGGACTTCCATCAGGTGGAAGTCTTAAAACTTATGGCTCTAGATATTGGGTCTAAACCCTTCGCTCCTTAAGGAGAAGCTGGGAACTGTGAGTCCCTTTCCTATATTATGTTACTGTGCCGGGGTGTGGTTTATGGTGACAAAGTTTCTCAGCCTTTCCTACCTATTTCAATTGTGAACGAAAAATACGGCAAACCACATCAGTAAACAAAGAATGCTGAAACCATCGAGTCATCAGCCACTGCCGCCAACCACCAGTGAAGACAAGCCTGCAGCCCGACCTCTGCAGCCACTCACAGTGGTGCCCTCTGAGGGGACTCAGAATAAGAAAGGACAGGATACTGGCCCTAGATAGCTGGGTGCTTGTCAAAGGAATGAATTCAGTGAGCCCAAATGTTTGCTTCCTCCCAGACATAGAAAAGCGCTAATTTCTTTAACTTGAGATGCCTGGTTTTCTTTAGATAACAAGTAATCTTTTATTGTTCCAACTACCTGGTCTTTGTTGTAAAGCTCCTATATATGCTGGCTCCTCCCCTATGTCTGCAGAGCAGTCCTTCAGAGCCATCTGAGAGGCTGTCATCCCTGCTCGAGTCCTCCTGCCAAGTAAAACTTAACTCTCAACTTTGAGACTGCGCATTTATTTCAGTCAACACAATACAGGTGTTTTCTAGTTTACCTGATGTGTAACTCAGTTTCTGGATTTCTTCCAGTAGCAATTGTTCATGTGCAGCTGCAGATTCAGCGTGCCCGTGGTAAGAAGTGAGACCAGGAGCCTTTCATGTTGCTGTCCTTGCCTGACTATGTTGTTTTTAAATTCAAGACACAATTCTGGCAAGTGTCTGGCTTCTTCAATTGACATTAGGTAAATGGCTGAATCTCTTAATGAACCTAATGACTACCTAACTCAATTCTAAAATCTAGTATGCCAGAGGGATTACCTTTTTGTGTTATTTTAAAAATTGTGAGATACACATACAAAAGGGTATCCAAAATGTTGTGTGACACAACGGGGTTGGGGGGACACTGGTTGGTGACATGGTGACCTACAGGTTGGGAAAAGAATTTGCCAGAGGTTAAGTATCAGAACAGAAAGGAGTTTATTAGGGTTCACTGTCATAGGCAACAGCAGGCCACACAGATGAGAGGTGTCTGTGTGAGCAGCAGGGTGACGAAGAGGGGAAAAGTTCAGTGGTTACACTGCTATCGGCAACAGGGGGCCACACAGGCAAGAGTTACCTGTGTGAGCATCGAAGGCCGGTGATTGGGGTGTTTTATAAGGTAGGGTCACAAGGTGCTTGATCCGCTTGGACATAAGTCTGACTGGTTGTAGGTGAGGTAAGAGGTTCAGGGTTGGTGAAGGGTGGTGGGATTTGACTCTGATAAGGTAGGCATTGCCTGGAGTTATTCAATTGTTAGGAGAAACACGCCCAGTAAAGAATGTACTTTATCTGTTGAAAGACCACAGACGTCTGAGAGCCCAGGAATGGGGGTCCTTGGACTTCGAAGGACTTCAGTGGGCCCAGCAGGAAACACACACACACACACACACACACACACATACAGAACTTGCATAGAGATAAAGCTTAACAGGTAGGTTAAACTGAGCAGATGAATAACATCACTGCGCTTTTAGAAGAGCTTGAATTTCCCCAGAACCTTGGAAGCCATGGGAACCTCAACTCAGTTACTTTCCCTTCCCTCTCCTGCAGGCAGCTACTGTTCTGAAATGTGTGTTCACATCTCTGGGATTTCTTGTTTTTCTTTACAATTTTCTCATTCATGTATCCATCCTAACAATTTAGTTTGCTTACAGTTGGAATTCATGTAAATAGAATCACACTGTATGTGTTCTTTTGTGACGTGATTCTTTCACTCAGCATGTTTTTGAGATACGCCCATGTTGATGTGTTCATTTGTGGTTCAGTAATTTTCTTTATTGTCTAACAGCCCATTGCTTATTCAACATGAGTTGTTTGACCTTTCTACTTTTTATGATCATTCGGGCTGTTTTAAGTTTGGAAATATTAATAACAACGATATGATCAGTTTTGTATATGTATCCTGATATAAATGTGCATACATTTCTTTCTAAGAGTGGAAATATTAGGTTTTAAGAGAATGCCAAAATTCTTTCAAAATACTACAAAATATTTCAATTACTTTTATAATTAGAGTTTTTGTTATTTCTACTTCCTGAGTATTTTCACATTTTTAATTTTTGCTAGTCCATTCATTTGGTTTTAATTGCACACCCTGATTGCTAATAAGGCTGTGTATTCCTTCTGTAATAATATCGCCATCATATATTAAGTGTCATCATAGTTTCATTGACTATAGACATTTTTATGTCTGTGAAGTACTGCTTTAAATTGTCTGCTCATTTCCTATTGGATTGTTTGATTTCTGAATTTACATGTAATTTTTCTTTCTATATCATGACTATTACTTCTACTGTACATAATATTTTGCCAGGAAAAAAAAAAACTTAGTATTTGAATGCTTTATCTCAGAACTTTACAACAAAGTCCTCAGATTTCTGTACAAGCTCCTCATCCTAAATTAAAGGTCTTCCTTGATACTACAGTAACCTCTTTTTCTGACTGAAATCATTTTCTATAATGTTCCTGTAAAAAATTTTTTTTGCAAAAATAAATGTTCTTTCCCTACCTTTCTAGAGAGCACTTTACTAGTCCTTATCCATGGCAAATCAACCAATCCATCAAGATACACCTTGAGGGTGACAACCTCCAAACTCGATTCGTGCGTCTCATCTAGAGATGAGTTACTGCTTCTTTCCTCTTTTCCTCCCATTTTTTGTTTGTTCATGGGCAGTAAAGGAACACTGTCATTTTGTATCCACCCGCTAGATGTCAGACTTGATGACTTTATTTCATTTTTCTTATATTTTAATCTTCAAAAATGATGTGGTAAAACATATAATAGAGTACATTTTATAGATGACAAAACAGAAACTTGGCTCTAATAGGTAACCTGCCAAAGGAGAAACAGACTATAATTACAGTAAAGATGAAGTTCATACTCCTCTCTGCCTAATGCCAGTACTTTTGCCTTTTCTACTGTTCCACCCCACTGAAAGGTATCTTACTAGGCCCTTCAATCTAATTATTTACATATCAAGAGTCATAGCAAGGGCATTGCAGCCCGAATGCTTGCTGAAGTCGATTGAATGATGTCCCTTAAAAAGGTATGTACAAGTCCTAACCCAGGAAACTTATAAATGGGACCATGTTTGTAAAAAGAGTCTTTGCATATGCAATTAAATTAAGGGTCTTAAGATGAGATTGTCCTTTATTATCCTGGTTGGGCCCTAAATCCAACGGGATTATGATAAGAGAGAGAAGACAGGAGAGGAGTTGGTCACATGAAGATAAGAGGCAGAGACTGAAATGACATAGATACAAGGGATGCTGACAACCACCAAAAGCTAAAAGAGGTAAGAAAATGTCCTCCCTTGGAGCCTCTAGAGGCACACAGCTCGGCTGGCAATTTGATTTCAGACTTCTGCCTTCCAGAACTGTGAGAGAGTAACTTTTTGTTATTTTTAAGTCAACTAGTTTGCAGTAATTTGTTACAGCAGTCCTGTATTAGAGAAGAACAAATCTGACTGCATATGAGGGCTGTTCCTTTGGTTTTAACCCTGTGCTCTGTTTCCTGTGCTGAGTCATGCCGGTTCTGCACCTTCTGTGAAAAAACGTTGCCTAGAGCCTGAAATATACAGGACAGCCTATTCTTAAGATGCTGACCTTTAAGGGTATTAACACTTATCCATTCATATAGAGATAAAAAGCTGCAGAATAAAAAATAACATTTATTTTGTTAGAAGTTTACAGGGACATCATGACCTGATCCACTTGGACAGCTACAAGAACAAAGGATTCCTACACCAAGAAGTTTGCAACAACCACACCTCCTCCCTTTTTAGTATAAAAGGAACCTGAGCTCTGACTTGGGGAAGCTGGTTCTCTAGGACATTAGTTTGCCAGTGTCTGGGTCTGCTGGCTTTCCGAATAAAGTCATTATTCCTTGCCCCAACGCCTTGTCTCCTGATTTATTAGCCTATTGTGTGGCAAGCAGAACAAGTTTGGACTCCGTAATGGCCCTAGGAAGCTAACATACCTGGATTTGCAATCTGGTTTATAATTTTTTTTTTTAATCATATAACCTGGAGCAAACTACCAAAGCTCTCTGGGTATCAGTTTCTATATATAAAATGAGGATGAAAAGAACAATCTGCTTGTTTTTATAACCAAGTGATTTAGTAAATACAAAATGCTTAAACATTCCATGGTGCAAAGTAAGCCCTCAAAAAATCTTAACAATTTTTATTATCAACTTATTATCCTGCCAACTAACTTTGAAACAGTTCAAGAACAGGGACTTAAATATATTTATATTTATATTGTAACAGAAGAGCCCAGCATGGTTCATTCAAAAGATTTACCAGTTTGAATTAGAGAACTGCTAGGAACCACCAACCAATTAAACTGTTCATAGGAATTCTAGAAATAGAGGTTATTAAGAAAATAACCATTATCTAAAATTAGACTACACTTTAGTCATTGCTTAAACTTTTAAGGAAACATCTTCTTGATAATTCAATAAAGCAGTGCTTAGAAACTATAGAGTATTAAATGTAAAGGAAAATTTATCATGTCACCAAATGGATGATCTTGTTAAAAAAATATTTTTTGGAAAATAAATGAATTAAATATGGCTGCCTCCCTCCAACTGCTTTAATTGCCCCCAAGATTATCGCTCTTTGACAAACACAATTCAACGTTTCCATTAAAATTACTTCTCAGCTACTCACAAAATAAGTTGGGCACAGCTGTCCTTCTCTCTATCAGTGAGCTTGAAATCAAGGCTTTTCCTCACAAACCAGTCAGAAGCAGCCCCGGCTTGGAGGGCTGGTCGTCACAGCTCAGATTACATCATCTGTTCATCTTGGCTAGCCCTCAGAGAGTCTTTATGTTTTGGAGGTGTCTCTTTGGCTAGAATTTCTTGTTTCACCTATTAAGGGTTTTTTATTACCAGGGAGTTTGCCACTGTATGCATGGGCTCCACCCAAGAAGGCTGTATGCAAAGCCTTTTTGGCTGGTAAACAAGAAGCAGGGGTAAGAATTGTATATAGCAGGATTCTACCAGCCTGGACAAGGGGGGAGCTGCCTAACTTAATTAAAAATCTCTTCTTCTGTAAGTTCTTCAACAGAACCAAATGACATAAATAACTATTTCAAAAATACATCAGTGCCCCAGTTTTACATTCATATCACTAGGACTCATACAGTGTGCATCAGGAAAGTATCAGGGACACTTACCTGGTATGAGACTAAATGAGCATGTCTGGAGACAAAAATCTCTGACTTTAAATCTTGGCTCTATCACTAGTTGTGAGAATGTGGGCCAGTTACTTGACTCCTCTGCTATTCTTTTTCTTTGTTTATAAAATGGATAAATAAGAAGACACAAAACACAGGTTTGCCATAAGAATTCAGTGAGTTAAGGAATGTATGCTACAAAAATAGGTAGTGAATAAATGTCTGCTATTGTCTTAATAAATATTCATCTTGAAGGAAAGCTTAGAAGAAGTGGAGTTTTTATCTTGGTTCATTCCACTGCTGTAACAAAAATACCATAAGCTGATGGCTTAGACAACAAACTTGAATTTCCCACAGTTTTGGAGTCAGAGACGTCCAAGATCCAAATGCTGGCAGATTCAGTCTCTGGTACGGGCCCTCTTCCCTGTGCTTAAATGACCATCTTCTTGCTGTATTCTCACATGGTGGAATCTCTCTGGGTTTCTTTCATACACGCACCAATCTTACTCAGAAGGATTCCACCCTCATAAGCTAATTGTCCTCACAAAGGTCTTGCCCACAAAAATCATCATGCTGAGGACTAGCTTTCAACATAGGAATTCTGGGAGGACACAAACATTCAGTCTATGGCAGGGACAGAAGAAGCAGGGGACCAAAGCCCCTACCCCACCACCCATGCCCAGTCCACAATCAACATTTGATAGATTTGTTCACAAATAAGAAATGTGGACAATGGTGGACTCTCACCAGTGAGGCCACTCTCAGAACACTGATAAAGATCTGAGGTGCTCAGGGATTAATTAATCAGTAAAGAGCATTATGAGTAAAGAGCACTGGAGAAGGGCTTCCCAGGGTCACCCTGGGGTGATCATGCAGGGACATTCAATGTGACTGTCTCATGGTAGTTCCTCAAAGTCTCTTCTAGTTCGTAGACCCCAAACTAATGCCTAAAGGTAGAGAGGGAATTTTTGCAATTAAAAAAATTATTAAAACAAATGGTTTAACTAACTAATGGGCTAAAATATATTTGACATATACTAAATCATGAGTGTCTCAAGGCAAGCCTTTGCCCACTGACGGAAAGCAGACTCTAGAGTTAGACATGAGGGTTTGAATCCCAGCTTTGCTGATTATGAGGTGTGTGACCGACACCAAGCTACAGTGAACTCACTTAACCTCTCTGGACCTCCATTTTCACATATATAAATGTTGATAATAACACCCATACATCCACCTTACAGGATGATGTGAGGTTTAATTAACTACATAAACATAGTACTTAGAAGAGTTCACAGTAGATGCTCAATGTTTATTAATAATAACATCATTATTCTAAAACTGCCATTTTTTTTCCTTTGTAGACTTCACAGTGAATTTCCCATAACAGATGTTCAAAAAATGTTTGATGAAGATATGAATCGAAACACTTTACCAAATACTCCATCATTATATTTCAAGGGCTTATTTTTATATAACTATAATGGAGGAAATACATAACTGAGCAAATCTCCACAAATGTAAGTAACCAGTAAATCAAAATTCATTTAGTTAGAAAGAAAATTACTAAACAAAAATTAAAACAGAACCTTGTGATGAGCCATTTGAACTGATTTATCAAAAACATATTGAGAAGTATTAACAGAGCTTATGGCCCGTGCACCAAAATGGTGTGGTCATAGTAGTCATCTCCGATTCAGGAACAGCCACCCTTTTATGGAAACCTGGACTTACTTTGGAGAAACCGTTCCAATGGAATCATCATTTTCAGACTATAAAAGTGAAATAGAAACGTAAAACAGAAGAAAGAAAACACGGACCGCATGCCAACCTCGTGCTGGGAACTGCATTAAGCACTTTAGATATTCAATCTTATTTAATCCTCACCACCACCCTGTGAGGCAGGTATAATTACCCTTTTATTTGATTTCTTTACTTCCTTTTTTCTTTTTCTTTAAAGATGAGGAAATAGACCCTCAAATGATTATATGAATTTTCAAGATCAGACAACTAATAAGTGAAGAAGCTGGAACTGGCACTCACGTATATTTAACTACAAATATCATGCTGTTAGCAATATTGAAAGGAAGATATGAAGAGAGATAGGAAGGGGAGAATTTTACTGCAACTCAAAATGAATTTTCTGCTTCAGTAAAACTGTGCCTACACATGTAATGATATTTTACTAAACATGGAAATGCCATATTTAGGAGAATAAAGGATTATAAATGAGAATTCATGTGCATCAGTATATACCATATTATGATTTTTAATATTACTCCACAAGAAGTTCCATCAGCTGGAATTTAAAATATGAAGGCAGTCGAGAATTCCTATAAAGATTAAGGCACAATAATTTGAATTCCACTCAATACTATGTACTCCTTTGAACCTATTCTGTTATTACTTAAAAGGAATTCAGCATCCAGATTGCTACCTGGCAAACCACAGTGCTGGTGTTCTTTGAGGCTTGCAAGACAGGTGAGCTCATGTTGCCAAAAAATGCTTTTAAAAGAAAGAGTAAAAATAAAATGTGGCTGAATAGATTACATCAAATACATACTTTCTAGATGCAGTTATGTAAGTTGTATAAATATTTTAATACTGTGCCTTCGTATTGTAAGGGGTGTGGAGAGAAAGTAGCCGATTTCTGCAGTAAAATCTTAGCCTCAGGGACAGCCCCCTACTCTTAACTCATACGAACCATATATTAAATTCTCATTGACCAGATTTTAAAACTTCCTCTTACTTTTATTGTCAATATGCGCTTTTCAATAAATGTCATGTTGTTATCAAGCAAGTTTCCTTTCAGAAGACTTGGTAGAAAAATCGTATGAGGGATGATAACTCTGGGATGACCTCCATAAGCCCCACATTCTGGTTGTCACATGCCTGCACACTCCCCTTCCCTTGAGTGGATACACGGCCCATGACTTGTTTTTAACCAATAGAATATGGCAGCAGCGAGGAGATGGATGTGATGCCGTGTAGGGTATGACATCCCTTAGGTTATAACACCCATCCTTCTGAGATTCTGCTCTCTTACTAGCTTTGAGGAAGCAAGTGGCCATTTGGGAAGTCTGGCATGGCTAGAAACTGATGGAGACTTCCGGCCCTCAGTCCAACAACCTTCTAGGAACTGAATGTTCCCAACAACTACATAAGCTTGGAAAAGTAAAGTATTCCTCTGTCGCACTCAGATGACAGGACAGCTCCACCTACCACAATGAGCATGGCTTTGTGAGAACCTGAAATGGAGGACTCTGCCAAGGCAAGCCAGGATTCCTAACCCACAGAAACTACAGGATGATAAATGTGTGTTGTTTGAAGCCACTAAGATCATGACATTGTTATGCAGTGGATATCTGATAGATACCAAATAGATATTGCATATGTGTGTGCCCCTGATTTAAGATTTTTGATCAACAACTATCTATTAAGCACCGGCCATAGGACAAGAGTCATCTGAGGGCAAACATATGGTTACTGGTTTCAAGGATATTTATTCTTTTGGAAAAGACAGAACGTGTAAGGAGCAAAGTACAAAAAGTATGTCACAAGATTATAACAGCAAACAAAAGAGGCAATACGTATGAGAACACTTAGCAGTATGCCTGACATATAATAGCTAAATTAGAGAACAACTTTTTGGGTTCAACATTAACTACTGTAGCTGCTAAGTCATTAGGGATAGAGCTAAGAAAGGGGAGACTACTAACATTTTGGGAGATGTAAAAGGCCTGAGTGGAAAATAAACAGAAGTGTGGTATTAGGTGTATCTGGTGAGTAGGAATCCCATAAGTCTTACATTTGAACAGTAGTATAAGGAAGAGATGGAGTAACCACAATGGTAAAAATGTAATTTTCACATGATGGAGAAGAAAAGATAAGTAATTGCTTTTAAATTGTCCAAAGGACTAGATTCTAAGCCAAAAATAATCCTACTAATTAAAAACCTAGTTCTCAAATTATTGCAGTTAGGAGTTACTTATTATCTTTAAAATTTTGCCAAAAAAGCATTCAACCAAACCAGAAAATATTCAGTTAAGAATAGTTGGTCATCTGACCAAAAATGCTGGAGTTATGAATTGTGTTTGAAATTTCAGTTGTGACGTTCATTAGCAGCCGGTACAGCAGCCTACCTTTGTACTTAGGAAATCTATTGCCAATTCATTAGTTATTATTAGTTATCCCCAATTATGCTTGGGAGATCTAATTCATAGTTATTGCTAGTTATACCCAATTATGCTTGGGAAGTGTATTGCCAATTCGTTGGCTATTATGAATCGTGTTTGAAATGTCAGCGGTAGCCTTCCGCTGTAGCTGCTACCAGATACAATTACGCTTGGGAAGTCTGTTGCCAAGTAAATCTTAACTTACTGCTCAGCGATACATTCTGATGACTTTCATTTCACTTCTTAACTGGAATAGTCAGTTTAGCCAATTAACGAGTGCTTTAAAATAACACAATATTTTATCAAATGGGGCAGAATTTATAGCAATGGATTTGTTATTCGAGGTGGCCATTCAAATTATCAGAGAGCCACATGCCTCAATGAAATTATACCTGTCCAAGAGACATCAGGACAGATTCAAACATAGGATCATTCAAAAGCAAAAACAAAACCAGAAACAACAAAAATCTTATTACTAGATTAGTCACGTAGTTTATCGTCCAAACTGGGACATCTCTGGGGATTAATGAGACAATATCCAGATAAAATCCTGGGTGAACTGACAGAATTCAAGGCAGTCACAAGCACTCTGGGATGAATAGTCACCTTTCCTACTGTTCAGTGTTAATGATTACTGTTATTAGTCCCATTGTTGGCCTGAAATGATTTTTTGTTCATGTTAAATTGCCTCATGGACATACCTGTTGCAGTTCTGAAGGGCAGCAATGAAATGTGAGAGTTAAGAGCTTTTCTAGCTTAGTGATGTTATCAATACTAATACTACTTACATGTTTAGGGATTTATAGGGAATAGTTTTAAAGGATATTTCTTCCCATGAGCTTATTACCTATGGTGATAGTTCCGTGATCGAAGTCATCATTCATTCAATGAATATCCATTGAGGATCTATGTGCCAGGCCCTGGCATAGCTGGCGGGTACACATTGAACAAGACAGAACAAACCTAAGCAATTAACACTGATTTCGAAACATTTATCCAGGACTTATTAATGATGCCCTCTGCTTAGCAACTGAGCTACACAGCTGGTCACTCTGCCAGGCGTCGCTGCCACTTTAGAGAGAAGGAAACTAGTCCTCACATTCACAGCCAAACAGAGCCATGACTTGAATCTGTAACATGATATATAAATGAGAATGCGTTCAGTTGACAGCAAGCTGAATATTAAAATCAAAAGGTGCTTTAGATATTGTGATAGCTGTCATCAAAATCCGTATTTTTGTTTTCTTCCTAAGGACACAGTGAAAGTGAGTACTGACTCCATTTCTATTAGATTTGACCACGTGACATGAAACCTGAAAAGCTGGGAGTAGAAGTGATGGATGAAATTTTCAGACCTGGATCATAACAATTTCCAATGTGGTAACACTCTATAGCTCGTCTCCACTTTAGCTAGAACTGAAGTAATATCCACCATTCACTGTGTGGGAAGGGACATCACACCAGCTTGTCCCCTTGTCCTGTACTGCCATGAGATTGAGAAACAAACAAACTTCTATTTTTGTTTGAGCCAATATATATTTTAGAGTCTCTTTGTTATAACCTTAGGTATAGCAGAAATCTTGTGCAAATGCCCTGCAATTATACAGCCATTTCTTTCTACTCTGCCTTACTATTAATCCCAGTATATTTTTCTTCTAAATCTTGATATAGCTCAAAATCCTTAAAAATCCTCCCCCAAAAAGAAAAAAGAGGACACTAATGAACTAATCTACAAAGCAGAAACAGACCTGCAGGCATAGTAAACCATTTTATGGTTACCAGGGGAAAGGTGGTGGGAAGGGATAAATTTGGGAGTTTGAGATTTGCAAAGATTAACCACTACATATAAAATTAGATTTAAAAAAATTTTTTTTTCTGTGTAGCATGGGGAACTATATTCAATATCTTGTAATAATCTTTAATGAAGAATAGTATGAAAATGTGTATATATATATTATATATATATATATATAATACACACACACACACACACACACATATATATATTCATGACTGGGACAATATACTGTAGACCAGAAATTGACACATTATAATTGAGTATATGTCAATTAAAAAAAAAAACTACAGACAACCAAGATAGAATAGAATCGTGATGCAAAGTGAAACCTAGTAGTCATTGTTTTAACTCCCACTAACTTACAGATGATGGACTGGAGGCCTGGAGAGGTTATGAAATTTAACCAACATCACCTGGGACATGAAGCTGAACACAGATACAGGTGAAAAGCAGAGATTTTAGTAACTTGCTCAAAATCATACATTGAGCGAAAAACTGTAATTCAAATGTTGTCTTTTTGACTCTGTGACATGCTTTTTCTTTTCTTTCTTTCTTTCTTTCTTTTTTTTTTTTTTTCCTGCAATTACCTCCCATTACGTGATCCTGAGACCTCTGGTCTCTTAACTTTCTGTATTATTCTCTAAGGTACCTTTAAACTTTTTGGTTTATTCTGGCAAATGCCTAATTCTGGTATCTATTAAGGTACAAATATTCTAAAGTCTACATTTCCATTTTCCTGTTTTGTTCAAACCTTTTCTTCTTCCTTGTGCACCCACAGAGCTAAAAGGCGACTACTTTGTAAAATATAAGCCTCAAGAGGAAAGCAGTTTTAAGCACATAGCAGAACTCCTGCAAACTTTTGAATTATATTTTGATCTTGCTGCCTCTGAAGAGAATGCATAATGTTTTGGCATTTTCTCTCTATTTATAAGGACATTAGAATAAATCTTTAAAAATGATATGAATCCCCAAGACCTCTCTCTGATAATTCAGAACACCTAATTAAAAATAATTTTGTCAAGTAGAGAGTAACATCTCTGTGAATATTTAAAGTACTCACTAATAAATTGGCATAAAAATTCTGCCCTCCTAGCACTGAGTTTGAGCTAGTATTTTCCACTGTGCTACCTTGGGATGATTACAATATTACAGTTTTTGTGAAAAATGGATAACCTCAGATAACATCTCTGAGGTCAGTTCAAAAACTATGATTTAGAAGAGAAATTCAAATTTGAAATTATCTTACTTTTCTTTGTGTCTTTTTATTAGCTGACTGTGTGCAATTGGAAAGAAAGATACTATTCAAAAAATAATTACCAAGGCAGAAAAAAAATTTATCATCTTTCAAAGGTGTTGAGAAGAAGAAAAAAAGTTAAATGTTGGCAACCCAGCAGTCTGGAAACTTTGTTAAGGCTTTGGCTTTGAAATTTGAATATGAACTGTAGGAGAGCACTCAGGAAAAGAGTGAAATAAGCAGGTTTCATTGTATTTAATTTGGCTTCTGAAATGTAACATGATGGAACTTGTAACCTGGAAATATTTTCTTAGGTATAGTCACTAGGGAAGGTAAGCATAATTACAGCTGTTCAGACTTCTTGCAAACCAAATTGGCGTTATGGACAATTAATCTTTTGAAACATTAAGATAGCTCTGTAATTTCTCACTTTTATAAAAAGTAAGAGGAAGGCAGCATAAATCAAACTTTAGCCAGTAGGCCAGAAGTTTACTTAATTGACAGTGGAAGACGAAGTGTCACTAAATTTTTATTACACTGGGGCAACTCATAAGTCAGAAGTCTATGTAGTCCTGAACGTGCATAATTATGTCCTAATTCTTACCTACCAAAGAGACTCATAAATTGGGAATATGGTTTTTTTCCTCTGGTTCTTTTTATTGTAATTTGGGTTGAGATAACTAAACAAATGGTTGGGATTTCTTAGAATAAAGTGATATCATGACATACTCTCTCCAGATGCATGTGGAATGTGCTATGCTGCTTGCAACCCTCTAGGGAAACAGATAAACCATCTGGCAAAAGAAGGAAAGAGAGAGAGAAGGAGAGAGAAAGAGAGAAAGAAAGAGAGAGAGAGAGAGAAAGGGAGGAAGGAAGGAAGGGAGAAAGAAAGAAAGAAAAGAAAGAAGGAAGGAATGAAAGAAAAGAAGGAAATAAAGAAAAAGAAGGAGAGAAAGAAAGGGAAAGAAAGAGAAAGAGAGAAAGAAAGGAAGAAAGTAGAAAAGAAGAAAACCATGGTTTTGGTGGACTTGAATTGGAAATAAGGAGGTTATATATTAGAGTTGGAAAAGTCAATATATATTTTAAATCAAATTATTTAGTGTGATATAATAAGAAATATATTTAATCTTGGCACAACATTTCTCAAGCCTTTGGGGTTCCTTGAGTGACAGGAGTGTCTTCTGCCCTACATTAGGAGCCCCTTTTGAGTTCATGCTAAAGAAGTTCCTTAGGGCGGGGCCCCCAGGTAACCTCAGTAAGGGGCTGGACACCAGAGAGACCAGCTGGTTAGAAGGCTGGGACTTTCGGCCCCACCCACCAGCCTCTGAGAGGGGGAAGGGGAGTGGCTGCAGATTAAGCTCCATAAAAACTCTTGATGAGCTTCCAGATTGGTGAGCCAGAATGTATCCATGTGCCAAGAAGGTGGTACACCTCAGACTCACAGGGACAGAAGCCCCTGTGTTTGGGACTCTTTGGACTTTTCCCTGTATATCGCTTCATCTGGCTGTTTATTTGTATTCTTTAATATCCTCGGTAATAAACCGGTAATCTAGTAAGTAAACTGGCTTCTGTGTGCTGCTCTAGGAAATTAACGGAAACCAAGAAGGGGTTCATGAGAACCTCCAATTTATAGCCAGTCAGTCAGAGTAACAACCTGAACTTGCAACTGTCATTTGAAGCAGGGGCGGCCTTGTAGGATTCAGCCCTTAAACTATAGGATCTGATACTGCTTCCAGGTAGATAGTGTCAGAATTGAGTTAAATTTGTGGAACACCCAATCAGTGTCTGCTGGGAATCGGAGAATTGTTTGGTGATATGAAAACACACACTGTGGACTTACCATTAAAGAAATAAATTAAATTGCCTTAAATGATGTCCAATTGGATTAGGGGCAGATATACAAATGAAAGTCTCAGTGTAAAGCTATGCTGAAAAAATTGTCAAAGTAAGGTAGGATAGTGACCTGTGATACTCTGACACCTTTGCTGAAAGTCAGAACTGGCTCTTAGGTGAGTTCCGTACAAAGGTCTGAAATACACAGATTGGTGTACGCAGCTCCCAATTATGTGCCCACACTTAACAGAGAGAAGCTAATTACCTTGACCATACGCTTCCTCCCTTTTTCATTGGGAGTCTCTCATGCTTAGCCTTTGCCCTCGTCCTGTACACAGTTTCTTTTAATTGCCCCCTTACTATCAAATGAAAGGGAAATATTGCTGTAGGGTTGGGTGGAAATTATAGGGTTTTCAACATTCCCCAGATGGGCCAGCTCCTGATTTAGAGGCTTTGCTTTCCAGAATGTAAGTCTGAAGGCTGTGGCCGAGTTCCTAACCCTGAGATCTATGAACAACAGCACAGCATGTGGCTTGGAAAACATGACTTTATGCAAAATCCCTGAAGTAAAAGCAGGAACTCTGGCTTCCCGGTCCTTCAGCTATGTGGCCGTGGCATGTAACCTCGCTCACCCTCGACTCTAAAACAAGTTCTTTGGGCTAGTTAACCTTCTCCTGTCTCTTTGAGTTATAACTTTTCTCTTACATCTACCTTTAGATGAGGTTCCATCTCCTTTTCAAGTCTTCTTTCCCCTTTATCCCTATCCACTCCCAAGAGTGAGTTAAGTGCATTCTCCCATCAAAATATGTGTTATTATAATTCGCATTCACCTATGCATTTTCTCTAGATCATAGACCTGATGCCTATGGACAGAGACACTGCCTCTCAGAGACTCATTTTTAGAACATCAGTTCTTTGCATGTGTCCAGCCCATGGCAGGCACTCCATAACCAGAGTGATTCAAATAATTTGAGAAAAGAAAATGAATGATGTAATGACATCAATCACTCAAACAACAGTTTCAAACAACAATGAAACTAATTTGTTTTCTTGATCTGAGTCCAATATTGGTATTGGAGGGGCCTAGAAGGTAAAAGAATATGCCTTTCTCATTGCACACATGATGATATAAACACTAATAACTAAAATAACTTGAGTGCTTAGTGTAGACCTATGAATGAAATTATCTTACTGAATAGGCACAACAAACTTCTGAGATAGGTATAATTAATATTATCACTGTAATGACAAGAAAATTGAGATTTAGAGTTATGTAATGTGCTCAAAGTTTCACGGCTAGGGAGCAGTGAAGCCTGAATTTGTGGTTAATCTGACGCCAAAACCATTGTTTAACTGCTATGGAATTCTGCCTCCAGGCTTCAAGTTTTACAGCCAACTAGTGGGTGAGTTAGGGATCCAGTCCTAAACTTCCCCTTCCAGCATGTTTTGTCGATCTTCATGAAAACAGGATCTGCTCATAACTAACCATAATTAGAATTATCCGCCCATAGGTTTATTGAAAGTGGGCTAAACTTAACTCTGTAGAAGTGGCCTTTGTAACATGTGAGTTAATGAACTTTTAGATGCGCTAAATCCAAAATTTTCCTGAGACAGTTCCAGCCACAAACAACAGCAGAGCATCAGTAACTACAAAAGACTATGCAGAAATTAGGTGGCTGATCTAACCATGATATTTTCATTTTATCAGAAAAGAAGTGGGGGGTGGGTATAGCTCAGCGGTAGAGCACGTGCTTAGCATGCACGAGGTCCTGGGTTCAATTCCCAGTCCCTCTATTAAATAAATGAATAAACCTAATTACCTCCCCCCCAACACTGAAAATAAAATAAATAAATAAATAATTTAAAAAAGAAAAGCAGCTACAATTAGGAAATACGATGTGGTCAGATGTTTCCAGATGTAACACGATAATGGCCAAGGATGCACCTTAAAGGGGGAAATGGGTTTTAATTGAGAGAAATAAATACATATTTGCTTGCGTGGGGTGTACGTGTGTGTATTGTATGGAAAGTAATAAACAATATACTCCACATATGTGTAGATATGTCTAAAGAGTGTCTGAAGTGAGGTAATTGTTTATTCTTTCCCTATGTATGAATATCACCATGAATCTCTTTTCTCACGTCTTGCTTGCTAGATGCCTTCGGTAATGACATGACGTGACTTGTGCAGGTTTTCTTTTGCCTGTTTATGTAGCAAGCGAGCTCCGCTCCCTCCCTGCTGGACACTTTTTGTGTTTTGCTTCATCACTTTCCATGGAGATGGTGCCATCCCCTAAAGGCGGGGACGTACATCCTTTTATGGTGGCCTTGGCTTCTGAACAACCATTTTGCACTAAGCTGGGAACCAGGGGCCTCTAAGCCCTGCTGTGAATCTAACTTTTCTGCTGGATAATGCCTATGGTGTTGGAAACGATAACATTCAGCAAAGATGTTTTCATTAAGTGTCTTTTGCCCAGCCACTGATAGGAAAATAGTGCAAGAAGTAAAAAAGAAAAAAAAAAAACTCCTTTCCATTTAAGCTTATTAAATATTCAAGTGATTCCTCAAATATACTCAGCCTTGCTGTGGCTTCATTAAAGTGCAGCTCCATTGCGTTTTACGATGGAACACGGGTACAATGCGCTTCCTGCAGTGGCTACCCACAAGCAAATAGATTGCTGCATTCCTCACCAGCCGACGTTCAAAAGTGGCCCGAAGTCGAGGGTATTATAGTAATCAAGGCCGCAGGTTAGAGGCATGGATAATGATGGCAAAATCCACATCAGTGAAAAAAGAGGCCGCAACTTCCTCATCGAGTGCAGATGGAAACCACAAACAGCTATTTCTAGTCAAGGCTTAGCATCCCTTATGCAAGAAGTCACTTCTAAAGACCTGAGTCAGAAAGCCTGTGCGTCCATCAGGAGCCCACGTTCACTAGGGACAGTATTTGAAATGATCAAAAATGATTATTTTTAAGACTATGTCAAAAAAAAAAAACCCAAATGACCTACTGTCTACCATGAAATGACAAATGAAAAGCAAACAACAACATAGAGGAATCAAGGGCACTTAGGAGCTGGAACTGCAGTCACTAAGAGGATGAAGTCCTGGGGACCAGAGATCGGAAAAACATAGCCGGCTGTGGAAGCTGCAACAATGCGCTTCATTGTTTAGGTAACTGCTATATGCCAGGCATTTCCCACAGGTTTTTATTTATATTATTTTATATAATTCTGAAAACCATCCAGATATATAGATATCTGTACACATTTATAGATAGGCAAACAAGGCCAATAGCAAAAAGTGAGTGATTTACCCAACGTCATTGACTAGATGAGAATTTAAAACTATCGTCTTTTGAACTCCAGGTACTTTGCATTATGCTGCATTGCTTTCTCGTGGCAAATGATGTTTGGTTGAATGATAAAATGATACATATTTTTAATCTCATTTATTTTTCTGCTTTTATTATACTGACTTTAAAAGTTTAAATCTGCTTTGGACCATGCAGAAACACCGTATTCATGCCTAGATGGAAGATTTCAGCCTCAGTTCGTGGGGCTTTCTCTTACTGAAATGCACATTCTGAGTCATGCTGGAGCTTGTTTTTCATCAGCTTTAGTTCAGATTGCCTGTCTTTCTCGAGTACCACCTGAACACAAGCCCACAGTCAACAATTAGCCCAGAAGACTCAGTTGTGACGGGGAATACGCACTACACTTTTTGAAAGGAGATTTTGAATCTGCACAGGGACATGTGATGTTCTTTTCCACAAAGTCTCTGTAAGAACTAATGCTGTGTTAGGATCATTGCTTCCAGAGGTCTCAGAAGTCAACATAATTATGTGGGCAGGATTTAGTTGTACTGAGAACACAATAAAACAGCCCTGAAAAGCATTAGTGATAAAGTCACTCGAAATAAACTTAGCCCCTGCATTGGCCCCACAGATATAACAATTCTAGAAGGAACTACCTGTAATTTTAGATTGTGGTCAGTTTTTTATTCATTCATATATTTCATAAATAGTTGTCGTGAGCCTGCTCATTGCTCCGTATTCTTCCAGACCATTGGAAAGGAAGGCCCAGCGATTGCCATCAGTAAACTGATGGAAGCTTAGAGGAAACAGAAATAAATAAGTGATTGCAATACAATTACAAAAAGATCAATCAGAAGATTAGTCTGTTGGCAAATATTAAAATGCTAGTTCTTCAAAAAGAGAAGGAAATGTAGGGAAAACAGTCTTGGGCCTTCCAGACCACTACCTGTCACAATCAGAATGCTTAGATGTGTTTTGTTTCTCTTCATTGTCACTTGGCCAGCACTCACGCTACCCCTGAAAATCCAGTAAATTAGTGTTAATGCAGTCTCTAAGGAAACGAATCGGTGCGCTCAGCCTAGTGTACTGAGTAACTGCTTTGTGGCAAAATGCCAATAATAATTTCTTCAATATATTAATTCACCCCACTACTTCTTTTACGAAGGATAGTTTTGAATAAATCAACGACCAAGTAGAGAAAAATAGTGGGGAGTCCAAAAGATCTAAAGTAATGAAGAATCTTAGGGAGCTGGAATTCAAAGGGGACTTAAGGATGACTTTGTCTAACCCATTTATTAATTTGGTTTAAGAATTTCCTCTTAACATCAAAGAAAGGAAAAAAAAACTGTGTGTGTGTGTGTGTGTGTGTGTGTATCTGTGGGTGAGTATCCAGTTGTGCCAGGTTCTTTGCTAGGCATTCTGTGGGTTTAGAAGTGGGCTCAAAAGATGGGGCAGAGTGGACTTAGGGAGAGAAGGCAGATACATAGATGCAAAGATTTGACCTCTATCCTCAAGGAGTATACGGTTGAATGGCCCCATTATGAATAAGTAAGTATACCAAAAGAAGCATACCATCACAGGCTAAGTACATTGTTTGGTGGGGGCTTAAAAGAGGGGAGAAAAAGTCAGGCTGGGGTCCTCTGGTAAAGCTTTCTGAATTATACAGAATAAAAAAAATTAACATGTTTAGGATTTTCCCCGCCCTTCCAAACTAACTGCTTCATTGACGGGTATAAAAGCACGTTTGTCTGGTGCTCCTTTTTAGTTCATATCATTGGAAAGAATTAAATACACATAAATAAATGCTAATAAAGCAAGCTTCGTATTATTAGGGTTTCTTTGTTTACTGTCATTTGGTGAAAATGTATTTTTCTCATTTTTGAAAGTTTGCTTTCTTAGTTATAATCTTAGTGTGAGATGTAGAACAAAAATGGGTAATGATGGAAAATTCCAGAGAATATAGATAGGTAATACAGGTAGCTGTAGGTGCAGTACAGTTGTATCCAACATAGATAGAGGTACAGAATAGATAGAGCAAAGGGGAGAGAGAAGGAAAGAGAGAGAGAGAGAAAGAAAGAAACCAAAAGAGAAAAAGGAAGGAAGGAAGGAAGGGAGGGAGGAAGGGAAAGAGGGAGGGAGAGAGAGAGAGAAGGGAGAGACTGAGATGCAGGATTACATTAACATCCATTAGTATCTCCGTTGTGCTAAGTGCAGGGCATTAGCCTGCGTGTATTATATGGATCAGTTCCTTAACTTTCCTAATAACTCTATAAAACAAATACTGTTATTACCCCAGATTCACAGCTGAAGAAACCAAAGCAAAGACAGGTGTACTAATTTTCTTCGGCCGATGCAACAAATAGCCACAAACTATGTGGTTTCAAATAACAGGATTGTATTCTCTCATAGTTTTGGAGGCTGGAAGCCCAAACCAGTATCATCAGGCTGATGTTAAGGTGTCATCAGAGTTGTACTTCTTGCCAGGCTCTAAGGGAGAATTGTTCCTTGATTTTTTCATGTTTCTGGTGGCTCTTCCAGCATTCCTGGTCTTGTGCTGTGTCACTCCAGTCTCTGCCGCTATCTTCACGGGGCCTTCTCTTTTGGGTATGTGTCTCTCCTCTCTGTCAGTATCTAATTTCCCTCTGCCTTTTTTATAAGGAAGAATCCTGTGATTACATCTATTGCCCACAGGGAGAATCCAGGCTAAGCCCCTCTCAATATACTTAATCACATCTGTAAAGATCTTTTTACCTTATTGGGTAACAATGAACAGTTTCCATGAATTTAATAATTCATGGTATATTTAGTACATTTGTGGTATATTTAGTTACCTAAACTTTTAGGTAATTTTTATTCAGCCTACTACAAAAGGTTAGGTAATTTATAAAAAAAGATCACACAGCTTGTAATTAGTGGAAGCTCTCAGATGCTCAGTGCATAAATTCCGTGTATCGGTAATTCTATTACTGCCCACTGCCCACCACTGATTTCTAAGGATGTTGCTGAGTGTAAACTAGTTCTAAGAGAATGGAATGTTTTAATTTTATAACAAATTAGATTTAAACAGTATCCACTTAATTAAGGTTTTGGATTCTTCAAGATCCACTTTCATCTCAGAGCCATTTGTTTCTCATTATATATTTTAATGTTTTTTTCTTTTTTTTTAATGGAGGTACTGGGGATTGAACCCAGAACCTCATACATGCTAAGCATGTGCTCCACCACTGAGCTATCCTCACCTCCCCCCATATCTTAAACTTTATTTCAAGGGTTGTAGCTGGTATAAAAAAGGCACCAACAGTGACTGCAAGAACCAGGTACCAGGGGCTGCCTGACTCAAAAATCAATGTGCAAGCCTTGCTATGACACCTCTACAGAGTCACTAGAAAAATCAGGATGTGTTTTAATTTTATGAACTTTATCTCAAAGGCACATTTTGTTTCTAACAGCAAACACTTCTTTGCTTACTTTATGAAGAATTACTTCAAGTGGTTTAAGAATTTTTTAACTCTCTAATCCATCTTACAACAATGTGAGGAAAGCTTACAAAATAATCACGTTTTCATCAAAATAATCCGGTGAATTACAGAAACAAACCTGTCTACGTCATAACAATGATTTTTTGTTGTTGTTGCTATAGCACCTGAAATATTACCTGGGGATATTTTGATATTGATTTTCTCTAAGTCCAGTGAAACCATCTCAAAGACTACGTGGAGGCTTCCATCGACCCCTCGCAGTGGAGGAGTATTATAAAGCCTGCTGTGGAAGTTATTTAAATTCCGTAGTGACAGGGCTGCAATGAAAATCAGTCAGAGTACAAACCGGGTTAATTTTATTCTGTGTAGGCAGTCTGATGTTAATTATGAGGTGTGGTAAAACTACCACTTTCTCGATGAATTGCATAATCACCTGAATAATAATTTGAATATATTTAAGAATCCAGTTGTGTGTTAAGTATTTCAAAATGTTAAAGAGCATGAATTTTATGATTATATACAATATATGTATATCTATATACATATATGATCATATGTATGTATATGAGTGGCAGCATGGAGTCCTGAAAACAGGATGGACTAGGGTTTTAAGTGTAGGATTTATTTTCTTGCTCTCCATCGATTACTGGTTGTAGAACTGTGAGCAATTTTTCTGACTTCTCTGTGAGTCCGTTTCCTCATCTATAAAATAGGGAGACCGTTGACACCTACCTCACAGGATTGTTAAGTTGGTTTAAATGAAATAAGATATGCTTAATAGACTGCATGGCACCTGCAAATGTTTTCTATCTAAACTCTAAATACATAATGGTATTTTTTTTACTGGGGGGTCCTTTACATATGTGGGAGCCCTAAGCCTAAACAAGATGGAAATGTTGCTAGGGCAGGATGCCAGGACCCAGTCTCTATCCTCACTCATTACTACTGACCCAACTCCTACAGTGAACACCTGCAGAGCAACCCAGAAACAGTTTGAACACTACAAACACACACTGGATCATCTGTACCTAAAGATGAATGGTTCAGTTCCCTCTCTCTATCTCCATAGAACATGGAGCTATTGGGCCTCCCCTCACTTTTCAGGAGCCCAGGGCAAAGTACAAATGGAGGGCCCCTGTTACATGTCTAAGTAGTTGCAACTGAAGCTAACATTCCATTAAATAAAATGTATCTCCCCTCCTATATTTAAAAATGACCTGGAGGGCCAGACTCGAATGGAGAATTGCAAACTCCTTGGAGTTCTGGCCTCTTGTCTCTGCCCCAAGACTATCCCCCTTCTCTTCCAATTTCCAAGTTTATCCCGCACCACAGTGGGCTACACACACACGCAAGAAGAACACGCCAAAGCTTCATCCACACCTCACAGCCAAAGAGCCCACTTCCCTCTTTACACAAGGCCAAGTGGGGAAGGAGGTTCATAATCCTCACATAGGTTTTTCTGATGTTGCTTTTGTTCCACTTGCTGGGTGTCAGGTTGATTTAGCCATCTTTGCCCACTCGGTTACTTCTAATAACTGCAATCTTTTGACCAGGCTTTTACAAGGAAATGGAAATCATGGAGACAAAATGGAGAGAACTATTGATTTTCAACAGTCGGTGATGTATTTGAGTGTATGCATTAATTAATTCAGGTTGCAATAAAAAAAAATACCACAGACTGAGTGGTTTGAACAATAGAAATTTCTTTTCTCACAGTTTTTGGAGGCTGGAAGTTCAATATCAAGGTGCCAGCAGAGTTGGTTTCTCTTGAGGCCTCCCGCCTTGGCTTGTAGCTGTCTCTCTGTCACTGCGAACTCACAGGACCTTTTCTTGTGAACCTGCATTCCTGGTGTCTCTGCTATTTATAAGGACACCAGTCTTATCAGATTAGGGACCCGCCCTTACGACCTCATTTAACATTATCTCCTTAAAGGCCCTATCTCTAAATGCAGTCACACTCGGGACTTTACTTATATCATTTAATGAATTGAACACAACTATATAAAGATGGAATAGTCTTCCTAGTTGATAAATGAGGAATCTGAGTTTAAGTAAATTGCCCAGGATTATTTAAGCCAAAAACTGTGTGACACCATCACTTCGCCTTCTGGTAGATCCAATGCAGGTAGACTGAGATCTTTTTTGTCCAGAAAAAAGGTGCCTCTCTTTGCCCAGAATTGCCTAAGGCAAAGCAAAAAGAGTACATTGCCCTGCAGAATTTATTATTTGTACTTCCAATGCCCACTAATGCAGTGGTAGCAGAGGCATCCCCGAAGACCTGACCACTTCTGATTCCTGAGTTCACAACGCCAAGAAACCTGTGTAATAGAGACGACTTTGGTGGAAATGCAAGGTAGTGTTTACGTCTTAACCACATGACTCCATACAGGACTTTCATCATAAAGAATTTGACCCCATTCCTTTCGGTTTTATATTTCTTTTTCACTAATTCCTGCCACAACATACTCCTCGATGAACCTGTGAAGGTTCAGGGGAAAATGAAGTTCCAGTAAAGGTGGTCACGGTATTTAACAAATGAGGAAATCTCATGGAGCAGAAATTGATTGAGTGAGAATGTTAGTTTGTTCTTTTATTTTTGGTGGTATTCTGAACTTCTAATCACTATATTCCGCTCACTGCTGATTCAATATGAAAAAGGGTACAACTTATCTCTGCTCTTGAAAACCTTTCTCTTCTTTGGAGGCCAGTCGCAGAGCCAAGCACTGGCCTCAGGACGCTTTGCTCGTAGGGGCATCTCTCTCCCTTCCTGGTTCCAGGTGTAGTTCTACTGGCCACGATGGAGTTGCCTCTGGGCCTGAGTTTCTCGGAAAAGGCGGCTGTTCTGGTTTGTTTAGAATATCTTTCTCCCTGAAAGCTGATTTCCTTTGACTAACCTTCAGTTCTCATTTGTAAACTAGAAAAAATGAAAGCAGAAATTTCTTTGAGCCAATTTTGTATCCCAGAAATACAAAGCAAGTCAAATATACCCTAAAGGTAATAGTCTATACCTTATAGTTAAAAATTATGAAACTGTAAGTAATCATGTAAAATGTTGTTTCCAAAATATTTGAATATTTTACTATATACAATTGCACCTTTAGAGATAGATTTAATAATAAGAATAATGTATCCCTTGGTTTTTTTTTAATGACCATTATCACTATGAGCATTATTATTACTAGCATTATGACATTAGAAAACTTTCTACTTCTCTATTAACTTATTTTTCTATTTTTTATAATACCTGAACTTCAAAATAATTTTCATAGAAAATAATGGTATCTGTGTAACCTCTGGATATTAGGAAAAATAGAAAGTTGAATTAATAGTTGGAACTATATTAAACAGATTGAATATGGACATGTTTTATAGGCCTTTAAATTAAGCTAAATTAACATAATGAATAAACTATTTAACTTTTGTTAAATAGACCATTTATAACTTTTATATAGGTGATGAGGAGATGGGTTGAGTGGGCAGAGGGTAGAGAATAAAAACACAAATACTGTGGTGCATAGTATAGAAATAATCGTGTCAGAGGACCAGTCATTAAATCCGTATGGATGACAGGCATTACAGAATTTGCTGGTCATTTCTATAGAGAGATTTTTTCAGGCCTCATAAAGTAAGAATATTTAAATGGGATTGAGGTAGGTTATATCATGAGCTTAGCCCAAGCTAGGCCTGGACCGAGGCAGACTGCATTGTCCCATACTCCTTGCCATTTGGTTTGCTAGCTAGTGATGACATTTCCTGTCCATCCCAATACTTTGAATTCCATGTTATGTAAGTCTTTCTTTGTCTTTGTGACATAGTTAGATAGCTAGAACCGTGATTATGTAGTTTGGGTATTTCTGCACAAGATGTCATGAAGGTCAGGGCACTGGAAAAATTCATAAAAAGTGACTTGCTGCTCTTAAAATTTATGTACATATATATATTTGAAGGGGGTTGGGGTTGGAGTGGGAAGGCTCTCCTGGATGGTCACTGAGTACATGGGATTTTGGATTTGGTATCAAGGGTGGGTGTTTGATGTGGGAAGTCAGTGAGAACTATGCTGAATATGTGAGAGTTGGGGAACATGGTTGCCAAGTCCCACGAGTTCATGTATGTGGTCCAGTTACATACACACACGTGTACACACACTCACACACACACACATATACACGAGGTTTATAAGGTAATATAAAAATATAAACTTTGCTCTCAGGTGGACCCAGATCCATGACACAGATCCACCACAAAGTTATTTAAACTCTTACAGCTTCAACTTCCTCACCTGTGAAAGGAGGTTCCAAGCCCTTATTTCTGAGAATTGCTATGAAGATTAAATTTTAAAAAAGCTATGTGCAATGTTCTCAGAGGCGTTTCTGTCACAAAGGAAGCGCCTAGTACTATATGTTCCCAGGAACATTCATGGAATCAATGAATTCTTCTAAGACGTTATAGCCCAGATTATTTCTGCTCTCAGTTTCTACAGGCACTTAGAAAAAGTGTGGCTACAGATAGGCAGGAAGGGGCGTGGTGGGGGCGTGTTGCAGCGGGGTGGTAGACTTTATTTTCCAAATATGGTCACAAGATCGTCTCCCCTCCTGAAATGCGCTCTATAATGCCCTATCAGGAAGGGATGATTCCAATCCTTTCTGAAGTCCAAATCTGCTCCTGACTTTCCTGTAGTTTATTTGCTCATCCCTTACTTGAGTTCTGGAAATCAGGATACCATCGTCTCCCAGCTTTTCCTCTAAAATCATTACAATTAAGTTTCTTTTTCCTACATCTGACAGTGTTAGTACTGCCAAGGACCTGCAGAGTGCCTTGTATTTAGTTAGCACTCCACATCGGGGTGGGGGTGAGGTTCCCAAACCCAACAAAGAGGAGATAAGGATGCATTTTACACCACTTTTGCAGTTGCAAAGAATTATCTTTCTTCATTATTCATCTTCTCATATATTTCTCAAGCCCTATTATTATGTAGATTTCCCCCTCCCCCAGCATTTTCACATAGTTAATGTAACCTCAACCCTGATGTTCAGGAAAATTTATAACCAAAAAATAATATTTTGATTTCTTAAAGTACTTCGAAGTGCTTAAGTATGTAAGTGAATAGAACCAGGATTCATCATTTTCTCCAGAAGTCATTTTGAAATACGCTTTACAAAAATGTTATGTAAGGAATGTCAAACCACAATACATGTGTTTTGTGAAAATGCTGAAACATCTGTTTTTAGATGAATAACGGTTAAACATTGATGAGAATATCATAGTTTCTTCAAAGCACTTCAGATTGTCTTCACATAAATGTACTCATTTGTTTCTCACAATAGGGCTTTTCTCCTCTTCCCATTTACACATGAAATAATAGTGAAGCCTGGGAAGTTACGTGACTAAAGCACCCAGAAGCCAGACCACAAAGCTGGGTTGTGTGACTGCTTAGATTTGAACATCTATGTTCTACCTTTACATTCAGTGCACCGTATACTGGCTCACAATGAAGCTGACACATTCACTCAGCAAGGATTTACTGGATACATAGTGTAGAACAGGTGCTGGAAATCCATTGTAATGTGGCAAACCTTCTATTTTTCATCATGGTCTTCTTAATCTAATGAATCAAGTAATGGCACTTATAAGTAATAATTAAAAATATAACATTTCCTCAAATAACCATGTGATCCAGCAATCCCACTTCTGAGTATATACACAAAAGAGTTCAAAGCGTGGACTCACAGGTATCTGTACACCAGTGTTCATAGCAGTGCAAGTCACAGGAGCCAAAAGATGGATGCAAGCTAAGTGCTCATGGACAGATAAATGGATAGACAAAATGTGGGACAGACATACAACGGAATATTATTCAGTTCTAAAGAGGAAGGAGATTCGGACACATGCCACAACTTGAAGGAAACCTGAAGTTCCTAGAGTAATCAAATTCATAGAGACAGAAAGCAAAATGGTGGTCACCAGGGTCTGGAGTTGGGGGAGAAGAAAATTCATGTTTAAAGGATATGACGTTTCAGTTCAGGAAGATGGAGAAGTTCTGCAGACTGATTGTATAACCATGTAAATGTACTTAATGTCACTGAACTATACACTTAAAAATGGTCAAAATGGTGAATTTTATGTTATGTGTATCTTACCATGAAAAATAAATAAATAAAATAGGAAAGCATGCCATGTAGTGCACTAAACACGTTATAAATAGAGAGAGAGTTGTCTCATTTTGTATCAGTAATCATTATTTTCTCCTTGTTACACATGTGCAGTCTAAGATTCAGAGAGGTCAGAACCTTTGTTCAAGGTCACTCAGCGGGATAGCAGCACAGCTAGGCTGTGATCGCAGTACTCAGTAACACCAAAACCTGGCGTATTAATCACCATGCTCTACCCTTGATTGACAGCATGTGGACGCTGCTGTACACCATTGCTTCTGACTTCTAACGTCTTGGTCGAGAAGCTACCTGACAGGTGTGTGTCTGTGTGGTATTTATGCTCCTTTGAAAGCTATGTCTTGATTCTCTTGTTTATCCTTTGTTTTTGATATCCAGCAAATTTACTGTAATGAATCTAGTTGTGATTTATTTCTGTATTCATACCTCATGGAGTTCGTAGACTTTTGTGGCTCAGTGGCTTTATAGCCTTTGTAAGTTTTGCAAAATAAAGTTTTATAAAGCTATCCAAAGGAAATACAAAGCTATAAACTTAGAAATCGTCATACAATGAATATCTATATTACAAATACTCTCAAGAGGACAATGATTTTTATATTTTATTTAGAGAAAGACAGATGTTAAAATTTAGATTTTTCAAGGATTATTCACAAATGTCCACTTAGTATGGATACTTTATAAAGTTAGTAGTTCACAGTTGATGGCTATATCTATATACTTTACATAAAATAAACTTCTCATGCCAATTTCTTTTATTTCTTGATAGTCTATATCCCTCTAGTAGCAGAAAAGAATCATAAAGGTATTCAAATCTATTTATGATAAATCCAAGAGTTGTCTCTCCTTCAAATTGATAGTCAGGAGGAAAGTATTTGTCCAGACTCTGACAGACAACCTCACAATTTTTTTTCTTTAAATCTGAGATACACCCAGGACAATGATGCATGGCTTCCTGTTGCTTAAAATGTTAGTCTGGGCATGAGTCAGATGTCAAAAAAGCAAACTTAGAGGAAAATCTCTTTCATTTACTGGGATAGTATGAAAAGTCACAGTCATGTGGATGCCTATAGACACTGTATTTGAAAATAAACACTCAATGGCAGTGGTCTTGTTTTGGTACCAGTTATCATAGTAGGGAAATGGCATAACTCACTGCTTAGTGAGTCACGGAGATGGGTCAGGAGAGGTAAATGCCAGCTGGTGGTTGGAACCAAGCAACATTATAGTGATGAAGTTGATGTTTCTTGAGGTTGGGTTGATAATGGTGGTGTCAGAATCATAAGGAAAAAATCACAATAGGACCATTTTACTTTGGCTTTAAAGAGTGTGCGCATCATTATTAGATGTACACTTTGCTTTTTATACCCAACCTGTAAAGTGGGTAGGGCACACCTGGAAAGACACACAAAAGGATTTGTCTGAGGTCCTAAAATTTGAAGTGTAAAATATAGAGCATCAGACTTGGGATTTAAAGCAAGCCTTCCATTTGTCTTACAAGAAATTTGCAATCTGTGTTTGTTGAGCACCTACTAGAGGTAAAGCAGTGAACCTAGTGCTTGGGAAACAATAACAGGACAGAATGAAAGTCTGAAATTTTAGAGGCTTAGAAGTCTAGTAAGAGGGACCAAAAAAAAAATCTCTCTCTACATGTATTTTATATATTATGTATATATAAAAATATATTTCACAGGAAATTTACAGCGTCGTACGGTAGGGTAAATGGAAAGACAGCAAACCTCACCTAGTACTTTTCCCAGGATTGCTGAAGGATCACCGACCGGAAGTCTTAGAGAAGAAAAGAGAGAATGACATCTCAGACGGAAAGGATAGCCTGCTCAAAAGAACGGAGAAAAGTGGACACGGCCAGATTACAAAATGCGTGTTGTGATACGATATGTTGGTGAGGGGAGGTCAGCGTGGCTAAAATCATAAGGAGCCCTAGCGTTTCCACATCTATCTGCTGGAGGTGATAGTGGCTATGCTGATCCTGAAGGCAGCATGCCTGATCAGTGTAATAACACAGAGATTTTCCCAGTCGCCGGAGCATCAGGGGCTTACAGCTCTCGGCTGACTTTCTGGGGAATTGTCCTCAGCTGAAGAAAGCCTCTTCACCCATGGCCAAGCCTCCAGGCAACTGCTGTCAATATGAGAGGTCCTCTTGCCTCTGCTTGGGACAACTTTGGGAGGCCATCTCAGCCCCACAATTCCCTCTAGAATTGGCTGTGGATGCTGGGACCGCTGGCAGCCCGCCACATCCTCCTGCCTGGACCCGCGTCCTCACTCCCACACAGGTGTTGCCCCCTAGCACTCTCCAGCCAACTTCCGAAACACAAATCTATCTCAGGGTTTATTTTCCCAGTGTCTTAACCACCTTTCCCAGGGTTGTTAAAAATCTAGGGAAAAAAATATGTGTAAAAAGCTTTTCCCCTAGATGACACCCTTCATGAACCCTAATTATAAAATCAACTATTATGTAAAACAGATATTAACTGTGGACAGCTGGAGAGTCTATAATGGCTGGGATGTCAGAGACAGACTATAGAGTATTAAGTTCAAACCCTTCACCTAATTGCCCACATTGTTATTAATTCCTTATTAAAGTTACCAAAGTAATACTTGCACATGATTAAACAAAGAAATTGCATGGAATGGCCTATGATTTCAAAAAAAAAAAAGCCTCCTGTCTGACCCACCCCTACCACCATCACATCCATTATACAATCCCTGTCCAACACTCCATTTCTTAGCTACAATCATTCTTTTTTTTGTTTATTCCCCTGAAGTTTCCTTCCTAATGCTAAATTGTATCTTTGCTACCTTTATTAATGATCAACTTAATATGCTGCCTCTTCACTTCAGTTCCTACCTTTCCATTCCAAACTTCTTTTTTTAATTGAAGTATTGCTGATTTACTATGTTGTGTCAGTTACACAGCAGCATAGTGATTCAGTTACACGTAGTGATCAGTTACACATCTATGTATTCTTTTTCATATTCTTTTTCATTATAGGGTATTACAAGATATTGAATATAGCTTCCCCTGTGCTGTACAGTAGGACCCTGTTGCTTACCGATTTTATATATAGTAGTTTGTATCTGCAAACCCCAAACAACCTTTTGATTGTTAAAATTTTATTACTTTAGTAAAACTGTTACCCTTAAATGATAGTCTCAAACCTCTATCGGTTATTCTGTAGTTAAAGGTAATATCTCTCGACTTGATGTGATGTTAGATAAGGATGTTAGCATCTCTCTCTTCCTTCTCCCTCTTGCTTCCTTCTATGTTTATCTACATGTTTGGTCCCTTTGTGTCTTAATAGACAAGATTTGAAAATGCTCAGTAACCAAAATTCAGCCCTTTACTTGATGACACAAACAAAGTTTACATTTTTGTGACTCATTCAACACTGTGTACTACATAACAAAGGAGAGTGCTTGAGTGAACATGTCCTTTACTACAGCCTCAATTTAATAACCTTAGTGGCATTGTAACACATGCAACACAGGTGTCAGATCAAATATCTCTTTCCTTATCCTCCACTGATTGCTCAAAATCATGCCACATTTTGCTTTGCATATTATTTTGAAAATACATGTCTCTATTTCTCTTCACAAAATTTTATTTTCCTCTCTTGGTCTCTAAAACTCTGGCATGTATGTGCCCCATAACAGCTATGTCAGTCCCAAGCTTAAGTGAGTATTCCTTTCCAGACACTTCTCTTGTGTTTACCTATTCTCTGGTTTCTCCACCAGGGCACTGTTCGCATGCTGGGCTGTACAGTTTGTTGTTCTGGGGGCTGACCTGTGTGTTGCAGGATTTTTCTCAGCATCCTTGGCCTCTACCCCCTAAATGCCAGGAGCATCCTCTCTTCCCAAGTTGTGACAATGAAGTGTCTGTAGATATTGCCAGATGTCATCTGGGATTTAAAATCCTCCCCAGTTCAGAACCACTGATCAGTACAAATTAGTTATATAACCTAATGTACCATATGCTCCTTTTCAAGACTGACAAAGCTGAAGATGCCGCCCTCTGGTAATCTTCCTGCTCTTTCCTCAGCCTTCAGAATGGTTCACAGGGAGTGGGATAAAAGCTTTCTTCTCCAGGTCTTATGGTGGATGTATTTCTCTTTTAGAAAGATTGACTGACAGGCCGACATAATTACCAACAACACCCACATGATGGTGAATATGTTTTGCAAACTGAGTAAACTGAGTTGATAAGGCTAAATACCATTTGCAAGACCTGCTTCTTCACAAAAAGCCTTGGCATTGATGTGACTCTAGTTGTGGGCACATGATTTCATCTTTGTGACCTTCTCATTATGAGTCATAATACTGATTACAACCATCAACTAACAATCAACAAGAAGAAGAGCGTTAAATATAGAACCAAGGCAGAACACGATTTAAAAACATTCAGCGAGGGAAATAACACCTCCAGGACTTAAGGGTCCTCGTGGTAGGAAAAAGTTCCAGTTCCTCAGCCTGCCCATCCCCCAGCCAGCTTTTCAGGAATTAGAGAAGGAAAATCTGGATTGCATTTTAAGAATAGGAAATCTAACTTAATGCCCTTAAATTTAAACCAGTAGGCTCAGTGAATATATTTTCCCAACCTTTAATTCTTCAATCAAGAGAAAACAGAGTACTGGAAATCCGTAGAAGGCAAGTAACATTTTTTTTAGTCCCTTCTAAATCCAGATACTCACAGAGAACTTTTAACCTATCCAATCCTTTAATACTTACAGTGTTTATCACCTCCTCTGTTACCCTGACTCCCTCAGAGAAGCAAAATCATTTACTCGAGGTCTCACAGCTGGTAACCAGAAGTGCTTTGGTTCAAATTGGTGTCTTCTGTTATCAGGCTGCATTCTGCTATTCTGACTTCAATGAAGATGATAACTTTCTTTGGGAAAGAGATGATCTTTCATACTACACAGCACCTCTGACGCAGAAGAAGTAGCTGCTTCTCTTTGCTTACCTATAGAGAGGCACACTTTATGGCCTTCTGCTGAGAGGAATGGGACAGAAAGATTTCCAACACTGATGAGCTGCTACTGTTTGATTATTGAGCCTTATTAAGTCTACTTAAGAAACTTATTTATGAGAAATAGAATAATAACGTTCCATGTCAGTGCACCAAATGTTCAAGAAAACTCATAAGCTCATGAAGAGTGAGAATTTATACTTGTGATTCCAAAGAATTCACATCTATTTCCTGCCTGCCACCTACAGGCCAGACTTTGGGCCAGGGAGTTAGGATTTTGAGTTATATAAGCATTGTGCCTGAATTAATTTCTTAGAGCTGCTGTAACAAGTCCCCCAAAGTGAAGTGACTTAAAACAACAGAATTTTTTTTCTATCACATTTTGCAGGCCAGGAGTCAGTGATCAAGCTGTCAAACACACTCACTCTGAAGGCTCTAGGAAAAGATGTTTCCTTGTCTCTCCCAGCTTCTGGGGGCTCCAGGCATTCCTTGGCTTGTGGCGGCATCTCTCTAATCTCTGCCTTTGTCTTCCATCTTCTCCCTCTGTGTCATTTCCTCTTCTGTCTGTCATAAGGACACGTGTCACTGGGTTTAGAGCACACCAGATTATCCAGGATGATCTCATATTTGAGATCCTTAACTTAATTACATCCACAAACATCCTTTTCCCAAATCAAGCCAAACTCACAGGATCTCAGATTTAGCATGTGGACATAGTTTGAGGGGCATGATTCAACCCACTACAGTCTCTTACCTAGAAGAACTTCCAGCTTAACATGGGAGATTGACCGGCAAAGAAATAAGTGGAAAAATTGTATAACTGCTGTGACTGAGGTCTGTTGAGGGGATAATGCGAACACAAAGGAGTGAGACAAAGGAGTGAAACACGTATCATCTGGAGAGATTCAAGAAAAGCTTTTCACAAAGAAGGTAGTCTGTGAGCTTGGTCTTGAAACACAAGAAGAATGAAAATATGGAAGAATAAAACTAGTTTGGACTTCTTAAGCAGAAGTGGTACCCTCTATTCCATCACCGGCAGATGTATTTTGTTTGGCCCACACAATATTTGCCTACACAATGTTTAGGTTAATTGAATGAGTCGCTAATATTTAAGTCCTGGGACACAATACTCTGAACATCCTGCTTCTTTGGAAAGAGTGGAGTATCTGGCAATTTTGGCCAATATGAGTGCATGACAAAAATCATCTGGCACTGAGTAGAAGTGCTACCTTTGGATGGAGCCTGCAAGTTCCAGTTTTAAAATGACCGTACAACTGCCTGTCGTTTACATTATAATCAGGTCAAGTGTCAAGTGCCACTTGTTGTTGTTATTGTACTAGTGCTGTTTTCTGTAGGAGAGACTCAGGAGGAAGGACAAATTTAATTTTACCCATGTTTCTATTAAAAGTGGGAAAGTAGATGATAGAGAGGACTTGGCGATTTAAAAAAATAAGTGAGAACGCACACGTGCACATGCATGGGAAGAAGTCTGTTTTTTCTTTTTTCCTTTAAAATGTCAAGTGCATCTAGGTGAAAATAGAAATTTTTATCATCCTTGTTCATTTATATTTCCTGCGCATTTTGCTTCTGTGAGCATTTGAGCTTCCAACCCTTGCCTTTCACATCTTAGATCAGGTAGGATATGTTGACAAGTAGAGAAGTTTCTAATACAAAAAAATTGAACTACCGTAGTCCTCACTGCTTTCTCATTGTTAAGCAGAGAACTGATATTTGGAAGAAACTGGATGTCCTGGCTTGGGGCCAGAACATGCACTAGGCATTGGCTGTTCCTGTTCCCTCAAAAGCCAGGCCAACTAACAGAACTCTTGTCTTCATGCGACCTTCTCCTCTGTCTGTGTATTTTCTTCTTCTGTTTATTATGTCTGACATGCATCGCTGGGTTTCGGGCACACCCAGATCTCCCTGCCTGTGGCCCAAAGCTTCAGAAATATTCCCGCACAGCAGGACAGCTATTGGCAAAACATAAGCATACACTGATCCAGACCAAAGAATATCTGGGCTTTTGGGGGCTGTGGATTTGGAGGTGTTCCTCATGCGTGTTTTCAGGTAAGAAACATGCAACTAAATGTGCTAATTGGCTTATTATTCAATCTACAGTTTGGAGAAATTGGTATCTCTCAGTAAGACCTCCATTTAAGATTTGAGATTAGGATAGTAACTAATAGAATTTTTAAATAGGAATGGAGACACTTTTAAATTGCAGACATGTAAGGCTTGCCAGTTTACAACGTCCAAAATCCTATTTGGTGACTAATAGTACACAGTCACCTTGCTAACACTGAAAGGAGGCCTGCTAATCCAGTATGAGAGAGTTGTTCTGGAACAGGGAGCTGAGAGTCATTCTCTGACTATTAATAAAGACAATAAAAATCCCCAAAGAAATTTTAAATCTTAAGGCTCAAGGCTACAACCTAAATAATTAAAAGCAAATTCTGGTGAGTTCTGGGAAGATGGCAGCAGTGGTGGCAGCATAGGTTTTGGATTTTCCCAAATGCCTACAAAAACAAAGGAAACAACTACATAGTGGAACATCAAACCTGTACATGTGTGTGTGTGTGTGTGTGTGTACGTGTGTAACATGAAGTGACAAGGTATCCCCATAGAAGCCAAAATATAAAAACTTGTTAAAAAAAAAAAAAAAACCAAGAGTTACAAGACTCTTATGTTATCACTGGAAAACATGGCAGGATATTTTAGAGCAAAGCTGAATCTGGAAGGAGGTTTATTCACTCAAGGAATATGCGAGTACAGAGGGTCTGTTAGGGAACTTTAGGAGCTGAAGAAGCCCATTCCTTATGAACTCTAGAAATTGACCAGCTTGGGAGCCATTACAGGACAGGGTCTCACACTACAGACCCTGCTGTGAGTGGGAGCACAATTGGGTGGAATACAATAAAAATAGACAAAAATAAATAGAGCCAGATATAAGTAGAAGACAGGGACAGAGTCAAGGAATATCAGAAATCAAGGTACCATATTTTAGATTACTTCATTAAAAAAACAGAAAGGAAAAAAATCTAGCTAAACCATGTCTCCTAAAAGTTTAGAAAAAAATAAATTCTCATGAAGATGAACAACAGAAGGTTATCAAGCCAGGCACCATACAAAGTTATAATAAGGTAGAAAAAAATAAGGAGCAAAATAATATATCTCTATATCACAAAATCACATCAAATAGATAAAAAAAGATCAAAACCATAACATACAGTATAAAAGAGCTATAAAGAATCAAAAATGATATACGATATGAAACAATATAAATCATAATTTGAAAAAACTCAGAAATGAGTTAAAGTAGTCAGAAAAGAATTAGGACTAAAAGAAGGAGGTACATCAGGAATAAACACAAAACTGAAAGGAAATTAAGAGTTAATAAACACAGTAAATAATGCCTCAAGAGAATTAAAAGGAAGAAAATTAATTCTCTTCTTAAAGTGAGGAAAGCAACTAAAAGGATGCAATAAAAAGAAAATATTGAAAACAAGCAAATAGGTACAGCTTACAAACAAAGTAAACTCTGAAGAATAAAGAAACAAAGCAAGAGAACAGAAGAAATATTAAAAGTTATAATGCAAGAAAATTTTCCTAAAGTTAAAAAATAGAGCTGCAACTACATATAGAAAGTATATACTATGCACAAACTCAGAAAAATTAACACCCATTTTATATTCTAGTAAAATGTCTGGATGTTAGAAAAAGTCCTTTGGGCAATGAAACAATACTAGCAAATGATATATGAGGGAAAGAGAATTACATTATCATCAGAATTCTTGACAACCCTTGTACCAAAAGAAAATGGCATAAAATGTTTAAGATATTTAATAAAAGAAAATGTGAATCAAAGAGTTTATATTTAGCAAAACTGAATAAATAAATTGTGATTAGCATCTAATAATTCAGAGAAAGACTGAGGCTTTCCTAAAGAATCAATTGGAGACCGAGTTTCACACAGCTATAATGAATAGAGAGATATCTAGATCATGGTCAGTGGTGATAATTATATATTCAAGTTTTTTTATAGAATCAAGAATAAATGACAATAACAAGGGAAGCACTAGAGTGTGTAATGACTATGTGAGCTGACATTGTGAATACAGATAAATTATAAAAAGCAGGATTGAGGATAGCACACGCAAAAAAAATGAACAGTTTTCAGAAATAACAAATGATGATTATTATTTTTTTCATTCTTTATACCCCTCAGAACCAGGATATTCAATGTGGAAGAAGAAAAGATGTAATTTAGAAGAAGTTAAGTAAAAATACTCTGTTCCTCAATTTGAATTAGAAATAGTATGAGCTCAGATCTATTTAGCTGTATACATTTACCTATCTTTTCTGTCTATATGTATACATTTATCTATCTACCTACCAATAATGAGTAACTCAGTAGCAGTGAACACCTCTGCACCCAGACTGTTGTCTTGAGATACTATTTCTTATGAAAATAATTTGATCCATCTTGGGAAAATCTGGCTGAATCTGAGTCTGAAGGAAAAAACACCCAGTGAATCTGGAACATCTGGACACATCAGATAGCAAAGACATTATTAAAGACCATAGGGTTGTATCAATAGACTCAGAGGCAAGCTTGAAGAGGCCACCACTGGCAACAGATGAGAAAAATTGAGCTTCCACAAGTGTATTAACTGCAATGGATTGAAATATATCAAATATATTTAAATCCATGAGTTCATATGATTAAAAAACTAACTAGTTATTTCTCTAAAGATCACAGGGAACCAATTTACTATCTTGCAAGTTGAATAAATGATATGAACAAATCAAGCACTTTGCCTTTTTCCCTGCAGGAAGTATACCACTGAGTAAACAAATAGTAGATAAATTAAATAATTTTCTTATACAATCATTTGTTATTAAAATTAAAATTAAATTTCAGAATTAAAATACCAACATTTTAAGCCCTTTTAAATGAAAGAATCCAGACATTGAATATCACTAGTTGCTAACAACACAAAATAGGAAAACCAGGGGGTTATAATGAAAGAACAAAGGTATCTATAATTTTACCATAAAGATAGCACTTTAGTTTGATGACATCCCTAGATCCAGCAGCCAATTTGGAGTACATACAGAGATCAGGGGAAGAAGTTAAACTACATCATAATTAATTGACAAAATCCTGACTGTGAGAAACTCTAGGTAAAATGTCCTGGGTATCTGAGGGATAAACTGAAAGGAAAAGAAAGAGGTAGAGGGGGAAACTATATAGCTTTAAAGAGAGAAGACATCATCAAGTTTAAAAATATCTTGATATTAAAAATATCTGGAATATCTTGAAGTCACATCCATACTGTTACCGATTATAGTTTGACTTCTTTCCAAGCAATTCAGTAAACACTTAACTTTTTCAAATTAGAAGGTGAATTTCTCCTTGTAAGACTTATTTATAAAACATAGTAATGAGAATTTTTAGGAAAAAGATGGCCATATCTTGAATTTTAACTTCCTCTGGTCCTCTTTCCCATCTCAGTACTTAAAAATATTCTGTTTCCTTTGCCTGGAATTGTATCTGATAGCTTATCATTCTTCAGATCTGTGCCTAACACATCAACTCCTGAGACATAATGTACTGACCATCCTTTTATACTTAAATATTTACTAGCTGAAAAAAAGGTGTATTCCTCAGAAAAATAAATTCCTGTTTTGTTCACTTTGGACCATGCTGTATACAGCTGCCCATATGAGAAGTGGCTGAAAATCAGGGCTCATAAATGCAATCAGTAGTAACGTGGGTGATCTCATTTGAAACCACCCTGTGTTTCCTTTATCCATGGCATCTGACTATCCATGAAATGTCTCTCAAAGCTTTCTCACGACACCTTATTTTTAGTAGGTATGGAAAATATTTTTCTTTGATGTCCTCCCTACCCCACATACACAGAATCTTGAAAGGCAAATTTTTTCTTATGTTGTATAGCTTCTAATTAAAATCATTCCATCTATATCCATCCTCCAATTTTGTGATAATTTGTTTAGTCATCTTTTTTTGCTAAATGGTAACATAGAAAGAATTTTGCATTACTTATACAGATTTACTTGTTTATATGTTTAATGCCTGGTCTCCCCATACTTTAGACATTGTAGTTCATGGAAACTTTAACTATATATAGAGAATATATTCTTCTCATCATTAAACCCAGTGCCTAGCATCATACCCAAGACATAGAAGGTAGCTCAAGTGACTAAACAAATGTACTTTGTTACTATCCTTTCTAAGTACATCATCCAAAGTAAATACATGATTCTAAATCTAATCCAACTAGTACAGTGTACACTCCACATATTCCATTAGTATTAACGTAGCCCATGAATTATATAATCTTTTATTCCTCCTTTCTAAATAGTATGTCACAAAGCTAGCTCACACTTATTCTGCAGCCAATTCAATCTCATGTCATATAATCTGTATTTATCTGTTTCTTCTCCAACCAACGTTACTACTGACATTTTTTAATATGCTGCAATTTGATTGTATTTATCCCTGTTAAATTTCTTCTTACATGTTCCAATCCAAGAATCCAACCTGTTGAAACCTCTCTGTACCTTCCAAAACAAACTATTGTTTTTCAGTCTTCTAGCAACAGCAAATTTGTCTTCATACAATCTATCATTAAAGATGCTCCAGGATGAAGCCCAGTACAGAACACTGAAGACCTTAGCGCCTTATTTTTCAGATCAATATGGATCAAAAAAATCAACAATATGTAGTTTTCTTCCTCACTATTGTCAAGTCATCCTACATCTTTTTTTCTGTGTGATAACACATGAGCAAACTTCCTCCTACTGCCAAGAGTAGCTTGATAAAACATTGCTGAATTCTAAGATGAAAATGGAATGAGACTAAGCTAGGAAGAAAGAAAGTAAAAGTGAAAGAGATAGAGAAATATTGACTCAATAATTCACTATGATATAAAAATAATTGATATTATTATTTTTAATAAAGTATTTTGACTTCCTGTGATCCTGTTATAATATGAGTTCTCCCAAACCATCCAGCTTGCTTTTTATCCCCTAGGAACTTGTGAAAATCATCAATTCTTTCCCTGGTTTACAGTTTCTGAAATGTACATGTATCTTTTCATTCAAGAAAATATCTGCATAACACCAGCTTTACCAATTTTGTCAAATACTGCTTTATGGATTACAATCCTCTTTATAGTAAAAGGATAAATCTAGTTTGTAATAAATATTTATGAGATGCTGATTTTGTCAAAATACTGGGAAATTGGTCATGATCTATCTATTAAAATATCACTTTAATAGCTACATTTATTTGTTCAAAGTATTTTTGGAAATCTACGTATTGTAAGATTTGATAGTGCCTACAATTTCATGTTTATATCTCATTAATTTTACATGTTTCAGACATTAAAAATATATTATTGTATAAGCAAAATAGTCAATTTGTGGAAGGTTGATGAGAGAACAGATAGTTCCAAAAATAAAAATGTTGGTGTTTTTCTCTCAAACGCTTATGGAAAAGGTCCTTCCAAACATCAGAAACTTTTTTCATCAATTCTGGTAGCTCAGGCTTTGACCTCTTATTTCAGTTCCACCCATCAACTGTCACTTACTAGATATGCAAATTTTGGCACATTTCTTTAAACCTTGCTGGGCCTTACCCCTCCTCATCTGTATTAATGAGATAATAATACTTTAAAAAATACATTTTTGGAAGATTAAAGGAAGGTGACAGATTTGAAGCACCTTTTATAGAGCTTAATATTCAGAGATAGCTCAATAAATATTGTTTTTCTCTTCACAATGGCTTTCATAATGAATGAACAATTCATCTGTTAATTGTAAATAAGCTAGAATATAAAATCACAATATGTATTTTTCTGTGCAAATAGCTGTAATCCTCCTTAAACAATATTGGCTCACCCAGTCTTAATTCAACCCAGATTTGACAGAGGCAAAGAAAAATTAGATTAGGTGGGGCCTTATAAATTTCCTAACAGTAGGGGGGCTGTTTTTAGAGAAAGATTTCTTTCAGCTAAAAAAACCTTTTCTGAAGGAACAATGGGATGTGTGCTAAGACTTGGCCCCAAAGACACCCAGCTTTATTCATTCAACCTCTTAACCAAAAACTCATTAAAATATGTTTCTGTTACTTCTTTTCGGCAGAACTCAGAACAGTCTGTAACCACATTTATGGAAAATGAAAATGAGACCAAGGTTCAAATGAGAAAAATATAATGGAATATGGGAACGGAAAAACCTGAACCAACTGTAGTTTATCTATATTTTATAATAAAGAGAGTTTAATCATTGAGATTTTTCTGACCATGAGGACTTCATAGAAGTAGCTGAAAGAAACATTTCCATTGAAAGCAAAACATACGGAGGCCATGTTAAAAATGAGAAAAACAGCAATTTCACCATTGCTCAAAAAAAAAAAAGCATCATCAGTCTTGATTTCGCCTCGCCATTCTGGATCATGGAATGAGAAAGAAAATTCTTTTAAGTGTAAGCCTGGTTTCCATTTTTTAAGGGAAAAAAATCAAGATAAATGCTACATCACAAAATTCAAAGTCCTTTAAGAATTTTCTAGGAAACTTCTGTAATTCTATAAAGCTTTACTCTAAAGAACACTTAGAAACTGTTCTCAGTTGGGTGACAATTTAGCCTGGCTATGATCAGAATACGTGGGTTTGACATTCAGCTATGTGACCTCCTAATGGTGTGAATGTGGACAAATTACTTAATCTCTCTGAGGCTTAATGTTGTTATTTGTAGAAAGGCAATAATAATTGTCATTGTAAAGATTAAAAATGATAATATAATATACCTAGCACATTCCTGGCACGTGCCCTGTCAATAATGATAATTATTATATATAAATAGATTATTACATAATAAATTCTATAAAATATAAATAAAATGTAATACTAAAATTATTCTTGTTGCTGTTATTTGGAGCCAGATAACCTAATTCTAAGTCATCCTGACTCTGAAACTTATTAGCTGCAGAATCTAAAATGACAATCATTTTGTATCTCAGCTTTTCATCTGTAAAATGGTGGTAATAAATCATCATCATCATCATCATCATCATCATCATCATCATCATCATGCCTTCCTCTTAGATTTGTTATAAGAGTTAAATAAGTTAGGGTATGAAAAATGCTCACATATAAGTGTTTCGCACTTAGTACTGTATAATGGTTAGTCATTATTATTATGGGTATTGTATTTTTTTAATGGAATATTACTATTTAAGGTTATCTTCTTTTCCTACCAAATTGAGATGACGGTACAAAGTGAGTGAAAAAGTAGAACAGATATTATAATACAAATAAATGAATACTTTTCTATCTTCTCTTACAGAAAGAATTATCTCTTTTCTGCATCCAGGGCTCTGCTATGACTTCCCTTCCATCTAGGAGGCTATATTTTCAACTCTTCTCTTATTCTCTTAGATATCTGAACTCATTTTTCAGGTTTATTTTACAATTTACCCTAGAAAACTTTCCTGAGCCTCCTCCCAGGGTGTACCCCTCTGTGCTCCTATAGTGCACTGTGTTTTAGACACCACATCACAACACTGAACTGACAATTGCCTGTTTAATTATCACTCTTTCATACAAAATAATAACCGAAGAGGAACCCTCTTCGAAGGGAGGATACCTATTTTATTCCTTATTAAATATCCTCCATGGCATAATACATTAACTGGATCGCACAATGTATTGTCTTGGTATTTATTTGTAAATTAACAAATAGATGAATATGAACGGGCCAGTATGTAACATTGCACGGCTTGGGGCAAAAGTGCAAACTGAGGCTCATGTGAATGCACATCTTAATGTATTTTTTACCAAATGGTAACAGAAATATCTATTTTCTTTCTTTGCTATATTTAAGGCTATGGTTTTCATAAAACTAAAATTCAGTAAAATATTAAAAATCAATGAATTATTCTCAATGTATAGATAGATATTCTATTGGTATTCTAAGGGTATTTGGAAGAATTATAGAAAGAGCAGTGGAGATATCTATAATATCCTATATTTTTCTTTATTTCAGTAAAATCACTAATGATGTTGCTATAGTCAAGATCTTTATATAATGTACATGCTACTAAAGATGATTTAATAAATTTAAGAAAAATGAAATTGTATTTAAAAATGTTCAATCTTTGAATGTACAGTCATTAAAAATCAGCTTTAAAAATGGAAAAATTGAAATTATTCTGTTTTTTAAACAACTTTTCTAAAATATTAAAAATCCATAAAAGGCTAAACACAGATTAATAAATAGCAAATTTTAATTAAGTAAATCTAAAATTTTATTTTAATTATAATACAGTATATTTTATATTATGTTACACTAATAATATGACTATAGAACATAATATTGTTACTGTATTATGTATTACATATGTATACATATGTATCCATTATCTCAGATAAAGAATTTGACCAATTAACCAATTTGCCTTTGGTCGTACCGTCAAGTCCTCCCTGAACTCAAAAGCAGCATTCATCTCAGGCATTAGAAGCGAGACCGTCACAAACATTTACAGAATTCAGATGCAGTTGCCTTTTGTTTCAACAACATAGCAACAGAGATGTGGAGAAATACTTCTCGGGGACTAAACAGGGTCAGTCATGAGAGCAAATGTTTAGAGTTTCTAGGTTGTGCTGTGATGATGCAGAGCACTGGACCCCAAGTCAGAAGCACCCACGAGTTCTTTAATAAATGTATTCACTTGTTTCAATTTGTGATACGTAGGGTCCTCTAAAGAAAGGGATTCAGGGAAGAGACCCTTCTTGCTTGGATCTAAGGATGATGCTGAATGCGCATCACCCAACATGCTGTGAAAAAGTCTCCATCCGTGGCCCGAATGCCCAATCCCGCACAAAACACGAACCCCTGGGAGGTGGAGACTAGGAGTTTTATCATTTATAATCAAACAACTGGCACAGTGCTCGGTACAAGCTCTCACTTAAGGCAAATCTTTTAACAAATGAATGAATAATTGAATGGATAGGCTAATGCCTCATGGTAAGCTCTTTCTACAGAAACTTATGAAAAGATGGACTGGGCTACCATGCTGACGGGACTTTAGAACTATATTATCATAGTCTTGCTCCCCTCCTCCTTGCTTTCCACCCCAATTGTTATAACCAACTTCACTGACATTCCAGAGTAAGAATTTGATTTTCCTATCTATCTTTACTCATTATAGACTGTATATGAATTTTTTCCCTCAGTTTCAGCTAGTGTATCATTCACAATTTATTTCTGTTCCATAAATGTTAAAACATACATCTTGATCTATACATATTATAGTACATGAAAATCTGTGCATTGATCTAGAGGATTTTTTTTGTTGTTTTCTCCATGTTTTCTAATTAAGCATATATAAGATTACTAGATAGCTGGCAATTTTAATTTTCTTGAAAACAAAGATTGGGACAATTGCATTAGCTGACAAACAAACCACATTTGAGAATTTTTTTCTGAAGCATATATATGTGAAACACACACACGTAATCCCCTAGGATGAAGAAGCCCCAGTCATGGTATCATGGAAAGCCTCTATGTGCATGTTTGTGCATAATCCACGTCATTAACAGAGCTTCCCCAAGAAAATTAAGTGAAACCAGACAATCGTTTTTTTTTTCACCTTTTAAGAACTATTTTCCTCTTATAAGATATTCAAAGAGAATAGCTGTCAAAGGTCTTTTTGCAAGTTCACCTAATGTATTGTTTCCACATGTGTTAAAACTACAGCTCACTGCTGACTTGGAGACAGGAGGGTATCCAGTTGCCAAAACTTTCCTTGAAAGGCAGTTTTGTTCATTTCACTGTGGAGATATTTGAGGAACATTCAACTCAAGGAATTCTAAAAGGTGACTTCATTTAAACTCCACTAATAAAAACCTAGATGTTTCATGTGTGTGCCTGTGATGGGGTTTTAGCACATACTCTTCTTCATCTTGTAGTAAAATGTATAGGCTTCCACATCTCTTAGTGTGGTCACAAGCACAGAAAACTAAGCCAGTGTGTGGCACAAACATCCATGACTGTGCTGCCGACTCAGCGAAAACATTTTACTTCAAAGCTCATCATTTTTATTTTTAACTTAATGATCCAAAGGCTGTTACAGATTTTAAATTAAAAAATATAATCCAGGTATATACACATTGTGAATAAGCTACCCCCACTTGCTATTTAAAAGAAAAAAAAAAAACACATTGGTTTGTATGTATCATCGCCAAAAGCTGTTGTGTGTGTTCTCAAATTCTCTTTCTCTCAGTTTCTCTTCTTTAGCTCAACAAATAATCGAGTGCTAAATATGCGCTGGGCACTCTTTGATTCGATTTTGGATGGCAGAGTTAGAACAGCACAAAAGACTAGCAGAGCTACTGATCTAAGAGCACGTATATTGGAAAGCAGGACAGCTGGGCCAGTGACAAGGTAGCAAATTAATCAGTGGGATAAGGCTAAAGAATGACAGGCATTAGGGAGGAAATAAAAAAAGGCAGAGGGGTAGAAGTTTCCTTTGGGGAATCCAAGCATGTCAGGTGGGACAGACAGGGAGGGACTCTCTCTGAACTGCCACTGAAAGGGCTACACTACCACAGGTCCAATGCTGATCAAGATCTTCCTCTGTTAATTTAGTATTTCTCGGACCTGTATCTGATTCTTTCTCGGTGTCGGGCATCTAGTCCTTTTACCATCAAGCCTCCTTTTTCACTCCTCCTGCCAGCATCAGCCATTCTATTGAAATCAATTCCTTCACCTTTTCTAACTGTTCCTGTGGGACTGAAGTTATAGCCCCAGCCTCTGGCCCTATCTATGGTGGTGCATGTTGTAGGTCTGGGCAATTAGATTTCACAATCTTCTAGTAGTAGCTGGTGGCCCAGAGGTGGACAGGTGAGCCCAGTGTGGGCAAAGACTGTATATGCTGATGCTGAGAGAGAGAATTTCTCTCACTTCTGCAGAATGCGAAACAGTATCACTTGGATTCCAAGACTCCCCACGCCTGGATATCACAGTTTGAGTTAGTATTTTTTTTAAACTTTATTTCTTAACTTACTTGATATGGGAGTCTGTCACAACCAGAAGCACCCTGAACATTTACGTCCACTCTGATGATTCCTTCCTTCCATTATGTAAATATGCTCAAACCTCTCCTCTTACACACAAAAGGAATTACCTTTTCCAATACGATGTCTCATTCAGTTACCATTACTCTCTCTCTAATGTTCTCCTTATCCCTATCTTCTTTTTCACGAACTCCTTAATAAAATTGTATACACTTCAAGTCTCCTACTTTCCATCAACTAGTCATATTTTAGTTTGCCCCCTGTTCACAGCATAAAAATTTTAATTTATTTTAAAGAGTATCAGTAAAAATTACTGTGTTGCAAAATCCAATAGACACTGCTCAGATGTTGCCGTTTGACCTAAAATACAGAAAGTTTCTTCCATCACTTGGACAAACCATCACTCTGACTTGGTGTTCCACCTGCCTCTCAGCTAGCTCTCTCCTTCCTGATTATTATTCACCTTTAGTATCTGTGTTTCTCTTATTGTTGTTCTCCATTGGTGCTCTCTTTGGCTCTCTTCTCTTTCACTCTTTTTTTTTTATTGAAGTATAGTTGATTTACAATGTTGTGTTAATTTCTGGTATATGGCATAGTAATTCATAGATAGATAGATAGATAGTCATTATAGGTTATTACAAGATATTGAATATAGTTCCCTACGCTATACAGTAGGACCTTGCATACAATGGAATACCACTCAGCCATAAAAAAGAATGAAATAATGCCATTTGCAACAACATGGATGGACCTAGAAATTATCATACTTAAGTGAAGCAAGTCAGACAAAGACTGGCTCTCTTCTCTTGATGTTCTTTCTCTCTGGATCATCCCAGTCACCCCCTGGGCTTCAATTGCAACACATTCCAAGTGATTCCCAAATCAATATTTCGCAGCCAAACTGGATCTCAAAGATCTAGTAGCATGCATAAAGTGGACTTTTAGATACTGTTCAAAAGACCTGCAAATTCAGTATTTGCCCCACTTAGTTCATCACATTCTTCATGAAACTTCCTCTACCCCATAATCCCCATCTCAGTAAAGACGGTCCTTGCGTTCCAAGCCAGACACCAGCATCCGTGAGGTGATTAAACTCGTAGAATTGTTCTGAGAATTAAACAACATGTAACAATTACCTAACACACTGCTTGGCCCAAACTGCTCAACAAAAGAGTAGCCATAAAAATATATTCTAAAGGAATGAAAAGAATCAAATCCATTTTAATACTTGGTGACATACATAACACATACACACATAACTTGCAAACCAGGTCAATAGGTTCAAAACCGCATTGACTCACTTTATCTTTCATTAAAAAAATAAAAATAAAAATAAAACATTCCGTTTTCTCAGCAAAAATACTTCCTACTTCTTAACAGAGGCTGTGGGGGTGCCTGAAACACCCTGCTTTCCTCCGAGTGGTATGTCAAGCATTACCTTCTCCTGGAAACCCTGTGCATTGATGACTTCCTCCCGGGGGCTCCTCCAGATGCCTGTACTTTCCTCCTAAAAGCATTTATCACCTTGTATTGCTGTTATTTGTTTATGAGCCTGTCTCCCTTATAGACTTTGAATTTTCTTGAGTTTGAGAGCTCTGTCCTCACCGCCGCTAAGTCTGATATGATGCGAACTCTCTGTGGAACACACACTTTTTTAGATCAACTATAAACTCCTCTCTCCCCTAATTGCAAACTCGTGAGCTGTGAGGCATCCCCAGAAAAGCAAAAGAACTGCAACAGCCAGTGAGTTGTCTCCCTTGAAATTCACAGCCCTGCGGTAAGGCAACATTTTTTTTTCAACTTACTCTCTCTTGGAAAAATAAATACATGAAAATTGTGGTGCATTTAAAAATTGGGTCTTCATATTGAATATCTGCAAACTTGTATCAGGGATAAGACTCACCATCAACTGAAGCTGAGAAAGTTTCTTGTGAAGCACATTTGCTTATCTCAGCTGTCTTTGATTTACTTTGTAGCTTGATTCCCTTGTGGAATCATCTGATTTGAGGTCATTTCATGGCTAATGCTGTAAGATGCTGATTGCTTGAGTTAAAGTCTCTTTTGCTCCCCAAGCCATTCCTAGGCAATCACTAACCAAAAACAAAACAATGTCAGCTTTCCAAGATTTAAAGCACTCTGTGCAGTGTTCCCAGGTAGGCTAAATAAGAAATGAGTTAGTGGCAGTAGGAAGGTGCCTAACCCCAGTGAGCTTCCAGGAAGTGTGTTTTCTAGGTCTTGGTTAAGATTTTTGAAACTCTTTTATAACATTATCACAATATGAGACTCAAGGGATGCAACCTCCCTTATGTTTCAATGACCACCAATGTCTTCATGAAAATATATGTATTATTTTGCTAGAGGTGCCACTTAAAAAAAAAAGCCATAAACTTAATGTCTTAAAAACAATGCAAACATAGTTTTGGAGGTCAGAAGTCCATCAAGGATCTCACAGGGCTAACACCCGAGATGTCAGAAGGGCTGAATAGGGATTGCAAGAGGCTCTAGGAAAGAATGCATTATCTTACCTTTTCCAGCTTCTAGAGGCTGTCCACTTTCCCTGGTTTATGATCCCTTCTTTCATTTTCAAAGCCAGCAACATTGAGCTGAGTCTTTCTCATACTTCCGTCTTCTGGTTCTCTCATCTTTTGCTTTCTTGCCTCTTTCCCTTATAAAGACTCTTGTGATTATTACCCTGGGCTCACTTATATAATCCAGGATACTCTCCCTATATCAACATCAGCTGATTAGCAACCTTAATTCCTTCTGCAATGCCTTCTGTGTTCCCCTTGGCTACTTAACCTTACAGCTTCTAGGGATTAGGACGCAGATATCTTTGGGGAGGTATTCTGTCTACCGCAATATGGAGGAAACATCTTGGTTGAAAGTTGACAGGTACAATGCAGGATGCACCAATGAATTTAAATTTCAGATAAACAATTTTTTAGTATAAGTGTGTTCTATGCATTATTAGTATATATTAAATATTAAATGGTATATACTTATATTTAAAACATTAATTATTTAAATGAAATTCAAATTTAACTGGGTGACTTGTATTTTATTTGCTAAATCTACAACTCTACCAGGAATAGGGGTAATTACTGCTGGTTTCTGATCAAGACACAAAAACACCATAAGACCTAAGTTAGTTACTTCCCTGACTCTGATACGTATTACCATGTTGTATTTAAAAGTGAAATTTAAGACTCCAACCTTATAAGAATTATTACATAAAATGTAAAATATCTTTTTGATAGAATAATATGTGCCAATTAAAATATTATTTTATGAATTCTCTAATTTGACAGAGAAAATTCATGTGATTTAATGTTGTGATGAAGCATGATCCAAGATGGTATACAAAGTATAATGACAACAACACAAAAAAAATTGTTTAAACAAAATTGGAAGATACCGGATGTAAATATTCCAAAATATCAAGAGAGGATTCTCTTTTTTGGTAGGAATAGAGAGAACTGTTTAAAATTTTCTTAGTGTTTTTTTCTCCTTTCTTATTTTCTTTTATCTATTGCTTGTATTTAACACAGATATAAAATATGCAATATGAGCAGATAATGGTAACGTTTGTCCTCCTCAAAGAAATGTTATTTTGATGATAGAGCTAGTTAGGCTGTGTTGGAACAGTAGGGGGATAATTAGCATATATGAAATTTATTCACCATTTACGAATAGAAAAAATTACATGTTGTGTGTCATGATCATTTTGCAATTTTTTTCACATCCCATTCTGTCCAAAAGTAAACAGGCAAAATCTAGAGTCTATTCTTTTAAATTAAATTTATTGAAATGCCTATTGCTGTAATGACACTTGAGAAAACACATCATATTGGGGGCATTTAAATCTGTGATACAATCGTGCCAATAACAACATCAGGAATCACTGTCACCCGACTTCAGTGCCTTTGCTAATTAGCAGCATTTGTGAGAACCTGGTCACTTCCAGCAACTTGCTCTTTTGATTAATGTCTTGAAGGTAAAGCCAGCTGTTAATTATGTTAACAACCTATTCCTTGGGAATCATCATAATCCATTTTAATGGACTGACAGTTATTATTAATCAAATCCAGAGACCCAAAGAACTGTTACAAATTTGAAAATTCAGCTTTACTGAACATCACAGGATAAGATATGTATGAAAGCAAAGAATGATAGAAGAATTACCCTCCTTTGTTTTCATTAAGAAAGTACTTTTTTTTTTCCTGATTGTGTGAGTAGTCCTTTGATTGCACTATTCAGTTAACCTCTTTCCATGATGAAAAACAGCCAGCTAGAGAGTGGAAAAAGTAATTCAGAATCAGTTGTTTGGCATGTTGCAGGCAAGAAAAATGATATTAGACAGAATGCAGCAAGAATCATAAAAGTAAACAAAATCTGACATCATGGGTATAAATTCAGCAGAAAGGTCACTGAAAGATGGAAGGGGCTAGAAAAGAGGACCAAAAAGGACTTTGTGTTTTCCTTCCTGCACTCACCCTCTCATTTACTACTTCCAGTCATTTGTTAAGTGGGACAAACGGCATTTGAACCATTGATGCCATAGACAATGTCACACACATGAATTCCTAGTCCTGAAGCCACAGGTTTTAATGTTGATAAATACTTGGTACATTTGTAAAACACTCGAGTGAAAGAATGTTAGTTAATACATTCCATTTTGCATTGACAGTTAGATCTATGCCAATGGCATTCATTTAGTTGTCCATTCATTTATCCAATTATCTAGCTCCCACTGTGTGAACAGCTCTGTTTTAAGTGCTGCAGATACACAGGTGGGCGAGAAAGATAATGCCTTGCCCTCAAAGAGCTTACGGTGTGTCAAAAGGGGTAACGTAAGTAAGTAATTGTCATTCAAGTAATTCTAGTTTGGTCTTAAGGATTGTGGAGAAAATTAAAAAGGGCAGTGGGAGACATAGAGACTTGGGGGTGGACAAGAAGGGAGTGTTCATTTAGATGAGATAAATCAAGGGATGAGTCCCTGAGGATGTGACTTTCCCACACATACCTAGATGACTGGAAGAAATCGTCCAGGCAAAGATCTGGGGGAGCAACATTCTGGGCAGATGGTGCCAGCCCAAAGTCTCTAACGTAGAAAGGGACTTCAGGTGTTCGAGGGATGAAGAGAGACCTGTGGGCTGGGAGCGCAGTGAACACTGAGGTAGAGAATGATCTCAGAGGGCCCCCATGGCCATAGGAAGGGTTTGTTCAAGTTGTACTGGAAAGCAGTTGGCAGAGTGTTTAGCAAATGAGTAACATGATCTGAAATCAGCACATTCCTAAGAGCAAAGATTTTCTAGCTGAGACAATGGATGGCATAAACACTGGCGTTGATTCTAAAATCAAATCACATGTTTTCCTCTTCTTTTTTAACAAAACACATTTAATATTCAACAACAACAAAAAAGAGTTTGGCTTTGATTTGATAGGCATTAATTTACCTAATATTCTTTCTTCTCTGAAACTGACTGTTTCAAAATTCCTCCTCTATTACAAACACCCAGTCATAATAATCATTTATACTAACTAGCTTGTCTCTGAAGCAAGAAGGAAGCCCTCTGGCTGTATCCTCAGGGCCCTGAGCTCAGGCAGTGGGCTGGGAGATGGGCAGAGGCACCTCCAGGTGTTGGGAGGAACTGTGCCCACCACAGGCTGATTCTCCATCGCCCATTGCTTCCTTGATGTACTTGGTCCCAGCCTTACTCTCTGTCCTTATATCACTTGCTTACCACTCAAAGGCATTTGATAAGAATCTGACTGCCTGTTAAAAAAGAGTCTCATTGATAGATAAACAGTAAGTTTATGCTGTGTAGCACAGGGAACTATATTAAATATCTTGTAGTAACTTATGGTGAAAACGAATATATGCATGTTCCTATAAGACTGAAGCATTGTGCTGTACACCAGAATTGACACAACACTGTAAACTGACTATACTTCAATAAAAAATATATTAAAAAAAAAGTCCCATGAGAAGGTTTGGGGGCTACTACCAGAAGTTAAAGAAAAGGATACATTCTCGTCAACTCCTTCATTGAATTATGAAGAATCATAACAAGGACTGGTTTTAGCTACTTGAGCTAATTCCATGCAGGAATATAACTAGAACACAGATACTGGATCTTTTACATCATGCACTTTCCACTGCCCCACAGGGCGATCCTGCTTTATGTCTATGGAAGTCCAGGCTCATCCACCTGTCAGCACGTCTTCTAGATACATTGTCCCTCCCTGTTAATGTGAAAAATAAGTCAAATGGCCACCTTAGCCTATGTCCATCAACCAAGATTTAAAATAGGCAAAAAAATGTTATACCTTATGTCATTTTCAAGATCTTAGGAAATTGGGGGGAAGGTATAGCTCAGTGGTAGAGTGCACACTTAGCATGCATGAGGTCCTGGGTTCAATCCCCAGTACCTCCATTAAATAAATAAACCTAATCACCTCCCTCCTATTTTTTAAAAATAAAAACAAAAATTTAAAAAATCCTTTATAAAAATATCTTAGAAAATTATCCTGTGCAAGCTTTTCTCTTACACACATGCCCACACAAATATATACACTCAATGCTATATAAAAGTTAGAACTTTTAAAACTTTTATTGGCTTTTCATAGATCATTGTTTTATAGGAAAATGAATAAAATGGATAAGAATCTCAGAGAAATGCTGAAAAAAGAAGACGAAACCAATCAGGAAATGATGTAATACTATGCTTGATATATAGTTGTTCCTCTTCCCAAGTTAGGACAAAATTAGACTTTGATTGATATTTAAATAACATACAAGTATCGGGTCAGGTTCTCCTTCAGGGCCGCTGGTAATGGCTGTGGTATAGATAAGAGCCAGACTGACTTCTTGCTCTTGCAAGAGAAAACATAATGACTGGGATATAGGAGTCCTGGCTGCTAATTCCAGCCAAATTCCAGACAGCTGTATGAGCTGGAGGACGCTGCTGGGTCGTTCTAAGCCCTCAACTACCCCTCTGTAGAATTAGGTGGCTATTGGGAAAGTTTTCTAATATTCTCTTTATTTCCGTATTTCTCTGATGTTGCATAAGTGGAAAGAATCACAGATGGTCAAACCAGTCCCCGCCGTGCCACTATGTAGCTTGGGGACTCTGTGCGCATCCTCTTCCCTCTCTGAGCTCCAGCCTTTTTATCTGTATACATCAAACACTAGAACTTGCAATTTCCCTTATAGATTAAAAATTCCATGTAATGATTATGAAAAAGACAGTCCTTCTGCATTATGTCATTTTTCCGATGGCAAGGTAACTTTGTGCTGGATCTGTCTTCCCACACCCCTTGTCCATTAAACAATGTTTGTTTATAGGGTGAACAGCTGTGGTTTGCATCATGCACTGTAATATGAGAAAATATGTCATAGACAGGATAATATAGAGACAGTATTAAAGAGATATATGCATTTTTTAGGTTTGAAAAAATAGCCTCAAAAGATACTGAACCTCTAATCATCCAGATAATGTGAATAATTAAAACCAATTGACAATTGCAGATCACAATGCTTGAACAGGTCCTAATGCATTTCTAATATAACATTATGTAAGGATAAGAAGATACATGGGTCTTATCTACTTATAATGATATTAAATGCTTTTGTTACAGATTTTGAAACTACAGAAAAATTAAAAATATAACTCATCTCTAATAATATCACCTATAGTCAATCTGTATACTGAGGTACTTCTCATATGTATTTTTTAGTTGTGTATAATTTGGATTATGATATAAATGCTTGATATTACATTTGGTTAAAAATGTAATTGTTTTCAGTGTATCAACATGATTTTTAATGTATTTTCTTAGAGATCTTTCTTGGCATTAAAAAATAACCCTTATATATCACTACTTTTTCTATTTTATTTTTGATGATTCTAAATTATTGTTCACTTTTTCTATTTTTTTCTATTTTTCTATTTTTCCCGTATTTTTAATATTTTGTGTAATTTTATATTTTAGTGCTGTCATATTGTATTATATGCAATTCATTCATGCGTCAAACACTGAGTGTTTTCTAGATGTTTAGCAAAGTATAGTCAGCGATGAATAGTCCTTAGTCCCTGCCTTTAAAGGATTTAAATTTTAGCTAGGGGAAAAGGCATTCAAAGAATATAACATGTATCTCTGTAAAAAGATAATAATAATAAAGACCTAGGAGAACAGAAACATAAAGTACTTACATCTTTGTAGTCATGTTTGAGGAAAGAAAAAAAGAAGTAAAGTTAGAACTGAATTTGAAATAAGAAGTGGGAATTTATCAGACCAAATATGTGGAAAGAGCATATATACGCAAATACATAAAGAAAAAAAAGAATTGTGATCAGGGAAATATCTAGAATTTTCCAGACCAGATCAAGCAAGTGTTCAGAGTGAGTGCCTGGTAATTAGCTAATAAAATAAACCAGGGCCAACCAGAAAGTCATATGGGAATGGACTTTGAAAAAAAAAATCTCATTAAACTAATGACAAAGATAACATTTACTGAATACTTGTTCTATGCTAAGAACTGTGTTAACCACTGAAAATACACTAAGAACCTGACTACTACTGTATTCAGCTTAGAGTTGAGAAAACTGAGTCACAGAATAAGTCAGTCAGTCGCAGACAGGTAATGGTGAAGCTGGAGCTTTAACTCAGTGGTACTTGGCTCCTCAGCACTGTTCTCTCCAGCCTCTTAGCCAGAGCTCCGTAGCGCCTTTTTGTAGGCCACGGCAGCCTCTCTGTAGGCATCAAAGAATTGTGAGAGTAGAAGTGAAAAGCCCATACTTTACAAAGATCTCTCTATTGGGGAGGAAATATTTGTTTCTTCCTCTGGCAATCTCCCTTGCCTCCTATATTATGGCATCCTTGAATTACAATAAAGAGAACTCCTCTGATTTATATTTAGCTAAACTTCTTTCCCAGCACACGTCTAGAGAAAGTTCCCTGCAATTGTTTAAAGCTTTGTTTTTTGACCACAGGCCAAGAAAAATGCTTTTCTCACCAACTTCCCTCATTTATCATTTTTGTACTAAGTCCTCAAGCAAATACCCTTATTTCTCCTGTGATAATAACTTATTCATAATAATGACAATATTTATGCAGTGGCTTCATCCATGAATACCACAGAAGGTTTAGGCAACATTGAACAAGTGTTGAATGTCATTATCTCAGGACCAAGCCTTTCCTTGCGTGTCAACCTTGACTAGTAAATAAAGGAGCCACTGGAAAGTCAACCAGCATTTTGGTGGTGTGACTTCACTGGTAGATTTGCAAGAAAAAGAGACTCTGTGTGTGTTTTTGAATCTTTGACTAATGGTCTATTTATGAGAGCAGGATATGTAAGTAAAGCTTTGTAAATCTCCCTAAAGTTAACCTCAAATCAGAGTCTTCTTTCTCTAACTTTTTTATCCAGCTGATTTTTTTCAAAAGTGCTTGGCATATTTGTTCCACTTTGTGGTTCTATAGCTTACTATACAGGTGTAAAGATGTGAATCACTTGGGAAATGCTTAAGAGGAGTCAATGGGAATGATTAAAAGTTTGGGAAGTAGATCATAAACAAAAACCAGGGACGTCAAAGACAAGTGAAGAGGAAGGGGTGCTTAATAAATCTTTATTGTCTGGAAAAGATGGTGTACAGATGGAACCAATGAATTCATTTCCTCTCTTCTCACTTTGACCAAGGAGGAAATAAGTCACACTAAAGCTAAAGTATGAGGAATTAAGGTCAGACATATATTTGTATATGGAAGGATGTTACAGAATCTTCTCTCTAACCTTTTTGTAATGTGGTAATTTATTCAATTTAATTAATACAATAGAGATAGATAAGCCATTCTGCAGTTTACGGGGGAGGAAGGGACAGTATGGAGTTATTATTCCCTGGTTAAGTGCTAAAGTAGAGATTAGTAGAAGAAGAAATGGCAGCACTGATATATCCAATACAATTAGAAACTAGAGGTTAGAATCAGGGGCTAGAGATAAATATGCAGGAGTCATCAGGTTATAGGTGATATTTTGAAGAAATAAGAATGCATGAAATTTCCAAAGAATATTCAATAAATCCTAAGTCTTTATTTATTTTTTCCTGCTACTAGTTATTTTTCATATGAGGCTCACTGTTGCATCTACACTAATACCATAGGGGGAAAGAAACAATAAAGATTTTTCAAGTTAGATTTTTTTTTCTAGTGCTGGAATATAGTCTTATTGAGTCTTTATTTTGACAAAGTTAATCACATAATCAGATCCTAGATTTTCTGTTTTGTGATTATAGAAAGAAGTTCTTCCCAGAAAACTCATGTGTATAACTGTTGTAGGTATGTATTTTTTTTTTCAGGGTTATGGATAGGTTCAGGGTTAGGGCTAGCTTCAGGGTTAGGGTTAGATGAATTGTTAGGGCTAGGTGCTAGATATGTATTTTATTTTTAAAAAGTGTTTTCTTAGTTTTTTTTGTGCAACAGTAGGGATTATTAGATAAGGGAAAAAAGAGTGTTGGCAATTCTAAATAGGATTTATACAAACATATACATTGGAAAGCCAGACAGCATGTGTTGTGACCCTTCAAACACTGAGCCCATGTAACAGATAAAATGATGATAAAGAATTAAAGGCTCAATTTCTTCTCATCAAGAGCTGATGATATGCCTGGGAGAGAAAACAAAAACTATAAAGTACAAAGGGGTGAATAATAGATTATTTTAACACATGGGACCATAATTCATTTAGTAGGAGGGGTCTCCTTAATCTATATGATTTTAAAAATGGGATATCTATCTTTCAAATACAAGGGAAAGATTTTGTAACAATAGAGTGTTTGAGAACTTCTACAAGAGAATAGAGAGCTTGAGTTTTGCTTTTGCTTCTGAGGGGAAAAGTCACATCCAAAAAGGATAGAGAAATGCAAAAGAGACAATAAAAGACATATGAATATATTAAGAAGAAATAACATATGTAATTGGAATCCCAAAGAATAGGATAGAAAAAAATGGACCAGAGAATACATTAAGGAATAATGACTAGAAAAATTTACTAACTTTAAAAGACATCATATTCATGGCATCAAAAGATCTCCATAGGGCTTTGATTCCAGATATAATATTAATACATTACACCATATTCATCACAAACCACAACCACAACAACAACAAAAACAGCAAAGAGATTTTCTAAAACAACTGGCAGAACACTTGGAAAGTTGTCTATGAGTCTCAGGATCTGAGCAAGAACACAATGGAACTATGTTCTCTGCAGCTGCAGACACTATGGGCAGTGCCCAGTCTTTCTTCACGACCGTGCAGTTAAAAAGAAGTACACATCCCCACCTCCTAAACAACAGAGTTGGGGAAGGAATTGCCGAAAGGGATTTTCAACCTTTATATATGAATTCCTGAACAGACCTCTGAGTGTCCCATTCATGAAACTGATAAGAAACAATGCAGCAAGAGTTGAGAACCGAACACTGTTCTGAAACACCACCCAGGATTCAAGTTGGCCTCTGGGAAACACACAAATGGGGCAGATCAAAAATAGCACTGCACAGGCTTTGAAAATAATTGACATTTTAATAACAGTTCACAAAAATGGAAAAGGGTATGCATTCTGGACCTAAACAAGTTTACTGCCAGTTAAATAGATGATTTCAACAGGAACCAGGGTCTCAAAACATAATATTCATCATGTAGTAGATAAAATACAAAATTACTCATTGCAGCAAGAACCACTGTAACCTCAGTATCAGGGAGAAAATGCATAGGAAAATGCTAACACTGAAGTGGCACAAATGTTGGAATTATCTAATGAGAATTTTAAAGTAATATATAGATTGAATGTTTGTGTCACCTCCAAATTCACATGTTGACCCTTAAACTGCTGTGTGATATTTGGAGATGGGGTGTTTGGGAGCTAACTAGAATTAGATGAGGTCATGAGGGCAGGGCCCTGCTCTGATGGGATTAGTGCCTTTGTAAGATGAGACACTAGAGAGCTTTCTTTCTTTCTCTCCCTGCCATGTGAGGATACAGCAAGAAGACAGCCACCTGCAAACCCAGAAGAGTTCCCACATGAACCTGATCACACTAGCGGCCTAATCATGGACCTCCAAAACTCTGAGAAAATATGTTTCTGTTATTTAAGCTACTCAGTTTGCAGTATTTTGTGATGGAAGCCCAAACCAACTAAGACAGAGATGTATTAAAAATATCCAGCAGGCATTTACAAATCCTTTAAGAAAAAAAACCAACCAACTTAAAACAAGTAAAAATCCTCAATAAAGAAATAGAAGATATAAAGTAGAACCAAATGAAAGTTTTGAACTGAGAGATACAGTAACAAAACCACAGCAATAAAATGTCACTGGATGGGTTCAGTAACAGAATGAAGATGACAGAAGAAAGTATCACTGAACTGGAAGACTTATCCAATTGAATCCTCAAATCTGAAAAACAGAGAGAAAGTAGATCAAAAAAAAAAAATTGAACAGAAACTCATAGACCACAGAGATCTCAGGCACAATAACAGATCTAACATTCGTGAGATCAGAATCCCAGGAGGAAAAAAAAAAAATCTAAGCCTGAAAAAAAAATGTGATATTGGCATAAGGATCAATATATAGAATTATTTGAAGAACATAGTTTCCACAAATAAAGCACACATATAAAGTCATGTGAATGTTGTTAAAAGTATCAACATAATTTAATGAAAACAGGAAAACCTTTCTAATAAATGATCCTGGAACTAGGTATCCATATTTAAAAGGAACAGTAATCTAAAACTTTACCGCATACTATATACAAAAACTAATTTGAAATGGAACATGGACCTAAGCACTAAATCTAAAACTATAAAATTTCTGAAAGAAAACATCTAAAGAAATCTTTGTGACCATGTGGTAAGCAAGATTTTTTTCTTAAGTAGAGATCCAAAATATATATATATATGTATATATATATATATAAAGCAAAACTGGATAAATTACATTTACTTGAAATTTTAAAAATTCTCTTTTTGAAAAACAATGTAAGGAAAATGGAAAGACTAGCCAATAAGCTACATACTGAGAGAAAATCTTTGCAAAATTTATTTATAACAAGAGACTTTATCTGGGTTATATAAACAATTCATAATACAAAAACAAACAATCCAATTTTTACATTTGCAAAAATTTGAACAACACTTCACCAAAGAAGATACACAAATGGCTAATGAGCACACAAAAAAGTATTCAATAATATTAAGTTACTGGAGAAATGAAAACTAAAACCACAGGAGCTATCAGTATACTCACTAGAATGGTTAAAATGGAAAAGACTGACAAAGCCAGTTTTGGTAAAGATGTGGAGCAATTGGAATTATTACATATTGCAAGGGCTGTAAAACATGAAAAACACTTTAAAGTACCTAGTACCTAAGAACTCTTTTGGGTGTTTTTTATAAATTTAAATGAACAACTTCTGAATGACAGAAACTGTACTGCTAGAGATCTTACAATAGAAATGAAAACGCATCAACTCAAATATTTGTAAAAGAATATTCAAAGAAGTTTTATTCATCATAGCTCCAAACCAAAAACAATTGAATTGTCTATCAATAGGTGAATAGACAAACTAAGCTATGTATTCAAATTACTATTCAAGAAAAAAAATAACATGTATGAATCTCTAAAACCTTATTATAGATGAGTGCAAAATTACACAAAAAGTTCATACTATATTTTTCCATACATATGAAATTCTAGGATAGGCAAAATTAATCTATGGTAGCAGAAAGCAGGTTTGTGGAGTGAGATGGTGGAGACTGATATAAAAGAGGATTAGGAAACTCTTGGGGGGTAATGGAATATTGTATGTCTTTTACAGTGATGGATACAATATTCTAAACATTTTGCAAAATTTAGCAACATGTACATTTAATAAATGTATTTTATTGAATATAAGTTTTATCTCAATAAATTATATCTGCATATATTTATGCATAATATACATACAATTTAATATATATGTGTGTATTACATTATATATATACATATATTTTTCATAGAAAAATAAAAGTGAAAACTGAATCAGTGTACCCTACAGAAATATGTGAACAGGAATATAATTCTCCTAGCAAGTTCACTACTACAGTGCACCATACAAAATATGAAAATGAATGCCCAGAGAATTAGATATTTTGAAAATCATAAAAATAATGAGTGCATTACATTATCATCAGTTATGCATTCAATAGCCTCCATAAGTTTAATCTTAAAAACAACTATTAAATGAAGTATGAAATATATTGTTTAGAGACACATGGTAGCAATGGTTGGAGTGAATACTGACTTCCTAAGGCAAACAATTTTCTCCTGATGTGACAATTTTGTTAAGCTGAATTATTATTTTAAGATGCCCTAAAAATTCAAATATATTTTAATGTGTTATAGACACATATGGAAATGATAAATTTAATTTTCTTCTGCAGCCAGAAAGATGGTTATCGAAGTTAATTTCCTTCGTAAGAAAATTTGGAATGATCTCCTGGATTAACTTTCATAAAGTTGTTGCTTCACTATTAACATGGTTGTGATATTATTTAACAGGCACATTTTTACATCTTAATTGGCTATTAAGTATAGAAAAAAAGGAACCACAGATTTCATGTAAATGATATTTGATAAGTGTGTCCTTTAGTGACAATTAATTATTTCAGTCCTTGATAATATTCCTAGGTCTCCGGAGAGAGATGGGGGAAAGCCAATTTCCTTTTTTTTTTTTTAACATCTGTGTTTGGGGTTAATGTTTCTTTCTAAATGAAATTTTGTTGCTTATTTCACAATCCCTAACATTTTCAATTTTTTTTTAAGTAACTTGCATTTCAAAGATAATTTGAGATTTCCAGGTCATTGAACTTTCTGGTTTCCTTTTGTACACATGCAGTAAACACCTTGAGAAAAAAGGACAAACCCAAAATATGTAGACAAAATTAGGCACCATTTTTAGCTTGTAGTTAGCAATGGCATATACTCCTCAACTCACATTTTTACTTCAAACAGATTTATTAACAAAATTTGAAGGGCTTAATAATTTTCAAAGAAAAATATTGCCTCTGGGAGTCAAGGGCCTTTTGTGTTGGGAGCCAAACCAGTCTTCTGTGTTCCAGATACCTCTCAACATTCTGGTGGGAATTTTGCAACATGCTGTTTTTATTAAGGTTAAGAATTATTGGATCAAATGTGGATGTAAACCCTAATTTAAAAAAAAATAATTAACAATACGTACTTGAAAAACATTTATTTTATTTCCCTAGTACCATTTGTTCCTCATTTGAACAGTTTTAAATTTCATGTAACTCTGCAGAGAGCACTTTCTATGCTTGGCCAGCAATCACAGTAGCTTACCCAGTGAGTCTATATATACAGTGTTACGTGTTTAGCAAATACAAATCAGAATTCTTGGTTTTTCCTATCTCCCACTGACTCAGGAAATAGCATAAGAAAGGTTAAAAGAAAAAAAAGTGAGTGCTTTTACCCTTCTCCAACCCACATTTTCTCCTTTCCTAACTCAGCGCCATCACAAATATCACAAATCTGAGTGTATGTTGAATATCTTGGCCTTTTTCTAATTAAAGGTGGCTGCCCAATTCCCCAGGCAATGCAAAAACCCTTCAGGTTCTAAAAAGAAATGACTTCCAAATTGAAAAGCGAGTAAATAAGTCAGTTTGAGACCCAAAAGCAATTATCATTACAAGGAAGTATCTTGTTAAAAGTCTATCTTGAGTTGGCTAGTGTTGGTCTTCCAGTAACTGGAAAGGCAGACAGCAATTTCATTCCCAAACATTTATACAAAGACAATCTCTCCACATTGTAACGACATTTAGGTAAAGATATTTATGATAGAGATGGCTAAACAGCACCGATGTTTGTCACTTGCCAAAAACCTGAGGGAAATGAGATGATTTTATTTTAAACTACATTTATATAATTCTAACTATAACTATAATACCGGGAGTTTTAATTTGGTTATATAATACAATTGAATTCAGGATCTGAGTCTTTATTTGATGCAAAGCTCTGTGCTTAACTTCAGAAGAGAGATGATTATCAAGGTGGTTAAAACAGAAGGAATTTAAAATTTGCAAGAGATGGAGACAAATCCCATTACTTAGGGCAGAAGAGAAACTTTGTAAACAAAAAAACGAGGGCCATGGAGATACAAGGAAAGAGAAATTATAGCATCTGGACCTGGGAAGAGTGTGAGGTAATGAGGAAAAATTTCATGGAGAAAGTGACATTTGAGATGGTCTTTTCCAGAGATTATTTCCACAGGCAAAGCTGGGGCAGGAGGGCATTCTAGAAAAAGGAAAGGGAACAGTTAAAAGTCTGGAGATGGAAAAGTGTGGGGGTATGTTTTGAAAACATAAACCATACGGTTTCAATAGAGGAGAGAAAATGAATAAGGTAAGAATAGGCAATGTGTCTTCACAACAAACTGTGGAAAATATGTGAAATTTCCCATTTTTAAGACATGGGCAGCCAATAAATTATTTTTAGCAGGGAGTAATACGATAAGAGCTATTTGGGGAGAAATAAATATATCTGTACAGAGAATAGTAGATTGGAGCTGGAGAGACCAAAAGTAAGGAAGGCTGTGAATCACCAGAGGCGGCTGAACAAGAGAATTAGAGGAAATGAGGGCTGGGTTAACTCTGATGCCCTTGGAATGAAGAAAAGGGAGTAAATGTTAAAAGCATAGTATAAATGCTTAAAAAGGGTGGAAAAGTCAGAGGGAGGGAGTCATTATGACTCAAGTTTTAAGACCTAAAAATTTGGCAAGATGCTTGGATAGAAACAAATGTAGGGAAAATTCAGTTGGGGATGTATTTTGAAATGAAGTGGCAATGAAGATAAATGAACAAGAAAATCTCTCCCTCCCACAGCATCAGCCATCAGTGCTATAAAGATAAAAACACCAAAATTACCTCTGTGCATTCAAAAGACACCTATTCTAAAAGAGAGAGCAACTGAAAAATTTCCATGCATTTTGATACGTACTTAACACAATAAAAATAAAAGCTAATATTTATTTAGGACTTTTTATATGCCAGGCACCATTTTCAATTATCGAGTAACTTAATCCTCACCATTATATTTTCTCCATTCAATAGAAAGATCAAGGCTTAGTGGGCTAGGGAAAATTACCCAAGGATATGCATCTAGCATATGTGAATGAAAAATGGTGCCTGCCTATCAGTAAACAAAGGATGTAACCAAGCCATCAAGCCATCAGCCACTACCACAGCCCCTGAGGGAACTCAGGATGGAGATAAACAGGCTGCCCAATGCCAAGCCCTCAGCCATCAGCCACAGCCAGTGGGGCACCCTGAGGGGACTCAGGATGAGAAAGAACACAATCTGGCCCTGGAGAGCTAAGGTGCCTATCAAACGAATGATTTCAATGAGTCCAGAACTTTGTGCCTTCCCAAACATAGAAGTGTGTTAAATTCCTTAACTTGAGATATCTGATTTTCTTTACTTAATAGTAATCATTTGATGTTCCAACTACTTAGTCTTTATTGTAAAACTCCTATACACTTTGGCTCCTCCCTTACCTCTTTGGGACAGTTCCTTAGAGCTATCTAAAAAAGCTGCCTCCCAGATTTGAAGTCCTCAGAAAGTCCACTACATAAAACATAATTCTCAATTTGTAGGTTGTGCATTTTTTTCAGTCGACACACCTAACACAGACTTGACTGAAATCAGCATCTATTTGTTTCCAAAAGAGACACTTTAGTCTGCATTATGCTGTTGAAGTTGCTGTTGAAACCCAAAGGATGACTGAGGGTAAAATGAAAACAAGAAGGAATCCTGGATGACCCTGACCAGGTAGCTGAGTCTTGAAGGATAAAAAAGGAGGCATTTGGATTTAAGATAGATGAGGAGAAAGTGCCAGGGCTGGAAGGGCTTTCTAGGCAGCAGAGCAGACTGTGCAAAGGCCAGGGGGTGAGAAGCAAGGCAAGTTAGGAAAGTACAATCTATCACAAAGCTTATTATACTGTCATAAGTGGGCACTGTTATGTCGCCCTGTCATTACTCTTTTTAAATGATATCTGAAGGTTGTTAAACTAGATCTCAATTAAACAGAAGCCTCAATTAGTCAGATAGTGTCTCACAAAGTATTATTTTTTAACAAGAAAATAAAAATGACAAGCATTCGACCCTCTTTCAGGTGGGAGTCTCTTGGGCTTGGGCACAACTTGGCCTCAGTCCTCATCTGAGTCTGATGAGAACATCTCTGACATCTACTGGCAAAGAAGAAAATATATCCCATGACCTTGATTTACTGTTTTTCAAAGACGATTCATGAAGGGAACTATTTGAAGTGACATATGGAGACCAAGGCCTCTTCTTTCATAAGGGCATTTGGGGTGGGGTGGTAATGGTAGGTTTGTAGTCTGCAATACTGTGTCATTATGAGAGGCAATAGAGATGCTGGTTGAAAACACTGACTCTGAAGGGGGAGGTATAGCTCAGTGGTATAGCACATGCTTAGCATGTACAAGGTCCTGGGTTCAATCCCCAGTACTTCCATTAAAAAGTAATAAAATAAATAAACCCAATTATTGACTCCCCCCAAATTAAAGTGGTAGAACAAAACAAACAAACAAAAAAGAAAACATTGACTCTGGAGAACACTCTCTGGGTTTGGCTCCTAGTTCTGACTCTTATGAACTGTGTGACCTTCAGCAAGAGAACAGTGTGACCTTTGGCAAGAATGATTATTATCTCTTGCTGTGTAACAAAATATCCCAGATTTAGCAGCTTAAAATCACAAACATTTACCACACACCATTTATGGTCAAGACCCCAGGAAGGGCTTAGCTTTGACTGAGATTTCATGAGACTGGGGTCATCTGAAGAAGCAGGAGAATCTAAGCTCACTATTGTGGTTAATGGCAGGAGCTTTCAACTCATCACTATGTGGGTCACTTCATACTGCTGCTCAGAGGCATGGGAACTGGCTTTCCCTGGAACAAGTGTTCAGAGGAACAGAGACAGAGAAAATCTGAGAGAGAAGCCATAGTATTTTTATTATTTAGTCTTGAGAGGAACATCCCATCACATCTGCTCTATACTGTTCTTAGAAATGAATCACCAAGTCCAGTTCAAACTCAAAGGGAGAGAAATTAAGCTTCACCTCTTGAGAGAGGAGTATCAAAGAATCAGTGGGCATACCTTTAACCTACCACAGAAAACTAACTTCTTAGTGTGTGTTTCCCTATCTGTAATTTGGAGATAAAACTGTACCTACAGTACAGAATCTGTATTACTCAGAGTTCTCCAGATAAACAGAACCAACAGCATGTATGTGTGTGGAGAGAGGGAGAGATGTATTATAAGGAATTGGCTCACACAATTATGGAGGCTGGTAAGTCCCCAGATCAGCAGTTGGCAAGCTGGACACCCAGGAGGGCCAATGTGTAGTTCCCATCAAAGTCTGAGGCCTGAGAACCAGTAGAGCTGATAGTGTAAGTTCCAGTTTGAAAGGTGGTAGGCAGGACCCAAGAAGCACCAATGTTTCATTCTGAGTCCTGAGGCCAGAAAAAGCCAATGGTCCAGCTCAGTCGGGCAGAAGGAGTTCCCTTTTACCCAGCCTTTGTGTTCTATTCAAGTCTTTAACTAATTGGATGAGATCCATGCACAGCTTACTGTACTCAGTCTACCAATTCAAATGGTAATTTCCTCCAGAAACACCTTCACATCCAGAATAAGACTTGGTCGAATGTCTAAGTATCCCATGGCCCAGTCAGGTAAAGGTGGTTGGTTCCATAATGAGCCGTGATTTCGCTCATTTTCAGATGATTCTGATTTCTAGAGAAGTAAAATGACTTGCTGTTTAGCAATTATATATAACCTATTAAATCTTCAGTTTTCTACCACCCTTCCTTCCTCTCTGACTTGAGGGACAGTCAGAAAACTATAGTCCCTTCCCTGTAGGCAAAACTGCTTTTGCTTTCATTACGGGAGATATAATGTGTTGACCATATTTATGCTTTTTCTGCATTAATCATGACCTTCTCTAGGTGATTTCCTGATAAAATGGAAAGAAATTCGTTAAAGCATATTACTAAATGGCCACAGGTAAGCCTGATATCCTGGGAGGGAGACGGAGTAGGTCAGATGCACCATGGCGCACGTCAGCTCTGTGGGGCTGCTTTCTCCTTGATAAAAACACTGAGGACTTCAGAGAGGGAAAGCAGACATGACACAGGGATACAGGAGGAATGAACTTATTTTCCCCAAATTAACTCTCTGTCTGAGAGCGTGGAGGAATGATAAAGTGCTCTAAACCAAAGGAACTCCTGAAGTTCAGCCCATGTGTTCTAAGCACTGCTCAGAAGTCTTCCTCTCAGAAGGTTTGTGTGGGGCCAATTAATTTAATGTAAAGAACCTACCCCGGCAGCTTCCCACCACACAGCTGTTTCTGAATGTCGTGGTTCTGGTCTCTGAAGAGACTATAATCAAGGGAACATTCCTCCAAATACATAAAATCTCCTCAAATCCCAAAATGCAGGTCCCTCTTACTTTTGGCAAGCAGCAAGATGTTTCAGCTTTCCAGATAGAATTGCCTCTTCAGGGTCGCCGGGTTATTGTGGAATTGCAGTAAAACAAAGACAGGCTTCCTGTGGAGCGTTTTCAATAAAGTCTGCTGTACACGAGGAAAATGCTTCAACATATTAGCCCTGATTGTCTTCTCTGGCTTTTTATTGAAAGAAAAGAACAATAAAAAAATAGAGGGGAAAAAAATAGGAAACAGATCTTAGAGCAGAAGATGGATAAAGTTGTCTTCCAGGTCTTAAGAACAATGCCAGAATATGCCTTTAAAATTTTTTTTGAATGTATCATGTCATTTGAATAAGACAGGGCCACCTGGGAAACAGAGAGCTATGAAAAATAATTGAGTGCAATGTCTGGTACATAGTATGTGCTCAGTAAATGATGAATGAATATTGGTCACTGAAAGATGAAGCAATGTGAAATTGCATAAATCAGACTTTTCTTGGATCTCCATCTCTTCTCAGATTCTAACTCTGCACCCACAGAGACCTTCGAAAAACTACAGACCTAAATGGCACTGACTGTGGAAAGGCATGATGGTTCAGGTGGAGAAAGACAAGAGGATCCACAGGCGGAGTTCTTCACCTTGATGGGTTATGTCAGAATCATGTGGAGGGCTTGTTAAAACACAGGCTTCTAAACCCCACACCTAGAGATCCTAATTCATTAGGTCTCCACTGGGTACCCCAAATTTGCATTTCTAAGTGCCCAGGTGATCAGGTGATGCTGATTTCAGAAATTTCAGAACGGTGTTTTGTTGTTTTGTTTTGTTTCTTTTATACCAGGATATACTAGTTTGGCTATTCCACACCTTGAAAATTACTTAAACATAATAAACCATATAAATCTAGCACATATATTTGTACAGTCTTTCACAGTGAACATTTTTCATGCATGTTATCAAATTTGATTCTCAAAATAGTTTAATGAGATAGAAAGGTTAGTAATTACTATAATGATATTTTCAATAGATGAGAAAAAATACACTCAGATAGCATCGGCATAAACACCTTGAAAGCAGTGATTATGTCACATTTATATCAGTATCTTGAAAACTTAGTAATGTGAACAAAGCATAAACCATGTTCAAGAAGTGCTTAATTAGTTAATTGGGTTTGCACATAACTTATAAATAACAGAAGCAGGGATAAAACTGTCATATGATTCCAAATTTTGTGTCCTTTCAAGTTTTCTATAATATCGTCACATCAGTGTATCTCTTTCCCTAATTTCCCTCCTGTTTGTATGAAAAGGTGTCAATCCACAGCCATACAAAAAGCCACAGAACCATAAGAGACTTAAAAGTGGGGACGATGGCATCTTCGCCTCCTTCTGCTGAGGAGGATGTCTGACACACAGTAGGAACACCATCCGCATCTTCGGAACTGAATCATGCATCTATCTTCCCCACCAGCTACAAAATCATGATTATGTGTATCTGCCATCCCAGAATCGCTGGAAGGTTGCAAGCCTGGGAAATAAGGTTTAGGGCAACCACAAGCCATGGAGGAGAGCCACTTGGGGTCTGGGCCACATGGCTCTGGCTTCTTCCTCGTGGGAGAGAAGCAGTCTCTTTAGACCAGAAAGCTTAGGCGGAGCGCCTGCCAATTCTGCTACCTGGCAGCTCCAGCCTGTACCCGTGATTTGTTCTGCTCTTGCTTCCAAGTCCCCAGACGTGTTCAAATCAAGGGAACTGCTGAGTTGAAGTGGATTTCCCCATCGCTGTGAGGGAACAAGGCAAGCCTTAACTTTGACTTCTGAGCAGAGCCCCAGAGGGAGTACGCCTAATTAGAGCGAGGATCAAACGCCTTCATGCCCTGCCAGAGAGGCCCACCGAGTTTCTGTGGGCTGACGGCCATGGAGTTTGTTTTCTGCTCAAAGTGGCCTGGCTTTCCAGAAGGAAATAAAATGCATGTTATCTTCTCCAAATAATTTATAGTGTTGGAAGATGTTTCCTAAATCAGCGATGGGCTAAACTCTATATTTCTGGTACTTCTACAAAAAGAAGCGGCTCTCATAGACGTGCATTTAATCATATCTGTACATTTCACTTGGTCGTTTGAATAACGGTGCGCTAAATAAAGAGCTGGGCCTTCATTACAAATTATGAACAACTTTAAAATAACTTCCATAAAATCCAAGTCATTTGTCTTCGTTTGCAAGATGAGCTATAATATTCGTACAAGCAACCATTGTCACATACCACAGAAAATTTGCTGAAAGCATTTTAAAACTAAGAATTAGATTACACTTCTTTAAAGAACTCATACCTTCAATAGACATAAAATTATTTGTACTAAAAACTAGACATAATTGTATAAATATTTTCCTCTCAGAGATCTCAGTGATAAAGCAGAGTATTTATAAATCAAATGAACATATCTGAACACTCTATTTGTATTATTGAACATCACACAATGTTGCTGTCTGGATATCTTTATGGCCAACCAACTTAAAAAAAAAATCCCAGTTGTTTCCAGAGAAGGGTCTAAGGGACAAGCCTCCAGGGACCAGATGTCTTGAGCCAAGAGTAGAATAAGCAAGAGTGATGATGAAAAGGAAAGGTTAGAGGCGAACTGTAAGAGGCAGGTACAGCTGATACAATGTCAAACTCTGAGAAAAAGAAAAAGAGAAGAAAGAAGGAAAGAAGGAAAGAAAGAAGGAGAGAAAGAAGGAGAGAAAGAGAGAAAGAGAGAAAGAAAGAGAAAGAGAGGAAGGAAGGAAGGAAGGAAGGAAGGAAGGAAGGAAGGAAGGGAGGGAGGGAGGGAGGGAGGGAAAGAAAGAAGGAAAGGAAAGAAGGAAAGAAAAGAAAGACAGAAAAGAAAGAGGGAGAGGTTTACCAGGGAGCAGGGACAGAAAGAAACCAGATGAGAGAAAGTTTGCAAGTTTAGAAAAAGAATGGGACCAGTGTCAAGGTGTTCAAGCAGGATGGACTGGACACAGGGATAAATTGTAACTTCTGGAACTTGCCTCTTTTGTGGTCTTAAGTCCTCTGATACAAAAAGACAGTAACCACAGGTTGCCGCCTGACATCGCCATACATAGCTTTTAGCAAACTGTCTTGTAAGAGGAGACCGATTAGTGTGACAAATATTTATTAAGCGTTAATATACACCAGACACTGAACTACATGCTATTTATACACTGTGTTTGCACTGCTGAAACTCACAGCCCAGTGCGGGAGACAGGCACTTAATGTTATTCAAATCCAAGTAAATGTTTTCTGAATTATTAATTGAATGTGTGTGTGTGTGTGTGTGTGTGTGTGTGTACATGTGCAATCAAAGAAACCACTAATTGGAATAATTTCAGAAAAACATCCTGAAATAATTAATACTAAAATATTCAGCAAAAAAAAGGTTAACCACCAAAATACCTCTAAATTGATCCAACATCACAGTCTCAGTCTAAGAATGACTACGGGTTTGGAGTCAGGGGATTTGTGTTTCTGTCTTGTTTACTATTCCAAGTTGAATCGCCTGAACTCCCTGGAGTCTCAGTTTTGCTCCATCTCGCTGATTTGTGAAAAATAGATTAAATGTGTGGTACACTGAAAATGTTTATCTTATGCTCACTGTTGGTACAATAAGGTGCTGGTATCACCTGATGAGTTAACCTAACACCTTATCCGTCCTCTGAATGGCGAGAATGGAAGGATCTCATCAACTGCTTCCATGAAGTGGGTCGAGTGGTGTCCAGAGGAAGGACCATCTTATTTCTTCTCCATACTCTGTACACTCACTTACCACACTCCTCTCCTGTGTGACTTCTTTGGTAAGAGTGAAACATCACTAATCTGATACACTCACATACAATCCTGTGGGAATTTTTTTTTTTTAAGTTTATAGCCATCACCGTTCCAACATCACTTCTGCAATATCATTGTTGCCTACAAAACTGTGACTTTCTGCTTATTTTCAGCCCCTCAATATCCGTGGAACAGAGTGTCTCATTCACAGTTACTCCTAGAGCTGGCATATCCAGCTCAAGGGGAGGCCTAGTATCTCCTTGGTGTGTTGGGATGTGAGGGTGGAGGGCACTTTTACAGGTGTTTAAAAAAGCACTCTAGCATGACCTCCTTTGTTGGGGTGAGCACAGGTGTTCCCTTCATCAGCCTCCATGGAGGCTCACGGACCTCCTCAGCAAGACCTTCCAGCCTTGGGACTCAGGCCAGTTAGTGTATTTCCCTGAGCACAGTGTCGTCTTTGGTAGTGAAATCCTCTGACTTCATTCTCCCCTTTCAATATTCTGTTGCCAGTTCGGGTTTTTTACCTTTCCATATGAACTTCAGAATCAATTTGTCAATGTCTACAAAATAACTTGCTGGGATTATGACTGGGATTGCGTTGAATCTATGGTCTATCACCTGTAATCAAGTTTATCTTTTCACTGCTTGGACCCAACACAGTACTTGGCACACTGTAGGGGCCTCATTAATTTTTATTGATGCCAAACATCCAGTGAGACAAATTGAAGGTGGATGATTCTCCACCACTCCATAACCTTAAGACGATGGGCTTGTAGTGGTTTCACGTCACAGCACACTCACCCCCTCTTCCCTGTATGGTGAGAATATGGGAGGAGGGGAGAAGCGACCACGACTATGAACTGTGTGATATACTCCACGAGGACAGGAAATTCTCTCTCTCTGCTCTGCGGATGGTCATACCCAAACACCTGGAGCACTTCCTGCTGTATCATAGGAACAAAAATAGATAGTTTTTGAGTGTTGAATGAATATGTTTTCTGGCCAGAGATCAACATGCTGAAACAATTTCAGTTCCCAAATACACCGTGATTCCTCTGCATCTAAGTCCCTGCCTGAGCTGCTCCCTCTGCCTGGGACTCTCTCCTTACACTCCCCACTTTCCACCTAACTAACTCTAGTTAACCTCCAGGTACCTGCTTACACATTAGTTCTCTCTTACCTGTATCTCCTATGTGCTTTGTTCCCTATTTTTCTTCCTAGGATCAGAACACTTGGTCATACATTAGGTGCTCAACACATAATTCATGTTTAAAATAATATATTTCATCCTGTTCAAAAACCTGCTCAATGTCATAAAAACACACATTTGTTAATAATTCCTGAGTAAGTTATTAACTCATAGAGGTCAAATCTACACCTTAGATTAGAGTCTCTAATGCATCTTTGGATGTAGCATTGTACTCACAAAAGCCTTTGCATTTTCACCTCCTGGATCTATAATGTAAACAAAACGAACACTCCAGATTCAAGCTCTCTCTCTTATTCGAAAAACTGCCTCCAATATAGGAAGGCATCTGGCATCTCATCACCTTTAAGGCAGCTGTTATCCATTTCCTGAGTGTTCCAGTTGCAGCTTCTGGTCTTCTGCTGAAAGATTTCATTCCATTATTTATGACTCGACCTATCAAATGTCAATGGGAAGATTCCCTGGAAAGGTGTGTGTTGCTGTGGTTACCAAGAGCTTCTCTCATCCCAGGAAGAGTCTGCTTTCTGGGGTGCAGAACAGGCTTTAAAATCAGCAGGAACCACACGTGTTGAAGCAGAGATGTGTGAAGGGCACAAAGAACTTGCTATTATTTTCAAAGCATCCTGGGAAATGCCAGGAAGAATTCTGGGGTTTTCTTTCAAAATGATAACTTATGGACAGTTTGGTGCAAAGCCATGGATATTAAAAGACTTGATTCTCCTGCCTTCGATAGAACAGTGACTTTTTATTCTACTGCTATCTTCCCCCACCTCAAAAACATGCATTTTTTATGAGAAAGTCAAATTGGCCTTGTCTTGCAGGCAAACACTTCTTGCAGAACAAATGAGCCCTTTTTTTTTGGTTAAATTACAGAACCAGTGAAAGATTTATGATTCTGCTGGACAAAATCCTTTTGTTTTAAATAGTTGCCATTTTTCCATGAAGAAATCAGACACCTTGTTGGTGTTTTCTTATAGTAAACATAAGGTCACTGAAAGGAAACAGGCTAGATGAAAGATCACCACAGTATTAAATTACTTCCATCTGCAAACACTGTAAATCCCGCAGACATAAAAAGAGAAGTTATGGTTAGAGCTCTGAAGTGTCATGTTTTGGACTCGAAAAAAGTCCTTCTGCTGAGGACTTTATTCTATTGCCAAGATTAAGAAACATGAAGTCGTGACGCGGTAACTGGACCATGTCAAAAGCATTCTACAGCAGAAATCTCGTTCACTCGCTGTTTCTCTCTGTCCTTTTCCACCATTCACTTCTTGCTTTATCTAACTTTCAAGTCTATATTGGAAGAAATTGCTATGGATTAGAGTCAATGTCCCATAGTATTAGTTCTCTGCAGATTTTAAGGAACTTATTCAAAGCATACTCTTTAGTTTTTCATTTCCCTGATTATAAATTGTTTATGTTTGGGATGGAATTCCAAATGGTAACTTTGAGAAACAAGGTCATTTACATTTGTAATCAATTAACATTATCCACAGTTGCAATTTTACTAAATTGCATGGTAGTCTTTGGGCAGGATTTAAATTTTTCATCCAAGGTTATTAGTAGTTACTATCAGAGTGAGCAGTGATTGTTGTGTTCTTTTGACTGCTAAGCATGTGAACTTGATTTCTAGTTTTGAGAAATCTATTACTGAATAAGTCCAAACATTAAAAGTGGAATCCTTGCTTCTTAGTCTCCTGGAAGACAAGACATGGACGCGAGATATCCACACCCAAGTTCTGAATCTGGAACAAGTGCTGCAAAGCACTACCAGCGCCCGGTGGCAGTGAAGACGGTGGTGAGAGAAGCACTGCACGGTGAGCAGTGAAGGGACTGGCGTCCTGAGGAGGATATTCCTACAGCACGGCCTTGACTCCTGGTCCAGTTCGACCATTTAATGATTCAATGTTCTTGGACCAAAGCTTTAATGACTACATCAATTTCTTCATCTATAGAATAGGGTGATGATAATCATGATCCCATAATATTGCTTCCAAGTTGGAAAGAGCTAATTCTCAGAAGAGTATCTGGTGCACAGGAAGGTCTTCACTGGCATTACCTTCTGAAGCCACCATTACCTTCCTGCGGGTGTGCACGTAGACTGAACCACATTCCTCAGTTTGTTTGTTTGTTTCCTTGTTTTATTATTTCCAGTATCTTTTGTTTATGATTTCCAACCTTTTTCTCTTAAATTAACCAGAATGGTTTTCCGTTGAATACAACCAAGCGTCCTGACTGTAGTCCATCTATAAGCTGATTTGCATTTTCAGCAACAAAACACCCTCATGCTAGAGACTCATTTTAAGTTCAGAAGTGGGATATTTGGGAGAAAACTATTTTTCTTGATAGGACTCTCTTCATATAATGCTGTCACATAAAAATTCATTATTTAGCTTTGACAATAACCATTTCTGTAATCGTGCCTTGTTTATTTCTTCATATGCTATAACTAAGGGGTGATCCAGGCTCTTGAAGTAACGTCAAGAACTTCTGAAGTTATGATGTTAAAAGAGGATGACTTTTAGAGTTCTGCTGAAAAGAGAGAGAGGTAGCTTGTCTACGTGTGTTTGCCTAGGAGTCCTTATATAGGCAAGAACAAGCAATAGTTATACGTTGATAAGCATGACATGGATCTCCAACTCCTGAAAACATGGGGCAAAATGTGAAAGCACTGGCTGGCTTGTGTCCACACAGCCTGAAGCTGTTATGGAGCGAGGGCTGGGGAGAACACTTCCAGAAACCACATCACGACCGTCAGGAATCTGGCTCCATGTTTAAGAATTCCAGAAAGTTGTCTGGGAAATAGTAACACCAGAAGCTTCCTTTGATTCTCTCTTTGATAAGATCTCTTCTCAGAGGGTCTGAAGGGGAAGAGAGAGATAAAAGATGATATTGACAAAAGTTCTAGCTGCTTCAAAGGAAATCCATGTGGTTTGCATGCCTTACATAGTGCTTCCTAAAAAAGGAAGACAGCTGTTTGCTGTAGGAAGGCCCAGACTGCTGTGGCCAGTAGCTTCAAGCCACTAATTACAGTTCTGTAGGCATCAGAGAAGGCACACTCTTTAAAACCTATCTCATATCCTTATTTTTTTCCAAGTATGGCCTGCTTCTCATGACCTGAGAATAACCTAGAAGAATCAGGTATTTCTCTACCTTGCTAGGAAATCATTATTGTCATTTTTACTGATGGAGAATAGAATGTAGGGCCCTTGATGAGCACTTGCTGAGTTCCCACCCCACAGAGAGTGCTAAGCAGATGTTGTGTACATTCCCAGAACTCATGAACTGAAAAAACATTTCTCCACCAACAATGGCATGTTGGCACTGCTGTGGCAGGGTGAGGCTGGAAAGCTCTAGAACAGCACACAGGCCACCTTGGCCCCTATGCTGGCTCAGGTATTAATTGCCTGGGTGACTTTAAGTGGGACCTCACACCTTTGCTGTTGTCAGTGTCCTTACTTAAAAAATGAGACAGTCACCTGAGATCATCTCCCAGGTGGTCTCCAGATCTAAATTATATGGCTTTTAATTTCAGAGAAAACTTTTTCTTCATTAAAAGCCACCATAACAACAAACATTCGCAGCACTCACTTAGACCACATCTTTCAGAAAATAGAATTCTTCCACTCATATTTACAATTATTTGCTTTATAACATGGATACCTGTTGACCTATATTATGAAAAATATTTTACATATCAAACGTTGGCAAATAGTTTATTAATCATATCTGGTTATTAGAGAGATACTGAAACTTCTATAAATATCATACAATATATTGATAACAATAATGAAGGTAATAATCAATAGATAGTATTCACAGATCACCTTTCACGTGTCAAGCCCTGGTATAAATGCTTTAGATATAGTCACTTAAAAATCAATCTTCCAAACTCCCTAGGTATTAGCATTATAATTCTTACTTTAGGAATTAAGAAAATTGAGGCAGTGTTGCACAATTAAAATGTAGAGGAGCATGGATACGAACCAAGGCAGTCTAGCTCCAAATTCTGTGCTCTTAAGCACTTTCCAATAACCTTTTAAAGTTGAAGGTATACTTGGAGAGCAAGTTAACCCAAGAATTTATTTTGTAAGACTATGATGAAAAAGTTCAAACTACAATTAGTTCCCATTATAACTGTGTGATTTATTACCTCTGCAACCTGGGAAATCTATTCAGTCCTTCTAATATTCAGATCCTTCATCTGTAAAATTGGGACACTGCTGTACAGAATCATCAAGTGGATTTGATGAGATTAAAAATGTAAAATTCTCTACCTTAGTTAACAAAGTAGTTAATTTGTTTATTTAGCAAATGCTGTGGGACACCTACTATGTGCCACCCAGTGGTGTGGAGGACCCAGCATTAAGTAAAACAATGTTCACACATCATGGAACTGATATCTTTGAAGGAGGATAAAGATTTTTAAAAGCATACCAATGACAAGGTAATTGCAGATTGTGATCAGTGAGTAAGTGTTTTCTCCATCTATTGCTCTGTGTAACGAGTACAGGGATCCTATAAGATGAGAATTCTAAAAAGGCATAGTGGAGATGGCTGTTTGCTCCATGGGATGACGTGAATGCCTGAGAGATAGAACCACTGAGGCTGGAGGATACACGTCCAAAATAGCTTCCTTACTTATTGCCTCCTGTCAGGACTGAGATGGCTAAAACTCAAGTAGGCTCAGCTGGGACATGAACATGTGGCATTTCCAACATACAAGCAGAGAATTAAGATGTTATGATACTGAGTGACTGGGGGATTCGTCTGGGAAGTGTTCAGGGAAAGTCTCTCAGAGAAATCAACGAAATTGAGAAACTAAAGATGGATAAGGATCCAGCCAAGTGAAGATGAAGGGGTAGAATTCCAGTCAGAGCTAGTGTAAAGGCCCTGAGGAGAGACGAGAAAGCACAGTCGGATATAGAATAAGATACGGCCATTGATGTGGACAGGGATGGGGTTAAGTGTGGCTTTCTAAGCCAGGTTAAAGAGTTGGGATATTATTATAGATCCATGGGAAGCCATTGGGAAGTTTTGAGTTGGAAAGTGATGGAGTATTAAAATAAAAGAAACAAAATAGAAGGGAAAAAAAAGAAGCACGATAAAAGAAACAACAGCCAAATAGAATCCTACTTCAGTTTCCTCTGACTACATCCATGACGTCTACCTCTAGTATCTTCACAGTGGCTCCAAATTACTGACTTTTTGTCACCTATTTTGATCATTTTTGAAATAGGACATTTAAATGTATGTTCTTCTCTAACAATACATATAAACTATGTTTATAAAATTAATATTCATCTACATTGGGGACAAAAAATTGGGAGGGGGTCTGCTGAATCTCCTAAAAAGATACTGACTTAACTCTAAATCTTGACAAAAGCATTTTATTCATGTATCATTCATTCGGGCATCTATTTTCTCAACCACCTTTCCATTGATGACCAGGTATCAATATCTGCCAATAAGAAAAATAACTGTAACACAGTTTCTGTTTTCATGGTATCCTTATGATACACAGTAATTTTTTTTTCTCCTTAAAAGTGCTGTTGGAGCACAGAGGAAGGAAAACAGTACCCAACATCCCCAAGGCAGAAAACACTGAAGACAGTGTGCCCTGGGAAAAGGCACTTAAACTAATTAAAGTGGAATTTATGTCAATTATTTATGTCTTGACCTAAGAAGCTCTTGTCATACTCATAGAAAACATTGCATCTGGGTGCTTCTAACCAGAGTTACTTAAACAAACTGGAAATGGAAGTCCTCCTTCTGTTCTTTCTGCGCAGAATGTTTGTCCATCGTCAACAGTCCTCAGGAGCTGGATTCCTTCCACATGAAAGGAATTCCAAAACTCAACACATTCCTTAGCTTCCAAAGTGGAACCACAACTTAGACAATTGTTCCAAATGAATGGAGCATAGACACACACACACACACACACAATTTGCCGAGAGAACGAGTGAGAAATGCCTTAGTAATTATTTCTTTCAGTTGGTTGTTATCTCGTCTTGCATCTCACTTGAAAACATCTACAATTTTTTCTAGGTAAATATATTTGTTCAGACTTAACAGACAATTTTAAAGCTGGCATTGAACAAAACAAATATTTCAAACTTGAAATTCTAAGTGAGGAATCAGTTCTCATAATCCAATGCCAGCTTCTCAAATGGGATGGATCATTTCATTATCACATCCACCCCCAAATCAGGCATGATGTCAGAGTTTCAAAATCAAGATCACTGGAAGTCAGTCATTCATTTTGGATTTTCTGGATTAGATATTTAAATATTTGGAATTCACTTTTTTTATACTAACTTTATCAGAAACATAGCAGCAGAACTTATGCTAGTACCCCTTCCTCTATAACTTACCTTCATAACCCATAACCCACACAGACACCCTTTCTAACGTTAAATGTTTCTATGAACAGTTAAAATAGTCTTAATAATATGTTATCCCACTTTCTCTCTCAATGGCCATATTACCCAATAGTTTAAAACATGGTGTTTAGAGTCAAATACCTGGGGTCCTACTCTTGTCTCCACACTTGCCATGTGATCTGCCATGTGCCAGGTGAAGAGTCACTTGTGTCTCTCAGTGTTAGAATGGGCATAGTATATGTAACATTATAACATTACTAAGAGAATGGATTTTGTTAGTATATTTGAAGTATTTAGAAGTGCCCCAGACACGATTTATTTTTGATCAATACAATATTCCTTGGGACTCAGTTTTTGCTTCTTTTGTTTTTGTTTTGTTTGAGGTACTTATTTCCCTTCCTAGTGTTCCTGTCTACTCGCATTCCCAAAACTAGAATTGCAGCTTCTCATACTCAAGAATATACCTTTATCATATCTGATTGGTAAAAGCCACTGATAGCTTCAATCAGAAGTTCAAGGGTCTCCTGAAAATGAGAAGAACTGAGGAGGAAAGTGAGTAGGGAGGGGCACTCAGCATTAGATGTACAGGAGTCCCTGGAAGACTAGGAGCACTGTGATGTAATCAATGGTCCATCGTCCTGGAGATATATGACCAGGCGTCATAAAGGCTTTCAGTCTGTCCATAGTATCATCAATTCAACATTAAGGCCAGAGGAATGGGAAAGATAAAACAGAAAAATACTTCTCTTGACTCTTAACTTTTAGGTGATTAAATATAGGTGAAGGACAGTAAAGAGAATGATAAATCAAATATTTAAAAAATATGTTATCAATTATCCTCTCATCAGGGAATACTGGAAGTATGGGAGGCAAGAAAAAAATTGGTTTGTGGAGACATTACAGTGTAAGGAAAATTAAAATATCAGAGGAATAGATTTCATGAGCCAATCTGTGGATTGAGGAACAGCAGAAGGACTCTTGACAGAGAGGTAAGGAGGCTGGGATGGGAGTAAGTCAGGTCTCAGAAATACAAATGGTGGCCCCATGAGGAGCATCAACACTACAAAGATCAGGCTCTCTTAGCTACATCATCGTGGTAGAGACTAACTTAGAACATAAAGCCAGAATCTGTTATCTTAGTGGCAGTTACTCTGACATTGTTCAGGATCCCAGAGAAGTTCAGCCACTCCTATTTTTCAAACCAGATTTCAGGGTCAGTCTTTGATGGAAGCCTGTGAAGAATGAGGCAGTATCATACAAATTCTTCCACAGTGATGTTGTCCAGGATAAAAACAGGTTGGCTGGGAAGCCAATGTTTTTCTGGGTCTAGTACATAATTAGTCATTAATTACAGGTTAATACACATGGAACAGATTTTGAGCACAAACTCTCCACCAAGGCATGAATTGATCGACAAAGATGCAGTAACTGAGGCTGAAACTCCCTACATGTGCGTGGTCCACAGTCAGACTCCCAGGAATGAAGCTGGTCTCTTATCACAATTTACCTGCCTAAATTTGAGATCACCAGTGGATCATCAACCAAAATATACTACTTCCGCTCTGTGTCCTCTTCTCACAGTCTTTCAACTGAAGAATGGGCTGAGAAGTGGGTTGCTAGGACATGTGTGTATTTGATTTATCTGTACATTTCAGGTCCCCAACACAATGTGAGCAGAGATAAGGTACCCAGTGCAGCTTTGTTAAGTGAGTAAATACATGAACATACAAACTGAACCTTGAGAAGAAGGAGGAACAAATGATTGAATGAAGGAGTGAATGAAACAATGGTAGGTTTGTCAAAGATCTTTGATGAAATAATAAAGTGAATAAGTCGAACATTACTGTTCCTGGGAGCAATTGTGCTATGGAGAAAAAACTCAATATTTTGTATCGCTAAATCAGGTTCAGTCAGCTGACTAGTTTTGCTAAATATGTGTTGGGTTCTGCATATTTTTCTGCCTCATTGAATAAAGCTTTGTTGTAAAAGTTAGCTTTAAATTGATCCCTGAAGAAGGCTATCCAAAAATAGCCCAGCATGCGAAGTCCAGCATGTTGTTTCTTTCACTTCCCTCGGCTACTCCCCTATGAAAAATATTTTGATTTAGTTGGTTCATTTCACGTGATGGCAGTATGAATGATCACTTTATAGCAGACATCAGCAAAAGGATAGGAGTTTATCATTAATACAGAGTGAAACTGAAACTATTTTAGCCTCCCTCTGCTTTTGTTGAAGATAAATGATTATGATGTCAGTACAATTTGAAAGAATATTCAATTAGAAGCTGAAAAATACCTAGAAGTTTCAATTTCCTCCTATCACAAGGCCTGGATTCTCATGGACTCTAAAAAGTGAGATGATTCTCTCATTCTTATAGTACAAATGGCTTTTCGGTAACTAGTTTCAGAACCCACTGAGTGGAAAAAATTCCTCTTCGTTTATGATGGTTTTACACTTACAGCTGACTACATAATTTGGCTTTCTTCTGGATGCTTTCCTAACATAGCTCAGATTAACGGAACACACTACACCATAGACACTCACCAAAGGAAACAAAGACACAATATAAATACATGACTTCTGCCCACATGTGGATTTTAAGACTTTACCATTACACTCTTAGAGGATGCCTGCAGCGTTTCTTTTTGGAACTCTGAGAGGCGTGTTCAAGGCGATAATTGGGAAAAGAGCAATCAGGTCTACCTTCCCTGGGAGAGGATACTGGAGCTGAAAGTTGTTGCATGTTTATTTGTGTCAACCCTGAGCTAAGTGTGATGGGCTAAATAATGATCCCCGCCAAAGATGTGCACGTCCTTAGTCCCAGGACCTGTGAATATGTTGCTTATCTGGCAAAATGCCCTCTGTGCATGTGGTTAAGTTAATGACCTTGAGGTGGCTAGATTATCATGGTGGGTAATGACAGAGTTTCTTAGAAGCAGAAGGTCAGAGACTAGTGAAGGGAGCAGGCAATGTGATAAGGGAAGAAAAGATTGGCGCGAGTCACAAGCAAAACAATGACAGGCGACAGCCCATAAAAGCTAGAAGAGGAAAGGCATGTGTTCTGTTCTGAAGGCTCTGGATGGAATATTTCTGTTGACCCCTTGATTTCAGCCCTGTAAGGCTTATTTTTGGCCTTCTGATCTCTGGAACAGAAAGAGAATAAACAGGTGTTGTTTTAAACCACTAAGTCTGTGATCATTTGTTACAGAAGTAATAGGAAGCTCATTGAATATTTTTGCATTATCTTATGAAGGGTTCCTGACACTACAAAGGAAGAGCACAATCTCCATTTTATAGGGACACCCAAGGCTGGGAGAGGCTCACCCACGTTCTCACCGCTGATCAGTAATGGGGTTAAGACTCGAATCCAGACTTCCCGGCCAATAAACCCCGTAACTTTTCCACAGACCATTGTAACCGATAACTTGGTCCAGACTTTCCCTCTTACACACCAATGTCAACCAGAGAGACTGTTCACACATATGAGTCCACTCTGTCCTGTAAACCATTGTTGCTACTGGATGAATGTCACACTGTGTGGATTATCCTGAAATCTTGCTTTCATTTAAAATGCCTTCTGTCACTCAACTACAGATCTGGGGGTTATTTGCCATGCACACAGAGGCCGGGGGAAAAAAAAGAGAAGAAAGTGAAAGCCAGGGCAAACCTCACTTTGTGAATTACGGCCCAGGATCAGTTTTCCGACAGCATCCGAGTCTGGAGGAATGAGTGCAGGGCTTTTATTTTTCCCTTTACAACTTCAGCAGGATGCTCCTCCAACAACCAGCCCCTCCTGCCGAAACAACGGGCTTTGAGGGGTTCCTAGAAATGATTGAAACGGATCCCTGCTCCCTGAGCTACCGGGGAGCTGTCGCTGATATTCCTAAGGGCAGTTTGGCCTTCCTCCAGGAGAGACGATGTCTGATTTACTGCAGTGCCTACTGTGATGCCTGCGTCGCTTGACTTCCCGCCTGGCCAGTGGGAAACACCTGCAGAAGAGGGCCTCCCTTGGCGGCTGCTTTCAGTGGGAGAGAGGAGGCCAGCCCAACATCTGTCTTTCTTATCTGCTGCTGATGTGCACAAGACTGCATGTTTCTTGGTGGTGGTTTGTCAGTGAGGCTTTCAAGCATGGAAGTTGTTCCTGCTCTGCTTCTTTGTTTAGATCCTTCTGCAGCTCATTTGGGATCCTCAGGTAATAAAAATCATCCCTCCCGCCTGATGTTCCAGCAGAGGATGTCAAAGCAGATCCACATTTTATAGACTAGTTTCCCCTAAAATGTTTCCACTGTTTTCATTATAAAGATGACGTCGCAGGGAGCAGGACTGAGACACGTGGATGTGTGACATTTCGTCCACCATCATGCTGGTCATGAGGTCTTGGCAAGCATGGGATCAGGGTGCTCAGAAGTGCAACAGTAACCAGTATTTCCTTTATATTTTCCTTCCATCAGTTTCCCTACGTCTCCCCCGTCATCAAATGTTTTCATTGGGAGTGAATAAAGCAGTCTTCAGCAACTTTTGTGACTTATGCCTCGTCTGTTTCATCAGTTCCAAACTTGGCTTATGAGGAATTTGGGGGGAAAAAAAGTAAAACAAACTTCTAGAATAACGATCTCTAGCCTATTGTTCTTTCCTCATTTGTAAATTTCTGGTTTGCTACTATACAGAGGAGACATAAAAAGAAGAATCCGTAATGAGTTTTAAGAAAAGCTGCAGGAAGATTTTAAAAAGATAATATGAATTTGGGGAGAAAAATGCTGGTAAGAAATAGAGGATAAATAGTATAAATTAAAAAAAAAATCAGCCATTGGGAAAATACCAGAAGGTAACATTAGTTGTTTTGATTCCTAACATTTAAAATACGCAGAGGAAAAATTTGGGAAGAGAGTAAAGATGATCAAAACATACATGCTTACGTGCATTGTAGTTCAAGTGTTTCTATAATCACTGAAAAGAAATACAAATCGAAAATCAATACCAATTTCCCAGAGAAGAGAAATCCAGTCAGGTGGAGTTTGTTAGAAGATGATTCTGGAACATCTAATGACGAACCTGTGCCCATTTTTAATCAGAATTGAAGAAGATGATAACGCATACCTTTGAGTGAGATTTGGAGAGCTTGCTGTGAATCTGCTTTGTATTTTGAAGCTGGGACGTTTTCAGATTCTTCCACTGGTTTCTTAACAGAGCAACACAAAAATCAGTCGTATCTACCTTGGCATCTCATGGATGACTCCATGTGCTATGGGGCTACATTCAGTTGCCTAGCCTGAGTCCACAGCCTCCTGTGGACCCCCACTGCAGTCTTATCGACAATAATGAATCCTGATTCATTTTCTCCGTCTCCATTTCAAACGCATCTTTTTTCCATAGAGAGATCTCTCCTTCCTTAGAGGCCCAACTGATGCTGTAACAATGTATTTCAAGGATAGAATTTAAAGAAATCTAGCCTGAGTTCTATTTATCTACATATGTATACTTTCTACTGGTCGGCAAACTCTTCCAGAAGATGAATTGTGCCATTTTTTCTCTTCTGTCTTCTCAAGTAAATCCTACAATGTCTAGAACAGAGATGACAAAAAATGTGTATTGCAAAATGGCAAATCCTTAGATTTTGTTTTTGACTTTTTATTACCTAATTGCATCTAAATTGTTCAGTATGAGACAAGTGATGGAAAGGAGCAGCAATAGATCATAATGGCCATTTTTTTCTGAACCTACCATGCTCAGGGCTCTACGGTAATCTCTTTATTTAAGTTACCACATCTAATTCTTATAACAATTATTCTTTCAAGAATAACTTGAGTACCTACTATGTGCAAATCCAAATACACATCACACTCCTATTTTGCATATGAGCAAAATGAGACCTAGAAAAGTTAAGATCACAGAGCTAGTAAATAGGCTAGGATTCAGACTTGGATATGTTTTAATCCCAATCTTTTTATTAAAGGATCTAATTAGAAATAAACTATTCTTAACTAAACAAAGCAAAGAGAAGATAACTTGAAAATGTATTCCTAGTCCTTCACAGGCACATTGATTTATATTTCTTTTCTAAAGGTAAAAAAAGGAAAAAATATTCCAAAACATCCTTTAAAAATGCCTATGGCTTATAACTTCTGTCCAATTGTTAGAACATATTTTATATACAAATAATTTTAAACTTTTAATAAACTATTAGTCAATCCTTTCTTACAAATAAGAAAGAAGAAAATGTGATCACCATTCTCTGTGGTCAATATTTTATGACTTTTATTTTTTATTTTAAAACATTTTCATTTACAAATAAGAGATACCCAACTCCAATTTTCTAAGCAAACAAAACAAAACAAAACAAAAATGTGGTTTATAGGCTTATTGAGCCAAAAAATGCCCTAGGTAAATTTGTTTTCAGCAAGGTTAAAATCCATGGGTACAACTGTATCAAGTCTTGGGGCCTCTATTTCACATTCATTTTTTTCTCTCTCTTTCTCTCTCAATCAATTTTTATCTTTTTTTGTCTTTTCACTTTGGTTTCCTTTCTCTTTGTTCCATTCTCAAACAAGCTTTCTCTGAACTTAGGAAAGTGTCTAGGAAAAGTTGTATCCAATACTCTCCGCAGTAGGATAGAAGAAAGCAGACTCTTGCTATTTAGTGCAAGCAAAAGTCCATGGGAATACAGTTGGTTCTCTTCATTACATTGGTTACATTCTATAAAGTTGTGACCAACACTAAATTAACACATATTAAACTATTGTTCCTAGGTGAAACACAGGACTACAGATCTAATTTCCCATGAGCCTCTGGTCACAGCATTCTCATAAACCAGTCAATGGTTTAATTGTTCTCTCTCTGTTTCTGTTTAACCCTACTTTATTTTATTTTTTTTGACATTTTTTATTGAGTTATAGTTATTTTACAACATTGTGTCAAATTCCAGTGTAGAGCACAATTTTTCAGTTATATATGAACATACATATATTCATTGTTGCATTCTTTTTTGCTGTGAGCTACCACAAGATCTTGTATATATTTCCCTGTGCTGTACAGTATAATCTTGTTTATCTGTTTGGCATATGCCTGTCAGTATCTACAAATTTCAAACTCCCAGCCTGTCCCTTCCCACCTCCCTTCCCCTTGGCAACTACAAGTTTGTATTCTATGTCTATGAGTCTATTTCTCTTTTGTATTTATGTTCTTTTCTTTTTTTAGATTCTACATATGAGTGATCTCATATGGTATTTTTCTTTCTCTTTCTGGCTTACTTCACTTAGAATGGCCTTCTCTAGGGACATCCATGTTGCTGTAAATGGCATTATGTTGTCATTTTTATGGCTGAATAGTATTCCGTTGTATAAATATACCACATCTTCTTTATCCAGTCTTCTGTTGATGGACATTTAGGTTGTTTCCATGTCTTGGCTATTGTACATAGTGCTGCTATGAACATTGGGGTGCAGGTGTCTTTTTGAAGTCATTAACCCTACTTTATTTAGTAAATATTGTTGATTTATTAACATGCCCAACAGCACTATGTCTCCTGCTTGAATGAAGCTTATCTAACACACATTTTTTCTCCATAAGTCATAATATCACAGCCTTCTAGCTGTTAGGAACTCTTGACAGAACTTCAGCTATGGCTTGGGGACATTTTAAACTGTAAAATTATCCCCCAAGAAACAGAAATATGTAGGGGAAAAAAAAAACTTGGCACTAGGTAGACCTCAAAAAGGACACATGTTTACAAAACAAGAGCTCAAACAGTCAGAGCTCCACCATGTTCAACTTCAGCTGAGAATGTATACATTGGGTGACAAATATTGTGCTGTTTTGGGCTATAGATGACTAGGAAATCATTGTGCATGTTCATTTGGGGATTATAAATACATTTAACAAGTAGAAGTGTTCACAAATACAAAGCCCATGAATAATGAGGAAGGACACTTAAGTCTTATTGGTTGTGTTTGACTAAGCCTGAGTCACTTACCCACTCCTGCATGAAAAGACAGTGATGTCTGCTTCCTTGAAACGACATGGACAACTCAGTAAGTTCAGGATGGCTGCCTAGAGAAAACAGATGGGGTTAGTGAAGAAGGGGAGATTGGATAGCACACAGGAAAAAGATTTAGATATCCATATCACCCCCTTTCAGCCCACGCCTTCCCAGGCAAGAGAGATCTGTTTCTTAAGACTTTTACTGTTTTAAAAGTCTCTTCTCTTCGCTTCTAGCTTTCTTCATGTGCAATTGATTGGCTATATATCTAGGGATTCATGCAGGAAATGTGTACCCCAGGTAATATTTAGTATTAAGTGTAAAATCATCAAACTATTATTTATAATAGTATACATTACATCAAAGTTTATTCGTAACTCTCCTTTAAAGGTAAAATGTATTTTGGGATGATTCTGTTCTTTTTTCTTTTGTTAGAAACTAATAACTAGTGAAATTACTGAGAAGTAGAGTTCTTACATTATCTTAAAAATAACTGACTGTCTTGTACTTACGTCAGGCCAAATTCATCTATTTTTTTTTAAAGAGAGAGCAATAGTGCTTATATTGACTTATTGTGTCTCAGATCCTAGACTTGTTAAATTTCTAGATGGTACTTTTTATGATCAGAAGCTCTTCTGAGACAAGGAAACTGAGGCTTAGCTCAGTCGAATAACTTCACTCCTTTATGTAAAGATTCAGTTAGTGCTTACTGAGTGTCTTTTTAGTGTGCTAGGATTGTGGTAGGTGTTGGAGACCCAGTGCTCACAAAGTCATTAATGCACTCACTCAGGAAATCATTCTTAAAGATATCTTTATGCTACTTGGACTAGGTCAGAGGAAAATGAAGTCCTCACCTTTATAGAGTGTGAAGCACAATATGAGAAATGCTTTCCAGAGGTGAGCACAGTTTGCATCAGTAGCCTACATATAGAAGCAGAGATGAAGGTCGGTAAAGAATGACATTTCGCTGACATCTTGGAGGGCGAGTAAGTGTGTCTGAGGTGGTCAAGAGGTTTGGAAGTCATTTGAGCAGCTTTCTAATTTTTGTTTGACTCAAGTCCTTTGCACGTGTATGGGGGATGGTATTTCCCTTCCTTGTGAAATGTGAGTGGGAGAGCGACTTCTAGGCAAAAGCTCTCAGAACCAACCTGCTGGGGAAACAGTAGGTGCTCCCATGCATTGGGACCAGGGCTTCCCATGGGAATGCAGGGCTTCTCAGCCACTGGTCATCAGAAAAACAGTTCCCTGGGGTATTTTGGGCAAAACGGTTCTGAGATCAAATGCATGCCAAAAATCATTGTATTAAAAAGGTTAAATGTGTACCTTTACTGCAGTATTTCCTGGGACTCTTAATATGCTGGTGAGTCTGATGAAATTACAACAGGAAGATCTGATACGTAGCACATGTTTTTACCCAGGTCACTAAATCCACAAGATACTTTCCAGTCCTTACATTATTTGACTGCTGAGGAATGTTTGACACTGTTGCCCTTTCTTTCCTAAAATGTCTTGGTTTGTTTATTCATCCAAGTGTGTATTAACTATTCCACTAACTGTGTGTTGACCATGTGGCAGGTGCTGGGCCCTGTGCGGGTCACTGAAGGCATGTAGGCATGCCTCACACGTAGGCACGACCCATTCTTTCATGGGGGTTTTTGTCCACTGGTGGAGGTGGATTTACCCCACCTAAAGGATGCTTAATTCAGTTCAAGATAAGTAATTTTGAAAGGGAGAATCTTATAACCAAGGAGATCGATCTACCCAGAAGGAAGATGAGATGGAACTACTGAGGAGTGGGCTGCACGTGAGAGACAAGAATTGTATTAGCACCCACGGTGACTAGTCCATAGTATTTTATATATATATATATAATTTATTTATTTATTTATATTTAATGATTGAAATAATTATTTAACACATTCTACCTTCACTCTCCCATAGTTTTTTCACAATTTGAAAAATGAGGCCCTGATTCACAATTTTCCAGTTCCCCAATTTAGAAAGTAACACCCTAATTGAATGATTTTCCAACTTTAATTTTAATATGAATCATCTAAGAATCCTGTAAAACTGCAGTGGGTCTAGGATGTGGTTTACAGTTTTTCAATTCTAACACCTCCCAGATAAGGCTGATACGGGTGACCCCTGGAATGCGCTTGAGTAGCAATGTCCAAAGCATCGAGTTCAAACCTGAACATACAGAGCAGAGTGAACTCAGCACATTACATTCTGTATCACTGGTTCTCATATTGCCACCCATAAAAATAATCTTGAATGTTTAAAAAAATACACTGCCTAGACTCCATCACTAGAGATTTGGAATCAACTGATCTTCAATAAGGGATGAGCATTGAGAGTCTGAAACAGATCCCCTTCCAAGCCTAATGAAGAGCCATGGCTGAGATCCGGAGTTTTATATAAAGGTACACCTCTGGATGCTTGGAGTTAAATCCAGCCACCTTGCTCTCTCCCCTCACTCCTCCAGCTTTTCACTGGCCCCTGCTTTGCTCATTAGCCTAGCTCCTGCACAGATGGTGCTTATGGGCACGCTGATGACTCCCATCACAATCAGGCTGCTCACGGCCTGAGGGTGCAGCAAATAAATGGTCTGTACAGGTGTAATAGGAAAAGGAGGCACATCTCCCCTTGTGATCCAGTCTATCAAAATCAAAATCCCCTTGGCTGACTTACAAGGAAGTGTACTTTGTCATGTTAATTTGAAAGAGAGCAAATGACACCCACACATATTTACTTTCTTTCTTCTTTTTCCTTTTTTTTTTCTTTAATCTTCCAGATGTTCAGAAGCTCGGCATTTAATATCCAATGTTTGACCTTTCAGTCTTCTGCCATCTGCCACAAAAGGTGTTTCAGCAAGCTGTGTGAAGAGGCATTTGATAACAGATTAACTCAGTTGTGACACATTTGGAAGATGCTAATCAAGGTAAAAATTCCAACACTAATAATTAATCAAACAAGAAGTGTCACGTATCTCTCTCAGATAGCAGCAATGTCTTGCCACTCTGTGAAGACAATTATATCTCAACATAGCCTGTTAGGTCTTCATCAAATTATACCCTCCCTCCCTTTCACTAGTACCTACTTCTGACTTAAAAGCATAACTGCCTTTGGCCTCTAAAGAGTTAAGGACTTTCCAGAAAATACATTATCAATAAAATTAATAATAAAATATTCATATTAATATAGACTATCAATATATTATTATTTAAGTATAAGTTAGCTCAATTAACAGAAAAATAATGCAAGCAATTTCATATTTTAGGGAAACAGAAAACAAAATCATAAGAACAAGAAGAGTATTATATCTTCCTATGATACTTGCCCTTGAGACCATCTGCTCATAGCATCCACGTGCTAGATTAAGTCTCTCTGGCAGTTCATTGCAAACATTGTCTCCTAACTCCGTTGGTTAGCTTTTCATCAAAGCTTCCATCTTTTCAGGCTGGGAGCTTTTATATCCCTTATTTCCTTTCCACCCCCCCCCCATTTTTCATTCTGAGCAATCAGAAATTTCACTGGGTGTATTGTTTGCTCTTCACCCAGCACACAGATCTCTTTCACTTGGATGCTGGTATAACACTCATCTTCCATATTCAACTTGAGGACAAGTACAATTCCAAATCATGTTTTTAGATATACAAGGAATTTAACCAGTGTGAAGATTGTGGAGGGTAGGTGTGTGCTAATGGATTGCTGGCCCATTGGGTGTGAGGGGAATCATTCATGTGAACGAGATTTTACAGGTCTTTTGCTATTCAGAAAATAGTTTCCTGGCAATTGGATGGAGGTGGTAGTAAAGTTCCCAGGTTGGCCCAGGAATAGGTCCTTTCAATTTGGGGTTCACCCCTGAGATGTGAGGAAGTGTTTTTCTTGACTCTCAAGCCTTGTTTGATTTCAGAGTTTAGAAATTGAGCTGAAGAAAGGTATTTCCTTGGTCATCTTCTGTCTATGCTCTCATTAGGGATAATTCCTCCTAGAAACCAGAAAACTGTTGATTAATATTATTAGTCTGTAGCTAAATTGCTATTTTGAGCATTTTTAGTAGGACTTAATGTGCAATTAACTGGTAAATTAGGAGCTGAATGAAGCATTGTTGGGAGCTTCTGTATTAATGGTTATTAACATAGGACATGTCACTAATCATTGATCCAATAATGCCCATAAAGACTGAAGGACACTAAGAAATTCTCCTACAGCGTTTCAAAATAATTGACTCCTCATATAAAGTCTCAAGGAATTCTTACTCTGAAAGGACATTTTTCCCATCATGTAAACGCTCCCCGAACTCTTCCATCCTTCTGAAACAGCTTCTAATCCTCTGAATATCTGTGTAGTGTCCTTTTGTCAAGTTGGATTAGCTTATTGTATTAACATAGCTTTATATATACAGCTTGAATTAGAATAAGGATCTGAATCTGAATTTGAATCCTATTGATTGTGTGTAACTTTGCACAAGTTTCTTATTTAATTGTTCTTCTGTGAAATGGAAATAAGAGTACACCTTAACTCATAATCGTGTAATGTTGCTGTAATTATTAAACTGTAGACATACAGATACGTTGCTTTGTGTATAGTGGGTCCTAATAATCATCAGTGATGGTCATTATTAATAATGTTATTATTTTCATTATCATACTGTCTGTGGCACCATCATTGTCTTAATGTTTTACCAGACCATTATTATTTTGAAACACAAATAAAGAATGTATGCATTTGAAAGATTAAGAAGCTACATTTCTTTATATATAAAAAGATTTTTTTCATGTGCAGGAAAATAGTACAAATACTAAATGCTTAAACTCCTTTTATCAAAAATGAAAAAAAAATTGACAGACTAGACTGCAGTGAATGCACACATACATACAGCCATAATTAGGGAAAAGTTAATATTCTTATCTCTGCATACCAAAATTATATTGATTTTCTTGTTCTATATTTCAGGATTCTCCAACTTTCTTTCAGTTGACTAAGTTACTTCTGTAATCAGATAAATATAATGTATGTTAAGAGAGAAGAAGCCTGCTTGTTAGACGCACTCACTGAGTTAAAAAAAATTAGCACAACTGTATAGTATCCATATCAGAATCACAACACCTCCACCGGGAAGCATGGATACTTTTTTTTTAAATGTCAAACCTCAATATAGAAATTCTGGGAAACAATGATCCTCTTTTACACACGTTCTTCTGTTCTTCTTCCCCCTGAGCAGGTAAGGACCCTCTAGCCTGCTGATAGTTGCCTGGCTCCCTTCAGAGGCGTTTCAGATTCACCAGCTATCACTAATCAATGGTTAACCCCAGGAAGTATCCCATACGTGGGTTCATAACAACCAAAATTGGTCTGAGCCAGGCTTTCTGCAAGTCACACAATCTGAGTCCTCTTCAATGTTCTTCTGAATACTGTCATCTTATGGGGATGGTCCTCACATTCTCAGAGTCCCCATCATTACTAAGTGATTCACTCCTTTCCCTTTTGTTCCAGTTCTCTTCAAAAGAGAGAGAGAAAGAGGCAGAGAGAGAGAATACTACCATGGACAAGAGAGCTCACAACTATGGCACTGCTGCCCCTGCTAAAGCTGCCAATGCCAAGGTCAAAAGGTTTGTGCCCACAGGAGCGTGACGCTGTTGCAGCCACCTCATCCCGCCGACACTGCTGGCCATGTCTCTCTCTTGTCAACCACAGCAAACCATTGGCTCAGAGGCCAGTCTGAAAGCTTGTTATTCTGCAGCTCTAAGAACCCTTGTCTAGTTCTGACCCACAATTTTTAAAACTTGTATATGTCGTCACTTCCTCTTACTTAAGGACAAAGTATTCCTGGATGGCTTTTTAATCCCTCTTCTAAATAGTTCCCTAACTGCCACCTTCACTCCCTCCAGTCCTGTCCACCTGGCATCCAGATATTTCTGATTATCAGGGAACATCTAACAAATACCCATTACAGATGTTCCTAAAATTAAGCCACGGTCACGTAGACCAGAAGTATCCAAAAGCCCAGTTATCAGTCCAATCTTAAACTGCATCGGTGTAATTGGAGTTCTAAAATGCACAGACATGGATGGGGTAGTTATTTATTCATTCTGGTGTGGTGTTCCAGAAAGAACATTGCAGTGAAAATCAAGAGATGGATTAGGGCCTGTTGGTCCCTGAATTAGCTTTGTAAGCTTGGGCAAGTCTCAAAATTCCTAGCTAATCTGAAAAATTAGGGAGGTAAATTCAAAATCTCTAAGGTTTCTTCCAAGGTTCCCTTCAGGTCCAAATGAAAACACTTTAGGAGATCCTATTTTGAGGGAGCAGCAGTGGGAAGGTGCATGACAACAGAATTTAGGTAGAATTTCCTCTAAAACTGCAGCCCTGGTTTGCATGATCTGCGTTGGTATAACTGAGAAGAGGATGCTCATCCACCAGATGTTGGATGACACACTTTCAGATTTTTGTTTCAAAGCTTGTAGGTGGAAAACGGCTTTAACACTGCTTCCAAGTTATGTTTGCATCTAGCAGAAAGAAAATAGGTCTTCAAAATAATATCAAGGTCTGAGAACTGTCACGATGTGACTTGGGAAAGATTGCAAGCCAAACAGTTTAAGATTACAATACAGAGAGCCAAACTCAGAGAAGAAAAAAACATTTATAAGTTTAGTAAGAATTCTCAGCCACTTTTTATTCAATGAATATAATATTTTGAAAAGAAAACTTTTACTAAGATTCAAGTTACATAGACAGATGAGCGAACAAGAATTTAGGAGTCATTTTGGGCCATGTTACTAGGTAAGTGCAAATGCCGTTACAAAGCGACTATGTTGATAACGGGATTATGTAGGCTACATGCATTTTTTTTCCCCTAGCATATGCTATCGAATTTGAAAGTAAAAATGCAATTGCAATTCAAGTTGAAGAATGAGAAATTTTCCTACCTGGAAAGGAGAGGAATCCCTCTTTAATTGACTCTATGATCAGAATAAAGATTTATAGGAAAACAATGTAATATGCTTCTGATAAGAAATTAGTGATGATGAATGGGTGGTCATTAGCATTACGAGGGTTCCAGGAAGGCTTGTGTTTCACAATGAAGTAACCTTTATTGAAACAAGATAATTTAAGAAGTAAATTTATTAGATTGGAATTTATTTGCAAAGTGCTTTTTAAACTTCCTAGTAACGAAATCCCAGTTCCTGTGTTGTTACAATCACAATTCAGAACAAGTTCTTCTTGTCTTTATTAGGTACTTGACAAAAACACGGGCTAGCCTATAAAACTCCATAAAAGCAGGGAGAATGTTGTTTATATTTTCCATAAAGGTCTCAGCTCACTGTGAATGCTAAGTGGATGCTAAATCTGAGTCATGAAAATGCCTCTCTAATGAGTACTAAAGAATTCCCAGAGTAAGATCATGCCTTTGTATCCAGTGTCAAACATCATCCTTTCCTGCTTTTGTATCAAAATGGTTCTCAGAAGTTCTCTGCTCATAATCATTTATCATCCACAGACCAGGTACTCAGTAAATGCTGATTGAATTAATCTGAGAGTTTTGTTGAAATCAAATAGTCCAGCAAAAAGAGGTCTTGGTAGAACCCAGTGACCAGAACACCTTTCCAAGTCTAATTAATTTTCCTCTCCTCTGGATGACTAGGTCATTCTTTCTCTCCTGTCCTCCAGCAGCCAATATTTTGGCCCAGTTCTCACTTTCTGCTGATGACCTACTTCACTTAGAAAACAGAAATCAGCTCGCCATTCCATCTACTCACATCAGAGTTACTATATCCATTCAACACGTTTCCATCATCTCTCCTAATAGCTTTGATAAACTTTCCCCTCAAAGACTTTGCTCCAACCCTTCTCCCCTCAATCCGGCACCCGATTTTCTCTGTCTCCTGGGCCACTCCTATCAGCATGCTAACATGCTGTGACTTGTCCTACCTTAAAAAAATCTGAAACAAAAGTCTCTCTACTTTTCTGAAAACTTCTCTTCCAACTGCAGTCCCTCTTTCTCTGCTGTAACAGCCAAAGTCCTTGAAAGAATTGCCTATGTTTGCATCCCTAATTTCTTGTCACTCTCGTTTTCTTTTGAGCCCAGTCCGAGTAGGGTTTCGCCTCTGCCATGCCGTGGAAGCTACTTGGTCATGGCCACCATGACTTTCACACTGTTAAGTCCAATGAGCAATTCAGTCCTCATCTAACCTGACCTGACAGTGTCATTTTAGAGCCACCTCTTCTTTTACCTTTTATTTAATTTCTTCCTCTGTCCTCACTCTCATCACATCACTTCTCTCTCACTGGCCTTTTTTCCTCTTAATCCCTTTTTTTGGTTTTTCTCATCTAATGACTTAAAGTAGAAGGATTCCAGGGCAAAAATTACTTGGCTCCTTCTCTTATTTGTCCTTCTTGGTGATCTCATGCAGTCACTGATGATACATGAACTGATATTTCTACATAGATGTCTAATTTATATCTCAAAATTAACATCCCCCAAACCAAAATCATATTTTCCACCATTCCTGCTAGCTGCCAACATTTTGTTTCTTAGACAAAAATTTTGGAATCTTCCTTTACTCCTCTGTTTCTCTATACCCCACAGATAATTAATAACTTGTGTTGTCTCTACTTTAAAAACATATCTAGAATCTGACCAATTACAATTAATCTTTAAACCTCTGGTCCAACTTGCTCTACCGTTACATCAAGTTTATTTACTTATTTATTTTATTTTTTTAATGGAATTTCTGGGGATTGAAGCCAGGACCTCATGCATACTAAGCATGCGCTCTACCACGGAGCTATACCCTTCCCCTTCTACCCTAACATCAGGATTATTATAACAGCCTTCTAACTCATCTATCCATTTCTATTGTTGTCTAGCACAATCTATTTATAATACAGTAAGAAGAGTGTTTCTCTTACCGTTTAAGTCAGATCATGACTCCACTCAGAAACCTGCAATAAGTACTGTTATGGCTACCTATCACTGCATAACGCATTCCACTAATATATCACGGTTTTAAACATGATTTTTTGAAATTAGCTCTCGTGGATCTGTGTGCTGACTAGTCTCAGCTAGGTGGCCCTGGTTTGGGAGGCCTGTTGTGGGGATGATGAATTCTAGCACATAGGGACTGGGGCTGGAGGCAAATGAAGGTTTGATTGGGCTGGATATTCAAGATAAGCTCTTCCGCACGGCTGGCAGGAGGTACTGGCTATTGACTGGGAGCTCAGCTAGCTGTCAGTCTGATTGCCTGTACATGGTTTCTCCATGTGGGTTGAGCTTCTCAGTACACGACACCTGGTTTCCAAGAATAACTATCCCAAATAACAGGAAGTAGGAGCTGCAAGTCTGTAAAAACCTGGGTCTGGAAACTAGTACGTTGCCACTTCTGTTGTGTTCTGTTGGTCAAAGCAGTCAACAAACAGTCACCCAGGCTCAAGGGAAGGGGACATAACATGAAACCTTGCCATGGAAAGAATGTCAGAGATTCTATGACCAGTCTTAACCTGCCACAGTTTCAGTCTCATTCACATAAAAAGCAATATTCTTACGGTGCTCTTCAAAGACCTACACAGTAAGGACTCTGGTTACTTCTCTGGTGATCTGATCTTCTACCAGCTTCCACTACCTCACTACACTCCAGCCATCCTTCAAAGCTGCAAAGCCTCAATGTTCATCATCTTCTCTTTCTATAATCCTTTTCCCATATAGATATTTATATATCTATATGACTTGATCCTTCTTTTATTCTCTGTTTAAGTAGAAGCTTCTGAGTGATGCCCTCCCCAGCAGCCATGTACCTATATATGTACATATAAAAAATTTGATGTGTCTGTCTCTTCCCACTGGAAAGAAAGAGCCAAAGAGTAAGGATTTCTGACTGTTTTGTTTACTGCTGCACCTGTAGTTTCTAGAATAGTTCTTGGAACATTGAGGAAGCTCAAAACTTTTTTTTTTTAAATGCAGGGACATATGCTATATGTGTTTAACTCTTAATAGTAGCTTTATTCCATTCTATTGCAGCAACTTAGGGTTTTGCCCACTTGAATCACTTTGACTTCCGTAAAGAAGTCTTTGTGGAATGGGCGCTCATGCCCCGCCTACTCGATCATACTCCAGGAACAACTCCTGGTACAGTCAGCATTCAGAAGAGTGGCTCATTCTGAACACATAATGGTTGAACTATCGACGATGACAAAATGAGATCTCATTAGGAAGCAAATGTGGCAGTAAAAGGTAATAAATTCACTCTCCAACACCTCCTTGGAATTTGAAGAATCCAAATAATTGAAATAATTGCTTTGTAGCATTTTAAGGTTTTGAGGTCTATAAGCCTATTTCCCAGGATTTATATGTACATTAATTTAAATTAGGCTAAATGTTATAAGCTCAGAAGCCATCCATTGAAGACCTTTACTTTCACTTGACCTTCAGTCCAATTCTCTGTCTGTTCACCTACTGCTTCCAGCAAACAAATCAGAGCCTTGACAGGTGATCGCTCACTTTGAGCCTTCATTTACAAGGCCCTCCTAAGATTTCTCACAAGCCTGGCTTCATTTAAAACCACAAGATATAAAGAAGTTGTTGAATTACCAAAATCACCATGGATGTTAGTCATTATTAAGAATTGTAAATTTTGCAGTTGATTAATTCAAATTCTATTGTGTTTGGTGCTGATTATTTTTCAGAGCTATGCTGTCAATACACCGTTGTTGGAACCATGCTCATTAGTTAACTTATTGATGCTGCAGCTGGACTATGGAATACACAATGAAGTTTTCCAAAGGCATCTTTGCCTGGATGAAAACTGGCCCTTGTTGTTATGATTTCAGCACTACACATTAGAAAATAAGGAAAAGCTTCTACTGTAAATATGATATTGAAGACAAAGTCATTGGGTTCTTAGCAACAGCAGTAGCTGAATCCAGGAAATGCATCCTACATTTTATCTGCAGATCAGCATAGAACGGCACTGATCCACTGGTGAAAGGTTACACCAGTGCAGAGGCAGCAGCAGGAAAAAAAGATGACCTTACAAAGGATGCCATTCAAAATTGGTTTGAAGGATGTCCAGGAATGCAGGAACCAGCTGGTGGGTCACTTCTCCTGGTATCAGGAGATGATTATTCACTTGGCAGCAAATTCTGGGAACTGTTTCATATTCAGTAGGTCAAGATGCTCCTGGATCCTGCATTGATTATAATAATTACAATTCTGTTAACCTTTATCGAGGACTTACTCTGTGCCTGAACAATCACTGAATCTAGGTACTATGTCATTAATCCTAAAACATGACCAGACCCTTTAACCGTTTCTTCTAATGTATATTAATCTACCCATATCCGACCATCCACTACAGCCAGGGGCCAGCATTGTTTTTCACCTGAAGCCGTTCAATAGTATCTGAGTAGCTCTCCCTGCTTCCATTCCTGTACCACAATCAGTTCTCTGTATAGGAGAGACATTGATATTTTTATACGGTCATATAGATGTATCATGCGTGACACCTGCCTACTGTACTAGTTTAATTTCATACCATGTCGCTCTTCAGTTTCTATGTACCAGTTGCATTAATCTTTGTGTTTGTGTGTGTGTTTCCTCGAATATGCCTTGTCCTGTCATGACTTACAGACACTTTCCTATATAGTAGGCATATTTATCATTCGTGTTCTCTCCTACATTACCTGGCACACTCCTGTTCTTTATTTTCCCAAGTCTCATTCTTCCTGTTAGATACTTCCTTAAACGATTCCTCTCTTTCCTAGCATTTATTGCAATTGAATGTGGACAGTCCATTATACAATTATTTTGTTTCCATCTCTGATGCACCAGATAGTAACCTTCATTTAAAAAATTTTATTAATTTTTTTTAATGGAGGGAGGTAATTAGGTTTATTTATTTAGTAGAGGTACTGGAAATTGAACCCAGGACCTCGTGCATGCTAGGCATGCACTCTACCACTGAGCTAAACCCTCCCCCCGTAACTCTCATAAGGGCAGGGATCACATCTTTTTGTTATTATTTTTAACATCTTTAGTAAGGTAGGGCTTGAACTAAATTAGCTTTGAATATAAGTTTCTGAATGCATCAATGGACTTTTATGCCTGTAATAGTTGGGAAATTTGACAGTTTGAATGAGAAGCAGTACTTTGACAGAGAAGATACCATGTATACAAAATAGGGTAAGGGAAATATCTGAGAAGCACACTCTGCATACTATTAGGGTCAATATTAGATGACAGTCATGCTCTAAAAAGAGAGTGACCATGGGAAATGGCAGCTAGATCTCTAGAAACTTACAAGCAAGACCGAGAGTCATTCCACATATATAAGCAAGTATAGCATCAATTAACTTTAAAGGGAGAAATGTTTCCTTTTCTCTAATTCAAAAAAAAATTGACATAAGAGACAAATATTAATGATTGTCCACACTGACTTGGATTTTCTGAGGCATTGGACTCTGTCACATGCTCAGTTTTCCCTAATATGTGTTCCTTCCTCGGCTGAGTGTGCTACTCTCCTTGTTGTTTTTGGACTTGCCTCCCTGATATTTCAGTCTCAGTCTCCTCTCAAGTGCACTGGGTTTTCCCAGTCTTGTTTCCTTAGTCTTCTTCCTTTTCACATTTTCTACTCACCTCATCTGGTCTTCTACATCGACAGGAACTTAATCACTGAAAACATAGAGCTAAAAAATCATACTTTCTTCTTTCTTTCAGATCAGCATCTCAGACTCATTCTATCCTACTGAAAGTATCTGCCAAATGCCCATGGATATTTAATGTATCATAAATAAATTGACATTTAATGTATTTTCCATTGGGTCGGCAACCTGGAACAAAATCAAGAAGATCTTGGCCTTCATTGAATTTACAGAAGAACACAAGAAAAACTGTAAGACAATAAATATAAAGAAGCAATTAAAAATCAGATAAATTATGATTATGAAGAAAAATGCATAATATGTTATGAGAAAGGAAAACACAGGAGACACAGATTTAATTGGGGTCAAAGATGATCTTTCTGATAAAGAGGATTCTCAGCTGATCCCTGAGGGCCAGTATCTTTTAGGCATGCTGAGAATATACAGAAGGGAATTCTAGCCCAAGGACGAGAAAGGAGCTGTGTGTTGGAGGATGAATGAGTTGTTAAGCTATGAAGAAAACCCTAAAAGACCACTGGTTCACAAAATCTCTAGACATTAGATAGTTAAACTGGAGCATCTGAGATGGCAGATAAAGGAGAAAGGACGCTTTATGATTAAGAAAAGGCTATGACCCTCCAAGAGTTGTGGCAACTCCAGGGTCCAAAATGAAATGTGGGGTTCCGAATATGGACAAATCTAATGCTGTGGAGGTGGCGGGAACTTTGATGGGGATGACAGGCTGTTGCCTGTGTGGACGGGCAATAATTGCCACAGCCTTGGAAGATGTATTGACATTTCCTGTATGTAGTTCAGCTTGATATTGAAGGGTTGGGACTACCAAAAAATCTGTTCAAATATTTTCTGGGAAAGGATTACAGTGGTCAGCAAACTACAGTCCTTGAGCCACATCCAGCCCATGGCCTGTTTGTTTTTACAAGTAGTCTTAGTGAGCGCAGGTACACTCGTTTGAATCTCCTATAGCTGCCTACCTGCTACAATAGAAGAACTGAATTGTTGCAACAGATGCAAGCTGTATGGCTCATAAAGCTTAAAGTGTTCATTATCTGGTTCTTTTCAGAAAATAAGTTTCCTGAGCCCTCCTTTAATTATATTTTCTGTGTCTTCTGTCTGGATTGTTCTTTATGTCATCTTTTTGACCCATAGAACTTAATCATCCTTTAACACACAGCCCAAGTGTCACCTTAGCTGAAAAGACTTATCAAAATCCATCTTAAATCCCATAGCCCAGAGTTGATCACTCCTATCATTTCTTGCAATGCACTTATCTCACAGTATTATAATTATTATATATCTGTCTCCTGAAATAGCTCCGAGTATTTTGAGGCCAGATTCTGCATCTCATTCACTTCTATATACCTCACTTGTCTTAAGGTATGTCAGGAACGTAGCAGGGTACAATAAATATTTGACTGGGTAAGGAAAAGCATCAATGTTAAATAGATCCAAGATTCTTCATTTGAAAGATGTATTTTTTCCTCCTTGGCTCTGTCTGAGTTTAATTGTAAGTTAACATTATCCTGCACTCACGGATCTTTTGCAAAATGTTTTGTAACAGTTTGTTTCAAAGAGCATAGAGTCGACTGACTCTAATAACACAAATGACCAGGGTGATTTTCAAAGGGAAAATTTGTTTTTGTTAGTCTTGTGAGCTGAATCATTTGGATATTTTTACATTTCCATAAAATACGAATATATTCACTAATGTAATCCAGCAGTCCTCCTCCAGACATGCAATTAAAGTCCACTCCCATCTCACCCACCATTTATCAGAAACTTACTGGCCCTGAAGGTCATCAGAATTTAGCTCCAACAGAATACAAAGAAAGCAGATGTCCCTTTGTAGAGAATTACCCATATAAATTTTTCTGAGCAACGAATGAACAGAAAGCATTGTAATAACTCACAAATAGTGCTCAGTTGGAAGGTGGTTTTCAAGATAACTATTAAGAAAAAGGGATTTCAACCATAAATGTTCATTTAATTTTCTATTGATGGGTATTCAGCAATCAACATGTGCCAGCATCATCAGAATATATTTATTGCATTTCTGTATTTGGAATAACATAATTTTTATGCTTAGCATCAATGAGACACTAAGGAATTTCTCATAATAACTGTAGAAAAGTGGTAAAAGAGATGATCCCTATAGATTTTTAAGAAGAAGGTATGTCTCCCTAGGTGACAACAGGGACTCTAAACAGTGACCTTAAAGAATTAGTCAAGAACAACCAAAACAATCAGAAGTTTCTTTGAGATGGTAGATTCTGAGCATAATGAATTCAGTCATCTATTTTCCTTGAAATGGGTCTTTAAGTATTTGTAAAATAAATGGGCAAAAACATAAAGCAAAAAGAGATATGAAGCAAAGCCTCCTGGGGGGGGTAATTATTTTTGAAACTTCATGTAGCATGCTTTTAATCATTCACACACATCATTAATCATGTGTGGTCTTGTTCATGTACCCATTTCTCCTCATTCTAGGACAGGTGGTTGAAAGCGGAGTAAAGGTCCCAATGCTGGTTCTCTTCCCTGTCTTTCTGTTTCTCTTCCCAGAGCTAGACTTCCCAGTTAGCTGGGGGCACTCTCAGACTCAGGCTTTGCCCAGAGACTGATTAGGACAGATTAAGATCTTATTATACTCATCATAATCTCTTCTCTCCCACCGTGGCTGCTCTTGCTCTGCTTCTCCTGCATCTGTGCCTCTAAACTAAGCTTTCTTATTGTGCTGCTTGCCAGAACTCCTCTCAGAATAACATTTCTCCTTTGATTACCAATTTTGAAAAGAAGTTTTGGACTTCCTAATTTGGTCAAGGACTCCACTCTTGGTGGGATAGTTTCAATGACCTTATTGTTTACATACCTCTGTAATGTTGGTGATTACACTGACTGCCTTGTTTGTACCACCCAAGTCTAACAATGCTGTGGTCTGTCTTCCCATCAACTGCCATGTCTATCCCCTTTTGACTTTTAATGTGTGCTCTGATGACATGATCATTCTATGTGGTAGAGATAATTGGCTCCATTTATTCAGTGCAGAAACTGAGGCTTAGAGAAGTTAAGTGACATTTCCAAAGTCATCACCCAATAATTAGTTGTCAATGTCAGCATCCAAACTCAGATATAATTTGAAAACATCAATGAGCTGCCCCCATTAGAAATGGTACCTTTTGTATGAAAGTCTGAATTCTTTTGAATTATTAGAACTTCATAATATATCATGAACTTGCAATAGCCAATTAACCAAACAGAGAGCACCCATGATGTACCTCTACAGTGGCAGGTCTACATAAGGTGGTTTGAGGTTCTGGAGAATTTCCATAAGACACAGCAACTTCCTTTGGGAAGCTTGGGATTTTATTGAAAAGAAAAAAACAATGGTATAAGCAACATTTTGAGAATCTTCTAAGAGGGTGTAATCAGGTGCTAAGCTATTTGGAAAGAAAAAAAAATGAGTGACCATCAAAAACAAGAAGTAGAAGAGGAAGTGAATACTGGCCTAAATATCCATGAAAGTCACATGAAGGGGATCACTTAAGAGACGGATGTTGATCTGGCTATTAGTGAGGATTTGTCTGGTAGATAAGTCTTGTTCCTTTGGAAGCTGAAGTGAAGACACTGAGACAAGGAGTTAACCTCCATGAGTTTATTTGAGAGCAGATTCCAGAAAGTATGATAGAAAAATGGGAAAATGAGATGGGGAAAGGGAGCTAGGTAAAGTAAAAAAGTGAAAACCACTCAATACATGGCAAACTAACAAGTTACTACTGTGGACAACTGGTTCAATCCCCTTGGGTAGTCTGGAAGACCGTGCACAGAATATCTCCTAGTTACCTCAACTGAGGGTTGAGGAGTTGAGATGTTTATGCACAAATTCCCCATCAGTTATTAGCTAAGGTCTGTTCTGAGAGGCATTAACTCTTCAGCACTCTTGGTTGCCTATACACAGGTGGAATTTGCTCCCTCAGCCAGAAAAAAAAATGTGTTCTTTTGGTAGAGATTTCCAGATGTTAAAAATATCAGCCTTTAGTGTGTGAAGACGAGTGCTGTGAGAATATGGATGAGTCACTGATGGAGTCAGGAATAGAAGGGTCAGCAGACAAAGATTTGGGGAAAAGGGAGAAGAAAAGAAATGGATTTTCAGGTGACTGAAATATAAGTATGCATGTGGAGGCGAAGCTACTCAAACTACTCACTCCTGTTTTATATCATCTTATAATGCATACATCACTTTCACATATGAAATGCCATTAAATAGAATAGTTTATATGGGACTGTGAGAAGGCCGGCAGGGGAATAAATCTCAGGGGGCTTATTGAAGAGCAATAAGAACTGAAGATAAATACGTCTGTGTTTTAGATACCCTGAAAGGTAGCTGGCCATGTGTCTTTCTTACAACAGAGAAAAGGGAGGCACTGGGGGATTTGAACAGGGAAATGCTGTGATAAATACAGCATTTCAGAAACGTTTTCTGAAAACCATGTAACCAACCATTCATTTGTTACAGAAATGTTTATTGATCATCCTCCATATGCCAGATACCGAGGAAGGATGAAGCTGAATATGATGTAAGAGATGTATACGCAGACAGACTATTGGGGCGAGTTAAAAAAAAGAGGCCATTATGGCACAAATAAGGGGGGATTGATTGGTGGCAAGATAAACTGGCCTTCAGCAAGTAGATAGAGAGTGCTTCTGCAATAACTCCAATGAGAGTCCTGTGACTTACTCAAGTAGGAAAGTACCTTTAAGAACGGGAAGAAAAGGATGGCAAGTGTAGCAGGCATTGCTAGGTACCAAGTCAAGTAGACTTGCTGGCAGAATACTGGTTTGCTTGGGATTGTAATGTGGCCAGTCCCAAAGATGAAAATATGATCTATTTAAGTCAGTCAAAACAATTCCATTCCCTTTGCCTGATATGTCCAGCCTCCCTTGAAGTTAGAGGAGGCTATGTGGGTTAATTATGGCCAAAAAGATAGTTTCAGAAATATGATGGGGGAGAGTGTGGTTCTGTTTGATAAGAGTAAAGATAAATTAGGTATTAGATAACTGATACCTTGCAACAGATAATTGAGAGCCTAAAAAGATTCTGGCTAGAAAAATAACCTAAAATTTGTCAGATAAAATTAAATATCAGGAAAATATAAGCTTTTGTACCTAGGATCATTAAATAGCCCCTCAAATAGTGGAGCTAGAAATTATGGCTCAATAGCAGTTGATGTGAAAATGACATGACATTTAAAACATGACTCTAAAACTCAACATAATTTAAATTAAAATATTTATTAATTTATTCAGTAACTTATTTATCCAGACCTCATACTAGATAATGGGCAAAGATGCACAAAAAATGAGATACTTGAAGAGCTTAAAATGTGTTGAATGAAGATGAATAAGAAAATTACTGATTACATTATGGTTGACAAATATTTTAATCATACTGTAGTTTAAAGGTATATATGACACCTTTCCTTCAGTAGGTAAAACATGCTCTGACAAGCTTAGCAGCTATTAAGATATAATAAAAATTCACTTTTTATTTGAAGAGCAATAGACTAATATTAAATATTCTTCATTCATTAATTCTAAAAAATGTTAGTAAACACCTACTGTGTGCTAGGTACTCTGTCTCACCATGGGGCATTACGCTACTTAGAGGTCAAGAATAAGAGAAGGCATTGTAAGTTAGGAGTGATCTTCTCTCAAGGGTGTTTTAGTGCTAATTAAAGAGCAATTCAAGATGAAAAGCTTTATCAACAATGTCTAGTGTTAGTTTGAGAGATTGATTAAAAAAAGAAATGAGAGTTGACCACTGGATTTGGCAAGCTGGTAGTAATCAGAAATTTTGTTGATTTAGCAGACTGATGGGAATTAAGGAATAACAGAAGACAATTGGAGGTAAGAAATTGAAGGAAGCCAGCACAGGAAAATGCTATGTGAAGTTTATATATAAAATGCAGAGAGATGAAGATATGCCTGGAGAGACAGCTGATCTGGAAAAATTCTTCAAAATATACGATATTATAGCACATGTATATATGGAGAGGAACAATCTAACAGAGAGGGTGAATTTGATGTTGAAAGAGGGATAAAGAATCAGTTTAAGGATAACAAGGTCTGGAATAGGTCAGATGACATGACAGGACAGTTCTTGCCTACACATGTAGTGGACGCTCTTCTAATGGAAAATAATATAGCCTATGTGAGCACTTGTAAAAGTGGGTTTGTAGCATTGGGGAAGGATAAATATGTAATCTTCTAAGAGCTATTTGCTCAGTGGAGTAAGAAGCAGGTTGTCTTCTGGGCTGAGGAAGTAGAGTGGAAGTGTTTAAAGTTTGAGGAGAAGGAAAATACTTAGAAGAGCATTGTATCCATGAGGATATGCCATGTGTTGCCAAAATAACAAGCAAACCTCAGGAATCAGTGGTTTAACCCACAACGTATTTTTCACTCATGCTGAAGAACCAACCAACGTCAGTTAGCAGGGAGCCCCTTCACATTGTAGTCACCCAAAGACCAAGATCAACAGAGAATTCATCTTGATTCATTGCTACAATAACACTGACACAATAAGAAGAGAATGCATTCCTCTGTGCCCTAGCTTTAAAACCTTCTGCCTGTGCTAATTGCCATGTGGGTTAAAAAATAAGTATGGTTATGTAATATAATATGACTATTTAACTTGCACAAACTCCACTATGTGTTCTTGGTTGAATGTCATTCAAGAGGGTTGACTGCAATGTACAGCCATCATAGAATAGGTACAATCAATGCGTTTTCACCAACCTATAGCAAATATCTCCATGCCATTTTCCTGATCAGTAATACTGTTCACACTTTGTAGGTATTTGATATTTTCAATTGAAATTTTGGATTGATTTTTCACTCTAAACTTTGATTTTAGAATCTATTCCGGAGTTAAAATATAATTGAACATAAGATCCTCTACCTTGAGCTAATAATGGTCTAGATCTCAATATTATTTGATCAAAATATTTAATTCAGAAAATCTTCAAAAGAACATTAGTGACAAGCAGTTAATTTAAAAGCTAGAGTTTTCCTTCTCAAATAGCACATTTTATTTATTTCTACATCCAAATTCTTACCACTGGGCAGGCTGCTCACCAAGTTCCTCATAGATTTCAAATTCCACAAGATTAGAAGAAAATAATTTGTGTATCTACTAAAGGGTAAAATATAATCTACTGGTCTCTACCAGCAGCAAACCAAGGCAGACTTAGGGCCTGTTGTCAGTATGGAGTATTTCAATTAAAGGAAAGAGTATTTCTTAGAGAAATGTGTTCTTATATCAGAGAGAACTCAAAACTCAAAGTAAATAGCTTTAGGAATTGGCTTTCAAGTAGAGAAACAGAGACAAGTGTATATGGCCTATAACTCAATGAGGGAGGAGAATGGGAACCACCTAAATCATGTGAAGCATATGATTTTTATATCATAGAGGGAATACATTTTAAAAAGGTGATCCATGTATACAGAAAACACATACACAATGACAATTTTTTTTTTGCCAGGTAAATCATTAAGTCACTGAGCACAGAGATTAATCTCTCATGGGAAGTATTGGAACCTCAGTTACCTGAACAAGTTAAAGCTGAACCAACCTCAGTGACATTTTACATCAGCCCGCGGACAGGGCTCAGACAGGAAGGCGTAGCCAGTGGATTATTAACTGATTCACTTACCACTGCCTCTATGAAATGAATCCACAGAGACAAAAGCACTGTGGTCCCAAATATTATCTATTTGACTATTTCAAATAAAGGATTCTTTTCCTCACCTTCTCAGGGTAGGAAGAGATTCTGTGAAAATAAACAAAGAAAGGATAGTGCTTACAGATATGATGGCATCTGTAACCAAACAGAGTGGGAGAAAACCCCGTGTGTGTGAACAGACTGTCAAGTAATTGGTAGGAGAACATAGCTGGTAAGTGATTAAAAAAATAATACTAGGAAGGTAAGTAAAAATCCTTGAACTGAATTTACTCCAATTGCTGAAAGAACCTTGTATTATAAAGCCAAGGTCAAAAGCAAATTGAAGAAATGAATGTTTCCTGTTTAAGTTCATCAGTAAAAGCGTCAAACCTGGGCGTAGTCATTGGGAAGCTAGAGCCAGTCAGCTAGAATGCCTGCCTACATTGATCAGCCTAATCAAATGATGGCTTCACTGGCTCAGCTCTGTCTCCCTGACAGTAGAAGAATGCTCAGGGAGACTATCACAGCTCTTCAGACAACGCTCTAAAGAGTCCCAAGTATTTACTATATTGTCCTCTTGATCAGTATGTGTGATGAGCCCCCCAGCCTCTGAGCACTGATGAGTGTCCTGTCACACAGTCATAGTCTGTCACACCAGCCCCTCTCTTCTTTCTGTTAGAAACCAGCTGCATCTTAATCTACTTAAGAAAGAAAAATAATGTTAGGGGTTAAGAATAAAGTTTTAAATTCTAGATACCCAATAACTCATATTTTTATATTTTGAAGAGACTCTGGGCCCTGCCTGTTTTCTTGATGCCGCCACAATGCTTTAGAACAACACAAAAATGTATTTTTAAAAAGTGAAACCAAGAGATCAAATAAATTGAAATAATAAAAATTTGAATAGTGTAGTAAGTTGCTACTGAGGACAGCCTAATGCTACAAGGGGAATGACATCACCTTCACTACTTAGGATGCAGGTTGTTGTTCCACAGCTTGAAGCCTACCACACACTTTCTTAGTCTGTCTGGGATGCTATAACCAGAAATACAAAAGACCGTCTGGCTTTGACATTTATTTCTTATTGTTCTGGAGGCTGGAAAGTCCCAGATCGAAGTGCTGGAAAATGCAGTCGCTGGTGAGAGCCTGCTTCCTGGTTCGTAGACAACCACCTTCTTACTGTGTCCTCATGTGGCAGGAGGGTGTGGGCTCTCCCTGGGGTCTCTTTCAAAAAGGGCACTAACCTCATTCATGAGCGGTCTGGCCTCATGACCTAATCAACTCTCACAGACCCCACCTCCTAACATCATCACACTGGGGGCTAGAATGTGAGCATAAAAATCTGGGAGACAACAAAGATTCAGTCTATAACATATTGCAAAACACTACCTTGAGAAAAATTATATTGATGATTTTTTTAAATTGAAGTATAGTCAGTTACTATATTGATAAAATTTTGATTTGAATTATCATGTTTTAAAGCGAACTCTAATAATACATAAAGCAGCTCTTGGAATGGAAGAGAAGATAAATGAACGATGTAGTCTGTGGTGTTAAGAGGTATAAAAAGTGCTTCTCCTGTTGTGGGTGAAAGAAAAACTAAAGAGAAAAAGAGAAGTCATTGGCCATCCACCAAAATCTAACCCTGAAAGTTTGGCGTTTCCAAAAATCTGATATGCCGTTTCCCAGAGCAATATGAGGTTTGAAAATGAGATGATTGTGCCTGGAGAGGAAATGGGTGTGGGTTTTGTGGCTTCCAGACAGTGGAAGGGAAAATCATTGTGTCTCAGGCCAGGATCGTGTTTTCTCAGGCTTGGGGATGTTGATGGGACTTAGACAAAGACAAGAAGACAACCTAATTATCAGCCTTTTATCTCTCCTCCTTCAGGTCCATCCACAAGCAGTTGGGCGTGGAGGAAGGCAGAAGGGGAAGTAAAGGGGTCATCTTTTAACGTCTCGAAACCCGATTCAAAATGTCATACAAGCAGCTAAGAGGGATAGAGAGAAAGGAAGTCTACTGGAGTTTACGGAAAGTGGAAGAGGAAGGGAGTCTTTGAAAAGCCATCATAATAATCAGTAATCCATCCGACACCTGGCAAGGAGGTACATCGGTGGGGGGCAACCGAGATGAGGAACAGAACTTTGATTTCTACTTTTTCTCTGATGGTGTATGTTTAGCACCTACATTTTAAACACAGGAAGATCTTTGGGAATTCACTCTTCTCCAAGAGTTTGTTTCGTGGGATACAGGAAACATCTGGCGTAAGATCAAGTGGGTTTAATGGCCGCCCAGACAACTGGTGGTTATATTGTCTTGTTATGGATCTATAATGAGTAGTTAAAATTCATTTGAGGGTTCCCTAAATGTATGTGACTATGCGAGCTTTTCTCAGAATCTAGCCTGAAGCAAGACAAAATGTATCTCAAAACACATGTCAGACAAGGGAACAGAATCCTAAACTAACTACCTATAGTGAAAGACTAATTTATTAAAGTTAAAGGGAACTTTCAATGTATTAGAATTACTAAAATGAAGTTATTTATTTCAACATGCTTTGTAATATTATGAGAAATACCTCTGTTAATTAAACTTAGTCTATTTCTTTATTTCCTAGTTTCAGGTAACCTATAGCAAATTAAGTCAGAAATCAAGATAATTTCCAAAATGCCTTTAAGATGGCCCTTTGAGGACCCATCTTTTTAACCCTGTGTGAGGATAATTTGATAATTTGCTGGTTTATAATTAGCCCCCTTAAAAAGCCAGGATACACACGCAAGGAGGAAACACGGCAAAGTAAAAATAACAAATATTTATTAAACACATATTTTAATAATTATGCTGTTATAGACTAACAGCCTTAAAATACTGCATATCCTTTGATGAACTGAGCCAAAATGGATCATACACAAAATTATTCATTACATTAGTAATAAGAAAGAAAAATTGTGATCCACTTAAGTATCCACATAGAATTCTACCAAATGATTCTGAGGTTCATGTAGTGGAACACTGTGTAACTGATACAAATCATATGCTCAAAAATAAAGTAAGATATATATGAATAAAATAAAGTAAGAGTATTCACTATGTAATATTAACATTACTTTTCCTTCAGAGGGTTATAAAACTATATGTAGCATGACTTCAATCTTTTGTGTGTAGATGGATGGAGAAATGGAGATGGGGCATTTACAAGAGCAGTGACGGTTCCTGCCACACAATGCTACCAGCACAGGGTCTCTTTAGTATAGTTTAGCGGGTGTTCTAACAATTGGAGGGACTTACCTTCATGAGTAGACAAAGGAAAATACAAATTTCAGGGGGTTATAACTCAGGAATAAGTAGATGAATCTATGCAGAGTGAAATTTAAAGCCCTACAGATGAGAGGAGTTGGGTGTTGGATTGCAAGGAATTCCATTTAGAGATGAAAAGTCACATTGTTTAACCAAGATATTTGTGTAAGAAGGGATTTGTTAAACAAAGGACTGTAAAGCTTACGTTAATTAGGGACCATAATTCATCATTTGGTGTATTGTAAATAGTAATAAAATAACAATAACACTGGCAAAAATAATAATAGCTACCTTTATTCAGTGCAGGCAGGCAGCGGTGTGAGCGTTTTGCAAGAATTAATTTACTGATGCCTTAAAGCAACCGTATGGTGGTACAGAGGAGGAAACTGATACACAGGGTTTAAAATGTGTAGTTGATGATAGATAGATGTGTGTTTAAACAGATGCGTGTGTCCACGTGTGTGTACAGCACTCGGGACTGCACACTTAGCAAGGAGGAGAACTGATACGTAGCAGCTCTGACTTCAGACTGCAGCTCTTTTATCACTTTTATCACTTTTATCTTTACCATTAAACTACGTAGACTATACTAAACACTTCTAGTTGGAAGTGGAGTTTCTAATCAGAGATATAAATAGCATTTTTGGATCTGTGTGAGTAACATGACATATGTTCGGATCTCCTAAATGAAGGAGGTTTCTCATTTCAGGAAATGGCAGAAAAAGACTAAACACATAGTAGCAAAAACTGGAGAAAAGGAACCTGCCGTTGACTTTGGGTATCTTGCTTCATCTACTTCACAGTCTCTCAGAGCTCCAGTCCTTATAGAGGTGAGCTCCCCGTCAGGGCTGGAGGAGCAGTAGGAAAAGCGGAGGGGGAGGTATCAGACAGAAGGGGGCCCAGAGCTCTGAACAATCTTTTAACAACCCAGCTTTGCCTTTTTACATGCCATGAACAACAATGCCCTGCGCAAACTTGCACTCACCCAACCCTAGTTGCTAACTTGGTTTGTGGAGCTTACATCCACAGAGCTGTATTGTATTGTATCTGTTTTTCTTGTTATCCAATCACACAGAGTATGACACAGTCGGTCATGTTGTGGTTTTAAGGCTTAAATCAGAGTACACAGCTGTGTTCTGCTCTTATTGCTATTTGGGACATAAAGAAGTCAAGGTCAGTAAAGGACTGGTCTGGTCTAAACAGAAGACTCTACTCTTTATTCCACAGATTTCTCAGGATTAAACCATCATGAGTATAAAAATGTCAAACGCAGAGAGATAACTGCACAGTAAAATTTCAATAAATTCAAGATTTTATTCTTTTCCCTGGTCTTCACCATTCTTTGGGAGTGAGAAAAGGGCACAAAATGGAGTGATTAAGAACTCAAGCTGCAAACAGATTGCTTTGTCCAAATTCAATCTCCACCTCCTATTGAGACAGGATGGAAGGGGGCAGGGCACAGCCATTCAAGGAATGACAGCAATTAACACCAAAATGGTGGCAAATTCAACTGCCAGTTGGCCCTGAAGATTAAGATGCTGGGAGGTTTGACTTCTAGTAGACCTTGAGCTTCATTATATGCTTATTGTAACAGCATGATCAATAACATGCCCGCAGGCACCATGACAGCCCCAAGGCTAACCACAAAAGGTCAAAGAGTGGGCAGTGGTCAAATTCCTGGGAATCCCAGCCCCTTCCCCAGGGCAGTTGGAATGGTCCCACCTGTAAGCATGTGAAGCTACAGAGCCCATAAAAACTGACACCAGCACACCTAGCTGCCCTTTTGCGCTCCCTTCTTTTCGAAGACGGCTCGCACTCTGTCTATGGAGTGTGTACCTACTTTTACTTTAACCTGAGCACCCGATTCCCACACCTCTTTCCTTGTCTTTCTCTTGCCTTACACTCTATGCAGTACGTATCTCTCTAAATAAATCTACGTTTACTCAACTGTGGCTCGCACATGAATTCTTCCCTGCAGAAGCCACACTTGGCAAGGCACGTCCCAGGGGCTCCACCAAGACCTGGGACACGGCCCTCCTCACGCCCCACATTTGTTTTCCATCATCACTATCAGAAGTCATTTTTAGGGTCTCTACCTAGCCTCTCTGTGCATCTGGTCTATGAAATGGGGATAGTGATGTTACTGGAAAATAGGTTCTTGTCTCATGCAAGAAGGAATTCAGGAGCGAGGTTTAGTAAAGTGGAAGTATATTTACTGAGGGAAATACATACTCCATAGACAGAACGTGGTCTGTCTCACTCAGAACAGAGAGCTGCTTAGGAGATAGACATTTCATAGGCAGAATATGGGCCATCTCAGAAGTCAAGAGGAAGAGAGACCATGAGGTGTGGGAGTGTCTCATTTAAAGTAAAAGCAGATACACACACCATAGACAGAGTGCAGGCCATCTCAGAAGGCAAGAAAGAGAGTGACCACAAGATACATGGTCGTTAGTTTTTATGAACTGAGTAATTTCATATGCTAACGAGTAGGAGAATTATTCCAACTATGTTGGGGAAGGGGCAGAGATTTCCAGGAATTGGGCTTCCCACCCACTTTTGGACCTTTTATGGTCAGCCTAGGAACTGTCATGGCGCCTGTGGGTGTGCCATGAGGTTCAAGGTCTACTGGAAGTCAAACCTTCTGCCCTCTTGGTTCTAACCAGTTTCTCCAGTCCTCAATTGCTGTGTAATTCCTTCAATGGTTGTGTCTTGCCCCCTTCCCTCCTATCTCAGTGATACCAGCTAATTCATCGAGCTGTTTAAGAATAAAGTTAGTTAGCCCACGTAAAGTACTTAGAGTTGTACCCCGGTATTCAGCACATAGTAGATGCTCCCAATATGGTGGTATTATAACTTATTCCAGGGAACATTTTAATGGAGGCCTTCATCTTGGCTTAGTCATAGATGATATAATTTGGATTAAAAAGGACCCTTTTCTAATCCTCTAGAAACCTGGCTTCTTCATAAGAAGGTGCATCCTGTTCTTGGAGGCAAGAAGAAATGATGACGTGTGAATTAAAGAAAGATTGTACAGAGATTTCCAATGATTTTGTTTTCCTGTGGTTCCTGGTAGTAAAACCAGTCCAGACATTGTAGAATTATGGAGAGAAATATAAATGACAGATGATAGAAAGGGATTTTAGCCAAGGCACTAAATAACAGTTTGCAATTATAGACTGCTTAGTTTAGAGCAGTTACTCTTAAAAGCACTTTATGGGAATTAAATTGTTTAATGCTCACAGTATGGCTCTACCAGTGGGTTTTAAACATTTTATGAATTAGAAAATTACGAGAAAGAGAAGTAAAATGACTTACTTAAGTTTACACAGATGGAAGCAGAGCCAGATTTCTAATCAAGAAGGACTGAACCAGAGCTTATCACCCCTAGTTCTGTTGCTTCTTTTTGCTTGCCAGTGCAATTAAAATCAGTGGAAATATCTAGAAAAATTAATATGCCATCAAGGTCTAGTGGAGCTCTGAGATCACAAAATATGAGTCATTCCTCACGTAGAGTATGTAAAACTGATATTATAAAAAGAAAACTAAGACATTAAAATGCATAGAGTCCCCCCAAATTCCAGAAATTTCCACAAAGCAAAACTTGAATATATCATGAGCTGGCAATTATTTACGTATCATTTAGATTGTATTAGGTATTATAATTAATCTAGAGATAATTGAAAGTATGCCAAAGGATGTGCATAGATTCTATGCAAACACTAAGTCATTTTATGTAAGTGATTTGATCATCTGCAGATTTTGGTGTCTGCGAGGTATCTTGAAATCAATTTCCTAAAGATACCAAAGGATGACAATATCTGTAAAATCCAGAAAAAAAAACTTGAAATCAAGAGCAAGAGGAAGATATTTCATACTCTAAATAAATAAGCTTCAAATGGTTAATAGATAAAAAGTAGTCACTGATTTTTTTTTTAATGAGAATAAGTGCACCTCACAGGAAATACTCATACTGGGTCTATATATCACGGATCCCTCTGGTTGTTTCACTGACAAGGAACTGATTCTTGTAACTGACCTAAATTGTTAAGTTAAGCATTTATCAAAAGTACAAGCTTAAAGTACAGATCAATAGTTGTAAACAGTAGGGGTTTGAACTTTAATAAAAGCAAGAACTTTGTAACAGCCAGACTTACCCAAATCCTGATTGTACCTGGGGAGTTAATGAACCAAAGCTCTTGAGGGCATGCAGGCTAACCCAGATGACCCTTTGATAGGAATTACAGATCCAGAATCGGGTAGGCTATTTCGTTATCTGATATGTAAATGGCCTTCTAAGCCTGATAGTCTAGGAAATCATTAATTCCTTCACTCATCAAATCTTTCTTGAGAATCTATGTGTTCATCCCTGTGCTGAGTACCAGGAAAATAAAATGTGGTCCTTGTTAGACATCACACTATCATATCTGTAAATATAGTATCTGGTGGTGCCAGGATTTTTCTCCTTGATTTGTGCATACTGTTATAAGTCACTTAATTAAACACCTACTAAAAAAAATTATTTCATATTGGTCTTTTTTTTTTTTCAGTAGAGTTGGGAGGGAGGGGAAAGATTTCACAGAAAGTGTGTCTAGTTCAATATAGAAAGAGAACTAAAAATCTTTAAAGAAATGAACTCTACAACAGGTGGGGAAGAAAAAAGAAAGAACCCTTCTTAAGAACATGACAGCCATATCCATATTTCTGCTGCCAAACACATGTGTGCACATGCAGGAGGGCATGAAAACATTCTAACCTGGGCCACAGGTGAGACTTAAATGGCGATCTCACACAGGGACCCATCCACACGTGGACAATGGGGTCATCCCACCGTGTTTTCCTGACACTTTATTGACAGTGTAATGGCACTTGATATCACTAAGACATGGCTGTTTTGGAAGCTCTGGTGCATTATACAGAGAGGTGCACCGTGTGTGATGAGTCATGCTCAACAAATCTATTACCAATCCTTATACGGTCAGGATGAAAAAGAACAAGATCAAGTAACAGAGACCGGGAGAGTGAGAAAGCTCTCATCGCAGGCACGAGGGAACCTCCACTTTGTGTTAAAAGGAGCAGCACACTCAGTTTTCCAACGAGTTCCACTAATCTTCACTAGTTCAATTCCTGGATCAAATGTTAGTCTGACAATAATTTCACTGGAGAAAAGGCGCTTTCCATCTGTGAGTCACAGTGCAGGAGGGATCATGTCTAAACCTTGTAGCCTCTTCTTGGTTACCGTGAGGTTTGGATGCCTGCCCAAAAGGAAGTTCAAGAAATAACATGACCAAGGCAAAAAGTTCGATGGGAAACTTTCAGAATATTTTGGAGAGAGGAGAGGAAAAAACAACCTGAAATATGAGTATGGCCAGAAAATGAGTTCATTTATGTAACCCATGGTGACTGGCAGGAATTTGCTGGCTTTCACGAGCCCTTCCTCAAAGAGGAAAACGGACACACCTCAAGGGGAATGAATCCTTAGAAGGAAAAGTATGTCCTTCCTCCCCACTCCGTGACTCGTGAAGAGAAAACCATCCCCACCACTAGTCATCGTTTGACAAAGCAAATCTGCCCAGCACTCCCCAACCTCCCTGTTTTCTGTGGGTGAGATGCCAACATCTGTCCACCACGCCTGTGAAACCTCCACACTCGGGCTCCATTTCCTGTTTTCCTTTCCTGCCATCAGTGCTTTCCGCTTCCCCCACACTCAGCACACAGCTCGGACTAGCCTTCGTCACACTTCATCCTCTGACACGTGTTCTTCTCTGACCAGAACCCCAGCCACATCGCACCTGCGTGGCAAAGTTCCACTCTTCTCTCAAAATACAGCTCGAATGTTCTCTTTTACGGAAAGGCATCCACGGGCAGCCTCCAGTCTGCCCCAGTTCATCACTGACTCTACCATGTGCCACCATTTAATAAAAGCAAACCCTCTTTGCACTTATTTTGTACCAGGCACAATTCTAAGACATCTTTCATAAATTGACTCAGTCACTCCTCACAAGGATCCTCTGGGGTAGCTGCTCATATTATCTCCACTTTACAGGTGAGGAGAAGGAGGCATACAGAGGGTAAATGACCTGCCCAGGATCACACCGCGTGTACCTAACAGAGCTGGAATCTGAACTCAGGACGCGTGCCCTTAGCAACCAGCTATGTGGCCTCTTTGCTTGGTTCCTACCCCACACCCAGCACGATTCACACTTCATCTCAAGTATGTGTTGGCCTGCCGGTCTCTGCAGTTAGGTGTCCGTGCCTTGAGGGCAGGGTCTGAGCTGTATCTGTATTTTGAGTGCCCGTTGCAGGAACGCAGAGACCAGGAGCGCTGGTGATCAGTGACCAGTAAGCAAGGAAACAGGAGCATGGGGCGGGGGGGCTGGACGTACGCCACAGGCTTTGAGGTAGAAAATAAAGTCTGAAAGATCACCCTGGGCAAGCAATTTTATTCTGATTTGAGGGCTGTTTGAGGTTTGTGTGTGTTTGTTTGTGTTTTTCCAAGTAAAACAGAGCCCCGGTGAATGATGTGGCAGAGAATTAAGGGAAGAGTGAAGAGAAATGGCGAAGTTCTGATTTCCTAAGAGCAAGAAGAGACCTCAGGGCTTAGACCAAAGGGCTGAGCACCTGGCCAGGAGGGAGAAGGCAGACCGCATCCCGGAGCTGGCCACCGTGTGATCTCTGCCTAAGGCTGGGCTGTGGTGACCACAGGTTTCAGGCCAGGGGAAGTTCTGGAAGGACTGCATTTGCCTGAGCTGACTGGTAGGGCAAGGCATGGTGGAGACAACAGGGGGCCGGGGCTGTGGTTTGGAATGAAGGAGAAGAAAGATTCTGTTACGTTGGGACAGGTGGGGCCTCCTGGAGGACTGGGTCAGTTGCCTGCCCGGCCATGAGGACCACTTCCAAGCTGTCTGAATGCAGCATTCCCCAGCAATCCTTCCATAAATGACGCTGTGGGAGGCCAGGAGGTGCTGCTTCAGGACACCGGTGAAGAAGGGCCACATGCAGCTGGGAACAGTCCTCTCCCCTCTCAGTTGAAGAGGGTTTGACAGCTGCCCAGTAAGACCTGCAGGAATTGGGGCGATGTGGGCATCAGAAGCTTTGGAAATGCCCTCAGGTTTTCCCTTCCTTCTCCAGGAAGGGCTATTTGAAGAGTGTCTGTTTATTTCTACCTCTGTCTATCCACCATCACCCCCTCCACTGCCTGTCTTGTTGGAAAGAGTGAGATATCTGATGGCTGGAAATGGAGAGAGGCTGACGTCACTCAGTCTGTGTGCATAGATGATGCGCAGTTTCTAACTGAAAGGTAGCGAGGCCATTCCTTCTCTTGCATATTTTTGTTTCTGCTTTGCCTTGAATTGCCTGTTCTCAGGGAAGGATGGGGTCACCTTGAGCTCACGCTCTTGGGGATAAGCAGACTGAGCACAGCTGGCTGCTGGTCTCCGTTCTCTCTGTTCAGACCTCTTTCTCCATCTAAGGTTGGGTGGGTGATAAAGGCAGCCCTTTATGGGGCTCCTGGTAGTTTCAACATAGGACCGATACCTTAGGGCACTTCTTAAAGCTGTGAGTAACAACTGGATGCTCCAATCAAAATGTTAACAAGCTTATAATTTAATTCTCAGCTGGCCCCTTTTCCCTAAGGACTGCAAAACATGGAGGGAAGGAGGGCTGTCCCCTGGCACATGGGGTCCTCCCACAGGGAATGCCAGGCACCAAGGATTATCTGTAAAGATGATGCTGGGGAATCACCTGCAGACCACGGAGGATACTCATGAGGGAGCTGGGAGCACGTAAGTAAAGGCTGAGATGTGAGTTGAGCTGAGCTCATAAACTGGACTTCCAAACATAAGTGAAAAGACTTTGCTGGGAATGATGTGAACAAGCAGGGGCAAAAGTCAATGAAATGTGGGTTATTATACTACAATTAGTATCACATAAAAAACCAGTGACTGGTCAGGTCCTGGGAAATATAAATTCTATTACATCGAAAGAACTGGGAGCAGAACTCCTGGCAGATATTCTGAGCTAACTTTGTCCTCCAAAAGAAATAAGCTGTTAAGTGAAAAGGGAAGCCTTGTGTAGAAAGTGACCTTGAATTCTCTCGGCAAGAGAGTGAAGTTTGGAGACAAAGATCTGAGTTCAAATATCAAGTCCCCCATTAAGAACTATGTGATTAGATACAAATCCCCAGACTTCTCTGAGCCTCACTTTCCTAGAGAAAATCTGAGCTCCTTAATCACTCTCAGCCTTCTCCGATCATGCTGTTAGACATGATAAAGGTAAATACCTTGACACTGCCTTCTGTAGGAAATCATAATAAATGAGAAATCTAACACACAAGAATTTTCATTTTGACTCTATTAGAAATGTTGTAATGTCACATAACATTACTGGATGACAGACTTCAGAAAAATCCTGAGAGAAGGAAAACTGATTTGCCTTTGACGCTCCACTGGACTGCTTTCAGGTTACAAATTAAGGTTAAGTTAGATGAAGTCTCTGAATCTCAGTGAGTTTATCTGGAACGTGGGACAAGTAACCCCCAGACTGAAATCCTGAATCCTTGATCTAGCCCCATCCGAGCAAATACTTAGCAATGACTTTGCATAGCACAAGCCTTCGTTTCCTGCTTCTAAACAAAGGAGATAGAACTTTCCAAAGGCGATGTCTAGTTATAATGTTTGGTGGAACCAAGAATAAAGATTTTTATTTTCTGCAAGTGATTTAATCTGTTTTACTCAGTGGGAAAGCACTAAAGGCTATCATTTTGTTTTCCTTGGTTGAAGCTATTAACTGTAATTGCTTTCGTTAATAATACTTTACTTATTATAATAATCAACGCTCAATTTTTCTACTTATACCCTGGGGCCAGTTTGCAGAGGCACAATTTATAAATGGATGAAAAACAATTAATAACAACTAGAAAAACCATTAACGATCTTATCAAAAAAAGCCCTATGTCGTCTCCGATTGCAAAATCACGCACAACACACAAAAGAACACTTGGCCTCAGCTAGTGCTGTGGGTTCCCCAAATATTGACCAAATACGGAGTATTTCAATAGCAGAAACTTGATGCTTCTGAGGACAATCTGCTCCTGGGTTTAACAGGTGATGTTTTTATTCATCTACTAAAGGTCAGACCATAAATACTATTATATTTCCTGTGATGTGGAGCTTTCCAGGAGAGAAATCACAATAATGTAAAGAGAAAAATACTCCATCATCTCTCCATACAAGTGGTCCCTCACTGTGACCAGCAAGGTAGTAAGTGACAAGGTTACTCCCACACTGTCTTACCAGGCTACCTCCTTGCCTGTTGAACACGCCCTTAACTCCAGACCATACTTCTGTTACTGAAATATGTTTTAATGGGTTTTTGGTTTTTTTTTTGCCTAGAACCCTTTATTTACTCTCTCTTTTGCCTGGAACAACTTTTCCAGAAACAACTTCCTGTATTTAGGCCTTGGCTCTGAGATACCTTCCACTGACCCGCTTCGTAAGGCTGCTCTCAGAAAACCCTGTCACTCTTTATTACGATCTCTATTACTGCCTGAAAATACTGAAGGACTCACTCAGTGTCCTGCTTACTCCTGTATCCCCAACACCTCCATCAGGGCCAGAATCATAGCAAGGAAGCACCCCATCAATGTTTGCTGAGTGGACGGGCTAGATACATTAGTGAATTCTCACTAGCTATTGGGACAAGGCAAATCATTACCTTCTCATGCCTTTTCTGTCTGGAGAAGAGCAGCTGCTAATGGTTCTTTTCTCTTCTATTCCCATCCCATTCATCCCCTTTCTCTTCCTTCTCGTCTGTAGCTTCATCATGAGAAGCGTGGGCTCATGTGCCCAGCAGCCTGTGTTTGAGTTTAGAACATACTCAGTTGTAGATCCACGAGGGCAAGTGTTTGTCAGTTTCGTTCACATTTCTAGGGCTCTCAGAGAGCTAGCAGGTGCTCAATGTTTGTTACCAAATGAGAAAAATTTTTAATGAATGAGTGTTTTCCGCTTTTCCACTTTCTAGCTGAGTGATGTCAGGCAGTTTACTTTAACCTCTCTAACTTCATTTTCCTCACAGAAACAATTTAAAAATTCTCTCTGCCCCATGAGGTTATTGCAAGGATCAAATGAGACCAGCTAAACCCCAAGAGAGTAAGCTTTGAAGAAATAATTGTGAAATTATTACTAAAATATCCTCCATTTATAATTAAAATATAAAGAGCTTTGATCCAATCATTCTGCTTGGATAGTTTCATTCATGCCTCAATGTACCTTCACTCTTCCAAGGAAGCAGGTCACCACCGTAAACGAGCTGCCTCCCTTGGCCCTGAAAGTGATGGTTCCCACCCAGAGTTCTAATTTCAAGGCCAACTGTAACCTGAAGCTCAAATTCAAGGCAACCCAGGCACCTGGATGTGAGTCTCGGAATGTCTCTCTAGGCTTAGCTTGTTTCCCTGGACCCATGTTTCACCCCACCCAGCAGGGCCACCTTTCTTACTTTGAATTCCTAAGTTTTCATCCTTATCACATAGGATTTCTCCTTTGGTGCCACATCTCAGTGAGTTTCCTCAAAAATCTGCTTGGTGAAAATAGCATTTATTTGTCTACTAGTTCTAATAATAAACCCAGGTGAGGAACAAGCATCCAGAAATAAAACCCTGTATGAAAAATAGCTCCACCTTTAAAACATCGACACGGGCAGTTGGTACTGAGCTGCCTCTGTGTGTACACACCACCTGTCCCAGGGCTCACTGACTGTTCTAGAACAGCCCTTGCCTTTCCACACAGGGCTTATTTTTAAATATGCTTGAAGCTTCAGTATAGGAGCGAATCCCTTAGTGGAGACGTCAAAGTCTCAAATAAGGCAAGTGTGTTCCTCTTCTACACACCCTGAACTTTCTATGAATTTGTTCATTTGACATTTTGTGTTCAGAACCTACATGTGCTGGGTACTCTTAGACATTAGTTATATGATGGAAAAACAATAACAATAACAACACAATAAAGCAGAATAAAACAGGTAAAAATTCCTGTCTTCAGAAATCATACATTATGATAAGGGAGAAAGATGACAAACTGGGAAAAAAAAAACCCAGTAAAATAAAAAATATATTACATAGTTTTTGAGCTGATATTTACTACCTAACTCTGGGTCTTTGAACTCAAGACACAATTTACTATCTACCTTAAGAGGTAGAGTGCCACATAAGTAGATGTATGTTGTGTGCATTAGCCATTATTACCAAAATAATGCCATTTAGCCAACTACTTCCAAATCTTAGAGACGTTCACAATAAGCAGTGATTTCTCACTCACACATCTGTGGTCAGGTGGGGTTCAGCTGATCTAGTTTGCTCTTGGCTGCACTTGACTCTGGATTAGATCACTGGCTACTTCAGGTATGTTTTCATAGGGAAAGGCAGGAACACATGAGGACAGGTCCAATTGTACAAGTTCACATCAAGTCTCTGCCATCACATCTGCCAACATCCAAACCTTTGGACAACCCAACACATCAAACCCGAAGTCTTTCACAGGAAGGAATACTGCACCCACCACAAGTCCATCGCAAGTGTGAAGATGAGTAATCATACTCTACGAGAATGAAGAATTGGGATCAGTTGTTCAACCTACCACGTAATTCATTTCATTTTAAGGGGCCATTCAGTAGTTACAATGTTTGGGTTCAAATCTGATGATTAAGAACTTTTGAAGGCTAAATTTAAGTAATAATGTAGTGAACTCTGTAAATCTCAGGTGCTTGTAATTTGCTTATATGTAACTCAAGTCTAGTTTTTTTGTTTACTTGTTTGTTTTTTGCATAGCTAATATTTCTTGGACTTCTCCTTTTTTTAACTTTTCATCTCTTTACTGTGGAGGTAATATGGTTCTGTGGAAACAATGTTAGTAGGAATTCAAACACTCAGGATCCAGTTCCATATCTGCCACTAATTAACTCTCAGACCGTCAGCAAATTATCTCAAATTATTTTGGCCATGATCTCCTCTTCTGTAAAATAAGGGTTTGGACTGGATAGCTACATTTCCTTCCATCACTACAATTGAATGAGTGCATGTTTACTGACATGGATGTGGGCCAATAGGCATTGTCTTGTCTTTTTTTTTTTCAATTGTTGTATCACATTAAGATTTCTCCACACCAAAAATCCATGTGTGAATCAAAGTGGGGGTCTTGTCTAAAGTCAGGGTTTAAGCATTCCTTGAGTGGACCTAGAGTGAAACCAGTCCCCTGCTTCCCAGCCATGCATTGTCAAATGTGGAGGACCCCTAACCATGAGATCAAGACTACACATGATCCCAAATTACATCCAGAACAGAGAGGATTTGCAGAGTTGGAATGAATACACGAAACATGTTTATTTATATCCCCCAGGTTTGCATGGAAACCCAAATACATTTTGCATATGTGATGGTATTTGTCTTTTTGAAATTAGCACAAATTGCATGTTTGGGAAGTTAATAACATCACATATGCTTCTGACAGTGACATATTGGCAAACTGTTCTTCTAAACCATTGCACACGCTTCAACCACGCTGCAGCTGAGGTTCGATTCAAGCTGAAGCCCCAAGTGACTATAAACCAAACAATTATTTTTCTAGTCCTAATGTGTTTGCTTCCTAATGACCCACAGCCTTAAACCCACCCTGGGCAGGAGGGCTAAAACTTTCTTTTTTTAATGCTCCAGGACTCAACAGGGCAAGGCACATTCTGGAAGACTAGTTGCGGGTGACCAAAATGCAATTCAAAACATCAGCAGCCTTTGATCAGGGCAGCTTGCTTACTTTTAATTGTTTCCAGAGTGCTTGTTCGAAAATTTGTTAGATTACACATCACATGCCATGGGAACTGATGGCTGAATTTACTGCCTTAATTCTTGGCTTGAAAAGGAGTTATGCTGATTTCAGCTACACTTAGGAAGCTGAGCTCTTGGCCAAGTGACATAAAGGTGATTTTGAGTGCTGTCTCTTTTCACTCATACCCAAAATAACAAGAAATGAACCGGGGGATCTTTTAAGAAGTGTGAGGTAATTGGTTGCTGGCTATTTTTCTCCAGCTACACTAACTTTAATCAAAGCTTTTTCTTCTTCTTCTTCTTTCTTTGTGGATATCAGTGGATGGCACTATAAAGTCATCCCTTAACAAAGTTAAGTAGTCAGAGCACAGTTGGCATCAAAGAACATTTCTTTAAACCAGATATGTTAAAATCCTGAATGTTCATGGATGAGAACTGGTCTCTGCTGGCACTAAGTAAATGAAAAGCAATCAGGAATGAGAGAAACTTTCCCTCGCAGGCCAGTTCTCAGTACTTCCCTCCTCTAATGCTCGTGATCTCTTTGGGTGACCTCACGCCAGTCCCAGGGATTGACTTTCATGTAGATGACTTTTAAAGTGTCATTTCCAGGCTCAAGCTCAGCTCTTCAACCTACACGTTGATTACCAACCAGACATGGTTGACCAAAGGAAGACCACCATGCACCCCAGGATCAAGGCAGCTAATGATGAGCTGACTGTCTTTACCCACCTCACATCCCCATACCCAATCCCATCTCTTTCTATATTTTTAATTGTGTGGATGTCTCCACCATTCTAACCATTTCCAAGGACTTCACCATTATCTTCAACTGCTTCTTGTCTCCTGTGTCTTACATTCAATCTGTCACTAAGCCCTGTTTATTCCACTTCCATGTTTTTCCTAAATTCACCCTACTGTTCGGATCACAGTGTCCTGGGAACAGATTTCTAACAGGACCCTGAGACTTCTAACTTGCCCGGTGCCAATCCATTCTGTACTTTAACGTCAAAATGGTCTTCCTTAAACCCATTTGATGATGTTACTTCCAGGTTAAAGTTAGTTAATACTGTCTATAGCCCAAACACTAAATGCCTACTAGACTCTTAAGCATGACTTAAAAGACCTTCATTTGCTAGACTTAGGCTATGTCTTGAACCTTGCTTTCTACCAACTCTGCTATTAGCGCCCTGGGTTCCAGTGATAAATTATTTGCATGTTATTTGATATGATTTCTAGTCCTAGATGCTCAGCACCTGCGTTTTTCCTTTGCTAGGAAGCCTGCTTTCAAACCCTTACTTCATCTCGAAAAACTTAGTTCAAATGTGACTTCTTTTCTGAATCCTTAAAACCTCACTGACCAAGTCAAATATGTTCCCCTTCTGTACTCTCGTAGGATCCAGTGGAAGCTCCTATCATTGGGGTTATGAGCAGTTCCTGATCGCAGGTGACTTTCCCTGTTCTGGCAAGGAAAGACCACACTCAAGAAATCCGAGCAAGCTTGAATAGTTGCTCACACTGACACGGTGAGTGGTCACTATTTGCAAGTACGTCTTCACCATCAGATTGTGAGCTGCTTAAAGTCAATGAAAAGGTCTAATTCATCTTTTGTGGCCCTAAAAGATAGTGCTGTATCTGCAAAATAGTAGATTTAATAGGCGATTTAATGTTGTATGTACTAATGTTTGGCTCTTTTTTGTTTAACTCTCAAAATCTTTGAAGGATGTTGATATCAACTCCAATTTTTTTATACATGAAGAAAATATATTCAAGAGAAATTTAGTGATCTGCCCAAAGTTACACAGACAGATGACACATGGATTTTTTTTGATTACTACACTAAGCTTATTCCACCATGAAAACTGAGTAACTCATGCACTGGAATATTTTATGACGTGTTAGACTGAGTATTTTTCTACATACAAACTGATTTGGGAAGGAAAATGATTAAAATCAGATAAGCAGTTAATTACCAGCCCTTCCACTCAATTAAATTTTGAAATAGTTATTTGTTTGAATTAGACATCTTCAAACAAGATTAACTGTCCAGATATAAGTAGCACAATCAAAACAACAGAAAATGAAAATAAATGTTATTTTCACAAGAACTAAATGAAATAATTTAGAAAATGAGACCACAGAGATTTTCCAGTTAACATACTTATGTCTCAGTCACACACCTATTGTTTAATTCAGTGGTTCTCAACTGGGGGAATTTTTGCCCCAGGAGAAAATTGACCATGTCTGGAGACATTTTTAGTTTCCACAACTGGGAGAGGAATGTTACTCAGTACTCTACAATGCACAGAAGAGATCCCCACAACAGAGACTTTTCCAGCCCAAAATGTCAATAGTGTTAATGTTGAAAAATCCAAATTTAAACTGCAATGTAAGTAAAGCAAATATTATTACATACGTATTTTAACTCTTTTATAATAAGTAACATGTTAACAGAAGATTTTGCAAATATATTGAAAATGTTGTCTCTTATTTAATAAATGCTAATAATCAGTGTTTGCTTGAAGAACATATTTAACTAATACAGTCATTCCAGGAATAGGTCTTGGGAAGAGTTTTCATGTGACAAATGATTGTACCACTGCTTGGAAAATCCCATTCTTTCCTATCAATTCATGAAGATCACTCTTATTAACTTGGCAACAATGAACAATAAATTAAAAAGGATAAAGTTAATTCAGATAAATCATTCTGATAAACCAGAATATATATATATAATACATATATATGTATGTAATACATATATATAATACATATATATGTGCATAATACATATATATAATACATATATATGTATATAATACATATATATAATACATATATATATGCTTTTTAATGGTAAAAAAGGTGTTGGAACTTATATTCAGTACTGTAATATCAACAGACAAAACTTATTTTTTCAAAAATTATATGTATTTTTCTTGTCCTGATAATGAAACATTTTAGGCTTATCATAGATACTTTTATGCAAGTAGTAAACACTATTTTAAAAAATTCTATATCCAAGCATTGAAAAGGAATGAAAGCATATTGAGTATATTTGCTTTAGTTGGTAATTGGCAAAATTTTTTAAATGTTTTATTATACTTACAAAAGCAGTTTTAAATCATGCTTTCTTTACTCAACATTATATCATGAAATAGCATTCTAAAAATATCATTTCGCTATTGAACAAATTCCATCATATGAATAGACCGTAATTTATTTAATAAATCTCCCAAAGCTAGATATTTGGGATTTTTCCTCTGTGTTTTGCTGTAATAAATAACACCATGATGAACATTCCTGTACATAAATCTTCAGCCCTTTCCCTGATTATTTACTTGGGATAGATTCCATGAACTAAAATGTTGGGGTCAGAATGAAGCCATTTAAGGTTTAGGGTTTCAGTGATATAATCCATAAAACAGAAATAATAAACTATGGCCTCTCCCTAGTCCACAGTATAAAAGGGTCATGGAACAGCGACTTATTAACATAAACTACAGAGTAGGCATCCAACTGTGAAGTTATCTCTACATGTGCAAATAGAGGTGAGGGGAGAGAATACACAAAGGCCCTGTTACAGAAATAGACCTGCTCGTGTTTATTTTTGCTCTGGTTCAAAAGCTATGAGTCACACAAGACCCTCTTTTCAGGTAGAATGTGGCAGGCAGAGTGTCCTGGAAAGAGCAATATATGGAATGCGACTTCTGCCCAAGGGAAATGCATTTCCAGCTTATACTTTCTGTAGCCTCACGATCTATACCAGTCAGTACTTATCTGGTGAAAATACAGCGACCTTACCCCAGATGCTGTGCTATCTTTACATTGTTTATTGTACATTTTGTTTCTGGTGCTGATAACATTTCTGAAGTAGATTTTATCTCCATTTCACAGGTAAGAACCTTGAGGATCTAAGAGCGTTAGGCAAATTGGCCATGTAAACAGGTTAGTAAGTGGGGATTCCAGTATCTAAATTCTCATCTTTATGACCCTTCGGCAATGTTCTTAAATACAGCACTGCCCTTCATGTTTATAACTTTCATAGCTCATGTATGCTTCTACTAAATGTAATGCTATGGGTACAGAGATTTAATAGCTTCTTTCCTCTATTTAGTGTGCTTCTAAGCCTGACCATCCATCCATCCTTGTAGCCCATCCAGCCTTCTCCATGGGCTTGTCACTGCACTTGTCACCCGGTCTTGTTTTGCAATGAAGTCAAAGACCTGAATTCCCTCTGTGGGGCCTTCACTGCCAGAGAGGGATTTAAAAAATAGTATTCCTTTCAGGTCACAGCCTTGACAATATGGTGCTGCCCGCCCCATCTCTTTTTTTTCCCCCTTTAGGATTCCTCATGTATAAGGAAACCATTCTCAATAACCTGGGGTCCACTGTCCTGAGGATAAAACCACCAATCTGGGAGCGTGCTATCCGACGCAGGTAGTGTCCTGGCTGCCAAACGTAGAGAAACTATGTAAAGTCTGAGCTCTGGGCTTTTCTATTTGGTTTTTTTTTTTAATCTTTTGAATGTTTTCCTTCAAAGTCTTTCTGTTGGTCGGGTATACAAATAGTATGCTTTCTTTTCTTCATTTCTCCCTTATTTCTCTTTTGAGGCCAAGATGGAGCGACATTTCCCAGCTCCCTTCCTCCCACCTACCAATCTTCTCCCAAGTTCTTTGAGTGGCTTTATAGTCATTCCCTTGAGCTTTTTATCAGGTAGGGTGCCTATTGCTGCTTCACTTAGTTCTTCTTCTGGGGGTTTTATCTTATTTCTTCATTTGGAATATATTCCTCTGTGGCCTCATTCTGCCTAATTTGCTGTTTTTATTTCTATGTATTTGGTAGGTTGGTTATGTTTTCTGACCTTGGACGACTGATCTTTCACAGGAGGTGTGCTATGGTCACCAGAGACATATGCTGCAGGGGTGCCCTCCGTTTGGACTATGTGGGTCCTTCTGATGTGGTAGGCTGACTACCACGGGCTATCTGGTAGGCACGGGTGGCTCCTGATCCCATGGGTTTCGAGGTCCTGCCTTGTGCAGAGGCTGCCTGCTGCAGTTGGGTGGAGCTGGGTCACAGGCTGCTGGCTACTGGGCTCCAGCATGCCCAGTAGGCCACACTAGTAGGCAGAGCTAGATTCTGGAGTGGCTGTTGCAGGTTGGGGTATTGTCCTGCTAGGGGGTGGAGTCAGTTGCTAACATGGCTAGGTGCAGATTCAGGGTGCCCCAAGCTGGCGTTGGCCTGCTGGTGAGTGAAGCTGGGTCCCGTGAGTCTGGCATAAGTGGTCAAGGATTTTTGGAGCTGCTGTGGGCCTACTGGTGAGCAGGCTCGCAGCCCAGTGGGTCCTGAGGCTAGTGCAGGCTCACTGGTCGGTGAATCTGGGTTCCCAGGTATCTGGCTGCAAGGCCCTGGAGGTTCCAGAGCTGGTGTCAGTGTGCTAGTGACAGAATCCAGGGTAGATGGCTGAGGGTCATTCTAGGACTGGTGTCTGCCCACCGGTGCAAGAGGCCAAGTCCTGGGGCGAGTATTGGCCTACTGGTGTGCAAAACCATGTCCCGGGGTTTTTGGGTGCAGGGCCCTGGGGATTCTGGGGTTTGTGTTTCAGCCCGCTGGTAGACAGAGCTGGATCTTGGGGGCCTCTGGCTGGCCCAGAGGCTATTTCTGGCATACTGGCATGCATGCCTTGTCCTGGGCCCTCTGGAGGACAGGGCAAGTGCCAGGGCAGCTGTGGGCACAGAGGGTCTTAAAGCAGACAGCTTCTTGGTGTGTTGGATTTTGTCTCCTCCTGAATTGTTGATTGACCTGGGGCATCCCAGTCCTGGTGCCAGCAGGCTGGTGGGCAGGGCTGATTCCCAGAGCTAATAAGCTAGAGAGAGAATTCCAACATGGCACTTGCCAGCACCTACCAGGGTCCACATGGTAGAAGAAGCCCCCAATATTGACTGCTACCAGTGTCTACATCCCCAGGCTGCCTTCTGCCACTCTGGGAGGCTCTCCAATTAGCAAATGGATTTGACTAAGGCTCCTTTCAAATTAGTGCTTCTGCCCTGGGTCCTAGAACATGTGTGACTTTTGTGTGCACCCAGTAGGAGTGGCATCTCTATTTCCCACAACCCTCTCCTGAAAGTAAGCTCTACTGGTCTTTAAAGCCAAACATTCAGAAGACTTGTCCTCATGTGCAGGGCTTCTATGGGGCTCTGACCTTTAACTCCTTGGGGAGAAACTCTGCAATTTTAATTATCCTCTCATGGGTCTCCCAGTCCGGGTATGGGTCTTGATTCTATCAAGTCTCTGCCCCTCCTACCTGTCTCATTGTGGTTCCTTCTTTATATCTTTAGTTTTAGCAGATTTTTTTCTGCTGGTTTCCAGTTTTCCTCATTGATAGCTTCTCTATAAAAAGTTGTGATTTTTGTGCACCCATGGGAGGAGGTGAACTCAGGGTCTTCCTATTCCACCATCTTCTGTAAGCTCTCATTAACCCTTAAAAGAGATACTCAGATTTTAATCGTTCAATTCAATTTAACACTTTTTTAGTGCATACCGTGTGGGAGGCAATGTGCTAATTATTAACAATGCAAACATCCATTGACTAGGCGTCAGATCCAATGAACAGAATTGACTTGGTCACCATCACTGAAAGGTGGGGCTTTGTAGATGTGGACTCGCATCCTATCCAGGCTTTCATAAATACCCACTATAATCATTTTAACACTTGTAGTACATTCACTCCCTTTGTATTTTCAACATATTCATAGTGAAATCCTTGAAAGCAGTTCAAAAATTGCTTCTGTGAAGCACTGCTCTACTATTATCCCTTGCACATCAGGAAGAGCTGTGCACATTTTGCTCCTAAGCCTATTACTCTAGCAGAGCAGTCACAGAACTATAGTAGACAGTGTCTAGTCTCTACATCAGTCTTCCCCATTGGCCCCTGTCGTACTCGTGTTGTACCTGCTTTGTCCGGCGAAATGATATCTAATAGGCATTTGCCTGGATGAATTACCTGGTATATGGGACTCTGAATTTCAAAGCTCCTGAAGAAAGAAATTACAGTTACAGTCTCTGCTTTTTGGGTTTTAGCACAGGTCTCTGTCTTACTCTTTTTGAGCTGCTCTAACAAAAATAGCTGCTCCAATAAACACATCATTGACAGGGTGGCTTAAACAATGAACATTTACTTTTCACAGTTCTGGAGACTGAGAAATTCAAGGTCAAGTCACCAACAGATTCAGCGTCTGGTGAGAGCCCGCTTCCTCATTCACAGGCAGCCATCCTATCGCTGTGTCCTCATAAGGCAGATGGGATGTGGGACGTCTCTGGGGATGCTTTTGTAAGGAGGGCTCTACAATCATGATGTAATCACCTCCCACAGGTCTGCCTCCTAAATAACATCACATCGAGGGTTAAGATTTTGACATATAAATTTTGAAAGGACACAAACATTTAGCTCAAAGCATTCTGACAAAAACGCTCATACCCCGGGTGCTAGAAATTCACTGTTTGAGATAATACAATTAACTTGTCTAGTCAGCAAGAAGTGATAAGCAGACTGTGCTTGTTGCCACTTTCTTCTGATGCCCCTTGAATGATGTTTGAAAAGCTTTCTTCCTCTATTTCCTCATTTAGCAAGCTGGTGACTTTGGTAAATATGGCCATGAAGCCATACGTCTTAGGGAAGAAACTGATAACGTGATTCCAGGCAAGTTTTGCTGGTCTGGTTCAGTTTCTTCATATATAAAACAGGGCTAATATGATCCCCAAACAGGGTTTTTGAGTATATATATATACATATATATATATATAGGGGGAGAGAGAGAGAGAGAGAGAGAATGATAAATTTTAAAAACAATTGAGATCTTAGTTGTGGAAGATAGAATAATGGTCTTTCAAAGATGGCCACATCTTAATCTCCAGAATCTGTGAATATGCTGCCTTCACAAAAGGGACTTTGGAGATGTGATTAAAGTTAGGAATCTTGAGATGGCAAGATTATCCTGATTATATGGACGGGTCAACTAGTTATAGGAGTTCTTAAAAGGGAAGAACCTTCCCAACTCTGGTCAGAGAAAGAGATGGCGACAGAAGAATGGCCAGAGAAATATCACATTGCTGGATTTGAAGATGGAGGAAGGGTGGCCTCTTTAAGCTAGGAAAAGCAAGGAAACTGATTCTTCCTTAAGTCTGAAAAAGAAACAAAGTTTTGTTGATACTTTGATTTCAACATGATGAGACCTCAGTCAGATTTATGACTAAAGATAATATACCTGGGCTGTTTTAAGCCATTAGTTATGATAATTAAATGTTTATCCTGGTAATTAGATGTTTGTTTAAATGCTCCTTTATCATATGGACTCCTGATAAACACAATAAGGGCAGTACTTAAAGCTTATTGTAAGTTCATGAACTATATTTTTATCTAGGCTGATGATTCAAGTGGACAATTGAGTGAAGTCTTACTCAATGACCATTTCAAGCTCTTTTTCTCCTGGTTTGCATTAGGAGTTGGTTGCAAAATTAGTAGGTTCTAAAGGACTTAATTGTTGTGCAATAGATTAAATGATGAATATTATACTCCAATTGTTTGCATTATTCATTTGGTTATCATTCTACAAATATCTGTTAAGAATTTATCCAAGGAAAGAAAGCATTGAAAATTGGACAATGCAATTAATAAACCCCTTCTGCCCTCATGGAATATCTAGATCAGTAAAACACAAATAACCAAAATGCAGTAACCTGAGTCTTAAGTTCAAGGCTCTGCCTTACTCTCCATTGAAACTCTGGGTCTCAGCATAGTCCTTGGCACATAGTATGCACACACAAATTAACTGAGGAACTTCCATTGAATTGACTGCCATATGCAGTAAGATAATTATTTGATAACTTACCGAAGGGAAGTTCAGCAAAAGTTTAGTGGAAGACATACAATTTTATACATCTTAGAATCTGAGAAAGAAAAGGTGAACTTGGCCAAGATCAAATACCAGGAAGAAATGAGAGTGATTAAGAATTGTAGACAATAAAATTTGAGAAGCCGGATCACGTATGAAAACACAGTAATGAAAAATAGGGCTTAAGAGTAAGTTGCAACTTAATAACAAATAAACAAATAAGCCAGTCCAAAACCGGCGGAGGACCTAAAGAAGCAATTTTCCACTGAAGACATACAAACAGCCAATAGGCAGATGAAAAAATGCTCAGTATTGCTAATAATTAGTGAAATGCAAGTCAAAACTACAATGAGGTATCACCTCACACCAGTCAGAATAGCCATCATTAAAAATCCACAAATGATAAATACTGGAGAAGGTGTGGAGAAAAGGGAACCCTCCTACACTGCTGGTAGGAATGTAGTTTGCTGCAGCCATTATGGAAAACAGTATGGAGAGTCCTTAAAACACTAAAAATAGACTTACCATATGATCCTGCAATCCAACTCCTGGCATATATTTGAAGAGAACTCTAATTCAAAAAGATACATGCATCCCAATGTTCATAGCAGCACTATTTACAATAGCCAAGACGTGGAAACAACCTAAGTGTCCATCAACAAATGACTGGATAAAGAAACTGTAAGATATATATATTTTATTTTATATATATATATATATATATATATATATATATATATATATAATGGAATACTACTCAGTCATAAAAAAGAATAAAATAATGCCATTTGCAGCAACATGGATGAATCTGGAGATCATGATTCTAAGTGAAGTAAGCCAGCAAGAGAAAGAAAAATACCATATGCTATCATTTATATGTGGAATCTAAAAAAAAAGACACAAATGAACTTATTTCCAAAAGAGAAACAGATTGACAAACACAAAAAACAAACTCATGGGTACCAAGGGGGAAAGGAGGTGGGAAGGAATAAAATGAGTGTTCAAGATTTGCAGATAGTAACTACTATATATAAAATAGATAAACAACAGGTTTCCACTGTAGAGCACAGGGAAGTATATTCAATATCTTGTAGTCACCTATAATGAGAAAGAATATGAAAAGGAATATATGTGTCTATCTGTATGACTGAAACAGGCTGTACACCAGAAATGGGCACAGCACTATAAACTGACTATATTTCAATCAAAAAAATTTTTTTTAATGAGTAAGTTGCTGACAGATCGTAAGAATCCAGGTTTCCAAAGAGAGTTCTAGTGCTAGGATTCTGAACAAAGTTGGAATATTACCAACAACAAGTGCTCCTTTAGTTAAGTAAATTTGACAGGATTAAGCAAAGTAAAGCAGGTTCTTTCAGAGCAGGCCTATTTTTTCAGGCCTCAGGAGGCTAACATGCATCAGGATTTTCAAACAGAAGGAAATTCGTCTATATCCATTACCTATTGTTCCATAAGCAACTACCTCAAAATAGTGGCTTTAAATCATGCTTCTTTTTTTCTCATGACTTTGTGGGTTGGTTGAGCAGGTCTTCCGTGCTCACTCATGTGTCTGCATAGAGCTGGTGAATGGTCTAGGGGCTGGCCTCACCTGCACGGCTGGGTTTTTCTCCCCAGGTAGATGTTTTAGTTGTTATTTTTGTTATATTTTCTTATTGTTTGTTAGATTTTTTTACTATTAGGCTCCATGACATGATAGTATATGTGTTCCAAAAAGGTGAGAGGGGAAGCTGTAAGATTTCTTGAGATACAGGCTTTGATATCACACGGCATCATTCTGTCACATTACTTTGGTCTAAATAAGTCACAAGACCAGCCTCATTAAAGGGAATGGTAAGATAGACTACACCTCTTTAAGGGAGAAGTGGTATATTAGTCAAGGTTCTCCAGAAAAACAGAACTAATAAAATATATACGTATACAGTTGATCCTTAATGTGGGTTTGAACTGCACAAGTCCACTTACATGAGCAGTACCACACCATGCACAGCTGGCTGAATCCAAGGATGCAGAACTGTGGATACAGTGGAACAGATACAGTGATAGTTATGGAAGAGCCGCATATATTGGAAGGATCTACTCTAAGAAACACTGGGACTTTGAACTAGACAGAGACGCCACTCCTCTAAACCCCCACATTGTTCAAGGGTCAACTTTATATATACAAATAAAAGAAGATTTAGAATGAAGAATTGGCTTATGCAAATTTGGAAGTTGAGATGTCCCACAATCTGCTGTCTGCAAGCGGCAAGTCAGGAAACCCTGTGGTATAATTCAATGTGAATCGGAGGGCCCATGAACAAGTGAGCTGATAGTGTAAATCTCAGTGTGAGGGCAGGAGAAGATGAGATGAGAGGTCCCAGCTCAACAGGGAGGCAGAATAAAAGCAGGAGATGGGCGATACTGCCTTTCTTTGCCTTTACTGAATCCACTGATTCAAGTGTTCATCTCATCAGGAAACATCCTTACAGACATACCCAGAAATTATATTTAATCCAGGCATCCTGTGGACAGTCAAGCTGGAATATAAAATTAACCACCACAAGTGGCAAACACTATTATAAAGGGGTATGCATACAGGATGGGAGGGGTTTGCAGCCACATTTTGCTGTCTAACACAGTTAGTTTCGTTAGATTAGTTAGTTCTCAAACTAATGTAATCATGAAACTTTTTACTTTACCTTCTACAGTACCACTTTGTAATTTACAGTTTACTAATGCCCAAGTAAGACTGAATTATACACTAAATAGTTTTATAATTGAGGACTACTGGAGTTTTTAATTAAGCATCTAATGTAAAAGGAGACATATTTTATAACATACAGCTTTCTATCTTGGAAATGACACATGAGGAGTGTTCAAGGTAAGGATGAGCAAAGCTATTTAGTAATAGATTATTAAAGTAGCTTAGATGAATGGAAAAGAGCTTTATTCATGTTAAATGATGAAGGTATAAGAAAAGAGAAAGAAAAACTGTGTTATACTTCAGAGAATCTGACTTATACTATGGCTGCAGCATGTAAGAGCTAGGCTGGGGTTAGTGAAAAAAGAAAGAGTTAAAGTTTGCCTCAAGGATTTGAGCTCTTTTTTTTTAATTAGGAATTTAACCAAGGAGATAAAAGATCTGTACTCTGAAAATTATGACATTAATGGAATAAGTTGAAGAAGACACAATAAATGAAGAGACATTTTGTTCTATGGATTGCAAGAATTAATATTGTTAAAATGTCCATGCTACCCAAAGAAATCTACAGATTCAATGTAATCCTTATCAAAATTCCGATGGTAATTTTTGCAGAAATAGAAAAAAATCCTATAATTTGATGGAAGCACAGAAGACCCCAAGTAGCCAAAACAATCTAGAGAAAGAAGAACAAAACTGAAAGCATCACACTTACTTCTTGATTTCAGTTGGAATGAAAACAGATAAATAGATCAATGGGACAGAAGAGATTCCAGAAATAGTGTATATGTTCAATTAATTTGCAACGAAGAAGCCTGGAATATACAATAGGGAAAAGATAGTCTTTTCAATAAATGGTGCCAGAAAAATTGGACAGCCACATGCAAAAGAATGAAATTTGACCCCTATTTATACCATACATAAAAATTAACTCAAAATGGATTAAGGACATGGATATAAGACCTGAAATGATAAAACTCCTAGAAGAAAACATAGGGGGTTAGCACTTTGACATTGGTCTTGGCAATAATTTTTATTGGATTTGACACCAAAAACAAAAGCAACAAAACCAAAAAAAGCAATTCCACTAAAGTTAAAAGCTTCTGCAGAGCAAAGAACACCATCAACCAAATTGAAAACAACCTAAGTGATGTATCCAATAAGGTATTCATATCCAAAATACATAAGGAGCTCATATAACTTAAGAGCAAAAAAGGCAAAAACAAAAGCAAAATGAGCCAATTTAAAAATGGGCAGAGGAACTGAATAGACATTTCTTAAAGAAGACATATGATCAAGAGGTACTTGAAAGGATGCTCAATATCATTAATCATCAGGGAAACGCAAATGCAAATCAAAACACAACGAGATGTCTATCACCTTATACCTGTTAGAATGGCTATCATCAAAAAGAGAAATGGTAACAAATGTTGGTGAGGTTGTGCGGATAAAGGAACCCTTGTGCACCGTGGGTAGGAATGTAAATTTGTGCAGTCACTATAGTAAACAATCTGGAGTTTCCTCAAAAAATTCAAAAAACAACTACCATATGATTGAGCAATCCCACTCCGGGATAGCTATTCAAAGTAAGCAAAAGCAGGATTAGAAGAAAGATCTTCACTCTCATGTTCATTGAAGCATTATTCACAATGGCCCGGGTATGGAAACAACTGAATGAATGAAAGGACAAAGAAGATGTGGCACATACATATAATAGAATATTTTTCACCTGTGATAAAGAGGAAAATCCTGCCATTTATGACAACATGGATAAATCTTGAGGCCATATCCTGAGCGAAATATCCAGACAGACAGCACCATGGTATCACGTATATGTGAAATTTACAAGAAAAAACTCAAACTCATAGAAACAGAGTAGAAAAATGGTTGGCTGCAGTATAGAGGAAACAGGGAGAGGTTGGTGAAAGATACAAACTTTCAGCTACAAGATGAACAAGGCCTGAAGATCTAATGTAAAACATGGTGACAATGGTTGATAACACTGAATTGTGCAATCAAATTTTATTAAAAGAGTAGAATTTAATCTCACTAAAAAAAGGGATAAATATTTGAGGAGATAGATGTGTTAATTAACTAGATTAACTAGATGGGAGGAATCCTCTTACAATATATATGTAATCAAATTACCATGGTATATACTTTAAATATCAATTTTATTTGTCAATTGTAACTCAATAAAGCTGATTCTTTTATTAAAAGAAGATAAAGTGGATGGTAATGTGAGATGCAGTTTATGATAGAAGAATAGAGAATGGAAGGTGTTCATGAGGGGAAACGACAGAGCCAATTGTATAGAGTGGATAAAAAGCTGATGCAAGAGCAAAGGGAAGACCACAAGTGGATACCTATTATGGTTCACATGGGACATTGATCATTGTTAGGATAACTCTCTTGAATTCCTCAAGAAGCAGAAACTGAGACAAAGTTTAACATGCAAGAGATATATTAAAGCATTCCCTTGACTGACACCTCTAAAGGGAGAAGAAGGAAGTAGGATTTGGCAGAGAGAGAAGTGTGGTGTGCAGAATAACGGATGCTCAAACATGTCCACATTCTCATCTTTGGAACCTGTGATGATGTTACATTACATGGCAAAGGGGGATTAAGGTTGTGTATGGAATAAAGGTTACTAGTCAGCTGATCTCCCTTAAGATAGGAAGAGTTTCCTTCATTATCCAGGTGGCTCAGGGTAATCATGAGTTCTTACAAGTGGGAGAGGGAGGCAGAAGAGTCTATGTCAGAGTGATGTAATTTGAAAAATACTCAACCAGCCATTGTTGGCTTTGAAAATGATGGAAGAGGCTATGAGCCAAAGAGTGAGGGTGGCTTTTAAATCCAGGAAAGGCAAGGATATGAATTCAATAAAGCCTTCAAAAGGGAACAAAACCTCAACACCTTGACTTCAGTCACATGAAACCTGTGTCAGACTCTCAGCCTACAGGACTTTAATATAAATCTGTATCATCATATGCCACTAAGTTTGTGGCAATTTGTTATGGCAGCAGTACAAAACCAATACATTGAGTTACGTTTCAGGCTCAACAACACACCAAGTTCAGCACACTGAGCCAACTCCATAGCAGCTCTGGGACTAGAATGGCCCTTTAGAATTGCCCCACATTAGGTCATAATGGCAGGCCTTTATATTCCTTCAGTGATCAAACATTGGCTGTGAGGCATATGGTGAAGGATAACCTTGCATGAGGAGGCTCACTGAAGCCAAAGCACTCTCTGAAGAGGCTTACAGGTGAAGGCTGTCTGCCAACAGTGCCCTCAAAAAGTTGGACGAGTCTTTCATTGCACAGGGATCTGGGTAGCACAAGGAACATGTCCCCCTCGGCAACCATAAAATCTATCATCTAGCTGAGACCCGTTACAACATACTATTATTAATAATTATGTCTAGAAAATGAGTCTACATAAATTCTGTCCTGACTCATCTGGAATCAAGATCGTACTTACACTGGGGGTAGGAAGTGAGTGCGAGAATGTTCTTAACCATAGTTATTTGACTCACAGATGTAATTCACTTTGATATCATCTCCAATCTTCCAGATCCTTAGGCGCAAAATCTTCAAGTATCTTCGAATTCTCTCTTTATTTGACTCTATATTCAATCCTTTAACAATTTTTTTTTGGCTGTCTTTTCAAATTATATCCAAAGTGCAAGAGGTTCTAGCTACCGCCAGTATTCCCATTCTGGTCTGAAGCACCACTTTCTTTCTCTTGGACTACTGCAGGAGCTTCGTAACCACTCCTTTGTCTTTTCCAACAGACTGATTCTCTGGGAAGGTAAAGCAAATCTCACCGCTCCTCTGCTCACAACGCTGCAGTGACTGGCTCCTTGTTTCACTCTGTGGGAAAGACAACATATTTCCATAGTCTGCAAAGTCATATGTGATTTTTATCCCAAAGTTACCCTTTTGAACTAACTCATCTTCTCCCGCTGTTCCCTTTTCTGAGTCCTCTCCAGCCACAGGGGTGTCTGCTGTTCCTCAAACACTCCAGGCACAGTCACCTTAGAGCATCCACATTAGCTCTCCCCACTACTTGCAATACTCTTCTCCAGATATTTGCTTGGCTGACACTTTCACCTTTTTTCCCAATCTGAGCTTCTTAAAGCAGCCCATGCTGGCCACTCTGTTAACCTCCATAACTGGAACCCTTGTTTGCTCTCTGGATCCCTCCGCAGTCTGCTCCATTTCCCCCCCATAACACTTGTCCCTTCTGAGTTTCTTCTTTAGGGTGTACATTTCTTTTTCTGTGTCCTCTCACTTGAATAAACACAGTAAGAACAGGGTCTTTTATATTTGTTCATTCATATATTCCAAGTGCCAAGTCATGCCTGGCTCATAAGACACATTAAAAAAAATGTTGACTAACTACATTTTGATAGAACTTTCTGATCTAAGAAGAAACCACATTGCATCCTGACATCAGAGTCTTCACAGAAGCTCTGATTTCAAGGCCAGTTCTTCAATCTGACATTTAAGACTCCACCACTTGGCATAATTGTAGGAAATGTGCATATCTTTTCTACACCTTGGTTTTCAAAACTGGAACAATAGCTACTCTTTCCCTCCCAGAGTTATGGGGAATGTGCGGCAACGCAAAGGACAAAATGGTGGTGCTCCCCCAAATGTGTATGTTGAAATCCTACCCCCACCATGTGATTGTATTAAGAAGTGGGGGCCTTTGGGCGGTAATTAGGTCATGAGAGTGGAGCCATCATGAATGGAATTAGTGTCATTATAAAATAGACTCCTCACCCCTTCCGCCCCTCCCTTCTCTTTGTGGGAATGCAGCAGGAAGACGTCCATTTATGAACTAAGGAGTGACCCTTACCAGACACCGAATCTGCCAGTGCCTTATCTTGGAATTCTAGCTTCCAAAAAAGTAAGAACAAATTTCTATTGCTTAAAATCTCTCAGTCTGCAGGATTCTGTAATAGCAACCCAAACAGACTGACAAATGACAAATATAAAGAACTAAACACAAGGCCTTGAACGTAGTGAGTATTCAAACATGGTAAGTGCTCTTATTTCCCTTGTATTTATTACTATTTATTATTGTTATAATCTTAGGTTTCACTACATTTCCTCGGGTAGCTTATCTACCTCTGTCAAACCAGAGCAACTGCTTCTTTCTCAAAACAGACCGTGTTTCCTCACCTCCAGGCTTCACTCATCCTGTTCCTCTGTTTCAAATGCTCTCCTTTTCTCATCTATTTGTGTGCAAAGCCTCTCCGCAATTGAATTTTTAGCTCAAATGTCACTACCTCTGTGCTATCTTCACTGAGTACCCCCTCACCCCTCAATCCAAAAGTACCCTCTGTGTCCCATGTCCCCACACTCAGTGCCTATACCCTGGCTTGCTGAGGTCCCATAGAAGACATTATACCTCTTGAAGCTAGAATCCAATCTCTTCAGCTCTGCTTTCCGGTGTCAAGTTGGTGAATGTGTCCCTTTACCACCTAATTACATAAGAACTGACTAGTCCACAGAATAGTTAATATGAAGGCCACTTCCTCGAAATCTATTCAAATCACAAATATGATAAAAGAAATTAATAACTTCAGAAAGTATATAAAATGGCACATTGTGAGTTTAATAGAATTAAAAATGGGGAAGAAAAGGGTTGGGGCTAAAGGCACCAAAGCCTTGATGTTATGAGGAGAGAGTATATTATTATTAGGTAATTCAGATTTTTGTAATATAGCAGGGAGCCTGAAGATTTGCATACGGTTGGCTTAAACACCACTTACATGCTGTGACAAAAGAAAATTAACTGTTTTTATTGAAACACCTCACCTCGTAAGCAATTTACTTAATATGATTTGCACAGTTTCTCAAAATATGCAAAATGAATATAATATCTATTATTCATGATCATCTCAAAAAGAGCTTTTGTCAATTTGCTACTCTGATTTCCTGTCTCATTTGTAATCCATATCAGAAAAAAATTAATATTCAAAAGCTATAAAGTACCAAGACTCGGTGATAGCAAATTCTCAAAGAATTGGGTCTTAGAGTCATCAAATATTTTCCTAAAGGAGATGCACATAATACATTTTATCCTTTAAATCCATCAGGTTAATTAAAATAAAATCATTGAGATGACTTTGATAGAAATAAAACTGGCTCAGGAAATGGAAAAAAATGAGGATACAGAGAACTGAGGCAGATTGAAATATAAAGACTGGAAACCAGAGGACTGTGTGCCACCTCTGTCTGTCCTCCAGCTCAGTGGGCTTGGTCAAGTCATGATTCATAACTCTTATCTCATTGCCCCACTTATAATAGAAACCTCACTGAGATTCTTTCCATTTATAAATTTTAAGAAAGTACAAAATATTCCCACATGTGTGTATATTATATATATATACCCTTATTCATATATATATTTACAAACATATATACATATATGTATATAAATACATATATAAATATGTTTCTATATTTGTAAACATATATTTTATTTACAAATATTTGTCAATTATGTATCTTTTATTTGCACATACATGGTAAAGACATTCATAGTATCCTGAATGAATTAACTGTGGCTGGGTAATAATTTTTCATTTGAATTCTTTTTCTTACTAAAAGATTTCAGGAAAAACATGAATTTTATAAGTTATATTTCAGGCTAGGTAACTTGGAAGCAAAATGCAAAGGCAGATTGGCCTGGGGGAAAGTGTATAAATGACCCCAATTTAAATACTTACTCAGCTCCTTCTAGGAGCTTGGCTTGAGTCATTTACTTATTTCTCTTCATGTACTTCCGTATTTAAATAGAGCTCAGCAGGAGCATGTTTATCATAATGCTCCTGAAACTTAAGTCTCGAGGCCTCTCTTGCATGGATCCCCTCTGTAGTGAACTGAATGGTACCCATCATCCTCTCCCTGACTGAAATATGGCCACATCTTAATCCCTGGAAGATGTGAACGTGACCTTATTTGGAATAAGGGTCATTGTAATGTAGTTAAGTTAGGAATCTTGAGATGAGATTATCCTGGATTATCTGGGTGGGCCCCAAGTTCAGTGATATGTGTGCTTATAACAGATGCACAAAGGAGAAACACACTAAAGAGAAGGCCAGGTGAGGAGGAGGCATCAGCTGGAGTTGTACAGCTATGAGCCAAGGTGTACTCGGACCCACCAGAAGCTAGAAGAAGCAAGGAAGGGTTCTCCCCTAGTGCCTTCAGAGAGAGCATGGCCCTGACAACACCCTGAGTGTGTGGTTCTGGCCTGAAGAGCAGTGAGAGAATAAATGTCTGGTTTTACATCAAGTTTGTGTTAAATTGTTCTATAGTAGCCCTGAGAAACTAATACACTTTCTAAAGGCCTGGAGGGACCTGACCAGTGTGTTAACAGGTTTTGGTTTTTGTTTTTTTTTTTTTACACTATTTCCCCTCTGTCACATGTTCATTTATATCAGGTGATAGTGGAGTGGTCACAAATGTTATTTGATGGCCATGATATTATATTTGTCCTGATGTGGGAATGGCCAACCACCTGGAAAAGATGAAGTTTTGACCCAGGAGGTTCTGGTGGGTCCTGAGAAAGAGATCATTTTCCACATGAAGATGTTGCAGTAGAGGTGTAATCGTGAAGAGGGGTGGGGGAAGGGAAACACCCATTCTTTTACCATCTGTACCAGAGGTTGTAAATTGACAGCCAACAAGCAGAGATCACCTATTGATATTATTTGTTTGACCAAAAAAAAAAACAAAAAGAAACCCAACTTTTTGTTGTTTATTCCAAGGATGCAGGAAGGTTGGGAGATTGGGATGGTCCCTCTGCTGGTGAGCAGTGTGACCTTGGGCAAGTTCATGAATTTTTTAACTGACCTTCAGTCATCTCATTCATTGCTTATATTTTAATCAGTTTTATTGAGATTTAAGTTATATAACATAAACTGCATATAAATATATATATATATATATATATATATATATATATATATATATATATATATAAAGTAAAATTTGTTAAGTTTAGACAGAAAGTTTCAACCATAAGCCACTGCCACATCCAAGATTATAGAACATCTCCCCTAAAAGTTTCCCAAGTCCATGGCCATCCATCTCACCCTCTAGTCCTAGCCTCTGCCAGCAACTGATGTCTTTTAGTCTCTGTAGGTTAGGATGACTTCTCTGGAATTTTATATAAATGGAATCACATAATCTTAAATCTTCTGTGTATGGCTTTGGTTAGTCAGCATAATGATTTTAACATTTATTCATATTGTGCCTGTGTTAGAAGTTCATTCTTTTTGTTTTTTTTTTTTTTCAGTTAAGTAGCATTTCACTGCCTCATTTAAGTTGTCTGCAGTGGCTGGCTGTTGTGAATAAAGCTGTTATGATTACTGCACACAAGTCTTTGGGTGGACATTTGTTTAAATGTCTTTTGTGTGAACATGTTTCTTAACTTTCTTTAAGAAACTCTTCTGGCCGTCTTCCAGTGTGGTTATACAATTTTACATTCTTACCAGCAGTATTTGAGAGTTCCAGTGTGTCCACATTGTTGGCCAAACTTTGGTCTTAAGAATCTTTTAAATTCTCCATCATAGTGGAAATACATAGTCAAAAGCCATGTTTTTAAACATTTTGTAAAATTAAAATCCCTTTGGGTAGCACTTGCCACTCTAATTTTTTGATGATTCCCAACATTAACAATAGACTGATGCTCACATGTCACACCCACTGTACCACCTACCTAGCCCTGAAATCATCCACAGCAGAAGTTTTATACATATTATCTTATTTTAACTTCCCATAAAGTATCTTCATTTATTCTCTTAACAACTCTTAAGAAGTAGGTATTAGCAAGCCCCCATTCACAGATAAGGAAGTCAGGGCCAAGAGAACATAGAGGTGTGAAGTCACACACTTAAAAATAGAAGTCAGGATATGAACTCAAGTCTGTTTGGCTCTAAAACTGGGTGTTTCCCACACTGGCCTTCAGGCAGTAGAAACCATACATGCAGAGGCAAAAACTAGGGAAAGTGCGGGCATATTTAGAGAGCTGTCCTGACGGAGTGGGTCTTGTAAACAGGACTTAGGGATAGTCATGACCACCTATATAATTTGAAACATAATAACATAATGTTCCTTGTTCAAAATTCAGGACAAAGTTTTGTTGAAAGTATTAAATATAAATTGTTCTTTTCTTCCACTCATAAGGTGTTTTATATTTAATATCCTTCTAAGCTAAGAAAAATTATAATTTAAAATTGTTACCATAAATTATTCTGGTCATCTTTATATTACACAGTGCTAGTTTTAATTGAAAATATAAGTACATTTAAGTCGTATGTGGAATCACCAAAATGATGCAATCTGCATTTTGTAGCTCATGCATGCATGTGATTGTCTTTTTTACCAGAAAAAGGAAACACTGCCCAGAACTAACTCAACTGGTTTTATTTCACTTTTCGGTATGTGCACACTCTACCAACATTCTCTACCTTCAGCTTCCTGATGATTAGGAAAGAACTCTAATAAATTAATAAACAAAATCCCCAATTAAATAGAGTGGGGACACCGGAAGGGAGAGCTCTTACACCCTGCAAGGACAGCAGCCCAACAGGAAGAAGAAAGACCCGTCTTTCCTGGCAGGGACTCAGCCAGTGAAAAGTCGTGGACTCTCTGTGCTCTGGAGTCCTCCCAACTTCCTTCTGCCCTCTATGAAAGCGTTCTCCTTCCCTTGTCATGTGGGGGCTTGCGGCTGGCTCGCCATGATGGTGGACCCCAAACTGCAATTCTCTACTGATCCCAAATAAACCTGTCTTTGTTGGAGAAATTTCTGGCAGCCTATTTGTTTCAGATCATCGGAACTTAAAATAAAAGGAGCTATAAGTTGTCCAATCTTTTCCTTTCCTTTAATGCCATAATTTTCAATATAAGCAGTTGGCTAATATTGGGAAGTAATACCAGTAAGAAAGAATATAATAGCATTCCTTGGTCATTTGTCTTTCTCAGAACACCATTGCCTTCTTATAGAAGAGAGCTCCAGTCTGAACAGGAAAAAACAAACAAAAAAACCCCAGAAAAACACATGGCCTCCCAAGGCTGTCGGGGTGCCCTTAATCAATCCACCAGGTAACACACTTATTTCGCATTTACTTTGAGTCTTGCTGAACTCCCACATGTCATGGTTCCACGGGAGTCCTGTGCCCAAGGGGCATAGTGAACACTTTATTCAAATGGAGTGGCAAGTGATGGAGGGCATTTATATTCATATATCTCTTCAGATTAGCTCCTGCTTTAAGACTTCACCTACAAAACACATTTCCGAGGAAATGTTATTAAGAATTTCAAGAGGGTAACAGCAGAGCATTCATTAAACTAAGCATGGAGACCTTCTGAGTTCTGGACCTTGAGTGACTGCACTGGTGGAATGGCCATGAATTCAGTTTTTTGGATAGTGGAGAAATAAGAGCTAAGAACGACTTATACAAGTGTGGTTTTTACTCAATCTCCCATTCCGTGGATAATTACTAGACATCTATAATGTGCTGAGCATGTTTTAGGTGTTTGGGATGCATCAGTGGAGGAGAAAATAAAAGAAATTTCTGCCTTAATGGAGCTTACATTCTTCTTTTCTTTGAGGAGTCAAGTCATGTAAAATTTGAACTATCTGTTCCTACTGGAGGAATGTTCATGCCTAGAATTCAGCTAAAAGGAACCAGGCTCTTTATAAAATAATCTCATTATACAACTGGATTTTCCAAAACTGTGCATGTTGGAATCCACTGTGTGATAAAGAGTGCTTTGTTCTTTTAATTTTCGTTTTCCCTGGTTTGAACACCAAAAGGGTTAAATGATTCTTGCCCATTTCTTTCCTTTATGTTTGCTTCTCTCTTGGCAATCTGTGTAAGCAAAAGCACTAATTAGATTTGTCTTAAATCTTCTGCATGTTTTGGTTAAAAAAAGGTAATGCAACTCCTCACCAGTTTCTTACAAAAATTAGCAACTGAGAGGGACTCTATTCTATAATGAACAAATCAATGATTGTGGTCACTGTTTTGGCAAATTCATTTTGCAGCAAGTTGAGCCATTAAGCAACAATCTACCTTAACTCTCTAAGAAAGGACACTGGAAAAATGAGACTTTCTCTCTCTAGCCCAGAAGTTCTCAGACTTTATCATGCTCATGGTCACCTGCAGAACTGGTTAAAACACAGATTGGTGGGCCCACCTGCAGTTTTGATTCAGTAGGAGAGGGATGGTGCTCAGATTATGCCTAAGTCTCCAGGTGATGCTGTCACTCCTGGTCCCAGTAAGTACTCCATCCTAATTGATGAAATTAGAAGACAGAGGGTCTAAATTTCCTTTATCACTTGAAACTTGTACAGGTTTCTTTATACATAATGTCATGGGCTTGGGACCTAAACATTCTTTCTATTAACCAGGGAACAGTTTCAGAAGATTAAGCTGAAACTATGATTTCTATCCTTGTCTCTCTATTCACCAAGTGTGAGTGTGATTGTGTGAGCATGAATATGGGTGCGTGGAGAGGAAAGCATAGAATATGGTGAAAGAAAGCATGTTTGCGTTAAAGAGTGTAGGCAAGGCTGAAGTTGAGTGTTTGTATATGTTTGTATAAAGAGATGTAAGCAGAGGATGGGGAAAGACAGAGATAAACACTAAAAAAGAAAGAGACAAACACATAAATGGATAGGAAAGAAAGAAGTTCCCGAAAAGTTACTCCATAGTCCTAAGCAGTTCCCACTTAAGAAATGAAAGAATAAAGGTATACTTAACAAAAATAATATGATTAGGTCTTGCTTACCTTGTAGAGTCTAGTAAAAAAAATAATATAATTTGTTGTCAAGTTATTATATCAGGCACTTGACTACTTTATCTCATTTAGACTACACCATGATCCTTTGTGAAACATCTTTCTAGCTTCTTTTACAGGTGAGAAAATCTAATTTAAAAGAGGTTGAAGGGACCATCTTGGGTCACACAGTGAGTAAACAACTCGATTAGTATGTATTTGAGATCAGGGCGTCCTGGTTGGATGTAGCTAAGATTTCACATGGGAGAGTTTTCAATAATTTAAAACAAAGCAGAAAGCTAAAGTTGGGTGCTGAAGAAATTTCTGGCTGTGGATGAAATTGTTACGTTGTTATCCTAGTTGTCTATTCTTACGTTTCCGAGTAACAACTAAGTAATATTTTTACTGACAAGACCTGATAAAATGAAAAGTAATACAGCTGGAAGAGGTCTTCAGAGGTTCAGAAGTGGAGGTGTGTAGATTGACATGAGGCCAGGGGAAAATAGCGAGCATCTAAAGAGGCTCCCGCTTTGCTGGAAAATCTCTTAGCGCATTTGATTTGTTGCCATGAGTTTCTAGAAATTATAACACTTCATCACAGTCTATTTGTTTCCAAAGTCAGATGACATCTTAGTCAAGAAAAGAAATTTCTGAATGGTGCAAATTTATTGATGTATGAAAGTAGGTTAAAATTTAATTTTTCTTTTGATAATTTCAAAATACTACTGGTGATAAACCAAGCTTTATTTATAGATTGTTTTCCTATGATCACTCAAAAAGTATACTGTAAAAAATATTTCTACTGTGAGTGTAATACATCGTTATTAAGAAAAAACAAAGCATAAGTAAAAGAAAAGGAGAAAACTCCAATAGTGCTTATTATTAAGGTTTTTGTTATTTCCTTTCTTTTTTTTTTTTTCACATTTTTTTCTCTGTGATTTATCATAACATTTTGTGTATATTTCCCTGTGCTATACAGTGTAATCTTGTTTATCTATTCTACAATTTTGAAATCCCAGTCTATCCCTTCCCACCCTCTACCCCGCCCCCCCCCCCGGTAACCACAAGTCTGTATTCTCTGTCCATGAGTCCATTTCTGTCCTGTATTTATGCTTTGTTTTTGTTTGTTTGTTTGTTTTTGTTTTTTAGATTCCACATATGAGCGATCTCATATGGTATTTTTCTTTCTCTTTCTGGCTTTCACTCTGCTACGTATGCATATGGGCTAGCACACCCAATAGATCTGTTCTTTGTCTTATATTTTTATCTAAAACTTCTAGAATTAAAAAGCATACATATATATGTGTGTGTTTATGTATATTTAAGCTTCATTTTGAATGTTTGTGAGTTCTTCTGTGAATTAGATCTTTATTAAAGAGATATTCAGTTAATGTCACATAGGCGATTCTACATTTTGATGTGTCACTGGAAATTAACATGAACATTTTTAGGCATAAAATTATTTTCAGCATGCTGGTTTATTTATTGAGATTACTTTCCAGAAGTGCACCAGAAATGCATGAAAGTGCCTGTTTCATCACTGTTTTGCCAGTCCTGTCTTGTGAGCAGAGGTGGGTCTACTGTGTCACCCATGGAGCTTAAAATCCAGCTAAGATGAAATTCACATGAAGAGACCGTTAGTTCGGGATTGGTGGCTGTCCTCCTCCCAGGCTCCTGCAGCACTGGACTCATTCTTTTATTATAGCTCTTACATTTATTGGAGTTAGACTTCTTGAGTCTAAATTCTGGCTCTACCACATATTGCCATGTGACCTTGAACAAGTCTTTGGACTTCAATTCCTTTATCTGTATGAGGGAAAAAGTAATAATGACAATACCTTCTTTCTACGGTTGCTGTAAGCTGATATATACAAAGCACTTGGAATAGATCCGGGGCATCGACTTCAGTCAATGTTTATTTTTTCACTGTCATGACCAGCATTAACATGTTGGACTTCACCTTTTCATGTCTATCTTTCCCACTATTCCAGGAGCCCCTCCTGGGTAGTGAGGGTGTCTTGCTCATCTGGTCCCCAGCATCTGCACAGAAGAAGCGCTTCATAAGTATACAATGAATCAGTGAGTGGGTGAGTCAGAACCTCACCACCTATTCACATTTTCTAGTTATTTGAGAGTGACTAATGGGGACTTGGTTGTACTGACCTTCACAAGGGCTGCGGAAATATTTTTCTTCTTTTCTACTGAAGCAGTCAAGCTTAACCTTCACTTGTTAGGCTCTCTGCCAAGAAGAAGGCACAAAAGAGTACTTCATCCAATTTATGAAGGCACAGTAAAAGTAAAGGCCCCACAGAGCTCTTGAGGGCACAAGGCAACTGCAGCTGGGGCGAGAAACAACCTGGTTAGATGCTCTGCAATCCTCCTCAAGGCATCCCATCAAAGCAAGAGCACCAACGCAGAGGAAAAAAAAAAAAAAACAGAGTGTGCGTGGATCCTATTTTAATCCTTTCTGGAGAACAAAATGATTTATCTTCCGGAAACAAGGCATACATCATGCAATGCCATTTTGAAAACCCAGCAAGTCCAGGTTAGGTGAGGAGCATGACAGGCCCTGAGGGAAGTGTCAGTGGTGCTACGTACCGAGCAGGGAGTCATCGCGGGGAAGATTGCTTCATTCCTCGTAGTACGTCTCCAAAAGATGTTGACGTTTTCAGTATCACTTTGCTTAGCCATGTGTGCCTTTCGAATATTCACTTCTTTAGTGAATTCATACTTTTGTGATTTTTTAAAAGTAATAAATGCCTATTGCAAAACATGCCAAAATACAGAGCTGAAAATAAAGAAGAGTCACCTTTCAAAAAGAACCACTGCTGAATTGTGGTGAATATTCCTAAAGTCTTCTGTAAATTTATAATGTATGGAACAAAGCCGAAATTAGCCAGGGAATTCCCACACTTCGCATTTTCCACACCTGTGAAAGAGAATCCTGTCTGGGTCCTTCCATTTCTCTTTCTACTCCCTTTGTTCAGCCCTCCATGGGGTGTCCTCCCATTCCTAGAACAGCCCTTTGGACGTTAGATGTTCCAAATCAGGACAAGCAAGAGGGTTGCTAGAATAAGCTTTGGCTTGGACTAAGGGAAATGTCTGAGAGGAGAACCTGGAAGATGGAGGTGAGGGAAAGCTGGGGTATGGGTCGGAAGAGAAAATGAACATTTATTTAAAAATGCATGTTTCCAGCGGGGGAAGAAGGTGGGAAGGGATAAATTGCAAGTTCAAGATTTCCAGATGGTAATATATATAAAATAGATAAACAACAAGTTTATACTGTATAGCACAGGGAACCACATTCAATACCTTGTAATAGCTTACGATGAAGAAGAATATGAGAATGAATGTATGTATGTTCCTGTGTGACTGAAGTATTGTGCTGTACACCAGAAATTGACACATTGTAAACTGACTGTACTTCAATAAAAATATATTTTTAAAAATGCATGTTTAGGTGATATGACTTATCTTTATGGTGTTGGAGGAAATCATGAAAAATATTTATGTTATTGAAAGAAAAAAAATCCTCATTTTGGTTTCCTAATAGTCAGGGTTTATAACCCTTGCTGAGGCAGAATTGAAATTCAGAGGTAACAACTCATTAATGATATAAAAGTAGCTGTCAGTGTGAAATCAGCACAAGTGCAGGCATGCAGACATAGGCGTGGGTAAAAGTGGTGTCAGCATAGACATATATTCATCAAGACTAGTAAGGCTTAGCCAAAGATAGTGGGAAAGAGAGAGAGAGAAGTTTGAAACCAAAGCATATTATTTTAAAGCTTTCCTCAGCAAACATTAAACTGAACATAGGTCCATTTCAATAAATCCTTTAGCTAAGATTTTTTTCTTCCATTAAAGGATCGGCCATCCGCACAAACCAGCTCAATCAAACAGGACTGTAGTAAAGTACACAGAGAAATAAGGGACTAGAAACACAACTTTTTTTCTTTTTCCGTTAAAGAACGTCCAAATTTCATGAAGACTGGAGCTGAGGAACTATCTGGATTCTCACCAGCTCTGGGATGTTAGTACTTGGAGCTTTGTGAAATAGCACGAAAGCACGAAGATATGAGTTAGCTGTAAACTAGTGGACTTTTCTTTCTTGCTTTCTTCCAAACCATTATAAAATTTGCTCATATTTCTAGTTTAAATTTCTAAGATGGATGGATGAGAGAGAGTGAGGGAGAGAAATTAATAATGTAGGAACCTGAATGGGCACGATATCAACCATCACCTCAATTTTAGAGCAGAGTTTTTCGCACAAGGTCATGACACCCATAGCTAGCCAGCATAAGGATACCTCACTGCCCTGGGCTGGCGGGACAGAGGGCAAGATATTTGTTTCATTCAGGACTGCAACTGCAATTAGAAAAAAGAAAAAGAGTTTATCAGCTTCACTTACTCATTATAACTTACGAGTTCATGGATAGTCAAGGTACAGATATGGCTGAATAACGTGGTCACATTATACCATCAGGAATACCCTGGTCTTCATTTCCCAATTCTGTCTTTCCCTGTCCTGCCATCATTCTCTCAGGCTTCTTCCATAAGGTGACAAAAATGGCCACCAGAAGCATTAGGTTTTCGGTTTATCAAGGGACAGATCAATACAGTGGGAAGAGAATGTTTTCCTTTAACTCCAGCAGAATTCCAATGCTTGTCTCTGACTCACCCAGCTTGATAAGTTATATGCTCAGACCAAGGTCAATCGATAAGGCTTGAGAAGTGAACTTATTATATTGGCAAAAATGGGGTTCCAGCCATGGGTTAGCCTCACCTAGGCCAGGTGGGTTCCAAGTCAGGGAATTCCAGTTAGTGAATACTGGACAGGGAAACTCACCAGGAAAGAAACAGAGACAGACTCAAACTGAGTAAATGAAAGACGATCATGGACGACTGACCAAGGTGCGGACAGTACTTAGGAAATGTAACCAACAATGGGGGATGCCTCAGGGGTAGTCAAGACAGCCATTGTTATTTCAGTCCTGAAGAGGCGAGAAAAAAGCGGTTCTAGAACCCAGAGAGACATCTGTGTGAAGTGGGCCTCCTGCCTAACACCATAACATTTAATAGGGGGACACAGCCAATTCATGATGACCTGACAGGACACGAAATGCTGGAACAAATACTCTCAACTCAGACTTCCCTTGTATTTTTTTCTGGGTACCTTGGATTCTCTCCCAGCCCAGCTGCAAGCCAGAGGACCAGGATGCTGATGGTTGGTTACTTTTATTTCATGTATAGAGTAAAACAAGATGATCTTCTAGAAAAAAATATTCTTAAGAGTTTTGTGCATGAACTTTCAAACTTCTCTGTTCCTATAAAGTACACACCTACAAACATGCTCATGTACATACTGCATATACACATGTGTCTATATAGATAAACACCTGCACACACAGCACACATGCAAAATCATATATGTGAACACATGTATGCATGTATCTTACCAAATGAGGTCACTTCAAATATATTGTTCTCTAACTTGTTATTAATTTTATAATGTAGGGATATCTTTCCCAGCCCATATACTTATGTTTCTTAATTTTTAATTATGTTTCTTAATTTTTAATTATGTATAATGATTTTACTTTGATTATAGATAAAAAACTTAATAACCTCACCGTAATTTATTAAGTCAGTTTCTTACTGAGAGATTTTTAGTTTCTTTCTGGTTTCTATTACATACATTGCTGCAATATATTTCCATGTGCTTATCTTTATGAACCCATGGGCCACTGGAGTCATGGTTACACAGATTTTTATGGCAATATCCTTCCTAATTATCTGCAAATATTCAATTTCATCCATTTAAACATGAAAGATAGTTCACTCCCTACTTCTTTGCAAAATCTAAACGTTACCCATCCTGTACTAGTTTCCTGAGGCGGCCATTATAAATCACCACAAACTGCAGATTGTAAACAAGTTTTTCCACAATTCCGGTGGCCAGAAGTCTGAAATCAAAATGTTAGCTGTTGTCGGTTCCTTCCAGAAGCTCTGGAGGAGAATCTGCCCATTGCTCTCTCCCAGATCCTGGTGGCTGTGGGCAACCTTTGGCATTTCTTTGCTTGTGGCTGTATCCCTCCCATCTCTGCCTCTGTCTTCGCATGACTTTTCTCTCTCTGTCTCTGTGTCTTCTCTTTTTCTGAAGTGTGAGGACACCTGTCATTGGATTTAGTGTGGGCCCTAACTCCAGGATGATCTCATCTCAATCTTCAATTTAATTTATCTGCAAAGACTCTATTTCCAAATAAGGTCACAGTCACAGGTGACTGGGGTTAAAATGCAGACATACCTTGTTGGGAACACAATTCAACTGACTATACAGTCTTTCACATTTTCTTTGGCCAGTCTCTGATAAAAGACTACCTCTTAAATATTGTTTTTATTAGCTTATTTTGCCTTTCCTTCATAATTATTGAACGTTAGCTGCTTCTCATGTTTTTATACATTGATGTCATTCTTATGTGAATTGCCTGGGAAGTTGATGATGTTGATGATGATGATGATGATGATGATGATGATGGTAAGAATACTTAACATGAAATCTACTCTCTTAACCAGTTTTTAACTGTACAACATTATTGTTACAGGTGCAATGTTGTACAGCAAATCTCTAGAGCTTACTCATCTTGCTGAACTGACACTTTATGCCCATTCGTTAATAACTCCTCATTTCTCCCTCAACCCAGCCCCTGACCACCACCATTCTACTTTGATTCTATGAATTTCACTATTTCAGGTACCTCATATAACTGAAATCACAGAGTGTTTGACTTCCTATGGGATTATTTATAAATTTTTTAAATTATTTCTTGTTTTAATTAGTAGAGGGTTGAAATACATTATAGATAAGAGAACTATGTTATAAAATGCATTCAAAGCATTTTCTGTCATTTAGACTTTAACTGATACTATCTTCTGCCACACAAAATTTATATTTTTTGAATAGTCAAACCTGTCAATGATTTTCTTTGTAAATTTGGGAGTTTACCTTATGCTTAAAAATTCTCAGGCTTATAAAAATGCTCCCCTGTAGCTCATACTAATTTTTCTTTTTAGTCTTTAAATTAAACCTTGAAAGCATGAAATCATTTGGAATTTATTTTTTGTGTGAGTTGCGTGGGAGAAAGATGACACTTGCTTCAATGTGAACAGCATTTTGTACCAAAATTATTATTGAAAATCCTATTATTTTCTCACTCTTTTGAAACATGTTTAGCTCATGAGATTTCCATTATACACTGCTCTGTTTCTGGATTATTGAATTTGGTTCCTAAGATTTATTTATCTATCCTTATGCACGCCTTTTATATTGTTTTCTCCTTAGTATATTATAAATTCTAAGAGCACAGGTGCACCTTCATTAGTCATATTTTTCAATATTTTCTTGGTCTCTCTCTCTTATTTTATTTTTTATTGATGTATTGTTGATTTACAATGTTGTTTCTAGTTTCTGGTGTATAGCAAAGTGATTCAGTTATATATACATATATGCATAATTATAATAATACATATTCTTTCTCATTATAGGCTATTACAAGATATTGAATGTAGTTCCCTGTGCTCTAAGTAGCACCTTGTTGTTTATCTATTTTGTGTATAGTAATTTGAATATACTAATCCTGAACTCCGAATATACCCTTCGTCCCCATTCTCCTTTAGTAACATAGGTTTGTTGTCTATGTCTGTGAGTTTAGATCTGTTTTATAAATAAATTCATTTATATCATTTTATTAAGATTCCACATATAAGTGATATCAAATGATATTTGTCTTTCTTTGTCTGACTTGCTTCACTTAGTATGATAATCTCTAGGTCCATCGATGGTGCAACAAATGGTATTATTTCATTTTTTATGCTGAGTAATATTCCATTGTGTGTGTATTATATATATATATATATACTATTTTTAAAAATTTATTGAAGTATAGTTGATGTACAATGTTGTGTTAGCTTCTGGTGTACAGTTTCTGATATATATATACATATATATATACACACATATATGTATATATACTCCTTTTCAGTTTCATCTTTGTCTTTCTTTTGCATTTACCCTTCCAGCTGACACTTGAAATTTCTTGCAAAATTATCAAAAGATGGGATTTTGATTTAAATTGAATTAAATGTCTGCATTATTTGAGATAGGAAGACATCATTCCATCCCAGAGGATAACTCTTTAATTATTAAAATCTTGTTTTAAATATTGTAGTAACATTTTATAGAGGTCTTAATATTAGGTCTAATGTAGATTTATATTACATGAGTATATTTATATTTTATAATTTTAGCTTAGATTTTTTGTTTGTTTTGTATTTTATTTTTTGGATTTGGTTTGTTTTCCCAGTATATGTTCAGATGTGCCATTGTAAATATGAACAAAATAATTTGAATTTGACTAATTTCACTCTATCCAGTCACCTGATTGAATTTCCCTAGTTTTGGGTTAAAATATAAGATGATAACAATAATTATGATAAGGATTATAGTAATAATGACTAATATGGTTAATAGTCATTTTATTAATTAGTAACTGATAAAGTATCAGACATTTTGCTAATCGCTATACAGGGGTTATTAGATCGAATCCTCATAATACTTCTGAGAGAGAGAGAGAGACCAATATCTTTTCCCACAGATGACAAATTTCAGTTTACAAGGAGTAAGGAATTGCCCAAGGTATTCCAGGCAATAAATGTCCCAGAATCAGAAGAAAAGTCTGTTTCTGATTTCTGAGATCATACAGCCAAACATAAGGCTGTTGTCTCTTCTTTAGTTGAATAATCTAAAACAGTGTTAAATGAAAGTGGTGCAGTGGTGACAATCAGCGTTCTTTTTTTTAACATTTTTTATTGATTTATAATCATTTTACAATGTTGTGTCAAATTCCAGTGTTCAGCACAATTTTTCAGTCATTCATGGACATATACACACCCGTCACATTTTTTTCTCTGTGATTTATCATAACATTTTGTGTATATTTCCCTGTGCTTTACAGTGTAATCTTGTTTATCTATTCTACAATTTTGAAATCCCAGTCTATAGGAGGCAAGAATATACAATGGAATAAAGACAGTCTCTTCAGCAAATGGTGTTGGGAAAACTAGACAGCAGCATGTAAAACAATGAAGCTAGAACACTCCCTTACACCATATACAAAAATCAACTCAAAATGGATTAAAGACTTAAACATAAGACAAGATACAATAAACATCCTAGAGGAAAACATAGGCAAAACATTATCTGACATACATGACAGTGTTCTTGATTTAATCTTGAATTTCATAAAATTTATCAATACACTTATGAAGACATTTGTTGCCAAACATAAATGAAATTCTTTTAGTTTTTTAAGGAAGTTTTGTTCTATTTCCATTTTATTTAGTATTTTAAAAATTGTAATAAGTGTAGAATATTATTAATTTATTTATCTATTAACATAATTGTAACTTTAGACACTGGAATATACTAGGTGGTTTCTCAAAGTTTCTCACCTTGTGTTCTTGAAATAAACTACACCTGCTTTATATCATAGCTTGCTTTAATTATAGTTCAAGCATTACTCTTCAGTAATTTTTAATTTTTCAGTGTCATTTTTATCACATTTTGGTATGAAGTTATGCAAGCTAGCAAAATATCCATATTGTTCTGAAATAATTTTATAATGTACATAGTTCCCATTCTCAAAAGATTTGATAAAATTTACCTATAAATTCACCTTTGCTGGTAGATTTTTAGGGTTAGAACTTATTCTTCATAATTTTTTTTAAAAATGTATCTTTTCATGCTTCCTATCTAAATTTATTTTGGAAATTTGTAGTTTCATAAAATATTCTCTCTTCATTAAACTTTTTGCATTCCCTTTTATGAAATCTTACATATAGTTGTTTATAATATTTATCTTATTGTAATTTTTATTATATTCTTTGGTTACTTTTAAAGTTGCAAATATTTTTTGTCTTTTTTTATAAGCATAATTATTCACTTAGTTTGACCAGCTTTTAATTTTGTTAACTTTTTTCTTCTTGGTATTTTTTTGTTCACAAAAGTTTCTATTTAAATTTTCCTATTAATCATTCCTTTTTACTGTTAAAATTTCTTAAGCTCAGTATTAACCCATTCTTTTATACTCTTTCTTTTTTATTAATGAAATAATTCAAAAGCTTTGATTTTTCTTTTGTGTATGGTTTTAGATGCATACAAAATGCTTTTATATGAAACGGTCTAATTTTTGTTAATCTGTAAGTAATTTGCAATTATAGTTTTATTTTATATATATTTTATTCATTTAGATTACTTTTTATTATAGACAATATAAAAATGTGTTCTTTTTTTTACAAGACTCTATATTTTTTGGCTTTCAGCCAAACAATGTGGCCTCTGAATTTTCCACTTTTGTAAATTTATTTGAATTTATTTTATAAGTAGTTTTGTGCCATTTATTTATTTATTTAGCTATTGATTCTTGGTCACAAGAGAAAAGTATGCATTTTCTCAGGTATAAAATCCCATGAGCAGGAGTTGAGTCACTTTTGTCAGTTTTGTAGTGTAATCTTGTTTATGCTTATGGTTTTAAAATCTACCTGATCTATCCAATTCTGACTCTTAATAAGAGTTTTATTTTGTTAATTCTCTTTGCCTTGGTGTTAAGTATCGAATAGTTCACAGATTGGATTTATATTCTTCTTGGATTTATATTCTTCCCCCCTTTTTATGCAAAATACGTCTATCTAGATTAAGACTTTAACATTTAAAGGTTACTTTATTTAATATTATCATTATCTCTGGAATTTTATTTTTATGCTTCCATTTGCCTAACATATCATCTTCTGTGTGTGTGTGTGTGCATATATATATATATATTTTTCTTTTACTTGCAAGTATTACGTGACATTTTATTTTAGCTGAGTCTGTTGTAAACCGTGTATAGCTAGATTTTTATCCTAATTCAAGAGAGATCACTAATTTTAGTATAACATTTTCAGTTCTGGAACTTTTACCTATAATTTCATTCTAACCAAATCATGAAGCATAAGGAGCCTTTCCAGATACTCTATTAAAATTATTTTTATAGATATAATAATGTTTTCTTCACTATTTTTATATTTGGATTACTTTTGGCAAGCTTGCATCAAATGGATCGTTTAAAACCCATAAAATGAGCAAAGGCAGAAGACGGATCGTTATGAAATTTTTTTTATGCCATCACAACCTATCTTCATAGCAATATGTGTTTTCTAGTAGGGAAAATAAAATGGTATAGTATTTAGATATTGTCTTACAAAGAACCACTTAAATATAATCACCTTCAAAAATGCACCAGAATTATAAATTTAAATTTATTTTAAAAAAAAGTGTTTCCACACAGAAATAAATGCTGCCCTATTTTCAGTCTTTCCCATCAGCTTTATTTCCTGGTAAGTTAATATGCCCTTTAAGTAAATTTTTATATTATCTAACTTTGTCAATATCAGATTGGGAGAAGAAAACAAAATGATTTGAATGGGAGAGAAAAACTTGCCAATATGGCAGGAAAATAAAACCCTTAGGGGCTCAGAGTAACCCTTGGCAACATCTATTGCAATTCTGTAATTTTACTGATGTGGAAATTTAGTCTGTAAGAAGTTCAACAGCTTGCCTGAAGTTATATTGTTTCGGTAAGATTTCTAAAGCCACAAGCCAAGAATTTCCTTCCAAGAGAGACAAACCTGGCATACAAAAAAGATTCACAGATTTGTAATCAGTTGGGCTGCTTTTACATCTTGATTGCATGCATACTGACTGGAAGACAGACACACCTGGCTTCATATCACACCTCTTCATTTATTAGCAGTGAAAACTTGGTAAAGATACTTAACTTCTAAGCCCTAAGTTTCTTCTCTACAAATGAGAAGGATGTGTTCTGTTTCCAAGCACGAATATTGTTCTAAAGAGAAGATTTGGCTGGATAGCACTGTATGCACCACTTAATTATTCCCCAACAAATATTAGCTTCCTTCCCCGCTCCCCTTGATTAAATCAACCCATACTGGTCTTCTAGGGCCCCAATACTTTATAGGAACAATACTTTTGTGCCACTGTTGGAATCCAAGAGACCACTAGTTGAGATAACTGAAATTCCACTATATGGACAGTATAATCTTGGAAAATGGGCTGGCCATGATAAAGTGAGCATAAGAAACTGAAGGGATTCCATTCTCTTTCTTAACTAATTTCTAAGAAATGTTCCGTTTTCCTTCTCCGGCATATAGCTCAAACACAACTTTTCATTTTTTTCTTAACTCCCAGAAAAGCCTAGTGGTACCAGTGGGAACCATCACAAGGAATTAAATTGCTCTGTTTCCCAGGGTTAGAAAAAAATGGAGGGAAAAAGTATATAGAAAGGTCTATTTCATGTAATCCTGCTATAGCATGATTTTCAAACAATCATTTAATGTCTCATTAGGACAGCCTGGGAATAGATTTCTCTCCTTCTGACATGGTCTGAGCCTAACCCTCAGGTTAGACACCCATTGATTTTAGCTTCCATTGCTCTGTAAAACACATCTGAGTCCTTAATTAATAATTCGCTACGTTGGAGACCAATTTGCTATTGCTTGAACATGCTTGATTGAAAGCACAGACATAATGCTCATAAAATGTTGGGAAAAAAAGTAATTGCAAGTGAGATTATAAATTACTGTTGGCTTCAGGCTTCCCTTGAGCTATGGAAAGCAAAAAAGCAATTATTTATCTTTGGAGATGGAATTAGCCTTTTTTTTTTATTGTTGTTATCTGATCAATGCTTATTCTTTCCAGTCTGATTCTCTAGTTGGTTAGGAAATTTAAAAGGAGACCCTACTTTCCTCATGTTCTCAATCTGTTTCACAGTTCGACCTTTCCCTTCTTGATTGAAGTTATTCCAAAAATGACTATTGTTTAAGGTCCCTGGGCTGGCACGTATCCAGCAAAACAGTTATATACCTGGCATTAGTGACAACATTTTAAGTCTCTATTGCAGGTGAGAAGTGATTTTATTAATGCTCCTATTTCATTAAATGGCTGCTGAATAGGAAGCATCCGCTGTAAATATTTTAAAATACATCCTGAAAATTGAGCCGGCTCTAGAAGCGACGACTGCCTTGACTCACACGCAGTTGACATTGTGTATTTTTTGTGTTTTGCAATGATGTCTGAGGTTTTACTTCTGTGGCACAGATACGCGTTTGTTTTGTAGAAGATGTTTGGTTTTCCGTAGTTCACTTGACTATTGGTAGCACAGATACAATAGGGCGAATTTGAAACGACTGAAAGTATTTCACTTCAAACACAAGATTAGGTTATATTCATCTTCTGCCATAATTCACATAGTGGAGCAAATCAGGATCCTCTATTCTGATTCCACGCAGCAGCCCGACTCTCTAAGCACAGAAGGAGGAACAAAAGATGCCTCTTCGTGCCCTCTTTATGTATTCCTCTGTCCTTCCGGGCCATCTGCACCCCAGAAGCTGAGCTTTAGTCAAAGATTGCCTCCGAAGAACCGTGTGACCCAACATGAGTCCATTAAGTTCCCTGGGCTTCAGCGCCTCACTTTAAAAGGAAGCAGCTGAACCGGCCCTAACGGAGGGTGACCCCTGAGATGCTCCGTGAGCCCCTCTCCTCGGACTAGTCACCCTGTCTCCTAATGAAGGAGGCTCTTCTCTGTCTCCTTCGCTAGACAGGATATCGTGGGACAACAGGGACACTCTGTCAGGTGTTATTTTATCCTCTGTACAACCAGCACACTTCCCACCTCTGCCAGCCCCATCATTTTCCTGTCCAAGGGCCCCTCATTGAGACACACTGAAATATAAGGGACACACAAAAAATGCGTATGAAATGATGGCTTTTGATGATTTCTTCCTTCCACGAAGATTCCCTGCCCTTGAGGTGTCACTCCGCAGTTGACAATTCAGCTTCAGGAAGCCAGGAGGGGCCCGAGGGCAGTACATAGGACAAAGTACAGAGAGGGGTTCCGTTTTCAGCTTGTTCATTTTGTGTATTCATGTTACAAATGCCTTCACTGCTCTCCCCACTCTTTTCTCGTTTGTGACCACATGCCCCAAAAGACAGTGGCCAGTCCGCCTGTGACCGGCTAGTTCATAACCACGTATTTTTTTTTCCCAAGGGAAAGTTAGGAAGAGATAATATTCCTTCCTTTCTCATATGATAAGACACTGAGGACAGCCTTTCTGGTTAACAGCAGGCCTCTCTCCACCTGCAGGCCAGTCTCCATTCCTCAGTTGGCTATTTTCAGTCTAGTAAGGATTTCACCATTTCATTAATTTAAGGGGTACATATTAAAAGCACAGCACTGCCAAACTCCCCAGGTCTCTTCCTTGGGTTTCAAAAAGGGTATGCAATGTCCCTGTTATCCTCTTCTTCCAGTCTCTGCTGGCCACAGGGGCTCTCCCCACTGTCCTGGTGAGAGCAAGAGGTTGTCTCTGCAGGGAGCAGAGAGCACGCAGTGCCCCGCAAGCCTCCATGTGGGCGAAGCCACTGCGGATGCATAATACTAATGACCCCTCAAACTGAGCTTCCACCCAACTCGTGCTCCCTAGCTAGACCCCTTCGGCCCCTCCTCACTGGGGCTTAATCCTCTGCAACCTACCATGGGGGGACCCCAGGAAAAGGCCTCCCTGCAGGTAGACAAGTCCCACCAGGAAACCTTATTACTATTATTTTTTTAATTGACATACAGTCAGCTTACGATGTTGTATTAACTTCTGATGTACAGAGTAGTGATTCAGTTATACATATATATGTACATACATATATTCCTTTTCATAGTCTTTTTCATTATAGGCCATTCCAAGATATTGACTATAGTTCCCTGTGCTACACAGTAGGACCTTGTTGTTTATCTATTTTATATGTAATAGTACTTATATATGGTAGAACTCCCAATTTATCCTCCACCTCTCCCCTCCCTTCCCCTGTTATTCTTAATGCTTGTCAGACCCTGGCAGGAAACAGAATCTACTCCAAGTGGCTCAAACAGACTTGAAAGAGGTGAAGTCAGAGTTTGGGAAACAGGATGGAGAGGCACCCAAAACCAGCAACAGGTGGAAGCTTGTCAGCACCACTGAGGCTTAAGGAACAGAAAAGAAAACCGTGCGTCTGAAGCCCAGTGAAAAGCGTCCCCAGTGGTGGCTCTAACTGTAGAAAAACAGGTCTACTTTCAGCGAAGTGGGACTAAAGCAGGAGGAAACTTGGAAAGACTAAAGAAATACTCTGACCTCGCTCTCCTCTTGCCCTCCAGTCTCCTGCTGGTGCTTTCCATTGGCGAAACCCAACAAGAAGCCAGAGAGTGATGCAGTCCATGAGGGTCATCTCCCCACCCCACTGGCACCCGCACTGGCACACAGCAGCCAGAGGAAGGAGTAGAATGGCTCTAACTGGGGAAAATAATGGCTAATCAGAACATCGCTGGACAAGGAATAATACATTTCCCCCTGGAGGGAATGGATAAGGGAAGGAGAGAGACTGGACCTGGGGGACAGATGTTCAAATGGATTTTTGTTCTTGTCCATTTGCAAAAACAAGGATGTCATGCAACCATGACTTGTAGGTAAGAGTTGATATCTCCTGTGCTTCAGTTTTCTCCAGTCAACTTAACTCACACAGCTAATCATACTGTTTACTGGGAACTTCCCCCATCCTGGCTGTTCTGGACATCTTTCTTCTGTGTCCCTGGCCCAGACCCTTGAACTGCTCACCCCATCCTCATGCCATTCCTTCTTCTTACACCATTTCAAGTATCCCTGACTGCTAAGTGTCACCAAGACCTTTACCCTTTCTTTCTGGCTCAGGTAAGTCTGCTTCCTCCACAACTGCTTTCTTTAAGCTGACCTCAAAATTCACTGCTTCCATCACTAAGCAGTATACTGTAGTGGTAAAGAGAACAGATCATCGAGTCAGGTGTAGATGCTCGTCAGGTCTACAGTCATGTAATCCTCTGGAGACATTTATCTTAGTCAACCTCTTAAGGCTGTTGTATGGATTAAATGAGGTAGATAATTATGAGACAATGTATTCAATTCTTAGCATGGGACCTGGCACAGAGTAAACTCTCAGTAACTTGTAGCTTATTGTCACTCACTAAACTTTGCATGTGGTGTGCCTTTTCTCCTCCAGCCAAACCTTCTCTCCATTATCAAGTCAGCATTTGAGAAGTGGATACAGGATTGGAGGGTTCACTGAATCAACTGAGGGTGGGTCAAAATGCTCTGCTAATTTTTTAGATACTAGTATTTTTATTGAATACATTTGACATAGAAGATTGTGTAAGTTTAAGGTATACAATGTATCACTTTGATACATGTATGCATTGTAATACGATTGCCCTTGTAGGGACATTTGCCACATTGAGTTATTATAGTACAATATTATTGCCCGTGTTCAACATACCTCGCATTAGATCTCTACGGCTCATTTACTATTTGTCACAAGTTTGTTCCCTTAAACACCATGAATCTTATCCTTCCCCCCTACCCCTGAAAACCACCATTTTACTCTGTCTTTTCCCAGCTTGGCTCTTTTAGGTCCCGCAGATAAGTGATAGCATGCATTTCCTTTTTTTGGGAGAGATGGGAGCACCAGGAGCACTAGGCTAGTGTTCTGTATCCTTACATAGGAAACCAGCTTAAAGTTTAAACCAAACTCCCTTTTCCTGCTTCTCCATTAACCTTTGACAAATTGCAAACCTCACAGTTTCTATGGGCATGAATGTGGCCGGCCAGGCCATTACCCAAGCCTGTTAAAATATGGCCTGTGAGGCAGTTTCCTGTGTGCACTCACCCCCACCAGAAATTCTTTTGATAGAATTTATCATGCATTATTTATGTTACGCTGAACCTCTAATGCAAATTTATGGAATGTAATAGAAACATTCTGTACATCGCCGTGTTCCCGTATCATTCTGTGTCTGCCACGAGAGACTTACAAAATGACTTGTGTGGACTAATCCTATAGACGCTATTATAGCCCAGCTGTAATTTCTGGGAACATTTCAATTCTTGGTTTTTCTTTCCTTGTGCAGATTTTATTTCTTCTTTCACTGCCCAAAGTATTTATTGCCCATCTGATCACAGCACACTTATCAGACCACGTCTCCCTCGAAGCAGTGGAAGTATGGTGCATTACTAGCTCCTTTTATTTCATGAAGGCTATTTTTAGGGAGTAGGGTGGTTTCAAGGATTTTTGCCTCTGTGCTATATATCTATAAATTTCCTTGAAAATATATGTGAGTTGAGAATCTTTTCATTGTAACCACCATAACCATGTGTCATAGGGTAAGAGCTATGGAAAAATGTGACTAAAATCAGAACCAACACAATTGTCTTCATGTTTTGATTCACCAAGATCAAGATCCTTCAGTCCAGTATAAGATTTATCTCAATCTATAAATTTGTGATAAAGAAAAGGGTTTAAGCAAGAGATAATCTAAGCAACACTTTATCAATTATTTTTTTTCTGCATAATATTTTACCAGTTGACCACCAGTCTGGCCTTTATTAAGACCAATAAATGGCATAGCATTTGTCGGAAATAAGGGGTACTTTATACATCAAGGACGTAGGTAGGAAGAAGTCAAAGAGACCCATGAGGAGCAATTTGTTGGTTCTACACCAAGGTAGAAGTCATTTTGTATAATTAGGCAATAAGTTCTATCTGCATAGAGCTTATCAATTATTAATGACCCTATTCAACATTTAATTTCTTTGTGGCAGCCAAGTAGGTCTTCTTTGTCACATGATTTTGTTGGCTTTAAAATTAAATGCATTTCTCCTACTGAGGACACACAAGAGAAAACAGGAAGTTAATATGTTTTCTAAAGTCTGTATCAAGAAACCATACACTCTGGACAAAAGTGAGGAAAGGGAATCTTACAGAGTAACCATCTGTAGACCCAGTTGGAAAGACCCTTCACAATAAAAATCCATAGTGCATGAAAGATACAGTTCTGATTTTTGTTGTTTTTTTTTTCACCTTGTCCCACACATTTCAGGGATTTCTTTCTTCTCTCCACCTTTCGTTTTGTTTTTAAAGGTAAACTTGACTGTTCTCTGTTTGCTTCTTCAAGACTTCTTAACTGTTGTTGGTCATGACGGTAAATTGTAATGTTAGGGAAATTACCAAGGTGACTCCCACCTCACTCAGGCTTATTTCTGGTGCATGGGTAGCCTTCTGTCATTTATCTTGTGTCCTGTGCCTGCTCATGTCTGCTTTGGAAATACATTAAAAAAAAAGATGATGTCCATTTATTCTAATAATGCATATAATAAATTACACCACAATTTCTCATGAGTGCCTACCAACCAGCCCTATGTGACAGATATAGAAAAAGTTATCACTGCCATTTTCAAATAAGGAAACTGGGATCATTTTTTCAAAGCTAGATTGCCTTTCTCTCTCTATCCTATCTCTCTCTGGATAAAACTGCTGAGCTCTTGATGTAATCCTGACCTTAAGTCATTAAACATTAAAGCATCAACTCGAGACTCGAAGACCAAACAACTTTTGTTGCCTAGTGTTGAAACGATGCTAGCAAAGTGACTGGGGAAAAGGTCAGTTTCTAGGTTTAAGAATTCTTCCAACTTCCTCTTTCTCTATTCAAAAAGCTGCCTCCAACCTAATTCATCAAAATATAATGATGAAAACTCACATGCAGAACAGGCTGAATTTTATCCAGAATGCTTTTTTCTAGGTTTTAAAAAAAACTTTGAAGTGACCTGTCAGTCCAATTCATTTCAACACGCATTTGTCAGACATATATTAAATGATGTATCTTGTATTAATCACCAAGGATAGTGATTAAATTATGGCCCTGTCCTAAAAGATATCATGTGATGATAGAGAGTAACTGACATTGGAGCTGGATTGTGAAGACTGAGGAGGACCTTACTGGTCAAAGTTGGGAATATAGTGCTTTTGAGAAGGAGGACATAAAGGAAAAGCCTTGTGCGAAACTATCAGCAGAAAACTGATAGTTTCAAGGATCTGAACCAACTAATTCAGTATAGCAGAGATGTAAAGTCTAGAACAGAGCAGAAAGGACCAGGGTTCACACTGTGCTTGACATTACCAACAGTGATGTGACCATTTATGGGACACATGGTGAATGGGCTTAATTAGGTGGAAGGGAAGCGGGAAGACGGAAGTAAGACTAACGACAGTAAAACTAGACAAGATGCTAATATGCTGAAGAGGGGACAATTTTCATGCCTTGTTTTTATAATAGCAATGCGTTATTCCCTTTCCTTTGTCAACTCAAACCTGTCTTTGTCAACCAATTTATGCCAAGGTGGGCTACTCATCTGTGATTCCACAGAATGTTTTAATGATCAAAGTTCAATAGCTGGTCCTGCATGACAATCAACAACAAATCTTTGTTACTCATATTCCACATTTGGCAGATCATCTCAGACTCTCCGCTTCAAGCTGGCAGTTGAGTTGGGGTCTGTTTGGCACATCTTCATTCTGGGGTCCTGGCTTTTATCTGAAACAGACACATTCTCATGGCAGAGGGAAGAGTGAGAGACACTCAGTTTCTGTTCAGACATGACATGTGACAGATCATCTCATGTTGCATCAGATACAATAAGGGCACCTAACCCAACAGTAAGGAGAGGGTATAAAATCATTTTATGGAGAAGGGGAGAGTATCCCATTTACTTAATAGCTACCATTTACTGAACCTGTATGTGCCTACTGTCACTGTGCAGTATGATTTACTTATTTTATACTGAAAAATCATGAGAATTCTTTGAAATTATGTAATATCATTTTACAAATGAAAAAACTGAGGGTCTCGAAAAGCCCAAGACTGCATAGCTAATGAGTAAGAAATGTGCTGATTTGCTTATTCATTCACTCTTTCATCTGCTGTGTGCTATGAACTATTCCAGGTCCCAGAGATACCACGGTGAAAACACAGACATATTCCCATGGAGCTTCTACATTAGCAGAAATTTGTACAGAAATTAACTTTGTTAAAAATCAGATTGTTACAGTTACTATGCAGAGAATTAAAACAAGGTAATATTCTAGACAATTCCCATGAAAAAGAAAGCTTAGGAATCATATCCAGCCTATCTGGTGCCACAGTTCACCCCATTTTGAATATACAGCTGCCAGTTCCGCCTTGTAACATCTCCTATATTACTTTTCGGAACTGTTATTTTTATCAGTTATTATTATTTAGCATTTCACGTTCTGCCCCTCCAACTGGATTGTAATAAAAATACAGAAAGATACCATTTAATTTAGATATTTGTAATAGTCCATTTTGTTTAATGTATTGCATTCTCCTGATTTGTTATAAGGTAATTTACTAGATAATTCTTAAATAAGCCCATTCTCTCATACATAATTAAGATATTAAAAGACAACAATACGGTTTTAACTTGCTTTCGTTTTCTGCAGCAGTTAATGTATTACCTGTGACGATGAGACAAATCTCCATCATGATTGGGTACATGCCTCCCCATGTGGAGAATTCTAACCTTGCTTCCTTGAGGAGATAGCATCTTTAAAAGTGAGCAGATATAGTACGTGCTCTTAATTAACTTTTCAGCTTTCAAACTTGTATTAACAGATGTGAATGGGCCAATTTCTCATCTGTGCCTTGAAGAATTTTGCAAACATGGAGGAGTGGTACCGACTGCTTTTTCCATAATCTGGTGATCTCTTTTCAAAGTTGTAAAAGGGAAAGACTAAGCTAACTCCAGTGTGGCACAGAAGGAAAAATATTTATTTTGGGGGTTATATTATGTAGCTTCTGATCACGAATACCATTTGTAATGTTGGTTATTTAGTTGACGGAGGATAAATTATTTAACCTCCCTGGATCTTGATTTCCATGTATAAAATAGCACTAAGAAGAATAAGGCATTCAGAGCTTAAAGGACTACTGAGTTAAAATAATTTAAAACAGGATCATAGGGAGAAAAGTGCATTTGATAATTGTAGTAACAGCACCAGCGTCAGTAGCAGCAGGACCGCGAGTAGTAACCCAAGTCCGTATAATGCTAGTGTTACTGTTGTGAGGCTCCGAGCACGGTGCCCATCTGAAGAATGGCTGAAAATAAACTCTGCCCTGCTTGCTACCACAGGATGGTGATTCCTTTCAGAGTATTAATATGAACACTAGATGTCCCTTTGAGGACCATATATCATACATAAATCACATAAAGGTAGATTTTATTTTTTTTCAAAACATAACTTCCCTCTTGCTCACATTTGGAGTAGAACATTTTCTTCCTGAAGGGTATGCCTACTGCCTGGGTGGAGAATCGCTGTCAGAGTAAACACTGCTACTGATGGAGAATAGCATATCCCCTGTTGAAAGGCACTATTCTGCATGTTGCTAAGGGTTCTGTGGTGTAGACAGAAGGAGTGAGCTTCATGGAGGAGGCAGGGTTGCCCCAAGATGTTCATTCATTCATTGTTTATCTAAAATTTACATTTAACTGGGCATCCTCTATTCTCATTTGCTAGATCTGGCTATATTAGAATTAAAGGAAGGAGAGAAATATTATCATACCAGACTTACCCTAGTAGTACTGGTTTCTCTCAAGTCCTTGCAATGCTTCTTAACATCACAGAATAGACAATGAAGCAATTACCCATGACCGAGAACAGCTGGAAGGAGCTGTATATCTAATTACAGAGACACGTGTATGTCACGAGCTCCTCTCTCCTGCTGCAACACCAAGTAATCCTTTTTTGGTTAGTCCTACTACAATCACCATAACACATTATGAGCAACAGAGACATTTCCAAATCAATGGTAGAAGCAGACCTGCAACAAGATCTTTATCCTTCACTTAGAAATGTGTATTTTCTCCTTCCCTTAGACACACTTAGGAAATCTGATATCAGACATTAAAACTACTTTACTTTGCTCATGATTCTATTCCTGCTGCCTGCTGGGCATATAGAAAATATTGGTAAATGAATGAGTGAATGAATGATTGATTAAACTATATGCCTTTAGGGTATCAACTAAGAAAATGGCAAGAGCAGAACATTTTCAAGCAAAAAGAACAGATTATCACTAGATAGCTCTGTTGCATCATAATACAACCCACACAGCTATTTTTAGTAATTTGAGATTCCTGTGAGCAATAAAAGTGTACTTTTCTAAGAGTTTACTGGTTTAGAATGGACTTAACACCTAAAAATGTTATAGATTTTTATGTTATAACAAACATAATATTATCCATGAAATATAGTCTCCGTTTTGAATCTCAAACTATTGGAGTAACATTAACTCAAGGATGAGTTTTTACAAATCCTCATTTACTTGAAAAAAAAAAAAAACTCAGTTCCCTGTACCTCTACCTTGTTGTGGGACCGTCCTCCAAGCAGATGGATGGTCTAGACCTTGTCAGGAGCTTGTTAACCCCCCACCCCCCAAACACACAGCAGGTCAAATCACCCTGGTAGAACACTGATCCAGAAAGCCTACGTTAATCCCATATACATGGACCCTCCGATTTGTTTGTTCACTCTCACAGATAAAAAATGAACAACCCACATGGCCAGGTATTTCTTCCAGCTCATCTTTTCCATTCTTAGCTGCTAGATTTTTCCCCACATTTCTGACATCCATTATTCTTAACAGTGAGATATGGTCTAGGTGCTTCATTAGAGAAAATCCATCACTCCTTGATTGGTCTGAGTACCACACTAATGATTTTTATTCCTTACTCTCATTTCTACCACTAAACTTTTTACTTACAAAGTTTGCTACCCTCATTATTCCTTCCTACATTACCTCCAGTCTTAAATTTATTGGTCAATAAATATAAAGGTTGTAGTTGTATTCTGATGCATGGACTGTCTACATGAACGATTTCTATCATTACTAGTAGAATTTATCAAAAATTTTCCCAAGATTCACAATATGATATACTATAATTTATTAGCCACATGTGTTATCTTTAAATACAACATTAATTTTGGGTAAAGACAACACCACAGTGGAGTGATAATTATCTTGCTCCATGGATAAGATCAGAAGATAATTTAGAAAAGTACTTGTAAAACCTGTCTGTCTGCAAAACAGAAGAAAATGTGCAGATCATAGCCCAAAGAATTCAGGGTTCACAATATTAAAACTATTGTAATTAAATGGAACTTAGGGGGAAAAAAATCTACAAAAATACTTTCAAACAAAGAGAACACAGATTATTGTTAGGCAAGTGTTTTTCAGTGGCAATTCAGCTCACTACAGTCAATGTTATATACTATATACGTATCCAAAAGTGTAAAATAAATACCATACTTATATACATTTGGACTGAAAAATAGATTCAGCTCTGTATAAAATTGTGAAACATGCAGTGATATGTTTTACTGACTATGAGAATGTCAACTGCTTTCATTTCTCAGTGTATTCTACTAACAATAACTTTACAATTTCTAACAGCAGCACTGTTGTTAAGGTGTCAAAGGGGTCACACAAAGAAACAGCAATATACCTAACAATGGTTTCCAGTTCAGATGCATGGCTTATTTCCTTCAAGAAATCCATTTGCTAGTACCTGACATGGTTTCTTTTTAGAAATTTTAAATATGATTCTTTCAAACTATAATCCATAAGCACGGACTGAGTTTTCACTGTTCTTTTTATCCCCTTTAGCTGCTGTCCCAGGGGCTTGCCCATAGTAGGCATTTAATCATTTGCTGAATCGCTAACACTGAGGCTGTTTTCTTAGCTTAATCATGGGTTGTGGAGGAACTAAGGAATATCAATCAAATCCTACTTTATTAGTTTGCTAGGGCTGTCATAACAAAATGCCACGAACTAAATGGCTTAAACTACAGAGATTGATTGTCTCACAGTTCTGGAGGACAGAAGTCTATAATCAAGGTGTCAGCAGGGTTGGTTCTTCATGAGCGCATGAAGGACAGGACCATTCCGTCTCTCCTTGGCTTGTAGATAGTCACCTTCTCTCTAAGTCTCTTCACATCGTCTTCCCTCTCATGTGTGTTTGTCTCCAATTTCCCCTTTAATAAGGACAGTGGTCCTAACAGATTAGGGCCCACCCCATCCTTTTACTTTGATCACCTCTCTACAGACTCTGTCTTCAAATACAATCACACTCAGAACCTCTAGGAGTTAGGACTTCAATATTTGGATTTGAGGGAAACACAATTAAATCCATAACAGTTTGACTTCTGTTTCCTCCCCAAATTCATGTCCTTCTCATGTGCAAAATACATTCACTTTATTCTAACATCCCCCAAAGTCTTTACCCATTCCAGCATCATCTCTAAGTCCAAAATCTTATCTAAACATCATCTAATTCAATTATGTGTGAAACTTAAGGTGTGACTCATTCTGGGGAAAAATTTCTTTTCATCAGAAACTTGTGAAATCAGCCAAGTTATATGCTTTTAAAGTACACTAACTTAGGACAGACTTCCCATTCCAAAAGAGAAAAATCAGAGAAAGAAAAGGATCACAGACTCCAAGTAAATCTGAAAACTGGCAGAGCAAATTCCATCAGATTTTAAGGCTTGAAAATAATTCTCCTTGGATGGCTGCCCTGTCCTCTAGGCCCGCTGGGGCAGCAATCCCGCACCTTTGGAGGAGGGCAGCTCCACCCTCTGAAACCAGGGATGTTCTGCCCTCCTTTCTTACTTGCCATCTCAGTCCCTTTGAATCCAGGCTGACAATGTTCTGCTGGTCTCAGTTTCTGAAAGTCCTTGCTGGCCTCACTCATGTGCAATTCATGTGAGTCCTCACCATCAGAAAAGAGGGTCCTTCACAAACATCTGAATATACGTAGCTCTGTTCCTGGCTTCTCCTGAGATTGGATCCGTGAGTCACACAGCTAGCCTCATTAGCAAACAGCTGTCCAGCCACTTGGCCCTGTTTCCAGAACACACTATCTGAAAGGGCTGAGAATCTTCCAAACCATCAAGTGCAGAGTCCTCTCTGATTAACACCCCTTCTTCGACATCTCTCTCTCTTCTGGTGCTTTACCATAAGGCACAAGGAAAAGCAAAGCTGTACCTTCGACACTTTGCTTAGAAATGGCTGCAGCTAAAAATCCATCACTTCCAAGTTCTACTTTCCACAAAATACTAGAACACAGTTGGGCCAAGTTGTCTGCCAATGTTCTTTCTCATGGAGGCTTTCAAAAAAATTATTTAACATAGTATTTCAATCCTCTTGTGAGGTCAGTGGACTATTCTACCATAAGAGTCTAAGGACAAGTCAGAAATAAGAGCCTTCTCAAAATGGCCAGCAGCTGAGAGGGAGTCCACTGTCAAATTTCTACACAGGTCCGTGGGGGCTGGGGGATGCCCTATGGTTAGTCTTTGCCAGCCAGACTCAGTCTTAAGGCACAAGGGAATTGATAGAAATGATGTTCAGTTCTGCCCACTTCAATTCAAGTTGAAGCATCCCAGAGACATAATCATCACTTTTCCCAGAATAACCCCTACTTTGACCTTGGAGTGTACACAATCAAAACTAGCAGATTTTTTTTACTGTAAAGCACAGTTGATGTGCATTTCTGCGGAAAGCATATGGCATACGCCAGATTTCTTTGAATTCTTCAGTCCATCTGTGGAGCAGGCTTCTTAGGGAGAAACCTAGAGCAAAAACGAGTTTCTCAGTAGGTTCTTTTAATTTCTCCTCAGTAATGCACTAACATCTCTTGATTTTCTGAAATTGCTGCTTTATGTAGAGTGGAGTTTCTTGAGAAGAACACCTGGGAGCTGTTGAACACATATGGTCTTTATTCCTGTCCTCAGATTGTTAGATGACATTTTTGTCTGCATTAATCAAACATGGACAGGTTAAGCGTTAGCTTTTTCTAGCAGTTGGTTTAAAAATTAATTTGACATATTAAAACAGCTCATCATTCTTATCTTCAGCCCCAGTCATGTACTTTGTTGAATATTCAGAAATTCGTTCTCTAGCATGTTGGAACACCTGCACAGTGTTGAGCTAGGAGATGGAGAGGCTGGGAGGATAGGTGGCAAATGTTCCTGTTACCAAGTGCAAGTTCATGTGCCCAGTGCACCATGAGGTCAAATAAATGTCGGAGTTTGAAGCAAATAAAGGTTTATTGCAGATCTGAGCAAAGAAGATGGGGTGGCTCATGCCCAAGAAAACCCCAAACTCCTCAAAGAGTTCCAGCAAAGCATATTTAAAGGCCAGCTGCAGGGGTGGTGGGGGCTGCAGTGTACGCGATCCACTCATGAACAGTTCTCTGATTGATTGATGTAAAGGTAACAGAACGGTCAACGCTATCCACCTCTGGGCGCCAGGAGGCCGGGGGTCACATGCTTCCGATCATCAAGTAGTTCATTTCTTCTCTTTGGTGGCGGTATTTAGCATCTGAAAAACTCAGGAAATATACATGAGATGCTATCATCTGGGTACATCAGAGAGGAGCTACAGTGGAGGATATGAGGGACGGGTTTGTCCCAGGAAGGCCCATGGGGTCCTACTCGGTTACATCCCTAAGTTGAGTGTTGCGTCCTCACCAGCCACTGGAATGTAATATCCCAACATCTTTTCTAAGCTCTCCAGTATGTTCTATGTGCTAAGGGTGGGGGGGATGTCATGGGACCTGAGAGATGATGATACTTACACTAGCTGCATTAATCTTGAAACAGACATTCTATCTGCTGCACTTAAACTATAAATTTAACACTTAACTATCAGCACAAAAGTCATGAATTATTGCCAACATAGAAAAATAAAAACAAAGAAAACATATGCATCATCTTTTTTCACATAGCTGTCAATGACAAATCCCTTTCCCAAATATTTGTGTTTCTTCATTTGCTTTTTTATTCTGCACTTATGGGTATCAAACACTGGGAATTTACACTTAGAAGAAATTTATTGATCTGGAGTTCTGTGCACTTTCTCTTTTGCTCTTCCTCGTAATTTGTATAAATGAATGAAAAATTAGTTATCAGAATAGAAAATATTACCTTTTTTTGAATAAGGGTGGAGCAAGGATCTTTTTTGTAGCTATTACTTTATAAAATAGGAGACTAAACTACAAGTGTTTTCATCTCTTTGCACTCATTTAACATATATTTCCTGACAAGATAATGTATGGCAAATATTATTTTAAGGACTGATGAGGGTGCAAGATTAGATGTAATGGAAATCTTGTATAGGGGACAAAGTCTACCTGAAAGGGGACAGCCTGGACATGATCCCCTCACCGCCACTCTGCAACTGCTTAAACAAGGAAATAACATCTAATCTAGTGCAGTCAGAAGAAGAGTAAATGATAAATCCTCCCTGGGGAGGTAATGCAGAGTCTTATCAGTTAAGCATAATTTCCATGAAGACATTGTACTTGCTTGCCCTTCTGCCTGGAGAGCTCTGCTAACGTCTGGCTCCTTCTGGTCATTCAGCCTCAGTTCCAATACTGTTCCTTGAGAAAGACTGTGTCTGTGCAGTTCTGGAAGTCTATGACGGTTGCTGCAGTATCATTTCAGTAGCCAAACCCCTTTCAAAAAATAGTAATAAATAAAGAGAGAAAGAGAGAAAGACCTAAAACATCCAATAATAGTCTGTTAAAAAGAATTATGGCATAATCATGTGATAGTATTTTATGCAATTTTAAAAATCGTATTTTAGAAAAAATACTCACTAATCTTCATAAAGGGTCATTTGTGAAAAAAAGCTAATTATAAAGAATATACAGTATGATCTCAATTTTAAAAAATTGATGTTAGTGATCTATCTGTATAAATATATTCATGAGCAAAAAAAATCATTGGAAGGACGCAACAAAATGGCAGTAGTTTTCACAGTTCTCTGTATTTTAGAAATTATATTTCCATGTAATATTTCTTGATTGGAAAGAAAAGGATATGGGAAAATATCAGTACTAGGGCTTTCTAGCTATTAAAGTATCATGGACCTCAATCTTAACAATACTCCTTTTTTTTTTTCTTTTAATCATTGCTTTTCAGTTAGCTGTTCTGTTGTCACAGAGATGCCCTTCAGTTGCTGTGGTAACAAATGAATAATAACCCGCCCTTGTGTAGTGCTTCACAGCTCACACATTCTTTTCTCATGCAGCACATCATTTATGATCCACAAAAACTCAGAAGAGGTTCCGAAGGAGACAGAGGTGGCATCCTCCCCCGTGTGCAGAGAAGAAATTAGAGACTCAAAGAGGCTAACTAAATTGCCTGTGGTCACACTGCTAATAATTTAAAGAGCTGATAGAAAATCTAAGCTCTCCTGGCTTCTTAATGCATTTCAAAGTAGGTTTAATTCATCTGTCTATATACGTATCTTTCTATTTATTTGCATGCTTGTATACTTCAAATAAAACCCTTTGTAAAACCCAACATATGACAAAGTGGAATTGGTCAGCTTTCATTACCAGTGAGGGACCCAAGGTCCCATGGAATCATCCGTTTGTTTGCTATTTGTAGGGTTTCTAAAGCCTGGCATATTTTGCAAATCATTGTCCCATTGCTGACTGCCTAAACTTATCACCTCTCTCACAAAAGCACAGGGACAGCTTCATCAATTACATAGCTAAACACTGTTCTTCTAAACTGAATCAAGATGTGTGTATATATGTGTTTCTCTTTATGATCAAATACCTAAGAATTGTGAACTGCCATTAAGAGCTAGAGAAATTGCCTTCCATATCCCATGATCCACAGAAATTTAGAACCAGTGGGCAGATGAAGCAGGCTGGAGCGTGATGTCCAACACAGCAGCCACTAGCCTGCCAGGAGCTATTTCAGTCTAAATTAATTTAAAATAAGTACAATTGAAAACTGACTTTCTCAGTCACACTAGCTACGTTTCAAGTATTCAACAGCCCCATGTACCTAGTGTATCCTAGATATGTCAGATAAAGCACATATGTATGTTACTATTATCAAAGACAATTCTCTTGAATGGTACTGAATTCTAGATACTAAAGACGAAGTGTTAGATCTAGATATATCTAATGTAATCCTTGTTCTTCAGTGGCTCCCTGAAGCCTCAGAATCTTTATCTGTATTGGAAGGTTTGAAGATAGCTATTATAGAGGCTTGTTGTACAGATTAAACGAGATACAGCCTATGAATGTAACCAAGATAAATTTGATGAAAGTACAAACAACGATCTTTATCCACCACACTGCTCAGCTCTCCTCTGTCAATTCTTCCTCTCGTATCCCTGGATTATCACTTGGGCTGATAACTAGGCTGACATCATTTTGGCTACCAAAAGTCAAAAAAGCAACCAGTTTTCACACATAAGATTCATTTTCATGATTTAAAAATGTTAGCCCAGATTTTGACCTTGTATCAATGCTTTCATTTCACATAGATTCAGTTATTCTCCAGTTGCTACAACTGAGCACTTCAGGAGGGAATGTGGTCTGCCTTACCCCTGTTTTTTCCATCTTCAAGTACCTACAAAGACAGGCTCGGTGGAAGGGATTATCTTAGAAGAAAATGAACACGTATCTCACATCCAGGTGTTACCACTACACTTCCTTTACATAAGGCTTCAAAATCCGGTTCTGTTAGGCGTTTTCAAAGCCACTATACAGTTCAGTCTGTCTCTTGGAAAACGTGTCTTCTTCCTCCATGTTCTGTGTTCTGACCATTGCAAGATGTTCCTGGCAATTTTTTTCTTCCAAATTATATGGGTGAGAAGCAACTGTTTCATGTGTTCTCAAACTCCAGAAGACATGTATCAAGTTCTCCCAAGAACTTCCTTGTCACATTTGCTCCGGTCCCTTGACAGAATGAGGTTCTTAATTTTCATAACTCCATAAACATTCAACTAGCATCCACCAAATCTGTAGGAACATCCTCCTCATGACCCTCCTCCCCTGCCTGGAGGTGAGTGGGAATGACATTTTCTCTTCCTCCGTGACCAAACAGGAAAGGAAAATACCACCTCCTTCTCTCCTACATCAAAAACGCCCTACCTACCTGACTCTCTACTTCAAATTTCTATTTTCAAATTTCTAAACTTCTCTTATAAAGTCTGGCAATGAGTAACAAAAGCTGATAACGCCTCGACCAATTTTACTATCTCGGGAAGCACAGTATAGATGTGTTTACAAGCTCTCTATTGCCCTTTGTCTTCAACTAGCAGGCCTTAGTCAAAATTCAGAGACAACTAAGGACATCTCATTCCACATCCTGTATGAGGCTTTCTAAACACTATAATTGGAGCATAGTTCACACTATGAACATGGTAACTACTGTTACCACCAAAATTGTCAGGAAATGTTTTGTTAGCATCATCATTGGTAAAGAAATAGCTGGTCCGAGATGTACATATGAGGACACTGTGATGTGAAATCTATACAGATAGATGTAATTTCCAAAATTTGTGGTTGCATGTTCAAAAAAAGGAAATTGCCATTTTTCTACTTTTGGAGCTTTTCCTGATTGCTTAAGATTGAATCAACTTTCAAGAAAATGAGAGTCTGAAATGTAGCACTAAATATCATTGCCCTTCCAATGACCTGACTGAAAATCTTGCTATGAAATTGTGCAGTAGAGAGTCCCTGGTGTCCCAGCTATGCGACCTCACGCAAATCTCTTACCCTTTGTTGGCCTCTGAGAAAATGACTGACTTGGGCAAGATCTGCTCTCTGACAAAATCATTCAAACTATCAAACTTAACACGTATGTAATTTGTTCAAATATAAGGGGCTGCTGGCAAAGAAGACACAAAAGCATGAAAAATAATGTGTTTCAGTTATGTGAGGTCTAAAATTTCAGCCAGCATTCAGATAAATGCAACCAGTTTTGCCCAGCTATGATAGATGGTCATTTAATAATTCCACATCAAATATAGCTATTTTCTTTGTCATGCAAAGAGAAAGCTTCCATTAACATTCATGGAATTATTAATAATAGACATCTCTAGGTAAGAAATATTGCCAGATACTACACTCTTGCAAAGGTCAGTTGTTTCTTGATGATCCTGCTAACTTACAGACTTATTTTTGTAGCATTCCAGTTTTTGAGGAGCTGCAATGCTAATACGTCCTTACTTTTCTAAAAACTTTGATCCAGAGTTACTGTTATTCCCAGACTTCTTAAAGGATGCAATAGCGTTCAGAGTAAATACACGACACATTCAGCCTGAACACAGAATGACTTATTCGGGTGGCAGAAGAAACATCCCCAGAGAAAACCACTATTAATAATTGTAATTAATTTTGGTGTGGCAATATCCACAAAGATATGCAACACTGAGCTCAGTAATTTCTTTCCAGATAATTCTTTCTGACAAATAATTCATTTGGTTTCCTAAGATATGTTAATGAGCTAAATAAAGTGCCCTAGATAGATTTTCTCCTGACTGGCAGAGAAAATTAAAAATGGCTGCCCCTAACTAATCTTTGTGTTCATACTCACAAACTTTTAATCACTAATCGGTTTTCCTATAATATTATTCTTTTCCAAAGTTTTTCTTGCCTTGTAAAAAAATGCTTCAACTGATCTAAAGAATTGTGTAAAACATTGGCTTCTAATTTGGTGCAATGTTTGTTTAATACCTATCTGCCTCCAGTTTTATTCTTCTTTTTGCATTTGGATACAATGTGATGGTGATGTATTGGAAACATGCCTAAGGTATTGATGAGCACTGAGGAAGAAAAGTCGAATGTTCCCTTTGCAGAGGAGGTGGTTTTTTGTGCTGTATCTTAAAGGACGAAAGAAATCAGAAAACCTGTGTTTGAGTTTAACCTTTTCTGCTAACTAGAGACATGGTTTTGGGTAAATTAGCATGACCTCAAAAAGCATGGTGTGGTTTCTATAAAATGGAGATAATTATCTTTGTCTAACTATTTATAAAATTTCTGTGAGGATAGAATGTGTTTATTGATGTAAAACAGAATTCAAAATATTTTAAAAGTATTATTGTTTTTTCTAATATGCAGCCCAGAATGGCATCATACTTTAAGAAATAAGTTTCTTTTCCATGGCTGTAGTAGGATGTTGATATCAGGCTCTTCCACTGTTGCCCAGTTTTGGGCAAATTATAAAAATAAAGTCTTATAATGAATGAGGTCCACCAATTTTGCATATTCAGTAACGTGAGTATTGGTTGATTCAAATGTATATTTATATGGGTTGCATACTTTTCAAGATGCATGCTAAATAATTTCCTATCCGGGTTTCTTTAATATAGTATGTTAGCTATGCTTTGACCCAGCAAAATCATCATTTGAATGCTATTAGAATTAGAGAAATACAAAAAAATATATACTAAGGATGTAACATCCTTGCATCTCAACTCAAAGGTCAATTATTCTTATGTAGATTTTCTTTTCTTTCTTTTTGACACTGGTTAAAATTCTGTCTCTTTTGATGCTATTTTCAGTGTTTAACGAGAATGTTCTAGTGAACTAAGGAAACTGAAGGGCACCAGGAGCTTGAAACTCAGTTTCTACTTAAGAGTTAAGGATTCAGGAACCATCTTATTCTTCATTGGTAACTAGATAATGTATTTTAACGCTTGACTTCACTTTTGAGAATTACTTACACCCTGTATTCCAAAGTACCCTTTGTAATACCTACCGTACGACTATCACTCAGTCTACATGGAGCTCTTTCATTTGGACTTACTAGATTTTTATTAATCTATTTCTGCTCATTTTATTTTTATTTTATCTGGAAATAGCTCTTTCCCTTGAATTCATTTTCCTAACTCTTCAGGATTTTTTGAGGATTGCAAAATCAAATTATTTCCCAAAGCATCTCCTTTGCTGGAAATATGGTTTGTTTCGACATTCAAAGTCATTGGGTAAAGTTATTCATACATCAAATTCAGTCTGAACATGAATTTTCTTGAAATCTATATATTTTTCTTTCTCTTGACATCTCCATCATCTCTGAAATTTCAACTTCCTCTCATGCTCTAGTTTTATGCTCTTACTTCATTTTTAAATATAAACCCTATTTCTCAGCAGCCAACTTAACAATTTTAATGTTTTATGTAAAAATTTATTCATTCTTTCAGAGAATTATACTTGACAGTCAATGTGCACTTGAATTTTTCTGTGCTCTCATTACTGGACAGAGAAATTGACCTTGTAAAGGCATATCTGATGACAGTATGGAAGGATAATACTTGACAAATTCTCAACCTCACTAGTCAAAACAATTTTCTGCTTGTACATTGACATTTCTAATATTATTCATTATTTTTCAAGACTATTTGAGTGATTAAAGTCATTAGGACATGGATCTCAAGTTTGTTATGAGATAATTTATAAATGAGTAAATAAGATATCACATGTGTTGCAAATGTCAGATTAAGTGAAACAGTGGAATTACAATTAATGGGAAGAGATTCACTAATAAAGAAACGCCAAACAATGTCAGAAAGAAACCAAGTGAAATAAAGTCGTCTCTGTTGTACAAATGAACACAATTCCAATAATTTTCCACCTGGCAAGAAATAGTCAAGTAAACATCTATGCATGTAGCTTAGAATTTTATTCTAGTCTGTATTTGTACTATATTTTTATATATATATATATATATGTATATATATAAATATATATATACATATATAAAATATATATGTGTGTGCATATATATTATATATACAAACTATATTTTAAACCATAAAAGAACCATAATTCAATATGAGTTTGTGGTTGGTGGCTGTGTTCTAGGAAGGCTACCATCTTACCTTTGACTTTTCTGAAGCCAACAATCTCTTAAATCTTTATGGACAATTTTATGTTGTTTTCCCACTCATGTCTTAAATTGAGTCCAGGTAATATAACCAAACTTCCTTTTGCATACCTCATGATTCCTCAGAGATCACCTGAGGAATAATGACTCTGGATGCCCACTGCTATTCCTTTTGTTACTGAGCCCAAACTCATTCTGCTCACTGCATGACAGGCAAATAAATCAGAAGTCAAGGTATTGGGGCAAGGAATAACGACTCTATTTGGAAAGCCAGCAGACCAAGAAGATGGGAGACTAATGCCTTGAGAACCATCTTACCCAAGTTAGAATTCAGGCTCCTTTTATAATAAACAAAAGAGGGGGAATGGTTGGTTGCTGCAAACTTCTGGTGTCAGAATCCTTTGTTCTTGCAGTTGTCCGTGCAGGTCAAGTCATGATGCTCCTGTAAACCTCCAAGAAGACAAATGTTATTTTCTGCCCTGCAATGTTTTATCTCTGTATGACTGGAAAAGTGTTACACCCTTAAAGATCAGAGCCTTGAGAAGTAGCTATCCTGTATATTTCAGGCTATAGACAACGTTCTTTTACAAAAGGTGCAGAACCAGGATGACTACGCACAGGAAACAGAGCACAGGGTTAGAACTAAAGGAACAAATCTAATACGGAGTCAGATTTGTTCTTCCCTATTACACTTTCTTTTAGAATCCATGCCTAAACTGATTTTAAAACTGTGTTATGCAATTTTAAGAACATGCCCCAATTTTTTTTTGGTCAGGAAAGCCTCCAATCAAAATAATAACTTTGCACTTTGATATATTCATTGTGTGGCAAATACATGGTGAAGATACGTCAAATGTATATATTTAGTCATATATAGGAATCAAGGCAAGTTCCCATGTACCAGAATCAAACATAAAACATTGCATTGGACTAAAGCACACATTTAATAGACTCTATATCCATAAGTAAGACAAAGGTGGCTCACATGACAGTGTCCCATGTGAGCAGAGGACCTGATACAGGTTCATTGCTAGAAACCAGACACTGGAGTAAGATCCACGAAATTCGACTCATGAAGCCACTTCTATCCCTTGACTGTTGGCGTAGGTAGCAAGATGAATTTCTAAAGTTAGAAAAAATTACACATACCTAACCCTGGCTTGAAGTCTCCAATATCACTTTGAGACAAGACCTTTGACTCAGTATTAAAGACCTTGTAAAGCCTTTTGACAATTGCAATAGCCAGTCTTCAAGGAGGCTCCCAATCCATGCCTCCTAGTAGTTGTGCCTTTGTCTACTTCTCATGTGTTCTTATGGCTTCTAAAACCAGTAAGATACTGTGTAAATGACAGTCTGTGATTTCCTAGGTTAGGTCACACAAAACACGTGACTTCCGTCTTGCTCACCTACATCACTCACTCTGGGGAAGCCAGCTGCCTTGTGGGAGGATTCTCACACACCGGCGGAGAGGTGTATGTGCTGAGAAATGGAGCCCTTGTACCAATAGCCGTACGAGTGAGTTATCTTGGAAGAGGATCCTTCCAAGAGTGCCAGTCAAGCCTTCAGATGACTACAACTCTAACTGATAAAGTGGCAGCAGTTATATAAGGGTTTGGAACACAAAAAATGAACTACTTGCTTTGAGGATATAGGTAAATTGAAAAAGGTATGTAAACTACGAGGAGAAATATCAAATGCAGGAAAAGGGAAGGAGGTATGTGCCGTTATGGAGGGATACACAGAGCAGCCTCACCTTTATCTGCCAATTGTTATCATTTAAAATGAAAAGTACAGTAAAATAAAAATCAAGTTAGGTGAATTTTCAGTAATTATAATCCTTATATAATTATCTTTTGTATAGTTTTATGTAACTATCTTTTTATAATTTCAATTATTTGGAGTGTTTCATAACAAGGCACCATATGCTACAGAAAGAAATACTAACATAAAATGATATATTCAAGACAAAGGTAAACCCAGGGGGACAAATGTCACTTATCTTCTGTCTGATGATTTGCCTTAGTGTTCCATCAATCAGACTTACTCTTTTTCTCTAGGTTACAGATTACTTATCCTTTAAAGTCAATGGCAGCTGCTTTGGGGCTCCTCCTAAAGCTACCATGGTAGTGATAAAAATGTGAAAAAGACCAGTAACCCTTTTCCCTCAAAGAGCTTACAGTTTAATAAGTCATACATAAGAGAAAGCAGTCAACAGTACAATAAATGCATTTTAGGAGGAAATACATTGGATGATAAATGTTTTCAAAAAGTAACTGGTGTAGGTATGTGAGGATAGGGGGAAAGTTTGGGAAGGAGGTATGTGAGCCAAAATCTGAAAAAAAAACATTAGGTGTTGGCCAGGCAACCAGGGACTCATGTTAAGGCACACAACTGGAACTGAGAAAATGAGTCAATGAATAAAAGGCATAAAGTTAAGAGAAGCATTCAAGGCACACACTGAATGGAATACAGAAGGCCCAGGGGGAAAACAACATTTAGAGAAAGTTAGGGGCAGGGATTTAATTAGTTGAAGAGACGTTCAGACCACTACAGGAATGAGCATTCCATGAGAGAGCACTGGTGGACTGAAATGCTGAAAGTCTGAGCTGTCACCAGAATAACTGGGATGTACAGCAAGATGGATTTTGAAAACACTCATCCTGGAGGATGACTACCATGGGATTGGCCTCACTGCAACCAATACCAGATGGTCGTAACTTAGAAAGGAGTCGTGGTCTCTAACGATAGATGGTCAAACTCTTACCACCAGGGAAGAGAGTAGCTGTAGTCTGGATTGATGAGCATCACAGCAGATGTGCCATTCAGCAATTGTTACATTCCCACTCCCACTTTTCACTTTTATGTTTATAAGCAAATCTGAGGGTGGAGAACAATGCATATAAAACTTTGATGTCAGTGCATGTAACTTTTCAGCAGTACTTAAATATACATGCATTGGATAGATTCACAGATTATAAATTATTGATTCATAGATTTTAAATACTTTTAGGGGACATACTGTATAGCATGGTTTGTGAAGAATCATTGAGAAGTTCAAAGACATCAGAAGTCTATAAGCAATAAACATTTGATTTCCAAAACAAAAGTTTAACCCTGATCCCAGGTAAATTTTTAGAATAAATTATTTAGCGTACAGATGGTCCTGAAATATTTAGAAAAACAAAAGTGATGATTGGGATCAAACATGCCATTACTGAGAAAAGGATGTTGTGGTTAGAGGCAGTATTGTGTAGCAAAAAGACACAGGGGTGAAACCTGATTCTATCACTTATTTTTCTTGTGATATAAACTCCAGGAAAGGATGAGAGTGTCAGGAGATGGAACCAACGAAGTTGCAGAGTCTGATCGTGAAAAGCGTTGTAAGCCAGGTAAAGGATTTGGATTTTATTTCGCATGGGATGCCAAGCCATTGGAGGACTTTGAGCAAAAGAATAATGTAACATAAGTTGTATTTTGCAAGTATCAATCTGTATTTCATATAGAAAACGAAATTTAAGGGGCTAAATTTAGAGACCTGAAGAAAATCACAAGGCTACTGCAATAGTTCCAGAAAGAGATATAATGAATGAGTGTGGTAGTAATGGATGCAATGAGAAATGATCGCATTCTCAATATATGTTGAAGGTAAAATGAATAGCAAAATAATTCAAAATAAAGACATACGGTAAATGATGATTTCTCCTGATAATCCATCATTATTTTGCAACTCATTAAAAAAACACAGTAACAATCTCACATTTGTTTTACAATTCAGTACATTATTCCAGGCTTCCACTTTGGTACTTTCATTTGGAAGTCCTAATAAAATCATCTCTTTGAATATGAATATGAAAGACATAGCTCAATATGCCTTTTTCAAAAAATTAATCGAGTCAATGTCTAACTGGTGGAGATAATTCAAAATTCTGAAAAATGCAGAGCTTTGTTTTGAAGCCCTTTATTTGTTGTTCTTTTCCGCTACATACCTTTCTTCCTTTGATCTGCAATCTAGGCTCTTATTGTGCTTAAGAATTTAGTGGAAAAGTGAAAGTCAGTCAATCCTTTGTCAGAGTTTCAAGTGCAGGATTCAGATACTAGGTTTGCACATGTTCCACCAGCACTAACATCTAACTCCAGACACACTGGGACTCGTGAGGGTCTTCCCTGGGACCCAGCTGTATTTACTGTCTGCCTTTAATGGAGCGGTCTTTCTTTTCTCTCAGACCCCTGGCTCATTTACAGACTTCATCCCTGATCTGCAGAGATTTCTGCAACCAAGACCTCAATTCCCTTTCAGAGACTCTTGCCTCTTGTATAATATTCGTCTTCAGGGATTTGCTTTCCAGTTGTGGTCCCTGTTCAACTTGATTCAATAAGGCAAGAATGTTTTCTTCAGACTGCATTCAGACTCACCTTTTTTTTTTTTTTCCTGTGGCTGTAAGAATTTTCCAGCTCCCTTGAGACTTTTAAGAGCAAATTGAAAATGCTCTTATTTGTCTAGGCTGAGCTGTTGGTTAATATGCTAAGAGTGTATTTTATAGTGTATTTTCATCATAGCCCTTGAAATGCTTTGCATAAAAGACCCTTTTTAACTGTCTGCCAGTCCCCTCTTGCTTATAGAAGTGAGATTTGTGCTGGGGAGAACTATTTATTTCACCTCCGCCTGCTATCACCAGCCCCCCACCCTTACCAGTTCTCTATTGTTGGTAATAGTCACTTGATTTAAGGAGAACTTGCCAACAGCAGCCTCTTTTAACTCCTTCATCACTGCCTCCTGACAGCTCTCTGGGTTTTAGGAAGAGCCAGCCAAGATGAATCTCCTACTTGGTTATTAGCATGTCATATTAGGATGTAGTCTTAGAGCACGTAATTCTGTCTTTCACCTATGTTAAGATAGATATCATTAGAAAGCCAATGTCACATTCAAAGAAGTATTGGCTTCCTTAGGACAAACAAAATGGATCCTAGGATATTGCTGAAATTGCTCATTCTATCATTAGGAAACTCAAACATATACAATGGGAGAATAAAATAAAAATTTTAAAAATTTTATTAGGTCTTTATGTGGTTTTAGGCCTTTTATATATAACACATACTGTAATCCTCTTAGTACACTCTAAAATTGATATTACTTTGCAAATGAGAAAACAAGCCTGAGTTTAGTAACTTGCCTTTAAATGATAGTAATTGGCAAAGCCAAGATCATGATAACTTTCTTTCTGCTCCAAAGCCATGGTTGGTGTGGGACACTGCTGCTTGCCTTAAACAAGAAAGAGCTTATCTGTCATCTGATACAGAGATAGTAGAACATGGTGGTTAAGAGTGAGGACTTTGCCGTTAAAACTCAGTTCTATTTCTGGTTCCACCACTAATTGTTTGATTTTTTGTTAAATTCTTTTTTTCTAAATTTCCTTGTAAGTTGTTTTAGTTTTTCGTTTCTGGATAACAAATTGTCACAAACTTCAGAGCTTAAAGCTGCACACATTTCTTATCTCACAGTTCCTGCAGGGCAAGATTCTGGGCATAGCTCAGCTGGGTCCTCTACTTAGTGACTCCCAAGGTTGCAGTCAAGGGGGACTGGTTCCTAGGTTTATCTGAGGCATGACTAGTCTCAGATTTGCTCCTACACTCACTCAGATCGTTAGCAAAATTTAGTTCCTTGTAGGTTTACAACTGAAGATCTCAGGTTTTTGCTATTTGTTGGCCAGAGGCCGCTCTCATCTCCTAGAAGCCACCTGCAGCTCCTTGCCACATGGGATTCCCAACGTGGAGTTGATCCTCCTCAAAGCCAGAAAGAGAGAGGAGACTCTGGTGATATAGATGCTACAACCTAATGTAATATAATCACAGACCTGTAATTATGTACATCCCCTTATATCTGCCACTATCCGATGGGTTCCATTGACACTCAAGATAAGATCACACAACGGCATGAATTCCATGAGGCAGGAGTCATAGGAACCACTTTAAGAGCCTACCAGCTCTTATTAGATTGTTGGAATAATTATTATGACATTGTCAGACTCATAGGAAGAACTCAGTAAATATGAGCTATCTTTCTATCAGAGCTAATATTTTTACCAAAAAAAAAGTGTAAGGAAAAAAAACAAAAACAGAAGTGCCATAAGAAATAAACAATGATTCATTAAGAGGTGAATTGTAAGAAAACAAAAATTTAAAAAGTCCTACCTTCAACATTGCCTCTTCCACAAACAACTGACTTATTTCTTTATAAATCAGCCTCTTTAAAAGAGCATCCTCTGCTCACTGACACCATTTCTTTATATTTTATTCAGTGAGTTGCAATCTTATTTATTCCCATAACCCAGCCCAACCAGGGCCATCAATAAAATCTCAAAATGCCAAATCAAATAGCCTCCATTTTGTTCCTTTATATTGACTAACTACATATCTTTGAATATTGTTTACCAGTCACTCTGTTCCATTGCCATATTTTATTTGTTTTATTTTCTTCTCAGTATGACTCTTGAATTTCTACTATTTTCTGTCCTTCCACATTAGAATGTATGCTCCATGAGAACAAGGAACATGTCTGTTTTATAGACTATATTTTCAGAGTGAGAGCAAAGCTTGGCATATTGTAGGCATCCAATAGCTAATAATAATTATTTTGTTACTGAATGAATGAATGAAAGAATGAAAGAAAAAATCCTCACAAAATTATCAGTCTGGGGGGAGCAGATAGCATCTACTATCATAATTCAGTTTTTTGCCATTCATTCATCTAAAGATGAATATGAAAACTTTCTTACTAAAACATGATAGAATTTATGAGCAGTCAAAAATATTATCTTTTTCAGGATAAACACTTTTGTCCATTAAATGATGTGTATGGGAGTCATTTATTTCCATCAAACCATTAGCTAAGATTCTGTTTACTGAAGGGAGGAAAAGGAAAGAGGGAGAGTTTTGATTGATGTTTGAATATTTTATATAAAAAAATGCTAAATATTAAATTTTACATTTTTTTAAGATACTATCACATGACATTTACAATATGGTGGAGTTTTTTGTTTGTTTGTTTTGTTTTTGTCACTCAACAACGAGGATGAACCATTATCTAAAACTTTTACCTTGTATGTTGACGAACTGGAAGCTAAATTACTAGCAAATCTACACATTAGAAAAATTTGTCCTTAGGCTCACTGATTAAATTAGGTTAAATAAGCTTCAAAGTAAGCTTCAAAGGTTGGTGTAGCGAAGGCATTTTTTGGATCAATAAATATCTATTTGCTTCTTCATATTTCCTGCCCTTCCTCACAGTTACTTTGGGACCTTATGACTAATTCTAGCCAAAGACTCAAAGATACAAAGATATGTGAGCAGTATCAATGTGTTACTTCAAGGTTCAGGCATTTAAGAGCTGGTATGCCAGCTCCATGCTGTCTCTTCCCATTCCATAGCCAGCCCAGGGTTCCCATGGTCCAGATGATACCATTACAATGTTGTGTAGCTTTAATAGCCTTAGTAACTGAGAGATAACATCTAGCAGATTTCACTTTTCTACCTCAACCCCCACGTTAGATATGCAACATAAACAAAGAATACACTTTTTGATGCTGCTAAGACATGAAGATTCATGGGCTTATTTGTTCTTAGAGCGCAACTTATCTTATCTTGACTAATACAAATACTTCTGGAAAATCTACCTTTGGAAGATATTTCTTCTCTCTTCTATGGCTGGAGAAGCTCTCAATATCACAACTCAAAATAATAAAGAGGTCAATCACCAGAAAGCAAGCTTCAAAACCATGATAGAAATGTTTTTTCTTACACATATATTTAAATTTATATTAAAATTTTAAGTGAAGCCCTTAAAAATATAAATGTAAAAAAATTCTTGTTGATTGAATGTGGAATTAAAAAGAAATATAGTGAATAGTTGAATGAACACACTTTTGAACAACAAATACGCAATTAGGTTAGACTCTGAAAAGTACATTGTCATAGCAAAAAACGAGACAACACTATCCTTTGTAATCTCTGTTGGCTTATTCAGTGATCCCATGGACCTTAAAAGACTTCATATGCAATGCCTTCTGTTAGGTAACATATATATTGTCAACAGAAGAAAAAAAAATCTGTGATAAATATGTTAATTAATATAATTATTTCACAATGTATATGCATATTAAATCATCATATTGTATACTCTAAATATATACCATTTTATTTATATCTTAGTAAAGCTATGGGGGAAAGGAAAAAGAAATATCCAGTGTCTTGATTAGGGTAGGATTTCAGAATCTTGAAAGTATAAATTGCATCCAGAACCTAAAGGAAGGAGACACTTCACAGCTATTTCTCTTGAGATTCTGGAAAAGGTCAAGTACAAAGATAAGCAACAAACAATTTTGGTATGGTTGTATGAACTGAGATTGATTGATAACTGGAAAGAATCTCATGGAAAATGCACATATTTGAATACAGAAGATCTTATTTTGAATTTTAGTTTTGTCACTAATTATTTGTGATACCCTGTGAAAGTTATGTAAATGCTTTAAAAGAAACAGATGGAAAATAATCCTTATGTGTTTGAAGTCACACACTGACTGCTTTGTACCAAACAGTGTGTAGGCACTGGGGATGGGGCACCAAAAGGGAAAAACCAAGTCCCTTAGGGAGATTAAGTGTAAATGGAAGCTGCTTGCATAGGAATGTAAATCTAAATGTTCCAAAATGTCCACTTAAATATATAACTGTGCTTGAAAGAACATAATTAAAGCATCATTCTGGGACAGAGGGCAGAAGTAGTTACCAATGGACGTGTTATCTAGGGAATATAATTTCCCTTATTTAGGATAGCTGCTCCTGTTTACCTGCTTTGGACAACTTTACCTATTAATTTCTTCAGTCATTTATTTAATAAATATTTATTGAGGAAATGCTTTGTGATAAACACTGTGGTAGTAACTGGGGCTTTATGCTCCTTGTTTTTAGTCTACTGTGGACAAACATGTGTGAATATACAATATAATATAATCAGAGAACTGTGTTAATAAAATAAATCATAAGATGTTATTGGAACATCAGAGGAAAAATATTTAAACATATTCATGTTAAGGAAATCAGAGTGATTAGGGGTAGTGGGAGAAAATTTTTTAAAAACAACTTATAATAAATTTGTAGAAATCTCTCAAGTTGGTATCAACTTCTAGTTGACAAATTTAGTATAGGGAGAGGCAGAGATCTTTCAGAACAAGGAAATATTATGTGCAAATACACAGAGACTTATTTTTGGAGAACTGCATGTACTTAGGTTTTACTATTATTTTTTAAATGGAGTATTGTAACTGAGCAGGACCCTATTGTCATCATCAGTGACCATCGGATATCTGTAATGGTGCCTGTAACTGCTTAACTGTAAAATGGTTCAGAGGTTTTTTTCTTATGCTCTTGCTGACCAGGGTTGGTCTGGAGAGGAAGGAGGCTTGTGTGGTCCACCCAACCCCTTCATGGTGCTGTGTGCAGGGATCACACTCAGTGCTCTGCTCTTGCTCCCAGTGCCCTGCTCCTGATCCCTTGTGGTTTCTTTGTATCCTGTTGTTCAAGCTGCAGGCCTCAGCCTACAGCAGGAAATCCCAGGCCTCAGCCTACTTAAAAGGCTGAAAGCATTTATCAACCTGACTTTAAACTGCACGTATTTTTCTCTAGAGCTCTTTTCCAGGGAGCCCTTTCTTATGCTTCCTTTGTTCTAGGCACAAAAATATTAAGAGAGTCCCAAAGCTGAAGGTGAACTTCATGCCCAGCAGAGGGAAGCGGACCACAACATCTGCAAAAACAAGAACAACTTTGAAACAATCTGTTACCCTGTATGCAATCTCTATGGAAACTAGCTTTACTCTTTGAACTCTTGAACTTTTACTATGAAACCCCCTGCCTTCTCTCTCCAGCAGCCTCGCAGTCTTAGAGGCACAGTGGTGTGACCTCGTTTGCCTGGCAAAGAAATAAAGTTGCCTTTTCTACTTCATCCAAAACTCTGTCTTCGTGACTCAATTTGGTAAGCGGGGTATGGAGGCCGTGTTTCAGCAACTGTATGAAGTAGAGTGGGTAGATTATTTCTTGGAACCCAGTCATTCATTTGCCAGGATTTAAAAATGCCCTTAAAACAGCTAACCTAAAAATGTTAGCAAAGGAAGGAAGAGGTGTCTTCTTTCACATTCTTATTTCAAATTCAGTTTGAAAGTCAGTTTTCTAGGTTATATTTAGACATTATAGGGTAATAGAGAGAGGCCTTATTGTCTTTGCACATTGGCAGATACCTTGGTTTTGTACTTTTAAAAGTAATTACAGGGAAATGTGTGTATTTATAGTTGACTTTGACTTTTTTACAATTATTTAATAAGGCAGGGTTGCAATATTGCTCTCATGATGTAAGAGCCTGTAATCTCTCTGGAGTCTAATTATCTCCCGATAACCTTGCCCCTTGACGACATCTGTATTGCTATTATAAAACATGCTTATTTTGGGAAAGAACATATATTTTGTAGTGTAATAGCATTAAACTGTCAGACCTGAGTGTTAACAGCAATTTGCCCAAAGAGCTTTCAGAAAAGATTAGCTCAAGCGTTATACGTGGCTTATCAGACAATCTAAAAGGATCAAAAGTCATTTTTATAACAACTTAAGTTTTTTTTTTCTTGGAAAAGGGAAACTTGCAGCACTAACACTTACCTTTAATATCCACAAACAGGGCTATCTACGATTTTACTGAAGGATGCAGACAATTAGGATGATACACAAAAGAAATATACTCGGCATGAAAGAGGAATAGAGGCCACGTCCAAAATAATGTTGCTGAAATTTGAACATATGCATCTAAAATCAGAAACCTGTTGATTCAAGTCCCAGCTCTGTGAATATTTCCCATGTCAGTTCGTGAAACTAATTATTTAGTGTCTCTCAGCCTCAGTTTTCTCAGTTGTAAAACTGGGATAGCAATGGAGGGAGTTGGATGATAGCAGTATTCAACTCACATTATTTTGAGGGAGAGATCATTAGGTATGTATTTATTTATGTATTTGTTTGTTTATTTATTTATTTAATGGAGGTACTGGGGATTGAACCCAGGACCTCATGCATGCTAAGTACACACTCTACCACTGCGTTATACATGCTCCTCCTTCAACTCACATTATTATGTGAGGAATTAAAATAGATATTAGTTAACGTGTTTATCAGAACTATAAGAACATAAAAAAGTCTTAAGAAAAGTACTATTACAATTATTCATTCATTATTCATCAAAATAGATATTCCTCAGCTTTTTGTTAATCACTGCCAAGATGTAGGTATATGAGTGAGCAAAAGGGATATGCTTCCTGCCATCATACAGCTAATGATAAATATTATTATAGTTCATTATTAGTCTAAAGAACTACATCTTTGAATCTTGAATAAAAATTGTCCTCCAAGACTGGCATTTGTGGTTGAAATAAGAGCCCAAAATCTGGGAAGTTTAACAAAGTAGCTAAGAGCCAGAGCCTTACTGACTATGATTTCTCTAAATGCAAAGGAGTAGAAAGAGAAGTCAGTGTGCTGGGCACTGTACTGGTCATTTCAAAACATGTCATACTATTTTTGGAACTACTTTGAAACTGATATTAAGTAAATTTTACTTAAGCACCTAGTTGGTGCCAATCACTTTAGACGTTAAGCAGTCAACATGAAAATATAATCTAATGGAAGGATACAAAAATAAACATTAACAAAATATGTTTAGAATATCAGAAGATGGTGAATCTTTTGGAAACAAATAAAGTGGGAAAGATGGATAGAGTGTGTAATGTGGGTGCAATCTTTTAAAGAAAGATCAAGAATAGCCTCAATAAGCAGAGACTTGCACTAGAGGAATGATGCCTCACTTGAAGAAACTGGGGCTAAGAAAAATGGTTTCATTTATTTATATACTTGTGTATTCATGCCTTTTCTTTGTTTGAAATTGATTTTAGGTGGCTTAAAAACAGATGTAAAATATAGCCAGAGAAGGTGAAAAGGCAGGAGAAAATAATGTAGGAAAACAAACAAACAAAAACATTATTTAGGTTTACGTACAAAATTTACTTTCCATCTGCAAAATATTGTCTTTGAGCTTTCTACTAGCCAATGCAAAGAGAAACTAATCAATTACAAAATTAAAATAAATCCACAACACTACTTGATAACCAATAATCAGGGGAGCTGAACTATTGCTGGTATTGTGATTATAGAAGAAATTTTGAACAAGACAATCAACAATATCCTTACAGTAAATACAGCAGTGGATTTCCTAGCCTCATTTATTATAATGTCCCTCCAGTGTAAACAAAAAGCCAAATGCTAAAGTGCAATTCCGTTAATAATACTCCACAAAGGCTAAAATAACACAGTCTAGTTACCCATCTCTCTGAGGACTTGGCAACAGAGATTTTAGACTATCTCAAGAAACGAAGAAAGGAATTTTCTTCAAAAAATACTCAGCTAAAGAAACTCTATCATATATCATTAATGCTGCTATTCTAGGAGGAATATGATTATAAAATTTTATAAAATCTAAGGAGTGTAACAAAGATGCTTTCTGAAAGTTTGTCAACTGCATTGACACATAGAGGTAAATCAGCTTACAAAGTTGTACACAGCAAGGGCATGGAAACGGCAGGGTTTATACCTTGGTATGTCTGACTCTTACTTTTCCTTCCCAATTAAATGTACATGCCTGTCTTCATTTAAAATTATGTTTAAATGGTATTTATTTTTATTATATTGGTGGTTGATGCACAGGGAATAAACACGATATGCAATATTATATAATACAATAAATAATATATAAATAAAATGAATGAATTCATAAAATAAATAAGAAGAAATAAAATAGAATTGATAATTCTACATCAAAATTACGTGTTACAACTCCGTAAGAATCTTATTTTACCTGTTAGGAAAAATAATTTTAAACTTATTTAGAATACTTCGAATCAGAGAAGCCAATAATAGTATGAAAGATAAAAGTATAAGGGGGCATATACTAAATATTCTAAAGCACTGTGATCATAACACAATGATATTGATACAAAAAGAACATATAGATCAGTGGAAAAGAGTAGTCTAAGAATAGATTGAAATATACATATAAATAAACTTGATAAAGGTCAAATATTGTCATTTCAATTCAATGGAAAAATAATAATTTACTTAATAAATGCTGTTAGAATATTGTAATTTACATTAGTAGAATAAGAAAAAAATCCTTACTTGTTTCTTATACAAGCTACAGATGGGGTAGGGACTTGATTTTAAGTGAAGGAAATAGGGTTTCAGAAATCCTGCTGACTTCAGGCCTACTGGAAAGGCTTCCTGTTTTGCTATATCTGGCTCAGTGAGGTAAGAAACTGACAAGAGAAACCTTCCCACCAACAATGTGCCTCATTCTCATTGTAACGTTTTAATGTAAAGTCAGAGGGTTATGGGTGAGAGAGATATAAACACATACGCTCAGTCTACCATTTTAAACTGGAACCTTCTCATTCTACTGCCTTCTTGGAGGGCCCGTGAACATGAGTGATATTGTACTGTAAGGGATCCCATCCAGTGCAAAACAAGAGTTCTCTCCCTGGAATTACTGGGTGGTATCAATGCAATTTCATATTTAATATTTCAAATGATGATTTGTTCACCACAATCTTGAGAGACTTGTTCCATTGTTAAGAAATTCTAATTTTTAGGTGGTATTTTTACACTAGTTATTCAGACTTCTTGCTATTGTTTCTAGATTCTCCCCCAGATTTTTATTCATATCTTGTATATTTAATCTTTCTCAGACTATGTCTGTTATAAAGAATGAGAAAGGGATCTTTTTGTTTTACTCTCTAAATGGTTACCTTGTTGTTTATTTTCCTAAGTTTTCCAGAAGTAAATGATCTCTATAGTGATCATATCCGCTCTGCTGCAATTCTTATTCTTGGTCCATTTGTCTTGTCTAATTGCGTTGGCCAGTAATACGGCAAATAATTCATCAGCAACGTAAAACACAAGATTCCTTCAAGCATGAGACACTGTTGACTTTAAAATATATCATGAATTTACCTACTACTAAGATAGAAAAACTTATGTCAGTAAAACTGTGACAGATTATTTAGACACCATTTATTTCAAGGCACATTTCACATTAAAAACGTGAACAGGTTTAAAATGTGCATATTAGAACAGAATAGAATGGATGCTGGTCATAGTGGGCATTATGATTATTTCATTTTTTGGACTTTGAAAAGATTATGTCCAGTGTTTCAAGTAGTATGATGTTTGTTTTTTGGCTCAGTTATGACTGTATATGTGAGTGTGTGTGTGAATGTATACACATACATATTTTTTTAAGAATTCACTGACTACTATGTTATTGCATGTTTTACCTAAAACAGATACTCAATTTCTTCTCAGCATTTATGAAAATTATCATATGATCTTTTTCTTTTATTTATTTCAGTGATTACATTTTTTTCTAGAATCTCTGCTAGGTTCTTTACACCCCCCTCAAAAAAATCAATCTCTTCTTTTAAAAAATTATGCATTGTTAATACTTTAGGAATATGTTAGTACTTTAGCTTCTTTTACAATTCTAATGTATTTATTTTAAAATTCAGTTCAGAGTGCCCATTTATCTTTAGTTCTGCAAACATGAATTCTTCCACTTGGAATAAGATGACAATCTCTGGTTGTGGATTTTCTTGGATGCAGAGTTATTCTGTCTGTTATTGCATTAAGTGGAGATTGTCTCTCATGAGAATCCCATGTTTTCCCCAGCTTTTGGAGACATCCTTAAGAAATGCTTTTTAATATCTCTACAAAATCTTTACAGGCATTTCTATTTTCAGGCCAGTTTTAGATTAGTTTCCAAGCTTGAGGTTTTCACACTGCATGAATGATTTGAGGTTCCATACACATATGTGGTTTTGCTGGGTGTTCTGACTTCTCCTCAGGATGGTTTCCATTAGTGGCTCAGGGGTAAGGCTTACTACCAGGCCAGAATCCTAGGCTGGTGAGTGGGGATTTTTGGATTCCAAAGAGGGAATAACATCCTCTTAGATTTGAGGACCATGGAAGGATTCCACATCAAATTCCATACATATGTGAAGCTGGGTCCTCAACACTCAAGCTTGCTTTATTATGAACATTGAATAAGGTATAGCCAGGGTTAGCAACTAGCCAGTACACAGTACCAGTTTTTAAAATACTAAAACAGTCCCGTATCTTTAGCCATCCTAATCTTCTCAGTTCCTTCATTGGAAAATCCTCTTGGGTCTCCACACTATGGTGTTGGAAATAAACCAGTCTCCAAGACTTAACTCTAAGAGTAAGCCCAGCTTCTGATTTGATGCTATACCAATTGTGAATATTTGCTATATTCTAAGTATGATCGACCAAAAGTCCTCACTAATATTATGATTTCTATTCCACTTCCATGTCAAGTATAGATTCCCTTTTATTTTCTAGTCTCTAATCTCCTTTTTGTCTTCAAGATTCTACAATTATCTTTAGATCCTTTCAAATAAACAAGTCTGTGTTCATGAATTATTTGAAATATGGCTTCCATACTCAGCATTGCATATGAAACTTAAAAATTCTAGTTAAAATATAAATACTTTCAAATTTTTGTTCATTGGCCAGAAACAGCATTACAATTTGAGGAAGCAGTCTGGATACTTTTTAAATCTCATTTTCTATAAACAAGGAAGTTTCATTACTTTAGTAACTCATAATATCACATCTGAAAGGGACAATGTGATTCTGAAGCATTGTCAATGTCAAACCCAATTCAGACAATTTTTATGGGAAGTCTATTCCATACACTACATTCACAATACAAATGCATCAATTCATTGCTATCTTTCCTCATTCTAATTTAAGAATTATAGAAAGAATTAATTACATTGCTATTTCTGCTCTTCATTTGTGTATTTTCTTATAATTCCTTATTAATTAAGCAGTACAGTAACTGTGTCATAATGTAGGCAGCAATTAATTTTAGTCTGCTATCTGGGAGACCTCTGCATTCTCTTGCTTTCTGTGGGATGGTGAAAATAGCTGGTAGCAATTTTTTCAATTTCCTATGACCTTCCTTATAACTTCTGACTCTCCATCAAGTTGTCAGAGTAATATAAAATCTTATCTTTTCAGTTTGCCTACATTTTCAGGGAAAGCCTTTGCTTAGAGCGCATAGCCCATGTTAATATTTATTTTGGTCATAAATATATGTTTTCATTGTTGCTTTGTTGTTGCTCATATGTGTGTGTGTGTGTGTGTGTGTGTGTCTGTGGTGTGTGAAGGCAGAACCGTACAAAGTTACAGAATTACATATGTTGACTATAACAACTGCCTTAACCTTTATCTATACAACAGAATAAAATCAAAGGGTTAAATGAATTTGTTTGTGTTTTTAGTAACTTGGAGAAATATACCTTTGTAAGATATGTAATGACTAGAATAACCAACAAACTAGCACTGCTGTCTTCACATGGTTCTGGCACTACTAGTGCCTTTTGGAAAGTTATGCCATAAATCAGAAAAAAATACCAGGTTTTATTGAGCATCTAATATCCTGGCACTCCAAGAAACTTAATCTAAATTTTATCACACTCTTCAGAACAACAAATTAGGAACTAATATGACAATTTTACAGATAAGGAAACTAAGAATCCAAAAGATTAAATAACTTACTCAAGGTGATATAATTTGCATTTGGCTACATCAGGATTTAAGCCCAGGGTAGTAGGACTCTAAAATGTGTCCTCTTTCCATTACACAAAACTGATTATAAACTAGGTATCAGAAAACCTACTTATTTCCAAGCACGTTCCACTTTAATGAGAAATCTTTGGCCTTTACATTGCTTTTTTTCTGGAGGAATATTCTCATCTCCTTCATTACCTGCTCAATATTCTATTGAGAATGGTAAATCAAGCCATTTGACTTGGGACAAAATAACCACATATTATTCCCATGATCCACTAATTTCAATGGAGTGTGGATCAGGTTTTCAAATTTTCCACATAAATCATTCTATCTTGGCACGTACCTCCTGCCTAAACTGATTGGACAGGCTCTTTCCGGCAAGATTCTGATTACAACATTTTCCCTATGGCCCTCGGTTTCCAACTTTTTTGACATGTTTTCTTTAATTTGGTCATAATGTCTTGGAATCTACGCTGACTCATTATGACTGACACTCTTTCCCCTATGGACTGCTTTTCTTCTGTACAATTGTAACTTGCCATCTATTTAAGAGCTCTTAACCCACTGTTATTTAAGTTTAGATCGCCTATGTGAATTAAACTATTGGAACAAGAATGATACATTCACATGCTCCCTCCACCAGACAACATTGGCTATGTCTGAATTCACCAATCCTGATTATTTAAATGCTTTGCTGCTTCAGAAAAATAACAAAGTGCAAAATCACCTCTATTACTGAATACTGCATTTATTTTTTTCATTCACCACACATGTACTGAGCACCTACTGAATGCTGGATATTATGCTAGAATCAAGGCATACAAAGACATGGTTTTTGTCCTCAAGAAACTGAATTCTAGTGGAAGAGACAAGTAAATTCAGATAGAACTATAAGATATATTAAACACCAAAATACCATCGCAACATCATTGCCCTCCAGGCCCCCTTTTCCCTCTTCATGCGTTCCTTCTCAGTTTCTTTTGCTGGCTCAGCTCCTTTTGTCTTTCCTGGAACTTCTGTATGACTCAGGGCTCCTCCCTCAGCCAGATCTCTCCTCACCCTTCACACTCCCTTTGAGGGCTCATTTCCACCCTTGTCTCTTTACAGATGAATTCCAAATGATGTTTTCTTGGCACCTGCACCTTGATGTCCCATAGACTTCTCAAATGGAAGACCAAAATGGAGCTCATCATCCTTCCACAAAACCTGCTCCCCAGTGATATGACCAATTTTGGTGACTGGGGCCATCTCTTCCGGTTTCATCCACCTTAGTAACTAGTATTTAAGCCAACTCAGAAACCATCCTTGATGCCTTCCTGTCTCTAGCAACCAACATCCAGTCACCAAGTCCTACCAACTATACTTGCTGAACTTCGAGAATCCATTCTCTTGCCTTATTTTAGAAGAGTCATCATCATCTTGTGATCAGACCCCTACAACAACCAAAATAGTCTTTCTTCTTTCCCCTCTTCAATCCATAATCTATACTATTAATAGAGTAATATTTAAAACTCCAAATTAAGTAACATTTCTACTTAAAACCCTTCAATGGTATCTCATCACCCTTTTATCTAAACTGAACTCAAATTTGACAGAGTTTTCGATTATCTGGCCTTGGATTACCTGTCCAGCACTCAGTGGTCCTGAGAATGGTCCACCATTCTTAATCTTTCTATCCCACAAAAAACATGGAACTTATTTTAATTCCTTTTTTTCCCTCCAGACCATAATTCATGTTATTTTTTGTGCTAAAACATTCTCCTCTCTCTCCCATTTTACTGCCCCTTTTGACTAAACAAATTTTAACCTTTAGTTCTCAGTTTCAATGTTTTTGATATCTTTCAGGAAATGTTTGATTTTCCAATACTGTCTAAATTACCATCCTACAGATTCTGATAGCACTCCATTCTTACATTTAGGGACAGCACTAAAAATAGTGCATTATTGTTGTCACTTCTCTCTTTTCCCTAGCAGATTTTAACTGGTACAAGACAGAAATTGTGTTCCTATTCATTCTTTATTTCTGGAAAATTTTTATTAAGATGGCAAGCATTCTGATAACAAATGTTGAGGAAACAAATGGATATATAGACGGACAGATGATTGGATGGATGGTGAATCTTCTTCCTGAGCAGGAGAGTTGAGAAAAAAGGATCAACAATTAAAGTGTGTCTTGAAGAATGACAGTGTTGGGGTGGGTGGTAATAGCTCAGTGATAGAGCACATGCTTAGCATGCATGAGGTCCTGGGTTCAACCTCCAGTACCTCTATAAAAAAATAATAAAAATAAAATAAAATCTATTTCAAGAAAAGATTGACAAGTTTCCTAAGGTAAAAGGGAGAGAAGGCTTGTCAGCAAGAAATTAGCAAAAGGCCTGGCAGTGAGTGAATGATATACTTCATTAAGAATGAAATTTCTGTACTTCTGAAGCTTTTTTACTTTACTCTTTTAAGTAATAGAAAAAACTGTGTGATCAGTTAATGAATGATCTTAAATATATCAATAAGGTTAGACTTTGTCTTAACAGGATATATAGTAAATATAGAGAGGCATCATTGTTATTTAAAAATAATAATATTTATTAAGCATTTACCATATGTCAGGCCCTCTTCTAAGTGTTTTAGATGTTAATCCATTTAACACCACCAGATTCCCAAGTTTCAGCACACAATAGGCAAGACCTGGGGGTAAGTCTGCCACTTGACATAGACAATAAAGAGATGCATTATCTACTGCATATTTTAAAACAATTATATAAAACAGACTTTGATTATCATCATGAGTTGGCAATTATAAATAATTCCAATGATAAAATACTATTTCCTGGAAGCTATCATTTGTTGTTTTTAAATCCTATAATTGCTGGTTACTGTGATTTTGAGTAGCTTCCATTATTTCATATGATCATGTGAAATTTTATTTAATTTAAAATGTAAAACAATCAAACACATTGAAGGAGGGTTTAGCTCAGTGGCAGAGCGCGTGCTTAGCATGCACAAGGTCCTGGGTTCAATCCCCAGTACATCTATTAAAATAAATAAATATATAAACCTATTTACCTCCCTCCCAAAAAAAAGAATAAATATTTTTTTTTTAAAAATCAAACAGTGCAAAATGCAAGCTGTACTTTTTGGTTAGTAAGAGCAAATTTTAGTTCACACATGAAATATTTTACCAAATTTGAATAACATGCTTAGAATTAAAATTTCTTACTCCTATTTTATTGTTATTCAGTTGTTCGTCATTGTAGGAGATCAATATAATAGGTATGTGTTTTTTAATCCAAAACTATAAAGATATAATTAAAATTCTGAATCTATTACTTTTTTAGTATAATATGTATTGCATATTTTTAGTTTTTAATTTTGCTGGTGTAACTAATATACACAAAGTCCAATGAAAGAATATTATCACCATGTTTCTTTTCCAGCTATTCTTCTTATTTATTCACTTTATTCCATCATTATTAATGAAAATAATTTTTCATTAATGATTTCAAAATGATTCACTCTGGATATCAAATATGTCAAATGTATCTCTGAAAAACTCTTAAGGTGGGTGCATATATTATCCCCATTTTTACAGATGAGAAAACCTGAATGAAAGCTGGCAAGTGACAGAGTCAGATTTGGGTGTGAGGGAGATGACTCTAGCTCAGAGGAGACCAGTTAGAAGACAATCTTAAAATTCTATCCTGGGGGCTTAGTGTGGAGCGGATGGCTTCTTTGAAGGGGCCCAGTGGTTTCTGCATGGTGGAATGACTTGCAAGTTGTTCCACGAACAATTCTTGCTAATGTTCACGAACAAGAAGGTTTCTAGTTTATTGTTCCCTCTGGAATAAAACTGATGAATAAATCTCACCTCTAGGGAGAGCACTGCTTCTAGTGATTACCAGGCCAAAGTTATAAAACTGAAATATTGTAATTTCAGAGTCACAACACTGAATTCCTAATGGTGATCCTGTTCCTGATTTGATATAAATTTAATGAGGCAACCTTCAGAGCATAATATGATATGCAGGAAAATATTAGTAGTTGCTATGCTGACCTGTGTTACACCGTTAAGGAACGAGTCTCCATATAAAGTCAACAATAGCAGATTTCACTCCTCTTCCTGGATTGTTACTGGCAGAACATGAAATGACCAGTTAAGGTTCTCCCTCTAACAATGTTATCCTCCTGCATTACGAGAACTTCACGCTACATTTGTCTTTATTATTATCCAAATAGCAGGTTATTGCTGGATGTTTCTATAGCTCCCCTTACCCAGCCCCCTTTCCTGCAGCTGGACAGGAGACAAGGCAAACAGAAAGTGGGACTTAGCAGTTTAAGATTCAGATCCCTCAGTCAGTTTGAAAACTCTGCTTCATTTCTGATTCTGTTGGGTTTGTTTTTCTTATCCATAAAACAATGCGTTATGTTGCTTTTTTCCTTGAACTTTTCCATTGTTGTAAATCTCGGGGACAAAATGAGCTAAATTGCTTTAGAGTTCACTCACAATATATGCGTATTACTTCAAGCTTTACATGAAAAGTGGAATGATAGATTTGGGGGGGGGAGTGGGGGAAGAGCCTTTAAGTGATAGAAATGATACCATTTAGACTGTTGAAGCCCAAGATTGGCTGAACATTTACCCAGAGATTGTTGCTCTCTGGCAAGCCTTCAGCTTCTCAGTCCATCCAGTATTAGAATTTCTGCTGAGAATGGAGAACAAAACACACATCTGGGTCAGTTATGGAGACGGATCCTCTGTGAGGTAGGACCTCTCTCCAGGGTACTGAGACCACAGATTTATTTTATTTTATTTATTTTTATTAAAGTATACTCAAGTTTACAATGTTGTGCCAATTTCTGGCATATAGAATGCTGATTCAGCTTTAATATACATATACATATATATATATACACACATATTTCTTTTCATAGTCTTTTTCATTATAGGCTATAATAAGATATTGCATATAGTACCCTGTGCTATACAGTAACACCTTGTTTTCGTCTGCCTATTTTAAATAAGCCAAGCTATAGATCTTCATTTGCTGTTAATTATTCTGGATGATTGCTTTTTCATAATTAATTCCATACTACTTTAAGTATAAAGGTGTCATTGTGAGGAAAGTGTGACAAGAACAGCTTCTTTCCGGGGATGTATCAAAAGAAAATGAACATGAATATGGGGAGAAAAAATGATTTGATTCATATTCCAAAACTTGTATTTTTCTGGGTCCACGTTTATCATCATTAGGAAACTACCCAGGAAAGTATTATGAACAAGTAGATCGTAAGGCAAAGGATTTTAGTCGAGTCCTTATAATTGTATAAGTGGAAGTAAGATAAGCAGAATGTTCTCCCCATGGAAGAGTGGGGGTGGGGAGTTGAAAAAGAACAATTATCTGCGATCATGAAGAATTTTTTTTTTACCAAATATCAGAGCGATTCTTGAGGGTCACAAAGTTTGACCTAGCCAGCAGCCAGCAATGTATGTTTCAGCATACACTGAAAATTAAGTATTTTATGCAAAACGTATTTGCAAGGCAAACTTTCAAAAAAACGCAAACTTTCAAAAAAACAATGAAGCCACCCACAAGGTGAGCATTTTTAAGTTTGTGATATGTATTTAGCACACTGCTGACATTTAATCCTCCGTAAACTTCAGTTTAATGACTTTACCATCCCTCTGAGAGATGTCCACACAAGCCATCTAACGTAGTGATTTTCCCTGAGCTGAAGAGAGAGAGAGAGGCAGGGTGTATTAGAATTCCCTGAAAGGTGTTTTCAATATGCCCACCCTCAGGTGTTTGAGGCATGTGGCCCGCCAGGGGCCTGAATCAGCATAGGAAAAGGGAGGGCCTGGGGAGCCGAGGCGACAATGCCTAATGCAACTCCCCTAGCTGGCCGGATGTCCAGACATACAGCCCACAGTTCCTGAGACAGTACTGTATGAAGCTCTGAGCATGGACCATGGAGCCAGACAACCTGGGTCCAAATCCCAGTTCTGCCTCATGTTTACTGCACGATGTTTGGTCATTTACTTAGACGCTCAACAATTCAATTGTCTTGAATTTTACTGGCGATGATACTAGAAATTATCCATCATGTGTGTAGCATGTATGTATATGTGTATGTGATAAATGATGGGAAGGAGCTGGCTAACTAGCTAGATAAAAACAATGCCTGGCAAAAGGAGGTGCTGTATAACTGTTAGCTGTCTCTATTAAGTTCAAGTCCAGGTGAAAAACCTATAACTAGGAAATATATTTGGGGGTGGGGGGGAATAGTAGGTCATGGCCTTGGCACAGGTGGAGAAAGAGCAAAAGGAAGGTTGTTTATCACAGTCAGGGCAAGCCTTCTTACCAGACTGCATTTTGCAAAATACCAGTTTGAAGACCAAATAGCTCTTAGAAGTGTTCTGATCATTTCTATTTTTTTTTAAGTTTGACTTTCTTGTTAACATTATAAAATTGGGAGATTTCACATTAATATGCACATCAGTTGACACTTCACTTCTTCCTCTGTAATTCATTCTGCTTGGCTTCCACAGTACACCCTCAGAGTCTTTTTCTCCTTCATTGGCTGTTGCTTTTCACACTCCGCTGCTGACCCCTAAATGCAGAAGTACCCAAGGCTTAGTCTTTGGACCTCTTCTCATCTCTATTTACAATCATTTCTTTGTGGAGACCACCCAGTCCCAAGACTTTGAATATCATCCACGCCCTGATGGCTCCCAAATGTAGTTTGATCTTCCCAAAAGCACCACCCCCATACTTCAGTCTCCCATCTAGTTTCCTGCTTGGCAGCTCCACGTGCATGTCCTTTAGGTAACTGTTCTAGTCCGTCTTTTATGTAGAAAGATGATTCTGTGCAAGAATTAAAATGCAAGCCTGGGGCAGTGGTGATGAGAGAGAAAGGAAGTGATGTAAGAGAATAAAGTGAAGCATTTCTGCACTGGTCACCTCAGAACAATGTGCCACAGAGAGACATGGCAAACTCTTAAGTAGGCTTCTTTATTCCACATCCAGGGAAGGCTACAAGAAAAAATTACAGTGTGGAGTAGTCTAGGGGAGAGAGAAATCTGCCTGGCTCCCTCCAGGCAATTCTCTTTAACTTCTGTCCTTTTGGTGGACTATCAGTGTGCTATCATCCAAGTGTTTAGATATGACCGGTTGGTTCATCCAAGGTCAAAAATAGAAGGATGTTATAGCATAGGTAGGGGACAGCCAGCAACAGGGAAGAAGGAAGAAGAAGCCAGTCGAGGGCACCTGAGAAAGTGCACAGGTTTGGGCTCCAGCCCATCATCCTGAAATTAACCTGCCCCAGTTTATCTTCTCTCTTGAACACCTTCTTTCTCAAACAGATGACTTCAAACTCGTTCTCTGTCTCAGATGCAGAGAGCTCCAAATGTGCCTAGGGATACATTTGTTTGCTTTCTTTCTGACACATTCCCCATCTTATCTCACAGCCAATCCTCACAGCTCTGCCTTCAGAATATAGTCAAGAGCTGGAGCCCTGACTTAGGGCTGTGCCCTGGCTATTTCCTTTGTGAAAATGACTTCCTGCTCTGCCCATATATGGCTCCCTTCCTTACCTATCTCAGATCCTGCTCAAATGTCACATCCTTGGTAAAGCCTTCCCTGACCATCTATTTAAAATGAAGCCCCTGATTTCTCCAGCACTTTCTCACTTCTCGCCATCAGATGTTACGTGATTTAATTATTCATTATCCATGGTTCTAGATGAATATAATATAATGAGGGCAACATTTTTGTCTGTTGTGTTCATTGTTATATTCTCACCACCTAGAACAGTTTTCTGGCACCGAGGAGGTTTGCAATAAGGATTTGAATGATTTCCAATATCTCTTCAAAATAAAGTAAAGGTCCCAGTCTTGCCTGGCCCACATTTTCATGTGAGAATCCTCAGCTAGAGGGAGTAGATCCATCTGCTAGCAACTGACTTTACTTGGATGCCTCAGTTACAGGCCCCTGAATAAGCCCTGGGCTTGAGTTGGAAGCTTGAAGGGTTTTGCACTTCAAAGAAGATGACGGTGTCCCGACATGATGCCTCAAGCGTCTCCCTTATCCTTCCCGTTTTCACCTCCTACTCCTTGGGTTGACCTGAGACAAGGGCAAATTTAAAAGTTCTCTGGAGAGGAAGAAATCACTTCTTGCTTAGGGTCCGATCTGAAAGTGGCTCTGCATAAAGATACTTCTTGTGTAAAGTAATTAAATGCTTTTTCTATCCGACACCTACCTCTGTGGCAGTTAAAGAGCATCACTGCTTCATCAGTTCATCCTCATTCTGATCGCTGCTCTTCCCACAGTTTTCAATACTGCATGAGCACCAGAGAAATGTCACCCCAGAGTGCTCCCTGAGCACCAGACTCTTCGACCCATCGGCCAGCTGCACACCGTCACCAGAATCTGTGCTCCAATGTTAACAAGCCCATAACAGAGCTCACTTTCTTCCTCCCTCACACATGTTCTTCTTCCTTGGAGTTTCAGTCTTAGTGGTACCAAGTCTGCATGCTTGATACAAGCAAGACAAGACAATTGTCCTAGATGTAATCTCAATGAGGGCAACACTTTTTATATGTCATGTTTATGATTATATTCTCACCACCTAAAACAGTTCCCAGTACAGAGGAAGTTTGTGATGAAGATTTGAATGAGTTCCAATGTTCAAAGGCAAGAAAATTGGCATAAAATTTTCTCTCCAGCTTATCTCCAACTTCCAATTGGTCGAAGTTTTATTCCAAATAACCTTCCAAATAACTCCTGTCTATATTCCCCAAGTGTGTCTATGACTGCTTTAGTTTAGGGCTTCCTTATTTTTTCCTTGCATAATTGTAAGCAATGACTACATGGAATCTTTACCGCTATCACTTTTAGCATATCAGCGTTAGTCTAAAACAAGATTCTAAATATTCTCTATAAAAAATCAAATTTGGGGGCCATATGTGAATAACACTCAAGTTACAATTTGGGATCAAACTGTGAATATGCAGTGAAATCCTTCACGTGTAATATTTGGGTGCACTTGTTGAAACACTCCTGCTAGGCATAGCATCGCCACAACTTTTAGGTCAAGGTGAAAAAGGAAAGAAAACAGAAAAAAAGCTTGGAAATCACCTGAATGTTTATTCTGTGCAGTGATGCACATCAAGGAATTTGAAAGCTTGAAGCGCAATAAGGTAGTTTTCCAATTTGCCCCGGGGGCAGCAAGAGAGGAGACCAAAACCAGAACAAAGAAATCTGGGTGTCAGTGAAACTTCGAAACTCCTTCAAGGGGAATTATATTTCCTGACAACATATGAATTATATAAAATAAAGAGATTTGATTGAAATTTGTACAGCATCCATTTGAAAGTTAATAATTAGCTATCAGGAGAAATGACTCTTTTCAAAATTATAATACAATAGAATGTGTCATACTAAACCTTCAAGGAGTGTGTGAGTGGTTTTATTTTGTTTCAGGCTCACAGTTGAGTTCAATATATAAACTCACCAAGCACTATAGCAGGGAAGCTTTTGTGCAAAATGAATGTAACACCAGGTCAGCACCAGTCAATCACTGTTCAATAGACTTCCTTCAGATAATACAATGGGCTTCAAAATAATCCAAGAAAAACAGTGTGAGGCCATTTCTGCTGAAGGATTATCCCATTGAGAGCTTAAATTTCACTTCCCTCTACACTCATTTTCACATTTTAATTTACAGTCAGTTTATAGGTTTCCTCCAAATAATGATTTAGATTTTGGGTAATATTATTGTTCAAGATCCTTTCATTGCATATAATATCTCCTTTGTATTGAAGAAAGTTCATCTCCTCTCCCAAGCTAGTAGTGTCTGACCTGGTAGCGTACAGCCCAATTGAACTGAAGACCTGATAAGCTCAGTCTAGCAATTATTCATTTATTTTTTCATTCAGCCCAATAGTTAGTCAACACTATTTGTGCAGAACCATGGTGTATATTGTACCCAAACATATTTTTTGATGGGAAACAAATAGAAATGGAAGTTTACAATAATACTCGGTACAGCAGGGATTGAATTGAAGTGGTACTCTCAAACACTGACTGTGGAAATCGTGGCTTTTATTGCTGATTCTCTTGTATCCAGTCCATTCTAAGTAACTAGTCAAGTCAGTTGTGCAATTCCAACTTCTCTTACAGGGATTGGTTGGGAATAAGCATGTGATCAATCTGGCCAATAACCAGTGAAGTGTGTGGAGGCTTCCGGGAAGACTTCCTTGTTGGCATGGAAGGAGGCACTGTGCCTTACTGTGTCCAGGGGAGATACCTGAAGCTGTAGTAGCCACTTGGCTGCCCGCCTGAGTATGACGTCAACACCAAGAAAGGAGAAATGTAAAGAACGTGGATCCTTAATCCTCCTTATCAAGCAACTTTGGAGGCTGCCCTAGCTTGGGAATTTCTAATAGTTTATCTTCTAGTTTAACCCATTTCACAATGGTGCTTTGCTTGCAAGGAAACATCATAATAACATGATTTGGTATGTTTCTCCAGCAGAGTGCATTGTCCTTGTATGAATAATCTTAAAATGCTTCTATACTTTGGCACATTTAAGTAGCATTCAGTGGATTTTTCCTGATTAAATAATCAGAAATGTCAATCAAGTTGTAAATATGGAAGCTTGCTATTATCTTTTTATGATAGTTTAAATTTGAAACAACATAGTCATAAATGAAGAAATAGTTCAATTAAGCATATGAATCAATAGCACATACAATTAGACATTTATTGAAAACTTAGTTTTCAAAGAATATTCAGTGATATGGAGAATATTTGTAACATGATATCAAGTGAACACAAAAATATTATACTGAATACAAAATCATTTACTAATGCTAAATCGAACTACCAGCTATCGTCTATAGAGTTCTGGCTACTTGCCAGGCACAGAGTTGTGTGCATTAAAGTGAACCATTGCATAGGATTTTCCCAGCAGATCTTTGCAGGAGATGCTCTCATTATTCTAGGGTTACAGATTAGGAGATTACATAACTTGTCAAAGATCACCCAGCTACTAAGCAGTGAGCTGGAATTTGAACCCTGAGGGTAACCTTTCTCTAATATATTTAGGATAAATAGGGTCTGGCTTATGTCCACCTCTGAATTAACCTGTTCTGTGGCCAGCTTTCCCTGGTCTTTGGGTCCCTCACCAGAACTCTGCGATGTTCCTGTGGTCACCTGGCTCTTCACAGTGGATAGTCACCTCTGCTCCCCATTGCCATATGAAGGTAAAGCATCACTTCCTGCCTCATTCAGATCATTCACTTTCCCACAGTTCCATTGACACAAGGTTGTTCTGAATACAGAACTTTTAATGAAATGTTGAGATGAAATTTTTAATTTTTTAATTTTTAACATTTTTTATTGAGTTACAGTCATTTTACAATGTTGTGTCAAATTCCAGTGTAAAGTACAATTTTTCAGTTATACATGAACATATATATATTCATTGTCACATTTTTTTCCTCTGTGAGCTACCATAAGATCTTGTATATATTTCCCTGTGCTATTCAGTATAAATTTGTTTATCTATTCTACATTTTGAAATCCCAGTCTGTCCCTTCCCACCCCTCACCCCCTTGGCAACCATAAGTTTGTATTCTATGTCTATGAGTCTGTTTCTGTTTTGTATTTATGTTTTTTTTTTAGATTCCACATATGAGTGATCTCATATGGTATTTTTCGAATATATAGGCAGCTCTTATGACTTAATAAGAAAGAAACAAACAACCCAATCCAAAAATGGGCAGAAGACCTAAACAAACAATTCTCCAAGGAAGACACATAAATGATCAATAGGCACATGAAAAAAATGCTCAGTATCACTAATTATCAGAGAAATGCAAATCAAAACTACAATGAGGTATCACTTCACACCAGTAAGAATGGCCATCATTCAAAAGTCTACAAATAACAAATGCTGGAAAGGCTGTGGAGAAAAGGGAACCCTCCTACACTGCTGGTGGGAATGCAGTTTGGTGCAGCCACTGTGGAAAACAGTATGGAGATTTCTCAAAAGACTAGAAATAGACTTACCATATGACTCAGGAATCCCGCTCCTAGGTGTATATCCAGAAGGAACCCTACTTCAAAATGACACCTGCACCCCAATGTTCATAGCAGCACTATTTACAATGGCCAAGACATGGAGACAGCCTAAATGCCCATCAACAGATGATTGAATAGAGAAGAAGTGGTATGTTTATACAATGGAATACTATTCAGCCATAAAAACTGACAGCATAACACCATTTGCAGCAACATGGATGTTCCTGGAGAATGTCATTCTAAGTGAAGTAAGCCAGAAAGAGAAAGAAAAACTTTAAAAAATTCACCACAGAGACATAAATTGATATTTTAAAGCTAAACATCTCTGTTCTTCTGAGTCCTTGCCATGGGAAATCCTCCACTAGCTGCCTCTTTCCCTCTGATTGGGCATCCAGCCATGTTGCTGGGGTTTTTCCTCTCACCACCTCCTGTCTCCCCAGCTGTAAGCTTCCAATCAAATCTAAGTTCCTATTAGCTTTCTATGCAAAGCTTCTCTGACTAGGTCTTGGGTGCATCTTTGTGTGTCTCAGATTTCTTAACGTATTGTGTATTTTTTAAGAGGAAAAGGACAAGCTCTTCTAGTATCGACACTTAGACTACCAGAACCTATAGAAGCTTAGAATCCTTACATTTAAGATTATACCAGATACATTTTAGGCAAAACTTTCTAAAACACAAACATCTTGTTATTTATACATTTTCTAGATTTCCCAAATAGAAGACATATTTTTGAACCAAAAATGCTTTATTTCAATAAACAAAACAAATGAACTTATTGTATTATAATTTATTTTAAGTTTAATTACTGCCCTATGTCTGCACTTACCCATCTACATGATTTAGGTGGATTTATTTACTTGTTTTGGTCATAGAACCCTCCCCTTTGAGAGGGACTTCTCTATTTTCCATACCTTCTCACTTCTCTCATTGACCTTTCAGTTTTCTACTGCTGTTCAGGTAACTCCATAATGAAGCTTTTATGATCCAGCACTGCCAAAGTCATATCTTGCTTCCAGAACTTTCTTAATGGTCACACTCAAATGTTCAATTAGATATGCCTTATTAATAGGATTATTGTATATTTTCTCGCCCTAATTAAGACAATTTTGAGAATTTAAGGCAATGCTATTAATTATTACACCTCTTAAACCAGGATTGCCCAGGTAACTGGAGACCTACGGTCAGTCTTTATTAGGGAAAGTTCATGCTTTGAAACTTTCCAATTTAAGGGGAGGAAATGGAAAGTTTTAAATGTTAGGCTTCAAAGATAACATCTTAATTTTATCCAGAGTCTTCCATGACTTCAGGAAAAAGGTGAGGGAAGGGAATATTAATTGAGATGCTTCTGTGTGTTAGGTCAACACACTGCCAGGTGCATGTATAGATCATCCCTTACTCTCGCAAGAACCTTCCTCAGTAGAGTTATTATCATTTTACAATTGCTTGGTTGACAAAGGAGAAATTTAGGGACAGAGGAATCTTCTAGCATTTGTCTCATTATAACCTATTGGCAGCTGTTGACTCTGTCTAACAAAGCCAGTCTTTGAAAAGTACAGCTAATCCCACCTTATTCAATTTTATCTACTGGAGTAAAATACCCAGGCTCTTTCTCTATTTTCTAGTGATATCAGGACTTTGATCTAAAGCCTTTTATTCTTATTCATAGTTAATATCTGCTCCAGAAGTTTCTTTCTAAATGCATGGCCAATATTCATGTTACTCAAGTACAAGTAGCAGCTACAAATCTTTTTGGTTCTGTTTATGCAACAATTCTCTGTATCTCGTGCTTGGCTCCTTGGAAGAGGAGAAAGAGGAAAGGGGATATTTGCCTCATTCTTTCCTGGGATTCACAATTTGTAAAAAGTTTGTTGCTCTTGAAAAATTCTGTAAGTAAACATGTCGACTACCCATACCTACAACAGCAGTAGGTAGCTCGCATTAATCAATGAAAATAACTTAGGTCCAAGTGGAAGAACCTCTGGGACTCAAAGTAGTTCAACTCTTTTCTTTAGCTTTTCCGTTTTGTATTTTACTTAATTTTCTCTCTGACAAAAATCTAACAACTAAACAAAATGGGAAGGCCATTTTATTTAAACAAAAGTGTCTAGGGAAAGAAAAAGGACACACAAATTTACATGTATATAGTCATCAAATATAGGCTGAGCACACAATTTTGGCTTGAAGTAGTACAATATTTTTCCTTCAAACATACACACACACATGTAGATAAATTAATTATTTAATATATATCTCCTAAGTACCTACTTTGTGCCATGAACTATGCACAGTTCTAGAAATTCAAAAATATTAAAAGCAAGCTTTGCTCTCTTAAGAATTTAAATTTAAGTGGAAGATACATATCCAACGGGGTTGATGTCCATCCATTTCTAAATAAATGATTGGTTGTTTAGAGAAGGATCGATTAAAAGAAAGAATTTAACCCTGTCTTCTTTAAACTGCATTCTGAGGGAAAATTGGCCCCTTTTATTGAAAGTATACAAAAATATTTTGAAAATATATTCTCTAATTCTTTACAATATGTTCTACCTACAATCTGTATTTGTTTATTACCCTCTGGGAACTCATACCAGGCTTTAGAAGATATGTGGGAAAGAAAAAAACACCTAGGAACAAATAAACCAGAAGTATTAAAGCATTAAGGAGTTCACCTTAATTAAATACTTATGCGGCAACAATTTAATCTAAATTTGGCATATGTCAAGGAAATTTTAGTAGTTTCTGTGAAATTATGAACAAAAGTCTTGCAGTTTCATGAGTCTGTGAAATTAAACAATGTAAAATATTAAAAGTGTTAGCAGTGTTAGTAACATTCATTAAATCCACAGTATCTTGTGACGCATATTGCTATGGACTCATGAAGTTTAGGCAGGCATTTTACATGTTGAAACCTGAAAAAAAATTGTAAGAGACATATTACACCATTTTAAAATACAATAAGGACTTTCAACGATGAATGAAAAAGAAAATTCACAGTTCCATATGTTTGAATAAATGTTTCAATAATTTTATAGATTTTTTTTTAGGATGGTATGTATAACAACTGTTGATTGTCCAAGTAAGGAATTAAGAGGTCCTCATTGTGTTTTTAAAGTTTGTGAAAATTGCCAATTTGTAGTTTTATGTTAGGGATTGAATGTATTTTTTTTTTCTCCTTTCAACATCAGTAGTGACTACCACCTACCCTCATAAATATTATTGGAGGTGAACCAAGGGGCTAATTGTTATGTCTACAGTACACTACAAAAATTTATTTCTACGCCCCTGCAGAGGCATTTCCGTCTGATCATAATCATTCTTCTCCTTAACAACTATTTGATTTTATCTGATAGATATTTTTAATCCTAAAACCGACTAAGACTCCTTGTATATTCTAGTTGCAAGAAAGTTTAGATATAACTTTAAGAACTACTATGAGGAACTGAAGTGAGGATGCAGGGAGCAATATTTGGTTGCGTACAGGGTTTTATTTGTCTCCTGAATGTGTGGGTTTTGGTTTTTGTTTTTGTAAACTCTGTTTGGACAATTAGACATTTCACAAACACATACACAGAGAACACACACACAATTTTTACAAAAGTCCACCCATATTCTTACCACACTTACCTAAGAGTTAGTCCCTTTTAAAGGAAGTAATTGAACAAAGTCTCCACTACCCACATTACCGTAAATTGGCCCACTGCATTCATTTACATCATGTATCTGCTTCCCATTAACTATTTGGTTTTGTGCCCTCTGCTTTTTGGTGTATGTTTCCCTCATTTCTACCTCAACTTCATGTTATTTCTCATTTATTTACTTTCCCTCTCATTTTTACCAATTTATAATATTTTCCTGCATTTCAGTGGTTTTCAAGTAAAAGTTGAGGTATGAATACAAGAAACAAATGCTGATTAAGTGTGACAATGTATTACCAGGTTAAGTATTTCCATATTCTTCTTGCAACATAATATTGCATTTTTGTTTGGTTTTTATTTTTTTATCTACTTCAAATCTTTTCAAAATGAGATAGAGACTGTTATAAAACCAACCTTAACTTTTTTTTTAAAAAAATCACATTTTTACCAATGCTATCTTTAGACATTTTCACAGGATCTATCAGTTGAGCCAGTTTGGCTGAAACATGGTCACAGAAGTATAGACAAATACATGAGTGTGATAGTTGATTTTTTTGTGTCAGCCTTGGCAGGTCATGGATTGCCCAGATGTATCATCAAATATACTGCAGGTGTTTCAGTGACAGTATTTTGAATGAGATTAACATTTCAACTGTTAGACTTTGAGTAAAGCAGATTGCCCTCATAAATTGGGTGGGCCTCATCCAATCAGTTGAAAACTGGAATAGAACAAAAACATCAGCCTCTCCTGAGCAAGAGAGAATTTCTCATCAGAAAGCTTTCAGACTCCACCTACATTATTGGTCTTATTCTACAGCAGACTGACTTCAGATTGGAGCCACAGCCTCCCCTCTCCTGGGTCTCTGACCTGCAAGCCCACTGTGCAATTTTGGACTTGCCAACTACCATAATCACGTGAGGCAATTCCTTATAATAAATCTCTCTTTCTCATTCTCTCTCTCTCTCTCTCTCTTTCTCTACATATATATGTACACACACGTTCTATTAGTTCCATTTCTCTGGAGCACCTTAACTAAAACAATGAGTTATTTAACTAAACTTCCAGGTTACACAAAGAACCATCTGATTGTGACAAAAATTCAGAAGTCAAGCATGTTTCTAACTTCTTTGAAGTGGGTGCTGCTGGCTTTCTTCTTGAGTACTCCATGCTTGGCGTGTTTCATGCTCTTTTTTAAAAGCTGCTGTTCATTGAGCCCTTTCTAAGTTTTGGGAATTATAGTAGTTAACTATATAACTTAACTGTCTTAATCAATTCAGGCTGTTTTAATAAAAAATACAACAGGCTGGGGGGCTTAAACAACAAACGTTATTTCTCACAGTTCTGGGAGTGGGTGGTACCAGGGTAAGGGACTGGCAGATTTGATATCCGGTGAGAGCCTGCTTCCTGGTGCCTAGGTGGCCATTTTCTCACTGTGTCTGTACGTGGTGGAAGGGGCAAGAGAGGGCTCTGGGGGCGCTTTTATAAAGGCACCAATTCCATGCATGAGTGGCCTACACACATGACCTAATCACCTACCAAAGGCCCTAGTTCCTAAGACCATCACACTGAGGATTCCAATACATGAATTATACATAGGGACATAAACTTCAAGCCATAACATTAACGTATGTTGATTCATTTAACTCATTCATCAATCCTGAGAGTTAGGTACTATTGTCTCTTTTTTAAAGATGAGCCAACTAAGATCAGAGAAGTTAAATAACTTTCCCAAGGTCACAAGGGCAAAAAGTGGTTCCATTAAGGCTGAGCTTCGGTTGAGTTACTTCAAAGAACATGTTTGTTTGTTTCTCTCCCCCTCGTCCAAGTTTGTTTGCTGCTTCTGTGAACAGGAAGATTCTTTCCTAAAAGAGCTGGCAAGGTCTGATGCAGCTAAAACTGGTGCGAATGCCTGGAAACTTCCAAAGTGGGCTGCACTTATTGTTACCAAGTCCAAACTCATTCTGCTTGATGCATGACAGGCCAATAAATAGGGAGATGAGACAAGGTTTGGGGGCAAGGAATACAACTTTATTTGGAAAGCCAGCAGATCAAGAAGATGGGAGACTAATGTCCTAGAGAAACATCTTCCCCAAATCAGAATTTAGGCTCCTTTTATACTAAGAAGGAGAGGGGTTTTGGTTGTTTGTTGCAAGCTTCTTGGTGTTGGAATCCTTTGTTCTTCCAGCTGTCAAGTCATCGTGTCCCTGTAAACCTGTAAAATGTTATTTTCTATTCTTCAACTTTTTATCTTTATATGAATGGGGAAGTGTTATACCCTTAAAGGCCAAACTATCCTGTCTATTTCAGGCTCCAGGCAACCGTCTTTTACAGAAGGTGCAGAACAGCATGACTAAGCCCAGGAAACAGGGCACAGGGTTAGAGCCAAAGGAACAGGTCTAAAATGGAGTCAGATTTGTTCCTCCCTACAACATTATGATAAAATTCTAGTAGAAAAACAAAGTTGATGAGAGCAGAATAAGCAAAGGATGAAAGGAATTTTCTATTTCCTTTTTTAAAAAACTAAAGAATTCAATCATTTGACACTCAGGAGATAACATGATTTTCTTTTAAATGTCAACAATCCCTTCTGATAAACCTAAACTTAATCGATCATAACTTGGTGTGAATTCTGCATGCTCCACTCTCCCTTTGCTCCTACTCACTATAGTAGCACATGTTCTGCTCCTATAAAAATACTCTGCCTCAAGGCTCTTGTACTTTTTATTCCTTCTACCTAGCAGGCTTGTTCCTGGCTTATTTCAGGCTTAGCCCATCCTCCATTTTTAAATCCACCTTAATCAGAGTAGCTTTCCTTAAGGTATCTAAGGTACTATCGAAGATAGCGTCTCCTCTCATTTATTTTCTCTCCTGTCACTCTGTTTATTTTACTCGTATTTATTGCACTTTGAAGTTCTTAAAAATAATTTATTTTGTAGTTGCTTTGCTTTATTTTCGTCTTTGAATTTTTGCTTTTATTACATCTATTCTCTATTTTTCTAATAATCATATAATAACTTGGGAGTGATAATTATCCTTCAGCCCCCACCCCGCCATTTTTACAGTCTTCTATTAAGGCACCTTAGCCAAGAGCCTTACATATAAGCCAGTTCAATTAGAATTCCACTTTCTACAATGGAAACTCTTCATTAATTTTTTTTTATTTTTTTGTGTTTGGTTTTTATATAGTTCCTCTGAGCAGCCATTGTTCCTATGCTAACTTTTTAGGTTTTTTGTTTGTTTGTTTAATTTTAGGTTACCTCTTACCCTTTTTAATCTAGTATTTCATTCTTTGGCATGAGTTAAACAGAATCAACATCTTTGTTATACTGCTCTGTTTCTGCAAAGCAAAATGTAAGCTTCATGAGGGTAGATACTTTGTTTTGTGCACTAAACATCTGGAATAGCATCTGAGAGGTAATGTGCACCTAATTATATTTTTTGAATAATGAATGAATGAATTCAGTTTACTGGAGTAATTGGATTCAAGGGAGATGCAAGTTTCTAGCTTTCAATCCTTTGTAATGAGTTTGTTCCCACATCTTATATACTTGGTTTCTCCCCAAAAGGATCGTGAAGCCTTCCCTCTCTACTCCTGGCCCTCATTGTCACTTCCTGCAGAAGTCAGCCAAACTTACTGTGAGAATCAACACCAGAACTAACCAGACTCAATATTCTAAGCTGTGCTGCTTTGCTTAAACACGCTCAGTTGCCCTCTTTGCAAAATGGAGATAATGAAACTTACTATCTCATATTTAATGCTATAAGTTCACCAAGCCCTGTTCCATCTCCTTTTTTGGCATCCATCAAGGTTCCTTGTCAAGCTTTGACAGTGAGTCAGGGATAACATGACTCTAGGCAGAATTAGTGCATGCCACTTTCAAGCCTGATCCCTAAAAGTTTGGGTTTAGTCCTACACAAACACTTTCCCCTGTTCTATCAGCCATCTGCTTTCCAGTGGAGAATTCCAAACACTCAATGGCTGGTCAAGGGAAATGAATCTGGATAGCCTCTGAATGACTATTTTCCCTTGATGTGAGCATGCAGTAAAACTTTAATTAAGCCACTAAGATTTTGCCTTTTTTAAAATTATGGCATATAACCTAAACTAAGTAGACCTATAATTACAAGAGTTCTTATGAGAATTACTTAGGATAAAATTCAGTACCAAGCCTGTCTCATAAGGAAAATTCAATAAATGTTATTCACTTCTTTCCCTCTGTTCATTGGACCCTGTCCACTTGAAAAATCTATACATCTTTACCAATCCAGTTTTATACCTTTTTATCACTGACATGAAAACTTTCCTCTTTCTTTATTGGATTATAACTACTATGTATTTTTTTATTTCAATCTTTGGAACTTGCTCCATTAATTAATTTACCTGATTTCTTTTGAAACTTTTCTTCTCCAGTGGTTCTTCTCTGCCTATGAATACACTATCATTTCATGCATTCATAGAGAAATCACTTCATCTCTGCTATGCCATTAATCTACAGTCATTTTCCCTATATTTTGCAGGAAAAAATTACTGAAAAAGTAATTTATATTCCCTGTCTCTATTTTTCCACTACTTTTTTACTTCTCAAAGTTTTGTGTTTGATTCTTCCTCTCCTTCATTCTACTTGAAATGTTTTCTCAGAGGCCTCTCATTTCTTTCTTCTTTTCTTCCTTTCTTCCTTTCTCTCTTTCTCTCTTTCTTTCTTTCTCTCTTAATTGAAGTACAGTTGATTTAGGTCACATGTTTTAAATGGCCAAATTAAATTAGCAGTTTTCCTTGACTTCTCTTCATCATTGAAAACTGTTGACTCAAATCTTCTTGTTTGGCTAGAATTCTAGTAGCTAGCTTTGGTCTTTTTCATCATGTTTCCTGGCATCTTGCCCCTCAGACGTCTATGGAAATTCAGCCACATATAGAGTTTTCACAGTTCACAGCAATGCCTCTCAGTTGTATACCTCTAGTCTTAATCTGTCTTTTGGTATCCATCTGGATCTTCCTAATGGTCCAGTAGACATAATCATCCATGAAAATCTATTTATTTTAAGACAAACCATTTTCTCCTCTTAAACTATTCTGATCATGTCTAAAACTCAGCTCCTTATTACAACTTTAGTTATATTTTCCTTTTAAATGTGCTAAGTGGCATTTTTTTCCCCAAACCATCCAAGTTTGAAACTATAAACCATCAGTTTTTTATTATTCATTCTCATTCATCACATTCAATTAATTGAATTATTTCCTCTTCAAAATATCTTGGATAAGTCTTTTTTCTTTTCATCTTCTTGGCTCATGAATGGCACCACCAACTCAATTGCTCAAACCAGAAAAGAATGTCCCATCCTTAATTATTCCCACTCCTTCTTCCCCGAATTACAGCAGTTCACCAATTTCTTCAGATTTCAATTATGAAACACTGTTTGTTTTCTTCTTCAGTTGTCCTTCCTCACTGCCAGTATCCTGGATTAGCCTCCCAAAATCTGTCATGGGTATCACTCTGAAAGATTTTATTTGGTTTTTCTACCATAGTCTTCTTTTACCCCATTCAAATTCCTGAAATCCACTATTCACAGACTAACCAGAGTGGCATTTCTAAAGTCAGATCTAATCATCTCCTACTGTCTTTCAAAGATGCCTCATTGTATTCAGTATGAAGTGCAGAGTTCTGAAGAAAGCTTGTGCTGTTCCATGTCTGGAGCCCCACTAAGTATCCAGCTTCATTTTTGTCTTCAATCACATTGATCTTTCAAGACACAATATTTATTTATTAGTAGTATTTTAAAATATTCTATAGTATCTTCTGTCTCCAGCTCTATGAGTATGCCATTCACTATAGGTAAAACATTTACCGCTCCCAGTCATTTATCTGGATAACTGCAACTCACTCTGTTTTGTACTTAAACAAAGCATTGTCAGATAATTTGTTGTTCAAGCTGGGATTTTTTTTTTTGAGAGTAGAAAGAGATAATAATAATAATTCTGCCAGGAAACAGATATACATAGGATCTATTCTGTGAAACCAAGATACAGGATAACCCAAATTAGGCACTGCTTCTTGGAAAAATGTTCTGAGTGTCAAATATAAAACATAATATTTTATTATATTATATTTTTATATTATTTATAATTATAAAATTAACTTGGAGTTGACAATTAGAACATAAATACAATTTTTAAAATTATATTTACATAATTTAAATGTCCTACAATATCACTTACACTCTCATGATTTTCTTCATATTTATTTTATCTCCTTTAGACTCCATGTTCATTAAGGACAGGGTCTGTGCCTGTCATAATCGTGCATATGCCCTAGCATAGCATCATCCCTGTCCACAGCACATAGACTACATTCAACCATTGTGCATTGAGCAACTGAGTTGTTACCAGCTTGACTGAGATGAAATCATGTCATCTCTCTTTTACTATGTAAACCACAGTTGTCCAGCTCTTGTAATTGTGTGCTCCATATTCAGATGCTTCGTGAAAAAGCATGACTATAATGACAAATATCCCCTACTAAAGTTATCCAACTTTCTCTATTGCCTCACAAACTAGGGACATGTTTTCTAAAATAGCATTTGAGGCCTTCTACAAGTGTCCAAGTTTGTCATTACTCAGAACACCCCTCTATTTACTATGTGTTCCCAACAAAATGCACTTTATTCAGTTCTCTTAAAAAAGCTTCCGTACCCCTGCAACGGCATGGATTTCCCAATATCCATTTTTACTTTTTGCATGCCTCTCAAATTCATGCCTGTCTACAATCTAACCTCATTAAAACCTAATCTTAGACAATATTACCTCTTAGAATATTTTCTAATTAATTTAGGAAGGTAATAAATTGAATTCTTTTGAACCACTATAAATCATTGTTTTCCTTGACTGGATTAGCGGATGGCAGTCACAGTTTGGAATCACAAGGTTGAGACTCCATTTCCAAGTCTTTTAGTGTAATAATATTTGCAGTCGAGAGCTATTCCCGGGCAACCTTCAGCAGTAAAATCATGGTAATAACAATAGTTACCTTGGTATGAGTTCTGTAAAGATCATATTACCAAGTGAAAGCATTTGTATTGGAATAAAAGACTCTTCAATGCAAGTCAGTGTTTTCCTCGGTTGCTGAACTGAGCTGGAGAACACTTACAGAATCATAGGTTTCCATAACCTTGCTTAGTTATGCATTGAGTGGCTTATGAATAATGGTGGTTTCTAGAACAAGATCGCATAGATTTATTTTCTCCTGCTCTCCCCTCCTAAATATAAATACACTGGAAATTATAACTGAAAATATTAAAGGGATCTGAAACCCAGAAAGAAAGAGGCAAATTGGCTAAAGACCACAAAACTTGAGGAACAATAAAGCAATATACTTGGGTTTTCATTTTATATCCCATAAACCACTGGACTAGGTTCTAGAGAGACTTGCAGCCCATGCAGCCCATTGCTACCAACAGGCCCAGTAGAAAACATACAAGAAAAGCCTACTCTCTCCAGCCAAAAATAATAATAATAATAAATAATAATCAGGGAAAGGGAAGTCTAACCTAGTGAGGAGCCCTGGCCACCCCTCCTCAGCCCAGGCCAGCCGGAAGTCTGACCCCTTCCAGGAGCTAAGCCCTAGGCTGACAAGTCCCAGTTTCACGGCCTGGATGTCAGAGAAGTTTGTCCGCCAGCAGCAGTAGCAGCAGTAGCAGCAGTAAAAGCCGAGGACTCCCTGCCCGCCGAGTGGCACAGGGAGAACCAGGACCAGCCACTCCTGCTACTCTCCCCCCGGACAGGCCCTCAGCAACAGCCGACAACCCAAGAAAGTGCCTTCCACCCCCATCAGCAGCAGCAGAGCAGATTATCCAGAAGCCCCAGCAGCACCAGAAGAATAAAACAAGAATAGCTTTGTGAGTGCTCAGAAAGTTGAAGTATCCTTAAAACAATAGTCCACAGAAGTTCACCAGAACCTGTATGCTCAACTTAAACAGAATGACTGCCAGCTAAAATAGAAGATTCTTGTCTCATCTCCTCCCCTTCAGTGTGGGTTGGTACCTAGTTACATGTTTCTAAAGAATAGAACACAGCAAAGGTGATAGAATGGACTTCATTCTAAAGAGTAGGAAGCAGCAAAGGTGATGGGATGTCACTGCCATGGTTAGGCTACGTAAGTTGTAACTCCTGTCTTGCTATTAGCCCCAATACCACCACCACCACCACACAAGCCCTGTCTTAGTTGAATCAGTTTGCCATATTGGAGAAGCCAACAAGGCAAGAAATTGATCATGGTCTCTGGTAAACAACTAATAAAAAACTAAGGCCTAAAACCCAACAACAAACAATGAACTGGATTCTGCAAAACATGTAAGTAAGCATAGCTGTTGGTCCTTCCTCAGTTGTGCCTTCAGATAAGACCCCAGCCCTGTCTGACAACTTGATTACAGCCTTGAAAAAGATCAAGAATCAGAGAAGCCAGTTAGCTGTTAGCAGACTCATGACCAACAGAAACCATGAGATAATAAATGTATGTTGTTTAAGTTGCTAAATTTGGGTAATTTGTGACACAGCGATAGATAACTGATACATGCCCTTTACATTCTTGACTATCATTATGCGGGAAACATCTCTGAAATTATGTGTGGACAAAGAATTCTTTAAAAATTGGGGCAAAGCTATTTAAAAGACAAATCCCAAAAAGCTGATTTATTTTCATCCACCCCCGTCACCTGGTCTACATATCAAGTAAAAGAAACCACAGCAATGCTTACTGTAATAAAAGACATCACTCCTTTGTAATGCTGGCCATTACTTGTACTTAAAATAAATGTTTGTGGTTTAAATGGTTAACTAGCTGTATCATAAAGGCTTTCAGTATTTTATGTTTCCTTCAAAGACCATTTGTAGTATTGATTAAACCCACAAGCATCTGGGAAGGTGTTTTGCCTCAATAGCTCATGCAGGCGCTTCTGTGCAGTGGCAGGGCAAAACTGAAAGAGGAGCGGCATAGAAAACACAACAGCTTTGCAAGCGGCTCCTGCATTTAACCTGAAAACTGGGAAATGCATGCATTTCCCATCTCCGTCAGAAATTTTCCCTATGTTGGTAAAAATCTGATGCACATTAAATTCAAGTTTTAGAATTTTGCCTAACTCACCCATATCTCACTGACATTTTCTTTTCAAATGCAAAAAAAAAATCTCCCTGTCTTCTGAATTTGGTGTTCTCTCTACTTGAAGTTGATATTGGGAGATAGTGGAAGAATTTGTAGACAAGGCTAGAAACCGATACCAAAGTTGTACTGTCCTAACATAACAAAATCAATTCCCTGTTTACGTCACATCTAATGCAGATGTCCCTAGATGGTGGAACGGCTTCCATGTGGTTTTACAGAGATCCAGACGCTGTGTATCTTGCAGCTCTGCCATTCTCTAGAGCCTCAGAGGCCTCGACTTGATCCTTTGCACCCAATTACTAGTCAGAGGAAAAGCAAGAAGCTCTCAGGAGAAGAATTTTTATGGACCATTTCTGGAAATGGTCCATAGACTCCAATAAACAAAAGCCAGCTCAATGGCCCCACTAATCCAACAGCAAGGGAGGCTGGAAAATATTGTTTACTTTCACGTCCAGGAAGGAAAAAAATGAATATTGGTAAATACTAAGAAATCTAAGCAACAAAAATATAGCAGCATTAAGTATCAGTATGATTAGACTGAATGCTGTAAAAATATAGTACATAATTTATGCAGCTTAATTCCAATGTTGATCAGTATTTAAAAAAGGAGGAAATATTTTTGAGAATTATATAACATCTAAATTATGTAAAATAATGTAACAGTGCAACATGTGAATTGCAAACACAATTTTTTATCACAAGGAAAAATTCCTTGGGATAGTAGTCATTTTTAATCTATTTCTTAATTATCTCTGAAAAAGTTACTTTTCTTTCCTCAACTCTGTGTTTCTCTCTTTCCAATAACTTGTTTTCCTTTCCCATATTATTAAAGGAAGCTCTCATTTTGTATCATACTAAGCTGTAAATGAAGTAATTCATTTTGTAGAAAGGCCCATGTGGATATACTTCCAAGACTGGGTCAGGTTTTCAAAAGAGTTTTATTTTAGCTAAGCAATTCCTGCACTTCTCAGCCAGACGAGAAACAGAGGTTGAATATGCTGCCTCTTGGGCAACAGAGCCATTAGGTGGTATCTCAGAGTGCAGGAGCTACCAGAAATGAAGTAAGTGACAGGAAGATGGAAGGAAATGGAAAACAAACCAAAAAAACAAACAAAAAAAAAATCAGAAATTGTTCCCCACTTCAGTTAATAGTATTTAGTTCACAGTGGACCGAGCATCTGAAGGGAAGTTTGTATGTGTTACTATCCCAGTAAAAATCACACATTATTATGCTGCAGCCTAATCCAGGTGATCGTTTGGACATGACCTTGACAAATCTCTCAGGCTACGATGTGTCAGAAAGTACTCCTGTATCTGTAATATTTTATACTGTTCTCTGGGGTTGTTTTTTTTTTTTTCTGGGAAAGAGGTCATGCTGGGCCTACAGTTCCAAGCAACCTGAGTAACCCTGAAACTGTAATTGGCATCGTCTGCCCACAAAATACTATTAAAAATAGGTGTTTGGGGGAAAATTGTAGTTTATTCTATTCCATTATCACATACGGAACCTGAAGGTTTATTTCTGTATTTCTTTCTGCAGCTGTTTTAAAGGCTTCTGAAATATTTAATATTTCTAAAATAAACTTGATTGCTAAATTACAGAAGTATCATAAAAGACTAGAAATAAGTTGATTTACAAAACGTGAAATCCACAGTGAGGCATATAGACTTGTTCTCTTTTCTCCCCTACCTTGACCCCACTGATACTTCTCTGTGGAATTTTATGAACCTAAGTGGGATAAAATAGGTGTTTTCTGTTTTTTAAAGTTACTTTTAGAACAGAAGCTTTAGTATAAAATGTACATGTATACATAAATGCACATATATATATGAAATATGAATAAAATATCCAGTTGACATGCTAACTACTTGTTTCAAAGTCAATATTTACTCTTCGAGTGAATGCTACACAAACCCTACCATAACTATACTTTCGTGGTGTGTGTATGTTTATACATGTATATTTTGCTATATACACATGAATCTCTCAAACATCATCAGACAATTCATGGGTTTGAACAGTGAGCTTTTCCTACCAAGAGAGTAGGTGTTATAAGAAGCAATTTTTTCCTCTGTTGCAGAGAGACTAACAAAAGATGCTTAATAAGAGATTTATCAGAAAACATATTCGTCTAAACTTATTTGGTTCCTGAAATAGTAGATTTTAGGGGAAGTCGTTATATGTCAAATAATACATACTTTCTGTTTTAAGTAACAGAAATCCTATTTAAAGTGGCCAAAATGATGCTTTCCCGCATAACAGGACATTCATAATGAGGTAATTAGCAAGATTGATTCAGCAGCCCAACAACATTAGAGATTTTGAATCAACCCTCAGTTACATTTTGGCTTTCCCTCATGGCTGCGACATGGCTACCCTAGTTCTGAATACCATATCCTCATCTGATAACACCAAAAATGTAAAGGGAAACCAGAAATGGTCATATTTTATTAGAAAGGAAAAACTTTCCCAGAAGCTTTCTCATAGAGTTCTCATTTCTTAAGATACTACTGGCCTCCATTGGGTTGTGTGCCTACAGCTTTCCTAGGGAAAGTGACTTCCTGGCGTTTGTGATTTCCGTCATAAACAAGCTATGCTATCAGGGAGAAGGGGGACGGGGATGGCTGTCACCTAGGTAGCCAGCACTGTGTGTGGATATGAATATACTCTGTCAGGGTGGACAAGATTATCCTCGAGTGTCTAACAACCCAGTCGGCTCATGCATGATTTTCATTTCAGTTAGGCTCTTGGTAGCGATCCTGGTGGGTTAATCTTCACACAGGGATGCAGGCTGAAGCTTCACTGGCTGCACAGCAAGGGGAAGGAGACATGAAATACTGTGCACTGGTTCCAAAAGGCTTTGGGCTGCAAGTGTTATCCTCACATCTGCTCACATTTATTGCTCAGTGGAAGTCACATGACCACACCTAACTGTAAGAGAAATTGGAATCTATAAATTTTAGTGTTTGCTTGTGACTATCTAAAACTTTTATCACTAAGGAATGAAGGAGGACTGAATACGGGGGAGCAACCAGCAATATCTAACACAAGTACCTAACTAACTGGGCGGTTACAGTAGATAGAACAATGGCCTCCCAAAGACACCCATATTCTGAATCCAGGAACCTATAAATATGTTTCTTTATATGACAAAAAGAACACTGCAGATGTGATTAAGTTAAGGATCATGAGATGGGGAGATTATTCTAAATAATCCAGGTTGGTCTAATGTAATCACAAGAGTCATTATAAAAGGGAGTCAGGAAGGCATAGTAAGTGGAAGGAAATGTGATGACAGATGCAAGAGGCTGAAGGGATGCAGAGAACGGGTCAAAGCCAAGTAGCATATTTAAGAGCCTTGAAAGCTGGAAGAGACAAGGAAACAGATTCCCTCATCAGAGCTTCCAGAGGGAACCAGCCCTCCTGGAACCCAGACTTTTACCTCGGTAAACTCAGTAAACCTCCTTTTGGATCTCTGCCCTCCAGAAATGTAAGAGTATAAATTTTCATTGTTTTAAGCCACTAATTTTGTGAAACTTTGTTATAGTAGCAATAGAAAACTTATACATGGTTTGTAAGTATTAAGCTGTACAATATATGTAAAGATTTATCAGGATGCCAAGCACACTGAGTGGCCCCAAAGGGCATTAGAACCCTTCTACTTTTGTTTATGTAAATGGATATTTTCATACGGGAAGAAACACAACAAGAGATAAAATTGTTATTATTTGAAAGGAACAATATAGGCAGAATATCAAAAACACTCTTCAATATGTACTTATATCTGCAAGAATTTGGGATTAAAAACTAGTGTTTCTTAAAAAATAACAGTAAAAGTCTATTTATATCTGTTATATTCAGTATTATTGGAGCAATAGGTTTTGTGTAGATCCTCCGTATGTGGTTGAGGAAGCTTCCCTCTTTCTTGGTATATTAAGAATTTTTTAATTTATTTTTCCTTTTTTATTGAAGTACAGTCAGTTTACAATGTTTTGTCAGTTTCTGGCATACAGTACGATAGTTCAGTCATACCTATACATACACATATACATTTTCATGTTCTTTTTCTTTATAGATTATAGGATATTGAATATAGTTCCCTGTGCTATACAGTATAAATTTGTTGTTTATTTTATATATAGTAGTTAGTATCTGCAAATGGTGGTTCAATTTTACCTAATTATAGGTAATATGTTATTTATCTTTGCTTGCTTTTAAGACTGTGTCTTTAGTTTTCAAATATTTAATTCTGATACATCTTAGTGTGGATTTCTTTGCATTTATCTTGTTTGGAGTTTGCTCAACTGCTTGGATCTGCAAGTTTGTGTCTTTCACCAAATATGAGAAATTTTAAGTCATTATTTATTCAATGCTTTGTCAGTTCCAACTTCTTTCTCCTCTACTTCTGGAATCTGATAATACAAAATTTAAGTCATTTGCTATTGTCCTATAGGCCACCTTAATTTTTTGCAGTCTGTTTTCTCTGTTACTCAGATTAAGAAATTCTATTGATTAATCTCCAGATGCACTGACTCTCTCTTCTGTCCTCCCCACCCAGTCTTGAGTTCATTTAGATTTTTAAATTCTGGGTGTGGTGTTTTTTATTTCCATAGCTTTTATTTGGTTCTTTCCTACAACTTCAGTTTCTTTGCTGAAATTTTCTATTTTTTCATTTGTTTCATAAACATTGTAATTAATTTTTGAAGCACTTTATGACAGATGCTTCAAATTCTTGCCAAATAATTTCAACATGTTATAATATTTGGCAAAATCTTTGCCCTGGCTATCGCCTGAATTGTTAAGGTACTCTCACATACCAGGCACTCCATTCTTCCAACTACCCCTTTTGATTTTATATGTGTATAACTTTTGACACACCATCCTCATTTCCCTGGCCCCGAACCAAGTATGTGAACCAAGGCAACAAGATACTTATTTTAGCCAATCCTCAATCAGAGGTCCATACTTAGAGATAGGAATTAAATCCACTTTATTTGAACAATATGAATTTACAGTTGGAGAGAACTTACTCCCTCCTTCCTCACTCTCAAAATTAGCAAAAAAAAAAAAAAAAAAACATGAAACCAGGAAAACAGTGTGTAATTCTTATCCATCTTTCAAGAACTAAATCAAGTGTTGTTTCGTTGTGATACCTTTATTCTTTCAGGGCTTTATTTTTAGTTCTAAACGGTATCCTTTTCACATCCAGAATTTTTGCCTGTTCCCATTTGTGTGTGTTTCATGAGGGAATGAACCCTATCTTATTCAATCTCGTATCTGACCATCTAGGACAGTATATCAAAAGCAGTAAATGTTGGTTATTTCAACAAATTAAATGAAGTTATTCTACAGTGTTCTCTCTCCGAATGGAACATTAATATCTTTTTAATGGGCTTGATTTCATTTTAGGGTTCAACATCTGTCCCTGGAAACACATTTCTGAAATTTCATTGGAAATCAATGGGAAAGTTTCTTCTGAAACCAATATTTCCTGTGCACAGAGCTTTGAGGAACATGAAGTAAATAACACAGCTGTAATTCTTCGCTGCAACATGAGGATGCCTCTCCTGAAATTAGTAACACCATGAATTGCCATTCACATTAAGGAATTAGAAGTGACTATTTCACTAAGAAGAAAAAAAAAAAAAGACAGTGCTATTCCCAGAAAGAGATAGCTTCATGCTCTACATATGTTCCATCCAAAAATGTAATTCCAAATGATGCATCATGGGACATGTATAAGATCTTAACATATTAGAAGTGTCTTTTGCATAACCAAAAACTGAGATCAGTGAGGCTCATCTGAAATCCCACGGACAAATCTGCTGTCCATAGAACTCACTCTTACACCTAAAAGAGCAGAGGAATTAAGTATTTAGCACATGTTGTAAAGATGATAAACCCCTTTGTTTCAGTAAAACCTCCAGAGAGTCATCATTTTATATAAAGAAACTTGGAAATGCAGTAGAGTTCTCTCTGCCAGAGGAAGTTTCTAATATATGACCCTTGTAAGTGTGCTGGATTTGTTAACAAGCTTCTGTATCAGTTCACAAGGCTGCAAGCTCTTTTCAGGACACTATCTGCCTATAATGTTTGTTCAGGAACTTCTATTTTGAAGTGCCCTTAAATGCTTTTTAAGCCTTCTATTATATACACACACACACACATATCTTTTTTAAGTTATGTTAACAATAAAAGTTTGTATTACTTTCACAGAATGATTCTCCTTATTCCAAACTGTTAGGCTATCAGGGATGTAAATTTTGCATAATTTTAATTCGTGACACGTGGGTGTGTGTGTGTGCGTGTGTGTAACAAATTCATTTACTTGGCTGACCACAAGAGAGGGTTTTGAATGAGATTGTATACGCATGTCTTCCTTTTGAAAAAAATAAATACATAAATGGATGCATTCGTTGAAATTACTGGAAACGTTTAGATATTGAATGGGACTCAGTCATACAGAACTATGATTCTGCATCATTCTGTTCACTCTGACTTCTCTTGGACACTTCTTCTCACTTATGCAAAAATATATGCAGAAAATTCAGGCTTTACGTTACTCAGACACATGACAGGTTTTCAGTCTTGTATTTTCTAGCAGGTATTTTGACCTTTTACTGATGTTGATTTAATGCATTGATGGCCCAGCTCTGCCCTTTCCCTGTATCTTCATTCTTCACCTGGCGACCTTGCAGTTCTTTTCAATTAAGACTATTTCCATATTCCTCAGATCATGTGATTTGCTTGAACCAATAGGATCTTAGCAGACTTTTCTCGTGCAGAGGCTTGACAAAGCACTTGTGTCTGTCACTTTCTTTTTACCTTTGCTGTGATTGCTAAGAGAGCATGCCCCAGCTAGTCTGTGAAGTTGCCTGGGGCTCTGTGAAATATTGAGGGGAAAGCAGTCATCCCAGACAAGGCTGTGCTAAAAGAGCCAACAGTCAGTTGACTCTCAGATTTGCAGGAGATTCCAGCCAAGATCAGCTGAGATGAGCCTGCCTGACCGATAGCTGATGGAAGACCGACAGATGAGCCCAGCTGGGACCAGAACCTGATTTGAAGCTGACTCTTAAACTCGTAAGCTATTATAAATGGTTGTTTTGTAAGCCACTGAGTTTTGAGGCAGTTTATTCACCCCATTATTGGAGCAAGAGACAATTGATGCAACTGTAGTCAAGGCAGCTGCATTAAGCTAAGTTCAACACAATGATGAGGGGGACCCTGAACCTGTGGCTGGGGCGATGCCAGTTGGCTTAAGATCAGCTACTTGAAGGAAACACTGTGTTTGTGGAAATAGGAAAGCTAGAGCCAGGCAGGATCTCTGGAGTTGGGATGCTGCAGAATGGGAGAGGGTAGAATGTGTCTTGGGAAGGCTCTTGGGGTGATTCAAAAGAAATGAAAATCATGAAAGAATTATCACTCCAGTTGTAAGGCTACACTAACATATGTGGGAAATAATAATAAAGTTATAGCATAAGAAACTATAAGACACTATGAGGTAAAATTGTACCACATACACTGTAAATATAGTAGACATTCAAAAGTAAAGAAAGGCGTACAAACTGGATACATCAAGGCTGGGTTTATGGGGAAGGTGGAGGAAGAAGTTGCTTTGAAATATGAATTAAGCTTGATTAAAGAAGGGACAGAGATTCTTGGTAAGCTTTTTCGAATAAAGAGTGAGACTTGTTAGACACTATTAATGTTAAAGCGTTGCTTTATTTGAGGTTATTGCACACAGGAAATATTTTTTAGGGCTACTATAATTTTTTAATTAATATTTAATTTACTGAAGTTACAAAATGAGAGGCTTAGTTTGTTCCATTTTTTACAAAACATTTAGATTTAATTTACAAACTTGTGATGCTCTTTATAAATCCAGTAAATCTTAAGTATGACTTTTAAAGGGGATTTTACATCTTAGTTAATTAAATCCCTTTAAATATTTTAAACAACATTTACACATTTAATATATTTGCTTTTCTTTTATATGCAATTCAATAATCTGAATAACAAAAAAGTTCCCTAGGAACTTAACCAATTCTTATAAGCCTAATAAATCACAGACATAATAAATACAGTAAATCTGAAATTATTGTAAATATTACAGTATTATTTGCAAAACCTAGTACCATTTCTTTTAACTTAAAATTATAAACTTAAGTCAATCATTTTAGGTATACATTTTAAACTAGAATTAAATGGCTTAACTGGTAGATCTGTGATTTTCATTTGGGAGTAATATTACTGTCCCCCGGGGGGACATTTGGACGTATGAGCAGGTGCTTTGGTTTTCACAATGTCTGGGGACCGCTGCAGGTATTTAGTGGGTAGCGAACAGGGACATTCAACTTCCTACAGTAAGTGAGAGCCAAAACATACCCCTTGAGGGCAATAGATAATGTCATCGCTTGAGTTCTTCTAGATGCTGACTCTCATAGATGATTCAAATTCAAGTCATGTATTTGGGAGTGAAGAAGACACTGTTAGGTGAGTCAGCAGTGAGACAGGAGAGGAAGTAAAGCAATGAAGGGTGCTTTATCAAGTCTGCTGCTGCTACTACTTGGGTAACTCAAGCATAACTCAACTGAGGAAGCCCGGGGAGCCAACGGACAATGCGGGTCTCTGGGGTGTCTTACCATGGGAGTGGGAGAACTGGGTTCTGACACACCAGTTCCATTGTCGTGGATCGAGGGCTGTTTCTGGAGGTGTGAAGTCTCCTGCACTTCGGGCAAAGCAGAGGGGACCCTGGCGGCCAGAGAAGTTCCCAAGGGCAAAAGCAAAATCCAGATGTTCTGGGCTTCTAATTGCTTGTTTCTTTGACTATTCCGATTGCAGCATGCTGAACAGAAATCAAAGAGCTTAAATTAGGGATTTGACAAATTGACTTTTTAACGTCCCTTTGAGTAGAGGTGAATCAACCAAAAGTAGAATGCTAATCCAGGCTTTGAAGCATCAGAAAATCTGATCATCTAGAGTTTGAGTCTCATTTGCTTCCTGGAGGTAAACAATGGTGGCTTTGAACAAGTGAACCCCAGAAAAGTTAACAAGGCCTTGGAAGAGAAACGCAACACTGGTCTCAGTCCCTAACCCATCATTTCTGCTCATTGTCACCTGCTGTTGTGTTGTATATGCTGGTGGATGGTGAGAGATGACCCTTCCCAGTCTCCAACAGCCCTTGGAAAAGGTCCTCAGATTTGAATCTCATGGGAGAGGAAAAAATGGAATTGAGCTGAGATTCAAAAATGTAAAACAATGTTTATTAAGGTCTAGGCCCATGAAAGTACTTCACAGGGTTCCATGAATTGTCTAAAATTGTATGTCAACCTTTGCATAAGTGTGTATTTTCCTGAAGAGAGATTCATGGCTTTCATTAACTTCTCTAAGGAGACCGTGCCCTTCACAGAAGAATAAGAAACATTTATTTAAAATAAAAGTAATCCGGGGGGAGGGTATAGCTTAAGTGGTAGAGGACACGCTTAGCATACACAGGGTCCTGGGTTCGATCCCCAGTACCTCCTCCAAAAGTAAATAAACCTAATTACCTACCCCCTGCCAAAATAAAATAATTAAATAAATAAAATAAAAGTAATCCAGTAGCGAAGGAAGAAACAAGAAAAAGGCAGAGGGATATAACTACTACCCACAAATATCAAATATTAATTTTGTCATGACCCTCATAAGAACCCTATTATTATGATAAAGAACTAAGACTTAGAGGAATTAAGGGATTTATATGCTCAAGGACACAGCAGGCGAATGGTACAGCTGGCACTCCACCTTTGATGCGTTTCTGACTCCAAAGCAATATACCATCCTCATCATGCTGCCGTGTTATCTTCAGAGGGTCCTGGAGTGAAGCCCTTGAACATGTATTTTCCAAATACTCTTAACAGTCTGGGGAGAGAAGGAACTAATTTCATGGAAACTGAAACGATCCAAAAGAAACTTGATAAATTTCAGAGTATTTTAATATGACCGTTCCCTCCAGGACCCTTAGACCCCAGTTTCAGGCCTATGATGACTCCTGAGGCTGCACCTGGACTGGTGGATACTGATGTTGCCTCCTCATTCCTTAGAGAAAGAGAGAAAGCATTACATCCATTCCCTGTGCGATTAAATGAAACTCATTTGATGACTCACTTAGTCATTAGAATATCCTAAAAAAGTCAACATATTGTAATATTCAGATTTTAATTGAAGTTCATCTCAGCAGGGTAAGAAGTTTTAAAAGTTCCAAATTTTTAAGTGATAAGCTTAGAATTCTTTCCTCCTAGCGATTTTATTTTTTAACTTCAATTTTGCCCCCAAAATTTTCCTGGAGGGACACTAGGGAACTTTTCATTGCCAAATCTAATAATTCATGTTCTAAATAATTTAACTGTTTTCCCCTATGTAAAAGATGACATTTTCATCATGAGCTATTTAGAAAATGCAAACAAAATGGAAATCATAGAGATACCGCAAAATCCCTGCTCATAAAATATTAACCGTGAGCCATTTGCTACTTAGCGTATCTTATAGATAGATGATAAGTAGATGTACGTATTTTTAATAAATAAAACAGAGGCGAAAATCTTCATGTATGGAGAATCACCATGCTCTCCAGGAAGCAGGAGGAAGCTTCCATGTACATTCACTTTGTTGTCTATTGATATAATGTGAAAACCAAGAGGTAGTATTAGAGAAGGCAGAAGTGAATTGCTTTCCATTACAAAGGGCAGCAAACAGGTGGCTGGAAGAAAAAAAAGAGACACTGTGTCTTGGAAGACAGAATGGGGCATAGCTGAGGCTAAATCAGGAGGGTGCTTTAAAAAAATTAATTGAAATATAGTTGATTTACAATGTTGTGTTAGTGTCAAGTGTACAGCAAAGTGATTCAGTTATACATACACACACACACACACACACACACATATATATATATATATTCTTTTTCAGATTCTTTTCCATTATAGGCTATTACAAGATATTGAATATGTTTCCCTGTGCTATAGAGTTGGACCTTGTTGTTTATGCATTTTATATATAGTAGTTAGTATCTGCTAATCCTAGACTCCTAATTCACAGCTATCCTCCCCTTTTCCCTTTGGTAATCATGTTTGTTTTCTAGGAGGGCCCTTTTAAGGGGCTTTGTAAATGACACTAGAGATTATGAGAGTTTGTTTAATCCTTTCTGTCACTCATTGTACCATCAACAAACATGTGCTAGGACTCTACTCCGCGCATTGCAAGGTGCCCTGGAAATAGAAAGGGGTGGGTCCTGCTCTCAGGATGCTTCTCGGCTAAGGAGAAGACGGTACACCAGTCAACACAGAATTCCGAAGAAGCATGGCTGGTGCCTGGACAGAGATAAGCATGAGAGAGAAAGGAGAAGACACATCGAACCCAGACTGGGCTGTGGAAGAGCCTGTGCTCTGAGGGGTGCTGGCCCTGGGCCAGAAACTGAAGGACAGGTAGAATTCAGCCAGACAAGTGGTATCATGCAGGTCTGCTCAGCAAAAGAGATTTTTGTTAACAATATTGCACTAGAAAGAATAGCAAGCCAATGGGCTCTTGTGTGCAAAGGGTAGAGGGGCCTAAAAGGACAGAAACTTGGTACAGCTTCCTTGGCTCTTCATAGACTTGTGCATAATCAGCAAAACCATACAGACACGAAGCGTGAGCATGTCTGACACGTGAGTTAAGTCCAAGTGGCTGTTCTCAATAGCATACATTCGTTTCAGCAACAAGTACATCCAAATATAACTAAGGCAGAAAGAAGCAAAGAGTAAGAGTTAGAAGGAGACAGATTTCGGGGAGCACAGAATAAAAGAGTGTTCTAATACAACAGGTATCAAAAGAAAAGAAATAAATGAAAGGCAGGAAGGAAAGAGAGAAGGAGAGAGAGGAAGGGAAGGGAAGGGAAGGGAGGAAAGGGGAAACAGTGCTTGGAAAAGCAGTTGGTTCCCCATCACTGACTACATTGGGGTAAACGGAGCTTCCTCGACCAGCATCCTGTGATTCTATAATTTGGGGTCAAACAGGTAACAACAGTATTTCTGGGCTGCAACTGTATTTGGTCTTTCTGTGTGTTTCTTTAGAAAAAAGACAAAGATTCACATTGAGAGGTTAAATGTATCTATTTCTGGATGATGAGATTACAAGTGATTTTTATTCTCAAAGTTCTATCTTAATAAATATCTGAATGTATACTTTATGATCAGAAAATACTATAACATTTTAAAGGCTTTCTAACTCTTGGTCAAACATTTATGAGTATATAAATATAGAATGTATATTCAAATATGACATTATAAGAAAATCAAGGGATAACTTCATATAAATTACCATCTTTCATTTATTATTTTTGATGCAGTAGCTTGCATAGAATAGATCCTCCATAAATCTATTGACTATTGATTTTTGCAACATAGGCCATCTTCCTTATGTAAATAGTACACATATCCATTTTGGTAGCTATTTTAAAGTCAAAAAAACCCCATTTGACCAAAACAGAACATAACATAAAAATGACTATCAGCAAAGGTAAACAGAAAGTGGCAATTTAGGAAAAAATATTGTCTAACATTCAAAAGAAATGGGATTGATTTGTAGGGTGTATTAAACCCTTATATAGATTAATGTTTCAAACTGGAAATTTGGGCAAAGAATATAAACAGAAATATAAGCAAAAAACAATAATAACAAGGAGAAATTCCTTTTCACTAGTCAGCATGAAAAAGCAAATGGGAAGAATGAGACAGCACATTTCTGGCCATCAGATTGGCTGCATTTTAAATATCCCCATAATGCAGAGAACTGTGTTATATATACTGCAGCTTTGTGGAGGTAATTCTGACATTTGTTTAATTGTTTAACTGTTCATTCTCTCTTACACGACAGTTTCACCTGTGAGTTTTTCCCCTGTAGAATTAACTGCATAAATGTCCAAAGAGGCTTTTCATCATAATTAACTTTATATAAAATAGGTAAAAAACAAGTTCATACTGTATAGCACAGGGAGCTATATTCAATATCTTGTAGTCACTTATGATAAAAAATTATATAAAGATGAACTTATGTATATTCATGTGTGACTGAAGCATTATGTACACCAGAAATTGATACAACATTGTCAATTGAATGTACTTCAATAAAATATATATATAATTATTTCAAAAGATAGAAAATAATACAAATTTTCATTCCAGAAATAATGGTTGAATATGTTATGGTGCATTAATGAGACAAATTCTATGAAGCAGCTTAAAATATAGTTTTATTATTTTTTAAATTTTATATTCACATATGATGCATAGAAAAAGAGCTAGAAGAACACACATTAAAAATACACATTCTTCAGGGGTAAGACAAGGATAGAGAAAGAAAGGGTACGTCAAAAGAGACATGTTTAGTTATATTGTGTAATTTATTTTACCTCATATCGACACCATGTCTTATTTGTAGTTAATCAATGTTTTGTTTTAAATAAAAGGAAGAAAAATAAACAATTCTGTATTATCTCCTAAAATTTTGGATGAAGAGGGGAACAGAGACATCACTTAGTTCAAACGTCTAAATGTAAAGACAAAGATCCTGATAGCAAAAGATTTAAAATTACTCAGAAAAGGGCATGTTTCTTGTAACCTAAACTATAACTCAAGTCTCCTGACTCAAATCCAGTGTTCTTCTATGCCCCTCATGTGCGTTCGAAGTATACTTTAATTTTGAGCACAATATCAGTAATTTCTGTGATTTAGATGATGACGATGCTGAGGGTAGTAAGTCTTCACTAAGTGTAAGCAGATGTGTGCATCCCCGGTTATAGGAAACAGAATTGAGTAGAAATTAATTATAACCACATTGCTTCCCCAGATTAATCATAATGAGCTGGTAGTAATGCTTCTACGCGCACTGCATGATAATAGTCAAGTACAGAGTTTATGGTCCTAATTATTTAGTATTAAAGGCTTCATTTTGAGGTACCCAGAACAGTCAATTAGGAAAAAAAATAGAGTAAGTGCATTTATTGAAACTGGAATTTACAAGGCATTATAGTTGCAGGCATAACAAACACTCCCAAGATCATCTCAAGAATTGGAATTTAGGGATAACAAACCCGCCAAAATGATGGTACCAGACACTGAATTTGTGATCACAGCTGTGCGTTGCAGCTTCTGAATGATTCAATAAAAAAAAATTATTTACAGATAATTCAACATTGCAAAGTCTAGTGGGATTTACTGCTTTCCACCCCCCGTATCCTTTCGGCAGAGAAGTTTTCTGTTGTCCACATTTCCTAAAAGAGACCTGAATCTTTGATGTTCAACTCCAGGATCAAGTAACAACCAGGGACCATTTCACTGTGGGGAAAAAAAATAGCATTTGGCCTCATGTCCAAATTCCTCTCCATTGTTCATTTACCAAAAGTAAAATTATAATAAAAACAAGATTATGGACTTTATATAGGCCTATAAAATAACTCCGGAAAATTACAGATCCAGGAAAAAAAATAATCAAAAACATCAATATCAGCTGTAAAACTTTCTAAAAATGCAACAAATAATGTAATAAAGAACAGAGGCGGAATTTGGCTCTGAATTGAGTTGCCCACCTGCAAGTTATTTTTAGGCATCCCCAAGATGGAAAGGAAAACATTAAAAAAAAAAAAAAACTTTCCACAAGTCCCCATAAAAAGAGTGCCCTGTGGTTGAATCTTCACTCAGACCCCAAACCAAGCCTCGGCTCCTCTATGCACAAGACATTGAATAAACTAAGGATAGAGGAAAAGAAACAAAAGAAGATAAAACGAAAGATAAACAAGTACCCAAGAAAGGAAGAAATGAAACTATTTCAGAAAATTATTTTAAAGTTCTTTTTTTTCTCTTCATTCATGCTCAAAGGTAATTACGCTCACCACACAAACAGCCCATGAGACAGCTTACTTGAGAACAAGCTTTAAAATCTGCTTTCTCTCTCTTTCTGACTCCCAGAAAGTACCAAGATTGGGCAAAAGAAAGTTATTTGTCAGACTGAATGGAAGAAACATAGAGAAACAACTATGATGAGGAATGCCCTTTGTCTCTGCAAATGCATTTTCTTCGCACCCTCACAATCTGTTATTAATGAACAGTGATGTGATCCCAAAGTGAGTGGAACTTAATCATTCTTTTACTGGAAGACAATGCGTCATAAAATTATCCAACAACAAAGCACATCTTGGAGAACGCCACCACTGGGGCTAAATTTTTTTTTTCTGTAAATTCTAAAACTTCCGTTTCAAGTTACATGGGCCACCAGTTTTAACATAATACCAGATTCGGTGGCCAAATATGGCAAGTATATTTCGAGAAGTGTAGGCCAGGTTGAGGTATAAGGCAAAGGTTTCAGGTTAATGATACAAGGACCCTGGGAGTCTGGGGTTTTTCTCTTCAGTCAGTCTGGCTTCCAGCACCATCACTGCCATGGAAACCTTCCTGGAAAGCCACCCACAACATGTATTTTCTAAATCTTAGGGACAATTCACAAGCTCATCTCACTTAGCCTCTCAGTGGTATTCATCACAGCTGGCCACTCCCTCCTCCACACGGTCATGCTCTCATCCTGTTTCTTCCTCCAGTCCTGCTTTTCTGTCCTCACACTGTATCATCCATTCCCATCTCCCTACCTTCTGTACGTACGCATGCACCGGGCTGTAGTCCTGAGCCGCTTTTCTTCCTTGCCTTCACTCCTTTCCATTTATTCACATCTATTCGCCGTCTTTTAATATCACCTCTCATCTATGTCCAACTTAGAAATTCCCCCTGAGCTTCATGCCCCCATATGCTGCTCTCTCCTTGATGCCGCCACCAAAGTATCCAATAATTTCAAACCTGATGTGACCCCAAAATGAACTATTGTTCCCTTTTTCTTCAAACCTCTTCCCTTTTCGATCTTTTCTATATTGTTTCCTTTTAAATTTTTATTTGTTGAAGTAGAGTCGATTTACAATAGTATATTAGTTTCAGGTGTACACCATGGAGATCCAATATTTTTATACATTATACTCTGCTTCAAGTTATTATAAAAGTGTGGCTATATTCTCTGTGTTGTACAATATATCCTTACAGCTTATTTATTTTACACGTAGAAGTTTGTACCTTTTAATCTCCTATATTGCCCTTCTCAGCCCTCCCCGTTGGGAGCCACTAGTTTGTTCGTATCTGTGAGTCTGTTTCTGTCATTATGTTCATTTGTTTGTCCTACCTTGTTAAGTGGTACTGTCACCTACCTAGGTGCTCAAAGACAATAAACCTAGAAGTCATCTTTGAGTGCTCCCTTTTGCTAATCCCTCACACCCGATTCATAATCAAATCTTTTACTTCGATCTCCAAAAAGTCTCAAATGTGTTCTCTTCTTTTCTAGCTGCTTGGCTACTAATTTGGCCTGATTCTCCTCACATTTGCCTGGATTACAGCAATGGCTTCCCGACTGGCTTTCATGTGTCTGTCAATGTCCGCTTGCAATCTGATTTTCACACAGAAAGCCCAGGGATGGGTTTAAATGTGTAAACGGTGTATTCCAACCGAGTATCAGTGTATAAATTCCCTCCTTTGATTACAATCCTTTAATGGCTTTCTACTGCGGCAAATCCAACATTTTCAACATGACCTATAAGGCCCACCCTTATTTTCCCTCTCCAACTCGTGTGCTATATACTTGACACGTTGATTTCCTTTTAGTTCCTCAGTCAAGTCAAACTCTTTACTGCCCCAGGGCCTTTGCATTTGTGGTCCTATTTACTTGGACCCTCTCCTCTGCTCCCTTTCCTCACTTATCTTCATAGCACCACCTTCTCCTTCCTATATTCAGGCTTTACCCTCAGTCGCTCCTAGACCACAGAGTCTATTTTCTTCAGGGCACTTATCAGTGAATTTACCTAGACCAGTTCTTTGTTGCCTTGTTTATTTATTGTCTGTCCCCCTTACTTCTTATGTACAACCACCTCACTGAGAACAAGTACCTTAAAGGTCTCATTCACTGCTGTAAACGCCAGCACCTGGAAGAGTGACTTGTATACTGTAAGCATTAAATAGAGATGTCAGGTGAACGAACGAATGATTGTGGGAAAGAATGAATGAGAGCCAGCAGCAAAAAGGGAAGGCATGAAATGTCATCTGCACAATGACACACAAAGTCCAGTGGGTAAGACAGACATCAATAATTGTAATGTGTTAGCATAGCTGGTGAAAAAATTAACACAAAATAAGATAGGAACACTGACAGGCTCTGACTTCCATTTGGGCAGGAAATGACTAAGAGGGGAGGCTTCAGAAGCATTGTTTTCAGGGACGCTTATGGCACCAGGATTTGCCTCCATGCTTTTTTTTTTTTCTTTTCTTTTCCTGCCAAAAGTAGTGTTTTCTCCACATTGGCCTCCAATTAGAGATTTTTAAAGGTGCTTTAAAACCCCATTCTCTAAGACACCCTTGCACAGAAATCAGCAGGTCCCCGGAGAGAACCCAGGCTCCACGCAGTGAGGCTAGAGAATGGAGAACAATGACAACACGCCCTGGATTGTCGGGATGGGGGAGCAGCAACCTCCATGGAAATCAGTTGATGGCGCTCATTAGACTGTTTCCTGTGCACAGGAACGTGTTGTGGCAATTCAAGATTCAGCAAATACCAAGAAAGTTTCACAGCTGCACAGCTACCATCACTGCCTGACAAATCCCTACCCTTCCTTTAAGAACCGGTTCAGATGTCTTCTCCTCTTTGAAGTATTTGCATCTGATCCATCACTTCCTTTCCTGAGCCCCAGTAGGCTTCTATAATGGCATGCGTTACAATGAATAGCAATATTTATCTGGCACATTGCGTTAGCCACCTCAGGCTGCCATCACACAACGTCATATTCTGGGTGGTTTAAACAGCAGAAGTTTGTTTTCCCACGGTTCTGGTCTGGAGGCTAGAAGTTCAAGATTAAAGTGTTGTCAGGGCTGGTTTCTGGTGAGGATCTCTCCTGGCTTGTAGCCTTCTGGCTCTGTCTTCGAATCATGGAGAGAGAGCTCCCTTGTCTCTTCCTCTTGGTACCAGGGTGCCAGCCCTATCAGATTAGGGCCTCAGTGTATGACATCATTTAACTTTATCACTTCCTTACAGGCCCCTTCTCAGCAAACAGGCACATCAGGAGCCAGATCTTCGACATGTGAATACTGAGAGGACACAGCGTTCAGTCCGTAACACATCTATCTCACCAGGACCATGTCTTGGTCATATTTCAAACCTAGCACTTGCATCTGTGGAGCCTGGCATAGATTAAAGTCTCAAAAAATAACTTTTCAATGAAAGGATGGATGAATGAATGGATGGGTGGATGAAGAAATCTTAAACGAGGTAAAAATACTATTTGGGGATGTAATTCAATTTTTATGTTGTTACATAGTTCTTTTAATTGATTATAATGTCCCATGAGAATCAGCAGCTTTTAAGGTATAAGATTGAAATGTAACATTCTAAGAGCTGACATAATGAAATTGGCCTTATGACGTTCAACTAATCTACCCCATGACCTTGGTCTTTAGATTAAAGACAAGCTACTGTGGCTCAGTATTCTAAGTAATTTGAATTTTATATGTTGTAGAATGAATTGCAATTTCCAGTATAGGAAAATGAAAAAGAACAGTCTGAACATTAGAAAAGCAGTTGCTTCTCTTACACTTTATTTGCCCTGACTATGTTTTGATTCATAGAGCATTAAGTACCGTAGGGGTCATGAGCTCAAACTTCTTAACCCGATGCTCTCAATAGTTATTGTCCCATTGCTTTAGGTTCTTCCTCTTAAGGAACACTGATATTTACAACATGTGAAAAATAATGCCCAGTTTCACAGAATTGCCTCATTGAATTAACATTGTGTTCATACACCCAGACATCTTATAAAATTCCATTGGTTAAATAAAAGGGGAAAGTCCTACAAAAAATATATACAATGCCACTGCCTTCAAAATCTGAATTTAAAAAGTCACCCTGCAGACATACCCAAAAACAAAAGGAAACGTTTATATTTATCTCAAATACTGATAGACACTATCATGACAACTTTTTTTTAAAATTACAAGTAACTTAACCTGTTCACTTTCTGTTCTAGGAAAAAAAAGTGTACAAGGAATCAGATATGGGTAAGCATATATATGTCTATACTATTATCTGTCATGCTGACTGGTCTTAATTTCATACCTATGCTTTCTGTAACACCCCTCGCCCAACTTTACCTCTTACCCACTTGGCATTCTTCACCCCACCACCCTGCTCTCCTTCATTTCTCCCCCTGCACTCACCGCCTTCTCACATACTGTATAATTGAAACTTATTTTATTGAAGCACAGTTGTTCTATAATATTATATAAGTTACAAGCATACACTATAGTGATTCACAATTTTAAAACATTATACCCTGTTTATAGTTATTCTAAAATATTGGCTATATTCCCCATGTTGTACAATATACCCTTGTAGCTTGTTTTGTACCTCTTAATCTCCTTACCCTATCTTACCCCTCCCCACTTCCCTCTCTCCACTGGTAGCTACCAATTTGTTCCCTGTATCTGCTTCTATTTTGTTATACTCTCTAGTTTGTTGTATTTTTTTAGATTCTACATGTAAGTGACATCATACAGTATTTGTCTTTCTCTGTCTGACTTACTTCACTTAGCATAATGCCCTCCAAGTCCATCCATGTTGCTGCAAATGGCAAAATTTTGTTCTTTTTTATGGCTTAGGAGTGTTCCATTCTTTATTTGTTCAGATTTGCTGGAGAGTTCAAAATCTTTACAGGCAAGCAAAAGCTATAAGAGTTCAGCACCATCACACCAGCTTTACTACATGTTAAAAGGAACTTCTCTAGGCAGAAAAAAAATGATTATTTTTATAATTATTCTTTATGATTTACTTGTGAAAATTTATGCTCCACAAGGGCAAGAAATTTTGTTTTATTCACTTACAATCCAAGTTCCTACAAAAGTGTCTGGTATACAACAGGCCCCCAAATGAATATTCAGGAAATTAATAAAGTAAATAAAGTGGTTACTTTCTTGAAAAGGTAAATATCTCATTGATCATTTCTGATTCCATCATGATCTAACTAAATGTATTGGAATTGTGTCAATATTTGTAGATGAATGCCTATTTTAATGTTTCAGATTTTAGCATGTTCTGTTTTACCTTAGTAACATTAATCTGAGATCTTATTTAGTGTAAATAAACAAACAGATCAAAAAGTACCTAATGACATTTTCAAAAATATTCTGCTTATGCAGGCTATATACATTTATTAGTGATTTGTCCTCTACTACTTCATTGATCACTACTTCAGCAAAGACCCAGCCTTCCCTCAGAGCACATGGTGTTAGGAAGCAGAAGACCTGGATGTAAGTTCTGGCTCCAACACTCACGAGATATTTAGCTTGGGTTCATCTCTCTTTGTGTTGTAACAACAGTCATACCAACTTTCACCAGGAATTGTAAGACGTCATGCTTGCGAGAGAGGAATACAAACTATAAGCTGCTAATGCAGAATTTCACAATGTGCTAGAGTACATTAGTGCCACTCAAGGTGTTAATAAGTGTTCTACAAAAACATAGCCAAATAAACCAAAATGGGTTTTTGAGCCTTTAATATGCTAATAGGTACAGTGAATCATCAAGAGGAAAATGCAGTATGCTTTACCTACCCAACTTTTTTTCTTAAATATAAAATCATTTTTCTCAAGTTTTACCAATTCTTTCTGCCAAAATATTCCTTTAATGCTGGGCTTTAGAAGTTTTAATTATTTTCATGCTATATAGGTGACTAATTAACAACTCAAACTACTTAAAAGACTTCTCCACAGAAAACTGCAGGTCATTTGCTATGTATAGCCTTCTTCATCTAGTTAAATACAACTTCGTATTTAAAATTTTTTTTGAGTATTATTATTTATCAAAAGTATATTTATTCTACAATTCCTTTCATGATAGCAACAAAAAGAATAAAATTCTTAGATAAATTTAATGAAGAAGTTTAAGAATTTTGCAATGGAAATGATAAGATATTGTTAAGGAAAATTAAAGAAGATCTAAAGCATTCCATGTTCATTGATTCAAAGATTCAGTATTGTCAAGATGGCAATTATTTTCAATTGATCTGTAGGTTCAACATAAGATTCACATCAAGCCTCCACAGGCTTTTCACATAAATTGAACGTTGGTCTAGAAATTCACATGGGATTGGAAAAACCTAAGGTAGTCAAAACAATCTTGAAAAGAAATTGAGCAAAACTAGAAGACTTTAATTTTTCCAATTTCAAACTCACTGTAAAGCTATAGTTTTGAAGACAGAGTGGTACTGGCAGAGGATAAATATGTACATCAATAGAACAGAACTGAGAGTCTAGAAATAAAGCCTTACATTTCTAGCTAATTGATTTTTAACAAAAATACCAAAGCAGTTAATTAGGGAAAAGGACAACTTTGTTAAGAGATGGTGATGGAGCAATTGTATATCCACAATAATATGGATTTAGACTCTTACTTCACACTACACATAAAAACTGACACAAAATTTACTATAGACTAAAATATAAGAGCTAAAATAACAAAACTTTTGGTAGATAGCATAGGAAGAAAGCTTCTGGACCTTGATTAGGCAATGGGTTATGACCCAAAAGTACAATCTATATGGTCTGCAAAATAATCGCCCTTCATGCCTTAATTCCCAGAACCTATAAATATGCTCCAGTATGCGGCAAAGGGGAATTAAGTTTGCAGATGGAATCGAAGTTGCTAATCTGCTGTCCTTAAAATAGAGACATTATCCTTGGCTCTCCAGGAAGGCCCAAGGTAACCAGATATTTAAAAGTAGAAGAGAAATGGAGATGGAGGAATTAGATCAGAGTGATGTGATATGAGAACTTGACTCACTATTTTGGCTCTGAAGATTGACGAGCAGGGTCACAAGCAATGAAATAGAGGCAATCTCCAGAAGCTGCAAAGGGCAAGGTAATATATTCTCCCCTAGAGCCTTCCAAAAGGAACACAACACTGCCACACCTTGATTTTAGCTCAGTGAGATCCTTTTCAGAATTTCGAACTACGAAACTTCAGTATGATGACTTTGTGTTGTTTTAAGTCACTAGGTTTCTGGTAATGTGTATGGTACCCATAGAAACCTAGTACAGAAGAAAATCTTCAAGACCTCGGGTAAAACAAAGATTTCTTAAATATGATACCAAAAGCACAATACACCAGATATTAAAAGTGATAAATGATAAATTTGACCTCATCAAAATTCAATACATCTGTACTTCAAAAGACATTAATAAAATGAAAAAATAAACAACAGACTGGAAAAAATATTTGTAAAACAAATATTTGATAAAGGATTCATATATTAATATAAAGAAAATATTTATAGCTCAATAATAAGAAAATAAACAACCCAACAAAAGTAGATAAAAGAATTGAATATATATTTGAATAAAGAAGATATACAAGTAGGTAACAAGTATAAGGCAAAATGCCCATCATTAGTCTTTAGGAAATGCAGATCAAAACCACTATTAGATACCATTACAGATCTACTAAAATGGCTATAAATAAAATTGGCATACAATAACAAATGAATGTGACAAATGAAAAAAAATAGTGATATAAAATAGTGTAGCCATTTTAAAAAGCAGTTTGAGAGTTTCTTAAAAAGTTAAACATATATTTGCCATAGGACCTAGGAATTCCACTCTTAGGTGTCAGTCCAAGAAAAATAAAAATATATATCCACACTAAGACTTTTACAGAAATGTTCTTAGCAGATTTATTTATAATAGACAAAATTTAGAAACAGCCTAGATAACCCTCAGCTGACGAATGGATAGGCAAAGTAGTATATCCATGTGATGGAACACTATTCAGTAATAAAAAGAAACAAAGTATTGATGCATGCCAGACGATGGACAAACCTCGAAAACATTATGCTGAGTAAAAGAAACCAGACACAAGAAAACATATGTTGTATCATTACTTTATGTGAAATGTCCATAAAAGGCAAATCTATAGTTTAAGATAGAGTTTAATCAGTGGACACAGATCTTATTGAGGTGATGGGAAGTTTCTAAAACTGATTTACTGTGATGATTGCACAATTTGTGAATTTACTAAAAAAAAAAACAACTCATTAAAAAATTGTATACTTGCAAGGGGTGAAGTATATGATAAATAAAGTATGTCTCACTGAAGTCATATATAAAAATGTATGTATTCTGCATTTAAGATGTGATTCTAAAAGTTTCCCCAATTCTAACCTACTATTTTTCTTCCATCCTTGGTTTAACACATTTCCCAAAAAAAAATCTCAAAATAAAAAAAATCAGTGAAGACTGGCTTTTGGTACCATAAAGCCCAATTGAAAGAGAGGTTTTTAGAAACACTTCTGCTCTAGAAAGTGAGATATGACTATGAAATTATCCCTTTTGAAATCAGTTTACACAATTCACAACTATATAATGTTGACAACTCCCAAATTATACATTTTCACAGATTTTAGAATGAATTTTTATAATGAACCTTCTATTTTAAAATGAACAGAGCTAAATATTAAATGGCCTATGAGCTTATCAACTGTCAAATGGAAAATAAAATAAGAAATAGGCTGCCGCTGGAAACTTCATCCCCATGGCTAACTTGTCATTCACTACGAGGTAATTTATCAGCAGCAGGGACTGAAAAAATACACAATTTAAAATATAAATTTGGTTAAGCCATTTTTGAAAATGCTTCATTTAATGCTTATTGAATTATAGCCAGTCACCTCAATAATTTTTTTTTCAACACGGCCCCTGCTGTTAGAATTTACAATAAAAATTGGAGATAACAAAACATATAATTCCCTAACATTTCAATGCAGTGAACCATTAAACAAGAGGCATGTTTGCAAAATCAAAACCTGGATGTATTTTTATTATTATTTTCAAAGAAAGAACTTCTGGCACACATCCCAGACTCCACATTCAGAACAGAAATTAAAGCAATTAAAGTCTCATTGAGAATTACTGATAATAATATAACATAAACAGTGGATCTTACATTCTAGCTGTCTAGATAAGCTACCATTATAGAAGAGAGTAGAGCAAGTAGAAATTCCAAATCTCTTATTTTTTGGTTACTATTAGCAACATTTGCAAGGAGCTAAGCCAAGGTGGGGGATAAACAAAGAATCAAGAGTCTGGGAAAGAATGGGATCTTAGGCCCTCCCTCTCTGCCTCTGGTTTATAAAAACTGGCTTATAGAGGACATAATAACCACAGGAAACATATTAATGACATTAAATCTAATACGCATGGAAAGAACTGAAACTAAAATCCATTAAAACGGTTTCAGAGAGATTGATCGGTTGAGATTTTGAAATAGCCATAGATAAAATGATTTGGTGAATAATTCACTAGGTGAACATCCATTTGAAAAACAAATGAACGAAAGCAACACAGTACCTTTACCATTATTCTATTATCTGTTAGGAATAAACTGAGTAAATTGTTATTCTATTGGAGACTCCTCAAAATTTCAAATGATTAACAGTACCTTTTATAATAAAAACATTTACTATCAGTTAAGAATTTCAAAATATACACAGCATTTTATAGTTACATTATTTTCCATAGCACATTTCTACAAGCCAGTGCTTTAAATTTTTTGAAGATTTTATTTGTTCCAAAGCTCAATAAAATATATATATGTTTGAAGGTCCTGCAATGAGGAGGGTGGGTCATAAAATATTTAATTACTATCCATAAAATTGACTCCATGATTATGCAAATAAGGGTATGCTTTTAGTTAAATTTGTTATAAAAAAACTACTTTCAAATCAGATCATATTACACTATTAGTTAAACATCAAAGGAAAGCAAACTATGTTTTATCCACAGAATCAACGTATCTGCTAAATGACTACGACAGAAACATCAACAATTCCTTTCTCATACCTGAGAATTTACAAGTAAAAAATTTCCCCTGTTAAATGTATATGCCCCCCCAGAAATGACTAGATTTTCATGAAAATATTACTGATGACTGAAGAAGAGTAATATAAATCTCAAGCATTCCAGACACAACTTCAGAAATAAGAGTCTTGGTGAGACAGACCATCTTAACATGTCCAGCCTTCTCTTTCCCTTTCAAAACTCAAATCAAACTTCCTGCTTGGTCCCAAATGCTGGTTGCTTTGACTGGGCACCTAATTTCATTTTCATTTTTTGCTCTTCAATTAACATAGCCATCAACTAGCTGAGTAGAACAGTGCAAGTAGGATCTTGTATGGACAGGTTATGTTAATTATCAATAACAATAATAATAAAACTAAACTCTTTTCATACATAACCTCATTGAATCTTTACAGATGGGTGAACATTAAGTATCATTAATCACATTTCGATAAGAAACCTAGGTTTAGGAAAACAAAGCATGAGACCACAAATTCCAATAATCCTCAATGTATCGTTACTCTGTTTGGCACTGAGGATACAACTGTGACAAAGACAAATTCCTTGTTAGCATTTCTGCCCCTGAAACATCTATCCTAGTTTAGTCTCTCACCCAGGATCTTTCCACACTCTGCTAACTTGTTTCTCTTTTCCGATATACTAATGCTAAAGGGTTTCTTGAAATTATATTAGTGGCAAAATGGGGATGGATCACAGCCAACTACAGATACTGAAGGCTTTTCCTTTCACACCACTGAAATGATTCTTCTGTCAACTCTACCATCAATTGCTGGGGTTTACAAATGTACTTGGACCATTAGGGAGGGACATGTACGTGCATTGCAGCTCAGACGGGATTCAGGAAGGAAAAAGGGAGAAGAATCTCTTGTAGGAAAACACTCAGACAACTTAGGCAGCTGCTGATGGAAGACCCTCCACTAAGAGTGATGGGAAGGTCAACTGGATGATTCCTCAGCACAGGAACCATTCAGAGTTCACTTCCCAAGCAAAGAAACTCAAGTACATCAGCTTGTCTTTCATGAGGCTCCCTGGCACTGGCAACGGAAGATACTGGGCAGCCCTGCTGCTATTGAGTTCACTCTCAGCAGACTCCTTAGGAGGAATCCCCTGTCCGAGAACCAATAGGACTTCTTAAAGGCACACTCCGCCCAAGTCTCTTCTGCCCGCAGCCCACATAAAGATTTTTTAGCCTCCAGGATATAAGCAATGTAATTTTTTTTTATTATCATCCCAATCTTTTGTTAAGAAATATCTTTATATCCTGCATTATTCAGAGCCTTCTTTTGTTCTCAAGAGTCATTCTTCTAACAAAATGCTACTCTTGCAAAACAAAATTTGCATTTTCTAAACTACTGTCTTAAGGGTTTTAAGACTTATTTTAAAAGCATTTGTGCCATAACAATTTAAAATTTTTCCTGAAGCAAGATTATGACTCTGATTAGAGCCAGAATCTCATAGACCTAGTGCTAAGTAACACATAACAATGCTTAATTTTATGAGTTTTTTTCACCACAATGGTTGATATCTATGCTAACCATATGCCAAGAATTGCACCAAGAAGGCTCGCTTGCTTTATCATATTTAAACACCATTAAATAATTCTATATACTGTGTACTATTATTATTCCCACTGTAGTGCAAATGCATATTCTATTCCTGTTGGAAGACATTTAATGGCTTTCATGTCCCTAAAGAACACGACAAAAAGCCCCTAATGTGACATACTTGACCCTTCATAGCTGGGCCAAACTTTGATTTTAGCATTGTCTCTTCTACCATCATGAATACCACCCTAATCCTCATTCTTTCTATCCAGCTACACGAACATTTTGATTTTCACTGAATTCTATAATTTTGCACATTTTAATTTCATTTCCCATGCCCCAAAGGTCTTTTTCCATTCTTCTTCAATTTAAGAAATGCTCTTAGATTTGCATCTTAGCTCAAAAAGCTTCTCCTATGAAAGTCTCATCAATTCCCCAAGACAGAATTAGGCATTCCCTTCTTTGTGCTTGTTTATGTCCATTCCTGTCTGCCAGCACTTACCACACTGTAATTTTTTATCTTCAAGTGTGTTTATCTCATTAGTTATTGGATTACATTAGGAGTACAAAAAGAGGACAGAATCAAATATTAATCAAGGACCAAATGCATATCAAGTACAACAGTAACTCCTTTGTCATAATTTCCTTCCTATGTTTTTTATATAAACATATACAAAAATGTATAAATTTATATAATTATATAGCATCTATATGTAAACAAATATATATTAAAACACAACTATAAAAATATGTATCATATCTTACATAATGTATATGTTAAAATATATAAATATATGAAAATTAATTTATACATGAATTATGTAAATATATACAAAATGATAAGAACTAACTAGTAAGATAAATCCAAGACACAGACCCATATCTAGCATGTGTCCTTTCTCCTATATCTTCTTTTTCTTCACCTTGGCACCTTCAGGCCATTGAACAACACTTGGCACCTAGCCAGTGCTTAATAAATATTTGGCCAATGAGTGAACCCATTTATACTTACCAAGCACTTACATAATAATCATCACATCATGCTCCACCATAGGTCTGAATAAGGAAGATGATGATTATCTAAGTAATAATGAATCATCTCAAAATTAGCAAGTTGCTGAAGATTTTCAGAATAGATGGTGATATTTTATTTATATAAACCTGAACTATATAAGAAGTTCTTTACACAAGGCCTATAGATCCTTAGAGTCTAGAGTTGAAATGATTGAAGTTCATGACCTTCTTGAATTTTGTATGGAATTTGTTGTTCATTTTTATAGAGAAAAGTCCCATAGATGTTTTTTAAATAACAATTTCAAAAGTCCTACGACCTTAAGATGATTAAGAACCACAAGACTATCATTATTCCTATATTTATTATTACTCTAAGATTATACCATTGAGAAAGAATAAGTTATTCAGATACTTATTATGTTTATATCAGAGCCCTAACATTTTATGAGACAATAAAGGAAATGGAGCTGGAGACTCAGCGTACTGAAAAAAAAATTATATGTTTTGCTTCAAACTTGTAATCCACCAATCCTAGCAATTTATATCTTTATTAAGAGAGCCAAACTATATTGAACAGTTGGCTTTTATTGACTTGGTTCGCTTTGTTTTGAAAGGAGAAGTGGGTGAAGGGTGTAGTTTTTCTCCTTCAGTTTCTGAGAGCTGCCTTCTTGGAACACGCTGACAGGTATGCACGAAACATACATACTTCAAGCAAAACATCTGTTTCTTTCATCACTTTCAAGTCAATTTGAAGTGCTTATGTTCTAAATATTAATCAGCAACCCCAGGCTTTGGCACTGCTTAGGTCTTATTTAGAAGGAATACATACACAAACCACAAACCCTGAAGAAAGCACTTTCTTTTCTGATAATGTTCTCATTTCAAAACAGATGTATGCCAAACAGGATTTGCTTGGATGTCTGAGAAAAATGTACGGTGGGTGTGTATCATAATAACCAAATTTGATCTGTTTTAATGTAAACATTTTAAGTGTTTTTATGTCAGTAAAATATCATGCTACTCATCAGATTATACAATAATATTAAGGCTCGATATTCTGTTTATATGGTGATTAAACCTTAAAAGATAGCAACTTTAATTTCACATTGGTTGGACCATCTCTCTCCCGTTACTGTATGTAAAACATTTGTCCTCTACATTGAATCCCCAATCCCCAAATGAAACTAGAACAGGAGAAAACTAGTTTAATAGTTTATATTTTAAACATAATAAAGTGGAGACAAACATATTTTAAGCTAATAAGATAGTATTTTCCTCATAGAAAAGTAAGAAGATCATGGAATTATCCTGATTCTGTAAATTAGAAGACAGTTCATCCAGAAATAAACAAAAAGAAAAGCAAATCTTGAACATCATCTTGCCTTCTAGTAGCAATTATAAGTTAGTTTCAAACAATTTCAGTGAAGCACAGCACACAAATAAATAAAAATTCAAGAGAAAATAACTTGCAGTTAGTCTCCTGAGTTTCAGTACTGCATGAAATCCAAATCGGGCTTGGCTAGAGATATTCTGTTACTTCCTAAGGGAAATCAATACTCTTTAGAAAAGAAAAGGGGGAAAAAAGCATTTTTCTTTTCTTTTTTTAACAAAAAACTGCACCTAAAGCTTGCTTCTAGAAGCTTAGAAGATTCACAGTCCCAGAGTGACTTCAGATAGCTGCATAGAAACAAAGACACACACAAAAAAATCAGGAAAGTTGCCAGAAGTTAACTGTATTCCCACTTGGAAGGGAAGGAAAATGAACCTGCTTTTTCTGAATTTCTAGGGGAGCTAAATTTTATTATTTCTCTCTCTTCTCTGAAAGCAAAAGTAGCCATCTTGAAGTTTATATGACTGCTTATGAAAGGAACATATTTCAATCAACAGAATGAGACACAGACATCACTTTACCAGTGGAACACACGTTGTTGATCTTGAATGGCTTTTCCTTTTAACCGAGAACACTTTTCAATAGTAAATAAATATTACTTGCAGATATCGAATGAATTTGCAAATATATCAACGTCAAGAAGGACGACGATTTTCTTGCTCTCCCATGTAAGTTCTGGACAAGGACATCTCTGAATGTGTTCAAGGCTCCTGTCACCCTGTGGGATGGTCTGCCATGGGCATTGCCATCCTCATGTGACCAGGTTAAAATGAAATTTTGGAAGTCTAGAAGGAAAACGAAGATACAAAGGGAACAGCCTCCATACTTAGGAGTCTTTCTAGACAGAAAAGGAGAAAAAGTTTTCCCAACCATGTAGCATTTTTTGTTTGCTTTTTTTCATAGTAATTGGCAGGTTTTAAGATTTAAGAAAAAGTATGTCCCTTGTAGACATTAAAAATAGAGAAAACTTTATGCAGACATGAAACTTTGATTTTAGGCTTTGTGGACATCTTCAGAATGATAGTTATATGTAATAAAGTACTTTTTACAGTTCCCAAACTTTGTAACTTTATACTGTGATTTATATCAAGACGATGACAAGCATGCGGAACAAGAGCAATTATTAACCATGTGTTTATGAGTTGAAATAATTTTACCGGCAGCTAACAGAGATGTTCAATTTTTCCTTCCTTTCATCTTCCAATCAGTTCAGTTCACTTTGTGGGAGACATTGTCAGTGCCCTGCTAATGTTCCAAGAATATCACCATTCCAGCCTGTTCTGTCTGATTGCCAGATGCTAAATCAGCATCTCTATACTGAGGGTTTTCCCAGCATCTCAGAGATCTTGTTCTGTCTTTGTGGGTTGCAGAATAAATATGTTGAAAAATTATACACCCCAGGGTCTGACTGACAGGAGTTGGTATATAAATATCCCAGGCCTCTCACCCCTCAATTAGGAAAACTCTAAGATGTATAATCTCCACTACTTCCAGAATTTCCCAGAAGCATCAAGCTACCTACAAGTGGTGTCTGACCAAAAGCACCACTTTTTTCTTTTTTCAGGTATTTCCTTCATATCTCAAAGAAATTCTGAATTTCAATCCTAGTCTGTGGGTCTGCTTCTGGGAGAACCTAATCCAAGAGACACTTCAATTGTTTTAAACAAGTTAACTCTTATTTATTAGAGTCTATTATATTTCTTTGCTAAGCTAGACCCAAGAACAAGGGTTGTCCACTCAAATACATTCAAGAGGAGAACAGGAAGCAGATTTAAGAAGCAGACCAGGTGCAAACCTGATGTACATGACAGGGCATGCCGTATTAAACGAAGATATTCACTATTCAGCATCTGCCAATTTTGCCTGGCAGGAATGCCAACCTCTATTTGCTGGATCTTCCTAGTTTTTCAGGCAAAACTAAAAAAATCCTGAAATTTTGATATTGTCAACTAATTAAAAAATGATTTATTATTTCTATAATACTCTTCAGGCCAACAAAACCTGTGTAAGGGCTGGATATGACCCAAAGCCTGTTACTTTGTAAACTCCACACTGAGGAACAAAGATAAAGAATACCTGGTCCATAAATTATTAGTCTACTAGTTCTATTCTATTCTATTCTATTCTATTCTATTCTATTATTAAATTATTAGGTCTATTAGTAAAGAAATTTGCAACTTAGATAGGGTAATGTGCATGCAAGCCACTATCTATGAAGCTGAATTTAAGTGATAAATGAGAGATGAGTAATCATCAAATGATAGTTTGATGAGAAGAAAAGACATTCTGTTTGGAAATGATGGGGAAGAAGGGTTGACAAGAGTACAGGTCAGGAAAAGCTTTATGGAAAAGGAATGTACCCCACAAAGGACTTCAAATTGGCCAGCTTCTGCAGACAACACAGCTGCAAAAGTTCAAAACTTGACAACAGGACCTGATCCATTACCCTCAACGGTGACACTTCCCAGTCCTAGTCTAATCTGGGCAACTACGACATGCCATGCCTGTCTCCAGAAGCTTTACAATGCCCATCAGCACGTAGTGGCTCTGAGAGTCCCTCAGTAGAGAATCTCATTTGCCTTTATTTCCCCAGCATCTTCTCACTATTTTGAGTCCAGAGTATTTCTCATCTATGGGGGAACACCATTTGAGAACACTCTAAGAAATGACGTTGTAGGAGTATCTCTGATTCTAAGAGAAGCAACTAAAGAAGGGGAGATATAATAATTTATCTTCTTCAAATAACAAATATACCCAAAATCTTTATGATCATCCCATTTCTAAAAATTTGTGCATACCAGAGCAGGGCCAGGACAGACTTGAATAGGATAAGGTTGCATTCATGAGTATGTGGATTTGAAGGCCAGTGTGTTTAAAATCTCCTTGAATTCCTTTACCCACAGTGTTCCTCAGTCTCCTACAATGGCATCTAGCAGTTGGTTCCTGTGGCCTGTTGAGGAAATTAGCCAGCACTAACAAGACTCAAGCCTTAAACACTGCATGGGCAATTGAGAAGGAAGTTCCTTTGTGGGACACTTCTAAATAACACACTTCAGTGTCAGCATTAGTGAAAGGAAGTGTTGGCTGTATCTCAGGACATAAATCAATTCCAGAGCAAGTTCATCCACCAGGATCAACTCATGAACCAAACCAGAGGATTGCTTGGGCCCAAAGGCAGAAGACACACCAAAACTCTTCTAATAATCAGGGAGAGGGCGACCCCTTGCTATGGAAATTAGCATCTTTCTTTCTCCATGTGCTCATATGACCACAGTGGTCTTGGAGAATACATTTGAAGATAGAGGCTCCTACATTGTGGCTATAGTGGCTACTATCGTCACAGATGTCCCAATGTGACAAGATAGTTACCAACTCACAATTTCAGATATGGCACCATCTTATTAGTGAATCAGTCTGCTCACAAGCTCAGAGAACACTCTGGCCATGCTCACGCCACATCTCAGTGCAGCACTGGAACTGGGGCACCTACAACCGGGGAGAAGACTTGACTTGACCCCAGCACACAGAGGAGACCCAGTCCCAGGGATGTCCATTTCCACCACTTCTATTTAACATAATATTGGAACTTCTAGCCACAGCAGTCAGACAAGATAAAGAAATAAAAGGCTTCTAAGTTGGAAGGGAAGAAGTAAAATGATTTTCAGATGGTGTGACATTTTATAAGAAAACAATGAAATCTCCACCCCAGAACTATTAAAGCTAATAAATGAATTCAGCAAAGTTGCAGGATACACAATTACTGTAGAGAAATCTGGTGCTTTTCTCTGCATCATAATGAATTATCAGAAAAGGAAAACAAGAAAAAGAACCTTATTCAAAATTGCATCAAATTGGTTAAATATCTAACAATAAGCTTAACCAAGGAGGTGAACAACCTATACTCTGAAAACTATGAAACATTAATGAAGGAAACTAAAGATGATACAAAGAAATGGAAAGATATCCCATGCTCTTTGGTTGAAAAAATTAATATTGCTAAAATGGCCATATTCCCCAAAACAATCTATACATTTAATGCAACCTCTATCAACATACACATGACATTTTCACAGAACTAGTTCAAATAATCCTAAAATTCATATAGATCCATAAAAGAACCTGAATTGCCAAGGCAATCTTGAGAAAAAAAGAACAAAACTGGAGGTATCACTCTCCCTGACTCCAGATGATAGTACAAAGCTACAGTGATCAAAACAGCATGGTACTGGCACAGAGCAGACAACGATCAATGGAACAGAGTAGAAAGCCCAGACATAAACCCACACACCTATGGTTAATTAATCTACAACAAAGAAGGCAAGAACATACAGTAAGAAAAGATAGTCTCTTTAACAAGTGGTGCTGGGAAAACAGGACAGCTACATAAAAAAAAAAGTGAGATTAGAACATTTCCTCATATCACATACAAAAATAAACTCAAAATGGTTTAAAAACCTAAGCATAAGACTTGAAGCCGTAAAATTGCTAGAAGAGAATATAAATCATAGCAATATTTTTTAAATCTGTCTTCTAAGACTAAAGAAATAAAAGCAAAAACTTAGCAAATGGTACCTAATTAAACTTAAAAGCTTTTGCACAGCAAAGGAAACCATCAACACAAGGAAAAGATAACCTACAGGGTGGGAGAAAATATGTGCAAATGATATGGCTGACAAGGAGTTAATAGTCAGAATATAAAAACAGCTCATAAAACTCAGTACCAAAATAAACAAACAACCCAATCAAAAAAGGAGCAGAAGTTCGGTATGGACATGTTTGCAAAAAAGACCTACAGATTGCTAACAGGCACATGAGAAGATGCTCACCATTGCTAATTATTAGAGAAATACAAATCAAAATGAGAATGAGATATCATCTTACACCTGTGAAAAGGGCTATCATCAAAAAGTCTACAAAAAACAAATATTGACTAGGATATGAAGAAAAAGGAAATCTTGTACACTGCTGGGGGAACTGTCAATTGGTAGGGTGTGGTGTTTCCTTAAAAAACTAATAACAGAACTACCGTATGATCCAGCAATTCCACTTCTGGACATACAGCTGGGAAAAACAAAAACACTAATTCAAAAAGCTACATGCACTGTTTACAATAAGCTAAGTTACTGAAGCAACCCAAGTGTCCCTCAACAGATGAATGGGTAAAGAAGATGTGATGTGTACATACGTACACATTTTGTAGTAAATTAGAAGGATGAAGAAACACTTTTCAGATGCCACCTGGTGCCAGCTACCAAATCGAGTATACAGGAAATTCTACAGGGCAAATGACCCAGGATTCTCCATGAAAAAAAAGGCAGAGAAAATCCAGAACACTGACAATACCAAATACCGATGAGGATGTAGAGCAACAGGAATTCTCATTTACTGCTTGTGGGAATTCAAAATGGTACCCCCACTTTGGAAGTCAGTTTGGCGGTTTGTTACAAAAGTAGACATACTCTTACCTTAGGGTCATCAGTTACACTCCTTGATATTTACTCAAAGGAACTGAAAGCTTATAGTCACACAAAAGCCTGCACATAAATATTTATATCAGATTTATTTTAAAAAAGAAAGAAAGTTGCTTGCCAAACCCAGGTCATATGTTTTTCCTCTCTGAGAAGAAAAGGGTTCTATGAAAACCCTCACCTTTCCATTCTTTAGCCTGTTGTCCGCTGACTATGTATAATGACTGCCAATTAGTCAAAACATAACTAAGTTGGGGGAAAATGATGAGACAAAATAGGAGTATAATTATATTTAGCTTTAGAAATAGCTTGTAAAATATGCACTTTTATCAGCAGTGCATAAGTTACTGTTGCTCCATATTCTGGTGAAGCTTTGTTACTGTTAGTAAGCTGGAAATGAGTATAGTTCCCAGGTAATGGGAAAGTTTGAAAAAGCTAAAGATTGTTGCCCTAATTAATTTTTTGGAAGTCGCTCTCACTGGAAAAGGTAGTTGCTCTCACTGTTACAGATTTTTACAAGCTATGCGATTTCATGTGCTTCTTACATATGCATGTCTCTTACACTTTTCCATTGCTGTGCGAGTCTCAGGGAGAGTGGACTGAGTCTGAGTGCATCCCTCATCCCACAGTATCCCAGTTATGAGCGTCACTGACAGCCTTCTACACAGGTATGTTGAAATGCTTTGCCAAGTCCTTTTTCATAGCATCTTAAGATGATATAATAATTTATCAATAATAATTATAATCATAATATCAATCATTAAGTGAAGCAAAATGAGATTTTTTTCCTATGTATTTGCAAAAAATCGTAAAGGACAAACATTGGGATTCTAATTTTAGTATGTAGTTCCAATTCAATGAGGAACTGATGCCCAATCTTAACTGATGTTAAGTTATCCCCAGGATAAGATGGTCTTCACCCCCTTCCTAATGTTCAAGTTATTATGATTGGTCCAGAAATTCTTCCTTCTTTCTTCTGTTGCTTTGTGACTAGTATGATCAGACACCTAGCTTGTCTGAGCCTGTCCCAGTTTACACCCATGGTTCTGGTGCAATTATTAATAAGTCCCCCTTTTGTTCTAAAAAATGTCCTGATTTGGAAGTAATTGCATGGTCTCTCTTCTTATAACTAATAGGCTTCTTGTTTTCTCAGTTTAACATAGGAATGACTGCCTGATGCTATGACTCTAGCCTGAAGCTAGTTTCTATGTTCTCTTTTTCAAGAGTCAGTGTTCTCACCCTGTTAGCTGTTCCCTCTCTGAAGAAACAGAGTTCTGAATGTCCTAACACAACAGGAGGAAGATTTTAAGCCGCTTTCACGTTGATGCGTTGAATGATAACCACCATGAACATAAATGGGGGTGATCCTCAGAGAAGGCTAAGGCACACACAATTTCCAGCCTCTACCCCCTCATGTATATTCCTTCCTTTTCCTAGGAATGTCCTTCCTGCATTTTCTTACTCATCCTTCAGAGCTCCCTTAAAAATATCAAAGGATGTATTACCTTCTCTGACCCTTCCTGAAGCATCCAGAGAGAAATAATCACACTTTGCATCTCTTCTCCAATAATCATCCACTCTTACCTCTTAATAACATGTGCCACATTGTGCTGTGTTTTCTGTGACTATGGCTGTTTTCCCAAGTAAACTGTAAGACATTTGAGAATATCTTTATATCATTATCCATTTGTAATACCAAACACAAGGTAGAGTGCTCAACAAATTCTTGCCATGTGTGAATGAATACAGCCAGTTCAATGTAGCCAACACATACTGAGATCAATTCTATTGGTTTTAAATTGTTATTCTGTGGTCATAAAACCCCAGAACCCATAACAACCAAGATTTCCAACTTATTTCTGATGAAACAAGATTTCCACGAACTTGCCTTGAACCTTGTCATGGTGCAATTGCTGGAGGATAAACTCATATTTTTAAATGTTCGCTCCTGTCTGTGAATGGCCCCCTCCCATTTCTTCCTCTGCATTTCTAACAGGGAATCATGCTAAATAAATCCCAACCGCCCTGCCTATAAAGCATCCTCTCGTCTATGCTCTCTCTCCTGTGCATCCCCTAAAAAATGCTTTGGTGCAGATTCCATCATTTTACCACTGAAAGAAATCCTCTATAATCATCAAGTGTCAGAAAGTCCTGGGCTATAGAGGAATCTTTGGCAGCAACATCTTCTAAAACCAGCTCCATTCTGAATGTTGCTCAATTTAACTTGCCAGTAAACTCGAGTAATCCAACTCCAAAACTATTATCCAGTTATTTTATGACATTCTTAAGCCATTATATGTAATATAGACTATTTTCCTCTAACATAAGAATCTAAGGATAATATCCAGTCAATAGTATGTCTATATATTAACTTTTCAGATTAGCATATATCAGTGAATGCAAACCAAGCTTTCCAAAAGAAGTTCTAAGAACAGCCTGTGATCTGTAAAGTTTTGCAAGAACTGGAGTTTGAGGAGGGGGAGGAGGAAAGAGTGTTTCTTAGATCTGAAGACAAGAGACATCATTTTGTGACTCTGATCTCCTTTGTATATCTGGTTCTATCTATACTTCATCCATCCACCATTCTTTCAACACATATTTGGGGAAATCCTACCCTGTTCTATGTATTGGCCTAAATACTTTGAGAATTACAAAGCTGAATAAGACATGAATTCTGCCTTCAATGATCTTACAATTAAGGAGGGTAAAAAATAAACATAAAAAATCATTTTAATACAATGTGGGAAATGTTATAATAGAGGTAAATTTTGGGTACCCTAAGCTGTAAAAAATTGAAGTGACCTCTATTATATTTAAACAGAAAAGGCTAGACATAATAAATCTGGGGGTTAGGTCTTTGAGAGTGAGTAGAATTTTATTAGACACTTGAAGCAAAATATGAAATTCCAGGCAGAAGGGACAACATGCTCAAGTTGTGGGGACAGGCAAGGGAATGACACATTATGGGAATGTAATTGTAGCCACAATTACAGATGCATACAGGAAATAATAGAAAACTTAGGCTGAGGAGTTAGAATTCAAATCATTTATTGCTTATCTGTCATGCTAAATAAAGACTCTCAAATTTATACTTCTATTATTAAGATTAGTTAATCTGAGGAGTATCATAGACAGATTATATATCTGGAATGTTATTCCATATTCCCTTTTAAGTTATTATCCTTTGTACTCCTTTGGGAAACATAAAAGGGCTGGAGCATCTCCACCAAAGGCCTAACTTTAACTTAGGAGATAAGAAGGCTGGTGGTGAGTAAGTACCGTTTCCCAGCCCTACACATTAGTGCAGATAAAATCAGTAACCTAACTCCATCCCTACCTAGCTTCATCCTGGAAACCGTGGAAGGCAGTAAATGTCTAACTGAATGAGATAAATTGCTCATTATAAAACTCCCCTTGAGAGAACCAAGCACAAGGAATTAAGAAGCCCAGAGCTGAAACTCAGAAGATGAGAATGCTGGACCCAGTTCTGAAGATGTCACTTATGAAGTGAGTAATACACTTGAGTTCCAGTGCTCATTGCTGCTCTAAACAATTGTGTCCTCCCAAGATATTTTGCTGGAGGGTAGATAAAAGGTGGCAGAAGCTGATAGACTCCTGCAGATCAGGAATCAATGCCAAATTCCAGAAAACCATGGACCAACTCCTCAAAGTGATCATGGGAAGATGCAAACACAAATTGTTGGAGGAAATGTTATCCTTCCCACAATTTATGAAGACCTACCTTATGCTAAAGCTTATCACTTCAACCACAGAACTAGAGTATCACATATTTTTTAATTAGGAATGTTATGGTCAGCTTTCAAGATGGAAGGGTCTTCAGAGACTGGCCCGCACAAGCTTCTCAGTGAACAATGTGGGAAGCTAAGAGGAGTTAAAGGCTTTAGCTGAGGTCATGGAGTTGACAGGGCAGACACAAGACTCCAGACCCTCAAACCAGAGTACTTTAACACTCACTTTTATTTTGTTCTCATGGATTGCACAGGGTAAATATCAAAGATATTAAGTTTCCTGCTCTTCAGAATGTCACCCCACAACAGCAAACAAGGTTAAAGGCAAGGGTAATAAAGTCTACACGAAATTGAGATGATGAGAAAGAAGTAACCCGTCTCAAGTCACGCTGTGCTGTGCCAAGTGCTTCATTTAGACCAATACTCTAATCTTCTTAACGAGTCAGTGGCTAGAGGGGGAGGGAAAATACATGCCTTATTTCCTACTTGCTGGCCAATGCAAACAAATCCATCCTTAGGTAAAGAGATGGAGACAGAGAGAAATTCAGTAACTTGCTAATAGCAGTTTCCTATAGCTGTCATGACAAAGTACCACAACGTAGGTGGCTTCAAAGAATGTCTCACAGTTCTAGAGGCCAGAACTCCAAAATCAAAGCATCTGCAGGCTGTGCTTTCTTTGATGGCTCTTGTGGGAGAGAACTGTTCCTGACTCTTCTAGCTTCCAGTGTTTGCCAGCAATTCTTGGCCTTCCTTGGTGTATAGGTGCATCTTCTCCTTGTCACATAGCCATCTTCTCCTCGAGTGTTCTCACATCATTTTCCCTCTGTGTGTGTCTGTTTCTATGTCCAAATTTCATCTTTTTATAAAGACACCTGTCATATTGGATTGAAGCCCACAAAAACTACCTCATTTTAACTTGATTACCTGTATAAAGATTTTATTTCCAAATAAGGTCACATTCTGATATCCTCTTGTGTAGGACACAATTCAGTCCATTAACACTTGCCTCAGGATATACAGGTGGTCCCCTGACCTCCCATGGTTCAACTTACGATTTTTTAAATTTATGATGGTACAGAAGTGATATGCATTCAGTAGAAACTCTACTTCAGATTTTAAGTGTTCGTATTTTCCTGGACTAGTGATATGTAGTGCGATACTCTCCTGTGATGCCAGCCAGCCAGCCACAACTCCCAGGCAGCCACGTGATCACAAATGTAGACAACTGATACACTTAACAACGATTCTGTATCTATTGTGCTGGTTTTAATTTTTAATTTTTAATTATTTTTAGTTATTTTTCCCTTTTTATTGAAGTATATTTAGTTTACAATGTCGTATCAATCTCCTAGGCATGTATCTGGAGAGAACTCTAAGTTGAAAAGATACATGCACCCCAACGTTCATAGCAGCACTGTTTACAATAACCAAGACATGGAAGCAACCTAAATGTGCATTGACAGGTGACTTAATAAAGAAGATGTGGTGTATATACACAGTGGAATACTACTCGGCCATAAAAAAGAATAAAGTAATGCCATTTGCTGCAACATGGATGGACCTGGAGATCGTCATTCTAAGTGAAGGAAGCCATTGTATATTTTCACTTTCAGCACAGCTTTCAATAAATTACACGAAGTATTAGGCACTTTATTATAAAATAGTCTTTATTGTAGATGATTTTGCCCAACTGTAAGTTAGTGTAAGTGATCTGAGCACATTTAAGGTAGGCTAGCCTAAGCTATGATATTTGGTAAGTTCAGTGTATTAAATGCATTTTTGACTTATAGTATTTTCAACTTATGATGGGTTTATTGGTATATAACCTGCTTGTAAGTAAAGGAAGATAGGTAAAGCTACCAAATATTAGACCAAAAGTTGAATCCAATCTGTCTCACCTGGAAACATAACTAAAAATTGTTAACATTTGGAATGCTTATGACTATATTAACAAGCTACACAGGAAGGAAAGGGGTGGGCACTGATTCTTTGGTCAGTAACTCTCACTCATTCTAGATTCCTTGGACCCCAGTGACTTTTTTCATACTTCTCATATTTCATAACCCAAAGTCAGATGTTAAAGCATCCTGTCTCCTTGATTGTCTCTAAATGCTGTCCTTGGTTCTTTGAAAGAAACTGACCCCACAAACTTGATTCCTAGAAAAAAATATAAATACAGGATGGTTAAGGTTCATACTCCCAGCCAGACCTGACCCAGGTTATGAGTGATGCTAATGCATATGCTCAGAGTGAAACATGGTCCATGGAATTGCACGTAGCATAGCACAGTGGTTAAAACTAAGCTTCAGGATGGGGTTGCTTGGGTTTACATCCCTACTAGGCAATATATATTGGATATGTAAGGTTAGCCAATTTATTAACTTATGCACCTTATTTTTCTCATCAGCAAAATATTGGTAACAATAGTACCTAATTTAGAGGTCTTGTAAAGATTAAATAAAATGATTCATAAAAAGCATATATCACCTGATTCATGGTAATGGCTCAATGATTTTTAGTTCTTACTGTTACTTTGAGGGTGAAGAGACCTAATGTGACATGCTCATGCTTTTTCTCTTTCATCCCCTTCCTAGCTACCTCCATCCTTACCATAACAGTACACACACAACCTTGTGTATAGCACAATCTGGCTTGTAACTATGAAGACTTCCTGAATGGTCCCAGAAGAGTCTGAGCATGCTTCTCCCTCAGGAACTTTGCATCTGTCCATTCCCTTAACTGGAATACTCTTTCTGCAAATAATTGTATGGTTAACCTCTGTACTTCCTTTGGGATTCTGACCAAATTCCAGTGGCTCAGAGAAGTCTTTCTTGACAACACTTTTAAAAAGGCAGCTTAATCAATTTATATCTTCTGACCTGCTCCATTTTTTTTTAGCACTGCTTGTTACTTCACTTGTAATTTACAACCATTCATGGCTAAATACCTGCTTCACGATGTCAAAGACAGCTAGCTGCCAGCAAATCGCGCCTCTCCTCTTCTTCCTTAGCTGTGGTATCTATGTCATCAGCACAGCAGTACTGCTAAGTAAAAGACTCCATTTCCCAGTGTGTTTTGATGCTGATTATGGGCATGACCAAGTCCTGACCAATTAGGCGTAAGCAAAATCTGGTGCTGGATTCTTGGGAAGGATCCTTAAAAAAGAAAACAGACTCTCCACAAAAGTGAGTCCCTGTTGTTCTTCGACCCTTTCGAGATCCCTGGAACATGGACATGCTAGTTGGAGCTCGAACAGCAATCAAGGATTATAAGGTGGCTTTGAGGATGGAAGCCATGTGCTCCAGTGGAGAAGCAGATGGCATGAAAGGAAACATATAAGTGAGTTGTGCTCTACCTAAATCCTTTGCTTTTATATGAAATAGAAATCCTTGCAAATTTGGTCACGCCCTTGCTGCTATTAGCTGAACACAAATCCCTTACTAATTAATTCTTCTGTTGAAATGTAGGGTCCATGAAGGCCAGCTGTGAATTATTTGTCTTTTTTTATATTGCAGTTGTAATGCCTGGAATAGTACTTGGCACATGGTACATCATCAATCAGCATTTTTAAAATAAATGAACAAAAACAACCAAATATCCACTATATGTGTATTCCAAAAAAAAAAAAAGATGAAAAGGATATATGTGATTTAAATGTCTGCTATCATCCAAAAAATGATGGGTCATTAGGCATGTTTCTATTGTCACTTTATTAACTTTATTGTATTTATTGAATGTAGCATTGTTCAAGATGAGTGTCAGGTATTCAAATAAAATAACTCTTGTCTCAGAGTCAGCATGTTGTAGCCTGGATTAAATTGATGAATATTTTTAGTACCACCTGGGAATCTGACATTGGATTAGAAGTTTTAGGGATATAGGAGATATAAATCTTAGTTTATAAACTTGGCTGAGCCAGAAATATTATATTCCTTTATTTTCTCTTATTCAATTTAAATATAATCTGAGCCTAGCATACATAGCTGACTAAGATCTCAGTAAGAGCTATAATAGGAATTCCCTTCCACTCCAAGTTTGGCCAAGATCTCAAGCTCTGAAGCATATCCAAAGGATTGGGAGGTCTTTCTGCTCAAAGTCCTTTTGCCCATCCATGTTTCTGTTATGACCTCCTCGTCTCACAGCCCATGATTCCTTTAGATTCAGCAAACCACAGTTATCAGAATCCTTGAAAAGGCACAAGTTCTTAGATCAGGGTGATCTGCAGGGACTGCTACACCCCACTGGGTCCTTCCACCTAACCCCTTCCCCTCCCCACCTACTGGAAATCGCTCTTCCCATAGTCCTCTGGTCCACATAACTGCTCCCTGTCCTACCTCCAGCACACCAAAACCTTATATTTTTTGCAAAACATAGGAGGAAGAATTGTTCATTTCAAGCAGCTTCCGCTTCCTGGTCTATAAATATTACAGAGGCAAAGACTTAAAAAGAAAGAGCTTGCAGGAAAGCAAAGAAGGGAAACAATACAGACAGGAAAATAGAAATAAATCTCTCAGAACAATTTTGTACCACATGAAGATCATTTTGAATTCTCCCATTGACCTATCAAGAAGAGATAGTTTTTCCCACTATACAGATAAAAAAAAAATCAAAGCTCATAAATCTAAATGAGAATGTGGTTGGAACGTGACTGAGTATGGATTTCAACCCAAGCATCTTTATATTTAGAAGCCCTGCCCCTCTTTCCACTAGGACTGTGGTTTTCAGGCTTTATTCCGTAGCATCTTAGTGGCCCATGGAATTTGTCAGGGGAAACCAAGGTTCTCAGGAGAGTTTTGAATGCACATGCCTCCAAGGTGGATTCTCTCTCTTAATCAGAGCAGTTCTGCACCTATCTGCTTAGCCGTTGTCCATGCAATCACATAATACAGTAGATCCCTGTTGCTTAAGGCAGTACTTTAATCTTTGTGCCATTATTTTTTTCCATTTTCCTATGCAGCTATGTCATTTCTGCACACATATCACAGATAGCTCAGAAAAATTCTTCAGCAGTCTACTTCAGCATTGTGTAAGGAATATCTAAGTAATTATTTCCTAGTATTAAAAGGCCCAAGTTTGAACCTAATATGCTTTTATTTAAAATTTTGAGCTGGTTTAAAGTCACTCTTACATTACGTGTCCTCTCACTCATATTTTATCTGCATAGGCTCAGTGAGAAAGAGAGATGTATCTATCGAGACTATGCCTGGGAATTCAGCATCACCAATAGGAGCATGCACACTGTATTACTCAAACATGTGAGTGCCTTTGATCGTGTAAATCACAGTTGAAAAATTGCCAATACCTGCTGCTTGGAACCCAGGATCACAGTAAGAAGAAAGGTCTGTTCTTGTATTTTTAGTAGCTTGGGTTTCTCCAGCTGGCTATACTGTCAGAAGAGATTGGAGCTCTAAATCCATATTCTTCTGGTCCACCATGGTTATAAAATCATGAAATATGATATTCTTGGAAGATGAAGGTGTACTTAAGAGTATTTCCATTGGATTAGCAATTTTAAAATGCCATGAAATTAAAGACTTCCCATAGGAAAATGATCTTCCTAATCCTAGAGGAAAGAAAAGTGTTTGAGTTGGCCCCATGTAGGAAGACATCTTCTCAGATAATACCAAAGTTTCAAACCGGAGACCATCAAATAGTGGCATTGTACAAACAGGTCATATGTTACTTTCTCTGCTTCCTAAATATACTGTGCCCTGGGCTTAGGAGAAGTACTGGCAGTTTATATATTTCTTTGGCTTGTGTTCAAAATAAAATTGGTAGAATCCATCTTCTTTTCATCCCCCTCAGCTCCTTCATCTAAAATTAGGCTTTTACTTGAACAGAGTCTTTGGCTTTATTATTTATTCAAAACATTAAATACCAAGGGCAAAATCCAAGCAGGCCCATTTTTTATATGGTCTGGAAATAATGATGCACACAAAGGCTGATAGGTTGACCAAGGATATACCACCACATAGCATCAGAGCCTAAATTTAAACTCAGTCTGACTGAATCAATGCCCTTAGCCCCTGTGTAATTTTGGCTAAGACTGCAAAGCAGCAATAGTTTCAATAGAATGTTAACTGGATTTAGGCAGTTTGAATAACCCCTCCAAGTGACACAATATATTCCATTTAACAAGAATATGATGAAAATTAATTCCTTTGCCTTCCTTATTCTGGTGGCTAATGTTAAACTATGCATAGAAAGCATGCGATACACACTTCATTGATTAATTATTTAAAGCAATTATTTATCATACATTCTTTTGCTTTTTAAATATTCATCCATTCACTAGGCCTTGGGGATACAAAGAAGAATTGTAAGCAGACCATGGTGTCAACGCACTGTGCAGAGGTAGTTGCTGGGGGAGGAAGAAGCTGAAATACAGTCTAGACACTATTACCAACAGGGCACCCAAGCGACTTAAGTCACCAGAGAGCATGTTTTTTCCTGATTCTCCATTTGGCTGATTCCATGTGCCACAAAGGGACTTATACTAGTAGTTTCTTCCCTGCCAACGAGGTATCTGCCAACAGGTAAATCCTGGCCAAGACCTCTCCAACAATTCCACATTCACATGCATTCCTACCAAGCGCCACTCTACCAATACTAATAGCCCCCTTTCCCGACCAAGGTTGGTCACCCTGCTTCTAAAATTGATGTGATTATTTCTGATTCCACATCTGCTCATGCCAACTCTCTTATCTGGTGTATATTTCGTTATTGTATCTTTCTAATTAAATCCTAACGTTTCATTGTTCAGAATCTAGTTCAATCACAACTCATTTCCCTCTTTACCCGACCCCATAACAATCCATCATTTCCTTAATTTCTTTGTCATTATAATTTATTGTAGCAATTAATTATTTGCAGGGTGCTCATCTCTGCAACCATGTAGTTTCCTCAAGTATGTGGGGTTTATCTCCTCAGCTAGATAAAATGTTCATGTCATATATTCTGAAAAATCTATTAATTCATTTTAACATCCAAAGATTTTACTAAACATGTATTCAATCTCATTGCCTGGCAATAAAAGTATCATTCTAAGAACTAAGAATACACCTAAAAGTATAATAGCAAGAAACACTGTGCATTTAAAGAGAATTTCATAAATATTGTTATATTTATGTGAAGCTGATCGAATAAATGAATTAATGAACAGTGGTTAGTCAACAGGTCAACCTGGAAAGACACACTCCAATCTGGTTATTCTAATCAAAATTCTGTAAGGGCAAAACAAGAAAAGTAAAATAAAAAGTACCATACTCCCAAAACTAAAAAATGCAATTAAAAATATTTTCCAATTAGTCATTAGTACCTTTCCCTCTTCAGAAAGGAAGACACATGTTGGGGCAATCTCAAGGATCCACCAGTTCTCTATTTGCAATGGAGATCACTCATCTTCGAGTGACAGAATATGTAAACCAGGTCTGTTAAGCATTAGAAAGGTTTTGTTGTGATTAAAAAGACATTCTTGTTTGTGCAAGTGAAATTGGCCTTTTTAATTTTCAATACCTTGTAATGATATGATGTGTTCTGCCCTGTATCTATGACTTTTTCCAAATCACCACTCCTTCCTGGTTAATCTCCTGTCCATCTATTTATTCTCCCCTACGAAGATCACTGTTACAGTCTTTGGACAGATCCCACTCTGCCTTTAAGAACACTGCAGCCATGAAGATCACACCATTTATAAAGACCTTCTTTTATCAGGAAAATCAAGACAACAACATTTAGGAGTCTAATTCCTTTAGTAATAATCTCTTCTTTTTATTAAGAAAATGGAATCAGTTTTGATCAAGGTGGAAAGTGTTTAGAAAGGCAGTTATTTGGGGCAATGAGAAGGAAGAATGTGGGAAGTATGTATCATTCATTCATTCTGTTCATCTGCAATATTTTAATCCTGAATATATTATTCCTTAAAAAAAAGCAGTATCTTAAGAATTCACTAGTTGCCCATCAGATGGGAGAGAAGACTAATATTGGGTTCTCCCTGTATATTGATGTTTGCCCAATATATTAGAACTCCTTTTGTGGAAAGATACTCCCACTCAGTTCAGATTGATTTAAATATAAGAGAAAATTATTTGGATAATGAAACAAAGTGTTCATGTTCTTGCTTCACTGTGGCATAATACCTTTAGGAACCTGTCTCTTTGTGTCTCTCAGATCTATTTTTCCCTGTGCTGGATTTGTGTTAAGACATGATCCCGTTATGGTAACACCAAGATGTTTCAAGATGCTATATTATTATCTGTAGCAGAGGCCAGCAAATACAGCCCATGGACCAAGACTGGTCTGAAACCTGTTTTTTATAAATAAAGTTTATAGGAACACAGCCAGGCTTATTAGGTTATGAGCTGGCTATGGCTTCTTTTACACTACAAGGCAGGGTGAGTAGTTACAGTAGAGATCAAATGACTCACAAAGCCTAAAATATTTACAGGCATAGTGAGCTGACCCATGAGCTGTAACAACACAAAATGAATTCTCTTTTACAGTATGTCTCCACAAAAATCGTGGATTTATGTCTCATTTGTGTTATATGTCAATCTCTGTCTCAGAAACAATGACCAAAGGTTTGGTCTTCCATAATAGGCCAGTCTAGGGTCGTGTGCCCATGGATGGAGCTGAGATAGAGCCAGCCTCACCGCAACTGCATAAATTGATGGTGAGGAAGAGGTCACTTGCAGAAGGTGCAGTCATCACTTGAAGAAAGAGTGGCTTCTGGGTGTGTGAGTTTGCTAGGGCTGCCGTAACTAAGTCCCGCACATTAAGTGGCTTAAACAACAAAAATGTATTGCCCTTTTGCTCTGGAGGGTAGAACTCCGAAACTGAGGGGTTGGCAGGGTTGGTCCCTCCTGAGAACTGTGAGGTAGGAGCTGTTCCAGGTCGCTTTCCTTGGTTTGTATGTAGATCTTCTCTCTGTATCTCCTTACATATGGTCCTCATTTTGCCCCAAATAAAACTTAACCCACAACTCTCACATGGTGTGATTGTACTTTAGTTGACAAATCTTTACAACAATCATATAATATTTACGTTACTGTTTTCAGTTATGGATGAAGAAAGAAAACAGAGATTTTAGGGAGACAAGACTTGGAGAATTTGTGATTCTACCAAATCCCATGGCAGTTAAGAGGTAGAGTAGGAATTAGAAATCATGTCTCTGTGAGTCCAAAGCCCATATTCTTGGCACTCGCCTGCAGGATGGCAAGTGGGTCATTAAATAAGATGTGGACGCAAAGTGCTCAGGTCTTAGAGAAAGCGAGCAGCAGCAGAGAAGTGGCAGGTGTCATAAAAAGATGAGAGACTTTGTGGCTGGACTTCTATTGTCTAATCATTGGCCCTTCTATGACTCAGGACAGCAAACTTAATCAAACTTCAATCTGCTGTTAAATAAAATGAAGATGATGAAACCTGCTTCATAGAGTGGTCATATAGACCAATATAACACAAATAAAATGCTTTGAACAGTGCCTGGCAAATGAACACTAGATATAGTTGTGGTCATTATAACAAGTATTGTGATTTTCAATGTCATTAATATTCTTTCCTCAACAATGTATTAGGTTGAATTTAATAAATTTACATGGGAAAAACATGTTATTTCATGACTATATTGATTCCCTTATATAATTTCAAAACCTTTCCAAAAATAAACACATACATTTATGGAGTTTTTAAAAATACATGGTAGATATGCATATTTAACTGTAAACATAAGAAAAACCATTTACCAAATGTTTACAAGAAGTCCTGATTGTAATGATACAAATATCTCCTGACTTCTTACAGAATGAAATGTCACTTTTCACACTTTTTCATACTAAAGGAGTTTAATATCATAAAACTACAACAAAAATAAAGTTGTAAATACTCTTTTTCTTTAACATAAAACCAAATATTACTAAAAAAATCTTTAGGATTCTTTAAAAATTTATAATCTAAATATATGGCTATAGAGGACAAGAAAACAATTGGTGGAGGTGTTTCCACAAATGGGTTATTTGAAACTGGTAAGAAATAAGGGGTAAACAGATCATTGTGTTATACTGAAATAAATAAATAAGATTTCTTAGTCAACTGTTTCTAGATTTTGAGGTTACTATGGGTTTATGCTTTGCTGTGAGAAAAATACAGTGACTTTGTTCTGTTTATGGTTCTGAAAGATGATGAGACTGTCCTGAACATCTTTTTCCACTCAGAAACTGCGTCCTGATAAGAATTTACTTAAAAGAGTAATAAATAGTTCTGTGTTTCAGTAGAAAAGAAAATGTCATCAATTTAAGTGGAGGAAAAAAGCAGAGCAATTACTATAGACAAGTGGGTGGTCTTTTTCTCAAGTCACAACTTGGAGTATTGAGACAAGACCAAGAGAGAGGCTGTACCATTGACCAATTTTTGCCAAAGATCAAATGAAGGTGACATTCCCTTGAACGCAGTATCTTCTCCAACATGTTCCAAACTAGACCCACTGGACTGTTAGCTTTGATTAAGAAGAAACCTTTGCATAAATCAATTATAAAAATGCAAATGACCCTCTGAACAGATGGCTTGTCCCTATAATCTCCCCCCCAAACCCAGGATCTTTTCTCTAAATTGCTTGTATATGTTCATGTACTTGTTTGTATTATTTGAGACAATTTAATTCTAGGTGAAATGTGCTAAACGACTATGTAAAAATTAAAAGAAGTTTTAGAAAGTCTGTGGCTACCAAAGCATTATTGACATTTACCAGGAATATGAAACTTATGAAGATGATGGATGCACTTACAAGTTATAAAACACATACCGTTTTATAGGCCCATTGAAGGAAAACACAATTGGGAACCTTGGTGCAACATGTCCCTCTCAGTAATGGATAGCTGATGCTGATCGTGCTAAGCCTCTAGCTCATTCTGCTTAAAATATAATTTTTGAACCTGTACTTGTGTTCTTGGCTTTCTTATGAACTCATTAGGGAAGTTCAGACCCAAACCCACAAGTTTCCCATCATGCAGTTTATTCCTTCCCTTCCCCCGGCCTTGGCATATGCCCTTGCCTTATTATTTCTGACTTTGTTTGTGAACGTCTGGTGGGAAAGACCTCAGAATTGGAAGTTCCAATTTCTTCTAGTTCTATTTCCCCTAATCCCCTTTTTCACCTATTGTTTTGCTTTATCTCTAGATTAAAACTTTCTAAATCAACTTTTAGAAAATGGCATGGCCCTCCAGGAGCTAGGAATATGGAAGAATGCAAAGAGAGGAAGAGGACGGATCAACAGCTTTGGTTGTTAGTTGGAATACGTAGCAGAAGAGAACCCCTACCAAACGAGGAAAATGGCCCCTAGCCATCCATGACCTGTGCTGACGGTTCCCTCAGTTTGCTTCCCACCCCAAAGTTCCATGGAAATACATCTATCTAAATCAAAGAAGCTGAAACTTGTTTTTTGAGTTAAGCTTTCTTTTAAATACTGTATGTCAAATAGGTTCAAAGTATAATTTACATTTTTGCTCCCAGAGTGTTACCAAAGGAGGGAGAGAGTAGGTTCCACGATCATAGACTGCATAGTCTTAATCGATACTTACACGCTAGTTACATTTCTCCGAGATTAAGGCCCTCTTTAAATTGGGATATTGTTTTTGTGTCATTTCAGGCTTTTGGAATCTAGCAGAAAGCAAATAACCACATGTGCAGACATTTATGAGATGAACAGTCTTATTCATTGCCCCCTCAAAAAACTATACCCCATAATAAACAGGCAACTTTGGTTTTTCCCTAGCCTGCTTTGCATAAGTGTTACAGTCCTACAAGCATTCTTGATCCAAATAATTGCTATGTGACTGCTATTCGCATAAACAGTACTAAAATTTCAGTTTCCATCCAGCAAAAACATAATAGAATGATCATATTTCAAATCTGACCTGTAAAGTTTCTGGGATGTAAAATTAGAGCAGCCAAAGAAATGTGCTCTCAGAACTCCCTTTAAAAGAACCTGCTTCAAGGAGCATGGTTGAATGGCAGCTTTCAGCAAAGACCCATTCGGATTTATTAGGGATAACACCTGTGAAGGATAAAGGACGAGGAAGCAAAAATGAGCAGGCAGAGCCTTCAGACTGTGATGTGGGTCTGACCCTTGGGAAAGGAAATAAGAAGGAAGAATGACTGGGTAGGAAGAACCTCAGCTGGACGTACAGTCCGTGTGCTTCATTCATTATGAAGCCAGACCCCCCTGGGCTGCTCCCAGCCAGTGACTGAGTGCACTAGGCTACTGGGACCAGTCTATTTCTTCCTGAAGTGAAACGCCGGCTCAGAGACTCCCCATCAGACTCTTGGAGGTGCTCTCAGAACTGCCTATTCGTTACACACAACACTGTACACAACACAAATGTACTGTCAGTCCCAGTGTCTTCCCTCAAGGAAAGCATCAAGAAGAAAGATTCATGTTCACTTATTCATTCATTTATTCATCCATTCAATCAATAAATATTTATTAGAACACGTATGCAGGCCAGAGATAGAATTCCATATCAGAATGACAGGGTCTCAGTCATTGTAAAGCTCGCAGTCAAATGTAGTCAGTCTTAAATATTTCAGTTCTTGTGAATGTGATCAGTGCTGTAGGCAGTGTCCCCAGAAAAATGTCACATGCATGGATGCATATAAGGAAATTCTGCATAAATATGGGAGGTTTCATGAGCAGAATCGAGTTCCTTTCATAAGCAGCTTGAGTGTCTGCCTTTCTCCTGGGTCCATTAGCTCACATGGCAATCCTGTCCCAGTCACTAGACTCCTGCCATGTCCTTCCACACCAAAATTTCGGCTTTTGATAAGTTTCCTTTTATTTCTTTTCTTAGGGATTAGAGCCTGGCTGCTCCTGAATTGCTACATTGCTTTCTGAGGTTTCCTTTCATGGCTCCCAATTATTATTTCTGACCTACATCATTCCAGTAACTTCCCAACTCATGCCCTTTTTCTCCAGGGCCTCTCCATTCCATTTGGCCCCATTCTGATGTCCGATGTCCACTCCTGAAGCACAGATTTGGTAATGTCCCCCTTTAACTCAAACATCTTTCCTGCCCCCCATGCCCACAGAAGTATGCGTGGAAAAGTACGTGATGCCTCCCACACAGCCAATCCACTTCACACTCTATTCCTACACAACTCCTGTGCAGGAAATCCACGCCCAGAGAAACTCAGGTCTTCACTTTTCATCAGAAACAAGGTTCATGTTCTTGCCTTAATGCCTTTTCTCACCTAAAATATCCTTCTGTCACATTTTCTACTGATCTCTGCCCATATGTCAAAGCCTAAATCAGGTGTCCACTCCTTTAACACATACGAGGAAGATAAATTACTATTAGGGTAGAAATCAAAGTGGTTATGTGGGAAGAGAAAGTAAAGAATTCATGTAAGAATTATGTTAAGAGTAGAAGTAGCCATAATTAGTTTCTTATTTTAAACATGAGGATTAATTTTAAATACTAACAAAATAAACTGCTCTTGTTTAGCACCTGTCCTGTCTCCAACTCAATTTACATATGGGAAAATCAATGCTTACAGATCTTAGTAAACTATTCAAGGCCTCATAGGATTTAGGGTAAAGTTAACAATTGAATGCAGGCTCATTTAAAAGTTTACAGCATGATCCTAACCATGAGTAAATGACTTGAAGTTTTGAAGCCTAAGCAAATTTGTTTCTTTATGAGAGAAAGAAACAACAAGGATTTTTATCTTTGAAGTGTTTAATTTTGAAACATTTAAATAACATTGAAGAGGAGACATCCACTAGTCAATTGCAAACATGGGAATAGAACTTGGGAAAGAAATCACTAATATAGGTAATGATTTGAGTTATTTATATGATGGTAAGAGATAAAATCCTATGGGTCGATGTACCACCAAATGAGAAAACAAATACAGAAAAGAGAAGGAGACCGGAAGCTAACATTTTGGAAAAAACTTCCATGAATGATAATGAGGAAGAAATTGAACGAGAGGAGCCAGTAGAATTTCAAGACACACATGGGCTCCAACAGCAACATAATGTTGTAAGATGGAAAATGAGTTGGTGGTCTATGTTCAGGGGATGACGGAGATTCCTGAACAAGGAGTTGTAGCAGACCAGTGGGAGCAGGGCCAAATGGAAAGAGGTTAAGGAGTAACTCATATCAAGGTTTTTGACTTTATCAAAGAAGGAAGTTGGCTCTTGGACTGGGCTGTTTATAGGAAAAACTCTTCTGAGGGTTATTAAGTAGTACTTACCCCTCTAAGAACCGTGTTCCCCATTCTGAGAAACTTCCCAAGTAACGTGAGCCATCCACATTCTCGCAACTACCCTTCATGCTCACTGAGTAAAGCAGCGCATTCTTCACGGACAGTTGTTCTTTCACGATTGAATTGCAGAAGCTTGAAGATACCATCGCTTAGTGTCCAAATGACCATTATTCAACTGAAAATGTTGACCAGCAACTGTAACTTGGTGATTCCAGTTTTGAAGGCTATAATGATGATATATTACACTGGACTGCAAAATTTTTCAGGATAGAGTCAATGTAATATTATCCAAATACCCAAGAACACCCCTTACAAATACAAACACACACATACACACACACACTCTCACCTACAGCACCAAACATAATACATGTACTTTTCATTCAATAGGGCTTATTGGATGAATTAATAAATAAATGAATGAGAAGATAAATAAATAAATAGCTTGCTAAGTAAAAAAAAACAGATAAATGCATTTGCAGAGATATAAATATAAACAGAAATTATATTTCATGTAACAATGCTGTATAATAGTACATAGGCTAAAGAGACACAGAAATTAGAAAGACTTTCTAAAGATGAGGCTTCTACAGGAACAAATGCTATTTTATATAGTGTAGTAAGTACTCAAGTAAAGGTCTGGTGACTGGAAAAGAGATAACAAAGTATAATCATTCCTGAGTGGACTATTGATCCAGACAATGTCTAAAGTACAAAATAGAACATTACATTTTTTAAAAATAATAATATTTCAACAGATAAGGAATATAAAATATCTGGATTGGTAAATGTTCTTGTCAATGTTCTCTTTTTTTGGATAATAGCTTTTCACTTCTCATTTATGAGAAGGTCTATTTCATAAATGAATAGTGGATAGTATCAGTCAGGAAAGCTAGCTTAGGCTGTGGTTAAAAAAAAGAAAAAAGAAAAAAAACTGAATCTCAAAAGCCTAAAACAGAAAAAGGGTTTTTTCTCACTCAGATGACATGTCCATTTTGGCTTTTAATTAGAGACCCAGGCTGATGACGTGTATCATCCAGTACATCACACATTTCCATCGTGGGGGAATGTCACCTAGCAACATCACACAGCAGCTCTGAAAGGCCTTCCACCAACCAGGGACGTGTTGTTTCCACTCAAGTTTCTTTGGTCAAAAGAAGACTCACCTGATTAGGCAGAAGTTAATTTATTTTTTTTATTTTATTGTTTTAACAAATCACAATATAATATAGTCAGAGAGCCAATTTTTTTAATTCAATTATTTTCCCTAAAACAATCCCAATGCAGGTGATGTGTGTGTGTTTTGCAAACTTTCAGAGTTAAAATGCAGAATTAGCAAAGCTAGAACTTCAAATCTCACGACCGCCTATACTTATGCCTTGCTTACTATGCGCCAGGCTCAGCATTAAGCGCGTTAAGACGAGATACGAGGTGAGCAAAGCCCGGCCTCTGCCTTTGACGAATGCCTGCGCTAGTGGAAGAGACGGGTAAGTGAATAACTCATCATGAAAAATGTGTTTGGTTTTGTGGCAGGGAAATTAATTCTGCATGGAAGGGTCCAAGAAGACTGCATTGATACCTGAGGAATATTTAATAAGGCAAATGCGAATTTGTCAAATGAAAAATGGCAGATGAGAGGAAGTGAGGTGGGCTGGCATTCCTAGTGGAGGGAACATTATTAGGACAGACATGGAGACATTCAAATGCGCTGTATCCTACTGAGGCAGAAAGTGTTTAATTGTGCTTGTGAATGGAGCACCCAAAGAAGGTAGCCCCAGATGAACCCAAAGGCAAGCCAAGGGCAGGATGGGAAGATCCTCAAGCTTAATAATCATTCTTGATGATCTAGTTTTCAGAGTGTCCCAGTGTCGTTCCTAAACATCAATGATCTCTTCTCCTTAGACATATTAAAGGTAAAAATTACAAAATTCTAAAAGCATTTTAATACATTTGAAAAAACCTTATAATCATCATGTGTCCTTATATTCTGAGATATTACCACAATATGTAAAAAATTAAAATAGGTTACATTTAACACACCACATAAAAACATTTAAAGTATAAGCTATTTTCCTTCAACAAAGAGATCTCTATTTTCCTGAAACATAGAGACCACAAAAGATTGAACGGAAATGTATGTGTAAACAATGAATTCAACACTTAAATTTCACTCTATTCAGCTCCAAAGGGAACAGATTGCCAGGGCCAAATTCAGATGACCCTGAGTTGCACAAGTAAGCCTTTATGCTATGTGGACCTGAAAATCTCCACCAGAAGTTCACAAAGTAGAAACTAAATCTGAAACTAAACCCAACTCCACATCAGCCTCTCCTGAAGTCACCAAATTCCATGTCTTCTGACCACAGTCACCACTGAGTTCCTGTTGAGTCCAGACCTGTTTTGGTTGCTAAAGCTACTCTGTCTGGTTCCTAAAATATTAACTACAGTCCTTCAAAAAAAACCAAAAAACCCAATGGTCAAAATAGCTGACTATTACAACTGCTTCATACTAACAGTCCATTCTACTAAAAAAAAAAAACAAACCCAAAGTCGGTTTGACAAATTTATTAAAATCATGAAAAATTTGAGAGAAATCCTGGATGATACTGGTCGGCAAAAGGGACTGTGTGTGAAGATTTTGTAACAGCAACCCCTGAGTTAAAACGGTTCTCAAACACTGTCCAGGTACCTCTTCTAGCAAAAGATTTGTTTTCTTTTACAATTAAATATCAACTAAAAAAAGAAGAAAAAGAAATTTTAACATAAGCCTAATGCAGTGTTATTTTCCATTAAGAGGCAGAATTACGAGATGACATAAATACATGACATATATTTGAATATTTAAGCTCTTGGAAACATCATGTCTTTAGTAACCAAATATGGACATATTGAGAAATCAGATATCAAAGAAGCTTTCAGAGGGTCAAGCTTTCTGCCATTTATAAGGGTAGTACAAAGAAAAGTTCTTTCATATGTTGCTTCTACAAAAACTTAAAACAGAATATTTCTCTGATGAGAAAGGAATCCTTCTACAATAACCCCCTACACAGCAATCCAAGTGTCCTGAGTTGACTGACTTGAACAGCTTTAAGTGACTTTGGGAATGTAATTGCCAGAACATAGCTTCCTGTTTACAACAGATTCTGCAGTAGTTAGCTCAGGCTGCCATAACAAAACACCGTAAACGAGGTCGCTGGAAGGGTAACAGTCTGCTTATCTCACAGTCCTGGGGGCTAGATGCCTCAGCCGCAGGTGCAGCCCTGTTTGGTTTCTGGTGAGAGCTCTCTTCTTGGCTTGTAGGCAGGAACCTTCCTCTCTCCATGCGTGGCCTCTCCTCTGAGGTGCACAGATGGGGCTCTGGTTTCTCTTCCTATGAGGACACCAGTCCTATCAGGTTAATCCCCCACCTTTATGACTTCACTCATTTAACCTTAATTTTGTCCTTATAAGCCCTGTCTCTAAATATGGTCACACTGGGGGGTTAGGGATTCAACATATGAATTTGAAGTGGACACAATCCAGTCCACACAAGTTCTTACCTAGAAATATGTAAAACCTCTTATTATATTCTTATTCCTTTAGGAAATAAACTACACTAACCCTAAATATGCGACCCTTTAAGATTAGCAGAAAGGGAACCTTGAGACGAGGAAATATTCCCTCCTGGCCTTCTCATTAGCAAGTAGACTGCAGCAAATGCCAAAGCTCCACCCACGGCGCCACCAGAGCACTTTGAACGCGATGTTACGTATCTGCCACACAAATCTCCATGCCCTCCTAGCCCAGCTTGTCAAACTGGGCTCTGGTTTGGGTCTCACCTACCTGTCTAAACAGTCTGACTAAGGAGACTACATACTAGTCAAAGAGGAGAGGTACTGCTTTACCTAGCAGAGTAGAACTCCACCGAAACGCCATGAATAAGGATGAAAATTAATGTATAAAATGCAGACTCATGTTATAGCAAGGTCAGTGGAATGACCAGATGATTCTGGCTGGAAGTTTGCGGGGTTCTGAGAGTCAGTATTCAGTCATGTAATTTCTGAATGGTGGTTGTTACTGGGTGCATTATCACAATATTTCGCTGCATTTCATTTTAATTATCAGTTAAATAACAAAGGGTTTGCAAGGTGTGCTTTGAAATTAATATTTGATTAGTATGAATTCTATGGAAAGATGGACTTTCTTTTTCCTTTCTGGTGAAACGTATAGGATTATATATTTTTCAGACTACGCCCTGATCTTGTCCTGACGTCTAAATGTAAAAGGCAGTGACAAAGAGTGAAGGTAACCACAAAAGAGAGCACAGAAGGGTCGGCTCCAGGGACAACAGCAGGAGGTATCAGAGGGTGTTGGCTAAAAGCTCACCTTTCAGGCTACACTTGCTTTCAAATTCCTGTTTCCCCAGTCCTCACTGAGTCATTTTGAACAAAGCGTTCTTTTTTTTCCTCCCCAAATCCCAAGGGTCTTTATCTGAAATTGAATAAAAATGCCTTCCCACCTCATAGAGTGACCCTGACTGTGAAACGCCATAATACCTGTGAAGCACTCAGCATCGTGCTTTGTTATCCCAAGGCCCCAAACAGGAGTGATTATTTTAGTATTGTTGCCACTAGCAAGGCTGCTGACCAGAGAAGGGGAGCAGTTTCCACTATGAAAGGTTTCATGTTTATGGAATATTTGTAAATGAATGTTCAAATTCAAGAACCAGCCTATGCAGATCTTTGGACAAGTTTCTTGCTTCCTCTGAAGTGCAGCTCGCCATTTGGTCCGATCTACTAATTCCATCAGGCTCCATCGGTCAAGCTGACTCGTTAGAGCTCTAACTCCACACAGGCTTTAGATAGAGTGAGTTCAAAGGACTGCAGTTTCCTCGGCATTTTACTTACAATAAATAAGCAAGTTCTCACAACAATTCTCTTTTTCCAGGTGAGGGGACAGAGGCTCAGAGAGGCTAGGTTAGCCCATACCCTAAGTAAGAATGCTAAAATTTAGATAATACACTTACAAAGATTACTACCAAGTATATTCTAGCTTAGGTGTCAGCAAATTTTTTTTTTTTTTTGCAAGGGCCAGATAGCTTAGGCTTTGCAAGTTTATTAGTCTCTGCCTCAAGGATGCAGCTCTGCCTCATAAGAGAAGCTATTGACTATAGGTAAAATAATGAGCATGACTGTATTCCAATGAAGTTCTTTTATAAACACCAGAAATATGCCAGATTTGATTCTAGGGTTGTAGATTGCTGACACTTGTTCTGGTTAATAGTTATAGTTCAATTTTAATAGGAGCACTTAAGCATTAAAGAAAATCATGTCCATCTATGTGTCTCCCAAACAGAATGTCTTGAATTGTAATTGTCTAAGTCATAGTAAAAGCCTTTCCCCGTAGTCCATTAAACACTGTGCCTCATTGGGCAACATTAGCCTAAGATGCATATTTAGACACTCGAAAATATGTTAGACAGATTGTCATAGTAGTCACTTGATATATATTCGATGAACAAATGAATGAACAACCGAATAAAGAAGCTATTGGTTTATATTGAGGGAGAATGTCCCCATCTCTATCTTCCTCCTATCCAGATGAATGTGTCACGGTTATCAGATGTCCCCTATATGCCAAATTCTCTGCTACAAAGTGGAGTTGTACAGAAGAATAAGACATTATTTTTCTTTCCAAGGATCTCAAGCCTGTGAGGCAAATAAACTACAGAAGCATGGTAAGTATTGCATTTATGAAAGCTGTGTTGGCTCAAGATACTCAGACGTGGATTTTTACAGGAATACTCCTCAAATTTCGCTTCTTGCAGTGTCCATCCGTATTGTACTACTGTTCAAGATGTTCAAGAATCTACCATTCTCACCAAAAACTCAAATTCTGCCTACATTTAGCCTGAATTAAACTGATTTCAGGAAGATAAAAACTAGAAAGAGCATTACTTATTGGATATTTTTCTTGTCATCTCTTTGTTTTATTATTTTCTTTTTTTTAAAAAAGCAGTTCTCTCAAACTTCATGCTGATTCTTTGGCCCAAGTGTTATTTTGGAAGTGAGTTATATAAATTCTGCCCTTTATAGCTTGTATTCTCTATTTCCTATCCTTATGCTTAACTGGTTTTCTCCAAATGCCTTTTCTGAACTTTTCCTTAACATTAACCATACAACCACCACAGAGTAAAGTGTAGATTTTATCTTTATTGTTAAATGCATGAGGCGTCACAAAAAATTGACAGTGTTAAGCTGATGGCAATTTGAGAAAGATGAATCAAATGCCAAAATATGTGAGGGAAAATATCAATACAGAAAAAAAAAACAGAAAAAGAAATGTCTGCAATGATCATGGCATAGTTTCAGAAGACAAGATATGAAGAAAGGGTTTGGAAGATAGTCATATAATCTGGATGAGATAAGTGGGTTTCATTTGTCACAACCCTGGGATATGAGTTTTCAGATCATTGTGAATGATGCTTTGAGTGTTATAATAGAACTGAAAAATGTGGAAGCATATGATTTAATGCCTAGACATCAGTTTTGTCTGCCAAATCCCAAGGAAGACGTCTATAAGCCCATCAATCAACATTAGGATCTCTGTGTTGAGCAAATGACATCCAGATCATAAAGCTGTTGTCATTTAAAATGCATTTTTAAATCACTGCTCCACTACCGTTTATAATGGGTATATTTTTAACTCTAATAATTAATCAGCTCTGACACATTTCCTTTCTTTTTCTCCTGTTCTCCTCTGACATCCTTCTTTTATAAGAAGCCATTTTTTAATTTCCTGGATGCAGAAAACCAGCAAAGATATTCAGGTTTCTACATTTCATCTATGAAATGAGCTTTGAAGGTTTATAAATTAAGGAAGTTGAAAAACAATCTTCAGCTTAGATAGCATCTTGACGTACATGTGCCACGATCAGAATGACATCTCCATTGGGAATACAAATTCACGGCTCCTGACTATATTTCAGAAAGACGTTGCTTGAAAATGATGTACCTCAAGCACACAGTCATATCACGTTCCCCCACCTCTTTGAGAACCGGCTCATCAGATAATTTCTCTTAAAGAGATGCCAGTACTGTAATTTGCCTCTGCTTTAATCAACAGTGAGATAATATAGAAGCCGCATTAAATGATTCAGAATGATTTAGTCAGCAGGAAACCCATTAGTCTAACCATATTTTCCCATACTTTTCAGCACCATGTCCTGTCATCTGGAAATAATAGGTACCATAAAAGCAAATTCTGAAGGCTTTAAAAAAATTGCTAGGAGAGAGCACCGTGTGTTTATTTGGAGGTTGATATTGCCACATATTAATCAAAATGAAAATTTTTTTTCCAGTATATTTGAATTAGATTTCCGTATGAAAGAATGTTAAAATGTTACATTTAAGCATGATATATTTACATATTTATTTTGATCAGCTTGGATTACGCCAGATGTGCACATATAGAATCATACTTCTGTAGGTGTTTTCATTTCTAGTAAATCAATTCATAAACTAAACAAAATAAATAAATAAAAAGGAAAAAGGAATGAGGAACTGGCAGCTTGAGGAGAAGCTCAGTGCATATTAAGACATTTTGAGTCAGTGGTCTGTGTAAGGGTTCATGTCTTGTTATTGTTCATGGACTACCAAGTTTTCAAGATGCATTGGAAATAGTTGTAAAAAATCACAATCACCAATGTTTAATGAATGTGATGGAAGGAGTGAGAAACATTGTAGAAATACAAAAACACAAAAATTTAGTATTTGATCATCCCCTAAACTCTGAGTACCTCTGAGTTCCTCGTGATTTGTGGGTTCTCAGTGAATATGAATAGATAACAATCTTTCTTTCTAAAAACTCAGATTCCCCAGAAGATTCTCCAATTTTCAGAGTGTGTCAACATAGCTGCCCAAGCTATAATGTAGCTGTTCTGTAGCCAGCAGAAAGAAGAGTTGGGAGAAATAAGGGTTGAAACGACAGGGTGATGGCAATAGCTAAAATAAATTCAATTCTTTTAACTGAATGAGAATTTCTTGTTATCATTTTGCAGAAGAAGAAATTGGTAACATTACAGTGATGAGTAGAAAATACTAATTCTTAACGAGAATCCCAAGTTCCTACTCCAGACCTCCAAGTTTGCTATCTCTTTCAAGGTCAAAGTGAAGAGGATGGTTATTAAGTCAGTGATCAGTGTTTTAATTTAATAATGTAAATAAGATCATCCTAAGTGGCCTATTTGATTGCTGCACTATTTATGAAAATACACTCAACAAAGCTACATGAAATTATCTACTGGAGTCACCAAATGGTGACGGTTAAAACATGGTTTCCACTTCCCAACTGCCCCCTAAATTCACTACAATGATTAAATGAGCTAATGAAAGTGAAGTGGTTAACACAGTGCTTGGCCCTCGGTAAGTACAAACTGTGAAAAGCCCTGGTTCCCGTGGAGGTGATGGTTAAAGGACAAGAAAAATAAATAGGTCTGCAGTGGTGGAAGAGCTTCTCTTTTTGACCTATTAAAAAAAAAACTAGCACTTTATAACACTTATTACATTCACAGGCAAGCTCTAAGTATTTTGAAACATTAACTCATGTAGTATTCACCACAGCCTAATGAGATGGACGTTATCTTTATGCCCATTTTATGGATGAAAGAAACTGAAGCACAGGGAAGCTGTGCAGCTTGTGCGAAGGCCCAGCTAGTGAGTGTCAGAGCCAAGATTTTAATCCAAGCAGAGTGACACCATGGCCCACCCCTTAGACAACGGGGTCTTCTGACTTCCATCTGCATGTATATTGTGGCTGTTACCAGTGAAACCACCGCTATCTAACTAATATCTTATAAATGCAAGTGGTTTTCAAAGTAACATCCTTGTGGTGTCCTTGCAATTATGAGGCCAAAAATCACAAGGATCATTTTTCTCTTTATATCCAAGACTAAAGCAGAGCAGTTTAGGCTGAGTTTGTGCTAATTTGACCTCATTATCTCTTCTGAGCAGAAAGCTTTGGACTGTGATCAGGGGAGATGTCTGTCTTCATGAGAATTAAGCTCTCATACCAATAAAAATGATAAAGAATACAATGATTTGTTTCAACTTCATTGTTTAGCTAAGGCACTTAGGCCCCAAATGTATGATCCCAGAATTATCTAGGACCCCATCATCCTTCACGATGTGAAAGACGACTTAGATTTGATCTTAAAGCCCCTAAGGAATCAAAACTGGGGGGGTGGGAAATGGGATGAAAGGAAAAAAAAATCCCCAAAGCCTTCCAAAAATATTCCACCCACTCTAGAGTTTTGGACAACATTGTCAAAGGAAAAACATTTAACACTCTCTTTCTTTAAAGTTGGATTTGTCTGACTGGCCGGGGCTTAAGAAAATGTTATGTTTATTCTGTGGGAATATTTGTGAAGAACGAGTTTAACTTGGCTACTGGGAAAGTTGTTTTTGTTGTTTGGGTTTCTTGAATGTTAGTGTTTGGGATGACTTTGTTTTCTTTGGGGTGAAGGAAGCAACTTTTCATACAATTTAGTGGTTATATGAAACCTCCTCCATTGGCCTCTCATGCATGCCACATAGTGTATATAATATATATTTCAGCTAGGTTTGTTTTCCCAAAATCCAAGAATGACTGCATTAAAGTTGCTCAATTTCAGAAAGATTTAAACCACAGGAAGGATAATTCTAGATGACGCCAAACTACAGGGGTTTCCTAAGTAGACTGTGTATCATTTCACCTCTCTCCTGGGTGCTCCATCCTGTGTCTTGGGGCCTCAATTTAAAAGCCACCCTATTCTGATTCAGTGTGTGCCTGAGTTAGAAGGCTTCACAATTTCCTCTCTAATAAATGCAAAGTCTGAAGCTCCTTCACCCACCTCTGTATCTCCTCACATTCTGATCCTCTCTCTCCCAACATATACATACAATACACACAGTTCTGAGTACCAGTGTGGCCTCAGGTTTCCCTTTGTCCCTTTAACTCTCAAGAACATTCTGCAACCTTAAAAATAGCTCTAAGCCAGACTCCTGCAAAGTAACACAAGAAAGTCTGATTACAGACTTTATTTACTCTCTGGCATCCAGAGGAGGTTTAAGAAGTTTAATGAGACAGCTTCAGGACTTTAAATATTTAAGTTGTAGGTCATTCTTTTTCTCAAATTAGTTATCATAGACAGTTTGGAATAAAATATCCTATAGATAAAGTATGAAAGTAGAATTTGTGTTTCAATCCAAGTCAAAAATGCAAAACTAGCCTGGAGTGTTGTATACACAAATTCAAACTGGGTTTAACATGAGTTAAATGAAGAGACTACTTCCCAGAGGGTGGAAAAAATTTTTTAAAATAAAAAAAAATATAAAGAAGGATAAGAAGATTCTTATTCTAGCCCCAAAGGGGCAAGAAGGGGGAGGATTGAGCCCATATCACATCAGCAGCTTTGGCCTCAGGAAGGGGACGGAGGTCGCAACAGGACACTCACTGACATCCCCCTCCTCCTTCCCTCTTTTCAGCTCCAGTCTCTCCTCTTGGCCAATAACAACCGAAAGCCTTTAGAAAGGCGGCCCTTTCATGCAGTCTGGACAGGTCCCCTTCCCAGGGCACAGGACGAACGAAGTGCACCAGAGAATGGATCTGGAGGGGCAAACAGCACAAATATTCTGAAGATTATGTTTTAAAGTTTAAAAGTTAAACAGTGATAGATAGATAGATAGATAGATAGATAGATAGATAGATAGATAAAAGCAGTTTATTTGGACACTATTGAATTCAAATATGGTAAAACTCTGAAAACCCTTTGCATCAAATTCACACTAGGTTCAAGTCTGAAACCTCTTTCCCCACCAAAGCCCAGCTAAAAACTAAGTTGAAATTGTATAGGCAACACCTCCTTGAATAAAAATATTTATTAACTGAAGTATCGCTTTCTTTCAAAATAAATCGCTTTATACTTTGACAGAAAAGAGATTGTAATCGGATCTTTCCCATTCTATCTTTGCTCTGGGATTTCAAAAGGCATCCTGCTATATTTCCAACTCAGGGTTAGAATTTAAGACTGTGAGATTCTGGGGGTTGTAAAATGATCGCTTTACCAATAAAAATGGTTTTGAGATAGGTTGACTGTTTTTCTAAACTGAACTTAAGTCAGAGGATAAACATTCCTGTTCAGTATCTATTATTATTCTAAGTATTGCTATACTAAGAAATCATGGAGAAATCCTAAAAGAAAAAAAGGAAGAAAACCCAGCTGTGCCCATCTACCCTGGAGATAGGCATGAATGGTGTTAATGGAGTTAGCTATTTAGCCAAGTAATTGAGTGTTTTTTCTAGCCTTGATTGACTCACAAGCAGTAAAATGAAATTTGGCAAATACCTCATTACCCTTGTGCTAGAGCTCCATGGAGAGCTACTATGGGATTCTGACCTGGCAGTGGTTGGACACTTTCTCAGAAAGCCAGGAGCAGTTCCGTCCTCGTAATGAAGCCAGGGGCTGAGTGATTTCTCATTGCAGAAGAAGATTATTAACAGAGAAACAGGAGCAGTGAGAGATCTGTCCAGAGAGAGGTCCATGAAAAGAAGAGTAGCTTCTCCAGGTTCCATGCATAACCTACTTGACATCATGTGACCAAAAATGGCTCACCTTACTCTCCATTACAAGACGCTCACCTGCAGGTGTCTTGCTGGAAAGGCAGTTGTTAGGGAGATACAGGGATAGGGGATTGAAAGCACCAACACTTAAGCAGCTTGTTGGAATCAAGCTCCACAGCAGGTCCCGAAACTGGTGGATAATTACAGGAAATATCTGGGCAATGGTTCTCAATTACAAATGAGAAAGTGCTCCGTCTCCCCCCACCCCACACCGCAGGGCCACATTGGACAGAGAAGGGAGTAAGCCAGCCACACTGCCGTTTGCTCACTAGACTTCAGTCGTATCCACAACTTTCCATTTCTCCCAGCCCACTAGTCTTTTTTTCCTCTGGAGTTTTTGCCCACGAGCTTCATTCTGTCTGGACATACTTCCCCTGGTTCATTGCATGGCTCCTATTCTCCCCACCCCAACCTCGTTTTCTCTCACCTAGTAGGAATGAGGAAGCTTCCCTGTCCATTCCTCCCTCTGGATGATAAGCCATGTGAGAATAGGGACCAAATTTGAATGGCCTTTTTTTTTTCACCATCTAACAGAGTGTCTGGCATGTCGTAGACCCTTAATAAATATTTATTCAATGCGTGAATGAAATTTTCATCCAGTTCTAATAATACAGTAGCCCTCCTAAAGGCATATCCTCTTTTCCTTTTTTTTTTTTTTGTTAACATGGGAAATTATACCAAAACTTTCCCAGAGCCTTTGTATTTAGAAATGCCTGATTAGCCATCCCTGCCCCACCATCTACCAAGGAGTCTTGTTGCCAACAGAGTCACAAACTGCAGGGCAGACAGAGCTGAGAAAACTGCATTCAGTGCAGCTGGGGATGGTCCTTTGTTTTTAAGTAGATCTTGTCTTTATCAGAGCTTGAAGACATCCTATTTCTTGTAACGTGTTGTGAAGATGACACTGTCTTCTCATTAATATCTAATAAAGAGATTAAAGTGACTTACAAAGAAAACGATTGCTATTGTAAAAGTTCCAGCAAGGAAAGTGCTCAGTCTAGCTGAAGAACATAGGTGTCTTTTTGTCAAAAGTCCTACAGACTTAGGAGAAAGAGGAAACCCTCCAGGGTACATTTTTTTTCCATTTTTTTTTTTGACTGGCAAAATTTGTTTACCTTCTCTGAGACTCATTTTACACATTTGGAAAATGTGGATAATCCAGAATTCACAGAGTCATTGTAAAAATAATAAGAAAAACAAAATTATATGTGTATATATGTACACACATATATGCTTAGCTCAGTGATTTGCATATTTGATAATTTATGAAGTTTACTAGTGTTACACACAAGAAATGTTAGGATGGGCAAAATATTAATATGCCAGGTTGTCACACTCAAGAACTCTTAGACACATAGACAATTTCAGGGTAAAGAGAACTAACAAATAACAAGAAATGTGTTAAGTAGAGCAAAGAGTATAGCTGGAATAAAAAAAAAAAAAAAGCTTGCCTAGAAAAAACATAGGCTACCCAAAGTAAAATATTTATAAGAAAGAAAAACAGCAAATACAATCAAAATAATAAAAGGAAAAGAGGAGTTCCTCTTCTCAACTGAAAAGTGTCTAAAAACACGAACACTTTAAATATTTTTGTAAGTTCTATGCTGACATAAATATAGATATGAATTACATTTAGTTGACGTGCTCTGGAACATATTATTTATTCCCAGCAGAGGTTCTAATAGGAGTCCCAGCATTCAGATCCCTTCAATACAATCTGGAGTGTCCGTCCAGTGGGTGCACCATCTATGATGGGCTTTGTGCAAGGAACAGAGCAGCCCCCTGGGAAAGAACCAGGAAGCCTGGACCTCCACTTTGGTTGTGCTCCCGTGCAATGTTCACCAGCACCTGCCCAGCGAGCAGAGCAGAGGTTGAAATTTTACTCACACTCCCTTCTTCAAGTATTGCAGCCTGGCCTAAGGCTGGGTACACACAGAAAGAGCACCTTGCTTGAATTTACCCACCCCAAATCTCTGGAGATAAGACAGGAAAATCCAGTGTTAAAAGGAGGAAAAAAACTTCAGGTGTGTTCTATTAAATTTTTTCCTTGCTTGCACTCTTTGCTATCAGAGATTGTGACCAGAGAAGGAAAAAGTAGATGGTGAAAATATAAAGAAAAGGAGAGAGTTCACCAAAATTTCGACATGGTATCAGGTGCCCACAGGAATAGTGTAAAGGAATGGGAGGGAGTTAACCTTGAAGCAAGAGCTGGCATCCCTTGGGACATGGGATGATCATGCTGACCTCAGTTGTGAGGGTACCACTAACAGTGGAAGTTAGAGGATGCACAGAAAACAGTGAGTACTGGGAGGGGCAGAAGTCACCTGAGCACTGCTGAGCAGAGCAGGGAAAGTAAATAAATAGCAGGTGTCCTACAGCAGCCAAGTTCATGTTCGTGGAAAATGGTGAACAATGGTAGTGAGATATCCATGGCAATTTCTGTTCTAGGGATGAACAACATCAAAATTGCCTACGAGCTCTGAAAATTAAAATTCCTGGCCCTAGTCTCAGGGACTTGTAAATCTGCATTGGGGTTCTGGAGATCTCCATCTTTAAGACATCCTCCAGGCATTACCTTAGTCTTCAAAATAATTGATCTGGAAAAACATAGACAATCCCTGGGGAATCTGAATTCTTTCGGGGGAAAATCTAAAGGGTGGGCAGAAGAGTTGATGTTTCTACAGGGCGGGAGAAGGCAAAACAGAAAAAATTTATTTTGTTACAGTTTGCAGAGTTCAATCTTTTTGGTATCAATATCAGAGGGAACAGCATCTTTTCAGTGTTTATGATAGAATCAAGAGGCAAATTAGAATTGTAAAAACGATAGTTTCCAAAAACAGCTATTTAACTGGCAGTGTAATCTGATGAAACCTGTGAACTAAAAATCTGCAGAACCGATAACATTGTCTGGATTTTTGGTTTTGCTTTGTTTCAATATTCTTGAGAATTTTTAGTAAACAAGAAATGTCCCAGATCCCAGGAGGGATTGGGTGAAAGAAATAAAAACCTCATCATGTAACTTTACTTGAACGTGGACACGGGTAAAGCATCGATTAGTAATTTTCTGAAGTTGCCACACACATTTTCCAGCAAAATGAATGTGTCCTTAACCTACCTTCCTTTGTGAGCACTAGATAACTGAATAAGTGGAGGGAAGAAATGAAGGGAAAACAAAGACACTATTGATGGATTCTCTCTGGACTACAATGGTCAACACAAGGGCGGGAACAGAGTTACATTAGAGAGTCATGGCTTATGTGCACAGTCATGGACTGTATAGCATCTCTGTCCACACAGCCAGCGTTCAGAGGAAAGTCAGAACTGAACATGCATTTATATCTGACTCCTGAATTATGAAGTTAAAAAGATACAGATAACATCCTTTTGGGAATATTAAACATTTTTCATTGTCAGCATTTAGCATTACTGAATGTAGGTAAACGTTTTTTAAAAAGTAGCTTTCCACCTAGAAAGAATCATTTTGTCAGAATTTATAGCAGCCAGTGATGTTTGCACCAGGAGCTTAAGATGTCCTCATTCTAAAAGAAATTTCCTCCTAAGGGGGGATGCCAGTGGTCACCACAGGTTTATTAAAAAGTCAATGCCAACCTACATGTGTGTGTTCTAGATTGTTCCCGGTGTGTAATACTAAATTTTTTTGATAAATGAATACATGAATAGGCCAGATTGACATATATGTTCCAGCACACTTTTGATACATCATGAGCTCTAGAAGTTTCTCTGTGCAGCAGAAAAGGCCTCTTTCCTAACTGTTGCCCAGTTGTTATGAAAGTTAGTCCTTCCTTTAGTGCATTTGCTATCGTCTACCCTCCTGACATTGAAGATATCTTTCACCTTTTTTTTGTTTGTTTGTTTTCCTAAAGCAATGATACTAATTTAAATTACCTGCCACTTATAAAGGAGATTTCTTACTTTTAACTAAAAAGAAACCTGTCACCATGGTGATGCTATTTATGTGAGGGGAAACGGAGTTCAGGTGAGGAGGATGTCACAGATCATCAGTCTCTCCAAGGACTGCCCGTTCTCTGCACTGCGGCTGCAGGAAGACAGAGTCCATCTTCTCCAGGGTAACCCAGAAACCACTCCTCAGACCTGGTGCCCTCAAGTTACACTGAACACTGAGTGTCCCGTCCCCACCCCAGTGGCTCCCACGGCGCTTCCTGTGGACAAGCTTTATGGTTCCTGCAGGACTGGAAAGTTGTTGAAGCGGCCCCCGGCTCTGGTCAGTCCCAGCATGTGATCCAATGGCCCTGGGATTGATCGAAGTGATCAGGCTCCAGGAACAGCGGGGGGAGTTTGGCATTCATTGTTGTTACTGCACAACCAACTGGCCGTGATGCAGCGTGGGCGGCAGCAAAGCCAGGAGGACTGCGTGTTCCTCCCTGTCCTTTAACTTCTGCTGGACTCCCTACCCCAGATCTCTTTAATCCGAGAATCAGAGCCATCCCTCTGGTTTAAAAAGCCTGCGCCTCCTAGGGCAAAGGGCAAAGTAATTCTGTCAGATTTGCTTATGAATACTTCTTTGAAATGATCATTTTAGACTAATGGTAATAGCAGAATCTCCGATATGTCAAAATCGGTTACTTTTCTTATCCAGTGAGATACTAGAAGCTCGAGTCATCAGCTTAACTGGCGCTGACATCCCGCACTTCGTGGCCCAGCCGACGTGGACACTTAACCATGCACCTTAGATCCTAGTTTTGGTAAGAAAACTCTCATGCTGTTCTTCTTTGATTTTATTTCTATTTCTAAATGAGAACAAATTATGTTTACAAAAAGCAGTTTAATAAATATTTGGAGTATAAACATTAGCTGAACTCTAAAAACAAAATGACAGTTGGGTTACTCCTGCAAGAAAACAAGCCCAAAGATGTCTAAAGTAAATAAAATGATGGAAAAAAGAGAAAAACAGATTTCATTGGGATCCAAACCCATTAAAGAATAGTCACACCTGAATATGTGATTTACCTCAAATGTTTGAGTCACAGACCCTTCTGTTTCAGAAAATGCCTAAAACAGATGTTCCAGTCGGGAGAGCTCAGAGCCTTATCAGACACATATTATTAATTCAATCCAATTTGGGGAAAAAAATTAACGAATATCTACTATGTGCCAGTCTCAGAAAATGTGAGAAAGATGACTAAGCTCCGTAATACGATGACACATATCAAATCTGTTTTATTCACGAGTTCCCAGCACAATAACTGGCTTATCAATCGTAGATATGTATTTATTCATATGAAGGAATGGAATCATCCCCTCTTTTTCTGGGACTGAAAGTATAGTCATCATGGGTGACTTGTACTTGTTCAACACACCCCTGGGAGGTAAGCAGGAAATATATCATTAATCTTGACTACCTGGTGAAGCCCCTCATTATTAGGTTAAGCAATATACCCAAAGTCAGGCAGCAAAGTAGAAGCAAAATGAGGAGTACTCTTTCCCCTCCACCATAATGCCTGGGTCCACACTCATCTCCATGGTTCCTTTTCCACTCATGCGGTGGGAAGTGCAATCATCAGCATTGCCCTTTCCTTGATTCACATGGAGATACTTCATTCAGAACGTAAGCTTCACAGACCATCAGGCTTTGCAGACAGAAACTGACATTTGTTGAGTTCTGGTCATGTGATGAGCGCTGTGCTAGGTTTCACACGTTAGCTTATTTAACCTTATCTAATTATTCTCTAACATAGGCATCATTTCCCGTTTTAGGTCATTAGATATGGAAAAATTAAATAATCTGCCCAGGGTCAGAGAGTTGGTAAGTGGTTGAGCTAGGATTTCCACAATCTTGGTCTTATTTCAAAGCCCATTGTCTTTAGTACACGTTGACTCCAAAAAGGAAAATTAGCTCCTCTTCACCAAGTGTCTGGGGACTCCATCCTAAGAAATAACTGAACAAGCTTGCAGTGGACCTCCCTAACGAGAAGTAACCCTGGTTTCCTTTGATCAGAAGGAATGCTTCAGAACTACATGGTGTTTACAATGCCTTGCTCCAGGGATTGCTTTCTTTCCACTGAGATGTGAAACCACAAACTAGCTGCTTTGGGTAATTAAAGATCCTTTACACCAACTGAATGTGTCAACAGCAAATGTCCTGGGTAAATTTCAAGTAAGTAATTGCATTCTGCCAATCTGAAATGCCTTTCTAATTTCATTCCCTTAACATATCCATTTACTGTACCTTTTACTGTGGCTGTAGATAATTCTAAAATAACCAGGACCACACAGTCCGTTGTTCCAAATAAGAAGGAGAAAATGGACTTTCATTTGAGGAGTGTGTCAAGTTCTTCTATATCATTGGATTGAAGCCAATATATAAATATTGGGAGTTCATTTTTCCCCTTACATATCAGGTTTCTGATGGCTAAATCAAGCACCAGGAATAAAAGCTGATTATCTCTTTTTTTTCTATCTCACCCTTACCCACTATAGTGTGGGTAAATCAATTTATTCATATTATAAGAACTCTGCACTCCTTGGAGAAAAAAAATATTGAAATATTACATTTATAGCTACAGACAACCTAATACCCAAGATATTTTTAAAGAGCTCAACTCTAGAAAATAAAGTGTCATCCTAAAATCCATCACACATGCTTTATTATAACAAGCCATGTTATGCCCCAAAGGGGAAAAAAATCTCAACAGCGAGCCATAATTTGCAAGATATTTTTCTCATAGGACTTAGCAGGGAGGATTTCCCTGCAGTAAATCATTTTTAAATTTACTGGCAAATCAGTTGGCTAAGTAAATATTACAAATAGAAAAAACATAATATTCCATAAATTAATATTTCAAGCAAAAGCCCTCAAAGAATTTGTGTTCATAACTAATCCTTCTCCCTCAAGAATATGGTATATAATCAAGCAATTTGTAAACTAATGTCTAGCTAATAATTCTGTAATTGCTATGAAAGCAAATGAACCAATTGTTAATCCTATCTAAAAGCACTCAAAATGGTTTTATAAGAGGTCTCTCACACCCGGGTAACACACCCACCACACACACACACACACACACGCACACTCACTGTTGATCTCATGATCTCATTTTCAAAAGTAGTTTTATAGCTGTGCCTCAGAATTTTGAGTAACATAAAAGTAGAAAAATTGGCATAGAAATATATGTCCGTTTCCATTTTTATAAAGCCTGAATGCTTCTTATTTCTTTGATTCCATGAAAATTATACAACATTTTTCAAACTGTCAAAAGAAAGTCATAAAACAGGATCACTAACTACCAAAAATTGGCTCTTTTCTCCAAGTCAAGTGTACCAATTTCTCATACTGGCCACATAGAAATCCATAATGTTTAAACTTAGTAAGAGGTCCAGAGGCCACAGCCTCATTCAAGTTAAAAGAAATGGGGAATTGTTGCATTATGAGTTTCTCATTCCTCAGGAATGAAGGATGGCAAGTGGCTGAAAAGCATCCCCAGATTCAATCATGGAAGCATTTCCAGTGATTCTTTAATTCTTCTTCCCTTTTTGGATGTCTCTAATCCTGGAACTTAGCCAGAATTATACCAACGTTCTAAGATATAATTGCCAGATAAACAGTTTAGCAACATAGTTTAAGAGTGAGAGTGTGTGTGTATGTGTGTGTGTGTGTGTGTGTGTGTGTGTGTGTGTGAACTGGTGAATTAGCTGGGAAGATGCCTGGATTCTGAGCAGTCCTCAGTCTTTAGTTTGTGGAGGTAAAATGCAAGAAGTTACAGACTTAAATCAAAGGTGAAGCTAGAATCCAAGCCTATAGACTCCTAAGTCAGCTCTTTGGTCTATCCATGTTCTTGTTACAGGAAAATGTGGGGCCAGAGGATGGCTGTGTCCCAGGTCTCGGTTGAATCCCTGCGATGCATTCTGCGATGTGTGGGTCCTCGACTTCACACAGGAAAGAATTCAAAAGCGAGCCACAGTTGAGTAAAGGTAGATTTATTCAGAGAGATACATACTCCATCGACAGACTGTAGGCTCTCAGAGGCCAAAGAGGCCATGAGGTGTGCAAGTTAGGTGCTCAGTTTTAAGTAAAAGTAGATACACGCTCCACAGACAAGAGTTGTGGTCAGTTTTACTCAGAAGGGAGAGTGACCACGAGGTGTAAGGATTGTTAGATTTTATTGGCTCCGTAGCTTCATATGGTAACAAGTGGGAGGGTTATTCCAACCACTTTGGGGAAGGGGCTGGGATTCCTAGGAATTGGGCCATCACTCACCCTTTGACCTCTTAAGGTCAGCCTTAAAACTGTCCTGGCACCTGTGGGAGTACCATTTAGCATGCTATTGTATTTCAATATTGAAGCTCTGGGCATTGAATCTTCCACCATCTTGGTGCTCATTGCTGTGTCATTGTGTTAATGGCTGTGCCATGCCCCCTTCCTTGCTGTCTCACTACTCTATACTAAATTATTTCCTTCTTTTGCTTGCCTATAAAATATGAACTCCTGGGTCACACAACTAGCCTCTCTAATATTAACCCTCTCTTAAAATCTAGCTTGGTCATAATCTTTTGAGAAAAATATCCTCAATGAACGTTTAATGAATTACCCTCAATTCTTTGTCCAGCATTACGAAGCCAATCCCAACCTAACTTTCTCACTCTATCTTTCACTGCTTCCCAACGTTAACCCTATATCTCTGGCCCTGATCTCATCTTATAAAAAGCAACATAGAGCTCCCGTCTCCTTTAGGAAATTAAGTTTGGATTTTTCTTCTTCCTGCAAAGGAGGTAATGACAAGGTCATGAGGACTTTTGAGAAACACTTGCTGTGGGCTCAATCATCCTTTTGTTCGCTGGCCATTCCTAAGCTGAGAAAAGTCAATAATTTTCTGTTACTGTAAAGATTTTGACAGCTACATAGTCACTGCAAAAATATGCTCCAGACCTTAAAGTAATCCATCTCATTAAAGCCTGACCTCTGACAAAAAAAATGCCAAGGAGTTAAATATTTTACATGCTTCTCATGGCAAAATGTTACTTCTCCATAAAAAAGCAATCCCGAGAAGACACTGGAAGATAAAAGAGGTTTTTTTACAGAGTCAGGGAAA